>NC_090449.1:466451234-468851234 GCF_031143425.1 Pleurodeles waltl | reverse complement strand
GGAGAGGGTCACTCTTTTCCTCCTGTCCCTCATCCGTGACCATGAGTAGGGTCAAATCTGCCCTATCATAGAAGAGTTTAAGGTGGTTGACATGAAGTACCCTAAGGGGACTTCTGGCAGTGCCAAGGTCTACCAAATAGGTGACCTCACCCTTCTTCTCCACAATAAGATGTGGTCCACTCCATTTGTCTTGGAGTGCTCTGGTGCCACAGGCTCCAAAACCAACACATTCTGTACTGGGTGGTACTCAGTCAGGACAGCCTTCTTGTCATGCCATTGCTTGTGAAGCTCTTGGCTGGCATGAAGGTTTTTAGTGGCCTTTTTTATGTGCTCAGCCATCCTTGATCTTAGGCCAATTACGTAATGCACAATGTCTTGTTTGGGGGACTTCAAGGGTTGCTCTCACCCCTCTTTCACAAGAACAAAGGGACCCATAACAGGGTGACCAAAGAAGAGTTTAAAGGGGCTGTAGCCTACTCTTTTTTGGGGTAACTCCCTGTAGGCAAAAAGGAGGCATGGCAGGAGGACATCCTATCTCCTTCTGAGTTTTTCAGAGAGTCCCATGATCATGCCTTCAAGAGTTTTGTTAAATCTCTCAACCAGTCGATTTGTTTGTGGATGATAGGGCGTGGTGCATTTATAGGGTGCACCACACCCCATCCACATAGCTTTTAAGTATGCAGACATGAAGTTACTACCCCTGTCTGATACAACCTCTTTATGAAATCCCACCCTGGAAAATCTTCACAGGAGGGCATTTGCCACTGCAGGAGTTGTAGTGGTCCTTAAGGGGATGGCTTCTGAGTATCTTGTGGCATGGTCCACTACCACCAAGATGAACCTATTACCAGAAGCAGTTAGAGGGTCAAGGGGGCAACAATGTCAACCACTACCCTTTCAAAGGGCACCCCAACCACTGGCATTTGTGATTAAGGGGGGCTTTGGGGTGCCACCAGTTTTGCCACTGGCCTGGCAAGTCACACAAGAGTGACAAAACTCTTTTGTGTACTCTGACATATGAGGCCAGTGAAAGTGAGGGACAAGTCTGTCCCAGGTTTTACTTTGCCCCAAATGTCCAGCCAGGGGAATATCGTGTGCAAGAGTTAGGAGGAATTCCCTGTACTGCAAGGGAATGACCAGTCTCCTGGTAATACCAGGTTTAGGGTCCCTTGCCTCAGTGTAAAGGAGATTGTTCTCCCAATAAACTCTATGTGAGTCACTGATATTTCCATTTTGCTGTTTGACAGCTTGCTGTCTTAGACCCTCTGGTGTGGGACAGGTCTGCTGTGACACACTCAGTTCCTCCCTGGCAGGCCCCCCTGCACCCAAGAGCTCAGCTGTGCCAGCCTGAGGCTCTTCTGGTGTATGTTCTGCACAAGGAGTTGACTCCTCCTTATCAAAAGGGGAATCTTCTGGAGAGGGAGCGATAGTGGACAAGGGTTTGCCCTTTCTACCCCTGGTTTTTGGGAGCACTTGGTTCATTGTTCCAGGATCCAAGTTTCCCTGTCCTCTTTGCTTCTTGGCCCTGAGCCCTGGTAAGAGAAAGATATGTCCTGGTATGTCCGGCATGGCTGCATGGGCCTCCAACTCCACTTTAGCCCAAGCTGAAGTTTCTATATCATTGCCCAATAGACACTCTACAGGTAAGTCAGTGGATACCACAACCTTTTTAGGACCAATACCCCCCCCACCCAACTTGAGATTTGCAACATCCATGGGGTGGGTAACAGTGTTGTTATGGGCATCAGTAACTTGGTACTGATGACCAAGTAGGTGTTGCTCAGGGGCAACCAGTTTCTCCATCACCATAGTGACACTGGCACCTGTGTCCTTGTAGGCCTCAACCTGAACACCATTTATTAGAGGTAGTTGCTTGTACTTATCCATACTAAGGGGACAAGCAACTAAGGTGGCAAGGTGAATGCCACCATCAGAGACTAAAACAGCCTCAGTGGTCTCCCTAACTAGACCAACCCCACTACATTACCAAAAGTGAGCCCAGCTACACCTTTTCTTTGACTATTTGTAGAGTTTCTCCTACCACCACTGCTATTACTAGGGGCACTAGTGGAAGCAGTGGGGGTTGTGGTGGTGGGAGGTTTGGTGTTTCTTTTGGGACAAGTGGGATCACTTGCCCAATGGCCTTTGTTCTTACATAAATAACACCAAAGCTTTTTCTGATGGTTAGTAGATGATTTGGGCCCACCACCCCCAGAGGTTTTTTGTGGGCCTGATAAAGACTCTGTTGACTTTTTATCTTTATCCCCACCCTTGTCATGTGACGTACCATCCTTCTTCTTGCTGTCCTTGTCACTGCCTGTCTGAACTTTTCTGCTCATCCTTGTTCTGACCCATGTGTCTACCTTCTTTCCCAATTCTTGGGGAGAGGTCAGATCTGAGTCCACAAGATATTGGGTCAACAAATCAGACACACAATTGTTAGAGATATGCTCTCTCAAGATCAGATTGTATAAACTTTCCTAATCAGACACCTTGCTGCCATGCAACCAACCTTCTAAGGCCTTCACTGAACAGCCCACAAAGTCTATCCAATCTTGTGAAGACTCTTTTCTGGTTTCACTGAACGTAATCCTATATTGTTCAGTGGTTAAGCCAAATCCATCCAAGAGTCCAGTCTTCATAACATTGGAATTGTCTGAGTTATCTTCTCTAACAGTGAGGAGTTTATTTCTCCCTTTGCCATAGAAGGACAACCACAGAATGGCAGCCCACTGTACCTGAGGGACCCTCCGAACTTTACAAGCCCTCTCAAGTGCAGCAAACCACTTGTAAATGTCGCCTCCCTTCTTGTAAGGGGGAACAATTTTGTGCAGATTTCTAGAGACAGATGTGTTCTGCTGGCGCGGCCACCATGAGGAACTAACCCCCAGCCCTGTCTTTCCCTTTCCACAGCTAGGGATTCCCTATCTAAGGCCAACTGTTGCTGTTGTAGCCTCAATCCGGCCTCCTCCATCTTCAGCTTTCTGAGTTCCCTTTCTAGGGACTGGTCCTCAGGGTTGGATGTGTGGGTCACTTCTGACCAGAAGTAACATGGGAATGAGCAGAGGTTGACCTTTCCCTAACTTGTGTTACTTTAGTGACCTGGCCTCTTGGTGTGAAGGGTGCCCTACCTGTGTGTGACCCCTTCCCACTACCAGCTACACTAAGAAGTTTGTTAAGAGAAAGATCTGTGGAAGGACCCTCCCCTGGATCTTCAGGACCCTCTCCTGAATCTACCTGGGTGGAATCTCCCTCTGCCTCCCATTCTGGTTGTACCTGACCATTAGGATGCTCCTGGTCATCTTGTAAGAAGAGATTCAAAAGGAAATCCTTGTTGGGGGTCTTCCTAATCACGAAGCTTCTTTCTAAACTGAGACCCCTCAGACCTTTGAAATTAAAATGTTCTCAAGTGGTCTTGACAACCCTGGGGTTAGCCTCTACAGAAGACAATGTAATAGAAAAACTTAGAGAGAAGAGTAAGAAGTTAGCAAACTATTTCACCTAACTGTTTAGAGGAAAAGAAAAACTTTTCAGAACTTTGTAAAACTTGAAAAAAGTTTGAAATACCTTTTTGGAAGTGAAAAATGACTGCTAGGTATAATTGTTATAGCTCTAGGTATTTGAGTATAATTTTCTTGTGAAAAACACTAGTAACCGAGTGGTAAAGCAATTGCAAGTACTTATCCCACGCTGCCACCAATGTAGGAGGCTGGCCTGGCTTGTAGTGGATACCTAAGGTACTTACACCTTATACCAGGTCCAGTTATCCCTTATTAGTGAAGTGAAATGTAGGCAGTGTCTAGCAGCTTAGGCTGTCTAGGGGTAGCTGTTGCAGAGCAGCCACGGCTGAACTAGGAGATATGCAAAGCTCCTGCAATACCACCATAGTTATACAGTTCTTATACACAATAAAAGACAATATTCAGTGTTACCAAAAATAAAGGTACTTTATTTTAGTGACACAAGGCCAAAAATATCTTAGAGGCAATACTCCTTCTGGAGGTAAGTATTATACACAATGTATACAGTAGTAACCAAAATCAGGTAAGTAAACAGTCATAGAATAGTGCAAACAGTAGAAAATACAATAGATTGCAATGGGCCTAGGGGCAACGCAAACCATATACTAAAATAGTGGAATGTTAATGTCGAATTCCCCCGCTAAGCAAGTGTAGTGTGTAGAGGGGTGCTGGGAGTGTAGGAAAACAACAAAGGTAAGTAAAGTACCCCATCCCAGAGGCCAGGAAAGCAGGAGAAAAGTACAGCAAGTTTCCTCAGAACACATTACAAGTCGTGATGAAGAATTATGCAAGAATCAAGCAAGACTGCAAGCAACCAACGGTGGATTCCTGGACCTGAAGACCTGTGGAGAGAGGAGACCAAGTCCAGAAGTCGAAGAAGAGTCCAGAAAGACAGGAGACCCTGCCCACCTGGAAGAAGGTGCAAAAGTGGATTCTCCGGTTGGAAGAAAAGTACAGAAATGCACCAAAGAAGATAGCTGCGGGGTCCTGCTTGGTGCAAGATTTGTCCCACGTTGAGTTGTTGGATGCAGGCTGTTTGTGTTGCTGAATTCCGCCAACAAGCCTTGGTTCACGCAAGTACGTGGTTTGCATCAAAGAGGTGCTGCCTGGAACCAGGAGGGACCGAGGGTCTCAACTCGGACTGAGGAGACCGAGGGGGCTCTCAGCACTTCAGAGAGCCCTCAGAAGACCAGGCTGTGCCCACAGACGTCCCAGAACATGGGGACAAAGGAGCTGCAAAGTGTTGTCGTCGCAGCACTACATTGGAGGATCCTACGCCGCCGGAGAACAACTCAGGGAGCTGTGCATCGCTGGATGGAGTGCTGGGGCCCTGGGCTATGCTGTGCATGAAGAACGTTTGGAAGAAGTGCACAGAAGCCCAAGGAGCTGCAGAAGACGTAGTGCACAGGGGTTCTGGCTCTGCACGGGGAGGCAAGCTCTTACCTCCACCAAATTGGGACAGCTGGACCTTTGGACAGTCTGGGTCACTTCAGTACACCACCTGTGTTCCAGGGATCATACTTGTTGACAGGAGAGGAGTCCCAAAGTACCGGTTGTCATCGCAGAGAGGTGAATGCTGAAGCAGGGAAGTGACTCCATCACTCCACTGTAGTTCCTTCGGTTCTTCTGGTGCAGGGTGAAGACAGGCAGTCCTCAGAGCGTGCACACTTTGGAGCTGAACTTACAGGTTAGAGGAGTCTTCTTGGATACTTTGTTGCAGTTACAGCGATTCCTAGAACAGTCTGCGGTTGTTCCGACTGTCAGAAGGTAAAGCAGAGGATGCAGAGGAGTCCTGGAGGAATCTTGAAAACCGAATCTGAGGAAACACCAGGATGAGAGACCCTAAATAGCTCGTGAGAAGGGGACTGGCTACCCTCAAAGGTATGCACCTATCAGAAGTGGTCACTGACATCACCGGCTGGCACTGGCCACTCAGAGGTCGCCAGAGGGTCCCCACACCTTGGAATCCAAGGTTGCTACTGCCAGGGACACTGTGGAAGAGCTCTCGGCACCACCATGGGGTGGTGATGGACAGGTGAGTGGTCACTCCCCTTTCCGTTGTCCAGTTTCGCACTAGAGCAGGGACTGGGGGGTCCCTGAACCAGTGTAGACTTGATTATGCAGGGAGGGCACTGTTTGTGCCCTTCAAAGCATTTCCAGAGGCTCTGGGAGGATACCCCTCCCATGCCTGTAACACCTATTTCCAATGGGAGAGGGTGTAACACCCCTCTCCTAAAGGAAATGCATTGTTCTGCCTTCCTGGGATTGAGCTGCTGAATCCCCAGGAGGGCAGAAACCTGCCCGTGTGGTGGCAGGAGCTGGAGCTGCAGTGGAAACCTCAGAGAGCTGGTTTGTCAGTACTGGGGATCCATGGTGGCGCCGCCAGGGTGCATGGGATTGGCTCCTCAATACCAGATTTCGATTGGGGGGTCAATTCATGATCTTCGACACCTCCCATGGCCATATTTGGAGTTACCATTATAAAGCTACATATATGTATTGACATATATGTAGTGCACGCTTATAATGATGTCCCCTCACTCACAAAGTCTGGGGAATTGGCCCTGGACAACATGGGGTCACCTTTGCTTGTGCAAGTACACACAGTAACTTTGCACCTAGCCTTCAGTAAATGAAGGTTAGACATATAGGTGACTTATAAGTTACATGCTGAAGTAAAAAATGGCTGTGAAATAGTGTGTGCACTACTTCACTCAGGCTGCAGTGACGTCCTGAAGAAAGGTTTGTATGAGCTCCTTATGGGTGGGAAAAGAAATGCTGCAGTCCATAAGGATCTCCTGGGACCCCAGTGCCCTGGGTACCTAGGTACCATATACTAGGGGCTTAGAAGGGGGGTCCAATGTGCCAATCAGAATTGGGATATAGAGTCACTAATCTATAGTGACACATTTGGTACACAGAGAGCATAAGCACTGGAGTTCTGGTTAGCAGAACTCCAGTGACACAGTCAAGCATACTGACAACATATGTAGGCCACAAACTATCAGCACTGGGATCCTGGCTAGCAGGATCCCAGTGAGACAGGCAAAACACATCGACAAACAGGCAGAAATTGAGGGTTACATGCCAAAAAAGTTGGTACTTCCCTACAATGACAAAGACCAGTCACCCTCCAACTCTTCCGGCAACGCAACATTAAACAACTGAACCATGCGTTCACGGTACAGCTGGGTTGGTGGTAGTGGCTCCATTACTCCGTTTGGCTGGAAAGGTACAACCACTGCGAATCAAAAGCAAAATGTGTAGTATCCCGCCTATTAACGCCAAAGTCAAAGTAAAGCCACCAAACTCACTGGAAAAGAGTGAATGGATGGCCAAAGGATTGACTCAGAAGACGGTCTGAAAGATGGACACAAATCCAGACCCAACAGCCTTAAAGAAATGGACAATCCCTGTAGTGCTCAAAGCGTTGAAAATTCTGGATACCAGTTCTCCATAATGCTTGGGGAAGTTGTTATTTAATAGGGATTGTATCTCGGCTGATGATCTGCTATCTGCAGAACATACATCTCTCTAGCCACAACTTGATTCTGGAACAGTAGCGCCTTTAGTCTTCTCAGCTTTTCATAATTTACATTAGTAGTATCAATGTGAGGCCACATTTATGTTACTCTTATCTCTTGTGTGGGGGGGTAAAACATGTCCGCAACACGTTACGACCTTAGAGACTGAATTTGCGTAGGCAATTCCTGGTCACATACCGCATCAGCTTCAGTCGCTCAGTACCACATAACTTCCATTCGAAAGTACATGAAATGCTGGTCAAATCAAAGGGACAGGAGTACCCTTCAGGAAACAGGCCATATTTGCAACCCCCGCATTGCAAAGGCCATGAAGGGACACCTGTTTGCAGATCATTGAATGACTAACAGTAGCCTCACATTCGCTTCCGCTAAAAAAGACCTCTGTATCGGCGTTCAGACATTTATAGTCAAAGGGCAACTCTCACTCTTTCTTAATATAGCTATTGCTATATGCTCATATCTGCCCACGGCACGGCAAGGCATTTTGAAAAACGAAATGTGGAAATAGGCAGATTTATAATGCCATGTAGGGGCCATATCATTGATGGACTTTCTGCAACAGTGAAAGGCAACTTCTCTAACTTTTCTATGTGAAGTATCTTGAAACTCGCTTCCCTTTTAGCCATCGTATGTTGTTTCTTGGAGAAATTAAAAGCAGCAAACAAGTCACTACCGTTAATATACTTCCATGGAACGGCGCAGTTTTTCAGAGACTGTAACGTCCAGCCTAACTGCATGATGGAACGCAGCTGACTTTGTCCATTTATAAAAGGAACATGTCATTCTGAATGATCTTAATCGCAGATGGCACTGTTATTAAGGGAATAAATCCTGTTAGACAGAGTTTTCATGCTGTTGTCGACACCAGCTAAAGCCTTTTCCAAATTCCCTTAAATGTGCAGCAGCTTCCATGTGAGAAAGCTTACAGATCTCATTATATGTGGCATAGATTAATCTTTTGGAGTCTGGCTTCCTTGGACCTAACAAGAAGTCCTGTAAGTCTGTATCTTCAAAGAGAGTGTTAAGATGTTCCTTAACTGCGGCTAACGTGTTGGTCTGTGACCACTTTTGGCACAGTTTATCCACAATTTATGTTGTGACTATACCCGTGTGTTGACCGGAGACAAAGCGAGGGTCCGGCTGGCTAATTTTGAAGCCCCCTGAGGAATTCTCAAAATTTGCCTGACACCCATTTATGTCTATTGGCCATATCAACCACCCGCCGGGACTGGAAAGTGAAGTGTTATAGGCACCAGCCCGAAACTTTGCATCTAGTTCTTCCTCAGTGACATTCAGGAAGTATTGCCAGTTCTTAAATGTTGCTGCTGTGGGGATACTGGGCGCATTCATTTTTTTAATTTTTGCTAACCCTAGACACAAAGGCCCTCATTACGACCCTGGCGGTTTGTAACCGCCAGGGCCGCGGGACGCGGTGGCACCGCCGACAGGCCGGCGGTGCCCCGCGGGGCATTCTGACCGCGGCGGCATAGCCGCGGTCAGAGAAGGGAAACCGGCGGTCTCCCGCCGGTTTCCCGATGCCCCCAAGGAATCCTCCAAGCCGGCGCAGCTTGCTGCGCCGGCTTGGGGATTCCGACTCCCCCTCCCGCCATCCAGTTCCTGGCGGTTCTCCCGCCGGGAACCGGATAGCGGGAGGGGGAGTCGCGGGTCCCATTGGGGCCCCTGCAGTGCCCATGCCAACGGCATCCGTAGCACCCGTCGCACCTTCCCACTCCGCCGGCTCGATTACGAGCCGGCATCCTCGTGGGAAGGGAGTTTTTCCCTGGGCTGGCGGGCGGTCTTTTGGAGACCGCCCGCCAGCCCAGGGAAAAACTCATAATACCCTCCGCGGTCTTCTGACCGCGGAGCGGTATTATGGAGGGCGGAATCCTGGCGGGCGGCCTCCGCCGCCCGCCAGGGTCGTAATGAGGGCCAGAGTCTGGTGAATTACATCATTTAAAAAGATAATTTGCACAGCAATAAGCCACGCTCTAATTAAAGCGTTCCTACCCTTTTTTTTGCCAATCTTGTGTTCCCCATACACTCTTCACATCAATAGTGTTCTTCCAGAATTCGTAACCTTCAGATGTGAAACAAAGAAATCTGAATAAATTAACTTTGTATTAGTTAGCAAAAATTTCCGCATTTTGGAAGGTTGTAACCTGAAATAATATGGCACCTCATTTTTTGTGTCATGCCCAGAAAAATAACTGAAAGTATCCACATAATGTTTTGGGCTCCCCACAGGTGGAGTTGAACAGTGTTCCCACTGTGTGTAATTAAATACTGATCTATGTCTATTTGCACGGTGCAGGTAGTAATGTCCCCAGTTGTTATAGCAGAACATTTCCCCATAATTCTTTGTCTTGATATACACATCATCACTTTCAAATACCGCACAGTCTTTGTAGGAAGTTGGCTCTGTATGCACTATTTCAAAGTAAGGAATAGTATGCACAGAGTCCAAGGGTTCCCCTTAGAGGTAAGATAGTGGCAAAAAGAGATAATACTAATGCTCTATTTTGTGGTAGTGTGGTCGAGCAGTAGGCTTATCAAAGGAGTAGTGTTAAGCATTTCTTGTACATACACACAGGCAATAAATGAGGAACACACACTCAGAGACAATTCCAGGCCAATAGGTTTTTGTATAGAAAAATATATTTTCTTAGTTTATTTTAAGAACCACAGGTTCAAATTCTACATGTAATACTTTGCATGAAAGGTATTGCAGGTAAGTACTTTAGGAACTTTGAATAATCGCAATAGCATATATACTTTTCAAATAAAACACATATAGCTATTTTAAAACTAGACACTGCAATTTTCACAGTTCCTAGGGGAGGTAAGTTATTGTTAGTTCTTGCAGGTAAGTAAACCACCTACGGGGTTCAAATTTGGGTCCAAGGTAGCCCACCGTTGGGGGTTCAGAGCAACCCCAAAGTTACCACACCAGCAGCTCAGGGCCGGTCAGGTGCAGAGTTCAAAGTGGTGCGCAAAACTCATAGGCTTCAATGGAGAAGGGGGGGCCCCGGTTCCAGTCTGCCAGCAGGTAAGTACCCGCGTCTTCGGAGGGCAGACCAGGGGGGTTTTGTAGGGCACCGGGGGGGACACAAGTCCACACAGAAAGTACACCCTCAGCAGCGCGGGGCGGCCGGGTGCAGTGTGCAAACAAGCGTCGGGTTTGTAATAGGAACCAATGGGAGACCAAGGGGTCTCTTCAGCGATGCAGGCAGGCAAGGGGGGGGGCTCCTCGGGGTAGCCACCACCTGGGCAAGGGAGAGGGCCTCCTGGGGGTCACTCCTGCACTGGAGTTCCGATCTTTCAGGTTCTGGGGGCTGCGGGTGCAGAGTCTTTTTCAGGCGTCGGGATCTGGGAGTCAGGCAGTCGCGGTCAGGGGGAGCCTCAGGATTCCCTCTGCAGGCGTCGCTGTGGGGGCTCAGGGGGGTCAACTCTGGCTACTCACGGTCTCATAGTCACCGGGGAGTCCTCCCTGAAGTGTTGTTTCTCCACAAGTCGAGCCGGGGGCCTCGGGTGCAGAGTTGCAAGTCTCATGCTTCTGGCGGGAAACGCAGTTGTTTTAAAGTTGCTCCTTTGAAACAAAGTTGCAGTCTTTGGTGAACAGGGCCGCTGTTCTCTGGAGTTTCTTGGTCCTTCTAGAGCAGGGCAGTCCTCTGAGGATTCAGAGGTCGCTGGTCCTGGGGAAAGCGTCGCTGGAGCAGTTTCTTCAGAAGGGGGAGAGACAGGCCGGTAGAGCTGGGGCCAAAGCAGTTGGTGTCTCCGTCTTCTCTGCAGGGTTTTTCAGCTCAGCAGTCCTCTTCTTCTTAGGTTGCAGGAATCTGAGTTCCTAGGTTCTGGGGAGCCCCTAAATACTGAATTTAGGGGTGTGTTTAGGTCTGGGAGGGCAGTAGCCAATGGCTACTGTCCTTGAGGGTGGCTACACCCTCTTTGTGCCTCCTCCCTGAGGGGAGGGGGGCACATCCCTAATCCTATTGGGTGAATCCTCCATCTGCAAGATGGAGGATTTCTAAAAGTCAGAGTTACCTCAGCTCAGGACACCTTAGGGGCTGTCCTGACTGGCCAGGGACTCCTCCTTGTTTTTCTCATTATCTCTCCTGGACTTGCCGCCAAAAGTGGGGGCTGTGTCCAGGGGGCGGGCACTTCCACTAGCTGGAGTGCCCTGGGGCATTGTAACACGAAGCGTGAGCCTTTGAAGCTCACTGCTAGGTGTTACTGTTCCTGCAGGGGGGAGGTGTGAAGCACCTCCACCCAGGGCAGGCTTTGTTTCTGTCCTCAGAGAGCACAAAGGCTCTCACCGCATGGGGTCAGAAACTCGTCTCTCAGCAGCAGGCTGGCACAGACCAGTCAGTCCTGCACTGAACAATTGGGTAAAATACAGGGGACATCTCTAAGATGTTCTCTGTGTGTATTTTTTAATAAATCCACCACTGGCATCAGTGTGGGTTTATTATTCTGAAACGTTTGATACAAAACTTCCCAGTATTCAGTGTAGCCATTATGGAGCTGTGGAGTTTGTTTTTGACAGACTCCCAGACCATATACTCTTATGGCTACCCTGCACTTACAATGTCTAAGGTTTTGCTTAGACACTGTAGGGGCATAGTGCTCATGCGCCTATGCCCTCACCTGTGGTGTAGTGTACCCTGTCTCAGGGCTGTAAGGCCTGTTAGAGGGGTGACTTACCTATGCCATAGGCAGTGTGAGGTTGGCATGGCACCCTGAGGGGAGTGCCATGTCGACTTAGTCATTTTCTCCCCACCAGCACACACAAGCTGGCAAGCAGTGTGTCTGTGCTGAATTAGGGGTCCCTAGGGTGGCATAAGACATGCTGCAGCGCTTAGAGACATTCCCTGGCATCAGGGCCCTTGGTACCAAGAGTACCAGTTACAAGGGACTTACCTGAGTGCCAGGGTTGTGCCAATTGTGGTGACAATGGTACATTTTAGGTGAAAGAACACTGGTGCTGGGGCCTGGTTAGCATGGTCCCAGCACACTTCTCAGTCAAGTCAGCATCAGTATCAGGCAAAAAGTGGGGGGTAACTGCAACAGGGAGCCATTTCTTTTCACAAGCCCCCCCCCCCCCCAGCCCACAGGCCAGGAGACTCAGCCAAAGCTGGGAGAGTCTTCCTAGTCTGTCAGGCGAGGAAGAGTAGAGGAAATAGGCTGGTTTGTTGCAGGGCCTACTCTGCCTTACATCCTCCTGTTCAGGTCATTCCCTCTGGGGAACTGACCCACTTCCACAGTGATAGGACCTAGTCTGAATTGCCTCTTGTCTTTATCTTTAATGTCTCCACCCATTCTCTCTATTATGGGGTGAGAGGTATCCACCTCTGCTAATCTTATCTTAACCAGGGTCACCCCTAGCTTACCCAAAGAGGTTACCCAGAGCTGGAGTAACCCCACCATGACCAACAGGGTCAAGGGGCCTAACTTGCTATTTGGCATGGGGTCAGACCACCATGCCAAGGATAGTGCAGCCATAAAGGCTAACACCCAGCAGAGGCCACTGACAGCTATCAGTGCCCAGAACCACACCTTTAGCTCTTCACCTGCAAGGGAAGGAGCTAAGTTACAGTCTTCTTTGGGTTCAGGGTGCCTGTCTGCTTTGTTAGAGTGGGGGGTTACTACATCTCGTAGTAAACACCCTTCTTCCACTCTTTCTTCTGTTAACTGAGGAGCCACCCACTCAGGCTTAACAGGTGCCTGACTAGCCAGGACTTCTTGTGGGTCAGGTTGGACTTTAACAGTGCCATTTTTGGAGTTCTCCCCTACTGGAGCAGAATCTCCTTGGCTTGCTGGAACCTTGGCTAAAGGTTGTCCACCATTCCTACACTGTTTTCTTTTCTTTTTCTTCTGGGGCCTGCTTGCAGTTACTGCAGGGGCAGGACCTCCAGACTCCTTGGGAGAGGACTGGCCCTGGACCAGTTCCTCTCTTGGGCTCTGACTAACCTCTGGGTAGTCATTTCCAAGGAGACAATCAAGGGGGAGGTCTGTACTGACTACCACCCTTCTCCAGCTAAAAGTCCCACCCACTTCTATAGGCACAAAAGCCACAGGCCTATTAGTGACCCTGTCTGGGCTAACTCTTACTCTGGCAGTCTCACCTGGGATGTACTGGTTTGAGAACACCAGCCTGTCATGCACAATAGTGTGACTGGCACAAGTGTCTCTCAGGGCAGTGGCTGGGATTCCATTCACCAGTAGGTGGTGGAAGTGTCTACTTCCCTCTGGAATCTCCAACTCACCTGTTGGGCCCTTTTTCCAGTTGAAGGCTATGAAGACCTCCTCATCTGAGGAGTCGTCCCCAATGGCTACACTGGTTACCCCTGGGATTTTGCTAGGGAGTTTGTTTTTGGGACAAGAAGTGTCCTTGGTGTGGTGCCCTGTCTGTCTACAGTTATGGCACCATGCCTTAGTGGCATCCCAGTTCTTACCCTGGTACCCACCTTTGTTTTGGGTTGTGTCTTGGGGCCCACCCACCTGTTCTGGTTTTTGGGGGCCTACAGAGGACTCTTTTTCTTTGTTTCTAGTGTCACCCACTTTCTCCTGGGGAGGCTTTGTAACCCCTTTCTTTTGGTCACCCCCCAGTGGAAGTTTTGGTTACCCTAGTCTTGACCCAGTGGTCTGCCTTCTTTCCCAATTCTTGGGGAGAAATTGGACCTAGGTCTACCAGATACTGATGCAACTTTTCATTGAAGCAGTTACTTAAAATGTGTTCTTTCATAAACAAATTATAAAGCCCAACATAGTCATGCACTTCATTTCCAGTTACCCAACCACCCAGTGTTTTCACTGAGTAGTCCACAAAATCAACCCAGGTCTGGCTCGAGGTTTTTTGAGCCCCCCTGAATCTAATTCTATACTCCTCAGTGGAGAATCCAAAGCCCTCAATCAGGGTTCCCTTCATGAGGTCATAAGATTCTGCATCTTTTCCAGAGAGTGTGAGGAGTCTATCCCTACACTTTCCAGTGAACATTTCCCAAAGGAGAGCACCCCAGTGAGATCTGCCTACTTTTCTGGTTACACAAGCCCTCTCAAAAGCTGTGAACCATTTGGTGATGTCATCACCATCTTCATATTTAGTTACAATCCCTTTAGGGATTTTCAACATGTCAGGAGAATCTCTGACCCTATTTATGTTGCTGCCACCATTGATGGGACCTAGGCCCATCTCTTGTCTTTCCCTTTCTATGGCTAGGATCTGTCTTTCCAAAGCCAATCTTTTGGCCATCCTGGCTAGCAGGAGGTCCTCTTCACTGAGGCTATCCTCAGTGATTTCAGAGGTGCTGGTCCCTCCTGTGAGGGAAGCAGCATCTCTGACTATCACAGTTGGAATCAGGGATTGAGGGTCCCTGGGTTCCCTAGTTAGGACTGGAAGGGGGGAATTCTCCTCCATGTCACTAACATCATCCTCTGGGTTGTCATCCTCAGAGGGGTTGGCTTTTTCAAACTCTGCCAAAAGCTCCTGGAGCTGTTGTTTGGAGGGTCTTGAGCCAATTGTGATTTTCTTAAGTTTGCAGAGTGACCTTAGCTCCCTCATCTTAAGATGGAGGTAAGGTGTGAGGTCGAGTTCCTCCACATTCATCTCTGCACTAGACATTATGGCCCTCATTCTGACCTTGGCGGGCGGCGGAGGCCGCCCGCCAAAGTCCTGCCGTCAGGTTACCGTTCCGCGGTCGAAAGACCGCGGCGGTAATTCTGACTTTCCCGCTGGGCTGGCGGGCGGTCGCCTTCAGGCCGCCTGCCAGCCCAGCGGGAAAGAGGCTTCCACGATGAAGCCGGCTCGGAATCGAGCCGGCGGAGTGGAAGCTGTGCGACGGGTGCAGTTGCACCCGTCGCGTATTTCACTGTCTGCACAGCAGACAGTGAAATACATTTAGGGGCCCTCTTACGGGGGCCCCTGCAATGCCCATGCCAGTGGCATGGGCACTGCAGGGGCCCCCAGGGGCCCCGCGACCCCCCCTACCGCCATCCGGATCCCGGCGATCTGGATGGCGGTAGGGGGGGTCGGAATCCCCTCGGCGGCGCAGCAAGCTGCGCCGCCTTGGAGGATTCAATGGGGCGGCGGTACACTGGCGGGAGACCGCCAGTGTTGCCGGTCCGACCGCGGCTTTACTGCCGCGGTCGGAATCCCCATTGGAGCACCGCCGGCCTGTCGGCGGTGCTCCCGCGGTCCTCCGCCCTGGCGGTCTTTGACCGCCAGGGTCAGAATGACCACCTATGTTTCTAAAAGTTGGAATACTTTGTAAGAATCTAAAACTAGTTCTAGAATCTAATTCAAACTTTCACAAAACTTTTAAACTCTAAAAGAAATGCTAAACAGGGACTAACACAAGGCCCTAGCAGGACTTTTAAGAATTTAGAAAAATAGTTCAAATTGCAAAAATCAATTTCTAATGACAATTTTTGGAATTTGTCGTGTGATCAGGTATTGGCTGAGTAGTCCAGCAAATGCAAAGTCTTGTACCCCACCGCTGATCCACCAATGTAGGAAGTTGGCTCTGTATGCACTATTTCAAAGTAAGGAATAGTATGCACAGAGTCCAAGGGTTCCCCTTAGAGGTAAGATAGTGGCAAAAAGAGATAATACTAATGCTCTATTTTGTGGTAATGTGGTCGAGCAGTAGGCTTGTCAAAGGAGTAGTGTTAAGCATTTGTTGTACATACACACAAGCAATAAATGAGGAACACACACTCAGAGACAATTCCAGGCCAATAGGTTTTTGTATAGAAAAATATATTTTCTTAGTTTATTTTAAGAACCACAGGTTCAAATTCTACACGTAATACTTTGCATGAAAGGTATTGCAGGTAAGTACTTTAGGAACTTTGAATAATCGAAATAGCATATATACTTTTCAAATAAAACACATATAGCTATTTTAAAACTAGACACTGCAATTTTCACAGTTCCTAGGGGAGGTAAGTTATTGTTAGTTCTTGCAGGTAAGTAAACCACCTACGGGGTTCAAATTTGGGTCTAAGGTAGCCCACCGTTGGGGGTTCAGAGCAACCCCAAAGTTACCACACCAGCAGCTCAGGGCCGGTCAGGTGCAGAGTTCAAAGTGGTGCCCAAAACGCATAGGCTTCAATGGAGAAGGGGGTGCCCCGGTTCCAGTCTGCCAGCAGGTAAGTACCTGCATCTTCGGAGGGCAGACCAGGGGGGTTTTGTAGGGCACCGGGGGGGACACAAGTCCACACAGAAAGTACACCCTCAGCAGCGCGGGGCGGCCGGGTGCAGTGTGCAAACAAGCGTTGGGTTTGTAATAGGAATCAATGGGAGACCAAGGGGTCTCTTCAGCGATGCAGACAGGCAAGAGGGGGGGTCCTCAGGGTAGCCACCACCTGGGCAAGGGAGAGGGCCTCCTGGGGGTCACTCCTGCACTGGAGTTCCGATCTTTCAGGTTCTGGGGGCTGCGGGTGCAGAGTCTTTTCCAGGCGTCGGGATCTGGGAGTCAGGCAGTCGCGGTCAGGGGGAGCCTCGGTATTCCCTCTGCAGGCGTCGCTGTGGGGGCTCAGGGAGGTCAACTCTGGCTACTCACGGTCTCGTAGTCGCCGGGGAGTCCTCCCTGAAGTGTTGCTTCTCCACAAGTCGAGCCGGGGGCGTCGGGTGCAGAGTTGCAAGTCTCACGCTTCTGGCGGGAAACGCAGTTGTTTTAAAGTTGCTCCTTTGAAACAAAGTTGCAGTCTTTGGTGAACAGGGCCGTTGTTCTCGGGAGTTTCTTGGTCCTTCTAGAGCAGGGAAGTCCTCTGAGGATTCAGAGGTCGCTGGTCCTGGGGAAAGCGTCGCTGGAGCAGTTTCTTCAGAAGGGGGAGAGACAGGCCGTTAGAGCTGGGGCCAAAGCAGTTGGTGTCTCCGTCTTCTCTGCAGGGTTTTTCAGCTCAGCAGTCCTCTTCTTCTTAGGTTGCAGGAATCTGAGTTCCTAGGTTCTGGGGAGCCCCTAACTACTGAATTTAGGGGTGTGTTTAGGTCTGGGAGGGCAGTAGCCAATGGCTACTGTCCTTGAGGGTGGCTACACCCTCTTTGTGCCTCCTCCCTGAGGGGAGGGGGGCACATCCCTAATCCTATTGGGTGAATCCTCCATCTGCAAGATGGAGGATTTCTAAAAGTCAGAGTTACCTCCGCTCAGGACACCTTAGGGGCTGTCCTGACTGGCCAGGGACTCCTCCTTGTTTTTCTCATTATCTCTCCTGGACTTGCCGCCAAAAGTGGGGGCTGTGTCCAGGGGGCGGGCACCTCCACTAGCTGGAGTGCCCTGGGGCATTGTAACACAAAACTTGAGCCTTTGAAGCTCACTGCTAGGTGTTACAGTTCCTGCAGGGGGAGGTGTGAAGCACCTCCACCCAGGGCAGGCTTTGTTTCTGTCCTCAGAGAGCACAAAGGCTCTCACCACATGGGGTCAGAAACTCGTCTCTCAGCAGCAGGCTGGCACAGACCAGTCAGTCCTGCACTGAACAATTGGGTAAAATACAGGGGACATCTCTAAGATGCCCTCTGTGTGTATTTTGTAATAAATCCACCACTGGCATCAGTGTGGGTTTATTATTCTGAGAAGTTTGATACCAAACTTCCCAGTATTCAGTGTAGCCATTATGGATCTGTGGAGTTTGTTTTTGACAGACTCCCAGACCATATACTCTTATGGCTACCCTGCACTTACAATGTCTACTGCACCTATGCCCTCACCTGTGGTATAGTGCACCCTGCCTTAGGGCTGTAAGGCCTGTTAGAGGGGTGACTTACCTATGCCATAGGCAGTGTGAGGTTGGCATGGCACCCTGAGGGGAGTGCCATGTCGACTTAGTCATTTTCTCCCCACCAGCACACACAAGCTGGCAAGCAGTGTGTCTGTGCTGAGTGAGAGGTCCCTAGGGTGGCATAAGACATGCTGCAGCCCTTAGAGACCTTCCCTGGCATCAGGGCCCTTGGTGCCAAGAGTACCAGTTACAAGGGACTTACCTGGGTGCCAGGGTTGTGCCAATTGTGGTGACAATGGTACATTATAGGTGAAAGAACACTGGTGCTGGGGCCTGGTTAGCAGGGTCCCAGCACACTTCTCAGTCAAGTCAGCATCAGTATCAGGTAAAAAGTGGGGGGTAACTGCAACAGGGAGCCATTTCTTTACAGTCTTTAATTTCAATTAACATTGAATCAACTGTCTGGACATCCCTATAATCGGATACAGCACCAGGTGTAATTACATCAGTCAGAGATATTTTGAAAACATAAGGAATCTGAATGACCTCAGTAGGCCTGTATATATTGAATGGAGCTTTTTCCCACACAATCCCATCAGGAATTGGTACAGCTGGAATGTTCACAAGGGACAAGTCTCTTCGGACCTTATGTGAGGAAAGATATGGAGTTAAGACCTCATCCACAGGCTCAACAGAGGAGCATTCAGAAAGGTAATGACTATTTATAAGCAGGAAGAAAACAGTCACAAAACCAATCCATAGAAAAAATGCAAATAATGTCAAGAATAACCATAGATAGTTCCATGGGTAAATAAATTAGTTATTTTTAAGCCACACATACAGCTTATGTGTTTCAATAGCAGGTGCGGATGAAGTAGAAGAAAAGTCATCAATATTGATGAAGTAACCAGAAGCAGTCTCTGCAAACGCAGGAGCAGGTGCACTTCCTGTGGAGGCTCATAGTAGACTATGTCATCAGTTTGCGTGATGTTGGAATAGAAAACAGCCACAGCTTGTACAGGTGATGAAGTTGAGGTGGTAACAGGAATCAGCAAGTGCTCATTTTCTGCCCTCCCCATTGTTGAGGAGGTATTTGTAGCATAGTTGGACATGTTTGTGTAACCAGAAGTATTGTTGTTTCTTCTTTGAAGAGGTATGTCCTGTTGGGTAGTGAGAGGGGACCGGGAACTACCCAAGGGACCTCTGGGTCTACTGTGCAGGATCGGCCACATGGTGAAGTTTGATGCCATCAATGGAAATTAATCTGTTAGCTTTGGAGCCTGACAACATGGTAGGATGACAGTTCTGGTACCTTGTATCCCCAGGACTGGGACCAGTGCTCTGTAGAATGGGCCGAATTCCTTCTTCACAGCAATCTTCTCACGAACCAGATCCCCAACTTTAGGAATCCGGCTAGTAGACGTTGTTGGTAAATCCCTTATTCCTAAAGTGGCAGCACTGGCAAATGATTTATCATCACGGAATTGCTGAAGCTCCTGTAAGACAGCAAGACATTCATTTATGTCAAATGGTGTATCTGCTACCCCCATACCAGGGCCATCAAGATCTGGGACATACATAGGTATCCCAAAGAGAACCTCATAGGGAGTGCGTCCCCTAAGGACCATCTTGGCATATTATTCAGGGCTCTCTGGACCCCAAATAGGTGATGAAGCCAGCTGCGGCCTGAACCTAATACTCTCCCTGTTAAGAACTGCTTCAGATCTCGATTCCTCTTCTCCACGACCGAATTTCCCTCGGGATGGTATGGTGAGGAGTAATTGAATTCAACACCCATCATCCCAATGGTGTCCCTGAATGCCTTAGAGGCAAAAGCAAGGCCCTGGTCAGACTGGAATGCTGCAACCGCATATGTACTGATAAAGATCAGCAAGTTTTACATAACAGTTTGAATGTCAGCTGACCGCTGAGGCCATTCCCACAGGAATCTAGAACAAGAATCTACAGCGACTAGGATGTATTTGTATGCACTATCATGTTGAAGGGGACCACAATGGTCCAGGCACACACATTGTAGTGGCCTATTGGACACTAGGAGGGATGTCTGGGGGTGGTGTTTAATGTTGGAGCCCTTAATTTGCTGGCAGATGTCACAAAAATGACATATTGGTTAGTCTGTTTGTATAGACCTGGCCACCAGAAGCATTTCTGTAAGAGTGATATTGTGGCCGAGATACCAGCATGAGCAGATGTGACACCCTCATGCGCTGCTTTGATGAGATCTAATTTCTGGTCTTAGTTGGGTATTGCTCGGTCTCGAACCCCAGGAATTGTTGCATAGGCAACATTCTGTCCACTGATGTGATATGAGTATTTTTTAGGGTATGCTTTTGGGAGAGGCTTGCCTTCAGCAGAAGCTTTCACGGAAGTCAGAATTTCATTATCCAGTCTCATCTGAGAACGAGTCACTGCAGCCACAGAAGCCATAGCTACTGCAGATTTGGCTGCTTCATCAAAAAAAGTATTGCTAATAACGTGTACTCCTACACGTTGGTGGCCCAATGTATATACTATATGGACACAAGGTAGCTTATCCTTAAGATCAGCCGCACTCCCCCACAGAGTTCTGTGTTGTATGGTGTTTCCTTTGGAATCTCTGAACCCGTTCAATTTCCAATAATTAAGATAATCATTATATGATTGCACACAGTAGTATGAATCACAGACAATTAGAGTTAGTATTCCTGACTCTGTGTTTTCTAGCGCTAGAATACGGGCATTGAGTTCAGCTAGCTGGGCTGTGCAGTCCTCTAGGGTCTGCGTGTAGGTATTGTGAGGGTGGAATACACCATCCTTCATTACTCCGCTCACGGCTGTGCAAGCAGCTGAGTATTGATGTTTGGTACCTACAGGTGCGGGGTACTCGTGTTCGTATTGGAGAAATTCTTGTGTCTGAGTTTTGGATCAAAGATGTAATCTACATTGGTGGCAGTCAGGGAGGTTTCCCACTGAATCCTACATGGATATAATGCTTTAGCATTGAGTCCACTTGCTTTGGTGACGGATTCTAAGGCTATTACCGGGGTAACAACAATAATGCATTTCCCGTGGACAAGTGGCCTCTCCTTAATGCAGTTAGAATTTTTTCTGTGGGTGAAAAACGCTGTTCTGCTTTGGAGTATAGATGAGATTTATGTGCTATGTGCACAGTATCGCCTTCATTAAAGGTGACATAAGTGAACCCAATGGCACCAGAAATTATTCTGATGACCAAATTTGTTTTGTTATCACGGGTGTGCAAGTGTTTTGCTTCTAGCATGTCGTGTTGTAGTCCTCTAAGGAAGCGCGTGTTTTCTACTGTCCAGTGTCTGCTAGTACAATCAGGGCTTATTAAGTCATAAAGTGGCTTGATACGTTGTGCATAGTCAGGAATGTATGTTATGCCAAAGTTGAAGAAACCAAGTAAAGACTGCAGTTTGTTAGTTGTATTTGGTGGTTGGAGTTGAGAATATTTTTCTAGAAAGTGTGGGCCAGGCTCTTGCCCTCGTTTGATAGCTCGTATCCCAGGAATAATACACTGAGAGAGGCTATTTTTGTTTTGCTAAATTAAAATTTATAGCCAAGGGCTGCGAATCTTTGAAAAATCCGATTGACCCTGGCAAGATGAATGTTGAGGTCGTCATTTGTGAGATAGATGTCATCTATGTAAGACAACGCTTCAGGATCAATATCATGTAATATTGATGTTACACGGGCTGAGTCTTGGGGCAAACTGGAAAAAGCATTTTTGTAAGCCAAATGAGAATGCACTCAGATCCTGACTTTCATGTGCTAAGTTTTGGCAGAAGAAACCGTTGGAGATATCCAAGGTTGTTTTGTATTTTTTACGCACTATGTTGTTAATTAGTGCTGTAATATGTGAGTTTTGTATTGCGTATGTGCGAGTATGACTGTTTAAGTGTCTATAATCTAAGACTATTACATAGGAATGGTCTGGTTTTGCAAGGGGGACTAATGGATTATTCATTGCAGAGACACAAGGCTCAATTACTCCCTGGTCCTCAAGCTGAGTGAGGATCTCCCTCACTGGAGCTTTTGCTTTGTGTTTGACAGGATGTTGTGGCTAAGGCTGGGGTGTAGCTGTGAGAAGGTAGCCTCTTTCTACCATGGTTACCCCCATTTTTGGCCTGTTTGTTAGTGTTTGTCAGTTTTGTTTTTACTGTCTCACTGGAATCCTGCTAGCCATGACCCAAGTGCTCATAGTTTAAAACCCTATTTGTGGTGTGTTTTGCCTGTCTCATTGGGATCCTGGTAGCTAGGACCCCAGTGTTCATAGTTTGTGGCCTATATGTGTTGCCAGTATGCTTGACTGTGTCACTGAAGTTCTGCTAATCAGAACTCCGGTGCTTATGCCCTCTCTACTTACCAAATTTTTCACTATAGTTTAGTGGCTCCATATTCCAATTCTAATTGGCACACTGGACCCCCCTTATAAGTCCCTAGTATATGGTACCTAAGTACCCAGGGCATTGGGTTTCCAGGAGAATCTTATGGGCTGCAGCATTTCTTCTGCCGCCCATAAGGAGCTCATACAAACCGTTCTTCAGGACTGCCACTGCAACCTGAGTGAAATAGTGCACTCACTATTTCACAGCCATTTTTCACCACACTAAGGGGGTGATTCCAACCCTGGCGGTCCGAGACCGCCAGGGTTGGGGACGGAGGAAGCACCGCCAACAGGCTGGCGGTGCTTCTGGGGCAATTCTGACCGCGGCGGTAAAGCCGCGGTCAGAAAAGGGAAGCTGGCGGTTTCCCGCTGCCCCAGGGAATCCTCCACGGTGGCGCTGCAAGCAGCGCCGCCATGGGGATTCCGACCCCCTTCCGGGAACGGGTGTCGTGGGGCCCCCTAACAGGGCCCCATTGAGATTTTCAGTGTCTGCTTGGCAGACACTGAAAATCGCGACGGGTGCAACTGCACCCGTCGCACACCAGCAACTCCGCCGGCTCCATTCAGAGCCGGCTTCCTCGTTGCTGGTGCTTTCCCGCTGGGCGGGCGGGCGGCCTTTTGGCGGTCGCCCGCCAGCCCAGCGGGAAAGTCAGAATGACCGCCGCAGTCTTTTGACCGCGGTACGGTCTTCTGGCGGTTCCCGCCAGGCGGGCGGCTTCCGCCGCCGGCGGGGGTCAGAATGACCCCCTAAGTAACTTATACGTGACCTATATGTCTAACCTTCATTTTCTGAAGGCTAGGTGCAAAGCTACTATGTGTGAGGACACCCTTGCACTAGCAAAGGTGACCCCACGTTGTCCAGGCCCAAATTCCCGGACTTCGTGAGTGCGGGGACACCATTATAAGCGTGCACTACATATATGTCAATACATATATGTCGCTTCACAATGGTAAATCCGAATATGGCCATGTGAGGTGTCTAAGATCATGGAATTGACCCCCATCCAAAACTGGATATTGGGAGGCCAATCCCATGCACCCTGGGGGCTCCATCATGGACCCCCAGTACTGCCAAACCAGCTCTCTGAGGTTTCCCCTGCAGCCCCAGCTTCTGCCACCTCACAGACAGGTTTCTGCCCTCCTGGGAATTGACCAGCTCAATCCCCGGAAGGCAGAACAATGCATTTCCTTTAGGAGAGGGGTGTTACACCCTCTCCTATTGGAAATAGGTGTTACAGGCATGGGAGTG
Organism: Pleurodeles waltl; assembly: GCF_031143425.1. Lineage (NCBI taxonomy): Eukaryota > Metazoa > Chordata > Amphibia > Caudata > Salamandridae > Pleurodeles > Pleurodeles waltl. Next base: position 468,827,798 of record NC_090449.1, on the reverse strand, counting down.
GTGTCCTCCCAGAGCCTCTGTAAATGCTTTGAAGGGCACAAACGGTGCCCTCCTTACATAGTCCAGTCTACACCAGTTCAGGACTCCCAGTCCCTGCTCTGGCGCGAAACTGGACAAAGGAAAGGGGAGTGACCACTCCCCTGTCCATCACCACCCCAGGGGTGGTGGCGAGAGCTCCTCCAGAGTGTCCCTGGCATTACCCATCTTGGATTCCAAGGTGTGGGGACCCTCTGGAGATCAGATTTGATTTGCAAGATTCCTCCAGGACTCTTCTGCATCCTCTGCTTCAGCCTCTGACCATCGGATCAACCGCAGACTGCTCCGTGAACCGCTGTAACTACAACAAAGTATCCAGGATGACTCTTGTGACCTGCAACTTCAGCTCCAGCCAGCATTTGCAACAGTTTCCAAGGTGTGCACTCTCTGAGGACTGCCTGTCTTCTAGCTGCACCAGAAGAACTGAATGAATCTCCAGTGGAGTGACGGAGTCACTTCCCTGCTTCTGCAGGCACCCTTCTGCGATGACAACCTGTACTCTGGGACTCCTCTCCTGATGACGAGCGTGCTCCCTGGAACATAGGTTGTTGACCGAAGTGACCCAGACTGTCCAAAGGTCCAGCTGTCCAAATTTGGTGGAGATAAGAGCTTGCCTCCCCGTGCTGCGACAGTACCACTGTGCACCGTGTCTTCTGCTGCTCCTTGCGCTTCTGTGCTCTTCTTCCAAAGGCTTTTTGTGCACAGCATAGCCCAGGTCCCCAACACAGCAGGTGATGTCAGAGGCTCCTTCTGATAGGCTCTTACCTCTCTTGGTAGCCAATCCTCCTTCCTACAGTGCAGTCCATGTCCCCAGCACTCCATCCTGTGACGCCCAGCTGCCTGAACTGTTCACCGGCGGCGTGGGACCCTCCAGTGTAATGCTGCGACAACCGCACTTTGCACCTTCTTTGTCCTCGTGTTCTGGGACTCCCGTGGGTGCTGCCTGGAATTCTGAGGGCTCTCTGAAGTGCTGAGAGCCCCCTCTGTATCCTCAGTCTGAGTTGATACCCCCAGGTCACTCCTGCGTCCAGGCACCTCTTTGACGCAAACGGCGTACTTGCTTGAACCAAAGCTTGTTGGAGGAATCCAGCGACGCAAACAGCCTGCATCCAACAACTCGACGTGGAACATCTGTTGCACCAAGCAGGAACCAGCAGCTATCTTCTTTGGTGCATTTCTGTACTTTTCTTCTAAACAGAGAATCTACTTTTGCACCTTCTTCCAGGTTGGCAGGGGATCCTGTTCTTCCTGGACTCTTCTTCGACTTCTGGACCTGGTCTCCTCTCTCCACAGGCCTTCAGGTCCAGGAATCCATTGTTTGTTACTTACCGTCTTGTTTGGTGCTTGCATAATTGTTCATCACGACTTGTAGTGTGTTCTGAGGAAACTTGCTGTACTTTACGGCTGCTTTCCTGGGCTCTGGGGTGGGGTATTTTACTTACCTTTGGTGTTTTCCTACACCCCCAGCTACCCTCTACGCACTACACTTGCCTAGGGGGAATTCAACATTCACATTCCACTATTTTAGTATATGGTTTGTGTTGCCCTTAGGCCCATTGCAATCTATTTCTATTTTCTACTGTTTGCACTATTCTATGACTGTTTAATTACCTGATTTTGGTTACTAGTGTACATATTGTGTATAATACTTACCTCCAGAAGGAGTATTGCCTCTAAGATATTTTTGGCCTTGTGTGACTAAAATAAAGTATCTTTATTATTGGTAACATTGAGTATTGTCTTTTATTGTGTATAAGTACTGTGTAATTATAGTGGTATTGCAGGAGCTTTGCATGTCTCCTAGTTCAGGCTTGGCTGCTCCTCTATAGCTACCCCTAGACAGCCAAGCTGCTAGAACACTGCCTACATTTCACTAATACATTTCACCAATAAGGGATAACTGGACCCACTAAAAACCAAGCCAGCCTCCTACAATAGAGCTAATAGGTATTACATGACAAGGAGAATCCTTGTCCCATCCTACATGATTGCGGTATAACGCAGGAGCTTGCACTAAAGCCGAATGACAGCGTAGGCTTATTTTGACGCGTCTGGAACAAGATCAGAGAAATACAGCAAAATGACATTTTCCCCATGTGGGAGCTTACGGACGTGCTTGAGTGGCCAGTCACTCTCAGCCAGCAGGATATCACAACTAAGTTCATCCCAGACTATTACCCTAATGGTGCGCTCTACGTCTCCCTCAATTTGGATATTTAAATAATAAACCCTGTCTGGTGGGTGAACGCGCCCGTCTGCAGTTTCAACTGCAATGCAATCGCTAGTTGCTGTCGCATCAAGATGATCTTTCAGACTCTGGCGGCATATTGTGACCTCTGCAGCGCTGTCTAGCAGGGTCCCTGCCCACGTCTTGTTCTTCAGCAATGTTCTCAAGTGTACTGGCATTTTTAATTGACAGTGCTACCACCTTTTTCATTTTGAATTGTGGCTTTTGTTGTGGGGACTTGTCTTCTTTTTTGTCTGAAGACTGTGGTGAGTCTTTCTACTGTTTCACGTATTCCGGACGTCAATATGGACAGCCCCCTCTCTCGCTACTTCTATCTGGTGCATCCTGAAAGGAACATGAATCAGTATATCTGCCATGAGCGTTTATATTTTCACTATTTCTAAGAGCATGTCTCCTGTTGGAGTTCTTTGGGTGTGGAGAATCTGCTCTCTGACTTCGTCTCTCTTTAAATTGTTTTTGTTTATCCCAGTGCTTTTTAGAACCCTCCTGTGCTTGTTTAGTACCTTCCTTAGAGGTGGTACTTTGTGCTCCTAGCTTTTTCGGCTCGGCTCCCAAACTGTTCCATCCTATACTTGCATAGGTGTCGGAAATACGTTTCTGTAGCTGTTTCTCCTGTTCTAAGTGTGGAGTCTCTCTGAGCCGCTGGCTTATCGCCAGTGCTACCGCTTCCCCTTCAATGTTACTGAGTATGATTGAGGAGACTGTGTCAAAGTTACGCATTGGTTTCATCCCCAAATCTAGGGCTGGTGCAGCCCTGGGCTCATTTTGAATTTGTTTGAACACTTCCGGTAAATTGGCAAGTGTCGGGGTACCATGTGTGGCAGTATATATTACAGTGAAGACTGTACCCCATGTGGCGCAGTCATCCACCGAGGGAACCATCCAGAAGGGCAAGCACATTGTGAGAAGTCTATGTTTTTCATGTGGTCCTGTATGGGGAAATGCAGCTTCCAACTGATTTGTTCTGGGCTATCCAGAATGGGATTGTAACAGGGTCACGAGGACCCTGTTCCTGGAAAGTGCCGCAAGACCTGAAATCCAGTGCCCCAGGGGCACCGCCGACAGCACAGGCATAGGAACACCTGCTCTCAACCCAGATGTCCGGGTTACGGAACTAAAAAGAAAGGACGGACTAAAGAGGCGCGCAGCAGTTTTGGAGGAGGGAGAGGAAGATCGGCGTTGAAAAGAGGAAAGAGGAGTCCCACACAAAGAGCCCCACAAAGGACAACCACCAAGGGAGACTGGAACGGATAACAGAGACACGGAGGAACCAGAGGCATCTCAACGGGAGGACACGCCTTGGACCATGAGGAATCCCTGTTCCAATGCCAGCCACGTCCCCTGCGGGACATGGCTTTCACAGGTACGTGCCTGCCTAACTAACCCCGGGCTCTTACTGGGTGGGAGAGGGGAGCGCAGACGGTGCGAAGTAGGGAAGGAGAGACAGGACCGATAGACAGTCCGCCTCTCCGTTTCCCTATTTTTTTTTTTGCTATTATTTATATTTTGTGTTTACTAACCTCCACTACTTATTATTCATTGGGGAGAATCCTGTGAAGATAACCGGACTCCAAACATAAAGAAAAGCCATTTCTTTTGATAAACAACGCCGAGCACAACACCACAGGGCTTGGCGACCGGGGTGCACTCGCTGAGTTGCCTGTTTTCCCTCCACACCGCACCTACCCCTCTAACCAGACTAGAAAAAAGAAACAAAGAGTAAAAAAATTACTTACCTTTTCTTTTGGTTTTCATTTTTATTTTCGATGGGTATCGCTCTTCCACCCGACTCTACCACACTTAGGAGGGACGCTCCTAAAAGAAAGAAAAGAAGAAAAGAAACATATTAAAACAAGGAAAAGAAAGGATCAAAGGAGAAAAGGAACAAGAGAAGAAGAGGGCGAAATAGAGACCCTGATACAATACAGAGACTCAAGTAGCACTCAAATCAGAACGTTTAGATTTATAATCCTGACAACAGTTTAAAGAGAATAATACAAATATCAACTTTGAACTGTATCCTGACTCCGATCTGATTATTAGCATCTCCAACCCTCTGGGGCTTCCCACGTCCTCTACAGGGATTTTCTCTCATTCTATGGGCACTTTACCCATGATAGAATGAACTATTTGTGGATTAATCCCAGTAGTAGCCAACTGGGATCCAGTAGGTGCTGGTGGTGCTGGATACGCTGGTGTAGTGTTCAGAGTTCACATTACGAACTGAACAAGTCATCTGTATAGTGTTGCTAGCCCAAGGTATAGATCGCGCAGATCTGCTGCCTGCATGTTTTGTATTCCTGGGTGAGGTGTGTATGTGGGAAACATAGGCCTTGATTATCTAAGCGACCTAATGTCACAGGTTGTATTACGTGTAGTAGGGCGCCATTGGACCAGTTCTGATGTTCTTGATAAATAATCAGAATTTCAAGATACTGGTATGCTTGGTACCATTGAGGTACGTTTGCAATTCTGTATGTGTGGAATGTGATTGATCTTTGGTCTTCCTCAGGAAAGGTGACATAAGAGTAGAATGTTTCTGTTTGTTAAGCTTCACTAGCTTCTACTATGAATGTAACATCCCGATCTCATCTGTTAAGCCATGCGCTACTAGGTGTAATATTAATGCTTGTCTAGCATTCTCAGGAATGTCTGTGGTGTTATCCATATTGTTTAATGGGTAAAGAGATGGAACACCAAGTGGGGAAAAAAGACCTTTTAATAGTTCGAGCTCGAACAATCTACAGCCTTATTAGGTTCTCCCTGTTCAGGTGAGGAGGATCTTCCCCAAGACAACGGACATCTCTGTATAATGGTACTTAGGGTACCTGTTGTATGTGAGACAGTGATAGTCAGGCTATCTGTAAATTAGTGTCTCAACACATTCGTTGGTGGCACCATGTCGTAGTTTGACTCTTGCTGTAGGCAAGACTGCTGGTTTAAGGAGGACAGTACTTGTTGTTTGTAGGCGACTTTGCCAGTCCTACAACGAGTTGCAACTGTTGTTCCAACCCTCCCGGCTCACAAGCAGCACCTCACCAAAAACCCAAATAGTAAAAGGTGATTTGTGGCAGCCTTTACACATGGACTCAAGAGTAAAACATCTCAGAGAATGCAGTGGTGACATGGAGATTACCCCTTTCTCTCATGAACAACATGTCTCAGTCAAACATACAGGCAATGAAGGAGGTGTAGTAAAGTTTTAATAGGTTTTATTAACAATACTGCAATCTACGATAAATTGCATAGGCTGCAATTATTAAGATATTGAACAGTGCAAGAAATAGAATAGTAAAGATGAGAGTCATGAACTTAAAGACCCCCACCATCTTGCAATAACATGAAATGACATGAGATATGATGTATGTCCTAATACCCTAGCATGATGAACCTAACCCCTAACATAAAGAGAGGTAGGTGTGATAAACCTAATCTGCCAGTACCATGTCCATGAGAAGAGCCCCCAATCCTCGTTACCTTGGAATGAGGTCTCTAGCACAAACTACGTGGGTACACGGAGACTGGGTCAACGTCAAGGCAACGTGTAGCATGGATAGTGTAGGAAAGTACCAACTTACCTGGCATGTTACCCCCATTTTTACTTGTATGTATGTTTGTTTTTGCCTGTGTCACTGGGATCCTGCTAGCCAGGACCCCAGTGCTCATAAAGTATGCCCTGTATGTGTTCCTTGTGTGGTGCCTAACTGTATCACTGAGGCTCTGCTAACCAGAACCTCAGTGTTTATGCTCTCTCTGCTTTTAAAATTGTCACTGCAGGCTAGTGACTAATTTTACCAATTCTGATTGGCACACTGGAACACCCATATAATTCCCTAGTATATGGTACCTAGGTACACAGGGTATTGGGGTTCCAGAAGATCCCTATGGGCTGCAACATTTCTTTTGCCACCCATAGGGGGCTCAGACAATTCTTACACAGGACTGCCACTGCATCCTAAGTGAAATAATGTCCACGTTTTTTCACAGCCATTTTACACTGCACTTAAGTAACTTATAAGTCACCTATATGTCTAACCCTCACTTAGTGAAGGTTAGGTGCTAAGTTACTTAGTGTGAGGGCACCCTGGCACTAGCCAAGGTACCCCCACATTGTTCAGGGCAAATTCCCAGAACTTTGTGAGTGCGGGGACACCATTACACACATGCACTACATATAGGTCACTACCTATATGTAGTGTGACCATGGTAACTCCGAACATGGCCATTTAACATTTCTAGGATCATGGAATTGTCCTCCCAATACCATTCTGGAATCTCAAATGGGGGGTTTACTGGTCCAAAGAAAGGTGTGGTAGCCACTGAATTACCTGTAGATTGCTTTCTAGGCAATGATTTGGAGACATCAGCTTGTGCTGAAGTGGAGTTGGAGGCTCATGCAGCAATGCTGGGCATTCCTGGGCATATTTTTGCTTTAACCAGGGCTCAGGCCAAAAATCAAAAAGGACAGGGAAACTTGGATCCGGGAACAATGCACCAAGTGCTCCCAAAAGCTAGGGGTAGGAAGGGTAAATACTTACCCACTATCCCTCCCTCACCAGAAGATTCCCCTTTTGAGGAAGTGGAATCCTTTCCCAGGGCAGAACCTACACCAGATGAGCTGGCAGCAGACACTACTGAGCTTTTTGGTGCAGGGGGGCCCGCTAGGGAAGAGCTGAGTGTGACACAGCAGACCTGTCCCACACTAGAGCGTTTGAGACAGCAAGCTGTCAAACAGCAGAATGGGGATGTCAGTGATAGCCATAAGGTGTATTGGGAAGACAACCTCTTGTATACTGAGTCAAGGGACCCTAAACCTGGAGCTGCCAGGAGATTGGTCATACCTTTGCAATACAGAGAGTTTCTTCTTACCTTGGCACATGACATTCCCTTGGCTGGGCATTTTGGCCAAAGTTAAACTTGGGACAGGCTTGTTCCCCTGTTTCACTTGCCTCATATGTCAGAGGACACCAAAGAGTTTTGTTGCTCTTGTGTGACCTGTCAAGGCAGTGGCAAGACTGGAGGCACTCCAAAGGCCCCCTTAATTCCACTTCCTGTGGTTGGGGTGCCCTTTGAAAGGGTAGGGGTTGTCATAGTTGACCCCCTTGACCCCCCACCAGCTGCAGGCAATAGGTTTATCCTGGTGGTAGTGGACCATGCCACTAGGTACCAAGAAGCCATCCCCTTAAGGACCACTACAGCTCCTGCAGTGGCAAAGGCCCTCCTGAGAATCTTTTCCAGAGCGGGCTTCCTTCAGGACGTGGTGTCAGACAGAGTAACTTCATGTCTGCATACCTCAAAGCAATGTGGAAGGAGTGTGGTGTAACATACAAGTTCACTACTCCTTATCATCCACAAACAAATGGTCTGGTTGAGAGGTTTAACAAAACTCTCAAATCTATGATAATGGGACTCCCTGAAAAACTCAGAAGGAGATGGGATGTCCAGTTACCTTGCCTCTTTTTTGCTTACAGGGAGGTACCCCAAAAAGGAGTGGGCTTTAGTCCCTTTGAACTCCTCCTTGGGCACCCAGTGAAAGGTCCCCTTGCACTTGTTAAGGAGGGTTGGGAATAACCTTTAAAAGCTCCTAAACAGGACATTGTGGACTATGTACTTGGCCTAAGATCAAGAATGGTTGAGTCCATGAAAAAGGCCAGTAAAAACCTTCAGGCCAGCCAGGAGCTGCAAAAGCAATGACATAACCAGAAGGCTGTCCTGACCCAGTACCACTCAGGACAGAAGGTGTGGGTATTGGAGCCTGTGGCCCCCACAGCACTCCAGGACAAATGGAGTGGACCCCATCTAATTGTAGAGAAAAAGAGTGAGGTTACCAATTGGTAGACCTGGGCACTGCCAGGAGTCCCTTTAGGGTGCTCCATGTCAGCCGCCTAAAACCCTACTATGACAGGGCTGATATCACCCTGCTCATGGCAACTGATGAGGGACAGGAAGAAGAGAGTTACCCTCTCCCTGATCTCTTCTCCACCACTGAAGCTGATGGCTTAGTAGAGGGAGTAGTACTGCCAGATTGTCTTACTGCTGAGCAGAAAGATAACTGTAAATCTTTGAAGTCAGTTTTCTGAACTCTTCTCACCGATACCAGGTACCACTACTTGGTGTGCGCATACAATCAATACTGGATACAGTTTACCTGTCAAAAGTAAGATTTATAGGCAGCCTGACCATGTCAGGGACTGATTTAAACAAGAGGTTCAGAAAATGTTAGACTTAGGAGTGATTGAGCCTTCAGAAAGCCCATGGGCTAGCTCGGTGGTGCTTGTTCCTAAACCTCACAGTAAGGATGGTAAAAGAGAGATGAGGTTTTGTGTTGACTATAGAGGGCTCAACCAAGTAACCAAGACAGATGCTCACCCTATACCCAGGGCAGATGAGCTGATTGATACACTGGCGTCTGCCAAGTATCTGAGCACTTTTGATTTAACTGCAGGGTATTGGCAGATTAAATTATAAGAAGATGCAAAACCTAAAACTGCATTCTCAACCATTGGAGGGCACTATCAATTCACTGTGATGCCCTTTGGTCTGAAGAATGCACCTGCCACTTTTCAAAGGTTGATGAACACAGTCCTGCAAGGGTTGGAAGCTTTTAGTGCAGCATATCTAGATGATATAGCTGTCTTTAGCTCCACCTGGGATGAGCATCTGGTCCATCTATGGAAAGTTTTGGAGGCCCTTCAAAAGGCAGGCCTCACTATCAAGGCCTCAAAGTGCCAGATAGGGCAGGGGAAAGTGGTTTATCTGGGCCACCTGGTAGGTGGGGAACAGATTGCACCACTGTAGGGGAAGATCCAGACCATTATGGAATGGGCTCCCCCTACAACTCAAACCCAGATGAGAGCCTTCTTAGGCCTCACAGTGTAATATGGAGGTTTATTAAGAATTATGGCTCCATTGCTCCTCTTAATGACCACACTAGTAAAAAGATGCCTAAAAAGGTATTGTGGACAGCTAGCTGTCAAAAAGCTTTTGATGAGCTTAAACAGGCCATGTGCTCTGCACCTGTCCTAAAAAGCCCTTGCTACTCCAAAAAGTTCATAGTCCAGACTGATGCTTCTGAATTGGGGGTTGGGGCAGTGCTATCACAGCTTAATACTGAGGGCCAGGACCAACCTGTTGCTTTTATCAGCAGGAGGTTGACCCCTAGAGGAAATCGTTGGTCTGCCATAGAGAGGGAGGCCTTTGCTGTGTTCTGGGCACTGCAAAAGTTGAGACCATACCTTTCTGATGGATACAACTACCTGTGGATTCCTCACCTAATGAATACTCCCATGGCGCCAGCATTCGACGGAAATCTTCTTCCTAGCTTCTGCACGTCGACGAGGACGTCACTCTAGCCCACACGACACCGTCTGATGTCATACAGGCAATAAGAGGTCCTTGCCGACGTGCCGACGTCAGTTCCCTTTTTTCCGTGCATTCGAAACTGTTATCTTCGAGGGAGCTACTGTTACTTTCGTAGTTACAGTGTATTTTCTGCAGCGTAGTTTTTCTCTGCGGTAATAATGTCTCAGAGAAAGTCGGGTTTCAAGCCCTGTCGAGAGTGTGGGGGCAAGATGTCCGTTACAGATCCTCACTCCGACTGTCTATGGTGTTTGAGCTCCGACCACGACGTCGTGACTTGCGATTCATGTCAGCACATGAATCCGAAGGCCATCAAAGAACGTGAGGCTAAACTATTCATGGCGAAATCGAAGAGAAAGGAAAAACATCACAAAAAGTCTTCTTCGCCAAAGTCTCATCGGCGTCATCGAGACTCCCGGCGCCGTAGAGATTCACGGCGTCATTCCAGCAAGGAGACTCGTTCGAGGTCGCCTTCGGCTCGGCGTCGGAGGACTTGGGAGGTCAGCCCCACGGTCACGCCGCATCCATCGACGCCGTTGCCCTCTCCGGTGTCACCGACTTCGCCTGGACAGGCGTCTGTGATTGAGGTGATGCAGCCTCTTGTGTTGTCTCCGGCGTCGCAGATGTCGAGGCCGGTGTCGGGGTCGCCTTCGATCCAGGCACCCCAGTATCCGGCTTTTCCCACCCCTGGAGCCGATAGTACCGCATTTCTGAATGCGATGTATACCATCTTTCAACAGATGGCTCCAGGAGGTGCTCCGGCTGGTCCTTCGGGGCCTTTGGCCTTTTCGTTGGGTGATCCTGCGCCTCTACGGCCGGCACCCTTTATGCCCTTTCTCCCTTTTGGGAATGTGGGCTCGGCGCCGGTGTCGGCGCCGGTGGCCGCTCCGGTGGCTTCAGAGGGATTGGCCCCGGAGGTTTCCATCCCGTCGATGTCGGGATTTCGTCCTGTGACTCCGGTGGGTCCATCGGCTCCAAGATCTCTTCGTCCTGCTCCTTCATCGGCGCCGAAGCTGCCTGCGGCGTCGGATACTTCTGGAGATCGGCGCCGATCTTCGACTTCGGCGGAGGCCATGTCGACTCCGCGTATCGAGCAGAGACTACATTCAAGGAGGCGTGCTCTCCGTCTTTTGGAAGAGCAGGAGTACCAACGAGTCCTGGAGGAAGGAGAGGTTGAGGACTCTGGTGATGGACTGCATGGTCTGGATACGGCCAGTGGGCTGGATACTTCCCCTGAGTGGGACCTTTCATCTCCAGGGGAGCATACGGAGGAGGCTGCTACCTTTCACGCTGTGGTAAGGAAGGCAGCTAACTTTCTGGACCTGCCTTTGCCGGTGGCAGAGGCGAAGCAGAATTTATTGACGGAGGTACTGCATCCGGCCTCTGCTGCAGCGGAGCCTCTCTTGCCATTTAATGAGGCTTTGCTTGATCCGGTGTTAGAGGTGTGGAAGAAGCCAGTATCTTCCTCGGCGGTTCATAGGGCTGTAGCCAGGAGATATCGAGCTGCACCATCTGACCCTGGCTTTCTTTCTAGACACCCTACGCCGGAGAGCTTGGTGGTGCATGCCTCCTGTTCATCAAAGACAGCGCCTGGATCTTTCCCGACGGTACCTGGAGACAGGGACTCCAAGAAGCTGGATGCACAATCCAAGAAAATATTTTCATCTTGCAGTTTGGCGTTGAAGGCCACCAACGCAACTTGCATTCTGGGGAGATACATCCGTGCTCTTATGGACGATATTTCATCTTCATTTACGTAGCTTCCCCAGGGACTCTTGGATGTTGTCTCGGACGCCCAGGCTGCCGCAACCCAGATTATCCAGTCTGGGCGGGACACGACCGACTCAGTGGATAGGGCGATGGGCACGGCTGTGGTGGCAAGGAGACAGGCCTGGCTCCGTAATTCAGGGTTTTCTGCGGACGTGCAGTCAACCCTATTGGACCTCCCGTTTGATGGGGACAAACTGTTTGGAGCCTAGGCAGATTCGGCTTGGAGCGATTTAAAGAGAGCAGGGCCACAGCCAAATCGTTAGGGCTGCAAGCTCCTTCTTCCTCTGCCTCTTCCAGGTTTTTCAGGAGGTTTCGTGGATTTGGGCGTGGCTCTTCTTCCTCTTCCTTTCGGGGGAGATTCCAGCAACCCGCCTCTTCCCACCCATATAGATCATTTAGAGGGAGAGGTACGGCCCGCACCAGAGGAGCCTCTCAACAGCACTCTGCCTCTTCCTCGTCCTCTGGAGGGGTGCAGCAGGGAAAGCAGCCTTAGGTTTCCACCGTTTCCCACTCACTCCTCTCCTGTAGGGGAAAGGTTACGGCATTTTCTCCACAAGTGGGAGACTATTACAACGGACACTTGGGTTATCAGTATTGTGGGAAAAGGCTACACCCTTCCCTTTCGGGAGTTTCCGCCCCCCATCCCGCCCCACCCATCTTATTGTTCAGAAGAACACCTCCTGTTGCTAGAACAGGAGGTTCAAGTCCTCTTTTCAAAGGGCGTGGTGGAGTTGGTACCAGAGCAGGAAAGGGGTCGAGGTTGTTACTCAAGGTACTTCCTGATTCCCAAGAAGGATGGTCGGTTGAGACCGATCCTGGATCTGAGGATCTTGAATTGGTTCCTCAAACAGGAAAAGTTCAAGATGCTGACCCTAGCACAGGTGCTTTTGGCGTTGAACAAAGAAGATTGGATGGTGTCTGTCGACTTGCAGGATGCTTATTTTCATATCCCGATACTCAAGTCGCACAGGAAGTATCTCCGGTTTGTGGTAGGGTCGCAGCACTATCAGTTTGCGGTCCTCCCGTTTGGTCTTACTTCAGCACCTCGAGTTTTCACGAAGGTGATGTCGGTGGTTGCGGCAGAGCTCAGAAGGAAGGGGATAGCAGTATTCCCTTACTTGGACGACTGGTTGATCAAAGCCAAGTCTCCGGAGCTTGTGTCGCATCATCTGCAGTCAACAACCCAGTGGTTGTTCGACCTGGGCTTTTCGGTGAACGTGCCCAAATCTCACCTGGAGCCCTCTCAGCGCCTCCTGTTCATAGGGGCAGTACTGGATACAACATTGAATCGAGCCTTTCCTCTGCCTCAGCGGATTCAAGATATTCAGGAATTGGTTCCAATGTTTCGAAATGGAGCGGTAGTTCCAGTCCTCAAGGTCCTTCGTCTGCTCGGTCTGTTTGCCTCCTGCATACTGTTGGTCACGCATGCTCGCTGGCACATGAGGGCTCTTCAGTGGTGCCTCCGAAGGCAGTGGTCTCAACACAAAGGAGATCTAGAAGGTGCAGTCAAGATCTCCAGAGATGCTGCTGTGGACTTGAAGTGGTGGATTGCGAGCAACAATCTTTCACAAGGAAAGCCATTCGTGCAGTCGCCACCAGTGGCCACGGTCATAACGGATGCTTCCACTCTAGGGTGGGGAGCTCATCTGGGGGATCTGGAGATCAAAGGACTTTGGTCTCCAGAGGAACAGGTGTTTCATATCAATCTGTTAGAGTTACGGGCGGTACGTCTGGCTCTCAAGGCCTTCCTCCCTTCCCTTCGTGGTCAGTCGGTACAGGTCCTGACGGACAATACTACCACGATGTGGTACATAAACAAACAGGGAGGAGTAGGGTCGTACCTTCTCTGCAGAGAAGCTCTTCGTCTATGGTCCTGGGCAAAGGACCATCAGATTTGCTTGGTAGCAAATCATCTGGCCGGGGTCTTGAATGTACGTGCGGACAGTCTCAGTCGCCAATTCTCGGCCGACCACGAGTGGCGCCTCCATCCGGATCAAGTCCGTTTAATCTTCCAGATGTGGGGGTTTCCCCGGATAGATCTGTTTGCCACTCTGGAGAACGCGCATTGTCCGTTATTCTGCAGCCTCCAGTATCCGGTGCAGGGAGCTTTGGGGGACGCGTTTCAGATAACCTGGTGCAACCAGTTGCTTTACGCGTTTCCCCCCATACCCTTGATTCCTCGAGTGTTGAGGAAGATTCGCCAAGACCGGGCCCAAGTCATCTTAGCAGCCCCGGATTGGCCAAGGAGGGTGTGGTACTCCGACCTTCTCCAACTCTCGCTGTGCCCTCCGCTCCGTCTCCCTCTCAGGGCAGACCTCCTCTCGCAGTCGCAGGGGCAGGTTTTACACCCCAACCTCCAGAGTCTACACCTACATGCCTGGAGATTGAACGGGACAATCTGAGTTCCTTCTCTCTCCCGCCTGATGTAGTGGATGTTATATTAGCGGCCAGGCGACACTCCACTAAATCTATCTACGCTAATAGGTGGTCTAAATTTGTTATGTGGTGTGGAGAGAGACAGATTGATCCCTTACATGCTCATCTGTCGGACGTTTTGTCTTTTGCTCTGTCTCTAGCGCAGAAAGGTTGTGCAGTGGCTACCATTAAGGGTTATTTGTCGGCTTTGTCAGCCTTCATTTGTCTTCCAGACTAACCATCGTTATTTAAATCCCCTATTGTTCTCAGATTCTTGAAAGGCCTTCTAAATAAATATCCTCCAAAACCATTCGTTATGCCTCAATGGGATTTGTCCTTGGTCCTCACTTTCCTTATGGGGTCCCCTTTTGAGCCTATGCATTCTTGCCCCTTAAGGTATTTAGTTATTAAAACAGTCTTCCTGGTGGCTATAACATCTGCAAGGAGAGTGAGTGAGTTGCAAGCCTTATCGGTAAAACCCCCTTATACAACTTTTTATGGGGATAAGGTGGTGTTGAGGACCAAGGCTGCTTTCCTCCCGAAGGTTGTTTCACCTTTCCATTTGGCCCAGACAATTACTTTGTCCACGTTCTATCCTCCGTCTCATCCTTCTAAGGAGGAAGAGAGACTACATCGCTTGGACCCAAAAAGGGCGTTAAGCTTCTTCATTGATAGAACGAAGGATTTCATGCTGGAGGATCAGCTGTTCATCGGATACGTGGGCAAGAGGAGAGGAAAGGCAGTCCACAAGAGAACACTCTCCAGGTGGGTTGTTCTTTGCATTAAAATCTGTTACTCTTTGGCAAAGAAGGATCCTCCTGATGTCATTAGAGCTCATTCCACCAGAGCTAAGTCGGCCACTTCGGCCTTGGCCAGAGGTGTTCCTGTGGTCGACATCTGCAAGGCCGCAACTTGGTCGTCCCTTCACACTTTTGCGAAACATTACTGTTTGGACTCTGAGGTCAGAAGGGACGGCCATTTTGCACGGTCAGTGCTGCAGGATTTCTTGGTTTGACCATTTCGGCACCCACCACCGGGCGTGGTACTGCTTTGGGACTCTATTCATTAGGTGAGGAATCCACAGGTAGTTGTATCCATCAGAAGAACGAGTTACTTACCTTCGGTAACGACTTTTCTGGTGGATACATTAGCTACCTGTGGATTCCTCACGGTCCCACCCGCCTCCCCGTTGCCTTTCTGGTCTTACCAAGTAATTCTTGAGTGTGCTCCTCTTGGTCTTCAAGGTTGCAATAGATTTTGTATATATGGATACTTGTATATTTATATATATATATATATGTATATATCTTTGTGTATATACATGATTTGCATATATTTGTTTATTTGATTAAAAAAAAAAAAAAAAAAGGAGTTATATTAAATCTACAGCCATTTTATTGCAATGTTGTGTGATTTACAATGTTATGGGATGTTGCCTTTCTCTTTTATTGCATTGGGTTATTATTCTCATGCACGTAAAAAATGTTGGTACTGACGTCGGCACGTCGGCGAGGACCTCTTATTGCCTGTATGACGTCAGACGGCGTTGCGTGGGCTAGAGTGACGTCCTCGTCGACGTGCAGAAGCTAGGAAGAAGATTTCCGTTGAATGCTGGCGCCATGGGAGTATTCATTAGGTGAGGAATCCACAGGTAGCTAATGTATCCACCAGAAAAGTCGTTACCGAAGGTAAGTAACACGTTCGTTTGGTACTCACTTTATTGTTCAGACAGACCACAAACCTCTATTTTGGCTAAAACAAATTAAAGTTGAAAACCCTAAATTGTTGAGGTGGTCCTTATCCCCACAGGCAATGGACTATACAGTGGAACATAGACCTGTGAGTACCCACTCCAATGCAGGTGGACTCTCCAGATATTTCCACTTAGACAATGAAGACTCATCGGTGCAAGGTTAGCCTTATTGTCCCTCGTTTGGGGGGGGGCAGGGTTGTGTAGGAAAGTACCATCTTGCCAGGCATGTTACCAACATTTTTACTTCTATGTATTTTTGTTTTTGCCTGTGTCACTGGGATCCTGCTAGCCAGGACCCCAGTGCTCATAAAGTATGCTCTGTATGTGTTCATTGTGTGATGCGTAACTGTATCACTAAGGCTCTGCTAACCAGAACCTCAGTGTTTATGCTCTCTCTGCTTTTAAAATTGTCACTGCAGGCTAGTGATTAATTTTACCAATTCTGATTGGCACACTAGAACACCCTTATAATTCCCTAGTATATGGTACCTAGGTACCCAGGGTATTGGGGTTCCAGGAGATCCCTATGGGCTGCAGCATTTCTTTTGCCACCCATAGGGAGCTCAGACAATTCTTACACAGGACTGCCACTGCAGCCTAAGTGAAATAACGTCCACGTTATTTCGCAGCCATTTTACACGGCACTTAAGTAACTTATAAGTCACCTATATGTCTAACCCTCACTTAGTGAAAGTAAGGTGCAAAATTACTTAGTGTGAGGGCACCCTGGCACTAGCCAAGGTGCCCCCACATTGCTCAGGGCAAATTCCCCGGACTTTGAGAGTGCGGGACACCATTACACGCGTGCACTACATATAGGTCAATACCTATATGTAGCCTCACCATGGTAACTCTGAACATGGCCATGTAACATGTCTAGGATCATGGCATTGTCATCCCAATACCATTCTGGTATTGGGGGGACAATTCCATGCATCCCCAGGGCTCCAGCATAGAGCCCGGGTACTGCCAAACTAACTTTCTGGGGTTTTCTCTGCAGCTACCGCTGCTGCCAACCCTCAGACAGGTTTCTGCCCCCCCTGGAGCCTGGGCAGCCTAGTCCCAGGAAGGCAGAACAAAGGATTTCCTCTGAGTGAGGGTGTCACACCCTCTCCCTTTGTAAATAGGTGTGAAGGGCCTGTGAGGAGTAGCCTCTCCTGGCCTCTGGAAATGCTTTGAAGGGCACAGATGTTGCCCTCCTTGCATAAGCCAGTCTACACCGGTTCAGGGATCCCCCCAGCCCTACTCTGGCGTGAAACTGGACAAAGGAAAGGGGAGTGACTACTCCCCTGACCAGCACCTCCCAAGGGGAGGTGCCCAGACCTCCTCCAGTGTGTCCCAGACCTCTGCCATCTTGGATGCAGAAGTGTGAGGGCATAATGGACACCTCTGAGTGGCCAGTGCCAGCAGGTGACGTCAGAGATCCCTCCTGATAGGTGCTTACCTTTCTCTGCAGCCAATCCTCCTCTGAGAGCTATATAGGGTCTTTCCTGTGGGTATCTCATCAGATAACGAATGCAAGAGCTCACCAGAGTTCCTCTGCACTTCCCTCTTCGACTTCTGCCAAGGATCGACCACTGACTTCTCCAGGACGCCTGCAAAACTGCAACAAAGTAGCAAGAAGACTACCAGCACTATTGTAGCACCTCATTCTGCCGGCTTTCTCCACTGTTTCCTAGAGGTGCATGCTCTGAGGGCTGTCTGCCTTTACCCTGCACTGGAAGCCAAGAAGAAATCTCCAGTGGGTCGACGGAATCTTCCCCCTGCTAACGCAGGCACCAAACTTCTGCATCACCGGTCCTCTGGGTCCCCTCTCATCTTGATGAGCGTGGTCCCTCGAACACAGGAGCTGGATCCAAGTGTCCCCCACAGTCCAGTGGCCCTTCTGTCCAAATTTGGCAGAGGTAAGTCCTTGCCTCCCCGCGTCAGACAGTAATCCTGTGTACTGCGTGAACTGCAGCTGCTAGGGCTTCTGTGCACTTTTGCAAGACTTCCTTTGTGCACAGCCTAGCCCAGGTCCCCAGCACTCTGTCCTGCATTGCCCAACTTGCTGAGTTGGACTCCGACTTCGTGGGACCCTCTTTTGTTGTGCTGAGTCGACCGTCGTGCTCAGATCTTCTGAACACCAGTTCAGGTACTTCTGCAGGTGCTGCCTGCTTCTGTGTGGGCTCTCCGTGAAGTTGAGCACCCCCTCTGTCTCCTCCTCCAAGGGGCGACCTCCTGGCTCTTCCTGGGCCCTGGCAGCACCCAAAATCCTCAACAGCGACTCTTGTAGCTAGCAAGACTTGTTTGCAGTCTTTCTGCGTGGAAACAACTCTGCATCCTCCAGCACACCGTGGGACATCTTCGGACCAAAGGAGAAGTTCCTGGCACCTTCTGTTGTTGCAGAATCATCGGCTTCTTCCACCCGGAGGCAGCCCCTTTGCACCTTCATACGGTGTTTAGTGGGCTCCTCCCCCCTGAACACTTGCGTGACTCTTGGACTTGGTCCCCTTCTTTTACAGGTCCTCAGGTCCAGGAATCCGTCTTCAGTGCTTTGCAGTCAGTTGTTGTCTTTGCAGAATCCCCTATATCGACTTTACTGTCTTTCTGGGGCAGTAGGGTAACTTTACTCCTACTTTTCAGGGTCTTGGGGTGGGGTATCTTGGACACCCTTAGTGCTTTCTTACACTCCCAGCGACCCTCTACACACTACATTAGGCCTGGGGTCCATTCGTGGTTCGCATTCCACTTTTGGAGTATATGGTTTGTGTTGCCCCTAGGCCTATTGTCTCCTATTGCATTCTATTGTGTTCTACACTGTTTGCACTACTTTTCTAACTGTTTACTTACCTGATTTTGGTTTGTGTGTATATTTTGTGTATTTTACTTACCTCCTAAGGGAGTACATCCTCTGAGATACTTTTGGCATATTGTCACTAAAATAAAGTACCTTTATTTTTAGTAACTCTGAGTATTGTGTTTCTTATGATATAGTGCTAAGTGACATAAGTGGTATAGTAGGAGCTTTGCATGTCTCCTAGTTCAGCCTAAGCTGCTCTGCTATAGCTCCCTCTATCAGCCTAAGCTGCTAGAACACTACTAATCTACTAATAAGGGATAACTGGACCTGGCACAAGGTGTAAGTACCACAAGGTACCCACTATAAGCCAGGCCAGCCTCCTACAGGTAGTGTCAATGGCATCTGGTAGGAATCCCACCAACTATCTGTCAGTGTGATAAGTATTTATACAGATCTTATCGGACCCCTGACGTAGGTCTGTTCCCAAACAATAGATAACAAGACATGCATAGAGCGGTAATTACATAAACAATTCCCTCGAAATCACAAAGAGGGAAAATACCGAATGTGAATACCTACAGTTTGTTAATCTTTGTCGCTTGATAGTGACGCCTTAGCACAGTGGCACTGATAACGTGAAACTAAAACATTGGCCTAACTAAAACAATCCAGCCATCTTGAAATGATATAATAAAATAATTGTGCTAAAACAATGCAAACTAAGTGGGGTAAAAGTCACTGGTGACGGGGGCATGAGTCTACAAGCCAAACGGCTAAGCTAACTCCTGCTTTTCATTAAAACAAGATAGGATTCACTACAGCATAACTAAGCAAAATGTACAAAGGATTTAGCAGCACTAAAACAGTCAGAGTCAAAACACAACTCAATACAATCAGCCCAACCAATTTATAAATATAACAAAAAATATAAAAACAAAAATGACAAAAATCCAATAAAGGGGGCAGGAGATATTATTTTTTAAAGGTTTAAGGCAAAAAGCTCCAAGAAAAAGTAAAGCGCCAACTGAAAACCACTGTTCGAAGTTGACTAGGAGCAAGGCCAAATTTCAGGCCAACTGAAGTGAAGCGCAGGTTGGATCCACAAAGCGGGTCTCCCTGGTCAAGGTTTTTATCTTTTGACTAAGGGCATGATTTAGAATTTGGAGGAGAGAGCAATTCGTCTTTGCAGTGGCAGCAAAATACCCTCTCTGCCAAAGGGAAGGTCTGCAGACAGAACCTAATCCGGCATACTCCTCCAATGGCCTGAGAGAATAGGGTCTGTCTGAGGATTACTCATAATACTTTCCATCGTATTAGTGTGGACAGTGTTACATGTTTTGTTTTTGCTGTCCGTTACGACCAGGTAAATGAAGATTGATAACAAAAAACATAAAAATTACCCCTACACCGTGGGAGTCTTTTGTTTTCTATTTTTCAGTAAGAAACTCCCGCTTTCTGGGTTTGTTTCTGACAAATGTAAAACTTCCTAAAAGTTTGGCAAAAGCCTGTAATGTTTCATCGAGGCAACTATAAAACTTTTACACCATTGACAGGAACCTCTGTAATAGTGGCTCCTGACAATATTTAGAGATATCTGTGGGCTGATAGACATTTCTAAATTTGACAGACGGTATCTTTCGCTGTGATGGAGAGTACACTTTCTGCCAAAGTCTAAATTAGGCCCTTAGGGGGTCATTACAACATTGGCGGTAAAAGCCGCTTACCGCCGTGCAGAACACCGCCAATACACCACTGCGGCCGTGGAATTCCGCTACAGCTATTATGACCCACATCTCGGAATCTGCCGAAATACAGACACCCACACAACTCCGCCACACCAAAGGTCAGTGTTAAACTGGCGAAAACAATTCCTCCACCGTCACACCAACAGAAACACGCCCATGCTATCACGACCCACGAATCTAAGCGGCGGTCTTTCAACCGTGGTATATCATTGGTGGTACACACCGCTGCGCTCAAAATACACACACATCTCCAAAACACCGCCACATTGGACAATTCAAAATACACACACCTGATACACATACAAACACCACTCCCACACACCCAATTCAATATAAAACACACACCCACATCACCCACAAACCCCTACGACCAGAAATTGTGAGGAAGCCGAGAGACAGAGAGCACAGCAATTGAGAACCCCACCACACAGAGGGACACAACACCATCACCCATACAACATTCCTCGCACAAAACACCACACACCTCTACACATCACCACACACATCAACACTTACACCACCCCACACATCACCCACACCACCCCATGTCACGCCAAAGACACCCCAGGTTTTCCGAGGAGGAGCTCAGGGTCATGGTGGAGGAAATCCTATGGGTAGAGCCACAGCTATTTGGCTCACAGGTGCAGCACATCTCCATAGCCAGGAAGATGGAGCTATGGCACAGAATCGTGGACAGGGTCAACGCTGTGGGTCAGCATCCAAGAAATCGAGAGGACATCAGGAAGAGGTGGAACGACCTACGGGGGAAGGTACGTTCCGTGGTCTCAAGGCACAACATCGCGGTACAGCGGACTGGCGGTGGACCCCCACCTCCTCTCCCACAACTAACAACATGGGAGGAGCAAGTCTTGACCATCATGCATCCTGAGGGCCTCGGAGGAGTCGGTGGAGGAATGGACACTGGTAAGTCAAATCTTAACTATCATATCCCCCACCCTACCTGCATGCTATCACACACCCCCACCCTCACCCCCTCCCCTATCACTCCAACTCCTCACTAATGTACTAATAACACAAACCACTCATCCCAACACCAAGCCCTGCATGACACAACTAAGCATGGTCACCCCTCACCAAAGCATGCTCCCTGCACATACCCATAACAACCCCCTGACCATCATTACACAAACCCACACACAGGAATGCTTGCACTGGGGTACACGCACACCCACCCATTGCACACCATTACACACACACACATGCAATAATCATGCTCTTATATCCCTGCAGGACCACTACGGAACGTCACCACACATGAGGGTCCAGACATCTCCACTCCACCCACAGAAGAGGCCCACAGTGACAACAGCAGCTCTGCCCTACTGGATCCTGATGACCAGCCCGGACCATCGTGGGCCTTGGGACAGTCGGTTCCCCTTGCACAGGCACAGCCCAACACTGACCTTCCACCCTCTGGTAACACCAGCACAGCACCCACCCAGCGGGCCCATACCTCTGTACCCAGGACATGTCAATCAGCGGTGTGTCCACCACTACGCGGAACCCAGGAGAACCCACCACCCCAACAACAACAGGGACCTGGGGGCAGTGGTAGTGGGCACACGGTCCAGGGGACGGAGGCCCAGGAACACAGGGGAACTGGGAGGGCTGCTGTGCGACAGGGGGGGACAGGCCCAGGGAACCCACCCTCCACGAGGCCCTCTCCTCCATCATGGGAGCATACCACCACTCCCAGGAGACGATGGCGACTGTCCTGGCCAAGTTTCAGGAGGCCCAGCGCCTGCAGGAGGAGCAGTATTTGGGGTTCAGGGAGGAGCTCAGAACCATCCGCTCTGCCCTGGGCACCATCGTAGGGGTGCTGAAGGACATACAGAAGACCATGAGGGACACCGTGGCATTCCAAGGGGCCCCTGACACTAGCCTGGACGATGAACTGCCCACCACCTCTGCCGGTGCTAGTGGACAGGACGCCCCGCCACAGGACCACCACACCAGCACCCCACCCCCTGCAGACGGAGAACCACCCCGCAAGCGGTCCCTGAGATCCAGGAACAGGACAGAGCAAGATGGCAAGACCCCGCCAGGAAATGAGACCACCCTGATTGTCCTACCACTGTCCCACTTTGTTACCCTATCCATACTTAAACTGCCCCAGCTCCACTTCCTATGCCCACATGGGCGGTGCACCTGTGTGACCAATAGACTGGACTCTGCCATGGGCATTCCTCCACCATCACCCATCACCATTTAACAACCCACCCTCCATTTTTGAGCACTTAAATAAACACCCTTGAAGCACAAAACAATCTGGAGTCAGTCTGTGATTTGGTAAATTTGTATTATCAACGACAGTGTCAAAATGCGTTTTCAACTGTAATGCCAACATACCTATGTCACATATCACAAGGCCATGAAGGATGCAAGCAGATGACACACGTTGTTAACCACACCTGTGAAACCGTAATGGAAAGGTACAACTCAATTACCAAATACTGCTACTAAATGACAGACAGGATAGAGGTAGAAGTGTGAAAGTGAATGGAATTGTAAAATAAAATGTTCTCACCTGTGTGTCACTGGAAATATTGCTGTATGGCTGACTCCCTGTTGTCTATGTCTTCTTCCTCAGCTTCCTCCTCATCACTGTCCACAGGCTCCACAGCTGCCACAACACCGCCATCTGGACCATCCTCCTGCAGAAAAGGCACCTGGCGTCGCAAAGCAAGTTTGTGAAGCATCGAGCAGGCGATGATGATCTGGCGCACCTTCTTCAGTGAGTAGAATAGGGAACCACCTGTCATATGTAGGCACCTGAATATGGCCTTCAGGAGGCCGAAGATGCGTTTGATCACCCTCCTAGTCCGCCCATGGGCCTCATTGTAGCGTTCCTCTGCCCTGGTCCTGGGATTCCTCACTGCGGTCAATAGCCAGGACAGGTTAGGGTAACCAGAGTCCCCTAATAGCCACACACGGTGCCTCTGGAGTTGACCCATCACATAAGGGATACTGCTATTCCGCAGGATGTAGGTGTCATGTACAGAGCCAGGGAACATAGCATTGACCTGGGAGATGTACAGGTCTGCCAAACATACCATCTGTACCTTCATAGAATGATAACTCTTGCGGTTCCTGTACACCTGTTCACTCCTGCGGGGGGACCAGAGCTACATGGGTGCCATCAATAGCACCTATGATGTTGGGGATATGTCCAAGGGCATAGAAGTCACCTTTAACTGTAGCCAAATCCTCCACCTGAGGGAAAACGATGTATCTCCTTACGTGTTTCAGCAGGGCAGACAACACTCTGGACAACACGTTGGAAAACATAGGCTGGGACATCCCTGATGCCATGGCCACTGTTGTCTGAAAAGACCCACTTGCAAGGAAATGGAGCACTGACAGCACCTGCACGTCAGGGGGGATTCCAGTGGGATGGCGGATTGGTGACATCAGGTCTGGCTCCAACTGGGTACATAGTTCCTGGATAGTGGCACGGTCAAACCTGTAGGTGATGATTAAATGTCGCTCCTCCATTGTCAACAGGTCCACCAGCGGTCGGTACACCAGAGGATTCCGCCATCTTCTCAAATGTCCCTGCTGATGGTGCCTAGGAAGGACAACAGCGACCACAGAGTCAACAAATTTGCAGGTATGTACCCACAGATACACAGAACATGACACCAAACACAAATCTCTTCCTGTATGTGTGTTGAGTGTAGGCCTAGGTATGTGTGACGCAGTAGTAAATGAAGCCTTGTGGGGCCCTGAAATGGCGGCTGCCTGACCTCTAAACTGGGACAATGGGATGTGAGGTATCTGTGCTGGTGTTGTACACCGTCGCGGTAGGCGGCCATAGATCGTGGCGCAATGCTGCATTGGTTAACATTGGACCCCATGGGTCCCAGGAGCCAATGATGAAGTGCGCCGGCGGTGATGATACGCACCGCCGCGGAAGTCACCGCCGCGGACGTGACCGCCATTTTCTATCTGTTCAATCACTCGATACCTGATCTTTGACAGGAGAGGACCTACACTGCAAGTGCTGCTGTGACCTCGGTCTGGAAGAGACAATGGCTGCTGCGTCTGGGGAAAGGGCTCCTGCCTTCACTGCTCAGGGGTTGGAGAAGCTCGTGGACGGGGTCCTCCCCCAGTACACGCTACTCTACGGTCCTCCAGACCAACAGGTAAGTACACAGGGTGCACGTTGTATGGGCTATGGCTGGGTGGAGAGGGCTGGATGTTGGTTGGAAGGGGGCAGAGTTCAGGGAACATGAAGGACTGTGAATGCATGTGCCACATGGCAAGGGTAGGGATGGGGGCCACTCACATCGACGGTGCAGTTGGTAATGACTTCTCTTCTTCCCCTGTGCATGTCATGTAGGTCAGCGCCCACCAGAAGAAGGACATTTGGCGTGCCATCGCCAAGGACATCCGGACCCTGCAGGTCCACCAGAGATGGGGCACCCACTGCCGGAAAAGATGGGAGGACATGTGCCGCTGGAGCAAGAAGACGGCAGAGGCTCAGCTGGGGATGGCCTCCCAATGTGGGAGGAGTGCCTGTCGCACCATGACCCCCCTGATGCTCCGGATCCTGTCGGTGGCCTACCCGGAGTTGGATGGGCGCTTGAGGGCATCACAGCAGACACAAGGGGGTGAGTACACTCTCATTCTGGGGACTTTGCGCGCAGTGGAGGGGTCTGGGTGGGGGAGGAGGGCTGTGGGTTTCCATAGGCCAGGGCGAGTTCCGTAGGCTGGGCCCCTCCGTAATGCAGGGCCTGTGGCACTCAACCCCACCTCAGTAGAGTGCCAAGTATAGGTATACATGCCCCTGTGGCATCTATGTGTGCAGATGTTCACCATAGCCAGGTAGGCCAGATCCCAGGAATTGCATCTGTAGAGGCCAAGAGCACAGCGTAGTGCAGGGGGCTGCTGTGTCTGTATTGTCCGCCAATGGTAGCGGTAAGCCATGCACTCAACCTGTCTTTCTTCTGTCGTCCCCCCCTTTTTGTGCTCTACCTGTTCTTTTGTGCATCAGCATCATCAGGCGGAGGTACAGTGGCACCGGAGCACGAGAGAGCTGCATCCCACATGGCCATGGAGGGCCACACCACAGACTCTGAATACACCAGTGGGACGGAGGGCGAGGGGAGCTTCATGTCGGTCACTGGATCACCAAACAGCGACACGGACTCGTCCGCCGATGGGAGCTCCCTTGTGGTGGCGGCACCATCTGTGCCCCCCACTTCTACAGGTACAGCCGCCACCTCCCCTACCAGCACCGCCCTCCCAGCAGCCCCTCAGCGTTCGCCCCGTGCCCGCTCACCCAGGAGGGTGGGCATCACCTTCGCCCCAGGCACCTCAGCCCCTGCCCCTTTCACCCCTGCTGCCCTCAGTGAGGAGGACATTGACCTCCTCAGGTCACTCACTGTCGGGCAGTCTACCATTTTGAATGCCATCCAGGGTGTAGAAAGGGAGTTGCAACACAGTAATGCATTCCTGGAGGGCATTCATTCTGGTCAGGCTGCCCTTCATCGAACCCTGCAATCTCTGGCCTCAGCACTGATGGCAGCCATTGTCCCTGTGTCTAGCCTCCCCTCTCCAATTTACACCACCCAGACCCAATCCCCTGTACCCCAGCCTATCCCAAGCACACCATCAGACAAGCATGCATACACCTCAAAACACAAAAGTAGCTCAGGCAAACATAAGCACCACACAACCCACAGGCACTCACACAAGCATCACCCACATACAGACACAGCAACATCCACTGCCTCCACTGTGTCCCGCTCCTCGTCATCTCCCTCCTCCCTCTCAGTGTCGTCTACACTCTCACCTGCATGCACAACATCTACAGGCACTAGGACTCGCACCAGAACACCCAGCACCACACCCCGCTCACCTGCACTCACCACCCCCACTACCATTTATACGTCCCCTGTGTCCACTCCCAGTGTGTCTGTGACGCCCCCTCCCAAAGTACACAAACGTGGGCACCCACACACCCAACATCCATCCACCTCACAACAGCCTCCAGTACCTGCACCTGCACCCAAATCACCTAAAGTTACACCTCCTACAACCACCTCCTCTTCCTCCACTCCCAGAACCCCTCCAGCTACCCATCCCAGTCTTCGTCAGCAACTCTTCCACAGCCACTTTGACCTCTTTCCCCCCACCCCCACCCCTCCAATTGATAGGTCCCGTAGTAGCACCTCAGCCCAAAAAAGTTCAGTACCAGTGGTGCGTGTTAAAGGTGTGTGGAGTGCACCGGCCACCAGGGCAGCCAGTGTGACACGGAGCCCAAGCACTGCCAGTCCACCCCCTGTAAAGCACCTCAAGTTGGAAAGTGGCCGACGGGACAGGGTGAAGACTCCTGGCGGCAAAACTGCTCACAATGGTCCCAGGTGGAGTGCAGAGTCAGCTGTGACTCCTCCAAAGATGGTGAAGGGCCAGAAGAAGTCTGCACAGTCTGGGAAGAGCAGCACGGCGGAGAAGGGCGCCATCCTCCCCGGCGGCCGGGACGCCACCGCCAGCACTATCGTCACTGGTCCCGAGACCACCGCCAGAGTCAGTGCCCAGGAGGGCAGCACTATCGTCACTGGTCCGGAGACCACCGCCAGAGTCAGTGCCCAGGAGGGCAGCACTATTGTCACTGGTCCGGAGACCACCGCCAGAGTCAGTGCCCAGGAGGGCCCCGGCAGCCACAGCCCCGCTGGGCAATGAGGGACCGTCATGCCACACACCAATGCACAGGTCAGTGACCGCCATGGCAAAGCACCGCTGAACAGGGCAAAGCACTGCTGAACAGGTCAGAGACCGCTATGGCAAAGCACCGCTGAACAGGGCAAAGCACCGCTGAACAGGTCAGAGACCGCCATGGCAAAGCACCCCTGAACAGGGCAAAGCACCGCTGAACAGGTCAGAGACCGACATGGCAAAGCACCGCTGAACAGGGCAACGACCGACATGGCAAAGCACCGCTGAACAGGGCAAAGACCGCCATGGCAAAGCACCGCTGAACAGGGCAAAGCACCGCTGAACAGGTCAGAGACCGCCATGCCAAACCACCGCTGGACAGGGAACAAACCGCCACATCAAGCATCGTTATCCCATGGGCAGCTGGGACAGTGACGGAACAGGAACCGTCACGGGGAGCCTGATGCAGTGTGGGCACCAGTCCCCCTCCAGAACCAGTGGAGACTGTTATCCACTTGAGAGACTGTGGCTTTGCACTCCTCAGGATGTAACAATGGGCAAGCCACCCACAGTAGAGACTTTAGAGACTGTGGCTTTGCACTCCCCAGGGTAAAGCAGTGGGCAAGCCACCCACTGTAGAGACTTGAGAGACTGTGGCTTTGCACTCCCCAGGATAAAGCAGTGGGCAAACCACCCACTGTAGAGACTTGAGAGACTGTGGCTTTGCACTCCCCAGGATAAAGCAGTGGGCAACCCACCCACTGTAGAGACTTGAGAGACTGTGGCTTTGCACTCCTCAGGATACATCAATGGACATGGAGCCCCGTCGTGGATCTGGCGTGGTGCTGTAATCCGGCTGAGGTGCCCCTCTTCCCTTCCCCCTGAGGTGCCTGTTGTATTTCTATCTGATGCCCCTGCAGTGTTCTCTCCGATTGTGGACAGGTATCTAGTGTGGGCCTCGCCCATACATTGATATGTGCATATCTGCACTACTTCTCGTAATGTATGAAATCTGGAATGTGTATATCTATCTGTATATATTTGGTAACTGTATTTTGATACATTACAATGTTTGAACTGAGTTCCTTTTGTCTTTGCATTCTTCCGGGGGGGGGGGGGGTTGTGGGTTGTTACTGTGCTGTTTGGAAATGCATTGGTGTGTGTGTTGTAGTGGGTGAGGGTCGGGTTGGGGGTGGGGGTGTTGCGTGTGTGTCCCCCTGACTTTTGCCTCCCCTATGTCGTAGGTGCAGTACTCACCGTTGTCTTCGGCGCCTACGTAAATGGTGATCGTAGAGAAGCAGAAAGACAAGCGCAGGGAGTATTTGGAGTTCGGGCTCCATGGTGGCCTCCTTCCTCGTGGAGTGTGTTGAGGTGAGCGTTTTCCCATTGTAAAAGCTGTTTCCACCGTGTTTTTATCCACAGTGAATCCGCCCCGAAAAGGTGGCGAATTGGCGGGTTGTGATACTGTGGGCGGTACATTGTCTTCCGCCTGTCTGTTTGCGGTGACCGCCGTGCTGCTTGTCTGTACCGCCGTGGCGGTCGGAGTGTTAAAGTGGCTGTCTATGTTGGCGGTTTCCGCCACGGTCATAATTCCCTTTTTTTGTCCGCCGGCCTGTTGGCGGTATTACCGCCGCTTTAACACCGACCGCCAGGGTTGTAATGACCACCTTAGTCTTTTTAATGGATGTTGAAATCCTCCAGTGGGGCGATGTTAACAGCTGTATTGAAGAAGTCCTTTTGAAGCTAAATAGAGGCTCGTTAAGGTCCCACTGAAGCTGTTTGTTGTGATGGAAAAGCATTGAGCTGGAGAAATTCAAATTTTGAGGCAGACAAAGTCATTGTGTTCGGCGGATACTTTTCCTGTCTCCGCCTGGGCAAAAAGTCTACCTTCAGACTTGGAGCCTGATCATGGTTTGGGGGACTGAGTAAAGGTAGAAAGGGTGGTGGAGGGCTCTACATCATCACCCTGCCTTTACTACACCTGCCAAACTTAGAAATGCCCAATGGCTCCACAGACATCACCATACATTAAGAGGCACATCTGTCACTGTAGGTAAACATGACAGGCAGCCACAAAACGCTTCCAAAGTTATTTTTTTTGCAGAATCAAAATCCCAAAGCGGGAGCTTGTTTTTGTAAAAATATATAGCTAATGGCCACCACACCATGAGAGTTTTCTCCCAGTGTTGTGGTAGTCATTTTTTGCGTTTACCTCCCAGTCAGCACCAGATATTCAGTGTGGAGAAGGACAGTAAAAAAAAAAAAATCTGACCGCCCACTCTAAATAGGCAGATGGACAGATGGCTTACCTCCCATGGCCTGTATTCCCTTGAGCCTTCAGAGGAAGAATTATGCTGAGAGTACATTTTATTCCATCAGCGCAAACCTGACCGCTTACCCCACCTCTAAATTGGCGAGTGTTGCGATAAAGTGCTATCTCTGACAAACTCTAGAGCTCATTTGTCTTTTTTAACCCCTTAGCTGCTGTGCCTTCCCTCCCCCCCAAGGCAGACCTGAATCAGAAAACCACATTTTTTAACACAATTTTGGCATTTTACTGGGACATACCCCATTTTCACTATTTTTTGTGCTTTCAGCCTCCATCCAGTTAGTGACAGAAGTGGGTGTGAATCCAATGCTGGATCCCAGAAAGCTAACCATTTCCGAAAAGTAGACAAAATTCTGAATTCAGCAAGGGGTCATTTGTCTAGATCCTACAAGGTTTTCCTACAGAAAATAACAGCTGAAATAAAAAAATATTGAAATTGAGGTACAAAAACAGCTATTTATCTCTATGTTTTACTCTGTAACTTGTTCCTGCATTTTGGTCACATTTTGGTGACAGAAAGTTCTGGAATCTGAGAGGAGCTACAAATTTCCTCCATCCAACATTTCCCCAAGTCTCCCGATAAAAATGGTACCTCACTTGTGTCGGTAGGCCTAGTTCCCGCGATAGGAAATGCCCCAAAACACAACGTGGACACATCACATTTTCCCAAAGAAAACAGAGGTGCTTTTTGCAAAGTGCCTAGCTGTGGATATTGGCCTCTAGCTCAGCCGGCACCTAGGGAAACCTACCAAACCTGTGCATTTTATAAAGCTAGACACCTAGTGGAACCCAGGATGAGGTAACTTGTGGCACTCGCACCAGGTTCTGTTACTCAGAATCCTTTGCAAACCTCAATAACCTCCACCCAGCATTCCCCCAAGTCTCCCGATAAAAATGGTACCTCACTTGTGTGGGCAGGCCTAGTGCCTGCGACAGGAATGGATCACACAACTGTCAATGTTGGTCCTTACGTGAGGGCAACAGTTGACCCTGGGGTGTTGCATTCCTGACACAGGCACTAGGTACAGGCAGTCAAGTGGGGTAGTGTTTTTATCAGGGCAGGTGAGGAAACACTGGGTGGTAGGAATTTTGTGGATCCCTGCATATTCGAGTAGTTTGTGTGACAGAAATGCAAGGAAATATAGAGTTTTTATTCAACATTTCAGCGTTGCAGGGTATTCTGGGTAAGAAAACTCTAGGGAATCCACACAAGTCGCACCTCTGTGGATTCCCCACGGATGTCTAGTTTCCAGAAATTTCTGGGTTTGATGTGTTTCCCTATATGGCCGCCGAGCCCAGGACCCAAAAATGTAGGTGCCTGCCTTACAAAACCATTTTGTTTTGTGATAGATAATTTTGACATCTCCACTATACGATTTGGGCGGTGGAATTTGGGGCTGAACTAAATTGGGGATCTTCCAAGAGAGCACTCTCTCTGTGCTTGCCGCCACATGCACCTGCTCTCTGAGTTGGGCTAACCCGCTATTGTCCCGCTGCACAGACTGTGCTTGAGAAGGGACAGCAGGACTGTCCTCATCACCTCCCTCATAATCACTGGAAGAGGAGTTATCGAATGGGACTCCTCAGTCTGAAAAATCACTCCCAGGGTCTGTGCCATTGCCCTATCCCTCAGATGCTGTCTCAGTACCTGCTGTCTCAGTCTCTGATCCTACGTCAGACAGGGATTGAGCAGCAGTCATCCAAAGAGATGCCATCTCTGCTACTGGCTAAACTGTCACTGTATAACACTAGCCTATGTAGACAGTCACAAAATTGCTGGTGTGTGATACCTGCAGCACTAGAGGTCACCTTACTTTCGCTTCTTCCCTCAATCAGCATGTTCTCTCAAGACACTCAAAAAACAAAAAAGACACACTATTACATCACCTTGTCATATACCAATCGTCACAGTCTTTAGTGCCTCTAGCGCCCAATCTGACAATCATTATTGGTTCTCCCTCACTACCACCCAGCAAAAGTACATTTCTTCTCTCCATAGCCCCCTTCGCACATAAATTTCATTTGTATCATAGTGCAGATAAAGGCTAGTTTACTAATTAACTCAGCTATTCACATATAATACAGTTTTGATCCTTTCAGTAGCCATATAAACCTTCTGCGCTACTTTATGGTATCAAAACTGCCATTAGACAAAAGCCAGATCCTTTTCCAGCAGAAACATAATCACAAGAGTTACTTGACTTGTTTATTGCTGCCTAAAAGTTACAGTTAAAACGCGTCAGTTGAAGTATGTGCATTGCTTTGAAGACACAAGCTGCAACTGCCAGAGAACTGTTGGCGAATATATATATATATATCTATTCCATTTCAAAACTCCTCAATGCCGTGAGGATCGGCGCCCTCACACGGGCAGCAAAGACGAGGGTCGCGGAACCCCTCAAAATAAATACGCCTTTTCCAACTTGCGGAAAGAAGCCTCTGCCACTCAACGTCCACTCAATAATTACTTTATTTTCGGCAAAACAGAAAAACTCAACGCGTTTCGGGAGTCACAGCTCCCTTGTTCACGAGTGATGTTTGTTCCTACTTCAGTTTCTATATATTTCTTCTATTCATGTTATTAACATAAAAAACGGACTACAGCGATTTCACCAAATACGGCGGCAATCTTAAACATACCTTCTTCATGAACTAAATTTGCACTTCCATACTATATTGTGCACAGATCATCATACTAATATTTATATGGGGGAAAAATATACATTTCTTACAATTTCACAAATTTATACCATTCTAGTCACCCAATATTCATGTTACTCAAAAGTGTACCAAATAAGCAGACTTATTGAACAGAAAAACATGAATGATACTTTACCCATTATTATTGTGATATAATAGAAGAAGACTTTATTCATTATGAAAATAATTCAACCATTAAAACATATAAACAACACTACATGAGCCAGATAACAATAAAACAATTTGTTAAGAAAAATCCATCAGACTAAAACAGATAAAACCTCATTCTTAAAAAACAAAAACAAAAAAGAAAAGAAAAGAAAATTCTTTAAAAAAACTCTACATTGCTGCGCCAAGTAATAGCTCCCCTCAGAAACTATCCCAACCCCCTCCATACCAGTGCATCTGAGGCCATATGCAGCCACATAAAAGCAGGACGATATTGAACAAAACCCTTGGGCCTCAACAAAGGTAATATAAAACGAGTTCTAAAAGGTGCATAAAAAACACAGAATAATATAAAATGGGATAAGGTTTGCAGGGACACCCCGTCACAAGGACACGTTCGAATAGATTTTTCACCATACTGGCCTAACGGGAAACATAGATTACTTCTAATGATCCCCAAATGAAATTGAGTAATCAGAGACCGTTCCCTCACATCATTTATCTCTAAGAGATAGGGCTCAGGGCCCACCCCATCTTTACCATAGTAAAATCCCTGACCGATTTTTTCCTTAAGACCTCCCCCTCTCTTTTTGACCCCTGTATTCTCAAAAAATTGTCCTGAACCCAATTTTTATCAGGGCTAGTCAGACCCTCAGGAGTATCAAACAAGTCAGGCCACCCCAAAACATGGGCCGTCTTTCTTATATACGTCAGCCAGGGAATATTCCTTACATTGTCACAGGCCAGACAATCTCTTAAAATCTCCCTAGTAAAGGTAGCATGTTCATTCCTCCAAATAGAAATCCATAACAGGAGGGGAGCCAACTGGAGAGTATCTTGTACAACCTCAAGATCTAATTCCAAATGAAGAGAAAAACCAGAAGTATTTTGGCCAACTCCCAATAACCTTCTACAGAAATGATTTTCTTCTACAGTAGGTGTTCGAGTATCCACATACCCCCAAAGTGCTGCATCATACAACAGGACAGGAAGACATTGTGATATAATAGCTCTTTCACATTTCTGATGACCAGTCATATTCTTAATTCTATAAAATAAGATAATGTAAACATCATTAATTATAACCTATTATGAAAGGGCATCGTACACAATAATTACCAAATTACGATATTCACTGTACGTAACCTAATCTGTTCATATTCTCTTATCTGCTTTTCTACTAAAAAACACCATCATTTAAACTCAAAAATGTAAATTTTAAGTTTAAATCTTCTAATTTAACAAATGTACGGCTAATTCCCCATCCTTATTAAGTCCTTCAGGTTCCATAGTGTTACATTCAATAATTAAACAAGATTCTAATTTTCTTAATTCTAATGTTCTGTCACCACCTCTAGGATTTAACACTATTTTGTCCAGTACCACAAATTTCAAATCATTAACATTATTGCCATGATATTCTCTAAAATGTCTAACTACCCGATAAGATTTATCCTCATTCTTTATGGCTCTCATATGTTCCAATACCCGTTTCTTTGCCATATGTATGGTGCTCCCAATATAAAATTTATCACAAGGGCGTTTCAAAGCATAAACACAGTAATCAGAATGACATTATACATGTTTTCTAAACTTAAATGGTTTTTAAATTACCCTTAAATCTAATTTCTTTACAATTTTCACTATGTCTACAAGCTTTGCATTTCCCACAGATAAAAAAACCTTGAATCGTCTTATTATCCAGTGTTGGAATCAAACATTGGCATAATGTATCCTTTAGGGGTCTACACCTTCTAAAAGTAAAAGTCGGATAATCATTAATTGCATTTGCTAAATTTTCATACGTTTGTAATACTGGCCAATACTTGTTGAACACTCTCTTAATTTCCCATGTCTTATCATGATATGTCGTAATAAATCTAACTTGATTCTTATATTCTGTGTTTGTCCTTGATTTTATTGCCAATAAATCTTCTCTTTTGATCTATTTAACTTTCAATAATGCTTTCTCTATGTTCTTCTCCGAATAACCTCTCTCCCTGAACCTTTTAATCATAATACTTGCTTCCTTTTTAAACATAGTGTCCAAACTACAATTTCTCCTAGCCCTCAAAAACTCACCATACGGAATACTCTGAATTAGGTTCTTCGGGTGACAGCTGGTAGCATGAAGTAGGCTGTTTCCAGGCGTATCTTTTCTAAATAGCTCACATTCTAACTTGTTATTTATCACACTTACTTTTACATCCAAGAATATAAGCTCCGAGAGGTGTATTTCGCTGCTAAACTTAAGATTCAAAGAATTATCATTCAAAGTTGTAACAAATTCAGTGGCCGATTCCCTACTCCCCTTCCAAATGCAAAAAATGTCATCTATAAATCTCACCCAATGAACTATCTGGTCTTCAAAGTCCGTCATATCCCTTATTACCTGTTCCTCCCACCAACCCAGGTATAGACCCGCGTAGCTGGGAGCAAAGCAAGTACCCATTGCAGTCCCTTGACACTGTCGATACAATGTATTTTCAAAAATAAAGACATTGTTAGTTAGACACATATAAACCATATCTAACAGCATCTCCGTATGTAAAAGGTATGACAGTGACCTTGCTCTCAGGAGGTGTCTATACATATCTATATATTGATATATCTATCTATATATAGATAGATATATCTACATAGATGTATCCATATATAGATCTATATATATATATAGATCTATATTTTTTAAGAGCTGTATGGTTTCCTTGGGGGCCATAGTGGCCCCCAGGGAAACCATACAGCTGTTAAAAAAAATGATTCCCTCCACAGGGGGTCGCCCTGCTCACGGGTGACCCCCTGTCCATTTAATTTTTTTTTTTTTTTTCATTTTTTTCACCCCTGGGGTGCCCAGCAGTAAACCTACCTTTAAAAAAGATATATGCCCTTTGCCTGTGGGGTGGGGGGGGGCAGCCGATTTGCTGAGGGGGCCGACGCCCCCCAAGTGAAATCCCTGGTGTCTAGTGGGGGTTTCCTGGCCCTCAATCACAGCTGTGCTGTGATCGAGGGCCAGGAAACCCATTCAGGAAGGCCTTCTTTGAAAGGGGAGAGTCTCCCCTTTCAAATGAGGCCTTCCCGCACGTCGGGAAGGCCATTTGGGGCTGTTTTCCCCACCGGAGCAAGAAGCGGCCCCTTCCTGCTCTGGTGGAGAAAACAGTGATGTCAGCGCTCCTTGCGGCATTTTGATATCACTAAGGGGTGGGTGGGGGGTACGGGGGGAGTCACAGAAGATCTTCCATATCTCCCAGGGTATTTTTAAATAAAAATAAATCCTCCCTGCTGTCGGCCACTGGTCGTGACCCGCACCAGGGAGGTAGGGGTTAAGGAGCTTAAAATCCTCCATCAGGGCAATCTGAAGCTGTATCCAAAGAAGCCACACCCAAATCAGACAGCTTTGTTGTGAGATCCCACTGAAGCTCCAGGGGTCTTGGAGGTCCAAACATTTTCTAAGTTACAACTTTTTATACTTTCAGGGGAAGTTCCTCTTAGTCACTCCTAAGGCTTATGTCAAGCCTTGCGCAGCCTGTGCTCTTTGTTCCGCCCAGCATCCTTACCTAATACTTTGACCCTTTTCCTTCCCTTTCTCCACTCCTCGATGTTCCTCATGATCTCCTTGGACCTTTCACTTCCTGTCAGTGTTTGTCATTGGACATGCATCAGGGTAATGAGTCTGTGTTTCCAGGCAGTTCTGACTTATTCTGAAGTCCAGCGAGACTTGGGATTTGGCAGCCATCTTATGCATGGCGGAATAAATACCGCACCCATGTTGACTCACCTTGCTTGGCTTGATCTTCCTCACAGAGGGAACATCTCTTTGTCGAGCCCTGCGACCCAACTTTCAGAGAAACAAAACACTCACCTGAGATCTGCAGCAACGCCTGTTGTAGCCTGAATTCAACTCCTCATCTTCCGGCTCACGCCCTGAAAAATCTAGAGAGGGAAAAGAAAAGACAAAGATTTCAGTCATCTGCTTGCTGCTGAGAAGTTTTACTGCTCATACAGCAGCACATCAGCAGAACTTGTGAACAACCTTGTACTAAAAAGCTTATCCAGGTTAGTGAGTACGAAAATTAAAGCACAATTTGATGACACTGTTCTTAGTAACTAAAGACGGTTAAAAGGGAAAAGAAGGAACTGTAGTCAAGTATTGTTTTGGTGGAAGGAACAAGACTAATGAAAGACATTTGAAGGGAGTAAA
Organism: Pleurodeles waltl; assembly: GCF_031143425.1. Taxonomy (NCBI): domain Eukaryota; kingdom Metazoa; phylum Chordata; class Amphibia; order Caudata; family Salamandridae; genus Pleurodeles; species Pleurodeles waltl. The sequence goes on along the minus strand of NC_090449.1, from coordinate 468,791,614 downwards.
ATCATTTGGTCACATTTACCGCACAACTCTTTGTCATAGTAAGATATATTAAGAAAACTTTGAGACAAAAATGGCAGGGAGTGCTAGGTCAGCGTGATAATTTGTGCATGCTTTTGTTTCAGAATATACAGACTCACACAACTCTCCCAATTCCAGTGTTAATGAAGCCTATTCACAAAGGTACCTATCCGTTACATATGTGCAAGATGTTACAACACAGAGAGGTAAGGACCAATCTCCTGTCTTGAAACACCATGAGTAGTCAACATACACCGGGTGGTGGGTAGCTAGAGCACATAACACGGTTAAACCTTTGTTTGTATTTCCTCTAAAAGGTCACCGATACATTTCAAGGCCAACTTCTTTGCAAGAAGGAAGGAAAGTAAGCAGTACACAGGCAGCCTTCCTGAGACGTAATTTGGACGCAGTCATTCTCTCTCTCTCACATCCCAAAACCCCCCTCCCCCACCTGCGGTGCATGGTGAACTTTCTCCTGTGGTGAACTTTTACCCATTGAGGGGGATCGGTGACATACTCTTCACCTCTTTAGACGCCCTAGAATTCAGGTCAGTTGAAACTGGTTCTAACAGAAAGGCAAGCCCACAAATCATTGTCTCCCCAGGTGAAGATGAATTCCAAGGAGGCTCTGCAAACCCAAGAGTGAGTGCAGGCCCTCCTTGAGGAAACCACCAACAGTCCCTGAGCTCAAGCCCTACCTACATTGTACTCTGAGGTAGGGGGAATTACAGTTGTACAAGCCCAGGCCGGCTCCCCGAGTGGGAAGGTTTGGGAGCCTGCTCTAAAACACCAGCAAAAGTAATCCAGGTGGCATGTTTTACCATGTCAGGAGGGTCTCCTAAAGGCCAAAGGGACTACACCTTATCCTAATACCTTAAGAACTGAAGTGAATTTAATGGTAGTTACCTCAGCTTCGGTCCATTTAGCACATCCCGAACATTTTTCTGGAGATAGTACCAAGTGAAGTCTTTATGAACCAGTACCAGATCGAGTTTCTGTGTAAGCCTGAAGCTTTCTTGGGTGATGCCACAAATATGGTCTTTGTGATTTCATACTTGGCAGGGAATGCTGCTTCATGGTCTATAGTTATACCTTTAGTAGACTCTAATGATACCCTCTTGTATAACGTCCCCCTTTTTAGGTTGAAGCCTAGCAGGCAGCACAGCTGTCTGGTTTGCTGAAGACATCTTTGGGACATTCAGAAAACTTCCCTGGGAATGCATTCCCCCTGTTATTTATTATTGGCTTTTTCATTTGTAACTCACTCTTTCTGGCTTTCTATCTGCTGTATTTATTTGTTTTAAACTGTCCAGGTTCAGTTCGTCCCTCCCAAGGAGCAAAGCCTTTTCACACTAACTACCCTTGTATTCTTCCACAAGTGTTCCTTTGTGTCAATAGGCCTGTAAATCTTCTTCTTATCTTGTCACATTTGCTGTGCAGAGGTCAAATGTCAGGCTCTGTCTTCCAGGGAGCTTGGTGTTTAGTTTTCTTTCTCTGACTTAAAGGTTAGAGTATTTATGTGACAACCTTGCTGGATACTGGTGGCGGAGGAAAGGAAAGGGTTTTGCATAAACTGAACAAGTATTTTAGAATATGTCAGAATTAGCAAAGCACAAATGAAGCACATTTTTGGTAATTCTGAAGTGTGTTGGAAACAAATACATTGATAAGATCAAAACAAATCAATATACTAGGTGATACCATTTCCATAGATTGTCATTTGTGTGGTGTATAGTTTTATTAGTAAAACTGTATGTTTGTGCAAATGTATTGGCCGATTCCATTGAAAATGTGTTGTCTGCAATGGCAGTGTGCTACCACACCATTCATACTACACTTTACACCACTCCACTCTACTCTGCACCACTCTAATCTATGCCACTCCACTGTAGTCTGCACCACTCCATGCCACTGCACTCTACTCTGCACCCCTCCACTTTACACCACGCCACTGCACTCTGCACAACTACACCCTACTCCACCCTCCACTGCTCCACTCTGCACCACTGCACTCTGTGCCACTCGCTCTACACCTTTCTACTCTACTCTGCACCACTCTACTTTACACCACTGCACTCTTCACAACTGCACTCTACACTACTCCAGTCTAGGCCACTCCACTTTACACTGGACAATTCCACTCTACACTACTCCACCCTGCAACACTGCACTCTATAACAATACACACTATGCCAATGCACTCTACTCTGTACCACTCCACCTCTACATCCCTGCAATTTATGCCATTTCACTCAACTGTAATCTATTATGTACCACTGCACTCTAGACCACTTTATTCCATTACTCTGTACCACTCTATGCCTCTGCACTCTACTCTGCAGCACTATAGTTGAAGCCACTGCTCTCTATGCCACTGCACTCTATGTGAGTGCACTATACACCACTCTACAGCACTACACTTTACTCTGCACTGCTGCACTCTACGCCACTGCAATCTGCAGCACTCCACTCTATGCCACGGCCCTATACTCTACTCTGCAACACTCTACGCCACTGCATTCCTTGCCACTCTACTCTGCACCACTGTGTGTCACTCTACTCTATACCACTGAATTCTACACCACTGTATTCTACGCCACTGCAATTTGTCCCCTCTACTATGCACCACTATACTCTACACCACTTTAGGCCACTTGACACCACTCTACACCACTGCACTCTATAACACTCTATTCTGCAACACTGCCCTCTGCACCACTGAACTCTACACCACTCTACTCTGCACTGCTGCATTCTGTGCCAATTAACTCTGTCACTGCACTCTATGCCCCTCTACTCTGCATCACTCCTCTCTATGCCATTGCACTCTGTGCATCTGCACTCTATGCCACAGTACTCTACGCCACAGTACTCTATGTCACTATACTCTACTCTGCACCACCCTATGCCACTCCATCACTCTAGTCCACATCACTGCACTCTACACTCTGTGCATCTGCACTCTATGCCACAGTACTCTACGCCACAGTACTCTATGTCACTATACTCTACTCTGCACCACCCTATGCCACTCCATCACTCTACTCCACATCACTGCACTGTACACCCCTGTGCACTATGCCACTCCACTCTGCACCACTCCACTCTGTGCCACTGCACTCTCCTAAGCAAACCCTCTAATCTGCTCCACTGGATTCTACAATGCTGTCTTGTGTGCCATTGAATTCTATTTCGCTGCACTCTAAGCCATTGCATTCTATGCCACTGTACTTTACAACACTATGCCAATGCACTGTACACCAGTCCACTTTACTCTATGCCACTGCACACTAAAAGCCACTCTACGCAACTACACTCTAATCCACTCCAATACATGATACTCTATGCCACTCCACTCTACGACACTCTACTTCACTCTTCGCAATTCCACTCTGCGACACTTCATGCCACGCTCCTCTCTGCCACTAACTTTTAGCCATGCTAAACAGCAGCCGCGCTGATGTAGAACAAGGCTAAAACACATTGTGAAAGCCAGTAGCTCTTGCATAGGTGAGACTTATTGGCTTTGCCAATGCTTGTTAAAGAGGCCATTAGAAAATTCTTCGCTCACCACACTTTCATGCAAGCAAACAACAGTTAGAAGAGAAGAGGATATCACTGTTCTACAGAGGGCTGCTGATGACCTGGAAGATGTTTTATTCCAGGTCACCTATCCCCATGAAGAATGCTCTGACTTCATTGATCTGGTGTCATGCTGGATCATAGATCAATAGAATAGAAAAGGGAAAAATACCATTCTGATCACAGCCATGCTGATAGAGAGGGTCCATGGACCTTTGTCCACTGAGAAAAAGACAAAAAATGCAAGTTGAACCTCTGCCTCTATTGTGATAAGGGAGGCCATTTTGTGCAGGCTTGCCCAACCAAAACGAAAAGAACCTCTATCAAAAAGATGGCCTTTGTAACTGAAGTACTTACTTCGGAGTCTGAAAATTAATATACTCTGGGGAAGAGGAGGACTATTCCTTGAGTGATCTAGTCAATAAGGTTCTGGCAAAGACCTCTTTTGTTGTGCCCAAACACCTCTTATCCTCTCCCCGCAAGTTTGTAAGACCCTTCCTGTGCTAGGGGACTCAGAAGCTACAGATAAGTGACCCTGGTGTTACTGGTGACCCAGAAGGCCACTAAACATCCCATGCAGACGGTGGATGGCTCCTAACCATCTTCTGGTCTGATTACCATTCAAACCAAACCCTTCCATTTGATCTTTGATAATGGGCATTCTGACAAAAAAGCTTTGGCCTTATTGATTCGTTGACTTTTGGGGCCATTCGGGGTGTTCCCTGGAAGAAATTGCACAATCATAAGATTGACTGGACTCTCAGGAAAGTAGCTCTACATTTCCCGTTCTGCTGTCACTCTTGCTATCGCCTTGCCACTGACTGGCTGACTCGTCTTACCTGTGCCATTCCTCCACTACAGACAGACAGCGTCATGTTTCTAAAAGACTAGAGAGATTTCCAGGATGTGTTTGACAAGCAAAAGCCAACCATCTTACCTCCCTTCTGAAATTTCAACTGTCACATAGCCGGGTTTATGCCCCTCTGAACCTGTTGCATAGACATGGAATCAGGGGCATCCATGCCCTGTAGCAGGGTTTATTTCCGTCTGAACCTGAGACAAGTTACCTCAAATAGCATCTGGATGAACTGCTAGCCTGTGGTTTCATCAGACATTCACCCTCGAAGGTGTCATCTATACTCTTTTTTTGTACCAGAGAATAATGGAGAACTGTGGGCATACATTGACTACCATGCACTAAATGAGATAATGATCAAAAGTCTGCATACATTACCCTTGATAACGGTTTTACTAAATCAAGCCAAAAACTCCACTGTTTTCACCAAACCAGACTTGCGCGGTGCTTACCATCTGAACCATGTGCAGAGCAAGATGAGTGGAAAACCACCTTTCACACAAAATGTGGTCTGTATGAGTACTGTGAAATGCATTTTGGACTGTGCAATGCACCGGTGGCATTCCAGTACTTCATTAACAAGACCTTATGAGAATTCCTAAATATTTGTGTCATTGTCTATGTAGTTGATGGCCTAATTTAGTCCCAGAATATGGACGATCATGTGGGAGATGTAAGAGCAGTTTCATGGACCTTACGTAACAATTACCTTTATGCCAAATTGGATAAATTTATCTTCCATACAACAAAGGTGAATTTTCTGGAATTTAGAATCTCTCCATCCAAGATTCAGATGGACAAGCCGAAGGTGAAAGCAATTTTGGATTGACCCACCTCAATTTGTACTAAAGAAATCCAGGCTTTGTGAATTTCCATCTCAGAATCATTACCCATTTCTCAGACATAGTCACTGTCATTACTCGCTTACTATGAAAGAGAGTCACATTTAAGTGGACTATAGCGGCTGAGCATGCCTCCCGTTTACTGACAGATAAGTTCACCTCAACCCCAATCCTCAAACATCCTGATCCCTCTCAACCCTGTTGTTTTGAAGCAGATGCTTCCCATTTAGCTGTTGGAGATCCTTTTTCAAAGGGATACTTTCACAGTCCACTTGTACCCCATAGCGCTTTTTTTTTTTTAAAAAGCTCTTACCAGGCTAGCAAATTTACACAGTCACCTAACACGAGCTGGTAGCAATCAAAACGGTGTTCCAGGAATGGAGACATTATCACCAGGAGCCCAACACACAGTGACCGATGACAAGTATTTAACACGTTTTAATTAGCAAAAGCCATTACCCCACACAAAACCTATTGGCTTTTGTTTTTTTCAATAAATATGACTTTATACTCATGTACCAGCTAGGAACCAAAAACAAGGCAAGGCTGCAAGGCAAGGCTGATGAACTATCCTGGATGCAAAAGAAAGATAGATCAGACAGTTCTGACAAACCTATATCAACCCTTCTGCTCCTAGAAAGAATCATAGGAGTGAATTCTTATTTGAGTTTTTGTCAGCAGTTACAAGTGGCCCATGAGACCATAGATAGCAAACCCCATGCACATTATCAAGGACGAGTGTTATCACTCACATTCATTTACATACCCTCGCCAAAGTTGCAAAAGAAAGTATTGGGATGGTGTCTTACTTCTCTTTGGCAGGACATCCAGGGGAATAGAAAACAAGACAAAATTGTATGTGCTCATTCTGGTGGGAAGAAATGTCAAAAGATGTTTCAACATATGTCCAACACTGTCCCACATGTGCCCAAAATAAATCCAGTTTGGCCAAACAAGCAGGATTATTAATACCCATGCCCATACCTCCAGCACCCTGGCATACTATAATCACGGATTTCATCACAGTCACGCCACCTATTACCAATGACACTACCATTCCTGTCACTGTGGACATGTTAACAAAGAAAATGCGTAATTCTCTAGAGCTTGCAGACACATTCCTTCACCAACTAATTAACCTTCATGGAATTCCTTGTGTGATAGTATCAAACCGTGGACTACAATTTCTGTCTAAATTCTGGCAGGGCCTATGTATGTCTCTGGGCATCAACCAAAATTTGTCATCAGCCTACCATCCGCAAACTGATGGTCAAACGGAGTGTGTGAATCAGTTACTAGAACAACTAATATGCTGTCTTTTAGCCACCGTCACTACTATTTGGGCACAGGCACTGAATATAGCAGAGTTTGCTTATAACAATTCCCCACACTCAGCTACCGGAGTCTCTCCTTTCCATTGTAATTTGGGTTACCATTCTCATTCCCTCCCAGTATCCATACCCAGAAGCATACATATCCCAGCTGTTCAGACACATCATGACTACTAGGCATGAATTTGATCTGCAGCTAAAGAACATTTCCTTCAGTACAGGAAATTACACACAGACCATAGGTGAAGAAAATAACTTGATTATGCAGTTGTTGATGTGGCCTGGCTGGCTACCAAGAACCTCCATCTTACTGGGCCACATAAAATCCAGCCATGCTTTGTGGGTCCCTTTCCTATAGCATGCATCTTGAATACTGTGTCTGTATGATTGACACGACCAGGTGAATATCGGATTCACCCTGTGTTCCACGTCCCTCTCCTGAAGCCCTTTCATCCCAGCATCTCCCATTCCTCTGCAGTGCTTGTTGATGGTTACCCAAACTACAAGGTCCACAGAGTGTTGGATTCTAAATGTATTTGGTGCCAGCTGTCCCATCTCTCAGACTTGAAGGGTTACCCTACCGAGAACTGATCCTGGGAGCTTTCCACCAATGTCCATGACCATCTGCTTGTTCGGGTGCTTAACGCCCGTTACCCCTGAAATGCTTCTCAATGAGTTGGCCTTTGGGAGGGATCAGAACAGTCATGCCTCATGTGGCATGTGCTCTTTGTTCCACCCAGCGCCTTTACTACATACCTTGACTCTTTTCCATCCACCCCGCCACTTCTAGTAGTTCCCCATGACCCTGTTTGATCCTTCCCGTCACTATTGTCACTGCCGGGGTTAAGGCCTCTGTTGCACATTCAGGTGAGACACCTCATTGGGCATGCATAAGAGCACTGAGTTTGTGTTTCAAGGCAGTTCTGGACTTTTCCAAAGTCCTGTGATATTTGGGATTTGATGGCCTTCTTGGGTGCAGCGGAATAAATATAGCACACAAGCTGACTCAACTTGCTTGGCTTCAACTTCCTCACAGACTGAACATCTTGTTGAACCCTGCATCCCAACCTCTGAAGAAACAGCACACCTACCTGCTGGTCTACAGCAACACTAGTTGCAGCTCGGATTTGGCTGCCCATCTTCTGGCTGACACCCTAAAAGAGAGAGAGAGTATAAAAGACAAAGATTTTAATCATCTGCTTCCTGCAAAATGCAATACTGCTCACATGGCAGCGCATCAGCAGAACTCACTCTAGAATGTTTATCCAGATTAGTGAGTACGATAAAAAATCAAAGAGCAATTTGATGACACTGTTCTTACTAACAAAGACTGATAAATGGTAAAAGAGGGAATGGCAAAAAGAAGGAGACTTGGTAGAGACATTTGAAGGAGTAGCATAATTGTGTTGCATGTTTTCCAAACTCTGTCACAGCTAAGGCATAAGAAGGAAGGAAGAAAGTGGAAGGGAGTGCTAGGTCATTCTTATAATTTGTATTTGCTCTTGTTTCAGAGCATACCAACTCCCACAGCTGTCCCAATTCCAGAGTTAATGAATACCCATTTACCAGGGTACTTATCCATTGAAAAAGTGCAGAACTTTACAGCATCACACAGGGAAAGGTAAAGACCAATTTCCTGTCTTGAAACATGCATAAGCAGTCAGCATTCAAAGGTTGATGGGTAGCAAGATTACTAACACAGTTAAACCTTTGTTTATATTTCCTCTAAAGGGACACCAACGCATTTGAAGGCCAATATCCTTGAAAGAAGAACTGAGAGTAAGTAGTACACAGGCAGCCGTCCTGAGATGTAGTTTAGAAGCAGTCTTTCTCTCTTTCTCTCTTACTCTCTCTCTCTCATCTGACTTCCCCTCCCCCCCCCCCCCCCAATTTATATCGGAGAATAACGCCGGTCCATGGTGTACTTTCGGATGTGGCAAGCTTTTGTGCCTTGAGGTGTGGGAAGGAGGGTCAGTGTCATACTTTTCACCTCTGCAGATGCCCTGGAATACAGGTCGGTGGGAATGGGTTCTAACAGCTTCAAGGATGTCAGGGACAGCACAGAGGGCCCAGGACACATTCTAGCAGAGGCCACAGCAAGGTTCTGTCCAGTTCCACTTGCAAGTGGTCCACTGTTAACTCCAGGAAAAATGCCTCATGTGGTTTATGTCCCTGTAGCCACACAGAATATTACCCAAGTGGCCTTTGGAGTCCATATCTTAGTCTTGGGGACAAGTGGGAGCAGGTCTAGCCTTTCAGGTCTACACACAGCATGCAAAAAGCAGGTCCAGTTGTGTTTTGTTCTGCCATGGGTCCAAAAAGTGTTCTGCGGAGCTGTACGTGAGGGTGCACTTTTGTCCAGTTCCCAAGCCAGTGGGTGGAGGTGACTCCCTGGCCAATGGGCACAAATGTCCCAAGGGCAAACCTTCACACATTTGCAGCACTCCTCTTAGCCTCACACCGAAGTGCACTGTTTTCAATAAATTTTAACAGGGCAATATTTTTCTACCCATTAAGGGAGTTTGGGCACACCTAGGGGTGTGCTTAAGGTAAGATGCAGTCCCCTCCCACTCAGACACTCCAAACTGGTTCTAGGACAAGCTCCCTATTCCACTGCAACTAAAGCCAGAAGGCTAAAGTGTGTTTTGGGCTCAAGGAGCAAATTACTTACCTTCAGTAGCACTCTTTCTGGAAGAGACTGTCTAACTGCAAATTCTTATGAATATTCTCTAGGCATCAGACTGGATCTGAAAACCCCTAAACAATACCTCTGTGTGGTGGCAGGTGCCACTGTGTTTAGGAGGTTGGCCTAGTTTGTAGTGGGTACCTAAGGTACTTACACCTTATACCAGGTACAGCTATCCCTTATTAGTGAAATGTAGACAGTCTCTAGAAGCCAGGCTCTCTAGGGGTAGTGTGGATGAGCAGCCAAGGCCTAACAAGAAGACATGCAAAGCTCATGCAATACCACTGTAGTCACACAGTACTCACACACATGAAAGAAAATACTCAGTGTTACAAAAATAAAGGTACTTTATTTTGGTGACACAAATGCCAAAAATACCTTAGAGACTATACTCCCTTAGGAGGTGAGTAATATACACAGTATATACACTAGTATGCAGAAATAGCTGTAAAGACAGTTAGAAAACAGTGCAATTAGTGAAAATCACAATAGTTAGAAATGGGCATGGGGGAATAAAAACCATATACTAAGAAAGTGGAATGCGAAAGTCAGTTTCCCACCTAGGCAAGTGTAGTGTGTAGAAGAGCACTGGGAGTATTAGAAATTACCAAAGGTAAGTAAAAGATCCCACCACAGAGCCTAGGAAAGCAGGAGTAAATCACAGTAACTTTCCTAGAACATACAAGAACACAAGAAAGAAGATTATGAAAGAACCAGAAGAGTCTGCAAGACACCAACAATTGATTCCTGGACCTGAAGACCTGTGGAAGAAAGGGACCAAGTCCAAGAAGCACTGAAGAGTCCAGGGAGAAAAGTAACCCCTGCTAAACTGGGTGAAGGTGCAAAAGAAGAACCACTGGTGAAGAAGAACAGTCAGTACTGCACCCAAGAAGATAGATGCGTGCTCCTAGTTGGTGCAGAAGATGCCCACGCCAGATGGATGATTGTAGTCTGGTTTGCATTGCTGGATTCCACCAACAAGCCTTGGCACATGCAAAGCTTGTGATTAGCGGAAAATGGTGCTGCCCGGGACCAGGAGGGACCTGGTGGCCTCTACCGAGGGGGGGGAGACAAAGGGGGCTCTCCGCAACTCAGAGATTCCCAAAAGACCAGGCAGTGCGGCACGGGGACAAAGAAGGTGCAAAAGGAGGCCCATGTAGCACTACACAAAGGGATCCCACGCCGCTGGAGAACCACGCAGAAGGATGTGGGCCGGAGCTGCACGGTGCACGAAGAACTTCGTGGAAAGATGCCAACAAGCATTGGTAACTGCAAAACATGCGGTGCACGGGGGTATATTCTTGCACGAGGAGGCAAGCCCTTACCTTCACCAAAGTTGGGCGTCTGGACAGCAAGACCACTTCAGTCCACCACCCGTGTTGCTGGATTCACGCACATCTTCAAGAGAGGGAACCCAAGCCACCGGTCATCGCTGCAGAGGGGTGCCTGCTGAAACAGGGAAGTGACTCTTTCACTTCAAGGGAGATTCCTTCGTTCTTCTGGTGCAGGCTGAAGACAGGCAGTCCTTGGAGGATGCACGACCTGCAGACAGTTGCAGTTGCTGGCAGATACAATGTTGCAGAAGTTGTCTTTGCTTCTTTGTTGCAGTTTGTATAGTTCCTGGACGGTCCAGGTGCAGTTTCTTCTGTAGGAAGGTGAAGTAAAGGATACAGAGGATTCCTGCTGGAGTCTTGCAATCTGAATCTGAGGAAACACTCAGAGGAGAGACCCTAAATAGCCCTGAAAGGGGGATTGGTCAGCTACACAGATAAGCACCCATCAGGGGATGGCTCTGACGTCACCTGCTGGCACTGGCCACTCAGAAGCTCCAAGAGTTCCCTACCACCTTGGAATCCAAGATGGCAAAACCCAGGGACCTCTGGAGGAGCTCTGAGCACCACCCCTGGGGTCATGATGGACAGAGGAGTGGTCACTCCCTTTTCATTTGTCCAGTTTTGCACCAAAGCAGGAACTAGGGGGGTTCCTGAACGGATGTAGACTGGATTATGCAAGGCGAGCACCATCTGTGCCCTTCAAAGCATTTCCAGAGGCTCTGGGAGGCTACCCCCCCCCCCCCCCCAATAGCTGTAACACCTATTTCCAAGGGGGGAGGGTGTAACATCCCTCTCCCAAAGGAAATCACTTGTTCTGCCTTCCTGGGCTTGAGCTGCTCAAGCAACAGGAGAGCAGAAACCGGTCTCTGAGGTGTCAGGAGCTGGGGCTGCCTGGAAAACCTCAGACGGCTGTAATGGCAGAACTGGGGGTCCTCTAAGAAGCCCACAGAGTGCATGGAATCATACAACCAATGTTTACAAAAGCCTTGAGGTATGATTCCAACATGTTTGATACCAAACGTGGCCAGATTCGGAGTTACCATTGTGAAGCTGTACATAGGTAGTGACCTATGTACTGTGCTCGCATAAAATGGCGTCCCCACACTCGAGAAGTCTGGGAAAATGGTCCCGGACGACGTGGGGGCACCCCTGCTAGTGCAGGGGTGCCCTCACACACAGGTACTCTGCACCCAGCCTTAAGGGTTGGAAGGCCTGACATATGGGTGACTTATAAGTGACCTGGTCCTCTAAGAAGCCCCCAGTGTGCATGGAATCATAAAACCAATGCTTACAAAAGCCTTGGGGTTTGATTCTAACATGTTTGATACCAAACATGCCTATGTTTGGGGTTACTATTATGTAGCTGGACATAGGTATTGACATATGTCCAGTACACACGTAAAATGGCATCCCCATACTGACAAAGTCCGGGAAAATGGACCTTGAGTTCATGGGGGCACCTCTGCTAGTGCAGGGGTGCCCTCATACACTGGTACTTTGCATCCTGCTCTCTGGGCTAGAAGGCCTGCCATAGGGGTGACTTATATGTGACCTGGCATAGTGGAAAATGACAGTGAAAGGGTGCATACACCATTTCACAGAAGCTGCAATGGCAGTCCTGTAGTAGCCTTTGCATGGGTTCCCTATGGGTAGCAAAAGAAATGCTGCAGCCCGTAGAGATCCCCTGGAACCCCAGTGCTCTGGGCACCTAGGTACCATATACTAGGGACTTATAATAGGTGACCAGTATGCCAATTTATGGTGAAATACTGGGTTACCAGTATGCAGTGACAAAATGTAGAGGAGAGAGAGCATAAGCACTGGGGTCCTGGTTAGCAGGATCCCAGTGACACAGTCAAACACACTGATATCAGACAGAAATTGGGGGTAACATGCCAAAAAGAGGGTACTTTCCTACACTGTGCAGCTCTGCACTGATGCTGTTCTGCTCTGAGAGTGAGGTGTAGGGCTCTATATAGGCCCACTACTAACTTCTGTTTTTGCTGCAGTTGCTTTGGCGGCTATCTATGCCCCAAGATGCAGGACCCCCATGAGCAAATTGGCTTGGCCTGTGTACAGATTCCTAGAATTGGGATATTTGTAATGGACAGAGTGCAATTCAAGGAAGATGGGTGGGTCAGCGAGGAACTTGCAGTTAGATACAACCTCTACCAGAAAGAGAGTTACCGAATATAAGCAACTTGTTCTTCTGAAAGATACTTCTAACCGCATATTCCCCACTGTTGAATAGCTACGATAGCAGTATCTAGTCTGAGTCTCTGAATTGGCTCGAACTGAAAATTCCTATAGGACAAAGTGGGCAAAATGCTGCCCTATAGGTGAACCTGGCTGTCCAGACAGTAGTGCTTTGTGAATTTATCAAGTGATGCCCCTGTAACTGCCTGGCAGATGCCCACAATAGAGACTCTGTGTTCCAATGCAGTGGTACTAGCCTTAGCCTTGATGGAATGAGCTTGCAGTCCATCCAGAGGCTGCATTTTGGCTAATGCATAGCAGATCTTAACGCAGAGTATGATCTAGGGGGAGATAGTCCTTTTCTGCATATTTGCCATTTTTCACTTCAGTGAACTTCACAAAGAGCTGATGGTCCACCCGGTATTCTCTGGTACGATCTATGTAAAAGCTCAGTGCTCTTTTGGGGACCAAGCAATGGAGCCTGTCCCCCTCCTTTTAGGGGTGAGGCGGAGCAAAGAACGCTTGTAAGGAGATATTTTGACCAACGTGAAAAGGTGTCCCAACTTTTGGCAAGAAAGATGCTCATGTTCGCAAAACCTATATCTCATGCACTCAGGCACCAACGGTATATTGCTCAGGACCACTGTCCTGAGAGCAGGAAGCGGTAGAGGACAGCTCTGAAGCAGCTCAAAGAGTGTACATCAAAAATGTGAGGACTAAGTTAAGGTCCCATTGTGGCTTTATAAAGAAAGAGGGCAGAAACAAGTGTTTTAGACCTTTCAAAAAATGCAGCACATCTGATGATCTAAACACTGAGGGCTGGTCCAGCAACCTTACAAAGGACAAAAGAGCCAAAAAGTACACTTTAACTGTGCTCAAAGCAAAGCCTTGATAGCCAAGAGACAAAATAAACAACAGAACAACAGATAGCTTGGCCTGTAGGGGGTAAATCTGGTGTGCACAACACCAAACCACAACTTTGTCGCAACAATAGGCAGTCGAGGTATGTCAAGCTGCCAATATGACATCATCAACCTCTGGAAAAGGTCAAAGGTGTTCAGCTGTCGCTGCTCAATCTCCGTGCATGAAGATGGAGATTGCGAAGAAATCTGCCCTGTCGCTCGGACAGCAGATCCTCCCCCGGTAGAGGTGGGGGGTGCATGAACAGAGAACAGATGCTTCAGCAAAGGACTTCTTTATAGAAATCTCTCCTTGTCCAACCTGTGGCCACTAAGATGACTTGATCCTGGTCGGTCCTGATCTTATTCAGAACTCGAAGCAGAAGGGATATTAAGGAAAATGCATAAAGGAGTCCCCAGATCAACTCTAGACAGAATGGCTCTCCTAGCAAGAAACCCTTTGGAAACTCCAACATTCAGAGGTGCTGACATCGTGCCTCCTTAGGGGTGGTCAATAGATGGACCCAGGCTTCTCCCACTGTTGAAAGAAAAGTTGTATCACCTCTGGGTGTACCTGCCACTAGACCTCAATGGTTGAGCTCATCCGCCCTGGCATTCGAGGTTCCTGCCAGGTGGTTTACCATCAGGGATATCCCATGGTGGTCCAGTCATTTCCAGAGGCATAGTGCCTCTTAGCACTAGGCCCAGAACCCCACTTCACTCTGCATGTTGTCGTACCACATGGTAGTAGTGTTGTCTGTGAACAGTTGTGTGTAGGCTCCCTTTGATGGATGAAAGGAAGACTTTCAATGTTAAGCATTCTCAAGGACTTCGATGTGGAGCAGGGTCCCCAAAATCCATCTCTCCCAGAAGCCTGCTCCAACCCAGAAAGGATGGATTTGTCACCACTGTCTACTCTAGGTGGGCAGGGGAAAGGATCTGCCACTGACATAGTCATGATCCAGTAACCACCACTGCAGATCTTTCTTAGTCTCCCCTAAAACTTGGAAGTGATCAGAGATGTTCCATATAGTTTATCCCACTGAAGCTTCAGATTAAAACTGCAGAGCCTGCATATGCTACCAGGTATGCTTGACCAGCAGAATGCAGGAGGTCATCAATAGTAATAGCCTGAGAGTCAACATCACTGAAACAGAGGTTGAAAGATCAGGATAATAGCTTGAACGTCCTGAACTCTCCTTTCTGGACAAAGGCACGAAACTGAACTCAGTCCAGAATGGGTATGATGAAGGGGAGGGTCTGAGAAGGGGTCAGGTGTGACTTCGGCACATTGATACTGAACCACAAAGATGACAGGGGGTTCAACATATTGAGGAGGTGGTTGAGGATTGCCTGGGGCGAGCCCACTTTCAGCAGCCAGTTTTCAATGTAGGGGAAAACTGGGACCCCCTACCACCTTCTTCACCTTCGTGAACACCCAAGGTCCAGCAGTGCGACCCAAAGGGAGCACAGAGAACCGGAGAATTCTTCTGCCCCACCACAAATCTCAGGTAGAGCTGATGGGCTTGTAGCACTGGTGAATGAAAATAGGCATCCTGCAGGTCTTACTCCTCCACCACCCAGTCTCCTCTAGGGTAGACGGCAGCCAATCCTGGCCAGTGTGAGCATCTTACATTTTTCTTTCCATAAGAAAGTGCTGAAAGTGGGGCGGTTTCAAATAGGATGAACGCCTCTGCATTTCTTTGGCATCAGAAAGTAGCTAAAATAACAACCACAAAATACATCTGGCATAGGCACCCTTTCAGTGGCGCATTTGGCCTAAGGGATCTGTACTCTCTGCCTTAAGAATGATAGATGGTCCTCCGTCAGTAACTCCTGGGATGGTGGAAGGTGGGGCGGAATGGCTATGAAAGGAAAAGTATAACCCATCCAGACAAACAGCAGAACCCACCTGTCTGATGTTATAGTCCACCAACTCAAAAAGAAGTGTTAATAAAGGGGTTTGGCAGGTGGGGATGCAGGGGAGAGGTGACAGTTGACTGAGCTACTCGTTGACCCTGATCACAGGGGTGTTGGAAAGACGTGGCAGCAGCTGCAGAATTGTTGGGCACCTGGGTGGGGCTGAATCGGCTAATGTTTTGGGGTACCATTGCTGAAGCCACAAAAGTAACAATTGGGCTGATGCCGCTGGTCGGGCAAATAAACCCAGGGAGAGCGCTAGGACAAGTTGCAGGATGTGTCTGAGGTCGACTGACTTCAGGGGCAATATCCAGAGGCATAATGTGCTCTCATGCCTTCACAGTAGAATGTGAGTGGTAGGAAGGGGCAGGAAGGTTCAGAGTCACATTTGTTATGTTTTTTCTCAATCTTACTCAAAAACTTGGAGCGCAATGTTGGCTGACCTCTGGAACGACTCCTGCAACTTCTATACTGGGAACGGGTCCAACCTTTCAATTTGGACCAGTCTCATTGTGGAGTTCCGAGTCTTCTGGTGCTTGGCAACAGAGTTTTGTCTTGTGGTCCGATTTGGCCTTTAAGTTCATAGCCATGCAGTCAGTACAGGTCTTAGAGTTGGGGCTCGAACGAGGAACCACAGGCAAACCTGATGCGAGTCTGTGACAGACATTTCTTAACAACAGTCTTTACTGGTGTTTACATCCTGTTGTCTTGTGGGTGACATCTCCCTTGCACTCTCTAGGAGACTGGCCTGGTTTGTAGTGGGTACCTTGGGTACTTACCCCTTATACCAGGTCCAGTTATCCCTTATTAGTGAAATGTAGTAGTGTTCTAGCAGCTTATGCTGATAGAGGTAGCTGTAGCAGAGCAGCTTAGGCTGAACTAGGAGACATGCAAAGCTCATGCAATGCCACTTATAGTTACACAGTACTTATAAACAAGTAAAGACAATACTCAGTGTTACCATAAATAAAGTAGTTTCTTTGGGTGACACAGTACCAAAAATATCTTAGAGGCAATACTCCTTCTGGAGGTAAGTACTATACACAATATACACTAGACACCAAAATAAGGTAAGTAATTAGGCATAGGATAGTGCAAACAATAGGAAATGCTATAGAGTTCAATGGGAGAAAATAGGTCTAGGGGCAACACAAACCATATACTAAGAAAGTGGAATGCGAATTACGAATTCCTCCTAGACAAGTGTAGTGTGTGCAGAATCGCTGGGAGAGTAACAATACAGTAAAAGTAAGTAAATTACCCCACCTCAGAGCCCAGAAAAGCAGGAGTAAAGTACTGCAAGTTTCCTTAGGACACACTACACCTTGGGATTGGAATTATTGCAAGAACCAACCAAGTCTGCAAACAACAGTGGATTCCTGGACCTGCAAAAGAAGGAGACCAAGTTCAGAAGTCAAAAGAAGTTCCAGGAAAGACAGAAGCCCCTGCCAACCCAGAAGAGGGTGCAAAAGAAGAGTCCCCAGTTGGACGAAGACTGCAGAAATGCACCCTAGGAAGATGCCAGTGGGTTCCTGCATGATGCAAAGGATGTCCTATGTCATAAAGTTGGATGCAGGTGAGTTTTGGTGCTGGATTTCTCCAACAAGCCTTGGTTCCGGCAAAGTCGCATTTTGCGTCAACTAGGCGCTATCTGGACCCAGGAGGGACCTGGGGACCTCAACTCTGTGTGAGGAGGAAGAGGGGGCTCTCTGCACTTCAGAAAGCCCTCAGAGCACCAGATAGCACCCACAGGAGTCCCAGCACACAGGGACAAAGGAGGCGCAAAATGCGGTTGGTGCAGCACTACAAAGGAGGGTCCCACGCCGCCGGAGAACAACTCAGCGAGTTGAGCCACACAGGATAGAGTGCTGGGGACCTGGGCCAGGCTGTGCATGAAGGAATTTTGCAAATAGTGCACAGAGGCCTCAGGAGGTAAACAAGATGCAGTGCACAGGGGTACTGTTGTTCTGGGGAAAGGCAAGGTCTTACCTCCTCCAAAGTGCAACAGCAGGTCCTCAGGACAGTCTGTGTCAATGGGGTCCACCCTCTGTGTTCCAAGGAGCACGCTCGTTGCCAGGAGAGGAGTCCAAGAGAACTGGTCTTTGACTTAGAACGTGCCTGTGTGAACTGGGGAGTGACTCCGTCATCCCACGGGAGATTTCTTTGGTACTTCTGGTGCCGGGTGAAGACAGGGAGTCCTCAGAGCGTCCACACCATGGAAGCTGTTGCAATTGCTGGCTGGAACTAAAGTTGCAGAAGAAAAGTATCCCTTGTGGATAATGTGTTGCTGTTACAGCGGTTCCTGGAGCAGGCTGCGGTTGATCCGAGTTCAGAGGATGAAGTAGTAGTTGCAGAGGATTCCTGCTGGAAACTTGCAAGTAGAATCTGAAGAGAACCCACAGGAGAGACCGTAAATAGCTCTGAGAGGGGGATTGGCTACCTTATCAGATAAGGACCTATCAGGAGGGGTCTCTGACGTCACCTGCTCGCACTGCCACTCAGATTCCTCCAGAGTGCCCCCACACCTTGCAAAGCAAGATGGCTGAAGTCTGGGACACACTGGAGGAGCGCTGGGCACCACCCCTAGGGTGGTGATGGACAGGGGAGTGGTCACTCCCCTTTCCTTTGTCCAGTTTCTTGCCAGAGCAGGGAACAAGGGGTCCCTGAGCCGGTGTAGACTGGCTAATGCAAGGAGGGCACCATCTGTGCCCTTCAAAGCATTTCCAGAGATTGGGGGAGGCTACCCCTCCCAGCCTGTAACACCTATTTCCAAAGGGAGAGGGTGTAACACCCTCCTCCCAAAGGAAATGCTTTGTTCTGCCTTCCTGGGACTGAGCTGCTCAGGCTCCAGCAGGGCAGAACCCTGTCTGTGAGGTGATAGCAGCGGTAGTTGCAATGCAAGCCTCAGAGAGCTGGTTTGGCAGTACTGGGGGTCCATAGTGGAGCCCCCAGGATGCATGGAATTGGCATCCCAATACCAGATTTGGAATGGGGGGACAATTCCATGATCTTAGACACCTTACATGGTCATATTCCGAGTTACCATTGTGAAGCTACATATAGGTATTGACCTATATGGAGTGCACGTCTGTAATGGCTTCCCTGCACTCACAAAGTCCAGGGAAATGGCCCTGAACTATGTGCAGGCACCTTTGCTAGCGCAAGGGTGCCCTCACACTTAGTAACTTTGCACCTAACCTTCAGCAAGTGAAGGTTAGACATATAGGTGACTTATAAGTTACTTAAGTGCAGTGAAAATGGTTGTGAAATAGTGTGTGCACTATTTCATGCAGGCTGCAATGGCAGGCTTGTGGAAGGGTTTGTCTGAGCTCTTTATGGGTGGCAAAAGGAATGCTGCAGCCCATAAGGATCTCCTGAAACCCCATTGCCCTGGGTACCTAGGTACCATAGACTAGGGACTTATAAGAGGGGTCCAGTGTGCCAATTGAAATTGATAAATGAAGTCACTAGCCTATAGTGACAAATTTAAAAGCAGATAGCGCATAATCACTGAGATTCTGATTAGCAGAGCCTCAGTGACACAGTCAAACACTATACACACCACACACATTAGGCCATAAACTATGAACATTCAGGTCCTGACCGGCTGGATCCCAGTGAGACAGGCAAAAACATACTGACATACAGGTAAAAATTGGGGTAACATGCCAAGCAAGATGGTACTTTCCTACACAAATTTTTTTTTTAAACTGTCTCAAAGTAAAAAGACGGTGCTCCAGATCTGCATCTGGCAGTATGGAAAGAAAGTAACTGATGTCAGTGCACAGGAGTGGTACCTTATAGGGCCTTGCATGTTATTACCGCAGTGGAACGGTTTCAGTGTGGAGCTGTGCTGCACCACCTTCCGGCAAACAGAGGTACTGCTCAGAGGTTTGCAGATCTAGTCTGACACCTGGGGAATATTTATTTGAGGAAGCTGTGGTTAGATGTTTCTATCAGAAAATCCCCTCTTCCCTAGGCTTCCATAATGACTAAGCTATAAAAGTACATGCACCTCTTTTAAATACCAGGCTCCCTACCTTGTGGGATTGTAAGGCCTAGCTAGGGTGACTATCTTAATATTTAAAAGAAGTGTGTCCGTCCTTTTGAAAGGTATATGTAGACCTCCAGTTGCCTGCAGGTTTAGAAGGTGCAGGAATCAGACTAAACATGTAGACCTGTTTTCTCTCTCAGCCTGGTGAGTGGGCAATAGGTGCTGCTGTCCACTTGTGACATTTGATATTCTATGCCATTGGTGTATTTTCATACTGTGTTCATACAGGAGACTTAAATATGCCAAATGGAATTACAGACATCTACTGAGGACTAGACAAAATTAACCCAGTGCCCAGAGTCCAAACACCAGCAGCATCAGTCCACAAAGAGAGGGTTACCACCCAAAAGGGGTATTTTCTCACTCTGCAACACATAACAAAATTATGATGTTTAAAGATATGAGCAAAGCAATAGTTAATGAACTATTATGACTAAGGACTAACTCGAAATGCACAGTTTACTTACTACATGATCCATCTTGCAATTTCTTATGGAACACCTTCAAGCTGAAGAACTTCTAACTGAGCCAGTAGAGATTTCCTCCAGTCAACCTTAATTTCCTCGAAATCAATTGTGAGACAAGGGTAGTGTGGCTAGCAACAAGTAAAAGATAGTTAGTTGCTGGTTAGTTTGTGCTAGTCTTAAATTTTAGAGTGTTTTTAAACGTTATTGTTAGAAATGGGGTCTTTAGCTGACAGTCAGGTTACCCCCTGTTCAAGCAAGGACCCTCACTCTAGTCAGGGTAAAAGAGAATCACCCTCAGCTAACCCCTGCTTACCACTTTGGTAGCTTGGCAGACCAGTAGGCTTAACTTCAGAGTGCTCGGTGTAAAGTATTTGTACCAACACACACAGCAACTTAATGAAAACACTACAAAATGACACAACACAAGTTTAGAAAAATAGGAAATATGTATCTAAACAAAACAAGACCAAAACGATAAAACTCCGACATACACAAGTCAAGTTATGAATTTTTAAAGATTAAACAAAAAAATAGCGCTTAGAAACAAAAATGCTTCGATGAGATGTTAACACGGTGTCGTGACGGAGTCGTTCCCAACAAGCCGACACCAGCGGCGCCGGACACGGAGTCGTGTAGACCCCCAAGTACAGTACCTTTGGTGAAGAGTGAAAACAAGCCGATGCGCGAAGTCGGGAATCGCGGCGTCCGTGCGAAACGTTGAATCCGTGCACTTCGAACGGCGTTGGTCACAACGTGGTGCGGCGACTTCCACTGAGTTGCGGACTTCAGTGGGGCTGCAGCGGCGTCGGGCCTGCGAAGAGCGTCGTGTTCCAGCGAAGGTCACGGCGTCGGGTGCAGGCGGCGTCACCGGATTCAGCAGCGCCGTCGGTCCGAAGTCGTCCGAAGTCGATTTCCTTGGATTCCACCAGCTTTCCTTTCAAGGGCCCAGTGACTGGATAGGGCACCACTTGTTGGGGCAGGAGTCTCTCCGGAGACTCCAGGTGCTGGCAGAGAGAAGTCTTTGCTGTCCCTGAGACTTCAAACAACAGGAGGCAAGTTCTAAATCAAGCCCTTGGAGATTTCTTCACAAGATGGAAGGCACACAAAGTCCAGTCTTTGCCCTCTTACTCTGGCAGAAGCAGCACTGCAGGAAAGCTCCACAAAGCACAGTCACAGGCAGGGCAGCACTTCTTCCTCAGCTATCAGCTCTTCTCCAGGCAGAGGTTCCTCTTGGTTCCAGAAGTGCTTCTAAAGTCTGTAGATTTGGGTGCCCTTCTTATACTCATTTTAGTCTTTGAAGTCACCTTTCTTCAAAGGGGACTCACACCTACTTGTGAAATCCTGCCTTGCCCAGGCAAGGCATCAGACACACAGCAGGGGGTTGGAGCCGGCATTGTCAGAGGCAGGCACAGTCCTTTCAGATGAGAGTGACCACTCCACCCCTCCCTCCTAGCAGAGATGGCTAATCAGGAAATGCAGGTTACACCCCAGCCCCCTTTGTGTCACTGTCTAGTGCGAGGTGAAAAACAACCCAACTGTCAAGCTGACCCAGACAGGGAATCCACAAACAAGGCAGCGTCACAGAATGGTTTAAGCAAGAAAATGCTCACTTTCTAAAAGTGGCATTTTCAAACGCACAATCTTAAAATCAACTTTACTAAAAGATGTATTTTCTAATTGTGAGTTCAGGGACCCCAAACTCCACATGTCCATCTACTCTCTAGGGGAATCTACACTTTAATCATATTTAAAGGTAGCCCCCATATTATCCTATGAGAGAGACAGGCTTTGCAACAGTGAAAAACGAAATTGGCAGTATTTCACTGTCAGGACATATAAACCACATTACTATATGTCCTACCTTATCCATACACTGCACCCTGCCCTTGGGGCTACCTAGGGCCTACCTTAGGGGTACCTTACATGTAAGAAAAGGGAAGGTTTAGGCCTGGCAAGTGGGTACACTTGCCAAGTCGAATTTACAGTGTAAAAATACACTTACAGACACTGCAGCGGCAGGTCTGAGACATGATTACAGGGTTACTTGTGTGGGTGGCACAACCAGTGCTGCAGGCCCACTAGTAACATTTGATTTACAGGCCTTGGGCACCTCTAGTGCACTTTACTAGGGACTTAACAGCAAAACAAATATGCCAATCATGGAGAACCAATTACGTACACATTTTAAACAGGAGCACTTGCACTTTAGCACTGGTTAGCAGTGGTAAAGTGCCCAGAGTAACAAAAACAGTAAAATCAGAGTCCAGCACACATCAACTACCTGGGGAACAGAGGCAAAAAGTTAAGGGAGACCACGCCAAGGATGAAAAGTCTAACAGTTATGTTAAGATGTTTAACATATATAACTTGTGCTGCTATTGACATGTATAACATACATGATTTTAGCTTAAGACTGCACTAATGACCCAACCACGCTCGGATTTGTTTTTCTTCTCGGTAGCTTAGAAATCAATAGACCTGATTCAGACGCGAGACTCGATTTATGAAGCAATTTATGGCGTCATTTTAACTGTCCCCCGCCTGAAATTGCCCCTGCTCCAGTAGAAGCCAGTAGGGTAAATTAATTCACCCGATTATTTTCGTTAAATCTAACACCTTCTGTTTTCTAAAATGCTGGCATGTGCGTTTGCAAGAGGTAAGTCCCTTAGTACTGGGTGTTCTGTTTATCTCGTACAAATTACTCAGTAACGAGCAGACAAAAGGACTTTTCATTGATGTGTGTGCCTCGTTGGTCGCACTGGCACGGAGTAGACGTAGATTTTTTTAATTTATACGTATCTCTTTTAATCTGTACATGTATCTGGTTTGTTCGCCTCAAAGTCAGTATTTGTACAGTAATGAAAAAAGAGCACACAAAAATGAAAAAGATACTTGCCTGTAGCAATCTGTGTGCAGGTTTGCAGTGCGGTAGGTTCGCATACTTTGTACACTCCCGCCACCTCATGTCCTTTGGTAGAGGCAGTATAGGCTGGCTGATAGACGTAGCTAGGTATATTTTACTATATTCAGGAAAGTCAGGCGAAGGATACCCTCCGGTTTGGACCCAGCCTTACATTCGAGTATATATTCCCGTCCCAGGGCAGCCAATTACCGGACTTCAATAGAACAGATACAGGCAGAGGCATGCAAAGCTATAACCTGCACGCTGCATCATGTCTCAGGTTGGGATGCCTTAATGCAAGTTCTATTCAGGCTATAGAGACATTATAGGTCGCAGTAGCTGCTTATCTTAAAACAAGGAATGTTCCTGTTTGCTCCCTCCCATTTCTTAAATACTTTGTATATTTTTAGCATTATAAACTTGTTTACTTATGATAATGAACTACAGAAGTGTGCTTGTGTGGAGCACTGTGGTGCAAGCCTTGGCTAAGGACCTTAATAAGCATACAATTTTCATATCTTTCCAATTACTTATTGTAGGAAAGTACCATCTTGCCTGGCATGTTACCCCCATTTTTCACTGTATATATGTTGTTTTAGTTGTATGTGTCACTGGGACCCTGCCAGCCAGGGCCCCAGTGCTCATAAGTGTGCCTGAATGTGTTTCCTGTGTTATGACTAACTGTCTCACTGAGGCTCTACTATCCAGAACCTCAGTGGTTATGCTCTCTCATTTCTTTCCAAATTGTCACTAACAGGCTAGTGACCAATTTCACCGATTCACATTGGCATACTGGAACACCCTTACAATTCCCTAGTATATGGTACTGAGGTGCCCAGGGTATTGGGGTTCCAGGAGATCCCTATGGGCTGCAGCATTTCTTTTGCCACCCATAGGGAGCTCTGACAAATACTACACAGGCCTGCCACTGCAGCCTGAGTGAAATAATGCACACATTATTTCACAGCCATTTTCACTGCACTTAAGTAACTTATAAGTCACCTATATGTCTAACCTTTACCTGGTAAAGGTTAGGTGCAAAGTTACTTAGTGTGTGGGCACCCTGGCACTAGCCAAGGTGCCCCCACATTGTTCAGGGCAAATTCCCCAGACTTTGTGAGTGCGGGGACACCATTACACGCGTGCACTACAC
The DNA here is from genome assembly GCF_031143425.1 of Pleurodeles waltl. Classification (NCBI taxonomy): domain Eukaryota; kingdom Metazoa; phylum Chordata; class Amphibia; order Caudata; family Salamandridae; genus Pleurodeles; species Pleurodeles waltl. The sequence continues at coordinate 468,767,374 of NC_090449.1, read as the reverse complement.
ATAGGTCAATACCTATGTGTAGCTTCACAATGGTAACTCCGAATATGGCCATGTAACATGTCTAAGATCATGGAATTGCCCCCTCTATGCCATCCTGGCATTGTTGGCACAATCCCATGATCCCACGGGTCTGTAGCTCAGACCCGGGTACTGCCAAACTGCCTTTTCAGGGGTTTCACTGCAGCTGCTGCTGCTGCCAACCCCTCAGACAGGTTTCTGCCCTCCTAGGGTCCAGCCAGGCTTGGCCCAGGATGGCAGAACAAAGGACTTCCTCAGAGAGAGGGTGTTACACCCTCTCCCTTTGGAAAAAGGTGTTAAGGCAGGGGAGGAGTAACCTCCCCCAGCCTCTGGAAATGCTTTCATGGGCACAGATGGTGCCCATTTCTGCATAAGCCAGTCTACACCGGTTCAGGGACCCCTCAGCCCTGCTCTGGCGCGAAACTGGACAAAGGAAAGGGGAGTGACCACTCCCCTGACCTGCACCTCCCCTGAGAGGTGCCCAGAGCTCCTCCAGTGTGCTCCAGACCTCTGCCATCTTGGAAACAGAGGTGCTGTTGGCACACTGGACTGCTCTGAGTGGCCAGGGCCAGCAGGTGACGTCAGAGACTCCTTCTGATAGGCTCCTTCAGGTGTTGCTAGCCTATCCTCTCTCCTAAGTAGCCAACCCCTCTTTTCTGACTATTTAGGGTCTCTGCTTTGGGGAATTCCTTAGATAACGAATGAAAGAGCTCATCAGAGTTCCTCTGCATCTCTCTCTTCACCTTCTGCCAAGGAATCGACTGCTGACCGCGCTGGAAGCCTGCAAAACTGCAACAAAGTAGCAAAGACGACTACTGCAACTCTGTAACGCTGATCCTGCCGCCTTCTCGACTGTTTTCCTGGTGGTGCATGCTGTGGGGGTAGTCTGCCTCCTCTCTGCACTAGAAGCTCCGAAGAAATCTCCAGTGGGTCGACGGAATCTTCCCCCTGCTACCGCAGGCACCAAAGAACTGCATCACCAGTCCCCTGGGTCTCCTCTCAGCACAACGAGCGAGGTCTCTTGAATACAGCAACTGTGTCCAAGTGACTCCCACAGTCCAGTGACTCTTCAGTCCAAGTTTGGTGGAGGTAAGTCCTTGCCTCCCCACGCCAGACTGCATTGCTGGGAACCGCAACTTTTGCAGCTACTCCGGCCTCTGTGCACTTTCGGTGGAAATCCTTTGTGCACAGCCAAGCCTGGGTCCACGGCACTCTAACCTGCATTGCACGACTTTCTAAGTGGTCCTCCGGCGACGTGGGACTCCTTTGTGCAACTTCGGGTGAGCACCATTTCACTCCTCTTTGTAGTGCCTGTCCCGGCACTTCTGCGGGTGCTGCCTGCTTTTGAGAGGGCTTCTTGTCTTACTCGACGCCCCCTCTGTCCCCAGACGCAATTGGCGACATCCTGGTCCCTCCTGGACCACAGCAACATCCAAAAACCCCAACCGCATGATTTGCAGCTAGCAAGGCTTGTTGGAGGTCTTTCGATGGGAAAACACTTCTGCACGACTCTCCACGGCGTGGGGGATCCATCCTCCAAAGGGGAAGTCTCTAGCCCTTGTCGTTCCTGCAGATTCCTCCGCTTCTACTGTCCAGTAGCAGCTTCTTTGCACCCACAGCTGGCATTTCCTGGGCATCTGCCCATCTCCGACTTGCTTGTGACTTTTGGACTTGGTCCACTTGTTCCACAGGTACCCTCAACTGGAAATCCATTGTTGTTGCATTGCTGGTTTGTGTCTTTCCTGCAGAATTCCCCTATCACGACTTCTATGTCCTTTGGGGAACTTTAGTGCACTTTGCACTCACTTTTCAGGGTCTTGGGGTGGGCTATTTTTCTAACCCTTACTATTTTCTAATAGTCCCAGCGACCCTCTACAAGGTCACATAGGTTTGGGGTCCATTCGTGGTTCGCATTCCACTTTTGGAGTATATGGTTTGTGTTGCCCCTATCCCTATGTGTCCCCATTGCATCCTATTGTAACTATACATTGTTTGCACTGTTTTCTAAGACTATACTGCATATGTTTGGTATTGTGTACATATATCTTGTGTATATTTGCTATCCTCATACTGAGGGTACACTCTGAGATACTTTGGCATATTGTCATAAAAATAAAGTACCTTTATTTTTAGTATATCTGTGTATTGTGTTTTCTTATGATATTGTGCAAGTGACACTAGTGGTACTGTAGGAGCTTCACTCGTCTCCTAGTTCAGCCTAAGCTGCTCTGCTAAGCTACCATTATCTATCAGCCTAAGCTGCTAGACACCCTATACACTAATAAGGGATACCTGGGCCTGGTGCAAGGTGTAAGTACTCCTTGGTACTCACTACAAGCCAGTCCAGCCTCCTACACTTATCTACATATTTGTATATATTTCTGGTATATTTTACCACCAGATTTTTATGGATAACATTAGAGACCAGTAATTGTTGTGCTTTGCAATGTGTCTGCTTACAGGACCTTCAAAATGAGCATTAACACACCCATCGTATATAAAAGTTTGTTAAAATATGTTATTGATGCAAAGAAAAGGTTTTTGTTGCAATTTAAAATGTGTTCTTTTGCAGGGCTAAGGGGAAACATCCTGAAGAACAAATTACTTACTTTCAGTAATGCTTTTTTCTGGGTCATACTCTATCCAACCGCAGATTCCTCTCTTTGTGACTATCCTTAGACGCCAGACTGGATCTGTAAAACTCAAAAAGCAATGCTCTGTGCGCGGTTAGGTGATGCTATGCAACTCTGCGTTGATGCCATTTCACTCAAGAAGTGTCGAGAGGAGTCTAATATAAGTGCCACCCATGAGTACTGATGCAATTTTCTATTTTTTAATTTTCTGTGCCTTCAGACGAGGAGATTATTAGTGAACTGGAAAAAACAGCGTATATATTCCTAAAGTGAGACTTTTTCAAATGTAAAGTAGACCATTCCGCAGAACACTGAGGTGGGAGGGTGGTGAGGAATTTGCGGCTAGATAAAGTATCTACCAGAAAGACCATCACTGAAGGTGAGTAACTTGTTCTCCTGATGGATACATCTAACCACAGATTCTTCATCTTGTGAATAGATACCAAAGCAGCACCACCCCTACTCCCCCAAGGGGTGGGTCATTGGAATGGCTCAGACTAAAATATCCTGAAGTAACGAAAGGGTAAAATGCCCATCTCGATGACCTGACTGACAAAGCAATACTGCTTTGTGAACATGTGCACTGATGCCTACATAGTAGGTTCATAGATATTCAGGACAGGCACTCCGCACACCAAATCAATAGTAGCAGCCTTACTTAGCTCTGGTGGAATGAGCCCTCAAAACCTCTGGAGGTTACTTCTTGGCCAATGCATAGCAGATCTTAATACAGCAAACTATCTATCATGACATGGTCTGCCTTTGCACTGCCCTGCCCTTCTTTGCCTCAGAACACCCCTAAAAGACCTGATCATCCACTCAATGTGACTGTGTGCGGTCAATGTAAAAGCACAGCAATGGTGTTCCACTTCCTCTTTCATGGGATGTGTAGGAAAGTACCATCTTGCCTGGCATGTTACCCCCATTTTCACTGTATGTATGTGTGTTTTAGCCCTTGTGTCACTGGGATCCTGCTAGGCAGGACCCCATTGCTCATAGTATGTGCCCTGTATGTGTTCCCTGTATGGTGCCTAACTGAATCACTGAGGCTCTGCTAACCAGAACCTCAGTGTTTATGCTCTCTCTGCTTTCTAAATTTGTCACTGCAGGCTAGTGACTAAATTTACCAATTCTCATTGGCACACTGGTACACCCATATAATTCCCTTGTATATGGTACTTAGGTACCCAGGGTATTGAGGTTCCAGGAGATCCCTATGGGCTGCAGCATTTCTTTTGGCACCCATAGGGAGCTCAGACAATTCTTACACAGGCCTGCCACTTCAGCCTGAGTGAAATAACATCCATGTTATTTCACAGCTATTTTTCACTGCACATAAGTAACTTATAAGTCACCTATATGTCTAACCCTCACTCAGTGAAGGTTGGGTGCCAAGTTACTTAGTGTGTGGGCACCCTGGCATTAGCCAAGGTGCCTCCACATCGTTCACGGCAATTTCCCCAGACTTTGTGAGTGCGGGGACACCATTGCACTTGTGCATTATACATAGGTCACTACCTATGTATAGCTTCACAATGGTAACTCCGAACATGGCCATGTAACATGTCTAAGATCATTGAATTGTCACCCAATACCATTCAGGCAGCCGTGGCCCAGGAGGGCAGAACAAAGGACTTCCTCTGAGAGAGGGTGTAACACCCTCTCCCTTTGGAAATAGGTGTGAAGGGCTGGGGAGGAGTAGCCTCCCACAGCCTCAGGAAATGCTTTGATGGGCACAGATGGTGCCCATCTCTGCATAAGCCAGTCTACACCGGTTCAGGAATCCCCCAGCCCTGCTCTGGAGCGAAACTGGACAAAGGAAAGGGGAGTGACCACTCCCCTGACCTGCACCTCCCAGGGGAGGTGCCCAGAGCTCCTCCAGTGTGTCCAAGACCTCTGCCATCTTGGAAACAGAGGTGTTTGTGGCACACTGGACTGCTCTGAGTGGCCAGTGCCAGCAGGTGATGTCAGAGGCTCCTTCTGATAGGCTCTTACCTCTCTTGGTAGCCAATCCTCCTTCCTACGTAGCCAAACCTCCTTTTCTGGCTATTTAGGGTCTCTGCTTTGGGGATCTCACCAGATAACGAATGCAAGAGCTCATCAGAGTTCCTCTGCATCTCCCTCTTCACCTTCTACCAAAGGATCGACAGCTGACTGCTCAGGATGCCTGCAAAACCGCAACAAAGTAGCAAGACGACTACTAGCAACCTTGTATAGCTTCATCCTGTCCGCTTTCTCGACTGTTTCCAGGTGGTGCATGCTCTGGCGTTAGCCTGCCTCCTCTCTGCAACAAGAGCTCTGAAGAAATCTCCCGTGGGTTGAGGGAATCTTCCCCCTGCAACCGCAGGCGCCAAAAGACTGCATCACCGGTTCTCTGGGTCCCCTCTCATCCTGACGAGCGTGGTCCCTGGAACTCAGCAACTCTGTCCAAGTGACTCCCACAGTCCAGTGACTCTTCAGTCCAAGTTTGGTGGAGGTAAGTCTTTGCCTCCCCACGCTAGACTGCATTGCTGGGTACCGCGTGATTTGCAGCTGCTCTGGCTCCTGTGCACTCTTTCAAGATTTCCTTTGTGCACAGCCAAGCCTTGGTCCCCAGCATTCCTTCTGGCAGTGCACAACCTTCTGAGTTGTCCTCTGGCGTTGTGGGACTCCCTTTTGTGACTTCAGGTGGACTCTGGTTCACTTTTCTTCCAAGTGCCTGTTCAGGTACGTCTGCGGGTGCTGCCTGCTTCTGTGAGGGCTCCCTGACTTGCTGGGTGCCCCCTCTGTCTCCTCCTCCAAGTGGCGACATCCTGGTGCCTGCTGGGCCACAGCAGCACCCACAAACCTCTACAACAACCCTTGCAGCTAGCAAGGCTTGTTTCCGGTCTTTCTGCGACGTGGGACATCCATCCTCCAAAGGAGAAGTTCCTAGTCCTCTTCTTTCTTGCAGAACTCCAAGCTTCTTCCAACAGGTGGCAGCTTCCTTGCACCCTCAGCTGGTATTTCCTGGGCTCTTGCCCACTCTTGACACTGTCTCAACTATTGGACTTTGTCCCCTTGTCTTACAGGTACTCAGGTCTGGAAATCCACTGTTGTTGCATTGCTGATGTTTGTTCTTCCTGCAGAATCCACCTATCACGACTTCTGTGCTCTCTGGGGGTAGTAGGTGCACTTTACACCTACCTTTCAGGGTCTTAGGGTGGGCTATTTTTCTAACCCTCACTGTTTTCTTACAGTCCCAGCAACCCTCTACAAGCTCACATAGGTTTGGGGTCCATTCGTGGTTCGCATTCCACTTTTGGAGTATATGGTTTGTGTTGCCCCTATACCTATGTGCTCCTATTGCAATCTACTGTAATTTTACACTGCTTGCATTATTTTTCTTGCTATTACCTGCATAATTTTGGTTTGTGTACATATATCTTGTGTATATATCTTATCCTCATACTGAGGTTACTCACTGAGTTACTTTTGGCATATTGTCATAAAAATAAAGTACCTTTATTTTTAGTACTTCTGTGTATTGTGTTTTCTTATGATATTGTGCATATGACACCAGTGGTATAGTAGGAGCTTTACATGTCTCCTAGTTCAGCCTAAGCTGCTTTGCCATAGCTACCTTCTATCAGCCTAAGCTCCTAGAAACACCTCTTCTACACTAATAAGGGATAACTGGACCTGGCACAAGGTGTGAGTACCTCTGGTACCCACTACAAGCCAGGCCAGCCTCCTACATTGGTTGTGCAGCGGTGGGATAAGTACTTGTAACTACTTACCACTTTGTCATTGTGTACTTTTCATAAGAGAATAATATACAAAACAGTTCAGTGTATGTACACCTAACCAAAACGTTTTGCTTTTCTCCTCTTAAACTTTTTACAAAGTTTTGAAAAGTTTCTCTAAACTTCTAAAAGTTAGAAAAAGTTTTTTTCTCTGTTCTCTAAAAAGTTCTAAAACTTTTTCTTCCTTCTCACTATTTCTAAACCTTTTACTATTATGTCTGTAGAAGACTCTACTCTTAAAATGGTCAATACTACTTATGACAATTTAAATTACAAGAGCCTAAGGAGTCTCTGCTTAGATAGAGGTTTAGTGATAGGAAATAACCCTACAAAAGAGTTTCTATTAAACATGCTTATTGTGAATGATGAGTCCCAAGCAGGGACATCAAATGAGAGGTTAATAGAAGGTTCCTATTCTGACTCAGGGGATCTCCTTGAGGGAGGTGGGGGGGTTTCTGTACCAGATCTGCCCCCTAGCAGGACACCTAGTAATGTTGGTAGTAATGGAGGTTCCCATCACAGTAGGGAGTCTTTATTCCTGGAGGCCAAGTTGCTAGGGTTCAGTCAGTCAGGGACAGACCCCCTCTGTTGTTTCCAATTTATCTTCTGTGTCCAAGCATTCCCAACCCACCCACCCTGAAGACAACATGTTAGAAAGGGAGCTCAAAAAGTTGAGGGTTGAAGAGACCAGACTGAAGCTTAAACAGCAACAGCTGGCCTTAGATAGGGAATCCCTAGACCTGGAGAAGGAGAGACAGAGATTGGGGTTAAGACCCCATTTTGGCAGCAGCAGTATTCCTGAAGGTATGTTAGAGAGCATGATTCCAGGAATCTGCACAAGATAGCCCCCCCCTTACAAGGAAGGGAATGACATCAACAAGTGGTTTGCTGCACTTGAGAGGGCCTGTATGGTACAGGGGGTCCCTCAAAGGCAGTGGGCTGCTATATTGTGGCTATCTTTCAATGGAAATGGTAGGGATAGGCTCCTTACTGTTAGATAAAGTGATGCTGACAATTTTGCATTTTTGAAGGATGCACTCTTGGATGGATTTGGCTTAACCACTGAACAATACAGGATTAAGTTCAGAGACACCAGAAAAGAGTCCTCACAAGACTGGATAGACTTTGTTGACTGTTCAGTGAAGGCCTTGGAGGGGTGGTTACATGGCAGTAACGTTTCTGACTATGAAAGCCTGCATAATCTTATTCTGAGAGAGCATATTCTGAATAACTGTGTGTCTGACTTGTTACACCAATATCTAGTGGACTCAGATCTGACCTCTCCCCAAGAATTGGGAAAGAAGACAGACAAATGGGCCAGAACAAGAGTGAACAGAAAAGTTCATGCAGGGGGTGACGAGGATGGCAAGAAGAAGGATGGTAAGTCTTCTGACAAGGGTGGGGACAAAAGTTAAAACTGAGTCTTCATCAGGCCCACAAAAATCCTCTGGTGGGGGTGGTGGGTCCAAATCCTCTTCCAATAATCAACCTAAAAAGCCTTGGTGTTATTTGTGTAAAGTCAAAGGCCATTGGACAACTGATGCCAGTTGTCCAAAGAAAAACACCAAACCTCCCACTACCACAACCCCTACTGCAAATTCTAGTGCCCCTAGTAATAGCAGTGGTGGTGGGAGCAAACCTACTAATAGCCAATCCAAGGGAGTAGCTGGGCTCACTTTTGGTAATTTAGTTGGGGTTGGTCTTGTTAGGGAGACCACAGAGGCTGTGTTAGTCTCTGAAGGTGCCATTGATTTGGCCACCTTGGTTGCTTGTCCCCTTAATATGGATAAGTACAAGCAACTTCCCTAATAAATGGTTTTGAGGTTCAGGCCTACAGGGACACAGGTGCCAGAGTTACCATGGTGATAGAGAAACTGGTGCACATTGAACAACACCTACTTGGTCAGCAGTTCCAAGTGACAGACGTTCATAACAACACTCTTAGCCACCCCATGGCTGTTGTGAATCTCAACTGGGGGGAGGGGGGTTACTAGTCCAAAGAAAGTTGTGGTTGCCTCAGATTTACCTCTAGACTGTCTACTAGGGAATGATTTAGAGACATCAGCTTGGGCAGAAGTGGAGTTGGAGGCTCATGCAGCAATGCTGGGCATTCCTGGGCATAATTTTGCTTTGACAAGGGCTCAGGCCAAAAAGCAAAAAGGACAGAGTAACTTGGATCCTGGAACAATGGACCAAGTGCTCCCTAAAGCTAGGGGTAACAAGGGTAAATCCCTACCCACTATCCCTCCCTCTACAGATGATTCTCCTTCTGAGGAAGATGAATTTCCTCCCTGTGCAGAACCTTCACCAGATGAGCTGGCAGCAGGCACTGCTGAGCTTTTGGGTGGAGGGGGGCTGCCAGGGAAGAGCTGAGTGTGGCACAACAAACCTGTCCCACATTAGAGGGTCTCAGACAGCAAGCTGTCAAACAGCAAAATGGGGATATCAGTGACTCACATAGAGTTTACTGGGAGGACAACCTCTTGTACACATAGGCAAGGGACCCAAAACCTGGAGCAGCCAGGAGATTGGTCATTCCCCTACAGTACAGAGAGTTCCTCCTAACTCTTGCACATGACATTCCTTTGTCTGGGCATTTGGGCCAGATCAAAACGTGGGAAAGGCTTGTCCCCCTGTTTCACTGGCCTAAGATGTCAGAGGACACTAAAGATTTTTGCAAGTCTTGTGTGACCTGCCAAACCAGTGGCAAGACTGGTGGCACACCAAAGGCTCCCCTCATTCCACTACCTGTGGTTGGAGTCCCCTTTGAAAGGGTAGGAGTTGACATAGTTGGCCCCCTTGACCCTCCTACTGCTTCAGGCAAAAGGTTTATCTTAGTGGTTGTGGACCATGCCACAAGATGTCCTGAAGCAATTGCTCTAAGGACCACTACAGCTCCTGCAGTGGCAAAGGCCCCCTGGGAATATTTTCCAGGGTGGGTTTCCCAAAAGAGGTTGTATCAGACAGGAGTAGCAACTTTATGTCTGCATACTTGAAAGCTATGTGGAAGGAATGTGGTGTAACCTACAAATTCACCACTCCTTATCATCCACAAACTAATGGACTGGTAGAGAGGTTTAATAAAACTCTCAAAGGTATGATAATGGGACTCCCTGAAAAACTCAGGAGTAGATGGCATGTCCTGTTACCTTGCCTCCTTTTTGCTTACAGGGAGGTACCCCAGAAAGGAGTGGGCTTCAGCCCCTTCGAACTCCTCTTTGGACACCCTGTAAGAGGTCCACTAACACTTGTGAAGGAGGGTTGGGAACAACCTTTAAAAGCTCCCAAACAGGACATAGTGGACTATGTACTTGGCCTAAGATCCAGAATTGCCGAGCACATGAAAAAGGCCAGTAAAAACCTTCAGGCCAGCCAAGAGCTCCAGAAGCAATGGCATGACCAGAAGGCTGTTCTGATCCAGTACCAACTAGGACAGAAGGTGTGGGTATTGGAGCCCATGGCCCCAAGAGCACTCCAGGACAAATGGAGTGGACCCCATCTAATTGTGGGGAAAAAGGGTGAGGTTACCTATCTAGTAAACCTGGGCACTGCCAGGAGTCCCCTTAGGGTGATTCATGTCAACCGCCTAAAACCCTACTATGACAGGGCTGATCTCACCCTGCTCATGGCAACAGATGAGGGACAGGAAGGAGAGAGTGACCCTCTCCCTGATCTCTTTTCCACCACTGAAAATGATGCTTTAGTGGAGGGAGTAGTTTTGGCAGATTGTCTGACTTCCGAACAGAACAGAAAGACAACTGCATAAATCTCCTTGGACAATTTTCTGAACTCTTTACAACTGTGTCAGGCACCACATCTTGGTGTGAACACACAATTGATACTGGAGACAGCTTGCCTGTCAAAAGTAAAATCTGTAGGCAGCCTGACCATGTCAGGGACTGCATAAAACAAGAGGTTCAGAAAATGCTTAATCTATGAGTGGTTGAACCTTCTGAAAGCCCATGGGCGAGTCCTGTGGTGCTTGTACCAAAGCCTCACTCAAAAGATGGAAAAAGGGAGATGAGGTTTTGTGTAGACTACAGAGGTCTCAATCAGGTAACAAAAACAGATGCTCACGTTATACCCAGGGCAGATGAGCTCATAGACACACTGGAATCTGCCAAGTATCTAAGCATCTTTGATTTGACTGCAGGGTATTGGCAGATCCAATTGGCTGAGGATGCTTAACCTAAAACTGCATTTTCAAATATAGGAGGGCAATACCAATTTACAGTGATGCCCTTTGGGTTGAAAATGCACCTGCCACTTTTCAGAGGTTGGTGAACCCAGTCCTGCAAGGGTTGGAGGCTTTTAGTGCAGCATATCTAGATGATATAGCTGTCTTTAGCTCCACCTGGGATGAGCACCTGGTCCACCTTTGGAAAGTTTTGGAGGCCCTGCAAAAGGCAGGCCTCACTATCAAGGCCTCAAAGTGCCAGATAGGGCAGGGAAAGGTGGTTTATCTGGGACACCTGGTAGGTGGAGAACAGATTGCACAACTAAAGGGGAAAATCCAGACAATCATGGATTGGGTTCACCCTAAAATTCAGACCCGGGTGAGAGCCTTTTTAGGCCTCACAGGGTATTACATGAGATTCATCAAGAATTATGGCTCCATAGCAGCCCCTCTTAATGATCTCACAAGCAAGAAAATGCCTCAGAAGGTGCTATGGAGAGCTAGCTGTCAGAAAGCTTTTGAGGAGCTCAAACAGGCCATGTGCTCTGCACCTCTCCTAAAAAGCCCATGTTACTCCAAGAAATTCATTGTTCAAACTGATACATCTGAATTAGGTGTAGGGGCAGTCTTATCACAACTGAATTCTGAGGACCAGGATCAACCAGTTGCTTTTATCAGCAGAAGGTTGACCCCTAGAGAAAAGCGTTGGTCTGCCATAGAGAGGGAGGCCTTTGCTGTGGTTTGGGCACTGAAAAAGTTGAGGCCATACCTATTTGGCACTGACTTTATTGTTCAGACAGACCACAAACCTCTACTTTGGCTAAAACAAATGAAAGGTGAAAATCCTAAATTGTTGAGGTGGTCCATATCTCTACAGGGAATGGACTATGCAGTGGAACATAGACCTGGGAGTACCCACTCCAATGCAGATGGACTCTCCAGATATTTCCACTTAGACAATGAAGACTCATCAGGACAAGGCTAGTCTTATTGTCCTTCGTTTGGGGGGGGGTTCTGTAGGAAAGTACCATCTTGCCTGGCATGTTACCCCCATTTTCACTGTACATATGTATGTTTTAGCCCCTGTGACACTGGGTCCTGCTAGGCAGGACCCCAGTGCTCATAGTATGTGCCCTGTTTGTGTTCCCTGTGTGGTGCCTAACTGTATCACTGAGGCTCTGCTAACCAGAACCTCAGTGTTTATGCTCTCTCTGCCTTCTAAATTTGTCACTACAGGCTAGTGACTAAATTGACCAATTCTCATTGGCACACTGGTACACCCATATAATTCCCTTGTATATGGTGCTTAGGTGCCCAGGGTATTGGGGTTCCAGGAGATCCCTATGGGCTGCAGCATTTCTTTAGCCACCCATAGGGAGCTCTAACAATTCTTACACAGGCCTGCCACTGCAGCCTGAGTGAAATAACGTCCACGTTATTTCACAGCCATTTTTCACCTCACATAAGTAACTTATAAGTCACCTATATGTCTAACCTTCACCTGGTGAAGGTTGGGTGCCAAGTTACTTCGTGTGTGGGCACCCTGGCACTAGCCAAGGTGCCCCCACATCATTCAGGGAAAATTCCCCAGACTTTGTGAGTGCGGGTGCACCATTACACGTGTGCACTATACATAGGTCACTACCTATGTATAGCGTCACAATGGTAACTCCGAACATGGCCATGTAACATGTCTAAGATCATGGAATTGTCACCCCAATACCATTCTGGTATTGGGGGAACAATTCCATGATCCCCCAGGTCTCTAGCACAGAACCTGGGTACTGCCAAACTGCCTTTCCGGGGTTTCCACTGCAGCTGCTGCTGCTGCCAACCCCTCAGACATGATTCTGCCCTCCTTGGGTCCAGGCAGCCCTGGCCCAGGAAGGCAGAACAAAGGAATTCCTCTGAGCGAGGGTGTTACACCCTCTCCCTTTGGAAATAGGTGTGAAGGGCTGGGGAGGAGTAGCCTCCCCCAGCCTCTGGAAATGCTTTGATGGGCACAGATGGTGCCCATCTCTGCATAAGCCAGTCTACACCGGTTCAGGGATCCCCCAGCCCTGCTCTGGCGAGAAACTGGACAAAGGAAAGGGGAGTTACCACCCCCCTGACCAGTACCTCCCAGGGGAGGTGCCCAGAGCTCCTCCAGTGTGTCCCAGGCCTCTGCCATCTTGGAAACAGATGTGTTGGGGGCACACTGGACTGCTCTGAGTGGCCAGTGCCAGCAGGTGACGTCAGAGACCCCCTCTGATAGGCTCTTACATTTCTTGGTAGCCAATCCTCCTTTCTTGGAAGCCAAACCTCCTTTTGTGGCTATTTAGGGTCTCTCGCCTGGGGAAGTCTTCAGATTACGAATGCAAGAGCTCACCAGAGTTCCTCTGCATCTCCCTCTTTGACTTCTACCAAGGATCGACCGCTGACTGCTCCAGGACGCCTACAAAACCGCAACAAAGTAGCAAGACGACTACCAGCAACATTGTAGCGCCTCATCCTGCTGGCTTTCTCGACTGTCTCCTGGTGGTGCATGCTCTGGGGATCACCTACCTTCACCCTGCATTAGAAGCTAAGAAGAAATCTCCCGTGGGTCGACGGAATCTTCCCCCTGCTAACGCAGGCATCAAAAGACTGCATCACCAGTCCTCTGGGTCCCCTCTCATCCTGACGAGCGTGGTCCCTGGAACACAGGAGCTCTATCCAAGTGACTACCACAGTCCAGTGATCCTTCAGTCCAAGTTTGGTGGAGGTAAGTCCTTGCCTCCCCATGCTAGACTGCAAACCTGTGTACTGCGTGATTTGCAGCTGCTCCGGCTCCTCTGCACTCTTCCAGGATTTCCTTTGTGCACAGCCTATCCTGGGTCCCCAGCACTCCGTCCTGCAGTGCTCAACCCTCTGAGTTGGCCTCCGGCTTCGTGGGACCCTCCTTTGTGACTCTGAGCCAGCTCCAGTTCACAAATCTTCTAAGTGCCTGTTCAGGTACTTCTACAGGTGCTGCCTGCTTCTGTGTGGGCTCTCTGAGTTGCTGAACACCCCCTCTGACTCCTCCTCTAAGGGGCAACATACTGGTCCTTCCTGGACCCCAGCAGTACCCAAAAGCCTCTACTGCAACCCTTGCAGCTAGCAAGACTTGTTTGCGGTATTTCTGCAACATTCATCGCAACGTGGGACATCTTCCATCCAAAGGAGAAGTTCCTAGTCCTCTTCGTTGTTGCAGAACTCCAAGCTTCTTCCACCCGGAGGCAGCTTCCTTGCACCTTAATCCGGGGTTTTCTGGGCTCCTGCCCCCCCTGGACACTATCGTGACTCTTGGACTTGGTCCCTTGCCTTGCAGGTCCTCAGGTCTAGGAATCCACCTTCAGTGCCTTGCTGGTGTTTGTTGTTCTTGCAGAATCCCCTATCACGACTAGTGTTCTCTTTTGGGGTAGTAGGTGTACTTTACTGCTACTTTTCAGGGTCTTGGGGTGGGGTATCTTGGACACCCTGACTGTTTTCTTACAGTCCCAGCGACCCTCTACAAGCTCCCATAGGTCTGGGGTCCATTTGTGATTCGCATTCCACTTTTGGAGTATATGGTTTGTGTTGCCCCTAGACCTTCGTCTGCCTATTGCAACCTATTGTAATTCTACACTGTTTGCATTACTTTTCTGACTCTTACTTACCTGTTTTGGATTTGTGTACATATAACTTGTGTGTATTACTTACCTTCTTACTGAGGGTACTCACTGAGATACTTGTGGCATATTGTCATAAAAATGAAGTACCTTTATTTTTAGTAACTCTGAGTATTGTGTTTCTCTCGTAGGGGATTTCCATGTATAGTCATAAGCATAGAATAGTTCCGCGCGCCTGCGGGGACCCCGGAGCACTGATGTGAAGTATATTCTTAAGTGCAAACACCAGCCGTTTAAAGAAAAGGTCTGTCAAAAAACACTTAAGAATAACATTGTGCAGCCTATGTGAACAGCTACACAGGCCAAATTGTTGAAAAGAAAATCAATAGTAGTGTAAATTCATGTTCAAACACCTATTTATTCTAGAAATGTAATAACCAATACATTCTCATACTTTATTTACACCTCTGATGAGAATAAAACAATGCAGGGCAGTGTAGCCCATAGGCTGCCATTATACAAAATGTAAATAGAGCTGTGCCTTTAAGAAAAGCAAAGTCTTCCTGTTTCCCATCATGCACAGCAAAAGGCAGTTGCCTCAGTTCTTTTTTCCGGCTCCTGCTGACAGGACCCTGAAGCATTGAGCTCTACCTCACAAAAGCTTTTGTGACAGAAATTCATTGAAATATTTTCTGAATTTCATTTTCACTCGACGTTTTTACCTTTGAGTGATCATTTTCTACTGATTTCTGTTAAATTCTGACAGAATTTTGAGGTTTTTCTAGTTAGAAATGCCTTCACTTTTTGATAAATGTCCTTCTTGTGGAAGAAAGAAGGCTAAAACAGATCCACATAGGGTCTGTATAATTTGTCTTCCATCCAGCCACAAACCGGAGTCGTGTGACATCTGTAAAACCTTCTCTAGAAGAACCCTTCGTGACAGAGAGAAGATCCGACTCCAGGCGAAACAGGACAGGAGAAAAAGTGGCCATTCCACTACAGAGCGAGGAGAAGGTCAGACTTCTACCAGGGCTCAACCTGTTTCCTCCATGACTCCTTCCAGACCTGCTGAAAAACGACATAGATCTCCGACGACGTCGAGAGCGTCGACGTCGAAGCAGGGAACGGCGCCAACATGTTCGCCGTCGAGAAGTGCTTCGCCGGCGAGAAAACGACATCGTTCGCCGGCGACAGCTATTTCGCCGTCGAGGCGGCGAAGACACCCGACGTCGAGAGGATCTGGGTCGCCGTCGACACGGCGAACACAGTCCACGCCAAGGAGATCCGAGTCGGGCTCGCCGTCGACACGGCGAGGGAGATCGCCGTCGAGAGAGAGTGTTCGCCGTCGGAGGCGTTCACCGTCACTGCACCGACGTCGAGGTTCGTCGTCGAGAGGTTCTCAACGGCGAGACGAGTCGACGTCTAGAGGCACTCGGCGTCACCGCAGTTCGACGTCGAGGAGTGCTTCGACGTCGAGAAGACCATCTAAGAGGCCTAGAAGGGTTTATACAACCTCAGAATCCTCGGCCTCGCATATCCTACTTCCAGCATCACCACAGCTCTCACAAAGGCAGTCGCCTTTACCACAGACGCCGGTAACACCTACGGCTCCTCTTCCGGCGCCTCCTCCAGAACCTGTTCCGAGGACTCCAACGCGATCTGCAGGGCGTTCTGGTTATTCCTCGAGACGTACATCTACCTCAAGGCACCGTCGTCAATCACATCATGGACATTCTTCATCGTCCACACGAGACTACTCTCCAACCTTATCAGACTCACCATCCCCAAGAGTGTCTCCCATAGATGATGTCAACACATTTCAGGAGGTCTTAGTGAGAGGGGCAACCAAGCTGAATATCCCGCTAGCAGCTCCAGCCCAATCGACATCAGTAATCTTTGAGACCTTGCATCAAAGGACATCTTCACGACCTTTACTTCCACTGGTTCCGGGTCTTATTGAACCGGCAATGGACATTTTTCTCACGCCGGCTACAAAAAAGGCCCTCATTACGACCCTGGCGGTTTGTAACCGCCAGGGCCGCTGGACGCGGAGGCACCGCCGACAGGCCGGCGGTGCCCTGCGGGGCATTCTGACCGCGGCGGCTTAGCCGCGGTCAGAGAAGGGAAACCGGCGGTCTCCCGCCGGTTTCCCGCTGCCCCCAAGGAATCCTCCAAGCCGGCGCAGCTTGCTGCGCCGGCTTGGGGATTCCGACTCCCCCTCCCGCCATCCAGTTCCTGGCGGTTCTCCCGCCGGGAACCGGATGGCGGGAGGGGGAGTCGCGGGGCCTCTGGGGGCCCCTGCAGTGCCCATGCCAACGGCATGGGCACTGCAGGGGCCCCCGTAAGAGGGCCCCAAAATGTATTTCACTGTCTGCCTTGCAGACAGTGAAATACGCGACGGGTGCAACAGCACCCGTCGCACCTTCCCACTCCGCCGGCTCTATTACGAGCCGGCATCCTCGTGGGAAGGGAGTTTTTCCCTGGGCTGGCGGGCGGTCTTTTGGAGACCGCCCGCCAGCCCAGGGAAAAACTCATAATACCCTCCGCGGTCTTCTGACCGCGGAGCGGTATTACGGAGGGCGGAATTCTGGCGGGCGGCCTCCGCCGCCCGCCGGAGTCATAATGAGGGCCAAAGTCTGCTCCTTCCAGACTCATTAAAAAGTACCGTCCACCAGAGCAAGATCCTCTATTCTTGAGGTCGGACCCAGTACCAGACTCGGTAGTTATAGTGGCAGCGAAGAAATCGCATTCGACGTCACCGTCTTCCTCTGCTCCCCCAGACAAAGAAAGCAGAAAGATCGATGCTGCAGGAAGAAAAGTATGCTCGACGGCATCTATCACCATGAAAGCAGCCAGTGCCACTGCTTTATTAGGGAGATATGATCGATCCCTCTGGGACTCTATACTACAGTTCTCAGAGCATCTCCCTAGGGACAAAAGGGAAGATTTCCTAGAGGTCGTGAGCGAGGGAGCAATGGTTTCTAACCAGATCATAAGTGCTGCGGCAGATGCTTCAACTCTATCCGCACATAACTATGCTCATGGTATAGCGCTCAGGAGACATGCATGGCTGCGGCTTACATCGCTTAAACCCGAAGCACAGCAGAGGATACAGAACCTGCCTTTCTCAGGCTCCACTTTATTCGGCTCTCATGCCGATGATGAGATGGCCAGAATGAAGTCGGAGCTGGATACCTTAAAAGCGGTAGGCATAGAGCGACCTAAAGAACAGCGAAAGGGATTCCGCCCATATCAAAGAAGACTGTTCACCCACAGGTATCAGGCTCCACATTGGTCGTCTTCACGCCCTCAGCAACAGCAGCAGCAGCAGCATCAGAGGGGCTTCTCCAGAAAGTCGACAAGGGGTCGTTCAACACCTCAGACCCAGACACCTCGACAAACTCCCACGTCTAGGCCCTGAATCTTTGCTTCCCCCTCCTCCGTTACCCACTCCGGTAGGGGGAAGTATCTCAAATCATCTAGACGAGTGGCTACGCATCACAACAGACGCCTGGGTACTGAATATTGTGAGACATGGTTACGCTCTCAGATTCACCAGTTCTCCACCATCTGTTCCACCCAAAACAGCCAACCACCATCTCGAAGCTCTGCAGTTAGAGGTCAATATCCTATTGCAAAAAAGAGCCATAGAACCCGTTCCCATCAGCCAACATGGGAAGGGGATTTATTTGAGATATTTCCTTGTACAGAAAAAAGACAAACAAGAGTTTCGTCCCATCTTAGATCTGAGGACAGCAAACAAATGGATTCGCAAAGAAAAATTCAGGATGTTAGCCTTACACCAAATTTACCCACATTTACGTCAGGGCGACTGGCTATGTGCGATAGATCTTTGCGACGCTTACTTCCATATCCCAGTAGCCAAGAAACATCGAAAATTCCTAAGGTTCACTGTCGGAAAACGCCATTACCAATTTGCAGTTCTACCGTTCGGCCTAAAATCAGCGCCAAGGACTTTTTCAAAATGCATGGCGGTAGTAGCCGCCCACTTGAGGAAACAGCGAATATTCGTCTATCCCTATCTAGACGATTGGCTCATAAAGGCCTCCAGCTATCTCGAGGCACAGCAGCATTTCGAATGGACTCTACAACTGCTACAAAAACTTGGTCTTCAAGTCAATCTTCTGAAATCAACAGCAACACCTGTTCAGAGGTTGCATACTTAGGGGCCATTGTAGATACCAAGCTAGGAAAGGTGTTTCCTTCGGAGGAACGACGGTTATCGATTCTCCAAAAGTGCAAACAACTGCAGGAAAGACCTCAAGCCACTGCAAGAATAATAGCTTCTCTACTGGGCTCGATGGCGTCTTGTATCCATCTGGTTCCCAATGCTCGTCTCCATATGAGACCATTGCAGGAAAATCTAGAGGATCAGTGGTGTCAACTGAGGGACGATTGGGAGAACAAAGTCCTGCTGTCTCCTCACACCCTACAATCCCTCAAGTGGTGGTGTTTGCCCAGCAATCTCTTGGTGGGGATTCCGTTCCAACAACCACCTCCATCTCAAACCATCGTAACAGATGCGTCACTGCTCGGATGGGGGGCGCACATGGAACATCTTCGAGTCCAAGGCGAGTGGTCACAGAAAGAGAGTCTCTATCACATCAACCTGCTGGAACTTCGCGCAGTCCACCTTGCGCTCAAAGCCTTCCTTCCCTCTCTGAGAACGGAAACTCTCCTTCTTCAGACAGACAACGTGGCCACTATGTACTACGTGAACAAACAAGGAGGCACCAGGTCCAGAATTTTATCCAGAGAGGCCCAGACAATCTGGCATTGGCTTCTAGCCAGGAACCTGTCGCTAGTGGCAACTCACCTGCCCGGCATCCAGAATGTTCAAGCGGATGCCCTCAGTCGGGTAATAAGCGAGAACCACGAATGGGTACTACACGACGACGTCGTTCATTCCATTTTCGCACTCTGGGGTACCCCTTCTACAGACCTATTCGCAACCCCAGAAAACAAAAAATGCCAAAACTTCGCCTCCAGATATTACCATCCAGGGACACTGGGGAATGCCCTATGGATAAGCTGGTCAGGGGCATTTCTTTACGCCTTTCCACCGCTTCCCCTGATTCCGGCAGTTCTCCAGAAGCTGTCCAATGCTCAGACCAAAATGATCCTAATTGCTCCGGAGTGGCCGCGCCAGTGGTGGTTCCCAGACCTTCTTCACCGGTCACTCAAACCACACATCAGGCTACCATATCGCCCGGACCTTCTCACGAAGTTCAGAGGGCAGATATCTCATCCCAACCCCTCATCGTTGAGTTTGGCAGCATGGCTCCTGAGCTAGTGCAATATGGACATTTGAACTTACCTCAGGACTGTATGGAAATTCTGAGGGAAGCAAAACGCCCTTCCACACGATCAGCCTATGCAAGCAAGTGGAAGAGATTCTGCATTTGGTGTTTACACAACAACATTGACCCGGTTTCTTGTGGAGAACAATCTATCTTACCATACTTGTTAAGTTTGGCAAAATCGGGCTTACAACTGTCGTCAATAAAAGTTCACTTGGCGGCGATAACAGCATACAGAAAGAGTCCTTCACAAACTTCCTTTTTTCGGATTCCGATTATTAAGGATTTCCTAGAAGGTTTAAAAAAGGTTTTTCCTCCCATTAGAAAGCCTTCTCCTCCATGGGAACTGAACGTTGTCTTATCACGTCTGATGCTGCCGCCATTCGAGCCGATACACAAGGCATCGCTGCAGCATCTCACATGGAAAGCTGCTTTTCTGGTGGCAATCACTTCAGCGCGTAGGGTCAGCGAAATCCAGGCCCTTTGCGCTCAGGAACCCTACACGGTTTTTCATTCCGCAAAAGTGGTAATGAGAACTCATCCAAAATTTCTACCTAAGGTAGTCTCCGACTTCCATGTGAACCAAACAATTTCATTACCGACTTTCTTTCAGAATCCAGCTACTCCTGCTGAGAGAACTCTGCACTCTCTGGATGTAAAGAGAGTATTGAAATTTTACTTGGACAGGACAAAAAGCTTACGAAAATCACAACAGCTTTTTATTAACTATGGCCCAATCAGAACAGGTTTGGGCACATCTAAACAATCTTTATCCAGGTGGATTGTTTCATGTATAATGTTATGTTATCAGTTAGCAAACAAATCCCTTGGTGGTAGACCAAAAGCCCACTCGACCAGAGGGAAAGCAGCTACTGTAGCCTTGATGAGAAATGTCCCTTTGGCAGAAATATGCAAGGCTGCCACTTGGAGGTCGGTCCATACCTTTACTAAGCATTACTGCCTTGATACAGACGCTAGGGCAGATGCTCAGGTTGGACAGGCTTTGCTCAAGAATTTGTTTGCATGATTCATGTTTTTCTCAGTATTCTTATATCGACTCCACCGCGGTTATGGGGATGGGCTTGCTACTCTATTCAATGCTTATGACTATACATGGAAATCCCCTACGAGAGAAGAAATGGTTTCTTACCTGTAACTCCAGTTCTCTCGTAGGGGTATTTCCATGATAGTCATAAGCAACCCTCCCTCCTCCCCGGTGGAGTTGACATAGAACATGAATATTATGGAGGTGGGTACTCCAACAAATGTTTTGTTTTTTCTTCATGTCAGGTAATAGCCTCCAAAAAAGAACTGAGGCAACTGCCTTTTGCTGTGCATGATGGGAAACAGGAAGACTTTGCTTTTCTTAAAGGCACAGCTCTATTTACATTTTGTATAATGGCAGCCTATGGGCTACACTGCCCTGCATTGTTTTATTCTCATCAGAGGTGTAAATAAAGTATGAGAATGTATTGGTTATTACATTTCTAGAATAAATAGGTGTTTGAACATGAATTTACACTACTATTGATTTTCTTTTCAACAATTTGGCCTGTGTAGCTGTTCACATAGGCTGCACAATGTTATTCTTAAGTGTTTTTTGACAGACCTTTTCTTTAAACGGCTGGTGTTTGCACTTAAGAATATACTTCACATCAGTGCTCCGGGGTCCCCGCAGGCGCGCGGAACTATTCTATGCTTATGACTATCATGGAAATACCCCTACGAGAGAACTGGAGTTACAGGTAAGAAACCATTTCTTTCTTATGATATTGTGCATATGATATAAGTGGTATAGTAGGAGCTTTGCATGTCTCCTAGTTCAGCCTAAGCTGCTTTGCCATAGCTACCTTCTATCAGCCTAAGCTGCTAGAAACACCTCTATTCTACTAATAAGGGATAGCTGGACCTGGCACAGGGTGTAAGTATAACAGGGTACCCACTATAAGCCAGGCCAGCCTTCTACAGTGGCTGCCTGGCCAGGCTTCGGGAATTTGTTTTTACCTCTATACTCAGGAGATAGAGGTCAAGGACTCCAGCAGCATTCTCAATAACAGTAGCAAAATACATACCTTCCTCCGTTGTTGGTCCTGGGAGTAACCAACCAAGTATTGAGTGAGGTATCTAACCCACTGGCATCGTGCAGATCCATATACTAATTATTGTCATCATAAGGTGGGGTAAACTCTTCCTTACCATCTTCATTGTCATTATCTGATTTTTGGCTGTGATGTGTTAATGAGCCAAAAAGCTGGTGAAGTGTCTGTGTGAAACTGTGCAGTAATGCAATAGTGTCTGAAGGTGAGGGTGAGGTGATTGGCTGTGTCAAATCAGATTCTCAGCACAAGCTCAGTCGGGATTAAGTCGGCATGGAGTCTGATATAGTTAATTGTGACTCCTCTTTTGGAGCAGGTGCAGAATCCAAAGTGGGTTCAAGGGGCTCAGATGGTGGAGAGGACGAATCCCCCAGTAGTGATCCAACTGGAGGCTTCTGGGGATACTTGGAACCCTATGGCTCACCAGAGGGAGTTGGAAACATGCTCAAGATGTGCAGCATGGCCTCTCAAAAGGCTTTCACCTGCTGCAACATTGGTGAGAGACCTGGGGTCCTGGGGTGCAATGGGACCAAAGATGGAATTGGCTTCTTGGTGGAACAGGAGGAAGACCTGGAAGTACAATGGCACCCTTGTGTCTTTTCTGTGAACATGAATAGTGGGTATGGCTAGGGTCCTGTTTGGACTTCTTATATTTTTTCTTGGGCTAACCCGAAGACTGACCAGAAGAAGATCTGCAGTAGAAACCATTTTTAAAGCAGGAGTGGGACTGGCCTCTTGGCTTCAACCTGGAGCCAGACCTGCGTGAAGTCCGTGGGATCACTGCCTGCTCTTAAAAAATGTTTTTGCATGCATTCACAAAAGGGAAGGAGTCCCTCGGGGCCCCCTTCCCCTTTGCGAATGGGTTACCAACAATTTGAAATTGGTGGTAACTGCGATTGTTTTTCGAAGCATTCACGGTCACAAAACAATAATACATACCTCGGTATTAGGAAGGGACGCCCTTGACATGCCCCTTCCTAATACTGGGTGGGTATTTAGTCGCAAATCCAATTTGCAATTCCGTAACAACTTAGCAAATTGCAAATTGGATTTGATACATACCAAAATGCATTTTTGCAATCGCAAGATGTTTGATACATCTGGCCCTTAGTTTCTATAGAAGAAGTGTTTTTTGTTTTGCTAATAACTTTGGCGCTGCTTGATGAATCTTCACAAAATTGTCAGAACCCATACTTTGCTAAGTTCAGCTTCTGTCTTGAAAGTTTTGGGGTGATCTGCCAAGTGGGGGCCGAGAAAAAGTGGGGTCCCAAAACACGTTTTCCCTAGGACCTTTATCTACGCCTACAAAGTACCAAATTTGGCACAAAGCTAGATTATGTTCCACAGATCACGCTTTTTGTGATTTGGTGCGAATCCATTCAGTAGTTTCGGAGATATTTAAAGCCAAACAATATAGACATATAGGGATGCGGATCTTTGCAGATACACTGCAGGTCGATCCGCGGATCTTCTTTGTCGGTAAACTGTCCCCAGGGCTGAAATGTGGGGGACAAATCAGTTGATGAGATCAGGGTACAGTTTCCCATGGGGGTGATATTGTTGTGGTAATGAGACAAATAATGGCTTCAAAATGCGGAACATTATTTTTTTGGATGCTTTGTGAGATCTGCGGAGCTCTGGAAACGTAAAAAAAAAGACTAAATTCTTACAGAGACACTCTCACATTCAGTATTAAACACAGAGAGACACTCTCACACTCAGTCTGACATGCAGGCAGACACTGTCACACCCACTCTCACACCTACAGAGATCCACTGTCACATCTGCACAGACACTCTCACACTCACTCTGACACTCAGAGAGGGACTCTCACACCTACCCTCATATCTAGGCAGATACTGTCACACTCCTTCTCACATCCAGACAGGCTCTTACGGTCAGTCTCACATTAACTCTTACGGTCAGTCTCACGTTAACCTAGACCTAGACACTCTCACATGTAGTGTCAAACCCAGAGACACACTCTGACACTCACCCTTACTGTAGGAGGCTGGCCTGCCTTATAGTGGGTACCTTGTGGTACTTACACCCTGTGCCAGTTCCAGTTATCCCTTATTAGTAGAATAGAGGTGTTTCCAGCAGCTTAGGCTGATAGAAGGTAGCTATGGCAAAGCAGCTTAGGCTGAACTAGGAGACACGCAAAGCTCCTACGATACTACTTATATCATATAGCACAGTATCATAAGAAAACACAATACTCAGAGTTACTAAAAATAAAGGTACTTTATTTTTATGATAATATGCCAAAAGTATCTCAGAGAATACCCTCACTTAGAAGGTAAGTAATAAACACAAGTTATATGTACACAAACCCAAAACAGGTAAGTAACAGTAAGAAAAGTAGTGCAAACAATGTAGTATCACAATAGGATGCAATAGGTGAACATAGGTCTAGGGGCAACACAAACCATATACTCCAAAAGAAGAATGCGAATCACGAATGGACCCCAGACCTATGGGAGCTTGTAGAGGGTCGCTGGGACTGTAAGAAAACAGTCAGGGTGTCCAAGATACCCCACCCCAAGACCCTGAAAAGTAGGAGTAAAGTTACCCTACTGCCCCAGAAAGATACAATAGTCGTGATAGGGGGATTCTGCAAGAACCACAAGCACCAGCAAAACACTGAAGTCGGATTCCTGGACCTGAGGACCTGCAAGGCAAGGGGACCAAGTCCAAGAGTCGCGATAGTGTCCAGGGGGGGCAGGAGCCCAGGAAACCCCGGATGAAGGTGCAAAAGGGCTGCCTCCAGGTGGAAGAAGCCAAAGATTCTGCAACAACGAAAAGGGCTAGGAACTTCTCCTTTGGATGGAAGATGTCCCATGGTGTGCTGGATGTTGCAGAAGTGTTTCCTTGCAGGAATATCCCAAACAAGCCTTGCTAGCTGCAAGGGTCGCGGTAGAGGTTTTTGGGTGCTGCTGGGGACCAGGAAGGACCAGGGTGTCGCCCCTGGAGGAGGAGACAGAGGGGATGCTCAGCAACTCGGAGAGCCCCTGCAGAAGCAGGCAGCACCCGCTGAAGTACCGAAGCAGGAACTTAGAAGATTTCTGAACTAGAGTGACAAAAGGAGGGTCCCACATCGTCGGAGTCCAACTCAGAGGGTTGAGCACTGCAGAACGGGGTGCTGGGGAACCAGGCTAGGCTGTGCACAAAGGAATCCTTGGAGAAGTGCACAGGAGCCGGAGCAGCTGCAAATCACACAGTACACAGGTTTGCTGTCTGGTGTGGGGAGGCAAGGACTTACCTCAACCAAACTTGGACTGAAAGATCACTGGACTGTGGGGGTCACTTGGATTTAGCTCCTGTGTTCCAGGGACCACGCTCGTCAGGATGAGAGAGGACCCAGAGGACCGGTGATGCAGTCTTTTGGTGCCTGCGTTGGCAGGGGGAAGATTCCGTCGACCCACAGGAGATTTCTTCTTGGCTTCCAGGGCAGGGTGAAGGCAGACAACCCTCAGAGCATGCACCACCAGGAAACAGTCGAGAAAGCCGGCAGGATGAGACGCTACAATGTTGCTGGTAGTCGTCTTGCTACTTTGTTGCAGTTTTGCAGGCGTCCTGGGGCAGTCAGCGGTCGATCCTTGGCAGAAGTTGAAGAGGGAAGTGCAGAGGAACTCTGGTGAGCTCCTGCATTTGTTATCTGAAGAATACCCCAGAGGAGAGACCCTAAGTAGCCAGAAAAGGAGGTTTGGCTACCAAGAAAGGAGATTTGGCTACCAAGAGAGGTAAGAGCCTATCAGAGGGAGTCTCTGATGTCACCTGCTGGCATTGGGCACTCAGAGCAGTCCAGTGTACCCCCAACACCTCTGAATCCAAGATGGCAGAGGTCTGGGACACACTGGAGGAGCTCTGGGCACCTCCCCTGGGAGGTACTGGTCAGGGGAGTGGTCACTCCCCTTTTCTTTGTCCAGTTTCATGCCAGAGCAGGGCTGGGGGATCCCTGAACCGGTGTAGACTGGCTTATGCAGAGATGGGCACCATCTGTGCCCATCAAAGCATTTCCAGAGGCTGGGGGAGGCTACTCCTCCCCAGCCCTTCACACCTATTTCCAAAGGGAGAGGGTGTAAAACCCTCTCTCAGAGGAAATCCTTTGTTCTGCCTTCCTGGGCCAGGGCTGCCCAGACCCCAGGAGGGCAGAATCCTGTCTGAGGGGTTGGCAGCAGCAGCAGCTCAGTGGAAACCCAGGAAAGGCAGTTTGGCAGTACCTGGGGTCTGTGCTAGAGACCCAGGGGATCATGGAATTGTCCCCCCAATACCAGAATGGTATTGGGGTGATAATTCCATGATCTTAGACATGTTACATGGCCATGTTCGGAGTTATCATTGTGACGATACACATAGGTAGTGACCTATGTGCAGTGCACGCGTGTAATGGTGTCCCCGCACTCACAAAGTTCGGGGAATTTGCCCTGAACGATAAGGGGGCACCTTGGCTAGTGCCAGGGTGCCCACACACTAAGTACCTTGGCACCCAACCTTCACCAAGCGAGGGTTAGACATATAGAATTGTCTGAGCTCCCTATGGGTGGCAGAAGAAATGCTGCAGCCCATAGGGATCTCTTGGAACCCCAATACCCTGGGTACCTAAGTACCATATACAAGGGAATTATATGGGTGTGCCAGTGTGCCAATGAGAATTGGTAAAATTAGTCGCTAGCCTGCAGTGACAATTTTAGAAAGCAGAGAGAGCATAAACACTGAGGTTCTGATTAGCAGAGCCTCAGTGATACAGTTAGGCACCACACAGGGAACACATACAGGGCATACACTATGAGCACTGGGGTCCTGCCTAGCAGGATCCTAGTGACACAAGGACAAAAACAAACATACATGCAGTGAAAATGGGGGTAACATGCCAGGCAAGATGGTACTTTCCTACACTTACACCCAGACAGCTACTTTCACACCCAGTCTGACATGCAGGCAGTCACTGTCACAGCCATTCTCACTCCTAGAGAGATACTGTTACTGTCATGCTACACAGAAATTCTCACACTCAGAGAGACACTCACATCCATCTTCACATCCAGGCAAACACTGTCACACTCCCTCTAACACCCAGACAGAGACTCTCACGAAGACTCTCACACTAACATGGACACTCACATGTATTGTCAAACCCAGAGACACACTCTGACACTCCCTCTCTTGCTGAATTTCTCTGGTTTTGTGTGAATAAATTCAAAACCTAACTATAACGTCCATGTAACCTTTTGTTTTTTTAAGTATATTTCTATTGTGTTTTTAATTCTATTTCCTAACTATAACGTCCCTGTAACCTTTGTTTTTTCAGTGAATGTCTATGTTTTTTTTTAACCTAAAGTAATTTTCATTACTCTACATTAATCCAACCACCGTCATGCAGCCAACCCCCCTAACCAACCTTTGGCTGTGTGTGCCAGGAGTTGGCCACAGGGCCTGTCTCCCTGGGTGTGAGAGTGGGTGTGAGAGTGTCTGCGTGTGAGAGTGGGTGTGAGAGGGTCTATGGGGATGTGAGCGGTGGTGTGAGAGTAGAGTGTCTATGGGGATGTGAGAGAAGGTGTAAGAGGGTGTCTGGGTTGGTGATGGGTGTGAGAGTGTCTCTGAGTGGGTGTGTGTATGGGTCTGTGAGTGTATGTGTGAGAATCTGAGTGGGTCTGTGAGTGGGTACGTAAATGTCTAAGTGGGTCTGCGAGTGGGTGCATGAGTGTCTAAAGTGGGTCTGTGAGTGAGTGTGTGAGTCTGGGTGTGTTTGTGAATGAGGGCGTGAGTCTCTGAGTGAGTCTGTGATTTGGTTTGTGAGTGGGTGCGTGAGTCTTTGAGTGGGTCTGTGAGTGGGTACGTGAGTCTCTGAGTAGATCTGTGAGTGGGTGCATGAGTGTCTGAGTGCGTGTGTGAGTGGGTGGGTGGGTGTGTCAGTAGCTGTGCTACAAAGGAACCTCACCTGCCCTTTTATCCAACAAGAGTTTTCAGGTTTGTATGAAACATATACCAAAGTGGAGTTCTTCCTGCCTCCTTGGGAAAATGTCCAGTATGTATTGTACACTACAGCTGTGTAATGGAGCACAAGGAAATGTCACCGGTGACCTTGTATGCCTTTTGGCAACATGATTGTTCCTGTTGCCTGTTTCTCTAGAAATCTGTGATAACATGAATCCTCCTATAGAGAGACCAACAAGACTACATAGGGGTAACTCTCCACCAGACACGGATCCTTCCTCTTAGCTAAATTAAGGTATTCTTTGTTTTATGGAGATGTTCTCATATTCCTCGGAATCAAGAACGCGCCATCAAAATTGGTGGGAAATGCACTGGAGGGCCGTCTGGAGCATCTTTGTAGTCTCTTTGGCCTCTCTACAGGAGGATTCTTGTTATCACAGAATTCTGTAGAACGACGCATGAGGAACAATCACATTGCCAAACACACACATGGTCTCTGGAGACATTCCCTTGTGGTCCATTAAACAGAATACACACTGGACATTTACTCAACGAGGTAGCACTTACTAACTAACCAGTAGGAAGTAGCCCAGTTGGGTAGACAGTTTATGCAAAACTGTGGACTCTTCAGATAAACGAGCAGGTGAGCTTCCGTTCTGACCATAATGCTCATTTCACAGAAATTAAACCTCAACAGGAAGCACTTACAAATATAATTGTACCACATGCTCCAGTTGAAGCTCCACTTCTGGAAAGGAAAAATGATCCTAACTCCTTGGCATGGTGAAGACAAAGCAAGTGTATTTAATCTGCGATTCCAAAATGAAAAACTATCTGAAATCCTTTGTAGAGGTGAATGCATCTTTGATCTTTGGAGCGCAAAATGTATGTGACAAGTGCGTTCTTTTTATCCTCTCCTGGGGTGCCTGCGCTGCCCCCCTCCCACTACCGGTTTCAGCCCCAGGACCTCATTCCCTGGGGCCCACTTCTATTCAGTGGGGAGGGGCCCATGTGGCCTCTACCCCCAGCTGATTTCAGACCCGGGGACTCAATCCCCCGGGGCACACCTCTGTTAAATAGAGGAGAGGGGCAGTGTGACGCTCCTCCCCAATCTCGCCCCCGGGTATCCCATCCCCTGTGGCCCGGCCATCTCTCCTGAGTGCCCTGCAGGGCACACAGTGTTCAATGTCTCCGCGGGGGAGCCTCAAGAACCCTTGCTGTCTGAGGCAGCTCCTCACCGCCAGAGAGAGCCAGAATTGCTTTTGTAGACAGGGAGCTGCTAAACATGCCTGTGTGCAAAAGCAATTGTTTCATCTCTTTCCCTCACTGCATATTTGCGGGCAGGGAAAGATGTGAAACCTCTGCTTCCAGTATCTTACAGCACTTCAACAGTTTCACTTGCCGTAGTCAGAGTGCTTGCTTTGACTTGTTGGGAGATGTCAAAGTTGGAGCTGGCCCTGGGGCATGGTGGTCCCCGGGGCCATGTATGACTAGGGGGCCATGCGGCCCCACTCCAACCTTTCATTTAGTCCAGGTGAGGTGGTGGTCTGTAACAAACATTCTCAGGAGAATTGATTGCTTCCCCAAAGGATGGTTTGTTATTTCTTTTACCTGCACAGCACTTTAGTCATGTTTTGTACATTGATTGTCCTGCACATTAGGCGCACAATGTCACTTTAAAAAATAGGAACACTACAACTCCCATGTAGTAGGCAGAAATTGTGGAAATAATGAGTAAAGAAAATAAACATGGAAAAGAGACTATATGGTAATCTGTGATAAAGGTCTAGTGGGGCTGAAACGTGTTGGGATTTAATTGTCTAAAAGTGGAATAAATCAAGCAGTCCTACTTGTGAGTGCGACTTGTCTCTTAACCCCTTCGCTGCCAGGCCTTTTCCCCCTCCTGTGCCGAGCCTTTTTTTGGCTATTTGGAGCAGTTCGCGCTTAGGCCCTCATAACTTTTTGTTCACATAAGCTACCCACGCCAAATTTGCGTCCTTTTTTTCCAACATCCTAGGGATTCTAGAGGTACCCAGACTTTGTGGGTTCCCCAGAAGGAGGCCAAGAAATTAGCCAAAAAACAGTGAAAATTTCGTTTTTTTAAAAAAAAATTGAAAAATGAGCTGCAGAAGAAGGCTTGTGTTTTTTTCCCTGAAAAGGGCATCAACAAAGGGTTTGCGGTGATAAAATCACCAGCTTCCCAGCTTTCAGGAACAGGCAGACTTGAATCAGAAAACCCAATTTGTCAACACAATTTTGGCATTTTACGGGGACATACCCCATTTTTACGATTTTTTGTGCTTTCAGCCTCCTTCCAGTCAGTGACAGAAATGGGCATGAAACCAATGCTGGATCCCAGAAACCGCAACATTTTTGAAAAGTAGACAAAAATCTGAATTCAGCAAGGGGTAATTTGTGTAGATACTACAAGGGTTTCCTACAGAAAATAACAACTGAAAAAGAAAAATATTGAAATTGAGGTGAAAAAAACATCAATTTTTCTCTACGTTTTACTCTGTAACTTTTACCTGCAATGTCAGATTTTCGAAAGCAATATACCGTTACGTCTGCTGGACTCTTCTGGTTGCGGGGATATATAGGGCTTATAGGTTCATCAAGAACTCTAGGTACCCAGAGCTAATAAATGACCTGCACCCTGCAGTGGGTTTTCAATCTATGCCGGGTATACAGCAATTCATTTGCCGAAATACAAAGAGTAAAAAATAGCTATCAAGAAAACCTTTGTATTTCCAAAATGGGCACAAGATAAGGTGTTGAGAAGCAGTGGTTATTTGCACATCTCTGAATTCCGGGGTGCCCATACTAGCATGTGAATTACAGGGCATTTCTCAAATAGACGTCTTTTTTACACACTGTCTTACATTTGTAAGGGAAAAATGTAGAGAAAGACAAGGGGCAATAAGACTTGTTTTGCTATTCTATGTTCCCCCAAGTCTCCCGATAAAAATGATACCTCACTTGTGTGGATAGGCCTAGCGCCCGCGACAGGATATGCCCCAAAACACAACGTGGACACATCACAGAAAACAGAGCTGTTTTTAGCAAAGTGACTACCTGTAGATTTTGGCCTGTAGCTCAGCCGCCACCTAGGGAAACCTACCAAACCTGTGCATTTCTGAAAACTAGAGACCTAGGGGAATCCAAGATGGGGTGGCTTGTGTGGCTCAGACCAGATTCTGTTACCCAGAATCCTTTGCAAACCTCAAAATTTGGCTAAAAAAACACATGTTCCTCATATTTCTGTGGCAGAAAGTTCTGGAATCTGAGAGGAGCCACAAATTTCCTTCCACCCAGCGTTCCCCCACGTCTCCCGATAAAAATGATACCTCACTTGTGTGGGTAGGCCTAGCGCCGGCGACAGAAAACGCCCCAAAGCGCAACGTGGACACATCCAAATTTGTGAAGGAAAACAGAGGTGTTTTTTGCAAAGTGCCTACCTGCAGATTTTGGCCTGTAGCTCAGCCGCCACCTAGGGAAACCTACCAAACCTGTGCATTTCTGAAAACTAGAGACCTAGGGGAATCCAAGATGGGGTGACTTGTGTGGCTCGGACCAGGTTCGGTTACCCAGAATCCTTTGCAAACCTCAAAATGTGGCTAAAAAAACACATGTTCCTCACATTTCTGTGGCAGAAAGTTCTGGAATCTGAGAGGAGCCATGAATTTCCTTCCACCCAGCGTTCCCCCACGTCTCCCGATAAAAACGATACCTCACTTGTGTGGGTAGGCCTAGCGCCCGTGATAGGAAATGCCCCAAAGCGCAACGTGGACACAGCCAAATTGGTGAAGGAAAACAGAGGTGTTTTTTGCAAAGTGCCTACCTGTAGATTTTGGCCTGTAGCTCAGCCGCCACCTAGGGAAACCTACCAAACCTGTGCATTTCTGAAAACTAGAGACCTAGGGGAATCCAAGATAGGGTGACTTGTGTGGCTCGGACCAGGTTCTGTTACCCAGAATCCTTTGCAAACCTCAAAATTTGGCTAAAAAAACACATGTTCCTCACATTTCTGTGGCAGAAAGTTCTGGAATCTGAGAGGAGCCACAAATTTCCTTCCACCCAGCGTTCCCCCACGTCTCCCGATAAAAATGATACCTCACTTGTGTGGGTAGGCCTAGCGCCCGTGACAGGAAATGCCCCAAAGCGCAACGTGGACACAGCCAAATTGGTGAAGGAAAACAGAGGTGTTTTTTGCAAAGTGCCTACCTGTAGATTTTGGCCTGTAGCTCAGCCGCCACCTAGGGAAACCTACCAAACCTGTGCATTTCTGAAAACTAGAGACCTAGGGGAATCCAAGATGGGGTGACTTGTGTGGCTCGGACCAGGTTCTGTTACCCAGAATCCTTTGCAAACCTCAAAATTTGGCTAAAAAAAACACATGTTCCTCACATTTCTGTGGCAGAAAGTTCTGGAATCTGAGAGGAGCCACGAATTTCCTTCCACCCAGCGTTTCCCCACGTCTCCCGATAAAAATGATACCTCACTTGTGTGGGTAGGCCTAGCGCCTGTGACAGGAAATGCCCCAAAGCGCAACGTGGACACAGTCAAATTGGTGAAGGAAAACAGAGGTGTTTTTTGCAAAGTGCCTACCTGTAGATTTTGGCCTGTAGCTCAGCCGCCACATAGGGAAACCTACCAAACCTGTGCATTTCTGAAAACTAGAGACCTAGGGGAATTCAAGATGGGGTGACTTGTGTGGCTTGGACCAGGTTCTGTTACCCAGAATCCTTTGCAAACCTCAACATTTGGCTAAAAAAACACATGTTCCTCACATTTCTGTGGCAGAAAGTTCTGGAATCTGAGAGGAGCCACGAATTTCCTTCCACCCAGCGTTCCCCCACGTCTCCCGATAAAAATGATACCTCACTTGTGTGGGTAGGCCTAGCGCCCGCGACAGGATATGCCCCAAAACACAACGTGGACACATCACAGAAAACAGAGCTGTTTTTAGCAAAGTGACTACCTGTAGATTTTGGCCTGTAGCTCAGCCGCCACCTAGGGAAACCTACCAAACCTGTGCATTTCTGAAAACTAGAGACCTAGGGGAATCCAAGATGGGGTGACTTGTGTGGCTCGGACCAGGTTCTGTTACCCAGAATCCTTTGCAAACCTCAAAATTTGGCTAAAAAAACACATGTTCCTCACATTTCTGTGGCAGAAAGTTCTGGAATCTGAGAGGAGCCACGAATTTCCTTCCACCCAGCGTTTCCCCACGTTTCCCGATAAAAATGATACCTCACTTGTGTGGGTAGGCCTAGCGCCCGCGACAGGAAACGCCCCAAAGCGCAACGTGGACACAGCCACATTTTTGAAGGAAAACAGAGGTGTTTTTTGCAAAGTGCCTACCTGTAGATTTTGGCCTGTAGCTCAGCCGCCACCTAGGGAAACCTACCAAACCTGTGCATTTCTGAAAACTAGAGACCTAGGGGAATCCAAGATGGGGTGACTTGTGTGGCTCGGACCAGGTTCTGTTACCCAGAATCCTTTGCAAACCTCAAAATTTGGCTAAAAAAACACATGTTCCTCACATTTCTGTGGCAGAAAGTTCTGGAATCTGAGAGGAGCCACAAATTTCCTTCCACCCAGCGTTCCCCCACGTCTCCCGATAAAAATGATACCTCAGTTGTGTGGGTAGGCCTAGCGCTCGCGACAGGAAACGGACCAAAACACAACGTGGACACATCAAATTTTTTCATGGAAAACAGTGCTTACCTGTGGATTTTGGCCTCTAGCTCAGCCGGCACCTGGGGAAACCTAGCAAACCAGCGCATTTTTGAAAAATAGAGACCTAGGGGAATCCAAGATGGGGTGATTTGCGGGGCTCTGACCAGGTTCTGTTACCCAGAATCCTTTGCAAACATCAAAATTTGGCCCAAAAACACTTTTTCCTCTCATTTCGGTGACAGAAAGTTCTGGAATCTGAGAGGAGCCACAAATTTCCTTCCACCCAGCGTTCCCCTAAGTCTCTCCATAAAAATGGTACCTCACTTGTGTGGGTAGGCCTAGCGCCCACAAAAGGAAATGGCCCAAAACACAACGTGGACACAACATATTTTTTCACAAAAAACAGTGGTGTTTTTTGCAAAGTGCCTACCTGTGGATTTTGACCTCTAGCTCAGCCGGCCCCAGAGGGGGGGGGGGAAATGCCCTAAAATAAATTTGACCCCCCCTGCCCAGGAGCGACCCTTGCCTACGGGGTCGCTCCCCCTGCGTGACATTGGCGTCAAACAACAAATCCCCGGTGCCTAGTGGTTTCTGCCCCCTTGGGGGCAGATTGCCCTAAAATTGACCAATCTGCCCCCAAGGGGGGCAGAAATGGTCTAAACACACTTTGCCCCCCAGGGGAGCGACCCTTGTCTGATGGGTCGCTCCCCATCTCTAAAAAAACAAACAAACAAACAAAAAAACACAAAAAACTAATTTGTCCTGGCGCCTACAGGTTTCTGCCCCCCCTGGGGGCAGATCGGCCTAATAATAGGCCGATCTTCCCCCGGGGGGGGCAGAAATGGCCTAAAATAAATTTGCCCCCCGAACCTCCACCCCCCCCGGGAGCGACCCTTGCCTACGGGGTCGCTCCCCCTGCGTGACATTGGCGCCAAAAAACAAATCCCCGGTGCCTAGTGGTTTCTGCCCCCTTGGGGGCAGATTGACATAAAATCGACCAATCTGCCCCCAAGGGGGGCAGAAATGCTCTAAATACAGTTTGCCCACCAGGGGAGCAACCCTTGTCTGATGGGTCGCTCCCCATCTCTAAAAAAAACACACAAAAAAAATGTGCCCTGGCGCCTACAGGTTTCTGCCCCCCCTGGGGGCAGATCGGCCTAATAATAGGCCGATCTTCCCCCAGGGGGGGCAGAAATGGCCTAAAATAAATTTGCCCCCCCAACCACCACCCCCCCACCAGGAGCGACCCTTGCCTACGGGGTCGCTCCCCCTGCGTGACATTGGCGCCAAAAAACAAATCCCCGGTGCCTAGTGGTTTCTGACCCCTTGGGGGCAGATTGACGTAAAATCGACCAATCTGCCCCCAAGGGGGGCAGAAATGCTCTAAATACAGTTTGCCCCCCAGGGGAGCGACCCTTGTCTGATGGGTCGCTCCCCATCTCTAAAAAAACAAACAAACAAAAAACAAAAAAAAAATAAATAAATAAATTGCCCTGGTGCCTAGAGGTCTCTGCCCCCCCTGGGGACAGATCGGCCTAATAATAGGCCGATCTGCCCCTAGGGGGGGGCAGAAATGGCCTAAAATAAATTTGCCCCCCCAACCCCCCACCCCCCCCCCCCTCGGAGCGACCCTTGCCTACGGGGTCGCTCCCCCTGCGTGACATTGGCACCAAAAAACAAATCCCCGGTGCCTAGTGGTTTCTGCCCCCTTGCGGGCAGATTGACCTAAAATCGACCCATCTGCCACCAAGGGGGGCAGAAATGCTCTAAACACAGTTTGCCCCCCAGGGGAGCGACCCTTGTCTGATGGGTCGCTCCCCATCTCTAAAAAACAAACAAACAAAACAAAAAAACACAAAAAAAAAATGTGCCCTGGCAACAAGAGGTTTCTGTCCCCCCTGGGGGCTGATCGGCCTAATAATAGGCCGATCTGCCCCCAGGGGGGGCAGAAATGGCCTAAAATAAATTTGCCCCCCAACCCCCACCCCCCCACCAGGAGCGACCCTTGCCTACGGGCTCGCTCCCCCTGCGTGACATTGGCGCCAAAAAACAAATCCCCGGTGCCTAGTGGTTTCTGACCCCTTGGCGGCAGATTGACGTAAAATCGACCAATCTGCCCCCAAGGGGGGGCAGAAATGCTCTAAATACAGTTTGCCCCCCAGGGGAGCGACCCTTGTCTGATGGGTCGCTCCCCATCTCTAAAAAAACAAACAAACAAAAAACAAAAAACAAACAAAAAAAAAATTGCCCTGGCGCCTAGAGGTTTCTGCCCCTGGGGACAGATCGGCCTAATAATAGGCCGATCTGCCCACAGGGGGGGCAGAAATGGCCTAAAATAAATTTGCCCCCCCAACCCCCACCCCCCCCTCGGAGCGACCCTTGCCTACGGGGTCGCTCCCCCTGCGTGACATTGGCACCAAAAAACAAATCCCCGGTGCCTAGTGGTTTCTGCCCCCTTGGGGGCAGATTGACATAAAATCGACCAATCTGCCCCCAAGGGGGGCAGAAATGGTCTAAACACAGTTTGCCCCCCAGGGGAGCAACCCTTGTCTGATGGGTCGCTCCCCATCTCTAAAAAAACAAAAAAAAAAAACCAAAAAATAATAATAATAATTTGCCCTGGCGCCTAGAGGTTTCTGCCCCCCCTGGGGGTAGATCGGCCTAATACCAATAGGCCGATCTGCCCCCAGGGGGGGCAGAGATGGCCTAAAATAATTTTGTCCCCCCCCACCCCCCCCAGGGGAGCGACCCTTGCCTACAAGGTCGCTCCCCTTGCGTGACGGCGCAAAAAAAAGATCCCTGGTGCCTAGTGGTTTCTGCCCCCCTTGGGGGCAGATTGACCTAAAATCGGCCGATCTGCCCCCAAAGCGGGCAGAACTGGCCTAAATACATTTTGCCCCTCCAGGGGAGCGACCCTTGTCCAAGGGATCGCTCCCAATCTGTAAAACGAAAAAACAAAAAAATCCCTGGTGCCTAGTGGTTTCTGCCCCCCTTGGGGGCAGATCAGCCGAATCAAAATAGGCTGATCTACCCCCCAGGGGGGGCAGAAATGGCCTAAAATAACCCCCCCCCCCCAGGGAGCGACCCTTGCCTAAGGGGTCGCTCCCCTTGCGTGAAATTCACGCAAACAAAAAAACTCCCTGGTGTCTAATGGTTTCTGCCCCCCTTGGGGGCAGATTGGCCTCATCAAAATAGGCCAATCTGCCCCCAAGGGGGGCAGAAATGGCCTAAATATATATTGCCCCGTAGGGGAGCGACCCTTGCCTAAGGGATCGCTCCCCACAAAAAAAAAGAAGAACATCACAAAAAAAAAAAGCTCCCTGGTGCCTAGAGGTTTCTGCCCCCCCTGGGGGCAGATCGGCCTAATAATAGGCCAATCTGCCCCCAGGGGGGGGCAGAAAAGGCCTTCCTAAAAAAAATGCCCCCCTGGGAGCGACCCTTGCCCAAGGGGTCGCTCCCTTTTGCCAATTTCATTGAGAAAAAAAAAAATCCCTGGTGTCTAGTGGGGTTTCAAAAGCCGGATTGCAAGCAATCCGGCTTTTGAAACCTGTGAGAGACTTCAAAGGGAAGGAAATACATTTCCTTCCCTTTTGAAGCCTCTCGGGGCCTCCCCCAGTGATTGAAAGAGAAATGCAAAAGCATTTCTTTTTCAATCGCGCTGGAAGCTCTGCTTCCAGCGCGATGGGGGAGACCCTGTGAGTAATCAGCGCGCGCTCGCGCGCTGACGTCACAGGGGGGGTTGGGGGGGTCGGGGGTGGAAGGGGAAGGGCTTCCCCTTCCATCCCTGACTTTGGGGGGGGTGGGGGGGAAGCACACAGAGGGAGCGAGAGCGCTCCCTCTGGGCTGTGTGCCGAGGACGTAGTGGTTACGTCCTCGGCACAGCAGCACTGTGCCGCAGGACGTAACCACTACGTCCGCGGCACAGAAGGGGTTAAACAAAGAAACCCTTTTGGTGCGGCTGTCGGCCAACTGACGCAATCCATGTCCAATGAGGCTGTCAGCCATTGGCCGACATGGAGGAGAGCTCGAAGGAATCCTCAGGTAAGAGGTGTGCTGATGTCACAGATTCCCCAACAGAGCAACAGGAAGGAGCAGGCGAGTGCTCTCTCATGCTCCAGTAGGAAAAAAAGCCCAAAACAGCCTTTGCAGGTTTTAGGGAGACCTTGTTTCAAAGGGGAGTCTCCCTTTCAAATGAGGCCTTTCTGAAACTGTTTCCTGAAAGCACTAGACCACCAGGCATGTTTGTTTGAGGGGGTCAGCCGTCGTGATAACAGGCTGACCACCCAAAATCTCCTCCTCCCCCCTTCCCTCCGACAGGGATAGTTACAACAACAAAAATGTATTTTTCCTCTGTAGAATGTCAATAAACATATTAAAAAAATAAATACATTACTAAATTGACAGGGGGTCGGCCCTCCTTGCTAACGGGCTGACCCCTGTGGGTGTCAGAATATTTATTTTTGGAAATGTGTGGTTCCCTAGGAGAGCCACACAATAAAAAATAAAAAAAATAGTAAGTAGGTAAGTAGGTGGTCGTTCAGTACATGGGTCGCCCCCTTTGTGGGCCAGTATCTATATATATATATATTGCCACCAGGAGAAAACACACATTTATATATATATATATATATATATATATATATATATATATATATATATATATATATATATATATATATATATATATATATATATATATATATCTGTGTGTGTGTGTGTATATATATATATATATATATATATACTACATATGTCATATGTCTACCATATGCAGATTATGCAGCAGATGCTAGATTAATGTGGAATATGCAGTATATATGTGTTGGCATGCAGTGAAAGGGACTGTGCAAAGGTTTACTGGTCATTTTTCAGTTGCTCATTTTTGCATGTGGTTGCTAAACTGGTACTAACGAAGTGAAATGCTTGGCCAGATGGTATAACTATGGTTAGAAGTTTACAAATGAAAAAGATAATGAAGTAATACCATAAAAA
The DNA here is from genome assembly GCF_031143425.1 of Pleurodeles waltl. NCBI lineage: Eukaryota > Metazoa > Chordata > Amphibia > Caudata > Salamandridae > Pleurodeles > Pleurodeles waltl. The sequence goes on along the minus strand of NC_090449.1, from coordinate 468,729,146 downwards.
GTATTGGATTATGCTACATATTGACCTTGGTGATAGCAATGTAAGATTTCACAAAGTTTCATTGACTACTATGTCAATGTGTGCTTCTTGAAATCAAAGGTAGGTTTGTAGCTTCGGTATATTACTTTTGTACTGACAGTGGCCCAGCAAGTCCCCCAACAATAAAGTTTTGCATAACCCATGACAAAAGTATGCTGTGGAATTGGGTATGTGGCAAGATGAAACAATATCTGCTGATGCTCCAAAAAGTACATTTTGTTTATGTAATGTTGCACACATGTCACAGACATACGAACCCACCGACTGATTGAGAACTATACTTCTGCCTTCTAAGTAGGACAGAGTTTCAGAAGGAAGATTTTAGCCAGTCAGCAGAGATGGCATCTTGGTGGATGACTGCGACACAGGCCCTAACTTGGTTTATGAAGGACAGCTCTAAGGCTGGAACAGAGACTGAGACAGCAGGTACTGAGACCAATAGATGACTGAAGTTCACAAGCCCAGCTGTACAGTATACTTAATTACAACAAGTACATGGGCGGAGTGGAAAAGATTGACCAGGTTCTTCAGCCATACAATACTAGTCGTAAAACTTGCACTTGGTAGAAGAAGCTGTTTACCCACCTGAACCAGATGGCAAAATTCAAGGTGTATGTTTTTTATCATCTGACCACTAAGGATCATCTTATCAACATGATTGAACATCATATGGCAGCATGATACAATTTAAAGTTGTGGTTTTCCTGAGTCATCCATTTACCTCTACCGGACTGTCTAAGGAACCGAGCGACCCATTTTGCATTGTTGGCTTTGTCTAGGAATACTCTTGTATGCATAAGTGTAACCTTTTTGCCACACAATACAAAAGTGTACTCCCAAATAATTTGTTTACCCTCCAAAACTGTCATACTAACCAAGCAGCCCGGTATACATTGTAGACTCTTCTGGGGGTCATTCTGACCCCGGCCGGCGGCGGAAGCCGGCGGCCTGGCTGGAACCGCCAGAATACCGCTGCGCGGTCAAAAGACCGCCGCGGGTATTCTGGGTTTCCCGCTGGGCTGGCGGGCGACCGCCAGAAGGCCGCCCGCCAGCCCAGCGGGAAACACCCTTCCATGAGGATGCCGGCTCCGAATGGAGCTGGCGGAGTGGAAGGGGTGCGACGGGTGCAGTTGCACCCGTCGCGATTTTCAGTGTCTGCATGGCAGACACTGAAAATCTTTGTGGGGCCCTGTTACGGGGGCCCCTGCAGTGCCCATGCCATTGGCATGGGCACTGCAGGGGCCCCCAGGGGCCCCACGACACCCCATACCGCCATCCTGTGCCTGGCGGCCAAAACCGCCAGGAACAGGATGGCGGTATGGGGGTCGGAATCCCCATGGCGGCGCAGCAAGCTGCGCCGCCATGGAGGATTCCCCAGGGCAGTGGAAAACCGGCGGTACACCGCCGGTTTTCCGTTTCTGACCGCGGCTGTACCGCCGCGGTCAGACTGCCCAAGGGAGCACCGCCAGCCTGTTGGCGGTGCTCCCGCGGTCGTTGGCCCTGGCGGATTTTACCGCCAGGGTCAGAATGACCCCCTCTGTCTTGAAGTATTCCTGCACGTATTGCAGACAGGATGCCTCATTAAAGGGCCCAAGATTCCAAGGTTTCTAGGGAACTTTAGTCAGACAACTTTCATTCCGATGAGACCCAAAGACTAACTGCAGGTCGAAACATTGACATCCCCTCCCTAAGTTGCTTTAACAACATGTAATGATTCGGTAAGAGATACCATATATGAACAGACAGGATCTCTGCTTACGTTGCTTTGATGTAAGATCCTATGCAACCTTGAGATATGTTCATTGTCTTGTTCTATGTTGTTGTATATATATTTGTTCACTGCATAAGAACTGTGTCAATTAGCGCAAATTTGGATACATAATGTAATGTATATTGTCCTTATGCTAAAAATGTGAAGATCATCACCATACAAGATATTGGTGGTCATTCTGACCCCGGCGGTAAAATGCACTTACCGCCGGTCAGAAGACCGCCATAACACCGCCGCGGCCGCGGAAACCCGCCACGGTCATTCTGACCCGCAGAAGGCAAACCTCCGAAAATCCGACAGCCACAACCGACCGCCAGACCAGCGGTCGGCGGAAAGGTGGAGGTGACCAAACCTCCACCGCCACGCCAACAGAAATACGCCCATGCCATTACGACCCACGAATCCACGCGGCGGTCATTCAAACGCGGTATTCCATTGGCGGGACACACCGCCGCGGTCAGAATACACACAAACGAACAAAACTCAGCCACATTGGACGATTTGAATCCCACACACCTGATACACATACACACACCACTCCCACACACACAATACAATATAAAACACCCACCCACATCACCCACAAACCCCTACGCAAAAAAATTCTGAAAGAAGGCCAGAGCGAGACACCAGCATCCACAAACTAACAGCCACAGCCACTCAACACCATCACCCACACACTATCCACACACAAAACAACACACACCACCACACTCAACACACTTAACTACACATACTCCACCCCACACATCATACACACCACCCCATGGCACCCCAAAGACAACCCCGCTTCACAGACGAAGAACTCAGGGTCATGGTGGAGGAAATCGTTCGGGTAGAGCCCCAGCTGTTCGGCACACAGATACAATACACCAGCATTGCCCGGAGGACGGAGCTATGGCAGAGGATTGTCGACAGGGTCAACGCAGTGGGACAGCACCCCAGAAATCGGGAAGACATCAGGAAGCGATGGAACGACCTACGGGGGAAGGTGCGTTCCATGGTATCCAGGCACAACATCACCGTGCAGAAGACTGGCGGAGGACCCCCACCTCAACCCCCACAATTCACATCATGGGAGGAGGAAGTCTTGCACATCCTGCATCCTGACGGCCTCGCAGGAGTCGGCGGAGGAATGGATACTGGTAAGTTGAAGCTTCAATACTGCTTCCCCCCCACCTGCATGCCAAATCATACCCCAACCCTCACTCCCATCCTCGAACCCCACCCTCACCCCCACCCCCATCCTCACCCCCACCCTCACCCCCACCACCATCCTCACCCCCACCACCATCCTCACCCCCACCCCCAGCACACCTATTCCCCGCCAATGTCTCACCATCACAACACACACATCCCAAAACCTAGGCCTGCATGCGTCCACTAAGCATGGACACCCATCACCAAAGCATGCCCAATGCATATACACATCCCCCCCACAAGCCACCCTCACCAAAGCCCCCACACACGAATGCCAGCACTTGGGGACACGAGAACCCATAGATACACCCATATGCCACACATTGAAACTATAACCATACCTCTATACCCCTGCAGGACCCGACCGTCAACACACCGCGGCGGAGGGGCCAGAATTCTCCACACCCCCCACCCAAGAGGCCGTCAGCGATGACAGCAGCTCTGTCGACCTGGACACCGATGACCAGCCCGGACCATCGGGGACCTCTGGACAGTCGGTTCCCCTCACACAGGCCCAGGCCACTACAGACCCAAACCCCTCTGGGAACACCAGCACAGCTCCCACCCAGCGGGCCCATGCCTCTGTCTCCAGGGCGCGTCAATCTGCGGTGTGTCTACCACTACAGGGCACCCAGGATAACCCACCACCCCAACAACAACAGGGACCTGGGGGCAGTGGTAGTGGGCACACCGGCCAGGGGGCAGAGGCCCAGGGAAACAGGGCAACTCGGAGGGCAGCTGTGCGATAGGGGGGGGACGGGCCCAGGGAACCCACTCTCCACGAGGTCCTCACCACCATCATGGGAGCATACAACCGCTCCCAGGAGACGATGGCGACGGTACTGGCCCGGTTCCAGGAGATCCAGGTACTGCAGGAGGAACACTATCGGGGGTACAGGGAGGACATCAGAGCCATCAACACCACCCTGGTTACCATGGTAGGGCTGCTGCAGGACCTCGTCAACACCAGGGCGGACACTCAACAACACCCAAGGGCCCCTGCCACTAGCCTGGACCAAGAACAGCCAACCACCTCCGCCGGCGCTAGTGGACAGGAGGCCCCCACACAGCAGCAGCCCACCAGACCCCCACCTCCTGCAGGAGAAGAACCACCCCGCAAGAGGGCCCTGAGATCTCGCAAGATGACAGAGTAGGATGTCAAGACCCCCGCCAGCAATGGATACCACCTGATGTCATCCCACTGTCCCACATTGTCACCCTGTCCATCCTTGAACTGCCCATGCTCCATCTCTCCACAGGCCTCTGGACAATGCACCTGTGTGACTGTTACTCTGGACTCTGCCATGGACATTCCTTCACCATAGCCCCCACCCACTTGAAACCACCCATCCCATTTTGAGCACTTAAATAAACACCTATTTTGCACAAAACTATCTGGAGTCTGGCTGTGATTTCAATATATTGTAATTGACATGACAGTGCAAATATGTCCTTGTACATGGTGAAGTCAACAAACAGCTGCCACAAAGCTGTAGTCCATGGGGAAACGAAGCACAGGACTCGTAGTGGGGACCCCAGATCTGAAATAGGGAGGGAAAAGCCAAAACTCAGTCATCATACACTGGGGCAAATAGACAGGCAGCAGAGATGCAGGAGAGTAGTTAACATTTACTAAATTATCTTAGAAATGTTACCTGTGTCCTATTGGAAGTACTGTTCAATGATTCTGTCCCTGTTGTCTGTTTCAGCCCCGTCGTCTTCCTCCTCGTCACTCTCCTCAGGTTCCACCGCTGCCACAACACCACCGTCTCGACCATCCTCCTGCAGGAAAGGCACCTGGCGGCGCAAAGCCAGGTTGTGAAGCATGCAGCAGGCCACGATGATGTGACACACCTTCTTAGGTGAGTACATTAGGGATCCACCTGTCATATGCAGGCACCTAAACCTGGCCTTTAGGAGGCCAAAGGTGCGTTCGATCACCCTCCTAGTACGCCCATGGGCCTCATTGTACCGTTCCTCTGCCCTGGTCCGGGGATTCCTTACTGGGGTCAGTAGCCACGACAGGTTGGGGTACCCAGAGTCCCCCACTAGCCATACACGGTGTCTCTGTAGCTGTTCCATCACGTAAGGGATGCTGCTATTCCTGAGGATGTAGGCGTCATGCACTGACCCTGGGAATTTGGCATTTACATGCAAGATGTACTGGTCAGCCAAACACACCACCTGGATGTTCATTGAATGGTAACTTTTTCTGTTCCTGTACACCTGCTCCCTGTCTCTTGGGGGAACCAAAGCCACATGGGTCCCATCAATGGCACCAATTACGTTGGGAATATGTCCAAGGGCGTAGAAATCACCCTTCACTGTAGCCAATTCGCCCACCTCAGGGAAAATGATGTAGCTCCTCACGGATTTCATCAGGGCAGACAACACTCTGGATAACACCTTCGAAAACATGGGCTGAGACATCCCAGAAGCAATTCCCACTGTTGTCTGAAATGACCCACTTGCCAAGAAATGGAGTACTGACAGGACCTGCACCAGAGGGGGAATCCCTGTGGGTTGGCGGATGGGGGACATCAGGTCGGGCTCCAGCTGGGCACACAGTTCATGGATAGTGGCACGGTTAAGACGGTAGGTCAGGATAATGTGGCGTTCTTCCATTGTCGACAGGTCCACCAGCGGTCGGTACACGGGAGGATTCATCCGTCTCCTCGCCCAACCCAGCGGACGGTGCCTAGGAAGGACAACATGGAGCACACAGTCAAGCAACCCACAGGTACGTACTCACAGCTAGCACAGTAAACGATTCTCTATGCAGTGAATGGCGTGTCTGAGTGGCTATGCAAGGCCTAGGCCTGTGTGACGCAGTTGAAATGGAGCCATGTGGGCCCTGGAAATGGCGGCTGCCTGACCTGTGAAGTGTGACAATGGGATGTGAGGTCAATGCGCTGGCGTGGCACACCGCGGCGGGCGGCGGGCGAAGACCGCGGCGCGAAGCCGCATTGGTTAACATTGAAGCCTATGGGTTTCAGGAGCCAATGGCGAAGGGCGCCGGCGGTGGCGGGACGCACCGCCGCGGTACGCACCGCCGCGGACGTGACCGCCATTTTCTATCTACTTATCCACTTGCGACTTGAACTTTCACAGGAGAGGACCTATACTGCAAGTGTTGCTGTGACCTCGGTCTGGAAGGGACAATGGCTGCTGCGCCTGGAGAAAGGGCCCCTGCCTTCACTGGAGAGGAGTTGGAGAAACTTGTGGATGGGGTCCTCCCCCAGTATGCGCTACTCTACGGTCCTCCAGACCAACAAGTGAGTTTAATTCAATCTGGATTTGGGGCCACTGGCTGGCTTGGGGGCCTGGCGGGGGGCCTGGCGGGGATGGGGGGCATCTTGGGCCTGGCGGGGGGCATGGCGGGGGGCCTGGCGGGGATGGGGGGCATGTTGGGCCTGGCGGGGATGGGGGGCATGTTGGGCATGGCGGGGGGCCTGGCGGGGATGGGGGGCATGTTGGGCCTGGCGGGGGGCATGGCGGGGGGCCTGGCGGGGATGGGGGGCATGTTGGGCCTGGCGGGGGGCCTGGCGGGGATGGGGGGCATGTTGGGCCTGGCGGGGGGCATGGCGGGGGGCCTGGCGGGGATGGGGGGCATGTTGGGCCTGGCGGGGGGCCTGGCGGGGATGGGGGGCATGTTGGGCATGGCGGGGGGCCTGGCGGGGATGGGGGGCATGTTGGGCCTGGCGGGGGGCATGGCGGGGGGCCTGGCGGGGATGGGGGGTATGTTGGGCCTGGCGGGGGGCCTGGCGGGGATGGGGGGCATGTTGGGCCTGGCGGGGGGCCTGGCGGGGATGGGGGGCATGTTGGGCATGGCGGGGGTCCTGGCGGGGATGGGGGGCATGTTGGGCCTGGCGGGGGGCATGGCGGGGGGCCTGGCGGGGATGGGGGGCATGTTGGGCCTGGCGGGGGGCCTGGCGGGGATGGGGGGCATGTTGGGCCTGGCGGGGGGCATGGCGGGGATGGGGGGCATGTTGGGCCTGGCGGGGGGCCTGGCGGGGATGGGGGGCGTTGGGCCACTGGCAAGGAAAATGCTGACAAACTTGAACGTGGTATTTCTCCCTCCCTGTACGTGTCACATAGGTCCGCGCCCATGAGAAGATCGGGATTTGGCGTGCCATCGCCAAGGAAGTCCGGACCCTGGGGGTCCACCATCGACGGGGCACCCACTGCCGCAAGAGGTGGGAGGACATCCGCCGCGGGACCAAGAAGACCGCCGAGTCTCTGCTGGGGATGGCCTCCCAACGTAGGCGGGGTGCCTGCCGTCAACTGAGCCCCCTGATGTTCCGGATCCTGGCGGTGGCCTACCCTGATTTGGATGGGCGCGTGAGGGCAGCACAGCAGACACAAGGGGGTGAGTACAAGCATTATCTACTCTGTTGTCGCGCAGTGGAGGTGTCTGGGTGGGGGAGGAGGGCTGGGGGTCCCCCTAGGCCAGGGCGATATCTGTAGGCTGGGCACCCCCGTAAGCCCCTGTGTCCCCAGCCACCACCCTCAGTAGTTTGTCAGTACAGCCATCCCTGGGCCGTGTCATCCATGGGTGCAGTTGTCAACTCTAGGCGTGTAGGGCATGTTCCACGGAATGCGTAGCGGACCCCAAGTGCGCAACTTAGTGCAGGGGGCATCTGTGTCTGTCATGTCCGCTAACTGTACCGGAGATCCATGTACTCAATATCCCTTTATTTCTCTCTCCCCCCCCCTTTTTGTTTGTCTTTCTGTGCTTGTGTGCATCAGCATCATCAGGCGGAGGAGAAGTGGCATCGGGGCAGGAGGGAGCTGCATCTCACATGGCCCAGGAGGGCCATGCCACAGAGTCAGACTGGACCAGTGAGACGGAGGGCGAGGGGAGCTCCACGACGGGGACGACTGGACCCTGCAGCGACACGGACACGTCCTCGGAAGGGGGCTCCCTTGCGGGGGTGGCACCATCCGTGCCCCCCGCCATTACAGGTACAGCCGCCACCCAGCGCACCATCTCCGCCCTCCCAGCAGCCCCTCAGCGTTCGCCCCGTGCCCGCTCTGCCAGGAAGCCGGGCATCTCCTTCGCCCCAGGCACCTCAGGCCCTGCCCCTGTTACCCCCGCTGCCCTCAGTGAGGAGGTCATTGACCTCCTCCGAACGCTCATTGTTGGGCAGACTACCCTTTTGAATGCCATCCAGGGGGTGGAGAGGGAGGTTCATCGCAGCAATGCGTACCTGGAGGGCATTCATTCGGGTCAGGCTGCCCATCAGCGATCGTTCCAGGCTCTGGCCTCAGCACTGACGGCAGCCATTGTCCCTGTCTCCTGTCTCCCTCTACTAACTCCCTCCTCCCAGTCTCCAGTTCCTCTGCCTGTCCCACCCACACCATCAGACCAGCCTGCACACACCTCAACACCCAAGAGAAGCTCATCCAAACATAAGCACCACAGATCACGCAGACATTCACACACGCAACATTCCGATGCAGACATGCCAACAGTCACTACCACCTCTGTGACCCCCACCTCCTCGTCTCCCTCCTCCCTCCCTGTGACGTCTACACTCACACCTCCATTCACCTCACCATCAGCCAGTGTTTCCATCACCAGCACACCCTCCACTCCAGTCCGCACACGTGCAGTCACCACCCCCACTGCCATTTACACGTCCCCTGTGTCCTCTCCCACTGTGTCTGTCACCCCCTCTTCCACACCACACAAACGCAGCCACCCACCCACCCAACAGCCATCCACCTCACGACAGCCTATCCCTCCTGCACCTGCACCCAAAGACAGCAAACGTGACTCACCTACAACCACATCCTCTCCCTCCACTCCCATTCCCACTGTACCTCCCACTCTCCATTGTCCCAAGAAACTCTTCCTCGCCACTACTAACTTCTTTCCTGACCCTGAGCCCCCCCCTCCTTCTCGTCGGGGTAAGAAGAGCACCTCAGCCACCACCAGCCCTGCAGCCCCCTTGACAAGGGTGCAGGGGTATTGGAGCCCGCCAGCCCGCATGTCTGGATCTTCGCCCAGCAGCAAGGGGACAGCCAGCCCACCCCCTGGGAAGAGGAGCAGAATGTAAATGTAAATTAGCACTTGTATAGCGCACTACTCACCCGTTAGGGTCTCAAGGCGCTGTACTCATACCGCTATGGAACCCCTCCTGGCTTTTCCCTGTGAGGCGCCCACTCCTGAGCACCCCCAGGGTGAAGCCAGGCATCCAAGCGCTGTTGGGGCCATTGTGGAGATTAAGCAAGCTATTGCCCAGAGTTGCAGAGTGGGACCCATGAATTAGATTAGGCACCGAGGCGAGAATTATCTGGTCAAGGGGAATTGAGCCCAAGACCTGCCGAAGCGGGACTTGAACCCTGGTCTTGAGCCAGATATCTGCTTCAGGGTCTGCCGCTCTAACCATTGACTGTGGCTTTGCACTCCCCAGAATGGCCCAGTGGGCAGGCCACCCACTGTATGGACTGTTTGGACTGTGGCTTTGCTCTCCCCAGGATGGCCCAGTGGGCAGGCCACCCACTGTATGGACTGTATGGACTGTGGCTTAGCACTCCCCAGGATGGGCCAGTGGTCATGGAGTCCCCTCGTGGATCTGGCGTCGTGTACTCAAGTGGCTGAGGTGCCCCCCCTTCCCTTCCCCCTGAGGTGCCTGTCCTATTTTCTTTCTGATGCCCCTGCAGTGTTCTCTCCGTGGAGTTCTTGTCGTGGGACTGGGCCTTGCCCCTTTGCACAGGACCCCTGTGATCCACGGACAGTGGTTGGACTACATTTAGTAGCTGTGTATATTTTGTACATAGTTTATTTATTTATTTGGATTACTGGTGTACATATTTCAATATATCTGCCCGTTTATGATCTCTTATTTTGGTCTTTGCATTATTTCGGAGGGGGGTGGTTTGTGGGTTGTGACAGTGATCTGTGGGAATGCATTGATGTGTGTGTTGTAGTGGGTGTGGGTGGGTGGGTGTGTGCCGGTAATCTTTTCCCTCCCCTGTGTCGTAGGTGCAGTACTCACCGATGTCTTCCGCGCCGCCGGGCGTGCTCCTGGTATATGAGCAGGTATAGGAGTGCGGGGATGACCTGCAACTCTGGTTCCATACTGCCGGAATCTCGCGTGGAGTGCGTAGAGGTGAGCGTTTTCCCGTTCGTAGTCTGTTTCCGCCGTGTTCTTATCGGCGGTGCTCCCGCCCCGGAAAAGGTGGCGGATTGGTGGGTCGTGATAGGGTGGGCGGTACATTGTCTGCCGCCTGGCTGTTGGCGGGGACCGCCGCGCTGTTTGTTTGTACCGCCGTGGCGGGCGGAGTGTTAATACGGCGGGCTGTGTTGGCGGTTCCCGCCAGGGTCAGAATTGCATATTTTAGACCGCCGGCCTGTTGGCGGCTTGGCCGCCGCTTTATCACCGACCGCCAGGGTCAGAATGAGGGTCATTGTGTCCTGCAGCCTTTTTCAGCGACATTGTTTATGAAACAAGTTAACAGTTGTGTTTTCACACTTCCAAAGCAAAAGTAGAAATGTCGGTGAATGAGTCCCATAAGACATTTGTTTGGCTTACACTTTAGGGAACTTAGGCAGTATTCCCCAGCATGTTTGCCTTAGTTTCAAATGTAGATATGCTCACTCAGTTCGAGGAATGTAGGCCTTGGAGGCTTTCTCAGACATCCCCAACTCGCATCCACAGACTGGAAGGAGTTGGCTTTAGCACAGTGAGTACGCTGAAGGCGCATGATAGACGTGTTTTCTTGAGCTTCCAGTATCTAGCGATGGAAGGCATTCGTATATGTTCACTTGGCAAGTATACAGGATTAATCAAGAATTTGATGAGGCAGAGACATGACCGGGTATGAAAAGCTTAGGCTGGGTGTGATTTCCCTAGGATATTGAATAAGTAGAAGGCAGATAGAAAGGTTAAGTACAGATGCATATGCCAATAACCTCATCTTCACCTATAAATACAAACTCATTGGTGCTGCATTCACCCAGATGCTGAACCACTCCCCCAAATGTTTACTCTGCTTGCCATTTTTATCCTCTGTCATAACTTAGTATATGTAGGAGGCTGGCCTGGCTTTTAGTGGGTACCCTGTGGTACTTACACCCTGTGCCAGGTCCAGTTATCCCTTATTAGTAGAGTAGAGGTGTTTCTAGCAGCTTAGGCTGATAGAAGGTAGCTATGACAAAGCAACTTAGGCTGAACTAGGAGACATGCAAAGCTCCTGCTATACCACTTATATCATATGCACAATATCATAAGAAAACACAATACACAGAGTTACTAAAAATAAAGGTACTTTATTTTTATGACAATATGCCACAAGTATCTCAGTGAGTACCCTCAGTAAGAAGGTAAGTAATATACACAAGTTATATGTACACAAACCCAAAACAGGTAAGTAAGAGTCAGAAAAATAATGCAAACAGTGTAGAATTACAATAGGTTGCAATAGGTGAACATAGGTCTAGGGGCAACACAAACCATATACTTCAAAAGTGGAATGCGAATCACGGATGGACCCCAGACCTATGGGAGCTTGTAGAGGGTCGCTGGGACTGTAAGAAAACAGGCAGTGTGTCCAAGATACCCTACCCCAAGACCCTGAAAAGTAAGAGTAAAGTACACCTACTACCCCAAAAGAACACAATAGTCGTGATAGGGGGATTCTGCAAGAACCACAAACACCAGCAAAGCACTGAAGACGGATTCCTGGACCTGAGGACCTGAAAGGTAAGGGGACCAAGTCCAAGAGTCGCAATAGTGTCCAGTGGGGGCAGGAGCCCAGAAAACCCCAGATGAAGGTGCAAGGAAGCTGCCTCCGGATGGAAGAAGCTTGGAGTTCTGCAACAACAAAGAGGACTAGGAACTTCTCCTTTGGATGGAAGATGTCCCACGTCGCTATGAAGGTTGCAGCAGTGTTCCCACACAGAAGGAGAAATACTGCAAACAAGCCTTGCTAGCTGCAAGGGTCGCGGTAGAGGTTTTTGGGTGCTGCTGGGGACCAGGAAGGACCAGGATGTCGCCCCTTGGAGGAGGAGACAGAGGGGGCACTCAGCAACTCGGAGAGCCCCCACAGAAGCAGACAGCACCCGCAGAAGTACCTGAGCAGGCACTTGGAAGATTTGTGAACCGGAGCTGGCTCAGAGTCACAAAGGAGGGTCCCACGACGCTGGAGGCCAACTCAGAGAGTTGAGCACTGCAGGACGGAGTGCTGGGGACCCAGGCTAGGCTGTGCATGAAGGAAATCCTGAAAGAGTGCACAGGAGCCAGAGCAGCTGCAAATCACGCAGTTAACAGCTTTGCAGTCTAGCGTGGGAAGGCAAGGACTTACCTCCACCAAACTTGGACTGAAGATTCACTGGACTGTGGGAGTCACTTGGATAGAGTTCCTGTGTTCCAGGGACCATGCTCGTCAGGATGAGAGGGACCCAGAGGACTGGTGATGCAGTCTTTTGGTGCCTGCGTTAGCAGGGGGAAGATTCCATCGATCCACGGGAGATTTCTTCTTGGCTTCCAGTGCAGGGTGAAGTCAGGTGACTCCCAGAGCATGCACCACCAGGAAACAGTCGAGAAAGCCGGCAGGATGAGGTGCTACAATGTTGCTGGTAGTCGTCTTGCTACTTTGTTGTGGTTTTGCAGGCATCCTGGAGCAGTCAGTGGTCGATCCTTGGTAGAAGTCAAAGAGGGAGATGCAGAGGAACACTGGTGAGATCTTGCATTCGTTATCTGAAGAATGCCCCGAGGAGAGACCCTAAATAGCCAGAAGAGGAGGTTTGGCTACCAAGGAAGGAGGATTTGCTACCAAGAGAGGTAAGAGCCTATCAGAGGGGGTCTCTGACGTCACCTGCTGGCACTGGCCACTCAGAGCAGTCCAGTGTGCCCCAACACCTCTGTTTCCAAGATGGCAGAGGTCTGGGACACACTGGAGGAGCTCTGGGCACCTCCCCTGGGAGGTACTGGTCAGGGGAGTGGTCACTCCCCTTTCCTTTGTCCAATTTCACGCCAGAGCAGGGCTGGGGAATCCCTGAACCAGTGTAGACTGGCTTATGCCGAGATGGGCAGCATCTGTGACCATCAAAGCATTTCCAGGGGCTGGTGGAGGCTACTCCTCCACAGCCCTTCACACCTAATTCCAAAGGGAGAGGAGTAACACCCTCTCTCAGAGGAAATCCTTTGTTCTGCCTTCCTGGGACAGGGCTGCCTGGACCCCAGGAGGGCAGAGACCTGTCTGAGGGGTTGGCAGCAGCAGCAGCTGCGTTGGAAACCCCGGAAAGGCAGTTTTGCAGTGCCCGGGTTCTGTGCTAGAGACCCGGGGCATCGTGGAATTGTCCCCCCAATACCAGAGTGGTATTGGGGTGACAATTCCATGATCTTAGACATGCTACATGGCCATGTTCGGAGTTACCATTGTGACGCTATACATAGGTAGTGACCTATGTATAGTGCACGCGTGTAATGGTGTCCCCGCACTCACAAACTCCGGGGAAATTGCCCTGAACGGTGTGGGGGCACCTTGGCTAGTGCCAGGGTGCCCACACACTAAGTAACTCGGCACCCAACCTTCACCAAGTGAGGGTTAGACATATAGGTGATTTATAAGTTACTTATGTGCAGTGAAAAATGTCTGTGAGATAACGTGGATGTTATTTCACTCAGGCTGCAGTGGGAGGCCTGTGTAAGAATTGCTGAGCTCCCTATGGGTGGCAAAAGAAATGCTGCAGCCCATAGGGCTCTCCTGGAACCCCAGTACCCTGGGTACCTAAGTACCATATACAAGGGAATTATATGGGTGTACCAGTGTGACAATGAGAATTGGTAAATTTAGTCACTAGCCTGCAGTGACAAATTTAGAAAGCAGAGAGAGCATACACACTGAGGTTCTGTTTAGCAGAGCCTCAGTGATACAGTTAGGCACCACACAGGGAACACATATAGGCCACAAACTTATGAGCACTGGGGTCCTGGCTAGCAGGATCCCAGTGACACATAACAAACACACTGACAACATAGGTTTTCCACTATGAGCACTGGGCCCTGGCTAGCAGGATCCCAGTGAGACAGTGAAAACACCCTGACATATACTCACACACAGGCCAAAAGTGGGGGTAACAAGGCTAGAAAGAGGCTACCTTCCTACACATTCCACTATTTCAGTATATAGTTTGTGTTGCCCCTAGACCCATTGCAATCTCCTGTATCTTCTACTGTTTGCACTATTATATGACTGTTTACTTACCTGATTTGGTTACTAGTGTATATATTGTGTATAACACTTACTTCCAGGTGGAGTATTGCCTCTAAGATATTTTTGGCCTTGCATTACTAAAATAAAATACCCTTAGTTTTGTAACACTGAGTATTGTCTTTTATTGTGTAACTATAGTGGTATTGCAGGAGCTTTGCATGTCTCCTAGTTCACCCTTGGCTGCTCTCCTACAGCTACCATCTAGACAGCCTAAGCTGCTAGAACACTGCCTACATTTCACTAATAAGGGATAATTGGACCGGGTATAAGGTGTAAGTACCTTAGGTAGCCACTACAAACCAGGCCAGCCTCCTAGAGCATTGGTGTAACTGTGGGGAAGACTACTCCATCTCTGGCCTCATTGACCCCTCTTCCGTATGTCCCTACTGAGTTATGGCCATCTGTGGCTGACCTCTGTCCACCCATCTAGTTTAGATGTGCAGACATATATGTCAGTATTCACTGTACGTCATCACCTGGAAAACTATGGTGGTAAGGGCAGTGAAAATGGTGTAATACTCCCCTTGCCAATGGGAGATCATTCCCATGGTGAGAGGAGCATTTTTGTTTTCAAAATGAAATTCAGCAGCTTCTGGATTTTCTTTTTGAAAATTACAAAAACAAATGATGGATAGCTGTATAATGTTGATGGAGCAGTATGTCAAATGTTAAGAAATCGATAAGAACCGCCGTAACAGCAACTCCTGTCAATGTTTTTTAATTGACCACCAGCTTGGCGGTCATTTGAAAATTTGGCGGGCAGAATAGTCTCAGCATGGCAGATGCTAAGTCCTCCGCCAGGGCTACTGAGTATTCTTTGTCAGCTAAAATGTAAATATGGCCCTTACTAAGAACTCATTGTTAATTTTGGCAGTCTGAACAACTGGATGTGTCCAGCATGGTGTAACTTGCATAGATTCTGTTCACTTTCCCATAACGCCACACAGAACTTGAAAGTGTGTACATGGCTAATATTACTCATTTATTTACATTTGGTGCTAGATATTTCTGTAATCTGTGGAGATCCACAAATTGGCAAGCAGCCAGCATCCCCACGTCTCCACATAAAAAACGAAATCCAGTTTTTGTGGGTGGCCCTAGCGCCCACAATTGAAAAATGCTAAAAACACAACACAGACACATCACATTAAAGAAGTCAAAACACTTTTTTTTTTTTTGCAATGTGGGTTGCTATGGTTTTGGGCCCTACCTAGCGTAGCTAGCACCTAGGCAAGCCTGAACATTTTGGAAAACTTGACAACAACCAGGGGATTCCAGGAGGGTGTGTCTTGCATGAATCCTGTGAGGTTTTCTTACCCACAAAGTTCTGCAAACCTCAAACTTACCTGAAACCTTGTGTTTTCCTTACATTTCTGTGATAGAAGCTTCTGGAATCTGCAGGAATCCAAAATATTCCTACCACCCTGCGTTACCCCACTTGTGCTTACACAAATGCTGCCCCACTTATGTAAGAAAATGTGTTGTTTCAGGTAAGTTTGAGGTTTGCAGACCTGTGTGGTAAAGAAAATCTCATGGGATCTATGCAAGTCACACCATCCTGGAATCCCCTTGTTGTCTAGTTTTCAAAAATGTCTGTGATTCGTAGGTTTGCATGTAAGCCACCACAGCAGTGCCCCAAATACTGCAGCTACCCCTATTGCTTATTGTTGGACTCTTTGCCTTACGCAGGGTCATCCCTAGTCTTTTTGCCTCCTTCCTCCTGGGTTTTCTGACCTCTCGCTGTTGGCTCTAAGACTCTGAGCACTTTATCACTGCTGACCAGTGCTAAAGTGCAGGTGCTCTCCCATCTAAAGTTGGTATGATTGGCTTATACCTAATTGGCATATTTAATTTACCTATAAGTCCCTTTTACAGTGGTATCTCTATACCCAGGGCCTGTAAATTAAATACTACTAGTGGGCCTACAGCGCTGCTTGCGCCACATACTGAAGTAGACTTTCAAACCTGTCTCAGGCCTGCTAGCGCAGGGCCTGTGTGCGCAGTTTTCTGCCACAGGGATCTGGCATCTAAACTTACTTGCCAGGCCCAGAACTCCCCTTTTACTACATGTAAGTCACCCCTAAGGTACACCCTAGCTAGCCCTATGGGCAGGGTGCCATTTATGTAGAAAGGCAGGACATGTGCCAAGTTGCGTGGCCTGTCCTGGTAGTGACAAACAGCCTAACTGGTGTCTCACTGCTGTGAGTGCTGCCTTCTCATAGGATTGCATTAGAAATGCCCTGCCTTATGTGTAAGGGGTATTGTCTGATTTATGAGGGGTAGCGTAGGCGTGTTTGGTATGGTTGTGATGGTGATAATAAATACTGCTTACTGGTGTGGGTGTATTTTTTATTACTATCACAGAAATGCCACTTCTAGAAAGTGCGCATTTATCTGTGCTTATGACTCTGGTGTTTTGCAGCTTGACTCCAATCCACGTCTGAGCAGAGTGACAGTTGTGGCTTTGTGCATACTTTTCAGACAGCCTGTACACAGGGAGGGTGGAAGTGTCACAGAGGTGCATCTGCATACTGAATAGTCTTCCTTGGCTGAGAGAAGGGAGAGGCGGGGCACACCTACATTTGTAAAGGCTGTGCCCTGGCCTCACACAATAGGGTCGTTAACCCCCCACTGATGTTTGGAGCCTGTGCTGAAAGGAGAGAGGGGGCACTCCCAGAACCAGTTGTAACTGGCTGGAACCTCCTCTCCCTACCATTGTAAAACACTGTAAGAACTGACTATAAGTACAGGGGAATTTTCCCCACAATTTGGAGACTCTTGGAATCATCTTGGAACTGGACACCAAAGGCTGAAAGGACTCACCAGGAACCGCCATGGACTGCTGCTGCTGTGCTGACCTGTGACCTGCCTGGTCACTGTGAAGGACTTGCCACTTGCTGCCTTTCCCTTGTGCTGGCCTGTAGCTGGGCCCTCCACCTGAGGACTTTGTCTTAAGATTCTGCTCCCCAGGGGCAGGGTGCTGTGGCCCCTGACCCCTGCATCCATTTCTTCACGAGGGGTGCTCCTCCGTGGTTTGCAGCGCGCTTATGGAGCCGTGGGAGCTCCTAGGCTCCTGGCTGCATTGTGCCCCTTTAAATAAGATCACCGCAGCGGCCCGGGAAGCTGGAAGAACACTCGCGCACTGCATCGGGTGCAGGCGAGTGTCTGCTCGGGCCCCAGGAGGGGTCTGATCTTCTTGTGGCTTCACGGCAGGACCAGGGGAAGGCGCGGGGAGTTCCCCCTTCCCCCTGGCCTCTGCGTTAGGAGCAGGATGCTCCTTTTCTGCTGTTATGTAAAATGGGCATTATTGTGTCCCCCCCCCTTGGTGGAAGGGCCAGTGGAGGCCCGGGGGGGCCCCCAGAGATCGCAGGTCCCGGGAGGGGCCTGTCATTAAACCGGAGGGGTTGCGTGGTGCCCCCCTCCTGCCCTACGTTGTTTTTGCTGGCTTTGGCCCCCCTCTGGAGGCCCGGTTGAGGCCCTGGGGGCCCCCAGTAATCACGGTCCCCAGAGGGGCCTGTCTATAAAAGAGAGGAGGTGCATGTCGCCCTCCTCTGACCCCAGAGTATAAGGGAGGCCCCCGTTTTGCGCAGAGGAGCGCCGGAGGCCCCATTGTTCGCCTTCTAGGCACTGGAGGTGCCTTCATCCAACCAGGTACTGTTTAAAGGACCAATATAGTTGCAATTCAAAGTTCTTTCTACAGACTTTTGTTTGATTCATATATTACCTACCTGCATTTGATGTTTTTACATATGTGTATGCAAATGTTCCTTTTATGGACATGCTTGCTAATATGTTTTTCTAACTTGCCATATGTTTTCTAATGTTCCTACTATGGGCATTTTATGATATTCTTATGACAAGTGCTGTGATGTAATAAAGTGTTTTCCTGACTACTGCTTATGTTACAGAATACTGAGTAACCTGTGTGTTATGTTTGACTACTGCTAGGTTGCAGAGTAGCTAATGTGTAACGTTCTGACAACTGCTAAGGTAGCAGGATAGTGCTGATATGTGATGTTTGGTCTGATAATTGCCTTGTGTACAATACAGTATATTTTCATATAATCTGGTGTTGTGTTTCCTTTGTGGTGGGGATATTGCTTCACATGTGTTGTGTGTGTTGTGCAAACGCTTTACACATTGCCTCCAGGTTAAGCCTGACTGCTCGTGCCAAGCTACCAAAGGGGTGAGCAGGGGTTATCTTGGACGTGTAACTCCCTTGCCCTGACTAGAGTGGGTAAGTTCTGCCTGGCTGAGGTGCATATCCTAGTCAACCAGAAACCCCATTTCTAACATTGGTCGTCAGCGGTGAGGATAGGACTTGCGCTTGCACAACAAACCTTTGTGACTCATTATTTCACTACAAGGATTGCGTTTAGACCATCACATGTTTGGCTTCTCTTAACTTTCTCTCTTTGGTCATTTTTCCTGTTTTCAGTTCTCACGCTTGGGCATTGTGGTTATCACATTTGAGTTATTTGTACCTTTTCAAGATGGGGCTTACCTTTGATTTAGAGGACCTGCCGTTTTACACGCAGGAGGAATTAGAGGGGTTCTGTAGAGAGAGAGGGCTGCCTGTAGAAGGGGACCTAAGGAGATCTCTGAATTTCTTTGAAAGGTTTGTGACATATACCCAGGGAGGGAGTGTGCTTAGGGGGTACCCAGAGGATCCTGAGTGTAACGAGGGTTCCCAATGGGAGGGCTCCCAGACCTCATCCCTGGAGAGTGGTAGAGAGACTGATCAGGAGGGTGAGAATGACCGGTTGGGGATGCCAGTTGACAGGGAAGGCCCCAGTGATAGGGAGTCCCTTGCTGGGTCCAGTGTAAGAAGCAGGGCTACCTCTCATTCCTTGACGCCTGATGAGCTAAGAGATAGGCGGGAAGAGAGAGACCTGAAGTTGCAGTTAGCGCGTCTAGCTGTTGAGGAGAGAAGGGCTGAGGTAGAGAAGGCCTTAGTACAGGAGAGAATGGCAGAGGCAGAGAGGGCCTTTGCCAGAGAAAGACTCGCTCTAGAGCGCAGTCTGAAGGTTCTGGACTCACCAGCGCTGCAGGTGGAGTCCAGTGGTGGCAGCAATGTACAGTGCTGTAGCAAAGATGTTCCTCACATACCCATAGATCTGGTACCTAGGTTCCAAGAGGGGGGTGACATACGTCAGTGGTTAAAGGAATATGAGAGGGCTCTGGTAGAGCACAGGATCCCTGAGAAGGATTTGGGAACAAACCTAGGGAGCTTTATTCCTGAGGAGGGGAGGGATGCCCTACTGACTCTAGAAGAGAGTGACAGGGAGGGGTTCTCCGCTGTAAAGAATGCACTGATTGTGAAGTATGGTTTTTCCCCTGAGGAATACAGAAAAAGGTTTAGGGGTGGTAAGAAGCTGTCCCACCAGTCTTGGGAGGAGTTTGTGGAGGATTGCTGCATTGCACTAGATGGATGGGTGAAGGGTAGCACAGTAAACAATTTTGAAGGGCTGTTTAATCTGTCAGAGAGCACCTGCTTCGTCGTTGTTTTTCAGAGTTACGCCAACACTTGTCAGTGTGTGAGCTCTCTGACCCCAGGGAGCTTGCAAAGGAGGCAGACTTCTGGTTGCGTACCAGAGGGTCTGGTGTGGCATTAGGGGGTGTTCCTAATGAGAGTGGTCTAGGTGTTTCCCAACCAGGTGTGGTGGGAAAGGCTTGTGTCCCAGGTAGGTCCCAGTGCATTGGAGGCGGGTAAGGCACCCCATGCCCAGTCTCAGAGGAGAGGGAATGGGGTTGGGCTGAGGCCCAGGGTACCCGAGCTCCAGTCCCAGGTCCTGGAGGGTTCCATGAGTGAACGCCAGGAGGTGAGCCTAGCCTGTGCCGTAGGGCCAGCTGTTCAGAAGGATCCCATTTTGTCATTAGGACTTGGGCGGGTGGCTGGTGATAGCGTTCCGCCGGTCCTGGTGTCTGGTAGTCTCGCTCTACAGAGGAGGAGGCGGAAATCCAGGCATAGGGTTGAGAGGGGGCTGCAGGCCCTAGTGGAGAAAGTGGAGGGTCAGGGGTCAGCTCTGAGAGCAGAGCCCCCCAGGAATGACCTTGGTGAGACCATTTCTGGGCTGGTAGGAATCCAGACTCTGTCAGATGGGCAGAGGTCAGGAGACCTGCGCCAGCCAGACTCTTGTGTGGCCCTTGGGGAAGGTGTTTCCCTGGTGGGGGGGAGGTGTGCCGCCCAGGAAGTCCTGGTGTGCCAGGCAATGATTCAACCGCAGGGTGGTGACTCTGGGTTGAATGATCAGGTTCAGGGGGTAAACTTTGACCTGATGGGGAGTAGGTGTGCTCCAAAGTAAGTCCTGGTGCGCCAGGCAGTGGTTCAACCGCAGGGTAGTGACTCTGGGTTGCATTGCCAGATTCAGGGGGTAAGCTCTGATCTGGTAGGGGGTAGGTGTGCTCCCAAGGAAGTCCTGGTTCGCTGGGCAATGGTCCAGTCTAATGGTGTTGTCCCTGGACTAGATAGACAGGTTCAGGGGGTAAACTCTGACCTGGTTGGGGGGGCGGTTAGTGTGCTCACCCCCATGTGAAACTTCTGGTGCCTTCTCCCTAGGTGGGGAGACGCAGGACTCTGGAAGTGGGGTTCAGGGAGGGGGAAGCCCGCCCCGTACCCCGGTGCAACCCAAGGGTGTCGTCCCTAAGTTGAGTGGTCAGTCGCCAGGTAGTGATCCTGGGCTGGCGAGAGACTTGTGCAGGGCTGCTGTACCCAGTACCCTGGCAAGTGTGGATTCTGGTGATACCCCTCCTAGGAGAGGAGGTCGGGATCCTAGAAGGAGGGGTAGAGGGAGGAGAGCCTCACCTCTAGCCCCTGTGGAACCTATGGGTGCGGACCCTAGGTTTGTGGATCAGTGGCAGGGTAGAGCCCCTGAACTGATTGGAAGTGGAGTGGAGACAGGTTGCTTTGCACCTGGGGTTACTGCCCCCCACTCGTTATGGTTTCAGAGACCAGAGGCTCCTAGATGGCCTGGGGCCTGGTTCTGGCCATTGGCAGCTAGAGAACCCCCTTGGGTTGGTCTAGGCTGCCTGGGAAACATTGACAGAGAGATCCAAGTGGAGTCAGGAAGGCGTAGAACTGGAACATGCCCCTGCTGTTGTGGGCCTGGGTCCTTGTTCTATCGCCCCAATCAGGGAAGTACATCAAGGTATTGATTGTTCTCCCCTGGCTTTTGGCTGGTAGGGGGTTGTGTTGGACTTTTTGCCTTACGCAGGGTCATCCCTAGTCTTTTTGCCTCCTTCCTCCTGGGTTTTCTGACCTCTCGCTGTTGGCTCTAAGACTCTGAGCACTTTATCACTGCTGACCAGTGCTAAAGTGCAGGTGCTCTCCCATCTAAAGTTGGTATGATTGGCTTATCCTAATTGGCATATTTAATTTACCTATAAGTCCCTTGTACAGTGGTATCTCTATACCCAGGGCCTGTAAATTAAATACTACTAGTGGGCCTGCAGGGCTACTTGCGCCACTCACTGAAGTAGACTTTCAAACCTGTCTCAGGCCTGCTAGCGCAGGGCCTATGTGCGCAGTTTTCTGCCACAGGGACCTGGCATCTAAACTTACTTGCCAGGCCCAGAACTCCCCTTTTACTACATGTAAGTCACCCCTAAGGTACGCCCTAGCTAGCCCTTTGGGCAGGGTGCCATGTATGTAGAAAGGCAGGACATGTGCCAAGTTGCGTGGCCTGTCCTGGTAGTGACAAACAGCCTAACTGGTGTCTCACTGCTGTGAGTGCTGCCTTCTCATAGGATTGCATTAGAAATGCCCTGCCTTATGTGTAAGGGGTTTTGTCTGATTTATGAGGGGTAGCGTAGGCGTGTTTGGTATGGTTGTGATGGTGATAATAAATACTGCTTACTGGTGTGGGTGTATTTTTTATTACTATCACAGAAATGCCACTTCTAGAAAGTGCGCATTTATCTGTGCTTATGACTCTGGTGTTTTGCAGCTTGACTCCAATCCACGTCTGAGCAGAATGACAGTTGGGGCTTTGTGCATACTTTTCAGACAGCCTGTACACAGGGAGGGTGGAGGTGTCACAGAGGTGCATCTGCATACGGAATAGTCTTCCTTGGCTGAGAGAAGGGAGAGGCGGGGCACACCTACATTTGTAAAGGCTGTGCCCTGGCCTCACACAATAGGGTCGTTAACCCCCCACTGATGTTTGGAGCCTGTGCTGAAAGGAGAGAGGGGGCACTCCCAGAACCATTTGTAACTGGCTGGAACCTCCTCTCCCTACCATTGTAAAACACTGTAAGAACTGACTATAAGTACAAGGGAATTTTCCCCACAATTTGGAGACTCTTGGAATCATCTTGGAACTGGACACCAAAGGCTGAAAGGACTCACCAGGAACTGCCATGGACTGCTGCTGCTGTGCTGACCTGTGACCTGCCTGGTCACTGTGAAGGACTTGCCACTTGCTGCCTTTCCCTTGTGCTGGCCTGCAGCTGGGCCCTCCACCTGAGGACCTTGTCTTAAGATTCTGCTCCCCAGGGGCAGGGTGCTGTGGCCCCTGACCCCTGCATCCATTTCTTCAGGAGGGGTGCTCCTCCGTGGTTTGCAGCGCGCTTATGGACCCTTGGGAGCTCATAGGCTCCTGGCTGCATTGTGCCCCTTTAAATAAGATCACTGCAGCGGCCCGGGAAGCTGGAAGAACACTCGCGCACTGCATCGGGTGCAGGTGAGTGTATGCTCGAGCCCCAGGAGGGGTCTGATCTTCTTGTGGCTTCACGGCAGGACCAGGGGAAGGCGCAGGGAGTGCCCCCTTCCCCCTGGCCTCTGCGTTAGGAGCAGGACGCTCCTTTTCTGCTGTTAGGTAAAACGGGCATTATTGTGGGCCCCCCCCTTGGTGGAAGGGCCAGTGGAGGCCCGGGGGGGCCCCCAGAGATCGCAGGTCCCGGGAGGGGCCTGTCATTAAACCGGAGGGGTTGCGTGGTGCCCCCCTCCTGCCCTAAGTTGTTTTTACTGGCTTTGGCCCCCCTCGGGAGGGCCGGATGAGGCCCTGAGGGGCCCCCAGTAATCACGGTCTCCAGAGGGGCCTGTCTATAAAAGAGAGGAGGTGCATGTCACCCTCCTCTGACCCCAGAGTATAAGGGAGGCCCCTGTTTTGCGCATAGGAGTGCCGGGGGCCCCATTGTTCGCCTTCTAGCCACCCAGGTACTGTTTAAAGGACCAATATAGTTGCAATCCAAAGTTCTTTCTACAGACTTTTGTTTGATTCATATATTACCTACCTGCGTTTGATGTTTTTACATATGTGTATGCAAATGTTCCTTTTATGGACATGCTTGCTAATATGTTTTTCTAACTTGCCATATGTTTTCTAAGGTTCCTACTATGGGCATTTTATGATATTCTTATGACAAGTGCTGTGATGTAAAAACGTGTTTTCCTGACTACTGCTTATGTTACAGCATACTGAGTAACCTGTGTGTTATGTGTGACTACTGCTAGGTTGCAGAGTAACTAATGCGTAACGTTCTGACAACTGCTAAGGTAGCAGGATAGTACTAATATGTGATGTTTGGTCTGATAATTGCCTTGTGTACAATACAGTATATTTTCATATAATCTGGTGTTGTGTTTCCTTTGTGGTGGGGATATTGCGTCACATGTGTTGTGTGTGTTGTGCAAACGCTTTACACATTGCCTCCAGGTTAAGCCTGACTGCTCGTGCCAAGCTACCAAGGGGTTGAGCAGGGGTTATCTTGTAACTCCCTTGCCCTGACTAGAGTGGGTAAGTTCTGCCTGGCTGAGGTGCATACCCTAGCCAACCAGAAACCCCATTTCTAACACTTATCTCTCAACACAGCGACTTAGGTCCTTTTGAGCAGTCATCTTTTGGCCCAGCCATACAAGTCGGATGCTGTTGTTATTGAGAGACCTGTGAGAACTCAGAGTGGTAGGAAATTTGTGGATTTCCACCAATTCCAGAACTTTCTGTCACAGAAATGTGAGGAAATTGTGTGGTTGTTACCAAAGTTTGACTTTTGCAAAGGCTTCTGGGCAAAATAATCAGATGAGAGCCACACAAGTCATGCAGCTGTAGCTGTCCAATTTTCAAAAATGTTCAGGTTTGCTAGGTTTGCTTTCCGGCTGAGCTAGGGCTAAAAATCTGCAGCTACCCGCTTTGCAAAAAAACAGGGTCAGTTTAGAGTGGGAAAATGTGATCCATGTGATCTGTGTATTCATGTTGTCTTAGGCCATTTCCTTTTGGAGGTACTAGGCCTATCCACACAAGTGAGGGACAGCTTTTATTGAGGGACTTGGGGAGTGCTGGGTGGAAGGAACTTTGTGGCTGATTCCAGAACTTTCCATCACAGAAATGCAAGGAAAATGTGTTTTTAGTCAAAGTTTGAGTTTTGCAAGGGATTCTGGGTGAACAAACCTGGTGAGAGCTACACAGGTTACCCAACCCTGGATTTCCCCAGGTGTCTAGTATTCACAAATGTGCCAGTTTGATAGGTTTCCCTAGGTGACAGCTGAGCTAGGGCCCCAAATCCACAGCAAGCCACTTTGCAAAAAAAAGGGTGAGTTTTGAGTGGGAAAATGTGATGTATTCATGTCGTGTTTTGGGCTCTTTCATGCTGCGGACACTAGGCCTACCCTCACAAGTGAGGTACCATTTTTATCAGAAGATTTGTGGGAATGCTGGGTGGAAGGAGGTTTGTGGCTCTCCGCAGATTCCAGAACTTTCCATCACAGAAATGTGAGGAAAATTTGTTTTTTTAGACAAAGTTTGAGGATTGCAATGCATTCTGGGTAAAAAAAAACTGGTGACAGCCACGTAAGTCACCCTCACCCTGGATTCTTCTAGGTTTCTAGTTTTTTAAAATGTACAGGTTTGCTAGGTTTCCCTAGTTGCCAGCTGAGCTTGAGTCAAAAATCCACAGCCACTAACATGGGGAAAAAGGGTCTGTTTTCAGTGGAAGATGTGTTTTTGCCCTGTTCCTCTCGTTGACACTAGGCCTACTCACACAAGTGAGGCGCCATTTTTATCAGACCATAGAATAGTAGAACATTTGTTATTACTAATTGTATTTCGCTGCATTTGTGTCTTCCGAAGGTAAGCCAGTGTATAAGAAATAAGACATTTTGAAAATACCCTCTAAATTATAGGTGTTAAGACTCCATCTTGTGCCCTATGTGCAGTGGGTTTTACTCGCCGAGCTCATATCACCATTCCCTTGTGGCGCCTCCCTTACCTGATTATTCCCAGTCATGCTTACTTGCCTAGTGGTGCCTCTCAGGCCAGTGCTGTCTCCCGAGAAGTCTGAACCATTTCCCCCACTCGTTGTGCTGCTATGCAAGTTTCATCAAATTTCCACCTGCATATATCATGTGTCTGTTTAGGAGAGTCATGTTTCCTCTGTGAGACATTGCATTTGTGTTCCGTTGTGTTGCACCGGTTAGGCCCATTTCCCTTGTTATGTAACACGTGAATTTCCACCCAAGGTTCATTGAAATTTGCCATGCTTCCACATGGGTCACATGCTCTTCTGGAACACTTTTGGCTTCCTGAATAAATCCCCCCTGTTAGAAATGGGGTTTCTGGTTGGCGAAGGTAAGCACCTAAGCCCGGCATAACCCACCACTCTAGTCAGGGTAAGGCTGTTACACACCAAAGACAACCTGTGCTCACCCCCGAGTAACTTGGAACAGAGCAGTCAGGCTTTTCTCTAGAGGTTATGTGCAAAGTGTTTGCGCAATACACTGACACTAGTGACACAATAATCACACCGCAAAAGAGACTCCACACTGTTATAAAAACATAGGCTTCTTATATTGCAAATATCATAGGTCTACATAGTGACATAAATCGTACAGATAATACAGCAGATGCAGTCACCAAGCGCAGGAGCTCCTTGTGGCACGGCAGACAGGGCTGGGGCAAAAACACGGTTCCCCAGCTGGTCTGGGGAGCGGGTCCCTCCAAGGAGGGGGGCTATTGCCACGTGGTGGTGGCGTAGCTCCTTTGAGCTGGAGGCACTGCGGTGGGGGGGGCACACAGTGGCTTCCCTCTTGTCCTGGGGTAAAACAACACCAGCGATCAACATGCGCTGTTTAAGGGACAAGTTGACTGAAGATAAAATGTGCTCATCACTTAACACTCGCTAAGGGACAAATTAACTGAAGATAAGATGCTTTCACCTTGCGCTGTTTAAGTGGAAGTTGAGTGAAGATAGAATGCTCCCACTGCAACCTTAATTAGCAGCGCTCTCCCCTATGCGCACTAAATCAGGTAAGGGCAAACAACGCTCAATCATTTCAGGCCACAGGGATTCCTTAGTGAGCAGGAAGGGCAGCCTCACAAGCCCCTTAAGAACACGGCGCCGGAGCGAGATAGTGCAGGCAGGCCATCCCACAACCAGGCCTGTGGTTCTTCCTGGCAGCACTCCAGTGCCTTGGGGAGACCACAGCCAGGGAGCACCTGGTAGCAGGGCAACAAGCAGAAAAGCAATACAGGGAGTCCGTTATGCAACCCAGTAGCTGCAGGCAGCAAGGCAACCGCAGAAGAGCAGTCTAGATGAGTCCTTTGTGCAGCTTAGCCATCCTTCTGGCAGAGATTTGGTCCCAGTTCCCCAAAAGTGCTTCCTAATCATGGGGTCAGAGCCCATGTACTTATACCCTGGTGCCCGGTTTCTAGAAGGTAGGAGAAGTTTCCAGCAAGATCTGACATGTTCCAGGAGTTTCCCTCCTCCCCTATCCTGGCTCCAGACGTCAGTAGGGGGTAAATAAACTCTGTGTGAGACCAAGACACAGCCTTCATAAGTGTAAAGTGTGAATGCCCTCTGCCTCTCACAGCCCAGGAAGACCATCAATATATGGATGAATGCAGATGCGACCCTGTCACATCCAACCCTCCCTGATTGAGGGTTGTCTGGAGAGTATGCACAAAGTGGAGCTGTCACTCAGCCCCAGATGTGGATTGGAGTCAGGCTGCAAAGCACATAGAGTTATAAGCACAGACAAATGCCCACTTTCTAAGAGTGGCATTTCTAAAATAGTAATGTAAAATCCACTTACACCAGTAACCAGAATTTCTCACTACTATTCCAAACATACAGAACATGCCCAAACTACTCCTTACAGATCAGAAATTACCACTTAGACATATATAAGGAAATTCTCAATGCAAACCTATGAGAGGAGCAGCCCTCACAGCAGTGAAAAACCAAATAGGCTTGTCACTACTACGACATGTAACAGATACAAATATATGTCTTGCCTTTAACATACACAGCACCCTGCCTATGGTGTAATCAAGGGCCTACCTTACGGGTGACGTAGGTGTAGTAAAAAAGGAGTTTAGATATTGGTAAGTAGTTTGACTTGCAGTGGCAGGCCTGAGACAAGTTTGAAAGGCTACTTCTGTGGGTGGCGCAATCTGCGCTGCAGGCCCACTAGTAGCAATTAATTTACAGGCCCTGGGTACATGGTATATCACCTTTCTAGGGAATTACAGCTAAATCAAATAAGACTAACAGGCATAAGCCAATTATACCAAGTTTTAGGCGTAGGAGGCTGGCCTGGCTTATAGCGGGTACCTTGTGGTACGTACAGGTTGTGCCAGGTCCAGTTATCCCTTATTAGGAGATTAGAAGTGTTCTAGCAGCTCAAGCTGATAGAGGTAGCTATAGGAGAGCAGCTTAGGCTGAACAAGAAGACATGCAAAGCTCCTACTATACCACTCATATCACTTAGCACTATATCACAAGAAAACACAATACTCAGAGTTACTAAAAATAAAGGTACTTTATTTTAGTGACAATATGCCAAAAGTATCTCAGAGGATATACTCCCTTAGGAGGTAAGTAATATACACAGAATATACACACAAACCAAAATCAGGTAAGTAAACAGTTAGAAAAGTAGTGCAAACAGTGTAGAACACAATAGAATGCAATAGGAGACAATAGGCCTAGGGGCAACACAAATCATATACTCCAAAAGTGGAATGTGAACCACGAATGGACCCCAGCCCTAGTGTAGTGTGTAGAGGATCGCTGGGAGTGTAAGAAAACACTAAGGGTGTCCAAGATACCCCACCCCAAGACCCTGAAAAGTAGGAGTAAAGTTACCTACTGCCCCAGAAAGACAGTAAAGTCTAGATAGGGGATTCTGCAAAGACAACAACTGACTGCAAAGCACTGAAGACGGATTCCTGGACCTGAGGACCAGTAAAGGAAGGTGACCAAGTACAAGAGTCACGCAAGTGTCCAGGGGGGGCATGAGCCCACTAAACCCTGGATGAAGGTGCATAAGGGCTTCCTCCGGGTGGAAGAAGCCAAAGATTCTGCAATAACTGAAGAGGCCAGGAACTTCTCCTTTGGTCAGAAGATGTCTCACGGCGTGCTGGAGGATGCAGAGTTGTTTCCACACAGAAAGACCACAAACAAGCCTTGCTAGCTGCAAGAGTTGCGGTTGAAGGTTTTGGGTGTTGCCAGGGCCCAGGAAGGACCAGGAGGTCGCCCCTTGGAGGAGAAGATAGAGGGGGCGCTCAGCAACACGGAGAAGCAGAGAAGTACCAGCAGAAGCACCTGAACAGGCGTTCAGAAGATCTGAGCACGGTGGTTGTCTCAGCACAACAAAATGGAGTCCCACTAAGTCGGAGTCCAACTCCGCGAGTTGGGCAATGCAGGACGGAGTGCTGGGGTCCTGGGCTAGGCTGTGCACAAAGGAAGTCTTGCAAAAGTGCACAGAAGCCCTAGCAGCTGCAGTTCACACAGTACACAAGATTACTGTCTGGCGGGGGAGGCAAGGACTTATCTCCACCAAATTTGGACAGAAGGGCCACTGGACTGTCAGGGACACTTGGATCCAGCTCCTGTGTTCCAATGACCACGCTCGTCAAGATGAGACAGGACCCAGAGGACCAGTGATGCAGAAGTTTAGTGCCTGCGTTCGCAGGGGGAAGATTTCGTCGACCCACAGGAGATTTCTTCTTGGCTTCCAGTGCAGGGTGAAGGCAGACAGCCCTCAGAGCATACACCACCAGGAAACTGTCAAGAAAGCCGGCAGGATGAGGCGCTACAATGTTGCTGGTAGTCTTCTTGCTTCTTTGTTGCGGTTTTGCAGGTGTCCTGGAGCAGTCAGCGGTCGATCCTTGGCAGAAGTCAAAGAGGGAAGTGCAGAGGAACTCTGTTGACCTCTTGCATTCGTTATCTGGTGAGATACCCACAGGAGAGACCCTAAATAGCCCTCAGAGGAGGACTGGCTACAGAGAAAGGTAAGCACCTATCAGGAGGCGTCTCTGATGTCACCTGCTGGCACTGGCCACTCAGAGCTGTCCATTGTGCCCTCACACCTCTGCATCCAAGATGGCAGAGGCCTGGGATACACTGGAGAAGCTCTGGGCACCTCCCCTGGGAGGTGTTAGTCAGGGGAGTGGTCACTCCCCTTTCCTTTGTCCAGTTTCATGCCAGAGCAGGGTTGGGGGGATCCCTGAACCGGTGTAGACTGGTTTATGCAAGGAGGGCACCATCTGTGCCCTTCAAAGCATTTCCAGAGGCCAGGAGAGGCTACTCCTCCAAGGCCCTTCACACCTATTTCCAAAGGGAGAAGGTGTGAGAAAATCCTTTGTTCTGCCTTCCTGGGACTGGGCTGCCCAGGCCCTGGGGGCAGAAACCTGTCGGAGGGTTGGCAGCAGCGGTAGCTGCAGAGAAAGCCCTAGAGAGTTAGTTTGGCAGTACCCGGGCTCTATGCTGGAGCCCCAGGGATGCATGGAATTGTCCCCCCAATACCAGAATGGTATTGGGGTGACAATTCCATGATCCTAGACATGTTACATGACCATGTTCGGAGTTACCATTGTGACGCTACATATAGGTATTGACCTACATGTAGTTCACACGTGTAATGTTGTCCCCGCACTCACAAGGTCTGGGGAATCTGCCCTGAACAATGTAGGGGCACCTTGGCTAGTGCCAGGGTGCCCACACACTAAGTAACTTTGCACTTAACCTTCACTAAGTGAGGGTTAGACATATAGGTGACTTATAAGTTACTTAAGTGCAGTATAAAATGGCTGTGAAATAACGTGGACGTTATTTCACTCAGGCTGCAGTGGCGTGTAAGAATTGTCTGAGCTCCCTATGGGTGGCAAAATAAATACTGCAGCCCAGTAGGGATCTCCTGGAACCCCAATACCCTGGGTACCTAGGTACCATATACTAGGGAATTATAAGGGTGTTCCACTGTGCCAATCAGAATTGGTAAACTCAGTCACTAGCCTGCAGTGACAATTTTAAGAGCAGAGAGAGCATAAACACTGAGGTTCTGGTTAGCAGAGCCTCAGTGATACAGTTAGGTACCACACAGGGAACACATACAGGGCATACATTATGAGCACTGGGGTCCTGGCTAGCAGGATCCCAGTTACACTGGCAAAAACAAACATACATACAGTAAAAATGGGGGTAACATGCCAGGCAAGATGGTACTTTCCTACACATTGGGGAAGAGACCAAATGCACTTTAGCACTGATTACCAAGGCAAAAGGTTTGGGGATAACCCTGCAGAAAGGGCCATTTCCAACAACTCCCTTGAACTTTCATCTGGGTGTTCCAGTCCTGTGCACGTTTCTTCCATGCTATCATCTCCTGAATCAGCTGGATTTTCCATCGCTCTAATCCTCCAAGCCCTTCGGATGACTCAGCGATTCCAGCACCTGCAATGCTTCCAATGTCTTTCTTCATGAGCTAAGATGCTGCCTCTTCTTGAGCTTCTTGCACCAAGTTTCCTGTCAATATTGGGTTCCAGTTCCGGTACTGTTAAAGCTAAGTACTTAACTTTCAGGTCAGTATGCACTAAACCATAGATTAGCAGTATTCCACGACTTAATTGCCTGAAGGCGTGAGCCTGTTTAGATTTTGAACATTGTAGTATCGAACCCTCCCTTTGAGGTCCAGAAAGTTCCAACCTTCTAACCAGTAAATGAGGCAGTCAAGCAGTTCCCGCAGTGATGTGGGTTCATGTTTTTCTTGTTTTATACCATCTTCCCTAACCCCCTCGCCCCCGGAGCTATCGGTGGAACTAGATAGTCAGTACTTGTTACACTTTGCAGCACCAGATGGGACTAGCGGCCCAGCGTAGCCCTGTGGTTACAACCAGGTGAGTGTGTGACAATAGGCTAGTACAAGTGCCCACAAGTTCAGAGATGTACAAATAAACACAGCTTCTAAACTTGTGCCTATTTTAGAAATACATAGGTTTCCTTGATACCCATGTTTCACTCTACATAGTTCACCATACAAATTGATCTTTACTTGGTACACTATGAAACACCATTGTATGGTGCAGCTCAATTGTTTGCTTGGGGCACCTTGGGTTCTTGGAGAATCTGCAAATCCTATATATCCCTACAACCAGAAGGATCTAGAGGATGTAATGGTATATTTCTTTTGTAAATTGGCCATCGTGACAAAAAGTTACAGATGAAAATGTCACAAATGGAAGTTTTTTCCTACCAATTTTCAGTATTTCTTAATGTCAACAGTTATTTTCTTTGGAAAAACTTGCACAATTTACACCTATGACCCCTTGTTGAATTCATAATTTTGTCTACTTTTCAGAATTCTATATCTTTCCTGGATCACCCATGGGTTTCACACTGGTTTCCACCGACAACAGAAAGTAGGCTGGAGTACAAACAATAGGAAAAATGGGCTACCTCTTTGGAAAACACCAAACCTGTGGTATAAAGCTAGATGTTTTGATTCAGCTCTGCTTGTTCCTGAAAGCTGGGAAGATGGTGACTTTAGGACAGTGAGTGGTTCTTTGATGCAAAAAAGAAGAGAGAACTCTGGGTAGTTCCCAAGTTTAGGTGGAGAGCAGCTCTAGTAAGAAGCACCCTGCAACACCAGCGACACTCTAGATTTGCTCACCTCAAATGTCTGTTTATCTAGCAAAGTTTTAGGCATTGGATCAGCACAGTGCTATCCACGCCGAGCTAGATAGTGACAAAGGGCCAGCTGTAGCAAGCCGTTTGCATGTCGCAAACTGCGAAAATCGAAGTTTGCGCCATGCAAATGGCCTCACTCGATGCCCATTCCCAAATTGCGAGTCGGTACCGACTCGCAATTTGGGAATGCGACTCGCAAATAGGAAGGGGTGTTCCCTTCCTATTTGCGACTCGCATCGCAATTCAGAGTTGCTTTGTGACCGCGAATGCGGTCGCAAACCAACTCGCAGTTACCACCAGTGTCACACTGGTGGTAACTTATTCGCAAAAGGGAAGGGGTCCCCATGGGACCCCTTCACCTTTGTGAATGTCGACAAAAATATTTTTTCAGAGGACCACTGCCTACTCTGAAAAAAACAAAAACAAATGGTTTCGGTATTTTTTTCATTTTGCAACTCGTTTTCCTTTAAGGAAAACGGGCTGCAAAATGAAAAAAAAAAAACTGCTTTATTTAAAAAGCAGTCACAGACATGGAGGTCTGCTGACTACAGCAGGCCACCATCCCTGTGAGTTCAGGGACTCGCTATGGGGTCGCAAAATGCGACCCACCTGATGAATATTGATGAGGTGGGTCTTTGCGACCCCATAGCGAGTCGCAGAAGGTGTCTGAGACACCATTCTGCATCCGATTTTGCAACTTGCAAATTGCGAGTCGCTCAGACTCGCAATTTGCAAGTCGCAAAATCGGATTTTGCTACATCTGGCCCAAAGTCTTTTGCCATTTGTACAGCAAAGTCTTTAAGCATAGGTTTGACACAGTGCCATCCTTGCCAAGCTGTAAAATGACAAAAGCCATTTATATATATATATATATATATATATATATATATATATATATATATATATATATATATATATATATGTGTGTGTGTGTACACACACACAAACACACACACATGTATGTGTTAGAAATTGGGTCTGTAGTTGGCAGAGGTATGCACCCTGTCCAAGTAAGGATCACAATCCTATTCAGGGTAAGTCAGATACACTCCCCAAATTAACCTGTGCTCACCCTCTGGAATCGTGGCACAGAGTAATCAGGATTAACTTAATAGACAATGGGCCTCATTACAACATTGGGTTGTAACCGTCGTGCGGCCGCCAATGCGGCCGCACTCCCGCCGTGCCCATTATGACATCCCCGCTGGGCCGGCGGGCAGAAACAGAGTTTCCGCCCGCCGGCCCAGCAGGAATGTGGGCCGCAACATGGGAGCCGGCTCCAAATGGTGTTGCGGCTGTGCGACGGGAGCAGCTGCACCCGTCGCGCTTTTTACTGTCTGCAGTGCAGCCAGTGAAAAGCAGTGTGAGGCTGTGCCTGGGAGCCCTTGCGCTGCCCATGCCAAGTGCATGGGCAGTGCAGGGGCCCCCAGGGGCTCCGCGACTCCCCTTCCCGCCAGCCTTTCCATGGCGGGTCCTACCGCCATGGAAAGGCTGGCGGGAAGGGGACTCGTAATCCCCTGAGCAGCGCTGCCCTGGCGGATTAAAACCACCAGGACCACCGTGGCAGAAAACCGCTGGTCCCGGCGGTCGAAATAGGCAAGATTGCACCGCCTGCCAGGGTTGTAATGAGGGCCAATGTGTAAAGTTTTTGCAAGACTTAATTACAGCAACACACCACAAAAAGACAACACCAGTTTAGGAAAACAGGCAATATTTATCTGATCAGAACAAGACCAAAACAACAAAAATCCAATAAGTAGAAGTCGAGATAACAATTTCTAAAGATTAAGGCCCTCATTACAACTCTGGCGGTCGGTGATAAAGCGGCGGTAATACCGCCAACAGGCTGGCGGTAACTACTGCCAAATTATGACCATTGGACAAAGAGCTCAGACAGACAGCCACTTTACCACACCAACCACCAGGGCGGAATCAACAGGCACCACAGCAGTTGCCGCCAACAGCCAGGCAGAAGCCAATGTTCTGCCCGTTGTATTATGACACCCCAATCTGCCACCTTTTCTGGGGCGGTACCAACGACATCAGAAGCCTGGCAGAAACAGACCTCAGAAGGGAAACGACTCACCTTTGGAGACTCAAGGAAGAACCACGCCGCCATGGAGCCCGAAATGCAGATTTTCCAAATGCTTTTCAACGTCCTGCTCCAGAACGAACACCAACGACAGCGAAGACGACCACGGTGAGTACAGCCACCTACACACAAGCAGATGCAGATGCAGTAACATAACATACATACCCCGTACCTCTCAGGAATAATGCAAGGACAACACAAATGGATGTAAGTGAGTGCAATAATATAAATAAAGTAGAAATACGAAAATGCAATTGAAAAGTATATACATATTTACAAACAAGGGACACTGCCCAGTCCTCAATGTGCGTGGGCCACATGTCCACATTACAAAGTCCAAGGCCCCACTTGACTCCTGCAACAATGGAGAGAACACTGCAGGGGCATCAGTCTGAAAATAGCCAGGCACCTCAGGGGGATGGGGAACATGCCCTGTGCTTGATCCTGGGAGAGCAAGGCCACAGTCTTTCAAGTGGGTGACTTGCCCACATGCTCTGGAGGGGGCAATATGCCCAGTGATCTTCATCCTGGAGAGGATAGGGTGAGTGGGTGCCATACCCACTGGTTCTGGACGGGGCATTGTGCCCTGTGATGCAGATCTTGGGGAGTGCAAGATCACAGTCTTTCAGCTGTGTGTCATACCCACAGGATTTGCAGGGGGCAGGCAGCACAACAGCCCATGGACGCAGGACTACAGACTGTCCACCGGCGGTTATGCCTTTTTAGTAGTGGTGCTGCTGATGCTGCCGCTGGTGGTAGGGGGATGCTCCAGCCCATCCCCTGCAGCCTCGGACGGCTGCCCACTGCTGGTGGTGCTGCTGGTGGTGGTGGTGGTGCTGGCGGTGGTGCTGCTGCTGCTGGTAGTGGTGGGGGGAGGCTCCAGCATATCCCCTGCAGCCTCAGACGGCTGCCCACTGCTGGTAGTGCTGCTGGTGGTGCAGGTGGCGGTGCTGCTGGTGGTGAGGGGAGGCACCAGCCCATCTCCTGCAGCCTTGGATGGCTGCCCACTGCTGGTGGTGCTGCTGGTGGCAGTGCTGCAGCTGCCGGTGGCGGGTAGGGGGGCTCCAGCCCATCCCCTGCAGCCCTGGAAGGCTGCACCACCATGGTTGGTGGTGGGGGCTCCGACTGAGTCCCAGCAGCAGGCCCATTATCCTTTCTGCCTGCTGGTGCAGGCCCCTTGCCCTTCCTGGTAGCAGATAGGGATTGCTCCTTGCACTTCCTTTCAGCTGCTGGGAGTGACTCATTGCCTTTCCTTGCAGAAGCTGGGGGCAGCTCCTTGCCCTTCCTTTCAGCAGCTGGGGGTGGCACCTTGCCCTTTCTTGCAGCAGCTGGGGGTGGCTCCTTGCCGTTCCTGGCAGCACTTGGGGCAGGCACCCTTTCCGTGTGGCTGCCTGGTGCCCTGGAGCCTTTGCCACCACAAGTTGCTGTGGACACTACTCGGCCCGTGGACTGGGTGGCTGAGGTGCTTGCCTGGGTTCTACCCACCCTGGCCAGACGTGAAGGATGGGGGGTAGGGAAGAGGTCAATGGTGGAAAGGAAAAGCTTCTTAGGGACAGTAGGGCAGGAAGAGGGAGAAGGTTTGGGAGTGGAGTATGAAGGAGTGGTTGTAGGAGGTGTCTGTCTGCTGTGTTTGGGTGCAGGTTCAAGGGCTGGATGTTGCTGTGAGGTGGATGGCTGTTGGGTGTCTGAGTGCTTGCATTTGTGTACCTTGGGAATGGGGGGACAGACACATTGGGAGAGGACACAAGGGATGTGTGCATGGATGTTGGGGTGGTGACTGCCAGTGAGGTGTGTTCTGATAGGTGTGCTGGTGATGGAGGTAGTGGATGAGGATGTAGTGCATGCAGGCATAAGTGTTGACGCAACTGGGAGGGAGTTGGAGGAGGGGGCCACAGTGGAGGCAATGGATGTTGGTATGTCTGCATCTGGATGATGTTTGTGTGAGTGCCTGTGGGATGAAGTGTGGTGCCTGTGTTTGACTGTGCCACTCTTGTGTGTTGTCCTGTGTGCATGCTGGTCTGCCCGTGGGCTTGGGATAGGTTGGGGTTGGGGGGAATGGGATTGGGTAGAGGACATTTGAGGGGGGAGGGTAGAAACAGGGACAATGGCTGCCATCAGAGAGGAGGCCAGAGCCTGGATTGATTGCTGTTGGGCCGCCAAGCCAGTGTGAATGCCCTCCAGAAATCCATTGGTTTGTTGCATTTGGGCTGCCAGCCCCTGGATGGCATTCACAATGGTTGACTGCCCAACAGGGATGGATCTCAGTAGGTTAATAGCCTCCTCACTCAGGGCAGCAGGGCTAACTGGGGCAGGGCCTGAGGTGCCTGGGGCGAAGGAGATGCCCATCCTCCTGGGTGAGTGGGCACAGGCAACTCGATGAGGGGCTTCTGGGATGGCGGTGCTGGTACGGGGTGGAGGCTGTACCTGTAGCTGGGGTGGGTACAGAGATGTCCGTCACCATCAGGGAGCTTCCATCGGAGGAGGTATCTGTGTTCTAACTGTCCCCTCCTGTCTCCACTGTGGTGCTTCCCTTGCACTCCGTCCCACTGGTGCCCTCAGTGTCGGTGGACTCCGCCTCCTGGGTCCTGTGGGATGCAGCTCCCTCCGTCGCCGGTGCCTCTGCTCCTCTGCCAGATGATGCTAATGCACATAAGGACAAGATGACAAAACAAAAAAAGGAGGGGAAGGGCCAGAGGATTCACTGGGTCAGTGGCTGCACCTACACCACCGTTGGCGTACACAGCACCCTCACACACATGGACCAGCTCTAAGCACTATGCAATGCACTACCAGTAACAATGCTAGTCACCAGGGCATGGGGAGGGACACATACTGCCAACTGCAGCATACCTGGGACCCACACAGCCCTGCCCAGTGGTGAATGCCTACTAGCTAGGTTGGAGGAATTTCACATCAGAACAATGCCCCACATGGAACCTACTCTGCAATGTCAGGTCTGGCCTAGGGGCACCCACAGACACACATCCCCCACCCGGAAACCACCCCACCAAGAGTAAGTAGTAATGATGGGCACTGTTCTCACCCCCTTGGGGCTGCTGTGATGCCCTCAAGCGCCCATCCAGCTCCCAATAGGCCACTGCCAGTATGTGGGCCATCAGGGGGGTCAGTGTTCAACAGGCACCCCTTCGCCTTTGGGAGGCCATCCCCAGCTGGACCTCCGCCGTCTTCTGTGCCCAGCGTCTCAGGTCCTCCCATCGTTCTGACAGTGGGTGCTTGGACTGCCGTAGACCCCCAGGGTCCGCACATCCTTGGCGATGGCATGCCATGTACCTTTCTTTTGATGGGCGCTGACCTGCAGGCGAAATATACACAGGGAAAGGTATTAGTTAGACCATCCTGGCTCTTACACTCATGGCCCACCATAGCCCTTCCCATCCCCTTACATACAGACATTGCCCCGCATACATGCTGCACGCTGCCCAGGGCCCATCCACCGACCCCCCCACACAAGGCCTTCACACACAGCACTCCATGCATTCATGCCCCATCTATCGTGCTCACACTGTACTCACCTTTTGGTCTGGAGGCCCATACAGCAGTGTACTGTGGTAGGACCCCATCCTCTAGTCTCTCCAACTCCTCCGAAGTGAAGGCAGGGGCCCTTTCCCCAGTCACACGGGCCATGGTCCATTCCAGACACAGGTCACAGCAGCACATGCAGTGTAGGTCCTCTCCTGTTGAAGGTCAGGTAGCAAGTGAGTGAACAGATAGAAAATGGCGGTGACGTCAGCGGCGGTGCATACCGTCACCGATTGCGTACATCGCCAATGGCCACTGTACCCCATATGGCCCAATATTATCCAATGAGGCGTTGCATGGCAGATCCTGACTGCCTCCCGCTACGGTGCAGAACATCAGCGGAATTACCTCACTTCCACACGTCCCTCCATACAGGACAGGGGACCGCCATTTCAGGGAAGGGCAGTGCATGGATCATAACTGCGTCACAGATCACAATTGTACATACAGGACATATGCCATTAATACACTTAAAATTCATATCATGCATTGAACTGTACTTGCTACAAAGTACAGTTTATGACAGGCTCCTCAAACTTTTGTCCCTTAAACCGCTGAGGATGAATACGAGATGGAAACATCCCCCTTGTGTACAGACCCCTGGCAGACTTGGCAACAATGGAGGACAGCCACATTATACTCACCTACAGACTTGACAGGCCCACAATCACGGAGCTTTGTGCCCAATTGGAACCTGACCTGATATCTGATATCCGTCACTCCACTGGGATCCCCCCTCTTGTGCAAGTCCTATCTGTGCTCCATTTCTTGGCAACTGGTTGTTTCCAAGTGACAGTGGGCTTGGCAGCAGGAATGTCACAGTCAATGTTCTCAATATTGCTGACCAGAGTGTTGTCTGCCCTGATTTAACACATGTGCAGCTACATTGTTTTCCCCTAGGTGGAGGATTTGGCCGCAGTGAAGGCTGACTTCTATGCAATGGGACATATCCCCAACATCATTAGGGTGATTGATGGAACACATATTGCATTTCCCCCCCCAGAAAAATGAACAGGTCTTCAGAAATCTGGAAAGTTTTCACTCGATGAAAGTGCAGATGGTGTGTTTGGTGGACCAGTACATCTCCCACGTCAATACTAAGTATCCTGGGTCAGTGCATGATGCCTTTATACTGAGGAATAGCAGCATCCAAAATGTGACGGCCCAACTAAAGAGGCACAGGGTGTGGCTAATAGGGGAACCCTAGTTCCCACCCAGTGGATGTTGGTGTATGGGTATGGGGTGGGCCATAAAGGATAGCATGTGGCTAACAGTTGCCCAACTATATTTGGAGGTGACTCAGTTACCCCAACCTATCATGGTACCGACCCCTGTGAGGAGTCCCAGGACAAGGGCTGAGGAACGTTACAATGAGGCACATAGGCGAACAAGAAGGATCATTGAATGTACGTTTGGCCTCCTGAAGTCCATCTGACTGGTGGATCCCTGTGCTACTCACCCAAAAAGGTCTGCCAGATAATTGTGGCATGCTGCATGTTGCATAACCTTGCCCTGAGACGCCATGTGCCTTTTCTGCAGGAGGAAGAGGCTGGAGATGGCCGTGTGGCAGCAGTGGATCCTATGGACAGTGAAGATGAGGAGGCAGAGGATGAGGATAAGAACACCAGAACTGCAGTGATACGTCAATACTTCCAATGACACACAGGTAAGACATTGTAACTTCATGTAGGAAGTTGGCTCTGTATGTGCTATTTCAAAGTAAGGAATAGCATGCACAGAGTCCAAGGGTTCCCCTTAGAGGTAAAATAGTGGTAAAAATAGATAATACTAATGCTCTATTTTGTGGTAGTGTGGTCGAGCAGTAGGCTTATCCAAGGAGTAGTGTTAAGCATTTGTTGTACATACACATAGACAATAAATGAGGTACACACACTCAGAGACAAATCCAGCCAATAGGTTTTTATATAGAAAAATATCTTTTCTTAGTTTATTTTAAGAACCACAGGTTCAAATTTAACATGTAATATCTTGTTCGAAAGGTATTGCAGGTAAGTACTTTAGGAACTTCAAATCATCAAAATTGCATGTATACTTTTCAAGTTATTGTCAAATAGCTGTTTCAAAAGTGGACACAGTGCAATTTTCACAGTTCCTGGGGGAGGTAAGTTTTTGTTAGTTTTACCAGGTAAGTAGGACACTTACAGGGTTCAGTTCTTGGTCCAAGGTAGCCCACCGTTGGGGGTTCAGAGCAACCCCAAAGTCACCACACCAGCAGCTCAGGGCCGGTCAGGTGCAGAGTTCAAAGTGGTGCCCAAAACGCATAGGCTAGAATGGAGAGAAGGGGGTGCCCCGGTTCCGGTCTGCTTGCAGGTAAGTACCCGCGTCTTCGGAGGGCAGACCAGGGGGGTTTTGTAGGGCACCGGGGGGGACACAAGTCCACACAGAAATTTCACCCTCAGCGGCGCGGGGGCGGCCGGGTGCAGTGTAGAAACAAGCGTCGGGTTCGCAATGTTAGTCTATGAGAGATCTCGGGATCTCTTCAGCGCTGCAGGCAGGCAAGGGGGGGATTCCTCGGGGAAACCTCCACTTGGGCAAGGGGGAGGGACTCCTGGGGGTCACTTCTCCAGTGAAAGTCCGGTCCTTCAGGTCCTGGGGGCTGCGGGTGCAGGGTCTCTCCCAGGCGTCGGGACTTTAGGTTCAAAGAGTCGCGGTCAGGGGAAGCCTCGGGATTCCCTCTGCAGGCGGCGCTGTGGGGGCTCAGGGGGGACAGGTTTTGGTACTCACAGTATCAGAGTAGTCCTGGGGTCCCTCCTGAGGTGTCGGATCTCCACCAGCCGAGTCGGGGTCGCCGGGTGCAGTGTTGCAAGTCTCACGCTTCTTGCGGGGAGCTTGCAGGGTTCTTTAAAGCTGCTGGAAACAAAGTTGCAGCTTTTCTTGGAGCAGGTCCGCTGTCCTCGGGAGTTTCTTGTCTTTTCGAAGCAGGGGCAGTCCTCAGAGGATGTCGAGGTCGCTGGTCCCTTTGGAAGGCGTCGCTGGAGCAGGATCTTTGGAAGGCAGGAGACAGGCCGGTGAGTTTCTGGAGCCAAGGCAGTTGTCGTCTTCTGGTCTTCCGCTGCAGGGGTTTTCAGCTGGGCAGTCCTTCTTCTTGTAGTTGCAGGAATCTAATTTTCTAGGGTTCAGGGCAGCCCTTAAATACTAAATTTAAGGGCGTGTTTAGGTCTGGGGGGTTAGTAGCCAATGGCTACTAGCCCTGAGGGTGGGTACACCCTCTTTGTGCCTCCTCCCAAGGGGAGGGGGTCACAATCCTAACCCTATTGGGGGAATCCTCCATCTGCGAGATGGAGGATTTCTAAAAGTTAGAGTCACCTCAGCTCAGGACACCTTAGGGGCTGTCCTGACTGGCCAGTGACTCCTCCTTGTTTTTCTCATTATCTTCTCCGGCCTTGCCGCCAAAAGTGGGGGCCTGGCCGGAGGGGGCGGGCAACTCCACTAGCTGGAGTGTCCTGCTGGGTTGGCACAAAGGAGGTGAGCCTTTGAGGCTCACCGCCAGGTGTGACAATTCCTGCCTGGGGGAGGTGTTAGCATCTCCACCCAGTGCAGGCTTTGTTACTGGCCTCAGAGTGACAAAGGCACTCTCCCCATGGGGCCAGCAACATGTCTCGGTTTGTGGCAGGCTGCTAGAACTAGTCAGCCTACACAGACAGTCGGTTAAGTTTCAGGGGGCACCTCTAAGGTGCCCTCTGTGGTGTATTTTACAATAAAATGTACACTGGCATCAGTGTGCATTTATTGTGCTGAGAAGTTTGATACCAAACTTCCCAGTTTTCAGTGTAGCCATTATGGTGCTGTGGAGTTCGTGTAAAACAGACTCCCAGACCATATACTCTTATGGCTACCCTGCACTTACAATGTCTAAGGTTTTGCTTAGACACTGTAGGGGCACAGTGCTCATGCACTGGTACCCTCACCTATGGTATAGTGCACCCTGCCTTAGGGCTGTAAGGCCTGCTAGAGGGGTGTCTTACCTATACTGCATAGGCAGTGAGAGGCTGGCATGGCACCCTGAGGGGAGTGCCATGTCGACTTACTCATTTTGTTCTCACCAGCACACACAGGCTTGTAAGCAGTGTGTCTGTGCTGAGTGAGGGGTCTCTAGGGTGGCATAATACATGCTACAGCTCTTAGAGACCTTCCCTGGCATCAGGGCCCTTGGTACCAGAGGTACCAGTTACAAGGGACTTATCTGGATGCCAGGGTGTGCCAATTGTGGAAACAATGGTACATTTTAGGTGAAAGAACACTGGTGCTGGGGCCTGGTTAGCAGGGTCCCAGCACACTTCTCAGTCAAGTCAGCATCAGTATCAGGCAAAAAGTGGGGGGTAACTGCAACAGGGAGCCATTTCTTTACACAAGCCCCCCCCAGCCCACAGGCCAGGAGACTCAGCCAACGCTGGAAGAGTCTTCCTAGTCTGTCAGGCGAGGAAGAGTAGAGGAAATGGCTGGTTTGTTGCAGGGCCTACTCTGCCTTACATCCTCCTGTTCAGGTCATTCCCTCTGGGGAACTGACCCACTTCCACAGTGATAGGACCTAGTCTGAACTGCCTCTTGTCTGTGCTTTTTATGTCTTCACCCATTCTCTCTATTTTGAGGTCAGAGGTATCCACCTCTGCTAATCTTATCTTAGCCAGGGTCACCCCTAGCTTACCCAAAGAGGTTACCCAGAGCTGGAGTAACCC
This sequence comes from Pleurodeles waltl, assembly GCF_031143425.1. NCBI lineage: Eukaryota > Metazoa > Chordata > Amphibia > Caudata > Salamandridae > Pleurodeles > Pleurodeles waltl. The sequence continues at coordinate 468,686,677 of NC_090449.1, read as the reverse complement.
CACCATGACCAACAGGGTCAGGGGGCCTAACTTGTTATTTGGCATGGGGTCAGACCACCAGGCCAAGGATAGTGCAGCCATAAAGGCTAACACCCAGCAGAGGCCACTGACAGCTGTCAGTGCCCAGAACCACACCTTTAGCTCTTCACCTACAAGGGAAGGGGCTAAGTTACAGGCTTCTTTGGGTTCAGGGTGCCTGTCTGCTGTATTAGAGTGGGGGGTCACCACATCTTGTAGTAAACACCCTTCTTCCACTCTTTCTTCTGTTAGCTGAGGAGCCACCCACTCAGGCTTAACAGTTGCCTGACTAGCCAGGACTTCTTGTGGGTCAGGTTGGACTTTATCAGAGCCATCTTTGGAGTTCTCCCCTACTGGAGCAGAATCTCCTTGGCTTGCTGGAACCTTGGCTAAAGGTTGTCCACCTTTCCTACTCTGTTTCCTTTTCTTTTTCTTCTGGGGCCTACTTGCATTTACTGCAGAGGCAGGACTTCCAGAATCCTTGGGAGAGGACTGGCACTGGACCAGTTCCTCTCTTGGGCTCTGACTAACCTCTGGGTAGTCATTTCCAAGGAGACAATCAAGGGGGAGGTCTGTACTGACTACTACCCTTCTCCAGCTAAGAGTGCCACCCACTTCTATGGGTACTAAAGCCACAGGCCTCTTAGTGACCCTGTCTAGGCTAACTCTTACCCTGGCAGTCTCACCTGGGATGTACTGGTTTGAGAGCACCAGCCTGTCATGCACAATAGTGTGACTGGCACAAGTGTCTCTCAGGGCAGTGGTTGGGATTCCATTCACCAGTAGGTGGTGGAAGTGTCTACTTCCCTCTGGAATCTCCAACTCACCTGTTGGGCCCTGTTTCCAGTTGAAGGCTATGAAGACCTCCTCATCTGAGGAGTCATCTCCCATGGCTACACTGGTTACCCCTGGAATTTTGTTCTGGGGTTTGTTTTTGGGACAAGAAGTGTCCTTGGTGTGGTGCCCAGACTGTTTACAGTTGTGGCACCATGCCTTAGTGGCATCCCAGTTCTTACCCTGGTACCCACCTTTGTTTTGGGTTGTGTCTTGGGGCCCACCCACCTGTTCTGGTTTTTGGGGGCCTACAGAGGACTCTTTTTCTTTGTTTCTAGTGTCACCCACTTTCTCCTGGGGAGTTTTTGTAACCCCTTTCTTTTGGTCACCCCCAGTGGAAGTTTTGGTTACCCTAGTCTTGACCCAGTGGTCTGCCTTCTTTCCCAATTCTTGGGGAGAAATTGGACCTAGGTCTACCAGATACTGATGCAACTTTTCATTGAAGCAGTTACTTAAAATGTGTTCTTTCATAAACAAATTATAAAGCCCAACATAGTCACACACTTCATTTCCAGTTAACCAACCATCTAGTGTTTTTACTGAGTAGTCTACAAAGTCAACCCAGGTCTGGCTCGAGGATTTTTGAGCCCCCCTGAATCTAATTCTATACTCCTCAGTGGAGAATCCAAAGCCCTCAATCAGGGTACCCTTCATGAGGTCATAAGATTCTGCATCTTTTCCAGAGAGTGTGAGGAGTCTATCCCTACACTTTCCAGTGAACATTTCCCAAAGGAGAGCACCCCAGTGAGATCTGTTTACTTTTCTGGTTACACAAGCCCTCTCAAAAGCTGTGAACCATTTGGTGATGTCATCACCATCTTCATATTTTGTTACAATCCCTTTGGGGATTTTTAGGATGTCAGGAGAATCTCTGACCCTATTTAAGTTGCTGCCACCATCGATGGGACCTAGGCCCATCTCTTTTCTTTCCCTTTCTATGGCTAGGAGCTGCTTTTCCAAAGCCAATCTTTTGACCATCCTGGCTAACAGGGGGTCATCTTCACTGGAGTTATCCTCAGTGATTTCAGAGGTGTTGGTCTCTCCTGTGAGGGAACCAGCATCTCTGACTATTATTTTTGGAGTCAGGGTTTGAGGGACCCTGTTCTCCCTAGATAGGACTGGTAGGGGGGAATTTTCCTCCAAGTCACTATCCTCTTCCTCTGAGTTGTCACCCTCAGAGGGGTTGGCCTTTTCAAACTCTGCCAAAAGCTCCTGGAGCTGTATTTTGGTAGGTTTGGGGCCCATTGTTATTTTCTTTATTTTACAGAGTGACCTTAGCTCCCTCATCTTAAGATGGAGGTAAGGTGTGGTGTCGAGTTCCACCACAGTCACATCTGTGCTAGACATTTTGCTTCTAAAAGTTGGAATACTTTTTAAGAATCTACAACTGGTTCTAGAATCTAATTCAAACTTTTACAAACTTTTAAACTCTAAAAGACAATGCTAAACAGGGACTTAACACACAAGGCCCTAGCAGGACTTTTAAGAATTTAGAAAAATTTCAAATTGCAAAAATGAATTTCTAATGACAATTTTGGAATTTGTCGTGTGATCAGGTATTGGCTGAGTAGTCCAGCAAATGCAAAGTCTTGTACCCCACCGCTGATCCACCAATGTAGGAAGTTGGCTCTGTATGTGCTATTTCAAAGTAAGGAATAGCATGCACAGAGTCCAAGGGTTCCCCTTAGAGGTAAAATAGTGGTAAAAATAGATAATACTAATGCTCTATTTTGTGGTAGTGTGGTCGAGCAGTAGGCTTATCCAAGGAGTAGTGTTAAGCATTTGTTGTACATACACATAGACAATAAATGAGGTACACACACTCAGAGACAAATCCAGCCAATAGGTTTTTATATAGAAAAATATCTTTTCTTAGTTTATTTTAAGAACCACAGGTTCAAATTTAACATGTAATATCTTGTTCGAAAGGTATTGCAGGTAAGTACTTTAGGAACTTCAAATCATCAAAATTGCATGTATACTTTTCAAGTTATTGTCAAATAGCTGTTTCAAAAGTGGACACTTAGTGCAATTTTCACAGTTCCTGGGGGAGGTAAGTTTTTGTTAGTTTTACCAGGTAAGTAGGACACTTACAGGGTTCAGTTCTTGGTCCAAGGTAGCCCACCGTTGGGGGTTCAGAGCAACCCCAAAGTCACCACACCAGCAGCTCAGGGCCGGTCAGGTGCAGAGTTCAAAGTGGTGCCCAAAACGCATAGGCTAGAATGGAGAGAAGGGGGTGCCCCGGTTCCGGTCTGCTTGCAGGTAAGTACCCGCGTCTTCGGAGGGCAGACCAGGGGGGTTTTGTAGGGCACCGGGGGGGACACAAGTCCACACAGAAATTTCACCCTCAGCGGCGCGGGGGCGGCCGGGTGCAGTGTAGAAACAAGCGTCGGGTTCGCAATGTTAGTCTATGAGAGATCTCGGGATCTCTTCAGCGCTGCAGGCAGGCAAGGGGGGGATTCCTCGGGGAAACCTCCACTTGGGCAAGGGGGAGGGACTCCTGGGGGTCACTTCTCCAGTGAAAGTCCGGTCCTTCAGGTCCTGGGGGCTGCGGGTGCAGGGTCTCTCCCAGGCGTCGGGACTTTAGGTTCAAAGAGTCGCGGTCAGGGGAAGCCTCGGGATTCCCTCTGCAGGCGGCGCTGTGGGGGCTCAGGGGGGACAGGTTTTGGTACTCACAGTATCAGAGTAGTCCTGGGGTCCCTCCTGAGGTGTCGGATCTCCACCAGCCGAGTCGGGGTCGCCGGGTGCAGTGTTGCAAGTCTCACGCTTCTTGCGGGGAGCTTGCAGGGTTCTTTAAAGCTGCTGGAAACAAAGTTGCAGCTTTTCTTGGAGCAGGTCCGCTGTCCTCGGGAGTTTCTTGTCTTTTCGAAGCAGGGGCAGTCCTCAGAGGATGTCGAGGTCGCTGGTCCCTTTGGAAGGCGTCGCTGGAGCAGGATCTTTGGAAGGCAGGAGACAGGCCGGTGAGTTTCTGGAGCCAAGGCAGTTGTCGTCTTCTGGTCTTCCGCTGCAGGGGTTTTCAGCTGGGCAGTCCTTCTTCTTGTAGTTGCAGGAATCTAATTTTCTAGGGTTCAGGGCAGCCCTTAAATACTAAATTTAAGGGCGTGTTTAGGTCTGGGGGGTTAGTAGCCAATGGCTACTAGCCCTGAGGGTGGGTACACCCTCTTTGTGCCTCCTCCCAAGGGGAGGGGGTCACAATCCTAACCCTATTGGGGGAATCCTCCATCTGCGAGATGGAGGATTTCTAAAAGTTAGAGTCACCTCAGCTCAGGACACCTTAGGGGCTGTCCTGACTGGCCAGTGACTCCTCCTTGTTTTTCTCATTATCTTCTCCGGCCTTGCCGCCAAAAGTGGGGGCCTGGCCGGAGGGGGCGGGCAACTCCACTAGCTGGAGTGTCCTGCTGGGTTGGCACAAAGGAGGTGAGCCTTTGAGGCTCACCGCCAGGTGTGACAATTCCTGCCTGGGGGAGGTGTTAGCATCTCCACCCAGTGCAGGCTTTGTTACTGGCCTCAGAGTGACAAAGGCACTCTCCCCATGGGGCCAGCAACATGTCTCGGTTTGTGGCAGGCTGCTAGAACTAGTCAGCCTACACAGACAGTCGGTTAAGTTTCAGGGGGCACCTCTAAGGTGCCCTCTGTGGTGTATTTTACAATAAAATGTACACTGGCATCAGTGTGCATTTATTGTGCTGAGAAGTTTGATACCAAACTTCCCAGTTTTCAGTGTAGCCATTATGGTGCTGTGGAGTTTGTGTAAAACAGACTCCCAGACCATATACTCTTATGGCTACCCTGCACTTACAATGTCTAAGGTTTTGCTTAGACACTGTAGGGGCACAGTGCTCATGCACTGGTACCCTCACCTATGGTATAGTGCACCCTGCCTAAGGGCTGTAAGGCCTGCTAGAGGGGTGTCTTACCTATACTGCATAGGCAGTGAGAGGCTGGCATGGCACCCTGACGGGAGTGCCATGTCGACTTACTCATTTTGTTCTCACCAGCACACACAGGCTTGTAAGCAGTGTGTCTGTGCTGAGTGAGGGGTCTCTAGGGTGGCATAATACATGCTACAGCTCTTAGAGACCTTCCCTGGCATCAGGGCCCTTGGTACCAGAGGTACCAGTTACAAGGGACTTATCTGGATGCCAGGGTGTGCCAATTGTGGAAACAATGGTACATTTTAGGTGAAAGAACACTGGTGCTGGGGCCTGGTTAGCAGGGTCCCAGCACACTTCTCAGTCAAGTCAGCATCAGTATCAGGCAAAAAGTGGGGGGTAACTGCAACAGGGAGCCATTTCTTTACACTTCACAATCCATTGTCAGTTTTTTTGTTTCACATTGTAACTGGCAGGCTGTGATTTCCCACTTCTATGGCCACTCACTGTACCCTTTGGCAACTCTTTTTGCAAATGTTCATGCCCCACTATCGCTCCTGGTGTGTTCACTTCAGCAAAATACAGGTCTTTCCTATGTAAACATTACTGTACAGTTGAATTGCAATGTTTAAACCTTGTTAAACGAATACATACTGAAATCATTTGACATACTCCATACTTGTTTTTTTTCAAAGTGTGTTTATTGCTGTGCTATGAAGAGAAGGGAGAAGTGTAATGGGCTCGGGTGATGATGGAGGAAAGTCCAGGGAATAATTCCAGTCTATTTGAAGCACAGATGCATTGTCCATGGAGGCATAGGAAGGGGACCCATGGCAGTTTAAAGTGGACAGGGTGACAGAGTGGGACACAAGGGTGACAATCAGGAGAGTCTAATTTCCTGGCGTGGGTCTTGGCAATAGTCTCTGGCTTCTGCCTGGATAGCAGTGAACTTTTGTGGGGTGGTTCTCCTTCTGCAGGGGGAGGGGTGCTGGTGGCCTGTTGGTCCTCTGGTGGGGGGCCCCTGTCCACTAGCATCAGCGGAGGTGGAGGGTTGTTCAGTAGTCTGGCTATTGGCAGGGGCCCGCTGTTGTGAAGCTGCCTCCCTCATAATGTTGGCCATTTCTGCCAGCACCCCTGCAATGGAGACCAGGGTGGTGTTAATGGCCTTCAAGTCCTCCCTGAGCCCAAGGTACTGTCCCTCCTGCAGCCACTTGTTCTCCTGCACGTTGTCCAGGATCTGGCCCAGCGTATCCTGGGAATGTTGGTATGCTCCCAGGATCTCAGTGAGTGCCTCCTGGAGAGTCGGTTCCTGGGCCTGTCTTCCCCCTGGCACACAGCAGTCCTCCCAGCTTCCCTGTTGTTCTGTGTCTCTGTCCCCTGAACTGTGTGCCCACTGCCACTCACCCCAGGTCCCTGATTGTCTTGGGTTTGTGGTGTGCCCTTGGGTCTCTGTAGTGGTGGATACACTGCTGATTGACGTGTCCTGGGGACAGAGGTATGGGCACGCTGGGTGGGTGGTGTGGTGGTGTGTGACTGTGCCTTGGTAATCGACTGTCCGGAGGTCCCTGATGGGCCAAGTTGGACATCCAGATCCAGGCGAGCAGAGTTGCTGTCATCACTCTGGGCCTTTTCTGTGGGGGGACTGGATGTTGCTGACACCTCTTTTCCGGTGACATTGGCTGGGATACCTGTGTGGATGTAAATGCAGTGTTATTGTTTCTGTGTGTGACATATTGTGCATGGGTGGGTTGCCCTCTATGGCTGTTAATGCCCTGGCAGCTTTACCTTGTATGAGTCGTTATGGGGTGGGCTAGCTGATTGTCTCTAATGTGCATGCTATAGAGATAGGTGTCCATACAGGTCTGTGAGGGGTGTCCATGCATTGGTGGTGCATGCAGGACTTGGCATTGGGAAGAGTGAGATGTGATGGTGGGGTGTGTGGGAGGTAGTGGAGTGATGGGAGTGAGGGTAAGGGTGGAGGTATGTGATGGCATGCAGGTAGGGGGGTGAAAGTAGTACAGAGTTGACTTACCAGAGTCCAGTCCTCCTGCTACTCCTGCCAGGCCCTCAGGATGCATGATTGCCAAGACTTGCTCCTCCCATGTTGTTAGTTGTGGGGGACCGCCGCCAGTCCTCTGTACTGCAAGCTAGTGTCTTGCTGCAGTGGAACGTACCTTCTCCTGTAGGTCGTTCCACCTCTTCCTGATGTCATCCCTTGTTGTGGGGTGCTGCCCCACGGCGTTGACCCTGGCCACGATCCTCCGCCAGAGCTCCATCTTCCTAGCAATGGATATCTGCTGCACCGGTGCTCCAAATAGCTGTGGCTCTACCCAGATGACTTCCTCCACCGTGACCCTAAGCTCCTCCTCAGAGAATCTGGGGTGTCGTTGGGGTGCCATGGGTGTTGTGTGAGGATTGTGGGTGAGGGTGTGTAGGGTGATGTGTTGGGGTGTGTGATGTGGGGTGCGTGGGTGGTGTATAAGTGATGGTGGTGTGTGTCTTTGGTCTTGTCTTTGTCTGGTGTCTATCTCGTGCCAATGGTTGTAGTTGTAAAGGGTTGTGGGTAATGTGGGTGTGTGTTGTATAATGGGGTGTGTGTGTGGTGTGTGTATGGGTGTCAGGTGTGTGTTGTTTGAATTGTCCAATGTGGTGTTGTTTTGTTTGTATGCGTGTATTTTGAGTGCAGCGGTATGTACTGCCAATGGTTTACCGCCGTTGAATGTCCGCTGCAGTGATTTGTGGGTCATAATGTGGTGGGTGTAGTTCTGTTGGCGTAACGGTGTGGGTTTTGATACCGCCAGTTTATCACTGACCTTTGGTGTGGCGGACTTGTGTCTGCGGCTGTGTAGTGACGGATTGGTGTGTGTGTGTCATAATATGGTGAACGGATATCCACGGCGACGGTGGTATGTTGGTGGCAGGCAGCATGGCGGTAAGTGGGACTTACTGCCAATGTCATAATGAGGGCCTAAATGTGAAAACAGTGCTTAGAAGTCACTAGCGGTCAAAAGGTTAAATCAGGTCGCAATGGACCAGTGCAAATCCAAAACCCAGGCCGACCTCATTGTAGCGCAGAGGATGACCTTAGGCAAGGGTAGGACTCACAAACGGCATAATCCAGCAGCACCAGGAGAGTCGCAAGCAGTATTTGATGTCCCTGAGACTGCAGGAGAACAGGGGGCAAGCCAACAAGCCTTTGGGGATTCTTGGTTTCAAGGATATAGAGAGCAAGTCTAGTCCCTCCCAATGCAGGCAAGAAGAAGTAGGCATCAGGCCAACAAAGCAAAGCAAAGTGGCAGACCCTCCAACAGCACAGCAAGCAGTAGGCCAACACAGTAATGCAGCTGCAGAGTGGCAGTCCTTCCGTGCACCATATCAGTCCTTCCACCTAGCACAGTGTCTTTGGTTCCAGTAAAGATTTGAATTGCTGGAACTTGGGTTCCAGTACGTATACCCAAATAGCCCTTGCTGTGGGGGAAGTGTCAATCCCTCCCCTTCCCTCTGCCTAAGAAGACCAATCAGTATGCAGATGAATGCACATGCAGCTGAGCGTCCTGGGGATGTGACTGTCTACAGTAACTTCACAAAGTGTAGCAGTCATCCAGCCCAGCCCACTCGTGTATTAAGAGATAGGCAGAGGCACAGAATGGTTAAAGTAAGAAAATGCCAACTTTCTAAAAGTGGCATTTTCAGGCTTACAATTTAAAATCCAACTTTGCCACAAGTTGTGATTTTAAATTGTGAGTCCAGAGACACCAAACTCCACATTTCTATAGTTTCCAAATTCAAATTTACACTTAAAAGATGTTTAAGGTAATCCCAATGCTATCTACAGGAGAGGTAGTCCTTCCTTGTAATAGTGAAAAACAAATTTAAGAGTTTTTCACTATCTGGAGATGTGAAGCTTAAAAGTAGATGTCCAACTTTTAGAATATACTACACCCTGCGGCTAACTAGGGTCTATCTTAAAGGTGACTTACATACAATAAAAAGAAAGGTTTGGGCCTGGCATGAGACATGTTTGAAAGGCTACTGTAGTGAGTGGCACAATCAGTGCTGAAAGCCTATTAGTAGCCTTTAATTTACAGGCCCTTTGCACATAAGAGCCAGTAAATTAAATATGCCAATTAAATATGCCAATTGTGGAGATGCCAATGTTACCACGTTTAGAGTACAAGACACCTGCATCTCAGCACTGGCCAGTGGTGGTAATGTGCCCAGAATCTTCAAAGCCAGCAGAAATGAAGTCAGAAAACAGGAGGTCAGAGGTCAAAAAGTTAGGGGAAACCACACCAAAAAATGCCAGGTCTAACACGTGTCGCCCAGCTAAAAGTGGGGAGAGCTACCAAATTCCTTGGGAGTTCTCTTTACTAAGGCAGAAGCACGAGGAGAGACCATCAGCATTGGTGTGGTCTGTTCTGGGATAGTTTTTACACCATAAATACCATTCCCTATAGGGAAGTGGACAACCTCAACAGTTTGGGATTCTCACTCCTCAACTACATTAATTATCTGAGGGGGCTGTGGTCCATCTGAACCCGGAGGTGAGTGCCAAACCTTTATGGCCTTGGGTTCTTCAATACTCAGACCACAGCAAAGGCTTCCCTTTCAGTCGTGCTCTCCCTCTGTTCTCTGAGAAGAAACATCCTACTGATGAAGACTACAGGTTGATCCAGGCTCTCTTCATTTAGCTGTGAGAACACAGCCCATATGCAGTGCTCTGAGGCTTCTGTCTGAACAACAAATTCTTTGGAGAAATCTAGAGCCCTGATCATGTCTGCCCTGCACATGGCTTCGTTAATGGTGTCAAAGGCTTTCTGACATGCCTGTCCACATCACCTGATGGGGCTGCTTCTAGGAAGTCAGCTCTGTCAAGGGGGCAACAATGGTATCATATCCAATGCTGAATATCCTGTAATATCCAGTGAGGCCTATGAAGGCTCTTATTTCATTCTGGTTCTTGGGAGTTTTCCAAGCCAGAATGGTGTCAATCTTGGGTTGAAAGGGTGCACCTTGCCACCATCTACTTGGTGTCCCAAGTAGAGCAAACAAACCTGCCCTCTCTGGCACTTACTGGCCTTGATAGTCAGGCCTGCCCTCTGCACAGCCTGAAACACTTCCCTCAAGTGGCACAGGTGGTCATCCCAGCTGAAACTGAAGACTGCAGTGTCGTCCAGATAGGCGGCACTGAAGTTCTCCAGTCCAGCTAGGACCTGATTTGCCAACCTCTGGAAGGTGGCTGGGGCAGTATTTAAACCAAAGGGTATGACCTGGAACGGGGAGTGCCCTTCTGGAGTGGAGAATGCAGTCCTCTCTTTTGCCCCATTGGTCAAGACTATCTGACAGTACCCAGATGTTAGTTCAAACATGCTGAGGAACTTGGCAGCTCCAAGCTGATCTACGAGCTCATCAGCTCTGGGGATGGGGTGTGCGTCAGTCCTGGTGACTGCATTGAGCCTACGGTAGTCCACACAGAACCGGAGTTCAGGAGTGACACATGGTGGGCCAGCCTTGGAGACCAGCACCTCTGGACTGGATCAAGGGCTGTTTGAGGGCTCAATAACCACAAGTGCCAGCATCTTGGAGACTTCCTTCTTGATATTAGCCCTCACCTTATCAGACAACCTGTACATTTTATTCTTTTTAGGTGGACGGTGTCCAGTATCAATATCATGGGTGCACCATGTAGTGAGCCCTAGGGTAAGGGAGAATAGATAGGCAAACTGCCCCAGCAACTGGCACCAGTCTCTGTTGATCTAGGGTCAGTATAGGGGAGAGGCTGACACACTCCACTGACCCATCCTGCTCTTTGAATGACTGGAGGTTGGGGAGAGATTCACTCTCCTCTTCCACCCCATCATTAGTTACCAAGAGCATGGCCACTTCATACTTCTCAAAATGGGGCTTGAAGCGGTTCACATGTAGAACCTGACAAAGATTTCTAGGACTTCTGAGGTCCACTAGATAGGTGCCATCACCCTTCTGCTCCTTAGCCTCATAGGGCCAAGACCAGTGGTCATGGAGAGCACAGGGTCCACGGGCTCCATGGCCCCACACTTTTTAGCCAGGCTGAAACTCCACCAAAGTGGCATTCTGGTCATACCAGTGTTTCATTTCCTCCTGGATGGTTTCTAGGTTCTCTTAGGTGAGCTTACTGAAGTGTGTGCAATCTGGATGCAGGAGGCCAGTATGTAGATGACCACAATATCGGGTGGCTCTCCAAGGAGCCTGCTCACAACTCTCCTTCACCAGAGTAAGAGGTTGTCTCAGAGGGTCCCTGTACAGACATTCAAAGGGGATGCAACCAACCCCTTTTGCTATACCTCTTTGTAGGCTAACAACAGGCAAGGCAGGCAGATGTCCCATTTACACCTCATGGTTTCTTGTAGACCCATAATCATGCCTTTCAGGGCTCAGTCAAACTTTTTAATCAACCCATTGGTTTGGGGGTGGTCAATATGGCCTTCATGCAATGTTACATAAAGTTGGTACCTCGGTCAGATACCACCTTCCAGGGGAAACCCACAAGCGTAAATATCTCCATCAGTGCCCTGGCCACCACAGGCACAGTCACTGTTCTCAGAATGATAGCCTCAGGGTACCGGGTGGCATGGTCCACCAAGACCAGAACAAATCTGTTTGATCCAGAGGCCCCACAACATCAATGCCAACTCGCTCAAAAGGGTTGCCAATGACAGGTACAGGTTGAAGGGGGCCCTGCATTTCCCCCCTGACTTACCACTTGCCTGGCATATACAAAATTACATACAGTATGCAACAGAGTCTTCCTCATTTGGGGCCAATAGGGGATGACAAGCCTGTCAAAGGTGTTGTCCTGTCCCAGATGACCTGCCAGTGGCACATCATGAGCCAGACCCAGTAGGAACAATCTGTAGCCCTCTGCACCAACACGTGTTGCACCAGGCTCAGGATCCTTAGGCTCACTAAACAAGAGACAATTCTCTCAGTAAATTAGGTGCTTGCCAGAGGCATCTCCACAGCTCAGCCTCCTGCCAAAGACCCACAAGACTAGGGTACTCTCTCTGTGCCTTGCAGAACTCCTACCTGGTGGGACCCCCCTTCCTGCTGTCAGTTGGACAGCTCAGGCAGGTTGCCTAGCTCAGCTGTGTCTTCCCCTGTAGCTATTGTGGTGTCTCCCTCAAGGTCAGCCTCGTCCCAGACTGTGGGACTCTCAAAAATGGTAGTCCTGCACCCCTCGCCCTTCCTCTTTGGCAGTATCCAGGCTCCAGGTCCTTCCGACCACCCTCAGCCCACTGGAGAGCCTGGGGACAATGACACCCTCAATGGCAATTAATTCACTCACTTTTACAAAGAGCTCTATAGGGATCAACCACTCCAGGACTCGGAGGCCATTGCCCAATACCTGGCTATGATTCCTACCCCGTGCTAGACACAGAGGCCTGTAAGTCCCTTGAGGAGGAGCTAACTCTGACTGAAGTACTGGCTGCTATCTCCAGATTGCGTCCAGGGAAGACCCCAGGGGCCAACAGGATCCCTGCAGAATTCTATAACAAATACCCTAACTTACTTGGGCCTCACCAAATGAACCTCTTCATGGACACTAGGGTTGAAGGAGAGCTTTTCCCAGACTTAAGAAGTGCCACCATTTTCATGCTCCCAAAGGGACGGAAACCCAAGGATAGATGCGGTTCCTACTGTCCGATCTCTGTGCTTAATGCAGAGACCAAACTATTGGCTACAATTGTGGCCATTCAGCTGCTAAAGGTCATTACCCTACTGGTACACCGGGATCAATCAGGCTTTATGCCTGGCAGATCAACTCACCTTAACCTAAGGTGCACCCACAACTGGCTAAACACTGTCTTGGCGTGCTTTGCTCTGCATGTCTTTCTTTCTTTGGATGCCGAGAAAGCGTTCAACGTGGTTCACTTGCCCTTCTTTGAACACATGCTCTCGAAATTTAGCTTTGGTGATATTGTACAGGAGCCCAAATGCAACAGTCAGGTCATCAATGAGAACACCTCAGCTGAATTTCCAATTGGCAAAGGAACTAGGCAGGGTTGTTCCCGTCTCCGCTCCTGTTTGCCCTGACACTAGAGTCCTTGGTGTGTGCATTGAGGCTACACACTGGAGTTAGAGGGCTCCGCATCTTAGATACCAACGAAAATGAGGAAAAGAATATTGTCATACACTGACGATATCCTCCTATGTCACCGACCCGGCGTCCACCATCCCAACACTTTTCCAGGTGCTTGAGGAATACGTGGCCCAGTCAGGCTACACGATCAACTGGGAGAAATCGATGCTGTACGCATCCGGTGGGCTCTATGACCCACTACCACCACCAAATGGGCTTCGGGTGGCCAGAGAAGGCTTCCCAAACCTAGGGATCTTTGTCACCTCAGGAAAGAACTGTGCATGAGCCATAATGTAGGAAGGGTCCTGTTAGATTTTCAGACAGATGTAGGAAGATGGAGGGGCTTGCCCCTTGGTGCGGGCAGCTATGTTCAAGACGATCACACCCCCTAAATTTATATATGTGCTCCAAAAATCTACTATCCAGTACCACAAACACTCTTCACCAAAATCAAAAGCAAAGGAGGACCCTCCTCTGGGAGTGGTGACACCCACAAATCTCATAAAATGCTCTAGCGTAATCATTACAATGGAGGGCTGTCACTCCCAGAAATTGAAGGATACTACTGGGTACGCCACTTAATTAATATCAGTGATTTAATTAATGCCCCGCAATACCACCCAATGTTTCAACTGGAGCGAGCCCTGTTAGAACACAGAACACACTTGCACTACCTTTATGGGGGAAGGGTTCACAGATGCCACCACCAGCAACACGGGTTGCATTACACACATGAGGCAGGGCCACGAAGGTGCTACGATGAGACCACATGATCACTAGGGAATCACCCCTTTGGAAAGGGACCTGGCTACAAGAATTTGCAAAGTTGTGAGGATTTGAACTCTGGGACACTATTGATATCTCTTAGGTGGGCGATATCCTAGGACAGGGGGACATTATGCCCTTCTCCTCCATGCAAAAGGAATTTAACATGCACCCCACACAATTTCTGAAGTATGATCAGCTAAGACACACATGGCAGGCAGAAAGGTTGACAGAGGTGGAGCTACCAGACTATTCTCCACTAGAGGGCCACATACTAATAGACGTGCTGGGCAGGGTGAGCCATTTCCACCATTTACAGAACGATTAATAATAACATGCTGGACACCCTTGGATGGCTACGGGAAAGGTAGCAAAGGGATGTGGGAGACCTGGAAGACAGACTGAGAAGCGACACTGATGCACCCCTTGCGTCTGATAAAGTTCAAAATCCTGCACAGGGCCTATTATGACCGCCATGAACTATACACTGTGGGGAGGGACCTAGCTGAATCTGCCACCGGTGTGAAACAGATATAGAAACTTTCAAGCACATGATTTGGGACTGTCCCCAGATATGATCGTACTGGACAGCAATCCTCAGGAAACCTTCTGCTATCTTAGAGTCATGCTTTGGCTTGAGCTACAGTTTGCTTTGTTGCGGATCCCAAATGACATAGATGTCCCATGTTTTAAACTACTCTTTTGTTCACTAACCCTCATGGTAGTCAAGAGGGATGTGTCCAGACACTGGGGTGCGCTGGAGGTGCCCTCCATATAGGAATGGCAGTGGGGCATGGACTGCTACATGGTGGCTGAGAAAGTAACATATCACAGTAGAGGTTTTCCCAACAAATTGTACAAGATATGGGAGTGGTGGTGAAAGTACGGTGGGCTAGAATCTATGGAGGGAATCACTCCTGTAACACCACACCAGACCCTTGTCCAGGTGTAATGAACACAAGACCCATTCACTCTGTTTACTGTGCACTGTTTCCCACCAGAGGTGTGTCTAAGTGCCCAAGGTGAAAGGATAAATGTCTCTCTGCAATGTTGAGTGCTCTGCGCAAAGATTACAAGACTCCAATGCTTGACACAAGCTACTGAATTGACTTTGTTGATGTATGTATTTACAATAAAATTTCAATAAAAATATTTCTAACAAAAAAAAATGGCAATTAGGACTAAGGCCCTCATTACAACCCTGGCGGTAAATCCCACTTACCGCCGTGCAGAAGACCGCCAACATACAGTCGCGGGTGCAGAATTCCGCTACAGGTATTACGACTCACAGCTTGGAATCCGCCAGAATAGAGACACCCACACAAGTCCGCCACACCAAAGGTCAGTGATAAACTGGCGATACCAAAACCCGCACAGACACGCCAATAGGAATACGGCCACACTATCACGACCCACGAATCAACGCAGTGGTCTTTTAACTGCGTCAATCCATTGGCGGTACACACCGCCGCGCTCAAAATACATACACACAAACAAAACACAACCACATTGGACAATTCAAAATACACACACCTGATACACATACACACACCACACCCACACACCCGATCCAATATAAAGCACCCACCCACATCACCCACAAACCCTTACAACCAAAAATTTGAAAGAAGGCCAGAGAGAGAGATTAGCTAACGCAACACCAGCATCCACAGACACACTACACCATCACTTATACAACATCCTCGCACCTCAAACAACACACAACACATCCCCTCACACATCACAACAGACAGCACCTCACACATCACCCACACCACATCATGGCACCTCAAAGACACCCCAGGTTTTCAGAGGAGGAGCTCAGAGTCATGGTGGAGGAAATCATCCGGATAGAGCCACAGCTATTCGGATCACAGGTGCAGCAGACACCCATTGCTAGGAAGAGGGAGCTACGGCGGAGAATCATCGACAGGGTCAATGCATTGGGACAGCATCCAAGAACACGGGTTGACATCAGGAAGAGGTGGAACGACCTACGGGGGAAGGTACGTTGTGTGGTATCCAGACACCAGATTGCTGTACAGAGGACTGGCGGTGGACCCCCACGTCCTCCCCCACAACTAACAACATGGGAGGAGCAAGTCTTGGCAATCATGCATCCTGAGGACCTCACAGGAGTAGCAGGAGGACTGGACTCTGGTAAGTCAAATCTTAACTACCATATCTCCCCACCCCACCTGCATGCCATCACATACTCCCACCTTCACACCCATCACCCCAACACCCCACAGATACCCCACTGCCAAAACCCACACATCCCAAAATCAAGCCCTGCATGTAACACCAATGAATGGACACCCATTAGCAAAGCATGTCCAGTAGAGAGACTCACTCATGCCCCAAAATCATCAATCACACAAGGGCCACGGCAATAATGCAAGACCAGGAGTAGAGGTTAACTCACCCATTGCACAAGATGGCACACACAGATACTAAGATTATGCATTCACACCCCAACAGGACCCCTACCCAACGTCACCGGACAGGAGGTGCCAGACATATCCAGTCCCCCCACAGAAGAGGCCCACAGTGATGACAGCAGCTCTGCACGCCTGGATCAAGATGACCAGCCCGGCCCATCAGGGACCTCAGGACACTCGGTTCCCCTGACACAGTCACAAACCACCACTGAACATCCCCCCTCAGGAAACACCACAACAGCACCCACCCAGCATGCCCATCCCTCTGTCCCCAAGACACGTCAATCAGCAGTGTGTCCACCACTACTGGGAACCCAGGCAAACCCACTAACACAGGACGATCAGGGACCTGGGGGCAGTGGCAGTGGGCACACAGTTCAGGGGACAGAGGCACAGGATAACAGGGAAGCTGGGAGGACTGCTATGTGACAGGGGGAGGACAGGCCCAGGGAACCCACTCTCCACGAGGCACTCTCCAACATCATGGGAGCTTACCACCATTCCCAGGAGACCATGGGCACTGTACGGGCCAAGTTTCAGGAGACCCAGCGGCTGCTGGAGGAACACTACCTGGGGATCAGGGAGGACTTGAAGTCCATCAACAACACCCTGGTCACCATTGCAGGGGTGCTGGCAGACCTTGTCAACACTAGGAGGGACACAGTGGCACACCAACGGGCCCCTGACACTAGCCTGGACAATGAAAAGCCCTCCACCTCTGCTGGCGCTAGTGGACAGGAGGCACCGCCACAGGAACAACAGCCCACCAGCACCCCACACCCTGCAGAAGGAGAACCACCCAGGAACCGGTCCCTGATATCCAGGAACAAGACAGAGAACATTGCAGAGATCCCGCCAGGAAATAAGACCCCCCTGAATGTCACCCTTCTGTCCTACTTTGACACCCTGTCCACCTTAAACTGCCATTGCTCCACTACCTATGCCCCATTGGACAATGCACCTGTGAAACAAATAGACTGGACTCTGCCATGGACATTCCTCCACCATCACCCCAGCCCATATTACAACCTCCTCCACTTATTTGCACAGGAATAAACACACTTGAATCACAAAACAATCTGGAGTCAGTCTGTGCTTTCACAAATGTATAATTGAAAAATCTCTGGAATATAGCAATGTCAATGTACTTGTTCACATACCAATGTTACACAGCTGTAGGCCAGCAGTAAACATAGCAGTGGGCACAAAGTGGGACCCAGATCTGTGAAATGGAAAGGCAAAGAAACAAGTCAGGGTCCATACACAGAGTGAAAATGACAGCCATATGCTAGCTCCAACAATGGTATGAGATGTGGGAAGCAGTTCCATCTTCTTACCTGTGTCTCACTGGAAGTATTGCATGATGATGTTGTTTCGATTGTCGACATCTTCTTCTTCTGCCTCCTCTTCTTCACTGTCCACAGGCTCCACAGCTGCCACAAGACCACCATCTGACCCATCCTCCTGCAGAAAAGGCACCTGGCGTCGCAAAGCCGGGTTGTGCAACATACAGCAGGCAACGATGATCTGGCACACCTTCTTTGGCGAGTAGTATAGGGAGCCACCTGTAAGATGGAGGCACCGGAATCTGGCCTTCAGGAGGCCGAAGGTCCGTACTATAATCCTCCTAGTTCACTGATGTGCCTCATTGTAGCGTTCCTCTGCCCTTGTCCTGGGATTCCTCACTGGGGTCAGTAGCCATGACCATGACAGGTTGGGGTAACAAGAGTCACCTGCAAATGTCGAGGGATAACTGTTAGACAGATACAAACCCTTAGGGACATCCCCATTCCCAGACACCAATGTCAACTGTATTTGGACCTTGGGCTCACCTATTAGCCACACACGGTGCCTCTGGAGTTGCCCCATCACATAAGGGATGCTGCTATTCCTCAAAATGTAAGAGTCATGCACAGAGCCAGGATACTTGGCATTCACATGGGAGATGTACTGGTCTGCCAAACACACCATCTGCACATTCATAGAATGGTAGCATTTCCGGTTTCTGTACACCTGTTCATTCCTGCGGGGGGGACAAATGCCACATGTGTACCATCAATGGCACCAATGATGTTGGGGATATGTCCCAGGGCATAAAAGTCACCTTTCACTGTGGGCAAATCCTCCACCTGAGGGAAAACGATGTAGCTGCACATATGTTTCAGCAGGGCAGATAACACTCTTGATAACACATTAGAGAACATTGGCTGGGACATCCCTGATGCCATGGCCAATGTTGTTTGAAAAGACCCACTGGCCAGGAAATGGAGCACAGAAAGAACCTTCACTAGAGGGGGGATTCCTGTGGGATGGCGGATAGCTGAGATCAGGTCTGGCTCCAACTGGGCACACAGTTCCAGGATTGTTGCACAATCAAGTCTGTAGGTGATAATGATGTGTCTCTCTTCTATTGTCGACAGGTCCATCTGGGGTCTCTTCACCGGAGGATGCCGCCGTCTCATCGCCTGCCCCAGCAGACGTGCCCCATGGAGGAGAACAGCGAGCAGAGGGTCATCCAACACTTAGGTATCACGTTGTGTTATTTGGTTAAAAGTTGGAAATTCGCAATGTGCCTTTATCTGTCCGTATTCCAGGCCTAAATAGGTGTGACAGTTTTTTTCCATGCCATGTGGCCCCTTGAAATGGCGGCTGCCTGACCTGTAAGTTGGGACAAGGCGAAATGACACAACTGCGCTGGCGTAGTACACCGTTGCGGTAGGCGGTCAAAGACTGCAGTGTAATTCAGCATTGGTTAACATCGGGCCCTATGGGTCCCAGGAGCCAATGACAATGTACACCGGCGGTGACGGTACGCACTGCCACGGACGTGGCCGCCATTTTCTTACTGCTCCCTCACTTGATACCTGACCTTCTACAGGAGAGGACCTACACTGCAAGTACTGCTGTGACCTGTGTCTGGAAAGGGCCCCTGCCTTCACTTCGGAGGAGTTGGAGAAACTGTTGGATGGGGTTCTTCCCCAGTACACGCAACTGTACGATCCTCCAGACAAACAGGTGAGTACACTGTGAGCATGGTGGATTGCACATGAGTGTATGGAGTGGCGTCGATGGAAGAGGGTGGGGAGGGGGACAGGCCAGCATGTCAGGATTGTGTTGTATGTATGTCTGGGCCAGGTTGGGAGGTGTTTGGCAATGCGTGAGATGAAATGTACGGGATAGAAACATCCATTTTTACTTCACTTTTCCTCTAGGTCAGCGCCCACCAGAAGAAGGGTATTTGGTGTGCCATCACCAAGGACATCTGGACCCTGGGCGTCTACCATAGACGGAGCACCCACTGCCGTAAAAGATGGGAAGACCTGCGCCGCTGGAGCAAGAAGACGGCAGAGGCCCAGCTGGGGATGGCCTCCCAACGTGGAAGGGGTGCCTGTGTCACCGTGACCCCCCTGAAGCAATGGAGTCTGAAGCCACCAGTGGGACAGAGGGCGAGGGGAGCTCCACGTCGGGGACATGAGCATACACCAGTGACAGCGACAGCGACTCCTTCTCTGATGGGAGCTCCATTGCTGTGGCGGGCACCTCTGTGCCCACCGCATCAACAGGTACAGCTGCCACCCCCCCACCAGCACTGCCCTCCCAGCAGCCCCTCAGTGTGTGTCCCGTGCACGCTCACCCAGGAGGGTGGGCATCTCCTTCGCCCCAGGCACCTCAGCCCCTACCCCAGTCAGCCCCGCTGCACTCAGTGAGGAGGCTATTGACCTCCTGAGATCCCTCACTGTTGGGCAATCTACCATTTTGAATGCCATCCAGGATGTTGAGAGGCATTTGCAACAAATGCATACCTGGAGGACATTCATTCTGGGAAGGCGGCCCAACAGAGAGCATTTCAGGCTCTGGCCTCAGCACTGATGGCAGCCATTGTCCCTGTGTCCAACTTACCCCTCCAACTTCCTCCACCTCAACTCAATCCCCTGTACCTCAGCCTTTCCCAAGCACACAATCAGACCAGCATGCACACTCATCAACACACAAGAGTGGACATGGCAAACATAAGCACCACACATCCCACAAGTACTCACACAAGCACCATCCCCGTGCAGACACAGCAACATCCACTGCCTCCAGTGTGTCCCCCTCCTTCACGTCCTCCTCCTCCTCCCTTCCTGTCTCGTCTCCACTCACACCTGCATGCACCACATCCTCAGCCGCTACCTCTATCACCAGCACACCCATCACCACACACCGCTCACGTGCAATCACCACCCCCACTACCATTCACACATCCCCAGTGTCCTCTCCCAGTGTGTCTGTGAGCCCTTCTCCCAAACTACACAAACGCAGGCACACACCCACACAACAGCCATCCACCTCACAACAGCCTCTGGCCCATGCACCTTCACCCAAATTCCGCAAACGTACACCTCCTACAACCACTACCTCTTCCTCCACTCCCAAACCCCCTCCATCTTCCCGTCCCAGTGTGTCTAAAACACTTTTCCTGGCTAACTTTGACCTCTTCCCTTCACCTCCCTGTAGGAAAGTACCATCTTGCCTGGCATGTTACCCCCATTTTTACTGTATGTATGTTTGTTTTTGCCTAGGTGTCACTGGAATCCTGCTAGTCAGGACCCCAGTGCTCATAAAGTATGCCCTGTATGTGTTCCCTGTGTGGTGCCTAACTGTTTCACTGAGGCTCTGCTAACCAGAACCTCAGTGTTTATGCTCTCTCTGCTTTTAAAATTCTCACTGCAGGCTAGTGAGTAATTTTACCAATTCTGATTGGCGCACTGGAGCACCCTTATAATTCCCTTGTATATGGTAACTAGGTACCCAGGGTATTGGGGTTCCAGGAGATCCCTATAGGTTGCAGCATTTCTTTTGCCACCCATAGGGAGCTCAGACAATTCTTACACAGGACTGCCACTGCAGCCTGAGTGAAATAACATCCACGTTATTTCACAGCCATTTTACACTGCACTTAAGTAACTTATAAGTCACCTATATGTCTAACCCTCACTTGGTGAAGGTTAGGTGCAAAGTTACTTAGTGTGTGGGCACCCTGGCACTAGGCAAGGTGCCCCCACATTGTTCAGGGCAAATTCCCCGGACTTTGTGAGTGCGGGGACACCGTTACACGAGTGCACTACATATAGGTCACTACCTATATGTAGTGTCACAATGGTAACTCCGGACATGGCCATGTAACATGTCTTGGATTATGGAATTGTCACCCCAATACCATCCTCGGGTCTCCAGCATAGAGCCCGGGAACTGCCAAACTAACTTTCTGGGTCTCCACTGCAGCTACTGCTGCTGTCAACCCCTCAGACAGGTTTCTGCCCCCCTGGTGCCTGGGCAGCCTGGTCCCAGGAAGGCAGAACAAAGGATTTCCTCTGAGAGAGGGTGTTACACACTCTCCCTTTGGAAATAGGTGTGAAGGGCCTGGGAGGAGTAGCCTCTCCTGGCCTCTGGAAATGCTTTGAAGGGCACAGATGGTGCCCTCCTTGCTTAAGCCAGTCTGCACATGTTCAGGGATCCCCCAGCCCTACTCTGGTGCGAAACTGGACAAAGGAAAGGGGAGTGACCACTCTCCTGACCAGCACCTCCCAGGAGAGGTGCCCGGAGCTCCTCTAGTGTGTCCCAGACCTCTGCCATGTTGGATGCAGAGGTGTGAGGTCACAATGGACAGCTCTGAGTGGCCAGTGCCAGCAGGTGACGTCAGAGACCCCTCCTGATAGGTGCTTACCTTTCTCTGTAGCCAATCCTCCTCTGTGGGCTATTTAGGTTCTCTCCTGTGGGTATCTCATCAGATAACGAATGCAAGAGCTCACCAGAGTTCCTCTGCACTTCCCTCTTCGACTTCTGCCAAGGATCGACTGCTGACTGCTCCAGGACGCCTGCATAACTGCAACAAAGTAGTGAGAAGACTACCAGCAACATTGTAGCGCCTCATCCTGCCGGCTTTCTCAACTGTTTCCTGGTAGTGCATGCTCTGAGGGCTGTCTGCCTTCACCCTGCACTGGAAGCCAAGAAGAAATCTCCTGTGGGTCGACAGAATCTTCCCCCTGCTAACGCAGGCACAAAACTTCTGCATCACCGGTCCTCTGGGTCCCCTCTCATCCTGATGAGCGTGGTCTGTCCAAATTTGGTGGAGGTCCTTGCCTCCCCACGCCAGACAGTAATCCTGTGTACTGTGTGAACTGCAGGTGCTCGGGCTTCTGTGCAGTTTTGCAAGACTTCCTTCGTGCACAGTTTAGCCCAGGTCCCCAGCACTTCATTCTGCATTGCCCAACTCGCTGAGTTGGACTCCGACATCGTGGGGCCCTCTTTTGTGGCTCTGAGTCGACCGTTGTCCTCAGATCTTCTAAGTGCCTCTTCAGGTGCTTCTGCGGGTGCTGCCTGCTTCTGCGTGGGCTCCCTGTGTTGCTGAGTGCCCCCTCTGTCTCCTCCTCCAAGGGGCGACCTCCTGGTCCTTCCTGGGATCCTGGCAGCACCCAAAATCCTCAATCGCGACTCTTGCAGCTAGCAAGGCCTGTTTGTGGTCTTTCTGCATGAAAACAACTCTGCATCCTCCAGCTCACCGTGGGACATCTTCTGATCAAAGGAGAAGTTCTTGGCACCTTCCGTTGTTGCAGAATCTTTGGCTTCTTCCAGCCGGAGGCAGCACTTTTTGCACCTTCATCCAGGGTTTATTGGCCTCTTGCCCCCCCCAGACACTTGCGTGACTCTTGGACTTGGTCCCCTTCATTTACAGGTCCTCAGGTCAAGGAATCCATCTTCAGTGTTTTGCAGTCAGTTGTTGTCCTTGCAGAATCCCCTATCTCGACGTTACTGTCTTTCTGGGTTAGTAGGGTAACTTTACTCCTTTTCAGAGTCTTGGGGTTGGGTATCTTGGACACCCTTAGTGTTTCCTTACACTCCCAGCGACCCTCTACACACTACACTAGGCCTGGGGTGCATTTGTGGTTCGCATTCCACTTTTGGAGTATATGGTTTGTGTTGCCCCTAGGCCTATTTCTCCCTATTGCATTCTATTGTGATTCTACATTGTTTGCACTACTTTTCTAACTGTTACTTACCTGATTTTGGTTTGTGTCTATATATTTTGTGTATATTACTTACCTCCTAAGGGACTATGGGGATCATTACAACATTGGCAGTAGAAGCCGCTTACCGCCGTGCAGAAGACCGCCAATACACTGCCGCGGCGGTAGACCGCCACAGCTATTATGACACACATCACGGAATCCGCCGAAATTCAGGCACCCACACAATACCGCCACACCAAAGGTCAGCGATAAACATGCGGAAACAAATCCTCCACCTCCACGCCAACAGAAACACGCCCATGCCATTACGACCCACAAATCCACGCAGCGGTCTTTCAACCGCGGTATTCCATTGGCGGTACACACCGCCGCGCTCAAAATACACACACATTTACAATACACCGCCACATTGGACAATTCAAAATACATACACCTGATACACGTACACACACCACACCCACACATCCAATACAATATAAAACACACACCCACATCACCCACAAACCCATACAACCAAAAATTCGGAGAGAAGGCGAGAGAGAGAGCACCGAATAGACAACCCCATCACACAGAGGCACACAACACCATCACCCACACAACATCCAAGCACAAAACACCACATACCACTACACTCACCACACTCATCTCCACATACACCACCCCACACATCACACACACTACCCCATGGCACGCCAAAGACACCCCCGCTTCTCCGAGGAGGAGCTCAGGGTCATGGTGGAGGAAATCCTACGGGTAGAGCCACAGCTATTTGGCTCACAGGTACAGCACACATCCATAGCCAGGAAGATGGAGCTATGGCAAAGAATAGTGGACAGGGTGAACGCAGTGGGACACACCCAAGAAATAGGGAGGACATCAGGAAGAGGTGGAACGACCTACGGGGGTTGGTGCGTTCCACGGTATCCAGGCACCACATCGCGGTAAAGCGGACTGGCAGCGGACCCCTACCTCCTCCCCCTCAACTAACAGCATGGGAGGAGCAAGTCTTGACCATCTTGCATCCTGAGGGCCTCGGAGGAGTCGTTGGAGGAACGGACACTGGTAAGTCAAATCTTAACTATCAGATCCCTCACCCTACCTGCATGCTATCACACACCCCCACCCTCACACCCTCCCCTATCACCCAAACTCCTCACTAATGTAGTAATAACACCAACTACACATCCCAACCCCAAGACCTGCATGACACAACTAAGCATGGACACCCATCACTAAAGCATGCCCACTGCACATACCCAGAGCACCCCCCAACCATCAGCACACAAGCCCGCACACAGGAATGCCTGCACTGGGGTTCACGCACACCCAACCATTGCACACCATGAAACACACACATGCAATAATCATGTACTTATACCCCCGCAGGAACCCGAAGGAACGTCACCACACCAGAGGGTCCAGACAACACCACTCCACCCCCAGAAGAGGCCCACAGTGACGAGAGCAGCTCTGCCCTACTGGATCTTGATGACCAGCCCGGACCATCGTGGGCCTCAGGACAGTCGATTCCCCTTGCCCAGCCACAGCCCAACACCGAACTTCCACCCTCTGGTAACACCAGCACAGCACCCACCCAGCGGGCCCAAACCTCCCTACCCAGGACAGGTCAATCAGCGGTGTGTCCACCACTACAGGGCACCCAGGGTAACCCACCACCCCAACAACAACAGGGACCTGGGGGCAGTGGTAGTGGGCACACGGTCCAGGGGACGGAGGCACAGGAACATAGGGGAACTGGGAGGGCTGCTGTGCGACAGAGGGAGGACAGGCCAAGGGAACCAACTCTCAACGAGGCCCTCTCCTCCATCATGGGAGCATACCACCACTCCCAGGAGACGATGGCGACGGTCCTGGACAAGTTGCAGGAGACCCTGCGTCTGCAGGAGGAGCAGTATTTGGGGTTCAGGGAGGAGCTCAGGACCATCGGCTCCGCCCTGGGCACCATCGTAGGGTGCTGACGGACATTCAAAAGGCCTTGAGGGACACCGTGGCACTCCAAGGGGCCCCTGACACTAGCCAGGACGATGAACTGCCCACCACCTCCGCCAGTGCTAGTGGACAGGACGCCCGCCACAGGACCACCACACCAGCACCCCATCCCCTGCAGACGGACAACCACCACGCAAGCGGGCCCTGAGATCCAGGAACAGGACAGAGCAAGATGGCAAGACGAATATGTGACAGAACAACTAGGTCCTAAAAAACTATAGCCTAAACCACTACTGCTAAACAACTAAAAAGTCTCTACAACTAAGTACTGAACAACTACTGTCTGAACAACTATTGTGTCTGAATAACAATTGCCTGAACAACTAATATATATATATATTCTAAACAACTAATAAACCATAAAAACCAAAAGGAAAACCTTACCTTAAAATTAGTTGTTCAGACAATTGTTATTCAGGCACAATTGTTGTTTAGACAGTAGTTGTTCAGTACTTAGTTGTAGAGACTTTTTAGTTGTTTAGCAGTAGTGGTTCAGGCAAGTAGTGGTTTAGACTTAGTTGTTCAGGATGTTTCCCGGCAAGACCCCCGCCAGGAAATAAGACCACCCTGATTGTCCCCCCATTGTCCCACTTTGTTACCCTGTCCAAATCGGAACTGCCCCAGCTCCACTTCCAATGGCCAGATGTGCAATGCACCTGTGAGACTAATAGACTGGACTCTGGCATGGACATTCCTCCACCATCACCCATCACCATTTTACAACCCCCCTTCATTTTTTAGCACTTAAATAAACACCCTTGAAACACTAAAAAAACTGGAGTCAGTCTATGATTTGTAATTTTGTATTATCAATTACAGTGTCATAATGGGTTACCCATTGGAAGGCTAACATACCAATGTCACACATCACAAGCCCTTCAAGGATGCAAGCAGTTGACATGTAGGTTACTTAATTTGTGAAACTGAAATGGAAGGGGACAACTCAGTTAACAAATAGTGAGTGAAATGTCGGTACAGGATAGAGGTAGACGTGTGAAAGTTAATGTAATGTTAAACCAGAAAATGTACTCACCTGAGTTTCACTGGAAATATTGCTGTATGACTGACTCCCTGTTATCGTTTTCTTCTTCCTCAGCTTCATCCTCATCACTGTCCACAGGCTCCACAGGCTCCACAGCTTCTACAACACCGTCATCTGGATCATCCTCCTGCAGAAAAGGCACCTGGCGTCGCAATGCCAAATTATGGAGCATGGAGCAGGCGATGATGATGTCGCACACCTTCTTCGGTGAGTAGAATAGGGACACACCTGTCATATGGAGGCACCTGAACCTGGCCTTCAGGAGGCCGAAGGTGCGTTCGATAACCCCCCTAGTCCGCCCATGAGCCTCATTGTAGCGTTCCTCTGCCCTGGTCCTGGGATTCCTCACTGGGGTCAATAGCCAGGAAAGGTTGGGGTAACCAGAGTCCCCCAATAGCCATACACGGTGCCTCTGGAGTTGACCCATCATATCAGGGATGCTGCTATTCCGCAGGATGTAGGTGTCATGCACAGAGCCAGGGAACATAGCATTTACCTGCGAGATGTACTGGTCTGCCAAACAGACCATCTGGACATTCATCGAATGATAACTCTTCCGGCTCCTGTACACCTGTTCATTCCTGCGGGGGGGACCAGAGCTACATGGGTCCCATCAATGGCACCTATGACGTTGGGGATATGTCCAAGGGCATAGAAGTCACCTTTCACTGTAGGCAAATCCTCCACCTCAGGGAAAATGATGTATTCCTTACGTATTTCAGCAGGGCAGACAACACTCTGGACAACACGTTGGAAAACATAGGCTGGGACATCCCTGATGCCATGGCCACTGTTGTCTGAATAGACCCACTTGCAAGGAAATGGAGCACTGAAAGCTCCTGCACGTCAGGGGGGATCCCAGTCGGATGGCGGATTGGTGACATCAGGTCTGGCTCCAACTGGGTACATAGTTCCTGGATTGTGGCACGGTCAAACCTGCAGGTGACGATTAAATGTCTCTCTTCCATTGTCAACAGGTCCACCAGTGGTCGGTACACCGGAGGATTCCGCCATCTTCTCATATGTCCCAGCTGACGGTGCCTAAGAAGGACAACAGCGAAGAAACAGTCACTATTCCTCCAGGTATGTACCCACAGTCACACACAAGACTACACCAGACAATAAATCCTTCCTGTATGTGTGTTGAGTGTAGGCCTCGGTATGTGTGACGCAGTTGAAAATGAATCCATGTGGGCCCCTGAAATGGCGGCTGCCTGACCTCTAAACTGGGACAATGGGATTGTGGGGTAACAGTGCTGGCGTTGCACACCGTCGCGGTAGGCGGTCGTAGACCGTGGCGCAATGCTGCATTGGTTAAAATTGGAACCTATGGGTCCCAGGAGCCAATGAACAGGTGCGCCGGCGGTGATGATGCGCCCCACCGCGGACGTCACCGCCGTGGACATGACCGCCATTTTCTATCTGTTCAATCACTAGATACCTGACCTTCGACAGGAGAGGACCTACACTGCTAGTGCTGCTGTGACCTCGGTCTGGAAGCGACGATGGCTGCTGCGTCTGGGGAAAGGGCCCCTGCCTTCACTGCACAGGAGTTGGAGAAACTTGTGGATGGGGTCCTCCCCCAGTACATGCTACTCTACGGTCCTCCAGACCAACAGGTTAGTACACAGGGAGCACGTTGTATGGGCTAGGCCTGGGTGGACAGGGCTGGGTGGAAGAGGGAAGGGGGCAGAGTTCATACTACAGTAAAGCATGGGAATAAATGGGCCACATGGTCAGAGTAGGGAGGGGGCCACTCACATTGATGGTGCAGTTGATAATGACTGTTCCTCTTCCCTTGTGCATGTCATGTAGGTCAGCGCCCACCAGAAGAGGGGCATTTGGCGTGCCATCGCCAAGGAGGTCCGGACCCTGGGGGCCCACCAGAGACGGAGCACCCACTGCCGGAAGAGATGGGAGGACATTCGCCGCTGCAGCAAGAACACGGCGGAGGATCAGCTGGGGATGGCCTCCCAACGTGGGAGGGGTGCCCGTCGCACCATGACCCCCCCTGATGTTCCGGATCCTGGCGGTGGCCTACCCGGAGTTGGATGGGCGCTTAAGGACATCACAGCAGACACAAGGGGGTGAGTACAACCTCATTCTGCTGACTTTGCGTGCAGTGGAGGGGTCTGGCTGGGGGAGGTGGGCTGTGTGTGTCCCTAGGCCCGGGCGAGTTAGGTAGGCAAGGCCCCTCCGTAATGTAGGCCATGTGGCACTCTACCCCACCTCAGAAGAGTGGCAAGTTGAGGTATAGTTGCCCCTGTGGCATCCATGTGCGCAGATTTCCACCATTGCCATGTAGGCCATATCCCAGATATTGCATGTGCAGAGGCCAGGAGCACGGCGTTATGCATGGGGCTGCTGCGTCTGTCTTGTCCGCCAACGGTAGCGGTATGCCATGCACTAAAACTCTCTTTCTTCTGTCTCCCCCCCCCTTTTCCTGCTCTCCCTGTCCTTTTGTACATCAGCATCATCAGGCGGAGGTACAGTGGCACCGGAGCACGAGGGAGCTGCATCCCACATGGCCATGGTGGGCCACACCACAGACTCTGAATGCACCAGTGGGACGGAGGGCGAGGGGAGCTTCACGTCGGCCACCGGATCACCAACCAGCGACACGGACTCGTCCGTCGATGGGAGCTCCCCTGTGGTGGCGGCACCATCTGTGCGCCCCACTTCTACAGGTACAGCTGCCACCTCCCCTACCAGCACCGCCCTCCCAGCAGCCCCTCAGCGTTCGCCCCGTGCCCGCTCACCCAGGAGGGTGGGCATCACCTTCGCCCCAGGCACCTCAGGCCCTGCCCCAGTCACCACTGCTGCCCTCAGTGAGGAGGCCATTGACCTCCTCAGGTCACTCACTGTTGGGCAGTCTACCATTGTGAATGCCATCCAGGGTGTAGAACGAGAGTTGCAACACAGTAATGCATTCCTGGAGGGCATTCATTCTGGTCAGGCTGCCCTTCAGCGAACCCTGCAATCTCTGGCCTCAGCACTGATGGCAGCCATTGTCCCTGTGTCTAGCCCCCCCCCTCCAACTTCCTCCACCCAGACCCAATCCCCTGTACACCAGCCCACCCCAAGCACACCTACAGACCAGCATGCACACAAGTCAACACACACAAGTAGCTCAAGCAAACATAGGCACCACACACACCGCAGGCACTCACACAAGCATCACATCCATACAGATACAGCAACATCCACTGTCTCCACTGTGTCCCCCTCCTCTTCTTCTCCCTCCTCCCTCCCAGTCTCGTCTACACACACACCTGCATGCACCACATCTACAGGCACTAGGACTCGCACCAGGACACCCAGCACCACAAGCCGCTCACCTGCACTCACCACCTCCACTGCCATTTACACGTCCCCTGTGTCCTCTCCCAGTGTGTCTGTGACGCCCCCTCCCAAAGTACCCAAACGCCGGCAATCACTCACCCAACATCCATCCACCTCACAACAGCCTCCAGTACCTGCACCTGCACCCAAAACACCTAAAGTGACACCTTCTACAACCACCTCCTCTTCCTCCACTCCCAGACCCCCTCCAGCTACCCATCCCAGTGTCCGTCAGAAACTGTCCCTATGTCAAATTGACCTTTTTGCCCCCACCCTCCCCTCCAATTCATCAGTCCCGTCGTAGCGCCTCAGCCAAAAAGCCTCCAGTACCAGTGGTGCGTGTTCCAGGTATTTGGAGTGCACCATCCACCAGGGCAGGCAGTAGGACCCGGAGCCAAGGCACTGGCAGCCCACCCCCTGTAAAGGCTCTGAAATTGGAGAGTGGACGACGGGACCGTGTCAAGACTCCTGGTGGGACAACAAGTGAAATGGGATCGAAGGCGATTGGTGAGTCAGCTGTAACTCCAAAAAAGGTGGGGAAGGTCCAGAGGAAGTCTCCCCAGCCTGTTGTGAGTGTCACGGCGGAGAAGTGCACCATCATTTCCGGCGGTCCAGACACAACCGCCAGCACCGTCGTCACTGGTCCAGAGAGCACCGCCGGAGTCACAGCCCAGGAGGGCCCAAGTATCGTCACTGGTCAGGAGACCACCGCCGGAGTCACAGCACAGGAGGGCCCAAGTATCGTTACTGGTCCAGAGACCACAGCCGGAGTCACAGCCCAGGAGGGCCCAAGTATCGTCACTGGTCCAGAGACCACCGCCAAAGTCACAGCCCAGGAGGGCCCAAGTATTGTTACTGGTCAGGAGACCACCGCCGGAGTCACAGCCCAGGAGGGCCCAAGTATCGTCACTGGTCCAGAGACCACCGCCAGAGTCACAGCCCAGGAGGGCCCAAGTATTGTTACTGGTCAGGAGACCACCGCCGGAGTCACAGCCCAGGAGGGCCCAAGTATCGTCACTTGTCCAGAGACCACCGCCGGAGTCACAGCCCAGGAGGGCCCAAGTATTGTTACTGGTCAGGAGACCACTGCCGGAGTCACAGCCCAGGAGGGCCCAAGTATCGTCACTGGTCCAGAGACCACCGCCAGAGTCACAGCCCAGGAGGGCCCAAGTATCGCTATTGGTCAGGAGACCACCGCCGGAGTCACAGCCCAGGAGGGCCCAAGTATCGTTACTGGTCAGGAGACCACCGCCGGAGTCACAGCCCAGGAGGGCCCAAGTATCGTCACTTGTCCAGAGACCACCGCCGGAGTCACAGCCCAGGAGGGCCCAAGTATTGTTACTGGTCAGGAGACCACCGCCGGAGTCACAGCCCAGGAGGGCCCAAGTATCGTTACTGGTCAGGAGACCACCGCCGGAGTCACAGCCCAGGAGGGCCCAAGTATCGTCACTTGTCCAGAGACCACCGCCGGAGTCACAGCCCAGGAGGGCCCAAGTATTGTTACTGGTCAGGAGACCACCGCCGGAGTCACAGCCCAGGAGGGCCCAAGTATCGTCACTGGTCCAGAGACCACCGCCAGAGTCACAGCCCAGGAGGGCCCAAGTATCGTTATTGGTCAGGAGACCACCACCGGAGTCACAGCCCAGGAGGGCCCAAGTATCGTTACTGGTCAGGAGACCACCGCCGGAGTCACAGCCCAGGAGGGCCCAAGTATCGTCACTTGTCCAGAGACCACTGCCGGAGTCACAGCCCAGGAGGGCCCAAGTATTGTTACTGGTCAGGAGACCACTGCCGGAGTCACAGCCCAGGAGGGCCCAAGTATCGTCACTGGTCCAGAGACCACCGCCGGAGTCACAGCCCAGGAGGGCCCAAGTATTGTTACTGGTCAGGAGACCACTGCCGGAGTCACAGCCCAGGAGGGCCCAAGTATCGTCACTGGTCCAGAGACCACCGCCAGAGTCACAGCCCAGGAGGGCCCAAGTATCGTTACTGGTCAGGAGACCACCGCCGGAGTCACAGCCCAGGAGGGCCCAAGTATCGTCACTTGTCCAGAGACCACCGCCGGAGTCACAGCGCAGGAGGGCCCAAGTATTGTTACTGGTCAGGAGACCACCGCCGGAGTCACAGCCCAGGAGGGCCCAAGTATCGTTATTGGTCAGGAGACCACCGCCGGAGTCACAGCCCAGGAGGGCCCAAGTATCGTCACTGGTCAAGAGACCACCGCCTGAGTCACAGCCCAGGAGGGCCCAAGTATCGTCACTGCTCCAGAGACCACCGCCAGAGTCACAGCCCAGGAGGGCCCAAGTATCGTTATTGGTCAGGAGACCACCGCCGGAGTCACAGCCCAGGAGGGCCCAAGTATTGTCACTGGTCCAGAGACCACCGCCTGAGTCACAGCCCAGGAGGGGACAGGATGCCACAGCCCCGCTGGCCAATGATGGAACGTCATGCCACACACCAATGTCCAGTGTGAAGATCGTCATGCCACACACCAATGCCCAGTGTGAAGATCGTCATGCCACACACCAATGTCCAGTGTGAAGATCGTCATGCCACACACCAATGTCCAGTGTGGAGATCGTCATGCCACACACCAATGTCCAGCGTGAAGATGCCACACACCAATGTCCAGTGTGAAGATCGTCATGCCACACACCAATGTCCAGTGTGGAGATCGTCATGCCACACACCAATGTCAAGTGTGAAGATCGTCATGCCACACACCAATGTCCAGTGTGGAGATCGTCATGCCACACACCAATGTCCAGTATGGAGATCGTCATGCCACACACCAATGTCCAGTGTGGAGATCGTCATGCCACACACCAATGTCCAGTATGGAGATCGTCATGCCACACACCAATGTCCAGTATGGAGATCGTCATGCCACACACCAATGTCAGTATCAGAATCGCCATGTCAAAGCACCGCTGAACAGTCCTGAACCGCCATGGCAAAGCACCGCTGAACAGGGCAAAGACCGCCATGGCAAAGCACCGCTGAACAGTCCTGAACCACCATGTCAAAGCACCGCTGAACAGGGCAAAGACCGCCATGTCAAAGCACCGCTGAACAGTCCTGAGCCGCCATGGCAAAGCACCGCTGAACAGGGCAAAGACCGCCATGGCAAAGCACCGCTGAATAGGGCACAGACAGCCATGTCAAAGCACCGCTGAACAGTCCTGAGCCACCATGGCAAAGCACCGCTGAACAGGGCAAAGACCGCCATGGCAAAGCACCGCTGAACAGGGCAAAGACCGCCATGGCAAAGCACCGCTGAACAGGGCACAGACCGCCATGTCAAAGCACCGCTGAACAGTCCTGAGCCGCCATGGCGAAGCACCGCTGAACAGGGCAAAGACCGCCATTGCAAAGCACAGCTGAACAGTCCTGAACCGCCATGTCAAAGCACCGCTGAACAGGGCAAAGACCGCCATGGCAAAGCACTGCTGAACAGTCCAGAGCCGCCATGGCAAAGCACCGCTGAACAGGGCAAAGACCGCCATGGCAAAGCACCGCTGAACAGTCCTGAACCGCCATGTCAAAGCACCGCTGAACAGGGCAAGGACCGCCATGGCAAAGCACCGCTGAACAGTCCTGAACCGCCATGGCAAATCACCGCTGAACAGTCCTGAACCGCCATGGCAAAGCACCGCTGAACAGGGCAAAGACCGTGTAGGAATGAATGTACCGCCACTTCAGGCATCCTTATCCCATGTGCAGCTGGGACAGTGACAGGACAGGAACTTGCACGGGGAGACTCATCCAGTCTGGGCACCAGTCACCCTCCAGAACCAGTGGAGACCTGCATCTACTTGAGAGACTGTGGCTTTGCACTCCCCAGGATGGCACAGTGGGCAAACCACCCACTGTAGTGACTTGAGAGACTGTGGCTTTGCACTCCCCAGGATGGTACAGTGGGCAACCCACCCACTGTAGAGACTTGAGAGACTGTGGCTTTGCACTCCCCAGGATGGCACAGTGGGCAAGCCACCCACTGTAGAGACTTGAGAGACTGTGGCTTTGCACTCCCCAGGATGGTCCAGTGGGCAAGCCACCCACTGTAAAGACTTGAGAGACTGTGGCTTTGCACTCCCCAGGATACATCAATGGGCATGGAGCCCCGTTGTGGATCTGGCTTTGCAGTCATGTGCCTGAGGTGCCCCCCCTTCCCTTCCCCCTGAGGTGCCTGTAGTGTTTCTATCTGATGCCCCGGCAGTGTTCTCTCCGATTTTGGTCAGGTATCTATTGTGGGCCTCGCCCATGCATTTTTGGACTGTTGGTGCACGGACTTTGTTGTGTACATAACTGCACTACATCTTGTATTGTATATATAATTATGAGTGATTTAGAGATATATATCTGTATATTTTTGTATGACATGTATATTGGCACATTACAATGTTTGACTGAAATTCGCTTTGTCTTTGCATTCTTCCGGGGGGATTGTGGGTTGTTAATGTGATATTTTTGACTGCATTGGTGTGTATGTTGTAATATGCGAGGGTGGGGGTGGGGGTGTTTGTTGGGTGTCCCCCTTACTTTTGCCTCCCCCCTCCCCGTGTCGTCGATGCAGTACTCACCGGTATCTTCTGCACCTATGTCGCTGTTGGTCGTAGAGGAGCAGAAAGACAAGGGCAGGTAGTATTTGGAGTTCCGGGTCAATGGAGTCGTCGTTCCTCGTGGGATGTGTTCAGGTGAACGTTTTCCCATAGCAAAAGCTGTTTGCGCCGTGTTTTTATCCACGGTGAATCCGCCCCGTAAAAGGTGGCGGATTGGCGGGTTGTAATGGTGTGGGCGGTACATTGTCTTCCGCCTGTCTGTTGGCGGTAACCGCCGCGCTGCTTGTCTGTACCGGCGTGGCCGGCGGTGTGTTAAAGTCGCTGTCTTTGTTGGCGGCTTCTGCCACGGTCATAATTCCCTTTTTTTGTCCGGTGGCCTGTTTGCGGTATTAGCGCACCTTTTACACCGTCCGCCAGGGTTGTAATGACCACCTATATCCTCTGAGATACTTTTGGCATATTGTCACTAAAATAAAGTACCTTTATTTTTAGTAACTCTGAGTATTGTGTTTTCTTATGATATAGTGCTATATGATCTAAGTGGTATAGTAGGAGCTTTGCATGTCTCCTAGTTCAGCCTAAGCTGCTCTGCTATAGCTACCTCTATCAGCCTAAGCTGCTAGAACACCCCTAACCTACTAATAAGGGATAACTGGACCTGGCACAAGGTGTAAGTACCACAAGGTACCCACTATAAGGCAGGCCAGCCTCCTACACTCCCCCCCCGGTCTTCCCCTAGGGTCAGGCTTTCCAGGTCCCAGCCCAGCACCTCAGCCACCAAATCCCGAGGCACAGTGGTGCCAGCAACTGCGGGATCATTGAGTGCGCCACCCATAAGGGCTGCCAGTGTGCCACGTTGCGAGGTCAAAGACATTCCGCCACCTGCCAAGGTGAAGAAGATGCCCACACCCCGGAGGGAGAAGCCGCACCTATCAGCCACCAAGGGCTCATCCAAAACAAAAGAGGAGAGTGGCAAGACACCTGCGGCACCATCAAAGGTGGGGAAGGGACACAAGCCAAAGAGCAGGTCAGGACAGGGCACGGTGGCTCCGACTGAGGGACTTGAGTCACCCCTTCTGTCTACCACTACACCAACCTGTACGGCGGCGAACACGGCCACCAGCACCGCCACCTGCACGGCCACCAGCACCACCACCTGCACCGCCACCAGCACAGCCAGCTGCACCGCCACCTGCATGTCTGCAGCCTCAGCAACAGTCCCCAGCATCTTCCCCAGTGGGCAGCCGTCCAAAGCTGCAGCAGACGTCCTGCTGTGTCTCTCAACAGGTGCTGCCACAGACACCGCCGCAAGCACCGCCACCAGCCCTGCGACGTGCTCAGACAGTGGCACCACTACTGACATGGCTACCATCCCCAGTGGGCAGCCGTCCGAGGCTGGAGGAGACTTCTTGGACCCTGCCCAGCTTCCATGAGGCATGACTCTCATTATTGTTTGCACCTGCAGGTGGAAGGTGAAGCCGCAGCAGGGTGGGGTATGTCTCTGCCTCCATGGCGTATCATGCTACCTGTTCCTAGGCAATCTCGTGGCACACACACACCCATGAGAGGTAATGGGACCAGCCACACTGCATGTGGAGCACTCTGGGCACAAAGCCTCCTCCAGAACCAGTGGAGAATCACATCCACTACCTCAGTCCTTGGCAGGATGAAGCTCTCTGGGCACAAAGCCCCCTTCAGAACCAGTGGAGAATCCCATCCACTACCTCAGTCCTTGGCAGGATGAAGCTCTCTGGGCACAAAGCCCCCTCCAGAACCAGTGGAGAATCACATCCACTACCTCAGTCCTTGGCAGGATGAGACTCTCTGGGCACAAAGCCCCCTCCAGAACTAGTGGAGAATGACATCCACTTGAGAGACTGTGGCTTTGAACTCCCCAGGATAAAGCAGTGAGCAAACCACCCACTGGAAAGACTTGAGAGACTGTGGCTTTGCACTCCCCAGGATAAAGCAGTGGGCAAACCACCCACTGGAAAGACTTGAGAGACTGTGGCTTTACACTCTCCATGATAAACCAGTGGGCAAACCACCCACTTGAAAGACTTGTGAGACTGTGGCTTTGCACTCCTCAGGATACAGCAGTGGGCATGGAGCCCCCTCGTGCAGCAGTGGCGTCGTGCGTTCATCCGGCTGAGGTGCCCCCCTTCCCTTACCACTGAGGTGCCTGTTTAATTTCGATCTGATGCCCCAGCAGTGTTCTCTCCGTTTCGTGTCAGGTATCTTGTGTGGGCTTCGCCCATGCATTTTGGGACCAGTGGTCCACGGACAATGGGCCTGATTACAACTTTGGAGGAGGTGTTAATCCGTCCCAAATGTGACGGATATACCACCAGCCGTATTACGAGTTCCATAGGAGATAATGGACTCGTAATACAGCTGGTGGTATATTTGTCACTTTACCGTCACTTTTGGGACGGATTAACACCTCCTCCAAAGTTGTAATCAGGCCCAATGATTGGTACACTATCCGGACTTGTGTAGTTGGTGTACATATTTGTATATACTGAATTTTGAACTTTCACTATCTGTTTTTTTGTGATTACACTTGTTACAATCATTTCCTTTT
This sequence comes from Pleurodeles waltl, assembly GCF_031143425.1. NCBI lineage: Eukaryota > Metazoa > Chordata > Amphibia > Caudata > Salamandridae > Pleurodeles > Pleurodeles waltl. The sequence continues at coordinate 468,650,078 of NC_090449.1, read as the reverse complement.
GTCCTTGCGTTCTTCCAGGGGGTGAGGGGGTATATATGTAATGTTGCTGCATGTATTTGTGTGTATGGTGTTGTAAAACTGTAAACTTTGCACTTGTATAGCGCACTACTCACCCGTTAGGGTCTCAAGGTGCAGTACGCATACCGCTGTGGAAACCCTCCTGGCTTTTCCCTGTGAGGCGCCCACTCCTGGACAGCCCCAGGGTGAAGCCAAGCATTCAAGCGCTGTGAGGGCCGTTGTGGAGATTAAGCAAGCTATTGCCCAGAGTTACAGAGTGGGACCCATTAATTAGATTAGGCACTGAAGTGAGAATTATCTGGTCCAAGGGAATTGAGCCCAAAACCCACAGAGGTGGGAATTGAACCCTGGTCCCGTACCAGATCGCTGCATCGGGTTTGCTGCTCTAACCATTGTGCCACACTTCTCCAACTCTGTTGTGTGTTGCGTGTGTGTCACTCTCTTTTCCCTCACCCCTCCCCTGTGTTGTAGGTGCAGTACTCACCGTGGTCGTCTACGGCATCTGTCCTGCTCCTGATAGAGCAGGAGGAAGACTAGCATGGGCAGTACGTGTATCTCGGGCTCCATGGCGTCCCGGTTTCTTGTTGGGTGTCGAGAGATGAGTGGTTTCCCTTCTATGTACTGTTTCCTCCATGCTTTTGATAGCGTTGGTTCCAGCCCGGAAAATGTGACAGATAGGCATGTTGGAATACAGTGGGCGCTACTTTGTCCTCCGCCTGTCTGTTGGTGGTTACCACCATGGTGTATGTTTCTACCGCTGTGGCAGTCGGAGTGTTAAAGTGGCTGTCTATGTTGGTGGTTTCCGCCGTGGTCGTGATTCCTTTTTTTTTTCGCCGGCCTGTTGGCGGTATTACCGCCGCTTTAGCACCGACCACCAGGGTTGTAATGAGGGCCTAAGTCAACTTAACCATGTTTAAGGGGGAATACAGGCACTTTACTACTGATTAGCAGCGGCAGAGTGCACAGAATTCTAAAGCCAGAACAGCAACGCAGACAACTGTCTGGAGGCACATCACGCAAAAGATTGTAATTTCCTAAAGCGACCCCCCCAGCAGAAAGTGGGGAGAACTATCCACTCTCATGGGTGTTCTCATCGCTAAGGCAAAAAAGCCTGGAAAGACAATCAGCATTGGCATGGTCAGTTCCTTGGCAGTGCTCCACCATGAAGTCTATACCATGGAAGGAGATGTACCACCTCAAAAGTGATTAATTCGCTCCCTTGGATTGTATGGCCCACCTGAGAGAACTGTGGTCTGGCTGAATTTGGAACTGAGTACCAGACAGGTATGGTTTCAGTTTCTTCAGATACCAGACCACAGTAAATGCTTCCTTTTCAATGGCCCTCCAACTTTGCTCCCTGAGTAGTAGCAGTCTTCTGAAGAACACTACAGGCTGGTCCACGTCCTCATTAATGAGCTGTGAAGGAAGTTCCCATATGCCATACTTTAAAGCATTGTCTGCACCACAATGTACTTGAAGTTGAGTGCCTTGAGAACTGGGGTAGTGCATAGTGCCATCTTTAGGGTGTCAAAACCGTTTTGTCAAGTCTCAATCAAGATCACCTTACTAGGTTGCTACTTTGAAGTAAATTTAGTCAGGGGTACAACAATGCTTCAAACTTAGGGTAGTAGCCTGTGAAGCTCACAAAGGCTCCCCCTGGGTCTAGGCCGTGGGAGGCTCCCAGGCCATGATTGTCTGGATTTTGGGTTGAAGGGGCTCCATTTCCTTTATGCCAACCAGCTAGTCCAGGTATACCAAAGATCACTGGGCACTTTCTTGCCTTGATAGTCAGACCTGCCTGTTGCACAGCCTGCAGAATGTCATGTAGGTGGGCAAGTGGTAGTCCCAGCTGGAGCTGAAGACTGCAAATGTGTCCAAGCAGGCAACACTGAGCCATCCAACCACGCGAGGAGCCAGTTGACCAACTTCTGGAAGGTGCAGGGACATTCTTTAATCTGAAGACATTACCCGGAAGTGGAAATATCTCTCCAGTGTGGAGAATGCGGACCTCTCCTAAGCACCCTCAGACAATCTGCCAGTACCCGATATAAAATCACAGATAATGAGGCACTTGGCATCCCAGTATCTAATGATGACCTCATCAGATCAGTGTATGGGATGCACATCAGTCTTGTTGACTGAGTTGAGTTCACTGTAGTTAACAAAGAACCTCAGTTCTGGGGTGACACCAGGTGGAGTAGTCTTTAGTTCCAAGAACACTGGGCTGGATCAGGGAATACTGGAGGGCTCAATCACCCTCAGCATCTTCGTTACCTCATTCTCAATGCTGGCTCTCTATTTAGCTGATAGCCTGTAGATTTTGTTCTTTACAGGGATCCCGTCCGTTGCATCTGTTTCACAGGAACACCAGTCGGTAAGTCCAGAGGTCAACGAAAACAAAGAGGCAAATTGTCCCAGCAACTGGCAGCATTCACACTGTTGCTATGGTGTCAGTGGGGAAGAGGATTGAGCCATCTTGCTCCTTGCATGACAGGAAATCTGGACATGGTTCTTTTTCCTCCTCTCCTCCACAATCTGTCACTATGGGCTTGGGTAACGCAAACCTCCCAAAGTGAGGTTTTAGTTTATTAACATGCAGGAGCCTCAAAGCATTTCTGAGAGTCTGGAGGCCTACCAGAGTTATAACCTCCCTCTTCTTTTCCTTGAGTTCATTCAGTCCGATCCACTTGTCCTGCAAAACCCACGGTTCCATGGGTTCCATTACAAGCACCTTTTGGTCAACTTGATACCTTACTAGAGTGGCCTTCTGGTCATACCACTGCTTAGCATTTCCTGACTGGCTGTCCTGGTTCTTAGGGTTAGCATGTAGTCTATCACGTCTTGTGAATTTTCCCTGGGTGTCATTCTCTCACCATTCTTTACCAAGACTGAGAGGTCCTCTCACAGGGACTCCAAATAGAAGTTTTAAGAGGCTGAAGTCCACTCCCTTCTGAGGCATCTTGTTGTAGACAAACAGGAAGCATGGTGGTAAGATTGTCCCACTTACGCCTTAAGGGCTAAGAGAGGCACATAATCATGACTTTCAGGGTCTTGTTGAACCTCTCAACAAGTCCATTGTTCTGGGTGTGATAGGATTTAGACAATGTGTAGATATCTCCACGCTCATCCCACATGCACTTCATGTACCCTGACAAGAAGTTTGCCCCCAGACAGATACTACCTCCTTAGGAAACTCTACATGGATAAATATTCCTACTAGTGCCGTAGCCACCACAGGCGCAGTCATTGTCCTCAGGGGTATGGCCTCAGGGTACCTGGTGACATGGTCACCAACACCAGGATTAGCATGTTCCCTGAGACTGTCTTAGGGTCAAGGGGAACAACAAAATCACACTTTCCTCATACCTTACAGAAATCATCCATATACACTGGATTCCACTTTTATTGTTTAGAACTAAGGGCACACATCCCACAGTTGGTGAACAAATTGAAGAAATTTTGGGCCAATGTGTTCAAAAAAGGTTTTGTAAACCCAAAAAATGTAGCATATATTAGGTGGCACTCAAAGCAATATAATGAAGGAGTGAAAAAATCGAATACAAATGTATACATGAGGTGCCACACTTAGATAACCACCATGTGCCGGTAGAAGAGTGCTACCGATTGGCTGATCTCATCTTCAGCAGAACCCTACAGATGTAGGAGAAAGCAAGGCTACATTTGAAAAAACTACTTATTGGGAGAGGGCATGGACGTATGTACTTGTTCTCCTCTATGTACAGGTCCTCCTCCTCCGGGATGGACTCCTCCCAGATCATGGGAATTTAAAAAAAACATTGATTTTTTTGTTTTCAAAACACAACAAACAGCTGTAGAGATAGTGGTATGCACATTTCTTCACATACCATGTTGAGGCGCTTTAACAGCACCCCATCTGCCATTCATGTAATCATTAGACTCCATACGTCAAGAGAAAATCAAATATGGTACTTATATCCTGAACATCCCAGCTATGTTAAGGGTGCAGTTCTGTTCTCCATTAGAAGTGCCTCATTCCCTGTGCACACAGACTCATCATCACTCTCTGAGTACTCCACACCTGCACGTGTTCATGAAAAGGAGTCACACACATCCCTCCGATCATAGGTATTTTAGAAGCTGGCTTCCTACGCCTCCTGCTTCCTCTCTTCTTGGCTAGAACCAGTGCAACTCTTCCAGGCTCCAAGTCCTGTGGACTATACGGGTAGTCTGCCATAAACTGTGTACTCAAGGGCGCCCACTCAGAAAAACTCAAGATTTCAGAATGGTCCAGGCATCTACTTCCTTTCAGATGATCCATGTCTTCCCCCCCAAAAAAAAACAACTGGCAAGGCTGGGATCACACCTTTTTTCAGAGGACACCCCCCCACCCCAACCACAGAGAGATCCCTGCCACAGGAAGGTGGCTGACCTGGCTTTAAGCAGTAACCACTTAGTGGGCTACTGCCAGTCCTTTTGGTATGAGGTATGTGGGCCTGGGAAATCATCATTTTTTTATACAGGGACACTGAGATAATCATTGTTTACTCCCTAGTGCTAAGCAGGGCAACTTCGTTCCCCTGCACTACAGTGGCAATCCCTGGGAATTTCCCTTTGGTGGGGGGGTGGGGCTGGGGGGGGCTTCCTGGAACATACTAGTGCCCTCATTATGGCATTTGCGGTCAGCTAAATGCAACGCCGGCAATGGCGGTAGTTCCGTCACCAGGTTGGCAGTGAAGACCACTAAATTATGACCATGGTGGTGATCCCTTCCATAGGCAGCCAATGTACCTCCCGAACCAACAGTGCGGTCTGTCCACTGACCACGGCCGTAGGCATCTTCAGGCTGACGGAAGTCAACAATCTGCCCACCATATTATAACACAGCAGACCGCCAGGATTTCCGGGGTGGGACCACTGCCACCAAAAGCCTAGTGGAAACACATCATATAAAAGGAGACACTTACCTCCAGGTACACAGAGGACTCTGCGATCGCCATGGAACCCAAACTGAAAGTCCTGCCGATGCTGTGCCACGCCATGGCAGTCCAGGAGCAGCAATGCCGTCCAAGACGATGATGGTGAGTACAGCCGCCTAGCACACAACAGCGGGAGGGGAGAGTGGCACACCCACATGCACAACCCACACCATACACACATACCACACTCTGAGAACCATTTGCAGAATGAATCAAGAACAACATAACTGAGGAGCAAAGAAAGCCAGAACACATACCTCTGGTCCAACCACTTTAATTATGTGGGAACAGCGATCTCAAGTTAAATAACACATATGCAGGAAGGGCCACTGGCCAGTCCATTGTCAATGAATAGCCACAGGACAATGCCTAAGGCCCAACTTGATTCCTGACAGCCCAAGTCACTCCACTGGGCAGGGGCATCATGATGATGGTAGGCAGGCATCTGAGGGGGCAGGTGGGTGTGGGGGGGTTCTTGGGAGGGGGGTCCTTGGACTTGGGTTTGGGAGGAGGCAAGTCCTTACTATTTTGTCTAGGGGCTGGGAGTAGGCTTGGAGCAAGGGGTAGAGTGGGAGTCTTGTGTCCCTTACTGTTAGGCTTTGCTACAGGGGGAGGGACATGAGAGGACTGGATGCTGGAGGTACTGGGCTGGGCAGGACGGGAGGAGGGAAGAGGTCAAGGCGGGAAAGGAAAACTTTCTTAGGTCCCATGGGGCGGGTTGTGGGAGGAGGTTTGGGAGTGGAGGTAGAGGGAGTGGTTGTAGGAGGAGTAGGTGTGCTGGACTTGGGTGCAGGTGCATGGACAATGTCCCTGTGTGAGGTGGATGGCTTTTGAGTGTCTGAGTGGGAGCGTTTATGTGTTATTAGAGGTGGGGCAGACAGGGTGGGAGAGGGCAAACAGGACATGTGCATGTATGTTGTGGTGGTGTCTGCAAGTGAGGTGGGTGTGCTGCATGAGGTTGTGATGGTGGTGGTAGTGACGGTATATGGGGTGCTAGTATGCGTGTCTGGTGTTGTGGTGACTGTGGGCAAGGCTGTACAGGTGGCAGGATCTGGGACTGATGATGCAGTGCATGCAGGTGTGTGTGCTGATGTGACTGTGAGGAGGAAGGGGAGACAATGGAGGCAGTGGCTGTTGTATGTGCTTCTGTAGGTTGGCTGTATGTGTGCTTGTGGCGCGAAGTGTGGAGCCTGTATTTGTCTGTGCAAGTCCTGTCTGTTGTTTTGGGTGCATGTGTGTCAGATTGTGTGCATTGGATGGGTTGGGGGAGAGGGCTTTGGGACTGGGAACAGGTAGTTGGAGGTGGGACGGACGAACCAGGGACACTGGCTGCCATCAAAGAAGGGGGCAGAGCCTGAAACAATCTCTGTAGGGCAGCCAAGCCACTGTGAATGCCCTCCAGGTAGGCATTGCGTTGCTGCATCTGGGATGCCAGCCTCTGGATGGCACTCACTATGGTTGACTGCCCTACAGAGATGGATCTCAGAAGGTCAATAGCCTCTTCAGTGAGGGCTGACTGGGGCAGGGCCTGAGGTGCCTGGGACAAAGGAGATGCCCACCCTCCTGGGTGAGCGGGCACGGGCAACTGGGTGGGGGGCTACTGGGAGGGCGGTGATGGTACAGGGGTGTTGGAAGATCTTGTAGCTGGGGTGGTCCCAGAAGGGTCCGCCACCACCAGGGAGCTTCCATCGGAGGAGGAATCCGAGTCAGATGTTGTTGCTCCAGTCTCCCCGTGGTGCTCCCCTCGCCCTCCAACCCACTGGTCCCCTCGGCGTTGGTGGACTCTGCCTCCTGGGTCCTGTGGGCTGCAGCTCCCCCATTCACCTGTGTCCCTGCTCCTTCACCAGATGATGCTAATGCACACAAGGACAGGATGAGAAAAGGAGAGAGGGTGCAGGAGAAAGAAAGGGAGCATAGGGTCAACCACAGCAACAACACTATGGGGGTCATTACAACATTGGCGGTAAAAGCCGCTTACCGCCATGCAGAAGACCGTGAACACACTGCAGCAGCTGCGGAATTCCGCCACGGTCATTATGACCTAAAGGCCAGAATCCGCCAATATTTAGACACCCACACAAGTCCGCCACACCAAAGGTCAGTGATAAACTGGCGATAACAAAACCGACACCGTCACGCCAACAGGAATACGCCCACACTATCACGACCCACAAATCCACGCAGCGGTCTTTCAACCACGGTATTCCATTGGCGGTACACACCGCCACGCTCAAAATACACACACTTTTACAAAACACATCCACATTGGACAATTCAAAATAAACACACCTGAATCACATACACACACCACTCCCACACACTCACACCACTATAAAACACACACCCACATCACCCATAAACCCCTACGACCACAATTGCGACTGAAGGCCAGAGAGAGACACCACCATCAACAACACTAGCATCCACAGGCACTCAACATTATCACTCACATAACATCCACGCACCTCACACAACACACCTCTAAATATCACCTCACACATCACAACACACACAACCACACACATCACCCACACCACCCCATGGCCCCGCAAAGACACCCCCGGTTCTCTGAGGAGGAGTTCAGGATCATGGTGGATGAAATCATCCGGGTAGAGCCACAGCTATTCGGATCACAGGTGCAGCACACCTCCATAGCTAGGAAGATGGAGCTATGGCGCAGAATCTTAGACAGGGTCAACGCAGTGGGACAGCATCCAAGAACACATGATGACATCAGGAAGAGGTGGAACGACCTACGGGGAAATGTGCGTTCTGCGGTCTCAAGACACCACATCGCGGTACAGAGGACTGGCGGCAGACCCCCACAACTAACAACATGGGAGGAGCAGGTCTTGGCTATACTGCATCCTGAGGGCCTCTCAGGAGTAGCTGGAGGAATGGACTCTGGTAAGTAAAATCTTAACTATTACATCCCCCACCCCACCCTACCTGCATGCCATCACATACCCCCACCCTCGCCCTCACCCCCATCACTCCAACTCCTCACACATGTCCCAATATCACAAACCATACATCCCAAACCCAAGCCCTGCATGCAACACCAAAGCATGGCCACTACACATACCCATACACCCCCCTAAACCATCATCACACAAGGTCCTACACAGGAATGCAAGCACTGGGGTACACGGTCACCCACCCATTGCACACCATGGAACACACAGATGCAATAATCATGCCTTTACACCCCTGCAGGATCCCTACCCAACGTCACCGGACAGGAGGGTCCAGACACGTCCACCCACAGAAGAGGCCCACAAAATGATGACAGCAGCTCTGTCCAACTGGATCCAGACGACCAGCCCGGCCCATCTGGGACCTCGGGACAGTCGGCTCCCCTCACACTGGCACAAGCCACTACAGACCTTCCCCTCTCTGGAAACACCAGCACAGCACCCACCCAGCGGGCCCATACCTCTGTCCCCAGGACACGTCAATCAGCAGTGTGTCCACCACTACATGGAACCCAGGCTAACCCACCACCCCAACAACAACAGGGACCTGGGGGCAGTGGCAGTGGGTACACGGTTCAGGGGACAGAGGCCCAGGAACACAGGGGAACTGGGAGGGCTGCTGTGCGACAGGGGGAGGACAGGCCCAGGGAACCCACTCTCCACGAGGCCCTCTCCAATATCATGGGAGCCTACCACCATTCCCAGGAGACGATGGCAACGGTACTGGCCAAGTTTCAGGAGACCCAGCGGCTGCAGGAGGAACAGTATTTGGGGTTCAGGGAGGAAGTCAAATCCATCAATTCCACCCTGGGCACCATTGTAGGGGTGCTGAAGGAACTTGTGAACACCAGGAGGGACACTGTGGCACAACAAGGGGCCCCTGACACTAGCCTGGACGATGAACTGCCCACCACCTCCGCCGGCGCTAGTGGACAGGAGGCACAGCCACAGGACCACCACACCAGCACCCCACCCCCTGCAGAGGGAGAACCACCCCACAAACGGTCCCTGAGATCCAGGACAAAGACAGAGAACAATGCCAAGACCCCCACCAAGAAATTAGACCTCCCTGATTGTCATCCATTTGTCCCACCTTGTCACCCTGTCCATCCTTAAACTGCCCCAGCTCCAAGTCCTATTCCCCTTTGGACAATGCACCTGTGAGACTAATAGACTGGACTCTGCCATGGACATTCCTCCACCGTCACCCCTCATCATTTTACAACCCCCTCCAATATTGAGCACTTAAATAAACACCCTTAAAGCACAAAACAATCAAGAGTCTGTCTGTGATTTCGAAATAGTGTATTAGCAATTACAGTGGCAAAATGCTCTTTCTAATGTAATGTCAACATACCTATGTCACACAGCTCAAGTCCATAAGGAAACAAAGCAGATGTCACACAGTGGGACCTACATCTGTGAAATCGTAAGGGAAAGTGACAACTCAGTGACCATACACTGGGTGAACATGACAGACAGTAGGGAGGTAGTAGATTTAAATTAGATGTAGCAGGCAGTGTTGTCTTCTTACCTGTGTCTCACTGGAAGTATTGCAGGATCGCCGTGTTCCTGTTGTCGATGTCCTCTTCTTCTGCTTCCTCGTCCTCACTGTCCACCGCTCGGCAGCTGCCACAACACCTCCATCTGGACCATCCTCTGCAGAAAAGGCACCTGTCGTCGCAAAGCCAAGTTGTGAAGCATACAACAGGCCACAATGATCTGGCATACCTTCTTTGGTGAGTAGAATAGGGAACCACCAGTCATATGCAGGCACCGGAACCTGGCCTTGAGGAGGCCGAAGGTCCTCTCTATAATCCTCCTAGTTCACCATGGGCCCCATTGTAGCGTTCCTCTGCCCTTGTCCTGGGATTCCTCACTGGGGTCAGTAGCCATGACAGGTTTGGGTAACCAGAGTCACCTGCAAATGTCGAGGGACAACTGTTAGACACACACTAACTCATAGGGACATCCACAGACAACTATTCCCACTGTGTTGGGTCCATGTGCTCACTTAATAGCCACACCCGGTGCCTCTGGAGTTGCCCCATCACATAAGGGATGCTGTTATTCCGCAGGATGTAAGCGTCATGCACTGAGCCAGGGAATTTTGCATTAACATGGGAGATCTACTGGTCTGCCAAACACACCATCTGCACATTCATGGAATGGTAACTCTTTCGGTTTCTGTACACCTGTTCACTCCTGCGGGGGGTACTAAGGCCACATGTGTCCCATCAATGGCACCTATGATGGTGGGGATATGTCCCAGGGCATAGAAGTCACCTTTCACTGTAGGCAAATCCTCCACCTGAGGGAAAACAATGTAGCTCCGCATGTGTTACAGCAGGGCAGACAACACTCTGGACAACACGTTGGAAAACATAGACTGGGACATCCCTGATGCTATGGCCACTGTAGTTTGAAAAGACCCACTTGCTAGGAAATGGAGTACCGACAGCACCTGCACTTGAGGGGGATTCCTGTGGGATGGCGGATAGCTGACATCAGGTCTGGCTCCAACTGGGCACACAGTTCTAGGATTGTGGCACGATCAAGCCTGTAGGTGATGATCACATGTCGCTCCTCAATTGTCGACAGGTCCATCAGCAGTCTGTACACCGGAGGATGCTGCCATCTCCTCACATGCCCCAGCGGACTGTGCCTATTGAGAACAGCGAGCAGAGAGTCAACCAACTCTGAGGTACGTAAACACAGCTTACTCGGAAAATATTAGCAATTCGACATTTGCCTGTATGAGTGTTTAGGCAAGGCCTAGGTATGTGTGAAGCAGTGAAAAATAATGCCATGTGGGCCCATGAAATGGCGCCTGCCTGACCTGTAAGGTGGGACAATGGGATATGAGGTAACTGCGCTGGCTTTGTACACCATCGCGGTAGGCGGTCGAAGACCGCGGCGCAATTCTGCATTGGTTAACATTGGACCCTATGGGTCCCAGGAGCCAATGACGATGTACGCCGGCAGTGACGGTACGCACCGTCGCGGACGTGACTGCCATTTTCTATCTTCAGGTATCGAGTTCAATCACTCGATACCTGATCTTCGACAGGAGAGGACCTACACTGCAAGTGCTGCTGTGACCTCAGTCTAGAAGAGACAATGGCTCGTGTGTCCAGGGAAAGAGCTCCTGCCTTCAGCACGGAGGAGTTGGAGAAACTCGTGGATGGGGTCCTCCCCCAGTACACACTACTCTACGGTCCTCCAGACAAACAGGTAAGTACACTGTGAGCATGCTGTATGGGCAATGCCTGTGTGGAGTGGGGTGGATGAAAGATAGGGGGGGTGAGAATGAGGCATGCATGAAACAACGGTGAGTGCATGTGTGTCATGGCAAGGGTAGGGATGCAGGCCAATGACTGTGACGGTGCAGTTGGTAATTACTTCTCTTTTTCCCCTGTACAATTCCCGTAGGTCAGTGCCCACCAGAAGAAGGACATTTGGCGTGCCATCGCCAAGGAAGTCCGTCTACCACAGACGGAGCACCCACTGCCGGAAAAGATGGGAGGACATTTGCCGCAGGAGCAAGAAGATGGCGGAGGCCCAGCTGGGGATGGCCTCCCAACGTGGAAGGGGTGCCCGTCGCACCATGACCCCCCTGATGTTCAGGATCCTGTCGGTGGCGTACCCAGAGTTGGATGGGCGCTTGAGGGCATCACAGCAGCAAAAAGGGGGTGAGTACACTCTCATTCTGCTGATTCAGCACGCATTGGAGGTGTCTGGGTGGGAGAGGTAGGCTGTGGGTTCCCCTAGGCCAGGGCGAGTTTAGTAGTTAAGCTCCCTTCTTCAGGCAGGCCCTGTGGCACCCCACCCCATCTGTGTGCAGTGCCAACTACACATAGTCAGGCTCCTGTGACATCCATGTGTGCAGAAATCGGCCATAGCCTTGTAAGCCATGTCCCAGGGATTGAATAGTGGACTCCAAGTGTGCGGCGTAGTGCAGGGGGCTTCTGTGTCTGTTGTGTCCGCCAACGGTAGCGGTATTGCATGCACTCAATATGTCTTTCTTCTGTCTCCCCCCCTTTTTGTGGTCTCCCTTTTCTTGTGTTCATTAGCATCATCAGGCGGAGGAGCAGTGGCACCGGAGCAGGAGGGAGCTGCATCCCACATGGCCCTGGAGGGCAACACTACGGGGTCTGAAGTCACCAGCGGGACGGAGGGCGAGGGGAGCTCCACGGCGGGGACAGGAGCTGACACCAGTGATACGGACTCCTCCTCTGATGGGAGCTCCCTTGCGGTGGCGGCCCCATCTGTGCCCCCCACATCTACAGGTACAGCTGCCACCCTCCCTACCAGCACCGCCCTCCCAGCAGCCCCTCAGCATTTTCCCCGTGCCCGCTCACCCAGGAGGGTGGGCATCACCTTCACCCCAGGCACCTCAGGCCCTGCCCCAGTCACCCCTGCTGCCCTCAGTGAGGAGGCCATTGACCTCCTCAGGTCCCTCACTGTTGGGCAGTCTACCATTTTGAATGCTTTCCAGGGTGTAGAGAGGCAGTTGCAACGGACCAATGCATACCTGGAGGGCATTCACTCAGGTCAGGCATCCCTTCAGCGAGCTTTTCAGACTCTGGCCTCAGCACTGATGCCAGCCATTGTCTCTGTCTCTAGCCTCCCCCCTCCAACTTCCTCCACCCAGACCCACATCCCTGTACCTCAGCCTATCCCAAGCACACCATCAGACCAGCATGCACACACCTCAACACACAAGGGAAGCTCTGGCAAACATAAGCACCACACATCCCACAGGCACTCACGCAAGCATCACACACATGCAGACACACCAACATCCACTGCCTTCACTGTGTCCCCCTCCTCCTTGTCTCCCTCCTTCCTCCCTGTCTCGTCTCCACTCACACCTGCATGCACTACATCCTCAGCCACTACGTCCATCACCAGCACACCCACCACCAAACCCCGCTCACGTGCAGTCACCACCCCCACTACCATTCACACATCCCCTGTGTCCTCTCCCAGTATATCTGTGAGGCCACCTCCAAAGGTACACAAACGCAGCCACACACCCACCCAACAGCCTTCAGTCTCCTAGGGCCCGACTCTCCAGGTCCCAACCTAGCACCTCAGCCACAACATCGGCGGGACCAGTGGTGCCAGTAGTCACCGGATTATGGAGTGCACCAGGCAGCAGTGTAGCCAGTGTGGCAAGGAGCCACAGCACGGACAGTCCCCCACTTGTCAAGCATAAAAAGTTGGACAGTGCCCGGCGGGAGAGGGGAGAGAAATCAGCCACCAAAGCCGCTCCCAGGGGTACAGTTGGGAGTGTGGAGACAGCTGCGACACCATCCAAGGTGGGGAAGGGGCACATTAAAACCGGCAAGTCTGGGAAGATCAGCACGGCGGACAAGGCCGCCAGCAGCCCCGCTGCCCAGGAGAAGACCGCCAGCAGCAGCCCCGCTGCCCAGGAGAAGACCGCCAGCAGCAACCCCACTGCCCAAGACAGGACCGCCAGCAGCAGCCCCGCTGCCCAAGACAGGACCATCAGCAGCAGCCCCGCTGCCCAGGAGAAGACCGCCAGCAGCATCCCCGCTGCCCAAGACAGGACTGCCAGCAGCAGCCCTGCTGCCCAACACAGGACCCCCAGCAACACCGCAGGCCAGGAAAAGATCGCCACCAGCTGTACCGCTGCCCAAGACAGGACCGCCAGCAGCACCGCAGGCCAGGACAAGACCGCCACCAGCAGAACCGCTGCCCAGGACATCGCCACCAGCAGCACCGCAGGCCAGGACAAGACCGCCACCAGCAGAACCGCTGCCCAAGACAGGACCGCCAGCATCCCGCAGGCCAGGACAAGACCGCCACCAGCAGAACCGCTGCCCAGGACACCGCCGCCAGCAGCACCGCAGGCCAGGACAAGACCGCCACCAGCAGAACCGCTGCCAAGGACACCGCCACCAGCAGCACCGCAGGCCAGTGAGTGCCAATGATTCCGACGCTACTGAGGCCACCACGGGCAAGATGAAGCAATCTGGGCACAAAGCCCCCTCCAGAACCAGTGGAGAAAGGCATCCACTACCTCAGTCCTTGGCAGGATGAAGCACTCTGGGCACAAAGCCCCCTCCAGAACCAGTGGAGAGTTACATCCACTTGAGAGACTGTGGCTTTGCGCTCCCCAGGATTGATCAGTGGGCAAACCACCCACTGTAGAGACTTGAGAGACTGTGGCTTTGCACTCCCCAGGATTGATCAGTGGGCAAACCACCCACTGAATAGACTAGAGAGACTGTGGCTTTGCACTCCCCAGGATTGAACAGTGGCATGGACCCCCCGCGTGGATCTGGCATTGTGCACTCAACCGGCTGAGGTGCCCACCCCTTCCCTTCCCCCTGAGGTGCCTGTTTTATTTCTATCTGATGCCCCTGCAGTGTTCTCTCCGTCTTGTTCGGGTATTGAGTGTGGGCCTCGCCCATGCCTTTTGGGCCCAGTGATCCATGGACTGTGATGGTGGAATCCCTTGGACTTGTGTTCTTGGTGTATATAATTGTATATAGTATAAATGTATATATTTGTAAATATTTTTGATATATGTAATTAAATATATCACAATTATTTGACTCATTTACTTTTGTCCTTGCATTCTTCCAGGGGGGGTTGGGGGGTGTAACTGTAATGTATCAACATGTATTAGTGTGTGTGTTGTAATGGGTGAGGGTGGGGGTGGGGATGTTGCGTGTTGCGTGTGTGTGTCACTGTTTTTTCCCTCCCCCCTCCCCTGTGTCATAGGTGCAGTACTCACTGTGGTCTTAGCCGCCGGCGTTCATGCTCCTGGTAGAGGAGCAGGAAGATAAAGGCTGGCAGTATCTGAAGTTCCGGTTCCATGGCGTCCTGGTTCTTCGTGGGGTGTGTAGAGGTGAGCGTTTTCCCTTCGAAGTCCTGTTTCCGCCGTGTTTTTGTTCGCAGTGAAACTGCCCCGGAAAAGGTGGCGGATTGGTGGGTTGTAATAGTGTGGGCGGTACATTGTCCTCCGCCTGTCTGTTGGCGGTTACCACCGCGGTGTTTGTTTGTACCGCTGTGGCGGTCGGAGTGATAAAGTGGCTGTCTATGTTGGCGGTTTCTGCCACGGTCGTGATTCCATTTTTTTTACCGCCGGCCTGGTGTCGGTTTTACCGCCGCTTTAACACCGACCGCCAGGGTTGTAATGACCACCTATGTATGGCATACACATCACAATCACTCACTGGGACTAACACTGTGCAGTATTGACCACCATGCCAAACCATTACCTGGGTACAACAGCAGTAAAGAACCCAAACACTACCATCAGCCACCTACTGGGACTCACTAAGCCATGTCCTCCATGGTAAGCTAGCTACTTACCAGTACCAAATATACATACCTCCCTACATTGCTAAAAAGCATCACACAAGAATAGCTACACCGGTATATTGGGGCATCTACTGACAGAACCTTGTACCCAAACCCCATGACAGGCAACAAAAACAAAATACCACACAGTCGGTACTCACCCCCTTGTGGCTGCTGTGCTGCCCTCAAGCCCCATCCAGCTCAGGATTGGCCACCGCCAGTATGCAGGCCATTAGGGGGCTTAGGGTCCGACGGGCACCCCTCCCTCGTTGGGAAGCAATCCCCAGCTGGGCCTCTGCGGTCCTCGGGGCGTCTCAGGTCCTCTCACCATTTTCTGCAGTGGGTGCTCTGCCGGCTATGGACTCCCAGGGTCCGAACGTCCTTGGCGATGGCACACCACAACCCTTTCTTCTGATGGGCACTGACCTGCACAGGAGACACAGACAGAAGGACACCATGAACTCAACACTCCATTCTGTAACCGAAATCGCTTACACACTGCATAGAACCCACATTAAGCACACACATGACCTGTACCTCTGCATATACATTGCATGCAGCCAAACCCCACCCAAATGACACACATACATCTTCATGCAGCCATGTTGCATCCAACATACCCATGATGTACTTAACTGTTGGTCTGGAGGCCCATACAGCTGGCCATATATACAGGGATAGGACCCCTTCCACAAGCTTCTCCAACTTTTTGGATGTGAAGGCTGGAGCCCTTTCACCTGTAGCACTGGCCAGTGCAGGTTCCAGACACAGGACACAGCAGCACACGCATTGGAGATGCTGAACCGTAGAGAGTCAGGAATCAAGTGAAGTGGTACAGAGAAAATGGTGGTCACGTCCACGGCGGTGAACACCACCAGCATTGATCATCATTGGTTCCTGTGCTCCATAGAGCTCCATGTTAGCCACTGAGGAGTTGCACATCGGTGCAGACCGCCTTCCACCATGATGCCAAACGCGGGCGGAGTGAGGTCACTTCCACCTGTCCCTGCATGCAGGACAGGCGATTGTCATTTCCTTATGCTGGTACTTATGTTTGACAAATTTATGTGTGTCATAGGTATCAATTGTACACACCAAGACAATTCCAGTCTTCTACATACAAAAATGCTCTGTGTACTGTGATATTGTGTGTCCATCCTTCCTCTAGTCACACACACATTTCATATTTAGTTTACTTAAATACCTACAACTGTGGAAGAGGAGGCAAGCACCCGTGTACAGACCCCTAGTGGACTTGCCTACAATGGAGGACTGGCCCATCATACTCACCTATCGTCTGGACAGGGCCACAATTACTGAGCTGTGTCAACAATTGGAGCCAGGTCTGATTCCTGCTATCTGTAGCACTACATCAATACCCCCTGTAGTACAGGTACTGTCAGTGCTCCACTTCCTGGCAAGTGGTGACAGTGGGCTTGGCTGGAGGAGTGTCACAGCCAATGTTTTCGATTGTGCTTGGAAGGGTTTTGGTTGTCTTGCTGAAACATGAGCAGCTACATCTCATTCCCGCAGAGGGAAAATGTGCCCACTGTGAAGGCTGGATCCTACACCATGGGACACACACCACATGTGATTGGGGCCATTGGCGGGACCCATATTGCCTTGGTCCCTCCCAGGGCAAATGAGCAGGTCTACAGGAATAGGAAGAGTTACCACTTTCTAAATGTCCAGATGATGTGCCCTGTTGATCAATACATCTCCCACATCACTGCCATGTTTACTGGATCTGTGCATGATGCCTAAGTATTGAGAATAGCAGTGTCCCACAGGTGATGGCACGACTACAGAGGCACAGAGTGTGGCTCATAGGTGAGCTTGAGTCTTCACACAGTGTACGTCAGTGTATGCCAACTGGAATTGAACTACATGACATTGTACATGGGTAATGTGTGTCCCTCAGTACTTCCAGGTGACTCCGGATAACCAAACCAGTTCTGGCTGTTGACCCCAGTGAGGAATCCGAGAAAAGGGGCAGAAAATCGGTACAATGAAGCACATGGCCGTACCAAGAGGGTTGTTAAATGCACATTTGGTCTACTGAAAGCCAGGTTCTGGTGCCTCCATTTAACAGGTGGATCCCTATGCTGCACCCCTAAGAAGGTCTGCCAGATAGTGGGGACTTGCTGATTGCTACACAATTTGGCCCTTAGACGCCATGTGCCCTATGTGCAGGAGGAGGGGGGAGACAATGCACCTGTGGCAGCAGAGGACACTGAAGACAATGATGATGAGGAGGAGGAGGATGTTGACAACAGGACACATATCATACAGCAGTACTTCCAATGACACTCAGGTAAGACTGTAATTCTGTTTATATCTCCATTTCAGTTAAGTGCTGTGTGCCAGATGTGTTGTGCCAATCACTACCTTTACATTTCAATTGACTGTCACCTATGCCTTCCCCTTTTGCAGATGTTGGTGTGGTCACAACTGTGTACTGATGTGATGACTACAGACAGCTTAGAAACATTTGTTTGATGGATTCACACTTTACAGGACATTTGCACAGGATAATGCAGTTCAATACATTGCAAATTTCTGTATGGTAAAGCACAAATACTCCAGTTGTGTTCAAGGGTGTTTATTGAAGTGACAAAAAGGAAGGGATAATGCAATAGAGTGGGGTGATGGTGGACGAAAACTTCAGTGTATTGACCCAGTTAGTTTGTAGCACAGATCCAGTGTTCATGGGGGCTATAGGAAAAGGAGAAATGGCAGTCCAAGGTGACTCAGGGGGTCATTACGACCTTGGCAGTATAAGGCGCTTACCGCCGTGCAGAAGACCGCCAATACACCGCCGCGGTAGACCGCCACTGCTATTATGACACACATCTCGGAATCCGCCGAAATTCAGACACCCACACAACACCCCCACACCAAAGGTCAGCGATAAACATGCGGAAACAAATCCTCCACCTCCACGCCAACAGAAACACGCCCATGCTATTACGACCCACGAATCCAGACGGCGGTCTTTCAAACGCGGTATTCCATTGGCGGTACACACCACTGCGCTCAAAATACACACACATCTACAAAACACCGCCACATTGGACAATTACAGATACACACACCTGATACACATACACACACCACTCCCACACACCCAGCACAATATAAAACACACACCCACATCACACACAAACCCCTACGACCACAATTTCCGAGAGAAGGCCAGAGAGAGACAGCACAGAATAGAGAACCCCATCACACAGAGGCACACTACACCATCACCCACACAACACCCACGCACAAAACACCACATACCACAACACTCACCACACTCATCAACACATACACCACCCCACACATCACACACACCACCCCATGGCACGCCAAAGACACCCCCGCTTCTCCGAGGAGGAGCTCAGGGTCATGGTCGAGGAAATCCTACGGGTAGAGCCACAGCTATTTGGATCACAGGTACAGCACACATCAATAGCCAGGAAGATGGAGCTATGGCAAAGAATAATGGACAGGGTCAACGCTGTGGGACAGCATCCAAGAAATAGGGAGGACATCAGGAAGAGGTGGAACGACCTACGGGGGAAGGTGCGTTCCACGGTATCCAGGCACCACATCGCGGTACAGCGGACTGGCGGCGGTCCCCCACCTCCTCCCCCACAACTAACAACATGGGAGGAGCAGGTCTTGTCCATCTTGCATCCAGAGGGCCTCGCAGGAGTCGTTGGAGGAACGGACACTGGTAAGTCAAATTTTAACTATCAGATCCCCCACCCTACCTGCATGCTATCACACACCCCCACCCTCACACCCCCCCCTATCACTCCAAATCCTCACCTATCTACCCATGACACCAACCACCCATCCCAACCCCAAGACCTGCATGACCTAACTAAGCATGGATACCCATCACAAAAGCATGCCCACTGCACAGACCCACAACACCCCCCAACTATCACCACACAAGCCCCCACACAGGAATGCCTGCACTGGGGTACACGCACACCCAAACATTGGACATCATGAAACACACACATGCAATAATCATGTACTCATACCCCCGCAGGAACCCGAAGGAACGTCACCACACCAGAGGCTCCAGACAACACCACTCCACCCCCAGAAGAGGCCCACAGTGACGACAGCAGCTCTGCCCCACTGGATCTTGATGACCAGCCCGGACCATCGTGGGCCTCAGGACAGTCGGTTCCCCTTGCCCAGCCACAGCCCAACACCGAACTTCCACCCTCTGGGAACACCAGCACAGCACCCACCCAGCGGGCCCAAACCTCCCTACCCAGGACAGGTCAATCAGCGGCACCCAGGGTAACCCAACACCCCAACAACAACAGGGACCTGGGGGCAGTGGTAGTGGGCACACGGTCCAGGGGACGGAGGCACAGGAACACAGGGGAACTGGGAGGGCTGCTGTGCGGCAGAGGGAGGACAGGCCAAGGGAACCTACTCTCAATGAGGCCCTCTCCTCCATCATGGGAGCATACCACCACTCCCAGGAGACGATGGCAACGGTACTGGACAAGTTGCAGGAGACCCTGCGTCTGCAGGAGGAACAGTATTTGGGGTTCAGGGAGGAGCTCAGGACCATCGGCTCTGCCCTGGTCACCATTGTAGGGGTGCTGACGGACATTCAAAAGACCTTGAGGGACACCGTGGCACTCCAAGGGGCCCCTGACACTAGCCAGGACGATGAAATGCCCACCACCTCCGCCGGCGCTAGTGGACAGGAGGCACCGCCACAGGACCAACACACCAGCACCCCATCCCCTGCAGACGGACAACCACCACGAAAGCGGGCCCTGAGATCCAGGAACAGGACAGAGCAAGATGGCAAGACCCCCGCCAGGAAATAAGACCAGCCTGATCGTCCTCTCACTGTCCCACTTTGTTACCCTGTCCAAATCGGAACTGCCCCAGCTCCACTTCCAACGCTCAGATGTGCAATGTACCTGTGAGACTAATAGACTGGACTCTGCCATGGACATTCCTCTACCATCACCCATCCCCATTTCACAAGCCCCATTTATTGTTATGCACTTAAATAAACACCCTTGAAACACTAATAAAACCGGAGTCAGTCAATGATTGTGAACTTTGTATTGTCAATTACAGTGTTAAAAAAGTTTACCCATTGGAAGGCCAACATACCAATGTCACACATCACAAGCCTTTCAAGGGTGCAAGCTGTTGACACGTAGGTTACCACATTAGTGAAACTGAAATGGAAGGGGACAACTCAGTTAACAAATAGGGAGTGAAATGTAGGTACAGGATAGAGGTAGACGTGTGAAAGTTAATATTATGTGAAACATGAAAATGTACTCACCTGTGTCTCACTGAAAATATTGCTGTATGACTGACTCCCTGTTGTCGTTTTCATCTTCATCAGCTTCATCCTCATCACTGTCCACAGGCTCCACAGGCTCCCCCGCTGCAACACCACCGTCATCTGGATCATCCTCCTGCAGAAAAGGCACCTGGCGTCGCAATGCCAAGTTATGGAGCATGGAGCAGGCGATGATGATGTCGCACACCTTCTTCAGTGAGTAGAATAGGGATCGACCAGTCATATGGAGGCACCTGAACCTGGCCTTCAGGAGGCCGAAGGTCCGCTCGATCACCCTCCTAGTCCGCCCATGGGCCTCATTGTACCGTTCCTCTGCCCTGGTCCTGGGATTCCTCACTGGGGTCAATAGCCATGACAGGTTGGGGTAACCAGAGTCCCCCAATAGCCATACACAGTGCCTCTGGAGTTGACCCATCATATCAGGGATGCTGCTATTCCGCAGGATGTAGGCGTCATGCACTGAGCCATGATAACTCTTCCTGTTCCTGTACACCTGTTCATTCCTGCGGGGGGGACCAGAGCTACATGGGTCCCATCAATGGCACCTATGACGTTGGGGATATGTCCAAGGGCATAGAAGTCACCTTTCACTGTAGGCAAATCCTCCACCTGAGGGAAAATGATGTATCTCCTTACGTGTTTCAGCAGTGCAGACAACACTCTGGACAAGACGTTGGAAAACATAGGCTGGGACATCCCTGATGCCATGGCCACTGTTGTCTGAAAAGACCCACTTGCAAGGAAATGGAGCACTGACAGCACCTGCACGTCAGGGGGGATTCCAGTCGGATGGCGGATTGGTGACATCAGGTCTGGCTCCAACTGGGTACATAGTTCCTGGATTGTGGCACGGTCAAACCGGTAGGTCACGATGACATGTCGCTCTTCCATTGTCAACAGGTCCACCAGCGGTCGGTACACCAACGGATTCCGCCATCTTCCAATATGTCCCAACTGACGGTGCCTAAGAAGGACAACAGCGAAGAAACTGTCAGCATTCCTCCAGGTATGTACCCACAGTCACACACAAGACTACAACAGACTATTAACCCATCCGGGAAATGTTTTGAGTGTAGGCCTTGGTATGTGTGACGAAGAAGTAAATGAAGCCATGTGGGCCCCTGAAATGGCGGCTGCCTGACCTCTAAACTGGGACAATGGAATTGTGGGGTAACTGCGCTGGCGTTGGACACCGTCGCGGTAGGCGGTCGTAGAGCGCGATGCAATGCTGCATTGGTTAACATTGGACCCTAAGGGTCCCAGGAGCCAATGAACAGGTGCGCTGGCGGTGATGATGCGCCCCGCCGCAGACGTCACCGCCGCGGACGTCACCACCATTTTCTATCTCTTCAATCACTAGATACCTGACCTTCGACAGGAGAGGACCTACACTGCTAGTGCTGCTGTGACCTCGGTCTGGAAGTGACAATGGCTGCTGCGACTGGGGAAAGGGCCCCTGCCTTCACTGCACAGGAGTTGGAGAAACTTGTGGATGGGGTCCTCCCCCAGTACACGCTACTCTACGGTCCTCCAGACCAACAGGTTAGTACACAGGGAGCATGTTGTATGGGCTAGGCTTGGGTGAAGAGGGCTGAGTGGATGAGGGAAGGGGGCAGAGTACATAGAACAGTTATGCATGGGGATGAATGGGCCACAGGGATAGAGTTGGGAGGGGGCCAATCACAACGACGGTGCAGTAGGTAATGACTGTCCTCTTTCCTTGTGCATGTCATGTAGGTTAGCGCCCACCAGAAGAGGGACATTTGGCGTGTCATCGCCAAGGAAGTCCGGACCCTGGGGGCCCACCAGAGACGGGGCACCCACTGCTGTAAGAGATGGGAGGACATTCGCCGCTGCAGCAAGAAGACGGTGGAGGCTCAGCTGGGGATGGCCTCTCAACGTGGGAGGGGTGCCCGTCGAACCATGACCCCCCTGATGTTCAGGATCCTGGTGGTGGCCTACCCGGAGTTGGATGGGCGCTTAAGGACATCATAGCAGACACAAGGGGGTGAGTACTACCTCATCATACGGACTTTGCGTGCAGTGGAGGTGTCTGGGTGGGGGTGGTGGGCTGTGGGTGTCCCTAGGCCAGGGCGAGTTAGGTAGGCAAGGCCCCTCCGTTATGTAGGCCATGTGGCACTCTACCCCAGCTCAAAACAGAGGCAAGTTGATGTATAGTTGCCCCTTTGCCATCCATGTGGGCAGATTACTACCATTGCCATGTAGGCCATATCCCAGAAATAGCATGTGCAGAGGGCAGGAGCACGGCGTAATGCATGGGGCTGCTGCGTCTGTCTTGTCCGCCAACGGTAGCAGTATGCCATGCACTAAAACTCTCTTTCTTCTGTCTCCCCCCTTTTCCTGCTCTCCCTGTCCTTTTGTACATCAGCATCAACAGGCGGAGGTACAGTGGCACCGGAGCACAAGGGAGCTGCATCCCACATGGCCATGGAGGGCCACACCACAGACTCTGAATTCACCAGTGGGACGGAGGGCGAGGGGAGCTTCACGTCGGCCACCAGATCACCAACCAGCGACACGGACTCGTCCGCCGATGGAAGCTCCCCTGTGGTGGCGGCACCATCTGTGCGCCCCACTTCTACAGGTACAGCCGCCACCTCACCTACCAGCACCGCCCTCCCAGCAGCCCCTCAGCGTGTGTCCCGTGCCCGCTCACCCAGGAGGGTGGGCATCACCTTCGCCCCAGGCACCTCAGGCCCTGCCCCAGTCAACCCTGCTGCCCTCAGTGAGGAGGCCATTGACCTCCTCAGGCCACTCACTGTTGGGCAGTCTACCATTGTGAATTCCATCCAGGGTGTAGAACGAGAGTTGAAACACGGTAATGCATTCCTGGAAGGCATTCATTCTGGTCAGGCTGTCCTTCAGCGAACCCTGCAATCTCTGGCTTCAGCACTGATGGCAGCCATTGTCCCTGTGTCCAGCCTCCCCCCTCCAACCTCCTCCACCCAGACCCAATCCCCTGTACCCCAGCCCATCCCAAGCACACCTACAGACCAGCAGGCACACAAGTCAACACCCAAAAGTAGCTCAAGCAAACATAGGCACCACACACACCACAGGCACTCACACAAGCATCACACCCATACAGACACAGCAACATCCACTGTCTCCACTGTGTCCCCCTCCTCCTCTTCTCCCTCCTCCCTCCCAGTCTCATCTACACACACACCTGCATGCACCACATCTACAGGCACTAGAACTCGCACCAGAACACCCAGCACCACAAGCCACTCACCTGCACTCACCACCTCCACTGCCATTCACACGTCCCCTGTGTCCTCTCCCAGTGTGTCTGTGATGCCCCCTCCCAAAGTACACAAACGCCGGCAATCACTCACCCAACATCCATCCACCTCACGACAGCCTCCAGTACCTTCACCTGCACCCAAAACACCTAAAGTGACACCTCCTACAACCACCTCCTCTACCTCCACTCCTAGACCCCCTCCAACTACCCATCCCAGTGTCCGTCAGAAACTGTCCCTCTGTCAAATTGACCTGTTTGCCCCCACCCCCCCTCCAGTTCATCAGTCCGTCGTAGCGCCTCAGCCAAAAAGCCTCCAGTACCAGTGGTGCATGTTCCAGGTTTTTGGAGTGCACCGTCCACCAGGGCAGGCAGTAGGACCCGGAGCCAAGGCACTGTCAGCCCACCCCCTGTAAAGGCACCGAAATTGGAGAGTGGACGACGGGACCGTGTCAAGACTCCTGGTGGGACAACAAGTGAAATGAGATCGAAGGCGATTGGTGAGCCAGCTGTAACTCCAAAGAAGGTGGGGAAGGTTCCGAGGAAGTCTGCCCAGCCTGTTGTGAGTGTCACGGTGGAGAAGTGCGCCATCATTTCCGGCGGTCCAGACACAACCGCCAGCACCGTCGTTACTGGTCCAGAGACCACCGCCAGAGTCATTGCCCAGGAGGGCCCAAGTATCGTCACTGGTCAGGAGACCACCGCCAGAGTCAGTGCCCAGGAGGGCCCAAGTATTGTCACTGGTCAGGAGACCACCGCCAGAGTCAGTGCCCAGGAGGGCCCAAGTATCGTCACTGGTCAGGAGACCACCGCCAGAGTCAGTGCCCAGGAGGGCCCGAGTATCGTCACTGGTCAGGAGTCCACCGCCGGAGTCAGTGCCCAGGAGGGACCAGGATCCCACAGCCCCGCTGGGCGATGATGGAACGTCATGCCACACCCCAATGCCCAGTGTGGAGTTCATCATGCCACACCCCAATGTCCAGTGTGGAGTTCGTCATGCCACACCCCAATGTCCAGTGTGGAGTTCGTCATGCCACACCCCAATGTCCATTGTGGAGTTCGTCATGCCACACACCAATGTCAGTATCTGGACCGCCATCTCAGGCTACCGCTGAACAGTCCATGTCCAGCCATGGCAAAGCACCGCTGAACAAGGCCAATACCGCCATGGTGAAGACCGCTGAACAGTCCATAGCCAGCCATGGCAAAGCACCGCTGAACAAGGCCAAGACCGCCATGGTGAAGACCACTGAACAGTCCATAGCCATCCATGGCAAAGCACCGCTGAACTAGGCCAAGACCGCCATGGCAAAGCACCGATGAACAGTCCATAGCCAGCCATGGCAAAGCACCGCTGAACAAGGCCAAGACCGCCATGGTGAAGACCGCTGAACAGTCCATAGCCAGCCATGGCAAAGCACCGCTGAACAAGGCCAAGACCGCCATGGCAAAGCACCGCTGAACAAGGCCAAGACCGCCATGGTGAAGACTGCTGATCAGGGCAAAGACCGTGTGGGTATGAATAGGCCGCCACATCAGGCATCCTTCTCCCATGTGCAGCTGGGACAGTGACAGGACAGGAACTTTCACGGGGAGACTCATCCAGTCTGGCCACCAGTCCCACCCAGTACAAGTTGAGAACTGCATCTACTTGCGTCAATGTGGCTTTGCACTCCCCAGGATGGTCCAGTGGGCAACCCACCCACTGTAAAGACTTGAGAGACTGTGGCTTTGCACTCCCCAGGATGGCACAGTGGGCAAGCCACCCACTGTAGAGACTTGAGAGACTGTGGCTTTGCACTCCCCAGGATGGCACAGTGGGCAAGCCACCCACTGTAGAGACTTGAGAGACTGTGGCTTTGCACTCCCCAGGATGGCACAGTGGGCAACCCACCCACTGTAAAGACTTGAGAGACTGTGGCTTTGCACTCCCCAGGATACATCAATGGCATGGAGCCCCGTCGTGGATCTGGCTTTGCAGTCATGTGGCTGAGGTGCCCCCCCTTTCCTTCCCCCTGAGGTGCCTGTAGTGTTTCAATCTGATGCCCCGGCTGTGTTCTCTCCGATTTTGGTCAGGTATCTATTGTGGGCCTCGCCCATGCATTTTTGGACTGTTGGTGCACGGACATTGTTGTGTACATATCTGCACTACTTCTTGTATTGTATATATAAATATGACAGATTTCAAGATATGATTCAGTATAATTTTATATGACATGTATATTGGCACATTACAATATTTGAACGGATCTTGCTTTGTTTTTGCATTTTTCCGGGGGGATTGTGGGTTGTTAATGTGATATTTTTGCCTGCATTGGTGTGTATGTTGTAATATGCGAGGGTGGGGGTGGGGGTGTTTGGTGGGTGTCCCCCTAACTTTTGCCTCCCCCCTCCCCGTGTCGTAGATGCAGTACTCACCGGTATGTTCTGTGCCGACGTCGCTGTTGTTCGTACAGGAGCAGAAAGACAAGGGCAGGTAGTATTTGGAGTTCCGGCTCCATGGAGTCGTCGTTCCTCGTGGAGTGTGTTGAGGTGAGCGTTTTCCCATAGCAAAGGCTGTTTGCGCTGTGTTTTTATCCACGGTGAATCCGCCCGGAAAAGGTGGCGGATTGGTGTGTTGTAATAGTGTGGGCGGTACTTTGTCTCCCGCCTGTCTGTTGGCGGTGACCGCCAAGCTGTTTGTCTGTACCGCCGTGTCGGGCGAAGTGTTAAAGTGGCTGTCTTTGTTGGCGGTTACCGCCAGGGTCGTAATTCCCTTTTTTTGTCCGCCGGCCTGTTTGCAGTATTTCCGCAGCTTTAACACCGTCCGCCAGGGTCGTAATGACCACCTCAGTGGCATTCACGGGGGATATTCTGGAGGGGCTCATTACCTGGCGGTGGTCTTGGTCTTGGCAACAGTCTCTGGTGTCTTTCTGGGTCTCAGGGAACGTTTGCGGGGTGGTTCACCTTCTGCAGGTGGAGGGGTGCTGTTGGCCTGTGGGTAGTGTTGCAGGTCCTCCTATCCACTATCTGCAGCAAATGTTGATGGCTGCTGAGTGGAGTGGCTAGTGAAAGTGTGCCGCTGGTGTGCTCTGTTCTCTCATATGGTGGTGGCCATGTCATCGAGCACCCCCACAATGGAGGCCATGTTGGCATTTAGGCCCTGCAACTGCTGCTTGACCTCCTGGTGGTATATCTCCTGCAGCCGTAGGTTCTCCTGCATGATGGTGATCACCTGCCCAATCCTGTCCTGGGATTTTTGATAGCCCCCAGGACATGTGTGAGTGCCTCCTGGGCAGTTGGCTCCCTGGGCCTGGCCTCCCCCTGGCGCACAGCTGACCTCCCACTGTCCCCAGCCACCTGTGCCTCTGTTCCCTGAGCATTGTGCCCACTCCCACTCACACCAGGACCTTCACCGATTTGCCTGTGTGGTGTTGACTTGGGTCCCTGTACAGGTGGGCACGCTATTGTTCGACGTGTCCTGGGGACAGGGGTTTGGGGACGTTGGCTGGCTGCTGTGGTGTTGAAGTCAGAGGGAGGGGGCCTGCGGTGGACTGGCTGTGGGATGTGGAAGCCGACTGACCAGTGGTCCCAGATGGGCCAGGGAGTTCACCCAGCTCGGGACATCCAGAGTTGCTGTCATCACTGAGGGCATCTTCTGGTGGAGGACTGGTTTGCCATGGCACCTGCTCGCCACTGATATTGGCTGGGGTACCTGTGGAAATGTAAGTGATTTGTTAGGGTCATTGTATGTCACATATTCCACATTTCTGGCTGTCCCTATGGGTTTGGTGTCATCCTTGCATCTTTGGTTAATGTATGGTGATCGATTGTAGAATTGGTAGTTCTACATGCTGGCCATGCATTGCTGTTGTGTGTGGGTGCAGAGCTGGGAGGGGGTGCTTGCAGTGGGTAGGGCATGAAGGGGTATACATTTGAGAGTGGTTATTGGGATTGTGCACTGTATGGGATGGAGCGGGTGTAGGGAGTCAGGGTGGGGGGTGACATGCCATGCAGGTATCGGTGAAGGTGGCTTAGTAATGGTGACTTAGCAGTGTCCAGCCCTCCAGTGACTCTAGTGAGGCCCTCAGGATTCAGGATTGCCTAGACTTGCTCCTCCTATGCTGTCAACTGTGGGGGAGGTGGTGGGGGTCCACCACCAGTTCTTATGATGGCGACCTGGTGCCATGATGCAATGGAACGCACCTTCCCCGTAGATCATTCCACCTCTTTCATATGCCTCCCTTGTGCGTGGATATTGTCCCACGGAGTTCACCCTGTCCACGATCCTCCACCATAGCTCTATCTTCCTAGAAATGGAGATCTGCTGGACCTGTGCACCAAACAGTTGTGGCTCTACCCTGACGATTTCTTCTACCATCACCCGCAATTCCTCATCAGTGAAACGGGGTGCTTTTGTGGGGACATGCCTATTGTGTAGTGTGTGTTGTGCAGAGGGTGTTCAGTGTTGAGGTAGCATGTGTGGTTTGTGATGCATCATGGGTGTATAGGTAGATGCGGTGTGTGTGAGCTGTTCTCTAAGGGTTTGGCCTGGCAAGGTGTAGCAGTCTTTTTGTGTTTGCAAAGGATTGTGGGTTATGTGAGGGTGTGTTTTCTAGTTATGTTGATGGGTGTGTGCGGTGTGTGCATATGTGTCAGGTGTGGGTTTTTTAATCTGACCAATGTTGGCTTCTAGTGCTGCTGGGTGCCCAATTCCACAGCGGCGGTTTGCACCACCATTGATTGTCCACTGTGGTGATTCGTGGGTCACAATTTGGAGTGCGATGTATTGCAGCGGGGAGGGTGGTGGGTCCAACAGTTTTTTGCCTTTGTTGGTCTGGCGGAATTGTGGTTGTGGCTGGTTTCTGTCAGTTTTGGGTTTGTGTGTCATTATCTGGTGGTCCGATTACCACCTCCGCAGCAGTCTGTTGGCGGACGTTACCACGGTGGTCTTCGGAAAAGACCACTAATGTCAATGACCATCTGAGTCTCTTTTCCTATATCCTATCTGTAGACATCCATAACGCTAAGCCCAGTGATATAGCACCACATGCTATCTCCTACCAAACAGCTCTTATCTTTGCTAAAAAAATGTCTGTGAATCCTTCCCCTTAAAACGCTGTTGGGGCCCTTTAGCAAACTTCTTTGTATTTCCTCTGCCTCTCACTTCCTTCTACTCGTGAGGACCTGAACTACCTTTACTCTGGTTCCCCTTAAGAACCCTTTTGAACCCTTTAGTGCTGAGCCAGAGAGTGTTTTGTATTCAAACTCCCTCTTTCAGGTTCTGGTATAACTCTAGAAAGCAATTACTCAAGATGTGCTCCAGCATACTTAAAGTGTACAGCGCATCCCAATCCTTTACCTTACTGCCCATCACCCAACCATCCAATAATGCCTTACCAGGTAAGTCCATAAAATCCACCCAAGGCAGGGGTGACTGCTTCTGGCTATCCCTGAATCTCAGAACCACTTTTAGAAAGCCGTGGGGCGAGTGGGAGCTACTGGGCCCAACCATAGCTGCTGTGGGCTTTTGGTCTTGATGTCCTGGGGCCTGACCCACTATGGGTCCTGAGCAACTGGGCCAGCTTCCCTCTTCAGCACTTGATTCTCATTGATAGCGCAGGTCGAGCAGTCCTAGGCTTTTCAGGCAGTAGATGCAAGGTGAACACAGGCTCAACACTCAAAATACATCCAGTAGCCCTAATAAATGAATGTCCAGCCAGATACCAGCTTTTAGGAAAAAAAGTAGTATTATATTCAAGGACAAAGTGAAATTACATACACAAACAATATACTCATCCCTCCTCAGGCCAGCACTCTATTGTTGTCTGGGCAGAACCCTAAATCCCATTTGTAGGAAACTGGCCCTCTATGTAGTGTGCAAAGCTAGGCAAACTCTGCAGGTGTCCAGGCAACCACACGTTGGTTTACAGGGCTAAAAACTAGATCACCTAAAGCTCTAATTTTTAAGGTAGGTTGGTCGAGCAGTTAGGTCACTCTTGGACAAGTGCAAAGCATTTGTTGTACTCATTGTATCAATCATGTAACGCGCACACTCAAAGGAATAACTCAAGACCGATTTATAAAAAATACTTCAGATTTTCATGTAATTTTTAAGACCAAGGTTATCAAAATTGGTTTAGTACTTTTTGAGATATGAATTTTTGAAGTTTAATAAAAATAGTCTTTTGCGCGGTTACGCACCAAAGGAATCAATGGAAGGTCACCTTTAAAAATACATATAAAATCGTAAAGTTGGTTTACCAAGTTCTTCTTTTGCAGGTTGGTCAAGGTCATCGGTGGGCACTGTGCCAGCTAGAGAAGTTCAGGTGGCACCCGTTTCCGGTGGGAGCCGCAATGAAATGTCTGTGGAGCTGGTGCAGGGGCACTGTGGGGGACCACTTGGAAAAGCACTGCACAGGTAAGTTTAAAGATGGTTCTTTGGGGTTCCCTTGGAGTGTTGAGGTTGCAAGGGCTTGGGGACCATTAAGGCACAGCAGGTTCTTCGTTGCAGGCACAGCGTGGCTGGGTGCAGGGCGAATTGGTGAGCCATGAGCTGTGTGCAAGGATGCTCTCTGGAGCTGGAAGTAAGTCGGTTCAAGGGTCATTTGCAGGACAATAGGGGCACTCTGGCAGGAGGTCCAGGGTTTCCTGAATTCCCTTGATGGGGGCTTCCTCCTGGTCCTTTTTCATCCCCTAACGGGCTGGTTTTCTTGGTGTCTGTTGTTAGCTGACCAATACCCAGGGTATTGGTACGGTTTGACCACTAGAGGGTGCAGTACTACTAAACTGGGAACACTTGCAGGGTTTTGTCCTTGCCACGGTCGGTATGTTGTTGGGTCCAGCTGCGACTTCCGGGTCGGGAGTTAACGGCTGGTCAGTGAAGTGACCCTCACTGGCTTGCTGGTTTCTTGCTGTTGTAGAGTGGTACCTCCACTCTGGAGGGAGTTCTATGGTGATTTTTGAAGCCTGGCGATGCTCTGGGGTTCTTTAGAGTTTTTCCAATTGTCCAGCAGCTCCTCAGTGGTGATTGTCGAGTCCTAGGTGCAGCAGGCAGGGTTTGGCACCTTTTCTTTGTTGCAGGAGATCCACAGTTCTTGTGCCTTGTGTCTTCTTGGTGCTGGTCTTCTTTTGTCCATCAAATCTGATTTCCTGGTCTAGGGATGCCCACTAAATACGGTATTTCGTGGGTGTTTTAGAGGGAACCCGGTATTGGCCAATGGGTCATCTACCTTAGGGTGGCTACACCCACTAAATGGCCACTTCCTGTGGGAAGAGTTACTTCCCAGTCCTTGATTGGCTATTTTCCTTCCATCCAAGATGGAGGAAAATGAAATGGAGTGCCCACCTCGCAGGCAAAACCTTAAGGATGGTGCATGCAGGTGAGGCTACTCCTCCTACTCTTTGTGTAGTTTTTCATCTTTGCTCCTGCCAAAAGTGGGGGTTGGCAAAGGGGTGACCATCTGCTGCTAGCAGAAGGCCTGGGGGTCGAGTTTCAAAGGCAGTGAGTCCTTTGAAGCTCACCGTGAGGGCAGTGTGCATTCCTGAGGGAGGGGGTGTCAGCACCTCCACCCAGGAAGGACATTGTTCTACAACCCAGAGAGCCGGATCTCTCCCCCAAGGTTTGTAGATTGGATGTCTGGAGGTGGCAGGCTGGATAGGACCAGTCAGCAACCATGCCAGGGTAGTTAGCTTGTGCAGGGGGCACCTCTACAGTGACCCCTGGGTACATTGGGGATAAATCCAATAATGGTACAAGTATGGATTTATCATTCTGAGTGGTTTGATACCAAACAACCCAGGGGTCAGAGTGGCCATCATGTAGTTGGGAAACCCGTGTTGACCAGTGTCTAGCACATGTATTGAAATGGCTGCTCTCTTCACTCACTATGTCCCAAGTTTGGCAAGGACACAGTGGGGGCATATTGCTCATGTAGCCATGCCCTCACATATAATATGGTGCACCCTGCCTTAGGGATGGAAAGCCTGCCAGAGGGGTGTATTATCCATAATATATGCACTGTATGGTGCACAGGCAGTGTGCCATGTCGAATTTGTGTGTTAGGCTTGCACCAGGACACCCAGCCTACAGTGGCAGTGCTGGGTGCATCTGGATGCATGGCCCTAGAGGGTGGCACAATCCGTGCTGCTGCCTGCAGGGCCTACCCTTAGTACGCGATGCCCTTGGTACATAAGTACCTTTTACTAGTGACTTATAGTGGTAACTAAAGGTGTATCCAATTGTGCCAATGCATCACCACAATTTTAGGAAAGAGCTCTGGCCAAGGGAACCTGGTTAGCAGGGTTGCTGGGCACTACAATTTCTAGGCTACATCATCCATCAGGCAAAAAGTGGGGGGATAACCATGTCAAAAAGAGGCCTTTTCTCACCCTATTTTCAGGTCTACTGACAGTGGTTATTCAACATTTATGACAGGCAACATTCAGGTTACGCTGCACTATGAGCCTTAGAAGTCCTACTATGGCTCTTTAAAAATCACAGTATTCCAGAGCTATAGTCCTATGAGGCAGAGAAAGTTCACCAAGGCTCTCCGGCCCAGCGATCAGTCTTACCTCTGTTGTGTAGCCATTTTAGTTATAACTCCATGCACGTTATTTGAGCATACTAGGCCTGCCGCTGTGCACTTTATTCTACATATATTTTATTCGGCTTCGCTTTATTATTGTTAGAGTAGCCACTTTTACTGTCTTGTTTTATTTCCATCTAACTGTTTTTGCCTAGGCCAGCACTCTGTTCTCAAACAAAGACATTCTTGCTCACTCTGTGCTTCTTCCAAGGCTGCAGAAAGATAGGTTGCGGTGAACATGGTATAAGTTTAGTCTTTGACATTCATAGAAAATACACATCCTTACGTAGGGACATTTTCTCAGAACATCAGCTATCTCATTATAAAAACACTTCCCTGCCCCTTACACGTTAAAGGGAGATTCCAGCCAGAGAACTAGGACTGTATGCTGATTGCTGAATGCTACGCTACAGCTGCCTTTGCAGACTTTAGGCCTTTGCTCAGGTATGGGGGATGATGTCTTCTCAGGGAAACCTGAAGGGTAGAATTAGAGCTTAACACACTGTGCTCTATTGTAGCCTAGGTAGGAATTAGTCTATTGACTGTAATGACAATATGGTAGTGTTATTTCTATGCTTCACTCTCATTGTCACATATTAATCTTGTCATGGTGTATCGTCCTGGTTATTGCAGCCCACGCTTTGCTATCTAAGATGCAGTTGCTTCCATAAAAGCATTATTGAAACATATACTGCCTCTGTTTGTCATTGTGCATATGAGACTAATGTAACCGTGAGAAACGGATGAGACCTGAGTGACCACAGCTTCCCTGAGAAACCAGTTATGTCGTGCACTCGGCTGCCCAATCATCCCTGCTCTTGGGTAGAGATGAGGCACTGCTAGTTAGCCGGAGCAGAACCCGGATTGTAGCGACAGGTGTCACCTGTAGTGGGTCTGACTCAGTCTCCCACACCACATGTGATTCTGTCACTTGAAATCCAGTAGCCTCATTAGAATAATGAGAGCCTACGTGACACCCCCTTCCGCTGGTGTTTCTATGCAGAAGACATCGGGAGCATTCAGCACTCCAGCATCACAATGGCCTGGAGAGGCTGCCTGCCTTGAGCACTTATCTCCTTGCTTTAGGCTAGGTGGCCAGTCATCCGCAGCACTTCTTTGGATGATGTGGTAAATTCCTCTGATTTGGCAAGTAGGGCGAGTACAGTTACTCGACATCCAATGCTTCCGGTGGGGCTCAGGGTGCATGGGCCAGAACCCACAGCCTCCTTATAGGCACACATTGCACTCAGCGATGACCCTTCTTTTTAGCTAATGGTGCACCAGTGCAGTGGCACTGGCTCTTCTCTGTAACCCCCACTAGCTTATGGGGTTGTTGACTTTAGTCCACATAGGGCAACGGCCCAATCAGTGCAGCAGCAGCTTTCTTCACGGCAGTCCCCACTGGCATACATGGAGGTTGACTTTACTGTGCCAAATGACAATAGCCAGATTGGTGTAACAGCTGCTCTCTCACACTTCGCTACAGAGATCCACTCACCAGGATCCCCCATTGGACAGTGCTTCCTCCAAGCACGCTTCTCCTCCTTACAGGGTTCTTTGGTCTAGGCAGACAGGCGTTGGTGCTCGAGGCTCCAGGGCGGAGAGTCTTAGTTTCCCTGTGTGACGTACCCTCACACAGCTATGAGACTGGCAGACCTTACTACCCAGACCTAGTCACACAAGGCAAAACTCTTGCTGAGTTTCTCCGTGTCGAAGTATAACCCAGGTTGGCTGTTTGACGGTTGACAATTTGGCAAACAACAAGTCATCTGTTTATTCTAAAAATGAAGGAGCAGTAAAGATGCCTTTAAATCTCTTTTTACCTTGTCAGTCAGTCATATATCTTTATTTCGCTGCTTTTCTATAGCATGAAAGCACATACAATAAAAGACAATCAATAAATAGTCGTATATTAAAACATGTCATATTACATCCACTTGTAAAAACATAAGACGTTAAAACAAGTTAGCAGCAGTAAACTATAAAGTGCACAGCAAAAAGGGAAACACTTACATACATATATACAGACAATATCATAAGGCAATGCACTTTTCAGCAATTTAAATGCCTGCCAAATAAATAAGGCCTCTGCCAAGCAAACCAAGGGACTATCTAAATTTTGTGAAAACAACAGCGCCGGCCTACACTGCAAGGATCTCATAAAATGTTCAAAAAAGCAAGATATGCAAAGTTGATTGGACAGAATGCCCATCACAGGGACAAGGGCTTAAATCCGCCGGATTAAAACAATTAGCGGGTACACCAATCATAAGGAGCGGGAAGTTAAAACTAAATCTAGTCAGTGCATATCTATGCTGAATATTCTGTAAATATGCCAAGAGACCATCCTGGGTATATAGGGGGTCATTCCTACTTCGGCGGGCGGCGGTCGCCGCCCGCCAAGCGGGAACCGCCGAATGACCGCACTGCGGTCAAAAGACCGTGGCGGCCATTTTGGCTTTCCTGCAGTGGCCGGCGGGCGACCGCCAGAAGGCCGCCCGCCGGCCCGGCGGGAAACCCCCTTCTACGATGAAGCCGGCTCCAAATGGAGCCGGCGGAGTGGAAGGGGTGTGACGGGTGCAGTGGCACCCGTCGCGATTTTCAGTGTCTGCAAAGCAGACACTGAAAATCATTATGGGGCCCTGTTAGGGGGCCCCTGCACTGCCCATGCCTGTGGCATGAGCAGTGCAGGGGCCCCCAGGGGCCCCACAACACCCGTTCCCGCCATCCTGTTCCTTGTGGTTTTTACCGCCTGGACCAGGATGGCGGGAAGGGGGTCAGAATCCCCATGGCAGTGCTGCGAGCAGCGCCGCCATGGAGGATTCTTTGGGGCAGGGGAAAACCGGCGTGAAACCGCCGGTTTCCCTTTTCTGACCGCGGCTTTACCGCCGCGGTCAGAATGGCCCCAGAAGCACCGCCAGCCTGTTGGCGGTGCTTCCACGGTCGTTGGCCCTGGCGGTCCATGACCGCCAGGGTCAGAATGACCCCCATAATGATTTACAGAGAATAACTGACGTTTTTGCACTATCCTCCTTGCTCCTTTTTGACTGGGCCATATTCATATATAGGAGCTTAATGTGCTTCTTACTGACTCTGGCGCAGGATTCCGGCTCCCTGAGTAAATCAAGGCATCCATTTTCCTCACCAATAGTTCTAACAGAAGCTAACTATGGATTTTCTTGCACAGCGTGTAAGCAATCCTTCAGGATCATCTTGTTTACGGCTGTTTCCTCCCTTTTCCATACGACATGCCAGAGTATCAAAGGGGCCATGTTAATAAAGTCCATAATATATGGGGAACACAATTCATTGGGGACAATGGAATTTGAGCAGCTTGCAGGGACTGCAAACAAGTTTTTCAGAAAATTGTTTTCTACATACTGAATACTTTTTGCATTCTGCATGCCCTAGATTCCAGCCCCATATGTGGCAATTGATACACCTTTGCAAGCCTAAATCTTTTAAATATCCTTGATGGGTTTAGAACCTAACTTTTTTATAAACCTGTAAAAACCTTGTATAGCATGCTCAAACTTGGCCACGCTAATTACAATCATCTGTTTCCATGTGTATTTACTATCGAACACAATATCAAGATAGGAAAATGTGCTGTTTCCATGACCTTGGTTCTCTTAATCACATGGGCAAATCTTTTCCTTGGCTTAGCCCCACGTAAGATAGTATAGGCTTTGGACTCATTAACATGCAGGTTAAGTTCTTGCATAAAGGTAATATAATCATCTATCAACACTTGAAGCCCTCTGCCTGTTCTTGTAATTAAAACTGCATCATACGTATATAGGAGAATGGGTGTAGGGCAAGATCCCGCATACGGAATAGCGGGGGAACTTGCCCTTAAAGCTTTTTCAATCCTATTCGTGTACAGTGAAAATAAGGAGGGGGCAAGGACACGCACTTGTCTTAATCCCCTACTAATGTTAAGGTGTTCAGTGCATTCGTTATGAAGGCCGTAACATTCACAGGCACTTGCTTCGCTGTACAATTGTCTGATAAAAATAATTTGCGTCTTCTCAATTCCCAACTCAGTCATGATAGCTCAAAGTTTTTTGTATGACACACAGTCAAAGGCTGCTGATAACTCCATGAATGAAAGGAAAATTGTGCCTTTTTTGCCACTGCATACTTTCCTATAATAAGAGAAAGGTTAAGATTTTGATCAATTGTGCCCAAGTCTTCTTAAAAACCATACTGTGGGGGTTATTACAACTTTGGAGGAGGTGTTAATTCCGTCCCAAAAGTGACGGTAAAGTGACGGATATACCACCAGCCGTATTACGAGTCTATTATATCCTATGGAACTCGCAATACGGCTGGTGGTATATCCGTCATTTTACTGTCACTTTTGGGACGGATTAACACCTCCTCCAAAGTTGTAATAACCCCCTGTGTGTCTGTTAAAATATTATTCTCCAAAGCCCAATCCTCTAGTCTATGCAGTAAAATACGCTCCCTCACCTTCACTGTAGAATCAAGGAGCGATATGGGCCTATAATTTATTGGAACAGATTTATTGCCCTTTTTAAAAATCAGAATAATGATTGAGGTATTCTAAGTTGCTGGTGGGCCTACCTTAACAATGGCATTATACACATTCGTAATCGTGGGTCCCCAAAGTTCTTGGAGTTCACAACATACATCAACCGGAACTCCGTTGGGGCCTTTTGCTTTACTTCTACTGCTTTCCTTCAGGGTCCTCTGTACTTCCTCCAATTGAAATCTCAAATGATTGGTATTTCCTGAAAAGTAGTATGAAGACTCAACAGGGCTAGCCTGAGCCTCAGACTGAGAATCGTATATACTCGTAAAATGTTCCAACCATTTTTCTTCTTGGATATGGATGTTCGTAATAGGATCAGAGCAGAGATTTGGAATTCCTATCGCCCTGGACATATTGTTTAGAGTCAAGGGCAACAAATGTTCATGTTTATTTTGTCCTTGGGACAAGTAGTCCCAACCCCCTGCAGCACAAACATTTTGGCTGCTATTTTGGAGAGATGGGAACTGTCTGCAATTGAGGTAATTTGTGTGTCCATATGTTAATGCTGTTCAAATTTGTATTTATGGTTCATTAACCCCTTCGCTGCCAGGCCTATTCCCCTCCTGTGGCGAGCCTTTTTTTGGCTCTTTGGGGCAGTTCGCGCTTAGGCCCTCATAACTTTTTCTCCACAGAAGCTACCAATGCCAAATTTGCGTCCTTTTTTCCCAACATCCTAGGAATTCTAGAGGTACCCAGACTTTGTGTGTTCCCTCAAAGGAGACAAAGGACTTAGCCAAAATACAGCGACACTTTAGTTTTTTTTTTTTTTAAATGGAAAAAAGGGCTGCAGAAGAAGGCTTGTGTTTTTTCCCCTGAGAATGGCATCAACAAAGGGTTTGCGGTGGTAAAATCACCATCTTCCCAGCTTTCAGGAACAGGCAGACTTGAATTAGAAAACCCAATTTTTCATCACAATTTTGACATTTCACTGGGACATACCCCATTTTTACTATTTTTTGTGCTTTCAGCCTCATCCAGTGAGTGACAGAAATGGGTGAGAAACCAATGCTGCATCCCAGAAAGCTAAACATTTCTGAAATGTAGACAAAATAGTGAATGCAGCAAGGGGTCAGTTGTGTAGATCCTACAAGTGTTTCCTACAGAAAATAACAGCTGAAATAAAAGAATATTGAAATTGAGGTGAAAAAAACAGCCATTTTTCTCCACGTTTTACTCTGTAACTTTTTCCTGCGATGTCAGATTTTTGAAGGCAATATACCTTTATGTCAGCTGGACTCTTCTGGGTGCGGGGATATATGGGGCTTGTAGGTTCATCAAGAACCCTAGGTACCCAGAGCCAATAAATGAGCTGCACCTTGCAATGGGTTTTCATTCTTTACCAGGTATACATCAATTAATTTGCTGAAATATAAAAAATGAAAAATAGGTATCAAGAAAACCTTAGTATTTCCAAAATGGCCACAAGATAAGGTGTTGAGAAGCAGTGGTTATTTGCACATCTCTGGATTCCGAGGTGCCTATACTAGCATGTGAATTACAGGGCATTTCTCAAATAGACGTCTTTTTTACACACTGTCTTACGTTTGAAGGACAAAAATGTAGAGAAAGACAAGGGGCAATAACACTTGTTTTGCTATTCTGCGTTCCCCCATGTCTGCCGATAAAAATGGCACCTCACTTGCGTGGGTAGGCCTAGTGCCTGCGACAGGAACTGCCCCAAAACACAACATGGACACAGCACATTTTCACAAAGAAAACAGAGCTGTTTTTTGCAAAGTGGCTAGTTGTGGATTTTGGCTTATAGCTCAGCCAGCACCTGAGGAAACCTAGCAAACCTGCTCAGTTTTGAAAACTAGACACCTAGGGGAATCCAAGATGGGGTGACTTGGGTGGCTCCGACCAGGTTCTGTTACCCAGAATCCTTTGCACACATCAAAATTTGTCCAAAAAAACACTTTTTCCTATCATTTCGGTGCAGAAAGTTCTGGAATCAGAGGGGAGACACACATTTCCTTCCACCCAGCATTCCCCTAAGTTTTCTGATAAAAATGGTACCTCACTTGTCGGGGTAGGGCTAGAGCCCGCGACAGGAAAAGCCCCAAAACACAACGTGGACACATCACATTTTCACAAAGAAAACAGAGCTGTTTTTTGCAAAGTGCCTAGCTGTGGATTTTGGCCTCTAGCTCAACCGGCACCTGGGGAAACCTACCAAACCTGCGCAGTTTTGAAAACTAGACACCTAGGGGAATCCAAGACGGGGTTACTTGTGGGGCTCTGACCAGATTCTGTTACCCAGAATCCTTTGCAAACTTCACAATTTGGCCAAAAAACACACTTTTACCTCTCATTACGGTGACAGAAAGTTCTGTAATCAGAGAGGAGCCACACATTTCCTCCCACCCAGGATTCCCCTAAGTCTCCCGATAAAAATGGTACCTCACTTGTGGGGGTAGGGCTAGCGCCCGCGACAGGAAAAGCCCCAAAACACAACGTGGACACATCACATTTTCACAAAGAAAACAGAGCTCTTTTTTGCAAAGTGCCGAACTGTGGATTTTGGCCTTTAGATCAGCCGGCACCTAGGGAAACCCAGCAAACTTGCTCAGTTTTGAAAACTAGACACCTAGGGGAATCCAAGAATGGGGTGACGTGTGGGGTTTTGACAAGGTTCTGTTAGCCAGAATCCTTTGCAAACCTCAAAATGTGGCCAAAAAACCACTTTTTCCTCTTGGTTCGGTGACAGAGAGTTCTGGAATCAGAGACGAGCCACAAATTTCCTTCCTCCCAGCATTTCCTCATGTCTCCCGATAAAAATGGGACCTCACTTGTGGGGGTAGGCCTAGCGCCCGCGACAGGAAAAGCCCCAAAACACAACATGGACACATCAAATTTTCACAAAGAAAACAGAGCTGTTTTTTGCAAAGCACCTAGCTGTGGATTTTGGCCTCTAGCTCAGCCGGCACCTAGGGAAACCTAGCAAACCTGCGCAGTTTTGAAAACTAGACACCTCGGGGAATCCAAGATGGGGTGACTTGTGGGGCTCTGACCAGGTTCTGTTACCCCAAATCCTTTGCAAACCTCACAATTTGGTCGAAAAAATACTTTTTCTTCTGATTTCAGTAACAGAAAGTTCTGGAATCAGAGAGCAGCCACAAATTTCTTTCCACCCAGGGTTCCCCCAAGTCTCCCGATAAAAATAGTACCTCACTTTTGTGGGTGGGCCTACTGCCAGCGAAAGGAAATGCCCCAAAACACTATCTGGACACATCAAAATTATCAAATACAAAACTACCTGTTTTGTGGGGGGCACCTGCATTTTTGCTCCTGGGCTCAGCAGCCTTCTAGGGAAACCTACCAAACCCAGACATTTCTGAAAACTAGACACCCAAGGGAGTCCAGTAAGGTGTGACTTGCGTGGATCCCCCACTGTTTTCTTATCCAGAATCCTCAGCAAACCTCAAATTTAGCTAAAAATAATCACAGTTTTTCCACATTTCTGTGCGGGATCACCACACTTGGACACATTTCATACCACCCAATGTTCCCCTCAGTCTCCCGGTAAAACTGATACCTCATTTGTGTAGGTGGGCCAAGTGCTTGTGAAAGGGAAGATCCAAAATCATGTCGATATTGAGGGGGAACCAAAGGGGGTCCAAAAGAAGGGCAGTTTCCCCCAAAAACTTTTTTAGGCTGACAAGTACAGGCATAATTTTTATCGGTATAGATGAGACAATGCTGGGTGGTAGGAATTTTGTGGATTCCTGCAGATTCCGGAAGGTTTCATCACAAAAACATGGGAAAAATGTGTGATTTCCAGCAAAGTTGGAGGTTTGCAGGAGATTGTGGGTACAAAAATGGTGCAGGGTGCATGTGAAACACACCACCCTGGAATCACCCAGATGTTTAGTTTTCAGATGTGTCTAGGTCTTGTGGATTTTTCTACATGGCAGCGTCCCAAAGTCCATAAAGTGCAGCCCTCACCATTCCAAGTGGGACGATTTTGAGAGTAAGCCAAGCTCTCATGGCTCAAATGTAAAACTAAAACCCCAAATAATCAAATGTCTTCTTGCTTGCTGTGGGAATAAGATGTTTTAGAGTGCGGGGGAGAGCTGAAAGACTGTTACCCCCTTCAGTTGAGGTGGGGGGGTAACCAGGCCCATACTGGTTGGTAGCCACCACCCCAATATATATATATATATATATATATATATATATATATATTTTTTTTTTTTTTTTTTTTAATTCCCTGGCATCTAGTAGACTTTCTGCCCCCCCGGGGTGTGGATCAGGGGTAATTGCTCCACTTTGGCCCCATTTTATTTTTGAAAAAAAACCTTCCCTGGCCCCTGGTGGGCTTTCTGCCCCGCCCCCCTTGGGGGCAGATGGGCCTTCCAAAAATAGGCTCATCTGCCCCCAATGGGGGGCAGATATGGCCAACAGTAATGTGCCCCCATGGGGAGCAACCCTTACCCAAGGGGCTGCTCCCCTAAAGAAAACACATGCATACAAACACACCAATCCCTGGTGCCTAAGTGGTTTCTGCCCCGATGGGGAAATCGTACTCCTTTAAAATATTTGTTAACTGTATTATAGCACGAGCAAATATGCATGTGTAGATTTGCTCATGTGAAAATCTATTGAGCATTTACAAGTTCACTTTCCCTCCAACCACATTTTTCTCAACCATGGAAGAACTTCTACTTCTGCCATTGTCAGTAGTAGATTTACAACCTTTCTCATTATGAGAAAAGATTAGAGAAGAGCAGGTGAAAATCTTTAAAACATTCAAGCTAGTAGGTTTGCAGACTCAAAGGCATTCCGGCTATGGATCTATTGCTTACTGCTTACTCCAACCCCAGTATGTAGACCTGTGGAACAGTGGCAAAATAAGGAAATTGCAATAGTAGAGATTAAAATTGCAAGTATTCAAGCCCTACTATAGTAGTAGCTGTGGCATAATCAGAGAGGCTATTATCAGAGCTCTTACATAATGAGTTTGGTGCCATAATTGGTCACCACACTACATGGCACCAGAGGGACAAGTATATTTTTTTATAGAATAAGTAGATTTAAGAAGCAGCCTGTCCATGGACAGGTAGATCTTTTATTAAATTCCACACGCCTGTCAGAGGCTTCTCCAAAGTACGGAGCGTTAATTACTTTCCAAAATGATGTACTATCTTTCAGTTCACTCACCCTTTGTAGTGCCTCCCATGCATCCTCCTTAATCAGATTCTTTCTGGCAATTTGGGCCTTCTTATATTCTGCACATGTGGATTTAATATGTTCTGCCACTCTTGGTTTTGAGTGTAGGACTATCTGTAGCTTTCTAAGTGCCTTCGTACACCTTGCATCAAACCAGCCCTTAGTTTGGGATTTAGAGGGGCACTTAACCCACCTTAAGGCCTTTTTTATCTCAGCAGCAATAGCTATAACAGCAGATTTAATAAGCAACGGCTCTGCATTTGGGTCCAGACAAGTACCCTCCTCATCCTTAGTGTTGGTCAGGGTAGCAGCAAGAAAACTATTACGATCAATCTTCTCCCATTTAATAGAGAACCCATTTTCTTCCCCAACACTGATGTGACACCCATAGACTTGGGTATCCTAGCACGAACATAAAGTCCCATACTGCATGACAGAGCAGCATGATTACTATACCCTATAAATTCACAGACAAAATCTCCCACCCTTTCAACCAGCTCCTCAGTTATAGGAAAATAAACAATTCTTGAGGGGTGGAGATTTGCCTTTAAAGGTGGTGCCAACACCCCCTGGTTGTTCCCCAACTTATTAACCATCCTGAGATCCAGGTTCACCAATAAGTTGATCAAAGCAGAGCCGTAATGATCATGCCTAAAATGGGTTAATGTCTCGTCCAGTAAATCTCCAAGCCCACAGACTGCCTTACCAATAATAGGACAGTGATGTGCATTCAAATCTCCTGCCTAGAGGAGGCGGATCAATTTAGGATTATCCCTAAACATTAGCTCAATAGTCAAATCCAGGTCAGCAACCATCTCAGAACTCACCCTATCTACGCGATTATTATATAAATTAATAATCAGCAAATCCCTATCTTCATGGATGTCACAGAGGAGTAAATTAAAAAAGGGAGAGTTATTAACAAACTTAGGTCCTCAATATGACACTGGCGGTAAATCCCACTTACTGCCAAGCTGACTGCTGTCAACATACTGCCACCGCAGCGGATATCCGTTCATCATATTATGGCACACACACACCAATCCGTCACTACACAGACACAGACACAAGTCCACGACACCAAAGGTCAGTGAGAAACTGGTGGTATAAAAACTCACACCGTTACGCCAACAGAACTACGCCCACCACATTATGACCCTCGAATCACCACGGCGGACATTCAACGGCAGTACATACCGCTGTGCTCAAAATAGACACACACAAACAAAACACCACCACATTGGACAATTTAAATAACACACACCTGACACTCATACACACACCACACCCACACACCCACACCACTATAAAACACACACCCACATTACCAACAACCCCTTATGAATACAAGACATTTGTACGAGACAGACAGCACGACTACAGACAAAACCAGAGCCACACACCACCTACACCTATACACCACTCACGCATCCCACATCACACCCCAACACATCACCCTACACACCCTCACCTACATAATGAACACAACACCCATGGCACCCCAAAGACACCCCAGATTCTCAGAGGAGGAGCTAAGGGTCATGGTGGAGGAAATCATCAGGGTAGAGCCACAGCTATTTGGAGCACAGGTGCAGCAGATATCCATTGCTAGGAAGATGGAGCTATGGCAGAGGATTGTGGACAGGGTCAACGCCATGGGACAGCACCCAAGAACCAGGGATGACATTGGGAAGAGGTGGAACAACCTATGGGGGAAGGTACATTCCATTGCAGCAAGACACCA
Source organism: Pleurodeles waltl (assembly GCF_031143425.1). NCBI lineage: Eukaryota > Metazoa > Chordata > Amphibia > Caudata > Salamandridae > Pleurodeles > Pleurodeles waltl. The sequence continues at coordinate 468,606,136 of NC_090449.1, read as the reverse complement.
ACTCGCTGTACAGAGGACTGGCGGTGGACCCCCACCTCCTCCCCCACAACTAACAACCTGGGAGGAGCAAGTCTTGGCAATCATGCATCCTGAGGGCCAGGCCGGAGTAGCAGGAGGACTGGACTCTGGTAAGTCAACTCTATTCTATTATCACCCCTACCTGCATGCCATCACATACCCCCACCCTCACTCCCATCACTCCACCACCTCCCACACACCCCACCATCACATCTCACTCATCCCAATGCCAAGCCCTGCATGCCATACCAATGCATGGACACCACTCACAGCCCTGCATGGACACCTACCACTAAAGCATGCACACTAGAGAGAATCAGCTATCTCACCATATACCAATTTACACAAGTGAAAGCTGCCAGGGAAAATACAACCGAAGAGGGCAAGCCACCGATGCACCATATTTCACACACAGAACCAATAACACTGCATTTACATCTTCACAGGTACCCAAGCCAATGTCAGCGGCGAAGAGGTGCCAGCACTATCCAGTCTCCCAACTGAAGAGGCCCACAGCGATGACAACAACTCTGGTAGCCTGGATCTGGATGACCAACCTGGCCCATCAGGGACCTCTGGACAGTCGGTTACCCTGGCACAGTCACACACCACCACAGAGCCTCCCTCATTTGGAAACACCACCACAGCACCCACCCAGCGTACCCATACCTCTGTCCCCAGGACACGTCAATCAGCGGTGTGTCCACCACTACAGGGACCCCAGGGCACACCTCATACCTAAGACAATCAGGGGCCTGGCAGTGTGTGCACATGGTTCAGGAGACAGAGGCACAGGACAACAGGGAATCTGGGATGCCTGCTGTGTGCCATGGGGAGGACAGGCCCAGGGAACCGACTCTCCAGGAGGCACTTGCAGAGATCCTGGGAGCCTACCAACATTCCCAGGGTGCGCTGGGCCTGATCCTGGACAACGTGCAGGAGAACAGGCGGCTGCAGGAGGGACAGTACCAGAGGATCAGGGAGGACTTGCAGGCCTTCAACACCACCCTGGTCTCCATAGCAGGGGTGTTGGCAGAAATGGCCAAAATTATGAGGGAGGCAGTCTCACATCGACGGGCCCCTGCCACTGCCTTCCTCCTCCGCTCCTGCTAGTGGACAGGAGGCCCCGCCACAGGACTCACAGGCCACCAGCACCCTTCCCCCTGCAGAAGGAGAACCACCCCACAAATGTTCCCTGTGATCCAGCCAGAAGCCAGACTATTGCCAAGACCCCCACCAGGAAATGAGACTCTCCGGATTTCACCCTTGTGTCCCACTCTGTCACCCTGTCCACCTTGAACTGCCATTGCTCCCCTTCCTACATCCCCATGGACTATACACCTGTGCTACAGATTGGAGCAATACCCTAGAATTTCCTCCATCATCACCCCATCCCATTGCACTTGCCCCTTTTCATCTTCGCACTTCAACAAACACCCTTTGAATAAATACAAGTATGGAGTATGTCAAATGTTTTAAGTATGTATTCATTTAACCAGTTTCAAACATTGCAATTTAAGTGTACACTAATGTTCACATAGGAAAGACATGTAGTTGGCTGTAGTGATCACACCAGGAGTGATAGCGGGGTACCAACATATGCAAAATGAGTTGCCAAAGGGTACAGTGAGTGGGCATAGAAGTGGGAAATAACAGCATGATAGTGACAAAGATAATCCAAAAAGTGACATTGAAATGTGAAGTAACACTGTCTTACCTGTGTGTCATTGGAAGTATTGTTGAATCACTGCAGTTCTGTTGTCCTCATCCTCACTGTCCACAGGGTCCACTGCTGCCACACGGCCATCTCCAGCCTCCTCCTCCTGCAAAAATGGCACATGGCATCTCAAGGCAAGGTTGTGCAAAATTCAGCATGCCACGATAATCTGGCAGACCTTCTTGGGTGAGTAGCACAGGGATCCCCCAGTTAGATGGAGGCACCTGGACCTGGCCTTCAGGAGGCCAAAGGTAAGTTTGATAATCCTTCTTGTTCACCCATGTGCCTCATTGTAACGCTCTTCTGCATTTGTCCTGGCATTCCTCACAGGGGTCAGTAGCCATGATAGGTTTGGGTAACCAGAGTCACCTTCAAATATTGAGGTACAACATTTAGCCACACACTATGCTATATGGCCCATACCATACACTAAGATATACTGGGTGGGAACCAGGGCTCACCTATTAGCCACACCCTGTGCCTCTGTAGTTGGCCCATCACATTTGGGATGCTGCTATTCCTCAGGACAAAGGCATCATGCACCGACCCAGGATACTTAGCATTGACATGGGAGATGTACTGGTCCACCAAGCACACCATCTGCACATTCATGGAGTAAAAACTCTTTTGATTTCTGAACACCTGTTCACTTTGCCGGAGGGACACAATTACATTGGGGATATGTCCCATTGTATAGAAGTCAGCCTTCACTGTGGCCAAATCCTCCACCTGGGGGAAAACAATGTAGCTGCACTTGTGTTTAATCAGGGCAGACAACACTCTGGTCAGCACTATTGAGAACATTGGCTCTGACATTCCTGCTGCCAAGCCCACTGTCACTTGGAATGAACCAGTTGCCAAGAAATGGAGCACACATAGAACTTGCACAAGAGGGGGGATCCCAGTGGGGTGACGGATAGCAGATATTCAGTCAGGCTCCAATTGGGCACACAGCTCCGTGATTGTGTCCATGTCAATTCTATAGGTGAGGATAATGTGCCTGTCCTCCATTGTTGCCATGTCCACCAGGGGTCTGTACATGGGGTATGTTTCCATCTCCTATTCTTCCTCAGCGGTTGCCGTCTAAGGGACAAAAAAGTGAGTCCCGGTCACAAAATGAACACCGTAGCCACAAAGGTACAATGCATGATGTTTATTTGTAATTTATAAGTGGTATTTGTCCTGTAGGTCCTATTTTGAACTGTGATGCAGATATTATCCGTGACTGCCCCCCCCCCTCTGAAATGGCATCAGCCTGTCCTGTGTGGAGGAACAGGTGGAAGTGAGGTAATTCCGCTGACGTTGTGCGCCATTGCGGTAGGCGCTTGAGACTTGCCGTGTAACTCCTCATTGGTTAACATTGGGCCCTATGGGGTACAGTGTCCAATGGTGATGTATGCCGGTGGTGACTGTATGCACCGCCGCGGACGTGACTGCCATTTTCTGTCTGATCCCTCACTTGCTACCTGACCTTCAAGAGGAGAGGACCTACACAGCATGTGCTGCTGTGACCTGTGTCGTGAACCTACCATGGCTCGTGTGACTGGGCAAAGGGCCCCTACCTTCACTTTGGCGGAGTTGGAGAGACTGGTGGATGGGGTCCTACCCCAGTATGGACTGCTGTATGAGCCTCCAGACCAACAGGTGAGTACACTGTGAGCACGATGCATGTGGCATGAATGCATGGAATGGTGTGTGTGAAGGACTCGTGTAGTGGGGTGGGTGGATGTCCCCTGGATGGCGTGCAGCTTGTGTGCTGGGCCCTGTTTGTGAAAATGGCGATGTGAAGGGGTATAGTGGGCCATAAGTGTAACAGGCAGGATGATCTGACTGATACCATTTTCTGTGTGTATTACTCTGCAGGTCAGCGCCCATCAAAAGAAAGGTATATGGCGTGCCATCGCCAAGGACGTGCGGACCCTGGGGGTCGACGGCAGACGGAGCACACTCTGGGGATGGCCTCCCAAAGAGGAAGGGTGCCTGTTGAACCCTGACCCCCCTGATGGCCCACATAGTGGCAGTGGCCTATCCTTCGCTGGGTGGGCGCTTGAGGGCATCACAGCAGACACAAGGGGGTGAGTACAGTGCCCATCATCACAACTTACGCATGGTAGTGGGGTACCCGGGTGGGTGATGTGTGTCAGTGGGTGCCCCTAGGCCAGGCCTGACATTGCAGAGTTGGTCCCATGTTGGGCAGGGTTCTGAAGTGATAATCCTGCTACCTAGCTTGTAGGCATCCACAACTGGTCAGGGCTGTGTGAGTCCCAGGTGTGCTGCGTTTGGCGGTATGTGCCCCTCCCCATGCCTTGGTGGCTAGCATAATTACTGGTAGTGCATTGCATAGTGCATAGGGCTGTTCCCTGTATGTGACAGTGGTGTGTACACCAACGGTGGTGTTTGTGCAGCCATTAACCAAGTGTATCCTTTGTCTCTTCCCCCCTTCTTTGGTTTGTCACCCTGTCCTTATGTGCATTAGCATCATCTGGCGGAGGAGGAGAGGCACCGGCGACAGAGAGAGCTGCAACCCACAGGACCCGGGAGGTGGAGTCCACCGATGGTGAGGGCACCAGTGGGACAAAGGGCGAGGGGAGCACCATGGTGGAGACTGGAGGGGAAAGTTCGGACACAGATACCTCCTCCGATGGCAGCTCCCTGGTGGTGGGGAACACTTTTGTACCCACCCCAGCTACAGCCGCCACCCCCGTACCCAGCACTGCCCTCCCAGCAGCCCCTCAGCGAGTTTCCCATGCCCGCTCACCGAGGAGGGTGAGCATATCCTTCGCCCCAGGCACCTCAGGCCCTGCCCCAGTGAGCCCTGCTGCCCTGAGTGAGGAGGCTATTGACCTCCTGAGATCCATCTCTGTAGGGCAGTCAGCCATTATGACATTGCTGACAGCCCAAATGCAACAGACAAAAGCATTCCTGGAGGGCCTTCACACTGGCTTGGCGGCACAACAGAGCTCAATCCAGGCTCTGGCCTCCTCTCTGATGGCAGCCATTGTCCATGTTTCCACCATCCCCCCTCCAACTTCCTCTTCCCAATCCCATTCCCCTCAACAACTTCCTATCTCAAGCACACAGGCAGGCAAACATGCACACAGGACAACACACAAGAGTGGCACAGGCAAACACAAGCACCACACATCATCCCACAGGCACTCACACAAACACCATCCAGACATACCAACATCCACTGCCTCTACTGTGCCCCCCTCCTCATCCTCCTCCACCTCCCTCCCAGTTCCTTCTAGACTCAGATGAAGGTGCAAAAGGTGAAGGAAGAAGAGTCAGCACTTCACCCAAAAAGATGAAGTGGGGTTCCTGGAGGATGCAGGTTATGTCCCACACCAGAAGGATGATTGGATTCTGGTTTGTATCTTCGTGTTCCACCAACAAGCCTTGGCACATGCAAAACCTGTGGTTAGCGGAAAGTGGAGCTGCCGGGGACCAGGAAGGACTAGGTGGACTCTACTTATGATGGAGAGTCAGAGGGGGCCCTCAGCAACACAGAGAGCCCACAGAAGCCCAGGCAGCACCCACAGGTGTCCCACAGGATGGGGACAGAAGAGTCACATAAGAGACCCACGAGCACTAAGAGCAAGGCTCCCACGCCGCCGGAGAATCACTCAAGGAGCTGTGGATCGCAGGAAGGAGTGCTGGGGGCTGGAGCTTCAGGGTGCCTGAAGATCCTGGAGAAACAACGCCAACAAGCCTTGGCAGCTGCAAAGGATCTGGAATCTGGATATACTTCCCCCTCCCCCTCACCCACTTCTGTGTCCTCCACTGAACAGAACAAGAGGTGAAGAGAGGAGAGCATGCAATAAGGAGTGAGGCACGAGTGAGGAAGGTGGTTCTTATTGAACAGTCACCAACAGCCCAAGAGTGCAAAGGTTAAAAATGGATAGATACGTGAAATCTGCGTGCCTGGCAGTCAGATTAAATGAGAATCCCTGTTTAAGCCTACTGTTATTATAGTGGGACGTCTGATTGTCCAATCACTTTACTACAAGGCACCTTGGAAGGTGGGGGCCCTGTGCTATTGTCCACTTGACTCTTAAAACCTTCTAGTCACAAAACCAGCCCTTTCAACATTACTGCCTTTGTGTATAAGATAGATACCTTTTTGGGCAGCAGAACAGGCAGGAACAACAAATGTCGGAGCTGGCTGCATATTTAAAATGCTTCAGTTCATTTTGCAATTATTAGAACTCACCAGTGAGGCATGTTCTTTTCTTATGATTTCTTCGTCACTGGCTTTCTGCAAGATATATAAACGAAACAAGCATTTGCAATGCAATGGGTCTCGCGTTACAGCTATTAGCGGTGTAAACTAATAACCAGACTTTTCTTACCACATAAACGGAAAACGAAAAGTAATACAATTTCACATTAGGGAGCCAATTTGAAGTGCTGCATCATGAGCGTGAAGGTGACTAATTAGAACAAAAAGACCAGTCCTGTTTCACCTTTGCATAGTAATAAAATAAAAACAAGCGCTATCGCGCTATGTAAAACATTGAATCCAGCAAGGAGTGCATGGATAAACAATAGAATTAAACTGGTAGTTATGAAAAGCGCTCGCGCTCGATTACTGCCCAGCGAGATTGCGCTGCTGTGAGCGCGTCTTACCTTATTGTCCCTTTATATGTTAATTGATAAGGGGACGCGTTCTTAGGCCGATGGACCTTTTGACTTGTTTAAGATGTTCACACCCTTAAGCAATCCACATAATAAGTATCATAAAAAAAAACAATAGGAAATTCTTAAGAGACAGTAATTTTCACACACCATGACCCAATAGACCATGAATAACCACACCTTTCATATCAGTTAGAAAATGTATTTCCCTAAATTAACAATGCTAGTATCACGTAAATTAGTCTCAACACCACATGATGTAAGTATAAGAATAACACTGGTTGACTGAATCTCCTAAAGAATCTCAGTTTAACTAATGCGTTGATAACCAAGCTTTCTAATGTCAAAGTACAGATCAACAATAAGAGTAATTGCGCAATGGTAATAACATACATTTCAAATAGTAATTAGGGGAATGAAGGAAAAACTCACTAACGTCAGATTAACATCAGCCTGTTTGGACTTCATGTAAAAGAATTTTGTCAACACAAATTTGAAAAACATCTAACTATGGCTCTATGAAAATTCAGCAGTTGGTACCTAGAAACAAAATCCAGATCAACAATAAAGGCATTTGAAGATGTTATACCTGTCTGTATGAATCAGCAAGCGGTGTTCAGTCTTTGTCAGGCGGACATCAGTTCAAGCAGCATCAGCATTGGGGCATGGCAAGGGAAATGGTTCAGAATCTGGGACTTCCAGCTCACCAAACCATTAGAAAGAAGAATCTAGGGCAGGCAGCAAAAACACTACAAGCGCTAAGCAGCGAGAGCGAAATTAAGCACCAGCATAATGCATGGAGCACAAGTATAGAGTAAGGAGTAGAATCTTTCGGCATGCGAAGAATGGGGGGTCTCTCTGAGTCTAAAGTAAACTCTTAGTGCAGTGCGGTTAAGTTAAAGTTGTCCCACTTTGTCATTGTTGAGGAATCAGGTGATAGCCATTAGTCCAATAAAATGTATATTCCAAATCTAAGATATAACTAAACAGTCCTTCACACATTAATGATTGGCTTTCTCTTCTTACGCATTGTGTGACTTGTCAAGAAGCAACTTTTATATTGTTCCATCCTTCCGTCAGCATATCCATTGTTAGTTCCTGGCAACATCGCTTTCTCATACGCTTCATGTTAGCATTTGTAACAAGTTCTGTACATTCAGGTTTCTATGCATGTTGCGTAATACACAGTTTCTAGTGAAGACAGGAAAAACAATTTTTGCTGCTGCTATGATTCGGGTCAACCTTCAGTTAGAACAATACACTTTTATTCAGCAAAGCATGATATCATAGTTTAGTCTGACATTGCAATTTTCTAATAAATGGCGGTGAAATATTAAGGTTCAGACCTCAGTAGCTTTGAGGCCTACAGTTAACTTAAGGAAGTACATAGCATTTGATCGCAAGTATAACCCATTACTGCATTTTTTATTATTATGAGTTCTAAATAAACATTAATAAGCTGTTTAATAAATATTTTCATAATAGATGGCGGCCATTCAAGTGGGTACATTTATGAGTTGCACTTTTTCTTCTAGTTTAATTTATTTTCTTTACAAATAAAGATTACAGAATACATGAAAAATGTATTCGTAAAGTTTTCAGCGCTCACACTGCCTATGAAATAAAGTGAAAAAGTAGTCCAGAAACCATACGGAAAACATGGAGGCTCGTAGGTTTTCAGCAGTTGGCCGGTGCGCTCGAGGAGGGCAAAACACCAGAAAAGGCATGATGAGGCATGCCTTTCACTAATGAAATCAAGCAAATTTTAAAAGGCAAGCCCACGAGCCAATGAAAGTGATGGGCGTGACATAGGTGTGGTTAAAATCCCACAGAAAGATTACAACAGGGACAAAGCGATTGCACGCTCAACCCTGAAAAGTTGCATTGAAGAACATCACGTGTAAAAGCAGGCTACACATAGGTTTCGTACTTTCTCCAGCCTTACACCTATATTCTTCGTAGTGGAGACGTTTACAATTTCACTGCAACAACCAACCACATTTGTTCAAAAATGTTGGTGCAGACATGGAATGTTTTCCAGTTTTACCTCTGCATTCTTAGCCAAGTAGATGAAGTATGAAACCACTAACCTGGGCGTTGCTCAGGAGAAACCAGTGAGGAAGGCAGATCCAGGGCGGGCCAGGTGTCTGCAAAGAATGAAGGCGTCATCAGGAGCTAATGGTGCTGAATAATCTTATGCTGTGATGTCATTGCTTCTGTGATGCCCCTTCTCCTCCAGCAAGAATATGCCAGATAACGAGCACCGAAAGAGAGAACGCAGACTGCCATTCAGTGAAAATCGTCCTTCTCTCTGGTGCATTGGTGCTAGACTCAGTAGCAGTGAAACTAATTCATGAAGAGAGCAGAGGAGACAATGCTGAGGAATGAAAAGAGACTGCCTTAGTTGGAGACAGGGCGGTGCCTGGAAGCTGCCAGCAGCTTGACAGTAACATTCTTTAAAGTATGTGGGAAGGAAAAGAAAAAGAGCTCATAACGAGAAGGTGGTGCAGGAGGTGGCAGTTCTTCCTGCACTACCTGCTTGGGGCAGACTAAGAACCAACGTACACAAAACAAAAGACAGTGGCAGCTGCAAGGTGCTAGAGAAGTTTAACACTTTAGCTAATTAGGTCAAAGCCTACCAGTGGCCTTCTTTGCTGCAGACATATTCAAGACATTTGGAAAGCCGACCTAGGAATGCATTCCGCCCTTGCTTACCATTAGTTTTGAGGTATTGAACTCCAGTTTTCTGGCTTTCTGTTTGCTGGCTTTATTTGCTTTAGGCTGTCCAGCTTGAGTTCCTCCTTCTGTTGCCAAAACTTTGTTTACTGTATTCTTCCACAAACTTGCTTTCTGTAAACAGGCATTTAAATCTTGTTCTTATCTTGTCACATTTAGTGTGCATTCAAAGACAAGGGTCAAATATCAGGCTTTCTCTTCCTGGAAGCTTGGTGTTTATTGTTTGTTCTCTGACTTCAAAGTGAGAGAATTTATGTGACAATCTTGCTGAGTACCCATGCGAGAGGAAAGGGCGTAGTATGTTTTTTTCTTTTCCTAGCACACTGTGCTGCTCTTTCAGAATATATCAGAATTAGAACAAACTAAGCACATTTGTTTTGTAATTCTTAAGTTTGGTGGAAACAAGTATTTGAATATGATCAAAACACATCAATACATTGTGATGACATTTGCACACATTATTGTTTATGTGCTGTAAAACCGTATTTCAGTGCAAATGTAATGGTCATTTCAGTTGAAGATGTGTTGCCAGTAATGGCAGTGTGCTACCACACCATGCATACTCCACACTACACCACTACACTTTTTACTATTCCACTATACACCATGCATCTCCATTCTACAACAGTCAAATCCACCTACTCTACCTCACTCTACTTTACCCCTCTTCACTTTACCACCATCCACTCTACCACACTCCACTCCATTCTACCCAAATCTACTGCACCCCACTCCACTCCAATCTACCCCATTCCAATCTACTACACTTCAACCTACCCCTCTCCAATCATCCCTCTTCAGTCTACCTCACTCCAATCTACCCCACCCCATTCCAAACGACCCTACTCTAATCCACCCAGTCTTCCCCACTCCATTCCATCCAATCTACCCCAATCCAGTCTACCCCACTCTTCTGCAGTCTATCTCACTCCACTCCAATCTCGAATCCACTCTAATCTATCCAACTCCAATCCACCAAAATCCAATTTAATCTTCGCCACTCAACTCTAAACTAATATACCCCACTCCAGTCTACCCATTCCAATCCACTCAATCTACCCTACTCTACTAGAACGCAATCTACCACAATCCACCCCACTCCAAACTACCCCACTTCATTCTGCCACATTGCACTCCACTCTACCCAAATCTACCCCACTGCACTCCAACCTGCCTCACTCCAATCTACCACACTCCACTAAAATCAAACCTACTACAGTTTAACCTGCTCCACCCCAATCCACCCACTCCAATTTAGCCTACCCCACTCCACCCCAAACTACCCAACTCCAATCTACCCCATGCAGTCTGCCCCACCCCAATCTACCCCACCCCAATCTAGTCTAATCTACCCCATGACCAATGTGCACACCTCTTCAATCTACCCCACTCCATTCTATTTCACTGTTTGGCTATCTGCCCTACTCTAATCTGTTAGAAGTGGGGCCTCTAGTTGGCAGAGGTATTAACCTTTGTCCAAATAGAGACCACAATCCTAGTCAGGGTAAGTCACACACAATCCAAATTATCCTGTGCCCACCCTCTGGGAACTTGGCACTGAGCAGTCAGCCTTAACTTAGAAGGCAACGTGTAAATTATTTGTGCGATCAACCATACAATAACACAGTCAAAACATCCCAAAAATACACCACACAGGTTTAGAAAAATAAAAGATATTTAGCTGGTTAAATTAAGGTCAAAACAATAAAGATTCAAGAAGCACAAGTTGAGATATCACTTTTAAAGAGCCTTAAATCTTAGAAATCAACAGTTGTCTCTTGTTTGCACGAAGTACCTGGTTTCTGTCAAAAATAACACCCACGGAGACCGCAGAGGATGATCTGCGTTGAAAAATAGGGTGTACGTCGGAATTTCCGTTTGCGTTGTTTCTTTTCCAGCGCAAAGGATTGGTTCCTCACTACGATGCGGGGATCTTTTTGATGCCCAGGGACGATGCATGGGAATCCTGGGTGTGCAGGACGAAGTCACAGGTGTTGCGTCGATCCGGTAGGCGATGCGTCAAATTTTCTGTTGCATGGCAGGCGCTGCGTCGATTCTTCACTCGGGAAGTCAGGCTGCATTGTTCTGGTTCAGCTGTGCATTGGTCCGGTAGGGCTGTACATCAAATTTCCGGCTGCAAGGCAGGCGCTGCTTTGATTCTTCACTCTGGAAGTCGGGCTCCGTCATTCCGGTTCAGCTGTGTGGCAATTTCTCTGTCGCACCATGGCTCTGTATCGTTTCCAGCAGGTTGTGCATCGATTTTTGGTGCACAAGGAGTTCCTTGAAGAGATGAAGCCTTTTTGGCTCGAGACTTCAGAAAACAGGAGGCAAACTCAAACCAGGCCCTTGGAGAGCACTTCTCAGCAAAGTCAGAGGGCAGCAGGGCAACAACAGGGCAGCAGACCTTCACAGCAAAGTAGTCCAGATGAGTCCTTTCAGCAGCCAAGCAGTTCCTGTTGACAAGTTGCAGGTTCAGGTCCAGAAGTGTCTGATTTGGTGGGGTCAGGGACCCAAATTATATACCCAAAATGCCTTTGAAGTGGGTGAGACTTCAAAGAGTGGTTTTAAAGTACTCAAGGTCCTCTTTCAATACAGGTCCGTTTGCCAGGGTCCCAGTAGGGGGTTTGTCAGTCCATTGTGTGAGGGCAGACCACTAGCCTTTGAAATGTAAGTGTCAGGCCCTTCACACTTCCAGCCCAGGAAGACCGATTCAGTATGCAGATGTGTCTGAGTGTCCTGTGTTTGCGGTTGTCTGGGTAGAGTGCATAAGGGAGCTGTCAACCAGCCGTGGATTGGAGACAGGCTGTAAGGCACAGATGAATTTTAAGTGCAGAGAAATGCTCAGTTTCTAAAAGTGGCATTTTCTAAAATAGTAATATAAAATCCAACCTCAACAATAAGTAGGATTTTCTATTATCATTCTGGCCATACTAAACATGACTTGTTTACCCCTTTCTGATCAGAATCTACCACTCATACAGTATGTGAGGGCAGACCTAATGCTAGCCTATGAAAGGAACAGGCCTCACAGTAGTGGAAAACAAATTTAGGAGTTTTCCACTACCACGACACATAAAACACACCTGTACATGTCCTGCTTTTTAGCCACATAGCACCCTGCCCTATGGGTTACCTAGGACCTTCCTTAGGGGGGACGTTATTGTAGAAAAGGGGAATTTAAGGCTTGGCAAGTACTTTTAAATGCCAAGTTGAAGTGGCACTGAAACTGCACACACAGGCTTTGCAAGGGCAGGCCTGAGACATGTTTAAGGGGCTACTTATGTGGGTGGCACAACCAGTGCTGCAGGCCCACTAGTAGCATTCAATTTACAGGCCCTGGGCACATGTAGTGCACTTTACTAGGGACTTACAAGTAAATCAAATATGCCAGTTCGGAATGAACCAATTTTACTATGTTTAAGTGAGTGAGCATATGCTCTTTAGTGCTGGTTATCAGTGGTAAAGTGCGCAGAGCCCTAAACCCAGCAAAAATCGTGTCAGAAAAGTGGAGGGAGGCAGGCAAAAAGTTGGGAGATGACCACCCTAAGACTGTCAGGTCTAACATAATCCATCCTATCCACCCTAATCTACCCCACTCCATTCTTCCCCAATCTATTTCACTTCACTCCAGTCTTGACTCCACTCCAATCTATCCAACTCCAGTCCACCCCACCCCACTCCAATCTACCCACTCCACCCTGGTGTTCCCACTCCAGCCCACCCAATCTACCCCAGTCCACTCTACCCCAACCTTCCATACTCCATTCCACTCTACCCAATGTACCGATCTCCACTTCACTCCAATCTACCACATAACTCTCAAATCTACCCCACACCAGTCCAATCTAACCCACTCCAATCCACCCCTCTCCAAGCTAAGCTACCCAAGCTCTATTCCACCTCATCCAATCTGCCACACTCCAATCTACCCTATGCCAATCTACCATCATCTACCGCACTCTTCTCTTTTCTACCCCACCCTAACCCAATCTATCCTAATCCAATCTACCCTATCCCATCCCAATCTATCTTGCATCCCTCTAACCAACTCCACTCCAACCTACTCCAACCTACTCCAATCCAGTCTACCCCACAACCCTCCAATCTACCCCACTCCAGATTACCCCTCCAATCTATCTCACTCAATCTACTCTGCTCCAATCTATCCCTCTTCACTCCAGTCTACCCTACCATAATCCACCCAATCTATCCAACTCTAGTCTACCCTGTGCGAAGCCGGCTCTGTATATGCTATACCAAAATGAGGTATAGTGTGCGCAGAGTCTAGTGGATCCCCAGAGGCTTTACAGAGTCCATATTAGATAATACTAATGCTTTCTTTTGTGTTAGTGTGGTCGAGCAGTTAGGCTTATCAGAGGGCAGTACTAAGCATCCATTGTACACACACAGTCAATAATGAGGCACATGCTCAATGACTAACTCCAGTCCAATTTTGTATGTATTACAATATGTAGTGTTACTTCATTTCTTGAACCAAAAGGATCTTTGTTGCAGGTAAGTACAGTTTCAAGATTGTATCACTTTGAAGTATCAAATGCACTATGATTGTAAATCACAGTTCATACAGGTTTCAGGTAAATATTACTTTTCAATATCAAACGTAGACACTTAGTGCAAATATGATTGAAGGCATTTAAGTCCTGGAAGGGGGGAAAGTACATACACAGTTTACAGGTAAGAACTCGACTTACGGTACCAGTCTTTGGGCGTTAGGGTGTCCACAGGGCAAGGTTCAAGTAGACACCAATGCCCAGATTTACAAGGCTTTTGCACCATCTTAGCACCACAATGTTTGGCGCAATGACCTGTAAATAATGTGCATCCTATTTACAAAGTGGTGTTAGATCTGTCTAGTGCCACTTTCCTGACACTTGCGACATTTTTTTGTAGCACCATCTAACCCTGCGCTGTTTAACCAAAATCATGTAAAGGGTAGGCGTTTCCTACTAAAAAATGGAGCTAGCAAACTAATGCTATATTTAGAAGCCTATCAAAAAATTGCACGTATCGAAAAAAACAGTGCAAATACCCATTAACGCCGAAATGATAACGCCTGGTCAGACCAGGCATTAAAATGGTGCAAAGACACAGGTATAAAAGGAAAACACACATTAAGTACTCTGACAACCACCAGAGAAACATGGACCTGTTACTGCTCCAGCTAGGCTCGAGGAGAATAAGACAGTGACGACGTCAAGCACTGCTGGCCTCACCGCAGGACCCTCCATCACAACCAGACCAACCACAAAAGCAGCTCAGGAGGAGAGTGCGAATCTATCGCCAACGGATAACCATCCTTGGCCAAAGGGAGGAAACTGTCATCAGATACTACTGGCTGAAGCCAGAGTCCATTGTGCAGCTGCTTCATGACATCACACCAACAATTACACCCATGAAGCATAGGTCAACCAACATACCACCCGTGACCAAGTTCCTGGCTTTGCCGCACATGCTGGCCTCTGGCATTTTCAACTGTGGCAGAAATGGATGAATTATCCCAGCCCTCCCTCTCAGCCCTGCTGCCAAGTGTATTGGATAAAATCATCTGCCTCACTCCTCGCCATATCCTGCCTACATCTTCGGCCATTCCACCATCAGCCAGCACTTCCAGGGTGGACAATATGGAAATGGCCTACTATTAGATAAGTAAATAGCTATCACTTAACACTAACAACACACATGGTGCAAACTCTATACACATACACAACACTCCCCACACATGGCTAGGGACACATGGCTCAACAATCTGCAACACACATGTAACATGCGTCGTAGCAAACTTCCAGTACACATCTCCAACATATAAGGACCACTACAACACACATGGTGCAAACTCTATACACATACACAACACTCCCCACACATGGCTAGGGACACATGGCTCAACAATCTGCAACACACATGTAACATGCGTCGTAGCAAACTTCCAGTACACATCTCCAACATATAAGGACCACTATACAAGCCCCTAGTGCCACTTGAGTGTAATTGTTAATGATGCTCCCTTGTAGCAGTGCCTGCTTTGCATTCACAAGGGGACGTTCAGCAAATCATTGGGCTCTTTAAGTAGTTGTGTCAAAATTACCGTACCACATGCATCCCTAAGTGTGGAAGGGCCTTACATTGTGACGTGATGTGTGTGTGCCACCACATAATATATTGCATTTTAGCATTAGCACACATATACAGAAATATGTACACCTAAGGCAAGACGACAAATTAAGCCCACCATAGGGGTGCAAATAGTATTGTGCAAAAAGGAGAAACACTCCACACTTCAATTGTTTTGGCTGAGGACAGCAATGCTCCATATCTAGTAGTCATGGCACACTGCTGATATGTTCCAGTGGTGTTGGGTGGGGATGCAATACAATTCCTGTCACATCCTGTGCCACAGGGCTATCCCAAAATCCACAAACATGCCAATAAATCCCAAGCTACTGTGCCACCTTTTCAGAGGTGAAAAATACCAACACACCCCTCAGTGGCAACCACATGTGTGACAAATAGTGACTGAAATAAAGAGGACCCAACACCTCAGTGTCTAGCCCTTTCACACTCAAGTCAGTTGTCATCTTGCATGTATGTAAAAGTATGAGATTTCATGTTCTAAATCCTAGGAAATGTGCATGTGGCACCCAGGACACAGACATATTACCACTGGCATGTTGCATTCATATCTTTCGGAACCAATCATATAGGCAATCCACACTCATTGTGCATCTGACAAAGGATGTTTGTTGCAGCTGTGTGGAAGTCCACATGTGAAACCCACACATTTTAAAGGACATCTGAAACACTCCCCTGCTTAACTGGCCCAGCCACTTTGCGGAGGCGGAGGCCGCTCACAGACTGCACATGTATTGTGGCTGAAAATATGTGGGAGTCAGCCACCAATCATGCTTACAATGGAAATGCCACAGCAAATACTGATAGTTCTGGAGATGAACCAAAGTATATGAGCATGTTTTGTGTTAACGACTGTAATACTGTAACATGCATGAAGAGCTGGGCAGTGAGCATGAGGAAGATGAGAAGCTAAATAAAAATCTGAAAACAGTGGCAGCCATGTGACAACACACACCTACAGTACACAATGTAGCTGCAACATATGGAAATCACCACAAAATGTCAAATTTAGTCTACAAATTAACACCCTAGCCATGTGAGCCCATACGCAAGCGTACACATTGTGTATGCTACTTTACATCACACTTCTACTATTAGCAACTCCCTCAGTGTAATAGCCAGCAAGTATGAGTGAGGAATGTTGGCACTGACACTCTTTGTACCCAGGTTGCAACAAATGTCCCTGTCCCAATGTCTACAAAGGAGGTATAACAGCACAGAAGGAAGACATGAAAACCACATATCACAGTGTCATTTAAGTCCCTAGTACAAAATAGGGCATGGCTAACACTAATAGACCACTGAGTCCCAGTACATAACAGGTATTGCTGACACCAATCGACCTGTAAGTCCCTAGTAGATAATAGGGCAGGGGAGTGTAGGCAATGGTTTCGTGTCACTCCATATCATTCTGCACTGATGTGTACTCTGCACTCCTTGTCTGAAAACAGCCCTTGTATGTCAAAACTAAGTCAGTGAAATGATGCATGAGGAGCAATGCCACTGTCAAAGTGTATGTGTAAGGAACCGTTACACAAATTATTACCTAATTGTACTCCCTTGTTGCCCTTTGCATTGTGTGTATCACAAATTTGAACATGCGGAAATGCAAAGATGCAGCAATGGACCTGGTCTATGGTGAAAACACCTCTGCACACCTAAGTATAGGAGAGATGTTTAAACATTCAACAGCATGTAATATACCATTGTGAGCAAAAATAGTGCATAGAAGGACTGCATTGTCCCATTATTCAGTAACATGGATTGTAAAGGTGACAACCTAGAACAAACTAAAGTAGTTTGCAGAAGATGAAGATACATGAAGAACAATTGTCATTCACATGGATGTCATCATTAAAAAATAACCCATTTAAATTTTCCGTCCATCATGTCACAATACATGTCTGCAGCACTAAATAAACCAACCCTCCCACCCACAACCATGCATGATGGCATGCACTCTGCACTTTAGGATGTTGGACATAATATGTGACGTGCACCAGTCTACATGTTAATGTAACAATCACATTCAGTGTCAAGTACATGCCAACGAAGGGTGTGACATGGGCATTGGAATTTGATGACAACACAATGTCAGCACATGAAGCAAATACCTGTAGTTCACATGTACAATAATATAAAAAAATGGAGCCTTACCATGTACATATCCTTGTAAGGCATGTATCATTCATAAGCCCTGTAAACAGTTGACACATACATTGTACACGTGTAGAGAGCAGTATGTGCCATACAAACGTACATAAGCAGGACATCAATCCACAAGGCATGGAAAATGTGAACATGTGTATCACATGACACCATATATCTGCAGAAGCACATGGCACACATTTCTCCCAAAAAATTATGCTTTGGTCATACGGATGTTTTTTACACATACTGCTCGTGAAAATTAGGACACATATCTTGCTACGCCTATGTATGACACTATGGGGGTCATTACAACATTGGCGGTAAAAGCCGCTTACCGCCAATACACCGCGGCGGCGGCGAGAGACCGCCACAGCTATTATGACACACATCACGGATTCTGCCGAAATTCAGACACCCACACAAGTCCGCCACACCAAAGGTCAGCGATAAATATGCGGAAACAAATCCTCCACCTCCACGCCAACAGAAACACGCCCATGCTATTACGACCCACAAATCCACGCAGCGGTCTTTCAACCGCGGGATTCCATTGGCGGTACACACCGCCGCGCTCAAAATACACACACACCTCCAAAACACTGCCACATTGGACAATTACAAATACACACACCTGATACACATACACACACCACTCCCACACACCCAACACAATATAAAACACACACCCACATCACCCACAAACCCCTACGACCACAAATTAGAGACGAAGGCCAGAGAGAGACAGCACAGAATAGATAACACCATCACACAGAGGCACACTACACCATCACCCACACAACATCCACGCACAAAACACCACATACCACTACACTCACCACACTCATCAACACATACACCACCCCACAGATCACACACACCACCCCATGTCACGCCAAAGACACCCCCGCTTCTCCGAGGAGGAGCTCAGGGTCATGGTCGAGGAAATCATCAGGGTAGAGCCACAGCTATTTGGCTCACAGGTACAGTACACATCCATAGCCAGTAAGATGGAGCTATGGCAAAGAATAGTCGACAGGGTCAACGCTGTGGGACAGCACCCAAGAAATAGGGAGGACATCAGGAAGAGGTGGAACGACCTACGGGGGAAGGTGCGTTCCACGGTATCCATGCACCACATCGCGGTACAGCGGACTGGCGGCGGACCCCCACCTGCTCCCCCACAACTAACAACATGGGAGGAGCAAGTCTTGTCCATCCTGCATCCTGAGAGCCTCGCAGGAGTAATTGGAGGAACGGACACTGGTAAGTCAAATCTTCACTATCATATCCCCCACCCTACCTGCATGCTATCACACACCCCCATCCTCACACCCTCCCCTATCACCCTAACTCCTCACTAATCTACCCATAACACCAACCACCCATCCCAACCCCAAGACCTGCATGGCACAACTCGTGGGATGTGTTGAGGTGAGCGCTTTCCCATAGCACAAGCTGTTTCCGCCGTGTTTTTATCCACGGTGAATCCGCCCCGGAAAAGGTGGCGGATTGGTGTGTTGTGATAGTGTGGACGGTACATTGTCTTCCGCCTGTCTATTGGCGGTGACCGCCGCGCTGTTTGTCTGTACCGCCGTGGCGGGCGATGTGTTAAAGTGTCTGTCTTAGTTGGCGGTTTCCGCCAGGGTTGTAATTCACTTTTTTTGTCCGCCGGCCTGTTTGCGGTATTACCGCAGCTTTAGCACTGTCAGCCAGGGTTGTAATGGCCACCTATGTTTTACTATTGTGACAACATGGGAAAATGATGCATTTGAGCTTTGCATCAAAAAAGAAGAATTTCCAAAACCGTGCCGCATGTGCACAGTGAGTGATGTCATAAATCAGGCATGATGCAAAACATGACCTGCATACTTACTCTTACTTTTATTTTCTACTCACAGTCCTTTTGTCTGAGGGAGGTGTGGAGAGATTTCTAGTGCATTTAGAGAGGTGTGTAGTGCTGTGTCCCTGTATTGTTCCTTGTGTACATTTGGTGTGTAGTAACTGTTTTGTCTCCTATGTTGTCATTGTATTGTGGGATATTTGTATTAGGTACAACAAGATATATAGATGTATAGATAGTTAAGTAGTTGTGTCAGTTGGGGTTAGGGTAGTGTTTGTATAGTTTTGGGAGTCTAAGGTGCTGTGGGAGGGAAGAATGTCGGGGAAGGGTAGGGCCCATCATTCTGGAGCTGATGAGGTGGGGGTTTCATATGGTTGGTCCTGCACTACCTCCCCTACATGGTGGCCCAGGGTGGCAGGGTGATCCAGGGTTACCGCACCAAGGCCAGAAAGAGTGCGTGGGGACAAAGTTCTAGCCCATATGAACCTGATTTTTCAGGTGTGAGGATGGTCCGGCAACTAAAACATCGATGGCATACCTGATTGCCCGTGACCTGCTGGACTTCCTCGGAATAGAGGTTGGTGGAACAGTGAATCACTTATGTGCTGGGTGACGTGCCAATTGTCCATGATTGGTAAATGATACACTGATGAGACCTTTGCAAAATGTATACAATGTGGCTGAGAAACTTATGCATTATCCCTGCACACATGTTGATATGTCAAGCTGCCCTACACAATTTATGTCACACAGACATCTCATTTAGCCTTTTTGGGTTCTCTATATACTTCAGGTAAATCTGTGTGATGTGCAATATGTAACCATGCTGTTAAGTGATCAACATCCACAATGCTATGTGTCATGCTTACTCTTACAGGTGGTCCCACTCCCTATTCCATCGGAGAAGTCTGCACTTTTGCAGACCCCGATTTTGCCAGAAAGTGTCAAAATATGTACAGCTTCTGTGGTGAGAGTATGTTGTGTGATGTGCCATGGACATCTGTTATGCTCTTGAGTAATTACATGTATGCCTCATATGCAAAACATGGATGTGGACTGATTTGTTGCACATATGATCCCTTGTACACAACGCACTGGTGTCAACATGTACCAGAAGAGACTTGTAAATATTTGTCACAGTACAAGAGTCCCAATAACAGTATTGGCTGCTCAAAAATGTGCATGATTTTGATGATCAAACATATATTTAGACAATGTTTATATTTTGTTTGCTAAAGATGTGATTGCACTGCGTGCCTCATATGGCACACATCAACTCTGTACATGGTGAAGTTTTTCACCATATGAACACTACCCACGTGATGCTGTGTAGTGGGCAGGATCCAACAATTCAGTACTACCCACATCTCAACCAGCATTACGGTGCTGTACCCCATACTCAGTGTTGATAGTCACTACATTGCCAACATATGTCATCCTCAGATATCTTGACCTGTGTGTGTGGGCTGAGGGCTGTCCTTACAACCTTGTCAGTCCAGATTCCATCACGTAATACATTCTCTGTTAGTGCTGGACCTGTAAGTGTCCGTGATGTGAATCATACAGCTTCACACTGTGTACAGCATTAGTCAGTGCTGACCCAAATTCCCAGAATAGGTCTTTGACATGTGTGAACCCATGTATGAGATGGTGGTGCTGAGTGTTGTAGAACTGCATGCAATGAATATGTTTTTGACCTGTATACAAACTATGCTAAACATAATGCTAGACATGAAGGTACTCTTGGACTCTCCCCTCAGTTATGGCACAATTAACCTGGCACAGAGCTGGGTGGATACTTGTATTGTGTCACCCTCCTATGTGTGACACATGTGACTGCTGTTTCCATCAATCTCCTATATTATATGTGTCATAGCCCTTTTCCATGTAGCAAGTGGTCAGACACTATCCCTGCCATAGCAGGCACTAACTGTTGTGAGCCTATCTTTCGATAATGCTCTTTGCTCAGATAGATTATTTACAGGCAATAAGATCAGGTGTCTATGGTGCATGAATTAGGGTCAAAGAAGAGCTATCCCATATGATGAGGATGACATACCATGGTAACATGGATAATGTGAATGACAATAGTTGTCAATGGTGTCATGGTCCTTAGGAGATGATAACAACCAGTAATTTTGATCGTTCCACAGTGGATAGCTGTGAAACCTTGAACAAATCCCATTTCTAGCAAAGTTGGATATGGGCCAAATTGTCAATATCTTACCCATAAGAGCAAATTAATTGACTGTGCATATCAATGTCAGAGCTTTGCAGTTGCTGTTTTCGCTGCATGCCTTTTTGCCGTTTGCCTGACAGACAGTAGCCTAACAACATATTTTTCATGCAGCTGCCAACATGACCCCTGCTGAAAAAATCAATTTTGGTAAACGGGCAAAACATTATTGCCACATCAGACAGATCCCCAGGGGGTACAGGAAATTGCAGACTATGACCGTGAAAAGGGCTCAGGGAGGTGGAGGGCATTCTCGCATGAGGGACCAGGATAAGACAATGGTAGTTATGCCACCTAACCAGCAGGCAGGTCAGCTACAACTGATGTTGGAGGACCACCAGGAGGAGGACCATACTCAGCACCTATGCCACCTACTGAATGCCTACCACCTGCAGGATCCCAGCCAAGGCAGCACCATGTGGAGACACCATACATCCAGGACTTGCGTACTGAACTGGCATATCAGGAATACAGGATTGCTTGGCTGGAGCATAAGGTGGAATAAATATTGACAATAGTGAAGGACATATAGGATATAGAAGAGACATTGATCTGGAAGATCTGTGATTGTGACAGTTTTCTTTTCCCCTTGTTTGAACTGTTCTTTTTTCTTATTTGGGGTTTCATTAGATAATTAATATAGGTATGTTAGTTTAGTGTAGGTATTTTTAGGCCATACTGGTACATTAGTAAGGGGATGGGGTTGGTGAGCATCAGTGTGATAGTAGGGGTTGGAGGGATGATGTTTTAGGTCAATATTTCATGTATAAAAAAACTATATATTTGTTTAGCATATATGTTTAATTAGTCAATGTTTAGCTTTAGTCACTGTTGCCCTTGTCAATGGATGTACTTTAAGAGGGGTGGGGGGGTTGACTTTAAGTTGTGGTGTCAGATGTTTAGAATAGGTTAGGCTAAGCTAAGACAGTTGTAGTTATAAGGTAGGATAAGTTAGTGTAGGTTAGCATAGTTTAGTTAGGTAATTTAGTTCATGTGTACATAGACTTAAGTATGTTGTTAGATAAATCTTGTTGTACCATACAGCTTCCACGCCATCATGCATACTGTGTAGGTGGTAGCCTGTCAATACAGGACATTTTTTACACATTCCAGTGACCTGACCAACAGTCCTTTGTGACATATGTGACAATGTGTATCACCAGTGCTGAGGTTGCTGTCAGGTTGCCAATAGTGTGATGTCAGCTATTGAAGACATATGTCTGCAAGGTACGTGGCACTCTGGTTGTGAATGGATACCCATCTTGACACAGGTCATCTAATTTAACTTTACTGTGTGTTACAGGTATGTGACTTGCACTCTCAATGGAATTTTTGTCAGTGGATTCCACCTACATCAAGGTTTTGGGACAGGGTCACTCATGCCTGCCCCTCTCAATCTTACACATGCATTACGTCTTTATCATATATATGGTGTGATGTAACTAACAGACTTGTATAGCCCAGCCACATGTGCTTTATTTGGGATCAGGTGTCACAATACACACATGCTACAGGACACATGCCATGCTTGGATACCTCAATCACTTGGTTCTCCTCATAGTTCTCAATCACCTTAATCATGTTGCTGTCAGTATGTGTGGCATTGTTCCAGACACATAGACACACATATACCTTTGGTAGGTACTCAGTGTCATATGTGCACTGCACTGACACCACCATGCAGTCATTTATTGTGACAATGCAGTGGTGATGATTACTTACACATATGGACAAACGGGCACTGTTGCACTGTGGGTGCCACAACACAAATTTACATGTGTAGCACCCCTGCAGCAGGGTGATGCTGTACAGGGGCATTCAATGGGTGGTGATTTGGCCATACCCAAGCAAATATCATGATGTTTGACACAGCATCAGCCATACCATGATACTTGTACCTGAGGCAATTGATAATTTACTCACACTAGCTCAGGGGTGTGTTTGGCATTTCACATTTGTGAGTAATAGGATTATTGCTTCACAGATTGACTTTCACTGTGTGTGTTTCGAACACACATGAAGAGGGCAAAGATACATTAGGGACTGTTGTCATTCTGAAAGGGACACCTTCTTGTACATACTGCAACTATTACCTGTAAGCCTGCCACAAATTGCAGCATGGTGCTAGGATACCTGCATTTGGGCTTGGCTGTAGATCATACACATGGGCTTCTGTAGGCACACACTTTGACTTTGCTCTTTTTTATATGTCCTGCACTTTGTGAATGACACACCTTATATTTACCCACTTCTAGAAATGCACAGCTCCATTTCTATGTACACAGGGCCCAATTATTTTAGCATCACATGATGCATTCTGTTCAAATAGTGTCAACTACTGACACAGATCATGTGTAATGTGTACTTGTTTACATATGCTATTGTGGGTTATTGATTCAGTTCATTGCACAGGAGATAGATCCCATGAGAGATCCCAATTCATTGGATGCCCAGTGAGATACAAGAGGTAGGGGAACATGTAACCAGATGTGTAGAAGAGGGGTGCTTCAATCAAGAGGTGGTTATATTGCCATTATGTAGGATGGGTCACATTGACAGTCCATAGGTCTGATTGGACAGCAGTGGGTAAGAGAAGTGGGGGTGTAGATTGTTTTGGTGACACTGGCACAATCTTAAACACAGAGCTAAAGAAAGACTGTCCATGTGCCACAGATTATAGCTACCGGGATGTTTCACAGGTGAAATTTGTTTGTTTCCACATCTTCATCCTCTGATGTGTGCAGTGCCCTCTGTGCCAGGGATTGTGCTCAAGTTGGGGTTGAGGGAGGCACACATACATCAGGGGCAGAAGAAGTTGAATTGTAGGTTCCAGTATCTGTCATCTGTGGGAAGATGTGAGGCATCACTGCAGCAAGGAGAACTGCTGGTTTATCAAAACAACAGCAACGTCACTGTGGTAGGCAGCCAGGCACTCCTTGATGGATACGAGCTCCTGCTGCATGGACTACATGACAGTGAGCATTTCCCCCAGCCTGTTGGCAACCTAGCTGGCACCACTTTGGGAGGGAATTTGTTTGTGCCTCCGCCTAAGGACGCCAGCAATTTCGGCCAGGGACTGCTTCAGTCCACGCAGTAGGAAATGGGT
Organism: Pleurodeles waltl; assembly: GCF_031143425.1. Taxonomy (NCBI): domain Eukaryota; kingdom Metazoa; phylum Chordata; class Amphibia; order Caudata; family Salamandridae; genus Pleurodeles; species Pleurodeles waltl. The sequence continues at coordinate 468,581,544 of NC_090449.1, read as the reverse complement.
TCCTCTGATGGCATCAGAATTGTCCCTAATGGGACTGAGGCACCTCTGTACTTCAACTAAGCTGCCCGCATCACCTCCATCCCCACCCGCACATTTTGTACCAGCTCCCACTGGACTCCTACTGCTTGACTTTGGAAAATGATGTCTGGGTGTCCAGGGCTCTGTGTGAGTTGGCAGGTGGTGTGTGTGTTCTGTTGGTTGAGTCATCTGGAGACCGCGCAATGCTGTGTGTCTACCCTACAACCAGTGATGGTGACTGGATGGAACTGAGGATCTGCTGGATGGTGTCTGGATTGATGGTTGCTAGCTTGTCTTCAAGATCGTCTTGGAATTCCAGGACAGGCAGCTGGCCAGGAGGGATTTCTTCAGTATCTGCAATGAGATGGAGATATGTCACTGTTGTCCTGTACCAGCTATTCTATTGAGTCCTAGATTTGTAACGTTTTTGCCTAATTTAATGGCACTGAGCCACACATCAAGTCCCCCATTCGTGAGCCCCTTGCTGCACACAGCGCCACCAGGACATGAAGTTGGATAACCCTCTGTTGACACATTGTGAAAGTCCACATGTCCAAATCATGTCACCTCAGAGTTACGCAGTTTTTCATTTGCATGTGACCCATTTCTTGGTATACATTGCATGGCATTTGGATGCCATGGGTGTTGTTTGTGGTGTTCCCATGTAAGACCAATGAAATCAGGCAGAATCTGTTGCATTGCTAGATCGGAATTTTAGGGACTGTGTCAGGTCCCTATGCTACTATACATGTGTTGCAGAAGTGATGGGAGGGGGGTACTGTCAATGTACATCCTCCATGTGATCTCTTGCTTTGTGTGCATTATCCTGTACCATCCATAGTAAGATGCACCCACCTTGTGTGTATGTGTCCAAACAAGGGTGTCCCTTCATGCCTAAAAGTGATCATCCCCTTAACACAGGCCCTTGCAGTATGGTGCTAATATATATACTGTAGACGCATGGCAGAAAAATGTGCAGCAGCCCAAGTGGTGAGTAGAGTGGAGCCCCATCTGTTGTATGCAAGTTACATTAGTGCCCTTTCCCAGTGGTACAGGCATGCCTCCCCCAACCCTTGGTGCCCCCCATGTGCAACATGCCTGGTCTGTGCTGCCCACTGTGAATCAGAAATGGCTAGGTGGTAGTGGTATGAAGGTCGTGAAGTGGTCTGTGCATATAGGCAGGGAGGGGGGTCAGTAGACATTACATGCATTTGATGTTTAGCCATTGGCGTGCCCCCATGCAAACCATTAACATGCATACAGTGCCTACAAAGTGCCTCCCTCTTATGTCGTTTGTGGGTTACAACATTGCCCCCCACTGGAACTTACCCTGTGTTTGTTGTATCTTCTCAATTGCTGCAGTGTCCTGTTACTGGACTACTTCCTCTAGCTCAGCAGGATGACCACTGCCATCATCTCCTCTAATTCATCCAGCTGCTCCTGGGGTGCCGGGCTTCTACCTCCAGTCTGCAGTGCTGCCTTTCTTTTGCTGGCCAGTTTCTCTTTAGTTCTGCGCTTGCAATTGGTTCTGCGCTTCCAATTGTGCCAGTGCTTCTTACAGTCCGCCACAGTTCTTATGACCCCAGTCACACTGTTGACTTCATCAACTATGGACTGCCAAATGCCCTCCTTCCTACCTATTTGTAATGTAGAGGTGACAATGAGCTGGTGTTGGTGCTCTGTCACCTCTGTGAACAGTATTTTATTTTCCTCCTGATTGAACCTGTACTCTCTCTTCCTTTTTCCCTTATCCTGTGACTGTGCATGGGCATCCTGGATGGTACCTGGCTCATTGGCGTCTCTCTAGGGACTCTCCTGTCCAGAATTATAAATTTTTCTATTTTGAGGCTTCTTTTTGGCATTTTTGCAGGCTTTTCTGGACGCTTTTAGCCGAAAAGTGAAGCTATTCCGATTAGCTTCACGTAACATGCCGCGAATCATGTTAGTGCCACTTTTCGGTCAGTAGCACCCTTTACTTTTGCAACACACCACTTACATTAGTGCCATTCTTTGTTCCGCTAAGCGCTCCTTACCGCCATGTTGTGCCATATTGTATGTATGGTGCTTACATTGCGCAAGGAAATGTCACAGCATGGTGTTCATTTTTTTTGGAGCAGAATTGCACTAGTGCAGTTTTTCACCATTTCTTGTAACTCTGGGCCTAAGTGTGCACCACCAGCAACACAGGGCCGGCCGGATGCAGAGGTCGAAGTTGCTGTTGGGCACCCAATGTAAACCAGTGGAGACTGGGGGCACTTAGAAAGAAACGGGTTGCAGGTACGTGCCTGCGAGTTCAGGGCACAGACTTGGGGGGTTTAGATCACACTTGGGGGGGGCACCGGTTACAACACCAAACACACAGGGTGCAAACACAGCATCAGGCACCCAATGCTTTTTAAAGGAGGAACCCCGGGGGTCACAAAGAGGCTGCAGGCTTGGTCCGGGGAGTTGGTTGAAGAAGATCAATGGCTGGACAGGTAAATAGAGAGCCCACTGGACATTTGTGGCCCATCAGTTGTGCTCCCCAAGACCAGGGGCCTGCGGGTGCAGGGGTACCTTTAGGCATCAGGAATCTTCACCAGAGCGGTCACAGTCAGGGGGGACCTCTGGATTTAGGCTGCAGGCATCATTGTGTTGGTCAGGAGTGGCCAACCCAGGGTGGACTCGAGGTCGGAATCACCTGGGGACCCCCGCTGGACAGGTGGGCCCCCTGGACTCGGGCCGTGGGCGTTGGGTGCAGAGTGGGCAGGACTCGTGGATCCAGGAGGCCCTTGAGTCCTTTTTGAAGGTTTCTTTGTGGACAGGGCCGCTGTCCTCGAGAGTTTTTGATCCTTGGGTAGGTAGGCAGAATTCTGGGGGTTTGTAGAGATCGCTGTCCCTACAGGATGCGTTGCCTTTTTGGAGGAGTCTTGAAGTTGCAGACAGGCCAGTAGGGCTGGGTTCAAGTCAGTTGTCATCTGGAGTCTTCACTGCTAAAGCAGCTCTTCAGTCCTTCTTCTTCTTGAGGTCGCCAGGAATCTGAAGAGCAAGGTTCAGGGGTACCCCTAAATACTAGATTTAGAGGTGTTACAGGGGTCAGAGGGCAGTACCCAATGGCTACTGACCCCAAGGGTGACTAGACCCGTCCTGTATCCACTCCCATTTGGAGGGAGGGCCACATTCCTAACCCTTTTGGCTAACTTCCTCCAAAACAAGATGGATGATTCTGGAGAGAGGCACCCTAGGGGTGGTCCCACTTGGAGTTGACAATCCTCCCATGTTTATTCGTTTTTTCTGCCAAACCTGCCATCAAAAAGTAACGGGCTGTTCCACTAGCTGGAATGCCCTGAGGTGGCAGAACAAAAGGCAGGAGCCTTTGAGGTTCAACCCCAAGTGTTACTGTTCCTGCAGGGGGAGGTGTGAAGCACCTCCACCCAGAACAGGCCTTGTCTCTGACACCTGAGAGCGCAAATGCTCTCACTCCTTGTGGACTTGTCTGGTAGTGGCAGGTTGGCATAGAATGTTAAGCCACACACTAGAGAGTTGGGTGAAATGCAGGGGGCATCTCTAAGATGCCCTCTGTCTGTATTTTTCAATAAATCCAACACTGGCATCAGTGTGGGTATATTGAGCTGAGAAGTTTGACACCAAACTTACCAGTCTTCAGTGAAGCCATCATGGAGCTGTAGAGTTCGTAATGATGAACTCCCAGCCCATGTACTCAATATTGGCACACTGCACTCACAATGTCTAAGAATGGACATAGACACTGTAGTGGCACATTGCTCATGCAGCTATACCCTCACCTGTGGTATAGGCCTGTAAGGCCTGCTAGAGGAGTAACCTATCTATGTCACAGGCTGTGTGTTGTAGGCATGGCACCCTGGGATGGTGTCATGTCGACTTTACCGTTTTCTCCCCACCAGCACAAACAATCTGCAATGACAGTGTGCGTGTGTTTGGTGAGGGGTCCCTTGGGGTGGCAAAATGGATGCTGCAGCCAGCCCTTAGGGACCCCCACTGGTCACAGAGACCCTGGTACCACTGGTACCTTTGGCAAGGGGCTTAGCTGTGTGACAGGGATTTGCCAATTGTGGAAGCAATGGTATAGTTTAGGGAAAGAACACAGGTGTTGGGGCCTTGTTAGCAGGATCCCAGCACACACTCAGTCAAGTTAGCATCAGATATCAGGTAAAAAGTGGGGTGTGACCATGCCAAAAGGGGCCCTTTCCTACACAACTCCCTCCTAAATGAAAGATGATGAGACTGCCCTTTTCCAAGAGTGTCTTCATTGTCTAAGTGGAAAACCTAGAAAGTCCACCTGCATTGATGTGGCCAGTTCTAGGTCTGTGTTCCACTGTAAAGTCCATTCCCGCTAGGGAGATGGACTACCTCAAAAGTTTGGGGTTCTCATCTTTCATCTGCATTAGCTATCAGAGAGGTCCGTGGTCAGTCTGAACAATGAAGTGAGGGCCAAACAAGTATGCTTACAACTTCTTCAGGGACCAAACCACAGCAAAGGTCTCCCTCTTAATGGCACTCAAACGTTGTTCCCTGGGGAGTAACCTCCTGCTAATAAAAGCAACAGGCTGATCATGGTTGTCATTGTTGGTTTGGGACAGGACTGCTTCTATCCTATGTTCAGGGGCATAAATCTGCACAATGAACTGCCTAAGGGTAGTCTGGAGCTTTGAGAACTGGTGCTGAGCACATTGCCTTCTTCAGGGTGTCAAAGGACTTTTGACAACTAACCATCCAGTTAACTTTCTTGGGCATCTTCTTGGTGGTAAGTTCTGCGGAGGGAGTCACAATGGATACATGCCCCTTCACAAACCTTCTGTAGTACCCAGTCTAGCCGAGCAATACCCTGCCTTGAGTCTGGGTGGTAGGAGCTTCCCAGTCCAGAAATGTCTGGATCTTGGGCTGAACGGGTTGACATTGGCCTCCACCTACAAGGTGGCCCAAATATTCAATGTACCCAGCCCTATCTAGCATTTGAATGCCGTAGGAGTGATGCCTGCAGATTGCAAGGCCTTCAAAACCTTCCCAAGGTGGACCAGGTGATCCTGCAAGGTGGAGCTAGAGCCAGCAATATCATGTAAATATGCTGCACTAAAAGTCTCCAGTGCAGCAAGGACTTGATTTGCCTACCTTTGGAAGGTGGCAGTGGCATTTTATAAACCAAAGGGCAGAACAGTGAACTGATAATAGCCATCAGGCGTGGAGAATGCTGTATTTTCTTTTGCTCTTGGTGCCATGTGAATTTTCCAGTACACTGCGATCAAGTCAAAAGTACTGACAGACTTTGCTGCACCTAATTTGTTTATCAGCTCATCTGCCCTAGGTATGCGGCGAGCATCTATCTTGGTGACAGAGTTGAGACTTCTGTAGTCCACACAAAACCTAATTTCTTTCTTTCCACCCTGGGGATGAGGTTTGGGGACTAAGACCACTGGGCTAGCCCAGTGGCTGTCAGAGGGTTCAATAACCCATAACTCCCGCATGTTGCTGTCCTCAGCTTTGATGCTCTCCTTAACTTGGTCAGACTGCCGATAAATCTTAGATTTGACAGGCAAGATGTCTCCAGTGTCCACCTCATAGGTACACCAGTGTGTCTGTCCAGGGGTTAAAGAGAAGAGCTTTGCATACTGCTGCAGGACTTGCCTGCAGTCAGCCTGCAGTTGGGCAGAAGGGTGTCTGAGTAGACAACTCCATCAACTGACCCATCATTAGGACTGTAAGCGCGGAGGTCAGGGAAAGGTTCACTCTCTTTTTCTTGATTCGCATCAGTAACCATCAGCGTGGTTACATCAGCCCTATCACAGAAACCTTTAGGCAGTTCACATGGATCACCCTTTTGGGAGACCTGCTAGTGCCCAGGTCTACCAAGTAGATGACCTGCCTTTTCTTTTCCAAGATGGGATAAGGATCACTCTGTCTGTCCTAAGGTGCCCTTGGAGTCACAGTCTCCAGAACCCACACTTTCTGTCATTGTTGGAACTCCAACAGTGCAGCCCTTTGGTCATATCACTGCTTCTGGAGTTGTTGGCTGGCCTCAAGGTTTTAGGATGCTTTCTTTATGTACTCTGCCATCCTAGAATGTAGGCCTAGTACATAGTCCACCACATCTTGCTTAAGTTCTTGGAGAGGATTCTACTAACCCTCCTTCAAAAGAGCAAATAGCCTCTTAACAGGATGGTCACACAGAAGCTCAAAGGGGGAAACCCTACTCCCTTCTGAGGCACCTCTCTTTAGGCGAAAAGCAGGCATGGCAACAGGACATCCCATCTCCTTTTGAGCTTTTCAGGGAGTCCCATGATCATACCTTTAAAAGTCTTGTTAAAGCTTTCAACAATTCAATTGGTTTGTGGGTGATAATGTGTTGGTAACTTGCAGGTCACCCTATACTCTTTCCACATGTGTTTTAGGTAAGCTGACATGAAGTTGGAATCTCTGTCAGAAACCACCTTCTTAGGAAACCCTACCCTGGTAAGGATACCAATTAGGACCTATGCTACTGCAGGGACTGTAGTAGACCTAAGGGGAATTGCTTCAGGATACCTAGTAGCATGATTCACTAGTACCAGTATATATTGGTTTCCTGAAGCTTTGGGTGGTTCAAGTGGACCCACTATGTCCACACCGACCCTTTCAAAGGGAATCCCAATCACTGGAAGTGGAATTAAGGGGACTTTAGGTGGCCATCTGCCTTACCACTGTCTTAGCAAGAGTTGCAGGAGCTACAAAACTCTTTTCACCTTTTGAAGCATGTTGGGCCAGTAGAAATGGCTGACTAGCCTATTCCAAGTCTTGGTTTGGACCAGATGCCCAGCTAGGGGGATGTCATGGGCTAAGGCGAGGATGAATTCCCTGACAACTGAGGCACTACCACTCTCCTAGTGGCACCATGTTTGGGGTCTCTGGCCTCAAGCCTCAGTGTACAGGAGTCCCTCCACCCAATAGAACCTGTGGGGGCCACTGACATCTTCCTTTTCCTCTGTAGCAGCTTGCTGTTGCAGGCCTACAAAAGTGGGACACGTCTTCTGTCCCGAGCACAGCTGGTCTCTAGAGCACCCCCGAGCCCAAGAGGTCAACCTAGTAAGGTTCAAGTTCCATAGGCTCTGTTCTCTCTGGGGCTGGTAAGTCGTCTTCCAGAGAAAAGGGGTCCTGAGCTTTTTGCACTTCAGAAGCTGATCCCTCAGATGTCTTGCCTTTCCTCTTGGAAGGTTGGGCCATTATTCCAGGCTCCAACACTTCTTTTTTCACCCTGGGCCCGGCTTTTAAAACACACCATCTCAGGGATTCCCAAGATGGCTGCATAGGTTTTGAGTTCTACCTCAGCCATGCTGAAGACTCTAGATCATTCCCTAGCAGACATTCACCTGGGATTGCAGAAGATGTGTTCTTTCATAAACAAATTATAGAGCCCATCATAATCATGTGCTTCACTTCCAGTTAGCTAACCATCTAGTGTTTACACTGAGTAGTCTATGAAATCAATCTAGGACTGGCTTGAGGGTTTGAGCGCCCCCTCTAAACCTAATTCTATGCTCCTCAATGGTGAGTCCAAAGCCCGCAATCAGGGTAGCCTTCATGAGGTGATATGACTCAGCATCTGCTCCAGTGAGTGTGAGGAGTCTATCCCTACGTTTACCCGCAAACAGCTCCCAAAGGAGAGCTCTCCAGTGCGACGTTTTCACTTTTCTCATTTCACTGGCCCTCTTAAAGGCTGTGAACCACTTGGTGATATCATCACCATCCCCATACTAGGGGACAATCCCTTTGGGGATTTTAGGGTCATAAGATTGTTCTCTTTCCGTAGGTGTTACGTTGCCGCCACCATTAATGAGTTCTAGGCCCATTTCTGATCTCTCCCTCTCTATAGGTAGGAGTCTATCCTCCAAAGTTATTCTTTTGGCCAACCTCGCTAAAAGGAGATCCTCAAGATCCTCTTCATTGAGGCTGCCCTCAGTGTCCTCAGAGGAGCCTGCTCTACCTGTGTAAGACCTAGGTCCTGTGAGTGCTATCTTTGGAGTTATGGTCACAGGGGCCCTGTCCTCCCTAGTTAGGTTGGGAGGGCTGGAGGTCATCTTCCTGATCGCCAACTTCTTCCCCCATCTGAGGGGAGGTCATCTTCCTCATCAGAGTGTTCTTTTATGTACTCTGCCAAGAGCTCGTGGAGGTTAACCTTGGTAGGGTTGGAACCAGTTTTAATCTTTCTTGGTCTGCAGAGAGACCTTAGTTCTCCCATATTGAGATGGAGGTAAGGGGTCAGGTCGAGCTCCACAACCATGTCCTCTGAGCTGCTCATTATGTTGCTGAGATTGGGATTTCCTTTTAGAAACTAAAACTACTTCTAGTTACTTAACCCTAACAACAGTAACTTTTTAAAGAAATGATGAAGTGGACTTAACCAAGGCCCTAGCAAGACTTTTAGAAATTTGGGAACATGGCCAATTAAAAATCAATTGAATCTAAGGCAGTTTTGGAATTTAGTGATGTGAGCAGATGCTGGCTGAGTGTTCCAGCAAATGCAACGTCGTAGACCCACCGCTGATCGACCAATGTAGGAAGCTGGCTCTGTATATACTATACCAAAGTGAGGTATAGTGTGCACAGAGTCCAGTGGATCCCCAGAGGCTTTACAGAGGCCAAAGTAGATAATACTAATGCTGTTTTTTTTTCTCTAGTGACGGTCGAGCAGTTAGGCTTATCAGAGTGTAGTGCTAAGCATTTGTTGTACACACACATTCAAGAAATGAGGCACACACTCAATGACTAACTCCAGTCCAATATTTTATGTGTAAACATATAGGGGGTCATTCTAAGTCTGGCGGGCGGCGGAGGCCGCCCGCCAGACTTCCCCCCTCCAAAATACCGCTCCGCGGTCGAAAGACCGCTGAGGGTATTTTGGCTTTTGCACTGGGCTGGCGGGCGACCGGCAAAAGGCCGCCCGCCAGCCCAGTGCAAAAAACCCTTCCCACGAGGACGCCGGCTCAGAATTGAGCCGGCGGAGTGGGAAGGTGCGACGGGTGCAGTTGCACCCGTCGCGAATTTCAGTGTCTGCAAAGCAGACACTGAAATTCTTTTTGGGGCCCTCTTACGGGGGCCCCTGCAGTGCCCATGCCATTGGCATGGGCACTGCAGGGGCCCCCAGGGGCCCCACGACACCCCATACCGCCATCCTGTTCCTGGCGGGAGAACCGCCAGGAACAGGATGGCGGTATGGGGTGTCAGAATCCCCATGGCGGCGCAGCAAGCTGCGCCGCCATGGAGGATTCAATAGGGCAGCGGAAAACCGTCGGGAGACCGCCGGTTTTCCCTTTCTGACCTCGGCCAAACCGCCGCGGTCAGAATGCCCTGCGGTGCACCGTCAGCCTGTTGGCGGTGCTCCCGCCGACCAGAATCACCCCCATATATTGTTACTTTATTTCTAGAACCAAAAGGATCTTTGTTGCAGGTAAGTACAGATTCAAGACTGTATCACTTTCAAGTATTAAATGCACTATGATTTAAATCACAGTTCATACAGGTTTCAGGTAAGTATTACTTTTCAATATCAAACATAGACACTTAGGGGGTGATTCTAACTCCGCCGCCCGCCGAAGTTCCCCCACCAAAATACCGCTCCGCGGTCGAAAGACCGCTGAGGGTATTTTGGGATTTGCCCTGGGCTGGCGGGCGGCCGCCAAAAGGCCGCCCGCCAGCCCAGGGCAAATCAACCTTCCCACTAAGATGCCGGCTCAGAATTGAGCCGGCGGAGTGGGAAGGTGCGACGGGTGCAGTTGCACCCGTCGCGTATTTCAGTGTCTGCTAGGCAGACACTGAAATACTTTGTGGGGCCCTCTTACGGGGGCCCCTGCCGTGCCCATGCCATTGGCATGGGCACGGCAGGGGCCCCCAGGGGCCCCGCGGCACCCCCTACCGCCATCCTGTTCCTGGCGGGCGAACCGCCAGGAACAGGATGGCGGTAGGGGGTGTCAGAATCCCCCATGGCGGCGCAGCAAGCTGCGCCGCCATGGGGGATTCTAAGGGCAGCGGTAAACCGGCGGGAGACCGCCGGTTTACCCTTTCTGACCGCGGCCAAACCGCCGCGGTCAGAATGCCCTGTGGGGCACCGCCGGTCTGTCGGCGGTGCTCCCGCCGACCCTGGCCCCGGCGGTCTGAGACCGCCGGGGTTAGAATGAGGGCCTTAGTGCAAATATAATTGAAGGCAAAGCAGTACAAGGGAGGAAAAGTACAAACACAGTCTAAAGGTAAGTACTCGACTTACGGTCCCAGTCTTCGGGGGTTAGGGTATCCACAGGGCAAGGTTCAAGTAAACACCATGGGTGCACCACCAGCAATAAAGGGCCGGCCGGGTGCAGAGTTCGAAGTTGGTGTTGGGCGCCCACTGGAAACCAATGGAGACTGGGAACACTTAGAAAGCAACAGGTTGCAGGTAAGCACCTGCGACTTCAGAGCACAGACCTAGGGGGTTTAGATCAGCACCAGGGGGGCTACTAGTCAGTACCAAACACACACCCTCAGCTCCACAGGGGCAGCAGGGTGCAAACACAGTGTCAGGCGCCCAATGCTCTCCAAAGGTGGAACCCGGGGGTCACAAAGAAGCAACAGGCTTGGTCCAGGGAGTTGGCTGAAGAAGACCAACGGGTGGGCAGGTAAGTAGAGAGCCCAGTGGATGTTGATGGACCATCTGTTAGGTTCTCCAAGGCCAGGTGGCTGCGGATGCAGAGGTACCTTTAGGCATCGGGAATCTTCACTCGAGCGGGTCCCAGTCAGGGTGGTCCTCTGGATTTAGGCTGCAGGCATCATTGTGTTGGTCAGGAGGGGTCAACCCATGGCCGGAATCACCTGGGGACCTTCTCTGGACTGGTGGGCCACCTGGACTCGGGGCGTGGGCGTCAGGTGCAGAGTAGGCAGGAATCGTGGTTCCGGGAGACTCTGGAATCCTTTTCGGAGGTTTCTTTGTGGAGCCGCTGTCCTCGAGAGTTCTTGGTCCTTGGGTAGGCAGGCAAGCATCTGGGGGTTTGCAGAGGTTGCTGGTCCTGCAGGTTGTGTCGTCTTTTGTAGCAGGAGTCTTGAGGCTGCAGACAGGTCGGTAGGGCTGGGGCCAACTCAGTTGTCGTCTGGAGTCTTCATTGCTGGAGCAGCTCTTCAGTCCTTCTTCTTGAGATCACCAGGAATCTGAAGAGGTAGTTTCAGGGTTGCCCCTAAATACTAGATTTAGGGGTGTTACAGTGGTCAGAGGGCAGTAGCCAATGGCTACTGACCCTGAGGGTGACTAAACCCTTCCGGTGCCCACTCCCTATTGGCTAACTCCCTCCAAAACAAGATGGAAGATTCTGAAGAGAGGGGCTCACCTCAGCTCTGAGCACCCTAGGGGTGGTCCCAGCTGGGGTGGACACTCCTCTCTTGTTTACTAACTTATCCTGCTGAACCTGCTGCCAAAAAGCTTCATCCAGGGAGGCGGGTTTCTCCACTAGCTGGAATACCATGCGGCAGCAGAACAAAAAGCATGAGCCTTTGAGGCTCACCGCCAAGTGTTGCTTTTCCTGCAAGGTCAAAGTGTGAAGCACCTCCACTGAGAACAGGCTTTGTCCCTGACACTAGAGAGGCTCACCCTCTCTACCTGGAATAAAAACATCTCCTCTCAACACACTCCTTGAAGCGCTGAAAAATGTCATTTTTGCACAACTTTATTGCACAAACACAAATTCTATGAAACCAAGAAGTAATTTTGATCCCACAATCTTTTTCATTAGCTATTCTCAACCTATGGCAGCACAGTCTTGTCCACCAATCCATTTGTGACTTTTCTCACCAACTGACCTATCCCAGCGCGGACCAAATGACGTCATACTCACTTCATTTGGCAGCTGTGACTAACTTCAGAGTCATCTCATACACCTCTCACGCATACACTCTAGATGCAAATATTGCAAGCACAAAATACAAACCTGTCTGCTCACAACAGGAAGGCCTCAAACACTTTCGACTGTGGCCTTTCACACAAAAAGCCACTCTTACAACTATGGCTTTCTCACAAGACTTGACTCACTCTGATTAATAGGGATTCTCCCTGTGCACTCAGGATTCATCTAATACCAACCAACAACTCACACACTCAAGAAATCTACTAGTATTGTCGACAGTGCTCAATTGACCAACACCTCACTGCAGATAATAAATTAACCATGTGTCTCCATACACTTTGAGCAGTACTCTGGAGTCTTAGGCCTCAAGGGACCCGTCAACAACAACAACCATGTGGGCAACTTTTTTGCATAAGGTGCAGCATTCACTTGGGGTACACCATCTCCCCACTCTTTTACTTGGAATACGCGAACTCTCTATTCATTTACCTGGAGTATGTAAACACCCTACTCACTTCATACTCCACTTACTGCAATTTAGCCAAAAGCATTGAAGTTCAAACCCTACTCAAAACTCATACCATACACAACACTAGAATTTCATCAATCCCTACACTTCACGAAGAACACTCACAATGTGGGCAAAAGCGAATTACCTTTGGCATGAGTGGATATTTTTAAGGGTTAAGGTTATCATCGTGGTCCCGTTCCATAAGGAGAGCTTGTGACCTTCCAACCTAACCCGTGTGGAGTGTGCGGGGACTGCGCCTCCATGGTGGGAGGAGGAGGGGTAACATATACTCGTATAAAAGTGTAACAATGAATAATGGGAATGTTTTTTACCTTGAGGTTCAAAGAGACATAAAACAAGATTTCTGAGTGACATCAAATAGATGAGAATGAGGCATGGATGGCCTCCAAAATCACATGCTGCTAAGCGGAGCAAGGATACAGGATGTTTTGAGACCTAGAATTATGACAAAATAATGAAAATTGTTGGGAAAATGCCTGTCTTCTGATCATAAAATCCTTACGATGATGAAGAGGAATGAGGGAATGAGCGGATAATGAATACATGGACTATACACCAGAGTTATAAACTCATCCCTCTAGTTCTATTGGAAAACTGGAGTGTCTATTATGATAGAACCTCTTTACTTATTTCCTCTAGATCAGAGAAAATACAATTAACATGGATGAAAAATAGAGATAGGATTATCCCTTTCATTTTAGTCAATTCAGTTCAATATTGTTACCATTTCCACAACCTGTTTAGTTACAGGTCACCCATAAAGACCTCCAGACTCAGACTTGATTACAGCCAGATTACAGGAGTAAGCAGCACGATGTTCAGAGAAACAATAGAAGGTTATGTGTTTTGGCTAATCTCTATCCTCCTCCAAGAGATGCATTCTGGAAGCAGCACAGTGTGCACAACTTGGCCTCTCCAATTTCATCATATGTAGAGCTAATGTTGCAAAGGAACTGGTCATGTAATGAGTCTCCCTTCATCAGTCTTTCTGCTAAAAGTTGATGCTAGGTATTTTAGGTAATGATTAGTTGGGAGACAGTTTTATAAGATAGAAATAAATATATAAAACATACCGGGCCACAGTTACAAAGAACGTTTGCAGTTGCAAACGACTCGACTCACTGTGCTTCTCCAGAATTGCAGTTTTAGTGCAGAAATTGATATTTGGAAGGGGCATGTTTAGGGTGTCCCTTCCAAATAGCGATTTCCAGTGTTATGTATCAGGCTCTTCCCAATGCAAGCTCTTGCGACCGAAATGCGGTTGCAAAATCTTGATAATTTACCACCAACTCAAAGTTGGTGGTAATGCATTCACAAATTGGAAGGGGTTCTCCTTTGTGAATGTTGGGAAAGCATTTTTTAAGAACAGGCAGTGGTACCATTGACCACTGCCTGCTCTTAAAAAATGAAAACAAAACGTTTGATTTTTTATTGTTGAAACGCATCCCATTTTCCTTAAAGGAAAACAGAATGAAATTGAAGAAAAGAAAATGGTATTCGAAGGCAGTCACGGACATGGTGGTCTTCTGTCCTCAGCAGGCCACCATCCCTGTGATGACAGCCATTCCTAATTGGTCTCAAACTGCGGCCTACCTCATTAATATTCATGAGGTAGGTCAATTTGCGACCAACTAGGACTTGCAAGTATGAAACAGAAAGTTTCATACATAAAGGAATAGCGATTTCCAAATAGTGATTTGGATATAATTGTGATTTTGAAATTTCTATTTGTACTCTTTGTACCTCTTGCCCAGAATTACTACAACAATGCAGGTGGAGTTGGGAGATTTTTCTTAATGTTCCTCTCTAAAAGAGGAGGGTAGGATTGGCCTAATGGTACATTGTCAAACTACTATTTATGTTCGTTCTAGCCTTTGAACCATGGCATAATTGGAATTCTCATTGCTGCTTCTTTTAAAAAAAACTCAGAGCACACTTACCTGCATATGGAAAGGCAACCCCAAGTTGAAAGATTAATTTATTCAGCTGATGAATTTAATGCATCCACTTCATTTGTGGATGTCACAGAGGTGTCTCAGCCAGCTCATTCATAACCACTTTATGGGCACAGGTTAGCTGGAGGAAATACTTTGGAAAGTTCAGCAGTTAGAGTTTTCATTGGTGTAAAAGGGTTCAAATAAATGATATGTCATTATCTCCCTCGTCTAAGAGAGTAACAGATTTTGTGAAATCTGAAAGCACCCATCTGGTGCTGTTTCAGGTTCTTCAGATTTGCGCAGACTCCTGGCTGCCTGAGCTGAACTTTGCTGGGCTGAAGAGATCACAGCTCCTATGGGCATGACCTCCTCGGCCCAGCAAAGGTGCCTCGAGGCCCTCCCTTGGGTGACGAGGAAAGAGTCACCAATTGAAACTCTCCCTGGGCGCTTCAGGTTTAAGCCCTGAAGTGCCCAGGGCGAGTTTCAATCAGTGGCACTTCGTCACAGAGTGGGGTCAGCAGTCTCACTGACCCCATCCCACTCTGTGACTTGGGTGGGACTGCTGCCTTCCCTCATTGGCTGACCTAAGGTCAGCCAATGAGGGAAGGCAGCAGTCCCAACCCTCCTGGGACCTGGAGGCCGAAGGTAAGTGTGTGTGTGTATGTGTGTGATGTTTTAAATTGAATGTTTGGTGTGTGCAAGTTTGAGTGTTATGAGTGTTGTAAATGGATGTACGTGCGTGTGTGTGTGAAAGAATGAGTGTGTGTGTGCCACGCCCACCCCCTCCCTCCTAAAGATGCCGGCCGCCACTGGAGGTCAGGCTCCTTCAGCTCAAAACCTTTTTAGGAGCACCCATTTACCTTAGGTGCCTTAACTATCCTAAGTTGAAACAAGTCTGTTATGCCCTTGGTCATCAAAAATGGTCCCCTGCCTCTCCTTCAGTGAGTTTACCCCTCTTTCTAAGCAAGCTGAATGGTCAAAAGAAAAGCACTGATGCTGTGCCATGTCTCTCTCTACATGTGTCTCAACCACAGTAATAACATGGCAAATGGACCTGTGTGTTTACCACCATGTGTCTGCCTTTCAAGAATAGGCTAAGATGAAGCAGAGAGGGTAATGGGCACTTTGCTGGTTACACATGAACACATGTTTACACTGTATGCAGACATGAGGGCTGGGTGTTTGGCCACTGTAGTGTGCAGCCCAGCAACTGTAACTGCAACTGCACACGGGTTACCTGGCGTACAGGAGAGTCTGAAGGATTAGATATTGACTTAGGATAGGCCTTATAATGTTAGTGTACACTGATAGGGAATTTCAGAGTGATTTTCTTTTTTGTCTTTAGGGATACTTTATTATATACATGGGGGAAACTGCCTTAGAGTGCATTTTTGCTTCCATTTGGCCTACAAAGTCCAGTAACCTATCAAAATGGGGTGGACCCTGTGCGAGAAATCCAAATCTGAAAGTTCCAAGAGGATAGCTGTACAAATATGGGTCATCCAGGATTGTTACATTTCTGTGGTTCAGCTAGGATCAGAGCTTAGGCCGTTTGTCACACTGCTGTGCCAAATTAATTATTTTGTCCTCCAGCAGCAGGAACAAAGGCCTCCCCACCCAGAAGGAGTAATTAACAGTGCTTTCCTCAGCTCCTGAACAGGAAGGGGTGGGGATACAAAATCCTCATTTGTTAGTTACTTGCCACACTGCATCAGGGTTGGGAATAGCTCAGGCCCACTTAACAAAGGAGAAAGCCCAGGTAATTGGTGCCAACATGGGAGGTGGCTCCTCTTTGAACATTTGATGGAAAAGGCCTTGGCAGTGATGTCAGTGAGGGGCCATAGCTGAGAATCCAAGAGCAGTTGTGACAGGTGACTCTTAGGTGATCCCATCAAAAAGACTCTCAGCATGCTGTGAAGGAGAGTTTGGAAAGAGGTGTAGAGGTGATGTGGCACTCTAGGATTGGGCAGGGGTGCCAGGCTTTTTTAAAAGCCTTACTCCCTTTAAAACCCCTTGCACAAGGGGGAGACTCTCCCTTGGTTGCTACTGTTTGTACTTCCTGCTACTGGATCATGGGACTGTGACAGCCATGAGCAACTGGAAGAAGGAACCCCTGATGCTCAAAAATGATTAACAGCTCTGCCCCAGATTACCCGAAACCAGTAAGGCTTGCCCTCTGATGCCCATCTGAGGACCAGTTGGGGGAAAGTCCTGGGCTTCCGAGCCCTGGGACAAAGACCAAGAGGAATACTGGTGCAGAGAGCCAGTAGAATCAGCTCCATGTATATTACACCACTTTAGAGGTGAAGAGGTCTACTAAAACAGTTCCTGTTGGCTAGAGCTTGCCCCAAGGAGTGAAATAAGCTCAGGATCATCCAGCCCCGATAGGGCTTGAGTTAAGAAGTGTTTAAGATTGGTGAGCTGTGACCTTTTGAGAAAAATAGAGCTTGGGGCTCTGCTGTGTTTCCTGACTTTACCCCCAAGGTCAGCCAGGGCTCAGGCATGGGCACAGGATTTATTTATTTAACTGCTTGGGTTCCCAGGACGAGCTGGTCTCGCCCTCGGCAACGGTTGCCCGGTGCCGAGGACAAGACCAGCTCGTCCTGCTATGGGCCCCCGGGGTGAGTGCTAGCGCTCCCCCCGATGGCCAAGCACCCCCCTCCGCTGAGCAGGGATGGAAGGGGAATTGCTTCCCCTTCCAGCCTTGACCCCCGTCCCCCTGTGGCCGTCTGATGACATCAGCATGCGATCGCACGCTGACCTCATCAGAGGCCTACCCCTCAGCTTCCAGCGCAGATCGGAGGAGAAATGCAAAAGCATTTCTCCTTCGATCACGTGGATGGGGCGAGAGAGGCATGAAAGGAGAGGAAAGGCCTTTCCTCTCCTTTCATGTCTCTCGCAGCATTTCTGGTGCCCGATGTGATCGGGCAGCAGAAATGCCCACTAGACACCAGAATTTTATTTTATTTTATGCATAAGGGGAGCGGCCCCTTGGGCAAGGGTTGCTCTTCAGGGGGGCAAAATATTTTACAGCAATTTCTGCCCCACCTGGGGGCAGATCGGCCGATTTCTATTAGGCCAATCTGCTCCCAAGAGGGGCAGAAATACCACTAGACACCAGGGACTTTATTTTTCATATGTATACATAAGGGGAGCTCCCGCTGAAGGCAGATCAGCCTACTATAATTAGGCCGATCTACCCCCAGGGGGGCAGAATCCCCTAGACACCAGGGATATATATTTTTTTTGTTCATGTATTTTTTTTTATATGTGGGGAACGACCCCTTAGGCAAGGGTCACTCCCCTGGGGAGAAAATTAACTCTAGGCCATTTCTGCCCCCCCTTGGGGGCACATCAGACTATTTTTATTAGGCCCATCTGCCCCCAAGGGAGGCAGGAAACACTAGAAACCACGGATTTTTTTTGTAGTCAGTTTCACGTGAAGGGAATGACCCCTTAGGCAAGGGTCACTCCCCTTGGGGACAAATAATATTTTAGGCCATTTCTGCCCCCAATTGGGGCAGTAACCACTAGGCAACAGGGATTTTATTTTTTGCACAAATTTCACACAAGGGGAGTGACCCCTTAGGGAAGGGTCGCTCCCCTGGGGGGAATTTATTTTAGGCCATTTTTGCTCCCCTTTGGGGCAGATAGGCCAATTTCTATTAGGCCGATCTGCCCCCGGGGGCACAAACCACTTAGGCACCAGGGATTGGTGTGTGTGTATGTATGTGTTTTGTTTGGGGGGCAGCCCCTTTGGCAAGGGACACTCCCCATGGGGACACATTACTGTTGGCCACATCTGCCCCCCTTGGGGGCAGATTGGCCTGTTTTTGGAAGGCCCATCTGTAGGAGGCTGGCCTTGTTTGTAGTGGGTACCTTGGGTACTTACACCTTATACCAGGTCCAGTTATCCCCTATTAATGAAGTAGTAGTGTTCCAGCAGTTTAGGCTGATAGAGGTAGCTATAGCAGAGCAGCTTAGGCTGAACTAGGAGACATGCAAAGCTCATGCAATACCACTTATAGTTACACAGTACTTATATACAAGTAAAGACAATACTCAGTGTTACCAAAAATAAAGGTATTTATTTGGGTGACACAGTACAAAAAATATCTTAGAGACAATTCTCCTTCTCGATTTAAGTTTTATACACAATATATATAAACTAGACACCAAAATTAGCAAGTAAATAGTCACAGAACAATGCAAACAATAGGAAATGCTATAGAATGCAATGGGAGAAAATAGGTCTAGGGGCAACACAAACCATATACTCAGTCAGTCAAGTCAGTCAAAATAACTTTATTTGGCGTATTGCCATAAACGTACACATACATACATATAAATACAGTCATCATAAAATACAGTACTTATTACATAATTCAAAAAGCAAGACTCTTCGATCTGCAAGTCTATAAAATCTAAGCGTACCACTGAAGCCTACTAAATCAATATAAAATAATAAATACTTATAAAATCGTATACAACAATAAAACAGTATTTGGATTCCATTAATAAATAATCACATTGCTAATTCATATCGATTCCTAATGGTGATAGCGGATTTGATAAAACTTAAAATAGAGCTGCATATTTGTTTGGACGAAAGGCTTTGAATGCCAATCAATCTTTCTTCATAAGAAAGAGTGTGCAAATTACGCAAAATAGGTAATAAAAAGGTTTCCCTAGGAGCTGGATCGAGTGTGCAAAATAAAAATAAAGTGACAAGTATCTTGTTTCGAAAAATTGTCACAAGGGCATGGCGGTAATGTTTTTTCCCACACGCATTTTGTTGGAAACGCCACTCTAAAATGAATCATATTGAGTCTAAAAAGTACAAGTAAAGAGTATAGGGAGGGGATCGGAAACCAAACAAAATAAGGTTCTATCAAATTTGATGATGAAATTTGTACATATGAATCAAAAGAACTCAATTTCTCTGCCACTTGGTATCTAAGATTCGTAGCGTACTCTTTATATAGAAATTTAACAATTTCCTTCACATTGGCGGGCAAGAGCTCTGGTTTAGAATACATAGACTACAAGTCCAATTTTCGAAAACAGTTATGAACAAAATTTAACCATGGAATTTGGTTCTGGTTTGCTAACGAAATACAGTCTTTGACACAATCATGTGTTAAAGTAGCCGCCGGATTTGACCATACTTTTGTCCATAACAAAAGGGGGACAATATCTATCAAATCTGTTATGTAGCGGATTCCCAACTCCTCATGGCATATAATATTCGCTACATTCTTGGTACCAGAAGTAGCCGGTGGAGAAATTTATTCTCTGCCCTTTGTAATATACTTGAACTGGTATATCCCCAGAGGTCACCCCCATAAATCACCGCCGAGACACATTTGGATTTATAAATCTTGATGATCTGATGAACCGATCTATGCCCCAATCTGCGGGCAAAGCGAAAGATTGCTTCAACATTTCTTTCCATTTGTTGGAGCTTAAAATTCAAATGGAATTTCCATGACAGAGAGGAACTTAGGTACAAACCTAAATAACAAAAGTCTTTTACCTTTGTTAAAGTGTCCCCCCCCCATTGTAAAACTTTTAGTGTGTGTGTTTTTAGGACCGCAAATCATAACATGTGACTTTTTAAAGTTAAGTTTCAAATCAAGCTCTTGTGTGTGCGTTAAAAAAAGGTCCAAGAGGGTCTGTAGGCCATTGGCTGTGCGGGCAATTAAAACAGCGTTGTCAGCATACAATAAAATCGGCAATTGTCTAAAGCTCATCCTTGGGAAATCCTTACCATTTTGAGCTAAGTAGCTATACAAGCCATTTATATACAACAGAAATAAAAAAGGTGCCAAGGTACAGCCCTGTCTAACACCCCGATTGGATGCAAGGGGATGGGATCTTTCGCCATGTTGTCCAAACTGAATTGTGATAGTAAGGTCAGAATATAAACGTTTGATCAGATCCAACAAATCTTGCTCAACCCGTATTGTGTCCATTATTTCCCACAATTTTACTCTATTCACCATAATAAATGCACTGGACAGGTCTATAAAGGCTAGGTGGATAGATTCCATTTTTGCAATAACATATTTGCTAAGGATAAGGTGTAAGTTTAGGGCCTGCTCCACTGTGCCTAATCCAGGCCTAAACCCATATTGAATTGGCGATAGAATATTTGTCCTTGCCACCCACTCCTCAAGCCGATTCAAAATGACACTCCCCAGAATCTTTGCCGTGGAGTCAATGAGAGAAATGGGTCTATAGCAAAAGGGGTCAAGCCTATTATCCTTTTTGAATATCGGGACAATTATTGCTGTTAGCCATGAGGAAGGGATAGAATTTTGAATAGCACTATTCAGAACGTTTGTGATAAGCGGAACCCACAAGTCAGGTAAAGATTTGAATAAGTCCACTGGAACACCGTCGGGGCCAGGGGCTTTCCTTAGTTTCATTTTATTTATTGCTGTGGTGATCTAATGTGTCTCAAGTAAAATTCCACTCTTAATTGGAATGGAAGTAGCCAGACATGAGAGGCCACATACCTCTGCACCATAATTAGGGTTATTTGCGGACTGAAATACAGATGCCCAAACCCCCTCTGGTAGCAGACAGTCATCCTCCCTATTTGCCTGTCCTGAAAAATATGGATGATTAACCACCTTCCAAAATTGAGAGGGGTCCCTCAATTCCGTGGCTGCCATGAGATCTTCCCATGCGTTAGTACGTATTTCATTCTTCCTCTCCTCAAGGACTGTCTTATATCGGCCCCTAGCCTGTTTAACTAAATCACGACTAAATGGAGTAGTTTTAATAGCTGTTTTTAAGTCTCTATGGGTGGCCGTACAGGCCGAATTAACCCAACGTTGAGGTTTTACGCCTTTAGGATGTTCGGCACACGTCAGTGCCTCAGAAATAGCACAGCTTAAATACTCAAAAGCAGTTATAAGATAGGCGCAAGTGGATTGCAGAGACAAACAGGTATTAATGTGGACCTTATTTTGTATTATAAGGTCCTCATGAAAGGTATTAGGGTTTACTCTCTCCCATCTCATACGGGGGCCTAAATTTCTTTTAAAATAAAACCACTTTCCCCTTGCATACTATCCTAGGTGAAATTACCCTAGTTTTAAAGCTAATTTTATGCTCAAGGGATTGTGGTCACTAGCACAATGGGTTTTAATTTTAAAATCCACAATTGAACGAGAAAGTGAAGAGCAAATAAGGATGAAATCAATATTGCTACCATTCATGCTCCCTGTATAGGTGGGTATTTCCCTTATCTGACTATTTGTCATATCTCTTGCAAAAACAAAATCAAATTTATAGATAAGGGTATTCAGAGCATTACCTAAATTAGAGTGGATAAAGTGAGTAAGTGACTCTCTACCTTCTGTGGAGGCACCACATAAATAAGGTAATTCATGATTACACAATCGAACATTAAAATCTCCGACCCAGATCATGTCAAATTCCCTGTCCTGGAGTTTTCCAGCAGAGTCTAAAAAGTCTGTAAGCTCTTTGAGACTTCCTGACAGGGCGATACTCGGAATATTATTATAAAAATTTTAAAGTAAAATATCTTTCCGCCCGATCATTGATAATAAGACCACCAAAAAGAAGGCAGAAGACCAAATCAAAGAGACCTCAATTTTTGGAAGTAATAATGACACAAGTATCAGGAGCCCACCACTTGCTCTGTCCGCTCTAGATGGAAGAGCTGGCTGGGACACAGAATAATAACCATCTAAGTAAAAGGGTACCGTAAGCCAAGTTTCTTGAAGACAAATTATATCAAAAGTAGATACAAACCCCAACCATTTTGAGTTTTCAGCTTTGGATCGAAGCCCAGCGATATTCCAACTAATTAAGGATAAAAATTCAATACTTTCCTGGGGCATTATCCCAGGCTCCTTAATTATAGCAGTATCTATTATATTCTGTGATAAGCTAATTGGCTCTTCAGACCCTATAGATGATTCCAAAAGTATATGCCCTCCCACCAACTCAATTTCCTGTATAATATCATTTGGAAGCCCCATCCCCTCCATTTGTCAATCATTTGCATCAAGGGTGGACAGATTTTGGTTGCCCTCAAGGTCAAGGATGGGGCTCCGTAAAGGTGCCTTTAGCAGAGCTACATTTAGTCCGTGGGAAGCCTTCGTAAAAGGAGGTGATAAAGTGGTCGGCCCATAGAAAAAACTTAACGTGTGAATTTTGATCCCACCATCCCCTTTCGCACACAATGGCAATGTCGCCAGCAAGTAATTAACAAAACGGGAATTTGCAAAGTTAATCACTATACAATCACCTTCATATACTTTATTGGACAGACCTACCCACTTCACCTTTCTTGCCATAATTATTCTGTTATTTAGATCATCTTGATATCTAAATTTTCGCCTCATCCAGTGTGCACATTTCCTTATTAGAGCGTGAGTATCTTCCTTCTGGGTACGATTAAGAAGGGGCCCATTAGCTAAGACTAAAACATATGGCATACTATCCGGCGGAAGCTGTAGAACCTCCTTTGGAGTGGTGAAAGATCTAGGCTTGGAAGCTGTATCAGGTTTCAACAAGGCAGTCATACCACCAGTCAGAGTAGGCGAAGAATCTGTTGATGAGTCATCATGAAAGCCACAAGTAGATATACAGTGGGCCGAGAATTGATTGTGATCCGTTAAGCAATTAGCTTGCTGTGAGTCTTTGGGATCAGACACCAATTCCTGGATAGAAGAAGTGGAATTTATGCCAGTTTTTGTAGTAGACTGCTGAGACAACAATTTAGAAACAGTTTCTTGTAGCTGCTTGAATTTAGAGTTAATTAATAATATTAGTTTCTCCTCTAAAGCCACAAAAAGAGGTTTGAGGATTGAGTCCAAATTAGACAGATGGTTATCACTTAGATTCCTACAGTCTGAGCCTAATTCTCCAGATGGTAGACTTGCCTTGGAAAAAAGATCAGCCGGGGCCTCCAATGGTGGAGAAATAAATTCCTTAGCCTTCGGCGCTTGTTTTAACAGCTTGGTATACTTGCGATGTCCTCCAGCTTTCCTTTTTTTAAGAGGAGGGGGATGGCAACCAAGTGTTCAGTGTTAACTACGTTAGAAGGCTGTAAGGAGTGCAGAACATTAAAATTATCTTTAGATTGAGGTGAATCAGAGTTATGGGGGGCGGTTAAAAAGTCTACAGACTGTATATGAGTCATAGGTTCTAAAGAGGTTCTTTGAGTCAAGCTATTAGCCACCCCAATCCTTTCTTCTACTTGTACAATTTCAGTTTCAATAACCCCAATAACTGAAGATAAATAGCTAGTTATTGATGATTGAACAGGCACAGCATGTGCACCTTCAGCCCCAAGTGTGGTGTTCTTCCTTTTACCCATCGTCTTTCAGATGATAATGGGGCAAAGTGCCCAAATTTAGCCCAATCCAATAGAAGTAAGGCACAAACAAACTATGGCAATATAAGATATATAAATAAGTAAAGCTGCTCAATTAGTAAATCTTACTTGAATGGCAGTTACTCAGTTACTCAGGACCTCCTGAACCGCAAATCTCAGAGGGGGGGCCCAGCCCGGCCTCAGTCGGTCACGGACGGGCACATTCGCGAGCGGGAGCGCGAATGTTGAAATTTAAAGGTTCTCCTCCTGAGGCAGCCCCTCCAACCACCGCCGCCGCTGCTGCCAAACTCTTGCTTCCTGGAGCGGGAGCGCGAATGTTGAAATTTAAAGGTCCTCCTCCTGAGGCCGCCCCCCAACCACCGCCACCGCTGCTGCCAAACTCGCGTATTAAAGTGGAATTAAAGTGGAATGCGAATCACGTATTCCCCCTAGATAAGTGTAGTGTGTGCAGAATCGCTGGGGGAGTAAGAATACAGTAAAGGTAACTAAATTATCCCACCCCAGAACCCAGAAAAGCAGGAGTAAAGTACTGCAAGTTTCCTTAGGACACACTACACCTCTTGATTGGGATTTTGCAGTAACCAACCAAGTCTTCAAACAACAACTGCTGGACTCCTGGACCTGAAGACCTGCAAGAGAAGGGGACCAAGTCCAGAAGTTGAAACAAGTTCCAGGAAGGGCAGGAGCCCCTGCCAACCCAGAAGAGGGTGCAAAAGAAGAGTCCCCGGTCAGTCGAAGACTGCAGGAATGCACCCTAGGAAGATGCCAGCGGGTTCCTGCATGATGCAAAGGATGTCACACAGCGTGAAGATGGATGCAGATGTGATTTTGTGTTGGAAGTCACAAACAAGCCTTGGGTACGACAAACGTGTGTTTTGTGTCAAAATTTTGCTGGATGGACCCAGGAGAAACCTGGGGCCTCAAATCTGTGTGAGGAGGAAGAAAGGGCTCTAAGCACTTTAGAGAGACCTCAGGATACCAGACAGCACCCACGGGAGTCCCAGGACACTGGGACAAAGGAGGTGCAAAATGTGGTTGGTGCAGCACAACAAAGGAAGGTCCCACGCCGCCGGAGAACAACTCAGCAAGTTGAGCATTGCAGGATGGAGTGCTGGGGACCTGGGCCAGGCTGTGCATGAAGAAATTTTGCAAATAGTGCACAGAGGCCACAGGAGGTGAAGAAGACGCAGTACACAGGGGTACCGTGGCTTTCAGGGAAGGCAATATCTTACCTCCTCCACATTGCGTCAGCAGCACCTCAGGACAGTCTTTGTCGATGGGGTCCACCCTCTGTGTCCTTAGGAGCACGCTCGTTGCTGTGAAAGGAGTCCAAGGGTACCGATCGTCGTCTTGGAAGGTGCCTGCATGAGCAGGGGTGTGACTCTGTCACCCCACGAGAGATTTCTTTGGTCCTTCTGGTGCAGGATGAAGACAGGGAGTCCTCAGAGCATGCACACCGCGGAAACTGTTGTGGTTGCTAGCTGGAGCTGAAGTTGCAGAGGAAAAGTACCCCTTGTGGATATTTTGTTGCTGTTACAGTGGTTCCTGGAGCAGGCTGAAGTTGATCCGAGGTTAGAGGTTGAGGTAGTAGTTGCAGAGGATTCCTGAAGGAAACTTGCAAGCAGAATCTGAAGAGAACCCACAGGAGAGACCCTAAATAGCCCGGAGAGGGAGATTGGCTACCTTATCAGGTAAGGACCTATCAGGAGGAGTCTCTGACGTCACCTGCTGGCACTGGCCACTCAGGCCCTCCAGAGTGCCCCCACACCTTGCAAAGCAAGATGGCGGAAGTCTGGAACACACTGGAGGAGCTCTGGGCACCACCCCTGGGGTGGTGATGGACAGGGGAGTGGTCACTCCCCTTTCCTTTGTCCAGTTTCGTGCCAGAGCATGGGACAAGGGTCCCTGAACCAATGAAGACTGGTTTATGCAAGGAGGGCACCATCAGTGCCCTTTGAAGCATTTCCAGAGGCTGGGGAGGCTACCCCTCCCTAGCCTGTAACACCTTTTCCCAAAGGGAGATGGTGTAACACCCTGCTCTCGGAGGAAATGCTTTGTTCTGCTTTCCCGGGCCTGGGCTGCCCAGACCCTAGGATTGCAGAACCCTCTCTGTGAGCAGCAGTGGCAGCAGCTTTAGCTGCAGTACAAGCCTCAGAGAGCTGGTTTGGCAGTACTGGGGGTCCATGGTGGAGCCCCCTGGATGCATGGAATTGGCTCCCCAATACTAGATTTGGAATGGGGGGACAATTCCATGGTCTTGGACATGTTACAAGGCCATATTCAGAGTTACCATCGTGAAGCTACATATATGTATTGACCTATACGTAGTGCACGAGTGTAATGGCACCTCCGCACTCACAAAGTCCCGGGAAATGGCCCTGAACTATGTGGGGGCACCTTTGCTAGTGCAAGGGTGCCCTCACACTTAGTAACTTTGCACCTAACCTTCAGCAAGTGAAGGTTAGACATATAGGTGACTTATAAGTTACTTAAGTGCAGTGAAAATGGCTGTGAAATAGTGTGTGCACTATTTCACACAGGCTGCAATAGCAGTCCTGTGTAAGGGTTTGTCTGAGCTCCTTATGGGTGGCAAAAGAAATGCTGCAGCCCATATGGATCTCATGGAACCCCAATGCCCTGGGTACCTAGGTACCATATAATAGGGACTTATAAGGGGGGGTCCAGTGTGCCAACTGAAATTGGTAGAAGAAGTCACTAGCCTACAGTGACAAATTTAAAAACAGAGAGAGCATAAGCACTGAGGTTCTGATTAGCAGAACCTCCTGGTGCGGTGGTCCCACACAGAAATGTGGGAATTTTTTTATTTTTTAGCTAAATTCAAGGTTTGCTGAGAATTCTGGGTAAGAAAACATTGGTGGATTTTCACAAGTCACACCTTCTTGGATTCCCTCGGGTGTCTAGTTTTCAGAAATGTTTGGGTTTGGTAGGTTTTCCTATATGGCTGCTGAGCCCAGGACCAAAAACGCTGGTCCCCCCCACAAAAACAGGTAGTTTATTATTTGATAATTTTGATGTGTTCACACAGTGTTTGGGGCATTTCCTTTCACGAGCACTAGGTCTACCTACACAAGTGAGGTACCATTTTCATCGGGAGACTTGGGGGAACAATGGGTGAAAGGAAATTTGTGGCTCCTCTCAGATTCCAGAACTGTCTGTCACCGAAGTATGAGGAAAAAGTGTTTTTTGGCCAAATTTTGAGGTTTGCAAAGGATTCTGGGTAACAGAACCTGGTGAGAGCCCCACAAGTCACCCCATCATGGATTCCCCAAGGTATCTAGTATTTAAAAATGCACAGGCTTGGTAGGTTTCCCTGGGTGCCAGCTGAGCTAGACGCCCAAATCCACAGCTTGGCACTTTGCAAAAAACACGTCAGATTTCAATGTAAAAATGTGATGTGTCCATGTTGTGTTTCCTGTCGCGAATGTTAGGCCTACCCACGCAAGTGAGGTACCAATTTTATCAGGAGACTTGGGGAACACAGAATAGCAAAACAAGTGTTATTGCCCCTTGTCTTTCTCTACATTTTTTCCTTCCAAATGTAAGACAGTGCGTAAAAAAGACATCCATATGAGAAATGCCCTGTAATTCACATGCTAGTATGAGCACCCTGGAATTCAGAGATGTGCAAATAACCACTGCTTCTTAGCACCTTATCTTGTGTCCATTTTGGAAATACAAAGGTTTTCTTGATACCTATTTTTCACTCTTTATATGTCAGCAAATGAATTGCTGTATACCGGTATAGAATGAAAACCCATTGCAAGGTGTAGCTCATTTATTGGCTCTGGGTACATTAGGGTTCAGGATGAACCTAGAAGCCTTATATATCCCCACAACCAGAAGAGTCCAGCAGATGTAACGGTATATTGCTTTAAAAAATTTAACATTTCAGGAAAAAGTTACAAAGAAAAACGTTGAGAAAAATGGCTGGTTTTTATCACCTCAATTTAAATATTTTTTTGTTTCAGCTGTTCTTTTCTGTAGGAAAACCTTGTAGGATCTATTGAATTCAGATGTTTGTCTACTTTTCAAAAATGGTTGGCTTTCTGGGATCCAACATTGGTTTCACACACATTTCTGTCACTAACTGGAAGGAGGCTGAAAGCACAAAAAATAGTAAAAATGGGGTGTGTCGCAGTAAAATGCCCAAATTGTGTTGAAAATGGGGTTTTCTGATTCAAGTCTGCCTGTTCCTGAAAGCTGGTGATTTTAGCACCACAAACCCTTTGTTGATGCCATTTTCAGGGAAAAACCCACAAGCCTTCTTCTGCAGCCCTTTTTTCTCATTTTTTTGCAGAAAAACAAAATGTTTGCTGTATTTTGGCTAATTTCTTGTCCTCCAGGGGAACCCACAAACTCCAGGTACCTCTAGAATCCCTAGGATGTTGGAAAAAAAGGACGCAAATTTGGCGTGGGTAGCTTATGTGGACAAAATGTTATGAGGGCCCAAGCGCGAACTGCTCCAAATAGCCAAAAAAAGGCCTGCCACCTGAGGGGGAAAAGGCCTGGCAGCGAATGTGTTAATTATTCCAGGAAGCAGGTGTGCATGGGCCCCCCTCCCCTTTTCCACTTTTGCCACCCCGGGGCTCCCATCTACCTCATTCCCCCCAATGGTGGTGGGCCTGTTCACAGCTCCCCTGCCTGTGTCTGGCCGGCTCCCATGGCAGCACAGGAGACTGCTCCAGAGTGGGGAACCGCTGGCCAGAGCAGCTGGGATTGGGCTCTACAAGCTGCTCCCAACAGAAGGAGGTATGCGGGGTGTGTGTGTGGGACCTAACACCTCCAAGATTTAAAAAAAATACAGGAAAAAAAGAAAGAAAAGAGGCACATGGCACGAGGTTACACGCCAGGAAAACATTAGCTCTCCCTGGTACAGGTGAAGAGCCGCTTGTTTGATATTCACTGCTCTTGGTAGGAACACCCCACAAAGCCCTATGGGTTTACCAATTTGCATATTTTCCTTTCCATGTGGTGGCCCTAGTAGGACAGGGCCACCACCAATGGAGATGGAAAGTGTTGTGAAGGGGCTGTAGGAGTTACAGCACCCCCCACACCCAGAATAATACTTAACAACTAACCCTGTTTCCGGGGTCCAGAAATCCATGACCCTCTGGAATTTTTACTTAATTTTTAAAGTGCTCCCAAGACTAGTGCTTCTGCTCTATAGCTGGGAGTGTAGTTGCTTCTAGGGGTATTTCAGTATGTTCTATATACCTGATGCATATTTGTAAATTAGTACTCCACCTCCTACACATCTAACAACCCAAATTCTAAAAAGTGCTTGGAATCTCAGAAGAAAAAGAAGAGAAAGATTATTTCCAGGACCAAGCCTGTTCCAGCATGTCAGCCAGCTACTGCATGAGAGCTGAATCAAGTGGTGCTGATATCCCTGTGAGGCCAATACACCACATCCAACATTGTAACACACCTTTTCTTTGAGCAATGCTGATATCCATGTGATGCCCTCTATGTCTGACTTTGCATTTCTGTTACCTCTTGCTTCAACTGATATTAATGTCTGTGTGAGGCCGGTGTGCCTGCACTTTGTGTTGTCATGCATGCTTTTACGAAATGATGCTAATGTTCATCAGAGCCTCATGTATCTTCACCTTGCAGGGCCATGCAGCCCTTTCTTCAAGTAACAGAAATACACTTGTGAGGCTCAACTGTTGCACCAGCTGCATTCCCATAGGATTGGTAACAAATGTACTACTGTATTCTCCAATAGATGTGAATAGATGTAAGGTACAAAGAAGTTGCAGAGTAAAACCAAAAGTGCTCCTATGACACCAGCTAACAGTGACTGGGAGTAAAGCTTATTCCATTCACATCCAGCAATGTGTATCCATCTTATCTCACTCCCATCTTGTCAACAGATGCTTCAAAGAAAGAGTTCCTTCATCCCTGGTGATGTCTGGATCCTGCAGACTTCCAAGAGAGAGCTCCTAAAACACCAGTGCATGGTAAGTGGGAAATGGGCTCAACAACTTATTTTCCTCAAGGACTCTTTGACTTTCAGCAACTTTCAGCAACTGCTACACCAGGAGGTCTGCTCTTCTTGGAATTATGATCAGTTTTTTGCACCATGGAGGACTGACTAGCAGTCTTCCACAACAGTCAGCCAGCAAGTCCAATTTCTGCTGCTGCTGTCCATTTGAGTCCTGTTTGTCTTCTCACCAGGAGCCTTTAGTTTTAGTCAAAACCATTGCAATAGTGGCTGGGTGATGTCTAGTCTGTCAACTTCTCTCAGTAGTTTTCTCCAGTTACTGTAAAAAGTCTTTCATGTGGTAAAATTACTGAGGCTTTTCAAGACCGCAGATTTGTGCTCTACTGGCCAGTTGGTCATATACCAGCCTACCTGGGCCTTCTTGAATGAAATACTTCCAAGGGCATTCCAGCATTGTACCTAACTGCTTCAATAGCCTATAACCCTGCACTCCAAAAAACAGATGTGCACCATATTTTTCAGTTACCACCAAGGCAAACCCTTGGTGCATGTTTGGAACTACCAAGTCCCCAATATTACATTCCAAATTACTGAAGATAACCTTGCTTCTTATTTCTACCAGAGACCTCCCAGCCAGCCACCCCCCAATAGCTGTGTACCATATAGGGCCTCGATTTGGATTATTACATTTTAATATATCCCAGGTATAGGAACACAGCCACCCTCTTAGGACTACTGAAACAAAAGGAAAATGCCAGGATTTATTCTTATGGCTGCAGTATTGAATACAGTGCAAACACCATGGCCCTGGTGGCCAGTGATAAAGCGGCAGTAATACTCCCTATAGGCCGGCGGTAAACAAAATGGAATCACGAACATGGCGGAAACTGCCAACACAGAGAGCCACTTTAACATTCCGACCGCCACGGCGGTAGCAACAAACACCACGGCGGTAATGGGCAACAAACAGGCGGAAGACAATGTACCGCCCACACTTTTACAAGGCATCAATCCCCCAGCTTTTCCGGGCTGGTACCAAGGCCATCAAAAGCACAGCAGAAACAGGACTTGGGACGAAAACCACTCATCTCTCGACACCCAACAAGGAACCAGGACGCCATGGAGCCCGAGTTACAGGTGTTACCAATTTTGGTTTACCTCTTCTTCTACCAGGAACATCAAAGAAGGCGGCGGCGACGACGACCACAGTGAGTACTACACCTAGCACACAGGGGAGGGGGGAGGAAATAGAGAGTGACACACACACGCAACACACAACACCCCCACCCACAACAACACACACAAAAAAACATGCAGCAACATTACATTTACTCCCCGTAACCCCCAGGAAGAACGCAAGGACCAAATGAAATGATTGTAACAAGTGTAATCATCGAAAATCCAGAAAGGCCAACATAAATTTAAAAGATCAGTATATACAAATATTTACAGCAAGTACACAAGTCCGGATACTGCTCCATTACATGTCTGTGGATCAGTGGTCCCAAAAAGCATGGGCGAAGCCCACACATGACACCTGCCTCAAAACGGAGAGAACACTGCTGGGGCAGCAGGTAAAAAAAAACAGGCACCTCAGGGGGAAGGGGGGGGGGCACCTCAGCCAGATGATGGGACAACACCACTGCTCCACGAGGGGGCTCCATGCCCACTGCTTGGCCCTGGGGAGTGCAAAGCCACAGTCACTCAAGTATCTCAAATGGGTGGTTTGCCCACTGCTTTATCCTGGAGAGTGGAAAGCCCCAGTCTCTCAAGTCTCTCAAGTGGGTGGTTTGCCCACTGCTTTATCCTGGGGAGTGCAAAGCCACAGTCTCTCAAGTGGGTGGTTTGTCCACTGCTTTATCCTGGGGAGTGCAAAGCCACAGTCTCTGAAGTCTCTCCAGTGGGTGTCCTGGGGAGTGGAAAGCCACAGTCTGTCAAGTCTCTCAAGTGGGTGGTTTGCCCACAGTTTTATCCTGGGGAGTGCAAAGCCACAGTCTCTGAAGTCTCTCAAGTGGGTGGTTTGCCCACTGCTTTATCCTGGGGAGTGCAAAGCCACAGTCTCTCAAGTCGCTCAAGTGGGTGGTTTGCCGACGCATTGGTCCTGGGGAGTGCAAGGCCGCAGTCTATCAAGTGGATGCTGTTCTCCACTGGTTCTGGACGGGGCTTGGTGCCCAGAGTGCTTCATCCTGCCAAGGACTGGGTGAGTGGATGCTCTTCTTCACTGGTTCTGGAGGGTGCTTGGTGCCTAGAGTGCTTCATCCTGTCAAGGACTGAGTGAGTGGATGCTTTTCTCCACTGGTTCTGGAGGGGGCTTGGTGCCCAGAGTGCTTCATCCTGCCAAGGATTGGGTGAGTGGATGCTTTTCTCCACTGGTTCTGGAGGGGGCTTGGTGCCCAGAGTGCTGCACCTGGGGTGTGGCAGTTCCCATTCCCTCACCTGGGTGTCTGAGCCACAAGATTTTCTGGGAACAGGTAGCATGATACTCTATGGCGGCAGAGACACACTCCTCCCTGCAGCGACTTAGCCTGCCAACTGCTGGTACTGCCAGTGCTGGTTGTGGTGCCTCATGTAGTGTGTGCAGCGTCCAGGACATCTCCTGCAGCCTCAGATGACTGCCCACTGGGGATGATGCTGATGTCGGCTCTGGTGGCACTGGCTGGGCATGTCGCGGGGCAGGTGGCGGTGGCTGCGGCGGTGTCTGCGGCAGAGATGCTGGCGGTGGTGCTGGTGTCAGCACCTGTGGAGGGAGACAGCAGGACGTCTCCTGCAGCCTTGGACAGGTGCCACTGGGGATGATGCTGGGGACTGTAGCAGAGGCAGCAGACATGCAGGTGGCGGTGCAGGTGGCGGTGGACCCCGCCGTACAGGTTGCTGTTCTGTCTTGCAGAACGGGTGACACCAGTTCCTCACCTGGAGGCTCCATGCCCTGAGTTGACCTCCCTTTGGCCTTGTGTCCCTTCCCCACCTTGGAAGTTGCAGCTGGGACCTTGGCACTGTCCTCTTTTGTCTTGGAGGAGGCCTTGCTGGGTGGTTGGTGCGGCCTTTCCCTACGGCATGTGGGCCCTTTCTGGGGGTGTGGCCTGCAACCGATGCAGCAGCACATCTAGTGTGGAGGTCCGGGGCTGCGAACTGGGCCCGACCAGCATATCCTCGGCAAATAAAGCCCAATCGCAACTGGAATAAACGGATCTGGTGTCGGAGAGCCGGCGGCCTAGGGCGGAACCCCCGCCAACCTGAATTGTCGGGGAAATCGGAGGGATTTGTCCCGTTATCACCACGGCTGCCGGGCCTCAAGATGGTGGCCGTGCCAGAATGACGCCTCAGCTGGAACGGTGAGGCAGTGGGAAGAGACCAAGCCCCCCGCATGAGTGGTGGACCCGCACCGATCCTGGGAATTGCCCCCCTGCTGACGGCAGACCCATTGCCTGTCGCAAATGGCGGCAGTGAGTTGCGGTGAGGGCGCGAGTCGAGGGACTTGATGGTGCGTGTGAGGGACGGAGGGGGCCTACTGACTGACTGTATCCACGGAGGGCGGTCAACCCTCCAGCAGGAAACTCGGAGGCGGTGATGGGTCACGGATGATGGGGATGCCCCACCCAGTGAAGTGCACACTGGCAGCAACTCAAGTGGAGTGCACCAGGGAATCCGCGCACGATTACTCATATTGAGACGTTCCACTTGAAGAGGAGCAGTCAGAAGATTCTCCACTCCCCTGGAGGGGGGGTAACACAAGCTAATCACCTTGCGCCGGGCAGATTCACTGGTGCTGCGAAGGTATTGTACTGGCTGGCCCCATCTCCTGTCTAACTGGAACCATTGCTTGCTTCTTTGCGGCCCCACCGCCCACGGATCCACAGCATGCCGAAAGAGTCGTGACCTACCTTTGCAGTGACTCGGAGTCTGCGTCATTGGTAGGTGGTGGTGGTCACTAGAACCAGCCAAAGGGGCCATCGGATGACCCTATTGCGAGGAGGACCAATTAGAATTGTGTGGACAAACTTTTTTATCTCCGGCCTGCTTCCCTGCTCCAAAAATGGGGAAGCCCAAAAACGAGAAGAGCACCATCAGGATGACACATCTACTACCAGACCGCTTGGGCAATCCCAATCCATGGGCCCACAAGAGGACCGGGAACCGCAGGTGACGACTTTAGACACCGTTTTCCTCGCCATTAAAGAATCCTGCGAATCGCTTGAACGCAAAATAGATAACTTAACAATAGACCTTCACTGTTGCTGGACGACCATCAGAAGTTAGCTGAGAGAGTTGTAACGAGCGAAAAAACTATTACCCTTGTGACCGCAACGCAGAAATCCACATCCTCAGAGCTTATGGAACTGACATCAAGGGTCAAAACACTGGAAACTAGAGCAGAAGATGCTGAAAACCGGACCCGTCGGAGTAACCTTAGACTGGTTGGCATACCAGAAGGAGCGGATTATCAGCACTCAATATGGAACCTTTCCTAGAACAGTGGCTTAGAGGTACAGTGACGCCTGAGGGCCTTTCGGTGTTCTTTGCAGTGGAGAGAGCCCACAGAGTACCCAACAGGCTGCCCCCTCCTGGAACCAGACCGAGAATAATAGTGGCAAAATTGTTACATTATAAAGACAGAGATCACATACTAACTCAATCCCGATTACGAGGCATGGTTATGTATGAGGACTGGAGAATTATGATATTTCCTGACTTCACGAGGGAAACACAAGCGCAAAGGGAATCCTTCAATGAACCTAAGCGGGTCTTGTGCGAGAATGGTATAAAATATGCGATGCTCTTCCCGGCCAAGCTAAGAGTAGAATATAACAACATAACACATTTCTTTTTATCTCCGCAATCAGTGGAAGACTGGCTGGAATCCCTGAACTTAACTAAACCGGCCCTCCGCTCTCGATCCTTCCGTACACTCGGAAGGAAGCGCAGTAGATCTACGAAACAGATTACTGAGGCAGCCCCTCCAAGACATCAATCACTACAGGAGATGAGGGAGGCCAAAGGCACTGTGGCGACACTGAGCAGAGGGGTCCTTTCTCTATCTCCAGCCTCTGGTAATGTCTCAGATATTGACTCGTGCAGTGGGGGTTCCTCTGGATCTTCGCGGGACACCCTCGTCAGCCTGCCTCCGGTGACCCCGAGAACAGTGGATGAGATTATCTGAATTTTCCCTGAATGAACGGAAAACTCTGTGAGTACTGATTTGAATCTTGCAATACTATTACATAAGTCAGATGAAGGAATCTCTGAGACTGATCTCAATGAAGCCTCTCAAATAAACCTCATTGGGCTTCAGAAGTAACACAGATGGGCCCGGGGAACGTCCCGGAGCGACGGCTCTCGGTCCTTGGCACGCCACCCACCTATAGGACATTAACTAAGACTGTTAATATGGTTTGGACGGGGAGCGTTATAGATAACGGTCCTGGGGAGTGGGAGTTGGGAATTGAGTTAGTTAATTTAGTTTTGGGGATATTACAAACACTGTGACAGGAATACAGGCTCTATCCACATCACACTGCCTAGATGATGGCCACACAATATAAAATTATAACCTGGAATATCAGAGGCCTTAATAATATGTCCAAAAGGTGCAAAGTACACAATTACCTTAAATGAAGGGTATACACATTGCTATCTTACAGGAAACACACCTAGTAGAACAAGAGGTTAATGCCCTGAAAAAAAGATGGAGAGGCCAAATCTCTGCCACTATCTACTCAGCGTTTGCAAGGGGAGTGTTATTGTGTATCCGTCCTGGGGTGCCCTTCCAGGTGGTACACCAGATCATAGACAAGGATGGGGGGGATGTAATAGTCACCGGGAGACTGGGAGGAAGAGAGATAGCCCTTAGTGGAATATACGCTCCGAATCAAGACCAAGGGAAATTCTTGGACAGGGTGTCACGTGAGATAGGCCCACTCATGACAGGCCCAAAAATAATCGGGGGTGACTTTAATTGCATAGCTAACATTGATCTGGATAGGTCACATCCACCTCTCTCGCAATCCCCGATCGGTAAAACTGCCCTACTATTCACAAGTTGGCAACAACACTGGCACCTCAAAGACTGCTGGAGGCAACTCAACCCACATATTAGAGATTACTCATATAACTCAGCTGTGCATGCTTTACATGTTAGGCTTGACACCATCTTGGTGTCGCCGGACATGCACAATGCGGTGATGACAGCTGAATATCTTAGTCGCACCATATCGGACCACACCCCCTGATGCTCTCATTAGCTTGGAGTAGGGAGTGACCCTCAATACCAACTTGGCATCTGAGAGCGGATACTCTGGAAGATGAAGCTTTTAAACAATTTTTGCATAAAAACATTAATGACTATTTTAAACAAAACGCTGGGACTGCCTCCTCTAGATCCATTGAGTGGGATGCATTCAAAGTAGTCAACAGGGGTCAATGTATTAGTGATAATATAGGAGTCCGGAAAGTACTGGAAATGGAACTCAAACGGCTCGAGAATTCTCTTAGAGATCTCGAGCGTAACCACCCTACGCAACCTAATTTGACTCCTTTATTGTTCAAAACTAGAAATAAGATAGCTGAGGCGAATATTAGTCTGTCTCGCTTCGATTATAAATTATATTTAAGCAGACAACACACAGAAGGGGATAAGTCAGGAGCCCTATTAGCCTGGCTCGCCAAGCCCCCGACGCAACAAACGTTTGGTATGGAGATTGAAGACACCCCAGGTCATAGTATCTACGGGCAGAGGGAGATAAATGCAAGCTTCTTTAATAACTACTCAGCATTGTATGCACCCCCTGCTGATATAAAAACTGAGGCCCAGATACGGGAGTTAGAAGCCCTCGCCCTCCCTAAATTGGGGGCCGAGGACTGTTCAACTCTGGCGATACCTATTTCAGTCACAGAAATCAAATCTGCAATTCAAAGCATGGCAAGAGGCAAAGTGCTGGGGGTGGACGGACTTCCAATGGAGTTTTATCTCCGATTCCAGGATTTACTAGCTCCACAACTTTGCATACTATACGCAGAAGCATGGAATAATAACAGCCTACCCCAGTCGACCTCCGAAGCCATAATGATTCCATTATTGAAACCCAATAAACCCCCCACTGATGTCCGATCGTACCGTCCGTTATCCATGCTTAACCCTGATTATAAAATACTTAGCAGGGTATTGGTGGACAGGCTGTTACCTCATATGACCTCGTTGATCCATCGGGATCGGTCAGGTTTTATCCCATTGCGCAGCACTGCTCAAAATATTAGACGCCTGCTCTCGGTACTCCACAACATACTGCTAACAACACCACATGCAGCGATTATATCGGTGGACATCGAGAAAGCCTTTGATAGCCTGAGATGGAACTATCTGGAGCAGATCATGCTACAGATGGGGCTTAGTGAAGGCTT
This sequence comes from Pleurodeles waltl, assembly GCF_031143425.1. Lineage (NCBI taxonomy): Eukaryota > Metazoa > Chordata > Amphibia > Caudata > Salamandridae > Pleurodeles > Pleurodeles waltl. The sequence goes on along the minus strand of NC_090449.1, from coordinate 468,544,460 downwards.
TGTCTGTTGGACAAGACTTCTGTACACCAACCCCACAGCACGAGTGCGAACGGGTTGCACTGTGTCTGACTCTTTCCCCATCGGCAGAGGTACCAGACAGGGCTGCCCATTATCACCCCTTCTTTTCGCAGTGGCAGTAGGACCGCTTGCCCAAATGGCCAGAGCCCGAGGATACTTTGAAGGTATTTTTATTAATCGTTGGACACATCATATTGCTCTTTACGCGGATGACATGCTACTTTTTCTTAAGAACCTAGAAGTAGGTCTACCGGACATGTTGGAGACGTACGGCGTGGCATCTGGTCTCTGCATTAACTGGAGAAAATCTTCCATACCATGGACGACCTGTTGGACGGGAACATACATAGAACACTTAGAGGGATCCGGGCTAGTATGCAGTTCTGGAAGTCACTCCCCCTGACAGTTTCTGGAAGAATCGCCCTGCTTAAAATGACAGTGCTGCCAGTCTGCTCTACTACTTCTCTACTATCCCACTTTCAATTCTGAAAGCGTTGTACAAAAACATAGAATCCATGGTCACAAGTTTCATGTGGGGATCGAGTAGACACAGAATTGCGTTACATACTCTCCAGAGACCTACCACTGAGGGGGGCTTGGCTGTCCCGGACCTGGAGCTCTACTACTGGGCAGGACAACTACAATGGTTGGCAAAATTGCTTACAGAACCCCCAGCGCCTGGGGACTTACGGATCCCACTGAACTGCCCACTTCCACAAATCCGGGGTATATTACTGAATCCCAAAAAGCAGAAACGACCCCTTCCTCTGGAGTGGGAGTCGACCAGATATTGTTGGGAGCAATACCTAAAACGCACCCGTACTATGGCACCATACGCACCTGAGGCCCCCATAACCTGCCTGACACACATCACAGGAGACAATATGATAATAGGCATTACTAAATTAATGACGTATAACATTACAAAACTGGGTGATCTGTTTAAAAACGGGAGGCTACGCACCTACGCAGAATTGCAAGAACAGTTTGCTCTTCCGTCAGGAATGTTCCTTACCTATAACGCCATAACTAGAGCCTTCAATAAGAGATGGGGAGTGGGTTTACTTGAACCATCTACTCATGAGGGCTGTAACCTTATCTGCTCAGTTGGGGAACGGAAAGGAGTTATTTCAGGAATATATAAATCTTTACTGAACAGCACATGTTTACCCCTAAGCAAACTTTAAACCAAATGCCAGACAGAGTTAGAAACTACTATAGATGATGTACAGTGGACCAGGATAACCTCCCACATCTACACAGTGTCGAGAAATGCAAGATTTAAATTAATAAATTTGTATATATATCATAGAGCCTACCTAACTCCTCAAATGATAACTAAAGTTTATGGTGCGATTGACTCCTGCTGCCCTCGATGCACTGAGCCTGCAGTAGGTCTATTACACATGCCGTGGAACTGTCCTCGGCTTGGGGACTACTGGGTAGTGATTTTTAGGAAGATTTCCTCCTGCACTGAGAGAACGTTATCTCCCTCCTCAATCGTGGCAGTACTGGGGGATTTTACACGTGCCTTAGCCCACAAAATATCCAACAGGTTCATTGACCTGGCTTTGATTCTAGCTAGAAGAGAGATAACCTCACACTGGAAGGATTCAGTGGGCCCACAAGTGTCTAGATGGCAAAACGCATTGGAGAAATGGGTAGAGGCAGAGGCAGCGGTGCTGTTGAAAGAGGCTATACAAGGACAAAGACCTCGAGACAATGTCACACAATGGAACATGATCCTAGAAAATCTGAGAACTATAGATGCCCCCATATCAGAAGAAGAGAATACTACCTCGGAATCTGAGACCGAACAGTCCTCTATACCCATAACTTAGAGAGTTGCACATTTGCAAATTATTACTTGTTTACGAGAATTGCCGACCTAAGATCATTCATGAATGAAACTTGTGCCGAATGGGGGGAGGAGGGATTAAGTCCAATGTTGGGTTTCTTTCTGCACAGTATATTATTATTAAGTGTATGTTATTACATTACTATAAAAGCAATAAAAGATATCTTTAAAAAAAAAAATGTGGGCCCTTTCTTCACCTTGGCAGGTGGCGGAATGGGGTGATCCTTGGCCTCACTAGGTGGCACACTGGCAGCCCTGATGGCTGCCGTCGGCAATGTTACTGGACTTGCAAGGACCACAGTGCTTGAGGATTTTGTGGCTGAGGTGCTGGGCTGGGATCTGGACATCCTGGCCCTAGGGGAAGGACTGGGGGGTGAGGTGTAGGGAAGAGGTCAATGTTAGCCAGGAAAGGTTTCTTGGACACACTGGGACCGTAAGATGGTGGGGGTTTGGGAGTGGAGGAAGAGGTAGTGCTTGTGGGAGTTGTACGTCTGCTGAGTTTGGGTGAGGGTGCATGGGCTGAAGGCTTTTGTGAGGTGAATGGCTGTTGAGTGGGTGTGTGGCTGTGTTTGTGTACTTTGGGAGAAGGGCTCACAGACACACTGGGAGAGGACACAGGGGACGTGTGCATGGTAGTGGGGGTGGTGATTGCACATGAGAGGTGTGTGGTGATGGGCATGCTGGTGATGGAGGTAGTGGCTGAGGATGTAGTGCATGCTGGTGTGAGTGGAGATGAGACTGGGAGGGAGGTGGGTGACGTGGAGGAGGAGGACACAGTGGAGGCAGTGGATGTTGGTATGGTGCTTGTGTGAGTGCCTGTGGGATGTGTGGTGATTATGTTTGCCTGAGCCACTTTTGTGTGTTGATGAGTGTACATGCTGGTCTGATGGTGTGTTTGGGATAGGCTGAGGTAGAGGGGATTGGGTCTGGGTAGTGGAAGCTGGAGGGAGGAGGCTGGACACAGGGACAATGGCTGCCATCAGTGCTGAGGCCAGAGCCTGAAATGCTCTCTGTTGGGCTGCCAAGCCAGAATGAATGCCCTCCAGGTATGCATGCATTTGTTTGCTGCAAATGCCTCTCAACACCCTGGACGGCATTCAAAATGGTTGACTGTCCAACAGTGAGGGATCTCAGGAGGTCAATAGCCTCCTCACTGAGGCCAGGAGGGCTGACTGGGGCAGGGCCTGAGGTGCCTGGGGCGAAGGAGATGCCCACCCTCCTGGGTGAGCGGGCACGGGAAACACGCTGAGGGGCTGCTGGGAGGGCAGTGCTGGTAGGGGGGTGGCGGCTGTACCTGTTGTTGCGGTGGGCACAGAGGTGCCCGCCATCGCAATGGAGCTCCCATCACAGGAGTCGCCGCTGTTGCTGGTGTCTCCTCCTGTCCCTGTAGTGGAGCTCCCCTCGCCCTCCGTCCCACTGGTGCCTTCAGACTCTGTACATTCACCCTCCTGGGCCATGTGGGTTGCAGTTCCCTCCTGTCCCGGTGCCAGTGCTTCTCCACCAGATGATGCTAATGCACACAAGGACAGGGTGACAAAACAAAAAGGGGGGAAGATAAAGGAGACACCACCATTGGCGGACACAACACACAGGGAGCAGCCCTATGCACTAGGCCATGCTCTAACTGTACTTGGGAAAGTCACCTGACCATGGGGGACTGTGCCTATGCCCTTTTGATGCACACCTGGAACACACAGGAGCCTGACTAGGTGTAGATGGCCACTACCACTTTTGGGGTTGGAGTGCCACAGAGCCTGCCTAACATTGGACCTACCCTAGCAAGTTTGCGCTGGCCTAGTGGAACCCACATCCCACTTCCCCCACCCAGACACCTCATCCATCGCACAGAGTCAGCTGAATGGGTCTGTACTCACCCTCTTGTGGCTGCTGTGATGCCCTCAAGCGCCCATCCAAATCAGGATATGCCACCACCAGGATCCGGTACATCAGGGGGGTCATGGTGCGACGGACACCCCTTCCACGTTGGGAGGCCATCCCCAGCTGGGCCTCCGCCGTCTTCTTGCTCCAGCGGCACAGGTCTTCCCATCTTTTGCGGCAGTGGGTGCTCCGTCTATGGCAGATCCCCAGGGTCCGCACATCCTTGGCGATGGCACGCCAAATACCCTTCTTCTGGTGGGCACTGACCTAGAGGAAAAGTGAAGTAAGAATGGATTTTACTCCCTCTCCGGTTGTTCTTACTCATTGGCCACAACTTCACACCCTGGCCCAGAAACACATCCACTGACCATCCTCACATGCTGGCCTCAGCCCCCGTATCTTCCATCCACCACACTATATACATTCATTTCCCATCCATCATGCTCACAGTGTACTCACCTGTTTGTCTGGAGGACCGTAGAGTAGCGTGTACTGGGGGAGGACCCCAGCCACCAGGTTGTCCAACTCCTCCGCAGTGAAGGCAGGGGCCCTTTCCCCAGACTTTGTAGCCATTGTCGCTTCCAGACTCAGGTCACAGCAGCACTTGCAGTGTAGGTCCTCTCCTGTTGAAGGTCAGTTATCAAGTGAGGGAACAGATAGAAAATGGTGGTTACGTCTGCGGCGGTGCGTACCGTCACCGCTGGTGTACATCGTCATTGGCTCCTGGAACCCATAGGGCGCAATGATAACAAATGCTGAATTGCGCCGCAGTCTTTGTCCGCCTACTGCGATGCTGCACAACGCCAGCGCAGTTACCTCATTTCCCCATGTCCCTCCTTACAGGTCAGGCAGCCGCCATTTCAGGGGGCCACATGGCCGGGCAACTAACTGTGTCACAGCATTTTTGGGCAGGAATACAGACAGACAGCGCCACACACCGATTACATCACAATTGTTCAAAACACCCTTGTGCAAGCTATGTGGTGTATGACCCTCTGCTCACCCTTCTCCTCCATGGGGCACATCTGCTGGGGCAGCTGATGAGATGGTGTCATCCTCCGGTATACAGACCCCTGGTAGACCTGTTGACGACGGAAGACAGACACATCATTATCACCTACAGACTTGTTTGTGCCTCAATCCATGAACTGTGTGCCCAATTGGAGCCAGACCTAATGTCAGCTATCCGCCATCCCACAGGAATCCCCACTCTAGTGCAGGTCCTGTCAGTACTCCATTTCCTGGCCAGTGGGTCCTTTCAAACAACAGTGGCCATGGCATCAGGGATGTCACAGCCAATGTTCTCTAACATGTTGTCCGGAGTGTTGTCTGCCCTGCTGAAACACATACGCAGCTATATCGTTTTCCCTCAGGTGGAGGATTTGCCCACAGTGAAAGGTTACTCTTATGCTCTGGGACATATCCCCAACATCATTGGTGCCATTGATGGTACACATGTGGCATTTGTCCCACCGCAGGAATGAACAGGTGTGCAGAAATCGCAAAAGGTACCATCCCATGAATGTGCAGATTGGCTTTTCAGCAGACCAGTACATCTCCCATGTGAATGCTAAGTATCCTGGCTCAGTGTATGACACTTACATTTTGAGGAATAGCAGCATCCCTTATGTGATGGGGCAACTCCAGAGGCACAGTGTGTGGCTAATAGGTGAGCCCAAGGTCCCAACACAGTTTGAATAGGTGTCTGGGTATGGGAGAGTCCCTAAGGTTTGGTGTGTGTCTAACAGTTGTCCCTCGATATTTGCAAGTGACTCTGGTTACCCCAACCTGTCATGGCTACTGACCCCAGTGAGGAATCCCAGGACAAGGGCAGAGGAACGCTACAATGAGGCACATGGGCGAACTAGGAGGATAATAGAGCGGACTCTCGGCCTCCTGAAGGCCAGGTTCCGGTGCCTCCATCTGATAGGTGGCTCCCTATACTACTCACCGAAGAAGGTGTGCCAGATAATTGTGGCATGCTGTATGTTGCACAACCTGGCTTTGCGACACCAGGTGCCTCTTTTGCAGGAGGATGGGCCTGATGTTAGTCTTGTGGCAGCTGTGGAGCCTGTGGACAGTGAGGAAGAAGAGGCAGAAGAAGAAGATATAGACAACCGAAACAACATCATCATGCAATACTTCCAGTGAGACACAGGTAAGAGACTGGCACTTCTCCTCTCATATCATACTACTGAAGGACATTGCATTATTCTGCCTTTTTACCTCTGTGTATGGACCCTGACAGTTCACTTTGGCTCTCCATTTCACAGATCTGGGTACCACTTTCTGCCTTCTGCTATGATTATTGCTGCCCAACAACTGTCAAACATTGGTATGTGAAAATGAACACTGACATTGCTATTTGTCAGAGAGTTGTAATAACACACTTGTGAAAGTACGGACTGACTCCAGATCGTTTTGTGATTCAAGGGTGTTTATTTAAGTGCTCTTCAGTGGAGGGGTATGTGCAATGGGCTGGGATGATGGTGGAGGAATGTCCATGGTGGAGTCCAGTCTATTGGTATCACAGGTGCATTGTCCAAGGGGGCATAGGAGGTGGAGTGATGGCAGTTCAAGGTTGTTAGGGCAACATAGTGGGACAGAAGGGTGACAATCAGGAGAGTCTTATTGCCTGGCGAGGTTCTTGGCAATGTTCTCTGTCTTGTGTCTGGATCTCAGGGACCGTTTGCGGGGTGGTTCTCCTTCTGCAGGGGGTGGGGTGCTGGTGGCCTTTTGGTCCTTTGGCAGGACCTCCTGTCCTCTAGCGCCGGCAGACGTGGAGGGCTGTTCATGGTTCAGGCTTGTGTCAGGGGCCCGTTGGTGTGCCACTGTCTCCCTCATGCTGTTGGCCATGTCTGCCAGCACCCCTGCAATGGTGACCAGGGTGGTGTTAATGGACTTCAAGTCCTCCCTGATCCCCAGGTACTGTTCCTCCTGCAGCCACTGGGTCTCCTGCAACTTGGCCAGTACCGTGCCCATGGTTTCCTGGAAATGATGGTATGCTACCATGATGTTGGAGAGTTCCTCGTGGAGAGTGGGTTCCCTGGGCCTGTCCTCCCTCTGTCGCACAGCAGTCCTCCCAGCTTCCCTGTTATCCTGTGCCTCTGTCCCCTGAACCGTGTGCCCACTGACACCAGGTCCCTGATTGTCTTGGGTTAGTGGGGTTGCCTGGGGTCCCAGTAGTGGTGGACACACTGCTGATTGACGTGTCCTGGGGACAGAGGGATGGGCCCGCTGGGTGGGTGCTGTGGTGGTGTTTCCTGGGGGGGGGGGAGTTTCAGTGGTGGTTTGTGTCTGTGGCAGGGGAACTGACTGTCCCGATGTCCCTAATGGGCCGGGCTGGTCATCTTGATCCAGGCGTGCAGAACTGCTGTCGTCACTGTGGGCCTCTTCTGTGGGGGGACTGGATATGGCTGGCACCTCCTGTCCGGTGCCGTTGGGTAGGGGTCCTGTTGGGGTGTAAATGCATAGGTATTGTATATGTGTGTGCCATCTTGTGCAGTGGGTGTGTTACCCTCTACTCCTGTGCTTGCATTATTGGCTTGGCCCTTGTGTGATTGGTGATTTTGTGGCCTGGGTGAGTCTCTCTACTGGACATGCTTTGGTGATGGGTGTCCATGCATTGGTGTTACATGCAGGTATTGGGATGTGTGGGTTGTGATATTGGGGTATCTGTGGGGTGTTGGGGTGATGGGTGTGAGGGTAGGGGTAGGAGTTTGTGATGGCATGCAGGTAGGGTGGGGGGGATAAAGTAGTAAAGATTTGACTTACCAGAGTCCAGTCCTCCTGCTACTCCTGCGAGGCCCTCAGGATGCATGATTGCCAAGACTTTCTCCTCCCATGTTGTTAGTTGTAGGGGAGGAGGTGGGGGCCCACCGCCAGTCCTCTGTACAGCTACCTGGTGTCTGGATACTACGGAACGCTTCTTCCCCGTAGGCCGTTCCACCTCTTCCTGATGTCATCCCGTGTTCTGGGATGCTGTCCCACTGCGTTGGCCCTGTCAACAATTCTACGCCATAGCTCCATCTTCCTTGCAATGGAGGTATACATACAACAGTGACATCGACAATTGTGGCTGTGTGAGAATGGTGCGCACTTCCAAAATTTCCGCTACTTTCAATGTACACAGTTCATGTTGAGAAAGTCTTATTTGAAGAAGGGAGTGCTCGAGTGGTTGTACACCCAGCCACAGGGTGTATAAGCTGTCACCTGAGAAAGGTCACAGTCCGTGTATGAAAAGAAGAAAAGCCACGGCACATCGCAGGATTGTAGTGAAATCCATTTATTCCTTAGTGATGTCTCAGGAAACAAGTCCCCTGATCCAATAAAACACAGTAGGTAAGTTGTTTGGAAGCCAAAACAGTTCTCATGATTGTAAGGAAACAGCCGACACGTGTTTCGTCAACCTTGACTTTTTCAAGGCTGTGGACAAATGGGATGTGTCAATCACAAAAATTGTTGGTAAATTGATAACAGATTAGATTCTAGTGTGTACTGTGGATATAACCAAGATTGGTGAGTTCAAAAGAGAAGCCCAGTACCGCAGGTTAGTGGTATGTCTTAGATAAACCACAATAGGAAAAAGAAAATGCCTCATTTTACTACCCATTTATGGTGAAACAAACTAGTGATATAAGGAATATTTTGTGTTGGCAAAATAGAAGAATGCCAGTGCAGGTGTAGAGCCGAGAATGTCACTAGATGGAAAACCGTAAAGATTACATGCAACCAAAGATGAGATGTTATACTTCGTGCTCAAAGAATAGTACCTGCCGCCCACATCTCGTGTGGAATTATAATCGTATGTGCCTAAAAGTAGTGCGAAAAAAAGGAGAGAAAAAACGGACATGCCTCCTAGTATATAGAAGTTATAGATATATTGATTTTTTATTGATTTTTTTATCTGTTTATTGAGCATAACGTTCACACAACAGTACATTGGCTGTTAATAATTTATCGAACTATTTGCTTACATATATAAACTTGCACAGCCTTATTACACAGTGAATTATCCAAAAAGAAAAGTGAAGAAAAACAAGAGATAAACAAACATAAGGTGTCGCTAAAAGAACAGGAAAAAGAAAAACATTCAACTTAAAAACTGTGCAATAACTGATTGCTAAATAACGATGCAGCTAAACGCTATTAATGTCATTGCTGATGTTGACTATCTCCGACAGAAGTTGGGAGAAGTGAGAAGAAGGGGTACAGCTAATGTGTATGAGTATGAATAAAACGGAGGTCATAATTGGGGTGTGGGTTATGTTTTGCGGGATGTGATGAGGTACCGAACAGGATTAATATTGAATGAACTGAATATGGATTGCATGAAGGCTTGAGCGCAGATAAAGCAACCTGATGTGTTACATTGATGCATTAAGGAGAGGGATGAGAGTACTAATAACGAAAATAAATGAGATTGGGGCAGTTCAAGGAGCGTGCTGACAGTGTCGACCTGGACTGTAAGGGCTATGTATGGTGCCCTATTCACGGGGGGTACATGTCATCCCTCGCTTCTATTGCCACCACAAAAGTGTCCCAGATTTCGGGGCCCTCCTGAATAAGACCTTTGTGTTGCAATAAGTGAAGTGTCTGTTCTTCAGCCTGTGAGCGGCTGTGTAAGTCACGGAGCCAAGCCTGGTGGGATGGGACGTGTGGAGCTTTCCAATGTGTTGCTATCAGTCGTTTGAAAACAACAAATGCTAAATCTATAAATCTGTGTATCTGTTTATCCTCTCTAGTGCGGTGGCGTATGCCCAATAAGCAGGAATCTGGTGTGGGGAATAGGGTGTGGGACAAAATGTCTGCTGTGACGTCTGTGACACGGTGCCAGGCCGAGTTTATTGAGTGGCAGCTCCAAACCATATGGTAAAAGTCAGCTGCCGGAGTAGCACATCTTGGACATGTCGGAGCTGTGCTCGGGTATATTCTTTGGATGCGGGCTGGGGATAAATAAGAGTGGTGAATATAGTTGAATTGGGTGTAACGCAAACGAGGATTACGGGATATTGATTTGATCGTTGCGAGAGCTGCGATCCAAGTTTTTTGTGGTAATGGTGAAGGAAGGACATAGTCCCAGCGTGCCTTAGTGTGCGGCAGGGTGGTACAAACTGCTGCTAGTAATATTTTGTATAATTTATTTATGGTACCTTTTGTGCTACCTATGGTAAGGATGGTGGTGAGTAATGGGGACTCAGGAGGCTCAGCATTGCCAACACCCCAAAGATTGTTAAGAAGCCACTTAATGGCGCTGTATGTCAGGAAGGCCCAATTGTGCACCACTCCAGCAGACACCAGTTCCGCAAAGGAGTACAACACAGAGTTGGAGTATAAATCGCCCACCTTCAGTGTGTTTATGTCCCGCGTGTCATGATGTGTTGAGAGGGTTTGAGTGCCCGGCAAATGGAACAGCGGTAGCAAGGGTGAGTAAGGGGGTGAGGGAGACTTGCCTTGGACATATCTACGCCAACAGAAGCAAGCTACTTCCAACAGTATGAGTTTCGGGGATAGGGGGTGAGGGCTGGATATCAATGTAGGCAGCAGCTTTTGTGGGGCTATATATGTCTGCAACATTATGCTTTCGGTGGAAGGGGTATCTTGAAGCCATGTAGATAGCCACAACAGTTGAGCGGCTGCATAGTATCTTTCAAAGTTGGGCATGCCCAGCCCACCCATTTCCTGCGGGTGTTGTGTTATGGTAAGCGCCACTCTACGTCTATCTTTGCCCCAGAGTAGGTCGGTTAATATTGAATGCAGTTTGCTAAAGAAGGAGCGTGGCAGGCACAACGGGAGGGCAGTAAAATAATATAGGAACCTCAGGAGGATAAGCATCTTAGCTATTGCTACCCGACCCATCGGGGATAAGGGAAGTGAGCTCCAAAATGGTATCAAGCTGCGGGTGGAGCAGAGTGCTCTGTCAATGTTGCCCTCTTTTAGATCTATAATAGAATGATAAATCTGCACCCGAGGTATTTAAAGGTTGCGTGTGACCACGGTAGTTTATACTGCGGTAGTGCCATATGGAGGTCAATCGGGATGGAGATAAGAGGGAAGATACTTGACTTGGACCAGTTGACGTGCAGACCAGAGGCGAGGGCAAAGGAGTCCAGCAGTTGCAGCACCTCTACCATAGAGGCAGAGTGGTTACGCAAGTATATCAGGGCATCATCTGCGTATAAGGATATAATATGGTGAGTGTTAGATTCCGGGATGCCTCATATATGTGCGCAGCTGCGTAGTTTAATTGCTAATGGTTCCATGGCAATGGCAAATAACAAAGGAGACAATGGGCAGACTTGTCTGGTGCCTCTGCTTATAGGGAATGCTTCGGAGATAATGCGACCATTTTTAACACGGGCTGTGGGCTTGGAGTAGAGCGTTTTGATCCAGCTGATAAAGCCGGGACCAAAACCGAACGCCTTGAGTGTGCAAAGGAGATAATTCCAGCTTAGTGTGTCAAACGCTTTTTCAATATCTAGGGAGAGGGCCACCGCTTCAGTGTCTGTATTGCGGTGCATTATGTGGAGCAGCCTCCTGATATTTAGGAAGGTGCTTCTACCAGGGATAAAGCCGGACTGGTCATGATGTATCAAGCTTGGTAGGTAGGGGAGGAGCCTATTTGCTAATACTTTCCCTAATAGTTTGCAGTCTGTATTGAGTAGGGAGAGCGGTCTGTATGATTTAACATCGAGAGGATCACGGCCAACTTTTGGGAGGACAACTATTAAAGCTTCGCGCATGGAGTCTGGCAATTGTAAGTTATGGTGTGCTTCATTGAACACCTCTATGAGTGGGTGTAGGAGATGGATAGCGTGGGAGTTAAAATATTCCACTGAGAAACCATCCGATCCGGGGGTTTTGCTACGCGCCATTTGTGCCAGAGCTGAGCGCATCTCTTCAATAGTAATAGGGCCATCCAAAGTAGGGGTGTTATCGAGGATAAGTTGGTTTTGAGAGACAAGTTGTAGTATGTCAGTTAAGTGTTGTGCCGGCGGGGGGGCGTGTAAAGGGTGCGGTAGTATGTGGAAAAGGCTTCGTTGATGCCTGACTGAGTGTTGACAATGACGTCGGGGTTTAGACGTATCGCGCCGATGGGTGTTGGCTGCGAAGGCTGGCGGGTCAGCCAAGCTAATAGTCTACCGGACATGTCCCCCTCAGCGTGCTGTCTTGTCATGTAATGTCTGTAGTCGTGCTTGCCTAGTCTGGTGTCTGCTTCATTATGGGCAGCCCTAAGCGAGTTCAGTGTTGTTAGTGTGGACTCGTCTCTGACGACCACATTCTCTGCATTACGGAGTTTTACCTCCAAATCTTGTAATTCTTTAGCAAGTACTTTTCTTACCCCCACCGTGGCTGCAAGGCAATGTCCCCGTATCACAGCTTTATGGGCCTCCCACTCTACAGAGCGAGATGACGTTGTGTTTTTATTCAGCAGGAAGTAATCGGCTAGTCTCTTAGACATATCTGCTTGAAAGGGGGGGTCTAAAAGAGCTTCCGGCTGCAATTGGCATGTTGGTATGCAAGTGTGCATGTGGCCCCAGGCCATTGTTACACATAAAGGATTATGGTCTGATATAGTGCGCGCTAGGTGTTCAGACATGCACACTTTCTGAATTATGGCTGCAGATACAAAAATCATATCTATTCTGGTATATAGCTTGTGTACAGGGGAGTAATAAGAATATTTGCGATGGGTGGGATGGCCCACCCTCCATACATCCCTCAAGCCGTTGTTTAAAGCCCAACTTGCTAGTGCTTGTGAGGCGCGATTGGAAGGGGCTAAGGTGAGCGGGGGAAACAAGCGGTCTATTTGAGTGTCTAGGATGCTGTTGAAATCGCCCCCCCATATGCACTCTAGTGTGGGGTCGCTGAGGTTACCGGTGGAAAGCGTGGATAGGAAATCACGTTGATTTGCATTTGGGGAGTACAGTGCAACCATGGCTAAAGGGAACCCGTCAAGGATGCCCTCAACTGTCACATGCCTACCGTTTGGGTCGCATTGTGTGCGAGATAAGGTAAATGGGACCCCAGGAGCGATCCAAATCGCTACCCCGTGAGCAAAAGATGAAGAAGTTGTGCCATGCAATTGCCCTTTCCATTTTTAGCGTGTGTTTTCCAGCGTGGATTTAGAGAGATGTGTCTCTTGTAGTAGAGCTATGTGTATCTGATGCCTCTTGAGAAAGGCGTAAACCCTTTGCCGTTTCCGTGGAGTTGCCATACCTCTAATATTCCATGTGAGTATCTTATATTTCAAGATGCTTTAGTGAGTTTGAGTGGCCATGATGTTTTTGTGATTTTCGTGTAGCCAAGGGAATGGGTATCCACTGACCACATCATGAAAATGTTGTGACGCTTGCTCGCTAAGATTAGCCAGCCAATGATTTCGATATTGTGAGCTGTAATACTATTGCTATAATAAATATGACATGTACGTTTGCTGCTGCATTTGCGATTAACTAGCATGTGACAAAACCAACAACCAAATAAAAAGGTGCACTCTAAAACTAAATATAGCAACAATTGAATTAAAAGCTATAAAACAATTACAGCAATTGCCGGCTTGAGAGAATGGTCCATATGGAACAGGGGGGTGCCGAAGGGCATTGGTGCAGAGTCATGGGTTTACCCTGCCCGGGTCATTCGGGGTGCAAAGTACGCCACCCGGGCGTACAAGTGGAGCGCACGCCGTAATAGGGAAACACTGATGGTGCCCAAAAGGGGGTGTAGGGGGGTTGTGTTGCCGCCTCCGGCGCGCGGGAGCAAGTGGAGCCCAACTGCCTAGCAGATATCGTCCGCTGCACGTGGTAGGACCCCGCGTGGATTCCGCTGAGTCAGAGTTTGCATCTTGTTCCAGATCCACGTCCGTTTGTGTGGATAAGGCAGTTGGCGACGTGTTAACGAATCTGGATGTGGCCTGCAGGAGCCGGGAGCGTTCAGTTTGCGCCTGTTCAGGCGAGGGCTTAGCGCCTTGTTTTTTGCGCTGCCTGTGACCCGACGTGGAGGAGGATCTATTGTCACCCAGAGTGCTTGTGTCTAACGGGTCAGCTAGACCCTTGGCATGAAGCCAGGTCCAGGCGTCTTCCGGAGAGGTGAAGAAAAATGTACGAGTGTCATCTTGCACCCGGAGTCTGGCTGGGAACATCAACGCATACTTGATGTTATGTTTTCGGAGGCATGTCTTAACATGTAGAAAGAGTTCCGTTTCTTCTGTACTTCTGCTGTAAAGTCTGGATAGGCTGTAATCACAACATCTTCAAAGCTTACCGGACCAGATTTGCGGAATAACTGTAGGATAAGGTCTCTGTCACGATAATTAAGGAGTCTTACTATAAGCGGGCGTGATTGTGAGCCAGGTGGAGGGGGCCTGCCGGGGATCCTGTGTGCCCTTTCAACAGAAAAGAACTTCGGGATATTATCTTTGAGAATTGTGTCTGTGAGCCATTGCTCTATGAATAATTCAGCGCTGAGGCCTTCGGCACGTTCAGGGAACCCCACCATACGAAAGCGGGGTGTTGCTTCCGGTGAGCGGGGGGGAGCCGGGACACGGAAACCCACATCAGCTGCCTTCCTCGGGGGATGCCGAACGGGTAAGCCTGCTCCGGCAGGACTTAACCCGAAAGGGGCGGCGTTGCAGCAGAGAGGACCCGGCCAGTGCCGCCACCCCAGAATGTCCTCACCGGACCGGCGGTCGATACCAGCGCCCACGTCCAGGTAGAATTGTAGGAGGCTGGACTGGCTTGTAGTGAGTACCAAGGGGTACTTGCACCTTGCACCAGGCCCAGTTATCCCTTATTAGTGTATAGGGTGTCTAGCAGCTTAGGCTGATAGATAATGGTAGCTTAGCAGAGCAGCTTAGGCTGAACTAGGAGACGTGTGAAGCTACTACAGTACCACTTAGTGTCATATGCACAATATCATAAGAAAACACAATACACAGTTATACTAAAAATAAAGGTACTTTATTTTTATGACAATATGCCAAAGTATCTTAGAGTGTACCCTCAGTGAGAGGATAGGAAATATACACAAGATATATATACACAATAGCAAAAATATGCAGTATAGTCTTTGAAAACAGTGCAAACAATGTATAGTTACAATAGGATGCAATGGGGGAACATAGGGATAGGGGCAACACAAACCATATACTCCAGAAGTGGAATGCGAACCACGAATGGACCCCAAACCTATGTGACCTTGTAGAGGGTCGCTGGGACTATTAGAAAATAGTGAGAGTTAGCAAAATAACCCTCCCCCAGACCCTGAAAAGTGAGTGCAAAGTGCACTAAAGTTCCCCTAAGGACAAAAGAGTCGTGTTAGAGGAATAATGCAGGAAAGACACAAACCAGCAATGCAACAACTGTGGATTTCCAATCTAGGGTACCTGTGGAACAAGGGGACCAAGTCCAAAAGTCACAAGCAAGTCGGAGATGGGCAGATGCCCAGGAAATGCCAGCTGCGGGTGCAAAGAAGCTTCGACTGGACAGAAGAAGCTGAGGTTTCTGCAGGAACGAAAAGGGCTAAAGACTTCCCCTTTGGTGGACGGATCCCTCTCGCCTTGGAGAGTCGTGCAGAAGTGTTTTCCCGCCGGAAGGACGCCAACAAGCCTTGCTACACGCAAATCGTGCGTTTGGCATTTTTGGACGCTGCCGGGGCCCAGGAGGGACCAGGAGGTCGCAAATTAGACCTGCAGAGAGAGGGGACGTCGAGCAAGACAAAGAGCCCTCACTGAAGCAGGTAGCACCCGGAGAAGTGCCAGAAACAGGCACTACGAGGATGCGTGAAACGGTGCTCGCCGAAGTTGCACAAAGGAGTCCCACGTCGCCGGAGACCAACTTAGAAAGTCGTGCAATGCAGGTTAGAGTGACGTGGACCCAGGCTTGGCTGTGCACGAAGGATTTCCGCCGGAAGTGCACAGGGGCCGGAGTAGCTGCAAAGTCGCGGTTCCCAGCAATGCAGCCCAGCGAGGTGAGGCAAGGACTTACCTCCACCAAACTTGGGCTGAAGAGTCACTGGACTGTGGGGGTCACTTGGACAGCATCGCTGGATTCGAGGGACCTCGCTCGTCGTGCTGAGAGGAGACCCAAGGGACCGGTAATGCAGCTTTTTGGTGCCTGCGGTTGCAGGGGGAAGATTCCGTCGACCCACGGGAGATTTCTTCGGAGCTTCTGGTGCAGAGAGGAGGCAGACTACCCCCACAGCAAGCACAAGCAGGAAAACAGTCGAGAAGGCGGCAGGATCAGCGATACAGAGTTGCAGTAGTCGTCTTTGCTACTATGTTGCAGGTTTGCAGGCTTCCAGCGCGGTCAGCGGTCGATTCCTTATCAGAAGGTGAAGAGGGAGATGCAGAGGAACTCGGCTGAGCTCATGCATTCGTTATCTAAAGTTTCCCCAGAGACCCTAAATAGCCAGAAAAGAGGGTTTGGCTACCTAGGAGAGAGGAAAGGCTACTAACACCTGAAGGAGCCTATCAGCAGGAGTCTCTGACGTCACCTGGTGGCACTGGCCACTCAGAGCAGTCCAGTGTGCCAGCAGCACCTCTGTTTCCAAGATGGCAGAGGTCTGGAGCACACTGGAGGAGCTCTGGACACCTCCCAGGGGAGGTGCAGGTCAGGGGAGTGGTCACTCCCCTTTCCTTTGTCCAGTTTCGCGCCAGAGCAGGGGCAAAGGGGTCCCTGAACCGGTGTAGACTGGCTTATGCAGAATTGGGCACATCTGTGCCCAACAAAGCATTTCCAGAGGCTCGGGGAGGCTACTCCTCCCCTGCCTTCACACCATTTTCCAAAGGGAGAGGGTGTCACACCCTCTCTCAGAGGAAGTTCTTTGTTCTGCCATCCTGGGCCAGGCCTGGCTGGACCCCAGGAGGGCAGCTGCCTGTCTGAGGGGTTGGCAGCAGCAGCAGCTGCAGTGAAACCCCAGGAAGGGCAGTCTGGCAGTACCAGGGTCTGTGCTACAGACCACTGGGATCATGGAATTGTACCAACAATGCCAGGATGGCATAGAGGGGGCAATTCCATGATCATAGACATGTTACATGGCCATATTCGGAGTTACCATGGTGAAGCTACATATAGGTAGTGACCTATATGGAGTGCACGCGTGTAATGGTGTCCCCGCACTCACAAAGTTCAGTGAATTGGCTCTGAACAATGTGGGGGCACCTTGGCTAGTGCCAGGGTGCCCTCACACTAAGTAACTTTGCACCTAACCTTTACCAGGTAAAGGTTAGACATATAGGTGACTTATAAGTTACTTAAGTGCAGTGTAAAATGGCTGTGAAATAACGTGGACGTTATTTCACTCAGGCTGCAGTGGCAGGCCTGTGTAAGAATTGTCAGAGCTCCCTATGGGTGGCAAAAGAAATGCTGCAGCCCATAGGGATCTCCTGGAACCCCAATACCCTGGGTACCTCAGTACCATATACTAGGGAATTATAAGGGTGTTCCAGTAAGCCAATGTAAATTGGAAAAAATGGTCACTAGCCTGTCAGTGACAATTTGGAAAGAAATGAGAGAGCATAACCACTGAGGTTCTGATTAGCAGAGCCTCAGTGAGACAGTTAGTCACTACACAGGTAACACATTCAGGCACACTTATGAGCACTGGGGCCCTGGGTTACCAGGGTCCCAGTGACACATACAACTAAAACAACATATATACAGTGAAAAATGGGGGTAACATGCCAGGCAAGATGGTACTTTCCTACACAACCCCCCCCCAAACGAAGGACAATAAGACTAGCCATTACCTGATGAGTCTTCATTGTCTAAGTGGAAATATCTGGAGAGTCCATCTGCATTGGAGTGGCTACTCCCAGGTCTATGTTCCACTGTATAGTCCATTCCCTGTAGGGATATGGACCACCTCAACAATTTAGGATTTTCACCTTTCATTTGTTTTAGCCAAAGTAGAGGTTTGTGGTCTGTCTGAACAATGAAGTGAGTGCCAAACAGGTATGGCCTCAACTTCTTCAGAGCCCAGACCACAGCAAAGGCCTCCCTCTCAATGGCAGACCAACGCTTTTCTCTAGGGGTCAACCTTCTACTAATAAAAGCAACAGGTTGATCCTGGCCCTCAGAATTAAGTTGTGATAGGACTGCCCCTACTCCTAATTCAGATGCATCAGTTTGGACATAGAATTTTTTTAGAGTAACAAGGGCTTTTCAGGACAGGTGCAGAGCACATGGCCTGCTTCAGCTCCTCAAAAGCTTTCTGACAGCTTGCTGTCCATAATACCTTTTTAGGCATTTTCTTGGATGTGAGGTCATTAAGAGGGGCTGCAATGGAGCCATAGTTCTTAATGAACCTCCTGTAATACCCAGTGAGGCCTAGGAAGGCTCTCACCTGAGTCTGAGTGGTAGGGGGAACCCAATCAATAATAGTTTGGATTTTCCCCTGAAGTGGTGCAATCTGTTCCCCACCAACAAGGTGTCCCAGATAAACCACCTTACCCTGCCCTATCTGGCACTTTGAAGCCTTGATAGTGAGGCCTGCCTTTTGCAGAGCCTCCAAAACTTTCCATAGGTGGACCAGGTGATCATCCCAGCTGGAGCTAAAGACAGCTATATCGTCCAAATATGCTGCACTGAAAGCTTCCAGCCCTTGCAGGACTGTGTTCACCAACCTCTGAAAAGTGGCAGGTGCATTTTTCAAACCAAAAGGCATTACAGTAAACTGGTAATGTCCTCCAATGGTAGAAAATGCAGTCTTAGGTTTAGCATCTTCTGACAATTTGATCTGCCAATACCCTGCAGTCAAATCAAAAGTGCTTAGATACTTGGCAGATGCCAGTGTATCTATAAGCTCATCTGCCCTGGGTATAGGGTGAGCATCAGTTTTGGTTACCAAGTTGAGACCTCTATAGTCTACACAAAACCTCATTTCCTTCTTTCCATCTTTAGAATTGGGTTTTGGTACCAGTACCACAGGAGAAGCCCATGGACTGTCAGAGTGCTCAACCACTCCTAGTTCCAACATTTTCTGAACTTCTTGCTTTATGCAGTCCCTGACATGGTCAGGCTGCCTATAGATCTTACTTTTGACAGGTAAACTGTCTCCAGTATCTATAGTGTGCTCACACCAAGAAGTGGTGCCTGGCACAGTAGAGAAGAGTTCTGAAAATTGTCCTAGGAGATTTATGCAATTGTCTTTCTGCTCAGCAGTAAGACAATCAGCCAAAACTACACCTTCCACAAGAGCATCTTGATCTGTGGAAGAGAAGAGATCAGGTAGAGGATCACTGTCTTCTTCCTGTCCCTCATCTGTTGCCATGAGCAGGGTGAGATCAGCCCTGTCATAGTAGGGTTTCAGGCGGTTGACATGGAGCACCCTAAGGGGACTCCTGGCAGTGCCTAAGTCAACCAAGTAGGTGACTTCACCCTTCTTTTCAACAATTGTGTGGGGTCCACTCCATTTGTCTTGGAGTGCTCTTGGGGCCACAGGCTCCAAGACCCACACTTTCTGCCCTGGTTGGTACTGAACCAAAACAGCCTTCTGATCATGCCATTGCTTCTGGAGCTCTTGGCTGGCCTGAAGGTTTTTACTGGCCTTTTTCATATACTCAGCCATCCTTGATCTGAGGCCAAGTACATAATCCACAATATCCTGCTTAGGAGCTTTTAAAGGTTGTTCCCAACCCTCCTTTACAAGTGTGAGTGGACCCCTAACAGGGTGTCCAAAAAGAAGTTCAAAGGGGCTGAAGCCCACTCCTTTCTGGGGTACCTCCCTGTAGGCAAAAAGGAGGCATGGTAGAAGGATATCCCATCTCCTGCGGAGTTTTTCAGGGAGTCCCATAATCATGCCTTTGAGAGTTTTATTAAATCTCTCCACCAGTCCATTTGTTTGTGGATGATAGGGTGTTGTGAACTTGTAAGTTACACCACACTCCTTCCACATGACCTTTAAGTATGCAGACATGAAATTGCTTCCTCTGTCTGATACTACTTCCTTTGGAAAGCCCACTCTGGAAAATATTCCCAGGAGGGCCTTTGCCACTGCAGGAGCTGTAGTGGTCCTTAAAGGAATAGCTTCAGGATATCTTGTGGCATGGTCCACTACCACTAAGATAAACCTATTGCCTGAAGCAGTAGGAGGGTCAAGGGGGCCAACTATGTCAACCCCTACCCTTTCAAAGGGAACCCCAACCACAGGCAGTGGGATAAGGGGTGCCTTTGGGGTGCCACCTGTCTTGCCACTGGCTTGACAGGTTTCACAGGACTTACAAAATTCCTTTGTGTCCTCAGACATCCTAGGCCAATGAAACAATGGCACCAATCTGTCCCAAGTTTTCATTTGACCCAGGTGCCCAGCTAAGGGAATGTCATGTGCCAGTGTTAGGAGGAACTTTCTGTACTCCTGAGGAATCACTAATCTCCTGGCAGCTCCAGGTTTAGGATCCCTATGCTCAGTGTACAAGAGGTTGTCCTCCCAGTAAACTCTGTGAGAGTCACTGACATCCCCATTAGCCTGTTTGACAGCTTGCTGTCTGAGACCCTCTAATGTGGGACAGGTTTGCTGTGCCACACTCAGCTCCTCCCTGGCAGGCCCCCCTTCACCCAAAAGCTCAGCAGTGTCTGCTTCCAGCTCCTCTGGTGTAGGTTCTGCACAGGGAGGGAATTCTTCTTCCTCAGAATTAGAATCCACTGTAGAGGGAGGGATAGTAGGAAGTGGTTTGCTTCTACTAGCCCTAGCTTTAGGGAGCACTTGGTCCATCGTTCCAGAATCCAAGCTTCCCTGTCCTTTTTGCTTTTTGGCCTGAGCCCTTGTCAAAGCAAAAATATGCCCTGGGATGCCCAGCATTGCTGCATGGGCCTCCAACTCCACATCTGACCAAGCTGATGTCTCCAAATCATTCCCTAATAGACAGTCTACAGGTAAATCTGAAGCTACCACAACTTTCTTTGGACCAGTTACCCCCCCCCCCAGTTGAGATTTACAACAGCCATGGGGTGGCTTTGTGTTATGTTGTGAGCATCGGTTACTTGGTACTGGTGTCCAAGTATGTGTTGTTCAGGGTGTACCAGTTTCTCAATCACCATTGTGACACTGGCACCTGTGTCCCTGTAGGCCTGGACCTCAACACCATTTATTAGGGTTAGTTGCTTGTACTTCTCCAAGTTATGGGGGCAAGCAACCAAAGTGGCTAAATCAATAGCCCCTTCAGAGACTAAAGTAGCCTCTGTGGTCTCCCTAATCAGACCAACCCCAACTAAATTACCAAAAGTGAGCCCAGCTACTCCCTTGGATTGGCTATTAGTAGGTTTGCTCCCACCACCACTGCTATTAGTAGGGACACTAGGTGTAGCAGTAGGGGTTGTAGTGGTAGGAGCTGTGGTGCCTTTCTTTGGACAACTGGGATCTGTTGTCCAATGGCCTTTTATTTTACATAAATAGCACCATGGTTTCTTTTCCTTGTTCTGATTAAAGGAGGATTTGGACCCACCACCCCCAACAGAGTGTTTTTGTGGGCCTGATGAAGACTCATTTTTAGATTTGTCCCCACCCTTGTCAGAAGACTTACCATCCTTCTTTTTGTTGCCATCTTTGTCACCCCCTGTATGAACTTTTCTGTTCACTCTTGTTCTGACCCATTTGTCTGCCTTCTTTCCCAATTCTTGGGGAGAGGTCAGATCAGAGTCCACCAAGTACTGGTGCAACAAATCAGACACACAATTATTAAGAATATGCTCTCTCAGGATCAAGTTATACAGGCTGTCATAATCAGTAACTTTACTGCCATGTAACCACCCCTCCAAGGCCTTCACTGCCTGGTCAATGAAATCAACCCAGTCTTGTGAAGACTCCTTTTTGGTCTCTCTGAACTTTATCCTGTACTGTTCAGTGGTTAAGCCATGACCATCCAGGAGTGCATTCTTAAGAACTTGGAAATTATTGGCATCATTTTCTTTCACTGTAAGGAGCCTATCCCTACCTTTTCCACTAAATGATAGCCATAGGATAGCAGCCCACTGCTTTTGAGGGACATCCTGTACAGCACAGGCCCTCTCAAGTGCAGCAAACCACTTGTTAATGTCATCCCCCTCCTTATAAGGGGGAACTATATTGTGCAGATTCCTGGAATCATGCTCTTTTGCAGGATGACTATGGGGAATACTGCTGCTGCCACCATGGGTATCTAAACCCAACTTCTGTCTTTCCCTCTCTATTTCTAAAGACTGTCTATCCAAATCCAGCTGTTGCTTCTTGAGCTTCAGTCTGGTTTGTTCCACTCTCAATCTATTGAGCTCCCTTTCTAACAATCTGTCATCAGGGTGGGTGGGAGGGACATTTCTAGATACAGAGGTATGATGGGAATGAACAGAAGGAGACCTGTCCCTTACAGAGGGCACCCTAACAGCTTGGCTACCAGCATAATGTGAGAGCACACCATCAGTATGGTGTGATTCAACCTCTGTACCAACTATGCTAGACTGTCTAGTAATGGGCAGGCTGAGAAGTTTCTTTCCTGAACCTTTTCCTGGGGGAGTCCCTGGATCAGATTGAGAACCATTAGCTACTTTTTCTACAGATTGGGCACTTATGGCCTTATCCTGTACTCTAAGCATATTAATTAACAGTTCTAAGGAAGGATTCTTCCCTACACTCAAACCTCTCTCTATGCAGAGACTCCTTGCTCCTTTCCAGCTAAGGTGATCATATGCAAGTTTGGACAGTTCAACATTTTTTCCTGTGCCAGACATTTTTTAGAGAGAGTTAAAGTGATAGAAAAGGAGAAAAAAGTTTTCAGAACTTTTTTGAAAGACAGAAAAAACTTTTTAAACTTTTAAGAACTTTTTGAAAGTTTAGGAGTACTTTTCAGCACTTAGAAAAGAGTGAAAAGAGGAAATGCAAAACTTTTTGGCTATGTGTATATACACTGACCTTGTTTTGTATATTTTTCTCTTATGAAAAGTACAATGACAAGAGTGGTAAGTAGTCTCAAGCACTTATCCCACCACTGCACAACCAATGTAGGAGGCTGGACTGGCTTGTAGTGAGTACCAAGGGGTACTTGCACCTTGCACCAGGCCCAGTTATCCCTTATTAGTGTATAGGGTGTCTAGCAGCTTAGGCTGATAGATAATGGTAGCTTAGCAGAGCAGCTTAGGCTGAACTAGGAGACGTGTGAAGCTACTACAGTACCACTTAGTGTCATATGCACAATATCATAAGAAAACACAATACACAGTTATACTAAAAATAAAGGTACTTTATTTTTATGACAATATGCCAAAGTATCTTAGAGTGTACCCTCAGTGAGAGGATAGGAAATATACACAAGATATATATACACAATAGCAAAAATATGCAGTATAGTCTTTGAAAACAGTGCAAACAATGTATAGTTACAATAGGATGCAATGGGGGAACATAGGGATAGGGGCAACACAAACCATATACTCCAGAAGTGGAATGCGAACCACGAATGGACCCCAAACCTATGTGACCTTGTAGAGGGTCGCTGGGACTATTAGAAAATAGTGAGAGTTAGCAAAATAACCCTCCCCCAGACCCTGAAAAGTGAGTGCAAAGTGCACTAAAGTTCCCCTAAGGACAAAAGAGTCGTGTTAGAGGAATAATGCAGGAAAGACACAAACCAGCAATGCAACAACTGTGGATTTCCAATCTAGGGTACCTGTGGAACAAGGGGACCAAGTCCAAAAGTCACAAGCAAGTCGGAGATGGGCAGATGCCCAGGAAATGCCAGCTGCGGGTGCAAAGAAGCTTCGACTGGACAGAAGAAGCTGAGGTTTCTGCAGGAACGAAAAGGGCTAAAGACTTTCCCTTTGGTGGACGGATCCCTCTCGCCTTGGAGAGTCGTGCAGAAGTGTTTTCCCGCCGGAAGGACGCCAACAAGCCTTGCTACATGCAAATCGTGCGTTTGGCATTTTTGGACACTGCCGGGGCCCAGGAGGGACCAGGAGGTCGCAAATTAGACCTGCAGAGAGAGGGGACGTCGAGCAAGACAAAGAGCCCTCACTGAAGCAGGTAGCACCCGGAGAAGTGCCAGAAACAGGCACTACGAGGATGCGTGAAACGGTGCTCGCCGAAGTTGCACAAAGGAGTCCCACGTCGCCGGAGACCAACTTAGAAAGTCGTGCAATGCAGGTTAGAGTGACGTGGACCCAGGCTTGGCTGTGCACGAAGGATTTCCGCCGGAAGTGCACAGGGGCCGGAGTAGCTGCAAAGTCGCGGTTCCCAGCAATGCAGCCCAGCGAGGTGAGGCAAGGACTTACCTCCACCAAACTTGGGCTGAAGAGTCACTGGACTGTGGGGGTCACTTGGACAGCATCGCTGGATTCGAGGGACCTCGCTCGTCGTGCTGAGAGGAGACCCAAGGGACCGGTAATGCAGCTTTTTGGTGCCTGCGGTTGCAGGGGGAAGATTCCGTCGACCCACGGGAGATTTCTTCGGAGCTTCTGGTGCAGAGAGGAGGCAGACTACCCCCACAGCAAGCACAAGCAGGAAAACAGTCGAGAAGGCGGCAGGATCAGCGATACAGAGTTGCAGTAGTCGTCTTTGCTACTATGTTGCAGGTTTGCAGGCTTCCAGCGCGGTCAGCGGTCGATTCCTTATCAGAAGGTGAAGAGGGAGATGCAGAGGAACTCGGCTGAGCTCATGCATTCGTTATCTAAAGTTTCCCCAGAGACAGAGACCCTAAATAGCCAGAAAAGAGGGTTTGGCTACCTAGGAGAGAGGAAAGGCTACTAACACCTGAAGGAGCCTATCAGCAGGAGTCTCTGACGTCACCTGGTGGCACTGGCCACTCAGAGCAGTCCAGTGTGCCAGCAGCACCTCTGTTTCCAAGATGGCAGAGGTCTGGAGCACACTGGAGGAGCTCTGGACACCTCCCAGGGGAGGTGCAGGTCAGGGGAGTGGTCACTCCCCTTTCCTTTGTCCAGTTTCGCGCCAGAGCAGGGGCTAAGGGGTCCCTGAACCGGTGTAGACTGGCTTATGCAGAATTGGGCACATCTGTGCCCAACAAAGCATTTCCAGAGGCTGGGGGAGGCTACTCCTCCCCTGCCTTCACACCATTTTCCAAAGGGAGAGGGTGTCACACCCTCTCTCAGAGGAAGTTCTTTGTTCTGCCATCCTGGGCCAGGCCTGGCTGGACCCCAGGAGGGCAGCTGCCTGTCTGAGGGGTTGGCAGCAGCAGCAGCTGCAGTGAAACCCCAGGAAGGGCAGTCTGGCAGTACCAGGGTCTGTGCTACAGACCACTGGGATCATGGAATTGTACCAACAATGCCAGGATGGCATAGAGGGGGCAATTCCATGATCATAGACATGTTACACGGCCATATTCGGAGTTACCATGGTGAAGCTACATATAGGTAGTGACCTATATGTAGTGCACGCGTGTAATGGTGTCCCCGCACTCACAAAGTTCAGTGAATTGGCTCTGAACAATGTGGGGGCACCTTGGCTAGTGCCAGGGTGCCCTCACACTAAGTAACTTTGCACCTAACCTTTACCAGGTAAAGGTTAGACATATAGGTGACTTATAAGTTACTTAAGTGCAGTGTAAAATGGCTGTGAAATAACGTGGACATTATTTCACTCAGGCTGCAGTGGCAGGCCTGTGTAAGAATTGTCAGAGCTCCCTATGGGTGGCAAAAGAAATGCTGCAGCCCATAGGGATCTCCTGGAACCCCAATACCCTGGGTACCTCAGTACCATATACTAGGGAATTATAAGGGTGTTCCAGTAAGCCAATGTAAATTGGAAAAAATGGTCACGAGCCTGTCAGTGACAATTTGGAAAGAAATGAGAGAGCATAACCACTGAGGTTCTGATTAGCAGAGCCTCAGTGAGACAGTTAGTCACTACACAGGTAACACATTCAGGCACACTTATGAGCACTGGGGCCCTGGGTTACCAGGGTCCCAGTGACACATACAACTAAAACAACATATATACAGTGAAAAATGGGGGTAACATGCCAGGCAAGATGGTACTTTCCTACAAGAATCCATGGCGATTCGCCTCACCAGCACAGCGCGAACCCGAGCTCCAGCTTCGGGTCGCAAGGGATGTTTTGCCACGCACGTGGCGAGCGTGCTATTTGCAGAGCGGGTACAGGCCGCGATCCGGCCGAATGCCAACTGCGCGCTGATATTTCGTTTTCGGCCACGGGCGTCGATGCACCCCCAGGCAGCACAATAAGCGACGCTCGTACCCCACAAAAAGGGGGCCCGGGCGCCGCTAACAGGATATTTGTACGGGCCAGGGATCAGAGCTGCAGTTTATGCTGCCGCTCCGGTCGCCATCTTGGCCACGCCCCTCAAGTTATAGATATATTGATAGGCTCCAATTCTCAAGGATGTTAAAAAATATACAATTTTGGCATGAATGATATGAGAGTCCAAAGACCATGGTAAGTCTGAAATGTAAAAGAAGAAAGTAAGCCAACAAGGCAAATGGAAAAAGGAAAAAAGGAAAAGGGGCCATGGTAAGCAAGTGATACAGAATGATTAATAAACATCGCTCTACATGTAATGTGTCAAAAGCCAGAACACTATAATAAAAATAATTATTCTGCATATTGATGGCTGGAGAACAGGGTGTTAGCCTTTTCCCTTGTGCATAAATATTGTTATCCTGTCATAAAAGATGGGCATTGCCAGTTACAGCAATCTAGCTGATTTAAGTCCTAAGGGCAAGTAAGCCGTACAATACATATGTGTTCGAACCAATGGTGAGAAACTGAAAAGTAAACTAAGGCACATATAGACAAACTGAGACAATCGTCCGCTTCTGTAAAGCGTGAGCCCTTGTCCAAAATATTGTGTGCCCAAAAGGCATTAGCATGCTGTATTTTGCCATTTAAATGTTTCAAGCTATTCTTTTCTATAGATGTAGACAGAAAAACCGATGCCGCATGAGACAGGTAAAAAAACGCAGGGGAAACAGGCGCCCAGCCGCCTGTCCGTCCGTATGTTAACCAGTCAAAAAATATAAGGCGACTGCTAATATTATAAGCACGTGTCACCGTGGCGGCGTCTATAAGAGATGTGAATATGGGGCCCCTTACCTGTAACCGGCCTGGCATCTATTCCGTCTGTGTGCGGCGTCGCATCTGAGGAGTGCGCCGGCACACAGCTGTTTAAATTGAGATAAGAATAGAAATAGAAATAGAAGTCCCCTCGGGATTTGTTTGATTTGTGTGTATCTTTCTAGGATGGTGAAATGATGATGATGACTTTCTAGTAGATTTAGGTATCACTAGCTCTGCTACCTGTATCAGTGGACTCAAACCTCGATCTAGATTCACACCTATCCTTTCATCAGACAACTCAATAGATGTCTTCTACAAATTAGTAACCAAAGATCTCTACAAATTGGAAAATCGATATACACTTGGACGGAAAACCTGGTCACATAATTTGAGCCTACAGGAGCACAAGGCTCTACGCTCCTTTGACAACATCAAAGATGTAGTAATCAAAGAGGCTGATAAAGGTGGAAACATTGTCATATTGAACCGCAAAGACTACATTGGTGAAATTGATAGACAACTCCAAGATCAAAAAGCCTATTGCAAGATCTATAGTAACCCCATAGGCAGAATTACCAAAGACATAGAGACGAAACTGAGTTTTTGGAGGAACAGAGGTCTCCTAACAGATTTAGAATACAGGTATCTTTTCAATCCCACGCCCATGTTTCCATGTATATACATTCTCCCTAAAGTCCACAAGCTAGCACCCTTCCCCCATGGCAGACCCATAATTTCTGGCATTAATTCACCTACTGAAAAACTTTCCGAATATATTGATCTATATTTACAACCATTTGTATGCAACCTACCTTCATACATTAAAGACACAACACATCTTCTAAGTCTCATTGCGGATTACGAATGGACAGAAGGTCACATTCTAGCCACTCTGGATGTTTCTTCTCTGTACACTTGCATACCTAAGAAAGAAGGTATGGCCGCTATCCAGTACTTCTTGGACAAAAGAGAGGCAACATTTAATGAACACTCTAACATGCTGATGGATCTGATCAATTTAGTTATGTCTTTCTGCACGAGGGGGCTTGGTACAGACAGAAACAGGGGGTCGCCATGGGGGCCACATTTTCACCCTCTTTTGCCAACCTTTATATGGGACACTATGAACACAATCACTTGTGGAGCAAGGGTCCACCAGAGCTCATGCAGTACATCCTATATTGAGGTCGTTACATCGACGATGTCCTCCTTTTCTGGTCGGGTGATCACATTTCTTTGGAGTTGTTTATTAAGTATCTAAATGTGAATCAATACAACATACACTTCACCAGCTGTTGTAGTTCAATGAGCGTTGACTTTTTAGACTTGACATTGTACACCGAAGGAAATCACATTTGTTCTAAGTTATTCAGAAAGTCAACAGCATCAAATCCAATCTTACATGCTAGTAGTGCACATCCACATTCCCAAATCAAAGCTATCCCCTTTGGAGAAGCTGTTAGGATCAGACGCAACTGCCAAGAAGACCTAGAATTTTCCAAACAGCTGGAATCACTAGAGCATCGTTTTCTAAATAGAGGCTACTCCAAAAAACTGCTGAGTAATACACGTGACAGGATCTCAAAGATCAACAGAGCATCTCTTTTCCATAAGAAATCACGTAAACAGGTTGACAAGAAGAAAGCCCCAGCATTCATAACAACATACACTTGTGCCAGTGCAGAAGTGTTCAAGATTCTCAAGAATAACTGGCATATTTTACTATCTGATGAGACCCTTAAGAAAGGTCTCAAAAACAGACCGGATAAGATCCATCGCAGAGGCCGCACCTTGAGGGATAAATTGTGTCACAGCTTCTTACCAATGGTCATGAACGATAGTTGGCTACCCTCCCCTCCATTGGGTTTTTATAAATATGGTCACTGCAACGTGTGCGAATACACCTTAGACAAAACGAAGAATTTTTGTTATAACACAAAAATAACACACCATCAAGCAATTCATGAACTGCAACACTAAGTTCACTGTATACTGTATCATATGTATATGTAAAAAAGTTTATGTTGGTAGCACAATCAGACCGTTCAAAGAAAGATTGCAACAACATATCCGGCAATCAAAAGTAATAACGGTGACTACCCTTTTGCAGTTCATTACAACTCAGAACACCCGTTACAAGAGAGACTAGGCATACAAACACACAGCATCGTCACTTTGGGCAAGTGTACAAGGGGTGGTAACAAAACTCTCCTTTTGAGACAACTTGAGAGCAGATGGATAATCAGACTACACACAGTGGAGGAGGGGCTTAATTCTGACAAAGACTTACATGTCTTTCTGTAGTCCATCTACCTTGCTTAAGTACACTGGGTGTTGAAATGTCACCACTATAATGTAATCTGTTACATGTGTAAATCTGTGATTTTTCTTGAAACGACGTGCCACATGCCATACTTGGTGGCATCTCATTATTGCTATGTATGTCTTAGTTTTACTTGCCTCAAAAGATGTGACTATTCTTGTGCGTCATTCAAGTAATTATGAAATGAGTTTGTCCAACATGTATGTACTTGTTAACCTTGTCCGAATATTTAAACGTGATTATTCTTGTCTTTCGAAACAATTTTGATAACAACGTTTCTAATTCACACATGTCCACATGTGCTAGTGCATGTCCTTGTGGGCGTTTACTTTCTCTCTTTTTTCACAAATTGCTATACTATACATTTGCATGGCATTATTTTTAACACACCATCTTCACGTTCGTTTTCTTCATACTCCGATTTCTTTCGCCCTCTTCAAGATGGCGGACTTCTCATCCTTAGTCCGTCAGTCCGTTTTCTATTTCTATTCTTATCTCAATTTAAACAGCTGTGTGCCTGCGCACACTTCAGATGCGACGCCGCACACAGACGGAATAGATGCCAGGCTGGTTACAGGTAAGGGGCCCCATATTCACATCTCTTATAGACGCCGCCACAGTGACACGTGCTTATAATATTAGTGGTTGCCGTATATTTTTTGACTGGTTAACATACCGACGGACAGGCGGCCGGGCGCCTGTTTCCCCCGCGTTTTTTTACCTGTCTCATGCGGCATCGGTTTTTCTGTCTACATCTATAGAAAAGAATAGCTTGAAACATTTAAATGGCAAAATACAGCATGCTAATGCTGTAGGAGGCTGGACTGGCTTGTAGTGAGTACCAAGGGGTACTTACACCTTGCACCAGGCCCAGGTATCCCTTATTAGTGTATAGGGTGTCTAGCAGCTTAGGCTGATAGATAATGGTAGCTTAGCAGAGCAGCTTAGGCTGAACTAGGAGACGAGTGAAGCTCATACAGTACCACTAGTGTCACTTGCACAATATCATAAGAAAACACAATACACAGATATACTCAAAATAAAGGTACTTTATTTTTATGACAATATGCCAAAGTATCTCAGTGAGTACCCTCAGTATGAGGATAGCAAATATACACAAGTTATATGTACACAATACCAAAAATATGCAGTATAGTCTTAGAAAACAGTGCAAACAATGTATAGTTACAATAGGATGCAATGGGGACACATAGGGATAGGGGCAACACAAACCATATACTCCAAAAGTCGAATGCGAACCACGAATGGACCCCAAACCTATGTGACCTTGTAGAGGGTCGCTGGGACTGTAAGAAAACAGTGAGGGTTAGAAAAATAGCCCACCCCAAGACCCTGAAAAGTGAGTGCAAAGTGCACTAATGTTCCCCAAAGGACATAGAAGTCGTGATAGGGGAATTCTGCAGGAAAGACACAAACCAGCAATGCAACAACAATGGATTTCCAGTCGAGGGTACCTGTGGAACAAGGGGACCAAGTTCAAAAGTCACAAGCAAGTCGGAGATGGGCAGATGCCCAGGAAATGCCAGCTGTGGGTGCAAAGAAGCTGCTACTGGACAGTAGAAGCTGAGGATTCTGCAGGAACGACAAGGGCTAGAAACTTCCCCTTTGGAGGATGGATGCCCCACGCCATGGACAGTCATGCAGAAGTGTTTTCCTGAAGAAAGACCGCCAACAAGCCTTGCTAGCTGCAAATCGTGCAGTTAGGGTTTTTGGATGCTGCTGTGGCCCAGGAGGGACCAGGATGTCGCCAATTGCGTCTGGGGACAGAGAGGGCATCGAGCAAGACAAGGAGCCCTCTCAGAAGCAGGCAGCACCCGCAGAAGTGCCGGAACAGGCACTACAAAGAGGAGTGAAACAGTGCTCACCCGAAGTTGCACAAAGGAGTCCCACGCCACCGGAGGACAACTTAGAAAGTCGTGCAATGCAGGTTAGAGTGCCGTGGACCCAGGCTTGGCTGTGCACAAAGGATTTCTGCCGGAAGTGCACAGAGGCCGGAGTAGCTGCAAAAGACGCGGTTCCCAGCAATGCAGTCTGGCATGGGGAGGCAAGGACTCACCTCCACCAAACTTGGACTGAAGAGTCACTGGACTGTGGGAGTCACTTGGACAGAGTTGCTGGATTCAAGGGACCTCGCTCGTCATGCTGAGAGGAGACCCAGGGGACCGGTGATGCAGTCATTTGGTGCCTGCGGTTGCAGGGGGAAGATTCCGTCGACCCACGGGAGATTTCTTTGGAGCTTCTAGTGCAGAGAGGAGGCAGACTACCCCCACAGCATGCACCACCAGGAAAACAGTCGAGAAGGTGGCAGGATCAGTGTTACAGAGTTGCAGTAGTCGTCTTCGCTACTTTGTTGCAGTTTTGCAGGCTTCCAGCGTGGTCAGCAGTCGATTCCTTGGCAGAAGGTGAAGAGAGAGATGCAGAGGAACTCTGATGAGCTCTTGCATTCGTTATCTAAGGAATTCCCCAAAGCAGAGACCCTAAATAGCCAGAAAAAAGGGTTTGGCTACTTAGGAGAGAGGATAGGCTGGCAACACCTGAAGGAGCCTATCAGAAGGAGACTCTGACGTCACCTGCTGGCCCTGGCCACTCATAGCAGTCCAGTGTGCAAGCAGCACCTCTGTTTCCAAGATGGCAGAGATCTGGAGCACACTGGAGGAGCTCTGGGCACCTCCCAGGGGAGGTGCAGGTCAGGGGAGTGGTCACTCCTCTTTCCTTTGTCCAGTTTCGCGCCAGAGCAGGGCTGAGGGGTCCCTGAACCAGTGTAGACTGGCTTATGCAGAAATGGGCACCATCTGTGCCCATGAAAGCATTTCCAGAGGCTGGGGGAGGCTACTCCTCCCCTGCCTTAACACCTTTTTCCAAAGGGAGAGGGTGTAACACCCTCTCTCTGAGGAAGTCCTTTGTTCTGCCATCCTGGGCCAAGCCTGGCTGGACCCCAGGAGGGCAGAAACCTGTCTGAGGGGTTGGCAGCAGCAGCAGCTGCAGTGAAACCCCTGAAAAGGCAGTTTGGCAGTACCAGGGTCTGTGCTACAGACCCGTGGGATCATGGGATTGTGCCAACAATGCCAGGATGGCATAGGGGGGCAATTCCATGATCTTAGACATGTTACATGGCCATATTCGGAGTTACCATTGTGAAGCTACACATAGGTAGTGACCTATGTGTAGTGCACGCGTGTAATGGTGTCCCCGCACTCACAAAGTCTGGGGAATTTGCCCTGAACAATGTGGGGGCACCTTGGCTAGTGCCAGGGTGCCCACACACTAAGTAACTTTGCACCTAACCTTTACCAGGTAAAGGATAGACATATATGTGACTTAGAAGTTCCTTAAGTGTAGTGGTAAATGACTGTGAAATAACGTGGACGTTATTTCACTCAGGCTGCAGTGGCAGACCTGTGTAAGAATTGTCAGAGCTCCCTATGAGTGGCAAAAGAAATGCTGCAGCCCATAGGGATCTCCTGGAACCCCAATACCCTGGGTACCTCAGTACTATATACTAGGGAATTATAAGGGTGTTCCAGTATGCCAATGTGAATTGGTGAAATTGGTCACTAGCCTGTTAGTGACAATTTGGAAAGAAATGAGAGAGCATAACCACTGAGGTTCTGGATAGCAGATCCTCAGTGAGACAGTTAGGCATCACACAGGGAACACATACATATAGGTCACAAACTTATGAGCACTGGGGTCCTGGCTAGCAGGGTCCCAGTGACACATAACAAACATACTGAAAACATAGGGTTTTCACTATGAGCACTGGGCCCTGGCTGGCAGGATCCCAGTGAGACAGTGAACACACCCTGACATACACTCACAAACAGGCCAAAAGTGGGGGTAACAAGGCTAGAAAGAGGCTACTTTCTCACAAATGCCTTTTGGGCACACAGTATTTTGGACAAGGGCTCATGCTTTACAGAAGCGGCCGATTGTCTCAGTTTGTCTATATGTGCCTTAGTTTACTTTTCAGTTTCTCACCATTGTTTCGAACACATACATATTGTACGGCATACTTGCCCTTAGGACTTAAATCAGCTAGATGGCTGTAACTGGCAATGCCATTGCACGTAATTTTTTATTCATGGCCAGCTGCATCTTTTATGACAGGATAACAATATTTATGCACACGGGAAGAGGCTAACACCCTGTTCTCCAGCCATCAATATGCAGAATAAATCTTTTTATTATAGTGTTCTGGCTTTTGACACATTACATGTAGAGCGATGTTTATTAATCATTCTGTATCACTTTCTTACCATGGCCCCTTTTCCTTTTTTCCTTTTTCCGTTTGCCTTGTTGGCTTACTTTCTTCTTTTACATTTCAGACTTACCATGGTCTTTGGACTCTCCTATCATTCGTGCCAAAATTTGTATATTTTTTAACATCCTTGAGAATTGGAGCCTATCAATATATCTATAACTTCTATATACTAGGAGGTATGTCCGTTTTTTCTCTCCTTTTTTTCGCACTACTTTTAGGCACATACGATTATAATTCCACACGAGATGCGGGCGACAGGTACTATTCTTTGAGTACGAAGTATAACATCTCATCTTTGGTTGCATGTAATCTTTACGGTTTTCCATCTAGTGACATTCTCGGCTCTGCACCTGCACTGGCATTCTTCTATTTTGCCAACACAAAATGTTCCTTATATCACTAGTTTGTTTCACCATAAATGGGTAGTAAAATGAGGCATTTTATTTTTCCTATTGTGGTTTATCTAAGACATACCACTAACCTGCGGTACTGGGCTTCTCTTTTGAACTCACCAATCTTGGTTATATCCACAGTACACACTAGAATCTAATCTGTTATCAATTTACTAAAATTTTTGTGATTGACACATCCGATTTGTCCACAGCCTTGAAAAAGTCAATGTTGACGAAACACTTGTCGGCTGTTTCCTTACAATCATGAGAACTGTTTTGGCTTCCAAACAACTTACCTAGTGTGTTTTATTGGATCAGGGGACTTGTTTCCTGAGACATCACTGAGGAATAAATGGATTTCACTACAATCCTGCGATGTGCCGTGTTTTTTCTTCCTTTCATTCCTTGCAATGGAGGTCGGCTGCACCTGTGATTCGATTAGCTGTGGCTCCACCCGGATGATTTTCTCCACCATGACCCTGAGCTCCTCCTCAGAAAACCTGGGGTGTCTTTGAGGTGCCATAATGTGGTGTGGATGATGTGAGGTGATGTTTGTTGTGCTGTGTGATGTGTTGTGTTGGTGTGTGTTCTTTGAGGTGCATGGATATTGTATGAGTGATGGTGTTGTGTGCCTGTGGATGCTGGTGTTTTGTTTGCTATTCTCTCTCTCTGTGCTTCATCCAAAAATGTTGTTGTAAGGGGTTGTGGGTAATGTGGGTGTGTGTTTTATAATTGTGTGTGTGTGTGGGTGTGGTGTGTGTATGTGTATCAGGTGAATGTATTTTGATTTGTCCAATGTGGTTGTGTTTTGTAAATGTGTGTGTATTTTGAGCGCAAGGATGTGTACCGCCAATGGTTTACCGCGGTTGAATGACCGCCGTGTTGATTCGTGGGTCGTGATAGTGTGGCCGTATTCTGGTTGGCGTGATGGTGTGGGTTTTGCTATCGCCAGTTTATCACTGACCTTTGGTGTGACGGACTTGTGTGGGTGTCTGTGGCGGATTACGAGATGTAGGTCGTAATACCTGTAGTGGATTTCTGCCGCGGCCACAGTATCTTGACGGCCGTCAGCATGGCGGTAAGCGGCATTTACCGCCAGGGTTGTGATCAGGGCCCATGTCTGTGACAAAAGCTGTCAACAGACTTCAGTGAGACAGACCTTCTGGACAGGCTTAAAGTCAGTCTTTTAAAGGCAACACTGTCAATATTTCAAACCTACACTGCAGCCCACATATGACATTTAACTTTTAAGCCATATCTGTGGCCTCGCCCATGCAGTGGCCTCATTGCAAGGTCAAATACACTAATTGGGACCAACTTTTCTCCATGTCTAAGGAGTAGAACACTTGGAGAGAAAGGCTGGTTAGGCAAATTCCCAGCCTCAGAGTGAAACAAAACCAAATTATGTTGCAAATAAATTGGTAGATGTTAGAAGTGGGGTTGTTGGCTGACTATGGTGTGATCCCTTGTCAAACTACAGCCACAATACGTTCCAGGGTGAACAACAAAAAGTCAATAAATTAATATGTGCTTAACCCTGGGTAGTTTGCTCCATAAGTGTACTGTCGAGTGGATCTGAAGGTCAGTTAGACCACCAACAATGGAGTGGTCTGACCCAGGACAGGTTTCCAACGTGAAGTTCATTCCCTGTAGGAAAATGGACCACCTCAACAATTTTGGATTCTAACCCCTCATTTGCATTAGTCACCTAAGGAGCCTGTGTTCTGTCTGAACCGGAAGTCCCAAACAAGTTTGGTCTCAGCTTCTTCAGTGCCTAGACTGGAGATAAGGTTTCTTTTTCAATAGGACTCCACCTCTGTTTCCCAGGTCATAATTACCTAGAGATGAAAGGTAGAGGTGGTGTAGGCCATCTTCATTGAGCTTTGATAGAACTTCCCCATCCTATGCATCTCTTTAGGCTCTAAGGGCCAGATGTAGGAAAGGATTTGCAACTCGCAAACGGCAAAAACTGCCGTTTGCGAGTTGCAAATCGCATTTTCCTATGCAGAAATGCATTCTGCGAGTCGGACCGACTCGCAAAATGCATTTCAGAATCGCAAATAGGAAGGGGTGTTCCCTTCCTATTTGCGATTCCTAGTGGTATGCAATACCATTTGCGACCGCATATGCGGTCGCAAATGGTGTTGCAGTTACCATCCACTTCAAGTGGATGGTAACCCACTCGCAAATTGGAAGGGGTCCCCATGGGACCCCTTCCAGTTTGTGACTGGACCCAAAAACATTTTTTCAGGGCAGGGAGTGGTCCAAGGGACCACTCCCTGCCCTGAAAAAATACCGAAACTAAAGGTTTCGTTTTTTTTTTTAAGTGCAGCTCGTTTTCCTTTAAGGAAAACGGGCTACACTTAAAAAAAAAAACTGCTTTATTTAAGGCAGTCACGAACACGGAGGTCTGCTGACTACAGCAGGCCTCCATGTTTGCGAGTGCCCATAGTCGGTATGGGGCCGCAATTTGCGACCCACCTCATGAATATTCATGAGGTGGGTCATTGCGACCCCATAGCGACTCGCAGACGGTGTCTGAGACACCGTTCTGCATAACATTTTGCGAGTTGCAAATAGCGAGTCGCTATGACTCGCTATTTACAACTCGCAAAATGTTTCTTTGCTACATCTGGCCCTAAATTCCTTAGAGAAGTCAAGGGCTTTGAGCACATAGGCTGTGCACATGGCCTGTTTGAGGGTGTCAAAGTCTTTCTGGTAAGCCTCTATCCAGATCACCTTCTTGGGCTGCTTCTTGGTGTAGGAAAGTACCATATTGCCTGGCATGTTACCCCCATATTTCACTGTATCTATGTTGTTTTAGTCTATGTGTCACTGGGACCCTGCCAGGCAGGGCCCCAGTGGTCATACGTATGTGCCCTGTATGTGTTCCCTGTGTGATGCCTAACTGTCTCACTGAGGCTCTGCTAACCAGAACCTCAGTGGTTATGCTCTCTCTGCTTTCCAAATCTGTCACTAACATGGTAGTGACTAAATATACCAATTCACACTGGCATACTGGTACACCCATATAATTCCCTAATATATGGTACTGAGATACCCAGGGTATTGGGGTTACAGGAGATCCCTATGGGCTGCAGCATTTCTTTTGCCACCCTTAGGGAGCTCTGACAATTCTTACACAGGCCTGCCACTGCAGCCTGCGTGAAATAACGTCCACGTTATTTCACAGCCATTTACCACTCAACTAAAGTAACTTATAAGTCACCTATATGTCTAACCTTCACCTAGTGAAGGTTGGGTGCAAAGTTGCTTAGTGTGTGGGCACCCTGGCACTAGCCAAGATGCCCCCACATCGTTCAGGGCAAATTCCCCAGACTTTGTGAGTGCGGGGACACCATTACACGTGTGCACTGTACATAGGTCACTACCTATATACAGCATCACAATGGTAACTCCGAACATGGCCAGGTAGCATGTCTAAGATCATGAAATTGTCACCCCAATACCATTCTGGCATTGGGGGGAAAATTCCATGATCCCCCGGGTCTCTAGCATAGTACCCGGGTACTGCCAAACTGCCTTTCCGGGGTCTCCACTGCAGCTGCTGCTGCCAACCCCTCAGACAGGTTTCTGCCCTCCTGTGGTCCAGGCAGCCCTAGCCCAGGAAGTCAGAACAAAGGACTTCCTCTGAGAGAGGGTGTAACACCCTCTCCCTTTGGAAATAGGTGTGAGGGCTGGGGGGAGTAGCCTCCCCCAGCCTCTGGAAATGCTTTGATGGGCTCAGATGGTGCCCATCTCTGCATAAGCCAGTCTACACCGGTTCAGGGATCCCCCAGCCCTGCTCTGGCGCGAAACTGGACAAAGGAAAGGGGAGTGACCACTCCCCTGACCTGCACCTTCCAGGGGAGGTGCCCAGAGCTCCTCCAGTATGTCCCAGACCTCTGCCATCTTGGAAACAGAGGTGTTTGTGGCACACTGGACTGCTCTGAGTGGCCAGTGCCAGCAGGTGACGTCGGAGGCTCCTTCTGATAGGCTCTTACCTCTCTTGGTAGCCAATCCTCCTTCCTAGGTAGCCAAACCTTCTTTTCTGGCTATTTAGGGTCTCTGCTTTGGGGAATTCTTCAGATAACGAATGCAAGAGCTCACCAGAGTTCCTCTGCATCTCCCTCTTCACCTTCTGCCAAAGGATCGTCCTCTGACTGCTCAGGACGCCTGCAAAACCGCAACAAAGTAGCAAGACGACTACTAGCAACCTTGTAGCGCTTCATCCTGCCGGCTTTCTCGACTGTTTCCAGGTGGTGCATGCTCTGGGGGTAGCCTGCCTCCTCTCTGCACCAGGAGCTCTGAAGAAATCTCCTGTGGGGCGACAGAATCTTCCCCCTGCAACCGCAGGCACCAAATGACTGCATCACTGGTCCTATGGGTCTCCTCTCAGCACACGAGCGTGGTCCCTGGAACTCAGCAACTCTGTCCAAGTGACTCCCACAGTCCAGTGACTCTTCCGTGCAAGTTTAGTGGAGGTAAGTCCTTGCCTGCCCACGCTAGACTGCATTGCTGGGTACCGCGTGATTTGCAGCTGCTCCGGCTCCTGTGCACTCGGCCAGGATTTCCTTCATGCACAGCCAAGCCTGGGTCCCCAACACTCATTCTTTCAGTGCACAACCTCCTGAGTTGTCCTCCGGCATTGTGGGACTCCCTTTTCTGACTTCGGGTGAACTCTGTTCACTTTGCTTCCAAGTGCCTGTTCAGGTACTTCTGCAGGTGCTGCCTGCTTCTGTGAGGGCTCTCTGAGTTGCTGTGCGCCCCCTCTGTCTCCTCCTCCAAGTGGCGACATCCTGGTCCCTCCTGGGCCACAGCAGCACCCAAAAACCTCTACTGTGACCCTTGCGAGTAGCAAGGCTTGTTTGCAATCTTTCTGCCTGGGAACACCTCTGCAAGCTTCATCGCGACGTGAAACATCCATCCTCCAAAGGGGAAGTTCTTAGTCCTCTTCTTTCTTGCAAAACTCCAAGCTTCTTCCAACAGGTGGCAGCTTCCTTGCACCCTCAGCTGGCATTCCCTGGGCTCCTGCCCACTCTCAACACTGTCGCAACTATTGGACTTGGACCCCTTGTCTTACAGGTACTCAGGTCTGGAAATCCACTGTTGTTACATTGCTGGTGTTTGTTCTTCCTGCAGAATCACCCTATCACGACTTCTGTTCTCTCTGGTGGCAGTAGGTGCACTTTACACCTACCTTACAGGGTCTTGGGGGGGCTATTTTTCTAACCCTCACTGTTTTCTTACAGTCCCAGCGACCCTCTACAAGCTCACATAGGTTTGGGGTCCATTTGTGGTTCGCATTCCACTTTTGGCGTATATGGTTTGTGTTGCCCCTATACCTATGTGCTCCTATTGCAATCTACTGTAATTTTACACTGCTTGCATTACTTTTCTTGCTATTACCTGCATAATTTTGGTTTGTGTACATATATCTTGTGTATATAACTTATCCTCATACTGAGGGTACTCACTTAGATATTTTTGGCATATTGTCATAAAAATAAAGTACCTTTATTTTTAGTACTTCTGTGTATTGTGTTTTCTTATGATATAGTGCATATGACACCAGTGGTATAGTAGGAGCTTTACATGTCTCCTAGTTCAGCCTAAGCTGCTTCGCCATAGCTACCTTCTACCAGCCTAAGCTGCTAGAAACACCTCTTCTACACTAATAAGGGATAACTGGACTTGGCACAAGGTGTAAGTACCTCTGGTACCCACTACAAGCCAGGCCAGCCTCCTACATTGGTTGTGCAGCGGTGGGATAAGTACTTGTAACTACTTACCACTTTGTCATTGTGTACTTTTCTTAAGAGAATAATATACAAAACAGTTCAGTGTATGTACACCTAACCAAAAAGTTTTGCTTTTCTCCTCTTAAACTTTTTACAAAGTTCTGAAAAGTTTGCTAAAAAGTTAGAATTTTTTTTTTCTCTGTTCTTTAAAAAGTTCTGAAACTTTTTCTTCCTTCTTACTATTTCTAAACCTTTTACTATCATGTCTGTAGGAGACTCTACTCTTAAAACGGTCAATACTAGTTATGACAATTTGAATTACAAGAGCCTACGGAGTCTCTTCTTAGATAGAGGTTTAGTGATAGGAAAGAACCCTACAAAAGAGTTTCTATTTAACATGCGTATTGTGAATGATGAGTCCCAAGCAGGCACATCAAATGAGAGGTTAATAGAAGGTTCCCATTCTGACTCAGGGGATCTCCTTGAGGGAGGTGGGGAATGTTCTGTACCAGATCTGCCCCCTAGCAGGACACCCAGTAATGTTGGTAGTAATGGAGGGTCCCATCACAGTAGGGGAGTCTTTATTCCTGGAGGCCAAGTTGCTAGGGTTCAGTCAGTTAGGGACAGATCTCCCTCTGTTGTTTACAATTTATCTTCTGTGTCCAAGCATTTCCAACTCAACCACCCTGAAGACAACATGTTAGAAAGGGAACTCAAAAAGTTGAAGGTTGAAGAGACCAGACTGAAGCTTAAACAGCAACAGCTGGCCTTAGACACGGAATCCCTAGACCTGGACAAGGAGAGACAGAGATTGGGGTTAGGACCCCATGGTGGCAGCAGCAGTATTCCTGATAGTAATCCTGTTAGAGAGCATGATTCCAGGAATCTGCACAAGATAGTTCCCCCTTACAAGGAGGGTGATGACATCAACAAGTGGTTTGCTGCACTTGAGAGGGCCTGTATGGTACAGGGGGTCCCACAAAGGCAGTGGGCTGCTATATTGTGGCTATCTTTCAATGGAAAGGGTAGGGATAAGCTCCTTACTGTTAGAGAAAGTGATGCTAACAATTTTGCAGTTTTGACGGATGCACTCTTGGATGGATTTGGCTTAACCACTGAACAATAGAGGATTAAGTTCAGAGACACCAGAAAAGAGTCCTCACAAGACTGGATAGACTTTGTTGACTGTTCAGTGAAGGCCTTGGAGGGGTGGTTACATGGAAGTACATTTTCTGACTATGAAAGCCTGTGTAATCTTATTCTGAGAGAGCATATTCTGAATAACTGTGTGTCTGACTTGTTACACCAATATCTAGTGGACTCAGATCTGACCTCTCCCCAAGAAGTGGGAAAGAAGGCAGACAAACGGGTTAGAACAAGAGTGAGCAGAAAAGTTCATACAGGGGGTGACAAAGATGGCAAGAAGAAGGATGGTAAATCTTCTGACAAGGGTGGGGACAAAAGTAAAACTGAGTCTTCATCAGGCCCACAAAAATCCTCTGGTGGGGGTGGTGGGTCCAAATCCTCTTCCAATAATCAACCTAAAAAGCCTTGGTGTTATTTGTGTAAAGTCAAAGGCCATTGGACAACTGATGCCAGTTGTCCAAAGAAAAACACCAAATCTCCCACTACCACAACCCCTACTGCAAATTCTAGTGCCCCTAGTAATAGCAGTGGTGGTGGGAGCAAACCTACAAATAGCCAATCCAAGGGAGTAGCTGGGCTCACTTTGGGTAACTTAGTTGGGGTTGGTCTTGTTAGGGAGACCACAGAAGCTGTGTTAGTCTCTGAAGGTGCCATTGATTTGGCCACCTTGGTTGCTTGTCCCCTTAATATGGATAAGTACAAGCAACTTCCCCTAATAAATGGTGTTGAGGTTCAGGCCTACAGGGACACAGGTGCCAGTGTTACCATGGTGATAGAGAAACTGGTACACCCTGAACAACACCTACTTGGTCAGCAGTACCAAGTGACAGACCCTCATAACAACACTCTTAGCCACCCCATGGCTGTTGTGAATCTCAACTGGGGGGGGGAGGTTACTGGTCCAAATAAAGTTGTGGTTGCCTCAGATTTACCTGTAGACTGTCTACTAGGGAACGATTTAGAGACATCAGCTTGGGCAGAAGTGGAGTTGGAGGCTCATGCAGCAATGCTGGGCATTCCTGGGCATATTTTTGCTTTGACAAGGGCTCAGGCCAAAAAGCAAAAAGGACAGGGTAACTTGGATCCTGGAACAATGGACCAAGTGCTCCCTAAAGCTAGGGGTAGCAAGGGTAAATCCCTACCCACTATCCCTCTCTCTAAAGATGATTCTCCTTCTGAGGAAGAAGAATTTCCTCCCTGTGCAGAACCTTCACAACCTGGCAGCAGACACTGCTGAGCTTTTGGGTGGAGGGGGGCCTGCCAGGGAGAAGCTGAGTGTGGCACAGCAAACCTGTCCCACATTAGAGGGTCTCAGACAGCAAGCTGTCAAACAGCAAAATGGGGATGTCAGTGACTCACATAGAGTTTACTGGGAGGACAACCTCTTGTACACCGAGGCAAGGGACCCAAAACCTGCAGCAGCCAGGAGATTGGTCATTCCCCTGCAGTACAGAGAGTTCCTCCTAACTCTTGCGCATGACATTCTTTTGGCTGGGCATTTGGGCCAGATCAAAACATGGGGAAGGCTTGTCCCCCGTTTCACTGGCCTAGGATGTCAGAGGACACTAAAGATTTTTGCAAGTCATGTGTGACCTGCCAAGCCAGTGGAAAGACTGGTGGCACACCAAAGGCTCCCCTTATTCCACTACCTGTGGTTGGGGTCCCCTTTGAAAGGGTAGGGGTTGACATAGTTGGCCCCCTTGACCCTCCTACTGCTTCAGGCAATAGGTTTATCTTGGTGGTTGTGGACCATGCCACAAGATATCCTGAAGCAATTCCTCTTAGGACC
This sequence comes from Pleurodeles waltl, assembly GCF_031143425.1. Taxonomy (NCBI): domain Eukaryota; kingdom Metazoa; phylum Chordata; class Amphibia; order Caudata; family Salamandridae; genus Pleurodeles; species Pleurodeles waltl. The sequence goes on along the minus strand of NC_090449.1, from coordinate 468,502,040 downwards.
ACTACAGGTCCTGCAGTGGCAAAGGCCCTCCTGGGAATCTTTTCCAGGGTGGGTTTCCCAAAAGAGGTTGTATCAGACAGGGGTAGCAACTTTATGACTGCATACTTCAAGGCTATGTGGAAGGAATGTGGTGTAACCTACAAATTCACCACACCTTATCATCCACAGCCTAATGGACTGGTATAGAGGTTTAATAAAACTCTCAAAGGTATGATAATGGGACTCCCTGAAAAACTCAGGAGGAGATGGGATGACCTGTTACCTTGCCTCATTTTTGCTTACAGGGAGGTACCCCAGAAAGGAGTGGGCTTCAGCCCCTTTGAACTCCTCTTTGGACACCCTGTAAGAGGTCCACTAACACTTGTGAAGGAGGGTTGGGAACAACCATTAAAAGCTCCCAAACAGGACTTAGTGGACTATGTACTTGGCCTAAGATCCAGAATGGCTGAGTACATGAAAAAGGCTAGTAAAAACCTTCAGGCCAGCCAAGAGCTCCAGAAGCAATGGCATGACCAGAGGCTGTTCTGATCCAGTACCAACCAGGACAGAAGGTGTGGGTATTGGAGCCTGTGGCCCCAAGAGCACTCCAGGACAAATGGAGTGGCCCCATCTAATTGTTGAGAAAAAGGGTGAGGTTTCCTATCTGGTAGACCTGGGCACTGCCAGGAGTCCCCTTAGGGTGATTCATGTCAACCGCCTAAAACCCTACTATGACAGGGCTGATCTCACCCTGCTCATGGCAACAGATGAGGGACAGGAAAAAGAGAGTGACCCTCTCCCTGATCTCTTTTCCACCACTGAAAATGATGCTTTAGTGGAGGGAGTAGTTTTGGCAGACTGTCTTACTGCAGAACAGAAAGACAACTGCATAAATCTCCTTGGACAATTTTCTGAACTCTTTTCAACTGTGCCAGGCACCACATCTTGGTGTGAACACACAATTGATACTGGAGACAGCCTGCCCATCAAAAGTAAAATCTATAGGCAGCCTGGCCCTGTCAGGGACTGCATAAAACAAGAGGTTCCGAAAATGCTTGATCTAGTAGTGGTTGAACCTTCTGAAAGCCCATGGGCGAGTCCTGTGGTGCTTGTACCAAAGCCTCAATCAAAAGATGGAAAAAGGGAGATGAGGTTTTGTGTAGACTACAGAGGTCTCAATCAGGTAACAAAAACTGATGCTCACCCTATACCCAGGGCAGATGATCTCATAGATACACCGGCATCTGCCAAGTATCTAAGCACCTTTGATTTGACTGCAGGGTATTGGCAGATCAAATTGGCTGAGGATGCTAAACCTAAAACTGCATTTTCAACTATAGGAGGGCACTACCAATTTACAGTGATGCCCTTTGGGTTGAAGAATGCTCCTGACACTTTTCAGAGGTTGGTGAACACAGTGCTGCAAGGGTTGGAGGCTTTTAGTGCAGCATATCTAGATGATATAGGTGTCTTTAGCTCCACCTGGGATGAGCACCTGGTCCACCTTTGAAAAGTTTTGGAGGCCCTGCAAAAGGCAGGCCTCACTATCAAGGCCTCAAAGTGCCAGATAGGGCAGGGAAAGGTGGTTCATCTGGGACACCTGGTAGGTGGAGAACAGATTTCACCACTGCAGGGGAAAATCGAGACAATCATGGATTGGGTTCCCCCTACAACCCAGACCCACGTGAGAGCCTTCCTAGGCCTCACTGGGTATTACAGGAGATTCATTAAAAACTATGGCTCCATAGCAGCCCCTCTTAATGATCTCACAAGTAGGAAGATGCCTAAGAAGGTACTGTGGACAGCTAGCTGTCAGAAAGCTTTTGAGGAGCTCAAACAGGCCATGTGCTCTGCACCTGTCCTAAAAAGCCCATGTTACTCCAAAAAATTAATTGATCAAACTGATGCATCTGAATTAGGGGTAGGCGCAGTCTTATCACAACTGAATTCTGAGGGCCAGGATCAACCAGTTGCTTTTATCAGCAGAAGGTTGACCCCTAGAGAAAAGCGTTGGTCTGTCATAGAGAGGGAGGCCTTTGCTGTGGTCAGGGCACTGAAAAAGTTGAGGCCACACCTGTTTGGTACTCACTTTATTGTTCAGACAGACCACAAACCTCTACTTTGGCTAAAACAAATGAAAGGTGAAAACCCTAAATTGTTGAGGTGGTCCATATCTCTACAGGGAATGCACTATACAGTGGAACATAGACCTGGGAGTAGCCACTCCAATGCAGATGGACTCTCCAGATATTTCCACTTAGACAATGAAGACTCATCAGGTCATGGCTAGTCTTATTGTCCTTCGTTTGGGGGGGGGGGGTTGTGTAGGAAAGTATCATCTTGCCTGGCATGTTACCCCCATATTTCACTGTATCAATGTTGTTTTAGTCTATGTGTCACTGGGACACTCCCAGGCAGAGCCCCAGTGCTCATAAGTATGTGCCCTGTATGTGTTCCCTGCGTGATGACTAACTGTCTCACTGAGGCTCTGCTAACCAGAACCTCAGTGGTTATGCTCTCTCTGCTTTCAAAATTTGTCACTAACAGGGTAGTGAATACATTTACCAATTCACATTGGCATACTGGTACACCCATATAATTCCCTAGTATATGGTACTGAGATACCCAGGGTATTGGGGTTCCAGGAGATCCCTATTGGCTGCAGCATTTCTTTTGCCACCCATAGGGAGCTCTGACAATTCTTACACAGGCCTGCCACTGCAGCCTGCGGGAAATAACATCCACGTTATTTCACAGCCATTTACCACTGCACTTAAGTAACTTATAAGTCACCTATATGTCTAACCTTCACCTAGTGAAGGTTGGGTGCAAAGTTACTTAGTGTGTGGGCACTCTGGCACTAGCCAAGATGCCCACACATCGTTCAGGGCAAATTCCCCGGACTTTGTGAGTGCGGGGACACCATTACACGTGTGCACTGTACATAGGTCACTACCTATGTACAGCGTCACAATGGTAACTCCGAACATGGCCATGTAACATGTCTAAGATCATGCAATTGTCACCCCAATGCCATTCTGGAATTGGGGGGAAAATTCCATGATCCCCCGGGTCTCTAGCATAGTCCCCGGGTACTGCCAAACTACCTTTCCGGGGTCTCCACTGCAGCTACTGTTGCTGCCAACGCCTCAGACAGGTTTCTGCCCTCCTGGGGTCCAGGCAGCCCTGGCCCAGGAAGGCAGAACAAAGGACTTCCTCTGAGAGAGGGTGTAACACCCTCTCCCTTTGGAAATAGGTAGGGGGGCTGGGGAGGAGTAGCCTCCCCCAGCCTCTGGAAATGCTTTGATGGGCACAGATGGTGCCCATCTCTGCATAAGCCAGTCTACACCGGTTCAGGGATCCCCCAGCCCTGCTCTGGCGTGAAACTGGACAAAGGAAAGGGGAGTGACCACTCCCCTGACCTGCACCTCCCATGGGAGGTGCCCAGAGCTCCTCCAGTGTGTCCCAGACCTCTGCCATCTTGGAAACAGAGGTGTTTGTGGCACACTGGACTGCTCTGAGTGGCCAGTGCCAGCAGGTGACGTCAGAGGCTCCCTCTGATAGGCTCTTACCTCTCTTGGTAGCCAATCCTCCTTCCTAGGTAGCCAAACCTCCTTTTCTGGCTATTTAGGGTCTCTGCTTTGGGGAATTCTTCAGATAACAAATGCAAGAGCTCACCAGAGTTCCTCTGCATCTCCCTCTTCACCTTCTGCCAAAGGATCGACCGCTGACTGCTCAGGACGCCTGCAAAACCGCAACAAAGTAGCAAGACGACTACTAGCAACGTTGTAGCGCTTCATCCTGCCAGCTTTCTCGACTGTTTCCAGGTGGTGCATGCTCTGGGGGTAGCCTGCCTCCTCTCCACACCAGGAGCTCTGAAGAAATCTCCTGTGGGTCGAAGGAATCTTCCCCCTGCAACTGCAGGCACCAAAAGACTGCATCACTGGTCTTCTGGGTCCCCTCTCAGCACATCGAGCGTGGTCCCTGGAACTCAGCAACTCTGTCCAAGTGACTGCCACAGTCCAGTGGCTCTTCAGTCCAAGTTCGGTGGAGGTAAGTCCTTGCCTCCCCACGCTAGACTGCATTGCTGGGTACCGCGTGATTTGCAGCTGCTCGGGCTCCTTTGCACTCTTCCAGGATTTCCTTCATGCACATCCAAGCCTGGGACCCCAACACTCCTTCCTGCAGTGCACAACCTCCTGAGTTGTCCTTCAGCATCGTGGGACTCCCTTTTGTGACTTCGGGTGGACTCTGGTTCACTTTTCTTCCAAGTGCCTGTTCAGGTACTTCTGTGGGTGCTGCCTGCTTCTGTGAGGGCTCCCTGAGTTGCTAGGCACCCCTCTGTCACCTCCTCCAAGTGGCGACATCCTGGTCCCTCCTGGGCCACAGCAGCACCCAAAAACCTCTACTGTGACCCTTGCAGCTAGCAAGGCTTGTTTGCGGTCTTTCTGCGTGGGAATACCCCTGCAAGCTTCAACACTACGTGGGACATCCATCCTCTAAAGGGGAAGTTCCTAGTCCTCTTCTTTCCTGCAGAACTCCAAGCTTCTTCCAACAGGTGGCAGCTTCCTTGCACCCTCAGCTGGCATTTCTTGGGCTCCTGCCCACTCTCGACACTAGTGAGACTATTGGACTTGGTCCCCTTGTCTTACAGGTACTCGGGTCCGGAAATCCACTGTTGTTGCATTGCTGGTGTTTTTTCTTCCTGCAGAATCCCCCTATCACGACTTCTGTGCTCTCTGGGGGTAGTAGGTGCACTTTACACCTACCTTACAGGGTCTTGGGGGGGCTATTTTTCTAACCCTCACTGTTTTCTTACAGTCCCAGCGACCCTCTACAAGCTCACATAGGTTTGGGGTCCATTCGTGGTTCGCATTCCACCTTTGGAGTATATGGTTTGTGTTGCCCCTATACCTATGTGCTCCTATTGCAATCTACTGTAATTTTACACTGCTTGCATTACTTTTCTTGCTATTACCTGCATAATTTTGGTTTGTGTACATATATCTTGTGTATATAACTTATCCTCATACTGAGGGTACTCACTGAGATACTTTTGGCATATTGTCATAAAAATAACGTACCTTTATTTTTAGTACTTCTGTGTATTGTGTTTTCTTATGATATTGTGCATATGACACCAGTGGTATAGTAGGAGCTTTACATGTCTCCTAGTTCACCTAAGCTGCTTCGCCATAGCTACCTTCTATCAGCCCAAGCTGCTAGAAACACCTCTTCTACACTAATAAGGGATAACTGGACCTGGCACAAGGTGTAAGTACCTCTGGTACCCACTACAAGCCAGGCCAGCCTCCTACATTGGTTGTGCAGCGGTGGGATAAGTACTTGTAACTACTTACCACTTTGTCATTGTGTGTTTTTCTTAAGAGAATAATATACAAAACAGTTCAGTGTATGTACACCTAACCAAAAAGTTTTGCTTTTCTCCTCTTAAACTTTTTACAAAGTTCTGAAAAGTTTACTAAAAAGTTAGAAAAAGTTTTTTCTCTGTTCTTTAAAAAGTTCTGAAACCTTTTCTTCCTTCTTACTATTTCTAAACCTTTTAATATCATGTCTGTAGGAGACTCTACTCTTAAAACGTCAATACTACTTATGACAATTTGAATTACAAGAGCCTAAGGAGTCTCTGCTTAGATAGAGGTTTAGTGATAGGAAAGAACCCTACAAAAGAGTTTCTATTTAACATGCGTATTGTGACTGATGAGTCCCAAGCAGGCACATCAAATGAGAGGTTAATAGAAGGTTCCCATTCTGACTCAGGGGATCTCCTTGAGGGAGGTGGGGAATGTTCTGTACCAGATCTGCCCCCTTGCAGGACACCCAGTAATGTTGGTAGTAATGGAGGTTCTCATCACAGTAAGGGAGTCTTTATTCCTGGAGGCCAAGTTGCTAGGGTTCAGTCAGTTAGGGACAGATCTCCCTCTGTTGTTTACAATTTATCTTCTGTGTCCAAGCATTCCCAACCCAACCACCCTGAAGACAACATGTTAGAAAGGGAACTCAAAAAGTTGAGGGTTGAAGAGACCAGACTGAAGCTTAAACAGCAACAGCTGGCCTTAGATACGAAATCTCTAGACCTGGAGAAGGAGAGACAGAGATTGGGATTAGGACCCCATGGTGGCAGCAGCAGTATTCCTGATAGTAATCCTGTTAGAGAGCATGATTTCCAGGAATCTGCACAAGATAGTCCCCCCTTACAAGGAGGGGGATGACATAAACAAGTGGTTTGCTGCACTTGAGAGGGACTGTATGGTACAGGGGGTCCCTCAAAGGCAGTGGGCTGCTATATTGTGGCTATCTTTCAATGGAAAGGGTAGGGATAACCTCCTTACTGTTAGAGAAAGTGATGCTAGCAATTTTGCAGTTTTGAAGGATGCACTCTTGGATGGATTTGGCTTAACCACTGAACAATAGAGGATTAAGTTCAGAGACACCAGAAAAGAGTCCTCACAAAACTGGATAGACTTTGTTGACTGTTCAGTGAAGGCCTTGGAGGGGTGGTTACATGGCAGTAAAGTATCTGACTATGAAAGCCTGTGTAATCTTATTCTGAGAGAGCATATTCTGAATAACTGTGTGTCTGACTTGTTACACCAATATCTAGTGGACTCGGATCTGACCTCTCCCCAAGAAGTGGGAAAGAAGGCAGACAAACGGGTCAGAACAAGAGTGAACAGAAAAGTTCATACATGGGGTGACAAGGATGGCAAGAAGAAGGATGGTAAATCTCCTGGCAAGGGTGGGGACAAGAGTAAAACTGAGTCTTCATCAGGCCCACAAAAATCCTCTGGTGGGGGTGGTGTGTCCAAATCCTCTTCCAATAATCAACCTAAAAAGCCTTGGTGTTATTTGTGTAAAGTCAAAGGCCATTGGACAACTGATGCCAGTTGTCCAAAGAAAAACACCAAATCTCCCACTACCACAACCCCTACTGCAAATTCTAGTGCCCCTAGTAATAGCAGTGGTAGTGGGAGCAAACCTACTAATAGCCAATCCAAGGGAGTAGCTGGGCTCACTTTGGGTAATTTAGTTGGGGTTGGTCTTGTTAGGGAGACCACAGAGGCTGTGTTAGTCTCCGAAGGTGCCATTGATTTGGCCACCTTGGTTGCTTGTCCCCTTAATATGGATAAGTACAAGCAACTTCTCCTAATACATGGTGTTGAGGTTCAGGCCTACAGGGACACAGGTGCCAGTGTTACCATGGTGATAGAGAAACTGGTGCACCCTGAACAACACCTACTTGGTCAGCAGTACCAAGTGACAGACCCTCATAACAACACTCTTAGCCACCCCGTGGCTGTTGTGAATCTCAACTGGGGGGGGGGGTTACTGGTCCAAAGAAAGTTGTGGTTGCCTCAGATTTACCTGTAGACTGTCTACTAGGGAACGATTTAGAGACATCAGCTTGGGCAGAAGTGGAGTTGGAGGCTCATGCAGCAATGCTGGGCATTCCTGGGCATATTTTTGCTTTGACAAGGGCTCAGGCCAAAAAGCAAAAAGGACAGGGTAACTTGGATCCTGGAACAATGGACCAAGTGCTCCCTAAAGCTAGGGGTAGCAATGGTAAATCCCTACCCACTATCCCTCTCTCTAAAGATGATTCTCCTTCTGAGGAAGAAGAATTTCCTCCTTATGCAGAACCTTCACAAGATGAGCTGGCAGCAGACACTGCTGAGCTTTTGGGTGGAGGGGAGCCTGCAGGGAGAAGCTGAGTGTGGCACAGCAAACCTGTCCCACATTAGAGGGTCTCAGACAGCAAGCTGTCAAACAGCAAAATGGGGATGTCAGTGACTCACATAGACTTTACTGGGAGGACAACCACTTGTACACCGAGGCAAGGGAACCAAAACCTGCAGCAGCCAGGAGATTGGTCATTCCCCTGAAGTACAGAGAGTTCCTCCTAACTCTTGCGCATGACATTCCTTTGGCTGGGCATTTGGGCCAGATCAAAACATGGGAAAGGCTTGTCCCCCGTTTCACTGGCCTAGGATGTCAGAGGACACTAAAGATTTTTGCAAGTCTTGTGTGACCTGCCAAGCCAGTGGCAAGACTGGTGGCACACCAAAGGCTCCCCTTATTCCACTACCTGTGGTTGGGGTCCCCTTTGAAAGGGTAGGGGTTGACATAGTTGGCCCCCTTGACCCTCCTACTGCTTCAGGCAACAGGTTTATCTTGGTGGTTGTGGACCATGCCACAAGATATCCTGAAGCAATTCCTCTAAGGACCACTACAGGTCCTGCAGTGGCAAAGGCCCTCCTGGGAATCTTTTCCAGGGTGGGTTTCCCAAAGGAGGTTGTATCAGACAGGGGTAGCAACTTTATGACTGCATACTTCAAGGCTATGTGGAAGGAATGTGGTGTAACCTACAAATTCACCACACCTTATCATCCACAGCCTAATGGACTGGTATAGAGGTTTAATAAAACTCTCAAAGGTATGATAATGGGACTCCCTGAAAAACTCAGGAGGAGATGGGATGTCCTGTTACCTTGCCTCCTTTTTGCTTACAGGGAGGTACCCCAGAAAGGAGTGGGCTTCAGCCCCTTTGAACTCCTCTTTGGATACCCTGTAAGAGGTCCACTAACACTTGTGAAGGAGGGTTGGGAACAACCTTTAAAAGCTCCCAAACAGGACATGGTGGACTATGTACTTTAAAGAAAATTGAGAGCACATAGGAAGCAAGTCATAGGATATGGGCGCTCACAGTGAGTCAATATAATAGCATTAACATTCCAATTTTAACATGGTGCTCCTGGCAAGAGGATCTTCCTAACTCCTCTAATGTTTCCAGGGAAACTCACAATGACAAAACACAGCTGTCAGGGCACCCATGAATCTATAATTCCAAGTAAGTAATATATCAATATGTAATGTATAATGGCATTAATACCATGGAGAGTTTCAAGCTCAATTTATTGTTCAACAAAAAAGTTCATCATAGTAACCACAGAATTGTCCTTTGACATCCATGTTCATGTAGTAAACACAGTATTGAAGTCAGTATCCATGTAGCACATACAGCCACAGCCAACACGTGTTTCGTCCTATGAGAACAGTACTCTCACGGACTTCATCAGGGCTGAAATAAAATGAGAACAGTCACTAATTCATAACATGTGTACAGAACCGTCAAGAGCAGACCATAAAGTATATCTTATCGTGACAATTTGTGAGATCCTAAAACGAAAACATGTAATTTGTGACTTCTTGTGATCATTCATCTGGTGGGAACTAACATATAGTCCCATCACCACAATAAAATTATTAAAATTATCACAAAATATGATAACATTGCCTATAAAGTTAAAGCACAAAATGGGAATATATATATGAATAACCCATGTGTACAAAGTTTGATCACAATATGAGTGTGCATGTTTCCAAAGTCCAAAGAAAAGTCACCCCAGACACCCAGTCAACACCAAAGTGCGCAATGTAATAATAGCTTGCCCAGTGTAAGATAACAGAAACACCACCAGAGCCCTTCATAATAAACAGTGAAAAACCCATAAATCGAAACATACCTTAACTCAAATTATATCTACATGTATAACCAGTATCATTAAGAACCGTCCAGAGTCTGTGGAAAATAATCATAGATCCACTATATAATCCACTAAGTCTCCTACATGTCTAAATAGAAAAACGTCCCCAAATAAGGGTACAAGCAAATGTGACCAAAAGGTCCCAGACTGACCTGAGTAAAATATATATAATATCCAACATTAGGATGCAAATGAAGTATTCAAGAACCGTTTGATAAGTATGCAGAGTGAAGAAAGAAATCGGAAAGAAAAATTATTATATGCTGCAATTGAGGCATGCTAAATATAAATCAACACGATTAGGAAATATCCCCAAAAGTAATAATGAGACATCAAGTCACCAGGTCCCCAATAACCAAATTCAGTATCTCACCTATCGTATACGTAAGTAGCCATCATCAAGAAAGGCAACGACCGCGGTCGAAATCCCCCCGCGGCGTCCTCTGTATCGGTACATTAATCTCGAACGTCGAACTAACGGAGGAGGATAGAAATTTAAAACCTCCGCGCGTTGGTAGTGAAGTAATAGAAAATGGACTAACCCATGAGTATGGGCGCCATCTTAGAAAAGGAGAGAAGGACCAACCTTCAACAGGACACGAGAGGAAAAGAAGGACTATCTCCCGTAATGGGCGTCATTTTGGAACTGCATATACCCCGAGCTTGATGTATGTTAATAATCGATATATACAACAAAAACATAACGAATAAATAAGTATCCTCCCAAATTCTTATTAGCCTAAGTCATGCAATAAAGCAAAAATTGTAAGGAATTCCTTAAATTGCATACCGCCACCATCCGTGTCAAGATAATGGCCTATGGGGAGAACTCCTTCCCCCAAGATATCTGGTTGTAACCATACAATTTTTGCTTTATTGCATGACTTAGGCTAATAAGAATTTGGGAGGATACTTATTTATTCGTTATGTTTTTGTTGTATATATCGATTATTAACATACATCAAGCTCGGGGTATATGCAGTTCCAAAATGACGCCCATTACGGGAGATAGTCCTTCTTTTCCTCTCGTGTCCTGTTGAAGGCTGGTCCTTCTCTCCTTTTCTAAGATGGCGCCCATACTCATGGGTTAGTCCATTTTCTATTACTTCACTACCAACGCGCGGAGGTTTTAAATTTCTATCCTCCTCCGTTAGTTCGACGTTCGAGATTAATGTACCGATACAGAGGACGCCGCGGGGGGATTTCGACCGCGGTCGTTGCCTTTCTTGATGATGGCTACTTACGTATACGATAGGTGAGATACTGAATTTGGTTATTGGGGACCTGGTGACTTGATGTCTCATTATTACTTTTGGGGATATTTCCTAATCGTGTTGATTTATATTTAGCATGCCTCAATTGCAGCATATAATAATTTTTCTTTCCGATTTCTTTCTTCACTCTGCATACTTAGGAAACGGTTCTTGAATACTTCATTTGCATCCTAATGTTGGATATTATATATATTTTACTCAGGTCAGTCTGGGACCTTTTGGTCACATTTGCTTGTACCCTTATTTGGGGACGTTTTTCTATTTAGACATGTAGGAGACTTAGTGGATTATATAGTGGATCTATGATTATTTTCCACAGACTCTGGACGGTTCTTAATGATACTGGTTATACATGTAGATATAATTTGAGTTAAGGTATGTTTCGATTTATGGGTTTTTCACTGTTTATTATGAAGGGCTCTGGTGGTGTTTCTGTTATCTTACACTGGGCAAGCTATTATTACATTGCGCACTTTGGTGTTGACTGGGTGTCTGGGGTGACTTTTCTTTGGACTTTGGAAACATGCACACTCATATTGTGATCAAACTTTGTACACATGGGTTATTCATATATATATTCCCATTTTGTGCTTTAACTTTATAGGCAATGTTATCATATTTTGTGATAATTTTAATAATTTTATTGTGGTGATTGGACTATGTACTTTGCCTAAGATCCAGAATGGCTGAGTACATGAAAAAGGCTAGTAAAAACCTTCAGGCCAGCCAAGAGCTCCAGAAGCAAATGCATGACCAGAAGGCTGTTCTGATCCAGTACCAACCAGGACAGAAGGTGTGGGTATTGGAGCCTGTGGCCCCAAGAGCACTGCAGGACAAATGGAGTGGGCCCCATCTAATTGTTGAGAAAAAGGGTGAGGTTACCTATCTGGTAGACCTGGGCACTGCCAGGAGTCCCCTTAGGGTGATTCATGTCAACCGCCTAAAACCCTACTATGACAGGGCTGATCTCTCCCTGCTCATGGCAACAGATGAGGGACAGGAAAAAGAGAGTGACCCTCTCCCTGATCTCTTTTCCACCACTGAAAATGATGCTTTAGTGGAGGGAGTAGTTTTGGCAGACTGTCTTACTGCAGAACAGAAAGACAACTGCATAAATCTCCTTGGACAATTTTCTGAACTCTTTTCAACTGTGCCAGGCACCACATCTTGGTGTGAACACACAATTGATACTGGTGACAGCTTGCCTGTCAAACGTAAAATCTATAGGCAGCCTGACCATCTCAGGGACTGCATAAAACAAGAGGTTCAGAAAATGCTTGATCTAGGAGTGGTTGAACCTTCTGAAAGCCCATGGGTGAGTCCTGTGGTGCTTGTACCAAAGCCTCACTCAAAAGATGGAAAAAGGGAGATGAGGTTTTGTGTAGACTACAGAGGTCTCAATCAGGTAAGAAAAACTGATGCTCACCCTATACCCAGGGTATAGGTGCATCTATCTACTCATAGATACACCGGCATCTGCCAAGTATCTAAGCACCTTTGATTTGACTGCAGGGTATTGGCAGATCAAATTGGCTGAGGATGCTAAACCTAAAACTGCATTTTCAACTATAGGAGGGCACTACCAATTTACAGTGATGCCCTTTGGGTTGAAGAATGCACCTGGCACTTTTCAGAGGTTGGTGAACACAGTGCTGCAAGGGTTGGAGGCTTTTAGTGCAGCATATCTAGATGATATAGCTGTCTTTAGCTCCACCTGGGATGAGCACCTGGTCCACCTTTGGAAAGTTTTGGAGGCCCTGCAAAAGGCAGGCCTCACTATCAAGGCCTCAAAGTGCCAGATAGGGCAGGGAAAGGTGGTTCATCTGGGACACCTGGTAGGTGGAGAACAGATTTCACCACTGCAGGGGAAAATCCAGACAATCATGGATTGGGTTCCCCCTACAACCCAGACCCAGGTGAGAGCCTGCCTAGGCCTCACTGGGTATTACAGGAGATTCATTAAAAACTATGGCTCCATAGCAGCCCCTCTTAATGATCTCACAAGTAAGAAGATGCCTAAAAAGGTACTGTGGACAGCTAGCTGTCAGAAAGCTTTTGAGGAGCTCAAACAGGCCATGTGCTCTGCACCTGTCCTAAAAAGCCCATGTTATTCCAAGAAATTCATTGATCAAACTGATGCATCTGAATTAGGGGTAGGGGCAGTCTTATCACAACTGAATTCTGAGGGCCAGGATCAACCAGTTGCTTTTATCAGCAGAAGGTTGACCCCTAGAGAAAAGCATTGGTCTGTCATAGAGAGGGAGGCCTTTGCTGTGGTCTGGGCACTGAAAAAGTTGATGCCACACCTGTTTGGTACTCACTTTATTGTTCAAACAGACCACAAACCTCTACTTTGGCTAAAACAAATGAAAGGTGAAAACCCTAAATTGTTGAGGTGGTCCATATCTCTACAGGGAATGCACTATACAGTGGAACATAGACCTGGGAGTAGCCACTCCAATGCAGATGGACTCTCCAGATACTAGTGACTTGTTGGTGCTGCTTGGGACCTTGCCCCATACTTACCTTACCTCCAGAAGATTGGTCCTGTAAGTCGCTGCTAAGTACCCCTATGCAGTATATGTTTCCCCCCATAGGATAACAATACCGCTCCAGAATTTCAATGTGCACATTTTTAAAGTCTGTAAAAATGTATATCTCGAACAGTACTTACCTGATTCCAATTATCTTGGTATCTAAATTCATATAAAAATCTGTGTTATTTTTATAATTTGGTGTCGGATTTCATTATGGAGTGTGTGTCTCACTTACTGTATGTATGAGTGTGAGCCTCACATGCTTAGCACTACCCTCTGATATGCCTAACTGCTCGCCCACACTTCCACAAAAGAGAACACAGTCTACACTACCCTACCTAGGGCTGTCTCACCCCAAAGCACTACCGCTGTGCCTGCTTGAGGCACTTGGGATCACCCTTGGTGTGCCCTTACACTCATAGGTCTTCGGGACAAACTTACCAGTGTATCTATCAACAAATCTTTTTTTTCTGGTGGCTAGATTGACATTAGGACCCTTTCCCCTGAGAACTGTTTTGGGGGCTTTGGCAGAATTCTTTTTTTATCTCCTTCTTCTGGTGGGAACCCTGGACACCCTTTTGGGAGTACCCCCAGATGCGTTCTTGGACACTTTGGTGCTGACCCAGAGGTCCACCTCCCCAGCAAGCGTCCTGGGCTCAGTCAGCTTGCTGTCTACTTGATGTTGGTGCAGCTCTGTAAAACAGGAATTGCCCATGTGCTTTCTCAGAATTAGGTTGTACAGCCAAAACAATCACCCACATTGCTGCCCCTCACCCAGCCATTCAGTGCCTTGCTGGAATAATTTAAGAAGTCCACCCAGGACTTGTGGGCATGGCAGTCTCTAAATCGCTGACTGTATTTCTAAGGGGTCAGCCCAAATTTGGAAAGAAAAATGGCCTTCATGGGGCATGGTTGGTCTAATCCTCTGCCTCTATCATAAGGAGTGTGTCCCTCCCCACCATGGGCATGTACCTCCACAAGCTACCCCCAGTACTCCTCTGGGGCCTTGCCTACACTCAGAGCTACCTCATGTACTGAGAACTATTTATCAATATCATATTCCACCACATAAATGGGCACCAGGTCCTACGGCATGCAGACCCTCTACCTCTCCAGTGGGCACTACTGGTACGCTGTCACCAATATTTCTTGGACTCTATCTGTTTTGCTCTTGCGTCCAGCTCCTTGAGACTGAGCTCATGGGTCGGCCTTCTCTCCTCCATGGCCAGTCTCTTTTCTTCCTAAGCTCCCTCAGCCTTAGCTTTCTCCTTCTTTAGTTTTAGCTAGGCTAGCTACAGCTTGACCGTCCTCTCTTCTTTACAGTCCCCCAGCTCCTGTGGGGTCAGGTCCCTGGCAGACACACTGCTACTTGGTCCTTCCTGGGCATCTGGGGCATCCTGGTCATCTGTTGGTGTTGAGTTGGACTCTCCTGGCTGTTCAGGACCCTGAACTGGGTCCCTTTTCTCCTCCTCTGTTTGTGATCCCCCATCTCATTATCATCCACATCATCCTCTCCTGAGGTGGGTTGCCAGCGCAGCACCTCCTCAAAAGCCCTGAGAGCTACCTGGAGATCAAGTTTGATAGCCCTCTTGTCTACTTCCAGGCCCGTCTGTTTACAGAGTTTCAGCAGCTCAGCCCTGCTGAGAGTGTCATAGTTGCACAGATCCATCTCCATGGTGAAAAAGGAATGTAGGACACTTAAATTTAGAAAGGAGAGAACACAGCCAATGGAAAACTAAGCCAAATTTTTCAAAAAGGGCCATTCTGAAGTCAAAATATTTATTTGAGATTTTTGTGTGACACAAGTCACTGTATGACACTTCACAAACGCAAGTCCTGATCCACATCGCTGAACACCAATGTTAAAAATTGTGAGCTCTGGCAAAACAACATCCACAGTCCCTTGAAGGGTGAACCACAAAAAGTCACTAAATTAATCTGTGTTTAACCCTGGGTGGCTTGACGCAAAAAGCAGTCAGGCTTAATTTAGAGGCAATTTGTAAAGTATCTATGCAGCACACAAACAGCAATAAAGTGAAAACACACACAAGAAGAATCCCACTACATTTTAATAGATTATTTTACATCAAAATGACAAGACTCTGATGAGTAGACCCAGTTGTAGGAAGGTAGTCTCTTTCTAGCCTTGTTACCCCCACTTTTGGCCTGTTTGTGAGTATATGTCAGGGTGTTTTTACTGTCTCACTGGGATCCTGCTAGCCAGGGCCCAGTGCTGATAGTGAAAACCCTATGTTGTCTGTGTGTTTGATATGTGTCACTGGGATCCTGCTAGCCAGGGCCACAGTGCTCATAAGTTTGTGGCCTATTTGTGTTCCCAGTGTGATGCCTAACTGTCTCACTGAGGCTCTGCTAACCAGAACCTCAGTGGTTATGCTCTCTCTGCTTTCCAAATTTGTCACTAACAGGCTAGTGATTAAATTTACCAATTCACATTGGCATGCTGGTACACCCATATAATTCCCTTGTATATGGTACTTAGGTAACCATGGTATTGGGGTTCCATGAGATCCCTATGGGCTGCAGCATTTCTTTTGTCAACCATAGGGAGCTCAGACAATTCTTACACAGGACTGCCACTGCAGCCTGAGTGAAATAACGTCCACGTTATTTCATAGCCATTTTTCACTGCACATAAGTAACTTATAAGTCACCTATATGTCTAAACCTCACTTGGTGAAGGTTAGGTGCCAAGTTACTTAGTGTGTGGGCACCCTGGCACTAGCCAAGGTGCCCGCACATTGTTCAGGGCAAATTTCACCGAACTTTGTGAGTGCGGGGACACCATTACACGCGTGCACTGCACATAGGTCACTACCTATGTGTAGCGTCACAATGGTAACTCCGAACATGGCCATGTAACATGTCTAAGATCATGGAATTGTCACCCCAATACCATTCTGGTATTGGGGGGACAATTCCATGATCCCCTGGGTCTCTAGCGCAGAACCCGGGTACTGCCAAACTTCCTTTCTGGGGTTTCCACTGCAGCTGCTGCTGCTGCCATCCCCTCAGACAGGATTCTGCCCTCCTGGGGTCTGGACAGCCCAGTCCCAGGAAGGCAGAACAAAGGATTTCCTCTGAGAGAGGGTGTTACACCCTCTCTCTTTGGAAATAGGTGTGAAGGGCTGGGGAGGAGTAGCCTCCCCCAGCCTCTGGAAATGTTTTGATGGCCACAGATGGTGCCCATCTCTGCATAAGCCAGTCTACATCGGTTCAGGGATCCCCCAGCCCTGCTCTGGCGTGAAACTGGACAGAGGAAAGGGGAGTGACCACTCCCCTGACATGCACCTCCTATGGGAGGTGCCCAGAGCTCCTCCAGTGTGTCCCAGACCTCTGCCATCTTAGATTCAGACGTGTTGGGGCACAATGGACTGCTCTGAGTGGCCAGTGCCAGCAGGTGACGTCAGAGCCCCCTCCTGATAGGTGCTTACCTCTCTTGGTAGCCAAACCTCCTTTCTTGGTAGCCAAACCTCCTTTTCTGGCTATTTAGGGTCTCAACTCTGGGCTATTCCTCAGATTACGAATGCAAGAGCTCATCAGAGTTCCTCTGCACTTCCCTCTTCGACTTCTGCCAAGGATCGACCGCTGACTGCTCCAGGACGCCTGCAAAACCGCAAAAAAGTAGCACGACAACCACCAGCAACATTGTGATGCCTCATCCTGCTGGCTTTCTCAACTGTTTCCTGGTGGTGCATGCTCTGAGGGCTGTCTGCCTTCACCCTGCACTGGAAGCCAAGAAGAAATCTCCCCTGGGTTGACAGAATCTTCCCCCTGCCAATGCAGGCACCAAATTACTGCATCACCGGTCCTCTGGATCCCCTCTCATCCTGACGAGCGTGGTCCCTGGAACACAAGAGCTGGGTCCAAGTGTCTCCCACAGTCCAGTGGCCCTCCTGTCCAAATTTCGTGGAGGTAAGTCCTTGCCTCCCCACACCAGACAGCAAACCTGTGTACTGCGTGATTTGCAGCTGCTCCGGTTTCTGTGCACTTCTCCAAGGATTCGTTTGTGCACAGCCTAGCCCAGCTCCCCAGCACTCCGTCCTGCAGTACTCAACCCGACATCGTGTGACCCTCCTTTTGTGACTTGAGTTCACAGATCTTCTAAGTGCCTGTTCCGGTACTTCTGCGGGTGCTGCCTGCTTCTGCGGGGGCTCTCTGAGTTGCTGAGCGCCCCCGTCTCCTCCTCCAAGGGGCGACATCCTGGTCCTTCCTGGTCCCCAGCAGCACCCAAAAACCTCCACCGCGACTCTTGCAGCTAGCAAGGCTTGTTTGCGGTATTTCTGCCTGGAAACACTTCTGCAACATCCAGCACGCCGTGGGACATCTTTCATCCAAAGGAGAAGTTCCTAGCCCTTTTAGTTGTTGCAGAATCTTCGGCTTCTTCCACCTGGAGGCAGCCCTTTTGCACCTTCATCCGGGGTTTCCTGGGCTCCTGCCCCCCCTGGACACTACTGCGACTCTTGAACTTGGTCCCCTTCCTTTACAGGTCCTCAGGTCCAGGAATCCATATTCAGTGTTTTGCTGGTGCTTGTGGTTTTTGCAGAATCCCCTATCACGACTATTGTGTCTTTCTGGGGTGGTAGGGTAACTTTACTCCTACTTCTCAGGGTCTTGGGGTGGGGTATTTTGGACACCCTTATTGTTTTCTCACAGTCCCAGCGACCCTCTACAATCTCCCATAGGTCTGGGGTCCATTCGTGATTCGCATTCCACTTTTGGAGTATATGGTTTGCGTTGCGTTGCCCCTAGACCTATGTTTACCTATTGCATCCTATTGTGATTCTACATTGTTTGCACATTGATGCAATAGGCCTAGTGGCAACACAAACCATATACTAAGTAAGTGGAATGCAAACCATGAATGCACCCCTAGACAAGTTTAGTGTGTAGAAAGTCGCTGGGAGTGTAAGAAAACACTAAGGGTGTAAAGGAGACCCCACCCCAGGACCCAGGAAAGTAGGAGTAAAGTACTCCTATTTCCCCCAAAACACACGGAAGTCGTGATAAAGGCATTTGCAAGGACCACAACAAACTGCAAAGCACTGAAGACAGATTCTTGGACCTGAAGACCTGTAAAGGAAGGGGATCAGGTCCAAGAGTCACTAAAGTGTCCAGGGGGGCAGGAGCCCACTAAACCCCGGATGAAGGTGCAAAATGGCTGCCTCCGGTTGGAAGAAGATGCTGTTTTGCATCAACGAAAGGAGGTAGGAGGTTCTGCGTTGTGCAGGCGATGTCCCACAGAATGCTGTAGGATGCAGAGTTGTTTCCTTGGCAAAATACTGCAAACAAGCCTTGCTACCTGCAAGAGACGTGGTTGAAGAAAAAGGGTGCTGCCCGGACCCAGGAAGGACCAGGATGTCGCCACTCAGGAGGGTAGACAGAGGGGCCCTTAGCAACATATAGAGCCCACTGGAAGGAGGGAACCACCCGCAGGGGTCCTTGAACACGGGTTCAAGAAGACTGAACACAGTGGTCTTCTCAACACTGCAAAGAGACGTCCCACGACACCAGAGGTCAACTCAGGGAGTTGAGCATCGCAGGACAGAGTGCTGGGGACCTAGTCTCAGCTGTGCATGCAGGATTTCTTGGAAATGTGCACGGAAGCCCTTGTAGCTGCAGATCATGAGGAGCACAGGATTGCTGTCTGGGGAGGGGAGGCAATGACTTACCACCTCCAAATTCGGACAGTTGGACCCCTGACAGTCGGGGTCACTTGGGTCCAACACCTGTGTTCCAGGGGCCATGCTTATCAGGATGAGAGGGGACCCAGAGTACCAGAGAGGCTGTAGTTTGGTGCCTGCTGGAGCAGGGGGAAGATTTTGTTGACCCACGGGAGATTTCTTCGTGGCTTTCAGTGCAGGGTGAAGGCAAGCAGCCCCCAGACCAGGCACTACCAGGAAACAGGCGAGAAAGCCGGCAGGATTAGGCGCTACAAAGTCGCTGGTAGTCTTCTGGCTACTTTGTTGTAGTTTTGCAGGCATCCTGGAGCAGTCAGAGGTAGATCCTTGGCAGAAGTCGAAGAGAGAAGTGCAGAGGAGTCCTGATGGATTCTTGCAAGTCGTAATCTGAAGAGCAGCCCACAGGAGAGACCCTAAATAGCCCTGAGAGGAGGACTGGCTACCTACCCTAAACTGACTTGCGTATCTACATTTACGCCATTATCAAATACTGTCAAGAAAATAATCAACAAAAGATGGGCTGTTCTGTGTAGTGGAGGTGAGAACATCTCAAAACCACTCTTTGCTTTCAAAAGGACCACCAACATTAAAGATATGTTGGTCCACACTCGACCTAGATCCCTCGTTGCCTCGATCAGACAAAGGTCCTTGTGGGATCTTCCCCCGGTTAAGGACCATTTTCCGTGTGGAAACTGTAATGTATGTCCTCTCACTAAACGGATAGAGACCCTTGATTTAGAACCTATACTGACATGGCAACTGTTGAAACATACCAATTGTAACACTAGCAATTGCATTTATTTGATCAACTGCCCGTCCAATTTTCGGTATGTAGGGATGACTACAAGAGCAGTCAAAGTTAGGATAAATGAACACCGCAGCAACATCCGATTTGGACGTGCCACAACTAAACTTAGCATCCACTTTACAGAAGCTAATCATACTCCAGATGACATGTGGTGGGTCGTGTTGCAAATGTTTGTACAGAAAGAGATCCCTCGCCTCTTGGAACTTGAACAGCGCTGGGTCTATAGACTTAACACTCATCTCCAAGGGTTAAATGATGAGATTCCATGGTTTAACCTTTCCCTTTAAACGTTTTCATGACCCAGTAGTTACCCATTTCTTTGATCGCCGATGGATTGACTAAGACTGATGTTGTAGTCTGCCATGTGGACATTGGGACCACCATAGGAGTTGAAGGATAATTCATCGTCAGGTTGGTTCACCAACCGTTATAATATCATTACTACATATTTTTTTGTTGTTCAACGCCTCCATCCTCATGTAGATTTATCAGGTTACTTTGACCCATTAACTATCTTTGATTCGAGCTTAAGATGGCCGCCACATTCCTTCGTAGCAGCAATAGCTTCTAGGTTCCCTGCTTCTATTTCCATGATAACACGCTTCAGCTCGAATTTGCCGCGCATGTCTGAGTAGCCTAGCAACGGTAACAGGAAACTGTTGCTCGTACGTTCCAGATCCCTGGTATTTATATCCCCTGACGAGCGGCTCCCATTATGTTCGGGAGCGCAGCAGGGGTAGGTGACACACGCCACACCGGGTACCTTAAATGTGAGTACCAGCATGCTGTTGCAGTCCGCTTGCTTTCTGCAGGATTTACAAGCCTGACACGGATCCCGAAGCTCGGGATCTGTGGTGTCACTTTTGCTCTGTGCTACTTTTTGATGAGATATTCCCATGATTCGGATTTCGAATCGGGCACCTTTACTATTAGATCACACCATCTCCTACGTGAATTTTCGGATGCACTTAGCCTTGAGACATGATTTTGGCGTTTGTATTGCATTCTTTAGTATGGTATATCCCTGTAACATGACTACTTAGTATTTACTGGGTATAATTAAGGACCTGTACCTTGTAACCGTCGTCATGCACATCGAGTTATGACTATTTGAATGACTGGATTTGTGTTGTGATTGTTATCAGTAATTATTACTGCAATAACGTGTTTTCTAGAATCCAAATGCAATTGACCAGAAGATGTTTTCAGATTGTAAACACTCTCTGCTCCAATATGAATCAAGCTCTTATTCATATGATAACAGAAATATTAGTTCTTCTTTTGTCTTTATTTACTATATGACCAGATTTGTTGTAGACCTGGCTACTAGTCTGCGTGATCCCATGAAGCCCGTTCACTAGTTGGGATGGTAAGCTCTCCTAAACTTATTGAGCATGGATTGCTACCATCCACTTTATCACCTTTGTGTTGCACGGTTTGTCACTCCTATTTTTTTATTTTACTGCTTGGTCAATTTGTTTGGGTAATTAATATGACAACGATGTGTTGATGAAGAAGTTATGCAGTGTTAATTTTTTTCCTTCATATTTCTAGGGCGACTAATAGGAACGTCAAGTCCGGGTTAAAATGAACTCTTGTAAGTGACTGGTGACGTTTTGACTGTGAATATCAGAGTGCAGGAGTCTTATTGTTGTTTTGCAAATGGGGAAGTGTTATGATATACTAGGTCCTGAAGAAGCGTAACAGACGCAAAACATGTCGACCTTATTTTTGAGGAATGTCGGGTAACCACTGACTTCCTGGACGCCCTATATGTATTTTTTAGTGAGTGTTAGAGCATTATCTCTATTTTCACTCCTATATTTCTTTTAATCTTGGCCATTACCCAACATCAGTGAATAAATAAATACCCAGTGAAGGTTCTGAGCCAATTTTATCTTCTATTTACCTCTCCATCTCCCTCCGGACCCAGATCTGGGTTCTGTGGCATCATCGAGAAAAGATCTCCGGCAAAGAGCCCCTTCTGGGGGAGCCCGTCAGACATTGCAGCGCCGGTCTGACGAGGAGCCGTCCGATGATGAAGCATGACACCCAATAGGGTGTGTGAGGACTCGTGCTCCTATTAATTAGGACCCCCTTATTTTCTTCATCCTTCTTTTGGAACAGTGTATTTTGTTATAATACTACCTACCCAGGTATGTACCTATCAGGAGGAGTCTCTGACGTCACTTGTTGGCACTGGCCACTCAGAGGCCCCCAGAGTGTCCTCACACCTCTGAAAACAAAACAAAATGGCAGAGGTCTGAGACATACATGCACTACACAGGCATACACATTTATGCCACAAACTATGAGCACTGGGGTCCTGGCTAGAAGGATCTCAGTGAGACAGGCAAAAACATACTGACATACATGTAAAATTGGGGGTAACATGCCAAGAAAGATAGTACTTTCCTACACATGGAATTTCCGGACTTCCCTGCCCTAGCTCCAGGTTGGCTGTAGTGACAATGAGAAGTTATTAGGCCCTTTGTTCGAAAAAAGAGCATAGGCTGCTCTGGTGCAAAAGTGGTGGTGCTCAGCTCTGCCCTGCAGGAGACTGGCCTGGTTTGTAGTGGGTACCTTGGGTACTTGCACCTTAAACCAGGTCCAGTTATCCCTTATTATTGAAGTAGTAGTGTTCTAGTAGCTTAGGCTGATAGACGTAGTTATAGCAGAGCAGCTTAGGCTGAACTAGGAGCAATGCAAAGCTCCTGCAATACCAATTGTAGTTACACAGTACTTATACACAAGTAAAGACAATACTCAGTGTTACCAAAAATAAAGGTATTTATTTAGGTGGCACAGTACCAAAAATATCTTAGAGACAATACTCCTTCTGGAGGTAAGTATTGTACATTAAATATCCACTAGACATCAAAATAAGACAAGCAAATAGTCATAGAACAATGCAAGCAATAGGAAATGCTATAGATTTGCGATGGGAGGAAATAGGTCTAGGGGCAACACAAACCATATGCTAAGAAAGTGGGATGCGAATCACGAATTCCCCTCTAGACAAGTGTAGTGTGTGCAGAATTGCTGGGAGAGTAAGAATACAGTAAAGGTATGTAAATTACCCCACCACAGAGACGCAGGAGTAAAGTACTGCAAGTTTCCTTAGGACACACTATACCTCGTGATTGGGATTTTGCAGCAGCCAACCAAGTCTGCAAAGAACAACTGCAGGATTCCTGGACCTGAAGACCTGCAAAGGAAGGGGACAAAGTCCAGAAGTCGAAAGAAGTTCCAGGAAGGACAGGAGCCTCTGCCAACCCAGAAAAGGGTGCAAAAGAAGAGTCCCCGGTTAGTCGATAACTGCAGGAATGCACCCTAGGAAGATGCCAGCTGGTTCCTGCAAGATGCAAATGTGTCCCACGGCGTGAAGATCGATTGCGATGTGATTTTGTGTTGGAAGTCGCCAACATGCCTTGGCTATGACAAAAGTGCGTTTTGTGCCAAAATGGTGCTGGATGGACCCAGGAGGGATCTGGGGGCTTCAACTCTGTGAGGAGGAAGAGGGGGCCCTCAGCACTTTAGAGAGCCCTCAAGATGCCAGCCAGCACCCCCAGAGGTCCCAGCACAGGCGGACAAATGAGGTGCAAACTGCAGTTGATGCAGCACAACAAAAGAAGATCCCACGCCCCTGGAGAACAACTCAGCGAGTTGAGCGTCACAGGATGGAGTACTGGGGACCTGGGCCAGGCTGTGCACAAAGGAATTTGGCAAAGAGTGCACAGAGGCCTCAGGAGATGAAGAAGACAGTACACAGGGGTACCATCGCTCTTGGGGAAGGCAAGGTCTTACCTCCTCCAAATTGTGTCAGCAGGACCTCAGGACAGTCTATGTCGATGATGTCCACCCTCTGTGTCCTTAGGGGCACGCTCATCATTTTGATAGGAGTCCAAGGGTACCGGTCATCGTCTTGGAAGGTGCCTGCTTGGAGCAGGGGAGTGACTCCGTCACTCCACTGGAGATTTCTTCGGCCCTTCTGACATCACCTGCTGGCACTGGCACTCGGAGCCCTGCAGAGTGCCCCCACACCTGGCAAAGCAAGATGGCTGAAGTCTGGGACACACTGGAGGAGCTCTGGGCACCACCCCTGGGTGGTGATGGACAGGGGAGTGGTCACTCCCGTTTCCTTTGTCCAATTTCACACCAGAACAAGGGACAAGGGGTCCCTGAACCGGTGTAGACTGGGTTATGCAAGGAGGGCACCATCTGTGCCTTTCAAAGCATTCCCAGAGGATGGGGGAGTCTACCCTTCCCAGCCTGTAACACATATTTCCAAAAGGAGAGGGTGTAACACCCTGCGGTCAGACTCTAGGAGGCCAGAACCCTGTCTGTGAAGTGGCAGCAGCTGTAGCTGCAGTGCAAACATAAGATAGCTGGTTTGGCAGTACTGGGGGTCCGCAGTGCAGCCCCGAAGATGCATGGAATTGACTTCCCAATACCAGATTTGGAATGGGGGGACAATTCAATGATCTTTGACATGTTACATGGCCATATTCGGAGTTATCATTGTGAAGCGACATAAAGGTATTGACCTATATGTAGTGCACACGAATAACAAACTTCTTAGGTCCCAAGAATCATATAGCGACGTGCTCCCAGTAGGGAATTACAGCGTAGTAAAGGTAATAAGAAATCCCCAATATTATCAGATGTGAGGGGTAGGCCTTACAGTAGTGAAAAACGTATTTAGGGGTTGTTCCCTACCAGGACATGTAAAACTTAAAAGTACATGCCCAGCCTCTAAATTGCATATCACCCTGCCCTATGTCTACCTAGTGTCTTCTTTAGGGATGACATATATGTAAGTAAAGGGGAGTTTACGGCTTGGCAATCAGGTTTAAATATCAAGTTGGCATATCAGTGAAACACTACATTCAGGCTGCAATGGCAGGCCTGTGACATGTTTTCAAGTGCTACTTAGTTAGGTGGGTCCACTGCAGGTCCACTGGTAGCATTTAATTTAGAGGCCCTGGGTATATGGTATACCACTCTATGAGGGACTTATAACTAAATTAAATATGCCAATTAGTTATATCACAATAAAAACATGTTTACGGGAGTAAGCACAAACATGTTAGCACTGTTAGCAAAGGTAAAGTGTGCAGGGTCCTATGGCCAACAAAAGTGAATTTTGGCACTAAAAATGGAGGTAAGTAGGCAGAGGTTTGAGGTAAGACCACCCTAAGGCATTACAGGTCTAACAGTAGACTACTTCAAAATGAGCAATTTCCTACAAGGAGCACCTGACGCAATGAAAATAAAAGTTATGTATGTTATTCCAAAAAAGAACACTGCTCATTGGACATTTTATTCGTTGTGAGCGATAAACATGCTAGCTGATGTATATGTTTTACCCACATGACCCTTCAAGTGTGAGTCTTGATAGTTCAACTTTGCTATCTCATTAAAGTTAAAACATCAAGAGGAGGTACTGGCAGCAAATGGTTTTTGTGGTTTCAAGATTAACTGCTATACTTGTTACAAGGATTACCTATCATTGAGTCAGAAAACTTTGCTGACGTTAACTAATGCTGCTGAGTTTTTACTTGCCCATTGTGGCGTTTCTGACGAAAGGCAGAAAGCTCCTAAAAAAAGTTACCACCATATACACTGATGCAAAGCCTGGACCCCTAACTCAAATCCTGGAGTTGACAGAAGAGACTGTGGTTTTGTAGGAAAGTACCATCTTGCCTGGCATGTTACCCCCACTTTTACTGTATGTATGTTTGTTTTTGCCTATATGTCACTGGGATCCTGTTAGTCCGGACCCCAGTGCTCATAAAGGATGCCCTGTATGTGTTCCTTGTGTGGTGCCTAACTGTATCACTGAGGCTCTGCTAACCAGAACCTCAGTGTTTATGCTCTCTCTGCTTTTAAAAGTGTCACTGCAGGCTAGTGACTAATTTTACCAATTCTCATTGGCACACTGGAACACCCTTATAATTCCCTTGTATATGGTACCTAGGTACCCAGGGTATTGGGGTTCCAGGAGATCCCTATGGGCTGCAGCATTTCTTTTGCCACCCATAGGGAGCTCAGACAATTCTTACACAGGACTGCCACTGCAGCCTGAGTGAAATAACGTCTACGTTATTTCACAGCCATTTTACACTGCACATAAGTAACTTATAAGTCACCTATATGTCTAACCCTCACTTGGTGAAGGTTAGGTGCAAAGTTACTTAGTGTGTGGGCACCCTGGCACTAGCCAAGGTGCCCCCACATTCTTCAGGGCAAATTCCCCAGACCTTATGAGTGCGGGGATACCATTACACACGTGCACTACATATAGGTCAATACCTATATGTAGCGTCACAATGGTAACTCTGAGCGTGGCCATGTAACATGTCTAGGATCATGGAATTGTCATCCCAATACCATTCACCCCAATACCATTCTGGTATTGGGGGGACAAATCCATGCATCCTCGGGGACAATTCCATCCATCCTCGGGTCTTCAGCATAGAGCCCGGGTACTGCCAAACTAGCTTTCCGGGGTCTCCACTGCAGCTACTGCTGCTGCCAACCCCTCAGACAGGTTTTTGCCCCCCTGGGGCCTGGGCAGCCTGGTCCCAGGAATGCAGAACAAAGGATTTCCTCTGAGATAGGGTGTTACACCCTCTCCCTTTGGAAATAGGTGTGAAGGGCCTGGGAGGAGTAGCCTCTCCTGGCCTCTGGAAATGCTTTGAAGGGCACAGATGGTGCCCTCTCTGCATAAGCCAGTCTGCACCGGTTCAGGGATCCCCCAGCCCGTCTCCGGCACGAAACTGGACAAAAGAAAGGGGAGTGACCATTCCCCTGACCAGCACCTCCCAGGGGAGGTGCCCAGAGCTCCTCCAGTGTGTCCCAGACCTCTGCCATCTTGGATGCAGAGGTGTGAGGGCACAATGGACAGCTCTGAGTGGCCAGTGCCAGCAGGTGACGTCAGAGACCCCTCCTGAGAGGTGCTTACCTTTCTCAGTAGCCAATCCTCCTCTGTGGGCTACCTAGGGTCTCCCCTGTGGGTATCTCACCAGATAACAAATGCAAGAGCTCACCAGAGTTCCTCTGCACTTCCGTCTTCGATTTCTGCCAAGGATCGACCGCTGACTGCTCCAGGATGCCTGCATAACCGCAACAAAGTAGCAAGAAGACTACCAGCAACATTGTAGCGCCTCATCCTGCTGGCTTTCTCAACTGTTTCCTGGTGGTGCTTGCTCTGAGGCCTGTCTGCCTTCACCCTGCACTGGAAGCCAAGAAGAAATCTCCTGTGGGTCGACGGAATCTTTCCCCTGCCAACGCAGGCACCAAACGTCTGCATCACCAGTACTCTGGGTCCCCTCTCTTCCTGACGAGCGTGGTCCCTGGAACACAGGAGCTGGGTCCAAGTGTCTTCGACAGTCCAGTGGCCCTTCTGTCCAAATTTGGTGGAGGGAAGTCCTTGCCTCGCCACGCCAGACCGTAATCCTGTGTACTGCGTGAACTGCAGCTGCTCGGGCTTCTGTACACTCTTGCAAGACTTCCTTTGTGCACAGCCTAGCCCAGGTCCCCAGCACTCCGTCCTGCATGCAACATCGTGGGACCCTCCTTTGTGACTCTGAGTCGACCGATGTCCTCAGATCTTCTAAGTGCCTGTTCATGTACTTCTGCGGGTGCTGGCTGCTTCTGCATGGGCTCTCTGTATTGCTGAGCACCCCCTCTGTCTCCTCCTCCAAGGGGCGACCTCCTGGTCTTTCCTGGGCCCTAGCAGCACCCAAAATGCTCAATGCGACTCTTGCAGCTAGCAAGGCTTGTTTGCTGTCTTTCTGCGTGGAAACAACTCTGCATCCTTCAGCACGCCATGGGACATCTTCTGAGCAAAGGAGAAATTCCTGACACCTTCCGTTGTTGCAGAGTCTTTGGCTTCTTCCACCCAGAGGCAGCCCTTTTGTACCTTCATCCGGGGTTTAGTGGGCTCCTGCACCCCCGGACACTTGCGTGACTCTTGGACTTGGTCCCCTTCCTTTACAGGTCCTCAGGTCCAGGAATCCGTCTTCAGTGTTTTGCAGTCAGTTGTTGTCCTTGCAGAATCCCCTATCTCGACTTTACTGTCTTTCTGGGCTAGTAGGGTAACTTTACTCCTACTTTTCAGGGTCTTGGGGTGGGGTATTTTGGACACCCTTAGTGTTTTCTTGCACTCCCAGTGATCCTCTACACACTACACTAGGCCTGGGGTCCCTTCGTGGTTCGCATTCCACTTTTGGAGTATATGTTTTTTGTTGCACGTAGGCCTATTTCTCCCTATTACATTCTATTGTGATACTACATTGTTTGCACTACTTTTCTAACTGGTACTTACCTGATTTTGATTTGTGTGCATATAATTTGTGTATATTACTTACCTCCTAAAGGAGTATATCCTCTGAGATACTTTTGGCATATTGTCACTAAAATAAAGTACCTTTATTTTAAGTAACTCTGAGTATTGTGTTTTCTTGTGATATAGTGCTATATGATATAAGTGGTATAGTAGTACTGATATAAGTGCATGTCTCCTAGTTTAGCCTTAGCTGCTCTGCTATAGCTACCTCTATCAGCCTAAGCTGCTAGAACACCTCTATTCTACTAATAAGGGATAACTGGACCTGGCACAAGGTGTAAGTACCACAAGGTACCCACTATAAGCCAGGCCAGCCTCCTACATTGGTGGTGCAACAGTGGGATGAGTACTTGTAACTGCTTTACCACTTTGTCATTGGTGCTTTTCATGAGAAAAACATATACCAAATATGTCAATATAGACACATTGAACCAAAACAGTTTACTGTTCTGCTCTAAAACTTTCTACAAAGTTTCTGAAAAATTCTGAAAGCTTTTAAAAGTTTTCAAAAAGTTTGAAAAAGTTTATTTCTCTGTGCTTTCAAAAATTCTAAAACTTTTTCTCTCTCTGTCTTAAACCTTTTCTATCATGTCTGCAGTAGAGCTTACTCCCAAAATTATTCAAGCAACCTATGAGAGTTTAAACTTTAAAAGATTGAGGGGTCTCTACATAGAAAAAGGTTTAAGCATTGATAAGAATCCTACCAAAGACTTTCTCTTTAACCTTCTCCTAGAAAGTGACCAGAACCAGTCTGGCCCATTCCAGGAAAAGGAGGTAGGAGGGGAGGGTGCCCAGTCAGACTCAGAGGAGATCCCTGAAGAGACTGGGGAGGGTTCTTCCAAAGACCTGCTACCTAGCAGGCCACCTAGTGACACTGGTAGTGGGAGGGGGGTCACACATTAATAGGGCACCTTTCACTCCTAAAGGCCAGGTTACTAGAGTCCAGCCAGTCTGCCAATTCCCAAATTTCTTCTGTATCTAAACATTCCCAAGCCTCCTAACCTGAGGATAACTTAATGGATAGAAAACTCAGAAAGCTGAGGTTGGAAGAGGCCAGGCTGAAGCTTAAACAGCAGCAGCTGGCCTTAGACAGGGAATCCCTGGATGTAGGTAGAGAGGGAAAGACAGAGATTGGGGTTAGTTCCCCATGGTGGCAGCAGCAGAGTTTTTGATAGCAATCCTGTTAGAGAGCAAGATTCCTGCATAAGATAGCCCCCCCTTACAAGGAGGTGGGTGACATTAACAAGTGGTTTGCTGCACTTGAGAGGGCCTGTATGGTACAGTTGGTCCCTCAAAGGCAGTGGGCTGCTATTTTGTGGCTATCTTTCACTGGTAAGGGTAGGGATAGGTTCCTTACTGTCAGAGAAAGTTATGCTAATTTACAAAGTTTTGAAGGATGCACTCTTGGATGGATTTGGCTTAACCACTGAACAACACAGGATTAAGTTAAGAGACACCAGAGAAGAGTCCTCTCAAGACTGGACAGACTTTGTAGGCTGTTCAGTGAAGGCTTTAGAGGGTTGGTTGCATGGCAGTAAGATGATTGACTATGAAAGCCTGTATAATCTGTGTTGTACCAGTACTTGGTAGTCTCAGATCTGACCTCTACCCAAGAAGTTGGAAAGAAGGCAGACAAATGGGTCAGAACAAGAGTGAACAGATCAAGTTCATACAGGGGGTGACAAGGATGGCAAGAAGAAGGATGGTAAGTCTTCTGACAAGGGTGGGGACAAAGATAAAAAACATTCTGAGTCTTCATCAGGCCCACAAACATCCTCTGGGGTGGTACAAATCCTCTTCTAACAATCAGAAAAAGCCTTGATGTTATTTATGTAAAGTAAAAGGCCACTGGGCAAGTGATTCCACTTGTCCAAAGAAAAACACCAAACCTCCCACCACCACAACCCCAACTGCAATCTCTAGTGCCCCTAGTAATAGCATTGGTGGTGGGAAGTCCACTACAAATAGCCAATCCAAGGGTGTAGCTGGGCTCACTATTGGCAGTGTAGTTGTGGTTGGTCTTGTTAGGGAGACCACAGAGGCTGTTTTAGTCTTTGAGGGTGGCATTGACTTTGCCACCTTGGTTGCTTGTCCCCTTAATATGGGTAAGTACAAGCAACTACCCCTAATTAACGTATTGAGGTTGAGGCCTACAGGGACACAGGAGTCAGTGTAACTATGGTTATAGAGAAACTGGTTCACCCTGATCAACACCTACTTGGTCAGCAGTACCAAGTGACTGATGCTCATAATAACACACTTAGCCACCCCATGGCTGTTGTGAACCTCAACTGGGGGGGGGGGGGGGGGGGGAGGGTTACTGGTCCAAAGAAAGTTGTGGTAGCCACTGAATTACCTGTAGATTGCTTACTGGCAATGATCTGGAGACATCAGCTTGGACTGAAGAGGAGTTGGAGGCTCATGCAGCAATGCTGGGCATTCCTGGGCATATTTTTGCTTTGACAAGGTCTCATGCCAAAAAGCAAAAAGGACAGGGAAACTTGGATCCTAGAACAATGGACCAAGTAGTCCCAAAAGCTAGGGGTAGGAAGGGTAAAGTCTTGCCCACTAACCCTTCCTCTCCAGAAGATTCCCATTTTGAGGAAGAGGAATCCTCTACCTGTGCAGAACCTACATCAGAGGAGCTGGCAGCAGACACTGCTGAGCTTTTGGGTGGAGGGGGGGCTGCTAGGGAAGAGCTGAGTGTGGCACAGCAGATCTGCCCCACACTAGAGACTTTAAGACAGCAGGCTGTCAAGTAGCAGAATGGGGATGTCAGTGATAGCCATAAGTTGTATTGGGAAGACAACCTCTTGTATACTGAGTCAAGGGACCATAAACCTGGAGCTGCCAGGAAATTGGTCATTCCCTTGCAGTACAGAGAGTTTCTTCTTACCTTGGCACATGACATTCCTTTGGCCGGGCATTTGGGCTAGACGAAAACATGGGACAGGCTTGTTCCCCTGTTTCACTGGCCTCATATGTCAGAGGACACTAAAGAGTTTTGTCGCTCTTGTGTGACCTGCCAAGCCAGTGGCAAGACTGGTGGCACCCCAAAGGCCCCCTTAATTCCACTTCCAGTGGTTGGGGTGCCCTTCGAAAGGGTAGGGGTTGACATAGTTGCCCCCCCTGGACCCTCCAACAGCTTCAGGAAATAGATTTATCCTGGTGGTAGTGGACCATGCCACTAGGTACCCTGAAGCCATCCCCTTAAGGACAACTACAGCCCCTGCAGTGGCAAAGGCCCTCCTGGGAATCTTTTCCAGTGTGGGTTTCCCTAAGGAAGTGGTGTCAGACAGAGGTAGTAACTTCATGTCTGCATACCTCAAAGCAATGTGGAAGGAGTGTGGTGTAACTTACAAGTCCAGTACTCCTTATCATCCACAAACAAATGGTCTGGTTGAGAGGTTTAATAAAACTCTCAAAGGTATGATAATGGGACTCCCTGAAAAACTCAGAAGGAGATGGGATGTCCTGTTACCTTGGCTCATTTTTGCTTACAGGGAGGTACCCCAAAAAGGAGTGGGCTTTAACCCCTTTGAACTCCTCTTTGGGCACCCTGTGAGAGGTCCCCTTGCTCTTGTTAAGGAGGGTTGGGAACAACCTGTAGGAAAGTACCATCTTGCCTGGCCTGTTACCCCCATTTTCACTGTATGTATGTTTGTTTTTGCCCATATGTCACGGGGATCCTGCTAGGCCGGACCCCAGTGCTCATAACGTATGCCCTGTATGTGTTCCCTGTGTTGTGCCTAACTTTATCACTGAGGCTCTGCTAACCCGAACCTCAGTGTTTATGCTCTCTCTGCTTTCTAAAATTATCACTGCAGGCTAGTGACTAATTTTACCAATTCTCATTGGCACACTGGAACACCCATATAATTCCATTGTATATGGTACCTAGGTACCCAGGGTATTGGGGTTCCAGGAGATCCCTGTGGGCTGCAGCATTTCTTTTGCCACCCATAGGGAGCTCAGACAATTCTTACACAGAACTGCCACTGCAGCCTGAGTGAAATAACGTCCACGTTATTTCACAGCCATTTTTCACTGCGCATAAGTAACTGATAAGTCACCTATAAGTCTAACCCTCGCTTGGTGAAGGTTGCGTGCTAAGTTACTTAGGGCCTCATTCTGACCCTGGCGGCCGGTGACCGCCAGGGTCACCGGCCACGGGAGCACCGCCGACAGGCTGGCGGTGCTCCGAAGGGAATTCTGACCGCGGCGGTTCAGCCGCGGTCAGAAAGGGTAAACCGGCGGTCACCCGCCGGTTTACCGCTGCCCTTCAGACGCGCTCCGCCGCCATGGGGATTCAGACACCCCCTACCGCCATCCTGTTCATGGCGGGAAACCCGCCATGAACAGGATGGCGGTAGGGGGTGCCGCGGGGCCCTTGGGGGCCCCTGCAGTGCCCATGCCAATGGCATGGGCACTGCAGGGGCCCCCGTAAGAGGGCCCGCAAAGTATTTCAGTGTCTGCTATGCAGATACTGAAATACGCGACGGGTGCCACTGCACCCGTCGCACCTTCCCACTACGCCGGCTCAATTCTGAGCCGGCGTCCTCGTGGGAAGGTTGATTTGCCCTGGGCTGGCGGGCGGCCTTTTGGCGGCCGCCCGCCAGCCCAGGGCAAATCTCAGAATCACTGCAGCGGTCTTTCGACCGCGGTGCGGTGTTCTGACGGGGTTACTTTGGCGGGCGGCCTCCGCCGCCCGCCAAAGTAAGAATGACCCCCTTAGTGTGTGGGCACCCTGGCACTAGCCAAGGTGCCCCCACATTGTTCAGGGCAAATTCTCCAGACTTTGTGAGTGCGGGGACACCATTACACGTATGCACTGCACATAGGTCACTACCTATGTGTAGCGTCACAATTGTAACTCCGAACATGGCCATGTAACATGTCTAAGATCATGGAATTGTCACCCCAATACCATTCTGGAATTGGGGGGGCAATTCCATGATCCCCGGGTCTCTAGCACAGAACCTGTGTACTGCCAAACTGCCTTTCCGGGGTTTCTACTGCAGCTGCTGCTGCCAACCCATCAGACAGGATTCTGCCCTCCTGGGGTCTGGGCAGTCCAGTTCCAGGAAGGCAGAACAAAGGATTTCCTCTGAGAGAGGGTGTTACACCCTCTCCCTTTGGAAATAGGTGTGAAGGGCTGGGGAGGAGTAGCCTCCCCCAGCCTCTGGAAATGCTTTGATGGGCACAGATGGTGCCCATCTCTGCATAAGCCAGTCTACACCAGTTCAGGGATCCCCCAGCCCTGCTCTGGCGCGAAACTGGACAAAGCAAAGGGGAGTGACCACTCCCCTGACCAGTACCTCCCACGGGAGGTGCCCAGAGCTCCTCCAGTGTGTCCCAGACCTCTGCCATCTTGGATTCAGAGGTGTTGGGGCACAATGGACTGCTCTGAGTGGCCAGTGCTAGCAGGTGATGTCAGAGACCCCTCCTGATAGGTGCTTAAATCTTTCAGTAGCCAAGCCACCTTTTTTAGCAGCCAAACCTCCTTTTCTGACTATTTAGGGACTCTCCTCTGGGCTATTCCTCAGATTAGGAATGCAAGAGCTCTCCCGAGTTCCTCTGCGCTTCCCTCTTCAACTTCTTCCAAGGATCGACCGCTGACTGCTCCAGGACGCCTGCAAAACCGCCACAAAGTAGCAAGACGACTACCAGCAACATTGTAGTGCTTCATCCTGCCGGCTTTCTAGACTGTTTTCTGGTGGTGCATGTTCTGAGAGCTGTCTGCCTTCACCCTGCACTGGAAGCCAAGGAGAAATCTCCTGTGGGTCAACGGAATCTTCCCCCTGCTAACACAGGCCCCAAACTTCTGCATCACCGGTCCTCTGGGTCCCCTCTCATCCTGATGAGCGTGGTCCCTGGAACACAGGAGCTGGGTCCAAGTGTCTCCCACAGTCCAGTGACCCTTCTGTCCCAAGTTGGTGGAGGTAAGTCCTTGCCTCCCCACGCCAGACAGCAAACCTGTGTACTGTGTGATTTGCAGCCGCTCCAGCTTCTGTGCACTTTTCCTAGGATTCCTTTGTGCACAGCCTAGCCTGGGTCCCCAGCACTCCGTCCTGCAGTGCCCAACTCGCTGAGTTGGACTCCAACGCCGTGGGACCCTCCTTTGTGACTCTGAGTTGACCGCTGTCCTCAGATCTTCCAAGTGCCTGCTCTGGTACTTCTGCAGGTGCTGCCTGCTTCTGCTGGGGCTCTCTGAGTTACTGAGTACCCCCTCTGTCTCCTCCTCCAAGGGGCGACATCCTGGTCATTCCTGGGCCCCAGGAGCACCCAAAATCCTCAACCGCAACTCTTGCAGCTAGCAAGGATTGTTTGTGGTATTTATGCCTGGAAACACTTCTGCAACCTTTAGCCCGCCGTGGGACATCTTCCATCCACAGGAGAAGTTCCAAGCCCTTTTCGTTGTTGCAGAATCTTTGGCTTCTTCCACCTGAGGCAGCCCTTTTGCACCTTCATCTGGGGTTTTCTGGGCTCCTGACCCCCCCTGGACACCTTCGTGACTCTTGGACTTGGTCCCCTTCCTTTACAGGTCCTCAGGTCCAGGAATCCGTCTTCAGTGTTTTGCTGTTACTTGTGGTTCTTGCAGAATCCCCTACCACAACTATTGTGTCTTTCTGGGGTAGTAGGGTAACTTTACTCCTTCTTTTCAGGGTCTTGGGGTGGGATATCTTGGACACCCTTACTGTTTTCTCACAGTCCCATCGACCCCCTACAACCTCCCATATACCTGGGGTCCATTCGTGATTCACATTCCACTTTTGGAGTATATGGTTTGTGTTACCCCTAGACCTATGTTCACCTACTGCATCCTATTGTGATACTCCATTGTTTGCACTACTTTCCTTACTGTTACTTACCTGTTTTGGGTTTGTGTACATATAACTTGTGTATATTACTTACCTCTTAAGTGAGGATATTCTCTGAGATACTTTTGGCATATTGTCACTAAAATAAAGTACCTTTATTTTTAGTAACTCTGAGTATTGTGTTTTCTTTTGATATTGTGCTATATGATATAAGTGGTATAGTAGGAGCTTTGCATGTCTCCTAGGTCAGCCTAAGCTGATTTGCCATAGCTACCTTTTATCAGCCTAAGCTGCTATAAACACCTCTATTCTACTAATAAACGATAACTCGACCTGGCACAGGGTGTAAGTACCACAAGGTACCCACTATAAGCCAGGCCAGCCTCCTACATTGGTGGTAAAACAGTGGGATAAGTACTTGCAACTGCTTTACCACTTTGTCATTTGGTGCTTTTCATAAGAAAATCATATACCAAATAGTTCAGTATACGTACATTTAACCAAAACAGTTTACTTTTCTATTCTAAAACTTACTATTAAGTTTCTGAAAAGTTCTGAAAACTTTAAAAAGTTTTCTAAAAGTTTGAAAAAGTTTTTTCTCTGTACTTTCAAAAGTTCTAAAACTTTTTCTCTCTCTGTCTTAAACCTTTTTCTATCAAGTCTACAGTAGAGGCTACTTCCAAAGTTGTTCAGGCAACTTATGAAGGTTTAAACTACAAGAGTTTGAGGGGTCTCTGCCTGGATAGAGGTTTAAGCATAGGTAAGAATCCAACAAAAGATGTTCTCTTTAATCTGATCTTACAAGATGACCAGAACCAGTCTGGCCCATCCCAGGAGAGGGTAGAAAAAGGGGAGGCTTACCAGTCAGACTCAGAGGAGTTCCCTGAAGATGCTGGGGAGGGTTCTTACACAGTCCTGCCCCCTAGCAGGTCACCTAGTGACACTGGTAGTGTTAGAGGGTCACACATCAGTAGGGCATCTTTCACTCCTAGGGGCTAGGTTATTAGGGTCCAATCAGTTAGGGACATGTCTCTCTCTGCAAATTCCCAAATCTCCTCTGTGTCCAAACATTCCCAAGCCTCCCACCCTGAGGATAACTTAATGGAAAGGGAACTTAGAAAGCTGAGGTTGGAAGAGACCAGACTGAAGCTTGAACAGCAGCAGCTGGCCTTAGACAGGGAATCCCTAGACATAGAGAGGGAAAGACAGAGATTGGGGTTAGTTCCCCATGGTGGCAGCAGCAGTGTTTCAGATAGTAATCCTGTTAAAGAGCAAGATTCCAGAAACCTGCATAAGATAGTCCTGCCTTACAAGGAGGGGGATGAAATTAATAAGTGGTTTCCTGCACTTGAGAGGGCCTTTATGGTATAGTTGGTCCCTCAAAGGCAGTGGGCTGCTATCTTGTGGCTTTCTTTCACTGGAAAGGGTAGGGATAGGCTCCTTACTGTCAGAGAAAGTGATGCCAATAATTACAAAGTTTTGAAGGATGCACTCTTGGATGGATTTGGCTTAACCATTGAACAATACAGGATTAAGTTCAGAGACACCAGAAAAGAGTCCTCACAAGACTGGATAGACTTTCTTGACTGTTCAGTGAAGGCCTTGGAAGGTTAGTTGCATGGCAGTAAAGTTTCTGACTATGAAAGCCTGCATAATCTTATTCTCAGAGAGAATATTCTTAACAATTGTGTGTCTGATTTGTTGCACCAATACCTAGAAGAATCTGATCTGACCTCTCCCCAAGAATTGGGAAAGAAGGCAGACAAATGGGTCAGAACAAGGGTGAACAGAAAAGTTCATACAGGGGGTGACAAGGATGGCATGAAGAAGGATGGTAAGTCTTCTGACAAGGGTGGGGACAAAAGTAAACATTCTGAGTCTTCATCAGGCCCACAAAAATCCTCTGGGCGTGGTGGTTCCAAATCCTCTTAAAACAATCAGAAAACGCCTTGGTGTTATTTGTGTAAAGTCAAAGGCCATTGGGCAAGTGATGCCACTTGTCCAAAGAAAAACACCAGACCTCCTACCACCAAAACCCCAACTGCAATCTCTAGTGCCCCTAGTAATAGCAGTGGTGGTGGGAAGTCTACTACTAATAGCCAATCCAAGGGTGTAGCTGGGCTCACTATTGGCAATGTAGTTGGGGTTAGTCTTGTTAGGGAGACCACAGAAGTTGTTTTAGTCTCTGATGGATGGTGGCATTTACTTTGCCACCTTGGTTGCTTGTCCCCTTAAAATGGGTAAGTACAAGCAACTACCCCTAATCAATGGTGTTGAGGTTGAGGCCTAGAGGGACACAGGAGCCAGTGTAACTATGGTAATAGAAAAACTGGTCCACCCTGATCAACACCTACTTGGTCAACAGTACCAAGTGACTGATGCTCATAACAACACTCTTAGCCATCCCATGGTTGTTGTGAATCTCAACTGGGGGGGGGGGGGGGGTTACTGGTCCAAAGAAAGTTGTGGTAGCCACTGAATTACCTGTAGATTTCTTACTGGGCAATGATTTGGAAACATCAGCTTGGGCAGAAGTGGAGTTGGAGGCTCATGCAGCAATGCTGGGGATTCCT
This sequence comes from Pleurodeles waltl, assembly GCF_031143425.1. NCBI lineage: Eukaryota > Metazoa > Chordata > Amphibia > Caudata > Salamandridae > Pleurodeles > Pleurodeles waltl. Next base: position 468,464,430 of record NC_090449.1, on the reverse strand, counting down.
GGGCATATGTTTGCTTTGACAAGGGCTCAGGCCAAGAAGCAAAAAGGACAGGGAAACTTGGATCCTGGAACAATGGACCAAGTGCTCCCAAAACCTAGGGGTAGAAAGGGTAAATCCCAACCCACTATCCCTCCCTCTACAGATGATTCCCCTTTTGAGGAAGAGGAATCCTCTTCCTGTGCAGAACCTACACCAGAGGAGCTGGCAGCAGACACTGCTGAGCTTTTGGGTGCAGGGGGGCCTGCCAGGGAAGAGCTGAGTGTGGCACAGCAAACCTGTCCCACATTAGAGGGTTTAAGACAGCAAGCTGTCAATCAGCAGAATTGGGATGTCAGTGAAAGCCATAGGGTGTACTGGGAAGACAACCTCTTGTACACAGAGTCAAGGGACCCTAAACCTGGAGCTGCCAGGAGATTGGTCATTCCCTTGCATTATAGAGAGTTTCTTCTCACCCTAGCACATGACATTCCTTTGGCTGGGCATTTGGGCCAGACGAAAACGTGGGAAAGACTTATTCCCTTGTTTCACTGGCCTCATATGTCACAGGACACAAAATAGTTTTGTTGCTCTTGTGTGACCTGCCAAGCCAGTGGCAAGACTGGTGGCACTCCAAAGGCCCTTCTAATTCCACTTCCAGTGGTTAGGGTGCACTTTGAAAGGGTAGGGGTTGACATAGTTGGCCCCCTTGACCCTCCAACAGCTTCAGGCAATAGACTTATCTTTGTGGTAATGGACCATGCCACAAGATACCCTGAAGCCATCCCCTTAAGAACCACTACAGCCCCTGCAGTGGCAAAGGCCCTCCTGGGAATCTTTTCCAGAGTGGGTTTTCCTAAGGAAGTGGTGTCAGACAGAGGTAGCAACTTAGGGCCAGATGTAGCAAACTGTTTGCGACTCGCAAACGGCGAAAATCGCCATTTGCGACTCGCAAATGCGTGGTTGCTATGCTGAAATGCATTTTGCGAGTCGGAACCGACTCGCAGAATGCATTTCCGAGTCGCAAATAGGAAGGGGTGTTCCCTTCCTATTTGCGAGTCGCAGTGGTATGCAATTCCATTTGCGACCGCGTCCACTTGAAGTGGATGGTAACCCACTCGCAAATGGGAAGGGGTCCCATTGGGACCCCTTCCCCTTTGTGACTGGACCCAAAATAATTTTTTCAGAGCAGGCAGTGGTCCAAGGGACCACTACCTGCCCTGAAAAAATCCGAAAACTAAAGGTTTCGTTTTTTTTTTTCTAAGTGCAGCTCGTTTTCCTTTAAGGAAAACGGGCTACACTTGGAAAAAAAGAACTGCTTTATTTAAAAGCAGTCACGGACATGGAGGTCTGCTGTTCCCAGCAGGCCTCCATCCCCGTGAGTGCCCATAGTCGCTATGGGGGCGCAAATTGCGACCCACCTCATTAATAATAATGAGGTGGGTCTTTGCAACCCCATAGCGACTCGCAGAAGGTGTCTGAGACACCTTTCTGCATAGCAAATTGCGACTTGCAAGTTGCAATTTGCTAGTTTCCTACATCTGGCCCTTAATGTCTGCATACCTAAAAGCAATGTGGAAGGAGTGTGGTGTAACCTACAAGTTCACCACCCCTTACCATCCACAAACAAATGGTCTGGTTGAGAGGTTTAATAAAACTCTCAAAGGTATGATAATGGGACTCCCTGAAAAACTCAGAAGGAGATGGGATGTCCTGCTACCTTGCCTCCTTTTTGTTTACAGGGAGGTACCCCAAAAAGGGCTTCAGCCCCTTTGAAATCCTCTTTTGGCACCCTGTAAGAGGTCCACTTGCTCTTGTGAAGGAGGGTTGGGAACAACCTTTAAAAGCTCCTAAACAGGACATAGTAGACTACGTACTTGGCCTAAGATCCAGAATGGCTGAGTATACGAAAAAGGCCAGTAAAAACCTTCAGGCCAGCCAGGAGCTGCAAAAGCAAAGGCATGACCAGAAGGCTGTCCTGACTCAGTACCACCCAGGACAGAAGGTGTGGGTATTGGAGCCTGTGGCCCCAAGAGCACTCCAGGACACATGGAGTGGACCCCATCTAATTGTTGAGAAAAGGGGTGAGGTTACCTATTTTGTAGACCTGGGCACTGCCAGGAGTCCCCTTAGGGTGCTCTATGTCAATCACCTGAAACCCTACTGTGGCAGGGCTGATCTCACCCTGTCCATGGTAACTGAGGAGGGACAGGAAGCAGAGAGTGACCCTCTCCCTGATCTCTTTTCCACCACTGAAGCAGATGCCTTAGTGGAGGGAGTAGTACTTGCAGATTGTCTTACTGCAGAACAGAAAGATAACTGTATAAATCTTTTAAGTCAGTTTTCTGAAATCTTCTCACTGATACCAGGTGCCACTACTTGGTGTGAGCATACAATTGATACTGGAGACAGTTTACCTGTCAAAAGTAAGATTTATAGGCAGCCTGACCATGTCAGGGACTGCATTAAACAAGAGGTTCAGAAAATGCTAGACTTAGGAGTGATTGAGCCTTCAGTAAGCCCATGGGCTAGCCCAGTGGTGCTTGTCCCTAAACCTCACAGTAAAGATGGAAAAAGAGAGATGAGGTTTTGTGTTGACTATAGGGGGCTCAACCAAGTAACCAAGACAGATGCTCACCCTATACCTAGGGAAGATGAGCTCATAGATACACTAGTTCCTGCCAAGTATCTAAGCACTTTTGATCTAACTGCAGGGTATTGGCAGATTAGGTTATCAGAAGATGCTAAACCAAAGACTGCATTTTCAACCATTGGAGGGCACTATCAATTCACAGTAATGCCCTTTGGTCTGAAAAATGCACCTGCCACTTTTCAAAGGTTGCAAGGGTTGGAAGCTTTTAGTGCAGCATATCTAGATGATATAGCTCTCTTTAGCTCAACCTGGGATGATCACTTGATCCACCTATGGAAAGTTTTGGAGGCCCAGCAAAAGGCAGGCCTCACTATCAAGGCCTCAAAGTGCTAGATAGCGCAGGGGAAAGTGTTTTATCTGGGCCACCTGGTAGGTGGGGAACAGATCGTACCACTGCAGGGGAAGATTCAGACCATTATGGAATAGACTCCCACTACAACTCAAACCCAGGTGAGAGCCTTTTTAGGCCTCACAGGGTACTATAGGAGATTCATCAAGAATTATAACTCCATTGCAGCCCCTCTTAATGATCTCACTAGCAAAAAGATGCCTAAAAATGTATTGCGGACAGCTAGCTGTCAAAAAGCTTTTGATGAGCTCAAACAGGCAATGGCCTCTGCACCTGTCCTAAAAAGCCCTTGCTACTCCAAGAAATTCATAGTCCAGACTGATGCTTCTGAATTAGGGGTTGGGGCAGTGCTATCACAGCTGAATACTGAGGGCCAGGATCAACCTGTTGCTTTTATCAGCAGGAGGTTGACCCCTAGAGAAAAGCGTTGGTCTGCCATAGAGAGGGAGGCATTAGCTGTGGTCTGGGCTCTGAAACAGTTGAGACCATACCTGTTTGGTACTCACTTTATTGTTCAGACAGACGACAAACCTCTAATTTGGCTAAAACAAATTAAAGGTGTAGGAAGGTAGCCTCTTTCTAGCCTTGTTACCCCCACTTTTGGCCTGTTTGTGAGTATATGTCAGGATGTTTTCTCTGTCTCACAGGGATCCTGCTAGCCAGGTCCCAGTGCTCATAGTGAAAACCCTATGTTGTCAGTGTGTTTGTTATGTGTCACTGGGATCCCGCTAGCCAGGACCCCAAAGCTTATAAGTTTGTGGCCTATATGTGTTCCCTGTGTGGTGCCTAGCTGTATCACTGAGGCTCTGCTAACCAGAACCTCAGTGTTTATGCTCTCTCTGCTTTCTAAATTTGTCACTGCAGGCTTGTGAGCTGCTGCCAACCCCTCAGACAGGAATCTGCCCTCCTGGGGTCCAGGCAGCCCTGGCCCAGGAAGGCAGAACAAAGGATTTCCTCTGAGAGAGGGTGTTACACCCTCTCCCTTTGGAAATAGATGTGAAGAGCTGGGGAGGAGTAGCCTCACCCAGCCTCTGGAAATGCTTTGATGGGCACAGATGGTGCCCATCTCTGCATAAGCCAGTCTACACCTGTTCAGGGATCCCCCAGCCCTGCTCTGGCGCGAAACTGGACAAAGGAAAGGGGAGTGACCACTCCCCTGACCAGTACCTCCGTGGGGAGGTGCCCAGAGCTCCTCCAGTGTGTCCCAGACCTCTGCCATCTTGGAAACAGAGGTGTTGGGGGCACACTGGACTGCTCTGAGTGGCCAGTGCCAGCGGGTGACGTCAGAGACCCCCCTCTGATAGGCTCTTACCTCTCTTGGTAGCCAATCCTCCTTTCTTAATAGCCAAACCTCCTTTTCTGGCTATTTAGGGTCTCTCCTCTGGGGAATTCTTCAGTTAACGAATGCAAGAGCTCACCAGAGATCCTCTGCACTTCCCTCTTTGACTTCTGCCAAGGATCGACCGCTGACTGCTCCAGGACGCCTGCAAAACCGCAACAAAGTAGCAAGACGACTACCAGCAACATTGTAGCGACTAATCCTGCCGACTTTCTCGACTGTTTCCTGGTGGTGCATGCTCTGGGGGTCACCCTGCACTGGAAGCCAAGAAGAAATCTCCAGTGGGTCGACGCAATCTTCCCCCTGCTAACGCAGGCACCAAAAGACTGCATCACCAGTCCTCTGGGTCCCCTCTCATCCTGATGAGCGTGGTCCCTGGAACACAGGACATCTATTCAAGTGACTCCCACAGTCCAGTGATCCTTCAGTCCAAGTTTGGTGGAGGTAAGTCCTTGCCTCCCCACGCTAGACTGCAAACCTGTGTACTGCGTGATTTGCAGCTGCTCCAGCTCCTGTGCACTCTTCCAGGATTTCCTTTGTGCACAGCCTAGCCTGGGTCCCCAGCACTCTGTCCTGCAGTGCTCAACCCTCTGAGTTGGCCTATGGCGTCGTGGGACCCTCCTTTGTGGTTCACAAATCTTCTAAGTGCCTGTTTGGGTATTTCTGCAGGTGCTGCCTGCTTCTGTGGGGCCTCTCTGAGTTGCTGAGCGCCCCCTCTGTCTCCTCCTCCAAGGGGCGACATCCTGGTCCTTTCTGGTCCCCAGCAGCACCCAAAAACCTCTCCTGCAACCCTTGCAGCTAGCAAGGCTTGTTTGTGGTATTTCTGCGTGGGAACACTTATGCAACCTTCAGCACGCTGTGGGACATCTTCCATCCAAAGGAGAAGTTTCTAGCTCTCTTTGTTGTTGCAGAATCCTAAGCTTCTTCCATCCGGGGCAGCTTCCTTGCACCTTCATCCAGGGTTTCCTGGGCTCCTGCCCCCCCGGGCACTAGTGTGACTCTTGGACTTGGTCCCCTTGCCTTGCAGGTCCTCAGGTCCAGGAATCCGTCTTCAGTGCTTTGCTGGTGTTTGTGGTTCTTGCAGAATCCCCCTATCACAACTATTGTGTCCTTTTGGGGTAGTAGGTGTAATTTACTCCTACTTTTCAGGGTCTTGGGGTGGGGTATCTTGGACACCCTGACTGTTTTCTTACAGTCCTAGCTACCCTCTACAAGCTCCCATAGGTCTGGGGTCCATTTGTGATTCACATTCCACTTTTGCAGAATATAGTTTGTGTTGCCCCTAGACCTATGTTTACATATTGCATCCTTTTGTATTTCTACTCTGTTTGCATTACTTTTCTGACTCTTACTTACCTCTTTTGGGTTTGTGTACATATAACTTGTGTATATTAATTACCTTCTTACTGAGGGTACTCACTGAGATACTTGTGGCATATTGTCATAAAAATAAAGTACCTTTATTTTTAGTAACTCTGAGTATTGTGTTTTCTTATGATATTGTGCACATGATATAAGTAGTATCGTAGGAGCTTTGCGTGTCTCCTAGTTCAGCCTAAGCTGCTTTGCCATAGCTACCTTCTATCAGCCTAAGCTGCTAGAAACACCTCTACTCTACTAATAAGGGATAACTGGACTTGGCACAGGTTGTAAGTACCACAGGGTACCCACTATATACCAGGCCAGCCTCCTACAATAGGTGAAAACCTTAAATTGTTGAGGTGGTCCATATCCCTACAGGGAATGGACTATACAGTGGAACAAAGACCTGGGAGTACCCACTCCAATGCAGATGGACTCTCCAGATATTTCCACTTAGACAATGAAGACTCATCTGGGCAAGTTTAGCCTTCTTGTCCCTCGTTTGGGGGGGGGGGGTGTAGAAAAGTACCATCTTGCCTGGCATGTTATCCCCAGTTTTTCTGTATGTATGTTTGTTTTTGCCTATGTGTCATTGGGATCCTGCTAGTCAGGACCCCAGTGCTCATAAAGTATGCCCTGTATGTGTTCCCTGTCTGGTGTCTAACTGTATCACTGAGGCTCTGCTAACCAGAACCTCAGTGTTTATGCTCTCTCTGCTTTTAAAACTGTCACTGCAGGCTAGTGACTAATTTTACCAATTCTCATTTGTGAGAAAGTAGCCTCTTTCAAGCCTTGTTACCCCCACTTTTGGCCTGTTTGTGAGTAAATGTCAGGGTGTTTTCACTGTCTCACTGGGACCCTGCTAGCCAGTGCCCAGTGCTCATAGTGAAAACCCTATGTTGTCAGTATGTTTGTTATGTGTCACTGGGACCCTGCTAGCCAGGACCCCAGTGCTCATACATTTGTGGCCTATACGTGTTCCCAGTGTGATGCCTAACTGTCTCACTGAGGCTCTGCTAACCAGACCCTCAGTGGTTATACTCTCTCTGCTTTCCAAATTTGTCACTAACAGGCTAGTGACTAAATTTACCAATTCACATTGGCATGCTGGTACACCCATATAATTCCCTAGTATATGGCACTGAGGTACCCAGGGTATTGGGGTTCCAGGAGATCCCTATTGGCTGCAGCATTTCTTTTGCCACCCAAAGGGAGCTCTGACAATTCTTACACAGGCCTGCCAGTGCAGCCTGAGTGAAATAACGTCCACATTATTTCACAGCCATTTACCACAGCACTTAAGTAACTTATAAGTCACCTATATGTCTAACCTTTACCTGGTGAAGGTTGGGTGCAAAGTTACTTAGTGTGTGGGCACCCTGGCACTAGCCAAGGTGCCCCCACATCATTCAGGGCAAATTCCCCGGACTTTGTGAGTGTGGGGACACCATTACACGCGTGCACTGTACATAGGTCACTACCTATGTACAGCATCACAATGGTAACTCCGAATATGGCCATGTAACATGTCTAAGATCATGGAATTGTCCCCCCAATGCCAGAATCGCATTGGGGGACAATTCCATGATTCCCCCGGGTCTCTAGCATAGTACCCGGGTACTGCCAAACTGCCTTTCCGGGGTCTCCTCTGCAGCTGCTGCTGCTGCCAACCCCTCAGACAGGGTTCTGCCCTCCTGGGGTCCAGGAAGCCCTGGCCCAGGAAGGTAGAACAAAGGATTTCCTCTGAGAGAGGATGTAACACCGTCTCCCTTTGGAAATAGGTGTCAGGGCTGGGGAGGAGTAGCCTCCCCCACCCTCTGGAAATGCTTTGATGGGCACAGATGGTGCCCATCTCTGCATAAGCCAGTCTACACCGGTTTAGGGATCCCCCAGCCCTGCTCTGGCGCAAAACTGGACAAAGGAAAGGGGAGTGACCACTCCCCTGACCTGCACCTCCCAGGGAAGGTGCCCAGAGCTCCTCCAGTGTGTCCCAGACCTCTGCCATCTTGGAAGCAGAGGTGTTGGGGGCACACTGGACAGCTCTGAGTGGCCAGTGCCAGTAGGTGACGTCTGAGACCCCTCCTGATAGGTGCTTACCTTTCTCAGTAGCCAGTCCTGCCGGCTTTCTCGACTGTTTCCAGGTGGTGCATGCTCTGGGGGTAGCCTGCCTCCTCTCTGCACCAGGAGCTCTGAATAAATCTCCCGTGGGTCGAAGGAATCTTCCCCCTGCAACTGCAGGCACCAAAAGACTGCATCACTGGTCCTCTGGGTCCCCTCTCAGCACGACGAGCATGGTCCCAGGAACTCAGCAACTCTGTCCAAGTGACTCCCACAGTCCAGTGACTCTTCAGTCCAAGTTTTGTGGAGGTAAGTCCTTGCCTTCCCATGCTAGACTGCATTGCTGGGTACCGCGTGATTTGCAGCTGCTCTGGCTCCTGTGCACTCATCCAGGGTTTCCTTCGTGCACAGCCAAGCCTGGGTCCCCGACACTGTAACCTGCAGTGCACAACCTTCTGAGTTGTCCTCCGGTGTCGTGGGACTCCCTTTTGTGACTTTGCGTGGACTCCGGTTCACTCTTCTTCCTAGTGCCCGTTCAGGTACTTCTACGGGTGCTTCCTGCTTCTGTGAGGGCTCCCTGAGTTGCTGTGCGCCTCCTCTGTCTCCTACTGCAAGTGGCGACATCCTAGTCCCCTCCTGGACCACAGCAGCACCCAAAAACCTCTACCGCGACCCTTGCAGCTAGCAAGGCTTGTTTGCAGTCTTTCTGCATGGGAACACCCCTGCAAGCTTCATCGCGACGTGTGACATCCGTCTTCCAAAGGAGAAGTCCCTAGCTCTCTTCTTTCTTGCAGAACTCCAAACTTCTTCCATCCGGTGGCAGCTTCCTTGCACCCTCAGCTGGCATTTCCTGGGCTCCTGCCCACTCTCGACACTGTCGTGACTATTGGACTTGGTCCCCTTGTCTTATAGGTACTCAGGTCTGGAAATCCACTGTTGTTGCATTGCTGGTGTGTGTTCTTCCTGCAGAATCCCCCTATCACAACTTCTGTGCTCTCTGGGGGTAGTAGGTGCACTTTACACCTACCTTTCAGGGTCTTGGGGTGGGCTATTTTTCTAACCCTCACTGTTTTCTTACAGTCCCAGCGACCCTCTACAAGCTCACATAGGTCTGGGGTCCATTTGTGGTTTGTATTCCACTTTTGGAGTATATGGTTTGTGTTGGCCCTATACCTATGTGCTCCTATTGCAATCTATTGTAATTCTACACTGTTTGCATTACTTTTCTTGCTATTACTTACCTAATTTTGGTTTGTGTACATATATCTTGTGTATATAGCTTATCCTCATACTGAGGGAACTCACTGAGATACTTTTGGCATTTTGTCATAAAAATAAAGTACCTTTATTTTTAGTACTTCTGTGTATTGTGTTTTCTTATGATATTGTGCATATGACACCAGTGGTATAGTAGGAGCTTTATATGTCTCCTAGTTCAGCCTAAGCTGCTTTGCTATAGCTACCTTCTAACAGCCTAAGCTGCTAGAAACACCTCTTCTACACTAATAAGGGATAACTGGACCTGGCACAAGGTGTAAGTACCTCTGGTACCCACTACAAGCCAGGCCAGCCTACTACATCATTGGCACACTGGAACACCCTTATAATTCCCTTGTATATGGTACCTAGGTACCCAGGGTATTGGGGTTCCAGGAGATCCCTATGGGCTGCAGCATTTCTTTTGCCACCCATAGGGAGCTCAGACAATTCTTACACAGGACTGCCACTGCAGCCTAAGTGAAATAACGTCCACATTATTTCACAGCCATTTTACACTGCACATGAGTAACTTATAAGTCACCTGTATGTGTAACCCTTACTTGGTGGAGGTTAGGTGCAAAGTTACTTAGTGTGTGGGCACTCTGGCACTAGCCAAGGTGCCCCCCACATTGTTCAGGGCAAATTCCCCGGACCTTGTGAGTGCGGGGACACCATTACACGTGTGCACTACATACAGGTCAATACCTATATGTAGCGTCACAATGGTAACTCTGAACATGGCCTGGTAATATGTCTAGGATCATGGAATTGTCACCCCAATACCATTCTGGTATTGGGGTGACAATTCCGTGCATCCCCGTGTCTCCAGCATAGAGCCGGGTACTGCCAAACTAGCTTTCGGGGGTGTCCACTGCAGCTACTGCTGCTGCTAACCCCTCAGACAGGTTTCTGCCCCCCTGGGGCCTGGGAAGCCTGGTCCCAGGAAGGCAGAACAAAGGATTTCCTCTGAGAGAGGGTGTTACACCCTCTCTCTTTGGAAATAGGTGTGAAGGGCATGGGAGGAGTAGCCTCTCCTGGCCTCTGGAAATGCTTTGAAGGGCACAGATGGTGCCCTCTCTGCATAAGCCTGTCTACACCGCTTCAGGTATCCCTCCAGGCCTGCTTTGGCGCGGAACTGGACAAAGGAAAGGGGAGTGACCACTCCCCTGACCAGCACCTCCCAGGGGAGATGCGCAGAGCTCCTCCAGTGTGTCCCAGACCTCTGCCATCTTGGATGCAGAGGTGTGAGGGCAAAATGGACAGCTCTGAGTGGCCAGTGCCAGCAGGTGACGTCTGAGACCCCTCCTGATAGGTGCTTACCTTTCTCAGTAGCCAATCCTCCTCTGTGGGCTATTTAGGGTCTCTCCTGTGGGTATCTCACAGGATAACGAATGCAAGAGCTCACCAGAGTTCCTCTGCACTTCCCTCTTCGACTTCTGCCAAGGATCGACCGCTGACTGCTCCAGGACGCCTGCATAACTGTAACAAAGTAGCAAGAAGACTACCAGCAACATTGTAGCGCCTCATACTGATGGCCTTCTCGACTGTTTCCTGGTGGTGCATGCTATGAGGGATGTCTGCCTTCACCCTGCACTGGAAGCCAAAAAGAAATCTCCTGTGGGTCGACGGAATCTTCCCTCTACCAACGCAGGCACCAAACTTCTGCATCACCGGTCCTCTGGGTCCCCTCTCATCCTGACGAGCATGGTCCTTGGAACACAGGAGCTGGGTCCAAGTGTCATCGACAGTCCAGTGGCACTTCTGTCCAAATTTGGTGGAGGTAAGTCCTTGCCTCCCCACGCCAGACCGTAATCCTGTGTACTGCGTGAACTGCAGCTGCTTGGGCTTCTGTGCATTCTTGCAAGACTTCCTTTGTGCACAGCCTAGCCCATGTCCCCAGCACTGCGTCCTGCATTGCCCAACTCGCGAAGTTGGACTCCAACGTCGTGCGACCCTCCTTTGTGACTCTGAGTTGACTGCTGTCCTCAGATCTTCTAAGTGCCTATTCAGGTACTTCTGCGGGTGTTGCCTGCTTCTGCATGTGCTCTCTGTATTGCTGAGCACCCAGTCTGTCTCCTCCTCCAAGGGGTGACCTCCTGGTCCTTCCTGGGCCCTAGCAGCACCCAAAATCCTCAACCGCGACTCTTGCAGTTAGCAAGACTTGTTTACGGTCTTTCTGCGTGGAAACAACTCTGCATCCTCCAGCACACTGTGGGACATCTTCTGACCAAAGGAGAAGTTCCTGGCACCTTCTGCTGTTGCAGAATCTTCGGCTTCTTCCACCCGGAGGCAGCCCTTTTGCACCTTCATCCGGGGTTTAGTGGGCTCCTGCCCCCCCCACCCCCCCGGACACTTGCGTGACTCTTGGACTTGGTCCCCTTCCTTTACAGGTCCTCAGGTCCAGGAATCCGTCTTCAGTGTTTTGCAGTCAGTTGTTGTCCTTGCAGAATCCCCTATCGCGACTTTACTGTCTTTCTGGGCTAGTAGGGTAACTTTACTCCTACTTTTTAGGGTCTTGGGGTGGGGTATTTTGGACACCCTTAGTGTTTTCTTACACTCCCAGCGACCCTCTACACACTACACTAGGCCTGGGGTCCAGTCGTGGTTCGCATTCCACTTTTGGAGTATATGGTTTGTGTTGCCCCTATGCCTATTTCTCCCTATTGCATTCTATTGTGATTCTACATTGTTTGCACTACTTTTCTAACTGTTACTTACCTAGTTTTGGTTTGTGTGCATATAATTTTTGTATATTACTTACCTCCTAAGGGAGTATATCCTCTGAGATACTTTTGGCATATTGTCACTAAAATAAAGTGCCTTTATTTTTAGTAACTCTGAGTATTGTGTTTTCTTGTGATATAGTGCTGTATGATATAAGTGGTATTGTAGGAGCTTTGCATGTCTCCTAGTTCAGCATAAGCTGCTATGCTATAGCTACCTCTATCAGCCTAAGCTGCTAGAACACCTCTATTCTACTAATAAGGGATAACTGGACCTGGCACAAGGTGTAAGTACCACTATAAGCCAGGCCAGCCTCCTACAGGTTTCTTATCAACCTTTGAACTTTTTGGCCTTAACAGCTACCACCAAAAGTGTTTGTTTCTTGCAGACATTTCAAAATGTAGTGGATATCTTAACTAAAAAAAATGCCTTTGATGGTGGTTTGAATGGAACAAATACATGTGAACAATGCATGTTGGGTTCTTTTTATTTGGCATCCTTATTGATAAGTTTCTCTAATTCTCTTGGGGGGTCTATGGTGCTTTACAGTGCTTCTGAAAACAGTTGCAGCTTCATCGTGGTTGTGAGAAATAAGCAAGATTGTGTATTTAGAGAACATATTGTTCATGATTCAGAGCAAGCTAGTTTTGTTCAATCAAGTTCAGATTATCTCTGTCGCAAAGCAGTTGGGCTTTCTCATCAGTATCAAGAAGGACATGTTAGGGCTTTCTCCAATGATTTAGTTCCATCTTATTCTTTTAGAATCAGTAAAGCTTTTCCTTCCAAAAGAAAAAAACACTATGATAAAAAAAAGAGTTAGCCAGATATGCCAAACTGTGGGCACTTGAATCAAAGCTCTTTCGGGGTTAGGAAAGGCTTGTAACTACTTCTGCCTCCAAAACAAGATGATGATTCTGGCAGAATATCTTCCAGGTCATTCCAATCTAGTATCAAATAAAAATTTAAGGTCCAGTGATTGAGGTCTAGATCATGAGAGATTTTCATGTTAAAACAGACGTAGATGGTAGATCTATTGTCTGTTGCCTTAATCCTGGGTTATATATTTTCCCTGTGGAAGAGAACATGTTAAGGCTTTGCATTTGAACATCAAAGAACATTCTCTCTTGAATGGGTTTTATTTTTGAAGACATAAAGTGCCCTGTTTAGTACAATCTTCTATCCAAGAGTTTCTCCTTATGTTATGTTCTGTGTTGTTAAATACCTCAGATGTTATGTATTACAGACTGCAGTTTGTTGGCATCTGTTTTCTTGCTTCATCCATGAGCACAGCCTAAAGAGGACAGGTAACCTGCAAATACCACTCTTAATTGCAATGCTGATATAAAGGCTGTGATGCCTCAGTCTAATTATGTTGTGCTTGGCATTCTCTCTAACCCTTCAGTTGTCCCTTTCTCGTTCTTGCTCCAACCTGTCCTTTCATCCCGAACTTGCCTGAATGGAAACCTTAGGCAAGAGATCCTTTCACTGCTGGGACATGGTAACCTCCTTCTGCCGTTCAGTTGCCCCTGTTTCTTCATCTACTCTGGGCGGATGGTCGGAGTCCCTCTTTACGGTTTTTTATTATAATTGGTTACCCCATGTTGTACTGAATTGTATTGTAATTGCATTTATAAAGCACTTACTATCCCTGATGAGGCACTGAAACGCTTTAGTGGGTAGCAAAAAGAAACCCAATGTTAGTGGTGAACCCAGTGGTTATTAGCTGTTGGTATATGTTGTTGGTTATTGGCTTAGTCTTGTGCTCTGAGGAAACTGTTTGAAGCATTTCCTCCAGTTTCACAGCTCAGAATATGATTGAGATTTTGAACTGTCGTTTTTAAACCTCCCACCTTCCAGTAGATTGGAAATGTCCCGTCATTAAAGGCACGAAATCAAATGTTTGTTGTACAGTTTGAATTCCGAGTTGGAGGGTCCAGCTATCAAACATCTTCAGGTAACCTGACCATTGGGGGTTTGGGGGGAGCGAGGGCTTGCCCGGTCTCCCCCCAGGCATATCGGGCGTGGGTGGTACAATCCACCTCACGGCACCCAATTGGTCAAGTTAGGGCATGGGTGGGTCTAAGGTTGAGGGCTATATATACTGTAAAGAGGGCTGGTTTTGGGCGGCCTCTTTGGTCGTCTTGCCACACCCAAGGCTGTTTGCTGTGGGAAATTTTTGTGTAGGTAGGCTTTAGACTTTAGTGTGCAACCAGTTTTAGCATTTGATTGTAGAGGTTGTGTAGTAGTTATGGCGAGTTCGGATAGGGTGATTCAGGCATTGAGAATGTTGCAGGAGGAAGGCAGAGAGGATTTATTACAGGAAGGTGTTTTAGGGCAGGAGGGAATAGGCTTAAAACGGCCTAGGAGGGCGTCATCTGAGGGCGTGGCAGCAGCAGTTATTGCTTGCTCGCCACCGGTGACAGGGAAAAAATGCAGGCAAAAAAGCGCTATGGGTCGGCGGTATGCACATGCTGTGGCTGTAGATGAGGAAGCTGAAGTTTTTAGTAGGGAGGGCTTACCTGCTGCTGGTGGTGTCAGGCGAGGCGGGTCGTGGCTTGCGCGGCGGGCGGGAGCCTCTTTAAGGCAGTGAGTGGCCTCTCAAAGGAGAGGCACTACCGAGCGGGGTGCGGTGGCATCAGGTAGCCGTGTGGGGGCAGAGGCGCAGTGGTTTGCTCATGCGCCCGCTTTGAAGAGAAAGGCGGGCGAGTGGCAGATCATGCTCCACTCTCCTCGCGAAATAAAGGCAAGCGAGGAGAGGGAGTTTTAGAGGAAAGTATCCGGGCAGGCACTTTCAAGATGGCGGCGCGCATTGGGCATCGGCAAGAGCCGATCCTTATTATTTCGGATTCGGAGGGGGACGACTCCGTGGGCAATGGGGGCATAAAAAGTTCAGTCACAAGATAGATGTAGCAGGGAGGGGGGAGCATACCATGATTATTCCGTGGGTTCCTAGGTTGGTTAGCCCCATGCTGCACAAGGTGCAGCAATGTAGAGTAGAGAATAGGACACTTGTGCAGGCAGGTTTGGTACAAATTAGTAATAAAGGTGAGAGTAATCTAGCGGAGGTAGCGCTTGAGGAGGTGCAGGTGGGCGATAGTGATGTTAGAGGGCAGGTTAGTGGGGTTTTTGGGAATATTAGTAGTGAGCTAGGTGTGCCGGGGTCTGGCAAGGCGCTTGCTTCGGGCGGGCAAGAGGAGCAGCAATTGTCAAAGGCAGGGCAGGGACGGCCTGCTTTCATCTCAGGACACACGGTGGGGGTTAGTACACCCCTAAGACACCTACAAGAAGAGAGGGTGAGACCCGGAGCGGCTCACCCGACATCGGGGGAGTCAGTCACGTCATCGCAGGTGTGGAAAAGACATATGAATTATGATGAGCCTTCTACTAGCCAGAGCGCTGGTGGGTTTAATTGGGATATGGGTTTTGAGGAAACCCTGGATTTTGATGAAGACAATGAGATGGCTATGGTTGGGGCTAATTTGGAGGATGTAGGTGGGCAAGGAAATAACCAGTCTCGGAGTTTTGATATTTTACAGGGTCAGAAGAGAGCGGCGGTCCAGAGCGATCGTCGAGTTGGTGAAAGGATTGTATCCGGTTCAGCCGGGAACCTTCCTAGAGGTGAGGAAAGAGGTGGTAATTCTGGAGGCGAAGGGAGGGGGTTAACGGGGATGAGGTCATATGGTGCAAGGGTGAGGGTGCAGGATATGGGGGTGTAGACAGGTAATGCTAGCAAAGAGGTGGGGACTCCCAAAGTGGGCGATTCAGAGATAAGTGTGTCAGCAAATAAGGCAGAAACGGTGAGTGCTGCTCAGGATCAAGGTAAAGACAGTAAAGCGGAGTCATCTGGGGGGAGTGTGAAGAATAAAAAGCTGCCTTACATGGGAGTGTCGATGCCTTTGGGGGCGCATCTCACTCAATCTTTGAAGGATAAGATTTGCAAAGGGGAGTTTATTGATGTGTTCAAATTGTTGCACAGAGAGATTCAAGCTAAAGAGGGGTCAAAGGAAGAAGAATTTAGAACTCGCATGGCGATTTATCCTGAAAAAGAATGGGGGGAAATTGACAATGAATTATGGATGCAGTGGTTGAGGTCAGGTAGGGATGCGCCGGTCATGCATACGGTAGTGGTTTACCTTTGCAGTACAAGCCCTTTCAGGGCCGTCCTACCCAATTTGGGGTGGGGAGTAGTTCAAGAGGCGCATTATCACAGAATGGAGCCTGTTGGTCATTTAATAGGGGAGGGTGCACAAGGCAGCAGTATAAATTTAGGCATGACTGCTCCAGTTGTGGGGGCAGGCATCCGGTTTTCCAGTGTTTCGGGGACATGCATTGGGGAGGACAGGGACAGCAAGGGCGGGATAATGACAAGGATAGGGGTTTCATCCAGCATGTTGTTGGAAAAGGGCCCTACTCCTATTAATTTGGAGGTTTTGTGTTTCTGGTTGCAAGGATATCCGAGGCAGTTAGAGGCTAAGACTCTGGAGTGGGGATTTAAAGTTGGTTTTAGGCTGTGTTATCAGGGTCCAAGAGTTCGGAGATGGGCCAGGAACTTAAAGTCAGCCTTAGATTATCCAGAAGTGGTGAGAACAAAGTTGAAAAAGGAAGTTTTGCTGGGTAGAATTGTAAGTCCATTTCATAGTTGGCCGTTGGACAATTTGACCATTTCCCCCTTAGGAGTAGTACCGAAAAAACAGCAGGGTTAGTTTAGATTGATTCATCATTTATCTTGGCCTGTGGGCGCTTCCATTAATGAATGTATTGCCACAGAGGATTCAGTTGTTCATTATGCTTCGTTAGACGAAGCTGTGGCTTTGGTAAAACATTGTGGAAAGGGAGCATTGATGGCAAAGTCAGATATTCAGTCTGCGTTTAGGCTTCTCCCTGTTCATCCGGAGGATTTCTCTTTGTTGGGAATTCTGTTTGATGGAGCTATTTATGTTGATAGGATGTTACCGATGGGTTGTTACGTTTCTTGTTCACTTTTTGAGACATTCAGTTCTTTTTTGCAGTGGTATTTTCAGTGTAGGACAGGTCATAAGTTGGTTACACATTATTTAGATGATTTTTTCTTTGTGGGTGCGTCAGGATCTTCTGATTGTGATGAGGCGTTAGGTGGTTTTCAGAAAGTCATGTTGGAGCTGGGTGTTCCTTTGGCGCCGGAGAAGACGGAGGGTCCAACCACTTGTTTGAATTTTTTGGGAATTGAATTGGATTTGCAAAGAATGGAAATCAGGTTGCCATTAGACAAAGTACAGTTGCTGATTGGCTTGTTGGAAGAGGCGGTAAGAAAGCCTAAATTGGAATTGAGGCAGATTCAATGTTTGCTGGTCCATTAAAATTTCGCTTGCAAGGTGGTGAAAGTGGGTAGGGCTTTTTGTAGGAGATTGGGTTTTTCGATAAAGGGTGCTGTCTTACCTCTCCATCATGTTCGTTTACAGGCGAGCGTTTGTGAGGACTTAAGAATGTGGATTGTGTTTTTACGAGATTTCAATGGAGTCACTATGTTGGTGGATGATGTTGAATGGTTTTGGCAAGTACAAATATTTTCTGATGCTGCAGGTGCTCAATGATTCGGCCTTTTTTGGGATGGGCATTGGACTGCGGAAGCATGGCCGTCGGCCTGGAAAGAGGTTCATCATAACATTGCTTTTTTGGAGTTTTTCCCATTAGTGGTAGCGCTGTCTATTTGGGGGCACGCACTGGCAAACAGGAATGTAATTTTTAATATGGACAATGAGACAGTTGTGAATTTGGTTAATGGTCAAAAGGCCAAAGATGAAAAGGTTTTGTGTCTGTTGCGATTATTCTTGTTGAAGTGTTTGCAATTCAATATTATGTTCAAAGCCCAGTATGTTCCAGGTGTCTATAATGATATTGCTGATGCGTTATCTCGTTTTCAGTGATGGAGATTCCGTGGTCTTGCACCGGGAGCAGACGATTTGAAGACACCAGTTCCAGGGACTTTAAGGGATTTGGGCATTTGAGGATGTTGGAGCTGATTCAGCATTCTATAGCTCCCTCAACGAGGAAAAGTTATGGGCAGGCTTGGATGGAATTTTTAGTGTCAGGGGCAGTTAGAAGAGTACAGGGGGACGTAGTCATCAAACAGAGAAGGGAAGATGCGGTACGTTTTATTATTCAACAGGTGAAGTTGGGTTTTTCTGCGGTAAGTATTTCACTTAAGTTGTCTGGCATTGCATTTTATGGTAAGTATTTTTGGGGTTATGACCCAGTGGAAGGGGAGATTTGTAGAAGGATTCTTGCTGGTTGGGCTTGGGAGGGGGGTGCGCGGCGTTGTAGGCGGCGCCCTATAACATCACAGCTCTTAAGAGATATTATTTTGGTGTTGAAGGATGTTTGTTTTTCGCAATGGGAGGGGCAGTTGATGGCTCTGTGCATGCCATGGCTTTTCCATGGTGCTTTTAGAGTTTCTGAGTTGTTAGGTTTGAGAGGTAAAGAAGGTATTTTGTTTTCTGAGGTTAAGGAGCGTCAGGGTTTATTGTATGTGTGGTGACGTGCTTCCAAGACGGATCAGTTAGGGAGGGGTAGGGAAGTAGTATTGAGAGGGTCACAATTTCCGGAAGGGCCAGTTCTTTGTTGGAAGATGTTTGCAGGTAAGTTGCCAGCGGGCGAAAGGCTGGTATTTATACATGAAGATGGTTCTTGTTTACGTTCGCATCAGGTGCTGTCGGTTTTAAAGATGTGTTTAAACCATTTGGGTTTAGATTCCAGTCAGTATGGCACTCATTCTTTTAGAATTGGGGCTGCCACAGAGGCTCAGCAGCGAGGGTTATCGGACAGGGCAATAATGGAGGTAGGTCATTGGAAATCGCAGTGTTTTAGGCGTTATGTTAGGCCATGTTTGTTTGAGGATTGATGATTGTCGAATGTTAGTTGATTGATAGGTAATATTTCTTTATGTGTTTTTGTTCCAGGTTGTGTTGCTGGCCCCAGTGGATCAACATCCTCGGTTTAGATAGTGGGGCATTCGTTCGTGCGGTGGGCTGAGAAGCAGGATGCAGAGAGGCATTTTGGAAGGCAGTTGGGCCTGGATGGGGCCAGAATTAGGGTGTCATGGTTTGGGAAAAGTGGCATGAGATGGGGGGAATTATTGTTTATTTTTTCAAAATGTTTGTCCCAAGGTGTTTGCCCAGACTTGTTGGTTATACATTTGGGCGAGAACGACTTAGTTGCTTTGTCTGTGTGTGGACTGAATTGGTGCCTCGAAGAGTGTGGCGAGGAGCGTTTTCTTTTAAGGGTATTGAGAAGCAGAGGAGGAAAGTTAATAGGGAAATGCGTGGTTTTTGTTTGGCGGAAGGATTTTCTTTTTTTAATCATGGTGACATTGTACATAGTGATCCGCATCTGTATCGGCAGGATGGAGTACATTTATCGTTTTTGGGTAACGAGTTTTATTTGTTGGAGTTGAGATTGAAGATAGCTGAGTTGTTGGGGGAAAAGTTATGGGATCATCATTGAGGCAGGTAGGTTGGGGTGGGGCAGGAAAACGCCTGCCGGGTTTTCCTGTGTGGCGGGAGGCTTTACAGATACGCTTTGGGGGGGAAGGGTACGGTGGCGCAAGTTGAGATGCTGGGGTGTTTTTGACAAGGAGTAAAAGGGACGGAAAGGCAAGGGGATGATATTGAAAGGGGGACAGCACGACAGATGGGTAATGGTTGGGTAGGGGCAAGGGGGAATGGAAAGGGGGCATTGAAGAAGGGTACGTTTTTAGAGGGTGGGGGTGGGAGGTTTAGGATGTTTTTTGTATTAGTGAGGTTGGTTAGTTTTGTAAGGCAAATGCCAAGGTTCTTTTATCCAGACCTGTTCTATTAAAGAGGTCTTTTAACCCCATTTTGAGTGTTGGTGGTTTGTTCAGTCTTGCGCCCGATAGTATTCATGTCAACTGAGTTTGTTCTTTTGGTCATTTAGGAAACGTTTCGTTTGAAAGAGGTGGTCATTTGGTGAAAAGAAGATGGAATGTGAAGAAAGGGTGGGGGCTCTGAAGGTGGACTGCACATGGATTTGTTATGAATATGCTGTCATCACTGAACTGAAAAGATTAGAAAGGGAAGGGGGTCCTCTTTCGCTGTATTTTTCGTTTTTGTGTTTTTCTTTGGTTCTAGAGGAAGCAATTAACTGTTTTCTGGGATAATATTCAGCTCCGATTATAAACCCCCCCCCCCACTCATGTTACTGTGCGCATCACTAGATATCCTCCTGAGTCATGGCTGGTTCTTAGCTCTGCAGAGGGACCGTTGTTGACATCCTCGAAGAGTCACATGCTGCTAAAGACTGCAACTCCCAGAAGACCAGCGTGAGCTCGCCTCGCTGCCAACAGCTTAAGCGTAGCTGAGTCCACGAAAAAAGGAGCGCTGTGGTCTGGTGTGCGCGTGCTGCCTTGGGTTGAAGCACCTTTTTTAATTTTGATGGATCGTGACGCATAACATGTACCTTCAAAATTCCCCCCTTGACTGTGGATCGTCATTGCACAACCTCTGCTTCTTATTTGCTGTGTTTGTGAAGCACTCCCACCCAAAGGGAAAGATTTGCAAGCAGGGGGTGTAACCGAACACATGCTTAAAGGACTGATGCGCTGTACGCACGAGAGCTAACTGTAAATTGACAGCCCTTGCCAGCTACAGTAGGAGGCTCGTTCAGGGGGCGTGCGAGTGTCGACGGAGCGCGAAATACTGCATCCAATAGGCCGAGAGCGAGAGCTGGATCTCAGCAGGAGTGGAGCAACTAAATATAATCTCAGCTGCGTAGGAGGCGCTGCAAGGAAGATGCCGGAAGGACAGCTACCCCAGGTAGGATGTGCAGCGTAGCTGTTGTTTTTGAAAGTTTAAATTTAAGAATTGTTACATCTAGGAAGCATAAAATGCAGACCTCACACCGAATTGTGCCTTTGCGCTTAAACAGTAGATGGTATTATCCAGCGCACTGGCCCTTCATTGCATTAAACTCGAAAGGATAAACGGGTGAGCGGGTCTTGTGGCATGTGTCATACCCGTCTGCAGATATTGGTGAGTTGGCTTACCTCACCAGAGTATATACAGTTCTCCTGTGCGGTATGAGAAGCTATATAAAAGCAATTTAATGCTGTGAAAGGCATAAATGAGAAAAGGTGGTTACTTGGGACGTTGGGGGAGTGTAAGAGGGAGGACGGGCGTGCGGCATTGCGAAGCTGATAAAGACTGTGACTTTTTGTCCGAAAAACATACTGGAGCTTGTAGTTTTATGTAGCCCAATGTGTGGTAGTCTATCGTGTACGCTGGCAGCCGTGGACTCGCAAGCAGAACATGTTATGATGCTCTGGATAAAATCTGTTAATCTCGCATGACTCAGTTCCCTCACCTGCTACCGCTGGGAGAGCTGAGAGGAGGGAGAGCTGAGGAGGAGAGCTGAGAGGAGTACATGACTCACTGGGTCGAAACAATGAGCACGTACATCTCAATTCTTGCATTTTCTGCCAGTTATTCTTTTAAGGTACTGGGAACAGTTCGCCTCTGCGCTAGTCTCTGCTCCTCTGCTTGTGATATGAATTCCCCCCACCATTTGCAACAAAATACTATATACTCTCATTTGCCGCCTAAATTTGCAATTATGCATTTTCTCTACTCTTTTTATGTAGTTGCCCTCTTCTCAAAAGCTCCCCCTTCCTCTGGGCCAAGATCATATATCCTCTTCAGTGTATGTGACTGATGTCATTTCGCCTCTCTCTCGTGGGTCCTCCGTTTTCTCCTGTTTCTCCTCGGTATCTTCTTCTCGGAAGTATATTTACACTTTGATAAATTGTTTATAAACCTATAGGAGTTGTTCGGAGGAGAACTCTGATCCTGCTTCATAAAGAAGTTTGTCTGGAGATGGCGACACAAATTGTCCCGAAGCTGACCCTGAACTTTGGAAGCCGCTCCAAGTATAAACTTCCAGGGCTATGGCAGTGCTTTAAATGGGCAGGTAGTGTCAGGTAGTCGGTACCTGCACTTCTTGAAATTGAAAGGGAGAGTGCGGCACTTCTTAGCATGGGTACACTATGTTTAATAGGAGATTACCTGCACTTCTCAGTAACAAAAATATACTCTGGGAAAATTAGTAGCTACACTTTTATATTTTCCTTTCAAGCTCTGAGATAGGTTAAAACATGGCCCCCAATCTGAGTATGCACCCTGCAGATAGCTGCACCAAGTCGGAGGTTGGGACACAGGAATACAACCGAAACTCATCCTGCATCACATAAAACAATAAGGTGACCCAGGCATCCACCAGATTCAGAGCCTTCAGGCTGGAGGTCTTTGCAGACTGAGAAGATCAAGCATATACTGTGGAATAACTGTTCAGACAGCTGGAGTTTGTTCACATGTTAAGTGCAGAGTAATACTGCTTAATTAATGTGGCTGTACACAGTGTTATGTATCTTGGAGGAATACCCTAAGCCTACAGACTTAGAGCCCCTAACCGTATAACACAAGGCATTAGTTCAATGTCCTATGTAAGAGAAAGGCAGATCTTGTTTACTACAGACCTGAACTCTGCCTTGTTTCATGGTGGAGAAGTACTTTCCTTTAAACAAAACAGTCCCTTTCTCAGGGACACAGTGGTAATTTGGAAACCCACCTTTTTGTGCTTAGAATGTCACACACAAATATCTGTACTAATGATGACACAGTGTATGTTGAAAAACATTTATTGTAGTATTCTACCTCTTATTAGAACATTGGAATGTTGGGAGCTCCCTCCGTGAGGACTTTGTTCTATTAATTAGAACATTCTGCCCTCTAGTGGCAGAATGTTCTAATAGCCTTAGAGTCCGTGCCGTAGCGGGCTCTACCGGCAATTAAAGGCCCGCTCCCTTGTTTAACGTGTGAGCGGGCCTTTAATGGCCGATAGAGCCTGCTAGGCGGGCTCTAAGGCAATATTAGAACATTGGAATGTTGGGAGCTCCATTGAATACAATACAGCGCTCCAGGTTTTTTAATGGTTGGTAGAAGCCCAGAGCGCCAACATCCCAATGTTTTTGTTCACAGCTTTTGCATTATTTTTCTCACATCCATGATACACAAGTGTGAAATACACTGGATAGCATTGGAGTGAACAAAAAAGTCAGTATAATAGTGAATAATAAAATAAATTTTTTTCATCTACAGGCACCAGACTGGGGAAGTGCTTCTGAAGTTTTTGTAAATTTGTGTAGTGCAGGGATGAATGTATGAATGAGGGCACGAGCACACCAAATGAGTACATGAATCGAAAGGGGATATCCTCATTATGAACAAAACATAGGCAGGGACCTATAAAATCTGGTCCTGATGGAAGCCAAGTGACAAGGTCTGAGCACAGAGGGCTAAAACATGTAGACCTGACTTTGATACAGAATACATAATAAAACTCTGATAGCATCAAATACTGTTTTAACCTTGTCTAGGGGTCCAGGAATAACAATAAAACTTGTAAGGTGGATTAGAGCACCCTGAGACAATTGTAAAATTTGAGCTCTCCCCTTCTTCTCCGGTAGAAAAAATGAACATACAAAGAGCTCACTTAAAATGACAAGGTTGAGCCCACCCAGAAACACATTTGTATGTGTGGCAAGGACTCGATAATGGTGCATGCAACTGAATAAAAACTTCAGTGGTAAGACTTCTACCAAAAATCCCACAGGATTGCCCACCTGGGTTGCACAAAGAGGTATGCTTCAACCAAGGAGAATCCGAATGCACCACGTCAGCCAGTCCTGTGCAGTAGTCAAGAACCATATTATCTGTATTATTTACAAGTGCAGCTGCAGGCACTCTCTGGCTCTCCCGGTTAGAATTTAATGAGAGGACAATCCTGTCCTCTGATTAGGAGTGCTTCGGAGGCTCATCAGCACCAAGGGTAGGGCATCAGGTCACCTGAGCGACGTGGATGGGCACACTTTGGCAAGTCAGGACTTCAGTGCCTCAGTGAACTTTTGAGTGATTCCAGACACCTCTGGCCTGTAGCTACAATGAAAACTCCGATCCACTTGCAGTGCAACACACAGCATAGGCATATTCTTGTTGTTAAAATGGGTCCCATGATCTGACTCTAAAGAAACCGTTTAGTCTAAACAAGGGAATATATCCTTCAATACCAATTTGGCCATGTCAATACTGTTGTTCCTATTAGTTGGGTATAGTTATACCCAACGGGAAAAGGTGCACTCTACCACGAAGATGCAACAGAGCTCATTACACACAGGTAGCTCAACCAGACTGAGTTGCATGCAATTGAAGGGACCACCTGATCTCCCTATATGGCTCATAGTAACTACTGTCCACCGTCCTGCATTTAACTGCTGGCAAACGACATACTGGTGGCACAGACTCTCTGCAATGACTTGGAGACGAGGATTGAACCAGTAGGTTCTGAAGAGGCATACTATTGAGTCTCTCCCTATCTAGACAGGACCATGGAAATGTCTGGCCATGAGGGACATTATAGCGTCTGGTGGGGTCGATCTCCCATCTGTTGAAACGAAATCGCATCCTACTTTTTACATATCCAGCTATGACCCAGCTGCAGGACAAACCATTGAAGCAAAAAGCAGCACAGCCTTTGATTACTGTGACTATATGAGATGCAATCTTAAAGTCACACATGCTGTAGGCACATTAGAAGTAAAGTCCACAACAGCAGCAGTCTTCAAAAACATTTGCTGTAACAGCAGACAAAAGGGCTAACAGAAGAAATTAAATACACTAATGTAGGTCCACTCAAAGCAAACCTCAATATATGCCATAATGGAGGATAAAAAGACTTTCAAAGTCGATTCTCCACATATTAATGTAGAGGGGTCTGAGGAAACAGTCAATCAGCACTTTCATTGCACTCTCAAGGAATCTGAAAATAAAGTGGCACTGGAAACAACAAACCCTCATCTGCTCATAAACCTAAAAGGTCCAATACTCAGACAATCTGAACCTTAGGTACCAAAACAACTTTTCAGGCCCAAAGAAAAAAAAAACATGAAACCAATACATCAAACGTGCCTGGACCAAATAATGTAGCTTTAAAAGACATGTCAACAGATTTACTGTCATCAGGATGCCAGCAAATGCCGGAATGCCATTGAAACGATGCTCAGGTGGAAACACGCAGCACAACAAAAGAGACAGCACAAAAGAATCGACTAAGGGCATCAGGGCCATCTTGTTAAAAACTTTTCAGCCATCTTTCAATGCCTTGAACCACCAGTCATAGAACTTATATCTTCAAATAGATTTATTAAATATGTTATCAGTGTTTGTCGTGGAAATTGACACAAAATTAGCTGACCTTAACAAACTAATAATTTGTGCTTAACTGACATTAAGTACCCTACCAACTTCTCTTGATTCATTAATCAAAGAAGTTAAAACCCAATTGAGCATTCCGTGTTCATCTTGAAGTAACAAACAATCAACATATTGGTCGAACAGTGTCATGCCAGCAGTACAAACGCTGGATTGACCCAATTCAGGTACATCCCAAAAAAAGAAACAAAAATGGCCTTCAGCACAAAACCTAGGGATGCTCCATTAGGTCCGCACAACAAAAACATACTGAAACAAGGGAAAATATACTAGAATCCTGGTGGTCATACATCAGTCAAGTAATAGCAATGACACCCCAGATCTAAAAACTGCAAACACCTCTGCAGGCAACATGGACTCCGAATCACCTATGCAATGGAAACAACAAAGAAACAAAAGAAAAGGGAACAGAAGGTAAGAAACAAAAACAATTTCAGGCCATGATGAATCCCACAAGCCCCAATTTATTTTTGTGTTTTTTATGAATACTCTGGTAAAGGAGAAACCCGCTCCGAACAAGACAGAGAAAGTGGAGGACCACCAAGCAAATTTCAGTTTAACAAACCATGATCTGCTGATTAAAAACATCAAAGTCCCTACCTCTCCCTTTTTCCTTTCAATCACCTATAAGAAAATGGGAACTTGCAATACAGCTCCATCTGAGGCCCAGTCACCCTCTACAGCCAACGATAGCACAACATTAGTTTCACTTGAGGTTCAACAGTCAGTTCCACCATTAGGGAATGCAACAGTTGCAATAGAAAGAACAAGTAAAGTTCATAACTGGACCTTTGCAGACTATCAAACAAACTCCATTTGGCCACAGTGAAATAGAAAAAAAGATCTCCTAACTTTGAACAACGTGAAAAGATCACCATGACTTGAAGGAACATGCACATATCTTCCCCCAGGCACCCCTCTCAATAGGTAAGCATTGCCCTCTGTGTCACTTTTGCTACTCTCCCCATCTGGCTATCCAGAATTGTCTTTAGTTTTCTTTCTGTTCTCTTTCTGAGCCCAATGGCCCTTAATCCTTTGAATATCACTCCACTTCTGAATGCTCCCAATTAATTCCTTTGGGTTTAATTGAAGACCAGGTGTCACTAACACGAGTCTCATCTTTCTTTTCTTTGTTTCCACCCCCTCTGGTAATTTCTTTCCCTCACCTGTTCACCTTGTTATCACAGTGTACAACCCTATACCTCAATTACATTCTCTCTCCATTCCTGCTCTTTTGCATCCAGCCTTGCATCCGTCCAGATCTGGCTTCTCTCAAAGGAGTGGATGCTGGCGCTCTTGCCCCGGGCCCACTTGGCACCTGGACAGGCAGGAAAATTAGTAGGTAAAGAGGCTTGTCCACCTCTCAGTTCAGTCCCATCCCTAAGGTGAGCTGCCTGATGTGGACACAACTTTTGAAAGTCTGCCACCTTAGTAATGGCATAACTAGGAACTCTGAGACAGGGTTATTCCCACTTCCCACAGGAAGTTGTCATATAGGGGATGTAGTGACCCCAAGGGTAAGTAGCCCATTGGCTACTAGCCTACACTCCCTGAAACACCCCTAACTTCAGTATTTAGCAGAGGCCCTGACACCAGGGGATCAGATCCCTGCTGACCTGAAGAAGAAGGACACTCTAGAGAAGCAAATGGAAATAACTGAAGATCAGTGACTGACTCTGTGCCAGCACTGCCACTCTCCCTGCTGACTTTGACGATTGCCAGAAAGACACCCCGTCCTTCAGCTTCTGAAACTTCTAAAAGATCGGTAAGACTGTCAGCCTTCACCCCAGCAACTCCCATGGAGCAGCAGAGCTGCTTCCCTGCATCTTTGCAGGCACCCAAGAAACAATGAAGAGGATTCCGAACTGCCAAAACCCGATGCCACACAGCACCTCTGCACCTGTATCCCCTAGACCAAATTGAAGTGGGCCAACGGTGCCAGCATGGTCCTCAGCCTCTCCAGGCACAAAGTCCATCATGGGTTTCCCCATTGCGACCTTCACACCAACGCCTGCAGCCTCTCAGTACGGGCCCTCCTCAACTGCAGTTGCCTCCGGTGACAGCAACCTGATGGTCCACTAAACTTCTGGACCTGGATGCGCCTGACAGAGGAGAAGAGGACTGCTGTTGTCCCTGTGACCCCCAGGCTTGTAAGACTTGAGCCCACTTGTTGGATCAGCTGGTCCAGTTCCCCAACCCATACTTGCAGCCTGTTTCTGTGGGCCCCCTCGACCACCAATGTCATCAGTGACGGACACCCGACAGTCCAAGAACCCTTCGCACCCAGACACCCCAGTCCGAGGCGAAGAGGACCACCAGTGTCCCCATGTCCCTGAGCATCGCAAGACCTGAACGCACTCAGTGGTTCACCATGACTGGATCCCCAGTTCTAATCTGGAGCATCTTTTCAACTGGACCGATCCCCATTGACTAACATTCTGCACTTGACACCGTACTACACCTGTGCACCTGGACACCCCAGTGCCGCCTTGTGTGACCTGTTGGTGTGGCCTTGACCTTTGCCCAGTACTTACATTAAGTCCTGGAGATTGGTTCCATAAGTCGCTGTACTATACCTGTTTGCCGTATTTGCTCTTCCTCCATAGGATAACACTGCAGCTTTCAAGAATTGCACTGTCGACTTTCTTAAACTGTAAAGATTTTTTCTTGCAAAACGTACTTACCCGATCATACCGATTCTGATGCTAAAACATATATAAAGATACTTGTTATTTTTGTAAATTAGTGTGGATCTCGTTATTGAGTTGTGTGTCTCATTTATTAACTGTGTCTGTATTTGTGGATGTCTAACACTTCTCTCTGGTAAGCTTAAGGCTGCTCGACCACACTACCCCCTCAAAAAGAGCACCTTCAGTTTGCTAAAGCAATCACTGTCCACTAGAAAGGGAACCCCTGGAATCTTTGCACGGTAGATCTCATTTTGGTATACCATATAAAGAGTCAGCTTGGTGGCACAGCGGTGGGGTCCAAGACTTGACATTTGCTGTGCCACTCGGTTAATAAGTGATACCACTAAGGAACCAAAATTGTCTTTAGTTCGGATTTTTTTTTCCAATCATTGATTTTTCTAAATTGTTAAAAATTTACCGTTAGGGCCTTTTGTTAAGTCCGCCAGTCCAACACTGTAGTTAGGCCTTTTAGAAGTACACTTCAAATTTATTTTCATAAGGTTCTAAAAGTTCTCAACCATTTTAAAAACCATGGGCCGGATGTACAACACTTTTTT
The DNA here is from genome assembly GCF_031143425.1 of Pleurodeles waltl. NCBI lineage: Eukaryota > Metazoa > Chordata > Amphibia > Caudata > Salamandridae > Pleurodeles > Pleurodeles waltl. Next base: position 468,436,149 of record NC_090449.1, on the reverse strand, counting down.
CTGTGCGCAAAGGGTCCAAATCGCAGAAACTGGCTTTTGAGCACAGAAAAAAAGCATTTTGGGATGTACAAATGCTATTTTGAGGTTTGGTAATCTGTTTACTGAATCCCAATATAGTTTTACGAGTTGCAATTAGGAAGGGGCTTGCCAAGGGCGTCTCTTTCTAATTGTAAGTTACAGTGAAATGCATGATTTTTTTTGTGACCGTGAATACGGTTGCAAAACAATCACAGATATCACCAACTTCGAGTTGGTGGTAACCCACTCACAAACCGGAAGGAGTCCCCAAGGAACACCTTCCCCTTTGCGAATGGGGATGAAAACATTTTTTAAGAGCAAGCAGTGGTCCAAACGACCTCTGCCTATTCTTAAAAAATGAAAATATAACTTTTCAGTTTAGTCTTTGTAATGCATCCCATTTTCCTTTAAGGAAAACAGGCTGCATTACAAAAAAATATTGCTTTATTTAAAAGCAATCACAGACATGATGGTCTGCTGTCCCCAGCAGGCCATCATCCCTGTGATTATAGCCATTCACAATGGGTTGCAAATTGTGACCTGCCTCATGAATATTGATGGGGCAGGTCCCTTTGCGACCCACTGTGAATTGCTAACAGTGTTGAAGACACTGTTGTACATTTGGTATTGCAACTCACAATTTGCAAATCACAAAAATTTGCAAATTGCAAGTCTCAATACCAAATGGTCGTACATCTGGCCCCATCTCTGAGGCAGTAGGTACATCCCAGGAGCTCAACCTGGGGTCCTACCAACACCTTATATAGGCCCAACTTAATTCACTCTGCCAAGCATGGAAACTTTCCATGGGGTTTAAACCTACAAAAGCCCATCTTGCAGAAAACGATAGTGCCAGGGCAAGTAAAGAAACCCCTCATAAGAATGAGTAGGAAGAGGAGGTGGAAGAGGATGAAGAATCCCTCACAACTCCACTGACAGTAACATTACTGGGAGCACTTTTGATAGTTCCCTAGGAGATGGAGACAGCGAAGAAGCTGAACTGCAGAAGCAATGTAAGAGGACAGAATTAGAGGCTACACTCTTAGCTATAGAACATGAAAGAGCTGAGATGGACCTAGGAACCATCGCTGGCGGCAGCAACATTTTAAATATGGAGAAAGAAGAAGCTTTTGACCTTATGATCCCCAGCGGGATTGTCCCCAAATATGAAGAAGGTGATGATATCACCAAGTGATTTACAGCCTTTGAGAGGGCTTGTAAAATGAGGAAACTCAGCCAAAAGTACTGGGCTCTGTACTCTGGGAGCTTTTCTCAAGGAAGTGTAGGGATAGGCTCCTAATACTGAATGAGACAGATTCTGAGTCCTATAACTGCATTAGGATACCCTGATGGAGGGTTTTGAACTCACAACTGAGGATTACAAGATCATGTTCAAGGAGACTAGGAAAACCTCTTGTCAATCCTGGGTAGTTTTTTTTATTTTTTTTACTTCTTAGTCAAAACACTGGGTGGATGGTTAAAAGGGAACCGGGTGCAAGACTGTGATGGGCTTTATAATCTTGTGAAAGAGCATCTATTAAGTAACTGTATTTCTGAAAAATTGCACCCGTTCCTGGTAGACGTAGGTCCAGTTTCTCCCCAAGAATTGGGAACGAAGGCAGATCACTTGGTCAAGACCAAGGTATCCTAGACAACTCATGTTGGGGATGACCAAAGGAAAGGGGTTGCTAAGCCCCCCCCCCCATGGAAAGATGGTGACCAGTCTAAGGATAAAAACAACAAGCCTTCTAATGGCCCCCAAAAACCTGTTCAGGAGGGTGGGGTCTTGAGACAAGACACAGACCAAGATGGGTACTAGGGTAAAAACTGAGATGGCAAGAAGGCCTGGTGCTTCAATTGCAAGGCCAAAGGGCACCGAACTGGAGACCCGGTCTGTCCCAAAAAGAATCCCCCCAGTGCACCTGCCGCTTCTGCTGCAGTGGTAAGTCTTCAGATGTGATCCCAGGTGGGCCCTGACCATGTCAGAGAGCTCACAGAAGCAAATTTAGGGGGTCATTCTAACCCTGGTGGTCGGTGATAAATCGGCGGCCAATCCGCCAACAAGCAGGTGGTCCAAAAAATGGAATTCTGACCCTGGCGGGAACCGCCAACACAGCCCGCCACATTAATACTCCGACCGCCACGGCGGGACCGACAAACAGCGCAGTGGTCACCGCCAACAGGCAGGCGGCAGACAATGTACTGCCCACCCTATCACAACTCACCAATCCACCACCTTTTCCGGGGCGGGAGCACCGCCGATAAAAACACGGCGGAAACAGACTACGAACGGGAAAACGCTCACCTATACACACTCCACGAGGAAGGAGGACAGCATGGAGCCCGAATTACACATCCTACCGGCTATTGTCTACCTGCTCATCTACCAGGAGTACGAACGCCGGCGCAGACGACAACGGTGAGTACTGCACCTATGACACAGGGGAGGGGGGAGGAGGAAAGCTTACGGGCACACACATACGCGATACACCCCCCCCCCCCCCCAATACCTACACACCAATGCAGAGCAACAAGTCAGAGTGACACCCCCCAAACCCCCCGGAAGAATGCAAAGACATAATTCAAATGAAGTTTAAAATTTATGTATAAAATAGGTTCATTTAAGTCATGGTAAATATGCCATATGAAATATACAAAAGAAATAATGAACATAGTGCAAAGTATAAACATAGTCAATAAGTCCTGTACAGTCCGTTCAATATCCATAGTCCGTGGCCCAATGTGTACAAACACATGGGCAAAGCCCACACAGGAGACCGGAAACCATTGGAGAGAACACTGCTGGGGCATCAGATGAGAAAACAGGCACCTCAGGGGGAAGGGAAAGGGGGGCACCTCAGCCACATGAGTCCACGACGCCAGATCCACGAGGGGCCTCCATGCCCACTGTACCATCCTGGGGAGTGCAAAGCCACAGTCCATCAGATGGATAACCGACTCCACTGGTATTGGAGGAGGCATGGTGCCCAGAGTGCTTCGTGAACACCTGTTCGACACAGAACCGGCACTGTCAATGGACCAGCGGTGCTTGAGACGGCGGTGCCCAACAGAGCGGTGCTTGACAGGAAGGGCCCAGCGGAGCGGTGCTTGACAGGAAGGGCCCAGCGGAGCGGTGCTTGAGATGAAGGGCCCAGCGGAGCGGTGCTTGAGATGAAGGGCCCAGCGGAGCGGTGCTTGAGATGAAGGGCCCAGCGGAGCGGTGCTTGAGATGAAGGGCCCAGCGGAGCGGTGCTTGAGATGAAGGGCCCAGCGGAGCGGTGCTTGAGATGAAGGGCCCAGCGGAGCGGTGCTTGAGATGAAGGGCCCAGCGGAGCGGTGCTTGAGATGAAGGGCCCAGCGGAGCGGTGCTTGAGATGAAGGGCCCAGCGGAGCGGTGCTTGACGGGAAGGGCCCAGCGGAGCGGTGCTTGACGGGAAGGCCCCAGCGGAGCGGTGCTTGACGGGAAGGCCCCAGCGGAGCGGTGCTTGACGGGAAGGCCCCAGCGGAGCGGTGCTTGACAGGAAGGGCCCAGCGGAGCGGTGCTCCTCACGGCGGGGCCCTGTTCAGCGGTGCTCCTCACGGCGGGGCCCTGTTCAGCGGTGCTCCTCACGGCAGGGCCCTGTTCAGCGGTGCTCTTCACGGCGGGGCCCTGTTCAGCGGCACCTGTCTTGGCGGGGCCCTCTTCAGCGGTGCTCCCGCCGCAGTGCTCCTCACGGCGGGGCCCTGTTCAGCGGTGCTCCTCACGGCGGGGCCCTGTTCAGCGGTGCTCCTCACGGCGGGGCCCTGTTCAGCGGTGCTCCTCACGGCGGGGCCCTGTTCAGCGGTGCTCTTCACGGCGGGGCCCTGTTCAGCGGTGCTCTTCACGGCGGGGCCCTGTTCAGCGGTGCTCTTCACGGCGGGCCCTGTTCAGCGGTGCCTGTCTTGGCGGGGCCCTCTTCAGCGGTGCTCCTCACGGCGGGGCCCTGTTCAGCGGTGCCTGTCTTGGCGGGGCCCTGTTCAGCGGTGCTCCTCACGGAGGGGGCCCTGTTCAGCGGTGCTCCTCACGGCGGGGCCCTGTTCAGCGGTGCTCTTCACGGCGGGGCCCTGTTCAGCGGTGCTCTTCACGGCGGGCCCTGTTCAGCAGTGCCTGTCATGGCGGGGCCCTCTTCAGCGGTGCTCCTCACGGCGGGGCCCTGTTCAGCGGTGCTCTTCACGGCGGGGCCCTGTTCAGCGGTGCCTGTCTTGGCGGGGCCCTCTTCAGCGGTGCTCCTCACGGCGGGGCCCTGTTCAGCGGTGCCTGTCTTGGCGGGGCCCTGTTCAGCGGTGCTCTTCACGGCGGGGCCCTGTTCAGCGGTGCTCTTCACGGCGGGGCCCTGTTCAGCGGTGCTCTTCATGGCGGGGCCCTGTTCAGCGGTGCTCTTCACGGCGGGGCCCTGTTCAGCGGTGCTCCTCACGGCGGGGCCCTCTTCAGCGGTGCCTGTCTTGGCGGGGCCCTCTTCAGCGGTGCTCCTCACGGCGGGGCCCTGTTCAGCGGTGCTCCTCACGGCGGGGCCCTCTTCAGCGGTGCTCCTCACGGCGGGGCCCTGTTCAGCGGTGCTCTTCACGGCGGGGCCCTGTTCAGCGGTGCTCTTCACGGCGGGGCCCTGTTCAGCGGTGCTCTTCACGGCGGGGCCCTGTTCAGCGGTGCTCTTCACGGCGGGGCCCTGTTCAGCGGTGCCTGTCTTGGCGGGGCCCTCTTCAGCGGTGCTTGTCCTGTCTTTCAAGGGAGCCAGACCTGGCCAAGTCTCCCCGCTTAGTCGCCCTCCGACCTTGCGGTAGCGGGGCCCTCCTGTGATGGAGTCTTGTGCCCGTGGGTGTCGTCCGTCACACCCGGTATGGGGCTGGTGGGGCCCTCCTGGTGCGCTCGGCTGCTGCATGTCTTCTCCGCCCTGCTGCCCTTGCCCTCCTTCGCTGCAGCTCTCGGGCCCTTGCCTCCCTTAGATGATGTGGCAGGTGACGTGGCAAGGCCACTCTCCGTGGTGGCAGCCGTCTCAGGCTTTTTGCGCTGGCCTTAAGTTTTCTTGTCCTCTTCCCAGGGGGTGGGCTGGCTGTCCCCTTGATGCTGGCCGATGTTCCTTCCCTAGGAGCTGGTGGACTCCAGTAGCCCTGCACTATGGTGATACTAGATGCAGGGCTGGTGGTGGCTGAGGTGCTCTTTGGACTCTTACCAGATGGAGGGGGTGGGTCAGGTGATGCAAAGAGGTTAATTTTGGAGAGGAAAAGTTTTTTAGGAGCAATGGGAACGGTAGGTGCAGTGGGTATGGGAGTGGAGGAAGAGGATGTGGTTGTAGGAGAGTCAAGTGTGCTGTCTTTGGGTGCAGGTGCTTGGGCTGGAGGCTGTCGTGAGGTGGATGGCTGTTGGGTGGGTGGCTGCCTGCGTTTGTGTGGTTTGGAAGAGGGGGTGACAGACACAGTGGGAGAGGACACAGGGGACGTGTAAATGGCAGTGGGGGTGGTGACTGCACGTGTGCTGACTGTAATGGAGGGTGTGCTGGTGATGGAAGTACTGGCTGATGGTGGTGTGCATGCAGGTGTGAGTGGAGACGTCACAGGGAGGGAGGAGGGAGACGAGGAGGAGGGGGACACAGAGGTGGAAGTGACTGTTGGCATGTCTGCATCTGGATGTTGTTTGTGTGAATGCTTGTGGGATCTGTGGTGCTTATGTCTGGATGAGCTGCCCTTGGGTGTTGAGGTGTGTGCAGGTTGGTCTGATGGTGTGGATGGGATAGGCTGAGGAACAGGAGACTGGGACTGGGTGGAGGGAGTTAGAAGAGGGAGGCTGGAGACAGGGACAATGGCTGCCGTCAGTGCTGAGGCCAGAGCGTTGAACGATCGCTGATGGGCAGCCTGACCCGAATGAATGCCCTCCAGGTATGCATTGCTCAGATGCACCTCCCTTTCCACCCCCTGGATGGCATTCAAAAGGGTAGACTGCCCAACAATGAGCGTCCGGAGGAGGTCAATGACCTCCACACTGAGGGCAGCAGGGGTAACTGGGGCAGGGCCTGAGGTGCCTGGGGCGAAGGAGATGCCCGCCTTGGTGTGCGAGCGGGCACGGGGCGAACGCTGAGGGGCTGCTTGGAGGGCGGAGCTGGTGCGCTGGGTGGCGGCTGTACCTGTAGTTGCGGTGGGCACGGATGTTGCCGCCACCGCAAGGGAGCTCCCTTCCGAGGACGTGTCGGTGTCGCTGACGTCTCCACGGGTCCCCGTTGTGGAGCTCCCCTCGCCCTCCGACTCACTGCTGAACTCGGAGTCCGTTGCATGGCCCTCCGGGGCCATGTGAGATGCAGCTCCCTCGTGCGCCCATGCCACTTCTCCTCCGCCTGATGATACTAATGCACACATGCACAGGAAGAAAAAGAAAATGGATGGGGGGGGAAAAATGAAGACAGGTTGAGTGCATGCATTGGCAACACCGTTGGCGGAGAGGACAGACACAGAAGCCCCCTGAACTACGCTGCGCAATCGGGGTACACTACTCAGTTCTTGTGACTAGGCCTACAGGTCTATGGACGACAAATGCACACATGGGTGATGCAGGACCATGGATAGCTGTACTTGGCACCCTACAGAGGTGGGGGGCGGGGGCACAGGGCCATGGCTAACGGAGGGGACTAGCCTACAGAAAGCGCCCTGGCCTTGAGTTACCCACAGCCCTCCTCCCCCACCCAGACACCTCCACTGCGCGCAAAGATAGCAGAATGTGCTGATACTCACCCCCTTGTGTCTGCTGTGATGTCCTCACGCGCCCATCCAAATCGGGGTAGGCCACCGCCAGGATCCAGGACATCAGGGGGGTCAATTGGCGGCTGGCACCCCTCCTACGTTGGGAGGCCATCCCCAGCAGAGACTCGGCGGTCTTTCTGGTCCCGCGGCGGATGTCCTCCCACCTCTTTCGGCAGTGGGTGCCCCGTCTGTTGTGGACCCCCAGGGCCCGGACGTCCTTGGTGATGGCATGCCAAATGTCGACCTTCTGATGGGCGCTGACCTATTTGACATGTACAGGGTGGGAAAGGAAATATCATCACTTTTCAGCATGGTAGATGTGAGTGGCCCCCCCTCCCCAACCTTACCATGTGGCACATGTTCCCATCTGTCGTGCGTTGCACTCCTCATTCGCTCCCCTCTCCACCATCTTACATACACCCCACTCAACACAGGCATAGCCCATTCAGCGTGCACCCTGTGTACTAACCTGTTGGTCTGGAGGACCGTAGAGTAGCGCATACTGGGGGAGGACCCCATCAACAAGTTTCTCCAATTCTTCGGAAGTGAAGGCAGGGGCCCATCCCCAGTCGCATCAGCCATTGTATCTCCCAGACCGAGGTCACAGCAGCACTTGCAGTATAGGTCCTCTCCTGTGGATGATCAGGTCTCGAGTGATTAATCAGATAGAAAATGGCGGTCACGCCCGCGGCGGTGCGTACCGAGACGGTGCGTACCGCGACCGCCGGCGCACATCATCATTGGCTCCTGAGACCCATAGGGTTCAATGTTAACCAATGCTGCTTTGCGCCGCGGTCTTCGACCGCCTACCGCCACAGTGTGCCACGCCAGCGCAGTGACCTCACATCCCACTGTCACACTTCACAGGTCAGGCAGCCGCCATTTCAAGTGCCCACATGGCAGGATTTCTACTGCGTCACACAGGCCTAGGTCTTGCATTGCCACTCATACAAGCTGTTCCATGCATAGCGATTCGTGTACTGTGCAAGCTCTGTGAACGAACCTGTGGGTTGCTTGACTCTGTGCTCCATGTTGTCCTTCCTAGGCACCGTCCGCTGGGACTTGCGAGGAGAAGGATGAATCCTCCCGTGTACCGACCGCTTGTGGACCTGTCGACAATGGAAGAACGACATATCATACTTACATACCGGCTTGACAGAGCAACTATACATGAACTATGTGCCCAGCTGGAGCCAGACCTGATGTCCCCCATCCGCCAACCCACAGGGATTCCCCCTCTGGTGCAGGTTCTGTCAGTACTCCATTTTTTGGCAAGTGGGTCGTTTCAGACAACAGTGGCCATATTATCTGGGATGTCTCAGCCTATGTTTTCAAAGGTTTTGTCCAGAGTGTTGTCTGCCCTGATGAAATACATGCGGAGATACATTATTTTCCCTGAGGTGGGCGAATTGGCTACAGTGAAGGGTGATTTCTATGCCCTTGGACATATCTCCAACATCATTGGGGCCATTGATGGGACCCATGTGGCTTTGGTTCCCCCCAAAGACAGTGAGCAGGTGTACCGAAACAGAAAAAGTTATCATTCGATGAATGTCCAGGTGGTCTGTTTGGCTGACCAGTACATCTCCCATGTAAATGCCAAGTTCCCTTGGTCAGTGCATGACGCGTATGTCATGCGAAATAGCAGCATCCCTTATGTGATGGAACAGCTACAGAGACACCGCGTGTGGCTAATTGGTGACTCTGGTTACCCCAACCTGTCGTGGCTACTGACCCCAGTGAGGAATCCCAGGACAAGGGCAGAGGAACGCTACAATGAGGCCCATGGGCAAACTAGGAGGATCATAGAAAGGACCTTCGGGGTCCTGAAGGCCAGGTTTAGGTGCCTGCATATGACAGGGGGATCCCTCATGTACTCACCAAAGAAGGTGTGCCAGATCATCGTGGCCTGCTGTATGCTTCACAATCTTGCATTGCGACGCCAGGTGCCTTTTCTGCAGGAGGATGGTCCAGATGGTGGTGTTATTGCAGCTGTGGAGCCTGTGGAGAGTGAAGAAGAGGAAGACGACGGGGATGACACGGACAACAGGGATACAGTCATACAACAATACTTTCAGTAGCACACAGGTAAGAAACAGCCACCCCAATTTACATTTACTTGAGGCCTCATGCGTCTCCACTGTCTGTGTTTCCCCCCAGTTCCTGTTAACTGATTTGTGACTTTCCCTTCCCTTTTCAGAGCTGTATGACCCACTGCCTGACTTCAGCTTTGTTTGCCCATGGACTAAAGCTTATTGAAATTGGTATGTTGTCATCACAAAGTAACTGGACATTATTGAACCGTTATGTGTAATACATTTGTTAAGAATACAAGCAGACTCCTGTTTATTTAAGTGGAATAAGTGATTTATTTAAAGTGCTAGATATAGGTAAATGATTGGGAAGCGGGGATGGGTGGGGGTGGAGTAATGTCCATGGCAGAGTCCAGTTCTCAGTCGCACAGGTGCATTGTCCATATGCCTGTGGAAGGATGGAGCAGGGGCAGTTCAAGGTTGGACAGGGTGACAATGTGGGACAGTGGGATGACATCAGGGGGTATCTTAGGCTGGCGGGGGTCTTGCAATCCTACTCTGTCTTCTTGTGAGATCTCAGGTTCTGCTTGCGGGGTGGTTCTTCTTCTGCAGGAGGTGGGGTTCTGGTGGCCTGTCGTTGTGTGGGGGCCTCCTGTCCACTGGCGCCGGCGGAGGTGGTAGGCTGTTCCTGGCCTGGGCTAGTGACAGGGGCCCTTTGGGGTGCCACATGGTCCTGCAATGTGGTGACGATCTGGCTAAGGGCCAGGACGATGGTCCCCATTGCGGAACCGATGTTCCTCAGTTCCTCCCTGAACCCCATGTACCGTTCCTCCTCCAATTCCTGGATCTCCTGGAACGGGGCCAGTACCGTCGCCATCGTCTCCTGGGAGCGGTGGTATGCTCCCATGATGGTGGAGAGGGCCTCTTGGAGAGTCGGTTCCCCGGGCCTGTCCCCCCCTGTCGCACAGCAGCCCTCCCAGTTCCCCTGTGTCCCTGGGCCTCTGTCCCCTGGCCGGTGTGCCCACTACCACTGCCCCCAGGTCCCTGTTGTTGTTGGGGTGGTGGGTCAACCTGGGTGCCCTGTAGTGGTGGACACACCGCTGATTGACGTGCCCTGGAGACAGAGGCATGGGCCCGCTGGGTGGGAGCTGTGCTGGTGTTCCCAGAGGGGGTTGGGTCTGGTGTAGCCTGTGGCTGTCTGTGGGGAACCGACTGTCCAGAGGTCCCCGATGGGCCGGGCTGGTCGTCTGGCTCCAGGGAGACAGAGCTGCTGTTATCGCTGGGGGCCTCTTCTGGGGGTGGGATGGACATCTCTGGACCCTCCGTGGCGGTGTGGTGGCGTTCGGGTCCTGCAGGGGTATAAAGGTATGGTTATTGCTTCTGTGTGTGGGATTTCGTGTGATGGGTGGGTGTCCGTGTACCCATGTGCAGGCATTTCCTTGTGGGGGCTTTTGTGAGGGTGGCTTGTGGGGGTGATGTGTGTGTGCAGTGGGCATGCTTTGGTGATGGGTGTCCATGCTTTGGGGTCGCATGCAGGGCTTGGTGTTGGGATGGGTGGGTTGTGATGGTGAGGCTTTTGCTAGGGGTTGGTGTGATGGGGGAGGGGGTGAGGGTGGGGGTATGATTTGGCATTAAGGTGGGGTGGGGGTGGGAAGCAGTAGTGAAGATTTGCCTTACCAGAGTCCATTCCTCCGCCTACTCCAGCGAGGCCCTCAGGATGCAGGATGTGCAAGACTTCCTCCTCCCACGCGGTAAATTCTGGGGGAGTAGGTGGGGGTCCGCCGCCAGTCTTCTGCACCGCTATGTTGTGCCTTGATACCATGGAACGCACCTTCCCCCGTAGGTCGTTCCATCTCTTCCTGATGTCCTCCCGATTGCGTGGATGCTGTCCCACCGCGTTGACCCTGTCCACTATCCTTTGCCATAGCTCCATCTTCCTGGCAATTGTGGTGGGCTGCACCTGTGCCCCGAAGAGCTGGGGCTCTACACTGACTATTTCCTCCACCATGACCCTGAGTTCGGCATCACTGAACCTGGGGTGTCTTTGGGGTGCCATGGGGTGGTGTGGTTGAGGTGTGGGTTGGCGTTTGTGGTGATGAGTGTGGTGCGTGTGGTGGTGTGTGGTGTTTGGTGCATGGATTCTGTGTGGGTGATGGTGTTGTGTGCCTCTGTGTTGTGGTATTCTCTATTCTGTGCTCTGTCTCTAGCCTTCGTCAATGATTTCGGGTGGTAGGGGCTTGTGGGTGATGTGGGTGTGTGTTTTATATTGTGTTGGGTGTGTGGGAGTGGTGTTAGTATGTGTATCAGGTGTGTGTATTTCGAAGTGACCAATGTGGCTGAGTTTTCTATGGGTGTGTGTATTTTGACCGTGGCGGTGTGTACCGCCAATGGAATACCGCGTTTGAAAGACCGCCGTGTGGATTTGTGGGTCGGAATGGTATGGGCGTATTTCTGTTGGCATGACGGTGGAGGTTTGGTCAGCGCCATTTTTTCGCTGACCTTTGGTGTGGCGGATTATTGAGGATGTCGGGTTTTCGGCGGTTTGGCAGTTGCGGGTCAGAATGACCGTGGCGGTTTACCGCGGCCGCGGCGGTGTTATGGCGGTCTTCTGACCGGCGGTAAGCGCCTTTTACCGCTGAGGTCAGAATGACCCCCTTAGTCTCTGAGGGTGGGGTAGATGTAGCTGCCCTGGCTGTCTGGCCCAGTAATCTGCAGAAGTACAGACAGCAGCCTCATATTAATGGGATCAAAGTTGAAGCACTGAGGGATACAGGTGCAAGTGTCACCATGGTGACTGAAAAACTGATATTCCCAAAACAGTATCTGACTGGTAAAGGTTTCACAGTCATGAATGCTGACAACCAAGCTACAGTCCATTCCATAGCAATAGTGTCCTTCGAGTGGATAGGGGTTACTGGCCAGAAGAAGGTGGTGGTATCCTCTGCAATTCCTGTAGCCTGTCTGCTAGGAAATGATTGAGAGTCCTCAGCATGGACTGAAGTCGAAAGGAAGACCCATGCTGCTCTTCTGGGTATACCTGAATGGGTGTGCTTGAAAGCCAGAGCACAGTGCAAAGCTCAGGGTGAAAAAGAGGTGCTGGAGCCCGGAATAATGGCCAAGCCCTCCAAGAGAAAAGGCAGGAAGTCTGGTAAGCCAGCTTCTGAGCAGCCCAAAACTCAGGTACCTCTCCTCAGAGAGAAGACCTGTCAGCCCTTGAGGGAACTGAGCCCCAGGATCTTGGGTCTTATACAGCAGAGTTCCTAGGCCCAGGGGGACACTTTAGGAAAGAGCTGTGACAGGGATAGAGGACCTGTCCCACTCTTGAGAGTCTGAGGTGGCAAGCTGCTGACCAGGAAAAGTGAGATGTCAGTGACTCCTACAGAACCTATTGGAAGGAGGGACTCCTGTATACTGAGGCCAGAGACCCCAAACCTGGTGCCATTAAGAGAATGGTAGTGTCTCAGAAAGATAGAGTTTCTGCTTACTTTGGCTCATGACATCCCCTTAACTGGACATCCTGGCCTGACCAAAACTTGGAGTAGGTTGGTACCTCACTTCTACTGGCCAGGTATGTCCCAAAAGGTGAAGGGTTTTGTAATTCATGTGTCACCTGTCACCTGCCCTTGGGTGGCAAGACAGCTGGCCACCTATGGGCCCCCTTTATTCCACTTCCAGTGGTTGGGGTTTCCTTTGAAAGGGTAGGGGTTAACCTTGTTGGCCCCCTAGACTCTCCAACGGCATCAGAGGACAGAGACATACTGGTAGAAGTGGATCATGCCACCAGGTACCCTGAAGCTATACCCCTTAGGACTACCACTGCTCCTGCAGTTACTAGGGCCCTTATCAGTTTTTTTAATAGAGTGAGCTTCCCTAAGGAGGTGCAGTGAGACAGGGGTAGTAACTTCATGTCTGCATACCTCAAGGCAATGAGGAATGAATGTGGAGTGACTTATAAGTTCACTGCTCATATCACCAACAAGGAAATGGTTTAGTTGAGAGATTCAACAAAACCATGAAGTACATGGTTCCAGGACTCCCTGAAAAACTCAGAAGAAGATGGGATCTCTTGTAACACTGCCTACTTTTTGCATACAGAGAAGTGCCACAGAAGGGGGTAAGTTTTCCCCCTTTCAACTTCTGTTTGGATGTCCTCTAATGGGACCATTGTCTCTAGTGAGGGAAGGCTGGGAGAGGCCTCTCAAAGATCCCAAGCAAGACAACGTGGACTGTGTGCTTGGCCTACGTTCAAGGATGGCTGAGAACATGGAAAAAGCATCCAAAAACCCTTAGGCCAGCCAGGAGCTCCAGAAGCTCTGGTATGACCAAAAGGCTGCCATGGTGGAGTACCAACCAGGGCAGAAGGTGTGGGTACATGAGTCTGTGCCTCCCAGGGCACTCCAGGATAAATGGAGTGGCCCTTACCCTATCCGTGAGAGGAAGAGTGAGGCTACCTATCTGGATGACCTAGGCACTCCTAGGAACCCTCACAGGGTCATCCATGTAAACTGCCTAAAACTCTCCCCTGACAGGGTTGATATGGCCATGCTGATGGTCACTGATGAGGATCCGGGAGAAGAGAGTGAGCCTCTCCCTGACTCCCTCTACCACAATCCAAATGATGGGTCAGATAATTGAGTGCTTTTTTCAGACACTCACTGCACAGCAGCACGTTGACTGCAGGCAAGCCCCACAGCAGTATGCTGAGCTCTTTTCCCTCACCCCTGGTCAGACTAACTGGTGTGTCCATGATGTGGAAACTGGTGACAAGCTGCCGGGCAAAAGCAAAATATACAGTCTGACCAAGTTTTGGATAGCATCAGAGCTGAAGGAAGCAAGACGCTGGATTTAGGGGTAATTGAGCCCTCCGATAGTCCCTAGTCCAGTCCAGTGGTCTTAGTCTGCAAACCTCATTCCATGGGAGGTAAACCAGAGCTGAGGTTTTGTGTGGACTATAGAGGTCTCAACGCTGTCACCAAGATAGATATACACCCTGTCCCAAGAGCAGATGAACTCATTGACAGGTTAGGGGCAGCCAAGTTTCTCAGTGCTTTTGTTTTAACATCAGGGTACTGGCAGATTGGTCTGACCCCTGGAACAGAAGAAAGATCAGCATTCTCGATCCCTGGTGGACATTACCAGTCAACTGTTATGCCATTTGGTTTAAAGAATGCCCCTGCCACCTTCCAAAGGTTAGTGATACAGTTCTTGCTGGGTTGGAAGCATTTAGTGCGGCATACCTTGAAGATATTGCTGTTTTTAGCTCCTCTTGACACGATCATCTGATCCACCTGATAAGGTCCTTGAAACTCTGCGAAATGCAGGCCTCGCTATCAAGCAAGCAAATGCCAGATCGGGCAGGGCAAGGCTGTATACTTGGGACACATTGTAGGTGAGGCCAAGTTCAACAACTAGAACCCAAGATTCAAACAATTCTGGACTAGGAAGCTTCAACCACCCATATGTAAGTCAGGGCAATCCTTGGCTTGACTGGGTACTACAGGAGGTTTGTGAAGGGGCATTGTGTACCATTGTGGCACACCTCATAGAATTGACCTCCAAGAAAATGCCAAAGAAAGTAAACTGGACAGTGAGCTGTCAAAAGGCTTTTGACACTCTGAAAGAAGCAATGTGCTCAGCACCCATTCTCAAAGCTCCAGATTATTCAAAGCAGCTCATAGTGCAGACAGGTGCCTCTGAATGTGGGATAGGAGGGGTTCTATCCCAAATCAATGATGATGGCAATGACCAACGTGTTGCTTTCATTAGTAGGAGGTTACTCCCCAGAGAGCAGCGTTAGAGTGCCATGGAGAGGGAAGACTTTGCTGTGGTCTGGTTCCTGAAGAAATTGAGACCATACCTCTTTGGTTCTCACTTCCTTGTTCAAACTGAGCACTGGCCTCTCAGATGGCTGATGCAAATAAAAGGTGAAAGCCCTAAACTGTTTTGGTGGCCTATCTCCCTACAGGGAATGGACTTTACAATGGAACACAGACCTGGGACTGACCTTGCCAATGCAGCTGGATTTTCCAGGTTTTTCCACTTAGACGATGAAAATTCTCTTGGGAAATATTAACCTCATTCTCTTTCGTTTGTAGGGGGTTGTGTACCAAACTGCCCCTTTTTGACATGGTCACCTCCTCTTTTTGCCTGGTAATTGGTGGAATTTTGTCTGAAAGTGCACTGGGGTCCTGCTAAACAGGTCCCCAATGCCAGATCTCTTTCTCTAAAACTGTGCATTTGTTCCCCAGTTGCCAATACCTTTGCCCCCCCCACCCCCAAATAGGTCCCTAGTAAATGGTACCCCTGGTACCTAGGGCATTGGTACGAAGGAGGGTTCCCAAGGGCTGCAGCATGCATTGTGCCACTCTCAGGGACCCTTCGCCTAGCACATGCAGACTACGATTTCAGGCTTCCTGTCTTGGTGCAGCTAAAAGTGAAAACACAACTTTGCATACAGCGTGTGCGCCATGTCCCCTAGCCCTGCAAGCAATATATGTAAGTCACCCCTATAGCAGGCCTTACAGCCCTAAGGCGGGATGCAATATATTACATGTGAGGACATATCTTCAAGAGCAGATATGCCTCTGCTATGTTTTTGTCGATTCTTAGACATAGTGAGTGAACAGGGAAGCCATTTAAGTACATGTGCTGGATACAGGTCAATACAAGTTCCCCAGCTACATGATGGCTTCATTAAAAATAGGTATATTTGGTGTCAAACATCTCATATTAATAAACCCTTTCTGACTCCAGTGATGGATTTATTAATACATGTACCCAGAGGGCACCTTAGAGGTGTGGCGCCCCAAAAAGCCTACCACTTGCTGTGTGCTGGCTGACTAGTTCTGACTAGCCTGCCACCACCAGACACATTTCTGACCCGAGGGGTGAGAGCCTTTGCTCTCGGGTGGACAGAAACAACGCCTGCCATGGCAGGGGTGTTAGTAAACCCTTCCCAACAGGATGATCTGCAAATCTGAATTCCAAGGCAGAGGGCTTCAAAGAAGCCTACGCCCTTAATATGTAGATCTGACTTCCCTCAAAGGAGAGGATGCCGACACCCTCTGCCCCGGGTTCATTTGGCACCTGGACAGGCAAGACAATTAGTAGGAAGAGAGGCGTGTCCAAGTCTCAGGTCAGTCCCACCCTAAGGTGAGTTCCCTGATGTGGACACAACTTTTGAAAGTCTGCCATCTTGGTGAAGGCAGAACTAGGAACTCTGAGAGAAGGTTATGCCCACTTCCCAGAAGAAGTGGTCATATAGGGGGTGTAGTGACCCCAAGGGTAAGTAGCCCATTGGCTACTACCCTAAACTCCCTGAAATGCCCCCAAATTCTGTATTTAGGGGAGGTACCAGGAGATCAGATCCCTGCTGACCTGAAGAAGAAGGACACTCTAGAGACGCAAAAGGCAAGACTTGAAGATAAGTGACTGATCCAGCGCCAATCCTGCCATGCTGCCTGCTGACTTCGATGATAGCGAGCAAAATACCTCGTCCTCTAGCTACTGAAACTTCCAAAAGCCAGGGAAACTGCCAGCCTTCACCCCAGCACCAGGAACTCCAGTGGAGCAGCGGAGTTGCTTCCCTGCATCTTTGCAGGCACCCATGAAACCCTGAAGAAGACTCCAGACCGCTAAAACACGACGCTGAAGAGCACCACTGCACCCGTGCCCCCTAGCCTGAGTTGAAGAGGCCCAATGGTGGCAGCATGGTCTCCAGACTCTCCAGAGACAAAGTCCATCATGGGTTTCCCCATTGCGACCTTCATACTAACACCTGCAGCCTCTCTCTTCAGGACCCCATCCACCGCGACTGCCTCTGGTGTTCTAACAGTCCACTACACCTCTGCACTGGGATGCCCTAGACCAAAAAGAAGAGGACCACTGATTCCCTGCTTCCCCCAGGCTCATCAGATTTGAGCCCAATTGTTGGCTCAGCAGGACCGGATCCCCATCCCACGCCTGCAGACGGTTTCTGTGGGTCCACTCCATTGCGACCACCACCGGTGATGAAAACCTGATGGTCCAAGAACCCTCTACGCCCAGACCAAGGAGTAGAGAACCATTGGTGTTCCTACGTCCCTGTACCCACTCAGTGGATAACCCAGACTGGATCCTCAGTGCTAACCTGCATTCTCTTTTCAACCAGACCAATCCCCATTGACCAACATTGGACACCCGACACAATACTACACCTCTGCACTTTGCTGCTTCAATGCCGCCCGGTGTGACCCGTTGGTGTGGCCGTGACCCTTGCCCAGTACTTATCTTAAGTACAGGAGATTGGTCCCGTAAGTCACTGTACTAAACCTTTCTGATGGATACAACTACCTGTGGATTCCTCACCTGATGAATACTCCCATGGCGCCAGCATTTGACGGAAATCTTCTTACTAGTCTCTGCACGTCGACGAGGACGTCACTCTAGCCCACGCGACGCCGTCTGACGTCATACAGGCAATAAGAAGTCCTCGCCGACGTGCCGATGACAGTTCCCTTTTTTCCGTGCATTCGAAACGGTTATCTTCGAGGGAGTTACTGTTACCTTCGTGGTTACAGTGTATTGTCTGCTGCGTAGTCTTCTCTGCGGTAACAATGTCTCAGAGGAAGTCGGGTTTCAAGCCCTGTCGAGAGTGTGGGGGCAAGATGTCAGTTACAGATCCTCACTCCGACTGTCTATGGTGTTTGAGCTCCGACCACGACGTCTCGACTTGCGATTCATGTCAACACATGAATCCGAAGGCCCTCAAAGAGCGCGAGGCCAAGTTATTCATGGCAAAGTCAAAGAAGAAGGAGAAACATCATAAGAAGTCTTCTTCGCCAAGGTCTCACCGGCGTCATCGAGACTCCCGGCGCCGTAGAGACTCACGACGTCACTCCAGCAAGGAGTCTCATTCGAGGTCACCTTCGGCTCGGCGTCGGAGGACTTGGGAGGTCAGTCCCACGGTCACGCCGCATCCATCGACGCCGTTGCCCTCTCCGGCGTCACCGACTTCACCTGGTCAGGCGTCAGTGATTGAGGTGATGCAGCCTCTTGTGTTTTCTCCGGCGTCGCAGACGTCGAGGCCGGCGTCGGGGTCGCCTTCGATCCAGGCACCCCAGTATCCGGCTTTTCCCACTCCTGGAGCCGATAGTACCGCGTTTCTTAATGCGATGTATACCATCTTTCAGCAGATGGCTCCAGGAGCTGCTCCGGCTGGTCCTTCGGGGCCCTTGGCCTTTTCGTTGGGTGATCCTGCGCCTCTTCGGCCGGCACCCTTTATGCCCTTTCTCCCTTTTGGGAATGTGGGCTCGGCGCCGGTGCCGGCGTCGGTGGCCGCTCCGGTGGCTTCGGATGTTTCGGCCCCGGAGGTTGCCCCTCCGTCGAAGTCAGGATTTTGCCCTGTGACTCCGGTTGGTCCATCGGCTCCAAGACCTCGTCCTCCGGCTCCTGCCTCGGCGCCGAAGCTGCCTGTGGCGCCGGACGCGGCGTCAGATGCTTCTGGAGATCGGCGCCGTTCTTCGACGTCGGCGGAGGCCATGTCGACTCCGCGTATCGAGGAGAGACTTCATTCGAGGAGGCGTGCTCTCCGTCTTTTAGAAGAGCAAGAGTACCAGCGAGTCCTAGAGGAGGGAGAGATTGAGGACTCTGGAGACGGACTGCATGGTCTGGATACAGCCAGTGGGCTGGACACTTCCCCTGAGTGGGACCTTTCATCTCCAGGGGAATATACGGAGGAGGCTGCTTCCTTTCATGCTGTGGTGAGGAAGGCAGCGAGCTTTTTGGACCTGCCTTTGCCGGTGGCAGAGGCAAAGCAGAATTTGCTGACAGAGGTATTGCATCCGGCCTCTGCTGCAGCTGAGCCTCTCTTGCCATTTAATGAGGCTTTGCTGGATCCGGTGTTGGAGGTGTGGAAGAAGCCGGTGTCTTCCTCGGCCGTTCATAGGGCTGTGGCCAGGAGGTATCGAGCTGCACCATCTGACCCTGGCTTTCTCTCTAGACACCCTACGCCGGAGAGCTTGGTGGTGCAAGCCTCCTGTTCCTCAAAGTCAGCGCCTGGTTCCTTCCCGACGGTGCCTGGAGACAGAGACTCCAAGAAACTGGATGCGCAGTCCAAGAAAATATTTTCGTCATGCAGTTGGGCGTTGAAGGCCACCAACGCCACGTGCATTCTGGGGAGGTACATCCATGCGCTGATGGATGATATTTCGTCTTCATTCACGGAGCTTCCCCAGGGTCTTTTGGATGTGGTCTCGGACGCCCAGGCTGCCGCGACCCAGATTATCCAGTCTGGGCTGGACACGACCGACTCGGTGGCCAGGGCGATGGGCACGGCTGTGGTGGCAAGAAGACAGGCCTGGCTCCGAAACTCAGGGTTCTCTGCGGATGTGCAGTCGACCCTGCTGGACCTCCCGTTTGATGGGGACAGACTGTTTGGAGCCAAGGCAGATTCGGCCTTGGAACGATTTAAGGAGAGCAGAGCCACAGCCAAATCGTTAGGACTGCAAGCTCCTTCTTCCTCTGCCTCTTCTAGAATTTTCAGGAGGTTTCGGGGATTTGGGCGTGGCTCTTATTCCTCTTCCTTTCGGGGGAGGTTCCAGCAACCCGCCTCTTCCCTCCCCTATAGGTCATTTAGAGGGAGGGGGAGGGGTGGGGTCCGTACCAGAGGAGCCTCTCAACAGCACTCTGCCTCTTCCTCGTCCTCTGGAGGGGTGCAGCAGGGGAAGCAGCCTTAGGCTTCCACCGTTTCCCACTCACTCCTCTCCTGTAGGGGGAAGATTACAGCGTTTTCTCCACAAGTGGAGGTCTATCACAACGGACACTTGGGTTCTCGGCATTGTGGGAAAAGGCTACGCCCTTCCCTTTCGGGAGTTCCCGCCCCTCATCCCGCCCCGCCCATCTTATTGTTCAGAAGAACACCTCCTGTTGCTAGAACAGGAGGTTCAAGTCCTCCTTTCAAAGGGCGCGGTAGAGTTGGTCCCAGAGCAGGAAAAGGGTCGAGGTTGTTACTCAAGATACTTCCTGATTCCCAAAAAGGATGGTCAGTTGAGACCAATCCTGGATCTGAGGATCTTGAATTGGTTCCTCAAACAGGAAAAGTTCAAGATGCTGACCCTAGCACAGGTGCTTTTGGCGTTGAACAAGGAAGATTGGATGGTGTCTGTCGACTTGCAGGATGCTTACTTTCATATCCCGATACTCAAGTCGCACAGGAAGTATCTCCGGTTTGTGGTAGGGTCGCAGCACTATCAGTTTGCGGTCCTCCCGTTTGGTCTTACTTCAGCACCTCGAGTCTTCACAAAGGTGATGTCAGTGGTTGCGGCGGAGCTCAGAAGGAAGGGGATAGCAGTATTCCCTTACTTGGACGACTGGTTGATCAAAGCCAAGTCCCCGGAGCTTGTGTCGCATCATCTGCAGTCAACAACCCAGTTGTTGTTCGACCTGGGCTTTTCGGTGAACGTGCCCAAATCTCACCTGGAGCCCTCTCAGCGCCTCCTGTTCATAGGGGCAGTACTGGATACAACATTGAGTCGAGCCTTTCCTCCGCCTCAGCGGATTCAAGATATTCAGGAATTGGTTCCAATGTTTCGAAATGGAGCGGTAGTTCCAGTCCTCAAGGTCCTTCGTCTGCTCGGTCTGTTCGCCTCCTGCATTCTGTTGGTCACGCATGCTCGCTGGCACATGAGGGCTCTTCAGTGGTGCCTCCGAAGGCAGTGGTCTCAACACAAGGGAGATTTAGAAGGTACTGTCAAGATCTCCAGAGATGCTGCTGTGGAATTGAAGTGGTGGATTGCGGGCAACAATCTTTCACAGGGGAAGCCGTTCGCGCAGTCGCCACCAGTGGCCACGGTAATAACGGATGCCTCCACCCTAGGATGGGGAGCTCATCTGGGGGATCTGGAGATCAAAGGGCTTTGGTCTCCAGAGGAACAGGTGTTTCATATCAATCTGTTGGAGTTACGGGCTGTACGTTTGGCTCTCAAGGCCTTCCTCCCATCCCTTCGTGGTCAGTCGGTACAGGTCCTGACGGACAATACTACCACGATGTGGTACATAAACAAACAGGGAGGAGTAGGGTCGTACCTTCTCTGCAGAGAAGCTCTTCGGCTATGGTCCTGGGCAAAGGACCATCAGATTTGCTTGGTGGCAAATCATCTGGCCGGGGTCTTGAATGTACGTGCGGACAGTCTCAGTCGCCAATTCTCGGCAGACCACGAGTGGCGTCTCCATCCAGATCAAGTCTGTTTAATCTTCCAGATGTGGGGGTTTCCTCGGATAGATCTGTTTGCCACTCGGGAGAACGCGCATTGCCCGTTATTCTGCAGCCTCCAGTATCCGATGCAGGGAGCGTTGGGGGACGCGTTTCAGATAACCTGGTGCGACCAGTTGCTTTACGCGTTTCCCCCCATACCCTTGATTCCTCGAGTGTTGAGGAAAATTCGCCAAGACCGGGCCCAAGTCATCTTAATAGCTCCGGATTGGCCAAGGAGGGTATGGTACTCCGACCTTCTCCAACTCTCACTGTGCCCTCCGCTCCGTCTCCCTCTCAGGGCAGACCTCCTCTCGCAGTCGCAGGGGCAGGTTTTACACCCCAACCTCCAGAGTCTGCACCTACATGCTTGGAGATTGAACGGGGCAACCTGAGTTCCTTCTCTCTCCCGCCTGATGTAGTGGATGTTATCTTAGCGGCCAGGCGACACTCCACTAAATCTATCTACGCTAATAGGTGGTCTAAATTTGTTATGTGGTGTGGAGAGAGACAGATTGATCCCTTACATGCTCATCTGTCACATGTTTTGTCTTTTGCACTGTCTCTAGCGCAGAAAGGTTGTGCAGTAGCTACCATTAAGGGTTATTTGTCGGCCTTGTCAGCCTTCATTTGTCTTCCAGACCAACCATCGTTATTTAAATCCCCTATTGTTCTCAGATTCTTGAAAGGTCTTCTGAATCAATATCCTCCAAAACCATTCGTTATGCCTCAATGGGATTTGTCCTTGGTCCTGACTTTCCTTATGGGGTCCCCTTTTGAGCCTATGCATTCTTGCCCCTTAAGGTATTTGGTTATTAAAACAGTATTCCTGGTAGCTATAACATCTGCAAGGAGAGTGAGTGAGTTGCAGGCCTTATCGGTTAAACCCCCTTATATAACGTTTTATGGGGATAAGGTGGTGTTGAGGACCAAGGCTGCTTTCCTTCCGAAGGTTGTTTCACCCTTCCATTTGGCTCAGACAATCACTTTGTCCACGTTTTATCCTCCGCCTCATCCTTCAAAGGAGGAAGAAAGACTACATCGCCTGGACCCAAAAAGGGCGTTGAGCTTCTATATCGACAGAATGAAGGATATCAGGCTGGAGGATCAGCTGTTTGTCGGATACGTGGGCAAGAGGAGAGGAAAGGCAGTCCACAAGAGAACACTCTCCAGGTGGGTTGTTCTTTGCATTAAAATCTGTTACTCTTTGGCAAAGAAGGATCCGCCTGAGGGCATTAGAGCTCACTCCACCAGAGCTAAGTCGGCCTCTTCGGCCTTGGCCAGGGGTGTTCCTGTGGTTGACATCTGCAAGGCCGCAACTTGGTCGTCCCTTCACACTTTTGTGAAACATTACTGTTTGGACTCTGAGGTCAGAAGGGACGGTCATTTTGCACGGTCAGTGCTGCAGGATTTCTTGGTTTGACCATTTAGGCACCCACCGCCGGGCGTGGTACTGCTTTGGGACTCTATTCATCAGGTGAGGAATCCACAGGTAGTTGTATCCATCAGAAGAACGAGTTACTTACCTTCGGTAACGACTTTTCTGGTGGATACATTAGCTACCTGTGGATTCCTCACGGTCCCACCCGCCTCCCCGTTGCCTTTTTGGTCTCTCCAAGCAATCCTTGAGTGTGCTCCTTTTGGTCTTCAAAGTTGCAATACATTTTGCATGTATGATATTTGTATATATGTGTATATGTATATATAAATCTATATATATATTGGGTATATACATGATTCGTATGTATAAATATATTTATTTGTTTAAAAAAAAAAAAAAAAAAAAAAAAAAAAAAAGGTTATATTAAATCTACAGCTATTTTATTGCAATGTTGTGTGATTTACAATATTAAGAGATGTTGCTTTGCTCTTTCATTGCATTGGGTTATTATTATTATTCTCATGCACGTAAAAAATGTTGGTACTGTCATCGGCACGTCGGCGAGGACTTCTTATTGCCTGTATGACGTCAGACGGCGTCGCGTGGGCTAGAGTGACGTCCTCGTCGACGTGCAGAGACTAGTAAGAAGATTTCCGTCAAATGCTGGCGCCATGGGAGTATTCATCAGGTGAGGAATCCACAGGTAGCTAATGTATCCACCAGAAAAGTCGTTACCGAAGGTAAGTAACTCGTTCGTTTGGTGTATTTCTTTTTCCTCAGTAGGATAACATTGCAGCTTTCAATAATTGCACTTTGACTTGCAATTTTTTTCTTGCAAGACACACTTACCTGATCGTGCTGATTCTGGTACCAAAACTTATTATAAAGATACTTGTGATTAAATTCAAATAAACTGAGAGAGAACCTAGGAGGAAATTACAGGATTAATTAAATAACTGCCAATCAAGGAAATTATCCTGTTACACAGCTCTAACCAACATTTGCAGCCATCTCTTCACTAGAGGTGAGCTCATTGGGAATCAGAGTGTCAAAATTCAAAATGTATTTGGATTCTAATGTATGCAGATGGAGTGTTCTGCAGCCACCTCTAATGTTTGTAGCAATGCAATCGATCACAAAAAAATCCAAGTGCTCAATATTCTGTTGGTGTGATTCAATAAAATGTCTTACAACTGAATATTGCTTGTGGCAGATGGCTCTCGTGTTCCAAAATGCAATTTTTAACTTTGTGGATAGTGCTGACCACATACAATTTATTACATGGACAGACAGTAGCCTGAATTACAGGTCAGGTGTTTTTTTATAGTAACATTTCTGCCAGTAGATGAATCACAGAGTCAGATATATTTTCACTGTATCTGCATGCCTTATATTTTACTGTTCCGCAGAATGTGCTTTTGGTTATTTGATGTAAGTTCATTCAGTAGTTTTTGAGATATTAAGGGAAAATAAATTTTATATATCTAGGGCTGCGGATCCTTCACGATATTTGCTATTATCGCAGTGAATTTGGGAACACGCGCGCCAATACAAATAATGTGATTGACTGGCCGCGACCTGAGCAGAGAGTTGCGGCCACCATTTTAGGAGGCGGGACACGGTCCCCGGGGCTGCAAATTCAAATCAGAAGTGCTATAAGGGTTCAGGGTAGAGGCACCCTGACCCCATGGGCGAATATGGGGTCTTTGAGGGACCTTGATGTGTATAATATGTCGAAAACCATTTTTTTTCCCTTGCGCAATATTCACTAATTCGTTTTGACCGTCAATGCAGCCCCCCAATCTAACTTTGCGACAAATTCACTAATATCGGTGAAAAAAAAATTGATTCACAGACTCGTTCAGACACTAATGCAGTCACTCATAGATGCACTCAGAGACTCCTGACCCTACTCACACACCCACTAAGACACTCATGCACCCACTCACACTTGGTCTGACACTCACCCACCCACAGACCCACTCACACACCCACTCAGAGACTCTTGCCCCCACTCACAATGCCATTCTGAGACTTGTGCAACCAATGACAGAATCATTCAGAGACTCACGCACAGATCCACTGAGACACTCACCCACCTACTCAAAGACCCATTTGTACATCCTGTGGGAGGCCAAAGACCTACGTGAATGGGCGAAGCCCATGCGTGGTGTGGAGTTGGATGCCTGTGGGGGGCCCTGCGGCTAACCCTCGCCTCGCACAAATGAAGTCCCAGCGTGGCACAGGGTTAGATGCATGCTGGGGGTTGCCCAACTCCCTTCTGAATTAAGAAAACCATAAACATTCACGGGAAAAACCAAAGGTTACAGGGACGTAACTTTTTGCAATTTTTAGACATGGCTACAGTCTGAACCGCTGAACAGAATTACACCACATTTGGCAGAAAGCAAGCTCTTAGTCCAGAAAGAGGCCCTTTTGTTATTTGGTGTAAATTCATTCTGTAGTTTTTAAATTATTAAAGAAAACAAAATTATATATAGGGATGCGAAGGCTTCACAAACCCTCCCGATCTCATGCTGAAATCTGATTGGCTGCCAACACTTCAACAAGGAAGTGTTGGTAGCCATGTTGGGACTCGGCTTCAAAATGTAAAAAAAAAAAAAAAAAAGGAGGCTAAGGTAGGGACTTCCTGACCCCTTAGCTATGGCGCTGGGGTTCTCCGCTCCAGAGCAAAAAAACTTTTTTTTAAAACATTTTCATTAGAAGTTGTGTCAGATCTGACAACTTTAAAAAACTCCCAGGTGGGCTAAGTCCTGGGGGAATTGCCATTTTAATTTGGTGTGGTATTGCCTGTCCCCTCCTCTGCCCCGAGTATCGCCTACTCCCCTGGGCTATTTTAGTTGCAGGGAGGCCACACAGCCCCCCTCAAGGAGCCAATGGAGGCCCTGGGGACCACCATCCCCCACCACCGGCTCCTGCTATTTCCCGGGGTGCCCACTCCCAGGACATAGCTGTTTGCTGTGACTTATTGGGAGCTGACAGCTCTCACCAAGCCACAGCAAACACTCTGCTCTGATGAAGTGAGAGCTGTCAAACAGCGCTCACTCCATGCAAGTGGATTTTCCTCTGTTTCCCTGTCTGCAGAGATGCAAGCAAGGAAACAGATAAAACATTTCTCTCACAGAGACGCTCACTCTCAGTTGCAGCAGTGTCGGCTCCCATAGGTGGTGGAGAGCCGGCTGGGACCATGGAGGCCTTCAGGCTCCCCCCACGGTCCCCAACATTGTCACTGGGTGCCCGCTGTCACATGGGCGGGCTCCAGGGCCGAGACTGGCCCTGGCGAGGGGAGCCAGACAGCCTCCCTCTTCCCAAAAATTTAAATGATATTAGGCCGGGAATGGGGTCCCTGGGGCCAAGACTGGGGAGGGGCACGTGGCCCTCCTCTCCCCTCCAAAAATGTAATGTTTAGCCGAGCCCAGGTGGATGGCATCCCTGGGGCCGACATCGGCTTGGGTGTCCATGCGGCCCCCTTCCCCAAAAAAAGATATATATTTAGGCTGGGTCACCAGGGCTGAGATCAGCTGGTGGGAGGGGGCCGTGCGTAGTTGGTTTGTTACAGGGGTTGGCTGCAGTACAGGGTTGGGTTGTTATAGGGGTTGGGTAGGTCAGGCCCTGCACTCAACCCGCACAGCCAAAGGTCGTGTGTGGTGGCGGTTAGATTAACATATAGAAATTAAAATTACTTTACGTAAAAAAATGTAGAAATTTTGTGAATAAAACAAACGTTACAGGGACGTTATGGTTAGGAAATAGAATTTTAAAAAACATAGAAATTCACTTGAAAAAGCAAAGGTTTCAGGGACATTATAGTTAGGCTCACATTTTAAATGTTCCAAACCACAGAAATTCATCATGGTTAGAGTCATCTCAAGTAACTATAACTCGTACACTAAGGTAACTATAACTTGCGCCATCACCATGCACTTCTAATTACCCCACATAATACATGTATAGTGCAGGCAGCGTTAATGAAATCTTTTGTCACACACAATACATGTAAACTATGTATGCAGCAACATTGCAGGCTTCCTTACATACACAGTACATGCAGCAGCAGTAAAAGATGAAAGGCCTGTGTTGTGCGTTGCCCATGTCAGTATGAAAAAGGACTCCGTTCTAGCACCAAAACTACACACACATACATGTTTACAAACACAGACCATCCAACAGATTTGGAAATTGCGGCTGTGTAACAGAATTTGCTCTCACACCATCCCAGTGTGTATCAATTGTCTCAGTATTTGCATAAATACTGCAAATGATTGACTACTCTGGTGACTTTATTAATATATGGCATGGTTATAAAATATGGATGTATCTGGAAAGTGTCTGCTCTCTCTAAGGATACCAACTTAAGAGATGGGTAACCTCTTTAAAAAGAATCCATGTGAACAACTAGTGAACCTTAAAACAGCAGCAGGTAGTAAGAGACATTAGTATTTTATCAGAAAACAATGGGTAGGCAAATAGCAGATAAAGGAAAGACGAAAGGGGATAGATAGATAATGCGTGATAAAGGCGTAAAAGGTGGCATGTTCTCTGACACAATTGGGCTCACACGTGATAGATTGACTCATCCCCAATTGCAGTCTGTAACCTTGTCCTAAAAAAGGAACACTGGCTCTAGTTTCTTACCCCTTCGGCTGAGTTATGCTTCCATAAAAGGTATATTAGGAGTCAGAATATCCTATCAGACAACCACTCTTCAACAGATGTTATTCTGTGCCTTGGCCTGGACTTCAAAGCCAGAATTACAGGATTGGTGGACCTTGATTACCTCCAAACCTTTTGCCTTTTTCCCTCCAATATTTGCTAGATTCATTTTTGTAGACCGTAGTACTCTGTGCACTTTATCTCTGCTAACTGGTGCTAAACTGCTTGTGCTCTCTCCCTAAAACATGGTTAAATTGGCTTACAGCCGTATTTCATTTACTTATAAGTCTCTCATAGAGTGGTATACCATATATCCTGGGCCTGTAAATGAAATGCTACCAGTGGGCCTGCAGCATCTACTGTGCCACCCACTAAAATAGCACGTTCAAACATACCCCTCTGCCAGACTGCTGCTGTACCTGGAAGGACCGCTTTGCTGCCTGGAGCTTTTCTTAAACCCTCAGAGGCCAGCTGTGCTATTGAGCTCTGCATCTACATCTGCACCCAGGATTGCTAGAAGTGACTCCAAGGGCTAGTTTGCTGGCCTCCATTTCAGAGCCACAGGGACATAAAATGCTCCCAACATCTTGAACCCACACCTAGACCCAGCCTAAATGAGTCCTGAAACCACAAAAGGTCTCCATCCACTCCTGGAGCCTTAAATGTGGTGCTAAACATGACCAGCTGGTCAGTTTCCAAAACTGAGGACTTAAATAAAATTTGGCCAGAAAGTACTCTGAGAACCAGGAGGGGACTGGGACCAACTTGCTTGCCTGTCCGCCCGAGGTTCATTGATGGTCAGATTGACTTTGCAGCTTTTTCTGCTACGTTCTTCTCCGCAGAAGCAAATCGGTTTCAGAGGTCCTTTGCCAAAGAAGTATCCAAACCCGGGGAACTGTCTTTGGCCAGAGCACTCTGTTTCGCCTCACTGGAGATTTTTGACTTCCATTTCGGTGACTAAGTTGGTAAAAATCTTCACCACCACTTCGCTCCTTGGCCATCCAGTGACAATGCTCTCTCCTTGGACACTCCTGCAGTCTTGCCCTGTAAACGTCTACTTTCTCAGATATTTTTCTTCAGACATTTTTCTAAGTCCGAAAGTAAGCTCTGACCAGGCCCAACCCACTTATTGTATTCAAACTGTGCTCAGTCAAGGTTGGCCTTAAGTTTCGACTTTGACCTGGTGTCAGGCGGCCAGATGTCCATACTTGGGTCTTTGATCTTTTAGGCACTAGATTTCAATTGAAACTTTAAAAATTCATAACTCTGGTTCTACTGATTGGATGTCTGTTATCTTGCTGTCAAAATATTTATTAAAATTGACTCTATTTTCTAAATTGGTTAGGGACTTTTCTTGTGTTGTGTTTTATTTTATTACTGTTTTTGTGCTGCATACACACTTTATACTTTGCCTCTACATTAAGCCTGAGCGCTTTGTGTGCCATGCTACCCAGGGTTAAGCGCAGGTTAATTTAGTGACTGTTTGTGGTTCATCCTGCAAGGGATTGAGGCTATTGCTTGACCGTGGCTGACACCCCAGTCAACCAGCAATCCAATTTCTCACAGGAGTATTATCTTACAAATAACATTTGTATGCATTATTGCCTTGCTTATTTGTAAACCAGCTAATAAACTATACATATTTCATCACACATTCCCTTACCAATTAGTCTAATCCTGTTGTCATAAGGACTCCCACATTATCACAAGACTGCTGGATTTAGGGGGGGAGGACCTCTGCGTTGTTGGCGACTGAGTCACTCCCACACCATAAGCAGCTGTCGTCCCAACCCTCCTTCTCACTAGCAGCACCTCACCAAAACCCAACTGGTAAAGGTGATGTGTGGCAGCCTTGCATGGAATTCTAAAAACCCCTCAGGGAAAATCGTGGTGAACAAGCCTTACCCTTTTCTCTCCACATACAAGTCTCTTATACACCCACATAGGCAAAGAAAGAGATGCAGGACAGTTTTCAGTACATTTGATGAGAGGACTGCAATCTATGATAAAATGCATGAGCTGCAATAATTAGGATAATGAGGAATCACAAAATCAGATTTGTGAAAATTAGAGCTGTAAATATAAACAACCCCAACATATTGCAATAAAATGAGTATGCAATTCCTACCTAAAAGCCCGATCCCTAGCCCCTAATCGAGAGCATGGCGATGTAATCCAAATCTGTCCGTACAGTGTCCTTGAGAAGCATACCCCACCCTCGTTACCTTGGTACAGAGTCAGGACGCCAGTCTCCAGATCAGGCTCATTGGAGACACAAAGGCTGAGGTCGGCCGCAAACCACAGTGGAGTGTGGATGGAAAATCCTGGCAGGAACAACTTGTAATGCCCTTTGTCATACAAGATATTTTCATAGGGAACATGTTTATGTTCACATACAGATGTCTGATGCGGGTATGTACCTAAGCGCTGGACTGTTTATGCAGTCTTGGGGTGGAAATACAAAATATTATTCTGTGTGCCTCGCATTCTATTCTTGTTATTCCGAGGAAAAAAACATGATGCAAAGTATGTCATCCATAGCACTGATAATGGAGCTTTCACAGAAAATCGGCTGATAATGAAACTAAAACAATGTCTCTATAAGAAGCAATAATAAAATGAATACATTAATCTAGAACATAATACCTAGATTAAAGGGCATAGGCGGCAAGGCTAAGCCAAGCTATCGCTGTGCCCAAGTGACTAACTAAAATGGACTCGCAACACTATGAATGTTATAAGTAACTTATTTACAGTACAGTTTGTTTTACTGTATCCATGCTTCGTTATGTTTCACCTGCATACTCTTTATTAAATAAGGCCTGAGTTTTGAGATTTGGCTTTCAGCATCTCTCCAGCAATCCGTCCATCTACTGCTCTGCATTTACTAGTAACTTTTTTGCCTTTCTCATATATGGTGGTCTATAGAGCAAGAAGTGGTCCGCTCAAGTTCGACTAGTTTCAGTTACATTGACTCATACTTTCTTACAGGTTTCAAGACGTACACAGCAGCTATGCCTATTTTATTTTGCCTGTTCCTCTGATTCGAATCAAGCAAGGCCATTTACCTAGCCATTGCAGAGAGTGAAAAACATCTCTTCACTGACTTGTTAACATGAGCTTCAGAAAAAATGTGTGACAAATGAGTATGCTCAATTGTAAAAGCTGAAAAGCCTTTGTTTAGCATGGCCTATGTTAGTATGAAAAAGTACTATCATTCATTCTTAAACACTCTATGCACAAACAATAGTCATGTCAACCTACAGCATGACTTGAGCCATGTGTAACATTGCTGTGAGAAATTGGGTTTTTGGTTGACTAGGGTGAGAGCCCTGGTCAGGCAACAACCACTATCCTTGTCAGGGTGTGGCACAAGCCAACTCTAAATTAACCTGTTCTCAGCCCTCTGGTAGTTTGGCACAGAGCAGTCTGACTTATCTTAGGAGCAATTTGTAAAGCATTTGTTTAACACTTTAAACAGCAATAAAGTGAAGATACCACACAAAATGGATCCCACACTATGGCGGTCATTCTGACCGCGGCGGGCGGCGGTCACCGCCGAATCACCGCCCGCGGTCAAAAGACCGCAGCGGCCATTCCAACTTTCCCGCTGGGCCGGCGGGCGCCCTCCAAAAGAGTGCCCGCCGGCCCAGCGGGAAAGCCCCTGCAACAATGAAGCCGGCTCCGAATGGCTCCGAGTTGCAGGGGTGCGACGGGTGCAGTGGCAAGCTAAGCAGACAGTGAAAATCTTTGTGGGGCCCTGTTAGGGGGCCCCTGCACTGCCCATGTCAGTGGCATGGGCAGTGCAGGGGCCCCCAGGGGCCCCACGACACCCGTTCCCGCCAGCCTGGTTCTGGCGGTGAAAACCTCCAGAAACAGGCTGGCGGGAAGGGGGTTGGACTCCCCATGGCGTCGCTGCAAGCAGCGCCGCCATGGAGGATTCCCTGGGCCAGGGGAAAACCGTCGGGAAACCGCCGGTTCCCCTTTTCTGACCGCGGCGGTAGCCCAGGAAGCACCGGCAGCCTGTTGGCGGTGCTTCCGCTGCCCTCCGCCCTGGCGGTCAGGGACCGCCAGGGTTGGAATGAGGGCCTATGTCTGTAAAATAGAAGTTATATTAATAAATGAAAAAAGCCACAATGACAAAAATCCAATCAGTAGAACCAGAGGTATGCAATTTTAAAGATTTTAGTAAAAAATAGACCCAAAAAGCACAAATCACCAACTGTGGATATCTTGTTGTGGCAAACTGGAATAAATTCACAAGTTCAAGCAAACTGTGATGGAACGCCGGCCTGCTACAGGGACACAGTTAGGCCCACTGGCAATGGGTTCCAAGTTCTCTCCATCCTATGCTAACCTGTTCATGGGATGGTTTGAACACACATGGATTTGGGGCCCTAATTCTGTTATCTGGCAAACACATATACTGTTTTGGGGTCGATATATAGATGACTGTATAATGATTTGGACAGGCGGGGAAGCAAAACTTATGGAATTTTGTAGTTTGTTAAATTCTAACAATATGAATGTAAAATTTACGTACCAATATAGTGCGGCTAGGATTGAATTTTTGGATGTGGAACTCTTCATACTTGAAGACAAAATTCATAGTAGGCTTTTCCGTAAGGCGACTGCCTGTAATTCCATTCTACATGCTGAAAGTGCACACCCCAGACATCAGGTGGCATCAATTCCCTTTGGAGAATTTTTGAGGGCGAGACGTAACTGTAGCATAGATTCGGAATTTGTGACCCAGATGAAGGACATGGAAAGGAGGTTTTCAGCACAGGGTTATTCTAATAAGATTATTAAGAAAGCGCGACTGAAAGCTAGACATATAGATAGAAAAGAGACTTTAAAACTCAAAGTTCAAAAAGAGACCAAGGAGACTTCTAATGTGGTGAGATTTATAACAGATTTTAATGATGCTTCCTTGATCCTGAAGAGATTCATGAACAAGCACTGGAATTTACTTACGCAGGAAGAGGCATTGAGGGATGTGGTGGCTGGAGGAGTCATCACATCTTTTCGTAAAGGCAGAACCTTGAGAAATATACTGAGTCCTAGCTACACCACCATCTCCCCGACAAAAACATGGTTACCTCAGAGAGGGGTGGGCTTTTACAAATGTGGTTCTTGCGGGGTTTGTCGGTGGGCATGTCACAAAATGCAAGAATTCTCTCATGACGGTAAAACATTTGTTCTGTGCTCCACTATTGATTGCAACTCTAATTTTGTTATTTACATTATTCGTTGTAAGTGTTCTAAAATGTATGTTGGTAGCACTATAAGATCACTTAAAATCAGAATAGGAGAACATGTTCGGGTACTCAAGAATGGGGATGTGAGGTATCCCTTAGTAGCACACATGTTTTCTTGTGATGCACAACCAACCAAAAAATGTTTTGAATTTTTTGGGTTGGAACATGTCCCCCGTGATCCAAGAGGGGGCAATAGAGAATTGCGTCTACGCAGACAAGAAGCACTGTGGATTATGAGACTCAGAACAGTGGAAACAGGATTGAATTCGGATAGGGAATTGGAATTTTCCCTAGGGGACTGAATTATTACTTTCTGTATGATATGATTGGTTAGCTCTTACTATCAATTATTCTGTATACTTGTAAATAATTTGTGCCATAAGTATGTTTTATAGTGTACTACTGTTATACATTGTAAATTGTGCACATACGAAGTAATGATCAATGGTTCTCAAGCGTGCAATTACTCACAACCAATAAGTGGGGATGTGATTTTTTTCCCCTTTTGATATTATGCCTCTTCTTTTTGACTTGTGGAATAAGAGGTTACGTGTAGCTTAGGGATGGTTAAATGATATATTCTGTTCGTTAGTAAGGTTATTATTTACTTGTATTTTAATATTTCAGGTGCCTTATTTGTGCATTTTTTCTGGTGGTTTACTTATTTTGTTTTCAATTAATGTAGTTTTGGTTTGTAATAATAGTGTAATTAGTAGCTATTGTGCTTTATTTTATTTACATTGATGTTTCAATTTAAAAAGTGGGGTTTAGTTGATGGTTAAGCAATTGATGTGTGTAGCGTTAAATACTTCCTCACTCATGAAGAGATATAGAATCGAACTTTTGGATAGTGGTGTGATTCACTAAATTGAAGTACAACCATAATGGTTGGCGTAGTGGCTGTCCGTCTTCGTTGTTGATGCCCCGGTCAATCGGGGCGTCGAACCCGGAAGTGTATTTAACTTCCGGGTTCGGGTGTGCGTGTTTAGCACACACGCTAGGCGTCCGTACTGAAAGACGCCGCTTTTCTTGAATACTTACATGTCGGTTCAACAATTTGGGGTAGGTTATCAACAATGGTACAGGGATCTTGGCACGTATGTGCACTTTATGCCATTAGCTTAACTTTACAAATCGAGATATTACCGGCACTTTGGAGATTAATTTTCGTGCTTGTTTACTACGATTTTAAAAGTTACTCTCGGTTGTATGGTATGGATTCCTGAATGGGGGTCACAAATATGGATTATATCTGTCAATATACATTTTGTATAAGTAAAAGATAATAACATTTGCCTTTACGAACTAGTAGTTTATTGTAACATATATATTTTCCCCTTTTCTTCACATTAGATTTGAAGTATAAATTGGATATCAGTTGTGTTTGAATAACGTATTGGAATGGATACATATTGATGACTATTTGTCTCTTAAATTGTGGTGCATTTACAAGGTATTTGAGTGTAATTAATTTTTCTTTGGTTACTTTAACACACTATGGGTTGCAGGTGAATATCTTTGGTGTTCTGACTTTGGTCTTTCACGTGTAGTTTAACATGTTGTAGCTTGTGTTTTCTTATCACTCACAGGTGTTTTAGTAATTGTCTTTTAGTTGGATTATGGTGTGGACCTTTTTCCTCTCACCTTTTTGATATGGTAGTACAAACATTAATTCCTTCCTTTGGGTTTTTGTGTTACACAATTGATGTGAACTGGGCGATTGAGAACTTTGATCTTAACTCGTGTGTTATCTTTATGATTTCTAGCCCTGAAGAAGTCGTAAGGGATGTAAACATTTCCCAAGACGAAACACGTGTTGGCTGGATGTGCAATCTACCTTTGATGTTCTGAATTTTTCCAATAAACTTTTGGATTCATCAGTGGACTCTAAAATTTGCTCTATGAGACATGGACTTTTATGATATTGTCTATTCATCACATTATTCTGTACTTGGTTCTACAAGAGGGGAACCTCACTGTGTATTGTTCTTGTCTTGAGGTGGTCCATACCTCTAAGGGTAGGGTGTTTCCCTTATTTGGTTCCCCGGTCATAATATATAGGGTAATTTGACATCCTTAGCGCCTTATCTCCTCACTCTACACCCCATTAATTTTCACTGAGCAAAGTACCTTGAATGCTGATTTGCGGAGATTTGTGAGGATCCGCATCAAAGAAGCATCACGCAGCCTAGGCAATGTGTCCTGTTCCGAGATTTGGTGAGGCTGCGACGGGAAGGCCTACGCCGTTGTCGAATATCCTGTTGACGTGTCGTGCAATGCAAATTCCTGCATTGAGGGTGCTGCTTAAAGTTCGGGTGATGCGTCAGTTCCACAGTGCTGTGATGCGGATTCCAGCATCATCATCAAGGCCGTCTCCTTTGAGGGATGCAAGGGCCTGTGCCAAGGATGCGTCTCGCAGTGGTAGATGGACTGTGGCAATAATGTTGGTCTTTACAACTGGTCTAACCCACATAGCAGCAGAAATGTGTAAATTCTGCTCTGGTTTGCGCTGCGCAGCAGAGAAGATGTCTGTTCCGCTGGATCCATAGAGGGTGGCAGAGTACCCTAAGTCGACCTCCAGGGGTTCAGGACTGGGGTGGCATCGCTTGGCAGGGTAGATTTACAGACAGCCAAGGCTCAGATACAAGGATCTTGGAAGCCTGTTGTTCCCTGAGGCTTTTGATCAGGAGTCCAACCAACTAGCCCTTGGAAGTCACTCTGGGTTCAAGTGATGAAAGTCCAGTCCTCCTCACCCAGGCAAGAGGGCAGCATGCAGCAGTTCCTTCGGAGTAGCAGTCCTTTCAGCAGCATATCAGTTCTATCTGGCAGGTATCCACAGGTCCAGAAGTGTACTGATATGGTGATGTCTGAGGTTCAGTATTTATACCCAGATGTGTCTATGAAGTGGGGAGAAGCTTCTAGAGTCATGCACTTGAAATACACAAGTGCCCTGTCTTCCAGACACGGGCTCCAGACTAACTACTGGGGGTATGCAGCCCTTTGTTTGGAGGCAGGACACAGCCTATTCAAGTGTAAGTGGGTCTGGGGCAGCTCCTTCCTCCCATCCTGCCAGTGAAGGCCCAACCAGTCACTCCTAAGCTCTCCATTGTTTGTGGCTGTGCAGGAGGAATACACAAAGCCTGCTGTCAACTACACCCAGTCATGTGACCCAACAACAGTCTACAGGCACCACATGGCTATGGCAAGAAAATGCCAACTTTCTAAAAGGAGAAGATACAAAAATGGGGACTAGTCTGGTTACAGAATAAATAGAAAGGATCTATTAAAAATAGCCCCCCAGTAACCATCTATATAATAATATTCATTTATGCGGGCGTCATCACTACTCTGGGCCCCTTATATTTCAAACACATTCTATATTATTCTCATACCGTTTTTCATCATACCTTTCACGTGTACACAACAACACATCCCCATTAAGCTTATAAACTTTCAGAAGAGTCCTAACTCATTTAAATCTCAAATATATTTCACAACCACCTAAAACGTTTTTGTGATGACAATAAGTGATTACAAATGTTTCATAAATATCAAATAAATGATAATGTCTTGAAAAACTTTAAAAGAAAAAAGTAAATGCATTAAACTTGTAAATCAGAAATAGGGACATATAACATAAATATTTTAAATTACAAGGATACATTTCCAACATAAAACACTTAGAAAATAGTCACAGATAACAATTTGCTAATCATTGCGCATAAAAAAATGTCCAATAGCCCAACGCAGCTGAGGGAAAGAATCCACCTTATTCAGTCCATATAGACAGTCCACCTTAAAAGTTATGAAGAGAAGAACTTCAAACTCAATGTTTTATCTATATTTAGTGCCACCTATGTATATTTGATTTGTATAAGAAATATATTGTCTGGCTTGAGTCCCAATGGAAGGAGAGCTGCGTCATTGATTTTTTAACTACATTGTTGCTTCAAAGTAGTTTTTGATTGAGCAGGGATATGTAGAAGGTTGCCAGAGCAACTACTAATTTTTTTTCACTTTATGATCAACATCTACATACTAGTTTTAGCCAGTTTGGCAGGTAATAGTGCAGCGCTTAGTTTATTTCACGTGGCCCCTATCAATCAGTGTGGATGCACTGAGCTTTTGAGACATGTAAGTGTAAATTGATTTTAAGGAACATCTAGTAGGCTACGAACATCTACCAATGCAAGGATACCTAATCAGATTCACAATCAGCCTATTTTACAATCTTACACCAAGAAGGTCTTGGTACACAGCCCAGGTTAGAGAAAGGACTGTGGATGTAATACGAGTCTGCACAATATAGTGCCTCCAGTGCTTAATTTGTGCCAGTTGTTGCAGTTGGGGCCCACCGGTATTCATTTTTGGGACCAGCACTTATTTTTCCTAATCAGAATTTACCCAGTGCAAGACAAAGAAAAACACAAGGGTGAAAGAGCGAGGAAGATAAAGTTGGAAAAAGTGTGACAAAAAAAAGAAAGCAGGAATTAAAATGAACCTGCAAGAGTGAGGTAAAGTGCCAGCGATTGTCTTGTGGTGGATTAAAGAAGCATGAGGTGTTATCAAGAGCACACAGCCTTTTTATTCAACACTGTGACCTTCAGTAGAACTGGGTGTGGGCTTCTGAGCAAAGCTTTGGGTCCCGGAACTTATTATTTTAAAACTTAAGCACTGAATGCATCCCATGAATTGCTGGCCCCTTACTGAGGGGAAACAAGTTGAGGGCCTGATTTAGATCTTGGCAGAGGCAAATACTGCATCACAAATGTGACGGTCATCCCATCTGCTGCATTACAATCCCATTATATCCTATGGAGATCATAATAAGGCGGACAGGCTATCCATCACGCTTGTGACAGAGGATTCCATCTGCCGAGATCTAAATTAAGCCCATAGTTATTTAGAACCTTTCCTTGTCTAAAAACAAACATGGAAGAAAGGAGTTGCTTGCCTGACATGAAGGAAACCCAATACATGTTGTTTTGGATCACCATTTAAACCAAGTTCTTACACCTTTTATTAGTTGATGGAAGCTGATTCTCCACTTCGTACAATAGAATCCCTTAGCTAGTCCCTTAAGTGTGAACTTTATGTATACAAGTAATAGCTCTAGGTATGGGCAAAGTTGAATGTGTCATTCATGTAACAGACTTTATGTACAATGTAACACAGTTTTAATTATAAAATGTTGGAAGATCAATGACCTGCATTGCCACATCTAGAACTATTCTCAGCTGTTCGGTATGAGGAACTCCCATTCTCTGCTGCGTATTTCTACCAGGTGCATCAGCCCTCTCCTTGTATATTTGGGTTGCTGCCTCAGCCCAGTACACAGGCAATGACCCAATTGGTTCAACAGCCCTTTCTGTATAACCTGAAATGTGAATCGACTTCACAGGGTTCCCCAGTGGACCTTGCTTCCTCCAATGCTTTCCTCATCCTCACAGGGCACATTGATCCTGGCCAAGTTTGCGCTGGTGCTCCAGGCTCCAGGGCATGTGAACTTGGACTCCCTGGGTGATGTATCATCACCCAACAGGCCTTGTCCCCCAGTCCTGGTTACAGGCAATGTTTTGCAGAACTTCCCCTCCTCACGAGCCTATCTAGCTGCTTGGCAGAAGACAATATTTGGGGTCTCAGCATCCCCTTCATTTGTATCTTTGAAGTTTTGCTTCTTTTGAAGCATCTACCTCTCTGTTCCCGCTAGCTCTTGAAAAAGATTGTCCCCGAAGTCGATAGTCCCACAAGACAGGCCATGGTAGTGACTAGATTTCACACCTGCATGTTAGTCACAGTAATGTGTCTCAAAAGATTAGCCCAGGGCTCCTAGCGCTGCCGTTTATGATCCTTCTATCAGTCCCATCTCCTTCCTGAGCTGTGCCCAAGTCGCTTCCTTGTAACTACTCACCTCTCGCTGAATCAAAGAACACCCTTTGAAATGTACCAGGAAGGACGGGCCTCCATTCCTCTGGGTGTGTCCCACCAGCCTTACAGAAATACAGCAATAACTGAATCTGTTTGGGGTATCTTTCTACCTCTTCTCCAACACAGGGCCTTCCATGTATAGTGCCATCCACATGCACACATACACACAGTGCATGCTTACAGCATACATGCACTGCACAGTACTGGATCCTGTATATACTGTGCCACCCACAGGCACTCAGACATCTAGCATATGCATTTAACATGCACACACTACTCAGCACTGTATCCTTTATGTACTGTATCACTCACAGGCACACATACATCCAGCATGTGCATTTAACAATCCCACAGTGTATCCTTTATGTATTGTACCACTCACAGGTACACAAACAACCAGCAGATGCACTCATGCATGCACCGCACAGAACTACATCCTTCAGTTATTGTACCACTTATAGGCACACGCACCACCAGCACAATCATGCACCATGCATGCACTATTCAGTACTGCATTATCCCTGTATGATACCCTCCTCAGGCACACATACACCCAGCACTTCATGCCAACCTGATGTAGGCCAAGGGTGAGTTAAGCACACAGTAGAGGAGCATTTAAAAAGTGAGTGAGCATGTAGGATTCACTCCACAGACAAAGGTTAACAAGCACTGTCAAAGACAATAGGTCTCGCCTATGAGAGACCTATTGGCTTTGGAAATGTCTTTTAACCATGTTATACACTAGAATGGCTACTGTTCAGCATGGCTAAAAGTTAGTGGCAATCAGTGTGGTGGGGTAGATTTGAGTGGGGCAGATGAGGGTAGAGTGGAATGGGGTAGATTGGGGTAGAGTGGAGTAGATTGGTGCAGAGTAGAGAGTACGTAGAGGGAGTAGAATGGAATGGGGTGGATGGGGTAGAGTATTGTGGTAGATTGGAATGTGGTAGATTGAAATGGGGTAGAGTGGAGTGTGGTGGATTGGGGTGTAGTTGGGTACATTGGAGTGGAATAGATTGCTGTTTATTACAGTGAGGTAGATTGGAGTGGAGTGGGGTATACTGGAGTGGAATCAGGTAGATTGGAGTGGGGTTTAGAATAGGGCAGATTCAATGGATTATAGTAGGGTAGAATGGAATGGTGTGGGGAAAGATTGGGGTAGTTTGAAGTAGGGTGGAGTGGTTTAAATCAGAGTGAAGTGGGGTAGAATTGAGAGTAGTGTAGAAGATTGGCATGGGGTAAATTAGAGTTGAGTAGATATGGTAAGGTGGAGTGGAGTGTGATAGTGCGGAATGGGGTAGATTGGAGGGTTGTAAGGTAGATTGGAATGGGGTGGGGTAGATTTGAGTGGGTAGATTCAGTAAAATAGAGTAGATTTTAGTGGAGTAGACTGGAGAGGAGTAGATTGATTGGGGTAAATTGAATTGGGGTAGAGTGGAGTATGGGGTGGAGTGGGGTGAATTAGAGTGGAGTGGGGTAGATTGGAGTGGTGTGAGGTAGATTGGGATAGGGTGGGGTACATTGGAGTGGGGAGAGGTGGTATATTGAGGTAAAGTAGGGTATATTAGAGTGGAGTAGACTGGGAAAGATTGGCGTGGGGTAGATTGGAGTGGGGGAGTGGGATAGATTGGATTGGGGTCAACTGGGTTGAAGTGGATTGTGGGGGTGGATTAGAGTGGTGTGGGGTAGATTGGGTAGGGTGGTGTTTATTGAAGGAGGGTAGATTGGAGACTGGTAGATTGGGTTAAGGTAGGGTAGATTGGAGTGTAGTAGAATAGATTGGAGTGGGGCAGAATGGATGGGGTAGATTGAAGTAGGGTAGTTTTGTGTGGGGTAGGGTACATTGGAGTGGGGATGAATGGAGTAGATTGGGACAGAGTGGGTTAGATTGGACTGGAGTGGGCTAGATTTGAGGTAGATTGGAGTGAAGTGGAGTGGGGTAGATAGGGTGGAGTGGATTGAAGTGTGGTAGATTGAGGTGGAGTGTGGTGGATTTGAGTGGGTAGATTGCAGTGGGGTAGATTGGGGTAGAGTGGAGTGGGGTAGATTGGAGTGGAGTTGGAAAGATTGGAGTTGAAATGATATTGGAATGGAGTGAGAAAGATTGGGGAAGAGATAAGTGAAGTGTGGTCAAATGGAGTGTAGTGTAGTAGATTAGGGTGGAGTGGGGTAGATTGGGTGGATTAAAGTAGGGTAGATCGAATTGGAGTGGGGTTGTTTTTTAGTCGGGTAGATTGGAGTCTGGTAGATTGGGGTGGAGTAGATTGAAGAGGTTTGGTTGGATCGGGTAGTTTGGAGTGGGGTTGATTGGAATGGGAAGTGTAGGGTGGGGTAGACTGGAGTGGACTTAGGTAGATTGAAGTGGGTAGAGTGAGGTGGGGGTAGTTTGCAGCTGGATGAGGTGTAGTGGGAGTGAAGTGGAGGAGAGTTTGGTATATTGGAGTGGAATAGATAAGGGTAGATTCGAGTGTTGTATATTGGGATGTATGTAGATTCGAGTAAGGTAGATTGGTGCAGATTAGAGTGGAGTAGTTTGGAGTGGGGTAGATTGGAGTAAAGGAGAGTGGAGTAGATTTGGGTGTAATGTGGTAGATTGGAGTGAAGTGAGATAGGGTAGGTTGGAGTGTGGTTTATTGGAGTGAAGTGGTGTAGATTGGGTGGATTGGAGCGTGGTAGATTGGATTGGAATGGAGTAGATTGTGGTAGATTTGAGTGAGGTAGATTGGAGGGGTAGATAGTGGTGGAGTGGGGAGATTAAAGTAGAGAGGAGTTGGATAGATTGCAGTGGAGTTTGTAGTGGAGTGGGCTACATTGGAATGGAGTGGGATAATTTAGACTGAGGTAGATTGAATTGGAGTAGTGTGGAATGGGGTAGATTGAAGTGGAGGCAGGTAGATTCTGTGGAGTGGGTATGATTGGGGGTACATTGGAACCTCAGTTGATTGGGGAATGGATTGGAGTGGAGTAGGGTATATTTGAGAGGAGTACAGTGGATTGGGGTGGGGTGGAGTGGGGTAGATTGGAGTGGGGTAGAGATAATTTGGTTGCATTGAGTAGAGTGCAGTAGATTGGAGTGGAGTAGATTGGTGTAGTGTAAAGTGGAGTGGGGTAGATTATTTAGTAGTGGAATGGATTGGTGTAGATTGTGTTAGAGTGGGGTAGATTGGGGTGGGATGGAGTAGATTGAAGTGGAATAGATTGGAATTGTCTGGGGTGGATTGGGGTGGGGTGGGTAACTTGGAGTGGGGTAGATTTGAGTGTGATGGATTGGAGTGAAGAGGGTAGGTTGGGTGGAGTGGGGTAGATTGGAGTGGGATAGATTGGGGAAGATTGTAATAAAGTGGAGTGAGGTGCGGTAGATTAGAGTACATTGGTGTAGAGTGAAGTGGGATAGATTGGAGTGGAGTGGGGTAGATTGGCGCGGGGTAGAGTGGGGTATATGGTGTGGAGTAGAGGGAGTAGAGTGGAGTGGTGTGCTGTGTTGTAGAGTGAGTGGCATACATTGAGGTGGAGTGGAGTCGAGTGGTGTGGTGTGTTGCAGAGTGTCTTAGAAAGAAGGGGCATGGAGTGGCATGGTTTAGAATGGAGTGGAGTGTCATAGAATGGGGTGGCATGGCATAGAGTGGAGTGGCGTAGCCTGGAGTGTGTATGGTGTGGTAGCCCACTGTCATTACAGACAACTCTTTTTCAGTTGAAATGGCCATTGCATTTGCACTGAAATATGGTTTTACTGCACACAAACAATAATGGTGCAAATGTCATCCCCTAGTGTAATATATTTTTTATCGTAGTCAAATATTTGTTTCCACCACACTTCAGAATTACAAAAAAGTGCTTCATTGTACTAATTCTGAAACATCAGCACAGTCCCTTTTTTGAAAGTTGTGTGCTAGAAAAAAACACATCCTACAACATCTCCTCTTATATGGCTACTCGGCAGGAGTGTTACAAAAATTCTCTCACTTTGAAGTGAGAGAAAGAAAAATAAACCCCAAGCTCGCCTGGAAGAGAGATCCTGACATTTGACCTCTGTCTTTGAATGCACAGCAAATGTGATAAGATAAGAACAAAATTTAAAGGTCTGTTTCTAGAAAGTGAGTTTGAGGAAAAATATAGTAAACAGGGTTTGGGCAATGGACACCCTAAACCAGATACAGCCAACAAGCAGAAAGCCAGAAAATGCGAGTTACTAGCCACAAAGCTACTGATAAGCAACGGGTAGAATGCATTCCTAGGTCAGTTTTCTGAATGCGCCCAAGTTGTCTTTAGCAAAAAACCAGACAGCTGCGATGTCTGGTAGGCTTCAACATAAAAATGAGCTGTTCACTCCTATTGATCACTACATGATATGCTGACACCACTAGATTTCTGCTGCTTAACTCCTGGCAAAGGCAATAACCTTCTACCACAATGTGGGTAGCGCTTTGGGCACTCCTCCTGGTCCAACAAGACCACAATCCGTGAGACAGGCCTATGTCATAGTACACACAAATGATCCCTGTTTGCCTATGACAACAAAAATCAGTATTATGGAGCCAGACTTCAGTAGAGTTGGGCACTCTCAGGGCAGGGGTGCACGTCCAATCCATGAAGAGGACTTTTCCATCCCAACACCTACCATCTTATCACTGACCCACTGCATGAATATTGATTCTCTCTTTCTGACCTAATGTTATCTAGAGGTGTCAGAAGAAACTAGTTACATGTACAACAGAAAACAATGGTGAATGAATGCGTTAGCAGAAAGAGCCTTGGGAAGTAGCATGGTGGTAAGAGAGAAACATCCCTTCTGAAGCTGCCTAAGAAGAAAAAAATGTCTTCTTATTTGGACCGTTTTTAAGGCACTCAACTCACCACTCTAGAAACAGCTGAGTGGTAATTTTTAGGATCTGATATTTGATGGAGAAGGGACAAATACAGAAAGCACTAAATGGTTTTCTCATATGTTGATATCAGAGAATGACTGCAATAGAAAGCACCAATCATGGATGGGATATAGCTATGAAGAAGTCACTTAGGAGCAATAGCTCCAAGTAACGCAATCTGATTTTAAGCCTGCATACCTCAAGACTCCCCATTAATTGCACTCAAAAAATTATACATGACACCTAACAACTTTAACTAAGTATCATAATCTCCAAATGCAAATTAGACAGAATAAACAATATGTATTTCTTCTGACCAAGTTTATGAATAAAGTTGCACTAAATCAAAAGGAGAGTAAACCATACCGGTTTTATTGCCAAAGACTCGCGATTGTTGTCTCTGAAACCCTGAACCACTAATTACCACCATTAGCATATATAGGCCCTCATTCCAACCCTGGCGGTCTCTGACCGCCAGGGCGGAGGGCAGCGGAAGCACCGCCAACAGGCTGGCGGTGCTTCCAGGGCTATTCTGACCGCTGCGGTAAAGCCGCGGTCAGAAAAGGGGAACCGGCGGTTTCCTGCCGGTTTTCCCCTGGCCCAGGGAATCCTCCATGGCGGTGCTGCTTGCAGCGCCGCCATGGGGATTCCGACCCCCTTCCCGCCAGCCTGTTTCTGGTGGTTTTCACCGCCAGAACCAGGATGGCGGGAACGGGTGTCGTGGGGCCCCTGGGGGCCCCTGCACTGCCCATGCCACTGGCATGGGCAGTGCAGGGGCCCCCTAACAGGGCCCCATACAGATTTTCACTGTCTGCTTTGCAGACAGTGAAAATCACGATGGGTGCCACTGCACCCGTCGCACCCCTGCAACACCGCCGGCTCCATTCGGAGCCGGCCTCTGTGTTGCAGGGCCTTTCCCGCTCCTAGCGGGAAAGCCAGAATGGCCGCCGCAATCTTTTGACCGCGGAGCGGCCAAATGGCGGTAACCGCATGGCGGGGCGGCTACCGCCGCCCGCCGCGGTCAGAATGACCGCCATAATCGCCTCTGCGGTGACATAGTAGATAGCGTCATCATCGGTTCCAAACCTGGTACGCGCTTCTCCAGGTGAGTGATGCCTCCAATAGGATGGGGAGTGTCTGGAAAAAGATATACGTAGAATCTGTGCAGAGAACTGGTGAAACCTACCTCCTGTACCTAAATAAGTATGTTTATTGCGAAGAAAAGGGGATAGGTGTAAGATTAACAAGCACTAGCAAAGCCAATAGGTCCCGCCTTTGAGGAC
The DNA here is from genome assembly GCF_031143425.1 of Pleurodeles waltl. NCBI lineage: Eukaryota > Metazoa > Chordata > Amphibia > Caudata > Salamandridae > Pleurodeles > Pleurodeles waltl. Next base: position 468,391,736 of record NC_090449.1, on the reverse strand, counting down.
TACTGGTTTTGCCAATGCTTTATGGGAATGTTATACAGAACCTGCAAAAAAACATTTTTTCAGTGTTGTGTAGCATCGGCCATACAAAACAAAATTGAAAAAAATAAAACTTATGACATGGCATGCCCTTAGATGTTTGCACGCTCATATGAAATATGGACACATTTTTTTTTAGATAATCCAGTATGAATCAGTAAATACAAAATAAACTGGAGTAGTGTAAAAGCGATTTACCTCCAATAAGAACATCGTGCTCTAACTTTAAATATAATAAATATGAAATTATAGTACGAAGTATGTTAAACGAACAATAGTTAAATATTCTGTAAAAAAAAAAATCAGAATGCAAGAATGCCTCCATCTGAGCATTTAATTTTGAAATAAAATGTTAAAGCACATAAACTGTGAAAATCCCAGAATCAAAAATGCAAATTTTTAAATATGAAGTCACATAGCTTTTCATGGAACCCTGAAACTTTCAACAAGTTTAAAAGCAGTGCGCTTTTTCTTATGTCTAGAGTACGTGCAGAAATGAACATACAGAATCAATACATTAAGAATGCATGGTACCGGCATCTGCTAAAATGGCACAACTTCTTTGCTGACCCATGTGATAAAAAAAAACATACATTAACAATAACAAATGTGACACTTGCATTCAAACCAGTGAAGTGTTGCACTCTTGACCAAAGCACTAACCCCTGCACCGTCTTGCCTGCTGTACGTAATATTTGGGTGCACATTGTGATATAGCCATAGCTTTTAAAAAGAGGGTCTTATAAAGAAATGAATTCAGCTTTTTACCGTCATAATAACTTAACTGCTCTCCAGCCTAGAGGGAGAGACATATTAAATCAATGGCACTCTTTAATAACAAGCCTCCATGGGATGTAAGTTTGCAATTGAAACCAATGCCACAATAACACGTCAGAGAAACGGCCCCATCTCCCAGAGAGGCTGTGCACTGCGAATAAGAAAAGGAATGATAGTTAAATATATTCAGTGTCCTGGTAAGGCTAGAAAGGCTCACTGCGCCGCATTCACATCCATGTGAACAAATCATTACATCGGGGGTAGCGTCAGCAAGAACCTTACTGCTCAGGCAACAAGGCCTCTAAACAATGGAAAAGGTATAGACATTAAACTCGGCAACTCTGCTCTCGCAGCAGACATCCAAGATGGCAAACACCAGAGCATTAAATCTCAGCAGATGTGCAGCCGCTGTGCACCTATGCGGGCGAAATGAATCCAGCACGAAAGCATGCAAAGGAAGGTGCTGGGCCAGTATACATGAAAATATACATCGAGACACATGAACAGTTATAAAGATACTTGAACAAATGGCGGTTTGCGGAGAGAAACAAGAATAAGAATAAAGAAACAAACAGCGTGTGAGAAGGGGAATAAAGAAAATCGGACAACGGAAAGTGTACCGGAATCACAGCACAGTTAGCCGAAGGACACTAATTAGGATGAATCAATCTGCACTTTGTCCCTGCACCACAGAAGAAGCAGACAGTAACAATGAGGTACACTCTGGCCAATTAGAAGGCAGCAAAGTAGAGGGATTAATCGAACGAACGGAAAGCAGTGAGTGGGATGCAAGCTGCTTAATGTGCGTACGCTTTGCAAGTGAGAGCGCATGCGCTATTGCAAGCGATACCTAAAAGTGAATACATTTGGAGTTTGTGTGTGCTACAATACATGAAGATTTTCGAAGAACAAGACATGTCTGTTCCTATGTGATGGTTTATGTATTTAACATAGAAACTGCAAATTTCTCATTAGACAATGTATACTTTTTTTATATTGTTACCGCAGAACATTTTCAGTTCAGGTTTGAAAGGAAGAAAATGTTTCCAGCTTAACAATGTTAGAATTTTGGACGAAACATTCATTTTTAGTACATGTAAGAGGAAGTTGTAGCTTAGAACAAGCAGAAGAACAGGATTTTCAGTCTAAGCTGTTCAAGAATACAAACTGAGGAAGGCATGTGTTAAGCTCAAAATAATTAATACTTATTCCTTAAACACCAAGAGACAAATAAAAAAGATAAAATGAACATTCTAAGATTTAACTGTTTAAAAAAAAAAAAAAAGTTACAGGAGGGCAGAACCTTGTGATTCAGTCCTGGAGTAAATAAGCTTTAGTGCAATTGGTACATGAATAAATGTTCACCCAAATCACATCTAGCAGTAAGTGACTTAAAAGAACAAGCATTAGCAAAGCCAATAGGTCTTATCCATGCAATAGCTATTGCCTTTGCCAATGTGCCTTAGCCATGTTGTATACCAGCATGGCTGCTGTTCAGCATAGCTAACAGTGGCTTAGAGGAGAGTGGTGTGGAATAGAGTTTAGAGTGGCACATAGTTGAGTGGCGTAGAGTGTCATATAGTGAAGTGACATAGAGTGGAGTGGCGTAGAGTTGAGTAAAGTTGAGTGTCATAGAATAGATGGGCATATATTGAAGGAGTATAGTGTGGAGTGATGTAGTGTGGAATAGTGAAGTGTAGAGTGAAGTAAAGTGCCATAGAGTGGATTGAAGAGGCATGGAGTAGCATGGAATGTCGTGGAGTGTCATAGAGTTGCCTAGAGTGAAGTGGCATTGAATGGTGCAGAGTAGAGGGGAGTGTGGTGGAATGTTATGTCATAGAGTGGAGTGTCATGTCGTAGAGTGCTGTGTCATGTTGTACAGTGGAGTACAGTGTTGTAGAGTGGAGAGGCTTAGAGTGGAGTATGCATGGTGTGTTAGCGCCCTGCCATTAGACAACACATTTTAATTGAAATGACCATTACATTTGCATTTCTGATAAAACTATACAGCACACAAACAATAATGTGTGGAAATGACATCACCTAGTGTACTGATTTGTTTTTATCGTATTAAAATATTTGTTTCCACTACATTTCTGAATTACAAAAAAAATGTGCTTCCTTAGGGTTTTCCTAAAACAGGTATATTCCGAAATATTTGCACAGTTCATTTACAGACATTTAAATTTTGTTGTGTGCGAGAAAAAAACCTTTTCTTTCTCAGTACCAGGCAAGATTGTCACACAAATCCTCTCAAAGACAGAGTCTGACATTTGAGCTCTGACTTTGAGTGCTCAGCAGATATGACAAATTAGGAACAAAATGTAAAGGTCAGTTTACAGAAAGCTAGGATTTGTGGAAAACTACAAGGAGCGATGGTGAGCATGTTTTGCTTCATGAAGGGATGAAGAAATGCTGTGCAGCCTAAAACAAATAATGCCAGCAAACAGAAAGCCAGAAAATGTGAGTTGCAAACCACAAAGCTAACGTTAAGCAATGTGTGAAATGCGTTCCCAGGGAAGCTTTCATATTGCCCACTAGATTCTTTTCAGAATCATACAGCTGTGCTGCCTTTTAGTCTTCAACTAAGAAAACTGGAAAAAAGAATACTGCAGACCATAAAGTGAAGAAAAGCTAAAGCATCGTAAGAACACGCAAAGGTGACCGAAATAGCTGCTAGATACATCACACCTGTCATCAGATTACACATAAAATAAAATGTCTAGCAGGTCTACCCTACTATTCTTATATATGTGCCTTTGTATGCAAAGGGAAAAATAACATTGCCTAGTGTTGCTGTTTTGTCCATGGATAGTATGTCGACATTCACAACACTACTGTAATTTCTTATACTGATATGGTTCATTTGAAATTGAATTGGCACCTCTCACAATGTCTTATATTCAGCATGTGTTATGATAGGGATGGACCTAGCATGTTTTGTTTATATTTCCCCTTAGTTTATATTTACCCTTATTCCCATGGATCCCAGAAGAGACATAGGGCCTCAAGGCCACCATGTTGGCGGTAATCTGACCGGCATATTAAGAATTACACTGTGAAGTCTGCCACAAAACAGCCCAATTTCCGAAACCGCCAGGACACTGGAGGACGGAGAAGAGGCGGTCCTACCGCTAGGCTGACAAGAATCCTCCCATCATATTATGATCCACAAATCACAACAGAGGTCCCCCCATGGCGGAAAACCATTGGCTGTGTGAACCGCGATGGTCAGAACTCACATCACACTGAATACAACACCACATTGGATAGTTTGAATATCTCACACCTGACACACATCCACACACTCAACACACCTACACACTCCACTATATAACACACCCCTACACAAACCACAATCCTTAGCAGCCAGAACACCACACACAACCACAGAGAAATTACCATCACAGAGTTTCTATGACAAATTGTCACATATACACATTTTACCATACAAACATCACACACCTGAACAGCATACACAACAAGCAATTTACCTTCACACACAACTGCCACCCACTCACATCACTGCATCTATACCTCATCACTTACTTTTTGTTCAATATTTATTTAGTTTTTTAAACACTACCCCGATGTCTTTACCACCACTGCCATGCCCCCACAAAACACCCACTTGTCATGGTAGAGCCACACCTGTTCAGAGCACAGGTCCAGCAAACATCAATAGCCAGGAAAAGGGAGTTGGGGCAAAGAATAGTCAACAGGGTCAATTCTGTAGGCAGCTATCCACGCACAAGGGAGGACATCAGGAAGAGGTGGAACAACCTCAGGTGGAAAGTATGTTCGATGGCCGTCAGGCACCAGCTGGCAGTCCTCAAGACAGGCGGTGGGCCCCCACCTCCTCCCCCACAGTTCACATCTTGGGAGGAGAAGGTCTTGAACATCCTGCATCCTGAGGGTCTGACAGGAATACCTGGGGGAGTGGAGTCTGGTAAGTCCCCACAACATTCATGTCACCCAATTGTTTTGTCCTGGATGCTCACTCACCACCTTAGCCCACCTCAGTTAACAAACCACCCACCACCCCGCTGTCCAAATGTCCCAATTTCCCTCTCTGGCATGCCACATGTCCACTAAACTCACCTGGCTCCACAGCACTTGGGAATGGCATGTGAAGTATTGGGAACTGATAGCACTACAACTCCCAGAAGGCAATATTCCACCATTACAAAAACCTGAACAGTGCACCAAATGGGAGATGTCATGCATGACGCCTATCTAAGACATCATGAATGTTCTACTGTGAAACAGTATATTGCAATGAAAGCAATGCAGTTGCCCACTATCATTACAATCAAAACACAGTTACAGCTGAGTGCCCCATCAAACTGTCCTTTGCAAAAAAGGCAAACCATGGAATTGACTCACCTGGGGGGAAATATAGATGCCAAAGTGGATGTACATGCAATACATCCAGATAGAGTTCAATGTCAATGTCTTACTCCCATACTGTGTCCCTACTCTGACACTATTGTGCATCGTGCACCTTTTTGTGCCATGTATCATGCTCAACACTTCACTAGGCAACAAAGGACAAAACTCATGTCAATAGTCAGACAATATAAGAGAGTGTCAGCAGTCTAATAACTACCAACATAGTTTAACATATTTGAGCATGGTTTATGGTTTTGAAATTTCAGTGTCTCATGTTGTACTAAGATATGGCAGCTGCTGTCATTGTCATTTCTGGGGATCATGTTAAGGCACTGTGTGCATCTCAGCCAACTTCACTAATACTGAAACAGAAAAATCAGTTATTGTATCACTTACAGAAACTCTGTGTTCCACTTCTCCCACAGGTAACCTTGCCATTGTCACCATGAAGAGGATACCAGAGACTACCAGCACCCCTCTGGATGAAGGCCCCAGTGAGGACAACACAGCTGGATGTGTGGACACCGAGGACAAAGCTTGCCCATCAGGGGCACCAGGTCAGTCAACAACTGTCAGCCTCATCCTGCCCACATTGACTCCTCCCAGCCCCGATGCATCCACATCACAGGCAACTATTCACCCCCAAACCTGTGTCCCAAGGGCTGTTTTTACCATTGTGTGCCCCACAGTACAGGTACTGGAGTCTCCTTGTGTCACTGTAGGAAAGGACCATCCTTCTTGTCATGTTACCCCCCAGCTTCTACCTGTTTGTCAGTGTGTTTTTACTATCTGACTGGGATCCTGCTAATCAGGAATCCAGTGCTCATAGTTTGTGGCCTATATGTGTTGTCAGTATGCTTGACTGTGTCACTGGAGTTCTATTAACCAGAACTCCACTGCTTATTCTCTCTCTATTTACCAAATTTCTCACTATAGTCTAGTGACTCCATATTCCAATTCAGATTGGTACACTGGTCCCCCCTTCTAAGTCCCTAGTATATAGTACCCAGGGGTTTGGGGTTTTAGGAGATCCTTACGGGATGCAGTATTTCTTTTGCCACCCATAAGGAGCTCATACAAACACTCCTTAGAGACTGCCACTGCAGCCGGAGTGAAATAGTGCACACACTATTTCACAGCAATTTTCACTGTACCAGGTGTCACCTATATATCTAACCTTCAGTTACTGAAGGCTAGGTGGAAAGTTACTGTGCGTGACGGCACCCTTGCACTAGCAAATGTGCCCCCACGTTGTCCAGGACCAATTTCTCAGACTTCGTGAGTGCGGGGACACCATTATAAGCGTGCACTACATAAATGTCAATACATATAGGTAGCTTCACAATGGTAACTCCGAATAGGGCCATGTGAGGTGTCTAAGATTGTGAAATTGAATCCCCAATCCAAAACTGGAATAGGGGTGCAATTCCATGCACCCTGGGGGCTCCACCATGGCCCCCCCAGTACTAGCAAACCAGCTCTCCACTGCAGCCCTAGCTGCTGCCACCTCACAAACCGGTTTCTGCCCTCCCGGGGATTGAGCAGCTCAATCTCAGGAAGGCAGAACAATGCATTTCCTTTAGGAGAGGGGTGTTACACCCTCTCCCATTGGAAATAGGTGTTACAGGCGTGGGAGGGGTAGCCTTCCAGAGCCTCTGGAAATGCTTTGAAGGGCACAAACGGTGCAAGGGTCGCTCCCCTGGGGGCAACATTTTTTCAAGGCCATTTCGGCCTATTTTTATTAGGCCAATCTGCCCCCAAGGGGGGCAGAAACCACTAGACACCATGGATTTTTTTTTTATGTACACATAAGGGGAGCGACCCCTTGGGCAAGGGCCGCTCCCCAGGGGGGCAAATAATTTTACGGCAGTTTCTGCCCCCAGGGGGGCAGAAATCCCCTAGACACCAGGGAAAATGTTCTTTATTGTTTTTTTTGTGTGTTTTTTTAATGTTTGGGGAGCGACCCCTTGGGCAAGGGTCGCTCCAGGGGGGGCAAATTATTCTTAGGCCATTTCTGTCCCCCCTGGGGGCAGATCAGCCTTGCGATCTGCCCCCGGGTGGGGCAGAAACCACTAGACACCGGGGAATATATATTGCTGTGAGCTATTTGAAGTAAGGGGAGCGGCCCCTTGGGCAAGGGCCGCTTCTCGGGGGGGGCAAATTATTTCTAGGCCATTTCTGCCTCCCCGGGGGCAGATTGGCCTAATATTATTATGCTGATCTGCCCCCGGTGGGGGAGGGCAGAAAACCACTAGACACCAGGGTTAATTTTTTTTTTGTTTACTTTTATTTTTTTATGTTTGGGGAGCGACCCCTTAGGCAAGGGTCGCTCCCGGGGGGCAAATTATTATTAGGCCATTTCTGCCCCCCGGGGGCAGATCGGCCTACTATAATTAGGCCGAGCTGCCCCCAGGGGGGCAGAAACCACAAGACACCAGGGATTTCTTTTTTTTTTATACTAACGCATAAGGGGAGCGACCCCTTTGGCAAGGGCCACTCCCCGGGGGGGGGGAGAGGGGCAAAATATTTTTATGCCTTTTCTGCCCCCCCCGGAGGCAGATCGGCCTAATATACCTTGGCGGATCTGCCCCAAAGGGGGGCAGAAACCTCTAGACACCAGGGATATATATATTTTTTATTTACTTTATGTTTGTATGTATGGGGAGCGACCCCTTAGGCAAGGGTCGCTCCCCTGGGGGGCAAATTGTATTTAGGCCATTTCTGCCCCCCTTGGGGGGCAGATCAGCCTATTTTTGTTCGGCCAATCTGCCCCCAAAGGGGGCAGAAACCTTTAGACACCATGGATCGGTGTGTGTGTTTTGTTTGGAGGGGGCAGCCCCTTGGGCAAGGGTCTCTCCCCATGGGGACACATTACTGCTGGCCATAACTGCCTCCCTTGGGGGGCAGACTGGCCTATTTTGGAAGTCCTACCTGCCCCCAAGGGGGGCAGAAAGCCCACCAGAGACCAGGGAAGATTTTTTTGCAAAATAAGAGGTTGGCGGTATGGCCATACCCCCACTCCAAATAAATGGGGCCAAAGTTGTTCTGCCCACCAGTGGGCAGATTGGGCATTTACCCCCAATCCACACCCCGGGGGGACAGAAAGTCTACTAGATGCCAGGGAATACAAAAAATAAAAGAAAATAGTGGGGTGGTGGCTACCAACCAGTATGGGCCTGGTTATGCCCTCATCCGAACTGAAGGGGCTAACAGTCTTTCAGCTCTCCCCCGCACACTAAAACATCTTATCCCATGGCAAGCAAGAGGACATTTGATTATTTTTGGTTTTTATTTTACATTTGGGCCATGAGAGCTTGGTACCTCTCAAAATCTTCCCACTTGGAATGGTGAGGGCTGCACTTTTATTTACTTTGGGACGCTGCCATGTACAAAAATCCACAAGACCTAGACACATCTGAAAACTAAACATCTAGTTGATTCCAGGGTGGTGTGCTTCACATGCACCCCGCACCATTTCCTTACCCACAATGCCCTGCAAACCTGCAACTTTGCTGGAAAGCACACATTTTCCCCACATTTTTGTGATGGAACCTTCCGGAATCAGCAGTAATCCACAAAATTCCAACCACCCAGCATTGTCTCATCTATACCGATAAAATGTCTGCTGCACTTGTCAGCCTAAAAATGTTTTTTTTCAAACTGCCCTTTTGGACCCACTTTGGTTCCCCCTCAATTTCAATGTGTTTTTGGTTCTTCCCTGTCACAAACACTTGGCCCACCTACACAAGTGAGGTATCAACTCAACAACAGCCTTATTCGGTCTTTTGAGGCCATCAAAGCATAAAAAATACAGTACATATCGTAATTAAAATTAAAAACATAAATAAGATAATACGTCCAAACTTAATACTTAATATATATATATACAATAATTAAAACGTGGCAGCAATAAAAATACGCCCCTTTACTTTTTATCCACAAATTACTAGATCCTAAAATGGTTAAAAGTAAAAGATGGAAAGATTTATTTCAGTGATCGACATCGTATATACCAAGCGGTCGCAAGGAACTTGCTAACCGCGAGGATTACAGGTTTGGAGGAATCACTCTTAAGTATCCTAATAGCTGTGGAACACTGCCTCAAGGCCAAATCTCAGCAAATTGCACGAATCCATTTTGTCCTTGGAATAGTGTATGCGGGGCAAAAGAACATAAAATGTTCAATGGTTTCAGAGCTGCAAAGACAAGCAGGGCAAAGATCAATAGATAAGGTAGCTCCCCAATTTTTTGATAGGGTTAACAAAGGCTTCCAAAGCGAAGGCTATCATTTTTACCGTGAGACTGAGGGGAACGTTGGGTGGTAGGAAATTTGTCCTGGTGCAGTGATCCCACACAGAAATGTGGGAAAAAATTGATTTTTTTAGCTAGCTTTGTGGTTTGCTGAGGATTCTGGGTAAGAAAATATTGGGGGATCCACGCAAGTCACACCTCCCTTGACTCCCTCGGGTGTCTAGTTTTCAGAAAAGTCTGGGTTTGGTAGGTTTCCCTAGATGGCTGCTGAGCCCAGGACCAAAAACGCAGGTGCCCCCGCAAAAACAGGTAGTTTTCTATTTGCTAATTTCAATGTGTCCAGATAGTGTTTTGGGGCACTTCCTGTTGCGAGCACAAGGCCTACCCACACAAGTGAGGTACCATTTTTATCAGGAGACTTGGCGGGGAACGCTGGGTGGAAGGAAATTTGTGGCTCCTCTCAGATTCCAGAACTCTCTGTCACCGAAATGTGAGGAAAAAGTGTTTTTTTAGCCAAATTTTGAGGTTTGCAAAGGATTCTGGGTAACAGAACCTGGTGAGAGCCCGACAAGTCACCCCGTCTTGGATTCCCCTAGGTCTCTAGTTTTCAAAAATGCACAGGTTTGGTAGGTTTCCCCAGGTGGCGGCTGAGCTAGAGGCCAAAATCCACAGGTAGGCACTTTGCAAAAAACACCTCTGTTTTCTTTGAGAAAATGTGATGTGTCCACTTTGTGTTTTGGGGCATTTCCTGTCGCGGGCACTAGGCCTACCCACACAAGTGAGGTACCATTTTTATCGGGAGACATGGGGGAACGCTGGGTTAAAGGAAATTTGTGGCTCCTCTCAGATTCCAGAACTTTCTGACACCGAAATGTGAGGAAAAAGTGTTTTTTTAGCCAAAGTTTGAGGTTTGCAAAGGATTCTGGGTAACAGAACCTGGTGAGAGCCCCACAAGTCACCCCGTCTTGGATTCCCCTAGGTCTCTAGTTTTCAAAAATGCGCAGGTTTGGTAGGTTTCCCTAGGTGCTGGCTGAGTTAGAGGCCAAAATCCACAGGTAAGCACTTTGCAAAAAACACCTCTGTTTTCTGTGGAAAAATGTGATGTATCCACTTTGTGTTTTCAGGCATTTCCTTTCGCGGGCACTAGGCCTACCCACACAAGTGAGGTACAATTTTTATCGGGAGACTTGGGGGAACGCTGGGTGGAAGGAAATTTGTGGCTCCTCTCAGATTCCACAACTTTCTGTCACCGAAATGTGAGGAAAAAGTGATTTTTAACCACATTTTGAGGTTTGCAAAGGATTCTGGGTAACAGAACCTGGTGAGAGCCCGACAAGTCACCCCATCTTGGATTCCCCTAGGTCTCTAGTTTTCATAAATGCACAGGTTTGGTAGGTTTCCCCAGGTGGCGGCTGAGCTAGAGGCCAAAATCCACAGGTAGGCACTTTGCAAAAAACACCTCTGTTTTCTTTGAGAAAATGTGATGTGTCCACTTTGTGTTTTGGGGCATTTCCTGTCGCGGGCACTAGGCCTACCCACACAAGTGAGGTACCATTTTTATCGGGAGACTTGGGGGAACGCTGGGTGGAAGGAAATTTGTGGCTCCTCTCAGATTCCAGAACTCTCTGTCACCGAAATGTGAGGAAAAAGTATTTTTTAGCCACATTTTGAGGTTTGCAAAGGATTCTGGGTAACAGAACCTGGTGAGAGCCCCACAGATCACCCCGTCTTGGATTCCCGTAGGTCTCTAGTTTTCACAAATGCACAGGTTTGGTAGGTTTCCCTAGGTGCCGGCTGAGCTAGAGGCCAAAATCCACAGGTAGGCACTTTGCAAAAAACACCTCTGTTTTCTTTGAGAAAATGTGATGTGTCCACTTTGTGTTTTGGGGCATTTCCTGTTGCGGGCACTAGGCCTACCCACACAAGTGAGGTACCATTTTTATCGGGAGACGTGGGGGAACGCTGGGTTAAAGGAAATTTGTGGCTCCTCTCAGATTCCAGAACTTTCTGACACCGAAATGTGAGGAAAAAGTGTTTTTTTAGCCAAAGTTTGAGGTTTGCAAAGGATTCTGGGTAACAGAACCTGGTGAGAGCCCCACAAGTCACCCCGTCTTGGATCCCCTAGGTCTCTAGTTTTCAAAAATGCGCAGGTTTGGTAGGTTTCCCTAGGTGCTGGCTGAGTTAGAGGCCAAAATCCACAGGTAGGCACTTTGCAAAAAACACCTCTGTTTTCTTTGAGAAAATGTGATGTATCCACTTTGGGGGTTATTCCAACTTTGGAGGAGGTGGTAATCCGTCCCAAATGTGACGGATTTACCACCAGCCGTATTACGAGTTCCATAGGATATAATGGACTCGTAATACGGCTGCTGGTATATCCGTCACTTTACCGTCACTTTTGGGACGGATTACCACTTCCTCCAAAGTTGGAATAACCCCCTTTGTGTTTTGGGGCATTTCCTGTCGCGGGCACTAGGCCTACCCACACAAGCGGGAGACTTGGGGGAACGCTGGGTGGAAGGAAATTTGTGGCTCCTCTCAGATTCCACAACTTTCTGTCACCGAAATGTGAGGAAAAAGTGATTTTTAACTACATTTTGAGGTTTGCAAAGGTTTCTGGGTAACAGAACCTGGTGAGAGCCCGACAAGTCACCCCATCTTGGATTCCCCTAGGTCTCTAGTTTTCATAAATGCACAGGTTTGGTAGGTTTCCCCAGGTGGCGGCTGAGCTAGAGGCCAAAATCCACAGGTAGGCACTTTGCAAAAAACACCTCTGTTTTCTTTGAGAAAATGTGATGTGTCCACTTTGTGTTTTGGGGCATTTCCTGTCGCGGGCACTAGGCCTACCCACACAAGTGAGGTACCATTTTTATCGGGAGACTTGGGGGAACGCTGGGTGGAAGGAAATTTGTGGCTCCTCTCAGATTCCAGAACTTTCTGTCACCGAAATGTGAGGAAAAAGTATTTTTTAGCCACATTTTGAGGTTTGCAAAGGATTCTGGGTAACAGAACTTGGTGAGAGCCCCACAGATCACCCAGTCTTGGATTCCCCTAGGTCTCTAGTTTTAAAAAATGCACAGGTTTGGTAGGTTTCCCTAGGTGCCGGCTGAGCTAGAGGCCAAAATCCACAGGTAGGCACTTTGCAAAAAACACCTCTGTTTTCTGTGGAAAAATGTGATGTGTCCACGTTGTGTTTTGGGGCATTTCCTGTCGCGGGCACTAGGCCTACCCACACAAGTGAGGTACCATTTCTATTGGGAGACTCAGGGGAACATAGAATAGCAAAACAAGTGTTATTGCCCCTTGTCTTTCTCTACATTTTTTCCTTCCAAATATAAGACAGTGTGTATAAAAGACGTCTATTTGAGAAATGCCCTGTAATTCACATGCTAGTATGGGCATCCCACAATTCAGAGATGTGCAAATAACCACTGCTCCTCAACACCTTATCTTGTGCCTATTTTGGAAATACAAAGGTTTTCTTGATACCTATTTTTGACTCTTTATATTTCAGCAAATGAATTGCTGTATACCTGGTATAGAATGAAAACCCACTGCAAGGTGCAGCTCATTTATTGGCTCTGGGTACTTAGGGTTCTTGATGAACCTACAAGCCCTATATATCCCCGCAACCAGAAGAGTCCAGCGGACGTAACAGTATATTGTTTTCAACAATCTGACATTGCAGGAAAAAGTTAAAGAGTAAAACGTAGAGAAAAATGGCTGTTTTCTTCACCTCAGTTTCAATATTTGTTTATTTTAGTTGTTATTTTCTGCAAGAAACCCTAGTAGGATCTACACAAATGACCCACTGCTGAATTCAGAATTTTGTCTAACTTTCAGAAATGTTTAGGTTTCTGGGATCCAGCATTGGTTTCACACCCATTTCTGTCACTGACTGGAAGGAGGCTGAAAGCACAAAAATCGTAAAAATGGGGTATGTCCCAGTAAAATGCCACAATTGTGTTGAAAAATTGGGTTTTCTGATTCAAGTCTGCCTGTTCAGCTGGGAAGCTGGTGATTTTAGCACCGCAAACCCTTTGTTGATGCCATTTTCAGGGGAAAAAACACAAGCCTTTTTCTGCAGCACTTTTTTGCAATAAAAAAAAAAAAAAAGATTCACTGTATTTTGGCTAATTTCTTGATCTCCTTCAGGGGAACCCACAATGTCTGGTTACCTCTAGAATCCCTAGGATGTTGGAAAAAAAGGTCGCAAATTTGGAGTGGGTAGCTTATGTGGACAAAAGGTTATGAGGGCCTAAGCAAGAACTATTCCAAATAGGCAAAAAAAGGCCTGGCACAGGAGGGGGAAAAGGCCTGGCAGCGAAGGGGTTAAAACAGGGTCTGTATAAGTGTCATTGATCAACTCATTGGTAATGGAACTAACTAAGATCTCACAGATGATGGTAAATAGGAGGTGACATGCCATCCATCAGTTGTAGGTTACAACATGAAATTTCACTATTAAGAAGACATCACATACCTTGGAGTCAGTTGAAATACTGATTAATGAGATCTTCCCAGAAGTCTCCAGGTTTATCTTCATCTGGCTCATCCTCATTTGGTAAATCTTCATTTCCACACACAGGTCCTGCTGGCTCCCCCTCATCTTGTATGAATGGTATCTGACATCTCAGGGCAAGGTTGTGGAGCATGCATCAGGCAACAATTATTTGACATACCTTGTTGGGTGAGTATAAGAGGGCTCCTCCAAATCTGTCCAGGCAGCGAAATCTTGCCTTCAGGAGCCCAAAAGTCAGCTGCATGACACGACTTGTCCTTCTGTGGGTTGCATTTTGGTGGACTTCCCCTGGCTTGGTTAGGTACCTTACTGGTGTCAACACCCAAGTATGGTTTGGGTAGCAAGAGTCTCCTGTAAGGAATAGTTACAACAACACAAACATATATCTTGGGAATGCACATTTGTGATAGCACGAGATAAACTTTGCAAACACACATGTCAAATGTGACTTACCAACCAGCCAGGCCGTCTATGTGTAGATTTGTGTCATCAGCAGTGGGATATTGCTGTTCGGCATGATGAAGGAATCATGGACTAACCCTGGATACTTTACACATACTTGTGAAATGTACTGGTTTGCCAAACACACCACTTGGATGTTGATAGGGTGGTAGTTTTTCCTGTTCCTTTACACCTGTTTATTGGCACTGGGGGAACCAAGGCTACATGGGTGCCATCTATTGCTCTGAAGACCTGTGGAATTGTCCCAAAGCATACAGCTCTGCCTTCACATTGGCCAAATCCCCACGTTGGGGAACCCTGATGTAGCTGTCCAGGTGTTTCAACAATGGACACAGTACATCCTTGAAACTCAGACTGAACATGGGCTGAGACATCCCTGCAGTTACGGCCACTGTATTTTGAAATGACCCAGTGGCCAGGAAGTGTAGCACTGACATGACTTAAACGATGGGAGGTATGCTTTTGGGATTGCGAATGGCAGGCATCATATATTCCTCCAGCTGATCACAAAGATCCATGTATGCCTATTCAGGTGATAGATCTGTATAATGTGTCTCTCCTCCATGGTGTCCAGGTCTAATAGTGGGCGGTACACTGGAGGTTGTCATCCTCTCCTCATGCCAGGATAACCATGTGGGGGAAATGTACACATAATTATTATGTTCAAATAGAAGTCACACACATCTCCATATGATATCAGATACATCATATGCCATTAGAAGTACAGCATGTTGCTATGCTTCCTATGACCATCCCCTTGGTTCACATTCCCTGAATCCTCTGGTGTACTATGCATGCATATTTATCTGTGACTGTCAGTGTTTGATAGTTCAACCTAGTTTACATGTGAAACATATTTTTTGCACCTATACTCCATTGTTGTCGCACATAGGATGTGGAGAATAGGTTATCCTTTCCATTACCACAAATTCCTCTGTTACCCAGACTTTACTATTTACATCCACAATTAGACCACTAAACATGAAGGCAGTACTTACTAATAGTTCCCACAATATAGAGAATCGTCAATGATGTAGATTCCATTACTTTTCCTTACATATAATTGACTCCAAAATGGCCACTGCCTCAACTACTGTACTGGACATGAGGAAGTGACCTAACTTCGCTGGCGGATGTCATCATGGCGGTAGGCGGTCACACCCGCAGTGGACATTGCCATTGGAACACATTGCTGGCTTTGGTGGACCTGGGCCAATGGCAATGTCCGCCTCCGGTGACAGTCATGTATGTGGCCGACGTGACCTCCATCTTCTGCAATATTGCTCACTTCACTCCTGACACTGCTGCTATCAACGCCTCTACTACCTGAGCTGCTGTGAACTGCCTCTGGGAGCTCTAATGCCACGTACTGCAGGTGATGGGGCCCCAGCCGTCACTCCAGAAGATCTCTACAGGATGATGTCCTACCCCTGTATGGATAGCTATTTTGTGCACCAGAGGAGCAGGTGAGTCCAGTGGTATACAAGTGTGTGAAAGGTGGACTGTATGATGGTGAACATGCAGTGTGAGGTAGTGAAGGATTGGGCAATCATGTCTGGGTGTATGGAAATTTGTACACGTGCTTAGGCAGGCATACAGTAGTGATACATGGTAGCTAGCGTGTAGTTCCTTTATACACAACATTAATTGCAGCATGTACAACAACATTGGTGTGAAAACTCTTCATAGAGGCAAACCATGTTATGGATAATCATGTGGCCTGGTCATATGTGTCTAGACAATACCAGGTGCTGTTCATGCATGTTGTTCACACATGGGCTGGCTGCAGATGGTAAATTGTGAATGAGTTTGACAAAGAGGAAGGGTATATTTGCCTACTTATTGTGACTGAAGTGTTCTGACTACTTGTGTTGGGATGGATAGTGCATGTGGACATAACTTTCCCCTTTTATCTGTGTTATCCATGCTGGTCAATGCCCATCAAAAGATGGATCTCTGGCATGCCTTTGCCAAGCAAGTGCAGACACTGGAAGTCCACAGCCAGCGGATCACCCACTGTAGGAAGCGGTGGGAGGACCTGAGACGCTGGGCCCGGAAGACCACAGAGGCCCAGCTGGGGATGTCCTCCCAATGAGGAAGGGGTGCCCGTTGAACCTTGACATCCTCCCCATGGCCTGCATTTTCACGGTGGCCTACCCTGAGTTGGTTGGGCATTTGAGAGCAGCCCAGCAGTCACAAGGGGTAAGTACTGACTACACACATGTACATCCCTCTGCCAGTTAACTGTATAATGTGTAAGTAACTTTAGCTGTCACAGTGTGGTAAGTGCTAAAGGCCAAGAGTCTCCTAGGTACACCTAGGTGTACAAGTTACAACATTGACATACAGTTGTGGAGATTCTATTGTGTTTAGGGACATAAACCTCATCAATGTGAACCATATTGTATTGAAGCATGTGGTGATGCACATGTGACAGAGTCATATGTGTACCACTATACTGCTCTATATATAACCTGCTGGGTCATCCTTATCACCTACTGATCCATACTCAAAATATTCTGTTGGTAAGTTGTTCAGGTCTTTGGTCTCTGACCATTCCTATGCCACTGGATCTAGTTTCTATGTGCAACATAGGGTTTGACAGGTGAGAAACAGGCCAATTATTCATGGGTTGTGAACTATATGTCCCTGTTGTTAATTGTGGACTGTACATTGAAAAACTTTGATGTATAATCAGGGTGGACATCCTACATGATGAAAAGCATGGGGGTATTTCTACATTTCTAGTGCAAGACATGTCATTGAAATGTGCGTTTAAAATATTTGTTCCATGTACATGGTATTGTGAAGGTAAGTGGCTAACCTGCTATTCACCTTAGCCAATGTATTGTGGGCATGCTACATAGTGTAAAACAATTCCTAAATGGTACAATATACACAGTTTTTGCCAACACCATGCGTACATTGGTAATTCCTTCCATTTTCAAGATTCTTATCCAAGTTTGGCATACTTACTTTAGCTATTCTGAATCTGTTTAGATAGATGTTAGTATGGATAAGCTAAATTTGCACTGACTTCATTGTGTTGCTGGTTTTGTAGTTGACATTCACATACATGTTGGTGCAATGGTATATGTTATAAATCAATTTGCTGGACTCTAGGTGTTTGTCTCATTCATGGCCACTGAAGAGGTCGCTTATGTCTGTGTAACGTTACTCCAAAGAAGTAAGGTTACTCATGTTTGAAGTGCTGGTAGTGATGTTGGGATTTTGATATTGTTGATGTGAGGTTGATAAGCATCAGTATCAGTAGAACTGTATGTGGCCTTCATGCACATGACAGGTGTCCATTGTATTGTAGGGGTTGGTGTGGCCCCTGGGGTTGTCTGTGGGCAAATCCTGTGTGCTGAGTTGGCCCCAGTTGCTGTTCATGACTTTGATTACTGTGTGAGAACTAGTGAGATGAGTAGGTCCACAAGGTATGTATCAGCCTTTGCAAAAACATGTGTTTTTGAAATGGATTTGAAATTGATTATATTCCTACTTTGGATATGTCAAATGGTGTCGGTGCATCTATGGCTTTTGCCTTTGTGAATGTTATAGACACAGTTACAAGTTAGGAATGTGATTGCTAAGCAACATGCTGTGTTTTATTTGGAATGTGATGAGGTAACTTTCATAGGACATGACATCTGGTAATGGACTGAGCAACTGTAGATTTGGAGTATGTATTAATGTGATATCAAAGTCAGCACTAATTCCCATTTATGGCATGTTGTTTCACATTGATGCTCAGTATAGGTACACTGTTAATGTTGACCAATCATCTTGTGCGGGTATAAATTGTGTTATAGCTGTACTGATAGGATGGTGATATAGTGGTCATATAGTTGGCTTATGTTGTGTTTGAAATTGTTGTCATATAGGGTTGTGGAAAGTATATTGCTGTGACATGATGTTGGCTCAAAATGATTTCTACCTGGGGGTGTTTTACACATAGATGTGATGTTACTGTTGTGTATAGTGTAATGTATGTGTATGTTAAGAATGTGATGACCCTACCTCTCTCTATTTCTCAGCATCAGCATTGGCAGGTGAAAGAGACTGGGCACAGCCGAGTGGAGAAGCTTCTGGCCACAGGCCCGAAGTCACCACTGACACTGAGGGACCCAGTGGCCCAGAGGGTTCTGGGAGTGCCACGGGGAGACAGGATTCTGTTCTTCATCTTCAGAATCCTACTCCAGTGGACATTCCCTGGAAGTGGCAGACCCATCTGGGACCCCTCCAGCACCATCTCAGTCCACCCCCCTCCTTACTACCACCACCCCTCCTGTAGCTCCCCATCCATTTGGCCGTGCCCGCTCACCCAAGAGGCTCAGCATCTCCTTTGCCGCAGGCAACTCTGCCCATGCCAGCCCTGCTGCCCTCAATGGGTCAGTCCATCGTGAATGCCATCCAGGGACTGGCAACTCATATACGAGTAATGAGTTCCAGGAGGGCATTCATGGTGCACTGGCTGGCCTACGGAGATCCTTTCAGGCTCTGGCCTTCACACTGATAGCAGCCAGTCACCCTTTGTCTACCATCCTTCCTCCACCTTCCTAATCCCAATCCCAAATCCATCTTCCCAAAGCCAGCTGAAGCACACAAAACAGACAGGCATGCATCCGCATCAACATCCAAGGGTAACTCAGACAAACACAAGCACCACAAGACACACCACCGGCATGCACACAAGCAACACACACCTGCACACACAGCAACAGTCACAACCTGCCCCAACACACACACTACCCCCAGTATCACTGACACTACAAGATCCAGCCACTATACCTGTCCTATCCAAAATCAACACAATAGCAGACCCTCAAACATGCACCCCAGTTACCAGACCCCCAGGCACCACAACCACTGACACTGCTACATGCAGCACATTCACCATACCAGCAGTCACCACCTCAACACACAGTCACCCACCCACCATGGCATCCCCCAGCACTTCCACCCCCCTTCAGTCTCGTACACATAAACGCCCTCACTCACCCACCCAACAGACATCCACCACCCATAAGTATACCTCCCACAAACACGCAACCACCACACACACATACATGTCAGAAAACCACTCCCTCACCCTCCACACCCAGACCCCCTTCTGGTGACCGTCTCCATGTGGACCGTTTCCGTGTGTCTAAAAAAAGTGTTCCTTTCATGTTTAGACCTTTTCCCTACTCCTCTTCCCCTCCCCAAACACCCCGTTTCCCTCTCCAGGCCCGTCCCTTCCACATCCAAGGCCTCTCCTAGCCCCCACCCGTAAGTACCCATGCCCCGCCAAGAAGCCTACTCCTCCCAAGAGAACCCAACCCTCCCCTAAGCATGGACCGAACCCCTCCCCCCAAGCCCAATCCTAAAGTACGTCCTCCAAAGCCTAGGCCCACAACCAACCCCCTCCCCCCCAATAATCCCTAAGGTGCCAGGAGTCAAGTTCGGGGCACACAGATGTGCATTGTGTGCATGTTGCACATTTTCTATTTGGATCTGCCTATGGTCTTGGACATTTCATTCATTTTCTATTTTATAATTAATGCATCTTTGGACCAACCAGTTGTTGGTTTTGACGTTACATACTTTGCATTTCTTTGTTTAAGGCAGATTTGTTCTTGGCTGACATTGTTTGTGTGTGAGTATTTGTGTATAAGTGAGGCTTGTGCTGCCTGTTTTGTCTGGGCAGCATGTGAGGTTGTGTGCAGTGCTTTTGTCCCCCAGTGATTGTGTTTTGTGTGATGTGCTTGTGTATGTTGGGGACATATTGTTGTCATGGAATTGAGTGGTGTATGTGTTGACATGTATTTGTTGCAGTGTTGTGTGGCTTTGTGGGCTTTGACTTTGGTGCCTGGTATGTCAGATGTGATGTGCTGTGTGTTTGCTGTGTATTTTGTATGGTTTTGTGAGTGTGTGTGTTCATTCCCTGTTGGTGGTACGTTGTGTTGTATGTGTGATTTTGTTACTGGGTAGTGTTAATAATGGGTGTTTGCCAATGCATTGATGATGTAGCGGTTGTGGTGTTGTTGTAGGTTATTGTGTGTGACTGAGCAGGTGCTGTGTTTCCAGGAGTCGGTGTGTGTTTTTGACGTGTGTGTGTGTGTGATGGCCATAGTGTGTGTACTGTGTTTGTGCGGTTGTGTATGTGGCTGTCTGAGAATGTGCGTGTCAGTATGCTGTTACGTGTGTGTGTCGCCCTTGCCCCCGTTCCTGATGGTATGTTGTGTGAGCATACAAACTTTGGCTATTTACAACATTGAGACAGTGGTTGCTGTCGTCATCTTAGGTGTTGATTCTGGAGTCTCTGGGCCAGTAGGAGCAGCGGGATGACGTGGAGTTCTGGTTCCATGGCGGCTTTGGACGAGTATGGCTTCCTGAAGGTGAGTGTCTCCTTGCCTGCAGTTTGTTTCCACATGGATTTCTGTGGCAGTGTGACGGCGGGGTGCAACCTCGCAATCTGTCCGGCAGAAACATGGGGCCAGATGTATCATCTGATTTTGCACTCGCAAACAGCGAAATCGGCCGTTTGCGAGTGCAAAATCGGGGTCTGCAATGCATCAACTGCATTCGCAGACCACAAAATGAAAATCGCAAAAATTTCGATTTTCTGCTTTGCGACCTGGATTTTGCAAATCGCAATTTGCTATTCGCAAAATCCAGGTCGCAAAGCAATTCTGCAAAAAATCGCAAATTGCGATTTTTCGCAGAATGGTACTTTGCACTTGCAAAATACCATGACCTGCAACCAGGTGGTAACCTGGTGCAAAATTTAAAAATGCAGTACAACTGCATTTTTAAATTAGATATGCAAAGCACACATGCCCTTTTGGCATGTGTGTACTTTACATGTGCAAAAAAAAACAAAATGGGGTGCAGGAGAGGGGGCCTTAGGCCCCCAGCACCCTGGCCCTTTGCTTTTCCCAAATTGCGATTTCTGTTTAGCTGCGAATGGGGCCAGTATCGCAATTAGCGATTCGGTAATTGCATTTGCGATTTTTAAGAAATCGCAATTACCGAATCGCAAATGTGATACATGGCCCTTTGCGAGTCGGTAATTGCGATTTCTTAAAAATCGCAATTACCGAATCGCAATGGGCCAGATTCATACATCTGGCCCATGGTCTCTACTGGCCTGCAGGTGGCTACTGTCGTCTGTGGCGGACACACTGCTGTGGTGGTGCTGGTGGTGCTTTGCCTGTACTCTGTTGGGAATACCACCATAGTCATAATTTGGCAGTTTTCTCACCCAGCCTGTTGGCGGTACAACCACTACTGCCAACATGGCGGTGCTGAGACTGCCAAAGTCGTAATGAGGCCCCTATTTTCAGTCCTCTCTGAAACTCAGAAGGGAGGCATTGAAATAAAGGCAAATATTCAAATACAGAATGATCAACTCCTCTAGCTCTAGTTTCTGAATATTTGAGGAAAGTGCACTTTCGGATGTCCTTTTCATAGTCTCAGCAAGCAGGCTCAGTAATAATGTGTGCATGTTAGTGTGTGTACTTGCAATGTGTCCACATGATCGGTAGAGGTGGAAGGGCAATAAAAGAGCACTAGTTTCAGTATACAGTGAAAAGGTTTGGCAATATCCAGATGACACCATCATACTCTATTACAGTTGTGTCAGTCATTACTTTTCTGTGTAGCAGGGGCTGGTAGTGGTAATTAAAAAATCCAAGCTGCTGATAATGTAGCTCCCTTCACCTCTCATTGTTCTTTACTTTCCCGTAAACAAGGTGCTTGACTAGTTAGAGTAGGCTGCATTATGTTGAGGATTACCCAGTTACATTAAGAAATACTAAATGTTTTTCAGGGCAGAGTTGTGGGTTCTTTTTAGAGCCTGGAAGCCAGCCCTGGCTTGGGGTGACAAACCCATAAGTTTAGCGGGACAGAAGATTCTCTAAGTCACTAAACGCAAACACAGCCAGTAAATAGATTTCTCAGGGGTCTTATCCTGGGAATTACCTTTACAGTGAGGACCCTGATGTTCACATATGTCTTGTACATAGATAGGCCAGAGAATTACAAATTATCGGACAGAGTGGCCTCACTCACCATCCTCTATGTCATGGCTCTCCGTCAGCCACCCTCAGTAACCAGACAATCCTCTATTGGCAAAGTGGTATCCCTGTGCTTTCAGGGTGTACTTCTGGGATGGATTGAGGATCAGGATCCAGTGTAAAGTGATAGAAATCCTAAGAGGCTTCTCTAGGGATTTTCCATTTTAATCATGGAATGAGAATTAGGTTGTTTGACATATGTGGGATGCATAGGAGTGGTATTGCGCATCTAGTGTGTCAAAACCTTTTGGTCTTTTCGTAGACCCCGGAGGGGGTTACTGGCTTTTGTTAGAAACAAAATCCCTATTATTCCTAAACCAAGTACCTAACCTGAAGCACACAAAACCAGAATACATATATTCAGTACCAGTGATGGGTTCCTATTGGAAATTATGCTGTTTATTATGTAAGGTTCATGTGGTCCCTTTCCTGTGTTTGAAGAGACCTCTACGGAGGAGTTCAACCAAGGGAGCCCTATAGTCACACTTTTGTCAAAGGTCTCACCCTGCCATTACACCTGAATCAGCATCTGAATCCTCCGGGAGTAAATCCTAGGATAAGCACCATGTCTAATGGTAGTGCTTGTTGTTGTCACTTAGAGTGTGGCTTGGGAGGATGCAGACACTGAAAGCCCTATCCCTACCCTTGTTCCCGTAACTCACTGACCCTAGGGGATCATTGGTTATAGAGGGGCAGAAGCTTTACTACAATCCAAATAACGCAGTTTATTTTCTAGTAATCAGCAAAATACATTTGAGAAGACAAGTGTTTGTGATGGCATTGTCAAATGCCCATGTGTCTTTAAGAAGTCATAATCTCTGATACACTTGTGTCTATCCTCCGTCTTGACCTTCTTGCTGCCTTCCTGCTATGTTTGTGGCGTCTTGATTCCATCTGTTAATGGAAGCTATCTTATTTGTTAAGGTATTGTCAAGCACACTAACAGCAGTCTTCCTAATGCTATTATCTCTTTCTCACCCCATATTAGAATTCAATTATTTTCATATCACTTTCTCCCCACCTACCTCCTTCCTTCCTTCCTTCTCTCCTTCCTTCCTGCAGCCAGTCGTTCTACTTTTGTTCCTTCACCCATTTGTTTCAATTCTTTTACTTTCTCAAACTCTTTTTTTTTAGTTCTGCCGCTCAGAGGAGCAGATGTTTCTACCTATTGGTACCAGTTTCTTAAAATATTCATGACGTTTGCATTGTCTTCACCCAGAGGAATATTACTTTCTCACTTCATCATGGTAGCTGGTTGGTGTACCATGGTGCCTTCCAAAAATGCTTCCACTTGACTGTATGAGAGGCTATTTTATGCCTAAAAAGTACATTTGATCATCACACAGTTTGTCTCATTCTCTTTTTTATCTTCCTCGTGCATTCTTTACAGAAAGTAATCCTTTTTTTATGCATCTTTGTCCTTAGCATTGGTAAAGTCGGCAGTACTGGTTATAGTGTGATAACCATGCTTTGTGCATATAACACATGTACACCGAGTTTGTGAATACCTCTGTTTAACTGCATGGACACATTAAAGCCAGACTTATTGGCTTTGCCAGTACTTCTATTTGCCTTTCTCACTCTGAATCCTACAGCTAGCCTTTTCACGGTTTTCTTTCTCTCACACTACCTTTTTTCCCATTCTCACATTTTTCTCTCTCTGAAGCACAGACACATGCACACATTCTTCACCTCCGCCACTTTGCCTCACTCTGCCCAGCTCATCCTTGTCACTTTAGCTCTCTGAACATTTTGTTTCCCTTCCCTTCCTCCTTTAATCCTCAGTGTGTTTCTTTCTTTATATTCTTTTGTATTTAGATTTGACTCTTTGTAGCTTTCTGTTTCTATCAGTGCCAGTCTGCATGTCAGGTTTTAGGTCTCTCGGGCAAGTGCTTACCGACCTGCTGTTATCTACCCGTGGGCTTTATACCACACCCATCTCACGCCCATCACTTTCACCCATTAGTGGGATTGCCTTTTAAAAATGCCTTGATGTCATTAGTAAATGCTTTACGCTTGTCCCGCCTTGAGGCGGTTTTGTTACCGCCTTGCAGACTGACCATGTTACATGGATAATTGCACGATTGCTGATATACTTCGGCATGGGCGAACTACTTTTTTCTTTTGTCTCTCCCCTATGCGCTCCATGGCAGCCATGGCACTCACAGCACCAACAGCTTGAACTTCATCAGCGGTACTGGAGCGCTAGTCACATTGTTCACACTGTTACCCAATCAGAGTAATTTCTTTTGCCTCTCCCCTTCACGCTTCATAGCTTTCCCAAAAACACTTGTAATTGGCTTCCCCCAGTGCCTTGTAATTGATAAATGCTTTACAAAAAATCACAGAAATCCGCAACTGGGCTCTCCCGGTACAGCCGAAGAGTCGATAATACAATATTCACTGCACTCAGGAAAAAACGACCCATAATGCTTTGCAAGCATTCTTTTTCAAAACATCGTTGCCCATAACTCGGCCTGTAGTGGTCCTAGGACAATAGGACCACCACGAAAATGTTCTCACTTTATGTTTAGGTCTTCTCTGGGTCCCCACACTAAGTTAGTGGGGACCCCAAAATAATAACTCAAAATAATAACTCCTCCCAAAATGTAGTGCCTTTTTTTTTTTTGCTCTGGAACTTTTTTATTTTACAGCTGGGAGCAGTTTGTGTTCTAAGGGCCTTGTTTGTAATAGTATTACAGTAGACTTGCTAGGCCTGACTAGTGTAATGCCCCTGGAAGCACCGCCAGCCAGTTGGCGGTGCTTCCTCCGAAACAGCCCTGGCAATCAAAGACTGCCAGGGTTGTAATGACCCCCTATGTCCTCTAGGGGCTAAATACATGGTTACACTGCATTACTTTTTGCCATTCTGTTTTCATGCGGTTTTGTTCTCCGGGGCCTAACTATATGGTTACATGACCATGTTTCTTACAAATGCTATTTTTATTCTGGTGTTCTCTACTGGCTGTTCTGAGCATTACAGTCAACATACTACAATAGTCACTGCCTTTGATTGTTCCACCTTCAAAACGTTCAGCACTGCACTCTCTTTCTATCTAGATCATCTCTGGGTCTCTACACAAGGTTAGTGGGGGCACCAAAATAATAACACCTCCCACCATTCAGTGCCTTTTTTAGCTCTGGAACTTTTTTTTTTTTTTTTTTACAGCTGGGAGCAGTTTGTGTTCTAAGGGCCTTCTTTGTAATAGTATTACAGTAGGCTTGCTAGGCCTGACTAGTGTAAGGCACTATGTTCTCTAGGGGCTAAATACATGGTTGCACTGCATTACTTTTTGCCATTCTGTTTTCATGCGGTTTTGTTCTCTGATGCCTAACTATATGGTTAAATGACCATGTTTCTTACAAATGCTATTTTTACTCTGGTGTGCTCTTCTGGCTGTTCTGAGCATTACAGTCAACATACTACAAAATTCACTGTCTTTGGTTGTTCCACCTTCAAAACGTTCAGCACAGCACGCTCTTTCTGTCTAGATCATCTCCGGGTCCCCACACTAGGTTAGTGGGGACCCAAAATAATAACCACTCCCACCATTAAGTGTCTTTTTAATTTCTCCCATAGCTGTAACTTTTGTTTTACAGCTGAGAGAAGTTTTAGTTTTAAGCGTCTACTTTGTAATATCATTGCTGTCACCTTGCTGGCCCTCTAGGGGGCAAATATATGGTTACACTGCATTATTCTTGGTTATTTTTTTTTCATGTGGTTATGCCCTCTAGGGCCATGTTTCTTACAAATGCTATTTTCATTGTGGTGTCCTCTAGGGGCTGTTCTGAGCATCACAATCTAATGCCAAAGGTTTATTTCGATAAAGGTTTTTATTGGGTTTATGTGATAATAGTATGTGTTCTATTAATCTCTTCTTATTGCAATTATGACCATGATTCAGGCCAACTTAACATCCTTACTACTCTATGACTGTTTGAACACTCTTGATATGTTTGGGTGACCCTTCTAGTTTATTTCTCTTGTTACTCCTCCGTGACTGACTTGTGTCTTTTTTTTCGGAATTGCATTAGCCACCCAGCAACTCTGACGGTGGGGTGGTGAAAGTGGTATTCTATTGGAATTAGCATGGCAGTTTTAAATTAGGGTGCTAATTGGCAACATTTTCATTTTTGGCTGAAGATATAGGAAGAAGGTAAATAAAAGTGATTTAGTTATATCCAGGGCAACTGGAATTATGTGGCAGGAAAAGACTGAATTATGAGGCAGGGTTGACCAATTTATGTGGCAAGAAAGGCCCAGTTATGAATTTACAACTCCATTAGCTCTAACTCAAGCAAATGCAAGACCACTGCATTGCAAATACTTGTTTGTCCTCTCCTGCTGTGTCTCCCTCTCCCTTTCTATGATCCTTCTTGCCCTTGGAGGAATGTGGACATATCAGGTAAATCACAACAGACCACAGTATTCATGTGCAGACAAAACACTTTGGGCCAGATTTACAACTCCCAAGCATCTATTAGTGCCACACTGGTGTCTTTTTTTTAAGCTAATGTGGAATTAATTAATATATGTGTACTCACTCAGGGTAGAGACCCAGAGTGTGGGCACCTGGAATTTGGATCACAAAAGAGCTGCAACCTATAGTTATCAGCTACTCACAATGGTAGCCTAACCTGTTTTGATAAAAGCAAAAAAGCTGTGCCACCACAGGCTAGAGTCAGCTCACTTTGTAAGTAAGCAGCAGGAAATCCTTGTCAGAAAAGGCATAACAATAAGGCTACGATCTGCAAAGCAGGTTCTATAGAATGAGAGCCGGCGGCCAGGAAACAGGGCTCCAATGAAGTGCAAGGCAACACGGCCAGACTGTCACTGTCAAGAGGTTTTTCATTACTGTATTTGTTAGGTCGAGCGTAAGCGTTCAATGTGTTGTGTACTTTTAAGTATGCTTATATTGTGGTTCAAAGCTATTTCATTTGTTGGTTGCAATGTCCTTCAAAAATCCTTGCTTGCTAGTGGTCAGTTCTGCCTCTTTGTCCTGCCTTTTTCATTTGGGGGGGGCTGCAGCAACTACTGTTTAATTACACTATGTCCTGTTTATCATTTATTTTTGTATTTGCCTGTTCGTCTTACACTGTGGGTGTGTGTTCAGTCCCTCCTCCCCACCAGCTCCCTCTGCAAACATAAAACCAACAGCAGAGGGGGCTTTTCCAGGGCCAGCTTGCCCTCGCTCTCTTTCTCTTGTTTTTTTTTGTTTTACTTTAGGAGCTGTGTTTGTGTTTTAGTTACTTTGGCCACCATGTTCAGAAAAGGAAGGTGCTTGGTAGCTTGCCGTGCCCCCACCAATCTTGTTTAAGACTTGTTCTGAATAGCTGGGAAATTCCACTTCCTCTCCTCGGGCTGCCTCCCCCTCACTCCTGCTTTTTTACATTAGCTGCTTCCTCTGCTCGTGTTAAGTGTTCGTGTTTTCTTTACTTTGTGCGCTGGCTTGATGAAATATTTGTGGCCTCTTCATTTGTTGTGCTTGATATTTCTTCACAGCCCCCAGGGTCTTTTGCTTTTTATTTACTTTGGGAGCCATGTTTTGTGTTTTGGTTACTTTGGGCACCAGGTTCAGAAAAGAAAGGCACACAGCCACTCTATTTGCTGAACCCGAACTGGGCTTATTTAGGAATCGTTCTGAACAGCTGCAAACGCTCGCTCCCTCTCCTATAGCTGCAGCTGCTTCCCCCACCCTCTTGCTTTGTTACTTTAGCTGTTTACGCTCCCTCCCTCTCCCCTCCTGGGTGCAGCTTTTTGAGGAGACCACCAGGTTAAACACAGTGCTCAGCTGACAGCATTTTTTTTTAAACAATTAATTTTTATCAACAATAAATACACGGGGAGACCTGATGCTGAGACTCCGCCCCCACCCTGGTGCCACTGAACGTGAAGGAGGTGGAGGCAAGAGACTAGCTGTAGCTTTCCTTTCCAAACCGCTAGCATTGGCCTCCCATTTTGCGCATCTCCTCCTCCAGCCTCATTTGCTCCAGAGCAGCAGCTGCTCAGCATTCCACTCCAACCCGGTCTCTACTCCCCAACCTATAGCCGCAGGAAACACAAACTAAACACCGCTAATCTTAACAAGGTAGTAATGGCAATAATATTGCACCTCCTAGTATAGTCTAATACGTTTTTCTTATGAGTAATTTAACTCACGTTTGGTGCACAAGTGGTCAACTCGCCCTACTAACTAAAGGCAAATAGTGCATAAGTACAACTGAGACCACAGCACTCATGAATAGCAATAGTTATACAATGTGACAGTAAAAGCTGGTGTAGAAGGTCCAAAATGTATATTACAGTAGTCTTCTTGATGTTCAAAAAAGATTATTTATTTCGTTCGGTAAGACACAGCCAACACGTGGTTCGTCACACAGGGACTTTTTCAAGGCTAGATAAAGGAAAAGCATCTGAAAAGTCCCTCTAGATAGTAGTGTAACACACTCTCTATCATTATAGGTACCTGTTATCCAATCACATACAACTATAAAACCGTTGTGCTGGTAGTAAACAATGGTGCTGGGAGTTATGAAGAATGTGTCCTCCATGAGTTGGGCAAGTAGTCGTCAAGCATGTAAGAGGTCAGAGGGCCATGGTAAATCCTGTGTCCCCGTAGTAAATTTGTCAAAGTTTCAGAGTTCTGGTCAAACACCGCTACGTAGAATCTACTACATTGAAATGAGCCCATCTGAGATTACCATTGCAGGGAGTGCCACTCTCGAGGTTACCACTACTATGATTACTACCTCAGAGATTACCAGTGCAAACATTACCATTGCTGAGATTATCACCTTTCAAATTATCACTGCTGAGATTACCATCACTCGGATTACCACTGCAGGGACTACCACTGCTGAATTACCACTATTGTGATTACTACCTCTGAGAGTACCACTGCAAGGATTACCCCTGCTGAGATTACCACTGCTCTGATTACTAATTCTGAGATTACCACTGCCGA
Organism: Pleurodeles waltl; assembly: GCF_031143425.1. NCBI lineage: Eukaryota > Metazoa > Chordata > Amphibia > Caudata > Salamandridae > Pleurodeles > Pleurodeles waltl. The sequence goes on along the minus strand of NC_090449.1, from coordinate 468,362,268 downwards.
GGTTACCACTACTGTGATTACTAAATCCGAGATTACCAGTGCAGAGATTACCTCTGCTGAGATTACCACTGTTGAAATTATCACTGCAGGGATTACCACTGCTGAGATTACCACTGCTGTGATTACTACCCTGGGATTACCAATGCAGGGATCACCACTGATGTGATTACTACCACTGAGATTACCACTACTAATATTACCACTACTGTGATTACTACCTCTGATATTACCACTGCAGGGATTACCACTTTAGAGATTACATCTACTGTGATTACTACTGCTGATATTATCACTGAAGGGAGTACCACTGCTGAATTACCACTACTGTGATTACTAACTCTGAGATTACCACTACTGTGACACTACATCTGAAATTACCCCTGCAGGGGTTACCACTGCTGAGGTTACCACTACTGTGATTACTACCTCCAAGATTACCAGTGCAGGGATTACCTCTGCTCAGATTACCAATTTGAAATTATCACTGCTGAGATTACCACTACTGTAATTACTACTGTGAGTACTACCATTGCGATTACCACTGCAGTGATTACCACTGCTGAGATTACCACTACTGTGATCACTACTATTACTACCGCTGAGATTACCACTGCAGGGATTACCATTACTGAATTACCACTACTGTGATTACTACCTCAGAGTACCGCTGCAGGGATTACCACTTCTGAGATTACCACTACTGTGATTACTGACTCTGAGATTTCCAGTGCAGGGATTACCTGTCCTGAGATTACCATCGTTGAAATCACTGCAGGGATTGCCACTGCTGAGATTAGCACTACTGGAATTACTACCTCTTGAGATTACCACTGCAGGGATTACCACTGCAGGGATTACTACCACTGAGATTACCACTACTGAAATTACTACTGTGATTACTACCTGAGATTACCACTTCAGGGATTACCACTGTTGAGATTACCACTACATTGACTAAAATAGATTCAAGAGTAAGTGTACTGACCCTATGCTAACCTACACCCAGTGGGCCTACCAGTACACATTTTGGAGAACCAGGACTCTTCCACTGTGCCCCATGGTGGTCCTATTGGTCTTTACAATGCATGGACCTGCCCTGTCCATTAGTCCTACCCAGGCCCAGCAGCAGACATGAATGTAGCATTCTGAAGTGGTAAGGACACCAAACGCTTAATTTTCCTGCATCCATTCTTATGTTAAACCATTCTGTGCCCAGGCAAAGACACGCTTTCATTTTCATAAAATAATATTTTGTACCCTGTAACAAGTCTAGCATTTCAGGATTTTTATTGAGTATTTCCCTGTTCTTTGTCCATGTATACAGGCATGCTGTCAATTTTAGGTGGACCAGCCCCTTTGATTTTTTGGTAGATGCTTCTTTGTTTCACTCTTTGCCTTTTATTTCGTTAGAACACAAAAAATGTGTTCCCATGACATCGACCCTGTTACATGGATATTTGCACTTTTGCGGTTACATGGATAACTGCACTTTTGCCGATAATTTTTGCTGCAAGCAGATTTTCCGTTTGTGTGTTTGCTTTGTGCTCATGTTGGCCGTCAGTTTGCATATGTGAAACTGTTTTACTTTTCAGTTTATGTGGCAAGAAAAGTCCAGTTAGGAGTTTACAACGCTAATAGCTTTAACTCGAGTAAACGCAAGACCTATTGCATTGCAAATGCTTGTTTTTTTATGACTGTAACACTGGAGGCACAGTTCACTGTATCTTTGTTTCCATAAAGTATATATTGTCTGACTATATGTTTGATGACACAAAGGGCCAGATTTACAAGAAAGTGGTGCATTAGTTGTGATGCTTCACTTTTTTGCGCCCCCCCAACGACACCATGTGTGCACGTGCACGTATTATAACAAATATTTGAAACACTATTCTGACCGATTTCTAGGTTCCGTGCCCTATGCATTAGGTCATGAACATGTCCCCTGTATTTCCCTAGTTCTGATGAGACCCATATATCCTTACCATGCATCTAAAGGAAGTTGACACTATGTAACAAATGGAGGAATTGTGAAAACTGCTATATAGGACACTCGTATTACTACAAGTGGTTGTTACCTATGCACCAGCCTTGTTTCATTTTCACATTATATTATAGTTTTTTTTATGGCTGTAACACTAAGGACACCCTTCACTGTATCTTTGTGTCTGTTTCCATAAGAAGGGTCAGGCTGTCGTATAGGGCAATCGGGCAGTGCCTAATTGGATGGTCTGACAGGTTAATGTGTGGGTCTTTTTTTGGGTCGAGTGCAAAGCGCTCCGTCCCTGGAGTAATCTCTCTGTGGGCATTTAACCACGCCCATGTCAAGCCCATCCGTTTGGTTGGTTCGTGGGCTTTCCTTTTAAAATTAACTTGATTTCATTAGTGGAAGGCAAGCATACGTCAGGCCTCTTCCGGTGTTTAGCTTGCCTCGAGCGCATCAGCCAACTACTGAAAACATACGAGGTTCCATGTTTTCCATATGGTTTCTGCACTATTTTTTCTCTACATTTCGTAGGCTGCGCGATCTCGCTGGGCAAAAGTCGAGCGCATTGCATAACATCGGCCCTGTTACATGGATATTTGCACTTTTGCCGGTTACATGGGTAATTGCACTTTTGCGGTTACATGGATAATGGGACTTTTGTCGATACATTTAACTGCCAGTAGACTTCTGTTTCCTTTTGTGTGTTTGCTTTGCGCTCATGGAGGCCATCAGCTTGGTTATGTGAAACTGTTTTACTTTTCAATTTATGTGGCTAGGAAAGTCTGGTTAGGAGTTTAAAATGCTAATAGCTTTAACTCGAGTAAACGCCAGCCCCATTACCTTCCAAATGACGGTGAAATAGATTCTATCCGAATCCCATTGTTTTATAAGGCCCTAGTCGGCTGTGTAAATATTAAACAAATGAAGATGTTTACCTACCACTGAGATTACCATTACTGTGATTACTACCTCTGAGATTACCACTGCTGAGGTTACTACTACTGTGATTACTACCTCTGAGATTACTTCTGCAGGGATTACCACTGTTGAATTACCACTATTATGATTACTACCTCTGAGTACCACTGCAGGGATTACCACTGCTGAGATTACCACTGCTGTGATTATTACCTTTGAGGTTACCACTGCAGGGATTACCACTGCTGAGATTACCACTACCTTGATTACCACTACTGTGATTACTACCGCTCAGATTACCACTACCATGATTACCAATACTAAGATTAATACCTCTGAGATTACCACTGCAGGGATTACCACTGTGAGATTACCACTATTGTAATTACTATCTCTGAGATTACCACTGCAGGAATTACCACTGCTGAATCCCCACTATTGTGATTACTACCACTGAGAGTACATCTGCAGGGATTACCACTGCTGAGATTACCACTGCTGTGATTACTACCTCCGAGATTACCCCTGCAGGGATTAGCATTGCTGAGATTACCACTACTACTATTACCACTACTGAAATCACTGCATCTGAGATTACCACTGCAGGGATTACCACTGCTGAGCCTACCATTTATGTGATTACTACCACTGAGATTACCACTACTGTGATTATTACCTCTGAGATTACCACTGCAGGGATAACTACTACTGTGATTACCACTACTGTGATTATTACTGCTGAGATTATCACAGCAGGGATTACCACTATTGAGATCACCACTACTGTGGTTACTATCTCTGAGATTACCATTGCAGGGATTACCACTGCTGAATTTCCAGTATTGTGATTACTACCTCCGAGTGTACTGCTGCAGGGACTACCACTGTTGAGTAAAATAGAATCAAGAGTAAATGTACTGACCCTATGCTAACCTACACCTTAAAATGAAACCTTACTTTATAACTACCCACCACCCTATCTTTATGGCCATACAGTGCCCTTCTCTTAACCCAGTGGTTACATTGCGCTGGGGGTGCCAGTGGGCCTACCAGTACATAGTTTGGAGGACCAGGACTCTTCCTCTGTGTCCCATCGTGGTCCTATTGGTCTTTTCAATAGCATGGGCCTGCCCTGTCCATTAATCCCACCCAGGCCCAGACATAGACTTGACTGTAGCATTCTCAGGTGGCAGGGACACCAAGTGCTTCATTTTCCAGCACCCATTCATATGTTAAACCATCCTGTGCCCAGGCAAATACACGTTTTCATTTTCATAAAATAATATGTTGTACCCTGTAACAAGTCTAGCATTTCAGGATTTTTATTGAGTATTTCCCTGTTCTTTGTCCATGTACACAGGCATGCTATCAGTTTTCGGTGGACCAGCCCCTTTGCTATTTTAGTAGACGCTGCTTTGTTTCACTCTTAGCCTTTTAGTAGGTAGAACACTAAAAATATGTCCTGCATGTTCTGGACCTGCTTCTGCTTCATGAAGGGTGTTTGTGAAAAGGCAGCTGTGTTTACTACTTCACTTCCTGTCTCTCTGCAGTTCTAAATTGCCGGGTGCCCCCTCTCACTTACTCATCCTTACTCCCACTCTGGAACATAGCTTCAGGGGGGTATTTGGGGTGTTACACCCCCACTAATAAATGTATATTCTGATGAATTGTTAGATACAGTTGCTTTCAGTTGGGTATGGTGAGTTGTCTGTCGGGTTTCACCTGGGATTTATGCGCGCTCACACTGACAAAGCATACACACTCTCATCTCAGTTTTGAAAGCCCAAAAAATGTTAATTATTTTACAAAAAATTATGTTCCTCTCACTTATTGATCTTACCAATCTGCACTGCTCTCTCTTTTCACTGCCGCTTAAGCCTTTCTCCTGCGATCTGCTTGTCATATCATGTTTTTTAACAATATATGCCAGCCAGGGGCGGCTCCTGCAGGGGCAAAGCTGCGGGCGTGGGCACAAAAACATTCAGTAATTCTTGGAATTTTCATGAATGGGAAGGATGGAAAGTGAAATGCATATATACATTTGATAAATGATTGGCCATGTGAAACTGCATAATGACATTATGTTATTATCTTTCCGAACAACATATTGTCCTTTAATTAATTTTTATGGACATTTTACCACAAAACCTGCTGTGTTGCCATTATATTTTAAAGACCTCTTGGGGAGTGATAGTCATGCTTAACCACACAACATAAAATTATTACAATGTTTCAGTAGTGCACATATAAAAACTCTGGATTTTCAGTTAATCTCTGTAAAAAAACTATGCTGTCAAAATCACCACTTTTAGGGTTGAGCGCAAAGCGCTCCGTCCCAGGTGTAATCTCTCTGTGGGTTTTTGACCACGCCTATCTCAAGCCCATCAGTTTGGTAGGTTCGTGGGCTTGCCTTTTAAAATTCACTTGATTTCCTTAGTGGAAGGCTTACACACGTCATGCCTTTTCCGGTGTTTAGCCCACCTCGAGCGCACCGGCTAGCTACTGAAAACATACGAGGCTCCATGTTTTTTTTCCGTATGGTTTCTACACTATTTTTTCTCTTTATTTCGTAGGGAGTAGTTGAGCGCTTTGCATGACATCAGCCCTGTTACATGGATATTTGCACTTTTGCCAGTTACATGAATAATTGCACTTTTGTCGATACATTTCACTGTGAGCAAACTTCTGTTTCCTTTGCTGTGCTTGCTTTGCGCTCATGGTGGCCATCGGCTCACTTATGTAAAACTGTTTTCCTTTCCAGTTTATGTGGCAAGAAAAGTCCGGTTCGGAGTTTACAACCTAATAGCTTTAATTCGAGTAAACGCGAGACCCACTGCATTGCAAATGGTTGTTTTAGTAGCAGTTTGTGGGCCATTTTTATGGCCAGCTTGGCCTGTTTTTACTGTTGAGTTATCTGATATTATCACAAGCGTTGCCTCTAGTAAACATAAATGCATGCAGACTCCCATTCCTTGCAAAATTCCTATAAAGTGTGACTTTACTAGTTCAAAACTCGCCTCTGGGCCACTGTTTTAGCTATCTGACTTTGCTAATTGGCCATTCTTATTTTGGTGCCCGGGACTACTTTGTGTCCCAGTCTGACCCCGTCCATAAATATATATTGTCTAAATATATATTTGATGATAAAAAGTGGTTTGCCTGTACATGTTGTGATTTACCTGATACATATAACTTAATGCTTCAAGTTATTTAGCCTCCCAAATTTCAAATATTTCTCACACCAATGAGTACTATTGTTGAGTTTTACCCAGGTTCCCATTGGTTTAAGGATTGCTCTTGTGGCCTAATAAGATTGGGAGAAATGTGGCCTGAAAGCCTCACATACTATCTTAGACGTCCATCATTCTGACATCAGCAATTCGTGCCTTCTCTTGTCCTTTCCTCCCCGCATTCTTTGCCCGGATTGGACCTCTGCCGTAGCACCACAGCTCGCTCTCTTCCCTCTGGGGTGAAACGTGGTTTCCAAACAGCACAGTGTTTTAGCCACGCTTCATTGTGACATTGTGACTTGCATACACCTCTCCGTCCCCACACTCTTGAGTCTTACTTTCCTTGCCCAGTCATTTATCCTTTATACTTGGAGGGGTAAAGTCACGAATCAATGTGTCGTGAGTGCTCGCCGCCACTGTCCTATTTTCACCCTACTTCAATATCTTCTTCCCCACCGTCATTCTCACACTTCAGTGCTGTCCACCTTAGGATTTTTATATTTTTACATTTTCTTCTGGCATTATTGTAACGCTGCAAAACGTGTTTATTTCTGGACTCTCTCTATCTTTAACAGTAACGGGAGAATGATTTGAGGAGTGGGGGGAGGAGGGGTGGGTGGAATGGATGACTCAGCCGTCGCCAGCCTTGAAGGATGCTTTTAGAATTGATTTACAAGTGGGAAGCTCGGATTACTACGTGCATTATTAAACATGGATTATCGATGCGTCTCCTCTTCAGCACTCTCTCACACTTGTGAGTTTTTGATACAGCTGACCAGTAAATTCAACTCAACAAACTAAGACCCGCTGGTCCCCCTTTCACACTGCTCCCTGAATCCACTTTCAGGTCTAAAAAAAAAACTCATTGTCAGTGCCTACTGGCAGTCTACAGCTGTCAGTCACCCATTCTGCCCACCTGCAGATGAAACGTGCTTTAGGCATAATGGATACGTGGGAAGTCAAGTCATCTGCTTCCTGATAACACCATTGGACATCAAAGTAACAGCAGAAGAATCCATATCACAGTAAACAGGATACCAGGCATTAGTCAAGAGATGGATGATTTATGCTCCTGGCCTCCATGGATGACGATTAGGGTCGACTAGGAGGAACTGCTACCACTACTGCCTTGTCCTTTGGTATTACTACTCTTTGGACCCCATGACACCATGCTTTAATGCATTCCCAGTTTTACGTTTGATAAAAATTCTGTGCTCTGAGAAAAAAATTGCATAAAACAGCTTTTGATGTGCTCCCCAAAAATGTTTTGTGCTTGGAAGACCAAGCCAAAAATACAAGTGCAGCATCTTCGCTTCCTGCCTGTCCCAGAGGTCCCAAATCTTAACCATAAAGTGTGACTTTGTGGTCTTTACAATAGCAGGTACACATTTGTGATGAGCAAAACGTCTCTTGTAAATGTATGCTCATGGCTTCATGACGTGAGGTCATGAAGATTAAGATGCAAGTTTAGCCATATGGCGTTTCTAAGCACTACCTGTTCTTGCGATGTATGGGAACTGTAGAATGTGGAGATGAGGGCCAGACTGACCATTCATATCATTGGGTATTTTCCTGGGTTGCAGGCTTGCATTAGAAGTGTGTTTTTGAGGCCAAATGCCATCGTGGGCGCTTCTATCATTTTCTCCTGCTTCCCAGGGTGTCTAGTAGGAGGCACAGCGAGTGGCACGAGCAGACAGAGTAAGAGAGGGAGATGAGCGAAAGAGAGGGAGAGCCGAGGGAAAGAGAGCAGAATGAAAGGGAGGATGAAGAGAGACCAGAGAGAGGGAGAAATTAAAGAGAGTAGTGAAAGAGATAGGCAAAGAATGGATGGCTGAAAGGAGAGAGGGGAGGAAGGGGAACGGGTTGGCTTGAACAATTTTGCCGTGGCTGCTTTTGGTTCTCATCTGCCCCTGGTAGAGATAAAGTAATTTGCTCAGAATCATCCAAATGTTATATATAGTTTTATTATATTGTGGGTATTATTACAGTATAGACCACCTGGCACAAAGGGGGTTGGGCGTGCACTCATTACTAACTCGAGAAGTCTGCCGAGTCCAAAGAGATTTGCCACAAATTGCCAGTCAATGGTGCACTCTACTGTAGTCTATCATAATTCAGTATGCACGTGCCAAATTGTCGTATAGCCTGAGCATGAACAACCTATACTGAATAAAAGGATGACAATAATGCTGTATATCTTGGCAAATATATTCAATTGACATCTCATGATGGCAGTCATATAAAGGATGACTGCAACATGGTCTGTCTGGGCAGAACTCAGATTCCCTCATACTTTATCAACACCTGTTACCTCTTGCAGATCCTTAGATCATAGAGTGAATGACCTATTGCCAGAGCCAGCAGAGGAAATCGGATCGAGAACATAAACGATAAACTGCCAATAAAATAAAGGTACCTTAAGCTGTAATCAGAGCAGCCATTTTAACACACATTATAAAAATACACGTCTGTCTCAGACATTTGACATTCATCCCAACACTAAAAGCTGCATCCCATAACACAAAAAACGCACAGCATGGTCATCTTGCATGACATCAAACACTTCCAACATAGGCTTAAAGCAAAGACAATTATTGGGTCTAGATCTATATTCCATATTGGATTATTAGGGGATGATGAGGGTATTAGAATGTTAGTTTTTGAAGTATGCTAACGCCAGATACTGTTATCCTGTCACCCTGCCGGTTGAATTATACCATGCTGAATAAAGTATACCTTTTGAAACCTACCTGTGGTGTCCGAAGCGTCTTTCAGAACACACTAATTCAGTAATTGAGTGTGAAGCCTTGGCGTGTTGGTGGGGTGTGGACTATTTTCGGAATTACTTGTGGGGATAGAATTCATCATTTTTATGGATCATAAATCATTTTTTAGTTTATTTTCTTCCAAGGGAGTGGGAAAGGCTGCACCTCAAATTGCTAAATGGAGGTACAGATTACAGGAGGTTCAGTTTCAAGTGCAATACATACCAGGTGCAAGAAATGTTTAGGCAGACTCTTTGTCTGGGTTGCCGTTGGACAGAGAGAGTCAGGAGCAAAATATGCCAAATGAAGAGTATAATGAGATTGGCTTGATGGATAATTTGAGTGAACGAGGTATTACAGAAGAGGAATGGAAGTTGGCTGTGTCAGGAGATTTGGTGTTGCAAGCACTCATAAAGCTGATGAACATAAGTTGGTTGGCAAGGAGTGAGGGTGATCAGTTGGATGGATTCAAACATATTTTTGAATAATTGAATGTGATTGACAGGGTTGTAAGGAGATCTGATTTGTTGGTGGTTCTGATGGTGGTAAGAGAGAGAATCTTGAAATTGGAGCATGAGGGACATATTGGCATGAGAGCAATGAAGAGGAGATTAATAGATAGGTTTTGGTGGCCTGGGTTGGATAAAGATGCTGAGGAGTGTGCAACAGTCTATAGCGAATGGTTTGGATTGACATAAGGTGTTGGATGAGTTGTTGTGGGCTGTTCCTACTACTCTGAATGCTGTGACGTTATCTCCTTTTTACCTACTAAAGGGATGGATGCCCTCCTCTAAGTTGTTCGGAACATAGATCGGTGAGAGAAGTGATTTAAAGGATAATTCAGCAGAAGTAAAGTGCAAGAGAGTAATGGTGCAAAGAAAATATATGAAAGTGAGAGAGGAAAGTGGAATGCTCTGGTTGGAAGTTAAGGAAGGGGATTGAGTCAGAATTTAAATACCTTGGTTTGTAAACAAAAGGCATTCAAAGTTTTCTATGCCAAAAAAGTGGTGCAAGCCTGAGAACGTTTGGTGAGATTGGATGATGGAAAGTGGTGGCACAAGTAGAGATTATCTGTGCAAAGGCAGGCCACTTTGCCCTTGAATGTGGACAAACTTGATGATGAGTGGAGGGGAATGGCCAAGGGAAGCAGATGTCTGAGGTTGTCTGCTGAAAGGAAACCTCCTAGAAAATTGGGAGATTGCTTATGTATTTAAGAAATTCTGTTAAGTGTGTGAGGAAATATATAGAGTAATCTATTTTCCGTACCTGAATGTCTATAAGATATAAAGGTATTTTCTTCTTATGTAACTTTTTATGCATACTTTATAATGTGTTTTCAGTGTATATATGTTTGATGTTGTATTACTGTGTTGGATCTTTGTTGTTTTTGGGGTTGTTGTATGAAGGAGAAGATGAGTTCAGTCTAGATCCAGATTCTTGACTGGATTGTTGGGAGATGATGCTGGTATTAGAATGTTCGTTTTTGAAGGACGCTAACAGCAGATGCTGTTATCCTGTTGCCCTGCCGGTCGAGTTATATCATAGTAATTAAAGTATACAGTTTGAAACGTACCCGTTGGGTCTGGAACATCTTTGCAACAATACATGTTCAACCACACACCCGCACAGTATAGCATGCTACCACTATGGGGGGGAACTAAGGTATAGTTAAGTGGGTTTGGGTGATATACTTATTCGATAATATAATAAAGTACAATACAATATATGGAGTAGAATAACTCATAGCAAGTAGAGCAGAGTTGCAAATAGCAGGTAAGTACATTTACACAGCTCAGGGGTATAAAAATATATTGGACAAGTACATTAATTCGTAGGAACAGGTGATTGAACCGGAGACAAAGGCCTTAATGGTGCCCCTTTAGTGACAGCAGATATAGAGTTCAGTTTTGAGTACCTTGCGGCACCGACACATAGGAGCTCCGGGGTGAGAAAGCATGTAAATCTGTCTCAGACAGCAACTTAGCAACTAGAGGGATAGAGGCCACTTCCTGTCTTGTAAGTGATATATACTTGATTACTTTCCCAGTGAACCATTACAGCAGTATTTTTTTTCCTGAAAAGTCATCCAAATAAGCAGTCATTCTAAAGGTCAAAAGTGTTTCAGATATTTTGAATGAAAGTATTAAACGTGTACTAGTTGTTCAGAAAAACTATCAATGAAGAACAGTAACTGATAAATTTGCTCAGAAATTTGAGCAGTGCCTGAAGAGATCTTTAGTCAGGGTTTCAGTTTTGATTTCTTGAGACTCAGACTTTTAATAGCCTAGTTGGATAAAATATGTTCTATTCTGCTGCTTTATAGTACCATAGCAGCACCGGCCCTGGAAACAGGATGGAGTGTGAAATAGGTGCTATATAAAGAGAGCAAATTTTATTGTTACTTTGTCTTGACATGAGGGTTCAATTTTGTCACGTGTGCTGTGGTTTGCCGTGAATTACCTTCTCACCGCCAATGTTGGTCTGTTTATGTTATTGTATTTACCATAGGTCCTCCCCAGGTATTCCCTTGGCTAAGGTAGGCCCTTCCTTCCGTTCCCACGTTTTTTCCTACTGCGATTTAAATGCAGCGCGCTACAAGCATCTGCAACAGGGATCCAACGCCCTGATGAATGCCCAGAGACCCTCCATAGCTCAATCATAAGGGCAGAAACATGTCGGCTAGATAGGTGACCTTGTGAGTCATTGTTCTCACACTGGTCTCCCATTTCTTTTAATCACACCACACAGAACCTTTTATTAAAACTCACCCTGGTATCTGAGTAGGTGTTTTTATTCCCATAGCATAGCTGGATCCCTACTTTCCAGAAACCAAACTAATTTACGCACTCCCTCCTGTTCCTTTAACAGCGAGGTTGAGTCCGCCCAGGTGGTATTGTCCTACCTGGGTGGGGCTAGGTGGTCATATGATGAAGCATGACACTATATAGTGTGTGAGACCACCTAGTCCGTAAAGGAAATCCCCCTCCACAGACCTTGAACCACCCCTCGTTTTATCTTTAGTTGAGATTTGGGATTAGTATAGTGACGCAATTAGCACACTTTCAACCCATTTGTAATTTCAAAAAACCCCGTACTCTCGTTTGTGACTTAGTTTTGTGTTTGGGGAGTCGAGTACGAAGGGTGTCTTCTCCTACTTCCCTATACTCTCCCTTTGTGTACTATTATAGTAGAGCAGCCTCCCGGTTGCGAGAGTTGTTTACTCTTTGAATCCTTTTTCCTAAGCAAGCGCAGTGCCTTGCTTGCGCCCCACAGTACCTAGGGCCTACTCCTTTTCCTTCCTGACGTCCCCTCGACCTTTGAACCGAATCCCTTTGCTACCCACTTTCCTTTTCTTTACCCCCTCCACCACGCCTGCCACACCATGGCAGAAGGTCTCTCCTTCAACGACGAGGAAGTATCAGCTATCCTCTCAGCCCCCTCTCTCTTAGGGGACACGGCCTTGTCCAAAAGTCTATCCCAGCTTGGGGACTGGGACTCCCTAGTGGAATTAAAACGCTCCCAGGTTAAGACCATATTACACGGAGCCGTCCTCACTGAATATTTACGCAGTAATTCGGCACCAAATGGATTACTTGTCACCAATGAACCTCGTATATTCCTAGACGACCTGGAGTTTCGTAAAGATTGGTCACTTATAGCATGGAAATGCACACGAGATTGGCTGATATTAATTATAAAAACCGTGACTAGGCTATCTGAAACCTTACTGATTCAAATAAAAACCAGTGAAAATAACCTGAAATCAGGTGTGAGTATTCTCTCCTTCAAAAAGAAACTGGAGGAGGTAAACAAAAATGTAAATGAATACAAAGAATACTTAACTCAGCAAAAAATAGGGAAGTTTCAAAAAGACTTGAACCGTTTTTCCCTAGAAAAGATATACCCCTACACAAAACCTGACTACGTAGCAAAAAATTCCTCTAACACATCTGATACTTCCTCAGGGAGCAACACCAATTCAGATAGTGACAGCAACTCGTCAGGGTACACACGGCAACGCCGCGGACGACGTGGCCAACGCCGAGGAGGATGGAATTATCCACCCGTACCTCCCCAATACCCACCATACTTTAACCAACAATGGGGCTGGCCCAACCAGTATGGCCCCCCTCCGCAATACCAAGCACCTTACCTGCAACACCATGCCCAATGGTCCTTCCCTGAACCCCCACCTCCTTTTTTAGACAGAGGCCATGGGAGGGACAGAGGGAGGAGAAAAGAAGTACAGTGGCGTCAAAAAGAGGATGTTTTGGAAAACCCAATGCACAGGGACGCCGCACCGGGGACAAGCAAGACAAAGTGAACCCCGATTTAGAGAATACAGTTAACATTATCAACCTAACCAATCGGACCCTGAGTCCAACCGAAACCCAAGCATTGAATAAAGGCCTGAATTTCGTGCCTACCCCTAGAGTAGACCTATTCAGAACTAGAATAGAACTGACAGGTCTGTTTCGTAAGATCCGCCTAAAAACCTTTTTCATCGGTAGAGAATTTGATACTCCCGCACAGAACACAGGACTACGTCCGAAGTCTACCTTTTGCCCCCCAGCAGGGCAGATGCCCCCAGAGGTACTGGCTTTTGAAAAATCAGTATCCCTCAAGATTAATGGGCTATCTGAGTCATCCAACAAAGTATTCCATAATATGAGTAATATCGAAATAGAGTCACTGAAGAGCCTCACAGCCGATCCTAATATTATCATCAAACCAACAGATAAAGGCGGGGCCACTGTGATCCTACCATACAAAATGTATAGAGACGAGTGTGAGCGACTACTGGGGAATACCAGACACTACAAGCGGCTGTCACGTGATCCTACAATTGATGTCCAAGAAGAGATCACCTTCCTAGTGTCAAAAGGGAAAGAAAACAACTGGATCACAGATCACGAGGCATCATATTTGACACAAACCAATCCAAAAATCCCGTACTTCTATATTCTACCGAAAATACATAAAGGAAAGATCCCCCCACCCGGTAGGCCTATAGTTTCCGGGATAGGCTCAGCACTTGAGCCCTTGTCTAAGTTTGTGGATGTCTTTCTTCAGCCAATAGTCAAAAGGATCCCAACCTATCTTAAAGACACCACCCATGTACTCCTTTTACTGGAGTCCATAGCCTTCGACAAATCCAAGGAACTGCTAATTACTCTTGATGTGGAATCACTCTACACAAACATCCCGCAAGAGGCTACTCTGGAAGTAATCAGCAACCTACTGGACATACATATGGGTGTATCCCAAACTCAAACCCCCCCTGGGTTTATACTGGACTTAGCACATCTCGCCCTGACCAGAAACTACTTCAAGTTTGAAGATAGTTTCTTCCTGCAGACACAAGGCACATCGATGGGTAGTACATTTGCCCCCAGCCTAGCATGTCTATACGTTGACCATATTGAAAGACATACGATCCTACATGAAGACAACCCCTACCGAGATCAGATTAAACTCTGGAAGCGATACATCGATGATGTATTGTTGATATGGACCGGTAGTAAAGAAGAAGCCCAGGCATTCGCTATCTGGCTCAACGGGGCCAACCCGTTTTTAACCTTCACTATGAACATAGGTGACAATAAACTCCCTTTCCTCGATCTACTAATCTTCGAGCAAGACGGCGGGTTGGCAACTGAAGTTTATTACAAACCAACAGACTGCAACAATCTATTACAATACCAGAGCTTCCACCCACGAGCCCTACGAGATAACCTTCCGGTTGGGCAGTTCCTCCGGTTAAGACGAAACTGCTCATCCGTCACCGATTACCGCAAACATGCAGAGAAACTGCCTACCAAACTACACACTAAGGATTATCCCATACATTTGATTAATAGGGCAAAAAAACGGGCACATAACAATAACAGAGACCAGTTGCTCCAGCCCCAAGCGCAGAAACCAAGTTTGGATAAAATCGTATGTGTTACCACTTTCAATCCCCTTTCCAATGAAATCCAGAAGATCATTAGAGAAAATTGGAAAATGTTGACGTCAGGTGGCTTACCCTTTGAACCACCACTACATGCATTTAAGAGAGCAACTAGCATACGGGACATGGTGGTCCACACTAGACCGAAGGAGAAGCGAGGGTCCGCACAGACTACACTTTGGCAAATGCCCCCCCCGCTGGTCATTACCCCTGCGGCAACTGCAGCGTGTGCCCTTTTACTCATAGATCCACCACCATCGATCTTGACCTCAATACTCCATGGGTGCAAAAATCACTGACAAATTGCAACAGCAAAAACGTAGTTTATTTAATCAAATGTCCTTGCCTACTTAAATATGTGGGTATGACTACGAGGAAAGTGAGCACCAGAATTTGTGAACATAGAAGCACAATTAGGTGCAAACGAGATGCGACGAAGCTCACAAGCCATTTCCTAAAAAGAAACCACTCTCCAGATGACATGTCTTGGACGGTCCTGGAACAATTCTCTCCTTCAACCCCCAGCTTGTCCGATAAACTTTTTAGGGCAGAACAACGCTGGATTTGGAGATTGCACACCGACACGTTTGGATTAAATGACGAGATACCGTGGTTCTCTCTTCACAATTAGAACCCCCTTTGTTCCCCTCCCTCTCGCCTCTCTGGCGGTGCTGCTTCCCCTCCTTTTCTTTTCTTTTCTTCTGTTGTCTCTCAATTCTTTTTCTCTTCACCTGTTTCTCTTTCTTTCCTTTTTTCCTTATCTTTCGCTCATACGTTCCCTATTTTCCTCCACCCTTCCCCTCCCTCCTCCTCCTCGTCCTGCAGTCTCTCCTTGAATCTTCCTTTGTTCTTTCCCCTTTTTCTCTTTCCTTCCCTGCCTTGCCTCTCCCCTCCTCCCCCTTCCCCTTTTTCCCCTTCCCCCCCCCCTCTTTTCCTTTTTCTCTTCCTTTTTCTGTCGGTTCCTTCCATCCCTTTCTTTCACTGCTTCCTCCCCTCCCAGATCTGCCCTCTTCCCCTCTTCCCCCTCTGTCCAACACCCCCACCCCCACTCCTCCCTTGTTTCTTGAATATCTATTATATTTTTAAGTTCCATTTCAGCCCTTTTTGCTAATTTTTATTTTTATTTTTTATATAATTTTTTGATTTCCTCGCTTAAAAATTTTTTTTTTTTTTTTACCTTTCCCCCCCCCCTTTATATCCCCTCTTTCTTTTCCTCCCTCCCCCTCCCCCTTTTTCAACACCCCCCCTCCCCCTTCTCCTCTCCTTTCCCTCCCCCCCCCCCCGCCGCCATCGGCTACTCCCTGTCCCCCTTCTAGCCTCACTCGCAGCCGGGATACTATATTTCCCGGCTCGCGAGTGCAGGCTACCCGCATGGCTGCTCGGGAACTAGTTCCCGGCAGCACTAGCGGGCACGCGTCCCCGCCCGTACAGGGCTTTTTCAAAGCCGCGGTCACAGACCGCGGCTGCCTCGGCCCTCGCGGAGGGGGCCGATCAGGTGGATTATGCTATTGACGAGCACCCCACCCATGTTTGGCACTTTTCGGCCATTTCCGACTTCCGGAGGGACCGCAATCTAATCCGGTGCACAAACGGTTACAGCACGTAGTACTTCCGGCCCCTGGGCCGCGGCGGTGATCACCTACAGCTGCAGGCAATTCTCCTCATTAAGAATACTATAAAAACTACCGACTTTCAGGTCACTTTACCCAAGCGGTCCTGAAAGAGAGGTCGGTATAGGCGCACAGAGAGCGCCAACCTTTGATGCAGTGAGTCTACCATCGATGGATACACAGATAAGAAGCCCTTCTCTTCTCTTCTTTTATTTTCTTCTTTTACTTCACCCACCTTCCTTCTTCCAAGCTGTCTCCCCCTTTTTTCTTTTTCTTTTTCTTTTTCTTTTTCTCTTTCATGTTCCTTTTCTTTTAATTTTTCTTCTATGCCTGTCTTATTCCTTCCTTAGTCCTCTGCCCCCCCCTTTTTTGCCCCCTCCCTCTTCCCCTTAGTTTTCCCTTTGTTCCCCCTTCCCTTCTCCTTCTTTTTTTCTTTCTTTTCCTTTTCCCGTTCCTATTCCTACTCTCTGATATATACTTCTTTATCTTTACTCTCCTTCTGCTCTCTCCCTTGTAACCCTAGAGTCTGACTATAAGGGGACGCTCCCTCTCCAGGATACCAGAGGCTAGTAGCCTTTATTGTTAGGGTAAGGAATTGTCTTCCCTGACTTACCACTCGCCGCGCATAACCTGCATCGCTGCGACCGTTTTATTTGCAACTAGTACTATTGTGTTATGCATGAAATTTTGTCACGTGTGCTGTGGTTCGCCGTGAATTACCTTCTCACCGCCAATGTTGGTCTGTTTATGTTATTGTATTTACCATAGGTCCTCCCCAGGTATTCCCTTGGCTAAGGTAGGCCCTTCCTTCCGTTCCCACGTTTTTTCCTACTGCGATTTAAATGCAGCGCGCTACAAGCATCTGCAACAGGGATCCAACGCCCTGATGAATGCCCAGAGACCCTCCATAGCTCAATCATAAGGGCAGAAACATGTCGGCTAGATAGGTGACCTTGTGAGTCATTGTTCTCACACTGGTCTCCCATTTCTTTTAATCACACCACACAGAACCTTTTATTAAAACTCACCCTGGTATCTGAGTAGGTGTTTTTATTCCCATAGCATAGCTGGATCCCTACTTTCCAGAAACCAAACTAATTTACGCACTCCCTCCTGTTCCTTTAACAGCGAGGTTGAGTCCGCCCAGGTGGTATTGTCCTACCTGGGTGGGGCTAGGTGGTCATATGATGAAGCATGACACTATATAGTGTGTGAGACCACCTAGTCCGTAAAGGAAATCCCCCTCCACAGACCTTGAACCACCCCTCGTTTTATCTTTAGTTGAGATTTGGGATTAGTATAGTGACGCAATTAGCACACTTTCAACCCATTTGTAATTTCAAAAAACCCCGTACTCTCGTTTGTGACTTAGTTTTGTGTTTGGGGAGTCGAGTACGAAGGGTGTCTTCTCCTACTTCCCTATACTCTCCCTTTGTGTACTATTATATGAGGGTTCAATCTACACTCGGTCCCAGGAGCAGTCAATAGCAAACGTGCTTATTTGTAATCTTACAGGGAAAAAACCAGGAGAACGAACTGCATTTCAAAATCCTGGGAAAACTTTGAATCGCCTTACTTTCTAGAATCGTCAGGTCAAATTGTTTTCAACGAAAGAATGCCCAATGTGTGACGAAAATCGCAAGAACATTGTTTAACTTGCAAAATATAGATCGAATAAATTTGGACACAGTTACCTATACAGGATTATTGTAACACCGTTTTTCTCTTCTCCTTTGATTAAGAAGGGAACATTTATAAGCAGATAACACCTGGGAGCTTTGATATTTCTAAGATTGCAGTCCTAAGAAATAGCATGCTGTTTATGACCATTATGTAGAAATGCACGTCCTGTATAATGTTTTTTTTTTCCGAAAGCGCTGGTGATTTGGTGGAGGAAGTGACCACCAGAGAGGAAGAGGCATGACTGATGAGACATAGCGAGGATTGCAGTGGAGTTGCTGCTGAACCGTAAGTTTTTTTTTCTCGGGCTCCGGTGTCTCCATGGGTACCGAACAACGCAATTGCTGGGCGGACAGGCATCCGATAACAGACAGGCTCCAGCACTGCAGGTGCTTGAGGAGAGAAACAGGGCAGTGTCACAAAGTAGCGGTGAGTCGCAGCGAGCCACGGAGCTTGATTAGCCCGGTCTGCTATGGCCACCGCAGCTGCAAGCGCTGCTCACGCTGCTCCAACCTCCAGCTCCCCAGCTTCCTGTGACTAGCCACTTACAACCGAAGCAGGCTGCAGCCCAAGGGAGGGGTTGGTCCTGTCGAACTCGCCTGCCTGTGCCCCCCACTCCACAGGATTTCTTGGCCACCTCAGGGCTGTGGACTCGGGGCATAACTGAGAAAAAGCCTCTTTTATCATGGTTAGCCCCCACTTTTTGCCTGGAGTCCGATGTGTCTCAAAGTAGTTAGTGTCCAGGGCCCCTGCTAACCAGGTTCCCTGGGCCAGATCTCTCTTCCAAAACTGTTGTGATGCATTGGCACAATTGGCAACACCCTTAGCTGCCACTAAGAGTCCCTAATAAACAGTACTTAGGTGCTCAGGGCTTGGGGTACTAAGGGTAGGCCCCTGAGGGCAGAAGCACATATTGTGCCAACCTCAAGTGCCATGCATCCAGAGGCGCCCAGCACTGCCACTGCAGGCTGTGTGTCCTGGTGCAATCCTAAAATGCAAACTCTGCATGGCACACACGTGTGTGCCCTCTCCGTCTGTCCACTATACACTGAATGCAATATATGGCAGTCACCCCTCTAGCGGGCCTTCTAGCCGTGTGGCAGGGTGCACTATACTGTATGTGAGGGTATAGCTGCATGAGCAATATGCTCCTACTGGGTCCTTGTCAAACCTGGGACATAGTAAGTGAACAGAGCCACCATTTTTAAATGCATGTGGTGGACTCTGGTCAGTATGTGTTTCATAGCTACATGATGGCCTCGCTGAACCCTGGCTTGTTTGGTATCAAACAGTTCAGAATGATAAATCCAAACTGGTACCCGTATTGGATTTATTGCAAAAGGTACCCAGGGACCACCTTAGAGGTGACCTTTGCAAAGCTAACGAACGCTGGCATGGTTGCTGGCTGGTCACAGCCAGCCTGCCACAACCAGACAAGATTCTGGAACCCTGGGGTGAAAGCTCCTGCTCTCTGGGTCCCAGAACTAAGCCCTTACTTGGCGGAGGTGTCACACCTCCCTCTTCAGGAATGCGCACTGCCCTGCTAGTGAGCTTCAAAGGGCTTATCACCCTTGAAACTCGACCCCCAAGCGTGCTGCTAACAGCAGATGTCCACCAACATTACAAACCCCCACTTTAGGCAGGAGCAATAGCCAGAAAACACACAAAGGACAGTAGGAGTGGTCAGCCCCGGCTTGCACCACCCCTAAGGTGTTGCATGTGAGGTAACCAATCCATTTCATTTTCCTCCATCTTGCACGGAAGGAAAATAGCCAAGCAGGTGTAGAGAAGTGACCTCTGCCCACAGGAAATGGTCACTTAGTGGGTGTAGCCACCCTAAGGTAGATGACCGATTGGTCACTAGTAGATACTCCCATAAACACCCACTAAATACAGTATTTAGTGGGCACCCCAGGCCAGAGATTCAGATTCCAGGGACACAAGAAGACCAACAACAAAGAAGACCCAAAGTTCAAGACCTGAAAACCTGCTGCACCAAGAAAAAGGCACCAAACCGTGCCAGCTGCACCCAGGTCTTGACAGTCGCCGCTGAGGGGTTGCTCGGGCATTGGACGGACTCTACAAACCCCCAGAGGACCTCTACACTTCTGAAAATCCCCAAAGATCTCTCTTCAGAGTGAAGGCATCACTCTCCTGCAACAAAGACCAAAAGACCAGTGAAGTCCAGTTCACTGACCGGCTGCTGACTAAGGCACCGTACGCCGCAGCTAGGCCAGGCCATATTTCACCGGATGGACCGTGAGGGCAAAACCTGCAAGTGTGCAAAGTTGGGTGGCACCACGACCTCCAGTGGTTAAACCACACAATTGCCCCAGGTACTGCTCACCTATCGTTGGACACCCAGAAGGACAGCCCACTCTGGACTGAAAATGGACCAGGAGATAGCCCCGGTCAAGGGACTTCAGAAAACACCAGGACCTCCCACCAGAGAGCCCCTGCTGTCCTGCAAGCAAACCTTTAAAGCGACCTACCTCCTGCTTTTAAGGGCAGCTTTGCGCACAGCTCCTGGCTCACTGATTCACTTTGCACCTGGCCGCCCTATGCCCTGCACCGAAGATCTGGCTGTGCTCTAAGTGTCCCCCACCCCTTGCGACCTCGACATCCCTAGGGGACCCACCGGACTTACCTTGAAGTCCACCTTTACAGTGCTTTTCCAAGTGATCCCCCGCAATGGCTTTGCACCAGCTTTAAGGCCTTCTGCAGCTGCTCCCACTGGAACTGGGAGCCATCCAAACTTCTCCAGCTGGTCCATAGGGCCCATGGACAACCTCAACCTACCTGCAAAAGGAGACATTGGTAAATGGATTGCCTGATTTTGTATGCATTTTTAAAGTACTTCTCTATTGATTCCAATGGTGCGTAATTATGCACAGACTTGAGACATTTTCTAAACTTGGAAAATTCTTAACTTAAAAAGTGCTTACCCGAGTTTGATTATCTTGGTCTTTAAAAAATTATACAAATCGGAGGTAGTTTTGTAAATTGGTCTAGAGTTATTCTTTTGAGTGTGTGTCTTGCTTTATTAATACTGTGAGTACAACAAAAGCTTGGCACGTCTCCACGATTAGCCTAACTGCTCGACTAAGCTACCATACAAATTAGAGCATTAAATGGTCTAGTTTTTACCTCTGTAAACCACTGTGTGGTTGCCCGGACCCTCTGCACAGTGAACACCGTTTTGTACACTACATAGAGGGCCAGCCTCCTACAGAAACCAAGGCCCTATGCCTGTCAAGGAAGGCCCAGGCAAAGCGACTACAAGGCAGCCCCCTCCCCCAAATGAGAAAAAGAGAAATAAAGGTGACAAAAGTAGACAAAAGTAGACTTGTTGGCACCAAACATACGCAGTCCACACTACACAGTGTTAAACAGTGCCTAATTAGGGTGGTGCTGTGAGGCAGCCTCTTTAGCCCAGTTTGAGCCCCATGATTCTTGGAAGCAGCCCACCTAGCTGCTATGTGGCTTGCAGCCCGGGTGTGCTCCCCTGCTCTCCCGCTAATCTGACAGCAGGGGTGCAACTCCTGGAGGCAGATACATCCCTGTAAACCTTTGCACCCTACTCATGCAAGGCGTGCTTGTGTCCCCCCCCCCCTTCCACTGCAAGTAACACATGCATGTGGGGAGGTGAGGCGGCACCCTCACAGATTGTAACCAAGCCACTGGGATGAGGATACCAGTGCTAAAGGCCCCATAAATCCAGTCTTGAAGGCCCTGCAAATCTCTATACCCCACACAAAATAAGGCATGCTCGTGCCCTCCCCCTTTGTCACTGGCACTACACGTGTGAGGGAAGGTGAGGCAGCACCCAACTTCCTGTCACCAAGCCACCTCGAAGAAGATCCCAGTGTTAAAAGGGGTACCACCATAGTGTATGCTATTATTAACTTTATGCCCCTGCCAGTGGTTGGTCGACAAGGCGCCAATAATGCATCCATAGCTCAACAGTCGATGGCCAAAATTTGGAGGACCACCTAGATGAGAGGGCAGGCAGAGGGGCAAGCAGAGAAGAGCAAATCAAACGGCACGCAAAAAACACAAGGCGTAAGGACATGCGCCATGAGACACCCATCAAGGATCCTGCCCACCCCAAAGCCCCCTTGAGAAACGCTAGGCCAACTAGGATCGCAAAGCATCCCCGGCCAGTGTGACTATCACACAGGATCTTCATATACGAGGGCCTCATCATAATGCCTAGAAAGAGGTCACAGAAAGCAGTATTAAAGACAAAGGCAATGACACAGAAAGGAGCTGGAAGAAGCCCCTTCAACCAAACCATGGCACAGGGCAGAATGGGCCAGGCAAGGGGGGGCCATAAAGTCCACTGAGGCAGAGTACCAGAAGTATAGCAGCGCAAACAATGTGAAAAATACAAGATGCAGGGATCATGGCCTACTTAAAAAAAAATGGACATTGGCTTTCACTTTGTTGGGGGCCTGGGACCGTTGGAGCCTAAGGCGCCCCACTCACAGCACATACTTTCAACTTCAGGGTTGCCAGCGAGGCTAGCCATCCCTGGGAAAGAAAAAGGACATTTTCTTGTCCAAAACCAGGAGACCGCAGCAAAACAATCTCAATTATCGAGCTCTCCTCAACTTCACTAGATTACTCAACTACAGAGAAGGAAGAATGCAAGCAGTGCATTGCTGGATCAGCCAATGAACCCCCCTCCCTTAGCCACAGCCCCGCCCACCAAAGGGAATGAATTACAGCTCAGGTCCATCGTAAGTTTCCGATGTGAGAAGTCAAAAACGTAATAAAGGAGGGAATCTCCCCTTGGGAAAAGGTGCCACTGGAAGATCTGGAAGACCCTGAAGCAAGAGAGGGCCCTCAGACATCGGTCCATCATCCCATGGGCAATAAAACTGTCCCAGCAGCCTCACCTCATTCAGAGAGAACCGACTCGCTACAAAGATCCCGCCATTTGAACTTTCCTATGTGCAATGTAGGAAGCTGCCTCTTTATATAGTGGACCAAAATGAGAAACACTGTGCAAAGAGTCCAACTAATTCCCAGAGGTATCACAGGGGCACAAATTACATCCCAGATGCTCTCTTTTTGGGTAATGTCATGGAGCAGTTAGGCATATAAGGCACACACTCATACAGTAAGTGAGACACACACTAAATAAAGACATTTGAAACCAATTTATAATAACACATACTTTATATAAATTTTTATTTCAAGATCACTGGAATCATATTTTGATACTGAGATCACCAGAATCAGGTGAATACTTTTCGAGTTAGTAATTTTTAGAGGTCTTAATGGTTGCAGTGCATTTTTTCAGATGTGTAGGAGGCTGGCATGGCTTATAGTGGGTACCTTGTGGTACTTACACCCTGTGCCAGGTCCAGTTATCCCTTATTAGTAGAATAGAGGTGTTTCTAGCAGCTTAGGCTGATAGAAGGTAGCTATGGCAAAGCAGCTTAGGCTGAACTAGGAGACATGCAAAGCTCCTACTATACCACTTATATCATATAGCACAATATCATAAGAAAACACAATACTCAGAGTTACTAAAAATAAAGATACTTTATTTTAGTGACAATATGCCAAAAGTATCTCAGAGAATACCCTCACTTAAGAGGTAAGTAATATACACAAGTTATATGTACACAAACCCAAAACAGGTAAGTAACAGTACGAAAAGTAGTGCAAACAATGTAGAATCACAATAGGATGCAATAGGTAAACATAGGTCTAGGGGAAACACAAACCATATACTCCAAAAGTGGAATGCGAATCACAAATGGACCCCAGACCTATGGGAGATTGTAGAAGGTCGCTGGGACTGTGAGAAAACAGTAAGGGTGTCCAAAATACCCCACCCCAAGACCCTAGAAAGTAGAAGTAAAGTCACCCTAATACCCCAGAAAGACACAATAGTCGTGATAGGGGGATTCTGCAAGAACCACAAGCACCAGCAAAACACTTAAGACGGATCCTGGACCTGAGGACCTGAAAAGGAAGGGGACCAAGTCCCAGAGTCGCAATAGTGTCCGGGGGGGGGGCGGGGGGGTAGGAGCCCAGAAAATCCCGGATGAAGGTGCAAAAGTGGTGCCTCCGGGTGGAAGAAGCTGAAGATTCTGCAACAACGAAAAGGGCTAGGAACTTCTCCTTTGGATGGAACATGTCCCACAGCTTGCTGGATGTTGCAGAAGTGTTTCCACGCAGAAATACCACAAACAACCCTTGCTAGCTGCAAGGGTCGCGGTAGAGGTTTTTGGGTGCTGCTGGGGACCACGAAGGACCAGGATGTCGCCCCTTGGAGGAGGAGACAGAGGGGGCGCTCAGCAACTCAGAGAGCCCCCGCAGAAACAGGCAGCATCCGCAGAAGTACCGGAGCAGGCACTTGGAAGTTCTGTGAACTCAGAGTCACAAAAGGAGGGTCCCACGACGTCGGAGTCCAACTCAGCGGGTTGAGCACTACAGGACGGAGTGCTGGGGACCCAGGCTAGGTTGTGCACACAGGAATCCTTGGAGAAGTGCACAGAAGCCGGAGCATCTGCAAATTACGCAGTACACAGGTTTGCTGTCTGGCGTGGGGAGGCAAGGACTTACCTCCACCAAAGTTGGACAGAAGGGCCACTGGACTGTGGGAGACACTTGGACCCAGCTCCTGTGTTCCAGGGACCACGCTCGTCAGGATGAGAGGGGACCCAGAGGACCGGTGATGCAGTCTTTTGGTGCCTGCATTAGCAGGGGGAAGATTCTGTCGACCCACAGGAGATTTCTTCTTGGCTTCCAGTGCAGGGTGAAGGCAGACAGCCCTCAGAGCATGCACCACCAGGAAATAGTCGAGAAAGTCGGCAGGATGAGGCGCTACAATGTTGCTGGTAGTCGTCTTGCTACTTTGTTGCAGTTTTGCAGGCGTCCTGGAGCAGTTAGCGGGCGATCCTTGGCAGAAGTCGAAGAGGGAAGTGCAGAGGAACTCTGGTGAGCTCTTGCATTCGTTATCTGAGGAATAGCCCAGAGGAGAGACCCTAAATAGCCAGAAAAGGAGGTTTGGCTACCAAGTAAGGAGGTTTGGCTACCAAGAGAGGTAAGAACCTATCAGGACGGGTCTCTGATGTCACCTGCTGGCACTGGCCACTCAGAGCAGTCCAGTGTGCCCCCAACACCTCTGAATCCAAGATGGCAGAGGTATGGGACACACTGGAGGAGCTCTGGGCACCTCCCCTGGGAGGTACTGGTCAGGGGAGTGGTCACTCCCCTTTCCTTTGTCCAGTTTCGCGCCAGAGCAGAGATGGGGGATCCCTGAACCAATGTGGACTGGCTTATGCAGAGATGGGCACCATCTGTGCCCACCTAAGCATTTCCAGAGGCTGGGGGAGGCTGCTCCTCCCCAGTCCTTCACAACTATTTCCAAAGGGAGAGGGTGTAACACCCTCTCTCAGAGGAAATCCTTTGCTCTGCCTTCCTGGGCCGGTGCTGCCCAGACCCCAGGAGGGCAGAATCCTGTCTGAGGGGTTGGCAGCAGCTGCAGTGGAAACCCCAGAAAGGCAGTTTGGCAGTACCCAGGTTCTGTGCTAGAGACCCGGGGGATCATGGACTTGTCTCCCCAATACCAGAATGGTATTGGGATGACAATTCCTTGATCTTAGACATGTTACATGGCCATGTTCGGAGTTACCATTGTGACGCTACACATAGGTAGTGACCTATGTGCAGTGCACGCGTGTAATGGTGTCACTGCACTCACAAAGTTCGGGGAATTTGCCCTGAACGATGTGGGGGCACCTTGGCTAGTGCCAGTTTGCCCACACACTAAGTAACGTGGCACCTAACCTTCACCAAGTGAGGGTTAGACATATAGGTGACTTATAAGTTACTTATGTGCAGTGAAACATGGCTGTGAAATAACGTGGACGTTATTTCACTCAGGCTGCAGTGGTAGTCCTGTGTAAGAATTGTCTGAGCTCCCTATGGGAGGCAAAAGAAATGCTGCAGCCCATAGGGATCTCCTGGATCCCCAATACCCTGGGTACCTGAGTACCATTTACAAGGGAATTATATGGGTGTACCAGTGTGCCAATGAGAATTGGTAAAATTAGTCACTAGCCTGCAGTGCCAATTTTAGAAAGCAGAGAGAGCATAAACACTGAGGTTCTGGTTAGCAGAGCCTCAGTGATACAGTTAGGCACCACACAGGGAACACATACAGGGCATACAGTATGAGCACTGGGGTCCTGCCTAGCAGGATCCCAGTGACACAAGGGCAAAAACAAACATACATACAGTGAAAATGGGGGTAACATGCCAGGCAAGATGGTACTTTCCTGCAAGATGCGGTAATGCTATCCTATGGAGGAAGAACAAGCACTGCATACAGGTATAGTACAGCGACTTAAGGGACCAATCTCCTGGACTTAGGGTAAGTATGGGGCAAGGTTCAAGGCCACACCAGCATGTCACTTCGAGCGGCACTGCGGCAGCCGGGTTCAGGGGTGTAGTTCAGCGGCGGGTGTCCGTGTAAGTCTCTTGGTATTGGTCCATTTACAAGGTTGCAGGGATGGACTGGAAGATCAGCCCAGGGGAACCCACAGGGAGGATCCACCCTTGAGGTCTCTTGGCACGTGGGCACATTGTGGGTCCGCGTTTGTTTGGGCTGTGGGGCGCTGGTGCAGTGGGGTCTTCTGGCATCAGGTCTGGTGCTGGAGTTCTTCGCGGTTGCTGGGGGGGCCTACAGAAGCAGCCTGCAGGCGAGGACTGGGGGTGAAGTCAGACCAAGTTAACAAGTGAGCTGAAGTCTCACAAGGCTGGGTGACATGGGGACACCCTTGGTTTCTTCACCTCAGTTCAGGGCGGGCGGGTGCAGCGGTGTCCTGAATTTCCTAGGCTGTGTCCACTTCAGGCTGGTCACCCTAGGGGTGTATCCATTCTGAAACTGTAACACGCCTCCTGCATAGCTAATTTTCCCACCTGTCCAGGTGCCAGGTGGGCCCTGGGGAAGGGGGCTAGGCATCTGCCTCTGAGGAAGGCCAGTTCTGCATACCAAAGGCGGTGGGCTTCTTTGAAGCTCCTGCCTTGGAATGTAGGTCATCCTTTGGGGAGGGGTGTGTAACACCCTTGCCCTAGCAGGCTTTGTTTCCGACCTCCAGAGAGCAAAGATTCTCTCCCTCGGGGGTCAGATTCTTGTCTTTTGGTGGCAGACTGGTTGGAACTAGTAAGTGAGCACCACAGTAGTCGGTAGGTTTTCAGGGGGCACCTCTAAGGTGCCCTCTGGGTGCATGTATTAATAAATTCCTCACTGGAATCAGTGAGGGTTTATTAATACGAGATGTTTGATACCAAACATCCTTATTTGCAGTGTAGCCATCATGTAGCTGGAAAACATGTACTGGCCAGTGTCCAGCACATGTATTTCAAATGGCTTCACTGTTCACTTACTTTGTCTAAGAATCAACCAAGACATAGCAGGGGCATATCTGCTCTTGCAGATATGTCCACACATGTAATATAATGCATCCTGCCTTAGGGCTGTAAGGCCTGCTGTAGGGGTGACTTATAAATATTACAGTGTTTTTAGGGGACGTGGCACACAGTCTGTGTGCCATGGCATGTTTTTACTTATAGGGAGCACCTTGTCACACAGCCTGCAATGGCAGTCTGCAAGAGTTTGGTGGTGGTTCCCTTGGAGTGGCACAAGTTGTGCTGCAGCTCGTATGGCCCTTCTTCAGCACCAGTGCCCTAGGTACCAGGGGTGCCATTTACTAGGGACTTACAAGGGTGCTACAGGGCCTGGCCACTTGGGGTCAAGTGACCAGGTGTCTTGTTTTGGGGAATGTACACTGGACCTGGTTAGCAGGAACACAGTGCACTTCAGTCATAATTGCATCAAACAGCAGGCAAAAGGTGTGTTGGGGGGGGGGGGGGGTACTGCAACCAGAACCCAGCTTCCTACATGCAGGATAACCTAAGGTCATCATCGGCTCTAACTTGGCAATCACAAAAGCTCGAAATACACACTCCAAATAATGGCACTCGCCATGGTGGACATGGGCAAAAAGAGCGACAAAATCAATGAAGCCAACAAAATAACAAAAGCTACACCAGACTGTTTATGCCTGATATTGTGGACAAACTGGCCTTGCTTCCATCGGTACTCTCTACATTGGTCACAGAACTGTTTACGCTCGATATTGTGGACAAACTGGCTTCGCTTCCATCGCTACTCTCCACATTGGTCACAGAACCTAAAGCCATAAATAACATGCGATTTGACCCACACAACCCAGGGGCAATCATGGGTAGCGTATACAAGTTGGATACGGGGCCCATGCTAACAATAGCTCACTCAAAAACTCAAACAATGCACAAACGGATAAAGAGGGGAAATAGCTCAAAATGCCACACAGAGCCCCACCAAAAAACCTTAGTATAGTGACCCACACAGATCTAGTAGCGCGAAGCAGCATCAAGGTGCCCAACGCAGATAACGTAGTGTGGTCCAGCTACAAGGCAGCAGCACCCTCCCCACCCCCCACACATAACAACACACCTCGCCTGAAGAGTGAAGAGACATCTAAGAAAACATCAGAAGCAAGATAAAAAACAGTCTATGGGCGTGACCACGCTGAAAATACGGGATAAAACCTGCAACAAGGCCACAGCAAGAGAATCTCATCCGTCAACAATGTCTGGAGCCAACTTACTACCTGCAACAAAACCACAGCAAGAGAATCTCATCAAACGAGCCGCAAAACCCGGCCCTTTCAAAAGACGTAACTATGGCTCTTACATCAACAAACCAGCTGACCTACTCCCAGATCACCCAGGGTCAGACCAGCTGCCACACTGCCCCGTGCTAAAGAAAGCAACTTCGGCTCTCGCCTCACCAGATCAACTGACTTATTCACAGGCTGTGCAGGGTTAGCTCAGCGGCCTCCTCTATCGAGGTTCACTTACAGATTCATTCACCCCACTTAGGCCATATCTCATGCAGCACATAGGCAGGTAGCCAGCCAAGGCATCCTAGGCAGCGATGCCCTTATACAAGCAGTACACCACATGACAGGGGCAACAGCACTGGGCCAATAATGAATAGCTAACCAGCTGGTTTATAAGGGGACTAATATCTCCAGAATATACCCGGCTAATTCCACCCAAACCCAGGACACAGAAAATATAGGAAGCACCACGATAGAGCCCTGTAAAGCAGATAACTTAGGGAGGCCATCAGAGCACCAGAGAGCCTCTGCGGCTGATAAAACTGCAGTGAGAGAATGGAACTGGCACCCTCCAGGCACAAGAGTCCCAGACTAAATTTCATCAGAATCCCTCCCACATGCTCAAACATCCTCCCACCTGAGAAGTGACATTGGGTACTCTTTAGGCACACCTCCATCGCAACTACCCAGAGTAAAGATTCTTGGTGAAGCACATCTAACATGCACTAATACCTCAGCAGGAAGGGGTGTCACCGAAAGGACAATATTCACCCCGCAGTACACATCTAGAGGCAGCATGGACATTCTAATAGCTAATATTCCAAAAGTTCTGCAGTATATACCTTCACTGTCACATATCTTCAGCAAATATGTAACCTGTGGATGGGGTCCGGTAAGTAACCCCCAAGTAGAACATTGCACCCTATCATACACCAGACTGCGACTATTGGGGTTGGGTTGCCATGAGTCTGACCCAACAAAAGTCGAGACATTCCTAACATAATGTGTATGAACGTGAACGATCAAAGCACGGCAAGTCATACTATGCCATCAATTTTCTTACATGGAACTTGGCCCGAATCACCAAGACCCTCCAGAGCACTGTGGCGCTTGCACTTTTAGGCAGGGCAGACTTTGTCTGCCTACAGGAGACATGGACACTAACACCAGCGCTGCTACTCGGCTATGCTGTATTTCACAAGTTTGCCAAAAAACACACCTGTTCGGGAGGGCCTCTACTTACCTCAAACACTCAAAAGATCTGACTTTCTGGGAACTAAATAGCAGCTCGGGAATGCTTCAAGGAGGCATCCGAAAAGGACGCACAAGCCTCGTCGGCACCTTTCCACACTAATCATCAATGTCTACTTCAATGCCTATGGAATGGGCATCCTTGAAAAATTGGAATAGCTGACCTGCAACCTGGAATTTTTTTTAACACAGCACCAAGGTGCGGAAATCATCTTATTGGGTGATTTCAGCATACACGATTTGGATTAAGACTTTGAAAGCTGCAGGGCGCCCGATGTATAAGTGCGATTTTATACCTTCCTGCAGACATACAACTTAGAGTCACTCTATAGTCGGAAAGAACAATCCATGGACTTATAACTACCCTCCTTTAATAACCAAACCACCATCGACTATGTCTTCTTGAGCCAGGAATTAAGCAAACGCATAATTATAGCTATGGGGTGATCCAACGAAATGAGAGCGATCATGCCACCTTGCTGAGCGGTCTGGATGTATCAGCTACTACCTGCAGTCTCCTATGTACACTAGGAAACAGTAATGGCAAAGAGCTTTACAAACTCCTACGGAGGATCAAATGGTCAACAATATCCTTAGGGAATTTTGAAAGCTGAAAATCAATATGGGAAGGTTGGCCCCAAACACACCAAAAAGCAGCAATCATTAATGGCTGGTCCGGGCTGTCATTGGTTCTGCTCATACTCCTTTAAGGGCAATCCTTGACCTCAGTGAAAAGCAACAGAACTTATGCTCTAGGTCAAACCCTAGAGATGGGAAAAGCATACAGCGCTCAAGGGCAATTAAAAGAGCACCTAGGAAAAAATAAAGCCAGCTATTCAAAGGAGCAACTTAGGAGAGCAGCCAAGAATCATAAGCACCTGGTATGGGAGTATAAAAGGAAAGCACAGGAGACCATGTGGATCAAAATCTCTGATTTGATAGCCGCTCATAGAAAACAACAATTTTGGCAATACCTTAACACAATATGCCATGGGGACTGCAATAGAGGGAATGTTGTTCAAGCGGGTGATTAGATCGCACACGTCAAATCCTTTACACCGAGTGCCAGATTAATCCCTGCCCAAAGATCCCACAACCCTGGAGGAATGTAGAAGTAACTGGTGTAGAGAAGAATCCGCCACCAACAGAAGGGCTAGCACTGAGCTATCTCGTGGTCTGTAGCGCCCTAAAATGGATCAGAAAGGATGGGGACTCCGGCCCTAATGGCCTACCAGGTTCATTATTTAGCGAGTATCTGCAGTTATGGGTCTCGGCACTGGCATTGTTATATGCTGAATGAAGGCTCTTCAAAGACATTCCAGAGTCCTGGAGGGGCTCTCTCCTGCAGACAATCTTCAAGAAAGCCTTCAATACTGACCCAAGAAACTTTCTTTTAACAGCATTGTTGGATATAGAGGGCAAAGCCTTTGTCAGCACACTACTACAGAGTTAGCAAATTGGTACATCGCTAAGGGCCTATTACCCTTCTACCAAAAAGGGTTTCACGCTGGAGGGTCAACTGTGGACAATATTGTCATCCTCTCGTATTTAGCCCATCAAGCAGTAACCTGCGCATCCCCCCAGTGTTAGCCTGTTTCACCGACTACTCAGCATCTTTCAACTGAGTCATCTGGAACATCCTCTGGCAGGAACTAGAAAGGTGGAATATCTCCCCTAAACTATTGCCCGCCATCATGTCCCTCTACTCCAGGACCTGGGTAAGGGTCAAACTCATGGACAAGACAGCTACTGCAAAACTTACCACAGATCGTGGTTTTAAAAAAGGGCTGAGTGCTGGCCCCACTTTTATATAATCTGTACACAGCTGACCTGGGCCCAGCTATATCTGGTGCGACCTTGCTCACCCCAATAATTGGGGACAAGAGAATCCAACTGATGCACAATGCCGATGACCTAGTACTCCTGGATCACATGAAAATCGGCCTATGAAAATCCCTGAATGCCCTGAACACCTACAATTTAAAGAATGAGATTTCAGCCAAAGTGAGCCAAGCAAAAATAGACAATATCCCCAAAACAATTGTCTCTCAGACAGTGGTCTGGGTCACAGAGGCTGGAAATCTTAAAAGATTACAACTTCTTGGGAGCATGACTGCAGAACCAGAAAACCACCATCACATCTATGAAAAAAAGAAGAGGTAAGGGGAGATGGTAACGTATGCACTCTGCAAGGTAAATAATACTCTTGATAGCCCAATGGCCACGCCCGTACGGTGGGTCACCCGGGTAAAACTTCTCCCCTAGGTCAATTATGAATAACAGACATTCCTCAGAATGTTGCAAACCAAACTAGAAAATATCCAATGCACAGCCCTCAAGAAATTGTTTTACCTTCCCTCCCACACAAGGAACACACTGATCAGACTGGAATTCGGCCTCGTTCAGCAAAAGCTCAAAAGCATGGCTATCCTGGCAAGGTATTTCTTCCAGACAATAGTCATACGCGGTAACACCATGAAGGCACTCATAAATATAATTTTCACAAGAACCAATAACCCCTGACTCATGAATCTTACAGCCACAAGGGAATACCTGCAACTTGCTAGGGAGAACTGGGATACAAAATGGTATTACTTACACAAGCATCGAAACAGCAACATTGAAGCAATTAAATCTCCATTCATGTGAAATGGATATGGAAGCCCTTCTGGCCAAGGCATTGCATGACTCCCTAAGGAGTCCACAAACTATCTATACAGCTAAACCTCACCTTTATCAGGCAGTGGGAAAACGTGCTCTACATCAGATTTTATTGGCAAGATTAGTTCCACTTCCATTCAGAGAACTGCACACGTCTTGGAGATCGCTCAAAACCATCATTCACTGTAGACTGTGTAGCTATAGAAGTGTTAACGCATCCCCTTTATGATAATTTATTACACATCAGGACTCGTTTTAGGCCAATTAATCTTTTGACCCAGTTGAGAGACACCTTAGGACGAGATAGCTAATCAATATGTCAATCAATACGTCTATAATGTCATCAATATCTATTACAACAATACATTTCACTTTATTCAAAGACATTAATTAGCACAAGACACCACCATGACCTTGCAGTCATGGATAACAACACCAGTTTAGTAGAATTTTATGAGGTTTATTCCCTATTGATTACAATTCTAAAAGCAGGTGTGTCAATCTCAAAAGCAAAGCACTCCAT
Organism: Pleurodeles waltl; assembly: GCF_031143425.1. Classification (NCBI taxonomy): domain Eukaryota; kingdom Metazoa; phylum Chordata; class Amphibia; order Caudata; family Salamandridae; genus Pleurodeles; species Pleurodeles waltl. The sequence goes on along the minus strand of NC_090449.1, from coordinate 468,329,002 downwards.
AACATTGTCATGATTTGGCAACTTGAATAAGACTTAACTAAAGCAAGGAACGCAATTATTAGAACATAACACAGCGTCAACATAGATCAACTTTAGCAGAGTGTCATTAACGCGTCAGTTCAACAAAGCATAGTTTCAGTCATTTGTCTATTTGCGTCAGTTTAGTGGACCCCTGTCCTAACCACTGATTAGCATTGGCATGTTGGGCTTCATGCAAAACAATTTAGAACACCAATTTGGAAAACATCTAGCTATGGTTCCTGTCAAAATTTAAGCAGTTGGTACCTGGAAAGGAAAAGCAAACAGACAAATCACAATTTCATTGTCATAGTTACCCTCCAAGGTTTGGGTCAGCACTCAGGTTCGGTCTTCGTCTTCAGGATACAGTTGATTCGCCATCAGTCAGAACTCAGCTCTGGGATGAAAAGGGGGCACTTCCCTCATAAGGAGGTAAAGTGTAAAATGGGCAATCTAAGGAAGAGGATGGTTTTAAGTAAACCAATAAGTCACCAAACAGAGTGACAAAGTTTCTGGATCAAATCGATAGCATTTCCCTAACCAATCTCTCCTGGTCTCCTGCTCCCTAATTCTAATTTACTTCCTGGTAACAGGGGTTTTTATCCCCTTTTCGTTGTACATTCCCCTAAAACTTGATTGGACAAATGTTGCACCTCACTATCTTTAGCCAATTAAAAACAGATTATGTCATTAATCTTTTCACCCCACATTAGTTCTCAGACAGTTTATTGGTCCATATGATTGACGTCTTCAGAGGTAGCTCGTCCGATATGATTTCATCCTTCTGTAATTCTTTGCACATCTTTGGTCAGTAGCTTCATTGTCTGTACCGGTTTGAACGACCTTGTACATTATACTAATCTACACTTGCATTTTAGCTATTACATTTCTACAACCAATATGAATTTCATGAGAACGGATCTACTATAGTTACAGTCAGCTTCTAGTTTGAAGGAAAAAACAAGAGTTCATGTCCTTTTGCAAGTCAGCACACTGCACGTTAGAAAAACACATCTAAAATAAGAGCCAGGCAGCTAGGCCTCGACTCATGCTAACTAAGGCTTACAAAATGTATTTAGCAAACTTTAATAACATAATCATTAAAAACTTGTATAAAACCATTCTTTAATATCACTACTAGTACAGTTTCTATGCGGCATTATTATATATTAGTTCATAAACATTTCATGTTAATATAGATTATGTAAGCTATGCTCTCTCAGTCCCTCCTCTGATGACGTTCGTCATCACACAAACTTTTCCCTTTCAACCTTTCATTTTCAATTTTTCACTTTGCGCATAATGCGCATTTCAACATCTTGCCCCTTGTGTGAACTTTCCCAAATTTCATTAAACATTTTCTCCCTTTCATTTTCTTCATTTCTTTTACTTCGTTTGGTCCAATTTCTTCTAATTCTTTCATTAATTTTGCATGCTCCCCAAAAACCTTATAAACAGATTAAGACAATAGACCTCCTAATATTTTTGCAAGCACCCCGTTCCAAATATTACTAAACCAGCTCCCTACTCTGGCAAATCCCTTTCCAACTTTCTCCCAAACTCCAGGCTCCTTCAAATCCTTCAAATCTGTACTATCTCTGGTTATGTTAGTAAGCATACCTCTAATCTTTTTACTGTTACAGACTCCGCCGCTCTTTGCTAAAAGAATGTCTAAAGCAAGCCGATTTTGAAGAGTCATAGCTCTTTCCGCAGCAAGTTCAGTATCCATCAGGAGTATAGCCCCTGTGAAGTCTGTCAGCATGTTATCCACAATAGTAGACAACTTTCGAATCTTTATGGAGTTTAAAATAACCCCTACTGAAGGAATTATGGCTCAAAATATGTCACCAACTACAGCAGCCGCTGTCTCTCGTTTTTGTCTAACATGTTGTAATTCAGACATTTTAGGTATTTGCTTTAAGTCATCAATCTGGTATATCTTTGAGAAAACTATCCCCAAATAACATGTCCCATACCATCCCTTAGGGAGACGGTAATAAGCATTAAGTCCACAAATAAAATAGATCCCAGGGATCGCTGGATCCTGTCCATTTAACATGAATGTCCACTTACTCTGAAACAAAAACACATGCCTACATTCACTCGTTCCCACAAATAAAGTGTTATGATCAGATTTTGGCCTCTATATACAAAGCCTTCCTACATGTAATGCATCTATAGCTAAGGTGCCCTGCGTCTTTATTGCGGGGTAAGCATAATCAATTGCATATGTGCGTTTTTCTAATCCTTTTTCTAATCTTTCTTTCAATGCTTTGCGTCTGTCATCAGTGTGATCTAAAAAGCTTTTCTCTACAGGTGTTAATAAGCAGGTCAGATTGTTGTGGTGTGCATAAGCTGTCCCAAATGTCAGTGTCGGCTCAAAGAAGCCTCTAACTAATTTTATACTATGCTTCTTAGCTAGCTTGTTCAGAAACTCAATCACAGGCACAAAAGAAAACACTCCATCTAGATTTGAATAAAAATATTGCACATGTTCCTGGTCATAGAATCTTGTTAGTAGCAGGCTACAGCTTATCCCGTATATTAAAGGCAGACTATGATAGGGGACCCCCTCTTGTACTGATGAAGGAATCTTTGTGCACACATAACAGTTCCTCGCATCCATAGTATCAACATACTCATTCAGTAAGCAATAGAAGACATTAGTAGAAAGTTCCCCCTTTGAATTACTTCCCTCATGCAAATATTTTGTATCTTGCTCGTACTTTTCCCACGGTGTTAATGTAGCAGTCTCAGGTTTTGAAGCATTGTTAGTTGCTTTCTTATCCAACCATGGCATTCCCACAATCACACCTACAATTATTATTGCACACACAATACCCAATATAACACTTAACCAACCACACACTTTACCCTTTTTGCTACTACCTCTAGTGTAAGCCATGATCTGTAAAGAATTAGATAGCAGAAAAATTCAAAACAAACAATCAACTTGAGGACGATTAAAAAGCTCCTTTTTTTTCTAATGCAAAGTCTCTCTTTCTCTCTATGCGTGTATTTACAGCGTTTCACTCACCCCAAGACCCTTTTGTCAAATCAGGTTAGCATCTTGTCATAATCGGTTTTCAGAGTCAAATCAGGTTTCAAGTGTCACATCCGGTAATTTATCAGTCTCTTTTCTCAGCTTTTAGCTTTCATTTTCAATTTCTCTATTTAACACAGTCTCTTTCTCTATTGAATTCAAGTACCGTAGTATTGGCCTGGTACCTCTCGATCAAAACAGAATGCTAAGAATTCTTGTTGCCACTCAGATGTCGTTGCATACGCCCATTCAGGACCTGCGTACCTTCTGTTTGCGACCCTTTTTCTTTTCAGTCTTCGTTCACTCTGCAACTCTCCTTCACTAAGATCCTCCCTTCTTGTGTGACTGGCATGTATCCAGTTTGGAACGCCTGCACATTTCACAGCAGTGGTTGTTGTCAGTATTACTTGATATGGCCCCTTCCAACGCGGCTCCAAGCATGACTTCCTCACGTGTTTCTTGACAACCACCCAGTCACCGGCTTGTAAGGTGTGACCTGGATCACTGATCGGTGGCAACGTGTTAGCCTCCACCTGGAGGGAAAAAGAGCGGACCACATCAGCCAGACCCTTGCAGTAGTCCAACACCATATCATCTGTGATATTCACAAGAGCATTCGCAGGTACTGCGGACAACCTCATAGCTCTGCCCGTGAGTATCTCATGGGGAGATAATCCTGTCTTCTTATCAGGTGTGTTTCTCATTGACATCGACACTAAGGGCAATGCATCAGGCCACTTCATATTGGTGGCTGCACACATTTTTGCCATTCTCGACTTCAAGGTACCATTCATCTGTTCCACTAGTCCTGATGCTTCGGGCGGTAGCTACAATGCAGCTTCTGTTCAATGTCTAATGCAGCACACAAGAGCTTTATCACCTCATTGTCGAAGTGTCTGCCCCTATCTGATTCTAAAGAGACCGGAAATCCGAACTGTGGTATTAGTTCTCTAAGCAACAGCTTTGCTACTGTAAGACTGTCATTCCTACGTGTAGGGTATGCTTCAATCCAATGACTGAAAACACACACAGTCACCAACACATACCTCAGGCCTCCACATAGAGGCATCTCAATGAAATCCATCTGCATCTTGCTAAACGGACCTCCAGCTCTCCCTATGTGGCTCAAAGTCACCACAGTCCCTTTTCCTGCATTCATCTGTTGACAGATGATGCACCTGTGACAGCTAACCTCTGCAGCTTGTCCGAATTTCGGATTAAATCAATCAATTTTGAATAACCTGATCATTGCATCTCTCCCAAGATGTGCCTGCCCATGATAGAGCCTTGCAAATTGTGACAAAAGACTGTTTGGCAAAACCAGTTTCCCCTCCTCTGAGACCGACAATTCGTCGGCCCTCTGTACACATTGCATTCTCTGCCAGGAGCGTTTTTCCTCTCTGCTTGCACGACCCTGCAGCGATTATAGCTCATCTAAAGTATCAACCACTCTTAATGCAAAGTTCAAACATGTTTCGTTTTTAGTTTGCGGTAACAGTTCCCACTGATCCTTGAACGATATACAGTTCAATGCGCAGAACCTTGCGACTTGATCTGCATAGCCCTTTCCCATTGACACAAAGTCTTGTGACTTAACATGAGCATTGCATTTCACCACGGCAATTTCAAGAGGTAACTGAATCGCATGCAACAAATCCTTAATCTGTTCTCCATTTTTCACTGGTGAGCCAGAAGAGGTAATGAAACACCTCTGTGACCACAATTGACCAAAATCATGTACAATTCCGAATCCGGATCTGCTGTCAGTATAGATAGTGACTTTCAGGTTTTCAGCTGCGTGGCATGCCTTAGTAAGGGCAATTAATTCTGCCACTTGTGCGGAATACACTCTTTCGAGCCAGGAGGCTTCTATAATACCAGTGATTGTACATACAGCATAACCGGCTCTCAGTATTCCGACTGAGTCTCTCAAACACGATCAATCAACAAACATAATGTAATAATTTTCTTCTAACTGTGTGTCTTTAGTGTCTGGTCTGGGTTTGGTGCACAGTTCTGTTACCTCAAGACAGTCGTGCTCCACTTCCTCTGTATTATTAATCTCCGTATTCTCAACAGGAAGTAGAGTTGCCGGGTTCAGTACAGTACATCTTTTCAAGGAAACATTGGGTGATCCCAGAATAATCGTCTCATATCGGGTAAGTCGGGCATTTGTCATATGCTGAGTTTTAGTTCGGGTTAACAGAATTTCAACTGAATGTGGAACCATTACTGTTAAGGGATGTCCCATTACTATGCCTTTACACTGTGTGAGGCTTTGACCAACTGCTGCAACTGCGCGCAAACAACCCAGCAAGGCTGCTTCGACTGGGTCCAAAGTAGCTGAAAAATATGCTACTGGGCGGTTTGCACCTCCATGGACCTGTGTTAAGACAGACAAAGAACAAGCATCACGTTCATGACAAAATAGTAGAAAAGGCTTTGTGTAATCAGGCATACCTAAGGCTGGTGCCCTACACATGCACTCTCTCAATTCCATGAATGACTCAAGTTCTTCCTTGGACAAAGTTATGGTATACGGGTCATCCTTAGTTTCCTTGCCTGTCAGTTTTATCAATGGTTTAGAGATAATCGAAAAGTTGGGAATCCACTGACGACAGTATCACACCATTCCCAAAAACATCCTGACACCTCTCTTTGTTGTCGGAGGGTTCATCTGCAGTATGGCTGTCACCCTCTCCTTTGATATTCTCCTGGACCCTTTCTCAATCAAGTGCCCTAAGTATTTCACCTCTTTCTGACAATACTGCAGCTTCTTTGGGGACACTTTATGTCCGTTCTTTCCCAAGTGGTTCAGTAAGGCAATTGTGTCATACCTGCAATCGTCTTTTGTTCTGGACGCAGTCAGCAAGTCATCAATGTACTGTACTAGAGTCGAACTGAAAGGCAGCTCTAACGACTCCAAGTCCTTCTTCAATATCTGATTGAAGATAAACGGTGACTCAGAAAACCTTTGAGGAATTCTGCACTAACTGTACACCTTGTCCAGGAATTTGAAACTGAAGAGAAATTGGCTGTCCTCATGAAGAGGCATCGAAAAGAACGCTTGTGACAGGTCCACAACTGTGAACCATTCTGCATCACACGGAACCTGAAACATGATTACTGCTGGATTTGGCACTATGCGACAACATTTTACCACAATCTCGTTTATTTTCCTCAAATCCTGTACAATTCGGACTTTCCCACAAGGCTTTTTCAAACCCATTATTTGTGAATTACATGGGCTGCTCAATACCTCCCTCAGCACTCCTTGCTTTACAAAGTCCACAATTATCTGCGACACCTGAATAAGAACATCTTGTGCCATGTGGTATTGCGGCACCTGGGGAAACACTGCATTTGGCTTCACTTGTACTTTAACCGGTTCTACCCCTTTTATCAGTCTCACTTCCTTTCCGGTCAGATCCCACACTTTCTCTGTCACTGTTCCCTGCAACTCAGCTGGCAAGTCAGTCACTGTAAGCATCGGGAATAAGGTTATCAGAGGGTAATCTTCATTTGCGGTCTCTGTTTCTGATTCTGAAAACTGCCCATCATCCCCTTCATCATCACTATTTGTTTGCACTTCAATCCCTTCATTAGAACAGGTAATTGAACATTTCGTCTTGCACAGTAAGTCTCTTCCCAGTAGGGATACGGGACTCGAATCGCAGACTACAAACTTATGCAGTCCCTGAAAATTGCCAATCTCAACTTGAACCGGGTCTTTGATCGGATTTGTCAAGTACTGGTTTGCTACTCCTACCACTCTTATGGTACGCCCTGAAAGTGGCAATTTCGGAACTTCTGCACTTCTGACTGTAGAGCGTGTAGCTCCCGTGTCAACCAAGAATGAAACTTTGTGACCCATCACCTTTCCCTCTACATAGGGTCCCCTCTGATCTACTTCTAGGGACGCTGCAAGCCTGCACTCCTCACTGTCTGAACTGTCATCCGACCATTCATCATTCATTCCATCTTCACCACGCAATGGGAATTGCTGCGCTGTGTTATTTTGACTCATCATTTGGCCCGTGACCTGCTGAGGAAGCATCACCTGTTGCTGTCCTATTGGAGCTATTGGTAATTGCATTTGCTGTCTAGGTACCATGGGAACCTGCTGTTGTACGTGCTGCATTTGTGCTGGTTGAACACGCAGCATTTGTATTTGCTGCATGGGCTGTAACCCCTGCATCTGAACCATGTTATTCTGGAGATTTTGATTTTGACCTCTCAATTTTGGACCTCTCATATTTTGAAATGTACCGACATCAGTGCTTTGTTGAACGACACCATCATGCACCGCATTTGGGCATTCCCGCTTCCAATGCCCCACACCCCCGCACGCGTGACATGGTGACATCTTTTTCATCCCCTGTGCATCATTTTGAACCACAACAGTATTCAGATCTGGACCGCGATTCATAAAACCCCGACCTCTCGGCTGTGCCTGAAACACACCATTCCCTTGCGGTTGCTGTTGTACCATCTGCTGGATTCCATTCCCTTGCATACCTGTCTGCGCTGCTTTAATCTGCATCACCATCACTTTCTCCTTCAACTTTCTCTGCTTCAGCTCAATCTCGTCACTACAGTATTTCACATACTGTAACACCTCATCAATCGGCTTAGCTTGCCAACAGATCAAATGATTCTTAATCATCTAACCTCTGGTCTCAGCCCTTCAACAAATCTAAACACAAGATGGTTCATGTCTTTTGGCTCAATAATCTCAGTGCCACTGTAATGTTTGAACGCTTTCAACAACCTTTCATAATAAGCATGGATTGGCTCTTTAATCTCCTGTGAGGTCCGGTCGATTTTCTGCCAATCAGTCACTTTCGGCGACACTTTCTGTTTAAAAAATTCAATCACCTTATGATAGTACTTCATCACCTCCTCAGATGGTGCTCCAGTCACCTTATCCCTTGCCGGTTCCTGCGTCGGCCAATCCACACCTCTCTTGCATTCAAGCCATAAATCAGGTGGAACAATGATCTCAAACAAGTTATTCAAGTCCTCCCAGAGACACTTCGCAAGCTTCACAAACCTGTCTGTGTGCTGATACCACTCTATCAGTTTCTCCCTCAACCTGGGATAATCATTCGTAAATGACAAAATGTCTCCCCTAGGCCACGGTACATGGACTAGAACCCCTCAAGCTGTTTCTCTCATTGGTAACATCTTTACTGTTCCAGTGTCCGGTGAAGCTTTAGTCTGATTCTGTTCCGGACTGTCACTCTTCTCCTTATCTCTCTTCTTTGCCCATCTGCCTTCCCACTTTTCTAAGGCTCCCCAAATCTGCACACTTTGCAGTATTTCTTTAAGATGCGCTTTTATTCCGGCCGACCTCATGTGATCAAAATCTTTAGAATCAAAGTCTAGTCTGTAACTTCTTTTCAAATGTTTAGTATTCTCAATATCAATATTGTATATTTTTGCCAGGTTCGCCAACCTCTGATGCACCTTGCCCACTTCTTTAGTAATTTTGGGGCACAGATACCTTAATTCTGCTTCTGCATATGAGTCTAATCGGTTTACCCCTATTGTTCCTTCTACTAGTTCCGCCGCTTCCACACCCAATCTCACAAAGTTCAGATATTCATCCCTTTCTGACTTATCCATGGTTACATCAGTATTTTGTGAAGCATAGGTCTTGTCTAACCACTCTTTCAATTGTTGCACGGAAAAACCTTGCAGCGAAATACTCCCTGCATGCATCATTGGTGACTGTGAGGCATTCGTACTTATTGTCTGTGGGGTTAGCACACCTAGCCCTGCCTGTCTCATTGCCTCCAAAGATGCTTCAATTGGACTAAGGTCTAACAAGGACCTGGGTCCTTCAGCTGATTGCTCTCCTGGGGCCATTAACTGGGGAGTTCCTAGGGACCCTCCTCTTATTGCGTCTTGGGTCATTACTCCCTGATCACGCATACCAGGCTTACCCTGCGCATACAATGGTACCGGTGGACCAACAGTAATTGGTAATGATATGGCAGCTGGTGTCTGACCTGGTCCCAAACCCCGCGGAGCAGTAACTCCCAAGGCTTGACTCACTGTGGCTGGGGCAGGTACTAACGGAGGTCCTGCTGCTGGACTATACCCTGGAATCAGCTGTTGCTGCGGCAGCAATTGCAGAGTTTTTGTATATATCGGATCAGGCGGCACCATTAGATTTGTAGTAGTCTCTAGTACTGGGACGCCTGGATAGATTCTCTGTATCTGTGGCGGTAGTTGCAACTGTATCTGCATGTCTGGCGCAGTGGGTACACTGACACCACTTTGTGTCAAAACCGTATCACTGTATCTGTAACTCCTTTATCCTGCGTCTGGTTCCCAGTACCCGCACTAGTGCTCAGGGCATTGTCGTCTACTGCATAAGGTGGCGGGCGATCATGCAACAACTGATTAAGAAATTCTTCATCGTCTGAGTCATCTTCTTCTATCCAAGACCGCTTAGTCTCTTTAGGCTTATTAGAGTCCTTGTCTGTCTTACAGGTGGCTTTCTTTCCCTGTGTTTCGTCTCCCTGTGTTATTGCTGGAAACAATTTGAGTCCGTCAACTATCCCCCTTCTCCACATTTTGCTCTCATTGTCCCATCTAGCTTCAGCTAAAGTCTTCTCTGCTCTTCTCATTCTCCTCTTGAATTTCTGCTGTCTTTGTTTAGTAGCCATTAAATCCCAAACTGCTAATGCCTCATACTGAGCTGGCCTCGGAGGTGGTTTTTGTACACTTAACATCCACCTCAAATTTTCTAGAATTCTCGTATCGAACGTTCCATGCTCCGGAAACGCCAAACATCCCTCCTTTTCTGTCAATTTGCGCCATTGTTTCATCCATAGACAAGGCGCGACTACCTTTTCCTCCATTACTATATAAGCTGGAGTACCCTCAGGCGGTGTAGGCTCCCCCTCATTCGCCATAATGTATGCGTTTCCTTTCAGAGCGCTCCTAAAAGCTTTAAGAAAATTCATTTTTGCGTCTTTTACTTTGTTTTGTATTTTAATCAGGAAGTGACTTTAGTTCCCGGGACACTCTTCACCCACCTTTCTCAACCTATTGCCTCTCACGGACGGCTGCCAATCCGTGCGTGACCCCTCTCGGCAACTGACCTATCCCTGGGCGGCACCACTGACTTCACACTTACACACACTGCGGCTGACAAAGTCTTGCGGCTTGTCCTCCTCACACTGGATTCACATCAAACTAATGCAAAATTAGTGAGAGCACCTTTAACAACAATAACTCAAATTTGCTGGTTTACTACAGGAAGGGTACACAATCACTTCAGAACTTTACAGAGATTTCACTTGAAGCCTCGGCCGCTACTCTCTCCTTCTCAGTTCCCGCATACGCAAGCAGAATTTGACCCGCAAATCATACTCTCGACTTGTCAATGGTTCGTTCTAGTGCACTTTAGAACTTGCCAAATCTCCATCGAAGGTTTCACACGCACAATTGACTCAAATCGACTTGTCAACCACGCCCGATTGACCTATTAAACTGCACAAATTACAACATAAACCCAAGTGTCTCCTACACTTGTCAATATACTCCGGAGTCTTAGACCACGACGGGTCTGTATATTAACAACCAACCACGTGGATAATTTTTTATCACAAAGCGCCACACTCATATGAAGTACGCTGACTCCTGCTAAAACAACATTACCTGGCCTAAACACACCTAATCCTCACAAATCACCTGCAATATGCATAAGCTGAGCAAGCGCAAATTCTATACCACACATACTAAGATGCCGAGAACATTTCCAACTCATTTAGGCAGGCTCCGAGATCCCGGAAAAGTCATGGGGAATTTAGAAACACATCATACCTCCAATTTGCATTATCTCAGAAAAACAATCTAAACAGAAATTCTCCGTCCTAGGGCCGCAAAGGGCCAAACCGGCGCTCTGCTACCAGAACTGTTAACGCGTCCCCTTTATGATAATTTATTACACATCAGGACTCGTTTTAGGCCAATGAATCTTTTGACCCAGTTGAGAGACACCTTAGGACGAGATAGCTAATCCATATGTCAATCAATACGTCTATAATGTCATCAATATCTATTACAACAATACATTTCACTTTATTCAAAGACATTAATTAGCACAAGACACCACCATGACCTTGCAGTCATGGATAACCACACCAGTTTAGTAGAATTTTATGAGGTTTATTCCCTATTGATTACAATTCTAAAAGCAGGTGTGTCAATCTCAAAAGCAAAGCACTCCATAACATTGTCATGATTTGGCAACTCGAATAAGACTTAACTAAAGCAAGGAACGCAATTATTAGAACATAACACAGCGTCAACATAGATCAACTTTAGCAGAGTGTAATTAACACGTCAGTTCAACAAAACATAGTTTCAGTCATTTGTCTATTTGCGTCAGTTTAGTGTACCCCTGTCCTAACCACTGATTAGCATTGGCATGTTGGGCTTCGTGCAAAACAATTTAGAACACCAATTTGGAAAACATCTAGCTATGGTTCCTGTCAAAATTTAAGCAGTTGGTACCTAGAAAGGAAAAGCAAACAGACAAATCACAATTTCATTGTCATAGTTACCCTCCAAGGTTTGAGTCAGCACTCAGGTTCGGTCTTCGTCTTCAGGACATCAGTTGATTCGCCATCAGTCAGAACTCAGCTCTGGGACGAAAAGGGGGCACTTACCTCATAAGGAGGTAAAGTGTAAAATGGGCAATCTAAGGAAGAGGATGGTTTTAAGTAAACCAATAAGTCACCAAACAGAGTGACAACGTTTCTGGATCAAATCAATAGCACTTCCCTAACCAATCTCTCCTGGTCTCCTGCTCCCTAATTCTAATTTACTTCCTGGAAACAGTGGTTTTTATCCCCTTTTCGTTGTGCATTCCCCTAAAACTTGATTGGACTAATGTTGTACCTCACTATCTTTAGCCAATTAAAAACAGATTATGTAATTAATCTTTTCACCCCACATTAGTTCTCAAACAGTTTATTGGTCCATATGATTGACGTCTTCAGAGGTAGCTAGTCCGGTATGATTTCATCCTTCTGTAATTCTTTGCACATCTTCGGTCAGTAGCTTCATTGTCTGTACCGGTTTGAACGACCTTGTACATTATACTAATCTACACTGTTGCATTTTAGCTATTACATTTCTACAAGCAATATGAATTTCATGAGAACGGATCTACTATAGTTACATTCAGCTTCTAGTTTGAAGGAAAAAACAAGAGTTCATGTCCTTTTGCAAGTCAGCACACTGCACGTTAGAAAAACACATCTAATATGAGAGCCAGGCAGCTAGGCCTCGACTCATGCGAACTAAGGCCTACACAATTTATTTAGCAAACTTTAATAACATAATCATTATTAATTAGTATAAAACCATTCTTTAATATCATATTTTATCAACATTAGTCATTTTCATTAGTCCCCGTATACATTGGCGGCTACTCCCCGTGGTCACATTTCAAGCGCACTTTTTAGCAAAATATACTAGTACAGTTTCTATGCGGCAATTTTATACATTATTTCATAAACATTTCATGTCAATATAGATTATATGAGCTACGCTCTCTCAGAAGGGAACCACCTGCACACATACTACTATGCTGTCAGGCATTATTACAGGCTCGTAGAACCCTACTGAGACCAATTTTCTTACAAGAGGCTACCCGCGCGGGCAAAGAAGCTGTTCACCTCTTATACACAAGACAGTGGCAGACATGGACAAAATTGGGAATTTCATATCTCATGCACTATCCTTGTTAAGGGAAAAATAGCTAACAGTTCCAGCAGCCCCCCGTTTAGCACTTTGCACTAATTATGGGTTTTAAACAAAGTGTTTTGAATTTTAACTTCTGCTTCTGTGCAGTTCGGTTTGTTTAAGACTTCACCCTTATAATGGGTTTTAAACATAGGTTCTCTCATTTTAGCCGCTGCGTCTTTGCAGTACAGTTTGTTGAACACTTCACCCTAATAATGGGTTTTAAACATAGGGTCTCCAATTTTAGCTGCTCTGTCTTTGCACTAAAGCTTGTTATTGTCACCTGCACTTTAGGAGATGTGTCCCTTATGTTTCTACAACTTTTGTACTGTATTCAAGTTATTATAAGATAGGGAACACTACCCAGCTGTTCATTGCAATCTGGAGACCATAAGCCCTGCATTATTTAGCACCTTGCTTTAATACTCATTAGTATGTATCACTGATGGCAGTACTTGCAAACACTTTATTTCGTGTTTGTTTTCTTTTCCACAATTTTAACCAATCATGTTCTTCAAATGTGTAAACTATGGAATGATTTTAAGTAATCACACAATTAAATGCATCACCATTGTGTTTTTTATATAGCCCATTAACATAAAAGTTGTTGTAGTAACCTGGCTCTCTGTATAGTGCAATAAAATGATCTACACTGTGGATCCCCAATTGGTATTGCAGAGACAAAAGGTAGATAGGACTAATGCTCTATTTGTGGTAGTATAGGCAAGCCGTTAGGCTTATCAAGGAGCTGTGTTAGGCATTTGTTGTTCTCACAGAATCAATAAATGAGACACACACTCAAATAAATCTGAGACCAATTTTGAAAAATAATATTTACTTTTATGTATGCTTTGAACCAGAGAACTTCGTTATAAGATATTCGTCATCCAATACTTTATTCGGTTAGATAATTCCAACCATAAAACAGATAAACATATATCATATAACAATCACAGCAGATTTTAAAAAATCACATATTTAAAAAACCTTAAAATACATCAAAAATATCATTTCCCAGGCGAAATTCAGCAAATAAAAACCTATAAATGAAATTAAAAGGGATTTGCACTGTTCCGCCAGGTTATGGCTTCCTTTAAAAAGGACCCTTCCCCCCGACACACCAACACATCAGAGACCTTTCGCAGCCACAAATAGGCTGGGCGATACTGCACAAAGCCCCTTTCCCTCAACAGGGGAAGTAAAAATCGCTGCCTAAATGGTGCATAAAAGTCACAAAACAGGATAAAATGGATCAAGGACTGTAGGGACACACAGTCACATGGACAGATTTGCATAGAGTTTGGTTCAAACTGTCCCAACAGGAAGCACAAATTGCTTCTGATTACTCCTACTCGAGATGAGTGTCCTTTCCCAGACATGCTTTATCTCCAAAAAGTACCTCTGTGGTCCCACCACCGTTTTTAACATTAGGAAGTCCCTCACCGATTTCTTGCTTAATTCCTCTGCCTCCCTCCTGGCTCCTAAGATGTTGGGAAGATTCTCCTTTGCCCAGCGTTTGTCAGAACGTGTTAAACCCTCTGGTGCATTAAACATATCTGGATGACCAAGGAATATAGCTACTTCCCTTATGTATGACAGCCAGGGAATATCCATTGCGTGATCACATATCATATAGTCACGCAGGATTTCCCTATTTAGGGAGGGAAACTCATTCGACCAGATGGAGATCCAAAACAAAAAGGGAGCAATCTTAATAGCATCCTCTATATATTCAACATGCGTGCAAAAGCCAGAGGTGTTTTGTCCCACACCTAGCAGTCTTCTGCAAAAGCAATTTTCCTCTATCATAGGGGCCCTGTTAGCTGAATAACCGCAGAGTTGTGCCCCATACATTAAAACTGGGAGACATTTACTCCTGTACACTTCAAGCAGGGGCTTTATAGGTTTGTTTCCCACTCTTGCGGCAAACTCAAAGGTAGCTCCTACTGTGGCATTAAAACGCACACCTCTCCTGGAGATACAGGGTTTCCAGGTTCTCTTATCATCAAAGGTTACCCCTAAATAGGGGAATTCCTGTACATGGCTTATTACTTGGTCGTGGCTCTTCAGCCCACCCACCCCATTCAGAGGTTTGCCACAAACCATAAAGTGTGATTTACTATTATTAATCTCTAGGTCTAAATCAGACAAACATTTCCATACGCTTTAACCACCTCACGGAGGCCATTCATGGTGCGGGCCATAAGAACCGTGTCATTCGCCTAGATCAGAACCGGCACACTCTTTCTATTTATTATGGGAACATCCTTACAACTTCCCACTAAAAAATCAATCAGCCCATTTGTATATAAAAGAAAGAGGGTGTGGGCCAAGACACACCCCTGCCTAACACCCCTACTGAGCTCAAATGATTCCGTGCATTCCCCATTCGACCCACTCCTCACAGTTGCATTTGTTCCTAGGTGGAGATTTCGGAGCAAATCCACAATTTGGGGTTCCAAACCCATCAGGGTTAGCTTTTCCGATAACTTGCTTCGATTCACTTTGTCAAAAGCGCAGCTGAGATCCATAAAGGCAAGATACATGGTTCCCTTCTTTGCCTGCGTATATTTAGCAGATTTAAACATTGTTCTTGAGTTCCAGCCCTTCCCTAAAACCCTACTGCACCCTGCTCAGTACCTAATTTTCACTCATCCAATCCTCAATGCGTCTTAACACAATTCGTCCCAGAATTTTCGCTAAGGAATCAAGGAATGAGATTGGACGGTAGGATTTTGGGTCACTACGATTCCTCTTTTTATAAACGAGGACAATGCATGCCGATTTCCAAGAAATGGGAATCCCTGCACTCACTGCTGCATTTAAAACTTTGAGCAATATAGGTGCCTGCAGCTGAGGGCAACTTTGATATAAATCCATGGGAATGGCATCAGGGCCCGGTGCCTCATGGCAGGCACTACCCAGCATAGTCTCCACCACCTTGTCGAGTGTGAACCTGATAGCCAGATTTGGGGAGGGACCATGCATCTCACCCGTTTCCTCCCCTTGAGTGCCCCCCCAAAAAAATCCAACAAAAATAGCCCACCCAAACCTCAGGGGTGATATTACAGCCCAGCCTCTCCGATGTTTCTGTCTCGAAGATGTCCCTATTTACAACCTTCCAGAACAGGCCTGGGTTCTTGGTGCGTGACGCGCGTTCCAAGTCCTCCCAGGCCTGCTCCTTAAGCTGCTGTTTTCTATCCTTCAAAACAGATTTATAATGAGCTCGCTCTCCACTCAGATGGGCCTTATCTCTCGGCTGTGCCTTTAGTGCTTTCTTCAGGGATTTCCTCGCCTCATAACATGGCTTACTAAACCATCCCCTCCGATGCTTAGAAATGGGCTTTACAGCTGTGGTCATACAATCTTTTATGGCTGCGTTAACACTGAGCACGTCATCCATTACATCCCCCGGTAAGGGGGATTCGGCCAAGAGGGTCCCTATTATCAGATTTAAATTTTGGCCCACCACCCTCCCCACTACTTGTGGAATGTTCCTGTCTCCTTCCCTGGTCTTTAATTCTCAAGGAAACCGGCCCTCCAGACACTGGTTTACATATATTCAAAGGGAGGTTTAAAAGAATCGTAATAGGATTATGGTCACTAAGTTGCTGCTCTACCACCTCACCATACATGACCATATTTTCCAAAGGTGGGGACACAAAAATGTAATCAATTGTTGACCCAGCCCCTCTCCCATCAAAAGTTGGGATCTGAAGTTCACCTGCCACTTGCCAATCGCATATATTCAACAGACCCATGCTCCGTAGTCCCTTAATCAGGGACCTTCCCTTCGCATCCTGTGTTCCCTCAGATACACATACCCTATGGCCCTGCTCAAAAGGGTTCACCACAGTACTATGTCCCCCTATCTTACATTAAAGTCCCCTGACACAACAGCACTGAATTCCATGCCACATACCTCCAATCTACACTTCAATGTCTGCAACACTGAAAAGAGGTTCCCAGTTTGGCATCTAGTATCCCATACAGCATTGCAAAAATGTACCAGAATGACATTAAACTTTTTTGGGAAGATGACCCATGTGATAAGGAGACCCCAGAAATTGCAGTTGATTTGGTATGCTCTAGCTATTTTGGAAGACTGAATCAGAGTAACTAGATCCCCTTCTGGGAGGCCTCAAAGTAGCCGCTCAGCCGGAACTGCAAACCTTTGGTATAAATCCGACACTACATGCCCCTCAGACCAAGTTTCCTGGAGTAAAATGAAATCAAAATCTACAATTAACTTTACCCATTGCCCAACTTGAAGCTTGGTATCATACCCTGCCACATTCCAAGAAATTAAACGAGACTGAGAAGTCTTCCCATCCTGACCTCCCAAACCCATGGTTACATTTGAGGACCTCAGTGGAGCCACAATGCCCCTATCTTCCAACCCCACTGAAATCCCCCATACATAGCGTCATTCGATCTCCTCCAAATTAGAATATGTGGTAAGTCTATTTTCTAATCCAATTGGCTGCGGTTCCACCTATGCATAACCGGACCTCCTAGCTCAGAACCCACCCATGGGCAAAGTATGCTTATAAAAAAAGCCCAGAGGGACCTTACCAATCTTTTCCTTCACCTGGGGGGCCAGACGTTGTGTCGAGAGAAACCGTTGGCCCAGACCTGGGATTCTACAATTCACAATAATACAATCCCCATTTCCTTCCTTTTCCCGAGGCCCAACCCACCCAATCCTTTTGATAAACAAAATTTGCTTAAAATCTTCACACACAAAATCACAATTCTTGCCCAACCAATGGCTTGTCTTGTTTTTTAGTTTATCCGTGGATTCGCTTGCTCCCAGCACTAAAGGGGAGACATTAGTAAGCACCACCACGTGGGGGGCACAATCTGGAGGGAGCTATAAACGGACAAGTGAAGGGCACTTATCCAAGTGCAAATTTTGTCCCCTCCTCTATTCTTGAGACATCACTGCCCTCTCCTTGGACCCCCTCCCGAGTTTCTCTCTGACTCCAGACCTGCCAATGTCCCTTGCAGCTGCAGACGGGTTAGCAAGAGCTAACTCTGTACACTTGTCAGGGATCCCTGAGTTGGAGTGGTACAGGGGCTGGCTGCTGCACATCTCTTTTCTGGAGTTACCCCTGGTAGAGATACCCCCTCATCTGTTGAACTTTGGCACACCGGATCCAGCTGGCTATACATTGCTGGAACTGTAACAGGCCCCCCCTACCACCCAGCAGGGAAACTGCTGCTTCCAGGGTCAGCTTCAAAGCGGCTTAGAACCATCATCCTGTGCTTATTGTGTACAGCAGCGTTGAAAATTGCACCATATACTGCCCCAGCGCATATAAGGTAATCAGTTTTTAAAAGATAAATAATTTGCATCAGCAATGTTAGCCTATGGGGGAAAAACAAGAATGCAGCCTAGCAGGTAAGCGTACAACTTACAAATCCAGTCTTCGGGGTTCTAGGTCAACACCAGGCAAGGTTCAAATCAGTGCCAAGAGTACACACACAATTGGCACAGGGGCGGCCGGGTGCAGAGGTCATATTCAAAGTCGGGCGCCCAATGTTTACTGGGGTGCATGAAGATACACTGCTCATGGTGAGTAAAGCAGTATCAGGGGTCAATCTCCTGGAGTCGAGGTCAGTACAAGGAGGGGGGCCACAAGGCAGCACCAGACTTACATCCTCAGTGGCACAGGGGCGACCGGGTGCAGTGTGCAAACACAGCATCGGTGCCCAATGTTAACTAATAGAGACTGGGGGTGACCAATGATGCGCTGCTCACAGGTGAGTAAAGCGGGTCAGGGGTCAATATCCTGGTGTTGAGTTAAGCACGCAGGGGCTACAAGGCAGCATTAGGCGCCCAATGCAAATCAGTGGGGTAGATCAATTGCGGAAAAAAGCTGCATGCTCGGATCAGGAGGCTGAACGAAGAAAACCCACAGCTGCCCAGGTAAGTTCTGATGCTAGGAGGCCTAGGGACACTGAGATTTGAGTAATGACATATATTTTTGTATGTCTAAATATTGACTTCAAAAACATTGTGGTACCAGGGTTGGATGCAAAATATGAGGGAATACAATATTGAGAAGGTAAGAGCCTATAGGTAAGTATATATTTACTATTCTCCAAACCACATTTTTGTATCTTGAAGATGTATATATGTATTATCAAATTACGTATATCTGAAGTTAACTAAAATAAACCTATACTTACCTATAAATGGCCTGATTCTCAAAGGTAAATCTACAGATTTGAATAAGTTTGTTTTTTTGCTGTGCACAAACTACACGTTTAATTTCACTAACAGTAATTATTGGACTGTGGAGAATCTGAACTCGTGGCGGAGACTCTGCACATATAAAGATTGGCCTGTCTGATATTTTTATTGCAGAGTTCTCTGTCCTGAATGTGGAGTCTCCACAGTGGTAAAATTACTAATAGTAAAGTTAAAATTGTACTTTGTGAATAGTAAACCTATGCAAAAGTATAGTTTTACCTTTGTGAATTAAGTATATTTTGGTGCTTAATATTTCGTCCACAATATTTTGGTAGCACAATAAATTGGAGTTGCTACCATGGCAAAATACTACATATGTAGGGCATCATCATGACCCTGACCGTCACCAGACCACCAGGATCACGGTAGGACTGCCGCCAAAGTCGCAGTCCGACTGTGACGTCATGACTGTGGCAGAGCCGCCACAGTCCAACCGCCGACACCGCAAAGCTGCCTGCAGCCTGGAGGTCCCGGCTGTTGTTATCCGCTAGGGCAGCGCTTGATTACGAGTCCCCATCAGCCAGCCTGTCCATGGCAGTTTACACCACCCTGGAAAGGCTGGCAGAATGGGGGACTCGGGGGGCCCATGCACTGCCCATGCACTTGGCATGGGCAGTGCAAGGACCCCCATGCACAGCCCGTCGCACATTCCACTGCCCGAATTACGGGTAGTGAAATGCTCAAAGGGTGCTGCTGAACCCTCAGTGCAGCCACATTGCAGCCAGCTCCATTAGGAGCCGGCTACAATGTTAAGGCCCTGTTCCCCGCTGGACCGGTGGGCGGGAACACTGTTTCCACCGGCCTGCCCAGCGGGGAACTCAAAATAGGGCCGGCGGGGTTCGGGCCTCACAGGCGGCATGATGGTGGTAAGATATTTGGCGAGTGGCCTCCCCTGCCCACCAAACTCGTAATGAGGCCCAAATTATGGTCTTGATTAGCTTATTTTAATTTCTGTTTTGAAGCCCAGGCCAGACGCAAACCATGCTCACGCTGAGTTTTATGGGTGTTTTATTACATACTGTTTTATTAATTTGATAAAATGTTTATTTTAATCTACCACAAATCTCTTCTATCTTTGAAAGTGTCTGAATCACATTTTGTTTTGGTTTGGGCTTCAGTTTCACACTTACAGCATGAGCTTGTCACCAGGAACGTAACCTTTAATGCTCTTGGAGTGTTTGTTGAGTGCATAGGCGGAAGCTGTGAAGTACACCAGTAGTACCCTAGCTATGACGTGATATGGGCTGAAAGGGGAAAGGAAGGAAAGGTGCCCCAATCTCCAAAGCCAACTTAAGCTGCCACTGGAGCAAAGTGACAATGTTGGTAGCACATCTGGGCGAGTGAGTAACACGGATGTGTGAGTTAATGAAGCCCGGGAATTAATTCTTCATTTAACAGCTGTGTTCATCTATATAAATTATGTGGAGAAGTACAGTTGTTTTTTGTTTTTATTGTAAAGGATGTTCGTATGTAGTTAGAGTAAAACTCTGTCACAGTATAAATTAATTTCATGTTTTAAGATAGATGGGCCCCAAAACAGCCTTAGAATTAAGATATGTGAGCTTAAACATAGATGCATTGCCAGAGCTGGGGCAGTGAGTTTGAAGGTGTCAGGACTGACATCCATTGGCAGAGCTTTGCAGGACTAAATGGTAGTGCCCATGGGCTAAGTGCTGCGGAGACCAGGGTAGAAATGTATTTTAAGTGCAGTTTAATTGAGGCTCGAGGTAGAAGTGCATTGAAAGAGCTGTACACGGGTTCCAGGGATCTAGGTGCACTAGCTGGTAGCTTTTATGTGGAGCATTGGATGACAGTGATGGATAAGCAAAGCTCTACAGGAGTGGTATGCGCGTGCAGACAGAGACCTGGTGTTTGGGGCTCCGAGTCCCAAGGAGCTGCGAGGAGGGGCCCTCATACCCAGAGCACTATTAAGCGCGATCACCACTTTGCCGCGCGGGGCGTGCGTAGGCCGCACCCGGGCGAAGCCTGGGTCCGTCCTTCGCCCGCCATCGACCGAAAGAGGCCTGGCTGGGCCACCCCTTTTTAATCCTGCTTGGTGGGTGAGTGCTCCTGATATTTTCCTGCCCTCCATTAGTCATCTGCCCCAAAGCTTAACTGTTATATAGCTGCCTCTCCAAAAAAAAAAAAATCAGTACTTTTAGTATCCCATTGTCTTATTGTTTTATTGTGATTGCTGCCGGCTGGCTCCTTTCTAGATAAGCCTCCCTTGATATATTGTGAGGATGGGCAAAAGGAGGGTCCTTCAAAGTGTGGACCAGGCTGGTGGAGGGTAGGGAAACACTAATACAACTTTGGACTCTTTCCTTGCCAGAGCTGTTGGGGTGGTCACCAAAGAGATTGATTTGGCGGAGAGGAGGCTTTCTCTGGAGATGAGTGACTGGTGCCAAATCTCCACTGAAAGTGAGGCTCTGGGGTTGCTGGACGATTAGGTGGGTCCCTCATGAAAAGTGCAAGAAGCTGTGTCTAAACATTTGCTCCCTGAGGAGATGGGGGGCAAATAGTTTGACTGGGACTTTAAGGAAAAGTAAGAGGTTTTTGAGGAGGTCCCCTCCAGCTTCCCCTTTGGAGAGTAGCAGTCCCCCCCGAAAAAGAAAAAGGCACAGACGAAAGTTGGGAGTAGATTTAAACCACGTATGTCAGTAATTTTGAATCCTATAGGCTTGACGGATGGTATTAATCTCATACAGCCTCTGGGTTGGGATGCAAATAGCTTACTGATGAAGTTTAAGGAGATGGTCGAGGCAAGTCTGGCCCCGGTCCAGGAGAAACTGCGGATGCTTGAGAAAGCAGTTTCCAGGATATATTGGCAGGAAAGGCCTAGTCCAATGATAGCTGAAGGTGGCCCGGACTCTAGACATCAAATTCAACCACCAGAGAGGGCGTCTCCTTGTGAGGGTCATTCCAGGAAACCGGATGGAGCCATATCAGAAGTTGTAAAACTTGTTAAGTCAGGGGCTCATGGTTTTTCTGTGGAGGCTGCCTCTCCCTTGATCGGCCGTTCCGATTTGCCAAGAAGAGCAGGAGGGAAAAATAGGTTATGAGGTGGAAAGCTATCAGAAAGTGGGCCTATGGAAGTACAAGTTTTGTATCTGGAAAAAAATCCTCCGCTTGTCTGTTTGGAGCTCCCACCGGCTTGTGCCCCCTATGTGGTGCTACTGATAGATGTCCCAGCTCTTGATCCATGTATTAGTGAATCTACGGATCAACTAAAAAACAAAACTGGTCATTGGTTGAGCACAAATTGTGACTTTGTTTGTAACGATCTTAGTGATATTCTCTTTGTTAGAAGAATTGATTGGGTCGGGCCGCGAGCGAAAGTGGGAAACGGGGATTGTATTATTATAAATTGTAGGTATCCTGGTCTGTCCCAGCGACTCCGTTCTACACAAAGTTTGGTTTCCCAGAGAAAGGGCAAAATTGGCATGGTCCATTTGAGTTTTTTTTATGTTCATATACGACAGCCTGATGAATCTGGTGAGATCTTGTCTGGGAATCTTAAGAATTTACATCAAGGTCAAGACGTTGCACAGAGAATTAGTATGAGGAATGATGTCACCAGTACCCTGGATTTGGAGGGGGTGGATTGACGCTATGTAGAGAAATACAATGAGCGCTTAGCAGATCGCTCAAATACTACCATGATCATGGAGGTACAGGGTGGAAAGTCTACAGATTGTGGTCCTATTTCTTGGAATGTAGCTGGGTATAACGCTATGCTATTAGACCATGAATGGAATAGGTGCCTGGCTCAGTTTGATTTCATTCTGTTGCAAGAAACCTGGTCGGATGGGCAAGCTGTCTGGGATGGCTATCATAGGTTTGCAGTCCTGGCTATTCGGCCCCAAGGGGGCCGCCCCAAAGGGGGCTTAATTACTTTGATTCGATTTTCTAAAACAGCGAGAGCGTTTCAAATCAATTGTAACCATCAGGTTATACTGATTGTGTGGGTGGTTTTTCCTAACAAATGTAATGTTTTATTGGTAAATTTTTATAATGCCGTTTAGGACTCTGGGTGTCAAATTAGTGTCCTCTTTTCAGTTCTCCAGACACTGAGGTGCAGAATGGAGGAGGTTGGTGTGGATTTCTGTGCTGTTGTGGCAGGAGATTTTAATGCGAAGATAGGGCAGTATAGTACAGTGGTGATTCCTTTTGATGTAGATCAGGAGGTATATATAGCCGATGGATCACAGGACCCCAGGGGCAGAAGCTTGATCAAGGGCTAACGTAGTTTGGACCTTATGAACTTCTGCGATATTGAAGCTGCGGGTACTTATCAGGTTCCAACTTTTGTAGGTAGGGGGGTAGGCACAACAATTGATTATATTTTTGTTTCTCCATCTTTAAAGAATTTGGTTAAGCATGGGGAGCTGGGTGAGAAGTATTTTAGTGATCATCACCCCCTCACGGTCCATTTTAGCTTCCCAGAGATTTTACATAAAACAGGAAGGGGAGGGCCAGTTTCTGTAAAGACAAAGGATCAGGGTAAGAGACTTGGCTGGAGGCAGGTAAATATCCAGCAAGTAGCAGAAAGGGTGGTGGGTGAAAACCTAACTCTGTTCACGGGTACGCTTCTGGCAGAAACCCCAAGCCCAGTGGAGGTTATGGATGCTATGCTTAGAGTGAACAAAGTTTTAAAAGATTGTCTAACAGTAGCCGCTCACTCTTCTAGAAAGATTAAGGGTGGTTGGTTTAGTAAGCCCTGTTATGAGGCTAAGGATTTTTTGAGGAAGGCCTTAAAAGAGCACCCTAGTGATAAGGCCCGTGTTAGAGTAGCTAGGGCTCAGTATAAATCTGTTCTGAGGGCAAGGAAGTTTAAGTTAAAGATAAAGGAGCTAGCCTGGGAGAGGCTAGAATGGGCAGTAGAGTGCAAAAACTCTGGCCTGTTTTGGAAGGTTGTTAATAGGGATCCCATTGAATCAGAAACATCTGAGGGCCAGGGCTGCAATATTGCCTCCGAGCCTTGAGTTAACCATTTTTGTAGCATTTTTCAGGGGAGTCCTTTAGGAGGGAATGGGGAGAAAAAATATGTAGGCCACCCCAATTTAGCTATTAGATTTACACTCGAGGAGGTTAAGGAGGCGCTGCTTGACAATGCTGGTAATAAAGCTCCTGGCCCAGACTCTATCCCAATGGATCTTTACAAATCTTGCCCTCAGCTATGGGTGCCAGTCTTGTTAAATGTCCTCAATGCCGCAGTGAGTGTGGGTATCCCAGATACCTGTAAAGCGGTCTGTATTATTCATGTCTATAAAAAAGGGGATCGCAATGAACCCAAGTCATATCGTCCAATTTCTCTTCTTTATTCTTCGACCAAAATTTTGGGTCGGATTATTTTGAGGCGTATTGAGGCTTGGATGGACGAAAATGCAATTATAAGCCAGGTACAATATGGTTTTAGGGAAGGACTTGGTACCCAGGATCAGTGCCTAAATTTGCTGATGGTAATTGGGAAATATACTCAAGCTGAGAAAGGCACTTTAAATCTAGCATTTATGGATCTCAGCTGTGCCTTTGATAAGGTCAATCGGTCTAAGCTGTGGGAGAAGCTTACCCGGCTGGGAATGGATCCCTCAATTGTGGAGTTGCTTCAGTACATCCATTTAGGAATGTATGCTAATGTGAGGGTTGGGGTAAATGGAGAATGCTAGGATGCTTTTGAGCTTGGCAGGGGGGTGCACCAGGGATGTGTCCTGGCTCCTACCCTTTTTCTTCTGTACACAAATGGCATGTTCGACTTTTTGGCGGAGCGCTGTAAGGATGCCCCTAAAATTAATGGAAAGAACGTCCCGGTTTTGATTCATACAGATGACGCAGTACTTATGGCTCGCACTATGAATGGCCTTCGAGAGGCGGTCAGAGCTTATTAAATTTTTATGAAAGCCCTGGATTTAGAGATAAATTGCAATAAATCACACTTTATGGTGTATGGGAAACCACTCAGTAGGGTGGGGGGGCTGAAGATCAATGAGCAAGTGATCAGTAAGGTCCAGGAATTTCCCTATTTAGGGATACATTTCGAAGATAAGGGTTCCTGGAAATCTTGTATTGCCAGGAGAGGGGCACTTTTTTATGCAACTGTAGGTGTCACTTTTGAGTTTGCTGCCAGGCTGGGTAATAAACCTGTTAATGCCCTGCTTGAAATATATAGGCGAAAGTGGCTCCCAGTTTTCCTGTATGGGGCGTCATTGTGGGCACACAGAGAAAATAGGGCCCCTGCTATTGAGGAAAATTGTTTCTGTAGGAAGTTGTTAGGAGTTGGTCAAAATGTTTCCAGCTTCTGCTTGCATGCCGAATTGACCCTAGATTTTATAGAAGATACCATTAAGATTGCTCCCCTTATGTTTTGGATCTCTACTTGGACGAATGAGTTTGTCGCTTTTAATAGAGAGATTCTGCAGGATTATCTGGCAAGTGAGCTTGTGAAGGATATTCCCTGGCTGATGTATATTAGAAAAGTGTCTTCCATATTGGGGCGGACAACTATTTATGAGGCTCCAGAGAGTCTCACCAAATCTGACAAATGCTAGGCTAAAGAGAATTTTTCCAAAATGTTGGGGGCTAAGAGGGAGGCGGAGGAACTAAGGAAAAAATCAGTTAGGGATTTTATAATGCTAAAGATGGGGGTGGGTCCTGAGGCTTATCTCTTGGAGATAAGAAATGTGAGGGAAAGGACTCTTATCTTGCGATTCCGTTTTGGGGTCAGTTTGATGAAAAAGCTATAGAACCATGCCCCTGTGATGGAGTGTCTTTACAGACTTTAATTCATTTTACTCTGTGTTGTGGTTTTTATGCCCCCTTTAGGTGTCGGTATTTACTCCCCCATACTGAAGGATAGGGGTTTTGTGCAATACCGCCCAGCCTTCCTGTGGCTGCATATGGCCTCTGATGCGTTGGTGTGGCTGGGGTGGGGTCTTTTTTAAAGGGAGCTATAACTTGGCGGAATAATATAGAGACTTTTTCAATTGAGTCTTAATCTGTAATTTTATTGCTATACTTTATATTTTTAGCAAATTTTGAAATTTAATTTTTTTATGTTTAAAATGGCTAATAGGACTTTGAAACTGGTTTAATGAACTGTTCTTAATATTCTGTTTTAAGTATATTATGGGTCAGGTAGGTGTAGGAATGTTTATTTTGGACAATGATTTTTGAGAGTGTATTGTATTTTGTTGTTTGTTTTATTTGTATGGTTGATAATTTTCACACGAATAAAGAGAATATATATATATATAGTTTAAAGGTGTCAGGACTGAAATCCATTGGCAGAGATTTGCAGGACTAAATGCTAGTGCCCATGGGCTAAGTGCTGCGGAGACCAGGGTAGAAATGTATTTTAAGTGCAGTTTAATTGAGTCTCGTGGTGGAAGTGCATTGGTAGAGCTGTTCACCGGTTCCAGGGATCTAGGTGCACTAGCTGGTAGATTTTATGTGGAGCATTGGATGACAGTGATGGATAAGCAGAGCTCTACAGGAGTGATGATGGACATGTTTTGGAAGAGCTGTCTGCTTGCTGAAGATAAACATACCTTGATGTAGATGTTATTAGTGTGGAAGTAGCCATTTTATAATACATTCACCAAAATTGTATTCCTGACGGACAGAAAATGCATGCATTGAGGTCAGAGGAACATTCTATACCCATTCATATTTATTGTTTCACTATTTCAGGGTCTCCTGTGTGTTTCTGTATCACCACAAATGTCTGCAGCCACAATCTTGGATACTTTGGAAAGAGAGAAAGTGGGGACAGGAAACTAGATTTGGAGAATGTCCTGGAAAATCTTCAAATTAAGCTTAAGAATGTGACAAGCAGAACTCATTGTTGGCGTTGAGATAATAATACAGTATTGTATGGTTATTTGGCTAATAAATCTTGTGTAGTCATTTATGCAATTTGCTGGCATAATATTTCTCTTGGGTGCTGTGGAGGACCACAGAGTGTTGTAGTAGGCCCTTATGCCCCTTTCAGAGATATTTATAAACATTTTACACTTTTTTAATTGGGAAACGTTGCTGTAAAATCACAATTTGCATATTCTAACTCTATTTTTTCCAGTTATGTCCCAGGATTCACAGGAGAGAGCCCCACTTCAGAACACCCGTACAGAGGTGTGTGTTTGCACACTAAGGGCTACATGTACGAAGCTGAACAATTGCGAGTCAGAAATAGCGACTCAATGCGAATCGCTATTTCCGACTCGCAAAACGTGATGTAAGTAGAAATCGCAATTCCATTTTGCGATTCGGTGCGAAGTCGCATCGCAATTGCAAATTGCACATGGGTGTGGCCCGGAGTCGCAAATTGCGACTGTGTCGCAATTTGCGTGCGGGTGCCAAAAAAAAATAAAGGAAGACAACACACTTCCTGGTTGTGAATGATGACATCAGAACCAGGAAGTACACCCCATGGACCTGGTAGGAGTCTACCCAGCACAGACAGCAGAGGCACACCAAGCTGGGAGGAGCAACTGCAGCCTTGTCAACTCAGACCAAGGAGACACCCACTGCAGGGAGGAAGAGAACACTGAAATTCTCTGAAAAAGAGCTGGAGGTCCTGGCTGAGGAGTGCTGCCTGCACCATGAGGTACTGTTTGGCAAGGTAGCAATGAGTGTGCCTGACACACAGAAGAAGAAGATCTGGCTGGACATTCAGAGTAAGATCAATGCGATTGGAGTCAGTCATCGCACCATTGATGAGGTCCGCAAAAGGTGGTACGACCTCAGGTCCAGGACCAAAGAAAGGGTGGAAGAGCAGATGAGGGAGGCGCACAGAACTGGTGGAGGACCATCCACAGTACCACCTCCTACAGCCAGAGCATGGTGGAGACACCACTGGAGCCGGAGGCTGTCGTAGGAATTGGGGACCTGGACAGTTCAGCACCGGGAACATCCAAAAGTAAGTAGCAAAACTTACTTATTTACACCATTCAATGCACCATGCACACAACCACACTACACAAAAGCATGCATCATCCAAATTTGTTCCATGCCTATATTGCAACCTACAGAACAATGCATTATGGGCAATGTAGTACAGTAGTCCAACTTTTGAGAAATATTTATTTTGATACACCACACATCTGAGAGGCACTGACAGTGTATCCCCTGTGTCCCACAGGTCTCCCCCAAGTACCCACTGATGACCCTAGTGTGTAGGGAGATGAATCTGCCACCATCACATCAGACGAGGCGGCCAGTGTTTCTGCAGGGGAGTGCATGACCACACCACTTGTCCACCATGCATGTGAGATCACCGAGGAGACAGATGTGGACACTGAGACAGGCAACCTGACACCGAGGCCACAGATGAGTGTGAGTCAGACACAGATCAGCTGGGTCTGTGCGGAGACGGCGACGTCAAACACAGTCAGCAGGTGAGGAGGACGTCACAGGTGAACAATTCCTAGGACTGGAGGCAAAATAAACATATGCGGTTGATGAACAGGAACCTGCACAGACTGCAACAGACCCTCTCACAGGGAGTTGCCAATGTTGACACACAATTCACCACCATGAACAACAACATGGCAAATCTCACCGCCATCAATGACATGTGCAGGGAAATGGTACTGGATAAGGCCCATGCAAGACGCAGAGAGCGCAACACTGCTGACCGTTTGGACCAGCTCAGTCAGTCGATTGGCCACCTCGCAACCACAACTACCTGCCTGTCAATGCGCATTGTTACGCTACAGCTGGAACTTGGGCATTTTGCCGGAGATGTAGCAAGGGGACTAGGGCGCATAAGTCATGCAGTGGACCTAATATAGACCACCCAGTCAGCAAGGGGGATTGGTGATACCCCTCAGGATAGTGAGGACATCTCCAGCGTGAGCAGCGTTTCTGCCTCAGATGCAGTCTCTAGGGCATACAGGAGTGCCCCTCCACTATTGTGCAGGCATCAAAAATGTGACTTCAACATGCCAAGGGTCCTCTCAGTGACGGTTCTGGTTCGCCGATGTCCAATGTTGTTGTGCCTCTCATTCTGATTGGCAGGTGTTAGGTATGGTGTGAGTATCCATGGCCTCAGAGCATCTGTACTGTCACCTTTGGAACAAACCAGCAGATATGAGCATGGCTTCACATGGTTGTGCAGTGACAGGTATTTATGACATTGGTTTGTACTACACAGTACCTAATAAATATTCTTCACCAAAGCCCCCACATTCTAGGTGTTGGTGTATCCCACTGTGCCTGAATTTGTATGCATCATGTGTGCTCCCTGGAAATGTTGACACTATATCAGTTATTACATTATGGGCATCACATATCACCTGGATGTTGAGTGAGTGAGTACATTTCCTATTGCGGAACACATATTCCAGATTTGCAGGTGGGCAAATGGGTATATGTGTCCCGTCCACAAACCCTATTACATGGGGAAAGTTTGCAATTCTGTAGAAGTCCAATTTGGTGTTGTGTATTTCCTCCTCATTCCTGGGAAGGTATATGTATCTGGACATGTGTGCGAGTATGGCATCTAAGAACTGTCTAAAGAATCGTGACAGGGCACTTTGGGACACCCCACCAGCAACAGCAATCCCCCCTGTTAGCTGCCCGAGGCCAAGAGGTGCAGTGAGCAGAGCACTTGCATATGTGTGGGGATGGAGCAGCTGCGCAAGGTCTGGCGTTCTAGCTGAGGTTTCAGCAGTTCAGTAATCTCTAAGATAACTGTGCTGCTCAGTCTGTATTTGTCATATATTTCCTCCTCAGTTTGTTGAAATATGGTCTGCCTGCATATCCTCTCCTGTCTCTGCCTCCTCCTTCTCTGCATGGAGGAGGAGAGTCCAGGCTGCCCAGAAATCACATAGAGTGCAACCATTTTGGGAAACCCAGATGCCTTCTGGGTCTGCTTTTATACTTTGGTTCTGGTTATCACCTGTTTGGAATCAGTGCTAATCTGGGTGTGCAAATGGACTTTTTGCAACTATTCGCAATTTGCGACTACCTTGTACATGCGGTTTGCGATTCGCAAATTGCGATTTCTTAATTGCGAGTCGCAATCTCAAATCGCAAATTTTGCAAGCCGGTAATTGGTCGCATCGATATTTGGGACTCTGAAATGGCATTGGAACATACCATTTCACTTTTTGCACGGTCGCAAATAGCGCTGCGACTCACAAAACTTTCGTACATGTAGCCCTAAAATCTTTTGGCACTGTTTACGATTGCCATAATATTTTACAGTACTGCTTTTACTTACAAGCCCAGCCCTCTAGTCCAATTACGACTTAATAATAAAACAGTAACCCAACTTGTATTACATTTTTCAGCTTTTTTTTATTCCTTTAATTGCAATTACATATGCCACAGTGCAGGCAGGCACCATATGGCCCCAAAAGAGGTGGCTAAGGGCATTTTCTGTTCTACTATAGCTTTGCAAAGTGGGCCAAGTGCATTCCCAGCTGCACATGACTCAGGATAGTGAGGACAAGCAGTCAAAGGTTTTTCACTGAGGTAGTGTGAGGAGTAAAAGCTCAGAACCCAACATTCAGCTAGTCGGTAGACACAAAAAGGTATTACCCAGCCCAGTGCTTATGTTTCGGTTAAAAGAAGGTATTTTAATAACACATGCTAATGTAATACTACACACCACCGATAGGAGCTTCAGATACATGGATGCAATGATGTTTGCAACCATCTGTGAGGCCCTGCACCCTTCAATACCCTCCCCTGCTAACAGAGTTCTACAGCATCTTTAATTCCTTGTGGTAATAAGGGACAAGGCACTGGTTAGACACAGGTACAGGTCACTGAAAGCCCCCCAAAGTATATATGCACACATAGTTCAGTATGCTTTCACTTCTTTAAGGTCACCCGATGAAAGTTTTTAGATCGTATTGTAGCCCTTGGTCTGCCTCCTCAGCCTTTCATTGCACTTTAAGTTTTAGGTCCTGCGGTTGCAAATTGAGTTGTGTTGGATGGAATTGTGCACCAGTCCTGCTCCAACCAAGAGTCCTTCTTGAACTTTGGGAAACACAGCTGCAGCCTCACTCTGATCTTGGTGGCTGGGTAATATCAACATGGCAGAGCACTCTTCGGCACTTAACTTCTGCAGTAGCGGCTCCCCAGACCTGGTGCAGATGGGGTGCTGAGACAGCGATTGTGGTCTCTAGCCCGACCGTGACTATGTGGGTGTCTTTGGCAGTTGCGACCGTCAGGCTGATCAGGTCTCCCACCTCAATAACTACTTCAAAGTCAGCAACAGCAGTTTCAGAGCAGGCTGTTGATCATACTTGATGCTTCACATTTTAAATTCTTGGTGCGTGGACACAAACCACTCAGGTAGACTGGGTACATCACCTCACAATGGTTACTTCTGGCTTCACACCCTCGTAGTGGCTTGCTTTCTCTGGTTGTTCTCCACACCAGGAAAGCAGTGAGATTTCTCCTTCTAAACAATCCCTCCTCCTACACTCCTTCCCTCTTCCAGGAGACAGGAAGACTCCTAGGCTCTAGGCAGATACTCAACTCCCCCAGGAGAAAACGCTAACCTCAGGTGATGTCCCCTCATGCCCATAAGGCTGCCTTTCATGCCACTAGCACTGATAACTGCAATCTGAGTACTGTGCGGAGTACACCCTTCCTTGGTTGTGAAGAATATGGAACTGGAACAGAATGGGGTGGTTTGGATCTCACTTGTATACTTATTTTCTGGACATGGGATGAGGATCCACTCTGTAAGGTTTCAGAGCCAGTTTGGATTTATTCAGTCTCAGATGTCATTTTCTGGCTGTTTCTCAGGCAGAGACTTTGTGTAATATGATGACTTTCACAACAGGTAGGCATAATGGTGGCTGCAAGCAGGAGTATTCTAAACAAGGGCACAATGAAGCATGAGATCTCTGCATCTGGCCATCATCAGCCTTTCTGCGCAGTATTCAGGGACAGAAAAAAGGCATGCACTACATAGAAACTTGCTTAGCTTGATTCATAGAAACTGCAGTCCAACCCTTACTGCTATCATCCACCAAACTGCAGTTCTCAGACAGAGCTAATGGGCAGCCTTTTCCTAAGAAGGCTAACAAGGTCCTCATTAGATTTCTAAGGGTGGTCCTGTCTCCATCCTACCTCGCCTAAGCCTCTGAGTCACCACTGTTGAACCCCAGGTATGCAGTACATACACTTTCATTCTCTGGTCGCTGTATACACCCTCCAGGCAGAACCACGTACCATCCAAAATGGATCCCACTGGTCCCAAAGTCCTACTACCATACATGTGCTACTTACCTAATGCACATACATGCACTTAAAAAGAACACACCATGTCAGTACAAGAACCTGGCCCTAACATAACAGCAGTAGTTTACAGGAGACTAGAAAAGACAAAAAGGTCTGGTCACATGAGTGATTCACAGAATATCAGTAAACTGCCACCACTGCTTTATGTATCTCACCCGAGGCATGGACAGTAGTCCTATGCCTGCTGTGTTGGTACTTTTTGTGTTCCCTCTCATGTCACAGAAGAGGTTCTGAAACTTGCATTACCAAGAACAAGCCTCGTACTCTGCACACTTGCTATATGAGCATTATGCTAGGTCCAAATAAAAAGAATACTACTGTCCTATGCAGTCGGGCATTCCAAACGGGGTACGTGCTGGGAGACATTCCCAGATAAACAGATGTCAGCATTTTTTACAGGACTGCTTTTTCCCTAGCCCAGCCCTGCAAACCACTTTACAAGATGGTTAGTAAACAGTGACACGAGTTTTATTAAACATTTCAGCTTTCGCTTATTTCTTCAAAATAAAGAGAATTTTAAAATGAGCTACTGTAATCACAATGAAGGTCTAGCCTTTCCTAAGTTACTGGGTCCCCCTTTTGGTTACATATTACAATTAAAGCTCAGTCCTCTCTAAATCTTTGTTTTTCAATTCCTGCACTTCTGGGCAAATTTACTAAATTATAGCCCAATGCAGTGCAGCAACCAAAATTGATGCACTGTTTTGCGTCAGGAAGAGACAGCAGTGCAGAACCATATTTACTAAAATGGTCTTTCTGCTCCCTTGTACTGGCATACAATTAAGCTGCTTAGTGGTGACACACACACACATACTCACTCCCACTCACGCACTCACTTCTGCGTACTCACACACACCTATGTATATAACACACACACACATATATATATATATATATATATATATATATATATATATATATATATATATATATATATATATATATATATATATATTTTCGATGGCATGTGTAGCTGCAGATACACATGCTGTGGACTGTTCCTGCCATCTAGTGTTGGGCTCGGAGTGTTACAAGTTGTTTTTCTTCGAAGAAGTCTTTTCGAGTCATGGGACTGAGTGACTCCTCGCTTTCGGTTCCATTGCGCATGGGCATCGACTCCATCTTGGATTGTTTTCTTTCCGCCATCGGGTTCGGATGTGTTCCTCTTCGCTCCGTAATTCGAATTGGGAAAACTTAGAAAATCATCTAAATTTGTCGGTATTGTTTGCGTTCGGGACCGGTTTAGTATCATCACATCGGCACCGACAACAAGACCACTTCGGCGGCCCTTCGGGGCTTACGCACTTAACCAAGGCCTGGTCGGCCCGACCACACCCGTCGTCGAAGACTAATGGACCGGACCCCCTTCCGTTTCTGTCCGAAGTGTCACGCCAAGTATCCTTACACAGACCAGCATAGGGTCTGTAACCTGTGTTTATCACCTTAACACAGAGAGGATACTTGTGAGGCCTGCAGAGAGTTTCGATCCAAGAGGACCTTAAGAGATCAATTCGCAAGACGGTTACAGATGGCGGCGAAGCAGACACAACATCTCGGTGTCGAAGAAGAAGAAATGTGAATATCCATTCAGGGTTCGGACTCTGATGAATCTGACGGAGATCGACCACCGACGGCGGCGCAAAAAGTGAGTACACCTGCCCAGTCCCACAGCCAAGGTCAGGTCAAAAAACAAAAGGCCTCGGGGACGCCACTGCCGGAAGGCCATGGTTCGACCCACAGAAAAGATGGTGACCAAGTAACATCGGCACCGAAAAAGGCCAAAATATTGCCGAAGACTTCCGACTCGGGTCGAGAAACCGGCACCGAAAAGAGTCGGCATTGAATAATCGAGTCGAGCAAACCTTGAAAAAGCCTATTGGAACCGAGACCGACCATTTCCATTGGGGTTTTGGTACCGAAAAAAACAGCTTCGGAGCCGAAAAAGACTTCCTACACGGAAGAGCAGGGGCTCTCTGTACAGCTCAAAGAAAGACACAGATTTGAGCAGGAACTGGATTTAGAAGAACATGACCAAACCCAACAAAGGTTAGAAATCCAGAAGGACACAGGGAAGATACAAACCATCCCTCCGCTCAAGTCCAAAAAAAAACTGTTTTTTCATGAGACTGAGATGCAACCAAAAGCCAAAGTGGTTAGAGAACGGTCACCACCCCCACATTTCTCACCACAACCGTCCCCACTTCAATCACCACAGTTGTCACCAGTGGGTACACCAATGGCACAGTCACCCACACATATTGGGATGACTCAAGACGATGCGGACCCCTGGGATCTATACGACCCACCAGTCTCGGAAAACAGCTAAGAGTGTTATCCAACAAAACCTTCACCGCCAGAGGACAGTACGTCCTACACGCAGGTACTGGCCAGAGCAGCAACATTTCACAACGTAACAATGCACTCAGAACCGGTGGAGAATGACTTCCTGTTTAACACTCTGGCATCCACGCATGCATCGTACCAAAGTCTGCCAATGTTACCGGGCATGCTTAAACACGCACAGCAGGTTTTCCAGGAACCAGTAAAAGGGAGAGCCATCACGCCAAGGGTCGAAATGAAATATAAACCGCCCTGTCAGACCCTGTGTTTATTACACAACAGCCCCCTCCGGACTCGGTGGTTGTGGCAGCTGCAAGAAAAAGGGCAAATTCACAGTCATCAGGGGATGCGCCACCCCCTGATAAGGAAAGTCGTAAATTCCACGCGGCAGGGAAAAGAGTGGCATTGCAAGCAGCCAATCAGTGGCGAATTGCCAACTCACAAGCCCTCCTTGCCTGCTACGACCGAGCACACTGGGACGAGATGCAAGGCATCATCCAGCACCTACCCAAAGAGCATCAAAAACGTGCCCAGCAAGTGGTTGAAGAAGGACAGGCCATATCAAACAGCCAGATCCGCTCGGCACTAGACTCTGCTGATACAGCGGCACGGACTGTGAATACAGCAGTAACAATTAGAAGGCATGCATGGCTGCGAAGTTCTGGGTTTAAACCAGAGATACAGCAGGCGGTATTGAATATGCCGTTTATTCAACATCAGCTATTCGGGCCGGAAGTGGATACCGCAGTAAAAAAAATCAAAAAGGACACGGACACGGCCAAAGCCATGGGCGCGCTCTACTCCTCTCAATACAGGGGAACATTTAGGAAACCACAGTTTAGGGGAGGGTTTAGACAGCAACCCTCAGAACCATCCACCTCCCAAGCAAAACCCACTTACCAGTCTCATTACCAGAGAGGGGGGTTTTGTGGTTTCTACAGAGGACAGTTCCCAAGAGGAAAAGGGAAATTCCAGCCGGCCAAGCAAACCCCTGTTTGCAAGCAGTGACTTCAATGTCACACTTCCCCAGCACATATCACCAGTGGGGGGGAGATTAACAAAATACCACCACAATTGGACACATATTACCACGGACACGTGGGTTCTATCAATTATCCAACATGGTTACTGCATAGAGTTGACAAGATTCCCTCCAGATGTTCCCCCAAGAACGCACAGAATGTCAATACAACACTTAGACCTATTACAAATAGAGGTCCAAGCACTAGTAGCAAAAGAAGCCATAGAACTAGTACCTTATCACCAGAAAGGAACAGGGGTTTACCCCCTGTATTTCCTTATCCCAAAGAAAGACAAAACGTTAAGGCCTATCTTAGATCTCAGAACACTGAACCTCTTCATCAAATCAGATCATTTCCACATGGTAACACTACAGGACGTAGTCCCCTTACTAAAACAAGGGGAATACATGGCAACACTGTATCTAAAAGATGCGTATTTTCACATACCCATCCATCCATCTCACAGGAAATAACTCAGGTTTGTAATACAAGGCAAACATTACCAATTCAAAGTGTTGCCATTCGGAATAACAACGTCCCCCAGGGTATTTACAAAATGCCTAGCTGTAGTAGCAGCTCATATAAGGAGACATCACATGCACGTATTCCCATATCTAGACGATTGGCTAATAAAAGCCAACCCTCAACAACAATGTCAGATGCACACACAATATGTAATAGATACTCTGCACAAACTAGGGTTTTCTATGAATTACCAAAAATCACATTTACAACCATCCCAAATACAGCAATACTTGGGAGCAACACTCAACACACAAAGAGCAATTGCCACTCCAAGTCCACAAAGAGTTCAGTCGTTTCAAAATATAAGATCAAGCATGCAACCAAACCAACAATACACGGTCAGGTTTGTGATGAAACTACTAGGCATGATGTCCTCATGCATAGCTATTGTCCCAAACGCAAGACTACACATGTGGCCCTTACAACAGGGCCTAGCAAAACAATGGACGCAAGCACAGGGTCAACTCCAAGATCTAGTGTTGATAGACCGCCAAACACACTCTTCACTTCAATGGTGGAACCATGTAAATTTAAACAAGGGGCGGCCTTTTCAAGACCCAGTGCCTCACGCCATTATCACAACAGACGCCTCCATGATTGGGTGGGGAGCACACCTCAACAATCATAGCATACAAGGTCAATGGGACAGTCAACAAAAACAACTTCACATAAATGACTTAGAACTGCTAGCAGTCTTTCTAGCATTAAAAGCCTTTCAGCCCCTTCTAGCCCACAAACACATTCTTGTCAAGACAGACAATATGACAACAATGTATTATTTAAACAAACGGGGGGACGCACTCGTCACAGCCGTGTATACTAGCACAAAAAAATTGGCATTGGGCAATTCACAACAACATTCGCCTGATAGCACAATATATACCAGGCATTCACAATCAGTTAGCCGACAATCCCCAGCAGACTCACGAGTGGGAAATACATTCCCAGATTCTACATGATCACTTCTACCGCTGGGGGACACCAAACATAGATCTGTTTGCAACAAAAGAAAATGCAAAATGCCAAAACTTCGCATCCAAATACCCACACCCTCAGTCCAAGGGCAACGCTCTATGGATCAGCTGGTCAGGGATATTTGCTTACGCTTTTCCCCCTCTCCCGCTCATTCCTTTTCTGGTCAACAAACTGAGTCAAAAGAAACTCAAACTAATACTCATAGCACCAACGTGGGCTCGCCAACCGTGGTATACCACACAGTTGGACTTCTCGGTAGTACCGCACATCAAACTACCAAACAGACCAGATCTGTTAACACAACACAAACAACAGATTAGACACCCGAATCCAGCATCGCTCAACCTAGCAATCTGGCTCCTGAAGTCTTAGAATTCGGATATCTAAATCTCTCAAAAGAGTGTATGGAGGTCTTTAAACAAGCAAGAAAACCCACAACAAGGCATTGTTATGCTAATAAATGGAAAAGGTTTGTTTTCTACTGCCAGGCTAATCAAATTATGCCGCTAAACGCCTCCATACAAAACATTGTAAGTTATTTAGTACACTTACAAAAATCAAATCTAGCTTTTTCTTCCATTAAAATCCATCTCACTGCAATATCTGCTTATCTGTAGATTAAACATACAAAATCGCTTTTTAGAATCCCAGTTATTAAAGCCTTTATGGAAGGACTAAAAAGAATCATACCCCCAAGGACACCACCTGTACCTTCGTGGAATCTTAATATTGTGCTAACACGACTCATGGGTCCACCATTTGAATCCATACGTTCTTGTCAAATCCAATTCTTAAGTTGGAAAGTAGCCTTTCTAATAGCCATCACTTCACTGCGAAGAGTTAGCAAAATACAAGCATTTACTATCCAAGAACCCTTTATACAAATACATAAACATAAAGTGGTTCTCTGTACAAATCCACAATTTTTACCAAAAGTCATATCACCGTTTCATCTAAACCAAACTGTTGAACTCCCAGGCTTCTTTCCACAACCAGACTCAGTAGCAGAAAGAGCATTACATACATTAGACATAAAAAGAGCGCTAATGTATTACATTGATAGAACAAAACAATTTCGTAAAACAAAACATTTGTTCGTAGCTTTCCAAAAACCCCATGCAGGTAACCCTATATCCAAACAGGGCATTGCCAGATGGATAGTCAAAGGCATTCAGACCTGTTACCTTAAAGCTAAAAGAGAATTACCCATTAAACCAAGGGCACACTCCACTAGAAAGAAAGGCACCACAATGGCTTTTCTTGGTAATATACCAATGACAGAGATTTGTAAGGCAGCCACCTGGTCTACACCACATACATTTACTAAGCATTACTGTGTAGATGTGTTAGCAACACAACAAGCCACAGTAGGACAGGCTGTATTAAGAACATTATTTCAGACAACTTCCACTCCTACAGGCTGACCACCGCTTTTGGGAGGATTACTGCTTTGTAGTCTATGCACAGCATGTGTATCTGCAGCTACACATGCCATCGAACGGAAAATGTCACTTACCCAGTGTACATCTGTTCGTGTCATGTTGCGCTGCAGATTCACATGCGCCCTCCCACCTCCCCGGGAGCCTGTAGCCATTTTAGTTGCATGTAAATTGTAAATATGTAAATAAATATTCCTTTACTACACACTATGTGCATACATATCTACTCCATTGCATTGGCACCTCTAGTATCCTTACTTTAACAACTCCTACCTCACCCTATGCAGGGAAAACAATCTAAGATGGAGTCGACACCCATGCGCAATGGAGCCGAAAGGGAGGAGTCACTCGGTCCCATGACTCGAAAAGACTTCTTTGAAGAAAAACAACTTGTAACACTCTGAGCCCAACACTAGATGGCAGGAACAGCGCACAGCATGTGAATCTGCAGTGCAACATGCCACGAACAGATGTACACTGGGTAAGTGACATTATATATATATATATATATATATATATATATATATATATATATATATATATATATATATATACACATATATAAATACATACACACAGACTTTCCACGCTTTGCTCCCTAGTGGAAAGGTGTTTGGGTGACGTCTTGCTTAGGTTTTGTATTGGCAATAAAACCATGTAATGCCTGTGTGATGCTAAGTAGCTCAAAACAGTGCAAACCATCACAAAATCTCTGAAAAACATCACTCAACTTTTTTTCTAGAAAGTAAATACCCTATCAAGGCTGCACTGCCTTGTGTCACTTTGTGGTGGTGCAAAGTTTTCATAAATCCGCTACTCAATTTTCATCAATGCCTTTCACCAAGTTACCCTGAGGTGGTGCTCCTCAGAAGCATAATTGGCCTTGCAGTAGCCTGTGCCGTGTAAGCATATTGTATGAGGGGAATTTTCTCTAAAGAAATCATCAATTTCTCCAGCTGTTACCAACCTGAGAACAAAATCCTAGTTGAACATTTTTGTAAAATATTCAGAAGCATAGCGGGTGCTCTATAAAGCTCATTAAATAGGAAATGTGACATGCTCCTTCCGCATCTGCTTCAGAAGGGGTTCAGAATGTCTTTTTTTCAATACCTTCAAATTAATTTTTGACATCTCTTTCCATAGTCCCCTCACTCATGTCATGGAGGGTGGTGAGGAAGATCTGAGCTCACCCATGGCTGTCATGGGTAATGATGTGTTTGGACTCTGCAAAAAGAATGCCCAGTGTTGGAAAATGGATTATTGGTAAGGACAGGTATGTACCTACACTTAGCAATAGGCCACTAACCTCCACGTAGGTCCAGCTAGGTCTCAACAAATTAAACCCAGCTCAACCCTTGGTAGCTTGGCAACGAGCAACAAGGCTTAATTTAGGAGACT
The DNA here is from genome assembly GCF_031143425.1 of Pleurodeles waltl. Classification (NCBI taxonomy): domain Eukaryota; kingdom Metazoa; phylum Chordata; class Amphibia; order Caudata; family Salamandridae; genus Pleurodeles; species Pleurodeles waltl. The sequence continues at coordinate 468,288,952 of NC_090449.1, read as the reverse complement.
ACTGTGTAAAGCATTTAAAAATCACAAAATAGTAAATAAGTAAATCACAATAAAAATCCAACACCAATTTATAAAAATAGGTTATATTTTATATTTAAAAGGACACCAAAACGATTAAAATCGGATAAGGGGAACCGGAGCTAAGAGTTTTTAAAGAATTAATGTTGTCTAGCGCGTAGAAGCAACTAGAGCTCAAATGGAGAAAAAAGGTCACACTGGAAAGAAACAAAGTCCAGAGTTCAGGCCACCCATGAGGTAACACTGCCACACTTACTTTCAGAAGTATTTCTTGAGTCAGGAAAGTGGTCCACAGCACCAGCCAAGGGTTCAGAGGATCTGGTTTGCCTTTTGGGGTCTAGGACTACAACTCCCACAATGCACCTCTTCAACTTATTGAGTTGCTTCAAATGTCTCGAAACTTCTGGATCTTCTTCCAGAGGTCCTTTTTGGGTTCTTGAAGTGCCACAACTTGATCCAAGGTTCCAGTAGCTCTGAGTTGCTCCTTGGGAGTTGGGACTACAATTCCCAGAATGCACCCGGCGCAAACACCAAATTGGCCACTGGACAGTGGTCAGCTGGTCAGTTTCTTCAGGAGTTGGTGCAGGGGACTCTGGTTAGCAATTTTTCACCTGTAGCAAACAGGGAGTCCCTCCTTGAACCAGTTGAAGCCAGGAAATGTACTTCTTGTAGTGAAGCCCAAGTGTGTAGCTGGTGCAGTTCTCCAGAGTGCAGTGTCCAGATGCAGGTCAGGGGTCCAGCAGGGCAGTCGTTCTTCTCCTGTAGTTCTTCCTTGTAAGATCTGAGGTGTGGGAACAACTCTGCCATATTTAGTCTTTCTCGTGGGTGAAAAACAGGGGGGGGAGGGGGTCCTGGTTCTCCAATCAGATGCAGGGTCCTTCCCCGTGTGATGACTACTTCCTGGGAAGTGTGGCAAAAATCAATCCCAGGGGTCAACATTCTCCAAAAATCCATCATGGCTGACACTGATTTTTGGAGGTTACATCTGGCTGAGCCCACCCACTGGTGTGGCACAAAATCTTAAACACACCCCTCTCCTGCCCTCTCCTAATCTCATCAAGAGGGCACCTAATTGTCTGTGGTTGCTGGATGTGAGGGACATGCTCGGCTACTCCAAATGTCCTTCCCTGCCTTTGAAGACCAGTTTGACAGCCCTCCCCCAACTTCCTGCTTCTCCATCTGCTGAGGGAAGTTCTCCCACAGGCACATCCCTTTGTGTTCAGCCCAGGCTACTTCATACCTAATCAAGAGGCTGGCCAATCAGAGCAGAGCACTACGGGCTGAAGTTGGCAACTTTTTAGGTAGAGTTTAAAACTCTTCAACTGAACAAGTTATATTAAAGCCAACAATTGTAAGTTGTGGGATTTATTATAACAATTAATTTTCTACCAAACTTGAGGTATCTGACACTTAAGGGGACTTTATAGATTAAAATAAAGTCTCCCCATTCTAGCCTATGAAGGCCATTCACTACAATGAGAGAAAAACAAACTTGGCTGTTTTATCTCACCAGGGCTTATAAAACTATTTTTATAAGGTCCCTGCTTATAGTTACATGGCATCCAACCCTGAGGGTACATAGGGCACACTTTAGGGGTGACTTATATGTAAAAATAAGGTAGTTTAAGACTTTGGAAGTACTTTTAATTCCGAAGTCGAATTTGCATTTAACTTTAATTTGAAAAGCAGCTAGCAGGGCAGGCCTGCCTTTAAAATGACACTGGGTACCTCAGCAGTGGTGCACTACCTATGCTGGGGTCCCTAAACCTACATGCCCTGCCATATACTAGGGACTTATAGGTAGGTTGACTTAGACAATTATAATTAGCCTAATTAGCATATTTATTTTATACAGAGCACAGGCCCTGGGACTGTTTAGTAGTACCCAGGGCCCCATCAGAGTCAGGAAAACACCAGCAAAAAGTGAAAAATGGGGGCAAAAAGTTAGGGCGCCTCTGCAGTTAGCCCTGTTTTTCACACCCAGCATATGCACAAAACGAAGGGAAATATCTGTGCTTCCAAGGAGCTTAAAGAGGTGATACCTGAAGGTCCTTCTCAGTAGGTGTCTGGAATAGCAGGGGGTCTTATCCATGGAGATAATAACTCTTGCTTATTTAAGGGGAATGAACACTACAGTTTCTTAGAAAAGATCAGTGCTTTCAACTATTTAAATGACATTGGGTCCATTCCTGGGCCCAGTGTCTATTCTACTGTCTTGGTTTCAGAGGTACCACTGCATAGAACATGCAGCACTGTTTGCTGCAGTTGAAGAAGTGAGCAAACCTCTCCCCAACATACACGCTGCACAGGGCTGAGTAAGATGGCTTTGCGCAGGGAGTTAACCTTTCACCTAGATATACATATCACAGGAATAGGAGTGTAAATGCTTGTAAGGGCAATTGCTGTTTTAGGTGTTCTTCTGATTCCTGGTCCTACAATATGTTGCATCTATATAATAGAACTGGGGGCAGCTTGTCAGTAAAGTAGAAGACATGCTGAATGCCTGAAAAGTCTAGAAGTGCATGAAGGTGGACATCATCAAAATGGCAGGCCGAGGGGTTACTGAGCCCTCATAGTCTCCCATGGCTAAACCCAGTGGTGCTAGTCCTGAAGAAGGAATCAGTTTACCTCCACTTCTTTGTGCCTTACAGTTACCTCTTTACATTTACTAAAACTTATGGGCCCATCATTCCTGGCAACTCTTGCATCAGTGGGCTAATTTCAGAGCATCTCTGGCTTGGCTAGTTAGTAATAACAGATTTCCTTAACCTCTTTCCCAAAGAAGAAGACTTTAGTAACCACCTCTGAAGGCCTTCTTTTTTATTTTTTATTTTTAGTTTCAAAAGTTTTATTAAGAATATATAAGGCGGTACATACAGCATATAAACAAACTGTTTAGCTTTCAAAACCTTGTTTTTGTTCTTTTACCACAATTATTTCCATTGTGAGCATATATGCATGTACTGTCAGGCAAGTAAAAATTCCCAGTTGCATAGTTGAGTTTTGTACCCTTATTTTGAAGAAAAAAGGAAGACAGGTGGGGGGGGTGGTAAGGGGAGGAGCAGCGAGGATAGGGTTGTGTGGGGGGGGGTTGATCTTGGTATAGGGGAGAGATGAAATAGTCATATGAAATGGGGGGTGGGAGAGAAGGGGGAGAAAGAGGAAGGGTAATCGCGGGGGGATGTAAGATGAAGAGACTCGGGGTAGGCAGGGGGTCTTTGTATCCTGAGACTAGCTTGTTCAGGCCGAAGAGTAAATCGTTCTGTACTTCTCCGTCTGTAGCAAGTTACTATCTAGGGGTAGCTAGTATGTATGTTAGATATGGTGAGGTCAGTTAGAGAGTGTCTACGTCTTATATGAGTTGATTTCTCCGTCCTTGTTTGTGTTAGGAAGCGACTTGTATTATTATGTTGGGTAGTTCAGGGTCTCGGGCATATGTCAAAATTAGAGGCCTGTGGATTGATAGAGAGAGAGAAAAAAGAGAGAAAGGGGAGAGGAGAGCGTAGCTAGGGAGAGAGAGAAGGGACAGTAGGAGATTAAATATGTTTCCGGGGTCTAGGATTCTCAGAGGGTGATTGGTAATTGATATTCCCTAATCATTGATCATTGAACATTGGTCATCCGTTGGTCATCCACCAGCCGCTTCATGGTCTCTTCAAGAATGGGCGCCAGACCTCCGCAAATAGTTCTGCTTGGTCCTGTAGGTTATAAATCACTCGTTCATGGGTAGCCGTTTGATACATGGCCGTCATCCATTCTATGGGTGTGGGGGCAATGTTAGATCTCCAGTGCCGGAGTATACATATTTTGGCAGTGGCAAGCGCCGTGTGGATTAATCGTTTATGTGCCCGCGATAGGGAGGGATACGGGCGAATGTCATGTAGAATGATAAATGCTGGTGGGGTCGGTTTTGGTATCTGTATGAAGTCCGATAAGGCGAGGCGTACCACGTCCCATAGTGACTGTACCGTTGGGCAGTGGCATAGAATATGGAGTTGGTCACAATATGGCTCTGTGCATCTCCAACAGTTCGCGTGCGGTATCAACCCTGCCCTGAAGAGTTTAATGGGGGTCCAGTACCACCCCTGAAGGATTTTAAATAGGCAAAATTTCAGGCGTGCTTCACGTACGCCCCTGTCGAGGGCTTCTAGTATGTCTGGCCATTCTTCGTCTGTGTAGGTTATCTCTAGTGTGTCCTGCCACTTTAAGCGTAGTCGTTCAAGTAGAGGCTGAGAGTAAAGGTGGTTAGTTAATTCGGCATAGAGGCCAGCCAAGACGCCTTTTTGTCGGCCCCATTTCTGAAGATAGGTGACGATGGGTGAGGTTTTGAGCATCCACGGGGGGGTTCCTAATGTTCTCCGCATACAGTGTTCGAGCTGTAGATATTGCCACTCCTGGTTACTTTGGATACCAAATTCTTCCTGGAGGGAGGCGAATGTGTGGAAGCTATCTCCATCTATTATGTGAGATATATTGTGGATACCTGCCTCGGACCATTGGGGCCATCTGAGAATATTCCCTCCTATTTTTATGCTTTTATTCCCTGCCATGGGAGCCTGAGTATGCAGGGAGGGGTGTACTCCTAGTAGTCGATGGGCTCTGCAGCACGCTGTGTTTGTAGCCTTGAGGATGGGGTTAGCTAAGGGAACATGGTCGGCGTATGTTCCTCCCATCTCCGTATACTGTCCATATAGGAGTTTCTCTGTGATCACCCATTGCGGTGGATCGGCTATATCCGGAAGTGTATATATTAGCTGTGAGAGTTGTAGGGCCAGAGAGTATTGTTCTACCGAGGGTAGTCCTAATCCTCCGTAGGGCCGTCGTGCCAGTATTGTTGCAGGTTTCAGTCTTGGGCGTGAGGAGCCCCAGACGAAGGCCCTTATGGATGCGTCTATTAATCGGAGTGAGGAAAGAGGTATCTGTAGGGGGAGCATGCCTAGCACGTATGTGAAGCGTGGTAAGGTGACCATTCTGACCGCCTGTGTCCTGTCCCACATGGACAGGCCTAGTAGGGACCATTTGGCAAAGTCTTGTTTCATTTTAGATATAAGGGGGTCTATGTTGTCCCTGACCATATGTTCTAGACCTCGGTTAATGAACGTTCCTAAATATTTAAGGCGGGTCGGGTCCATTTGAATTGGAGGCCATGTATCGCTGCCCTCGTCGGTATGCGGGATAATGGTAGTGCCTCGCTTTTAACCCAGTTTACCCAATATCCGGATAGGGATGCGAAGTCTTCTATAGTGGAAAGTAGTGCTGGGAGCGAGGTTTCTAGATCGGACATTGTTAACAGAATGTCGTCTGCGTAGAGATAGATTTTGGATATGCCCCCGGTGATATGGATCCCTTTTATTTGGTGAGAATTTCGTATGGTGGCAGCTAGGGGTCCCATGGCCAATAGAAATAGAAGTGGCGACAAGGGGCATCCCTGGCGTGTGCCCCTTCCAATAGGGAATGGGTCTGACATGATGCCCCCACAGTTAACCTGTGCTGTGGGGTGGTCTTATAGTAAACGTACTTTAGAAATAAATTGTTCCCCTAGGCCAAAATGCTTCATGGTTGTGAATAGGTAGGACCACTCAATGCGGTCGAATGCTTTCTCCGCGTCTAGGGACAGGGCTTCATCAGGTAATTGTATGGATTCTAACAGTGTATGGCAAAGAGTTCGCATATGATTTCTGGAGGTACGGCCTGGTACAAATCCTACTTGGGTATTGTGAATCAATGATGGTATCACCTTGCGGAGCCGCGCTGCTAGAACACTGGCTAGGAGTTTGACATCCCCATTCAAAAGGGAGATAGGACGCTAACTGCCACAGAGAAGGGGGTCTCTCCCTGGCTTAGGCAGGATGACAATCGTGGCTTTATTGGATAGAGCGCCCAGGGAGCCTTCTTGACATGCTTCCGTCAGTGCTTCATGTACTGCGGTTATTGCCTCCTCCCCAGCCCATTTATAGAATTCCGCAGGGAATCCGTCTTCTCCTGGAGATTTATGGTAGGGGAGGCTTGTTATAACTTGGGTTATCTCTTCTTTGCTTATGTTGCCGTCCAAGAGGGCCCTGCCTGCCTCAGACAGACGAGGTAGATTGGCCGCGGTAAGGAATATCTCCATTTGTGTTTGATCTGTCGTTGTTTCAGGAGTGTACAAATGTCGGTAGTACTTGGCGAACTCGTTTACAATGTCTTGTGGGCGAGTTAGCACTGCTCCTGAAGAAGATGTTATGGCCGCATTGGCAGAGGCTGCCTCTCTCTGTCGGAGCTGCGCCGCTAGGCGGCGACCTGCTTTTTCCCCTTGTTCGTAATGGCGGCCTCTCAATTTTTGCAGTGCGTATTCCGCCTGAGATGTATAGAGTTTGTTGTGTGCCATGCGGGCCTGTTCTAGGGCGTGTCGCAGCCTAGGGGATGGTTGGGCGGTATATTGTTTAGTGAGGTCCTGTATCGTGGTCTCTAAGGTGGTTTGGCAGGCTATTCTGTCTTTGTTGGCCAGTGCTGCGTCTCGCATCATAATCCCTCTTAGGGTTGCTTTTGCTGCCGCCCATAGGATCCTTTTTGAGGATACAGTGCCTGTATTCTCGGCCATGTATGTAGCTACATGAGCTTTTAATTGTTCCTTCCCTTGGGGAGAGCGTTATCTGTGTACAGCCAATCGCCATGGTTTTCGACCAGAGAAGGAGAGTCCCACCTGGATCCGGATTAGTATTGGGGAGTGATCTGAGAGCCCGCTTTCTAGGATGCAGGTGTCTTGTATATGAGGGATTACAGTGTGTCATACTAAAAAATAATCCAGACGCGATTGGGTGCCATGGACGGTGGATAGGAAAGTATATTCCTTATCTTTCGGGTGTTGTATTCTCCAGCAGTCCACTAGACCGACGTCGGTGGTCAGGTCTGTCAGAAGCGCTCTGTCGTGTTACATATATCAACAGGGCCTGTCCTATCTATTATGGCATCTTGGACAAGATTCCAGTCTCCCCCGATTATGTATCGAGTAGTTCCGATTTCTGTCAGGAGGCGATTTAGCTGTAGAAGGAATGGGCGTTTTAGGCCGGTTGGTGCGTAAATGGATCCCACGCATAAAACAGTGTCCCCTAGTTTTAGTTTAGCAAATATATACCTTCCTTCCGTATCATTCCAGGTTTTAATGATAGTGACCGGGAGGGATTTACGCACTAGTATCGCCACTCCACATTTGCGGGGCCCGTTACTTTCAGATTCCTGACTCGTTGGACGGCAGCTGAAGGCAACCCTCCCTACCCAATCCCGTTTAAGTTTACTGGATTCCAGGGTGTCAAGGTGAGTCTCTTGAATCAGAGCTATATCTGTTTTTTTGGATTGAAGATAGGACAGTATCTTTTCCCGCTTAACATAGCTCGTCATGCCGTGTACATTCCAAGAGAGTATACGTAATGGTCGCGTCGCTTGAGGGTGGGACTTCGACATCTTGGATAATTGTGAGTAAGCACCCTCGTTCCGAGGTTGGTGTTGGTGGAGGGGGGAGGGAGGGTGGGAGATATTGACTTAGTTGTTAGAGTGGGAGTTGTGTTTCGATATGATACGGTATTTTATTTTATACGGGGGTTAACAGCTGGTGGAGGCCAAGGGAGTCCTTTGGAGAAGAAAGAGAAGAGAGAGGAGAGGGTGAAGGAAGAGAGGCAATATAAGTAGGACGAGAGCCAGATGGAGGGGAGATATGAGGGGAAAAGAAGACAAGGAGAAATGAGAGGGAGAAGAAAAGAGGGAGAAGGAGGGAGATGGGATGGATGCGTGTGCTGAAGTTGAAATTGAGAGTATAGCAAGAGAACGTGCAATTGGGGGGGAAGAAGTGGAGAAGGATAGGGATGAGGGAGGTTAGGAGCCCAACCTCCTTCGTTCGTTAGGTCTGTAAACGGTGGGACCGATTTCTCTCGGAGCTCTCGTGCCGTCGGGCGATCTCGATGGGGGGGGTGAGGGGGGAAACAACAGACAGCCAGTTGTCGATATGTCGGTGATAAGAGGGGTGGGGGGGGTACACAGCAGTGCTTATGTTTATGTATTGAGAAGTGGGTCTGTTCATCGGTGGTTAGTGGATAGTGTATTAGTTATATAACTAAAGTGTATATTGGCAGAAGTAATGGTCGGTTAATAACTATAGTACCTGGGCGGCGCTGGAGAGGAGGGGGGGGTGTCGGGTGTTGATGGGGTATGGTGTTTAGGATGTTGTGCCTAGTACTTGATGTTGTATGGTATCGTAGGGTGTTTAGGAGTTCATAAGATAGGGTTGTAAATTAAAGTAGGGACTGGGCAGACAGAAGGGCCGAGACCGGCTGGCGAGGGGGGGGGCAGGGCGAAGGAGGGGGGAAAGAGCTCAAACAGAGTATTACAGTTCTCGCGTATGTAAGGGTACATAAAGATACCAATATACAATATAATATAATACTTCCTGAGCATTTCTTTTCAACTATAACACTGCCTCGTCTCGTCTTACCTTACAACGTTTCAATGACATATTAGGTTGATCAACATAACATATCCTGGTATCTTATCACATTATCATGTTAAGAGCCATTATGCCAAGCGTCTCTCTATTAATCGTAGGATAGGTAATGGGTGTAGCTGAGCCCCAGGTTACGCGAGAATAATGCGTATCTCATCCTATTACAAACTCCTTGCCGTGTATTATTACATCATAATACTGACCTACTAAGGACTTACTTGGTATGTGCCACCATCATAGTCGTTCTGTTGTAGATGATAGTTTAAGATAGTAATAATGATTAGGATGGGGGTAGGTACGAACATCCGGGGAAAGGAATAGCTAATAGTTTTTAATTTACATTGTGATGTTATAATGTGGTGTGGTGTGGCAGTGTAGGATGTCATATTATTTCGCTTTGTTATGCGGTATTATGTTGTATTATGTCCTTGTGTTCTATTTTTTTTCCCATTTTCTTATTGTAGAATAAAATAAAGTCAAGTAATGGGAGCGTTGATATGTCTTAGGTTATATCGTGTTGTGTGTCCCTGTATCGGAATTAATTTATCTTTACGTGGTCTAGTCCCATCCCTTGGGGTGATAATGGGGGCTAAACGGTTCTAATGTCAGCGCTGGTCGAGTGTGGTGTGTATTAGGAAGATTTCACATACTTTGTTGTTTACTACCGTGAGATATTTTGTAGTGTGTGGAATATAAGGCAAGTTCCATGATAGTTAGTTAGTGTTTATTTTTTGTTATCTGTTTAATGCCCCTGTTACCTTGTTACCTTGTTATAGGGTTATAGGGTCGGGACCGGGCCCTTATTCAACATACAGGGAGTTGGTGGGGTCTGATCCCTATTCTAGTAATCATCATCTGTCGTGTACTGAGGGCAAATAACGATTTACTGGTAGTTTTCCATTATAGGGCCTCGGCTCTAGTCATAAAGAACATCGATTTTTCATGTATCTGGTTTTAACATTGATACTAGCAGTCTTAGACAATTACAATAGTAATACACATATGATCTGGAAAGGTACTCATCCTTCCGCGGAGTCTATAGTTGTTATTTTCGACTCTCTAGCGATAGTCCCACAAGTCGTCTTGTCGCGTTACCTTCTCAAGAAGATCCAGTTGTAGGCTTGAAAGGGGAGCGGGATTTGTCTCTCTCCGATAGTTGGGTGTGGGTTACTACTGCGTGTAAAATCTGACCCCTGTCATCATATGATATGGTTAGTCTCTCCATGTCTCTATCTCTATGACTGGCTCCGGTGTCGTGTAGAGCCGTCTTCGCTTTTTCCATTCCCGAGTGGGGGGTTTCGGCCCTATCACTGCCTCCTACAATGTCATGCTCACTGTCTGTGTTGAGAGAGTCCATAGGCTGGGATTGGAAAGAGTCAAGGAAGAGTCTCAATTCGTCGGGGTTATAAAAGTCCTTGGATACTCCATTTTTGGTAACCCACATTCTTGCAGGGTCAAAGAGACCGTATTTCATCTCTAGTTTGCGAAGCCGAGGTCGTAGGGCTAGGAAAGCCTTTCTACGTTCGTTGGTTTCCTTGGAGTAATCTGCGGTTATTCGGATCTCGTGCTGGTCTATTCGGAAAGGGCCGTGGTTGCGTGCTACTTGGAGTATTTGTCGGGTTTGATTATGCTGCAGCAAGCATGCGATGATTGGGCGGGGCCTTGAGGAGTTGTCAGAGCGTTTTGGGCCTATCCTGTGTGCCCGTTGGAATTCTAGCGGCAGGTCAAAGTCCAACGAAATCATTTTTGGAAGAGTGGAGGTCAGAAAAGCCTGCATATCCGAGCCTTCTTCGTTTTCCGGGATCCCAAGTACGCGGATATTGTCTCTCCGGCTCCTGTCCTCCATGTCCGTTAGTTTGCTCCTGAGGTAGAGGAAGTCTTGTTCTCGCTCCTGAGACGTGTTGATCTGCGTCTCTAGTGATCCCATGCGTTGCTCTAGCCCTGTCACTCTAGATTGAAAGCCTGCAATGTCAGATCGCATGGATTTGGTTTCTAGTGTCAATGAAGTTATAGAGGCGTCCATCCCCTCTATGCGGCGGCTGGCGGTGGTGATCTCTTGTAGTATCCTGTCCATAGTTGTGGGTTGATCTTTATCAGACATCGTGGTAGACTCGTTTAAAGGTGGCGATGTTTGAGGATTTATCTTTGTGGGGGTTAGGCGTTTGTGTTGTATCGCTTCTGAGAATAATAGTTGTCGTGCTGGCTTGCTGACAGGTTTATGGTTCGGTTTGTTGCCGGGCATCGCCTCAATTGCCTGCAGAGTCTGGCCACGTGGGGCCCGGGTCTCCCTCCGTGAATTCCGATAAGGATATAGATGTTCTGTGTCAGCCTGGTCTCGAATTTATATTGTCCCTTCTCGTTTTTCTGGGTCCTTGGTTGCTGGTGATAGACTTGACTTCCCCCTCTTTCTTTCCCTCCTCCTGTCTCTGCGTCCACTTATTTATTGTTCTCCGTATATCTTTTTTGCCCTCATTCTCTTTAGTGTATCCTCCTAGCGTTTTTTGTAAATGGCAGAGGCCTGTCAATGTCTATGTCTATGGGGCAGAGAAGGTTATATTCAAGGAGTTGCCATGGGGTCGTTGTAGAGCCTACTGTGGCCCTTATTGTTGGAAAGCTGTGACTTGTGTCTGCCAAGGTTGATTCTAAAGTGGTTGACGTTGAATAGCTGAGGGGGGAGGGGAAGGGGCTGATTTACTTTCCTCCAGGTCTTTTGCCGTCTATCTGATCTGACTGATCTGAGCAGGGGTATGTGTGGCTCTTCGGCTGTCCCCGTCAGTAGCCCGCGTTAAGTATAAGTATAAGGGGCGATGAAGGCTTTGGTTTCTTACACTGGTGCCAGTCCTCTCCCTTCTCCTGTATCTCTGTTCTCTTGGCTCCCTCTGGCTCTCCTCATCTCCGATGCCCCTCCAGTCGCTCACCCCCCTCGTCTCTCCGCCTCCACGTGCCTCCCGTCGTGCCCCTCTGCCCTCCTCAGTATTAGCTGTCTGGAGGGGGGGGCGAGGGTTTATTATCCCAGCGGGAGGGTTTTGTTGTCCCTCTGTGATGGAAAAGAGGGGAGAAGTCGTGCCTCTGCCTCCGGTGATGCCATTCTTTATTTTGAAGAGACTCGATCCTACCTCTCTGGCCGGGTTTCTATCCCGGCTGTCGAAGGGGCCGCACCCCTTTGCTGCGTCTCCCCGTCTCCCTGTGGGGGGTTGAAGGTCCGCGGATGTTTGTTGGCGTTGTAGGGAGATGGATGCGGGTCGTCACGGCTCCCGCAGTCCCTGCGGCCTGTTCAGCTGGCTCCTTGCCGCTGCGGGCACGCCGTCCCCGGCCTTCCGAAGACGTGACTCCGCCCCTTTTGCCAGGCATTATCGGCCTGGGGCGAGTCGCGAGTTTCCTGCCTTGCGTCCCGCTCCTACGGGGTCCCCGGGCATGATTCCGTGTCGCCGCTGTTGTAGGGGGTGGAGGGGCACCGGACCCGGTGTGTTGTCCGGCTGTCTTCTCGCCCCCGTCGCCCCTCCGGGATCGCCACGGCACGGAGCTCTCGCTCTAAGCGGACATCTTGTTTCGTGGCCCGGCCACGCCCCCCCTCTGAAGGCCTTCTAAAGATTTGTAAAACATTTGCTGAACAGCCTTCATAATTTAAGTTTCACCTGTACAAATGACTTAGCAGTGTTGAGTTATGCCTGGGCAGATCACCCTGCTCACCTCAATATAGTGTTGTAAATGATCGAAAACATGTAACTCACCATGAAGCCAAATAAGTGTCAGAGTGGACAAAAACTCAATCATCTATTACTTGCACCAATTGTGTAGTGGAAAGGTAAGGCATCTAAGGCCAAAATTCAATCTACCATGCATTAGTAGACTCTGAGTATGCAGAAACATTTGCAGCCATTCTTGGTCTTCACTTGGTACAACAGGAACTTTTTGAAATATTACAGTTCCATGGTGGCTTCATAAAGGGTGATGATTTCCCAGAAACAGCACATAAAAGTGGATTGGAACGAGAACTTTGTGCAGGCCATTGAGCATCTGTTAAAGGCTTTGTAGAAGTCCCGAGATTGAAAGAAATGGGGTGCCATCAGTTCTTTACTGTTTGTGCAGTGATCAGAATTCCAAGTTTTGCAATTTTTATTACAGATAATAATCATTCCGTGCAGTAAAGTTTGCATACGCTGCTAAGTTTCTACCAGAATTTAAAAAGAGAAAATTGTCGATAGATGTTGCGGTATGCAGGTTTTGGTGCTGTAAGCACTAGAATCTGCAGTTGTTACCTCATCATCAGGCAAAACGTGTACTTGGTTCTATATATTACACGTGATAAATAATGATCCCTTGGGTATTTTCATCATTCAGGTGCTATAAATATCTTACTGAGTGGGAGACCATTCATAACTTGAGAGAGTCCAGGCCCTCAGCTCACTGAGGAGAATGTTTTTCGAGCGTAGGAAAAATGTATTTCCTGGATATTCTCCCACTTTATATAGGTCAAGGAAGAGGAACTTTCTCCAGGGTTCCTTTTGTCGCTCACCTTCAAGCAGAGTAGCAACATAATTGTGTATTTGTGATGTCAGATGTGATCGGGTTTGCCTTGTAAACACAGGCCCAATCCTGAAGTAATTACTCAAAAGTCTATGTGTGGGAATTGAATGCCAAACTCTAAAGGTTTCCCTTAATAATGTCAGACAGTATAATTTGCTGTTTTGAATATACTTCTACAGTAGTGTTAGAAACTATTTTTGGGGGTGACAAACTATGCATGCGACAGAGACCTCAATTCCAAGTTTCCTGAAGTTGTCAACTCATCTGGTAATAGAAATTAAGCTGTTCATTCCGTATATAGTATTGCCAGGAAAAACCTGTCAGAATATGTCCCCAGAAAAAGTTCTGGAATGTGGGCAATTTCTGTGGTAATACCTCGTTCCTCAGGGAACAGCTGTGAGTGATGCAGCAATCCTGCATTGGAAATCACTACATCCTGCAGAACTCGATTTTCTGGGTGTGGCATTGTTGCATTGGATCCCTGCAAAACATGGAACAAGGGCTACCTATGCAGAGGGAATCAGATTCAAAGGGGAACCCATCTTTTGTCTATTCTCCAGGTGCCAGACTGGACTAGAAATTTTAAAGCAGAACTCTTGCACCCTAATAAGTAGTGTTGTGTGACTTAGCAGTGACTTTGTTTCAGTCTGTTATTGGTGACCAGAGTCACATAAAAGTACCACTCAAGTGTGAGTGGATCCAGAGCTACTCCATAGAGTTTTGAGACCCTTTTTTTAAATTTCTGTGCAAGGGAAAATGTCAGCCGTTAAACAACAGGGTTCAAGCCATCAAGAACAAACAGATGCCAGTAGTGGACTCTAACAAATTATGCTTATTGTGCCTGGGGTTTCAGCACATATGCATGGTCTGCAACAACTGCACTCAGGTGAATCTGAATGTCATACAGGCCTATGAGGTGAAGTTTTATATCACCAAACTTCATGTCTTGACTGGTCGATGTTGAAAGGAAGATCTTGTTCCTTCTCTCAAAGTCAATCCTAGAGCAAATCAGCATCACATTCAAAGTCTTCTGGCAAGTCCAAAAATAAGATAGAAAATCTAAGTGGAAATTGGCCAGCTGCCATCACTCTTGAACTCCAGAGAAGGCGCCAGGGTGTCAACAAAACCCCCCGGTCTCGCTCTTGATCACCATCAGAGCTGACTCAGTCTAGTCCCGATGCACCACGAGTTTCCGAGTCCATTAGTGACATTGCAGACAAGGGAGCCTTCAGGAAAGCCATGCTGTATATTTTCTTCACTATACTAGTTCTCTCTGGCGTGCCTTTGGGCCCCAAGCGTCGGCAGGAGCTTTAAGGTAGGCTTCTGCCCGCAAGTATACCCCCTGGAATTGCTTATGCCCCTTAAACCTGCACGTGGTTCCACATTGGCTCCGGTGCCAACTTCAGTTCCTGCACCATCCATTGTGCTGGTTCTCGACTCACGCCACCAATGCCAGAGTAGAATTTACAGCCCTTTGTACTTTTCAACATCGAGCAGAATCAACTGGCTCCTACTGGTGCTCAGCCAGCTGGCAATCCAACTGATTCTGATACTTTGCTCTTACCACACTATAGGGCCTAGACTTTGCACAATTTTATTGTCGCTGATTCAGACAGTGACATTTTTGATGAAGGATTAATTGTTTCCTTAATATGATGAAGAAAATTGGTATGGAGAACTCCAGGATGGCCGTGCCTGGATACTTTTCCAGATAGTGGTCTTGTTTTGCCTTCTGGCCCTGCCACTGAGAAATGTGCCTCTTTTGCTGTCAGCACACTAAGGGCAGTAGAAGTCCTGGACCTACAACTTCAGGCCTCAAAAAATCTACTCCCCCAATCACTATGACCAATCATATTTTATCAGGTTGAGCTATTTTTAGGACCTAAGAGTTGATAAAGAACAGCTGTTCTGTTCAGTCAGAAAGTGATGGAGCAATAAAGTTGTATTTAAATCTTGTTCTTGTCAGATTTTCTCTGTGTTCAGTGATAGAGGTGAAAGTCAGTTTGTCTTACAATTAATGTTCCTTCTGACTGCAGAGTTCCAGGATTTTGTCAGTTTTTTTCCTAACACATAACATTTAAACAGCTAAGTCAACTGTACAGACATTTCAACATATATTTCAGTAGTTGTGAAAGCCCATTGTTTGTACTTCAGTGCGATGACAAAATATTTTAATAGGATTTAAACAAATCAGAACACTTTACTTGATGATGTGCAAAGAATAAATATGTTTTCTGAAACCCGATTTTCCCACATTGTTAATACATTATATAGCTTTATCTGTAAAGCTGCTAGTTAGTGGAAGGTTTTTGAATATTTATTGGAGATTTTCTGTCTGTAAATAACTGTGTGCGACCACACCATGCTTTAACAATATGTTTATTAAAAAGTGAGTGTTTAAACATAAACCTAGAAACACTCCTGTCCTGGCAGCAATGCTTTTAGAAGACTGAGAGGCAAGTAATGGATCATGTGTCCCCTATATTTGGGCTAGATTCTGTTATACATGGAGCAAGCATGTAGTCTATTTATTCAGACAAAGTGCTTAGGTACAGCAGAAATGCTGAACTCACATATTTGAAGGTACACTCGTGAAAATGAAGGAAAAGATGACTCTGTAGGCTAAAATATTTGCCTAGGATCACACAATTTGAGGCCTATTTATGGGTCAAGTACATTATTACAGATATGGTTGAGTAGATTATTAAAGTTTCTCGACCTGCAGGTTTAGTAACATTTTTATGATTTTTTAAGCCCTGAACCTCCCACTATAGAGAGGAAGATCAATGTTGTGGCACAGATGGTCCAGCCTGGTTAAGCCCTACAGAACCTATATTGCTGTTTAATGAAGCTATTAGGGGTACACCCATGGACATGCTCAGGACCACCCTGCCACGTGGAATTCCTATTGCCTGATGCCCACAACATTTTGTTTACTTTGTCCTTGGGGCACAACCCCCTGCAGCACAAACCCTTTGGCTGCTAGTTTACAGAGAAGGGAACTGTCTGCAGTTGAGATAACTGTTTGTTAATGCTGTTCGAACTTGTATTTATGGTTCATTAACGAAAAGCCTTCATTATTTGGGTGAGCGCTGTAAATAAAAGTTTTGAGGTCACACTGCACTACTGGCAGTGATTCCATAAAAAAAAAAGCGTACACACATATTTGAAAAGTTTAACAATATGAGGCTAAGATTAATGCTCTGAGAATGCTCTCTCATTAGATGCAAATGTTTGCTGAAGCTTGTAAGCAAGAGTTAGGATTCTTTGCTTTCAAAATAAAATGATCATAAAAAAATGCAAGTAGGAAATTTTAGGTGCTACTTCTTTGAAGCGTCACTTAGTTAAATTTGTTGATCCATGCTAGTATTTCCAAAAGTATTCCTAATGGAATAATCAGTGTAACCATTTTCAACAAGATTATGGGAAGCATGAAAATAAACAAGCACTGGCAAAGCCAACCGATCCAACATTTTTTATGTGAGTCTTTTGGTTTCGTCAGTGCGTGTCTTGTTTTGACATGGCTTTTGTAACACTTTATTGTTGTGGGAGCTGCCAGGCCCTCACCAGTGTAGCAAACACTGACAAAAAGAAAAAAAAGTTTTTGGTCTCAAAAAGCACACATTGCCACCAGTGGCGTAACAAAAGCCCCACAGCTCCCCTCAAAGGGGCCCCCTCAGCACAGCACCTGAGTGAGTCTGGAGGTAGGGGCTCCATGTTCTTTGCAAGGGAGCCCCCTCCAGTTTTGTTACGTCACTGATTGCCACAGTAGTTCCTAGCACTGAACAAAACTACTTTGTGAGCCAATATGCTCCTTGTGGAAGAGCGAATGCGATCACTTACAGTAAAGCCAGACGACAGATAGAGAAATAGAAGTTTAATAAAAAACAAAATGTCATTGTTAACGCCAGACCTGATTAGGGACCCTAATCTTAAAGAAAGTCACAAAAGTGCACCCACAGCATATGTCTTTGAATTAGTGGCTTTCCTGAATCCACAACAACTTACAGAAGTAGACCAGTAAAAAGGCCCCTTAGAAAATATTTGTGAACTGTATATTAGCACCAGCAAATATCCATGTGTAGATTTGCTCTTGTGAAAATCTTTTGAGCTTACAAGTTCACTTTCCTTCCAACCACTTTTTTTCCAACCCTGAAAGAACTTCTACTTCTGCCATTGTCAGGAGTAAATTTCCAACCGTTCTCATCATGTGAAAAGATTAGAGAAGAGCTGGTGGAAATCCTTGAAACATCCAACTTGATAGGTTTGCAGACTTATAGGCATTCCGCCTTGGGACAATTGCTTACTGCTTCCTCCAGCCCCAGTGTGTAGATCTGCAGAAAGGTGGCAAAATAAGAATATTGCTATAGTAGGGATTAAAACTGCAAGCATGCAAGCCCTACTACAGTAGTAGCCCTGGCATAATCAGAGAGACTATTATCAGAGCTCTCACATAAAGAGATTTCTGTCATAATTTGTCACTGCAATACGTGGCACCAAATGGACAAGTAGATTTTATTACAGGACCAGTAGATTTAAAAAGCAACATGTCCCATGGATAAGTAGATCTTTTATTAAATTCCACACCCCTGACCACCAGTTAATAGGTATGTTGCTTAAAGCCATTGCCTGGCTTTTCTTACCCAACATCCTACACCGGAGGGTTGAGTGGTCCACTCATCAACAAGTAAGGTAGATTCCAAAGTCCACCCTAAATGAATAGACATTTTTGACAAACATTTTTTTTCTTCCGAAAGCCTTGCTCTTTGCTCAGTGAATTCCAGCTGCCTTCTAGGCCTTTACCCCGTGCCCTATGTGATGCAGTATCTCGGGTATTGTCTGCAGTTCTGGATGAACTAAGGGCACCCCTGACCCAAACAATCCAGGATGGAGGTGATGAATACATTTTGTAATTTGGTCTGCTTTGAACACAACTGACTGCTTAGGTTGGGCAATCCACAGGCAAGTGGCACTTAGCTGCCACGTCTGGATGAGGTCTACAGGCTTTTTGCATGTTTCTAGGCATTTGTGATGGCCCTTACCTTTGTGACAACAAGGCAGATTCAGCCCTGGAAAGGTTTAGAGTAAGCAAAGCCACAGCATGTTACTTGATACTTTCTTAAACCACCTGATAATGCCAGCAATGTTCCCACTTTGTGGCTATTGCAGAAGCTTTCAGTTTTGCCTGTGTACAGTCCCTCCACCAACCCAGCAGGCCTTTCAGCTGTTTGTGGCCAAGGGTGTGTCTCACAAAGGCAATGTGTAGGACAGAAAAGACAATCTGCAGTTCAGTCTTTCACCTCTTCATGATTTGCAGCCTCAAAACCTCTATAGTGTGTCCTTGTCACCACACTGCCACCCTATCAGAGGCATGATCTGATATTTCCTTCAAGGGTGGCAAGCCATCGCTTTAGACAAGTGGGTCATCCAAAGTGTACATTGGGCTATGCACTCCCATTTCTATATATCTTGCCCACCTTTCACCACCATCAGGACGGCTGGTGGATTACTAACTGTCTGTTTTGCAGCTTGAAAGTGCAGGTCCTTTTGGCCAAAGGGGCAATAGAGAAGTTTCTGGCCTTAGAAATTGGAACTGGGTGTTACTCCTGCTACTTCCTTTTGCCGAAGAACGACAGAGGCCTTCTTCCTATTTCAGATCTTCACCCTCTCAATTCCTTTCTATGGAAGGACAAATTCAAGAAGCTTATGTTAGCTCAAGACCTGTCTGCCTTAGAACGTAGAGACAGGCTGGTGATGTTGGATGCTTATTTCCATAACCTCATCCTGCAGACCCAGAGATGCTACCTGTGGTTCAAAGTGGGCCAGGAACATTTTCAGTACACAGTGCTCCCTTTTGGCCACATCTGTGCCACACAGATGTTCACAAACATCATGGCACTGGTCGCAGCACACCTTAGGAAGTCAGGGTACCAGTCTTCCCCCTACCTTACCGACTTGTTGCGGAAGGTGGGCTCGCCCCCAGACAGTTGACAACCAGACGACTGCAAACCTCCTACGATTTCATGCCTTTCCTTTGAAGTGGAGAGTCCACGACATTTGGGCTATGATCTTGATGTTTCTGCCTCTGTCCTGGATCTTGGTGCAAATGACTCTGAAACTGAGGAGTTGCTGGCCTCCTGCATCCTGCTGGTCAAACATTCTAAACGGCACATGCAGGCTCTGCAATGGGATCTCAAATCCCTGTGGGCTCTCGAAGTCGCTTGACTGCCAAGGAATTTCTCTGGTGGTGAAACACATAGTGGAATCTCCACACATCAGGGTAGATAAAGTCAGACACCAACGCTTAGAGTATCACAAATGGTAGTTTTTTCCGGAAATTACGTAGAATGTCTTCCATCAATGGGGAGAACCCTGGCTCAATCATTTGACCACAATCGAGAACAGTCTATTCCAGCACTTTTGCTCAATGGAGATTCCAAGGTGTCTCTGTCTTGGAGTTGCATTCCATCTAGAGTGGAGGTCAGGACTATATACCTTTCCGTTGTTTCCTCTCCTGCCTCGAATTTTGAAGAATATCAGGAATGACTGGGCTCAAGTCATCCTATGACACCAGATTGGGCCTGGAGAGTGTGGTACTAGAAACACCTGGTAATAAGCATCTGTCCTCTGATCAAGCTGCTGCTTCAGGAGTATCTTCTGGCACAGCACCAGGGCAGGGTTCTGCACCTGGGTCTGCACCATCCGTGCTTGGAGATTAAGAGGTTGTAGTTGACCTCATTCGACCCTCTAGTTTGAATCATTGATATACTCTTGGCGGCGATGTGCCCCACCAGACAAATCGATGTATGCCAGTCGTTGGGATAAATTTGTGGCTAGGTGTGGCACCTGACAAACTGACCTACTGTGAGCCATGTTGCCTGGAGTTTTGTTGTTTATTTTGTCCCTGGCACAGCATAACCTTGCTTTGGAGACTGGTAAAGGCTACTTATTGGTTCTTCCAGCTTTGTGATGTTGCTAGTTGAGCCTTCCATATTTAAGTCACCTTTTTGAAAGGATTACAACATTCTGCCAACACCTATCATGATGCCACAATGGAACTTAAACTTAGTTTACACTTTTTTTGATGTGCACTCCTTTTGAGCACCTGAACAGATGCCATTAAGGCTTTTGAAACTGAAAATGGGTCTTTGTCATCGCCATAACATTAGCTAAGCATGTGAGCGAACTGTGGGCTCTTTCGGTCAACCCACCTTAAACAGTTTCTTTCCAGCTAAGTTAATGTTGAGTATATACCCCTCACACAGTGCACATACATGCACTTGAAAAGCACACACAATGTCAGTGGAAGGTCTGGGCCTCACAGAACAGCAATAGTTAACAGGAGACTAGTCAACAGACCCCACGCTCCTTGAAAGAGAGAACAAGCATTTACGATGCAATAGGTCTTGCATTTGCAAGAGTTAGATCTATTGGCGTTGTAAATGCCTAATTGAAATTTTCTTGCCACATAAATAGGTCAACCCTACCTCCTAATTTGGTCTTTTCCTGCCCCATAATTCCAGTGGCCTTGCATATAACTTCCTCTATCTGTAGCAAAAAATGAAATGTTGCAATTTAGCATCCTAGTTTAAATCTAACATGCTAATTCCAATAGAATACCACTTTCAACACCACACCATCGGGGTTGCTGGCTGGCTAACACAATTCCCCCCCAAAAAAACACAAAACATCCACAGAGTAGTAACAAGAGAAATAAATTAGAATGGTCACCCAAACATATCACAAGTTTTCAAACAGTCATAGTGTAATAAGGATGTTTTGTTGGCCTGCATTATGGTCAAAATTGCAATAAGGAGAGCGGCCAGTGACTCCAATCAAAGTCAAAGGAGGCATATCATTTTAGAGGCTTTATGTTACACACAGCACACGCTTTCCCTTCAAGCTGCCAACGTTGTGGGTTCATAAAGCCCCTGTGTGGGCACCGGCGGCATAGGATGGCCTGAGGACTGCTTGTAAGTGACAGGCCATGTGGCATATTCCTGCATGTGATGGGGCACAGGATGGTAAGGCCTCTAGTGTGATATTCTAGCAGAACTTAAGTGAGAGTGCCTGTGATGTGAGAACAGGTTGCACGTCAAAACAAATGAATTATAGGAATACAAGGGATGCCCCTTCTATGCAGAATTACTGATCATTCTGCCAAAAGTGACTGCTACATGAACTCGCAAGAAGACACTTCAGGTCTGACTGTACAGTAATCAGTCCCATCTTGTCTACTGAGGCCTGCCTTTGGATAAACCACAAGCGTGGGAAATTACTAAATAATTTCCTGGTGTGTATCACCTTCATAGTGGGGTGTGGTGGGGGTGGTGAGTAAGTAAAAAGTAGTGGTTCTTGGGAGCAGGGATGGCTCTACCAACATGAGCAGGAGGAGGGGAGGGAGGGCAATACAGAGGCCCGAGGTGTATCTGTAAGCACACTAGACCGCTAGCGTTGGTAAAACGTGTGTAAGATTTAACAGGAGAGAAACCATAGGTTGAAGGATGAGGGGGGTGAACATACTAGGACCTGCAAGAGGGTAAAGGATGAAGAGCAGACAAGGAAGTGGATGCTGTAGAGTCAGGCAAAGGCATCCATTGCACATTTAGGGAAATCAACTATAAAACCATACTGGCATGTGCTGGATTCTTTGATCCACAGCACTGTACAGAATATGCTTCTCACTGGATTATTAGCTTTTATAAACAGAGAAAGATAAAAAGTGAGTTCAGATTGGTAACGCCTGTTATATCAACTATATTTGTTAGTGTGTGCATTAAGCAACTGCGCTATCTGACTGACATAGATGGCCTGTGAGCCAAAGAGAAGGATGCAGTGACAGAACTGACTGAAGTATATATTCACAGCCAACAGTGTGTGCTCAAGCCATTGAAAACAGGAATCAGTTATGTGCCCCAGAGAGATCTTCCTAGCACTGGGGAATTTGTTGCCACATTCGGAAGATAACTGAGTCCTTTTGAGACAAAGGGCGGCTGAAACCTTGTGGCTGACTCAGTCGAGACCACTATCAGAGAGACAGTCAGACCCCTTGAGACTTCCCCAGCGTGTGTAACAAACAACTAGTATGGTAGAGATACACTGTAGCAGTGGTGAAGTTAGGAGGCAGGCACACAAGCTTGATATGGCTTCCCAAACTGTGTGATCTTGAGCAATCCATTTTGTATAACACTTCCTCTAATCCCTTGTGTGCAAAAGTTGGAAGCGCTTCGATATGCACTAGGTATTTTCTATCAAAGAGGCAGTTGGACCCCTTGAGACTTCCCCTGTGTGTTCCACAAGCAAGGAGTTTGCTAGAGGTACACTGTAGCAGGAGTGGATTTAGGAGGCAGTGTGAGAGGAGTCCTCTTTTTGCATGGTTTGCCCCCACTTTTTGCCTGATGTTGATGTGTTCTAGAAGTTCGTAGTGCCCAGGGCCCATGCTAAACAGGTTCCCTGGACCAGAGCTCTTTCCCTAAATCTGTTGTAACGCTTGGCACAATTGGATACACTCCTAAATACACCTATAAGTTCCTAGTAAATGGGTACCCAAGTAGCCAGGGCAAGAAATATTAAGAGTAGGTCCCGGGGAACAGCAGCACTGATTGTGCCACCCCCAAGGGTCCTGCACCCAGATGCGCCCATCATTGCCATTGCAGGCTGAGTGAACTGGATCAGCCCTAAAAGGACAAACTCGACAAAGCCACACTCTCTCTGTGCCACCCTACACTGCATATCTTATGGGTAAGACACCCCTCTGGTAGGCCTTCCAGCCCTAAGGCAGGGTGCACCATATTGTATGTGAGGGCACAGCTGCATGAGCAATATGCCCCCACTGTGTCCTTGCCTAACCTGGGATATAGTGAGTGAACAGAGCCACCATTTTAAATGCATGTATTGGACACTGGGCAAACAAGAGTTTCCCAGTTACATGATGGCTACTCTGCACCCTGGGTTGTTTGGTATCAAACAACTCAGAATGATAAATCCAAACTGGTGCCAGTATTGGATTTATCCCTAAATGTACCCAGGGGTCACCTTAGAGGTGCCCCATGCAAAAGCTAACCCTAACTGGCAGAGTTGCTGACTGGTTTCATCCAGCCTGCCACTCCAGACAGCCAATCTACAAACCTGGGGGACAGCAATGGTTCTCTGGTTTGTAAGACAATGCCCTTCCTGGGTGGAGGAGCTAACACCCTCTCTTTTAGGAATGTGAAACACCCAGGCAGTGAGCTTCAAAGGGCTACAGCCCCTGAAATTCGAGCCCCAGGCCTGCTGCTGGCAGCAGAGTGCTTCCCCCCTTGCAAATCCCCACTTTGGGCGGGAAACCAGACAAAGGGTAGGAAGGAGTGGCCTCACTGAGCATGCACCACCCCTCAGGGCTGGCATGCAAAGTGGACCCTCTGATTCAGTTTTCTCCATCTTGGAATGGAGGAAAACGGCCAATGAGGTTTAGGGAAGTGACCCTTCCCACAGGAAGTGGTCACTGTAGTGGGTGTAGCCACCCAAGGATAAGCGTCCCATTGGACACTACCCGGTTCCCCCTAAAACGCCCACTAAATTCAGTATTTAATGGGCTCCCCAGACCAAGATTTTAGATTTGAAAAGGATCCCAAGAAGAAAAGAAGACCAGCACCAAAGAACCCGCCAGGACGAGAACAGAGGATCTGCTGCACCAGAAGAGGCACCAGGACCTCTGCTTGCTGCACCAGAGTCCCGACAATTGCAACTGCGGAGGAGCTGAACACGGGACTGACCCCAAGAAACCCGGGGGACCTACAGGCTTCAAGGATCGCTCCAGATCTCCCTCCTGAGTGGAGGCACCACTCAAGAAAAGCAAGAAACCTGCAAAGTACTAACAAACCAGTGAGGGTCACATCACTGAATCGCCGATATCTCTGCGACTGGAAGTCACAGCCAGACCCGGCAACACACTGACAACTATCCGGAAGTGCCCCACAACTGTGCCAAGTTTGGTGGCACTGCGCCCTCTAGTGGCCGAGGTACAGCAGTACCCTTGGTGTACTGGTCTTCTGACATCAGACCAGTGGAAAACCAGCTCTCCCAGAGCTGAAAAAGGATCGGGAGGAAGCCCCAGTCGAGGGTCTTCAGGAACACCCCGGACCTCCAACCAGAGTGCCCCCGTTGTCCTGTAAGTTGCCCACAAAGAGACTCACCTCCAGCTCCAGTGGGCTCCTTTGCGCACAGCATCCAAGACCTCCAAAACGCCCTGCACCTGGCTTCCCTGAGGCTTGCATTCTGGGATCTGCTGTGTGCCCCGGGTCCCCAACCCCTTGCAACCTCATCAGCCCAAGGGGACCTCCAGGCACCAACTTTAAATCTGCAAACCAGCTCCTTCTCCAAGTGGCCCTGTGCCTGTGCCAAGAACCTCTCCACGCTGCTCCCGCCGGACCCGGGCCCTGCCCGAGACTCTCCAGCTGGCACAGTATGCCCACTGACTGCTGTGACCACCCTGCAAAAGAAGACACTGGTAACTCAACCGTGCAATTTTTAATGCAGTTTAAAGAGTGACTGCCTATTGATTCCTATGGTGCATAATTACACACAGAAAAAAATACTAACTTTGCTAAAATGTTAAAAAGTCATAACAAGAAAAGTACTTAACGTATTCTAAAGATTTTGGTCTTAAAAATTATATAAAAGTCTGAAGTATTTTTATAAATTCTGGTCTTGAGTTATTCATTGAGTGTGTGTGGTGCATGATTGGATTTGTGAGTACAGCAAGTACTTAGCACATCTCCTGGATTAGCCTAACTGCTCGACCAGCTACCTTAAAAATTAGAGCATTAGGTGGTCTGATTTTTACCTCTGGAAACCAACTTGTGGTTGCCTGAACCCTCTGTATAGTTTGCTTGGTTTTGCACATTGCATAGAGGGCCAGCCTCCAACAGGCGGGCACAAGTTTCACATGGCTTACCAAACCCTGTCATCTTTAGTAATCCGTTTTGTATAATACTGCCCCTGATCACTTATGTGCAAAAGTTGGAAGCGCTTCAATATGCACTAGATATTTTTATTAATTGCTGGATGGATAGAGTAAACAAGCCGAAGCATTTTGGCTTTCCCATGCAATATGAAAGGGAGAGACAAAAAAAACAACGTGACGTAACTGGCAGTCATGCACAGCACTCCAATACCGATTATTGAGTTTGCCCTGTATGAAACTTCAAAGCGCCTTGGCAGCCATGGAGCTGTAAGGGGAGAGACAGAAGAACAAAGTAGTTCACCCACGCTGAAATATATTGGCAATTATCCATGTAATAGGGTCAGTCTGCAAGGCGTAACTAAACAGCCAGTGGTTAATTTGTGACTGTTGCTTCTGGTGTGGGACAACAGCACTTATTTTTGAGGGCCGCCACTTATTTTTCTGCCTCAAGCATTTACTGCGAGCAAAAGACTAATATGGTAAAGACAGAGAAAAGCAAAAATGTGTCACAATGGGAGAAAGCCGAAAGCTGCAAGAGTGAGTTGAAGGGGCATGGAGTGGCTGTAAATACATTGAAGCGGCCCGAGATGGTTTCAGGATTACCCTGCCTCAGTGTTCCGTGTTCGCACATTTAATTGCTGCAGCTGCTTGTTTAAGAGGAGGGCTTTGGGCACCGGCACGTTTTTATTTACAAATTAAGCACTGAAAATAGCCTCAAGGCGGAACAAACGTAAAGCATTTACTAATTACCTCAAGGGATTTTGGCAAGGAAATCCCAGAAACGAATGAAAGTGGTTAAACCCCACAAATAGATTACAACGGGTCGAAAAGCAGCGCTTGGGCACAGCTATGCTCGACCTAAAACGGTCTAGTCACATGAGTGATTCACAAAATCTCAGTACACTGCCACTACCGCTTTATTTTACTCTCCCGAGGTATGGACAGTAGTCCTATGCCCTCTGTGTCGGTACTCTATGTGCGCCCCCTCATGTCACAGAAGAGGTTCTGAAACTCGCATTACTAAGGACAGGCTTGGTACTCTGCACATACGCTATGTTAGCATTACACTAGGTCCAAATAAAAAGGATACTATTATCCAGTGCAGTCGGGCATTCCTGAGGTACATGCCGGTTTACCCTGCGGGAGACATTCCCTGATAAACAGATTTTTTTTTTTTTTACAGGGCTGCCTTTTTCCCCAGACCAGCCCTGCAAGTCACTTACAAAATGATTAGTAAACAGTGACACGAGTTATATTAAACCTTTCAGCTTTCGCTTGTTTCTTCAAAATAAAGAGAATTTTAAAATGGGTATCTGTAATCACGATGACGGTCTAGCTTTTCCTAAGGTACTGGCTCCCTCTTTTGGTTACATTTAACAATTACAGCTCAGTCTTTGTGTTTCGATTCCTGCGCTTATTATAGCGGAAAGCAGTGCAGCAACCAAAATCGATGCACTGTTGCTCGAGGGAGAGAGAGCAGTGCAGAACCATATTTACTAAAAATGTCTTGCTGCTGCTCCCCTTCCTTGCCCTGGCATACAAGCAGGCTGCTTAGTGACACACACACACGCACGCACACATACCGTGCGGGAAGGTGTTTGCGTGACGTCTCACTTAGGTTTTGTATTGGCAATACCACCTGGTAATGGCTGCGTGATGCAGTGCTTCACAAATCACTATTTATGCTGAAAAACATCACTCAAGTTTTGTTTTAGAAAGTAAATACCCTATCATGGCTGTACTGCCTTGCCTCACTTTACGGTGGAACAAAGTTTTCATAAATCTGCCCCTCAATTTTTGAACAGTGCCTTTCACCAAGTTTCCCAGAAGCATAATTGGACTTGCAATAACCCGCGCCCTGTAAGCATATTGTATGAGGGAATTTTTCTCCTAATAAATCATCAATTTCTCCAGCTATTACCGCCCTGAAAACAAATCCTAGTTGAGCATTTTGGTGAATCTCTCAAAAGCATAATGAGTGCTCTCTAAAGCTCATTAAATAGGAAATGGGACAAGCTCCTTCTGCATCTGCTTCAGAAGGGGTTCAGAATGTCTTATTTTCAATACCTTCAAATTCGTTTTTGACAGCTCTTTCTACGGTTCCCTCACTCATGTAATGGAGGGTGGTGAGGAAAATATGAGCATACCCCTGGCTGACATGGTTGATGATGAGTTTGGTCTTTGCAAGAAGAATGCCCAGCATATGCACAAAACGAAGGGAAATCTCTGTGCTTCAAAGGATCTTAAAGAGGTGATACCTGAAGGTCTTTCTCAGTAGGTGTCTAGAATAGCAGGGAGTCTTATCCATGAAGATAATAAGGCTGACTTATTTAAGGGGAATGAACACTACAGTTTCTTAGAAAAGATCAGTGCTTTCAACTATTTAAATCACATAGGGTCCATTCTACTGTCTTGGTTTCAGAGGTATCACTGCATAGAACATGCAGCACTGTTTGCTGCAGTTGAAGAAGTGAGCAAACCTCTCCCCAACATACACGCTGCACAGGGCTGAGTACGATGGCTTGGCGCAGGGAGTTAACCTTTCACTTAGATATACACATCACAGGAATAGGAGTGTAAATGCTTATAACGGCAATTGCTGTTTTAGGTGTTCTTCTGATTCCTGGTCCCACAATATGTTGCATCTATATAATAGAACTGGGGGCAGTTTGTCAGTAAAGTAGAATACATGCTGAATGCCTGAAAAGTCTAGGAGTGCATGAAGGTGGACGTCACCAAAATGGCAGGCCGAGGGGTTACTGAGCCCTCATAGTCTCCCATGGCTAAACCCAGTGGTGCTAGTGCTGAAGAAGGAATCAGTTTACCTCCACTTCTGTGTGCCTTACAGATGCCTCTCTACATTCACTAAAACGGATGGTCCCATCATTCCTGGCAACTCTTGCATCAATGGGCTCATTTTCTGACCACCTATGGCTTGACTAGTTAGTAATAACAGATTTCCTTAAACTCTTGCCTAAAGAAGAATACTGTAGCCACCACTTTTGAAGACCGTCTAAAGGTTTGCGAAACATTTGCTGAACAGCCTTCATGACTTCCATGGCACCTATACAGTTGACTTAGCAGTGTTGAATAATGCCTGTGCTGATCACCCAGTTCACCTCACTAAAGTGTTTTAAATGAAGGAAAAATGTAACTCACTATGAAGGCAAATACGTGTCAGAGTGGGGAAAAACACAATAATCTATTACTTGCATCAATTGTTTGGCGGAAAGGTGAGGCCTCTAAGGCCAAAATCCAATCTACCATGCATTATCAGACTCTGAGTATGCATAAACATTTGCAGCCATTCTTCGGCTTCACTTGGTACAACAGCAACTTTTTGAAACCTAACAGTTCCGTGGGGGCTCCATAAAGGGTGATGATGTCCCAGAAACGGCACAAGAAAGTGGATTGGAACGAGAGCTGTGAGCAGACCATTGAGCATCTGAAAAAGGCTTTGTGGAAGTACCCAGTTTGAATGAAATTGGCTGCTATCAGATCTTTACTGTTTGTGCAAGGATAAGAATTCCAAGCTCTGCACATTTAGCCAAATAATAATCATTGGGTGCAATAAAGTTTGCCTACACTGCTAAGTTTCTGACAAAATTTAAAAATACAAAATCGTCAATAGATGCTAGGGTATACAGATTTCGGTACTGTAAGCACCAACATCTTCTTGTTTTACCTCATTATCAGGCAGAACATTTAATTGGTGCTTTATATTGCACCTGATAAATAATGATCTATTGGGTACTTTCATTATTCAGTCGCAATACATATTTTACCAATTAGAGGGCCAATCATAATTTGAGAGAGCCCTGGCCCTCAGCTCACTGAGGAGGATGTCTTTCGAGAGTAGGAACAATGTGTTTCCTGGACTCTGATATTCTCCCACGCTGTATATAACCCAAGTAAGAGGAAAGTGCTCCAGGGGCCCTTTGTCGCTCACCTTCAAGCAGAGTAGCAACATCATTGTGTATATGTGATGTCAGTTGTGATAAGGTTTACCTTGTAAATGCAGGCCCAATCTTGAATTAATTGTTCAAAAGTCTATGTGTGGGAATAGAATGCCAAATTCTAAAGGTTTCCCTTAATACTGTCACATAGTATAATTTTCTGTTTTGAATACACTTCTACAATAGTGTTAGAGACTTTGGGGGTTATTACAACTTTGGAGGAGGTGTTAATCCGTCCCAAAAGTGACGGTAAAGTGACGGATATACCACCAGCCGTATTACGAGTTCCATAGGATATAATGGACTCGTAATACGGCTGGTGGTATATCCGTCACTCTACCCTCACTCCAAAGTTGAATAACCCCCATTATTTTTGGGGTGACAAACTATGCATGCGACAGAGACCTTAATTCCAAGTTTCCTGAAGTTGTCAATTAATCTCGCAATAGGAGTTAAGCTGTTCATTCCGAATATACTATTACACTGTCTCTCAATTTTCCGAAGAAATGTATCTCCCAGATAAAAGCTGTCACAATATGTCCTCAGGAAAAGTCCTGGAATGTGTGTTATTTCTGTGGTAATACGTCATTCCTCACTGAACAGCTATGAGTAGTGCGGTCATTTTACATTGAAAATTACTTTCTGGGTGTGGCATTGTTGCGTTGGATCCCTGCAAAACATGGAACAAGGGCTACCCGTGCAGAGGGATTCAGATTCTAAAGGGAAACCACCTTTTGAATATTCCCCAGGTGTCAGACTGTACTGGAAACTTTAAAGTATAACTCTTGCGCACCAATAGGTAGTGTTGTGTTTGCAGGGACTTGGTTTCAGTCGGTAAGTGGTGAGCAGAGTCTCATAAAGGTACAACTCTTGTGCGATGACATCAGCTCCTTTCCTTGTGCACTTTCAGAAGTGGATTCAGAGCTACTGCATAGTCTCTTGAGAGCCTTTTTTGAACTTTGTACACAATATCCAAAGGAAAATGTCACCCCTTAAACAACAGGGTTCAAGCCATGTAAGAACAAACAGATGCCTCTAGTGGACTCTCACAAATCATGCTTATGGTGCCTGGGGTTTGAGCACATTTCCAGGGTCTGCAGCTACTGCACTCAGATGATCTGAATGCCATACGGGACTGTGAGGTGAAGTTTTATACCACCAAACTCCATGTCTTGACTGATTGAAGTTAAAAGGAAGATCCTCTTCCTTCTCCTAAAGTTGATTCCAGAGCAAATCAGCATCACATTGGCAGTGTTCTGGCAAGTCCAAAAAAGAATATTAGAAATCCAAGTGGAAATCGGCCAGTTCCATCACTCTTGACCACCAGAGAAGGCACCAGGGTGTCAACGTGGCCGCACAGTCTCGCTCCCTATCTTAAACAGAGCTTATTCGGTCTAGTCCCGGTGCACCCCAAGTTTGTGGGTCCATTAGTGACATTGCAGACCTTGGAGTCTTCAGGAAGGCCATGTTGTACATTTTCTTCACTATACCAGTTCTGTCTGGCACACCTTTGGGCCCCAAGAGTCTGCAGGGGCTTTAAGTTGGGCTTCAGCCGGCAAGTATGCCCCCGGCACCGCCTATGCCCCTTAAACCTACATTGGGTTCCACATTGGCTCCGATGCTGGCTTCAGTTCTGACACCACCCAATATGTTGGTTGTACACTCGACATCAGTGCCGGAGTAGTTTACAGCCCATTGTGCGTTTCGACATTGAGCAGAATCAACTATAACCTTGACTGAAATTGCACCTGGTTCCTGCCGGAACTCAGCCAGTGGGCAGCCCCCCTGATTCTGATACTTTGCTCTTACCACACTGTAAGGCCTAGACTGTGCACAATTTTTTTGTCGCTGAATCAGACAATGACAGTTTTGATGAGGGGGGTTAATTGTTCCCTTAATATGATGAAGAAAATTAGTATGGAGAACTCCAGGATGCCCATGCCTGGATATGTCTCCAGATAGTGGACTTGTTTTGCCTTCTGGTACCTCTTTTGCTGTCAATAAGTGAAGGGCAGTAGAAGTACTGGACCTACAACTTCCCATTATAGACGTGTAGTCTAATGTTTTGGCACAGGTGCTCCAGCCTGGTTAGGCCCCTACAGAACCTCTGTTGCTGTTTAATGAAGCTATTACAGGTACACTCATGGGCACTGTTGGACCTGGCCCTTTTTGCGGGTTCCTCCCCAGACTTTTTACCTCCCTCCTATTATTTTTTCTGACCTCTTGCTGTTGGCTCTAGGACTCTGAGCAGTTTAGCACTTCTGATCAGTGCTAAAGTGCAGGTGCTCTCCCTTCTAAAGTTGGTATGATTGGCTTATACCTAATTTGCACATTTAATTTACCTGTAAGTCCCTTGTACAGTGGTATCTCTGTACCCAGGGCCTGTAAATTAAGTGCTACTAGTGGGCCTGCAGCGCTGCTTGTACCACCCACAGAAGTAGCCTTTCCAACCTGTCGGAACCCTGCTGGCGCAGGGCCTGTTTGTGCAGTTTACTGCCACAGGGACCTGGCATCTAAATTTACTAGCCAGGCCCAGAACTCCCTTTTTGCTACTTGTAAGTCATCCCTTAGGTAGGCCCTAGCTACCCCTATGGGCAGGGTGCTATGTATGTAGAAGGCAGGACATATGCCTGGTTGCGTGGCCTGTCGTGGTAGTGACAAACAGGCTGTTTGGTTTCTCACTGCTGTGAGTGCTGCCTTCTCATAGGACTGCATTGGAAATGCCCTGCTTTATGCCTAGGGGGTATTGACTGATTTAGGAGGGGTAGTGTAGACATGTTTGGTATGGTTGTAATGTTAGTAAGAAATGCTACTTACTGCCACTTCTAGAAAGGGAGCATTCCTCTCTGCTTATGACTCTGGTGTTTTGCAGCTTGATTCCAGTCGACGTCTGGGCAGAGTGACAGCTGGGCATTGTGCATACTGTTCAGGCAACCTGTACACAGGGAGGGTGGAGATGTCACAGAGGTGCATCTACATTTTGAATGGTCTTCCTGGACTGAGAGAAGGGGAGGTGGGCACACTTGCATCTGTGAAGGCTGTGTCCTGGCCTCACACAGAGGGCTCATTTACCCCCAGCCGATGTCTGGAGCCTATGCTGGAGGAGAGAGGGGAGATTGCTGGAACCAGTTATAACTGGTTGGAACCTTCTCTCCCCCACCTGGCCCCCATCTTGGTACAGAGGCAGTGAGCGGGGAGGAAGCCTCATCTGAGGCCCCAGCACTGTTAGACCACTTCTTCTTCTTGCTCTGCTCCCCCTGGGAGGGCCGTTGTGGCCCCAGGGAGGCCACAGAGACTGTGGGGGCCAGTTCGTGTGCAGGCCCCAGGAGGTGCCCCTGTATAAGAACGGAGTGGGTGCGTGCCGCACCCATCCTCCAATCATAAAACACCCGCACTTTAGCGCTGAGGAGCACTGGGGGCCCCTTTTTCCCTCACAGCACTCGTGGTGCTGTCTGCATAAAGAGACAAGTACAATTTTAATGGCAACATGTTAGTTTTGAGCATTCTTAATATGGTGCTTCCTATGACTTGCCATATGTGTTGCTAATGGTCCTGTTATGGGCATGTAAGCCAATATGTTACCCTGACTTGCCATATATTCTTTCTGATGTTCCTTTTATGGGCATTCTTGGAATGTTATGCAACCTTTTTTTTATGACTTGCCATGTATTTCCTAATGTTCCTGGCATGTGTATGTATGAGGATCTTGTGATGTGCATTATTGTAGTAATGTTTTTCCTGACTACTGCTTATGTTGCAGAGTAATGAATAACCTTTGTGCTATATGAGACAACTGCTGGTTTCTGCAGAATAACAGTACTGTGTAATGTTCTGACAACTGCTTGGGTACCAGGCTATTACTGTAATGTTGTGTCTGGTCTAATGATGTTGTGTATCATACAGTTTATTTTTACATAACTTGGTGTTGTGTTTCCTTTGTGGTGGGGATAGTGCGTCACATTTGTTGTGCAAACACTTTACACATTGCCTCTGGGATAGGCCTGACTGCTCGTGCCAAGTTACCAAGGGGGCGAGGAGGGGTTATCTTGGTGTGTAACTCCCTCGTCCTGACTAGAGTGGGTGGGTTCTGCCTGAATTAGGTGCTTACCCTAGCCAACCAGAAACCCCATTTCTAACAGACAGGATCAGGACCACCAGTTAATAGGCATGTTGC
Organism: Pleurodeles waltl; assembly: GCF_031143425.1. Lineage (NCBI taxonomy): Eukaryota > Metazoa > Chordata > Amphibia > Caudata > Salamandridae > Pleurodeles > Pleurodeles waltl. The sequence continues at coordinate 468,255,860 of NC_090449.1, read as the reverse complement.
TTGATGCCATTGTCTGGCTTTTCTTACCCAAAATTTCACACCAGAGGGTTTAGTGGTCAATCCCAAAGTCCACCACACATGACTGAAAGTCTAAAAGAATAGAAATTTTTGACAAACATATTTTTCTTCCAAAAGCCTTGCTCTGTGCTCAGTGAATTCCATCTGCCTTCTGGACCCATGCCCTATGGGACATAGTATCTCTGGTATTTCCTGCAGTTATGGATGCACTAAGGGCATCCCTGACCCAAACTATCCAGCATGGCAGTGATGAGAACATTTTGTAATATGGTCTAGTTTGAACACAACTGACTGCTTAGGTTCAGCAATTGGAAGGCGGGTGACACTTTGCTACCGTGCCTGGGTGAGGTCTATTGGCTTTTTGGGTGTTTCCAGGCATTTTTGATGGACAAGCTGTTCGATGGCCCTCACCTTAGTGACAACAAGGCAGATACAGCCCTGGAAAGGTTTAAGGAAATCAAGGCCACAGCATGCTACTTGGGTCTTTCTGAACCAACCAGATAATTTCATCAATTTTGCCACTTTTGTGGCTATTGGAGGAGCTTTCAGTTTTGGCAGTGTACAGTCCCTCCACCAGCCGAGCAGGCCTCTCAGCTGTTTCGTGGCCAAGGGCGTGGCTCACAAAGACAATGTTTAGGACAGCTCAGTCTTTCAACCCTCCATGGTTCACAGCCTCAAAAACTCTTTAGTGTGTCCTTGCCAGTACACTGCCACCCTATCAGATGCAGGATCTGTTGTTTCCTTTAAGGGTGGCAAGCTATCACTTCAGATAAGTGGGTCACCAAAAGTGTACATCCGGCTATGCCCTCCTATTTCTGTCCACCTTGTAGCACCTTCCACCACCATCAGGGCAGCTGATGGATTACCAGCTTTCTGTCTTGCAGCAGGAAGTGCAGGCCGTTTTGGCCAAAGGGGCAATAGACAAGGTTCTGACCTCATAAATAGGAACTCTGTGTTACTCCTGCTGCTTCCTTATGCCAAAGGAGGACAGAGGCATTCTTCCTATTTCTGCTCTTCACCCTCTGAATGCCTTCCTTTGGAAGGACAAATTCAACATGCTCATGTTAGCTCAAGACCTATCTGCCTTTTACTGCAGAGTCTAGATGGTGATGTTGGACCTGCAGCATACTTATTTCCATATCCTCATCCTGCAGACCCACAGATGCTACCTGGGGTTCAAAGAGGGCCAGGAGCATTTTCAGTGCGCAGTGCTCCCTTTTCGCCACATCTGTGCCCCTGCAGATGTTCACAAAAATCACAGCGGTGATCGCAGCACACCTTAGGATGTCATTGTACTAGTCTTCCCCTACCTCACCGACTGGTCACCGAAGGAGGGCTCACTCCAGACATTCGGCAGCCAGATGACTGCCAACTTCCTACCATCTTAGGGGTTTACTAACAACATTTCAAGTTTACACCTGACGTCTCAGACTCTCACCTTCATCAGAACTGTTGTGGATGTGCTACGATTTCCTTCCTTTCCCCTGAAGTGGAGAGTCCAGGACATTTGGGCAATGATCTTGATGTTTCTGCCTCTGTCCTGGATCTTGGTGCAAATGACTCTGAAGCTATGGGTATTGTTGGCCTCCTGCGTCCTGCTGCTCAGACATACCAAATGGAACATGCAGGCGCTGCAGTGGGACCTCAGGTCTCCGTGGGTTCAGGAAGTCGCTTGACTGGCAAGGAATTTCTCTGGTTGTTAACCACATAGCGGAATCTCTACACACCAGGGCTGATGAAGTCAGATACCAACGCTTAGCAGATCACAAATGGTAGTGACCGGTAAAGGTGACATAAAATGTCTTCCATCAATGGGAAGAACCCTGGCTCTATCATATGACCACAATCAAGAACAGTCTATTTCAGCACTTTTGCTCATTGGAGTTTTCAAAGAGTCTCTGTCTCGGAGCTGCATTTCATCTAGAGTGGAACTCAGGACTGCTGTATACCTTCCCGCTGTTTCCTCTCCTACCACAAATTTTGAAGATGATCAGGAATGACTGGGCTCAAGTCATCCTATGACACCAGACTGGGCCTGGAGAGTGTGGTACCAGGATCTCCTTGTAATGAGCATCTGTCCTCCGACCAAGCTGCTGCTTCAGGGGTATCTTTGGTCACAGCAGCAGGGCAGGGTTTTACACCTGGGCCTGGGCAATCCGTGCTTGGAGATTAAGAGGTGGTAGTTGACCTCCTTCGACCCTCCTCCTGGAGGCGTTGATGTAATCTTGGCAGCAAGGCGTCCCTCCACAAAATGGGTGTGTGCCAGTAGATGGGATAAATTTGTGGCTTGGTGTGGCACCTGACAAAGTGACCTACTATAAGCTATGTTGCCTTGAGTTTTGTTGTTTGTTTTGTCCCTGGCCCAGCACAACCTTGCTTTGGGGACTGGTAAAGGCTATTTATTGGTTCCTCCACCTTTTTGAGGCTGCTAGTTCAGCCATCTATATTGGTCACTTTTTGTGATGACATTTTTGAAAGGGTTACAACATTCTGTCAACACCTATTGTGATGTCACAATGGGACTTGAACTTAGCTCACACTTTTTTGATGTGCACTCATTTTGAGCACCTGAACAAATGTCCATTAAGGCTTTTGAAACTGAAAATTCGTCTTTCTCATCGCCATAACATCAGCTAAGCATTTGAGCAAGCTGTGAGCTCTTTTGGTTAACCCACCTTATATGGTATTCTTTCTAGGTAAGTTAATGTTGAGGACCCGAACTTCCTTTCTTCCAAAAGGGGTCACTCAGTTTCATGTTGGGCAGGGTTTCACCCTTCTAGTATTCTTTTCCCTATCTGATCCCTTTAAGAACGAAGAGAAACTTAATTGTGTGGCTCCCAACAGGGCACTAAGCATTTATATTAATCAAAACAAAGAACATCGGGGTGCATGATCAGCTCTTTGTGGTTTTCTCTGGGACAAAGAGCACGGCATGTCAAAAGTGGACCATTTTCCCATTGGATTGTTCTCTGGTTAAAGATCTGCTACACACTGTCAAAGAAGCAGCCTCCAAAGGGCTTACAGGCTCATTCCTTCAGAGCTAAGGCTGCTATTACTGCGCTAGCACAGGGAGTACCTGTTTCAGACATTTGTCAAGTGGCTACAGGGGTGACAGTACATGCTTTCACAAAGCAGTACTGCCTCAGCAGCCAGGTCCATCGAGAGGGGCACTGTGTCCACTCGTCCAATATTTTTTTTTGGTCTGAACCAGTTTACAGACCCACCACATGGGAAGTTAGTACTATAGTACCTATTCAGAAGGTGAGTAATCAGCTGCTGAAATTATCAATCAGAAGAAGTTACTTACCTTCAGAAACACTCTTTCTGGTGGTTACTCTATCTAACCGCAGATTGCTTACCCACACTCCTGCCTTCCTGGTCTTTGAACTGGGCTCCTTTTCATCTATAAAGGACCCAATATAGAGATCTGCACACTGATCATGCGTACCTGCCAGTGCGCTCTGCATATAAAGACATGGACAGCCCAAGAAAGCGACTGACGTCAGAGCGCATGTGTGGTGCTTGTGTATGACTGCTCATCCTGATGTCGGCTTGGAACTACATGATGCTACCTGCATGCATGAGTACTGTTTTAAAGTTTTTGGATCCAGACTGCCTGGGAATATTTATAGCGTGAGAAGTCTCTGGCTAGATAGATTATCCACCAGGTAAGTCACTAGTTCTTTGTGGCTACAAAACACAAAATAAACATATCAGAGAATAAACATTGTAGGTGATTATAACTTGTAAAAGGCTGGCCTCCGCAAACATTTTTGGCCGGTGAGGCACCAGCTGGGGGCCTGGAGCACACACTTGATCCACTGCTTCCTATTAGAATCTGGGTTAGCGAGATTCATTGTCCAGTGGTTTCTTTAGGTGTGAATACATTGGAGTCATAAGGGACAGAGATGCGTTCCTAGTCTTTCCAAAATCAAGGCAATCAACCTGACACAAAAGGACGAGCTCTAACCCTAGTATGAAAGCTTCACTGTGTTCCATTCAGCTTCAGAGAAGTAGTGTATGCTTTCACAAATTCAGGAATGACGCGTGAAGGGCAGAAGGAGTAGGTGAGGTTGAGGCAAGCCGCGGGCTCTGCTGGTGAAATGCCAATACAAAATATGGAATAGCCTAAGTGCCGTTGCTGGTTGTAAGGCACACATGCGAAAAACACTCTCTGACATGAAAAGGGGATAACAGTAGGATAAAAGTGCCTCCCACACATCACAGGGGATTTCGTCTCTCGGTATCTGCTAGGTTAGTCACGACTGTCATTTCTAAAAATCTGTGTTTGTCCCTACAACCATTTTTTTTTTTCCTGATCAATATTTTTGGCTAAAACCTGGAGCGAGATTGTAGCCAAGGCAATTCATGCACATTTCGCCTAACCTAATGTATTCCACTGTTTAACAATATCTGCATTAGCAAAACCAAACAATATTTCTGGAGTGGAAGCCCTCAGCGTCACTTTTGTAAATAGTGGAAAGAGGGCGTTTGACTAGAATCACTGCAGCAACAAATGTCCTTGCAAACCTAAGTTTTAATTGAAAACATGCGTACGTGATTGGAGTAATCCTGACCTAGCTTTATAGATTTCAGGACGACATGTGACTCAACTAATTGCGAAGTCATGGAGGCCAGGTGGGCGCTTTGGGAGATCAGTAATTGATTATAGTTGATGATAGGTTTCTCCACTCTAATTCCATTTTATAATGGCTAAGAATCTGGCGTCTATGCAAGCACACAGCAGGTAATGTATCTACTGCTGATGTTCCTTAATCACTGCAAGCAGTTTACTCACTGTCTTGCAGAATCGAACCTCTTCCGTTGTTTCTAGTGGCCAATGTGGATGCCACGACTAAGACCATATATGCATTATCGGCTCAATCAAATATGGCGTTTTTTTTAACACGAAGCAGTGCCAAAGCCTAGGAGCTAACAAACTATACAGTTCTTCTATCCCCTCCATATACGTGCACCAAGGACTGGCCAAACCAACTAGGTTTCCACCCAGAAAACGTGACTAATGCAAACACGTCTACAAATGAAGCCAGAGAGGCAAGGGAAAGCCTCACTCTCTTCTGTTCAATAAATTTCCTAGAGCAGAGTGCTAAGCACCAAGGTCTTGGCTGAAGACATCCCGAATAAAGGGAAGTATTTTTTTCGCCAAACAAACTGCAATGCAGATCCAAAGCCTGCAGTTATGTAATTTGACATCCTGGACATGTAAGGTCGCAGAGTTAATCGTTGTATATTGTTTGAGCAGATCTCTTTGGCTTACCAGTGGATGCTTCATAGTTCAATAGAAATGCAGCATATGTCCTCTTATCTCCAAATCTGAACCTGAGAGCAAGCAGATGTGCAGAGCACGGTCTGTCAACCAAATGAGTTCAGTGACCACAGACGTCTTGCGCATCTGATTCTACATGTAAAAGTATCATCAGACATCAGTGTTACCAAAGTTCATGCTCAGTTAATACTGCTTAGAAAAATCAAAGAATTGTTTACTGACTAACATTTGAACATATAGACGTTCAGTGGATGCTTGAATTGTTTGGAAGAGACCACAATTCTTTCATAAATTGGGAACTAGCAGTTGATTGGCTAGAGAAAAATCTATATCTATGAAAACCTACCCTCTGGTAGTCTAAATTACATAATTCGACGATACATCACCTGACAAGAGGCCCTGATGACAAGACACATTGAATGACTGCAATGAACATGAGACTGAGCAAATAATGAAATGCTTTGCTACCAACCATAAAATATGCAGGGTCCCATCACTGTATAAGCGTGCCATAGTCATCCTAGTCCAGGTACTGCCATCACAAGCCAAGTGCAGTTTTATTTCCCAAAATTCAATTATATGTCAGGTATACCTTTGTGTGCTCAATCACAGCCTTTGTATGCCCTAACATAACCATCGTATGCACTATAACCTCTTTCCCATGCCATATTACCAGGTACACCAACATCTTCTGGAGATACAATCTTTTGACTTGCTTGCTAACTTGGAATTCTGGAAACTTGTGCTCTCTTCTTAGCTTAGGAATTTGACCAGGACAATGTATGATTCTACCTAAAACACTTTGGCCCTCATTACAACCCTGCCGGTAAATGCCACTTACTGCCATGCAGAAGACCGCCAACATACCGCTGCGACCGCGGAATTCCGCTACAGGTATTACGACTCACAGCTCGGAATCCGCCATAATACAGACACCCACACAAATCCGCCACACCAAAGGTCAGAGATAAACTGGGGATAACAAAACCCACACCGTCACGCCAACAAGAATACACCCACACTATCACAACCCACGAATCAACGCAGTGGTCTTTCAACCGCGGTAATCCATTGGCGGTATACACCGCTGCGCTCAAAATACACACACATATACAAAACACATACACACACCACACCCACACACCCAATCCAATATAAAGCACACACCCACATCACCCACAAACCCTTACTACCAGAAATTTGAAAGCAGGCCAGAGAGAGACAATACCTAGAACAACACCAGCATCCACAGATACACAACACCATCACTTACACAACATCCACGCACCTCAAACAACACACAAAAACACATCCCCTCACATATCACAACAAACACCACCTCACACATCACCCACACCACATCATGGCACCTCAGCAACACCCCAGGTTCTCTGAGGAGGAGCTCAGGGACATGGTGGAGGAAATCGTCCGGGTAAAGCCACAGCTATTCGGATCACAGGTGCAGCAGACATCCATTGCAAGGAAGATGGAGCTATGGCGGAGAATTGTCGATAGGGTCAACGCAGTGAGACCGCATCCAAGAATTAGGGATGAAATCCGGAAGCTGTGAATTGACCTACGGGAGAAGGTGCGTTCCGTGGTCTCCAGACACCAGATTGCTGTACAGAGAACTGGCGGTGGACAACCCACCTCCTCCCCCACAACTAACAACATGGGAGGAGCAAGTCTTGGCAATACTGCATCCTGAGGGCCTAGCAGAAGTAGCAGGAGGACTGGACTCTGGTAAAGCAAATCTTTACTACTTTATCCCCCACCCTACCTGCATGCCATCACATACCCCATCTTTTCCCTCACACCCATCACCCCAACAACCCACAGATACCCCACCAACACAACCCAAAAACAAGCCCTGTATGTAACACCAATGCATGGACACCAATCACCAAAGCATGTCCACTACAGATACCCACACAGACCCCAAACCAACTATCACACAAGGACCAAGCCAAGAATGCAAGCACTGGAGTACAGGGTCACTCACCCATTGCACACAATGGCACACACAGATGCAATAATCATGCCTGTACACCCCTACAGGACCCCCACCCAAAGTCACCGGACAGGAGGTGCCAGACCTATCCAGTCCCCCCCCAGAAGAGACCCACAGTGATGACAGCAGCTCTGCACAACTGGATCAAGATGACCAGCCCGGCCCATCAGGGACCTCAGGATAGTCGGTTCCCCTGACACAGTCACAAGCCACGACAGAGCCTCCCCCCTCAGGAAACACCACCACAGCACCCACCCAGCGTGCCCATCCCTCTGTCCCCAGGACACGTCAATCAGCAGTGTGTCCACCACTACAGGGAACCCAGGCAACCCCACTAACACAGGACGATCAGGGACCTGGGGCAGTGGCAGTGGGCACACGGTTCAGGGGACAGAGGCACAGGACAACAGGGAAGCTGGGAGGACTGCTGTGCGACAGGGGGAGGACAGGCCCAGGGAACCCACTCTCCACGAGGCACTCTCCACCATCATGGGAGCTTACCATCATTCCCAGGAGACGATGGCAATGGTACTGGCCAAGTTTCAGGAGACCCAGCGGCTGCAGGAGGAAAACTACCTTGGGATCATGGAGGACTTGAAGTCCATTAACAACACCCTGGTCACCATTGCAGGGGTGCTGCAAGACCTTGTCAACACCAGGAGGGACACAGTGGCACAACAAGGGGCCCCTGACACTAGCCTGGACGATGAACAGCCCTCCAAGTCCGCCTGCGCTAGTGGACAGGAGGCACCGCCACAGGAACACGACACCAGCACCCCACCCCCTGCAGATGGAGAACCACCCCGCAAACGGTCTCTGAGATCCAGGAACAAGACAGAGAACATTGCCAAGACCCCAGCCAGGAAATGAGACCCCCCTGAATGTCACCCTTCTGTCCCACTTTGTCACCCTGTCCATCCTTCAACTGCCATTGCTCCACTTCCTATGCCCCTCTGGACAATGCACCTGTGAAACAAATAGACTGGACTATGCCATGGACATTCCTCCACAATCCCCCCAGCCCATTTTACAACCCCCTCCACTTATTAGCACATAAATAAACACACTTCTATCACAAAACAATCTGGAGTCAGTCAGTGCTTTCACAAATGTGTAATTGCAATAACCATAGAATATAGCAATGTCAATTTACTTGTGCACATACCGATGTAACACAGCTGTAGGCCTGGAGGAAATAAAGCAGAGGGCACAAAGTGGGACCCACATCTGTGAAATGGAAAATCAAAGTGACAATTCAGGGTCCATACACTGAGTGAAAATGACAGACTTATGCTAGCTCCAAAAATTGTATGAGATGTGGGAGGCAGTGACATCTCCTTACCTGTGTCTCACTGGAAGTATTGCATGATTATGTTGTTTCGGTTGTCGATATCCTCTTCTTCTGCCTCCTCTTCTTCACTGTCCGCAGGCTCCACAGCTGCCACAAGACTACCAGCTTGCCCATCCTCCTGCAGAAAAGGCACCTGGCGTCGCAAAGCCAGGTTGTGCAGCATACAGCAGGCCACGATTATTTGGCACACCTTCTTTGGTGAGTAGTAGAGGGAACCACCTGTCATATGGAGGCACCGGAATCTGGCCTTCAGGAGGCCGAAGGTGCATTCGATGACCCTCCTAGTTCACCCATGTGCCCCATTGTAGTGTTCCTCTGCCCTTGTCCTGGGATTCCTCACTGGGGTCAGTAGCCATGACAGGTTGGGGTAACCAGAGACACCTGCAAATATCGAGCAACAACTGTTAGACACACACTAACCCTGAGGGACAACCCCATACCCAGACACCTATTCACACTGTATTGGGTCCTTGGCCTCACCTATAAGCCACACACGGTGCCTCTGGAGATGCCCTATCACATAAGGGAAGCTGCTATTCCTCCAAATGTAAGCGTCATGCACTGAGTCTGGAAACTTGGCATTCACATGGGAGATGTACTGGTCTGCCAAACACACCATCTGCACATTCATAGAATGGTAGCTTTTTCTATTTCTGTGCACCTGTTCACTCCTGCAGGGGGTACTAATGCCACATGTGTCCCATCAGTGGCACCAGTGATGTTGGGGATATGTCCCAGGGCATAGAAGTCACCTTTCAATGTGGGCAAATCCTCCACCTGAGGGAACACGATGTATCTGTGCATGTGTTTCAGCAGGGCAGACAACCCTCTGGACAACACGTTAGAGAACATTGGCTGAGACATCCCTGATGCAGTGGCCACTGTTGTTTGAAAGGAATCACTTGCCAGGAAATGGAGTACTGACAGGACCTGCACTAGAGGGGGTATCCCTGTGGGATGGCAGATAGCTGACATCAAGTCTGGCTCCAACTGGGCACACAGTTCCTGGATTGTTGCACGATCAAGTCTGTATGTGACTATTATGTGTCTCTCTTCCATGTGTCTCTCTTATGTGTCGCAGGTCCACCAGCGGTCTGTACACCGGAGGATGCCGTCATCCCATCACCTGCCCCAGCAGACGTGCCCTATGGAGGAGAACAGCGAGCAGAGAGTCAGCCAACACTGAGGTATCCCAAAATGTAATTTGCACAAATTTAATAATCTGCAATGTGCCTGTAACTGTGTGTATTCCAGGCCTACATAGTTGTGACGCAGTTATTATTAATGCCATGTGGCCACTTGAAATGGCGGCTGCCTGACCTGTAAGGTGGGACAAGGGGATATGAGGTAACTGCGCTTGCGTTCTACACTGTCGCGGTGGGCGGTCGAAGACCGCAGTGCAATTCTGCATTGGTTAACATTGGGCCCTATGGGTCCGAGGAGCCAATGATGATGTACGCCGACGGTGACGGTATGCACCGCCGCGGACGTGACCGCCATTTTCTGTCTGATAACTCACTTGATACCTGACCTTCAACAGGAGAGGACTGACTCAGCAAGTGCTGCTGTGACCTGTGTCTGGAAGCAACGATGGCTCATGTGTCTGGGGAAAGGGCCCCTGTCTTCACTTCGGAGGAGTTGGAGAAACTAGTGGATGGGGTCCTCCCCCAGTACACGCAACTGTACGGTCCTCCAGACAAACAGGTGAGTACACTGTAAGCATGCTGAATGGGCAATGCCTGCTTTGAGTGGTGTGGATGGAAGATACATGGGGGGGCTGAGGCCTACATGTGCGGATGGGGAGTTTGTGTGCGTCCTGGCATTGGTGGGAACTGGTGGGCAATGAGTATGACGGTCCGGACGGGTGAGTAATGTCCTTTCCCCCGTACCATTCCTCTAGGCCAGCGCCTACCAGAAGAAGGCTATTTGGCGTGCCATCGCCAAGGACGTCCGGACCCTGGGGGTCTACCACAGACGGAGCACCCACTGCCGTAAAAGATGGGAGGACATGCGCCGCTGGAGCAAGAAGACGGCGGAGGCCCAGCTGGGGATGGCATCGCCACATGGGAGGGGTACCTGTCGCACCATGACCCCCCTGATGTTCCGGATCCTGGCGGTGGCCTATCAGGAGTTGGATGGGCCCTTAGGGCATCAAAGCAACCACAAGGGGGTGAGTACACTCTCATTCAGCTGACTTTGTGCACATTACGAGGTGTCTGGGCGGGGGAGATGGGCAGTGGATTCCCTAGGCCAGGGCGATCTTGGTAGGCAAGGTCTGTTGTGAGGCAGGCTATGTGGCTCCCCAACCTGACTAGTGGTTAGAGCCATCTACACCTAGTCAGGCTCCTGTGACTTCCAGGTGTGCAGCAATTGGGCTTAGGCCTCGTACCCCATGGGCATTTGATAAATCTAGGAACTATAAGTGCATGGCGTAGTGCAGAGTGCTGCTCCCTGTCTGTTGTGTCTGCCAACGGTAGTGGTGTTGCATGCACTGAACATGTTTTTCTTCTGTCTCCCCCCCTCTCCCCCCCCCCCCCCCTTTTTGTGGTCTCCCTGTTCTTGTGTGCAATAGCATCATCACGCGGAGGAGCAATGGCACCGGAGTAAGAGGGAGCTGCATCCCACTTGGCCCTGGAGGGTGAATCAACGCAGTCTGAAGGCACCAGTGGGACGGAGGGCGAGGGGAGCTCCACGGCGGGGACAGGAGCAGAGACCAGTGACAGCGACTCCTCCTCTGATGGGAGCTCCCTTGTGGTGGCGGGCCCCTCTGTGCCCACTGCATCAACAGGTACAGCCGCCACACCCCGTACCAGCACCGCCCTCCCAGCAGCCTCTCAGTGTCTGTCCCGTGCCCACTCACCCAGGAGGGTGGGCATCTCCTTCGCCCCAGGCACCTCAGGCCGTGCCCCAGTCAGCCCTGCTGCCCACAGTGAGGAGGCTATTGACCTCCTGAGATCCCTCACTGTTGGGCAGTCTACCTTTCTGAATGCCATCCAGGGTGTTGAGAGGCATTTGCAACAAACAAATGCATACCTGGAGGGCATTCATTCTGGCCAGGCAGCCCAACAGAGAGCATTTCAGGCTCTGGCCTCAGCACTGATGGCAGCCATTGCCCCTGTGTTCAGCCTCCCCCCTCCAACCTCCTCCACCCAGACCCAATCCGCTGTACCTCAACCTATCCCAAGCACACCATCAGACCAGCATGCACACTCATCAACACACAAGAGTGGCTCAGGCAAACATAAGCACCACACATCCCACAGGCACTCACACAAGCACCATACCCATGCACACATACCCACATCCACTTCCTCTACTGTGTCCCCCTCCTCCACGTCTCCCTCCTCCCTCCCAGTCTCGTCTCCACTCACACCTCCATGCACTACATCCTCAGCCACTACCTCCATCACCAGCACGCCTGTCACCACACACCGCTCACGTGCACTCACCACCCCACTACCATTCACACATCCCCAGTGTCCTCTACCAGTCTCCAGCCCATACACCTTCACCCAAATTCAGCAGACGTACACCTCCTACAACCACTACCTCTTCCTCCACTCCCAACCCCCCTCCATCTACCCGTCCCAGTATGTCTAAAAACCTTTTCCTGTCAAACCTTGACCTCTACCCTTCACCCCCCGTCCTTCCCCTAGGGCCAGGCTTTCCAGGTCCCAGCCCAGCACCTCAAACACCACATCCCCAGGCACAGTGGTGCCAGCAACTGCGGGGTCATGGAATGCGCCAACCATCAGGGCTGCCAGTGTGCCACATAGCAAGGGCAAGGACATTCCGCCACCTGCCAAGGTGAAAAAGGTGCCCACATCCCGGAGGGAGAAGCCGGAAACACCAGCCAACAAGGGCTCAGCAAAAAACAAAGGGGAAAGTGGCAAGACAACTGCACCACCATCAAAGGTGGGAAAGAGCCAAAAACAGAAGGGCAGGTCAGGAGAAGACAGTGTCACACCTTCTGTCCACGCCAACCTGTACGACGGCGAACATCGCCACCTGCACCGCCTCTGGCACACCTACAGCCGCTGCGACAGTCCCCAGCCTCTTCCCCGGTGGGCAGCCGTCCGAGGCTGCAGGAGACATCCTGCTTTCTCCCTCAGCAGGTGCTGACACATGCCCCACCGCCACAGACCCCGCCGCCAGCACCGCAGCCACAGACCCCGCAGCCAGCACTGCCACGACAAGACACCGCCGCCAGCACTGCCGCCACAGACCCCACAGCCAGCACCGCTGCCACAGACCCCGGAGCCAGCACCACCACGACAGACACCGCCGCCTGCACCGCCACCACAGACCTCGCAGCCAGCACTGCCACGACAGACACCGCCACCAGCACGGCCGCCACAGACCCCGCAGCCAGCACCGCCACGACAGACACCGCCACCAGCACCGCCGCCGCAGACCCCGCAGCCAGCACCGCCGCCACAGACCACGCAGCAAGCACCGCCGCCACAGACCCTGCGGCCTGCACCGCCAGGACAGACACCGCCGCCAGCACCGCAGCCACAGACCCCGCAGCCAGCACTGCCACGACAAGACACCGCCGCCAGCACTGCCGCCACAGACCCCACAGCCAGCACCGCTGCCACAGACCCCGGAGCCAGCACCACCACGACAGACACCGCCGCCTGCACCGCCACCACAGACCTCGCAGCCAGCACTGCCACGACAGACACCGCCACCAGCACGGCCGCCACAGACCCCGCAGCCAGCACCGCCACGACAGACACCGCCACCAGCACCGCCGCCGCAGACCCCGCAGCCAGCACCGCCGCCACAGACCACGCAGCAAGCACCGCCGCCACAGACCCTGCGGCCTGCACCGCCAGGACAGACACCGCCGCCAGCACCGCCACGACAGACACCACCACAAGCAGCGGCCCCGCGACGTCCTCGGACAGTGGCACCACCGCTGACATGCCTACCATCCCCAGTGGTCAGTCGTCCGAGGCTGTTGGTGAGTTCCAGGACCCTGGGCAGCTTCCATGAAGCATTACTGTCATCACTGTTGTCACCTGCAGGTGGAATGCGGAGCCGCAGCAGTGTGGGGTATTTCGCTGCCTTCATGGCGTATCATGCTACCTGTATCTCTGCAATCTCGTGGCACACACACCCAGGTGAGGGAATTGTTCCGGCCACACTGCACGTGGAGCACTCTGGGCACCAGGCCCCCTCCAGAACCAGTGGAGAGATACATCCACTACCTCAGATCTTGGCAGGATGAAGCACTCTGGGCACCAGGCCCCTCCAGAACCAGTGAAGAGATACATCCACTACCTCAGTCTGTGGCAGGATGAAGCACTCTGGGCACCAGGCCCCCTCCAGAACCAGTGGAGATTGACATCCACTACCTCAGTTCTTAGCTGGATGAAGCACTCTGGGCACCAGGCCCCCTCCAGAACCAGTGGTGAGATACATCCACTACCTCAGTCCTTGGCAGGATGAAGCACTCTGGGCACAAAGCCCCCTCCAGAACCAGTGGAGGGATACATCCACTTGAGTGACTGTGGCTTTGCACTCCCCAGGATAAAGCAGTGGGCAAACCACCCACTGGAGAGACTTGAGAGATTGTGGCTTTGCACTCCCCAGGATAAAGCAGTGGGCAAACCACCCACTGGAGAGACTTGAGAGACTGTGGCTTTGCACTCCCCAGGATACATCAGTGGGCATGGAGCCCCCTCGTGCAGTAGTGGCGTCGTGTGTTCATCTGGCTGAGGTGCCCTCCCTCCCCCTGAGGTGCCTGTTGCATATCGATCTGATGCCTCAGCAGTGTTCTCCAGTCAGGTATCATGTGTGGGCTTCACCCATGCATTTTGGGCCCAGTGGCCCACGGACAATGATTGGTGCACTATTCGGACTTGTGTAGTTGGTGTACATAATTGTGTTTACTGGATTTTGAACTTTGATAATGAGATTTCTTATGATTACATTTGTTCAAATCAATTCCTTTTGTCCTTGCGTACTTCCAGGGGGTGGGGGTGGGGTGTATGTGTACTGTTGCTGCATGTATTTGTGTGTATGGTGGTGTGGGTGGGGGTGTTGCGTGTGTGTGTCACTCTCTTTTCCCTCCCCCCTACCCTGTGTTGTAGGTGCAGTACTCACCGTGGTCGTCGCCGACGTCGTTGGTGCTCCTGATAGAAGAGAAGGAAGACCAGTATCTGCAATTCGGGCTCCATGGCATCCTGGTTCCTCGTGGGGCGTGGAGAGGTGGGTGTTTTCCCTTCTGTGTACTGTTTCTGCCGTGTTTTTGTTCGCGTTGGTTCTGCCCTGGAAAAGGTGGTGGATAGGCATCTTGTGATAGGGTGGGCGGTACATTTTCTTCCGCCTGTCTGTTGGTGGTTACCGCAGTGCTGTTTGTTTCTACCGCCGTGGCGGTTGGAGTGTTAAAGTGGCTGTCTATGTTGGCGGTTTCCGCCATGGTCATGATTCGATTTTTTTTCCGCCGGCCTGTTTGCGGTATTACCGCCGCTTTAACACCGACCGCCAGGGTTGTAATGAGGGCCTATATCTCTCTTTTTAGCAAATTGTAATTTAATATAAAAGTATGTAATGGAAATATGTGTTATGTAAAATATATTACATGATAGTTTATGTACTCTGAGTTTAACTGGTTTTATGTACCTTGGATTTAAATGGCCCTTCTCCATACTATACCATTTTGCCTGCCTTCTGTCCGTGTTCATAATGACACTTCTGCATTATGGAGAGGACATCCTCGACATGAGAGATGAAAATATATTTTAGCTCAAATGTATTTACTACCAAATCACAACAGTTCTTTAGGGAACATTCTGATATATTTCCAAATAGAGTGCTCCAACAGATACCCATACCCTTTAGCCTGCTTTGTGGCTAGTACTAATATCTCACCATTTCCCCTCTCAAGTATGCCTTGAGGCCGAACAAGGATTGGGTCTGTCTAAAACATCCCAATCTCCTCTGGGATGGCAAACCTACAGATTAAATAGGTCTGGAACTGTTGGGGGGCATAGATTGAATCTTTTATCAAGATCTGTCTACTTAAGCAAAACCATATCTACCTTCTAGTTCTCAAGATTCTTCACACTCAATTACTTCGTGAAAAGTAATATAGCCCTATAATAATGATCACTTGCCGGTGTGGCGGATGTTGATGTATATCAGTAGGAGGGGTGGTCAGTGGGGATGGGGAGGGGGTTGTTAGATAGTTGGATTATGCTATTTTGAAAACTCAAAATTGCTGCCAAATTACACACTTTAATTCATTAAATTGAGTTGATGAAAAGCAGTATTGTCCCATTACAAATGTGGGGCTAAAGCATCGCAAAGAAACAGTGTCCCCAGTATCAACAGAGTTTTGCTTTTGTATGAATAGTCCAACAAAGTACACACTTGCATTAACCAACAACAGGGATTTTAAAAACTGAAATGTGGCTGCGCAGAAAAATTAAATTGCTCCTAAATTATCAATGTTGTATTCAGTTCATAGGCAAGTGTTGGTGCAGGGGACGGGGGTGTTTGGTTTGGGGTATACTAAAAACAAGGTTAAACTTTAAAACTACCATTATCCGCAGAACTGAATTCCCAAGGATGCATCACAGACACACATTTTTAAAGTTTATAAAATAAACTTTATTGAAATAGAGATAAATCCGATTGAATATTAATATCAGTTATAATACGATACGACAGTTGTATGTTAAATATATTTGACATTTCTTACAAGATTGTAAAACATTATATGAACTTATCGAGAGAAGGAAGTGGAGAAAATTTAGGAAACATTTGTAGTATTGAATAAAACTGTATAACAAAGTGAATTAAAGGTATCACAATCATTTAGAACAATAGCACAAATAAGTTAAAGAACACATGCTTAGATTGAATATAAATGTAGCTAAATAAGTAGAAAAGTTAAAGTTTGAAACCTCTTCAGTAAGGGGATAGTGTAAATTAACCATTAAGGCAGAGGAATTCAAAAATGATGTTACAGGTGACCAGAGGAATTCAAAAATGATGTTATAGGTGACCAGAGGAATTCTCTTTTAATAGCCAGGGATAGTGGGGTGACATAATTTCTATCCAATCAATGATTGTACCAAATGCCATACCACCATGCTTCGTATGATATATTAAGAGCATTTTTCATATCTTTTGTTTGTTTGAAGCACAACAGCAATCAATAAGTATATAATTTGTACTGTATATTAAATCCACAATAGCTCCAAGTGTTGGAGAGACTACCTAAAGAGATTTGTGAAGGAAAAAGGGATACGTGTGTGAAAAATACAGTTAATTTGTGAACTTACCTGAAGCCAAAATTGATATGTATACGGTAATTCAGATAGCATATGTTTTAAAATAGAATTAGAGAGCTGTTCAACATGTTCATGAAATATTGGTGTTAATGTTAAATTTGTGCAAAGCGTTTGGTGTAATCATTAGTTGGCTGTATATGAAAAACAATGTTTGGGTTGTATCTGTGGCTTGAGATGTTTTGCAGATTTGTAGCCATATTTTATTCAATAAGGAAAGAGGAAACTAAATCTATAAGTCTGCTTCTTAAAGTATTTTGAGTGTTGTCTTTCTTTTGGATTCTTATATGGAAATAAGTTGAGAATAGATTGTAGAGGGAGAAGTTAGTAACAAAGTTTGTAAAGATGAAGGATTGGATACTGAGGAGATATTTGCACATAGAGAAGTATAGGCTTTGGAAATTGTTAAGCTTAAAACTTGGTATTTGGGTTTATATGAATTAGGAAATTTAAATAAAGATTGCGCCTGCAAGAAAGTGAGAAGAGCATGGTTATGTATTAATTGATGAATCCATAACAAACCTTTGTCTCACCACGATTTCACAAAAATCGGCTTATTATTTATTTTAATGGCTTTATAATCCCAAAACGAAGACTGAAGAAATTGATCTAGAGTATAAAGATTAATAAAAATGGGTTATAATAATCTACACACATTTTTGTGACTAGGAATTGTCATGGATGGAGGTCTGTGAGAAAAAGACAAGAACTCTTTAAAAAAGAATGGTTGAATGAATTCTAATTCTACTTCTGTCTATAAGGGTTGTTCATGGGTAGAATGGCTAGTATAGTGTTCCCATTTGCTCACATGCAATGGCACTTTCACATATGAAGTTGTACAAGGTGTTTGCACTTTGAGTAATTACCCACCTCTTCTCGCAATTTTTGTTGTGTTCCCTCTCCTTTACTTCATGTCCCGATGGGATGTCAAACCACATTGAAACTTTACTCCTGCTCTTGACAGTAGTACATTTCTGACTGTTTCTGTGGTTAGAATGGGCCATGAAAAGCTATGAAAATTGCTTGAGCAATATTGTGAAGGCCAAATTTTAACAATTTTCTGAACCCTAAATATCTTGTGCACCCCATATTTTACTCTAGGCAACCCAGTTCCAGAATCTCTCACTGATCTTGTGGCAAGAGATTACCCTCCCAATCCCCATCAATGATATTAGCAGAGTAGAATTCAGAATTAGAAACAGAAAACACTCAGGAACTGAGTGCTAGATCAGAATTCTTTTTTTAAAACTTTATTATTTTTTATTTCTTCAACTACAACCAACTGTGCAGCACTTTAAACATTGGTCACAGTACATTATAATTACCATATAAGACATTCTGTTATTATATCAGTAGCATTTTTTCAGGGGACAAGTACCATTCACTAAACATAACAATTATTAATTATAACACTCACTATAACTTCGAATGGACATGTCAATTCAAAGCAGGCTACAGTAGAATGAGTGGCACATTAACAGCTGAGTGTCAGTACTCTTATCTCTTAATTGTACATCGCCTGAGTTCAAAATTTGTAACACAAGGCCACCCAAGTGTCCAGGTCATCCTGAAGTTTTTCATCTCTCCTTCTGCCCTCATATCTTGGTTTCCAACTGTGCTGTTATCCATCTGCTCCTAAACCAGCTTTTAAATTAATTTGACTAGTCACAGTACCCAGAGGTTAAAAAACCATCACCCAACAAATTCATTCTTGCCAAGTATCACCCGATCTCTCTGCTTCCAGCCTTCACTAAGATATTGGAGAATCTCATTAATAAACAGCTCTCTCACTTTTTAGAGCAGAATAAGTTACTACACCCATCTCAGTCGGGCTTCCGTCAAGGCTTCAGCACCAAGACCACCTTGTTGGAGGTTGCAGACACGGTCAGGCTAGCAGTGGATCAGGGGAAGCAGGTTGCTCTGGTTCATCTAGATCAGTGGTTCTCAACCTTTGGTCATCTGTAGACCCCCACTTTTTCATTGCTGGAACTCGGGACCCCCCACTTAATCATTATTGGAATCTGGGTTCCCCCTACTGAGTCATTACTGAAAGCTGGGGACCTAATCTGTTAATATTATTTAAGTAGTCGCGGACCCCTTGAGGAGGCTTCCAGGACCCCCAGGGGTTTCTGGACCACAGATTGGGAACCACTGTTCTAGATCTATCCTCAGGTTTTAATACGGTCCTGCACTCCACTCTCCTGCAGCATCTTGGTGCTGTAGGTGTGGGCGGTCCAGCCTTCTCGTCGCTCTGTTCTTTCTTAGCAGAGAGATCTCAATCAGTTTGAATGACTCCTTTCAACTCAGAACCCAAGGCATTGGGTTTTGGAGTTCCCAAGAGGCCTGCATTGAGCCCTACACTGTTCAGTGTGTATATGACCTCCTTATCAACTCTAATTGAATCATTTGGTGTACAGACTGTTTCATATGCTGACGATACGCAACCTCTTCTTGCTTTAGATCATAAAATCCCCAAATCTTTAAAGCATGTATGACTGCCGTGTTCCACTGAATGCTTGACAGCAGCCTCCAACGTAACACCAGCAAGACAGAAATATTGCTGTTGGGTCTCCCTCCTCCACCTGGGCTATTGGCCTCAGGATGTTCCCATACCACCCCTTGCTACGGTAGTGCATAATGTGGGAGTGAAATCTGATAACAATGTGTCTTTTGCGCCTCAGGAGGCAGGGGTAATAGGGACCTGTTTTGGCCTGTGAAAAATGCTAAAAATAATCTCTGTATCTGCTTTCCTTAAGCAGGCTTGGACCACTTCTAGGCTGGACGATGTTAACTCACTTTACTGGGAGCTGCCTGCCTACCTCCTGAGTGCATACTGCCACCGCTCAATTCTTGCTGCGTCTCCCCAGGAGAGCTCACATTCAGCTAGCAATAACACATCTACACTGGCTACCTGTGAAAGAACATGTTAGGTTTAAAGGCTTAGTTCTAACCCATGGAGCTTTCTATTGAAAAGGCCCTCAGTATCTGCCCAACAGGTTTATTCCGTATAAACCGGGTAGGTCAGTTCCCTGGTGGTGGTCTTCCCTTGTTTTAGAGGGAAAAAATGGGGTTGTAGTTCCTAATCCTATTTAGCTGCCAAGGAGTGGAATGCTCTTCCACTTCAACTCCAGGCCTCAGGGGACCTTGTGCTTTTCAAAACACTTCACAAGATTTGGCTCTTTGGGTCTGCCCTTAATTATTTTTATTCATTGGGTTAGAGCTTACTGTTAGCCTTGGGACACTCTTGGGGTAGCTGTTGTGCTGTATAAATCCTCCCAAAATAATAATAGTATGCAGCTTCTCTGCCAACAACTACTCAGCCACACCTTGAGGCAGAGTTTCTTCGAAGGGCCCTTTGCTCTATCCAGGTGATAGCCATCCACCTCCTGACCAATTGTAATGCCAGAGGTCAAAACCTGTAAGCTTTTTTCTGACCCTTGGGCCTGCAAATATTCCCCAGAAGACAGATCTGTGTTGTAGGAGTAAGTTTATCAACCACCAGGGTCCAGAAGACTCGCACTGGTAGAGGGCAGGTGTTAAAGTCACACTGCACTGTATCAGTGAGGGCCCCCCTAGCATTGTTGGACTAGCATCAACATTTTGACTCTAGTCCAGCAATGCTACGGTTTAGCACCAAAACTGTGTCAGAAGCTCTGACACAGCTGTGGACACTGTGTGCCATGGAGCACTGTACTGTAAATACAGCGCTTCCATGGAGTCATTAGAGGGGCAAAGAGCAGCGTAAGAAAACTGGTGCATCAGTCACAATGTGTCAGTTTCTTCTAAATGAGGCTGTAAGTGCCTTCTGGGGACATAGGTCAGCATAGCCCCTAGCGTGCTGGACTACATTGGTGCTGCATCCAGGTCTGCTTAGCGACCAAGCCTGCATAGTGAAGAAAGTGACTGGTTCCTACCCCAAATTCAGCATGCGCATCCTCAAAGGACATAAAGTGCTCTTTGGGCTAGAGATCCCTAAGGAAACCCCAGACCTCATCTCACCATGCCTGAAATTACATCTTGGTTTCCATATGCTCTAAAGGAGCAATAATCCATATCGGTAGTTCCCGATGTAAGGGTGTCCTTTTAAGCACCAGCCTCTGCCACAAATACACATAGCATATCGAGCCACATATGGAAGTTCTGTTGAAATACCAGTCACCTACATCAGCAGTGCTGGAAGCTTAGTCCCCTCGAGTAAGCCCGCCAGCTGCGGCTTCTCCCAGTTGCTTTCATCAGCTGTCCATCTGGCAGCTTGCTACATATTGGTTGCAAAATAATAATACTTCAGCTATGGCACTTCCAGTCCGCCCTCTCATAACTCCTCATCAAAGTGACACGGGCCACCCTTCTTCGCTTACCTGCCCATAGAAAGAAATTGAGGACCCACTAGAAGATAAAGGGCACAGGTAGTTCTGAATTGTATAAAGCCAGCGTGGGAGAAGCACCATCTCAGAAATGGCAATTCTATCTATGAACAACAATGGTAGAATGTTCCAAAATGCCACCGAAGTACGAAATAAGTCCATCGCCCTCCCATTTCTGTGCTGCAACTGCTTTGCCATTGTCTGAGTAATCATCATGCCCTAATACAGAAAACTGTAACTTTCCCATCGCAGACCAATATCTGGTAGGCAGCCCATTGTAATACCCACCAATGCCACCAACAGAAACAGTAAAAAAAAATTCTGATCAATTCTCGGACTGGACACTTCTCCAAACTTGTCTAGGAGTCTTAGCAAGACGTCAAGGAACTCTGTTTGGTCCCTGAGATAGAACAGAGCATATTCTGCATACAGCAACAGTATGTGCCGCATCCCGCCAATCTCTATGCCCCACTCGTACATTACCTTACCTGCCCAAATCACCATGGACTCTAACACCAAAGGAAACAATGGGGGTGACAGGGGGCAACTCTGTCGAGTCCCTCTTCCCAATTCCCAGCTGTCCAATCCATCATCGCCCTCCCTGTAATTTGACATTAGGACATGTGTAGAGTAAACTGATCCACACCTGAAAGTTTAGCCCAACACCTACGAACTGCAAGACTTCCAGCAGGTGCTCCCAGTCAAAAGCTTAATTTGACATTCAGAAACAATAGGGCAGATTTGTCCTTTATGCTTTCATCATGAAGTGCTGTGATTTGTGTGGTAATTGCCATACATTTGAATGATTTTAAATGATTTTTAGATGATATTGTAAAGATTTTAAGTAATCAACCAATAAATATTTACTCACTATCAAAAGCTTTTTCTATGTCATTCGGGCCCAGTACCATTTCCTCACCTAACGCTTCTGCCTCACAGAATACATGTGTAAGTCTTCACAGGTTCACCCCTGTATTGTAATCTGAGATAATCCCACAGTGGTCTTCGTACACCATGCCCTCATTATAGGCCCCAGGCAGTTATCAGGAGTTTACATTAAACTTTTATATCTGTGTTTATTCATTTTGAGCGGACGGCATGCTACTGGGTCTGACCTGTCCTGCCTGGTTTTGGCAACATAGATATCCCCTTCCCTCATGGTCGGAGGCAGAGCCCTTGTCTCTCTGATCTCAAGGAGCACCTTGAGAATCCTCTGTGTGAGAACAGCCAGGAAGTCCTGCTGGGAATCAATCCCACCCAGGTGCGTTACTCTTACAAGCATCTGCAACACAGCATGTAACTCATCTAGAGTTATGTCAAAGTCCTAATTCACAACCAAATGTCCTTCAACCTGTTGGATATAAATATGCCCAAGGAAATCCTGAATTGAACTAACCTCAATGTGTGGATTCCTCCTATAAACGCCCCCAAATGATGCTGAAAAGTGGCCACAATGGCAGCCTGAGAACTCACTGTCACGCCATCTGCAGTAATTAATTGGGATATATATGTAACCGCTATCTCCTTATGCAAGATCCAGGCCAAAAGTACACCCTCAGGATGCAAACTCTGATGGTACTGCTTCAGAGTGTACATATCAAGCCTGTCCCATATGCCCGCAATTCGACAGCGAACACAACAACATTCTGTTCAAGCTCCGGACCGGACAAATCCCACACCTGCAGATCAGCCAGCGCAGCCTCCTAGTAATTTTTGCAATTGTTTCCACACCCCACTGGTCAGCCCCATGCACTGCCCCCGCAATACGGCCTTCATGGCTTTCCATTTGGTGGACCGAATGTGTTGGGCCCCAGTTATGCTCCATGTAGTTGTTCAGCGCGTGAGGCAATGCATCCTTGCACACTGCATCCGACAGACATCCACAGAGAATCTCCACACTGGAGCTTGTGCCGCATCCCGAAACCACTTCATCATGCAACAAACAGGGGTATGATCAAACAAGATCCTGGTCAAATGTGACAGTCACATGCAATCAATACCTACATAGTGCCATCTTCCTGGATCGTGATCGGGGTGAATCCTGTCTGTCAACCTCTTATGGCCCCCTCCGGGACCGAGGCCTCCAGGAACCGTGGATGGAACCATTACCTGATCCTAATTGGCTGTGTTAACCCTGTCGGTGACATGGAGTTTTGTTCCACATTTCCGGCCACTCCCAGACCTCATCCCGATGCCCAAAGAAATGCACTTTTCCCTGAGAAATGACTTTCAGTTTTTGAAGGATACAACAGCATATATTTCAACTGTAGAGCTCATAGCTTCTGTTTAACAGCAGGCAACAATGTATGCTGTTTCTGTACATACCTAGTATATCCCAGCATATATGGCTATTTTACTGTTCCCAAACAGAGGCACCTCCTGTTCTCTGGAAGCTCGCAGTATACAACCCTGATCTCAATTAGAAATTTGGCTATGATGGCCCTCAGAGGGGCACCAGGTGGAAGGGGTGACACCAGTGGCCTGTGAGCACTCTCCTCCTCACAGAAATCCGTAAGGTTCTGAGGGCAAAGCTGCTGTCTTACTGATCATTACAGGAATACCCCTACGAGGAGCCCTCCACCCTCTCCGGAAACCCCAGTAATCAAATGTTATTGTGGCAGGAGTGGCCTTCCATATTTTCCACCTTAAACTGCAACTCTAGTGTAACAGTGGTCGGTTTGGTAATTTTTTGGTTGAGGGTGGAAACCTATATCCCTGCAGATTCTCAATCTTGCTGTCCACTGCTGTCACCTTGTCAGCCACTTTCAGCAGGTCGGACCTAAGTAAGTTGACTTCTATAGAGGCAGTCTAAATGTTTTGTTCAAGTGCCGTCTGGGAGCCGTGGATAGCCTCCAGCAATCCAACTCACAAAGGTTCACCATCATCCTCGGAGGATGCACTCCCCGAGTCCATGCCATCCTGCCTTCTGAACCTCTGGGATAGATGCTTAGGCATGTTGTACTGCAAGATGATGCTGCTGGTGTGCGATCGTGGAGGCTTCCCCTTCCCCATAGCTCATGACCCTGAGAACTACAGCTTGGTTTCCTCTACTGCTCTGCTGCCACAGCGCTACAGTTTGCCACCTTTTCCACTAGGACCAAGGCCGGAAAACACTGAATGGCTCAGCAGCACTTCCCAGATCTATATCGGGGCCTGCCAATATGTGAAGAGAACACAGACGGAGCTCCCTGGATCACATGCAGTGCAACGAGACCCAAGAACCACCCATGTCATCAAGTCTACAGTAAAAAGCACCCTCATCCACCATTCACCAGACTAAGCGTATTACAGTTAGGAGCACATGCCACAGAAGCTGGAACCCATCACCTGGTTGTTCCCCCCCAACCATTGCACAAGAGCACCTCAACTTCAGTTCTCACCCCAGACAGAGACCCCTGGAAGTCCCCTCTCTTTCATCCCAGACATCCTATGTTGGAGGACACTCGCCAATCTCCTCTGTAGGGTCAGTGGTGGGCCCCCTTCTCGCAGGCCAGGAGTCGCTTCCACCAGGCCAACAGCGCAGTTTCAGCAGGTGGCTGGCCTGCCACCTGCTGCTTGTCCTCCAATGTCAAGTATCTTGTAACCACACAGCAGTGGCTGCCAAGGTTCTTGTCCCGGCCCTCATGACATGACTAGGCTGGGCCTGGAAGCAGAATGGGGGGCCCTGGGCATTCGCCACCATCATCTATTCCGACCTTTCCCTCTGCAGTTTTGTCAGCCCACAGCTGCCAGAGTCCCCAGAGTGTCAGTATCTTCTTGCCAGTGCTGTTGGATAGCAGCAGGGCATCAGGATTAAGCAGCACAAATAGGTTATAGAATTATTGTCTTTTGCACACCTGCATCAGAGCTTCCAGAGGAAATTCTTAAAAATGATACATCAGTTACATGATAGAAAGTTTCATTCACAATACTTGCTTTCTAATACAACTCTCATTTTACGTCATAGCACTCTTTGTTCAATGGAGACTAAGGGAGAGAAGACTCTGAACAGGCAGAACAACAAAAACTACATCCATTTTAAAGTTATGATATCTCGCACACATATGTGGCATAATTACACTACCTTGATATTCACTTTTCTAAGTAAAATAATCAAATAATTTTACTGCAACAAAATTAGTTCACTGATAAAGTTAATATGCACCTTTAAAATCACTAATTCGGACAAATAATTTTGCACCAAAAAACTGCACATTAGAAAAACTTGTTCAACCTCCCCTTTGATTATTGGTTAATAATCACTATAACCCCACTAATAAATATTAGTCAGCCGTGAGTTTCTTAACACCTTCATCTTTTTAGCTAATCGAACATTCTCCTCCACCTGTTTCAATTGATACACAATCTCTATAGTCATCCATTTTTAAATCCATTGCCCTTTTTTTCTTCTTTGGTGTGTTATTACTCTTAGACTTACTATTACATTTACGAATCATACACTCTAATATTTTGATTAAAGAAAAAGATTATTGCACAGATCATTATGATTATTACAGGTATTAAAACTGAGTAAAGAACACCACTACCAATATTACTCAACTGTTCCCCACTTTACCAAAACTACTCTTCAGCTCGCTTATTGAGGATCCTACAGTTTCCAATAGTCCTGGTTCCTCCAGAAATCTAATGTCATGACTCAAATTAGTTATGTCAGAAATCTAATCTTGTGAGTCAAATTAGTTATGTTAGTAATAAAAGAATCAACCACCTCTTTGCCTTATTTACTATACAAACTCCCCGCTCTTTCTTTAAATTACTATCTAACGCAAGATGATTCTGCCTAACCATTGCTTTAGTTGCTACCATCTCTACTTTTACTAATCTGAAAGACCCTGGTGTAGCTACAGTAAATCCATCTACTACTGTTAACAATCCTCTAATCTTCACATCATTCTTTGCTAACCTCATTGGAGGAATTATAGCTCCTAAAATATCTAAAGATACTTGCCTAAAGCTTTTCTTCATCCAACAGGTGTCTACGTGATAAATTCTAGGGAAAACTAAGGCCAAATATTACAAACCCACCCCGTTTCTCATCAGGTTAACATAAGCAGTCTTTCCACTCAAATATTCCCCCCCCCATGATCGGTTCTCCTCCAGACAAAAGGCTCCTGTTCACTTCATAAGATTCGTCACACACAGTTACCTGCAAACTCCACTTTCTCCTCTTCAATTGGACCATGTCTTACCATACACTTTTCACCTTTTCTTCTCTGTTCTGTTTTCAGTCAAGGATGTAAACTTTAAAATCTAAATTCTTCTTCATCTCTTGTGAGGAAATAAGAGATGAAGAAGAACTTAGATTTTCAAGTTAACAGGAGTAAAGCAGTGAACTCTGCTCCAGATGTCCCACTTTTTCACTCCCTCTCACTCACTCTATCACACATGATATTTAATTTCCATATTATTCTCATTAATAAATCGATTCTTTAAAGGCACAATAAAGCTAGCCAAATAAGGAGGAGGAAATTGTTCATGATTAAAAATAGCAAAGAAAATATCACAAGATAATGAACATGAAGCTCTCTCTTTACATTTGTTGAACCCTGTCCAGCCGATGTGGGAAGGTAAGTACACATGTAACACTTCATTTTCATCAGTTCTATATACTCCCTAATCATATGATTATAAACATTGTACTTAAAACCATTAATAAAATACTCTTCTTGCACTGGTATCTTTTGTTTAAGTTCATCATAATCAGTTCTAACTTCAGCATCACTATTTATATGATCGGACTCTTTTCCTACAGTTGTCCGTAAACACACCATTAGGCCAACTAATACTAGCTAGTAATGTTATCATTAACAGTGCCTTCCCTACAATTTTATAGCATCTGCTATTTCCAATCTCATTCGAGACAAAAATCTTTTTGTGGCAAAAATCATAAATCAATCAAAAATGTCTTTAAAACAATAATTCTTTCTTCTTTTGTTCTTATTTTTATAAAACAATAATTACAAGAAAGGTTCCTAAAGCAAGATCAGCAACAGCTTTTCATTTTCTTTTTTTAAAGGTTCATGGGTCAATACAACACAAATCTTGTCATGGATCAACTTACAGTCAATAGTTATTTTAGTCCTTGAAGCACAAATCCCTCTTTTCAGTGAAACTGAATATTCAATGTCCCTATTTCATTGCTTCAGGTTGGCTCTTCTTCAGAATCAGTCTCAGGATTTGAGACACTTTCAAAACTGTATTGGCACTTTTTCATTTGGAAATAACCATCTTCATTTTCATCTACTTCTGAGACTGTGCCGAAATACATCCACTCAGGCAAGGCAAATTTTTGATTAGGAAATCTCCTTCTGGACAATGTTTTGGCACCTGGCTATTTGCTTCCAATAGTTTCCAAATTCATCCAATATTTTTCTGACTCACAGTGTTTCTGTTTGCAGGTTCTCTTTCTTGGAATTTTTTCATTCTTTTCTTTTTTAATGACAACCTTTCTCTCTTTGACTTTCTCAAAATCTCAAGTTGAGCCCTATTCCCAACACTGGTTTGAGTTCAAGCTTGCAGCTTGATCAATTTCATCTCTGTCTGCTTTTTCCACAGTGAATGTTTTCTCCTGAAAGAGAACTTATTAACTTTAATTTTTAGTTGCAACATTTCATCGTTTTGATCAGAGACTACTTCTTCTTGCTAGCACTTGTGCTTTGCTTTTTTGCACCACTACTGCCCTTTCTTATTACCACCCTATAACTGGACTTTAAAAGTTTCAGGTTCCTCATGTGAACTCTTGCTCTCCAGAAACCCTTGTCTTTGCTTTTGCACTTTATCTTCACCAGTTTTAGAAAATATCTTCTCCCTCTGGATTCATGTTACAAACGCAAGCTTGACTTTGAGCTTGATCTTGTGCAGGTTGTGTAATTTGATCATTCGTCCCATCCATTGTTTCTCTACTCCTACTTTTTTCAGGTGAGCAGTGTGGATCGACTGAGCCATACCAGCACACTTGACTACACAATTTGTCATCAAATTTATTTGGAAAGCCCGTCGCCATTTTTTGGTGAGACAGCCTTTACACACATGTTTGCAAATTACTACCCAATCGTCAGCATTCAGTGCATGGCAAGGTGTGTCTTTATAGTCTTCTGTTGCTACTTTCACCATATCAGCTAGACCTTTGCAATAATCCAGAACAATGCCATCAGTTATTTAAACTAGTGCAACTGAAGGTATGTAAGGTCTCATTGCCCTATCCATCACTGTCTTGTGAAGGGATAAATCTTTTTTTTCTGGCTATAGTGCTTCTCATGTTCACGAAAGCAAGAGGAAGTTCATCAGACCATTTGCGATCAGTTCAATCACACTCATTTGCCTGTTTTTCTTGAGAGTGGCATTTGTACACTTCACTATGCCTGAATATTGTGGTCAGTAGCTATAATTAAAACTCTTCTTTATCTCCAAAGCAGTATTGATTATCTGTACACTTCATTCTGGAATTGTGCACCATAATCAGTCCCAAAAGAAGTTGGGAGGCAAAATTAATTCCCTCAAAAACAATTTGACAGTTGTAAGGCTGTCTGCTTTCCTTGTGGTAATAACCTCTGCCCATTTAGAGAACAGGAAGACAGTTACTAAGATATAATTCAAGCCATTACCCTGTGATATCTCAATGGAGTCTGCTTGCAATCGCGTACGTGGGCTTACTGATTTGCCAGTGTGACTCATGACTGTAACAGTTTTCTTTCCTTGATTGTTTAAATGCCATATTAAGCAACACCTACACTATGGACCTCATTACAACCCTGGGGGTCGGTGTTAAAGCGGCGGTAATGCCACGAACAGCCCGGCGGGAAAAAAAAATGGCATTACGACCGTGGCGGAAACCACCAACATAGACAGCCACTTTAACACTCCGACCGCCATGGCGGTACAAACAAACAGCGCGGCGGACACCGCCAACAGACAGGCGGAAGACAATGTACCGCCCACCCTATCACAACACGGCTATCCGCCACCTTTTCCGGGGCGGAACCAACGTGGATAAAAACACAGCGGAAACAGTACACAGAAGGGAAAACACTCACCTCTCCACATCCCACGAGGAACCAGGACGCCATGGAGCCAGAACTGCAGATCCTGCCGGCGATGGTCTTCCTGCTCCTCTATCAGGAGCTCCAACGACAGCGGCGACGACCACGGTGATTACTGCACCTACAACACAGGGGAGAGGGGAGGGAAAAGAGTGTGACACACACATGCAACATGCAGCACCCCCACCCCCACCCACAACACCATCCACACAAATACATGCTGCAACATTACATATACACCCCCACCCCCCTTGAATAACGCAAGGAGAAAAGGAAATGATTTGAACGATTGTAATTAAAAAAAATCCATCAGTCAAAACTCAAAATCCAGTAAACACAATTATGTACACCAACTACACAAGTCCGGATAGTGCACCAATCATTGTCCGTGGACCACTGGGTCCAAAATGCATGGGCGAGGCCCACACTAGATACCTGACTCCAAACGGAGAGAACACTGGAGGGGCATCACATAGAAAATAAGCCACAGTCTCTCAAGTCTTTACAGTGGGTGGTTTGCCCACTGCTTTATCCTGGGGAGTGCAAAGCCACAGTCTCTCAAGTCTTTACAGTGGGTGGTTTGCCCACTGCTTTATCCTGGGGTGTGCAAAGCCACAGTCTCTCAAGTCTCTCCAGTGGGTGGTTTGCCCACTGAATTATCCTGGGGAGTGCAAAGCCACAGTCTCTCAAGTCCCTCTAGTGGGTGGTTTGCCCACTGCTGCATCTTGGGGAGTGCTAAGCCACAGTCTCTCAAGTGGATAACAGTCTCTACTGGTTCTGGAGGGGGCTTTGTGCCCAGAGTGCTTCATCCTGCCAAGGACTGAGGTAGTGGATGCCTTTCTCCACTGGTTCTGGAGGGGGCTTGGTGCCCAGAGTGCTTCATCCTGCCAAGGACTGAGGTAGTGGATGCCTTTCTCCACTGGTTCTAGAGGGGGCTTTGTGCCCAGAGTGCTTCATCCTGCCAAGGACTGAGGTAGTGGATGTATCTCTCCACTGGTTCTGGACGGGGATTGGTGCCCAGAGTGCTTCATCCTGCCAAGGACTGAGGTAGTGGATGCCTTTCTCCACTGAAAGTGATGCTTCATGGAAGCTGCCCAGGCTCCTGGAACTCACCACCAGCCTCGGACGACTGACCACTGGGGATGGCAGCCATGTCTGCGGTGGTGCCACTGGCTCAGGATGTCGCGGGGCCGCTGGCGGTGCTTGCGGCGGTGTCAGTCGCGGCGGTGCTGGTTGCGGGCTCTGTGGCAGCGGTGCTGGCGGCGGCCTCTGTGGCAGCGGTGCTGGCGGTGGGTTCTGTGGCGGCGGTGCTGGTTGCGGGCTCTGTGGCAGCAGTGCTGGTGGCAGGCTCTGTGGCAGCGGTGCTTGCGGCGGGCTCTGTGGCAGCGGTGCTTGCGGCGGGGTCTGTGACAGCGGTGCTGGCGGCGGGGTCTGTGACAGCGGTGCTGGCGGCAGGGTCTGTGGCGGTGCAGGTGGCGGTCTTCTCCGCCATACAGGTTGGGGTTGATGTGGAAAGAAGGTTTGACACTGCTCCCTCAGTCGGTGCCACCATGCCCTCTCCTGACCTGCCCTTCAGTTTCTGGCCCTTCCCCACCTTTGATGGTGGCTCAGCTGTCTTGCCACTATCCCCTTTCGTTTTCCCTGACCCCTTGGTGGCAGGTGTTTTCTGCTTCTCCCTCGGGGATGTGGGCAACTTTTTTAGCTTGGCAGGTGGCGGAATGTCCTTGCCCTCGCTCCGTGGCACACTGCCAGCCCCGAAGGTTGGCGCACTCCACCAGCCCGCAGTTGCTGGCACCACTGTTGCTGGGGATGTGGTGGCTGAGGTGCTGGGTTGGGACCTGGAAAGCCTGGCCCTAGGGGACGGACGGGTTAGAGGTGTAGGGAAGAGGTCAATATTAGCCAGGAAAAGTTTTTTAGACACACTGGGACGGGTAGATGGAGGGGGTTTGGGAGTGGAAGAAGAGGTAGTGGTTGTAGGAGGTGTACGTCTGCTGATTTTGGGTGAAGGTGCATGGGCCGGAGGCTGTTGTGAGGTGGATGGCTGTTGGGTGGACGTGTGCCTGCGTTTGTGTACTTTGGGAGGAGGGCTCACTGACACACTGGGAGAGGACACAGGGAATGTGTGAATGGTAGTGGGGGTGGTGAGTGCACATGAGCGGTGTGTGGTGATGGGTGTGCTGGTGATAGAGGTAATGGCTGAAGATGTAGTGGATGCAGGTGTGAGTGGAGACGAGCCTGGGAGGGAGGAGGGAGATGTGGAGGAGGGGGACACAGTGGAGGCAGTGGATGTTGGTATGTCTGCATGGGTATGATGCTTGTGTGAGTGCCTGTGGGATGTTTGGTGCTTATGCTTGCCTGAACCACTTTTGTGTGTTGAGGTGTGTGCATGCTGGACTGATGGTGTGCTTGGGATAGGCTGAGGTACAGGGGATTGGGTCTGTGTGGAGGAAGTTGGAGGGGGGAGGCTGGACACAGGGACAATGGTTGCCAACAGTCCTGAGGCCAGAGCCTGAAATGCTCTCTGTTGGGCTGCCTGGCCAGAATGAATGCCCTCCAGGTATGCATTGGTTTGTTGCAAATGCCTCTCAACACCCTGGATGGCATTCAGAATGGTAGACTGCCCAACAGTGGGGGATCTCAGGAGGTCAATAGCCTCCTCACTGAGGGCAGCAGGGCTGACTGGGGCACAGCCTGAGGTGCCTGGGGCGAAGGAGATTCCCACCCTCCTGGGTGAGCGAGCACGGGACATACGCTGAGGGGCTGCTGGGAGGGCGGTGCTGGTAGGGGGGGTGGCGGCTGTACCTGTTGATGCGGGGGGCACAGAGGGGCCTGCCCCCGCAAGGGAGCTCCCATCAGAGGAGGAGTCGCTGTCACTGCTGTCACCTCCTGTCCCCGCCGTGGAGCTCCCCTCGCCCTCCGTCCCACTGGTGGCTTCAGACTCTGTTGTTTTGCCCTCCAGGGCCAAGTGGGATGCAGCTCCCTCCTGCTCAGGTACAACTGCCCCTCCGCCTGATGATGCTATTGCACACAAGAACAGGGAGACCACAAAAAGGGGGGGGGGGACAGAAGAAAGACATGTTCCGTGCATGCAACACCACTACCGTTGGCGGACACTACAGACACAGCAGCCCTCTGCACTACGCCATGCACTTATAGTTCCTAGAATAATCAAATGCCCATTGGGGTACAAGGCCTTAGCCCGATTGCTGCACACATGGAAGTCACAGGAGCCTGACTAGGTGTAGATGGCACTAACCACTAGTGGGGTTGGGGTTCTACTGAACCTGCCTCACAAGGGACCTTGCCTTCCAAGCTCGCCCTGGCCTAGGGGAACCCACTGCCTACCTCCCCCACCCAGACACCTTGTAATGCGTGCAGAGTCAGATGAATGTGACTGTACTCACCCCCTTGTGGCTGCTGTGATGCCCTCAAGTGCCCATCCAACTCCGGATACGCCACCGCCAGGATCCGGAACATCAGGGGGGTCATGGTGCGAAGGTCCCCCTCCCACGTTGGGAAGCCATCCCCAGCTGGGCCTCCGTCGTCTTTTTGCTCCAGCGGCGAAGGTCCTCCCATCTTTTCTGGCAGTGGGCGCTCCGTCTGTGGTGGACCCCCAGGGTCCGGACGTCCTTGGCGATGGCATGCCAAATATCCTTCTTCTGGTGGGCGCTGACCTCGAGGAATAGTACAGGGGAAAAGGAAAATGTTTACCCGTCCGGACCGTCATACTCATTGGCCCACGTTCCTACTCTTGCCCTGACACACATACACTCACCGTCCACTCATGCAGGCCTCTGCCCTCCCACCCCCACATGTATCTTCCATCCACACCACTCCAAACAGGCATTGCCCTTGCAGCATGCTCACAGTGTACTCACCTGTTTGTCTGGAGGACCATACAGTTGTGGGTACTGGGGGAGGACCCCATCCACTAGTTTCGCCAACTCCTCCGAAGTGAAGGCAGGGGCCCTTTCCCCAGACACATGAGCCATCATCACTTCCAGACCGAGGTCACAGCAGCACTTGCAGTGTAGGTCCTCTCCTGTTGAAGGTCAGGTATCAAGTGAGTGAACAGACAGAAAATGGCAGTCACGTCCGCGGCGGTGCGTACCGTCACCCCCGGCGTACATCGTCATTGGCTCCTGGGACCCATATGGTCCAATGTTAACCAATGCAGGATTGCGCCTCGGTCTTCGACCGCCTATCGCGGCGGTGTAGAACGGCAGCGCAGTTACCTCATATCCCCTTGTCCCACCTTACAGGTCAGGCAGCCGCCATTTCAAGGGGCCACATGGCATTAATAATAACTGCGTCACACCTATCTAGGCCTTGCATACACACAGTAACAGGCACATTGCGGATTAATAAATGTGTGCAAATGACATTTTGTGATACCTCAGTGTTGGCTGACTCTCTGCTCGCTGTTCTCCTCCATATGGCACGTCCGCTGGGGCAGGTGATGAGATGGCGGCATCCTCTGGTGTACAGACCGCTGGTGGACCTGTCGACAATGGAAGAGAGACACGTAATAGTCACCTACAGACTTGATTGTGCAACAATCCATGAACGGTGTGCCCAGTTGGAGCCAGACCTGATGTCAGCTATCCGCCATCCCACAGGGATCCCCCCTCTAGTGCAGGTCCTGTCAGTACTCCATTTCCTGGCAAGTGAGTCTTTTCAAACAACAGTGGCCATTGCATCAGGGATGTCCCAGCCAATGTTCTCTAACGTGCTGTCCAGAGTGTTGTCTGCCCTGCTGAAACACATGTGCAGCTACATCGTTTTCCCTCAAGTGGAGGATTTGCCTACAGTGAAAGGTGACTTCTATGCCCTGGGACATATCCCCAACATCATAGTTGCCATTGATGGGACACGTGGCCTTGGTACCCCCATGCAGGAGTGAACAGGTGTATAGAAACCGGAAGAGCTACCATTCGATGATTGTGCAGATGGTGCGTTTGGCCGACCAGTACATCTCCCATGTGAATGCCAATTTTCCTGGCTCATGACGCTTACATTCTGAGGAATAGCAGCATCCCTTATGTGATGGGGCAACTCCAGAGGCACCGTGTGTGGCTAATAGGTGAGGACAAGGATCCTATACAGTGTGAATAGTTGTCTGGGTATGGGGTTGTCCCTATGGGTTTGTGTGTGTCTCTGGGTACCCCAATCTGTCATGGCTACTGACCCCAGTGAGAAATCCCAGGACAAGGGCAGAGAAACGCTACAATGAGGCACATGGGCGAACTAGGAGGGTGATCGAACGGACCTTCAGACTCCTGAAGTCCAGGTTCCGGTGCCTCCATATGACAGGTGGTTCTCTCTACTACTCACCAAAGAAGGTGTGCCAGATCATCGTGGCCTGCTGTATGCTGCACAACCTGGCTATGCGACGACAGGTGCCTTTTCTGCAGGAGGATGGTCCAGCTGGAGGTCTTGTGGCAGCTGTGGAGACTGTGGACAGTGAAGAAGAGGAGGCAGAAGAAGAATATATCGACAACAGAAACAACGTTATCCAGCAATACTTCCAGTGAGACACAGGTAAGAAGATGTCACTGCCTCACACATCTCATACTATTGTTTGAGCTATCATAAGTCTGTCATTTTCACTAAGTGAATGGACCCTGACTTGTCACTTTGCATTTCCATTTAACGGATGTGGGACCCACTTTGTGACCTCTGCTATATTTCCTCCAGCCCTACAGCTGTCTTTCATCGGTATGTGGACAATTAAATTGACATTGCTATATTTCATAGTTATTGCAATTACACATTAGGGAAAGCACAGACTGACTCCAGATTGTTTTGGCACTGAAGTGTGTTTATTTCTGTGCAAATAAGTGTAGGGGGTTGTAAAATGGGCAGGGGTGATGGTGGAGGAATGTCCATGGCAGAGTCCAGTCTATTTGTTTCACAGGTGCATTGTCCAAAGGGGTATAGGAAGTGGAGCAAGGGCATTTGAAGGATGGACAGGGTGACAAAGTGGGGGGGTCTCATTTCCTGGCGGGGGTCTTGGCAATGTTCTCTGTCTTGTTCCTGGATCTCAGGGACCGTTTGCGGGGTGGCTGTCTATCTGCAGGGGGTGGGGTGCTGGTGTCGTGGTCCTGTGGCGGTGCCTCCTGTCCACTAGCGCCGGTAGAGGTTGAGAGCTGTTCATCATCCAGGCTAGTGACAGGGGCCCCTTGTTTTGCCACAGTGTTCCTCCTGGTGTTGACCAGGTCCTGCAGCACCCCTACAATGGTGACCAGGGTGGTGTTAATGGACTTCAGTTCCTCCCTGATCCCCAGATAGTGTTCCTCCTGCAGCCGCAGGGTCTCCTGAAAGTTGGCCAGTACCGTTGCCATTGTCTCCTGGGAATGATGTTTCGCGCCCATGATGTTGGAGAGGGCCTCGTGGAGATTGGGTTCTCTGGGCCTGTCCTCCCACTGTCGCACAGCAGTCCTCCCAGTTCCCCTGTTTTCCTGTTCCTCTGTCCCCTGAACCGTGTGCCCACTGCCACTGCCCCCAGGTCCCTGATTTTCTTGGGTTTGTGGGTTTGCCTGGGTTCCCTATAGTGGTGGACACACTGCTGCTTGACGTGTCCTGTGGACAGAGGGATGGTCTCGCTGGGTGGGTGCTGTGGTGGTGTTTCCTGAGGGGGGAGGGTCTGTGGTGGCTTGTGCCAGTGTCAGGGGAACCCACTGTCCCGAGGTCCCAGATGGGCCGGGCTGGTCATCTTGATCCAGTTGTGCAGAGCTGCTGTCATCACTGTGGGCCTCTTCTGTGGGGGAACTGGATATGTCTGGAACCTCCTGTCCGGTGATGTTGGGTAGGGGTCCTGCAGGGGTGTAAAGGCATGATTATTGCATCTGTGTGTGCCATCGTGTGCAATGGGTGAGTGACCCTGTACTCCAGTGCTTGCATTCTTGTCTAGGTCCTTGTGTGATATTTGGTTTGGGGTCTGTGTAGGTATCTGTAGTGGACATGCTTTGGTGATGGTGTTGCATGCAGGGCTTGGTGTTGGGATGAGTTGGTTGTGATAGTGTGACATATGTGAGGTGTTGGAGTGATGGGGGTGAGCTTAAGGGTGGGGGTATGTGATGGCATGCAGGTAGGGTGGGGGATATAATAGTTAAGAGTTGACTTACCAGAGTCCATTCCTCCTGCTACTCCTGTGAGGCCCTCAGAATGCAGTATTGCCAAGACTTGCTCCTCCCATGTTGTTAGTTGTGGGGGAAGAGGTGGGGGTCCACCGCCAGTCCTCTGTACTGCAATCTGGTATCTGGAGGCCACGGAACGCACTTTCCCCCATAGGTCGTTCCACCTCTTCCTGATATCATCCCTAGTTCTTGGATGCTGTCCCACTACGTTGACCCTGTCGACGATTCTGCGCCATAGCTCCATCCTCCTAGCAATGGAGGTGTGCTGCACCTGTGATCTGAATAGCTGTGGCTCTGCCTGGACGATTTTCTCCACCATGACCCTGTGCTCCTTCTCAGGGAACCTGGGGTGTCGTGGAGGTGCCATGATGTGGTGTGGGTGATGTGTGAGGTGGTGTGGGTGTTGTGATGTTTGAGGTGATGTGTTGTTGTGTGTTGTTTGAGGTGCATGGATGTTGTGTGAGTGATGATGTTGTGTGTCTGTGGATGCTAGTGTTGTTTCTGGTGGTGCCTCTCTCTGGCCTTCTTTCGAGATTTTGGTAGTAAGGGTTTGTGGGTGATATGGGTGTGTGTTTTATATTGGATTGGGTGTGTGAGAGTGGTGTGTGTATGTGTATCAGGTGTGTGTATTTCGAATTGTCCAATGTGGTTGTGTTTTGAAAATGTGTGTGTATTTTGAGCACGGCGGTGTGTACCGCCAATGGAATACTGCGTTGAAAGACGGCCGCGTGGATTCGTGGGTCGTGATAGTGTGGGCATATTCCTGTTGGCGTGATGGTGGAGGTTTGGTTATCGCCAGTTTATCACTGACCTTTGGTGTGGCGGACTTGTGTGGGTGTCTGGATTATGGCGGATTCCCGGCTGTGGGTCGTAATAGCTGTAGCGGAACTCCGCCGCCGCAGCGGTGTGTTGGCGGTCTTCTGCACGGCGGTAAGCGGGATTTACCGCAAGTGTTGTAATGAGGGCCTATATCTTTAGCAACTATTTACATCCAATATTTTTTCAAAAAATGTTAAACTCCTTTCCACACTTTCTCTTTCTGCATGGGTTTCATTATGCAAATATTTACTCACGGGCTGCAGCATTGAATCTGGCAAGACATACCTCTGCTCTGAATTTACATACATATTGTGTTAATTCTTTAATTAATAGCCACATTTTTCCCACCTTCTTTTCTCATTATCAGGAGCATCTTAAAGCTCTCTCAGTTCACTCAGAGGTGTTTGCATTTGATCCATAAAGAAACAATTTACTTAAGTTATATAGCAAAATAGCAAAATCATTATTTCCATTCTCTTGAAGAATTGACTCTTTCTGTAAGGCACAGAGCCTTGCCATCTGATGTGTGGCTCTATTCCCCAATGTATCCATGTATTTTCCAGCCTTATGGGCTATGCACTTAACAATGGCTACTTCTTTTAGTTTTCTGAATTGCCTCCAACAAACCTGATATATATACATGCTATTCTTTATTCGACATCCTAAGGATGTCATAAATCCCCCTTATGACCACAGCTGTCCATTATCATGAACAACACAAAAACCATACAGGCTGTCTGTATAGATTGTTGAATTTACATTTTCTGATAAGCAATAGGCTTTTGTAAAGACAGTCAACTCTGCCACTTATGCTGATTTCATATTTAGTAAAGAGGGCGCTTCGAGTGTCGCTGTAATCGAACATGCTGCTTAGACAACTTTTAGTCCTCCATACTGGTCTCTTACACAAGAAACCTCAACAAATAATGTCAGATCTGCCATTACTAGTGGTATTTATAATTAATTCACATCTTTACAGTTGTGCACTAATTCATAATCAAATTCATATTCCCTGCCTCCACAATTCCTGACTGAAATCGGAAGCAGTGTTCATGGATTTAGAACATTGCATCTTCAGATGGAAATATTCTCTGCTGCAAGACTGGTTTGCTCCTAAAGCGTCAATCTAATGTTGGTTATGTGCTGTGTTTGTATCCTTGTTAAAAGGATTGCAACCGAATGAAGGTCATAGACAATTAAAGTATGGCCCATCACAATTCCTTCACTTTATTCAATTGCTAAACAAACAACTGTAACCAATTTTAAACAACTCTGGAAGGTTGGAACCTTGGAACCTGAAAGGTCCTCGCTGCGTGCATTTGTCCTTCATCTTTCTGTGCGACGATTTGAAAGTGTACATCCATTTTTTTCATGACACAAAATTGTAGTCAGGCATCCCGAGTGCAGGTGCATGACACAAACTCTGTTTTAGTTTCTTGAATACATCAAAACACTCATCATCTAATGGTACTGGATCTTGAACATGATTGAAAGTCGACCTTACTAAAGTTTTTGCATCCAAAGAAAAGTTTAGAATCAACAGAAGACAGCTCCCAACAACTCCAAGAAACACCCTAACCTGCTTCTGGGTGGTCGGTGTACTCAATTTCCGAATTGCAGCAGCATGTTTTTAGAGACTTTCCTCACACCCTTTTCAATATGGTGTCTCGGATAAATTACTTCTGTTTTGTGGTACTGCATTTTAGTTGGGGGAGACTTTATGCCCAATTTTAGCCAAATGGTTTGCCAAAGCAATTATATCTAATTTACAGGCCTCTTTCGTCTTATATGCAATTAGCAAATCAACAGTATGCTGAACTAAGACTGAATTAAATGGCAATTTTAGAGTCTCCAAATATTTATTCTATATTTGCAAGAAAATTGAAGCATACCCTTGTGAGATGTTACGCTACATGAGAACTTTATCCAAAACTTGAAATCTGAAGTGGAACTGTGAGTCCTCATGTAATGGTATTGAAAAGAACACTTGGCTTAAGTCGATGACTGTATACTATTCTGCTTCTGCTGGAATTTGAAACAATAATACTGCTATATTCGCTACCACTGGACAACAAGGAAAACATTTTTCTTTATCTTTCAGAGATCCTGTACGATTCTCTATTTGCTGTTCAGCCTTTTAATTCCCATCACCAAAGAATTTCAAGGACTACCAAATACTTCCCGAGAAATCCCTGCTCAACCAATTTCTCAATCACTTTTTTCATTCCCTCTGCTTTGTCTTTTGTAAGTTTCTTCTGTATAGTCCTAGAGAATATATCGTCTGGATTGAGCTTTATTTTTACTAGTACTGCTCCTTTAATCAATCTAATCTCTTTACCAGTATTACTCAGGGTTTCTACTTTGACTTGCTGTCTTAATTCCAGAGGTAGGTCGTTGTTTGTCAAAACTGGGTATAACTCAACTTCCAAATTTTCTGAACTGATGTTAAAAAATGAATCTTCATCCTGTGTTTCAGTTGCCACACCGTCTGGTGTACAATACATCACATAATTCATTTTTACAAAGAAGGTCCCTTCAAAGCAAATTTACAGAGCTTGAATCACATATTACAAACTGGTGTTTAGTCTTCATGTGACTAGTTTAACTGGAAAATCTGTTGTAACCTGGTTCACTTTTAATTTATTGCTGATCCCTAAGACTTGGGCTTGTTTTCCCAAGATGGGTAGGTTTGAGTCTCCCACAGAGCAAACTGGAGAACGGGTAGGCCTGTCTCAATCATAAATGAAACAGCATGTATCTTGACTTCTCCATCAATACATGGGCCACTCTGGTCTACCTCCAAGACTTCTTCAAGCAGGCAGTCCTACTCCCCCTAAGGCACTACCATTGTGAATTACTTCTTGCCATTTAATTCAAAATCATATTATTTTGCTGCTACCTTGGATTATATGGCATTTTGCTTTTCATGTTCTGCACTATACTGGAGCTGTTTGCGTAACCATTAAAAATGATTCTGATTCTGCGTGTTCTGTACTGAATTTTGCATATTCTACATCATAATACCCTTCTGTGTTGAATCTGATTTAAATTCACTTGATTCATGGTAGGATTTTGTTTACATTTCCTCTCCCAGTGTCCAGTCCTCCCGCAGCAATGGCACACTGTATTCTTTTTTAAAAATTCAGCATTCACATACATTCCATTTATCCCATCTCCTTTACCTCCAATTCATTACATTCTGTACATAATTCATATTTGAGCTCATTTGATTCCGCAACCCTCGCTCAAACTGTTTTGTCTGAGTGCTTATCTGCTTCTTTAGCAACTACTATTTTTTACCAGCATCAGGATTTCATCAATGCCCTTTGTCTCCAATGACAACTCACTCTGTTGAATATGAATACTATTCTCCAACCTCAAACCATTCATGAAAGCAGGAACAAAACCACAAACTCCATCTTTCTCTGCCTTTTCGACCTTGCTATGTTTGTTGTAAACGTGCATCAACCTCTCAAAATAGGAATGCACTGACTCTTAAGGTACCTGTGCCATTCTAAAAATGTTTTCCTGATATATATCTCTTTCTGGAACTCGCTTTTTCAAATATCCACTCACTGTCTTGTATTTATCTTCTTTCTCCATAGCTGGGGAATTATTAGGGCCACGCCTGGTTGGTTCTTGTTTCAGCAATCCTGTAACAACCTAACATTCTAACCACAGTTCTCCAAGAACTACAATTTCAAACAACACGTTTAAATCCCTGTATAACTTGGAGAAATGTGCATCAACCTATATTTTCCTCGTACCACTTTATTGGATCCTCTCACAATTTTAGAGAATTATGCATAAAAGCATACAAACCAGTCCTTGGTCACGGAACATGGTCCAAATTTCCTCTACATACTTCTCTTAAAGGAAACTCTGTCACTAAGTTTGGATGTACTTCTGAATCACTTGCAATATATCTTGCTTTTCCCTCAATTCATTTCATTTTCCATTTATATGCTGTCCCTTTCTTTCATTTCTCTTGATATTTTTTCAAATAATTCCAGTCTCATGTATTCTCAATTAAAGCTATAATATGAGCCCTTGAACTAATCAGACCTATGTCTGTGATCTCATAATGTGTTAAATCTGTTTTATGATTTTGTTTTAAATTTTTCATTTTGCTAATGTCAACCTGCAGTTCATTAGAACAATTTGTCCAATTTGTTTTGCGCTATGTTAGCACATCTAGCTGCTTCTTTTATCAGATAAATCATTTCATCAGCACTGTAATTCAGTGGTCTGTTAAATCCACATTCCCTTGTAACATTTAACTAAATTCTAGTTTTAAAATTCTAATACAAATGTATATAGGCAGTGGCTCTACTACTAATGTGCTCACCTTGGTAACTTGTGTCTGATCCTTAGGCATTGCCATTGTGACCTTAACTTCTGTCGGGGTGCTTGGTACAACTTGAGTAGGAGCTTGTACTGTTCTTATATCTCCCACATCATCCTTATTAACCCCTATATTAGTCTGGTTTGCTTCCGTTGATCTATCAGTATATAGTGGAGATCTAGAATGCAACACTTCACATATGATTTGATCATCTTCACCATCTGTAAGGAAATGCCTTCCTTGGCATGGTTACCCCCTGAAGTTTTGCCTTTTGTTGATGCCAGCTATGATTGAAAGTGGGCTGGGGCCCTGATAACCAGGCCCCAGCACAAGTGTTCTTCCCCTAAACTGTACCTTTGTTCCCACAATTGGCACAGCCCTGGCCCACAGATAAGTCCTTTGTAAATGGTACCCCTGGTACCAAGGGCTCTGTTGCCAGGGAAGGTCTCTAAGGGCTGCAACATGTCTTATGCCACCCTGGGGACCCCTCACACAGCACATGCACACAGCCTCACAGCTTGTGTGTGCTGGTAGGGAGAAAATGACTAATTCGACATGGCACTCCCCTCAGAGTGCCATGCCCACCTCTCACTGCCTGTGGCATTGGTAAGTCACCCCTCTAGCAGGCCTTACAGCCCTAAGGCAGGGTGCACTATACCACAGGTGATGGTATAAGTGCATGAGCACTATACCCCTACAGTGTCTAAGCAAAGCCTTAGACATTGTACGTGCAAGGTAGCCATATAGAGTATATGGTCTGGGAGTTTGTCAAACACGAACTCTACAGTTCCATAAGGGCTACACTGAAATCTGGGAAGTTTGGTATCAAACTTCTCTGCACAATAAATGCACACTAATGCCAGTGTGAGATGTATTGTAAAATACACCCAGAGGCCATCTTAGAGATGCCCCCTGAATACCAGTCCGACTGCTAGTGCTAAGCTGACCAGTTTCTGCAAGTCTGCCACAACCAGATGAGTTTCTGGCCACATGGGGTGAGTGCCTTTGTCACTCTGTGGTCAGGAACAAAGCCTGTACTGGGTGGAGGTGCTTCTTGCCTCCCCCTGCAGGAACTGTAACACCTGGAGGAGGTACCATCTCCCGGTCCCCTCGCAAGCAGCTCCTCAGGGAAGTAGCTGCCAGAGGCCACCGACGGTCCACCGGTCAATAAGTAGCTGCCCCCTCCTGTCGAAAA
This sequence comes from Pleurodeles waltl, assembly GCF_031143425.1. Classification (NCBI taxonomy): domain Eukaryota; kingdom Metazoa; phylum Chordata; class Amphibia; order Caudata; family Salamandridae; genus Pleurodeles; species Pleurodeles waltl. The sequence continues at coordinate 468,212,986 of NC_090449.1, read as the reverse complement.
AGTAGACTGCATTTCAAATTCATGTCGTGCATCCATTTTTTGGCAGCCAAAAAAGATTTTCTCTGGTCCTGTACACACAGGGTTTAATCTGGGAGGACTGAAATCGGTCTCCCCTGGAACATCGGAGGACCTTGCATTCTGACCCACTGCAGAATAGCATCCCTATCTCAGAAGTTAAAGAGACAATCAGTGTTGGCTGCAGTGGGGCTCCAGGTTTTGGAGGAGAGGCTAGAGGTATGTGGGCCCTCACTATTGTAAATGGTTTAGAGAATTTCTTGGGCATGAGAGACATGGTTATCCATTCTTCCATGAATAATTCAGTGGGATTCCCCTGCCTTCTCAGGAAAACCAACAAAGCAAAGGTTGTTTTTCCAGGAATGACCCTCGGATTCCTCAATGCGCTCATCTAAGTGCAGTATTTTCTAGAGGTCAGCTACCATTGAGCATAGGTCACGGACCTCCTTTTGGGGAACGTCCACATTCTGTTTGTACACTGCCAGGCCCTCCAAGTGTAAATCCACAAAGTAAGTTAACCTCAATGGCCACCACATCAGGCTGATGGCTATCCATTTGTTATCTTTATGTTTTGTATATATATGTATATGTGTTTATAGATTAGACAATTCATCCTCTGTTTATTAAAATTTTCTATCCGCTTTGATATATTCTTCTTTTTTTGGTTAGTTGCATCTTTGTATAGCATTTTCTGGTCAGGTTTATGATTGTTTTTTTGTATTCGAGGAAGAAAGGGGACCGATCAAACACTCTAGGGGACTTCATTAGGATATGTTACTTGGTCTTTCTAAGATATTTTGGTTATCTTTAAAGTATGAATAATTTTTTGGTTTCGTGTGGTGTGCCCCACTGATTTGTCTTTGTATTATTAGGACGGGTCTATTTATAAACCTGGCTTTACACATCAGGGCAACGATGTGTTTCAGTGTATGAGCACCCGCAAGTCTCTTCTTATACAATTAGAATGTGCATTGTTTTCAACTAATGAGTTGCCATTTGTTTTTGATCACGTCAAGCTTATTGACCACCTCCGTCCTCACGTATTGGATCACCACCATAAGGTCGGTCAGGCATGGAGGGGGCAGCACCCCTAGTCCCTTCAATCACGCTAGAGGGGTTGCCAATGGGATTCTCATCCCCCATCCCGGCAGAGGCACAGTGCCTGTGTATAGCTACCAATCTTGTTTTCCTGCTGCATCTTGGAGCCTTTATCTTTGACCATGGTGGTCCACGCCACCCAGGAGTTTCAGAGGGCCGCACCTCACCACCGGGCTCAATCTTCTGGGACCTATGGAGTCCTCTGCAGGGGGCCCCCCACTGCGGGCACCAAAGATTCAAGGATATACCCGGGGGAAGCTCTCAACGACCACCAGCATTGAAAAAGTCTCATGTCCAAGACACCCTTTCCTGGCTTTGGCAGTCCCACCTGGCACGACAACCTGGGCTCAACAGGGGCAGGATGGGATGGGATATTCCACCAGTGGCACTCTGGTGTCAGCAGGGTCCAGGGAAGAGACCCACCGAAGGACAGCCTCCAGGCAATTTGGGACTTATTTCATCTGCCCTCAGTTTAATAGGTAGTGGCTGCCTGGCAAGTCCGAAGGATCCAGTAAGTCCGTGGCGCTCCACTGCAGTTTATGGACTTCATGCTCCCTGGTCCCTCCAGATGCCATGGACTCGGGCCTTCCGCTAGGCACTGGCAGTCAGTCGGTCTCCCAGGCCCAGCCCAATCTTCTCTACAGTGCACTCGGCTCCCCAGGCTGCCTCGACCACCAATAGGGGCTCTTCTGCAGCCGCCATCACCTCTGAAACACCAGCGGCTGCATAGGGGCCCCAGGCCCATGCACCTGGCCCTACGCCACCCACAGTACCCTCACCAGGACAGCCGCTCTCCTTCGCCCAGCCTCAGCGCAAAGGTGAGGCCCGGGACCAGTCACCAGTCCTCAGCGGCCGGTCGCCCCCCAGGGCCCTGGGTGCCACAGTCCAGCAGCTCCAGGGGTGGCCTCAGGCTCCCAGGCCACCTTCTCCATGCTCACTGAATCCCAGTGCCGATCCTCCACCAGGGCCTGTGCCATCACCAGGGGCATTGGGGGCATGCATAGGGCTCTATGCCACCACCGGTGCACTTACTGGGAAGGCTGGGCCCTCATGCCGGGCCGAGGCCGATCTCACAGCTGCGGCTCACTCCACGGCCCAATGGCACCTGGGAGATCCCAGAAGAAGAGGCGGCTCCGTTGAAGTCCACTACCCGGTCCTCCCAGGGCTGCCGGTTTCAGAGTACCCTGGCGCCCTCGTGGCCAACACCACTTAGCAGCCTCGTGGCTTGCAGCTCCTCCTACCACCACTGCTCAGCCAGGGCCTCCCCCTGTTGGCAGACACGGCCGCTGTGTCAGTGGGGGGGCACACCTCGTAGGAAAATCGCGGCACTCAGGGCACCTCCTCTTCACTGACATGTGTGGTCCTCGGGACTGCCTCGCACCGCTGGCCCACGCAGCCTACGACCGGCAGCGCAGCCCTGCATCTCTGTGCTCCCCTGGCCACCCCAACCAGATTCAGCCCCTAGGGGGGAAGTGGGGGCTTCAGGAGGCGCTCCAGAGAGTGGATGTCCACAAACAGGCAGGATATTTAACTAAGGGGGATGGGAGCTCAGGAAGAGATGTCTAGTCGGCCATCTTGCTTGGTCACAACCCCTTTTCGGTATCATTTTTATTAAACATTATGGCCCTCATTTCGACCTTGGCGGTCTTTTTTCAAGACCGCTGAGGTACCGCTGTGCTGAAGACCGCCAGTGCAGGTGGTTTTCCGCGCAGCGTATTATGACTGCTGGCAGCCCTCCGTCCTTTTTCGGACGGAGAGCTGCCAGCAGCCATACTGGCGGTCGGCGGGTAAGTGGAGGCTGCTCCACCTCCACGCCCCGTCATCAGAACACCGCCCACCGAATCACGTCCCATGATTCGGTGTGGCGGTGTTCTGGTAACGGGGAGCTGGTGGCGGAGCAGCCCCCATGGATCCCGTCCCCTCACCGAGGATCAACGGACAAGGTAAGTTGATAGTCCGTTAGGGGAGGGGGTGGGGGTGTGTTGTGTGTTGTGTGCGTGCATGGGGGTGTGCGTGTGAGTATGTAGACGGGGTGTATGAGTGCGTGTATGCATGCAGGGGTGTGTTGTGTGTATGGGAAATGTGTGCGTATATGTCTGTGTGCGTGTATGTGTTGTAGTGTATATGTGCGTGTAGGGGTGTGTGTATGTGCATGTTGGGGGTGGAGGTGGGCAGGGGGTGTGTGTATGTGCATGGTGGGGGTGGGGAGGGGGTCCTGCCACCTTTGGGGGGGCAGGGGGATGGGGGTGTGGGGGGAGGACTCGGGGTGGGGGAGGGGGGTGGTGGATACCCCTATCAGTGCCAGGGAATTCCTTCCCTGGCACTGATAATGCCTACCGCCATGGATTTCATGGCGATTCCAAACCACCGGAAATCCCTGGCGGTATGCTGGATCCTGATACCGCCGGCGGTGTGGTGACGGCCGCTGGGCTGGAGACCAGTCTCCAGCTCAGCGGTCGGAGTGGAGAAGTGGCGGATGACCATGGCAGTAACCGCCATGGTCATAATTCCATTTTTTGTTCCGCCGGCCTGTTGGCAGTTTTACTGCCACTTCTCCCCTGTCCACCAGGGTCATAACGAGGGCCTATGTATTAAACCTTTCAAACTCTTCTGATCTAGAACACAGTTCTTGAGTGCTACCAGTTTCTAGTCCTGAATTCTAAGCTGCTACAATTATTGATGGGGATGGTAGTCTCTGTTCGCTAAATCAGCGAAAAATTCCACAGCTGGACTGCCTAAGTTAAAATTTGGGGTTTGCAAGACAGTGAGATTCAGAAGAATATTTGGATTCGGCTCCCACAACTGTAAGTAGCAGAGGATGGTTAGCATAAGAGTATCTCCTCTTAAGGGGTCCCCAGTAAGGTTTTTGTGGTTCTTGAGCACGTAATGTTGGAAACAAAGGAGAAAAGCTCTTTTGGATATTTGCCTGCTTTCTGGTGTCAAATCCTCCCGGGAAGTGACTAGCTGTATTGGCTGTGCGTTACTGAACGAAGGTGGAGTATACGTTTGAATAAGGAGAAATTGTGTTTTTGAGTGTGTCTTGAAGAATGAGTTTGTGATAATGAATTTCTGTCTCTGTGCTTAGTTATTTGTATATGTGATGATGATTGTGGGTTCTATTGGTGTGTTGATTACTGTTATGTAGATGTATTATTTATATTTGCAATCCCATTTCTAGAATTTTGTTACAAGATTGAATTTAATTATCTGAATTGCCATAAATCAAATATCTCAAGATATTGATTAATTTTGTATTGTGGTGAGGCACCGCATACACATCTAAAGGAACTCTGTGTTAAGGATTCTGCATTTCAGATTTGATTTGAAAGTTTAATTGTAGTTACTGTGCTTACTCTGAGTGCATTGGGAGTACCCCATCTTGGAGGTGGATTTCTACTAGTCAGAGCTTGCCTAGCAAGAACCCTTTCAGGCTGCTGTGGTAGGTTTACCCTTGGTAGAGCTGTGCTGTTATTGGCTGTTAGATGAATTTGATTATTACATTATATTGTGATTTTGGATTTATTTAGGTGTAAATCATGGGGAATGTATTCACAAAACCCAAAGCAAAGGATGATATATCTAGAAAGGGTCTGAAATTGAAGAGTGAAGAAACCCCAGCATATGAAATGATAGTAGAGGTCGGGTTTTACACTTGCACCTGAATCTATGACTGGAATAGATATACAGCACATGATGAGGCTTTGCAGTTTCCATCAGAAGGCACCTTTAAGTTAAAAAGCTAGATTTTCTAAGACAAATCTTGTACAATATGAAACCAGTCCCCATAATAACACAGGTTGAGTTGCTAAATAAATGGAATTGCATTGCAACCAAAAAGGAGATGGAAAAGACAGACAGGAGTATTAAAAAAAAGTAATTCAGAAGTTGGGCAGAGAATAAATTAGATCGCCAAGAGAAAGATTAGAGAGAAGACATGATTGAATATGTATGAACCTTTCCTGCTATAGTTACTTGAAAAGAGCAGGATATAAAGGAAAGAAAGAATGCAGAGTCAGATTGTGTAGGAAGTTGGCTCTGTATATACCATCTCAAAGTGAAAGATACTGTGCACAGGGTCCAAGGGCCCTTAGAGATTGATAGTGGCAAAATTAGATAACACTAATGCTCTATTCTGTGGTAGTGTGGTCGAGCACTAGGCTTATCAGAGGGTAGGGTTAAGCATTTGTTGTACACACACAGGCAATAAATGAGGAACACACACTCAAAGACTTAACTCCATGCCAATAGCTTTTATATAGAAAAATATATTTTCTTAACCCGTACTGTGCCTAGGAAGAGGTGATCTCGTCCAAGGCGCTCCCCCCGATGGCCAGGCACACCCCTCCCCTGGGTAGGGATGGAAGAGGAATTGCTTCCCCTTCCACCCGCCCCCCATGACCCCCCTGTAGCGTCTGATGACGTCAGCGCGCTTTCACGTGCTGACCTCATCAGCAGCCTTCCCTCTGGCGCTGGAAGCTCAGCTTCCAGCGCCCGATCGGAGGAGAAATGCAAAGCATTTCCACTAGACACCAGGGAAAATTTTCTTTATTGTTTTTTTTAATGTTTGGGGAGCGACCCCTTGGGCAAGGGTCACTCCAAGGGGGGGAGGGGGAATTATTATCAGGCCATTTCTGCCCCCCCCCCCCCCCCCCCCCCAGGGCAGATCGGCCTTGTGATCTGCCCCGGGGAAGAAACCACTAGACACCAGGGAATATATATTTTTGTGGGCTATTTGAAGTAAGGGGAGCAGCCCCTTGGGCAAGGGCTGCTCCTCGGGGGGGCAAATCATTTCTAGGCCATTTCTGCTAATATTATTAGGCCGATCTGGACCCGGGGGTGGCAGAAATCCACTTTATTCTCAGGGCCAGAAACCAGAAGACACCAGGTATTTTTTTTATACTAACGCATAAGGGGAGCGGCCCCTTTGGCAAGGGCCACTCCCTGGGGGGGACAAAATATTTTTAGGCCCTTTCTGCCCCCCCGGAGGCAGATCGGCCTAATATAATTAGGCGGATCTGCCCCCGGGGGGGCAGAAACCTCTAGACACCAGGGATATATATTTTTTTTTATTTACTTTGTTTTTATGTATGGGGAGTGACCCCATAGACAAGGGTTGCTCCCCTGGGGGGCAAATTGTATTTAGGCCATTTCTGCCCCCCTTGGGGGCAGATCAGTCTATTTTTGTTAGGCCAATCTGCCCCCAAAGGGGGCAGGAACCTCTAGACACCATGAAACGGTGTGTGTGTTTTGTTTGGAGGGGGCAGCCCCTTGGGAAGGGTCTCTCCCCATGGGGGCACATTACTGTTGGCCATAACTGCCCCCCTTGGGGGCATACTGGTCTATTTTAGAAGGCTCATCTGCCCTCAAGGGGGGCAGAAAGCCCACCAGAGACCAGGTAAGATTTTTTTTTTCAAAATAAGAGGTTGGGGGTATGGCCATACGCCCACCCCAAATAAATGGGGCCAAAGTTGTTCTGACCACCAGTGGGGAGATTGGGCAATTACCCCCGATCCACACCCCGGGGGGACAGAAAGTCTACTAGATGCCAGGGAATAAAAAAAATAAAAGAAAATAGTGGGGTGGTGGCTAACAACCAGTATGGGCCTGGTTATGCCCCCACCCAAACTGAAGGGGCTAACAGTCTTTCAGCTCTCCCCCGCACACTAAAACATCTTATCCCATGGCAAGCAAGAGGACATTTGATTATTTTTGTTTTTTGTTTTACATTTGGGCCATGAGAGCATGGTAACTCTCAAAATTGTCCCACTTGGAATGGTGAGGGCTGCACTTTTTTTTACTTTGGGACCCTGCCATGTAGAAAAATCCACAAGACCTAGACACATCTGAAAACTAAACATCTAGTTGATTCCAGGGTGGTGTGCTTCACATGCACCCCGCACCATTTCCTTACCCACAATGCCCTGCAAACCTGCAACTTTGCTGGAAAGCACACATTTATCCCACATTTTTATGATGGAACCTTCCGGAATCTGCAGTAATCCACAAAATTCCTACCACCCAGCATTGTCTCATCTATACCAATAACATTTCTGCTGCACTTGTCAGCCTAAAAATGTTTTTTTTCAAACTGCCCTTTTGGACCCACTTTGGTTCCCCCCTCAATTTCGACGTGTTTTTGGCTCTTCTTTGTCACAAACACTTGGCCCACCTACACAAGTGAGGTATCATTTTTACCGGGAGACTGAGGGGAACGTTGGGTAGTAGGAAATTCGTCCCGGTGCGGTGATCCCACACAGAAATGTGGGAAAAATTTGATTTTTTTAGCTAAATTTGCGGTTTGCTGAGGATTCTGGGTAAGAAAATTTGGGGGATCCACGCAAGTCACACCTCCCTTGACTCCCTCGAGTGTCTAGTTTTCAGAAATGTCTGGGTTTGGTAGGTTTCCCTAGATGGCTGCTGAGCCCAGGACCAAAAACACAGGAGCCCCCCCTGCAAAAACAGGTAGTTTTCTATTTGATAATTTTGATGTGTCCAGATAGTGTTTTGGGGCACTTCCTGTTGCGAGCACAAGGCCTACCCACATAAGTGAGGTACCATTTTTATCGGGAGACTTGGGGGAACGCTGGGTTGAAGAAAATTTGCGGCTCCTCTCAGATTCCAGAACTTTCTGTCACCCGAAATGTGTGGAAAAAGTGTTTTTTTAGCCACATTTTGAGGTTTGCAAAGGATTCTGGGTAACAGAACCTGGTGAGAGCTCGACAAGTCACCCCATCTTGGATTCCCTAGGTCTCTAGTTTTAAAAAATGCACAGGTTTGGTAGGTTTCCCTAGGTAGCAGCTGAGCTAGAGGCCAAAATCCACAGGTAGGCACTTTGCAAAAAACACCTCTGTTTTCTTTGAGAAAATGTGATGTGTCCACTTTGTGTTTTGGGGCATTTCCTGTCACGGGCACTAGGCCTACCCACACAAGTGAGGTACCATTCTTATCGGGAGACTTGGGGGAACGCTGGGTGGAAGGAAATTTGTGGCTCCTCTCAGATTCCAGAACTTTCGGTCACCGAAATGTGAGGAAAAATTATTTTTTAGCCACATTTTGAGGTTTGCAAAGGATTCTGGGTAACAGAACCTGGTGAGAGCTCAACAAGTCACCCTGTCTTGGATTCCCCTAGGTCTCTAGTTTTCAAAAATGCACAGGTTTGGTAGGTTTCCCTAGGTGGCGGCTCAGCTAGAGGCCAAAATCCACAGGTGGGCACTTTGCAAAAAACACCTCTGTTTTCTTTAAAAAAATGTGATGTGTCCACGATGCGTTTTGGGGCATTTCCTGTCGTGGGCACTAGGCCTACCGACACAAGTGAGGTACCATTTTTATCGGGAGACTTGGGGGAGCGCTGGGTGGAGGAAATTTGTGACTCCTCTCAGATTCCTGAACTTTCTGTCACTGAAATGTGAGCAAAAAGTATTTTTTTAGCCACATTTTGAAGTGTGCAAAGGATTCTGGGTAACAGAACCTGGTGAGAGCTCGACAAGTCACCCCGTCTTGGATTCCTCTAGGTCTCTAGTTGTAAAAATTGCACAGGTTTGCTAGGTTTCCCTAGGTGGCGGCTGAGCTAGAGGCCAAAATCCACAGTTAGGCACTTTGCAAAAAACACCTTTGTTTTCTTTGAGAAGACATTGGGGGATCCACGCAAGTCACACCTAACTGGACTCCCTCGGGTGTCTAGTTTTCTGAAATGTCTGGGTTTGGTAGGTTTCCCTAGAAGGCTGCTGAGCCCAGGAACAAAAACACAGGTGCCTCCCTGCAAAAACAGTTAGTTTTCTATTTGATAATTTTGATGTGTCCAGATAGTGTTTTGGGCCATTTCCTTTCGTAGGCGCTAGGCCTACCCACACAAGTGAGGTACCATTTTAATCTGGAGACTTGGGGGAACGCTGGGTGGAGGGAAATATGTGGCTCCTCTCTGATTCCAGAACTTTCTGTCACCGAAATGAGAGGAAAAAGTGTTTTTTTGGTCAAATGTTGAGGTTTGCAAAGGATTCTGGGTAACAGAACCTGGTCAGAGCCCCACAAGTCACCCCTCCTTGGATTCCCCTAGGTGTCTAGTTTTCAAAAATGTGCTGGTTTGCTAGGTTTCCCCAGGTGCCGGCTGAGCTAGAGGCCAAAATCCACAGGTAGGCACTTTGAAAAAACGCCTCTGTTTTCTTTAAAAAAATGTGATGTGTCCACGATGCGTTTTGGGGCATTTCCTGTCGCAGGCACTAGGCCTACCCACACAAGTGAGGTACCATTTTTATCGGGAGACTTGGGGGAACGCTGAGTGGAGGAAATTTGTGACTCCTCTCAGATTCCTGAACTTTCTGTCACTGAAATGTGAGCAAAAAGTATTTTTTTAGCCACATTTTGAAGTGTGCAAAGGATTCTGGGTAACAGAACCTGGTGAGAGCTCGACAAGTCACCCCGTCTAGGATTCCCCTAGGTCTCTAGTTGTAAAAATTGCACAGGTTTGCTAGGTTTCCCTAGGTGGCGGCTGAGCTAGAGGCCAAAATCCACAGTTAGGCACTTTGCAAAAAACACCTTTGTTTTCTTTGAGAAAACATTGGGGGATCCACGCAAGTCACACCTAACTGGACTCCCTCGGGTGTCTAGTTTTCAGAAATGTCTGGGTTTGGTAGGTTTCCCTAGAAGGCTGCTGAGCCCAGGAACAAAAACACAGGTGCCTCCCTGCAAAAACAGTTAGTTTTCTATTTGATAATTTTGATATGTCAAGATAGTGTTTTGGGCCATTTCCTTTCGTAGGCGCTAGGCCTACCCACACAAGTGAGGTACCATTTTTATCGGGAGACTTGGGGGAACGCTGGGTGGAGGGAAATATGTGGCTCCTCTCTGATTCCAGAACTTTCTGTCACCGAAATGAGAGGAAAAAGTGTTTTTCTGGTCAAATGTTGAGGTTTGCAAAGGATTCTGGGTAACAGAACCTGGTCAGAGCACCACAAGTCATCCCTTCTTGGATTCCCCTAGGTGTCTAGTTTTCAAAAATGTGCTGGTTTGCTAGGTTTCCCCAGGTGCCGGCTGAGCTAGAGGCCAAAATCCACAGGTAGGCACTTTGTAAAAACACCTCTGCTTTCTGTGAAAAAATGTGATGTGTCCACATTGTGTTTTGGGGCATTTCCTGCCGCGGGCACTAGGCCTACCCACATAAGTGAGGTACCATTTTTATCAGGAGACTTGGGGGAACATAGAATAGCAAAACAAGTGTTATTGCCCCTTGTCTTTCTCTAGCCTTCCAAATATAAGACAGTGTGTAAAAAAGACGTCTATTTGAGAAATGCCCTGTAATTCACATGCTAGTATGGGCACCCCAGAATTCAGAGATGTGCAAATAACCACTGCTCCTCAACACCTTATCTTGTGCCCATTTTGGAAATACAAAGGTTTTCTTGATACCTATTTCTGACTCTTTATATTTCAGCAAATGAATTGCTGTATACCCGGTATAGAATGAAAACCCACTGCAAGGTGCAGCTCATTTATTGGCTCTGCGTACTTAGGATTCTTGATGAACCTACAAGCCCTATATATCCCTGCAACCAGAAGAGTCCAGCAGACGTAACGGTATATTGCTTTAAAAAATCTGACATCTGACATCGCAGGAAAAAGTTACAGAGTAAAACGTAGAGAAAAATGGCTGTTTTTTCACCTCAATTTAACTATTTATTTATTTCAGTTGTTCTTTTCTGTAGGAAACCCTTGTACGATCTACACAAATTACCCATTGCTGAATTCAGAGTTTTGTCTACTTTTCAGAAATGTTTAGGTGTCTGGGATCCAGCATTGGTTTCACACCCATTTCTGTCACTGACTGGAAGGAGGCTGAAAGTGCACAAAATCGTAAAAATGGGGTATGTCCCAGTAAAATGCCAAAATTGTGTTGAAAAATTGGGTTTTCTGATTCAAGTCTGCCTGTTCAGCTGGGAAGCTGGTGATTTTAGCACCGCAAACCCTTTGTTGATGCCATTTTCAGGGGAAAAAACACAAGCCTTTTTCTGCAGCCCTTTTTTCCAATTAAAAAAAAGAAAAAAGATTCACTGTATTTTGGCTAATTTCTTGGTCTCCTTCTGGGGAACCCACAAAGTATGGGTACCTCTAGAATCCCTAGGATGTTGGGAAAAAAGGACGCAAATTTGGAGCGGGTAGCTTATGTGGACAAAATGTTATGAGGGCCTAAGCGAGAACTATTCCAAATAAAAGGCCTGGCAGAGGAGGGGGAATAGGCCTGGCAGCGAAGGGGTTAATTTATTTTAGAACCACAAGATTCAAGATTGAGGTAAGTACATTAAATGCAAGGTACTTCAAACAGGTAAGTATAGAACTTTGATTCAAAGCAGTAGTACACACAGTTTTAGTTAAAATGGCAATAAGCTGTTTTAAAAGTGGACACAGAGCAAAAATCAACAGTTCCCGGTGGAGGTAAGTTTGGTTAGGTTTCTCAGGTAAGTAAAGCACTTACACAGTCAGTCTCCTGCGCATAGGCAGCCCACCGTTGGGGGTTCAAGGCAACCCCAAAGTCACCACACCAGTAACACAGGGCCAGTCAGGTGCAGAGGTCAAAGGAGGGCCCAAAACACATAGGCGCCTATGGAGAACAGGGGTGCTCCGGTTCTAGTCTGCTAGCAGGTAAGTATCTGCGTCCTCGGGGAGCAGACCAGGTGGGTTTTGTAGAGCACTGGGGGGGGGGGGGGACACAAACAGGCACAGAAAACACACCCTCAGTGGCACAGAGTCGGCCGGGTACAGGGTGCAAAGTAGGCGTCGGGTTTGCTACAGAAAGCAATGGAGGGACCTGCGGATCAATTAGGAGATGCAGGCAGAGCACAGGGGGGCTTCTCGGGCCAGCCTCCGACTGGGCTAGGAAGAGGGCCGCCTGTTGGTCGCTCCTGCACTGGAAGGTGGTTCCTCTCGTTCTTGGGGGCTGCGGGTGCAGTGCTTGGTCCAGACATCAGGTTCCTTGTTACCAGGCAGTCGCAGTCAGGGGGCGCCTCTGGATCCTCTCTGCAGGCGTCGCTGTGAGGGTGCAAGGGGAGTCGACTCAGGGTACTCATTTCGCCGTAGTCGCCTGGGAGTCCTCTCTGCGGTGTTAGTTCTCCTGAACTCGAGCCAGGGGCATCAGGTGCAGAGTGAGAAGTCTCACGCTTCCGGCAGGAATAGAGACTTCTTTAAAAGTTGCTTTCAAGTTGCAAAGTTGTTGCAGCTTTTGAACAGTGCTGCTGTTCTCTGGAGTTTCTTGGTCCTTCGGGTTCAGGACAGTCCTCTGAGTCCTCAGAGGTCGCTGGTCCCTGTCGTATGCATTGCTGTGCAGGTTCTTTGAGTTTGGAGACAGGCTGGTAGGGCTGGGGCCAAGTCATTTGTCGTCTCCTTCGTCTCTGTGGGGCTTTCAGGTAAGCAGTCCTTGTTGTAGGTTGCAGGAATCTGATTATGGGTCACCCCTAAATACTAAATTTAGGGGTGTGTTTAGGTCTGGGGGCAGTAGCCAATGGCTACTCTCTTGGAGGGTGGCTACACCCTCTTTGTGCCTCCTCCCTGAGGGGAGGGGGGCACATCCCTATTCCCATTGGAGGAATCCTCCTAACTCAAGATGGAGGATTTCTAAAGGCAGGGGTCACCTCAGCTCAGGGCACTTTAGGGGGCTGTCCTGACTGGTGGGTGACTCCTCCTTGTTTTCCTCATTATCTCCTCCAGCCTTGCTGCCAAAAGTGGGGGCAGTGGCCGGAGGAGCAGGCATCTTCACTAGCTGGGATGCCCTGGGGTGCTGTAACAAAAGGCCGATTGTCTCACTGATGGATTTGATGAGGAGGGGAGAGGAGGCTCACATGATGGGTTTGTGATGTTAGATATTGATCTTTTTTCCTTTGTCTTACTCTTGGGGGACAGGAGTCTCTAGCAGTGAGTTGGGAGATACGGAGAGGGGGCTAGACTGTGGTTTTCCTCACCCCTCTCCGGTGTCTTTCCCTGTAGTGTAACAGATGAGTTATTACATTTTCTAGGTTTTTGAAGTAACCAGGATTTCTTTTATTTTCAGCTGGGGCAATGAGGTGGTGTAGGAAGTTGGCTCTGTATGTGCTATTTCAAAGTAAGGAATAGCATGCACAGAGTCCAAGGGTTCCCCTTAGAGGTAAGATAGTGGCAAAAAGAGATAATACTAATGCTCTATTTTGTGGTAGTGTGGTCGAGCAGTAGGCTTATCCAAGGAGTAGTGTTAAGCATTTGTTGTACATACACACAGGCAATAAATGAGGAACACACACTCAGAGACAAATCCAGCCAATAGGTTTTGTTATAGAAAAATATCTTTTCTTAGTTTATTTTAAGAACCAGAGGTTCAAATTCTACATGTAATATCTCATTTTAAAGGTATTGCAGGTAAGTACTTTAGGAACTTTGAATCATTACATTAGCATGTATACTTTTTACATAAAACACAATAAGCTGTTTTAAAAGTGGACACAGTGCAATTTTCACAGTTCCTGGGGGAGCTAAAGTATTGTTAGGTTTCACAGGTAAGTAAGTCACTTACAGGTTTCAGTTTTGGGTCCAAGGTAGCCCACCGTTGGGGGTTCAGAGCAACCCCAAAGTTACCACACCAGCAGCTCAGGGCCGGTCAGGTGCAGAGGTCAAAGAGGTGCCCAAAACACATAGGCTTCAATGGAGAGAAGGGGGTGCCCCGGTTCCAGTCTGCCAGCAGGTAAGTACCCGCGTCTTCGGAGGGCAGACCAGGGGGGTTTTGTAGGGCACCGGGGGGGACACAAGTCCACACAGAAAGTACACCCTCAGCAGCGCGGGGGCGGCCGGGTGCAGTGTGCAAACAAGCGTCGGGTTCTCTGTAGGTTTCAATGGGAGACCAAGGGGTCTCTTCAGCGGTGCAGGCAGGCAAGGGGGGGGCTCCTCGGGGTAGCCACCACCTAGGCAAGGGAGAGGGCCTCCTGGGGGTCACTCCTGCACAGAAGTTCCGATCCTTCAGGTGCTGGGGGCTGCGGGTGCAGGGTCTTTTCCAGCCGTCGGGAAATGGATTTCAGGCAGTCGCGGTCAGGGGGAGCCTCGGGATTCCCTCTGCAGGCGTCGCTGTGGGGGCTCAGGGGGGACAACTTTGGTTACTCACAGTCTTGGAGTCGCCGGAGGGTCCTCCCTGAGGTGTTGGTTCTCCACCAGTCGAGTCGGGGTCGCCGGGTGCAGTGTTGCAAGTCTCACGCTTCTTGCGGGGAGTTGCAGGGGTCTTTAAATCTGCTCCTTTGAAACAAAGTTGCAGTTCTTTTGGAGCAGTGCCGCTGTCCTCAGGAGTTTCTGGTCTTTCTTGAAGCAGGGCAGTCCTCTGAGGATTCAGAGGTCGCTGGTCCCTTGGGAAAGCGTCGCTGGAGCAGGTTTGTTTGGAAGGCAGGAGACAGGCCGGTAGGTCTGGGGCCAAAGCAGTTGGTGTCTTCTTTTCTTCCTCTGCAGGGGTCTTTCAGCTCAGCAGTCCTCTTCTTCTTGTTAGTTGCAGGAATCTAAATTCTTAGGTTCAGGGGAGCCCTTAAATACTAAATTTAAGGGCGTGTTTAGGTCTGGGGGGTTAGTAGCCAATGGCTACTAGCCCTGAGGGTGGGTACACCCTCTTTGTGCCTCCTCCCAAGGAGAGGGGGTCACATTCCTATCCCTATTGGGGGAATCCTCCTTCTACAAGATGGAGGATTTCTAAAAGTCAGAGTCACCTCAGCTCAGGACACCTTAGGGGCTGTCCTGACTGGCCAGTGACTCCTCCTTGTTTTTCTCATTATCTCTCCTGGACTTGCCGCCAAAAGTGGGGGCTGGGTCCAGGAGGCGGGCATCTCCACTAGCTGGAGTGCCCTGGGGCATTGTAACACGAAGCTTGAGCCTTTGAAGCTCACTGCTAGGTGTTACAGTTCCTGCAGGGGGGGAGGTGTGAAGCACCTCCACCCAGAGCAGGCTTTGTTTCTGTCCTCAGAGAGCACAAAGGCTCTCACCGCATGGGGTCAGAAACACGTCTCTCAGCAGCAGGCTGGCACAGACCAGTCAGTCCTGCGCTGAACAATTGGGTAAAATACCGGGGGTATCTCTAAGATGCCCTCTGTGTGCATTTTTTAATAAATCCAACACTGGCATCAGTGTGGGTTTATTATTCTGAGAAGTTTGATACTAAACTTCCCAGTATTCAGTGTAGCCATTATGGAGCTGTGGAGTTCGTTTTTGACAGACTCCCAGACCATATATTCTTATGGCTACCCTGCATTTACAATGTCTAAGGTTTTGTTTAGACACTGTAGGGGCATAGTGCTCATGCACCTATGCCCTCACCTGTGGTATAGTGCACCCTGCCTTAGGGATGTAAGGCCTGCTAAAGGGTTGACTTACCTATGCCACAGGCAGTGTGAGGTTGGCATGGCACCCTGAGGGGAGTGCCATGTCGACTTAGTCATTTTCTCCCCACCAGCACACACAAGCTGGCAAGCAGTGTGTCTGTGCTGAGTGAGGGGTCCCTAGGGTGGCATAAGACATGCTGCAGCCCTTAGAGACCTTCCCTGGCATCAGGGCCCTTGGTACCAGGGGTACCAGTTACAAGGGACTTACCTGGGTGCCAGGGTTGTGCCAATTGTGGAGACAATGGTACATTTTAGGTGAAAGAACACTGGTGCTGGGGCCTGGTTAGCAGGGTCCCAGCACACTTCTCAGTCAAGTCAACATCAGTATCAGGCAAAAAGTGGGGGGTAACTGCAACAGGGAGCCATTTCTTTACAGGTGGCCTCAACTGTTCTACTGCTGGCTTGGAGCTGGGTGGGAGAACTTGGCACGGCTACCAAGGGGGTGGTGGAGTTGGGTACCAGAGTTGGGGTTGATGAAGAGAATTGTTTGAAGTATGTTTCTGTTTATTACATCTGTGTAAGTTGTATTTACTGGCAGTTTCAAGATCAGCTAACTGGGATGCTCCGAAGGGAAGCATGGTGGGTGGAATTTAGGAAGGAAGACATACTAACCCAGGTAACTGATGGAGCTCATGACTAAATGCATGACATGGAATGTATCGCCTAACTGGAGAAACGTAGACAAGTGCATGCCGATCTAAATCGTTATAAGACCTCAATAGCCTTTTTACAAGAGACACGTATTTGGGGGGACTGTATCCGATCTCTTAAATGAAGATGGAGAGGACAGATTTATGCTACCTCTTACTCAGGCTACGCCAGGGGAGTGTTAGTTTGGGCAGCTCCAGAGGTGCCTTTCCTACATTGCAACCACGAAGTAGATCTGGAGGGTTGTTGGTTTTATATGGATTACTGGGAGGGCACAAGGCATGCTTGATTAACATGTATGCACCCAATACAGATTCTCCAATTTTATTCACTTCGGGGGCCCAGGCAGAAGCCCCCTTCCTCACTGCTGACATCATCTTAGCAAGGGATTGTAACTGTTCCCCCCCGCACCCCCACCCTCACATCATACTAAGCGTCACATGACTGAGGACCTGTGCAATATGATGAGGGAATTGCGACCTAGGGACATCTGGAGGACCTGCAATTTACAAACCCAGCAATTTTCATGTTACACGCCTCCAGTGGGTACCCTATAGCCGCTTGAAGATGACATATGGGGTTCACAAACAACTGGACAGAGACATTCAGGTCCTTGAGAGAAATTTAGAGGACATCAAAAAGGACCTCCCATTCAGACCCGAGCGGCTAGAGGGGTGGCGCAATGCCCATAAATCTTTATTAGATACCTGGTGTAAATGGGAAAAACACCTGTATATTGCTTATCGCTAATGGCTCCACGCCAAGGGCGATAAAACTGTGACCATGTTGGTCAAGCGGGAAGATTCCCACACCCCTATTCTCACAATGGCTGATGATAGTAGACAATTAGTGTATACGCAGAGGGCCATTAATGAGGTAATTCACTCACATCTTAGCCTTTGCTACCCTCACAGTCTCCGATAGGCAGGAGCATTATTGAGGACTGCTTGTCCCGGTTGCCATTTCCCACAATTATCTCTGAAACTCGAGAAGGGCTGGATCAGCCTATCACCAGAGAAGTGATTATTGTAGCGATCCGCTCCCTAAAAATGTCAGAGGAAATCTGGGGAAGTGATGGCTCCCTGAGGAGTTTTATTGTAGGTACGCGGACACCATGTGGGAGGCTATTATATTAATGGTCCCTAAATCAAGTAAAGATCCCACTATACCAATGGCGTATAGGCCAATTTCCGTCTTAAACCTTGATGTTAAACTGCTGAGCAGCTGTGCTGGCCTCCCGTCTCCTTCCCTGTTTTTCTTCTCTGGTACATCCCAACCAGTCTGAGCTTATTCCTAAACGCAGCACCCTGCACAATATACGTTGATTAGCCCATGTCTATCACTCCACACAATCCCTCTTGGAGGATTTGGCCCTTGCGTTACTGGATATAGCACAGGCTTTTTACTTCTTGAACTGGTCATACCTATGGCACATATTGCGGAAGTTCAGAATAGGCCCCAAATATATTCAATGGGTCCAGCTTTTATGTACTGACCTATGCATCTGAGTGACAACTGGCAGGGAGGACTCAACGTTGTTTACCCTCGGTAGGGGAATGCACCAGGGGTGCCCCTCTCACCACTCCTTTTCGCATTGGTGAAGGAGCCCCTGGCGGTGAGCCTTTTTCAGTCATTACACCCTTGGAGCATTTCAATTGGGGAGACCACTCATGTTGTCTCTCTGTATGCAGATGATGCCCTGTTATGTGGAGGGTGAGCTACCAGTCCTCTTGATGCGAGGATCTGGGGCCTCCCAAGATACTCCCTATGTGATATGGCGGGTGGCGAGTTTATAGCAGGTTGCTGTTAGGAGGGTTATATGTTGGGCTCCATTCGCCCCTGACATTCCCCTTTGGTCCCTACAGCCATTCCATAAAATAGCGAACTCTGTCAGTCCAACGCTGGAAGGCTGGAGGCTGCACTACTCTGGATGACTTCTACCCGTATGGGCAGTTTATCACGATGGCGGAGGAGTTTGATACCTTCTGCCTGGGGCCACCACAATTCCTACAGTACAGTAAAATCCCTGCAATGGCAAGGGGGCTCTGGCTCACTTTCCCGGAGGCTCCTTCCCGCTCGGCCACTTTGTCTACCCTCCTGATGATGGCGGGGGGAAAACACCTTATCTTTCATGTGTACCAAGCGTTGCGCAAGGGCTAAACAGGGATGCAGTTACCTGTTCAGGCGCAATGGGTAGAGGTGGGGCTGGAACCCTTATCTGAGCCGGACTGGGAACTCATTCACATGGGGTACATGTGGTCAGCTCTAATGTCCATTTCAAACTTACACACTATAATTTTCGGCACCAAACATATCTCTCCCCCACGACGCTTCATACAATATACCCTACTCTTCCTGACAAGTGTCCTACCCCCAATGTTGATTTTGTCCATATGGTGTGGGAATGCATGGCTCTGTCATCATATTGGAGACATATTCTAGAGAACATTAACAGGGCTTTCGGATGGAAGCTGCAGTTAACGCAGCAGCAAATTATATTAGGCCTTTTACACGCCCACGCTACTTCTAAGTCTCATGCTGGCAAAATGTCGAATAGCTATATATTTGCTGTTGCCGGAGCCTCCTAGCTAGAAGGCAAGGTTGTGGGGTGAAAATGAATGGGCCGTCGCAGAAGAAATCCAAATGAAACATGTCCGCCTGGATGATAGAATGGGGAAAGACCTGCAGGCATGGGCAACTATACTTGATGACCTCAGTCACCCTCCCGGGGAGAACATAGTAGGTTTAGCCCCAGGCGAGCTATACAGTGATACCGACATTTCCGCAACTTAACCTACCCACACACCTAGATGACATACTTCCTCCTCTACATTTTGTTTCCTCTTCCAGTCACACCAGATTCCACGGATGCATGAGTTGGAGGGAGGGGCTGGAAGTTCTGTTGGGGGGATTCGTTTGTAACCTTTCTGTAATGCTGCAAATGTGGAAATTGATGTGAGAATGTATAACTCTTCATTATACAACATTGCGGCAAAGCTATCTAATCCTGAATGTTGGTTTCTTCATAAAATCAATTAAGATTATTTTAAAAAATAAATACAGAAAATACATTGCTTGCCATGGAGACCCAGATACAGATTACGCAATCACCAGGTTGTAATACAATCACTCATTAAGCAATTGAATCCAGCCAGATTCTAATGGTCATATGTACGAACACAGTTTCCCATAGACACAGAATGGGTACTATCTTTTCGTACATCTGGCCCCTAAGTATCAAACTCATAAGGAGTACTGACAGCGTCCTAAGCACAGTGGCAGAGACGCAGCCCTCCTGGTCATGTATGAGCTGTAAAATGTGCAAAACCTGTTTGTGTAGAGATCAGAGTTCTAACGTGTGATTGTTACCTCACTCATTCAATTTTCTACATATCAATTTAGGTAGGTCAAACCTATCGACATCTACACTGTGAAAAATAAAATAATGTGTCATGCACCAGGAAGAATTGGAAACAGTTTCTGCTAGTAGGCAGGGATAAGTGAGTCCTACAACAAAAACTGAATTGTCTTTTTTCTCAGGGGGGTCCATGGCCAGCTTGAATGCTTAGTAGTTCATTTCATTTTGTAACAGAATGAGGCTGAAAAAGGAGAGCATAAGGACTTCTACCCACCTGTTTCTTGTATGCAAATTTGATGAAATGTTAAAAACCATAGGGCCTGATTCAGAATTCAGTGGACAGGTTACTCCGTCACAACCATGACAGATATCCCATCCTTCGAAATCCCAATATATTCCATGGAATTTAGATTTTGGCGAATGGGCTATTCATCACGTATATGATGGAATAACCCTCCATCAAGTTCTAAATCCGACCCCTAGTCTACTTTTTGAAGATGCCCTTGGCACCTTCCCCAGTCCTACTTTTATATCCAGAGGGGTGTTTATTCCTCTGTAATACAGTTTCAAGATCTCCTTGATTGGAGCTCAGCAGAATTAAATCTGGACCAGCAAAACTCATCAGTTGAGTCTAGTGGGATGCTCTACATTACCTTAACTTTTGAAAGTAAGTGCCTCGTTCTCAATCTCGAAGACGGGCATGCTCAGTTTCAAATGGTTAGTTGCCACAATTGTAAAATGGTTATTGTGTCCCAGACCAGACTTTAAGTACTTTCTCTGTGCTCATTTGAAATTTAGGGTTGCTTCTCGAGTGCATATTTGGCTGCCAGATAGCAGCAATTCTTTCTTCATAAACTTTGGCAAGGGGCTCCACGGAGTTAATACGATATCTTGATATAAACTGATTTAGCCAGTGATTTGTGCATGCTGCTTTGCGGGCAGCATGATAAGTTAGCTAGTAGAGGGTTAGCACTGCATTTCCCTGCACCATGCCTCCTCCCTCTTTTTTGGCCTACCCCTATTCCCTCTGATATACCTTGATGGGATGGTGACTTCATCATAGACTCACAGGGCAGAAGGATTGGCGTTAGGCCACCAAGGTCATTTCTGGGTTCCTACTCTCTGTCAGTCTCTGCATTTTAACCCACCCTACCACTTTTCTCTCTATTGAGAATACAGAAGATGCGGGGTGGAGGACATATTCAGTATTGAAATGCTTGTGTGTACAGTTTTCTATGTATCTGGCGTAGTTACAGTGCAATCCCAGGGAATCTGGTACAGAAAAACAATCATCTGATGGAGCTGCTTAATGCCTGTCCCCTAGGACTGTTTACAACAGGACCCCAGGATAAAAGCGATGGAGCCCTATTAGTCCCAAGGGCAGTTGTATGCCTGAGTAACTGGGTGCTTACTTGGTAATGGTCCTGCGCCCTGCATGTGTGTTCGAGTTCTGGACTAATGGTTCCAGAGTTGGGGAGAATCAACTCAGAGGGGCCAAGCGCCCAATCAAGGATAGTTCTGGTGCCCAATGTCTAATGATGCAGGCAGGCAGCTTAGTCCCTAGCATCGCTGGCCACCCTTGGATCGTCCGTAATAGAATTTATTACCTTGCTACTTCAAGTAAATCTGTAGTAATGCTTTTCCAACAAGGGGTGGTCTCATTTTCTAGGCTTTTGTTGCTTACTGTGGGGTTGTGAATCCATTTTACAAGGACACCAGGTGTGGGTTGGAGCTATGGGATATCTGTGCTATGCTGCATTCTCTCAGGAATCAATATCCCAATGACCAGTGCAATATTTTTGTGAAGAGAATCTGGAAGCAGAAGTAGGAATTAATCTTGCACAAATATGCTGCTTCCTCCATCACCACCCAAATATTTTTTACAAAGTGGAAAACCAGAGTTTTAATCATGCTAATTAGGACGTCTTTATAATATGTACTAAGGCCCATATTTATAAGTTTTTAGCGCCGCATTTGCGTAATTTTGTTACGCAAAAGCAGCACAAACTTACAAAACACAATTGTATTTTGTTAGTTTGCACCGCTTTTGCGTCAAAAAGCAGCGCAATTGCGGCGCTATAAAAAGTATAAATATGGGCCTAAGTGCCTAAGTAGATGTAGTAGTGTAGTAGTGGTGCCTCCAACTCTTAGTTGAAATTTCATCCTGTTTTTAAGTCTGGTGTTAACCAAAATCATTTTGTAATCCCTAAAAAATACGTACACGCTTGTATATGGATGCACAAAACGGGTTTTCAATCAGTCCTCTTCATCCGTTCAGCTTTTGTAGTGCCATTCACATTTTGCCTCCACCGAGACCAGCTCACATTTTGCTTTTTACTGTGCACAGCATACAGTTTAGAATAATGGGTCATTCAAAATTGAGCATTCCACACCGTGACATATGGAAATTCTATTGAATATGGGTTCCATGTAAACATACAGTAACACAAATACAAAATACATATCACCTATTTTTAGACAATGAAGCACTCTCAGAGAAAAGAGAAAAGATAAAGAAACAACAAAAAAGAACAAATATAAATATACAATTACCCAGAAACAACAGCCGTTGTGGTTTGTTTATCAGCCTTAATGATTTTTGAACATGTGTTTCTATATTTTCCTCTGGAGGCTCATAACCAAGGACCATATGTGCACAAAATAAGAATTGTTTCCTAATTGTCAAAATAAAGATTTAAAAAATAACGATTTCTAATGGATTCGCAAACAGACCTGCCTCATGAATATTAATGAGGTAGGTTGTAACTTGCAAGGCATTAGGAATCGTGGCAATCAGAGGGACTGTGGTCTGCTGAGGTCAGCAGACCAACTTGTCAGTGATTGTATTTTAATAAAGCAATCTATTTTTTTTTAATGCAGACCGTTTTCCATAAAGGAAAACACAATGCTAAAAAAAATAGAAAATTAAACTTTTAAGTTTCATTTTTTAAGAGAAGGCATTGGTCTGTGGGACCTCTGCTTGCTCTTAAAAAACATTTGCTTGAGCATTCACAAAGAGGAAGTGGTCCCTTGTGGACCATTTTCCTTGTGCGAATAGTTACCACCTCCTTTGAGGTGTTGGTAAAAAATGAAAGTTTTGCAATTGTACTTCGATTGCAAATCATTCATACGTTCTACTGAAGTTCAGTATTTGGAAGAGCTGCTCTTATCATACCCCTTCCAAAATCTCAAATTGCAAACACAACGGCCCTCATTATGACATTGGCAGTCTTTTCCGAAGACCGCCGTGGTGACAGCCGCCAACAGACCGCCGCAGAGGCAGTAATCCGCCTGCCAGGTAATGACACACAAACACAACACCGACAGAAACCAGCCACAACCACAGTCCTGCCAGACCCAACAGAGGCGAAAAGCTGTCAGACCCACCACCCTCCCGCTACGCCAGCAATATATAGCCCTCAAAATTATGGACCATGAATCACCACGGCGGACATTCAACAGCGGTCAACCATTGGCGGTGCACACCGCTGCGGCCGAACTGGGCACCTAACACCACTAGAAGCCAACAGTGGCCAGATTAAAATACCCACACCTGACACATATACACACACCATACACACCCACCAGCAGCACTATGAAACGCACCCCACACAACCCACAGTCCTTTCCAAACAGGAAAAGACTGCTACACCTTGCCAGGCCAAACCTTTATAGAACTGCACACACTCACCATATCCATCTATGTACCCGTCACGCTTCACACACCCTACTGCAAAACACCCTCTGCACAACACACACACTACACAATAGGCATGTCCCCACAAAAGAACCCCCGTTTCACAGATGAGGAGTTGCGGGTGATGGTGAAAGAAATCGTCAGGGCCACAGAGCCACAGCTGTTTGATGCACAGGTCCAGCAGATCTCCATTGCCAGGAAGATGGAGCTATGGCAGAGGATCGTGGACAGGGTGAACTCCGTGGGACAATATCCATGCACAAAGGATGACATTCAAAAGAGGTGGAACGACCTACGGGGGAAGGTGCGCTCCATTGCATCATGGCACCAGGTCGCCATCATGAGGACTGGCGGTGGACCCCCACCTCCTTCCTCACAGTTGACAGCATGGGAGGAGGAAGTCTTGCCGATCCTGCTTCCTGAGGGCCTAACTGGCGTCACTGGAGGGCTGGACACTGGTAAGTCACCATTACTACCCTACCTCCACCGATACCTGCATGACATGTCACCCCCTCACCCTAACTCCCTACACCCCACTCCATCCCATACAGTGCACCACCCGAATAGCCACCCTCAAGTGTGTACCCCTGCATGCCCTACCCACTGCAAGCACACCCCTCCCAGCTCTGCATGCATAAACAACATCAGTGCATGGACAGAATGTAGCACTACCAATCCCACAATCCATCACCATACACTAACCAAAGGTGGGAGGACAACACCAACACCAATGTCAGCGGCAAGCAGGTGCCACAGGAACCCCGTCCTACACCAGAAGATGCCCTCAGTGATGACAGCAATTCTGGATGTCCTGAGTTGGATGAACTCCCTGACCCATCTGGGACCACTAGTCAATCGGCTCCCACATCCCACAGCAAGTTCACCACAGCCCCCACCCGACTCCAGCACAACAGCAGCCAGCCAACATCCCCAAACCTCTGTCCCCAGGACACGTCAATCAGTAATTTGCCCACCTGTACAGGGACCCGAGTCGACACCACACAGGGAAGCCGGTGAAGGTCCTGGTGTATGGGGGAGTGGGCACACCATTCAGGGGACACTAGCACAGGGGCCCAGGGTCAGTGGGAGGTCAGCTGTGTGCCGGGGGAGGCCAGGCCAAGGGAACCTACTGCTCAGGAGGCACTCACACATGTCCTGAGGGAATATAAACAATCCCAGGATGGGCCAAGTGATCACCATCATGCAGGTGAACCAGCGGCTGCAGGGGGTGCTGGATCTGGATGACATGGTCAACACCATGCGGGAGGGCAGAGCACACCAGCATCCCACTCCTACTAGCCACTGCACCCAGCAGCCATCAACATCTGCAGCAGCTAGTGGACAGGAGGACCTGCAACACCACCCACAGGCCACCCCACCCCCTGCAGAAGGTGAACTACCCAGCAAACGTTCCCTGCGCCCCAGATAGACACCAAAGACTGTTGCCAGGACCACCCCCAGGAAATGAGCCCCTCCAGAATGTCCCCCTTGTGTGCCACTGAGTCACCTTGCTCACCTTGGATTGCTATTGCTTCTTTTCCCATGTCTCCATGGACACTGGACTTGTGCAACATACCTACTGGGCCACTACACTGAGGTTTTCGTCCACCATCACCCCACTCTATTGCACTATCCCTTCCTTTTTGTCACTTCGATAAATACCCTTGAACACAACTGGCCTATCTGTGCTTTATCATACTACAGTTTGCAATGTATTGAACTGCATTATCCTGTGCAAATGTCCTTTAATGTGTGAATCTTTCTATCAAATGTGTTTAAGTGGTCTGTAGTCATCACATCAGTACACAGTTGTGACCACACCAACATCTGCAAAAAGGGAAAGCATAAGTGACAGTCAATTGGAAAGTAAAGGTATTGCCTGGTACCGCACTTAACTGAAATGGAGATATGAACAGAAGTACAGTCTTACCTAAGTTTCATTGGAAGTACTGCTGTATGATATGTGTCCTGTTGTCCACATCCTCCTCCTCCTCATCCACATTACTGTCTTCAGAGCCCTCTGCTGCCACAGGTGCATTGTCTCCCCCCTCCTTCTGCAGGTAGGGCACATGACGTCTGAGGGCCAAATTGTGCAGCATGCAGCAAGCCACCACTATCTGGCAGACCTTCTTAGGAGCGTAGCATAGGGATCCACCTGTTAAATGGAGGCACCAGAACCTGGCTTTCAGTAAACCAAATGACGTTCAACAACCCTCCTGGTATGGCCATGTGCTTTATTGTACCAATTTTCTGCCCCTGTCCTCGGATTTCTCACTGGCATCAACAGCCTGGACAGGTTTGGGTAGCCGGAGTCACTTGTAAGTAGTGAGTGACACACATCACTCATGTACAGTGACATGGAGTACAACTCCAGTTGGCATACACTGACATACATTGTGTGAAGACTCAAGCTCACCTATGAGCCACACTCCGTGCCTCTGTAGTCGTGCCATCACCTGTGGGATGCTGGTATTCCTCAGTACATAGGAATCATGCACAGATCCAGGAAACTTGGCAGTGACGTGGGAGATGTATTGATCAACAAGGCACACCATCTGGACATTTAGAAAGTGGTAACTCTTCCTATTCCTCTAGACCTGCTCATTTGCCCTGGGAGGGACCAAGGCAATATGTGTCCTGTCAGTGGCACCAAACACATGTGGTATGTGTCCCATGGCGTAGAATCCAGCCTTCACAGTGGGCAAATCTTCACTGTGGGGGAATGAGATGTAGATGCTCATGTGTTTGAGCAAGGCAGCCAAAACCCTTCCAAGCACAATCGAAAACACTGGCTGTGACATTCCTGCAGCCAAGCCCACAGTCACCTGGAATGAATCACTTCCCAGGAAGTGGAGCACTGACAGTACATGTACTGCTGGGGGTACTGCTGTAGTGCTATGGATACCATGGATCAGATCTGGCTCCAATTGTTGACACAGCTCAGTAATTGTGGCCCTCTCCAGACGATAGGTGAGTATGATGTGCCGGTCCTCCAGTGTAGCCAAGTCCACTAGGGGTCTGTACACGGGTCCTTGTTTCCTCCTCTGAAGTGGTAGGTATCTAAGTAAACCAAACATGAGATGTGTGTGACTACAGGAAGTGTGGACACACAATATCACACTACACAGAGCATGTATGTATGTAGCAGACTGGAATTGTCTTGGTCTGTACAGTCAATATCAATGACGCACATTACATTGTCCAATATAAGTACCATCAGGAAATGACAGCCGCCTGTCCTGTATGCAGGGACAGATGGAAGTGATCTCACTCCGCCGGCGTTTGGCGTCATGGCGTAAGGCAGTCTGCAACACTGTGCAACTCCACATTGGCTAACATGGACCTCTATGAAGCACAGGAACCAATGATGATCAACACCGGTGGTGACGGTGTTCACCGCCACGGACGTGACCACCATTTTCTCTGTACCACTTCACTTGAAGGTGCCCTTTCCCATGTAGCCCATGCTACAGGGGAAAGGGCATCAGCCTTCACATCGGAGGAATTGGAGAAGCTTGTGGATGGGGTCCTATCTCTGTATGGACAGTTGTATGGACCTCTAGACCAACAGTTGAGTACATCGAGGTTTCGTTGTATGCGATATGGCTGCATGAAGATGTATGTGTGTGCTGGCAGTGTGTCATTTGGGAGGGTTTGGCTGCATGCAATGTGTATGCAGAGGTATGGGTCATGTGTGTGCTTAATGTGGGATCTCAGCAGTATGTAAGCCGTTTCTATTACAGAATGGAGTGTTGAGTTCATGGTTTCATTCTGTCTGTTTTGCCTATGCAGGTGAGCGCCCAGTAGAAGAAAGGATTGTGGCGTGCCATCCCCAAGGATGTGCAGACCCTGGGGGTCCATAGCCGGCGGAGCACGCACTGCAGGAAATGGTGGGAGGACCCGAGACCCTGGGCCCGGAAGTCCGCGGAGGCCCAACTGGGGACTGCCTCCCGTTGGACCCTGACCCCCCCAATGGCCCCCATACTGGCGGTGGCCAATCCTGAGTTGGATGGGCGCAGGAGGGCAGCACAGCAGCCATAAGGGGATGAGTACACACTGTGTGGTATTTATTTTTGTTGCCTGCCATGGGTTTTGCATGCAAGGTTCTAGTCAATGAATCCCCCAATATGCCGGTTTCGCTATTCTTGTGGGGTCCTGCTTGGCAACGTAGGGTGGTATGTATATTTGGTATTGGTAAGTAGCTAGCACACCATGGCAAACATGGCTTAGTGAGTCCCAATAGGTGTGCAGATGTTAGTGTTTGGGATCTTTACTGCTGTTGTACCCAGGTAATGGTTTGTCATTGTGGTCCATACTGCACAGTGTTAGTCCCAGTGAGTGATTCTGATGTGTATGCCATATGTGCTGTTGTTGCTGTGAGTGACCCTGTGCGCCCTTTCTTTCTCCCCCACCTTCTCTCCTTTTCTCATCCTGTCCTTGTGTGCATTAGCATCATCTGCCGAAGGAGCTGGGACACTTGCGAGTGGGGGAGCTGCAGCCCATGGGACTCAGGAGGCGGAGAGCATGGACGCCGAGGGGACCAGTAGGTTGGAGGGCGAGAGGAGCAACATGGGGGAGACTGGAGCAACGACATCTGACTCGGATTTGTCCTCCGATGAAAGCTCACTGGTAGTGGGGGACCCCTCTGGGACCACCGCAGCTACTACATCTTCCACCACCCCGTACCAGCACCGCCCTCCAAGTAGCCACCCTCCCAAGTGCCCATGCCTGCTCACCCAGGAGGGTGGGCTTTTCCTTCACCCCAGGCACCTCAGGTCCTGCCGCAGTCAGCCCTGCTGCCATCACTGAGGAGACTATTGACCTCCTGAGATCCAGCTCTGTAGGGCAATCGACCATAGTGAATGCCATCCAATGGTTTGCATCCCAGATGCAGCAATGCAATGCCTACCTGGAGGGCATTCACAGTGGCTTGGCTGTCCTACAGAGAGCATTTCAGGCTCTAGCCTCCTCTTTGACGGCAGCCAGTGTCCATGGTTCTTCCATCACCCCTCCTACTACCTGTTCCCAGTCCCAAAGCCTTAGACCCCCCTTATAAGTCTTTAGTATATGGTACCTAGGTACCCAGGGCATTGAGGTCCAGGAGATCCTTATGTGTTGTAGAATTCCTTTTGCCATCCATAAGGAGCTCATACAAACACTTCTTCAGGACTGCATTGTAGCCTGAGTGAAATAGTGTAAGCACTATTTCACAGCCATTTTCACTGCTCCAAGTAACTTATAGGTCACCTATATGTCTAACCTTAAGAGCCTAAAGGCTAAGTGCAAAGTTACTGTGTGTGAGGGCACCACTGCGCTAGCAGAGGTGCCTCCACGTCGTCCAGGCCCATTTTCCTGGATTTCGTGAGTGCGGGGACGCCATTATAAGTGTGCACTACATATAGGTCAATTCATATTTGTAGCTTCACAGTGGTAACTCCGAATATGGCTATGTGAGGTGTTTGGGAACCAGGAATTGTACCCTCAATCTGATTCTGGTATTGGGGGCAATTCCATGCACCCTGGGGGCTCCTTCATGGACCCCAGTACTGCCATACCAGTTTTCTGAGGTTTTCACTGCAGCCCCAGCTGCTGCCACCTCACAGACAGGCTTCTGCCCTCCTGGGGTTTGGGCAGCTCAATCCCAGGAAGGCAGAACAATGCATTTGCTTTGGGACAGTGGTGTTACACCCTCTCCTTTTGGAAATAGGTGTTACAGGCATGGGAGGGGCTTCCTCCCAGAGCCTCTGGAAGTGCTTTGAAGGGCACAGATGGTGCACTTCTTGCGTAATCCAGTCTACACCAGTTCAGGGGCCCCCAACCCCTGCTCTGTCACGAACCTGGACAAGGGAATGGGGAGTGACCACTCCCCTGTCCATCACCATCCCAGGGGTGGTGCCTAGAGCTCCTCCAGACTGTCCCTGGGTTTTGCCATCTTGGGTTCCAAGATGTTGGGATACTCTGGGAGCATCTGATTGGCCAGTGCCAGCAGGTGATGCCAGAAACCCCTCCTCATAGGTCCATACCTGGTTAGGTGACCAATTCCCCATCTGAGGGCTATTTAGGGTCTCTGCTGTGGTTGTTTCCTCAGATTCGGATTGCAAGACTCCAGAAGGACTCCTCTGCATCCTTTGCTTCAACTTCTACCTTCGGATCAACTGCAGAACTGCTCCAGGAACTCTACAACTGCAACAAAGTATCCAAGAAGGCTACTGCGACTCTGTAACTTCAGCTCCTGCCAGCAACTGCAACCGTTTCCAGGTTGTGCACGCACTAAGGACTGCCTGTCTTCATCCTGCATCAGAAGATTTGAAGGAATCTCTCGTGGAGTGATGGAGTCACTTCCCTGCTTCATCAGGCATCTCTCTGAAGCAACAACTGCTACTCTGGGTCCCCTTTCCGACGATGAGCATGGATCCTGGAACACAGGTGGTGGACTAAAATGACCCTGACTGTCTAAAGGTCCAGCTTGCCTGCCCGTGCTAGACAGTACCCCTGTGTACCAAGTGTTTTGCAGCTCCTAGGACTTCTTTGCGCTTCTCCAAGAAATCCTTCATGCACAGCGTAGCCCACGTCCCCAGCACTCTTTCCGGTGACGCACAGCTCTGTGAGTTGTTCCCCGGCGGCATGGGATCCCTCCTGTGCGTGCTGCCTGGTCTTCTGAGGGCTCTCTGAATTGCTGAGAGCCCCCTCTGCCTCCCCCTCCTAGGTAGAGTCAACCTGGTCCTTCCTGGGCTCTGGCAGTAGCATTTTTAGCAAAACCCTAGTTTTGCATTTACCAAGGCTTGTTGGTGACACAAACCAGACTGCATTCATCCATCCGGTGTGGGGCATCTTCTGCACCAACTAGGAACCCGCATCTATCTTCTTTGGTGCAATACTGACTGTGTCTTCTCACTGGTGGTTCTCCTTTTTGATCTTCATTCGGGTTAGCAGGGGCTCCGGTTCTTCCTGGGCTCTTCAGTGCTTCTGGACTTGGTCCCCTTCTTCCACAGGTCTTCAGGTACAGGAATCCATCGTTGGTGTCTTGCAGTCTCTTCTTGTTCTTGCACTGTCTTCTACCATGACTTCTAGTGTGTTTTAGGAAACTTGCTGTACTTTACTCCTGCTTTCCAGGGCTCTGGCGTGGGGTTTACACTCTCAGCGCCCCTCTACACACTACACTTGCCTAGGTGGGAAACCAACATTCACATTTTAGTATATGGGTTGTGTTGCCCCTAAACCCATTGCAGCCTATTGTGATTTTCACTGTTTGCACTATTTTATGACGAAGGTTTACTAACCTGATGGTTACTAGTGCATATTTTGTCTATAATACTTACCTCCTAAGGGAGTATAGCTTCTAAGATATTTTTGGCCTTGTGTCATTAAAATAAAGTACCTTTATTTTTGGTAACACTGAGTATTGTCTTTCTTGTGTGTAAGTACTGTGTGACTACAGCTGTATTGCAAGAGCTTTGCATGTCTCATAGTTCAGCCTTGGCTGCTCTGCCTACAGCTACCTCTATCAGCCTAAGCTGCTAGAACACTACTACATTCACTAACAAGGGATAACTGGACCTAGTGTAAGGTGTAAGTACCCAAGGTACCCACTACAAACCAGGCCAGCCTCCTACAAAGGTGATGAAGACTTCTACTGCTCTTCCAATCGCAGTTGCAAAGGAGGCAGGTTCATAAGTAGCAACATTTAGCAAGAGTGAGTGGAGGCCAGTATCAGGCAATGTGCCCTATTCACTGGTATACACTGGCATTCTGTAAATTCAGGAATAAGTTTTCACCATCACAGAGACTGGTGGCATCGTCTTTATCATTAGCAGCATTATGATATTGATAAAGGAGTGACTGGGGATTAGAAAGTGATTAGAAATAAGGTGGATGTGAAGTAGGTGCAAGTCACTCTGGGTTTGCCTCACAATTTAAAAGAACTATTGGTTTCTAATGGAGTTGACAGAGTCAGTTACAAACACCAACAGTCGGGCCTGTGTTGATGGTTGTGGCACCTCAACAGATGTTGGTGCAAAGCCCAAAGTCAGACTGACCTTGGTGTAAGCTTGTGTGGACAAACTGGCTTCTAGACACTGCCTACATTTCACTAATAAATGATAACTGGACCTGGTATAAGGTGTAAGTACCTCTAACACCCACTACAAACCAGGCCAGCCTCTTACACACACACCTGCATGCACGGCATCATCAGTCCCAGATCCTACCACCTGTACAGCCTTGCCCACAGTCACCACAACAGCAGACATGCAGACTAGCACCCCATTCACCACATGCGCAGTCACCACCACCACCGTCACAACCTCATACAACACACCCACCTCCCTTGCAGACACCACAACAACATTGTAAGGAAATGCCTCCTTGGCATGGTTACCCCCTAACTTTTTGCCTTTGCTGATGCTAAGTTATGATTGAAAGTGTACTGGGACCCTGCTAACCAGGCCCCAGCACCAGTGTTCTTTCCCTAAACTGCACCTTTGTCTCCACAATTGACACAACCCTGGCACTCGGGTAAGTCCCTTGTAACTGGTACCCCTGGTCCCCAGGGCCCTGATGCCAGGGAAGGTCTCTAAGGCCTGCAGCATGTCTTATGCCATCCTAGGGACCCCTCACTCTGCACATGCACACTGCCTCACAGCTTGTGTGTGCTGATGGGGAGAAAATGACTAAGTCGACATGGCACTCCCCTCAGAGTGCCATGCCAACCTCACACTGCCTGTGGCATAGGTAAGTCACCCCTCTAGCAGGCCTTACTGCCCTGAGGCAGGGTGCACTATACCAGGGGTAAGGGCATATGTGCATGAGCACTATGCCCCTGCAGTGTCTAAGCAAAACCTTAGGCATTGTAAGTGCAGGGTAGCCGTAAGAGTATATGGTCTGGGAGTTTGTCAAACACAAACTCCACAGTTCCATAATGGCTACACTAAAAACTGGGAAGTTTGGTATCAAACCTCTCAGCACAATAAATGCACACTGATGCCAGGGTGCAATTTATTGTAAAATACACCCAGAGGGCATCTTAGACATGCCCCCTGAATACCTACCCGACTTCTAGTGTAGGCTAACCAGTTTCTGCCAGCCTGCCACACACCAGACATGTTGCCGGCCACGTGGGGAGAGTGCCTTTGTCACTCTGTGGCCAAGAACAAAGCCTGTACTGGGTGGAGGTGCTTCTCACCTCCCCCTGCAGGAACTGTAACACCTGGCAGTGAGCCTCAAAGGCTCACCCCTTTTGTTACAGCACCCCAGGGCATCCCAGCTAGTGGAGATGCCCGCCCCTCCGGCCACTGCCCCCACTTTTGTCAGCAAGGCTGGAGGAGATAATGAGAAAAGCAAGGAGGAGTCACCCACCACTCAGTACAGCCCCTAAGGTGTCCTGAGCTGAGGTGACCCCTGCCTTGAGAAATCCTCCATCTTGAGTTTGGAGGATTCCCCCAATAGGATTAGGGATGTGCCCCCCTCCCCACAGGGAGGAGGCACAAAGAGGGTGTAGCCACCCTCAAGGACCGTAGCCATTGGCTACTGCCCTCCCAGACCTAAACACCCCCCTAAATTCAGTATTTAGGGGCTCCCCAGATCCTAGGAAATCAGAGTCCTGCAACCTGAAGAAAGAAGAAGGACTGCTGACCTACAAGCCTGCAGAGAAGGAGGAAGATGACAACTGCTTTGGCCCCAGCCCTACCGGCCTGTCTCCAACTTTGAAAACCTGCTCCAGCTACACATCCGACAGGGACCAGTGACCTCTGAAGCCTCAGAGGACTGCCCTGGACTACAGGACCAAGAAACTCCCGTGAACAGCAGCCCTGTTCAAAACCAGCTACTTCTTTGCAACAAAGAAGCAACTTCCAAGGACTTCACGTTTGCCGGCGGAAGCGTGAGACTCTACAGTCTGCACCCGACACCCCCGGCTCGACCTGCAGAAAACCAACACCTCAGGGAGGACTCCCCGGCGACTGCGAGCCCGTGAGTAACCAGAGACGGGCCCCATGAGCCCCCACAGCGAGGCCTGCAGAGAGAATCCAGAGGCTCCCCCTGACCGCGACTGCCTGTAACAAGGGACCCGATGCCTGGAACCAACACTGCACCTGCAGCCCCCAGGACCTGAAGGAACCGAACTTCAACGCAGGAGTGACCCCCAGGCGACCCTCTGCCTAGCCCACGTGGTGGCTCTCCCGAGAAGCCCCCCCCCCCTTTTCCTGCCTGCACCGCTAGAGTGACCCCCCCTGGTCCCACCATTGTTTCCTACCTGAAACCCGACGCCTGCTTGCACACTGCACCCGGCCGCCCCTGTGCCGCTGAGGGTGTGTTTTGTGTGCCTACTGTGTCCCCCCCAGTGCTCTTCAAAACCCCCCTGGTCTGCCCCCTGAGGACGCAGGAACTTACCTGGTGGCAGACTAGAACCGGAGCACCCCTGTTCTTCATAGGTGCCTGTGTGTTTTGGGCACCTCTTTGACCTCTGCACCTGACCGGCCCTGAGCTGCTGGTGGGTAACTTTGGTCAACCCCAACGGTGGGCTGCCTATGCCCCAAACTTGAGTCTTGTAAGTGTTTTACTTACCTCCAAAACTAACCTTTACTTACCTCCCCCAGGAAATGTTGATTTTTGCACTGTGTCCACTTTGAAAATAGCTTATTGCCATTTTTACAAAGCCTTTACATGATATTGTTTTCATTCAAAGTTCCTAAAGTATCTAAGTGAAGTACCTTACATTTAAAGTGTTTAATGTAAATCTTGAACCTGTGCTTCTTAAAATACACTAAGAAAATATATTTTTCAATATAAAAACCTATTGGCCTGGAATCAGTCTTTGAGTGTGTGTTCCTCATTTATTGCCTGTGTGTGTACAACAAATGCTTAACACTACCCTCTGATAAGCCTACTGCTCCACCACACTACCACAAAATAGAGCATTAGAATTATCTACTTTTGCCACTATCTTACCTCTAAGGGGAACCCTTGGACTCTGTGCACACTTTCTTACTTTGAAATAGTATATACAGAGCCAACTTCCTACAAACATGCATATACACGTCCTGTTTGTCCTCTCCCACCCTGTCTGCCCCGCTCCCAGTACACATAAAAGGTCCCACTCAGACACTCCACAGCCATCCACCTCACACACGTACACTGTCCATGCACCTGCACCTAAGTGCAGCACATCTACTTCTCATACAACCACTCCCTTTACCTCCTCTCCCAAACCCCCTCCCACCACCTGCCCCATTGGCCCTAAGAAACGTTTCCCTTCCCGCCTTCACCTCTCCCACCCCCGTCTTGCCCCTTAAGAGGAAGATCCCTCTCCCCCAGGCCACTACCTCCATCTCCCAGGCCACTCCTGTTCCTCCCCCTGAAGCTTCACCTGCAACTAAGGGGCACAAGAGTACCACTCCAGCCCCTGCCCCAAGCAACCCATCCCCCCTAAACAACAGGGCAAGGACCCACCCCCTCCCAAGTCCAAGGAACCCCCTCCCAAGAAACCCCCCCACTCCCTGCCCCCTGAGGTGCCTGCCTACCATCTGCATGATGACCCTGTCACTGGAGTGACTTGGGCTGTCACAAGTCAAGTTGGGCCTTGGACATTGCCCTGTGGCATTATACTTCAATTGAACTGGCCCATGGCTCTTTCTGTAAATATTTCTGTTTCACTGTTTTTTAGGTCGCTATGCCCAACGTATTACAGTGGTTAGACCAAAGGTATGTGCCCTGGCTTTCTTTGCTCCTGGCTTGTGTTGTTGTTGAATTGCTCTGCAGATAGTTCTCGGTGTGTGGTATATGTGTATGGTGTGTGTTGTGCATGGTTGTGTGTCACTCTCCCCTCCCTCCCTTGTGTGCTAGACCGCTGTACTCACCGTGGTCGTCTTCGTCGGCATTGCTGCTCCTGAACTGCCATCGCGTAGTACAGCATCGGCAGGACTTCCTGTTCGGGTTCCATGGCGCCTGCAGACTTCCCTGTGTCCCTGGAGGTGAGTGTCTCCTTTTATAAGATGTGTTTCCGCCAGGCTTTTGGTGGTGGAGGTCCCACCCCGGAAATCATGGCGGTCTGCTATGTCATAATATGGTGGGCGGGTCGTTGTCTTCCACCAGCCTGAAGATGGCTACCGCTGTGGTGCGTGGACGGACCGAACTGGCGAACCGAGTGGTACATTGGCTGTCTATGGGAGGGATCACTGCCATGGTCAAAATTTGGCGATCTTCACCCCCAGCCTGGCGATGATACTACCGCCATCACCGACGTGGCCACCAATGTCATAATGAGGGCCAAAGTGTGATTTGGTAACGTGTTATTGAATCGGGAAATCTGATTTGAAGATATGTAAATGCCTTTTTGCGGTTAGAAAATTGCCCCATTCTGTGAATTGAGCTGTTTCTGAACACAGCAATGATTTGTACATATGACCCCAGAAGTGTCATTACAACATGAATCATTAGCTTGTCCATCCTACTGTGAAGTTTCTTCTTTTTCTCTTTCTTTTAATGGTAGCATATTCAATCATGGAGACTTTCCTGGTTATGAATTTCTGTGTAGGATCAGTTGCAGACACTATTTTACCTTTGACTATCATTGTTTGTCCCGGGATGATTCTAAAAATTCAACCTGTAAAACTCACTCTTTTATGCATTCAACATTAGTAGTACATTCAAGAGTCTGCTACTTAATTCATTTAGTGCTGTGCCGTGCTCTTCTTGTATCTTTCAGAATACAAAAATATAATCACTATAATTTAAGCTGAAGGAGTTTAGGGATCATTCTATTTTCACCATTTTTACCATTACAATCTGACAAGTGACGGTATTTATTAGACTCTGTATCTAAAACATTCCATGTGTTGATTTCTGTTTTTTTTTTTAGAGGAACCAAAAATACAGTGCAAAGATGTTAAAATGCTTGAGCTTTGGAAGTTCTACAGACTAAGGTGCATATTTACAAGAAAGTGGCACCACTTTTCTTGCGTGCCCCTTTCCTCACTAACAACACCATGATTGCGCTGTATTTACCATACAGTGCACAGTGGCTGTCCTTAGCAAAATAGCATCAACATTTTTGTCTCTATTGTGGTGCTTTGCTGCACTAACGTAAAAGAAATTGTCACTAGTGTAGCAAAGCACAGGGAGGCTGATTGATTTCAATTGGTGCGTCATTTTAACGCCTACTCTGAGCAGGTGTTAGAAATGACAGAAAAAATGGCACAGTGAAATGTTGTAAATTTCTCTGCGCCATTTCTTTTTTTGGTCCTCCCTGCAGGGGGGAACCCCGCCCTGGCATACATTATGGCTGATGCAGGCATAATGTGGCGCGAGGGGTTATAAAGTGGTGCTTGCATTGCGCCACTTTGTAAATATGGCACAGGGAAAAGGGCACCTTTAGCGCCACTTTAGCATCAAAAAAATTATGCCAAGGCGGCACAAGGTGCTTGTAAATAAGCCCCTAGGTCTTCAGAAGTCATCCAAAACTCACTTCAAGAAGTAAAGTAGTCAGTTTGAATGACATTTGCTCAAAGAGACCTTCGTCTAAAATTAATAAATCCGGATAAAAAACTTGGAAATTCAAATAAGGTTGTTACAAACACAGGGAGAAGGAAGACTTTCAGTGCCAGATGCAGAAAAGGCAGATCGCTGACAGTGGGTGTAAATTACATACTCATTTTTTGCAACCGTTCCATTTGCAGGTGGGAGCAGATTGACCTGATTAATAAACAGTAATTTGGTAGGTCGGCAGTTACAGCCCTCTGAGATTAGCTGTAGACACAGTGATGGTAGCCTGCAAGCAATAGACCACTATCCCTGCCTTTGCATTCCTAATGGGAAATATTTTTAAAGCAGCCCTTACTCCTTAAAACAGCAGGTGCTACGTGCTACCTGCCTGAGTCAATTCCCAATTGGAAAGCCCTAAGCGAATGAATTACCACTTCCTTTAAGGTATTGGTAACTTAGCAACACTTTGCTACCACCATTGTAATCACAAACAGTTGATACTGCAGGGTTCGGAACCGTGAAATAGTTACGTACATCTAGTCCTTGGTCCCCTGTAAATTAGTCTGTAGAGCACACAAGCTAAAAGCATACTACAATGATTCTGAATTCACAAAGCAATCATTACTAAATTTGTGTTCAGTAACACACGGTGTGCTTCAGCAACCCAGTGCACACCAACCTTTACACAAGAACATGGTTAACTCTTATAAGCCTCGGTTTTCAGTGGGACACAGAAGCCCAACTTGGAATGTATGCCTGCAGATAACATGCTGGGAAAAAACAACTTAGTGTTTTTAAAATAAAATGTATAATCTTTGTATGCCAGTGTTGGACCTGGCTCTTTTTGCTGGGTCATCCCCAAACCTTTTGCCTTCCTCCTATTTTTCTGACCTCTTTTTGTTGGCTCTAGGACTCTGAGCACCTTATCACTGCTGATTAGTGCTAAAGGGCATGGACTCTCCCTTCTAAACTTGGTATGAATGTCTTACACCTGATTGGCTTATTTATTTTACCTGTAAGTCCCTTGAACAGTGGTTTTCCTTATACCCTTGGCCTGTAAATTAAATGCTACTAGTGGGCCTGCAGCGCAGCTTGTGCCACTCATAGAAGTATCATGTACCTTGTTGCGTGGCCTGTCCTAGTAGTGACAAACAGCCTATTTGGTTTCTCAAAGCTGTGGGTGCTGCCTCTCTCACAGGATTGCTTTGGAAATGCCCTTTCATATGGTTAAGCGATATTTTCTGATCTATGAGGAGTGGCGTGGGAATGTTTGGTATGGATGGAATGGTAGTGAGAAATACTGCTTATTGGTGTAGGTGGATTTTTTATTACCAGTGTAGAAATGCAACTTTTAGAAAGTGGGCATTTCTCTGTGCTTATGACTCATGTGCTTTGCAACTTGACTCAAATCTAAGTCTGGGGTAGAGTTACATCAAGGCTTTCTGCATACTTTCCAGACAGCCATCACACAGGGAGGGTGGAGGTGTAATAGGAGTACATCTGCATACTGAGTGGTCTTCCTGGGCTGGGAAAGGTAGAGGCGGGGTTGACTTGCATCTGTAAAAGCTGTGCCCCGCCCTCACACAAAGGGCTTGTTTAGCCCTTACTGATGTCAGGAGCCAGTGTGGAGAAGAAGGGGCATTCCTGGAACTGGTTAGAGCTGGTTGGAACCTTTTCCCCACTTCTAGAATCTGGGCAAAATTAGGATAAATACAGGGGTTGTTCCCCAGATTTTTTAGACACTGATGGAAGACTGATGGGCCATGAACCAGATGCTGCTGGAAGGGGACTGTTATGCTGCAAGAAACCACCATTGGGACTGCACTACTGATGTGATGACCTGCCTGGTCACCCATGAGGCTTACCACTTTCTTGTCAGGGCCCTACTGTGCTGGCCTGCTGCTGTTTCCTGTGCTGTGCCCCTCAGGTGTCTCCAGGGGCTGGATAGTGTGTCCCCTTTTCCCCCTGATTTTTGGAATAGTGTGAGGAAACCGCTGTATTCCTGGCAACAGTGCACTTCCCCTCATGGCACCAGCGCGTGGTGAGTGCTGTGTGTAATTTGCTGCTTCAAGTCCAGCACAAGTGGAGCGTGCCCGACATTTCTTGTGCTTGTACGACCCCCCTCCCATGTGAGACACGGTCAAGAGGATCAAAAGACTGCAGTGGTGGCCGCCAGCAGTTTTCCCTGGAGCGCAGATGAGGCGCGCACTGTTGGATGCCACCGGGGCACAAGTGGGCATTCACTCCGGTTGAGCATCCCTAGAGTGAGGCGGTGTTGTGTTTCAGTGGGGAGAACAGTATCACCATTGGGCCCGGCATCTGATTAGGCCTACGGCCAGCTCTGGGAGCATGAGGACTGCACCGCAGGCAACCCACCCCCAGGATTAAGGAACTCTGAAAGTAGCAGCCACGCAGCAAGGACGTGGGTGGCTGTCTAAAAGTCTTGTTGACACAGGGGGGATCCAAAAACGTCTCTCTGCCCGCGTGGGCAACTGAGATACAAAGACTGAGGGTGGGGAC
Source organism: Pleurodeles waltl (assembly GCF_031143425.1). NCBI lineage: Eukaryota > Metazoa > Chordata > Amphibia > Caudata > Salamandridae > Pleurodeles > Pleurodeles waltl. The sequence goes on along the minus strand of NC_090449.1, from coordinate 468,173,808 downwards.
TGATCCAGGTCTCCCATGGCTTCAGGGAGCATCCCCTCTGCTTACTTCTGGTGGAATCCCAGGGTCAGAGTGGCTCCAGAGGGAGCGGCAGAAGGTGGCAGTCCCACCATGTGTACGCGGGCTGCTGGCTATTATTTTCCCACACACATGGGGATTCCGTGAAGTTTCCCCACCGACTTAAACCGCGTGGGTGTGCCCCTCTTATCTGTGGCATAGTTTTGGGGGCAATGGTGACTTTGCTAACAGGACGGGAAGGTAACCCTCGGGGAAGCCTCCATTCCTGTGGACCCATCTTAGTACTGCATTTTTGGTAATAGGAGTGCAAATGCTCCTGCACTAGTCATAGGGTTGTTTTCCTATCACCGAGACATGCTTGGCCCTCAGAGATTTTCCTGCAGCTTATTATCTGATGTTATGAGGTATGTTGTTCCTGCCTTGTTTGGGGGAGTGGGTATGTATATTTTCAGAATATTCATTGCAGGGTGTGTTTATCTCAAATGCAAGATGGAGATGATACTTTTCTTTGCGCACATGATGGTGCTCTGACAAGTTCCTGGTTGGCACAATATTACTGATTTATGTTGTTTTTGGTCTAATGATGTTTTAACAATACAGTATATTTTTATATAACTTGTTGGGAAGTTTTCTTTGTGGTGTATTTATTGTGTCACTGGTGTTGTGTGTGTTGTGCAAACGCTTTACACATTGCCTCTGGGATAAGCCTGACTGCTTGTGCCAAGCTACCAAGTGAGTGAGTAGGGGTTATCTTTAATGTGTAGCTCTCTTGCCTTGACTAGAGTGGTGGTCCCTGCCTGGCTGAGGTGTCTACCCAAGCCAACTAGCAACCCCATTTCTAACAGTAAGTACCAAAATGAAATCTTTGGTATGCAGTGTTTCTAAATAAAATGGTCCATTGCATACTGCTTCATTTCATTCTCGCACTCTAGAATGTGAATACCGCAATACACTCATGAGCTCGATGTCATCTAAATGTGTATCTTTAGAGCACAAGCTCCTAGGTAGCGTGTATGTGTTTTGCAGCACCCTCAGACCCTTCATAGTTTTTCATAATTGGAATTAATAGTAATGAACACAGCATAGATTTATCAAGTGTTGTGAAATTGGTTGTTGTGAAACTGATCCTGGATGTTTGGTGCCCGAGTGCTGTCCTGGAAATGTATTACAACACATGCAACTGGCAGAACCAATGCCTGCTATTATGTAGACCATGCAATGGAACCCATCAAGAGGAGTTCTCTTGTGGGATGGTACCTGGTGCCTCTTCACCACATCCAGTTGCAGGATTCCAGGTGGTTCTCAGTTCACATATTCATACATTTTCAATAATGCAATATGAAAATGGAGCACAGCAATGCTCCTTGTCTGTATTACATTGAACAGAAATCGAATGCACTGCATGTGTGTGTGTGTGTAGCATTTCTGGATCTTTCTCACTATATTAACTTCTTAACTTCCCTTCTTCCTATTGCGAGCATGTGAGTTCATTCTCAGATCTACACAGTTGCCACCAGGCAGATTGTTTGATGGAGCAAATGGTGACCTATGTGTTTGCAGCCCCTTGAGGAAGATCAAATTGTATGTCCTCGAGGAAGGAAATATAATATTTAACTGATTGCAAGAGGATTGATGGAGTTTGCTAGGATCTGATTGGATGCCACAGGGTGTGCCAGGATGTAGATGTATGAAGACTAGATAGTTCCAGAAGTTGGTTAGTTGTGGGAGGGCCTTATGGTGGCTAAAACCCTAACTGGACTGGGGCCCCTACCTATAAGAGAATCCGCAGGCTGAATGGAGAGGCACTAGTTCTCATCAAACCAGCAGTTCACCTATTCTCCGATATCAGCAGCTCGTTCTTACATATCACAAAAGATGGCAGAGAGATTCTAGACCCAAAATTCCTTTGAGGAGAAAGTTAGGGGCTGACTTCCAGAAACCCACAGCTGAGGGATACTAGCCTGAAAGGTGAGTTTAGGAATTGGTTGGGGGTCTTATTTTCTGCATATGAGTAAAAGGATCTGGTCACAGACTTTGCCCCATAGCCTTTGCTATAATCCTTCCACTTTCTAGTCACTAATTTAAGGTATAGCCCCACACCTTTGTGGAGTTAGGATGAATTTAGCTCATACCTGCCCTATTTACTAGTCATAGTTTCAAGAGTTGTTGGGCCATAGCCCTGGTAGGACTCTTCTAGGTATCCATTATTAGGGAGCGAAGTAGACTCTGTGGTAGTAGGAGAGAGAGCATATCTTGACCATATTTTTGTGAGGCACAAGGATTTCAGTGTGTACAGTGCAGTGTGTAAGTGTATGTGTTGTTGAGGAAATGTGAATATACCTGGTTTTCAGGAGTGCCACAGTTGTGCATATATTAATTTTGCCTTGCTGTGACAGGAGTTGTGAATATGCTGTAAATATGCTGCCAGGGCATGACACTCAAGACAGCTTTGTATATAAATGATTTCATTTCCAGTGTGAGACTTGTTTGTAGGGTGTTTCCTGGATCCACAAACAAGATAAAGGAATTTTGCATTTTCTAATTGATGAAATGTTATGTCATCCCTGTTGCACATGTGAATCCTCAAGCAGGACATATGCCTACTCCTGCGTAGGTTGATGCTGGGAAGACATGGCTACAGTATGAATAACGGCCTCTCTGCTGTTTTTGTATTTGGTCACATATCGGACTTGGTGAAGAACAATTAACCATCCATCCCCATCTTTTTGGGCTCTTAATAAACCTATATTAAAACTATATCTCACATTACATTCAAGCATGTGTTTTCTGTCATGTTGAATTGTGGTTCTCCCTCTGAGTTTCTGTTTTTGTCTTTTTCTTGCTACAGGTCCAGCTGAGGCGTAACCCGCCTCATCGTTTTCGCTCTCCTCCGGTATCTGCCGCTGAGCCAAGTGCAGATGCAGCTAAGAGACTCTCCAGCTCTTCATCACCATGCAGGCTAAGGACCAACACTAGGAAAGCTAGGCCACTCTCTACCCCTTTGCCACTACGTGGATCAGGACACAGTGCTCAGGCACTCAGGCCTCTTTCCTGTGCTTCGCCCCCATGTACATTGGGTCCCAGCTCTGGGAATGCTAGACTCTCCAACTCCTCCCCAGTGCCTGGTCAACACACCTTATCGTCACTTCCTTGTACACTGGAGCCCAGCACAAGAGCAGCAAGGAGGCTTTCTGGCTTATCACCACCACACGGAACAGGACCCAGTGCAGGGGCTGCCAAACGACTCTCTGGCTCATCGCCCCCACGTGGATCAACACCCAAAGTGGGCTCTCCAAAGAAGCTTTCTTCCTCTTCACCCTCACATGGAATAATTCCCAGTGTTGTAATAGCTGAGCAGTTTCCTTCCTCTTCAACAATACGTGATAGAGGGGCTTTCACAAGGAAAGACAGGAGTCTCTCTTTTTCTAGGTCTGTTTGTAGATTAATGTCTGATGCAGGTGAAGACATTGACTCTTCCTCTTCCTTACCCACACGTGGGTCAAGGCCTAGTGTGGGTGTCGTCAGGAAGCTACCTTCCTCTTTATCAGTTTCTTCCACTTTATCACCAATTAGTTTGGGTCATAATGAGCGATCATCAGGTCAAATTAACTCATTGACACCTTCAGAAGGATTGAGTCAAAACAATGGGGAAAGTATGAAACTCTCTTCTTTGTCACCTGTGTGCAAATTGAGACCCAAGAAAGGGAGAACAAAGCAGGTATCCTTTTCTTTACCTCTAGATGGTTTTGATTCTGCTGCAGAAGCTGCCAGCCAGCCAAACTATTCTTCTCAGCCTATCAAAATGACACCCAAAATGGGGATTCCAGTGAAGATTTCATCATCAGCCCAGTGTGGTTCTGTGACCCATTCAATGCCAAATAGGCAATCAACCTTCTCTTCAATCCCACGCAAAATGGGACCTACCCTGATGGAAGGTAGGCAATTGTCTGCCTCGCCTTCGCCAACTTCAATGTTGTATCCAAAGGATGCAGCACAAAACAATCCACCTGTATCTCCACATGGATTGGGGCACTTCTCAGAGGGAACCAGACATGCTTTCTCTTCAATAGAACCTGGATTAGAGTCTAGACTAGAGGAAGTAGGGAGACTTTCATACTCTTCGGTTCGACATTCAATGGTGCCTAGTCTTGGGACATCCAGCCATCTCCTCACTTCATCCATAAGACAAAGACTGGGATCTTATGGTGGATTCGGAATGTCCTCTCATTCTTCCCAAAACAGAATGAGGCCTGGTGTTGCAGAAGCTGAGCAGTCCCCATCCTCTTTACCTCAGCAAGATCCAGGGGTCATCAGTGCGGGAGTTTTTAGGAAGCGTTTATCCTCCTCAAGCCAGCACGGAACTGGACCATGCTCCAGCACAGACAGACATGCATTCTCTTCTTCCATTCCATGCAGACTGGGATCAACTCCAGGTGTGACCTGGCGATTCTGTGGCTCTTCACCCACACATAGATTAGAGTCCAGTGTAGGAACAAAGGATAGAGTGTCCATCACTTCACTTAGTCATGAACTGTGGCCCACTGCCAGGGAAGCCTGTTATTCACCCCCTTTCAAGCTTGAGCCTAGTGCAGTGGCAGCTCAAAGGCTTTCATCGTTTTCAGCCCAGTGCGGAGGAAAGTACTAAAACAACAAAATTATCTTAGTGGCTCTGGGTTAAATGAACCATGCGGAACGAGTTGATAATAGGAGACAGTGGTCAGAAATATACAGATGTTGTCTTAAATTACACAGCCAAGAAACATGCAGTCAAATTGTAAGCCACATATGCAGACCAGGCTAGCAAATGGGTACATTTTACAACACAGTCTGGAGTGAGGTAGGAAAGCTTTGATGTATGGCTGTTCGAATTGTTGCTGCTTACCATGCAGCATTATTTTACATTTGCTGCTAATACATGTGAAAAGACATCAGCCACATTGTTACTAATCAGAAACTAATTGCAACACAGTAGGTAATATTCCCTGTCCTAACAGGAAGAAAGCGCATGTCCTGAATGGTTGGCGTGCACCTTACATATAAAGGCAACCTTGAACAATGAGAAAGAGTCTGTAGGCTTTGCAACGTCTCCAAAATTCCACAGAATTTAGTAGTGAATAGCTGTGCACACATTTAATTGAGAGACAGGATCATGATCTGGAATTATTTGGGTCAATGATAGAAAAATGTGTGATGTGGAGCTCAGCCTTCTCTTCTGGGAGGTGACGGTAAGAGTTTTAAGTTATATCCTCTTTAATAAAGGGCAGCTGAACTCATGACATTAGGCAATTGAGATATATGAAACCAGTCCTATCAGGGGATACTCTACTAATTCAAGCTTCACTGATTATAGCCGAATTGTCTTGTACATCGCTGGCAATCTTCATCACAGGGATCGTCTTGTAATAATGAACTATTGAAAGTCAAAGTAGTCACTTTCCTCTTCTGTTTTGATCTATGGGAAGCCAGCCAATATAAAGATCACAAACTTTCATCCCCCAGATGATTGGAACTTAGTGCCCATGAACGAGTGAACATTTAGTTGCGAGTTTGCAGCCAGCCTCGCCACATGATAACATGGGAAAAGCATAGAGTTTTGGGGATGAATATAAACCTGGCTAACCATTCCCAAAAAAGCTCTGTAGTGTTATTTATTGAGCTCTGCTGTGCATTTACCAAAACAGGATTCCATCCGGTAAAGCCCCCTGGAAAGCTATTATTGGAAGAAAACATTTTCTTCGGGCTCATAAAACCTTACACTGGTTTTGTTAGAGTGTATACTTTGCAATGAGATTGATTAATTTGGATTGTAGCTCAGGACCTTGGAAAGTCAGTACTTATAGATCATGTTTCACTAGAATGCTAAATAAAAATATTTTGAGTGGTGCCTTGTGTCAAATATGTTGGGTGGTACAGGAGAAAAGAGTTTACTAGAAGCTCCAAAGTAAAACAGAATTCTGAGTTTTGGGTTCGGGGAAATAAAAAAAGCTAAACTCTATTGTGTAACTGCAAACGTCTGAAAGTCAAGTGAGGAATGCTGATTATAAGTGAACCATTAGAAGTGAACACGCTTATCATACCTACAGGGTGAACTAAAGTAAAATATGAAATAGAAGCAACGTGGCTTTTCACCACAATCACATTTACTGAATAAAATGATATTTAAGGAGCGCGAACTGATCTTTTGGAGCGTTAAACGTTGCTGTAATTTTGGATTGTACAACTCCAATGTTGCATTTAAGCAAGTTGTGCATTCTGATCTCTGAATTCAATATTGTAAACAATGAATACGGTCATGGTAAGCAACAAATACAATGATGGTAAGCAATTAACATGGCAATGATAATCAATGGATGCAGTGAGAGTAAGCAATGGACACAGTGATGGTGAGCAATGGATGTAATAATGGTGAGGAAATTATACAATAGTTGTAAGTCATGGCTACAGTAATGCTCCGACACTGCCCAGGTTCAGGGTTTGGACACAAAAATACTTTAAAGAAATGCACATTAAGTAAAGCCCTCTGGACTTCACAGTGACAATTGAGCTCTTTAACTAAGGATGATGCTTAAAATGGTAAGAACCAGGCATGCTCGATTAATTTAAGGACATTTAAGTGGTTAAGTGGGGACAAGACTGTCCTGTGTTCACATGAGCCTTTATTCACAAAAAGGCTTTAAGAATGTTAATTGTAAGCTCTTACATTGATATCTCATCATGTTATGTATGCTGTTCAACTATGGTGTCATTGTTATTTTCTGTACTCTCATTGGTCACATTAGTGGCCTGCAGCCAGTTTGTTTTGGTAAGAGTTGCTCTTACATCTTGGTCTTTGCATTAAAAAAATACGAAAACTAGAAATGTGAAATAAATTGTTATATTTCTAAATGTAATTTGAAGCAAATGTAATCTCTAATGTGTTTGATAAAATGGCTCAGCTGCTATTCTAGTCTGTAACACATTGCTTATGGTGTGAGTCCTGCCTCAAGATGGAAAACTACAGAAGCATGCTGAAAATACAAGACATGCCCATTTTACTGGGCGTCAAAGTTGGGCTAACATTTCCAGCGTCCTGACTATAGCCAAGATTGGACTTCAGTGTGTGCAGTGGGGTCTCTACCAAACCTACTCCTTTTCCAGCCACAATCTGTGGAAGAGAACTTGAATGGATCCACAGAGTTTTGATTTGACAGGAGTCCTGGTTGCCTTTTTGGAACACTAAGGCCCTTAGAAATTCCAATAAATGTAACTTTGTCTTGTTGCTGTGTTAGGGTGGTAAAGAGTAAACATTCTAGCAAGAGGCAGCATGTGGTTGTCTTCTCCTCATCGTCTTCTCATTCCTCCCAACAATGGAAACAAGCATGTCTGAAGGTAGGATGATTGGATATGCAGAATAAGCTACAGGATTTTGCATTGGAAGTTGTGAATACCGTAAAAAGAATACCTAATGGTTCTTCTCATAGGGTGGAAGTGACTCCATATTGTGGTTCTGATTCTGTTCTCACAAATTGATAGGCGAGTGAATCATGGGGGCATGTACATTGGAGAGAGATGCTCAGTGGCATGCTGGCCTGGATTTGTGAGAACATCCTATTACTGATGCTCCTGAGATTTTAATTCACACACTGATTAGGTAAGGGTAAACTTCATACTTGTATAGCGCACTTTGACCCTAAGGTGTCAAGGTGCTGAACGCATACTGCTGTGGAACCCCTCCTGGCTTTTCCCTGTGAGGTGCCCACTCCTGGGCAGCCCCCAAGGTGAAGCCAGGCATCCCAGTGCTGTTGGGGCCGTTGTGGAGATTAAGCAATCTATTGCCCAGAGTGAGACCCATGAATTAGATTAGGCACCGAGGCGAGAAATAACATATCCAGGGAAATTGAGCCCAAGAACTGCCGAGGTGGGAATTGAACCCTGGTCCCGGGCCAGATCTCTGCATCAGAGGTCTGCCTCTCTAACCATTATGCCACACTTCTCCTCTTCATCAAAATACCCATGATAGAATTTTGAGTGGAAGGATGCAGACAAGGTCAATCTTGCCCACTTTACTCCATGTAGGATGCTCTTCTGTTTAAATCCCTGTTGACAATTCTGGGACCCTCGTCCTCAGTTGCAGCAAACTTGATTCATAAAGATTTTATGATAAAGAGTTGGGGGATTTCCATCAAGAAGGCATATTCTCGGTTCCACCGGGTATGTTGGGTGGAAAGCTGTGGGTCATATATGCCCCAGTTATTAATCTTGGACTTTATGGAGCTTCTCAAAGCAGTAGAGAAGGGAAATGAGTGCTTTGCCTTTCTGGGGCTTTATCATGCTGCAGGCTAGTAAAAGGTGAGTTGTGTGCCTGTTAAGACATTGCACAGTCTAAAGCCCATACATTTAACTGAATGTATGTAGGTTTTGGTATTTATGTACTTCTGACTGTAAACATTCATTTTTGCAGTCCCCAGGGTGCTCCTTCCCTTGTTTATGTGCACCAGCGGAATGCTTATGCAGTGCTTCCAACAGAAGCCTGAGCAAGTATTACTTGGAAAGTCACAGTGTTCCTGACCATGCTAGCCCTGTTTCTGAGTGGTGGGTTGGAAGGCACATTCAGCATTTACCACAGCATGAGTGATATAACATGTGATAGCTGTGGGTTCCGTGTGATCGAGGAGAGACATTTTGTTCGAGTTTGTCTCTCTACTTTTGACTGCTTTTCCATTGTCACCCCATGTCCACTGTGTGTGCGTGAGAGGATGGCACTGCCTTGTGTAATCCAGGCCTGTCTAAACAAGATGGTTGTTGCCTTTGTTCCCTTTAAGCAGTAGGGAATATAAAGGTACTCCACCCCTCTTTCTCATATCCTAGAGGTTCTTGAATTGACATTTATCTAAAGAGGATAAGAGGTTGGATTTGTGCCATCTTCTGTAAGATGAGTATGCTGCAGTACATCATTTCCCTGAAGGTGACTGGAGACTCCATGGTGAACACTGATCTCCCAGATGCATACATCCACATTCCAGTGCTGCCCCTGCATTGCCAGTTCTCATGCTACTGTATCTAGGAGGTGTCTTACCAGTTCAGGGTAATGCATTTTGGTCTCTGATCTGCCTCTGCTTCTTAACCAGGATGGTTCTAATTGTGCCTCTACTCCAGCAAATGTGGTGGAAATTGTTCCCCTACCTAGACAACTGGTTGCTGAATCTGACAGGTTCAGGCTCAGAATGGCTGGAAATGCATTGCTAATATTCAAATAGTTGTTGCTCAACCTGCTAATCGTGTTCAGCCTGACAGCTAATCCACTAACAGGTAATGATCTTTAAAAGGATTCTTTTCTTAAGGTCTAGAACATGGTGTTTCACCTGTCTTCCCTGTTGGAATAGCTGTGAAAGTGTAGGAAATTGGGATTTTTGGTTTAGGATGATGTAAGCCCTTCTTAAGCAGCAATCACTGTCATGACAATATTAGGCTCCCTACTCACCCGTTCGAATGGGAGATCCCTTTCACAATTTTGAGGGGACTGGGGGGAAAGGTCCAATCAGTTGACCATAGAGGTACCCAGAACATCTGGATGTTGGCAAATTGATATCTGAGGTTTGACTGCTGGATCACTAGTAGGCAGGAATGTCTCCTTCTGAGTAACTAATGGTTCACAGGGAGATGGAGTTAAATCTGATCTGTGAACTAAGTGATGAAACTATGTGCATGTCCAGACTAAGTAAACCGTCAACAAAGAGTTTCACCTTCATCTTCAGCCTGATATAATCAAAACACCTTGAAGGCTCAGATAGATCAGGAAAACCTTTTGCCTTCAGGATGTCCAATCAAACAACAGAGCAGCATTCATAAACCGTCCGTGTGTATTGTATGCATTTGTTTAGGACGGACTCTTCGTCTCCAAATGCTTTTTTTGATAAATTAGGGACCTTTGTCATATATTAAAAAACAAAATGGCTTGTCTACCGACTGGGATGTTACCAACTCATTGGTGGATCCAGCTTGACCCCCCAGTTGGTAGGAGTTAGGTCGGACCCTAGTGTCCCGTCTTTCCTGTCCCTGAAAAGAAGGGAACAAAGACCTGTTAGAAGTCAGGTACAAAGGCCCCTTAAGAGGCAAATCTTTAGAGGAGAGGCATGGCGCTATTGTTTTTTATGCCATTTTCTATGATTAATTATTGAAGTGTAAGTAATTGTCCGACCCCTGAGAGGTTTTAAATGGCACTAGATGGACTAACTAAAGCATTAAGCTCTCCAATTTCTGTAATCAGTAGGTTAACCTTACACCTCAACCCCCCCACCTCAGCTTGAAGAGATTGCAAAGTGTGGGCTAATTCAAAAGAGCCTGACTGCCGTACTGCTTTGTCAACCATAGCAACTGGGTTCAAGATGTACAAGTGTGTGGCAGAGGAAAGGTGAGCCTCAGCTCTATTTAAGGGGCCCACTGCTAAATCTGAAACCCGGATAGGGCTTGGAAGGGGCAGAAATCAATTCCCACATATTATTAAAGGAGAAAGAGGCACAGATACAGTATCTATGGATACAGTTTGCCGCATGGTGGTTATTAAATCACTGTCACATCCGGGAACCTTTGTTGAGGCCGCATACAAGGCATGGTTTAAGGTTGAGGGAACCTGTAAAGTCCAGGTTACAATAGTCTTCCAAATTCAGCACATAAGATGCCACCTCCTCAATTAGAGGACCAAACCAATTGCTCAAAAAAGCCAGAGTTGTTACAGCAAATTAGACTATTCTGCTTTGAGGAAAAGGCAGGCAACGTATCTTACCCCGAGCAGAAGAGACAAGGGGGGGCGGCCCTACCCTGCCTCCTCTTGGCGCAGACAGGGCAGGACCGGCGTACACTTGGCCCAGGCTTTACTCAGGCATGACCCATGCACATCCCATGATGTGGGACAATGGAGCTCAGCATGTAGCACTGCAGCAGCTCCCCAGGTGCAGCATGTGCTAGGGACCGCCTCCTGGAGCCCAGGGGATTGTGAAAAACTAAGTCCTCAGCACCTTATTACACATTGGTAAACTTGTGCCACGGGACGATGGAGCATGCTATATAGCACTGCAACAGCTCCCCAGGTGCAGTTTATGCCTGTATCCACCTTCCGGAGCCCAGAGGATTGTGAAAAACAAAGTCCTAAACTCTTTTGACACTTTGGTTAACCCTACATTTCTTCTCAAGTATAATGAACTATAACAACAAGCACATTAAACTTGTGAGAACAAAATTACTTAGCGCTCCCTACTCCGGGGATCATCCTAATTTTAGAGTTCACAGTCCTTAAGCCAAACTGATGGCATCACATTGCATCACAGATTTTATCAGGTGCAACAGATCCGTCACTCCAGGAACACTTCAGTGGGTGACCCGAGGGGTGGGGTGGGCACTGTCACCGGGAGGCTAGCTCCATCAGGGAGGTCTGGAAATTTCGGTCTCTGTGGTGGTGTCGGAGTGATTGTCCTCTCATGGATGCCAACCTCCTTTGCCCACAAGTCCTCATCATTCACTGTCTTTCTTGGGCAAGCTTGAAGAATGAAACGTCCTTAGTGATCTTGTCACCCTCTTGTTGAGCTGTGATCATGGTTCCACCCCATCGGACTACCACCCACAGGTGTTGCTTGAACGGCAAGTGGAATTTGTTTCCAGGGTACCTGTCCTTGATAAACACACAGTCTCCCTCCTGAATGTTGGCTACAGTGGGTCTTCTGCACATACTCACTCAGTGTTTGGTGGTCATCCTTTTCTGCAGTACTGTATCATTGTCACTGGAAGGCAGTGCCCACATTGGGTGGTTGGGAATGGTGTGTGCAACCACATGACCCATGACGTTGTGCCCTTGAGCCTGTCTTGTAGTGGAATGCGGGGTTTGGTAGTATTCATGCAAAAATGCATTTATGGCCCACTCCAAAGTTTGCTGATTGGCATGGCCAATTTATATTACCTTGGTGAGTGTATGTATGAACCACTTGTTAATTCATGTGTGCAGGCACGTTTCAAACTTATGACTTTGAAACAATTAACTATTATCGGTGTGGCGCTCCTTCAGCAACCCATGTGTCGCCAACATCTTTTCTAGTTTTAGCAGGGTCTCACTGGCTGTCTAAGAGAAGACTATCCCCACTTCTGGGTATTTCGTATAGGTATCAGTATACTGCCCTATCGGGAGGCAACAAAAATCAAGGCTGGTGCATGTTCATAGCTGGCATGGATCATTTCCTGTAACAATTTGTGCGGGTGGATCTGGGTGCCAGGTAACCTGATACCTCTGGCACGAGCAGATGGTGGTCTCTATCATTTTGTCCATCAACGGGAATCATACCTTGCGCCTGTTGTAATTCTTAGGGCCTAATTTAGATTTCAGAGGAGGGGTTACTTCATCACAGCGGTGACAGATAGCTCATCCGCCGGAATATAAATCCAATTAGTTCCTATGGGATTTAAGTTTCGGTAGAAGGGATATCCATCACTGTTGTGACGGAGTAATCCCTCCACCAAAATCTAAATCAGTCCCTTAGTCTGTACTACTCCTTGGTGTCCATTGTGCTCCAACTGCACTCCAACTGCACAACCTGGGCAGTGAGGCTGCTGGGGATGACTAAGTACAGACTTTTGAGGGGTGCAACCTTCAGCGTCACTCGCAAGCTCGTGGCACACATGCTATAGTGAGTCGAGTATCCAATTTGCACCTGGTGTACATTATGTCCAGTGTGTCTTGAGGGTGTCCCACTTTCCTGTTTATAGTGCTGCTAGTACTAGCTATAACCACTTGTCACCCATAGTTGCTTTGCATGTCTTTTTGAGGGATAGTGGTAAGGGTCAGGATTGTTCCACCATATACTTGACAAACTTACCAGTATCCTCTGCTTTTGCCCCCATCTCTCAAGTTGCATCTCTCAGGTGTCGAGAGAGGTAGTCTGTCAGGTTACTCACCCCAGGCCGGTAACCTACTTGGCAGTCATAGTCTTGGAGTTGGAGCATCCATTTCTGTATTCAGGATGGTTTCTTAGAGAATGTGCACCTGAATAGTGGAATAAGCGGCCTGTTGTCTGTGTTCACAACAGAGGGTTGTTCACACACATAGAGATCAAAATGCCAATGCACCCAGTGGATGGCCAGTGCTTCTTTTTCAGTTTGAGAGTACCTTTGCTCCTTCAGGGTCAGGGATCTGTGGTGTTGGCAACTGGGGCCCAGTTTTCACAGAATTGTTGTTGAGTGAGAACAGCCCCCAGTCCTGTTGGGATGGTGTCTACTGTAAGGGTTGTAGGCCTTAACAGGTGAAAATAGGCCAACGTGGTGTCTTCTGACAGTGTGTCCTTCATTGCTTGAAGAGCCTTAGCTTGGTCTTCTCTACATGTCCACCTAGTCGTGGCCTAGGTGAGTTTTGTTATAGGATATGTCTGGTTGGTCAAATCTGGTATGAAGTGACCACAGTAGTTGACCCTGCCTAGGAAACTTCCTATTTCCGAGACATTGGAAGGTGTTTGGACTTTCTTGATATCTTACACCTTTTCAGGGTCAGGAGCTTTGCCTTCCACAGAGAAGGTATATTCGAAGAAACTGATCTGTTGCTTCAAGAATTAACATTTGTCTCAGTACATGGTAAGCCCTGACTTTTGATTTCTTTGCAATACACCTTTTAGCCATTCATGGTGTTCTTTGATCATGGTGGCATACACAAGAGGGTCTTCACTAACATTGACAACTCCAGGAAGGCCAGCTAACATTTCTCATGTTGCATTTTGAAAAACGTTTGTGGCACTGGAAATCCAAAAGTTAGGCGACAGTAGTGACAAAGTCCTGTGTGGGTCAAGAAGGTGGTAATGTACCTCGTTTCTGAGTGCAGGGTTAGTTGGAGATATCCTGACCGGAGGTCAGCTTTGGAGAACCAGCTTGCACCACTCAATTTCCCCGATCATTGAAGGTGGAGGTGACATGACATTCTCGATGAAAGGCGACATTTGGTAGCCTCATGTCCACACAGATGCAGACCTTTCCGGGTTGTTTTGGTTTCTTTGTCACAACAAATGAGAACACCCATGTGGTCAGGCCTGTGATGGTCTCAGTAATCCCTACCTTCTCGAGCTTTTCTAGCTCCGCTTTGACCTTTGGCCAAAGGAGGAAGGCTACCCTGAAATAGCGTAAGGCTCCCGGTTGTATGAACCTTCAGTATGCAGCGATATGGCTTTTTTTTCATGCATCCGAATACTTCAAACAGGCTTGGGATTCAGCCAAGAAATGGCTTATTTCAAATGCAAACTTGACTAATTCTAGGGCCTCTGCCTTGCTGCCACTTAGGAGCATGCATTGCCCTCCATAGATGAAAAAGATCGTGGTGTCTATGCCAACTTTGCCATAAGAGGTTTGGGTCTTGACACTTCCTAGCTTTGGCAGTTTTTTTTGCTGCACATATGCAAAGACTCTGATCATATTCTGAGTCAAAGGAGGTGAAGGTGGCAGGGCATTGTATAGGTCTGTGTAGATAATATTAATAGAAGAGCTGGTATCAGTGGTTGCTGTGATTGGGTAGGTTCCTACTTGGTTCGTAAGTGACATTGGGGAAGTGGTTGATGGGTGACAGTGGTGCTGTCGCCAGTAAATACAGAGTGCAGTGTGTGCTCCACATTGTCACCATCCATATCTTACATCTCTTCTGTCCTCTCTGTGATGGTGTTTATGATCTCAGCAGCACACCTTAGCGAAATTAATATATTTTCCGCATGTGGTGCAGCTCTTTCCCCTCGCTGGGCAGTCTATCATACTGTGGGTGCACCCCCCACAGTAGCCACACATTCTGAATACTTCTCGTGTCCTCTTGGCTTCCCTGTTGACTTCTTAGGGTGAAGCAAGTTCAATGGTTCTGTTTTGACTATTCTTTGTAGGGCAGCTTTCAACTTTGAAGTTCTTGTCTTCAAGAGTTATTTCGACCTTCCCATCATGAGAATTTTCTACAGGGACTTTCTTGATTCTTAAAGAGTGTACTCCCATACATTCGTCGAGGCACACCTTTGGATGATCTGTCCCCAATTTTTTCCTATGCTTTTAGCCTGCTTTAAAAGCTGTCAAGGGATTCATCCCTTCTGCAAGTTCCACCTGAAAATAAGCAGTTCTCAAATCAAGGGAAGAAACCATTTTGACACCCCTGCCCCCCTCAACTGAGCCACCATCTCCTGAATTTTAGGTAGTAGGAAACAATCTACCAAAATGTTCTTGTTCAGAGACCTGAAGTTAACACAGTCTCATGTTACCTGTTTTCGTCTTGCCACAGCAAATGGGGGGATACACTGAGAAGGCAATTGGTTCTACAACTTTATCTGCACACAACCTGTTTAAATGTTGCTTTAATTGACTCCTGATACTCAGTGGAACACTGTGAACCCTATATACTACCAGGAAGGCATCTTCTTCCAGTATGATTTTGTATTAATAACCTTTTACAACTCACTCTGTCCTCAAACAAGGTTTTATGTTCTTTCAACAATTCCTAAAGCGACATGGAATGAGTAAGAACCTCAACTAGTGAAATTGGCCATGCTGTACCTCATCTCAGTAGCATTCCAAATTCACTTTGATCCCTCCAACAAAATATGTTGTAACCCCTCTTAGCAACATACACTTTGGTATAATTTCAACTGTCCTTGTATGAGACACTTTCAGTAAAGTAACTCATTATGCCAGTCCTGTGACCTCCAAGAGCTACAATACAAATGTTGAGAGGCAAAAGGTGAACCATACTCCATTCTTTCAAAAATAATTCATTAGTAACAAAAGTAAGGAGAGATCTGGAATCCACCCTGACTTCCACCTCAGAATTACCAACTTGGATAGTACAGATTGGATTCTCACTTCTAACCAGACCCTGTGAAGTCGTCATCATCTTGGTGGACAGCACAAGTCTTTTGTCGCCTTGCTCAGAATCATCCTTAAATTTCATTGAAACATCACAATCTGTAACTAATGCCACCTTCTAAATGTTCTTGCATACTCTTGCAAACGGTCCAATTATTTTTATGTTTTAAGCCGGTTTTCCCCACTGCCAGCCACCCTTTGAAGTTTGCCATGTGAGTAATGGATCCACAACTGAAGCACACACTTGTAACAACTCTACCATAATTTGTATGCTCTGCAACAGGACCAAACTTGGGGTTTACATTAATATCATTGACGTTTTCCACGTCAGAAAAAAAATGTAATTTATTCAACTGCTTGGATGCCAATAGCGATCTTTCAATTCTTCTTGCAATTCCTAACGTTTCGTTTCAGCCTGGATTCTTGCACCCCAATAATTTTCCTGAGTTCTTTTGTCAGAACGGTTAACTACCAACTGATCTCTTAATTAAAAATCAATGATAAAAATCAATGTTAACATCAAATTCACAAGTAGATGCCAAAATGCATAGCTATGCCAAAAAACTGTTAATGGATTCATGTTGTAACTGAGGAGAAGTGAAAACCCTGTGTTTCTCAACAATTATACTTGTGTCATCCTTGATATGATTTTGTAATCTATTAACTGCCTCAATATAAATATCCCAATCAACTTCAGATATTTGAACATCTGTGGCAGATGTTGTCCTTCTGAATCTAAACAAGTATACAGAAGAGCTAATTTCCTTATGGGTTCAAACTTTGTCCCATCAAGAGCAATTAAATTGGTGTCGAAGGTCTTGAACCGTTTTTTCACTTTCAAGTTAGTTTCAAGTTAGTTATGCCTGATTCAGTGAGAAAAACTGTGGGGCAACTAACATACTGCATTTGTTTACTAATGAACACAGAGTAAAGAAGCACCAGGGTAACAAGTCACGCAGGAACACTTCACATATGTTGAAAACAACAAGTGCATACCATAAAACAAAGCCATGTGAGTGAGCCAATCAGAGCCCCCATTAAATACAGAATGCTGATACATAAATGGTCATTCACAAACACTGTTTCTGCCCAGTATGTTTTTCTCAGCACAAAAAGAAGTGGCAGGTAGATATTCTGTTGCTCATGAGTTTATTATTTACTCCAATTTTATTTCTAATGAATTACTCAAAAAGCATAAAAGGATGAATGGTAACAAAAGGATTAGCCACCTTACAAAAATTATATTACACTAAATGACACTAGACATAACAAACGCAATAAATCCAACTGAGAATTTATCATTTTTAAAAACCAAATCTTAAATCAATGCCCTATACATTTGAATAGTGGTCACTGTTTATACTTCACAAGTGATCCACTTTTATCTGCTAAGTCACTAGGCTTTTCACTGCATTCATTTATCACCACTTTGTGCATTTCTTTCACACAAACATGATAAAATGCATCTCAAATATTTACAATAAAGTGCATTATTTAACAAGCCCAATACACTTGCAAAACAAGAAGATCGACGCGTTTCGGCCTGCTGATTAAAGGCCTCATCAGGATTGGGAAAGGGCAATAGTCATTCTAAAATAAAAACAAAAACATATCACTTACAAATCCACATATAAATAAATATAACAATAAAAACCAAAGAATGTGATCCAAGCCTCCACATTATGTGATCTTACATAAAGCCTATAATTAGCTCCAATATTGACTTAGTTAGATAGTACCATTTGCTATGCCAAACCTTCCATGGTCGTTTGGTATCTTACTGTCTTAACACTGTTCCACTGTCTCTAGAATTATCGGCTTCCTGCCGTATACAAAAACGCTTCAATCAGCCTTTACGTAGTAATGATATAAATGCGCTGTCTAGTGACGATCCTTGAGTGTCTTACCGTGTGTGCAGGGTCCGCGGTTAGCGCTGGCTATTTCGCGCGTTTGTACGTAAAGGCTGATTGAAGCGTTTTTGTATACGGCAGGAAGCCGATGGTTACAGCATTTTGCAGACGGGTACAAGTGTACACCATTGAAAGATATTGGAGAAGAGAGATGAAATCTCAGCTTTTTGGTGTGAATCCCTGACACTAAGGTAAAAGGATTACAGTGTTGCTAATCTCCGGTGATTTTAAAATAAAAGCTAGATAAAAAAGAAATGCAGATAATTCTAGAGACAGTGGAACAGTGTTAAGACAGTAAGATACCAAACGACCATGGAAGGTTTGGCATAGCAAATGGTACTATCTAACTAAGTCAATATTGGAGCTAATTATAGGCTTTATGTAAGATCACATAATGTGGAGGCTTGGATCACATTCTTTGGTTTTTATTGTTATATTTATTTATATGTGGATTTGTAAGTGATATGTTTTTGTTTTTATTTTAGAATGACTATTGCCCTTTCCCAATCCTGATGAGGCCTTTAATCAGCAGGCCGAAACGCGTCGATCTTCTTGTTTTGCAAGTGTATTGGGCTTGTTAAATAATGCACTTTATTGTAAATATTTGAGATGCATTTTATCATGTTTGTGTGAAAGAAATGTACAAAGTGGTGATAAATGAATGCAGTGAAAAGCCTAGTCACTTAGCAGATAAAAGTGGATCACTTGTGAAGTATAAACAGTGACCACTATTCAAATGTATAGGGCATTGATTTAAGATTTGGTTTTTAAAAATGATAAATTCTCAGTTGGATTTATTGCGTTTGTTATGTCTAGTGTCATTTAGTGTAATATAATTTTTGTAAGGTGGCTAATCCTTTTGTTACCATTCATCCTTTTATGCTTTTTGAGTAATTCATTAGAAATAAAATTGGAGTAAATAATAAACTCATGAGCAACAGAATATAGGACTGTTCGTGTAATTCATGATTTAATTTATCTCTACCTGCCACTTCTTTTTGTGCTGATATTATATTTACCCAAGGCAGGGTAGAGGGATTGGGTTCTCCCCTTTTTTTCGGTACAGTATGTTTTTCTCAGCAGGCAGAGAGGAGTAGTGAGCCGGCACCTCGAGACACAAGCACGAGTGCAGCACGGTACGCAAAATATAAACTACGCAAAATGAGCGCGGGCCCGAGTGCTTAATAATTGTCAAGGAAAAAGAATCATGAACCCTCCACGTAAACTGGCACTCTCATGGCTTCCACTCTCACTAGCAATGTGAAGCAAACGCAAGCACGAGATTTCTAATCTTGAAAGGAGTGATGGCTATGGCCACGGTGCTGACCCCAAGTTCACCATCCTCATTGCCAAAATATGTGATAGCCCTCATTGCCAAAATATGTGATAGCCTAAACACGTGCAGAGACTTTCAGGATTTCAGGACAGCACACAATGCCTGCGGTGACTGCTCCAGCCATCAACTGACAGGAGTCTGGAACCCTCACCAAGAACAGTCGTTGATGAAGGTTCTTTTATTAAAGTAACAGGCAACCATAACAGATACCCTTCCTAAAAATCGTACAATTTAACATGCAGTGCTAAAAACCACAAAACTAGCTGTTATTGAAATGTACAGGGCACTCAAAAGGTGCTAAAGTACAAGTGAACAGAAAGATGATTTATAGGGATAAACCCTTATTAATATATTGGATTGCTAAAAAAAAATGTCTGGCAGCTTTCTAAGCACCATATAAATACGAGATACCTGGTTAAAAATGAGGTCAGTGCTAGTATGCATGCAAAGAGGCAATGCATCCTTGCAATGTCTGATGTTGTGACTAATAAATAGGAAGCAAAGATAATGGTGATCATTATGACATTGGCGGTCAGGTGACCATGATGGCGGTAGTACTGTCGCCAGGCCAGCGGTAATGACCGCCAAAAAATGACCTTGGTGGTTATCCCTCCCATTGACAGCCAATGTACCACCCCAACCGCCAGTGTGGTACGACTACTGAACACAGCGGTAGCAATCTCCAGGCAGGCGGAAGACAAGTCCACCCACCATATTATGACATAGCACACCGCCAGGATTTCTGGGGTGGTAGCAATGCCACCAAAAGCCTGGTGGAAACACATCATATAAAATGAGACACTCACCTCCAGGGACACAGAGGAGTCCGCAACTCCCATGGAACCAGAACTGGAAGTCTTCCCGATGCTATACCAAGCCATGGCCGTCCAGGAGCACCAATGCCGAAGAGGACGACGACGGTGGGTACAGCCGCCAAGCACACGTGGGAGGGAGGGGAGAATGACACACACACGCACAACAATACCATACACACACACCACACACCCAGAACTATCTGCAGAGTAAATTGACAGTAATAGAACCCAGGAGCAAAGAAAGCCAGGACACATATCTCTGTTCCAACCACTGTAATCCTGTTGGATGAAGAGCCCAAATCCAAATAAAACAAATACATATCTACAGGCACAGCCATTAGCCAATCCAAAGTCTGAAAATGCCCACAGGACAAAGTCCAAGGTGCAACTTGACTCCTGACAACTTCGGAACTCCACTGTGCAGGTGCATCATGGAAATAGGCAGGCACCTCAGGGGGGCAGGGGGGATGCGGTTGGGGTGGGGGGAGCTTCGAGAGGGGGTCTTTACTCTTCCGTTTTGAGGGCACAGGAGTGGACTTGGGTGGGGGGCAGGAGTGCCACTCGTGCCCCTTAGTGGCAGCTGACATCTTAGGGGGTGGAACAGGGCTAGATATGGTGCTGGAGGTACTGGGCTGGGGGTTGGGACTTTTCTCTTATGGGCACGACGGGGAGGGGGGGAAGAGGTCAAGGCGGGAAAGAAAAAGCTTCTTAGGACCAGTGGGGTGGCTGTGGGGGGGCGGTGTGGGAGGTGTGCTTAACTTGGGTGCAGGTGCATGTGTGAGGTGGATGGCTGTTGGGGGTCTGTGTGCGAGTGTTTGTGTGTCTTTGGAGAGGGGCAGACAGGGTGGGGGAGGTCAACAGGACGTGTGGATGGATGTTGTGGTGGTGTCTGCAAGTGAGGTGGGTGTGCTGCATGAGATGGTGACTGTGCTTGTGGTGCGTGGGGTGCATGTCTGCGGGTCTGCTGTTGTGGTGACTGTGTGCAGGTGGCAGGTTCTGGGACCGTTGATGCTGTGCATGCAGGTGTGAGTGCTGATGTGACTGTGAGGGAGGAGGAGGGAGAGACAGTAGAGGCATTGGATGATATGTGTGCATTTGTGTGTTGGCTGTGTGAGTACTTGTGGACTGAAGTGTGCTGCCTGTGTTTGTCTGTGCGAGTCTTGTCTGTTGTTTTGGGTGCATGCTTGTGAGAATGTGTGCATGGGATGGTTTGGGGGAGAGGAGACTGGGACTGGGTTAGTTGGGGGGCAAACGGAAGAAACAGGGACACTGGCTGCCATCAGAGAGGAGGCCAGAGCCTGAAACAATCTCTTTAGGGCCACTGTGAATGCCCTCGAGGAAGGCACTGCATTGCTGCATCTTGGATGCTGTAGGAGGCTGGCCTGGCTTATAGTGGGTACCTGATGGTACTTACACCTTGTGCCAGGTCCAGTTATCCCTTGCTAGTAGATTAGTAGTGTTCTAGCAGCTTAGGCTGATACAGGTAGCTATAGTAGAGCAGCTTAGGCTAAACTAGGAGATATGCAAAGCTCCTACTATACCACTTATATCATACAGCACTATATCATAAGAAACACAATACTCAGAGTTACTAAAAATAAAGGTACTTTATTTTAGTGACAATGTGCCAAAAATATCTCAGAGGATATACTCCCTTAGGAGGTAAGTAAAATACACAAAATATACACACAAACCAAAATCAGGTAAGTAAAACAGTCATAAAGTAGTGCAAACACTGTAGAATACAATAGGCCTAGGGGGCAACACAAACCATATACTAAGAAAGTGGAATGCGAACCACGAATGGACCACTAGGATAGTGTAGTGTGTAGGCGGTCGCTGGGAGTGTAAGAAAACACTGGGGCCCATATTTATACTTTTCGACGCAGCGCAAACCACAGGTGTGAGTCATTTTCTTTTACTCAAACCAATGCCTCATGTCGTAAAGAAAACCAACGTTAACGTGGCAAAAATGACTGTGAGACAGTTTACGACGTCGCAAACTGGATACGCGCCGGTTTTTGATGCAATTGCGTCAAAGAGCGGCGCAAACACAGCAAAATGTGCTAAGGAGAGCCAAAATGGACCCCAGATGCTTGCACAGACCCCAGGAAGATGACAACAGACCAGGAACCAGCCAGGAGGACCCAAACAAGGCCCAGGACAGGGAGAAGAAGAAAATAAAGTGTTGCTTCAGTGCAGAGGAGCAGGAAATTCTGTTGAAAGAGGTGACGGAACACCAGCACCAACTGTTTGTCACCTCAAAGTTTCCAATTAGTAGTAAAGAGGAAATATGGCAACAAATTGTTGACAAGATAAACAGTGTGGCAGAAGTACGGAGAACAGTCATCGAGTGCAAGAAACGCTGGCATGACTGCAAGCGCAGGACCAAGGAAAAGATGGCCAGGAACATGGAGGCAGCACTGCAGACTGGAGGTGGGAGTCCAACACCGCAGGAGGCCCTGGACCACATGGAGGAGATGGTCGCAGCCATCATCCCAGAGGAGATTGTCACAGGGATTCAAGGACAGGACAGCGCAGTCTACCAGGAGACAACACACATGCAGGGTAAGTCGCATGGGGATTTAAAATGCACAAATGTTAACTGTAAGCGGGGGTGGACATACCTAGTACACAATGCATGTAAGTTATGATATTCAGGGAGTGGCATGGGTACTACACTACACCAACAACCTTTGCATGGGGGTATGCTGCAATGCCAAGGATGTTGGAAAGGTAAAGCCAGGCCAGGAGGGTAGGGTACAACGTAAAACTGGCAGCCCGTAACACGTAAGCCAATATTCTCCCTACATGAACTAGGGCCCAATTAACAACCTCTGGCCATATCTGTAAGTGGAATATAACATTGACAGCAGTTGCCATTACCACCTCTGCTGTGTGTGCAGGTCAAGTAGCTAATGTCAGTAACGTCCCCATAGATCAAACACATCCAAATTAGAGGGTTCAGGATGACAACGTTATCAATCCCCTGAAATCAATACAAATGTCCCAATCCTGTCAAATGTGATTGTCCATAGTTGCCACAAACATCAGCCATTGTCATAAACATTAGGAGGTACACAGCACTAATGTCATTCCCATGCTGCATATGTCAGGGTCCACCCTGTGCCTGGGTCACAGTGCAACATCCCAAATGTCATACAGCTCAGACAACAGCATTGGGGGGGGGCATATGTAACTGGTTACAGAAATACACCCGCACAGTCAGAGGAGGAAATGGAACACTGCTAGGACAATCAGTGCAATCCAATGTAGCACACATTACCAAACATCAGCAGTACACATTACCAATGCTGACATCCGTATCATGCCATACCAATGCTATGCATAGTATATGCCAGATCTCAACAACATATAGGTGGATGTGAAAGATCAGAGACTGGGGTAGTTCCAGAATGTTAAGTGTGGTGCTAGTGCCATCAGAACACCCACAGCCAGGGAAAAGCCTCACCATGAGAATGGAAGTAGACAGAGGGTTGAGTAGGACAAGAAGGTGGCAATTCACAATTTGGCCTGAACCAACACTTAGAGGATGTGATACTGACAAGTCCACAAACTGACCACAATACATGTGACATAAAGGTGGTGCTGTGACAGGTCCTGGAGCTGTAGATGTTGACGGTCCAGCAAAGGTGCCTGCTAATGTTGGTGCCACCTGGGTGGTAGTGGTGGTGCTGGTGATGGTGGCTGTGGTGGACACGGAAGGGCCCAGTTGGGCAAATGCCCTCCACACTCCGGAGGCTCTTTCATGGCGATAACGCCTTGCCATGTTGCGGAACCCCGACTCCACATCCAGAATGTGGTGGTAACGCATCGCCCTGCGCTGAAACTCCCAAATCTGGATGGGATTCATGTTGGCAGCTGTTAAAACAAATATAAAACCAAACATTACATACTTCATTGTGTGATATGGCTCCAGAAGTAAATCAGACAATACATCTAATGTACTAGAAACAGGCCATATCATCATAAAGATCACTGATTGTCCCTGAGACAGTACATGCCAAGGCAGCCTTCACATGTCCTATCATCAAATAGCACAGCAAAACTCTAAAAGATGGGTAACAACTTGAATGACTTTGGCATCATTGTTCAGCCATTTGTCAGGTAAAAATAATGCTGCAAATCCTCCACCACTGACAAGCCAACGAATTACTATGTTCTTGATGACAATAAAGGGCCCCAAGATCTGCGAGTTGTAAATGGAATTGCCAGGATAGAATGCAGTTGCTAATCATGAGTGGGTATCCTAGGTTTGGACAATTGACTTACAGATTTACATGTCTGTGTACTGAAATTGGATCATCAGTCCTAGGTACACTATTCACAACCCTACACATGTGCCTGAGGGGGGAGGTGGACAAGCAACAAATACTTTCAAACCACAAGGACACCAAGGAAGCTTTGGACAGCTGTACATGGGTTTGGCCAGCCCACCACAGGTAAGGAGGAATTCCAAGTAGGATACACCCAAACCTTGGGCAATCCCATCCACACTTATGTTTGGAAATGCAGACCATTGTCAACATCATTTCCTACCAGTAACCCGTGACTTACAACAAGCAGATAGATGCAAGCACACATCTGGCCATGAGCTGCATGCCATTGTACTCAAGTGCCTTATACTCGTAGCACAACATGTGGAGCTACATGCTGCTAGGAAGTCAAACATACAGTCAAACATGTTCATTAGTGAATAGGGAAGCTGAAGTCTGTGGGTAAGACTTTGGCATCCCTATTCTGGGAGAATCAGGGTCTGACTTAGTGACTAAGGGGGTCATTCCAACCCTGGCGGTCGGTGTTAAACCTGCGGCCAAACCGCAAACAGGCTGGCGGGGTAAAAAATGGAATTCCGACCCTGGCGGAAACCGCCAACAGAGACCGCCACATTACCACACCGCCCGCCACGGCGGCACAAACAAACAGCGCGACGGTCACCGCCAACAGACAGACGGGAGACAATGTACCGCCCACTGTATCACAAGCTACCAATCCGCCACCTTTTCCGGGGCGGTAGCCCCGCCGATAAAAACACGACGGAAACAGCCATTTCGAAGGGAAAACGCCCACCTCCATATACCCCACGAGGAATCAGGACAGCATGGAACCCGAACTCCACATACTCCCAGCGATAGTGTTCCTACTCCTCTACCAGGAGCACGAACGCTAGCGCAGAAGACAACAGTGAGTACAGCACCTACGGCACAGGGGAGGGGGGAGAAGAACATATTACGGGTACACACATACGCAACACACCCACCCTCACCCACTACAACAGACACATCAATGCATAGCAACACATCAGAGTGATACCCCCCCAAACCTCCCGGAAGAATGCAAATACAAAAGGAAATGATTCTAAACATTGGAATATATTATATAACTGGCTTAAAAATATATCTACACATCAAAAAATCCTATATGCATAAATGTACAAGTCCGAGCATTGTAGTATGCATTGTCCGTGGACCACTGGTCCCAAATCACATGGGCAAAGCCCACACAAGATACCTGACTCCAACGGAGAGAACACTGCAGGGGCATCAGATAGCAAAACTACAGGCACCTCAGGGGGAAGGGAAGGGTGGGTACCTCAGCCAGATGAGTGAACGACGCTAGATCCACGAGGGGCCTCCATGGCCACTGTTCAATCCTGGGGAGTGCAAAGCCACAGTCTCACAAGTCCAGACAGTGGGTGGTTTGCCCACTGGACCATCCTGGGGAGTGCAAAACCACAGTCTCACAAGTCTCTGCAGTGGGTGGGTTGCCCACTGGACCATCCTGGGGAGTGCAAAGCCACAGTCTCACAAGTCCAGACAGTGGGTGGTTTGCCCACTGGACCATCCTGGGGAGTGCAAAGCCACAGTCTCACAAGTCTCTGCAGTGGGTGGGTTGCCCACTGGACCATCCTGGGGAGTGCAAAGCCACAGTCTCACAAGTCTCTGCAGTGGGTGGGTTGCCCACTGGACCATCCTGGGGAGTGCAAAGCCACAGTCTCACAAGTCCAGACAGTGGGTGGTTTGCCCACTGGACCATCCTGGGGAGTGCAAAGCCACAGTCTCACAAGTCTCTGCAGTGGGTGGGTTGCCCACTGGACCATCCTGGGGAGTGCAAAGCCACAGTCTCACAAGTCTCTGCAGTGGGTGGGTTGCCCACTGGACCATCCTGGGGAGTGCAAAGCCACAGTCTCACAAGTCTCTGCAGTGGGTGGTTTGCCCACTGGACCATCCTGGGGAGTGCAAAGCCACAGTCTCACAAGTGGATAACAGTCTCCACTGGTTCTGGAGGGGGCTTTGTGCCCAGAGTGCTTCGTGCAGCCCTGCTCAACACAGATGCGGGCCAGCCCCTGCCGCTCATGGGGCAGCGGTGCTTGAGACGGCGGTGCCCAGTTCAGCGGTGCTTGAGATGAAGGGCCCAGTTCAGCGGTGCTTGAGACGGCGGTGCACTGTTCAGCGGTGCTTGAGACGGCGGTGCCCTGTTCAGCGGTGCTTGAGATGAAGGGCCCAGTTCAGCGGTGCTTGAGATGAAGGGCCCAGTTCAGCGGTGCTTGAGACGGCGGTGTCCAGTGCAGCGGATCTGGCCATGGCGTGGAGGTCATTTGCCACCTGTCCTGTGGCTGGCGGAACCTTCCTGCCCATCTGTCCTGTGGCTGCAGTGCCGGGCCTGTTGGTGGGCTCCTGCCTACCTGGCATGGGGCTGGCGGGGCCCTCCTGCCCACCTGGGATTGGGCTGGCGGGGCCCTCCTGGCCAGCTGGGCTGATGGCGGTGTTGTCGGGCGTGCTGCCCTTCCCAGCCTTCCCTGATCGCCTGTGTCCCTTTCCCACCTTGGGCGGTGTGCCAGCTGTCTCCACACTTCCTGCCGGAGCCATGGTAGAGCTTTTAGTCCCTGCTGTTTTCACCCTTTCGCGCTGGCCACTGCCTATCTTTGGATGTTTCTCCGGGGGTGGGCTGCCCATGCCTTGGCTCCGTACTGAACTTGCTGCCCTGGAGGGTGGGGGACTCCACAGTCCATGGCAGACTGTCATGACAGGGCCCGGTTTTGTCTTGGCTGAGGTGCTGACTATAGTCCTATGACATGGACGGGGTGGGGGAGTTGGTGGAAAGAGGTTGAGTTTGGACAGGAAAAGCTTCTTAGGAGCAGTGGGACGGGTAGGTGTAGCGGGTATGGGAGTGGAGGAAGAGGTTGTGGTTGTAGGAGTATGAAGTCTGGTGTCTTTGGGTGCAGGTGCTTGGGCTGGAGGCTGTCGTGAGGTGGATGGCTGTTGGGCGGGTGGCTGCCTGCGTTTGTGTATCTTGGAAGAGGGGGTCACAGACACACTGGGAGAGGACACAGGGGACGTGTAAATGGTAGTGGGGGTGGTGACTGCATGTGTGCGGGGGGTTCTGGTGTGTGTGTTGGTGATGGACGTAGTGGCTGAAGATGTTGTGCATGCAGGTGTGAGTGGAGACGTGACAGGGAGGGAAGAGGGAGACGAGGAGGAGGGTACACAGTGGAGGCAGTGGGTGTTGGTATGTCAGTATGTGGATGTTGCTTGTGTGAATGCCTGTGTGATGTGTGGTGCTTATGTCTGCCTGAGCTTCCCTTGGGTGTTGAGGTGTGTGCAGGCTGGTCTGATGGTGTGTCAGGGATATGCAGAGGTACAGGTGATAGGGTCTGGGTGGAGAAAGTTGGAGAGGGGAGGCTAGAGACAGGGACAATGGCTGCCATCAGTGCTGAGGCCAGAGTGTTGAACGATCGCTGTAGGGCAGCCTGACCAGAATGAATGCCCTCCAGGTATGCATTACTCTGGTGCACCTCTCTTTCTACACCCTGGATGGCATTCAAAATGGTAGACTGCCCAACAGGGAGCGTCCTCAGGAGGTCAATGACCTCCTCACTGAGGGCAGCAGGGGTGACTGAGGCAGGGCCTGAGGTGTCTGGGGCGAAGGAGATGCCCACCTTACTGGGAGAGCGGGCACGGAGCAAACGCTGAGGGGCTGCTGGGAGGGCGGTGCTGGTGCGGTGGGTGGCGGCTGTACCTGTTGTTGCGGGGGGCACAGATGTTGCCGCCACCACAAGGGAGCTCCCTTCAGAGGACGAGTCCGTGTCGCTGATATCTGCCCAAGTCCCCGCTGTGGAGCTCCCCTCGCCCTCCATCCCACTGGTGAGTTCAGAGTCCGTTGCATGGCCCTCCATGGCCATGTGGGATGCAGCTCCCTCGTGCTCCGATGCCACTTCTCCGCCTGATGATGCTAATGCACACATGAACAGGAAGACCACAAAAAAGGGGGGGGGAGAAAATAAAGACATGTTGAGTGCATGCATTGGCGACACCGTTGGTGGACAGGACAGACACAGAAGCCCCCTGCACTACGCCGCGCACTTGGGGTCGACTACTCAATCCGTGGAACATGGCCTGCAAGCCTATGGACGACATCTGCACACATAGATGACACAGGGCCTTGATTAGCTGTACTTGGCACCCTACAGAGGCGGGGGTGGGGGCACAGGGCCATGCCTTACGGAGGGGCCTAGCCTACAGAAATCGCCCTGGCCTAGGGATACCCACAGCCCTCCTCCCCCACCCAGACACCTCCACTCCGCGCAAAGTCAAAAGAATGAGAGTGTACTCACCCCCTTGTGTCTGCTGTGATGTCCTCACACGCCCATCCAAATCGGGGTAGGCCACCGCCAGAATCCGGGACATCAGGGGGGTCAAAGTCCGACTGGCACCCCTCCCACGTTGGGAGGCCATCCCCAGCTGAGCCTCTGCCGTCTTCCTGCTCCAGCATCGGATGTCCTCCCATCTCTTCCGCCAGTGGGTGCCCCGTCTCTGGTGGACCCCCAGGGTCCAGACGTCCTTGGCGATGGCACGCCAAATATCGATCTTCTGGTGGGCGCTGACCTATGTGAAATGTACAGGGGGGAAAAATAGTCATCACCATCTGCATGCTCAATGTGAGTAGCCCCCCATCCCTACCCTTGCCATGTGGCACATGCTCTCACCGTCGTTTGATGCATGCCTCAATCGCTCCCCTCCCCACCTTCATTCATCCACCCCACTCAACACAGGCATTGCCCACAAAGCATGGTCCCAGTGTACTTACCTGTTGGTCTGGAGGACCGTAGAGTAGCGCATACTGGGGGAGGACCCCATCCACAAGTTTCTCCAATTCCTGAGCAGTGAAGGCAGGGGCCCTTTCCCCAGTCGCATGAGCCATTGTCTCTTCCAGACCGAGGTCACAGCAGCACTTGCAGTGTAGGTCCTCTCCTGTCAAAGATCAGGTATCGAGTGATTAAGCTGATAGAAAATGGCGGTCACGCCCGCTGCGGTGCGTACCGCGACCGCCGGCGCACATCTTCATTGGCTTCTGAGACCCATAGGGTTCAATGTTAACCAATGGTGCTTAGCGCCGCGGTGTGCCACGCCAGCGCATTTACCTCACATCCATTGTCGCACTTCACAGGTCAGGCAGCCGCCATTTCAGGGGCCCACATGGCTTTCATTCTACTGCGTCACACATACCTAGGCCTTGCATCAACACTCATACAAGCCATTCAATGCATTGGGAATCGTGTTATGTGCAAGCTGTGGTTACGTACCTGTGGGTTGATTGACTCTGTGCT
Organism: Pleurodeles waltl; assembly: GCF_031143425.1. NCBI lineage: Eukaryota > Metazoa > Chordata > Amphibia > Caudata > Salamandridae > Pleurodeles > Pleurodeles waltl. Next base: position 468,144,270 of record NC_090449.1, on the reverse strand, counting down.
CGCTGTTGTCCTTCATAGGCACCGTCCGCTGGGACATGCGAGGAGATGGAGGAATCTTCCCGTGTACAGACCGCTGGTGGACCTGTCGACAATGGAGGAAAGACATGTCATATGGACATACAGGCTTGACCGAGGCACTATCCATGAACTGTGTGCCCAGCTGGAGCCAGACCTGATGTCACCAATCCGCCAATCCACAGGGATCCCCCCTCTAGTGCAGGTGCTGTCAGTGCTCCATTTCTTTGCAAGTGGGTCATTTCAAACAACAGTGGCCATATCATCAGGGATGTCTCAGCCTATGTTTTCCAAGGTGTTGTCCAGAGTGTTGTCTGCCCTGCTGAAACACATGCGCAGCTACATCATTTTCCCTGAGGTGGGGGATTTGCCTACAGTGAAAGGTGACTTCTATGCCCTTGGACATATCCCCAACATCATAGGTGCCATTGATGGGACACATGTGGCTTTGGTACCCCCCAGCAGGAGTGAACAGGTGTACAGAAACAGGAAGAGTTATCATTCCATGAATGTACAGATGGTGTGTTTGGCAGACCAGTACATCTCCCATGTGAATGCCAAGTTCCCTGGCTCAGTGCATGACGCGTACATCATGAGGAATAGCAGCATCCCTTACGTGATGGGTCAACTCCAGAGGCACCGTATGTGGCTACCCAACCTGTCATGGCTACTGACCCCAGTGAGGAATCCCAGTACAAGGGCAGAGGAACGCTACAATGAGGCCCATGGGTGAACTAGGAGGGTGATCGAGCGGACCTTCCGCCTCCTGAAGGCCAGGTTCCGGTGCCTCCATATGACAGGTGGTTCTCTCTACTACTCACCAAAGAAGGTGTGCCAGATCATCGTGGCCTGCTGTATGCTTCACAACCTGGCTTTGCGACGCCAGGTGCCTTTTCTGCAGGAGGATGGTCCAGATGGTGGTATTGTAGCAGCTGTGGAGCCTGTGGAGAGTGAAGACGAGGAAGCCGAAGAGGACGACATAGACAGCAGGAACACAGTAATACAGCAGTATTTTCAGTGACACACAGGTAAGAATCCACACCGGCATATTACGTATACTTAACCACTACTGCGTCTCTACTGTCTGTCCTTTTCCCCCAGTGTATGGTAACTGAGTTGTGACTTTCCCTTCCGATTTCAGAGATGTGGGCCCCACTGCGTGACATCTGCTTTGTTTCCCCATGGACTACAGCTGTGTGACAGTGGTATGTTGGCATCACAATGTAAATATGCATTTTGGCACAGTAATCTCTAATACATTTGTACTAAATCACAGCCAGACTCCAGAATGTTTTGTGCAATAACTGTGTTTATTTCTGTGCTCTATATTGGTGGGTGGTTGCAAATCGGTGAGGGGTGATGGTGGAGGATTGTCCATGGCAGAGTCCAGACTAGTATTATCACAGGTGCATTGTCCAAATGGCTGTGGGAAGTGGAGCAGGGGCAGTTTAAGGATGGACAGGGTGACAATGTGGGTCAGTGGGATGACAATCAGGGAGGTATCCTTTGCTGGCTGGGGTCTTGGCATCTTACTCTGTCTTCTTCCTGGATCTCAGGGCCCGCTTGCGGGGTGGTTCTCCTTCTGCAAGGGATGGGGTGCTGGTGGCCTGTTGGTCCTGTGGCGGGGCCTCCTGTCCCCTAGCGCCTGCAGAGGTGGTAGGCAGTTCTTGGTCCATGCTAGTGTCAGGGGCCCTTTGTGGTGCCACAGTGTCCTGCAATGTGGTGACTACCTGATTCAGAGCCCCTACAATGGTGCCCAGGGCGGAACTGATGGTTCGTAGTTCCTCCCTGAACCCCAAATACTGTTCCTCCTGCAGGAGCTGGATCTCCTGAAACCTTGCCAGGACCGTCGCCATTGTCTCCTGGGAATGATGGTAGGCTCCCATGATGGAGGAGAGGGCCTCGTGGAGAGTGGGTTCCCTGTGCCTGTCCTCCCTCTGTCGCACAGCAGCTCTCCCAGTTTCCCTGGGCCTCTGTCCCCTGGACCGTGTGCCCACTACCACTGCCCCCAGGTCCCTGTTGTTGTTGGGGTGGTGGGTTAACCTGGGTGCCCTGTAGTGGTGGACACACCGCTGATTGACGTGTCCTGGGAACAGAGGGATGGGCCCGCTGGGTGGGTGCTGTGCTGGTGTTCCCAGAGGGGGGAAGGTCTGCTGTGGCCGTCTGAGGGGAACCGACTGGCCCGAGGTCCCCGATGGGCCGGGCTGGTCATCTAGATCCAGGTCGACAGAGGTGCTGTCATCACTGTGGGCCTCTTCTTGGGGTGGAGTGCACATTTGTGGACCCTCCTGCGCGGTGACGTGGCGTTCGGGTCCTGCCGGGGTATAAATGGATGGTTATTGCATCTGTGTGTGCGATAGCGTGCAATGGGTGGGTGCCCGTGTACCCCAGTGCTGGCATTCCTGTGTGGGGGCTTTTGTGACGGTGGTTTGGGGGGGTGATGGGGATGTGCAGTGGGCATGCTTTGGTGATGGGTGTCCATGCTTTGTGGTCGCATGCAGGGCTTGGGGTTGGGATGGGTGGGTTGTGATGGTGAGACATTTGCAAGGAGTAGGTGTGATGGGGGTGAGGGTGAGGGTGGGGGTATGAGTTGGCATGCTGGTGGGGTGGAGGGGATGAAGTTGTGAAGATGAGACTTACCAGAGTCCATTCCTCCAGATACTCCTGCGAGGCCCTCAGGATGCAGGATCGCCAAGACCTGCTCCTCCCATGTTGTAAATTCTGGGGGAGGAGGTGGGGGTCCGCCGCCAGTCCGCTGCACCGCGATGTTGTGACAGATACCATTGAACGCACCTTCCCCCGTAGGTCATACCACCGCTTCCTGATGTCGTCCCTATTTCTTGGGTGCTGTCCCACTGCATTTACCCTGTCGACTATTCTGCTCCATAGCTCCATCTTCCTGGCAATGGTGGTGTGCTGCACCTGTGTCCCGAAGAGCTGTGGCTCTACCCGTACAATTTCCTCCACCATGACCCTGAGTTCATCCTCAGAAAACCTGGGGTGTCTTTGCTGTGCCATGGGGTGGTGTGGGTGATGTGTGGGGTGGATTGTGTGGTGCTAAGTGTGGTGATGTGTATTGGTGTGTTGTGTGAAGTGCGTGGTAATATTGCTGGGTGAAAGTAAAATGCGCGTCTGGGTGCTCGGATCTCTATTTCTCTGTGCGTGGTCCCGATTCAGGAGGAGTGGGGGTTTGAGGGTGATGTGGGTGGGTGTTTTATATTGTCTTGGGTATGTGGGAGTGGTGTTTGTATGTGTATCAGGTGTGTGTATTTTGATTTGTCCAATGTGGTTGTATTTTGTAAGTGTGTGTGTATTTTGAGCGCTGTGGTGTGTACCGCCAATAGAATACCGTGGTTGAAAGACCGCCGCGTGGATTCGTGTGTCATGATAGTGTGGGCGTATTTCTGTTGGCGTGACGGTGGAGGTTTGGTCATCGCCAGTTTCTCGCTGGCCTTTGGTGTGGTGGACTTTTGTGGATGTCTGTATTTTGGCGGTTTGCCTGTTGTCGGTCAGAATGACCGTGGCGGTTTGCCGCGGCGCTATGTTGGCGGTCTTCTGACAGCAGTAAGCTGATTTTACCGCCAAGGTTGTAATGACCAGCTAAATCACTAATATGGTCCTCTGCTACATTTTCTGAATTTAAGTTTTATCCACATAACTCATCCCTATTCACATGGCCATGCATACAGGACTGACCTACAATCCCAAATTAGGACAATACGCTAATGATTGGCCAACTCAAAGATGGGGAAAAAATGATACTCCACTCAAGGAACATATCCGATCATTGACCAGCGCATTACACCTTGCTATGTGTCCAACACACAGGAGTCAATCACACATCATCAGCAAACACAGCACAGAAATATCAACACTTACTGGAGATGTCTGGGTCCGCAAATCGAGCAACCTCTCCGATAGTGTAGGGTGCAGGTCCACCTGTAAGGCATGGAAGGGAGAAATGTGCTCAATGTCTGTTCACTGTACAACACTTCCAAATACAAATACTATGTTTAATATTAACTCAGAAAGTCAAGCCTCTCAAACATGATGGTACTGCATCCTACATACCACTGCAAACATGTACAGACCCGGGGATTCCAGTGTGTGATACACACATATCTGCACAAATGCAGTGGCCCTAACTATCATGTGGTGGCAAACATGCTCCTTCATTAGTTAGCAGACTAATTCATGGAGTGTATTCCTCTCATCATGTGTATCCATGAGAGACATGCCAAGCCACTTTCCGGGAGGACTGCAATACCAGTCACCCAGCCATTGTGACTAAGACCAATTTAAAATACACAGGTACAATGTACAGAGGGCCAGGGACAGTTGTTAGCCCTCAATTTGTATCATTTTCTTCATTTGATGTGCCACAACTATGGTAAGTTGCACCAACCATAGAGATATGAACCCGTGTGCATACCTTTTGGCATCCATCCCTAATTTAAATGTGGCACTACAAACTCCAGATATCAGTCTAAGATGTTACCTGAGGTCAGCTATAACTTGTTACGTATGTGTCAGAATCCAGTTCAGATATGTATCACAAAACATTGAGGAACACAATATATTTCCTGTAACAATCTGGATTTAAAACATGTGTTTCCTGATACACTCACAGACGATGCATGAAACATATGTTTGAGCCACATTAGCAGCATCAGTTGGCGTGAAGGCAGCACTAATTTACAGGCTCCTGTTGTGTTCTGAAAGTTAGTCTAGCTGTCGCGTCAACAAATGACGGTAATGTGTAGGAATTATTGTATATCTCACAGGCAACTGTGGCCCATATTTATGCATTTTTTGCACTGCATTTGTGCTGCTTTTTTACAAAAAAGCGGTGCTAATTTACAAAATACAATTGTATTTTGTAAGTTTGCACCGCTCTTGCTTCAAAAAATGACGCAAATGCGGTGCTAATAAAGTAGAAATATGGGCCTGTATGTTTAACTTGAATTCCACATGTTCAAAAACATTGCCTGCAGCATATGAACAAATCAGCTACTGTCACTACAGAGCATTTAAATGTGCATATTACTCTAATTTGTACTCACCAACAGGGCCACCAATCACAATCCCCAGGTGGTCCAGCAGGTCTTGCTCCCGGGCAACCAGGTCAGCCCAACGGTGTTTCAGCTGGTGGTCATTGCGCGGTGTGTTGTAGATTCGCTGTAGATGGTACAACACAGAGCATTTAAATGTGCATATTACTCTAATTTGTACTCACCAACAGGGCCACCAATCACAATCCCCAGGTGGTCCAGCAGGTCTTGCTTCCGGGCAACCAGGTCAGCCCAACGGTGTTTCAGCTGGTGGTCATTGCGCGGTGTGTTGTAGATTCGCTGTAGATGGTACAACACCTTTGCCCACCGGTGCCTCCTTGCCTCTGTGTGATAGCCCTGTATCACACAACCACCTGCTTCAATCATTAACGGCAGGAAGTGGCACACCAGCCATATAAAGCCACCCAGCTCCTCCTCTCCCATTCTGCCAAGATGAGGCCTTCTCAACATGCTTGCACCAAAAAAAGGGAATAAAGGGGTACAGAGGAGAATAGAGGGAAAGTAGGACAGGGAAATGCAAAATAACTAACAGAACACAGCCCAACTATCCCCAAACTAACACTACCCACAACAGACCTCCAAGATGGCTGCCAAGAAGGAAGTACCTCGCGGATCTCCTGAGGGACGGGATCACAGTTTGTGAAAATCCCGGTCTTTTTCCCTCTGCTGCCCTTTCCGTCAGTCGCCACGCCGACTCTGCTGAGGATCAGCCTCTTCCCTGGACCCTGCCTACGTCGAGGTTGACTGCTTCTCTAGTCTCGCAGGCAGGCTACTTTCTTTGCCTGCTTGAGACCGCTACTGACCCAGGTCTCCATTCTTGGAGATCAGCCGTGTCCCTGGTCTCGCCGGCAGGCTGCCATTCTCTGCCTGTTTGAGACCAACACAAGCTCAGATCTCCACTTTGCCAGAGCCACGACTCCGGCTCCAGCCCAGGACGGGATGCCTACCCGCTGTTGAGACTGCCTGCTCCTCCGACTCCCGGAGCCGGGCAGATTACTGACGACTAGACTTCGCCCGGTGCCTCGTCTCGGGCTCCAGCCACCGCGCCAGTCCACCTCAGGGCGGCCCCTCTGACTCACGGTGCCGGATTCAGGCGGACCCCAGGAGTCGGGTCCCCTGCCTGACCCGCGCTGCAGGTTTCCGGTCCACCGCGCCGGTCCTCTACAGGGCCCCACTTCTTTCTCCTGGATTTGGAGCCCGCCTCCTTTCAGCTGGCTCCTGGCTGGGGGATTTTGCCCTGATCTCACCTAGCTCTTGTCGGCTGACCCACACGCAGCGGCCAGCCATTTATTTCGGACTCACAGTGCTGACTCCACAAGCCGAGAGCCCGGTGTCCTCCGAGCTGGAGGTTTAATTCTCCCTATCGGAGCCCTCGCTTGCCGAACGCCGGAATCCTAGCCCTCCTTGACGCCTTACCAAGGACCGAAGTGAGTTCTATCCTCGTTTTCTACCGGGATAATCGTGCTGACTCTGCCCTGTTTCCCAGTTTGGACCTTCTTTTGACCTTCCTTTGACCATCTCTGCTTTCTGGGGAAAGCAGTTCACGGTGAACCACATCCAGGTAAACCTTTACTGGAATAACCTCTGCCCTTTTCTTGTCTGAGACCTGTTGATTTTCTTTTCCCAATACTCATGGCTGATGCATTGTAACCCTGTTGTCCCCCTCCCCCCCACCCCTGGGGCCATCTTCCTCCCCTGAACTAACGTCGGTGGGGCCAGTGTAGCTCTTGCGAGATGCAAGCCGTCCACCATTCATTCATCTTTAACTAGTGGTTACCCTCTCACACAAGATCGTTCCGTGTGCGCATCACACTCAACACTGGCACTTTAATCTGGATCTCCCTAGTTCCTACACCCAAAGCAATCTGTAGGACTACTTAACCCCTTTTCGACCATCTTTACCTAGGTAGGATGAACATTCTACTGAAGAACCCCCCACTCCCCGTCTAGTGCTCCAACCCGGTCCCCCTACCTTGCCCCAACCTCTACCTTCCACCCCCTCAAGTCTTTAACCCCATTACGAGCACTGGCCTTTCACTAGAACATGATGTCGATCCCACAGGACCAACTATCTCACCCATCTCCTCCTTCCTTAAACCCCACGGGCCTAACTCCTTCTCCATATCCCCCCCTAACCACCTCTCCTCGACTGCGCTGAAAAACTTTAAGCGCAAACTTATCAGGCAACACCCGGAGCTACTTAATGCTGACACCTATTACAATGCCCAAAAAAGGCCCGAAAAGGACAGATCTTATCTTCTTCACTAAACGCCCTGCTAGATGGAACACCCTCCACACTAGCCACCTCCTCCCCTCCAAAACTACCAACATCCCATACGGCTGCAAACTCTCAATCTCCAGCTCTCCCTCGTTCCAGGGAAACGTCATCATCTCCATCTTCAGAAATGGAACCATCATGATTCAAGCTAATGACACTAACCTCTGTGCTTTTGAATCCATATTCCCTTCTTTAAAGTCAGACCTCCCACACCCTCAATCCCCCCTTAGCCCCTCGGCACTCCACTCTAAACTCACAGCCCCCCCAACACCATCCCCTGCTCCCCCTCCGCTCCCAAAGTCTCCAGCCACATCCTGATTGACCCACCCATCCCCATCAACCCCTCTCCCCCTGACCAAGCCCCATACTCCCCTAACCCTAAAACCCTCAATCACAACATCTGTTCAGGATCCCCATCCCACACCTCCACTATCCTCTCACACAATACCTTTTCACCGCCCCCGAACCTCTCCAAGACTCCCTCAACACTGTCTCTCCTCCCAACCACCATCTCCCTCATCCCACCAACAGGCTAGACTCCATGAACCGAAATAGATACTCATATTCAGCCCTCCTCCCCTACTACCTCTAATCCACTCCCTGATACCAATCCCAATCACTCCACTACTGCCTCCTATATCATACTACCCAGGGATCTTAAAACCGATCAGAAACAGTTGCTTCAGACCCCAGCAAAGGAACCTCATCTCCCACTCGCCCACCTCCAAACCCACCTCCTCCTCAAAAATCAATGAACGGTTCTCCAATCTTGAATCCCAACTCAAACTCATTATACAGGGCATCAACATGATAGCGAGAAGCCTCAACCCGCTGATGCACCCCTCACTGACCCAGACACACACGCCTTCGCCAGACATGAACTCCCCACAGAGTCTCTTCTGCCCCTCCAGACCCTTCCACCTAAACACCTCGAGACCAAGAAGAACAATCTTTCCTTTATCCCACAATGAAGCTATTCAACTCGCTCATTCTTACAACCCGCTCCTACCCATCCCGAATCACCCGTCCAACATACAGGTCATCACTGGCCTAGGGAGACATCACATACAGCCTTCCTGACCCAGACCCCCTGCTCACCTCGTCAATATCCCCTCAATCTCTTCCAGGCCAGACCCCAAGATCTATCTGCATACTAACTGCATGCTCATAAACTGCAGATCAGCAGTCAAACATGCTACGGATCTTGCTGATGCCATCCTCAATCATAACATTGACATTGCCTTCGTCACAGAAACCTTGCTGACAGAACTCTCGCAACTGATCATGGACATCCTCGTCCCTCCCGGCTACTCAATTTCCAGCAAAGAGAGAAAAGACCGCCCGGGGGGAGGCATTGCCATCATCCACAAAAATATCATAGAAATAGAGTTAAAAGACTCATTCATCTACAACTCCTGTGCACACCTTAATGCCTCCATAAAGAATAGTGACAATTCCAAGGGCACCTTCCACTTTCTCTACCACCCCCCAGGTAACACTCAACCTTTTGCTGACCACCTAGCTGACCTAATAACTCATTGCTCCCTCTCCTGCCCCAACTTTATCATCTTGGGCGATCTCAACCTCCGCTGGAATGACTAGAACAATGCGCTCATCCAAACCCTAAATGACCTTCTTCACAGCAACAATCTTTCCCAACATTGCAACGGCCAAACCCACATCAAAGGTGCGACACTAGATGCAATAAAAGTGCATAAAGACTCACTCACGATTGATGATATCCTTCCTGTCGACTGGTCAGATCATCACATCATCCTTTTCCATCTCAACTATACCCCCCAACTCACTACCCATTACCAAAAGACACTTAATTGGAAAAGGAACATTAGCCAAATCCCTTTATCTACTCTGGAAGAAAAAAACACCTCCCTTCTACCTCCCCCTTCGTCCAACCTCTCAACGACAGAGTTAACCACCCACTACAACTTGACTATAACTACCATACTTGATCAGTTAGCCCCACTAAAACTTAAAAGGTTGAGAAACACACCATCCAGAGCCTGGTTCAACAATGATCTCAATTTAGAAAGAAGACAACTGAGAGCAGCCGAAAGATTCTGGAGATCCGACCCTTCCTCCACCCACCTGGAGCAACTCAGAAGAGTACGGAGAAGCTACAAAAAACACATATACAATGAAAAAACTCCTTCTTCCGCTATGCTCTAGACAGAGCCAAAACCCGCCCTAAGGAGCTCTTCAACATCATCAAACAACAAACTACTAAATCTACTCTCAACCCCTTACCTGCAACCACAGACACTTGTGTCAATTTTGCCAATTTCTTCAATGATAAAATCACAGAGATTGAGCTTTCCCTAGTACTGGATACCCCTCCTAGCAAAGAGCACCCCCTCCCTCCACTAACAATTTTATCCCTGTTCCATCCCTCTCCGACAACCCGCCTCTCAAAACTGAAACCTATCTCCTCAACCAGATGCAGCTGTCGACCCCTGCCAGCTGGGGATCCTTCCAACCCCTACTGGTATCGGACATCTCCAAACTTATGTCCACCTCCAAAACATCCTCCTACCTAGCCGACCCTCTCCCTTCTTCCCTGGCAAAAAAACTCCACCAGTCCCTCTCCCCGACATGGACTAAGATCATCAACAGCTCCCTTCAAACCGGCGTGATTCCTGACTGCCTAAAACTAGGCCAAATCACGCCGATTCTAAAGAAACCAGGAGCCAACCCCAACAACCTCCATAACTACAGACCAGTCTCTAACCTTCCCTTCCTTGCCAAAACTCTGGAGGAATGTTTTCTCCAACAACTAACCCATCACATTGATAACAACAACCTCCTCAACCCTCTACAATCAGGCTTCCGTAAAGGTTGTAGTACAGAATCAGCCACCCTCAACATAGTAGATGACCTTCACAACTCCCTTGACTCCGACCGACCCTGCCTTCTGATTCTCCTTGACCTAACAGCGGCCTTTGACACTGTCGACCACAAACTCCTTCTGGACTCTCTCTAGAAGAGACTCGGCATTGAAGGTACAGTCCTCCGCTGGTTTTCCTCCTTCTTACAAAACCGAGCGCAACAAGTAAAACTTCTCAACTCGACCTCACCCACCTCATTAATTACCAGAGGAGTCCCCCAAGGATCAGTCCTCTCTCCCACTCTCTTTAACATCTACATAGACCCTCTTACCACAATTCTTGCTCAAGCCAGTATCCCCTTCCATCTCTATGCTGATGACACACAACTTTGGGGGTCATTACAACCCTCTCGGACGGTGTTAAAGTGGCGGTAAGACCGCCAACAGGCCGGCGGTAAAAAATTGGAATTATGACCGTGGCGGAAACCGCCAACAAAGACAGCCACTTTAACACTCCGACCGCCACGGCGGTACAAACAAACAGCGCAGCGGTCACCGCCAACAGACAGGCGGAAGACAATGTACCGCCCACAGTATCACAACCTACCTATCCGCCACCTTTTCCAGGGCGGATTCACTGTGGATAAAAACACGGCAGAAACAGCCATTTGAAAGGGAAAACGCTCACCTCTACACACTCCACGAGGAACGACGACACCATGGAGCCTGAACTCCATATCCTTTCTGCACTAGTCTTCCTGCTACTGTACGACGATCATCAACGCCGGCGCCGAAGACAACAGTGAGTACTGCACCTACGACATAGGGGAGGGGGAGGCAAAAGACAGGGACAAACACACACGCAACACCCCCACCCCCACCCCGACCCTCACCCACTACAACACACACACCAATGCATATCCAAACATTACAGTAGCAACCCCCAACCCCCCCGGAAGAATTCAAAGACAAAAGGAAATGAGTGGAACCATTGTAATATATCAAAATACAGTAACCAAATATATACATATATATATATATATATATATATATATATATATATATATATATATATATATATATATACACATTAAACAAAATATACACCACGATTAGTAGTGCAGGTAATGCACCATTCATTGTTCGTGGACCACTGGGCCCAAAATGCATGGGCGAGGCCCCCATTAGATACCTGATCAAAACGGAGAGAACACTGCTGGGGCATCAGATACAAATACAACAGGCACCTCAGTGGGAAGGGAAGGGGGGGCACCTCAGCCGGAGGAGTGCACCACGCCAGATCCACGAGGGGGCTCCATGCCCATTGATGTATCCTGGGGAGTGCAAAGCCACATTCTCTCAAGTCTCTACAGTGGGTGGTTTGCCCACTGTTCAATCCTGGGGAGTGCAAAGCCACAGTCTCTCAAGTCTCTACAGTGGGTGGTTTGCCCACTGTTCAATCCTGGGGAGTGCAAATCCACAGTCTCTCAAGTCTCTACAGTGGGTGGTTTGCCCACTGTTCAATCCTGGGGAGTGCAAAGCCACAGTCTCTCAATTGGATGCCTTTCTCCACTGGTTCTGGAGGGGGACTGGTGCCCAGAGTGCTTCATCCTGTGCAGGACAGAGGTAGTGGATGCCTTTCTCCACTGGTTCTGGAGGGGGACTGGTGCCCAGAGTGCTTCATCCTGCCAAGGACAGAGGTAGTGGATGCATGTCTCCACTGATTCTGGAGGGGGACTGGTGCCCAGAGTGCTTCATCCTGCCAAGGACAGAGGTAGTGGATGCCTTCCTCCACTGGTTCTGGAGGGGGACTGGTGCCCAGAGTGCATCACTTTCCCCGTGACGGTCCCAGTTGCGTCCCTGCCCCTGCCGCTCATGGGCTAGCGGTGCTTGAGTTGGCGGTCCTTGCCCTGTTCAGCGGTGCTTGCCCTGTTCAGCAGTGCTTGCCATGGCGGTCTTTGCCCTGTTCAGCGGTCCTTGCCCTGTTCAGCGGTGCTTGCCATGGCGGTCCTTCATTGCCCAGCTCGGCTGGGGCTGGCGGTCCTTCATTGGGCAGCTGGGCTGTGGCTGCCGGGGCCCTCCTGGGCAGCTGGGCTGTGGCTGGTGGTGGCCTCCTGGCCAGTGACGATTGGGCTGCCATCCTGGGCACTGACTCTGGCAGTGGCCTCCTGGCCACTGACGATCGGGCTGCTCTCGTGGGCACTGACTCTGGCGGTGGCCTCCTGGCCACTGACGATCGGGCTGCCCTCCTGGGCACTGACTCTGGCGGTGGCCTCCTGGCCAGTGACGATCGGGCTGCCCTCCTGGGCACTGACTCTGGCGGTGGCCTCCTGGCCAGTGACAATTGGGCTGGCGGTGACCTCCTGGGCAGCGGGGATGATGGCGGTCTTCTCCGCCCTGCTGCTCCTCCCAGACTTTGGCGATTTCTTCTGCCCCTTCCCCACCTTGGGAGGAGTCACGGCTGAGTGGACACTCCCCCCGGGACCCTTGTGAGCAGCTTTGCTGGCTGGAGTCTTCCCCCACTCCCTCCGGGCACTGTCCAACTTCTGGTGCTTCACGGGGGGGGACTGGCTGTGCTGTGGCTCCGTGTCACACTGGCTGCCCTGGTGCCCGGTGCACTCCACATACCTCTAACAACAGGCACCACTGGTCCCGGAGATTTTTTGGCTGAGGTGCTAGTACGGGACCTATGAATTGGAGGGGGGGTGGGAAAGAGGTCAAGCTTGGTCAGGAAAAGTTTCTTAGGAACACTGGGACGGGTAGCTGGAGGGGGTCTGGGAGTGGAGGAAGAGGAGGTGGTTGTAGGAGGTATAGCTTTTGTGGCTTTGGGTGCAGGTGCATGCGCTGGAGGCTGTCGTGAGGTGGATGTATGTTGGGTGGGTGTGTGCCTGCGTTTGTGTACTTTGGGAGGGGGCATCACAGACACACTGGGAGAGGACACAGGGAACGTGTAAATGGTAGTGGGGTTGGTGAGTGTACGTGAGCGGCGTGTGGTGGTGGGTGTGCTGGTGCGGGACCTAGTGGCTGTAGTGGTAGTGCATGCAGGTGAGAGTGTAGACGAGACTGGGAGGGAGGAGGGAGATAACGAGGAGGGGGACACAGTGGAGGCAGTGGATGTTGGTGTGTCTGTATGTGTGTGATACTTGCGTGAGTGCCTGTGGGATGTGTGGTGCTTATGTTTGCCTGAGCTTCCCTTGTGTGGTGAGGTGTGTGCATGCTGGTCTGATGGTGTGCTTGGGATAGGCTGGGGTACAGGGGATTGGGTCTGGGTGGAGGAAGTTGGAGGGGGGAGGCTAGAGACAGGGACAATGGCTGCCATCAGTGCTGAGGCCAGAGTTTGCAGGGTTCGATGAAGGGCAGCCTGACCAGAATGAATGCCCTCCAGGAATGCATTTGTGTGTTGCAATTCCCTTTCTACACCCTGGATGGCATTCAAAATGGTAGACTGCCCAACAGTGAGGGACCTGAGGAGGTCAATGACCTCCTCACTGAGGGCAGCAGAGGTGACAGGGGCAGGGGCTGAGGTGCCTGGGGCGAAGGTGATGCTCACCCTCCTGGGTGAGCGGGCACGGGCGAAGGCTGGGGGGCTGCTGGGAGGGCGGTGCTGGTGGGGGGGGTGGCGGCTGTACCTGTAGAAGTGGGGGCACAGATTTTTCCGCCACCACAAGGGAGCTCCCATCGGAGGACGAGTCTGTGTCGCTGGTTGCAGATCCTGTGACCGCCGTGAAGCACCCCTCGCCCTCTGTCCCACTGGTGTATTCTGAGTCCGTGGTGTGGCCCTCCATGGCCATGTGGGATGCAGCTCCCTCGTGCTCCGGTGCCACTGTACCTCCGCCTGATGATGCTGATGCACACAAGAACAGGGAGACCACAAAAAGGGGGGGGATGACAGAAGAAAGACAGGTTGAGTGCATGGCTTACCGCTACAGTTGGCGGACAATACAGACACAGCAGCCCCCTGCACTACGCTGCGCTGTTGGGCTCTACAGATGCAGTTCCTGGGATATGGCCTACATGGCTATGGTCAACATCTGCACACATAGATGACACAGGGGCATGTATACCTGTACTTGGCACTTTACAGAGGTGGGGTGGAGTGCCACATGGCCTGCATTACGGAGGGGCCTAGCCTACGGAACTCGCCCTGGCCTAGGGGAACCCACAGCCCTCCTCCCCCACCCAGACACCGTCACTGCGCGCAAAGTCACAGAATGATGTTGTACTCACCCCCTTGTGTCTGCTGTGATGCCCTCAAGCGCCCATCTAACTCGGGGTAGGCCACCGCCAGGATCCGGAACATCAGGGGGGTCATGGTGCGACGGGCACCCCTCCCACGTTGGGAGGCCATCCCCAGCTGAGCCTCCGCCGTCTTCTTGCTCCAGCGGCGAATGTCCTCCCATCTTTTCCAGCAGTGGGTGCCCCGTCTGTGGTGGACCCCCAGGGTCCGGACGTCCTTGGCGATGGCACGCCAAATATCCTTCTGGTGGGCGCTGACCTAAATGAAATGTACAAGGGAAGAAGAGAAGTCATTAGCAACTGCACCGTCGAAGTGAGTGGCCCACATCCCTACCCTTCCCATGTGGCACATGCATTCACAGTCCATCATGCACGCAGAACTGTGGCCCCTTCCTTCTTACAACCAGCCCTCTCGACTCAGGCATAGCCCATACAACGTGCTCCCTGTGTACTTACCTGTTGGTCTGGAGGACCGTAGAGTAGCGTGCACTGGGGGAGGACCCCGTCCACGAGCTTCTCCAACTCCTGTGCAGTGAAGGCAGGGGCCCTTTCCCCAGACGCACGAGCCATTGTCTCTTCCAGACCGAGGTCACAGCAGCACTTGCAGTGTAGGTCCTCTCCTGTCGAAGATCAGGTATCGAGTGATTGAACAGATAGAAAATGGCGGTGACGTCCGCGGCGGTGACGTCTGTGGCGGTGCGTACCATCACCGCCGGCGCACTTCCTCATTGGCTCCTGGGACCCATAGGGTCCAATGTTAACCAATGCAGCATAGCGCCGCGGTCTTCGACCGCCTACCGCGACGGTGTACAATGCCAGCGCAGTTACCTCACATCCCATTGTCCCAGTTTAGAGGTCAGGCAGCCGCCATTTCAGGGGCCCACATGGCTTCATTTTCAACTGCGTCACACATACCTAGGCCTAGACTCAACACACATACAGGCAACTTTTTGGATTATGCTTCGTGTTCTGTGTAGACTGTGGGTACATACCTCTGAGTTGTTTGACTCTGTGGTCGATGTTGTCCTTCCTAGACACCGTCCGCTAGGACATGTTAGGAGATGGCGGAATCCTCCGGTATACCAACCACTGGTGGACCTGTTGACAATGGAGGAGCGACATTTAATCATCACCTACAGGTTTGACCGTGCCACAATCCAGGAACTGTGAACCCAGTTGGAGCCTGACCTGATGTCAGCAATCCGCCATCCCACAGGAATCCCCCCTCAAGTGCAGGTGCTATCAGTGCTCCATTTCCTTGCAAGTGGGTCATTTCAAACAACAATGCCCATGGCATCAGGGATGTCCCAGCCTATGTTTTCAAACGTGTTGTCCAGAGTGTTGTCTGCCCTGCTGAAACACATGCGGAGCTACATCGTTTTCCCTCAGGTGGAGGATTTGACTACAGTGAAAGGTGACTTCTATGCCCTTGGACATATCCCTAGCATCATAGGTGCCATTGATGGGACCCATGTAGCTCTGGTCCCCCCCCACAGGAGTGAACAGGTGTACAGGAACCAGAAGAGTTATCATTCGATGAATGTACAGATGGTATGTTTGGCAGACCAGTACATCTCCCAGGTAAATGCTATGTTCCCTGGCTCAGTGCATGGCGCCTACATCCTGCAGAATAGCAGCATCCCTTATGTGATGGGTCAACTCCAGAGGCACCGGGTGTGGCTATTAGGGGACTCTGGTTACCCCAACCTGTCATGGCTACTGACCCCAGTGAGGAATCCCAGGACCAGGGCAGAGGAACGCTACAATGAGGCCCATGGGCGGACTAGGAGGGTGATCGAACGCACCTTCGGCCTCCTGAAGGCCAGGTTCAGGTGCCTCCATATGACAGGGGGTTCCCTATTCTACTCACCAAGGAAGGTGTGCCAGATCATCGTGGCCTGCTGTATGCTTCACAATTTGGCTTTGCAACGCCAGGTGCCTTTTCTGCAGGAGGATGGTCCAGATGACGGTGTTGTGGCAGCTGTGGAGCCTGTGGACAGTGATGAGGAGGAAGCAGAGGAAGAAGACATTGACAACAGGGACTCAGTTATCCAGCAATATTTCCAGTGACCCACAGGTGAGAATACATTCCTGCCTACTACAGGTACTTTCACACTTCTACCTCTATCCTGTCTGTCGATTTCAACCACTACATGGTAACTGAGTTGCACATTTCCATTACGGTTTCACATGTGTGGTTTCCAACATGTGTCATCTGCTTAGATTCCTCATGGACTTGAGCTGTGTGACATAGATATGTTGACATTATATTTGAGAACGCATTTTGTCACTGTCATTGCTATAATACATTTTCTAAATCACAGACTGACTCCAAGTTGTTTTGTGCTTCAAGGGTGTTTATTTAAGTGCTAAATATTGGAGGCAGGGTTGTAAAATTGTGAGGGGTGATGGTGGAGGACTGTCCATGGCAGAGTCCAGTCTATGAGTCTCATAGGTACATTGCCCATATGGGCATAGGAAGTGGAGCTTGGGCAGTTCCAATATGGACAGGGTTACAAAGTGGGACAGTAGGATGACAATCAGGGTGGTCTTATTTCTTGGCGGGGGTCTTGCCATCGTGCTCTGTCTTGTTCCTGGTTCTCAGGGACCGCTTGCGGGGTGGTTCTCCGTCTGCAGGGGGTGGGGTGCTGGTGTGGTGGTCCTGTGGTGGTGCCTCCTGTCCACTAGCGCCGGCGGAGGTGGTGGGCATTTCATCGTCCTGGCTAGTGTCAGAGGCCCCTTGGAGTGCCACAATGTCCCTCCTGGTGTTCAGTATCTCCTTCAGCACCCCTACGATGGTGCCCAGGGCGGTGCTGATGGTTCTGAGTTCCTCCCTGAAGCCCATATACTGTTCCTCCTGCAGGCGCTGGGTCTCCTGAAACTTGGCCAGGACCGTCGCCATCGTCTCCTGGGAGTGGTGGCATGCTCCCATGATGGAGGAGAGGGCCTGGTGGAGAGTGGGTTCACTAGGCCTGTCCGCCCCCGTCGCACGGCAGCCCTCCCAGTTCCCCTGTGTTCCTGTGCCTCCGTCCCCTGGACCGTATGCCCACTACCACTGCCCCCAGGTCCCTGTTGTTGTTGGGGTGGTGGGTTATCCTGGGTTCCCTGTAGTGGTGGACACACAGCTGATTGACGTGTCCTGGGGATGGAGGTATGGGCCCGCTGGGTGGGTGCTGTGCTGGTGTTACCAGAGGGTGGAAGGTCTGTGGTGGGCTGTGCCTGTGTGAGGGGAACTGACTGTCCCGAGGCCCATGATGGTCCGGGCTGGTCATCTAGGTCCAGTTGGACAGAGCTGCTGTCATCACTGTGGGCCTCTTCTGTGGGTGGGGTGGAGATGTCTGGACCCTCCTGTATGGTGACGTTGGGTAGTGGTCCTGCAGGGGTGGAAAGGCATGATTATTGCATCTGTGTGTTTCATGGTGTGCAATGGATGGGTGACTGTGTACCCCAGTGCTGGCATTCCTGTGTGTGGGCTTGTGTGATGATGGTTGAGGGGGGTGTTATGGGTATGTGCAGTGGGCATGCTTTAGTGATGGGTATCCATGCTTTGTTTTTGCATGCAGGGCTTGGTGTTGGGATGGGTGGTTTGTGATATTGGTACATTTGTTAGCATGCAGGTAGGGTGGGGGATATGATAGTTAAGATTTGACTTACCAGAGTCCATTCCTCCACCGACTCCTGCGAGGCCCTCTGGATGCATTATTGTCAAGACCTGCTCCTCCCATGTTGTTAGTTGTGGGGGAGGAGGTGGGGGTCCACCGCCAGTCCGCAGCACCGCTACGACCCCATCACCCTCCACGCCCTCAACCCGGGGCGCTCCAACACCTGCTTCCAAGCCAACCCGAAACGTACCCACGGACCCTTCGTATGTCACACCTGCAAACTCACCTTCCACCACGAAACCACCACGCCCGCCAGCCCACACGCCAACAACCACCTCAAATGCATCCTGATCAACGCACGCTCCTTCCACAAGCACGCCGTTGACTTTGGGACCTCCTGGACTCCACCGCACCGGACGTCGCCTTCATCACTGAGACCTGGATGAACGCCTCCTCGGCCCCCGACATCGCCATAGCCATCCCCAACGGCTACAAGATTTCCAGGAGAGACCGCACCAACCAAGTAGGGGGAGGAATCGCCATCGTCTTCAAGGACTCCATCAACGTCAGCACCTCCACCGAAGACACCCCCCTCGCCGCCGAACACCTGCACTTCCAGATCCAAACCGACCCCAGGACCACCCTCAGAGGAACTCTCATCTACAGAACCCCTGGACCACGCGCCCTCTTCAGCGACTCTATCACTGACTTCATCTCCCGCACGCCCTTGCCTCGCCGGACTACATCCTCCTCGGTGACCTCAACTTCCACCTGGAGCAGAACAACGACCCCAACACCACCGCCCTGCTCGACAACCTCGGTCTCAAGCAACTGGTGATCACCCCCACCCACATCACCGGATCCCATCTTCTCCGCCAGCAACCACGTATCCTTCAGCCACTCCTCCACTATACACTGGACCGACCACAAATGTGTCCACTTCACCTTCCGACGCGAGACTCGCCACCTCCGCACTCTACCCATCCCACGCCGACATTGGAACAAAACCCCTGCGGAACAGCTTCTCTCCACTCTCAGCGACAACCAACCCACCTTCTCCACCGACCCCAACGACGCAGCCCTCAGCCTCACGCATTGGATCACCAACTGCGCAGACAACCTCGCTCCCCTCAGACGCCTCCCAAAGTCAGACCAACACCAAAAAACCTCTCTGGTTCACTGAGCCCCTCAAGGAATAAAAAAAAAACTGCTGCACCCTCGAGAAAGCCTGGCGCAAGGACCACTCCGCAGATAACTTGACTGCCCTCAAGAACGCTACCCGCGATCACCACCAACTGATCCGCGCCACCAAAAGAAATTTCTTCACAGACAGACTGGACAAAAACACTCACAACAGCAAAGAACTCTTCAACATCGTCAAAGAGCTCTCCAACCCCAACGCCATCACGCCCTCACAAGACCTCTGCAACTCCCTCGCCACCTTCTTCCATCGTAAGATCACCAACCTACACGACAGCTTCGGACACCAGACCCAGCCAACCACCACAGAACTTACAATCCCAGCCATCACCCTCAACGCCTGGACTCACATCAACATGGAAAAGACCAAAGCCACCATGAACTCCATCCACTCTGGTGCCCCATCGGACCCCTGCCCACACTTTATCTTCAACAAAGCCGACGACATCATCGCCCCGCATCTCCAGACCATCATCAACAGCTCGTTTTCTTCTGCCACCTTCCCCGAGAGCTGGAAACACGCTGAAGTCAACGCCCTACTGAAGAAACCTACGGCGGACCCCAGGGACCTGAAGAGCTTCCGCCCCATCTCGCTCCTCCCCTTCCCTTCCAAAGTCATAGAGAAGACCGTCAACAAGCAACTTACAAACTTCCTTGAAGACAACAACCTTCTCGACCCCTCGCAGTCCGGATTCCGAGCCAACCACAGCACAGAAACCGCCCTCATCTCAGTCACTGACGACATCAGAACTTTGATGGACAACGGAGAAACAGTCGCCCTCATCCTCCTCGACCTCTCGGCTGCCTTCGACACCGTCTGCCACCGAACCCTAATATCCCGCCTCCGCTCCACCGGGATCCAAGGACTGGCCCTGGACTGGATCATCTCAATCCTCTCCAACCGCTCCCAAAGAGTCTACCTCCCACCCTTCCGCTCAGACCCCACCAAGATCATCTGCGGCGTCCCACAAGGCTCCTCGCTCAGCCCGACTCTCTTCAATGTCTACATGAGCCCCCTCGCCGACATCGTACGCAAACACAGCATCATCATCACCTCCTACGCCGACGACACTCAGCTGATACTTTCCCTCACCAAGAACCCCACCAGCGCCAAGACCAACCTGCAAGATGGAATGAAAGACGTCGCAGATTGGATGAAACTCAGCCGTCTGAAACTGAACTCAGACAAAACGGAAGTCCTCATCTTCGGAAACACCCCGCTTGCCTGGGACGACTCCTGGTGGCCCACGGCCCTTGGTACCGCACCAACCCCCTCAGACCACGCACGCAACCTCGGTTTCATCCTGGACCCACCATGACCAAACAAGTCAACGCCGTATCATCCTCCTGCTTCCTCACCCTCCGCATGCTCCGAAAGATCTTCCGTTGGATCCCCGCCGACACCAGAAAGACCGTGACCCACGCCCTCGTCACGAGCCGCCTGGACTACGGCAACACCCTATACGCAGGAACCACTGCTAAACTACAGAAACGTCTGCAACGAATTCAAAACGCCTCCGCCCGCCTCATGCTCGACATACCCCGCAACAGCCACATCTCCGCCCACCTGAGACACCTGCACTGGCTTCCTGTCAACAAAAGGATCACCTTCCGACTCCTCACCCACGCACACAAAGCCCTCCACAACAAGGGACCCGAATACCTCAACCGTCGCCTCAGTTCCTACACACCCACCCGTCAACTTCGCTCCGCCAACCTCGCTCTCGCCGCCGTCCCTCACATCCGCCGCACCAGGTGGGAAATCCTTCTCCTACCTGGTGGCCAAAACATGGAATTCCCTCCCCACCAACCTCAGGACCACCCAGGACCACTCCGCATTCCGGAGGCAACTCAAGACCTGGCTCTTCGAGCAGCAGTAACCCCTTCCCCCTAGCGCCTTGAGACCCGCACGGGTGAGTAGCGTGCTTTATAAATGTTTATGATTTGATTTGTTGTGTCTGGAGACCACGGAACGCACCTTCCCCCGTAGGTCGTTCCACCTCTTCCTGATGTCGTCCCTATTTCTTGAGTGCTGTCCCACTGCGTTGAGCCTGTCGACTATTCTTCTCCATAGCTCCATCTTCCTAGCAATGGAGGTGTGCTGCACTTGTGAGGCAAATAGCTGTGGCTCTACCCGTACGATTTCCTCCACCATGACCCTGAGCTCCTCCGACGAGAACCTGGGGTGTCTTTACCGTGCCATGGGGTGGTGTAGGTGATGTGTGGGTTGGTGTATGTTGTGATAAGTGTGGTGATATGTAGTGGTGTGTGGTGTTTTGTGCGTGGAAGTAGTGTGGGTGATGGTGTTGAGTGCCTGTGGCTGCTAGTTTGTGGATGGTGGTGTCTCTCTCTGGCCTTCTTTCAGATATTTTTGTCATAGGGGTTTGTGGATGATGTGGGTGTGTGTTTTATATAGTATTGAGTGTGTGGGAGTGGTGTGTGTATGTGTATCAGGTGTATGTCTTTCGAATTGTCCAATGTGGTGGTGTTTTGGAGATGTGTGTGTATTTTGAGCGTGGCGGTGTGTACCGCCAATGGAATACCGCGGTTGAAAGACCGCCGCCTGGATTCGTGGGTAGTGATAGCATGGGCGTATTTCTGTATTTCTGTTGGTGTGACGTGGAGGTTTTGTTTTCGCCAGTTTATCACTGACCTTTGGTGTGGCGGACTTGTGTGGGTGTCTGAATTTTGTCGGATTTCGGGATGTGGGTCATAATAGCTGTGGCGGATTTCCGTGGCCACGGCGGTGTGTTGGCGGTCTTCTGCACGGCGGTAAGCGGCTTTTACCGCCAATGTTGTAATGACCCCCTTTATATTGAAATATCCTCTTTAGTAGATATCCACCGTCTGAACAACACCCTCAAAGAATCCCACTGTTGGCTTTCTCATAACTATCTAAAACTAAATCAAGATAAGACGGAAATACTCCTCTTTTCTAAATCAAACCAGCTCCCTCAGTTGCAAGAATGGCTAAAATCCATTGACCCTCTCAAATGTACTCTCACCCCGTCTAGCACGGTCAAATCTCTGGGAATCTCTCTGGACTCCAACTTGACTATGCAGGATCACAGTAAGAAGAACGCTAACAATGCTTTCCTCAGCCTTAAACTTCTGCACAAAATCAAATACTTCAGTACCCAGGATTACCTCAAACAGGCCACTCAAGCACTGGTACTCTCAAGACTAGACTATGGGATCTCCATCCTTACTGGCATGGCCAAATCCCAACTTGCCCTTATGAGGTCCACTCTTCATGCAGCTGCCAGACTGGTGACGGGAAATAAAAAATATGACCACATCTCCCCGGCTCTGAAGAGTCTTAAATGGCTCCTGATTGAGGCCCATTGCTCGTTCCGCACTTCTTACCTAACACACAAAGCCCTTCACACTGCGAGACCAGAATACCTCGCCAAAAAAGTCTTGAAAGCTGGTCAAACTAGATCTCTAAGAAGCACAAACTCCTACCTCCTACTCCTGCCAAAATCTAACAAGCAAAAAACTTGGTCATGCTCCTTCTCAAACAACGTGCTGAGAATATGGAACTCCATACCCATCCACATCAGATCTAACCCGTCCCACCAGATCTTCGAGAAGTTACTTAAAGGATACCTCCTAAACCAACCTCCACACCAAAAAGAATCTCTCACCCCCCACCCCACCACTGCCAGATCGCTATCCTTTTGTTCATGAGAACCCTTCTGTATAACCGGTCTGTAATGTGATTCTTATGTTTTTCATGTGTTTATTATCTATACTGTTGTAAAGCGCTCTGATACCCTCTCGGTCTTGCCAGCGCTATAGAAAACTCTCAAATAATAATAATAAATAACAGACTCCCAAACTACAAAGACAAATGTTGACACCAGAAATGACCACAAAAACACTAACACAGAATACCACAGACACTTTTAAAACAAAAAGACAATTTAAAGAACACACTGGAGACAAATTCACAAAATGCACAGAGAGACAAGTCAAAACACAGCAACACAGTCAGGAAATATCACAGACTGCAAAGTGAAAGTGAAAGTACACCCACTGTACCAATTCTGTAAACAGGATATCCTATTACATCACTTCCTGCCTCAAATGCGGTGCGATTTTATTGTTATGCGTCAAAATATTATGACGCGCACAGTCTGTGCATAATTTATTTTGACGTACATGCTTAGAAATAACCCTGCATCCTTATTTTGAAATATGTTTCATACTTAACCAATTTCAGGGAGTACAGTGTGGGAGTTATCGCTCAGGGCCAATGGATGTTTTATGGCAATGTGTGTCATATTTCCATGCATATGCGTCATTTTTTGATGCATGTGTGTCTTTTTTTACGTGTATGCGTCAACATTTCTGTCTTTAACTGGGTTTGGGTAATTTCTCATGACTAATAATAGTACATGACATGTAATAGTACACGACAGTTGTGACAATACAGAGATAGGCTGATTGCACCAACACTGTGCATTCCGGTGTATGGGCACATGTGACTGATCATACTACTGCGGACCATGACCCTCTACTTGTTGTACCGAATTTGCACTCTTCACTGACGCAATAGATGGCCAAACGTGTGGAATACAATTAGGTATTACCCATTTTGGGCATGTTTTGCGTCAAGAGAGGATAGCAAGGCGACGCAACTCAATGCAGTAACTCAATGCCTATGGGTCAATGTGTGTGATTTGGCTCTTACTATTGTTGTCACACTGTGTGAACATCCCAAGACACATTTTTGCAAATCTGCATGTATGCATGTGGAGTCAATGTGTCCAACCCTCAGATGCTATTCAGTGTGAAAATGAGAGAGAACAGGTGTTTGTCATACACGTAGCAACAACTGCTGTGTGCACTTCCTAGGTTTTTTGGAAGATAAGCACCACCAATGACAAAGCATGCACAGGATAGATAGCAGATGGTTGATCATGGCAATGTTCCAAAACTAACCCATCACATGTCCTGGAATGTTGGATACTACTTCCTAGGCACTTGTTTGTTTACTCACCATGAGTCAGGCATGGGATAATGTTATGTGGGTACTGTGTTTGTGACACTGAGTCCCAATTACAGTCCACAAATGTCATGTCACGCCACAGTTGGAGTCATATAAATGAGCCATGTCTCTCCTGTGGCAGTGGAGGAACAGCAGACCAAGCAGCACGTGTTCACATATTTCCAGTGGTAAAATGCACAAAGGTGTCCGGTTCAAGTGTGTGGGCCAATGTTTAGCCTCTATCATTATTGGGGTCCATGTTGTCACAGTTACGTGCAGGTCTAGTCAGGAGTCTGTGGAGCCATTTCCTGCATCTACCAAGTATCCTTCACAGATCAATTGAAGGAAAGCCAATGAGGAATTGAGAACAAACATGGAGATAGTCCAGCTATGGCACTGCAGACATGTTATGAGACTGACAACAGGGCAACTTTGGTGTGCTGACAAAGTAATGTATCAGGATTGTTAAACCAGCAGGTGTCCTCACATATTTGTACACAGGTTGGCCTCTAAAATTCCCACTGCATCCGGGAACATCAGTGCCCCTGTGCTGATTAATCTCACAGCTCTTCACCACGCAAGCCCCATCAATATGTGGGGGCCAATGTGATTCAGCATGTGGACTGTCAGGGTCCTGCCTTGTGTTGACATTTCATGCACATTACCTGACGTTGTTTGTTGGGCTGGAGGAACCATACCATGCATACAGCCATGGTACACTGTCACTATTTGTCACTCATGCATACATGAAACCCAGACGAGGGATAGGCCATGATTCGGCTATTTGGAGAAACTTTCCACCTCATGATACGATAGGTAAACTGATTATGCTATACAATGTATTTGAGTATGCATTGTAGACCCACCTGACACACTACCCCAGGAGGAAAGTGAGGGCTGGAAAAGCAACTATGATACAAATGTAGCCACAGGGAACCTTTATGGTAACGCAAAGACAGGAACCAGTCAGGCTAACAGGATGCAGGGTCAATCAGGATCCAAAATTTAACAAGGCAAATACACAGTGAGCAGACCGAGACTGGTCAAAGATGGAACAACACTTTGGAAAATGAAAACTGTGTTTCTCCTGTGTGTTTGAACGTAACACAATAACCCAAGGGCTGTGTTACACAGCTGATTTATAAGGCAATGCATAAGAGTGTTATAGATAAAATGGCAGCTTCTATGCTGTTACAGGCAGCTGCAAGGGCAGTGCATGTTCAAATGGCTGGTCTCCATGGAGGGGCTCACAGGTGTGTGCAGCTTCAGTCTCTCACAAGTCCTGTAGGTGAGAATCAAGTTCAAAGGGCCAACAGTACCTTTCACATGGGAAGCAATGTACAGGTGATTACAGGTCCTACAGACTACAAGGCAGTGCATTATTTAACCAGACATCCATGCAGACAGAAGTACAATGACTATGGCATACCAAACTAAAGAGGGAAGCACACTGGATGCACATTGTGAGTCTGGGTGTGTGTAGAGGAGAGATTATCTGGGTACACATATTCCCATTCCAGGGACCTCTGAAGAAGGGTGGAGTGAGACAGGGAACATGGGTGTGGCAGGACTTAGGAAATGGGCTGCCATGTGCAGGGGATGTCTTGTGAGCAATGCTAGTCATACCTGGGACACTTGTGCTATCCATTTGCTGCTTATATGGAAATCTTGTCACACATAGTCCTTGCAAAGGGTCTGGTCATAACTTCTTGTCACCAGTGCAATAGCACATCCATTGCCTCATGTATGAGCCATTTTTTTCCCTTATTGACTGATGGTGACTTAGTTGTGTGCCATATGCTGCGATGAACCATGTTGCCAACATGTGTGAGATAGCTGTGGTCCTCTGCTATTGCCCTTCAAATGTGAAATGTACAGGATATATGTCATTTATAGTGTGTGTGAATTTGGCTGTACATTCATACGCATCAAATTTGCTGTGGATTTTTCTGTGTCCTAATCTGTATTTCTGCAATGCTCCATTAGGCTACACTCTGATTCTGAGAGTTAGGGATAATGTTATGCAAAAATGATTATCCAGACTATGATATAGTGATTACAATAGGTGTTTATTGACATATGGTAAGACAGTGGTGATGGATGAGTAGAGATAAAAGAAACTTTGTACAATATGACGCAATCCTGCAGCTGTGTTTGGGTGGTCCCCCTCATGTTGATGGACAGCATCCTCCTCTTCCTCCTCTTCAAGCATTTGTGGATCGGGTTCATAGGGGAATGTTCCTTCTTACATATATGTTGTGCAGGATGGCACAGGTCAAAATTATTTTGCACACCATTTCAGGTGAGTATAGGAGGCTGCCTCCGGTGATGTCGAGGCACCTGAATCTTGACTTCAGGATGCCAAAGGTCCTCTCGACTATGGTGCGTGCCCTCCTATGTGCCTCGTTATAGGCATGGTCTGCTGCAGTGCTTAGGTTTGCAAATGGGGTCATGATCTATGGCTGGATCCCATACCCCTGATCAGCTGAAAGAGAAAATGAGTGAGAACATGTTGATGTAGCTTGCACCATAATTATCACTTGGCATGGCAGTTGTTCTCTTGTGTTGTTTGTGACTCATCAGTGTTTGTGTTATTGTGTGGAATCCTAGGCTTGTAGGATGTACCATCAGCATTGGGTTGTTTCCTTATCTGAACGGGTGTTTGGCTGATTGACCGGATGTCTGCAGTATTTTGGTGGAGTTGCAGTACAGTGTGTATTCCCTTGCGTTATGCCATGTGAAAGAGGTGTCCCTGTGTCTTAATTGGAGGTGAGATGATACTTCCATACGCCGAATCAGTTCCACAGTGGTGGTAACACGGTTGCATCTATATACCCTGGACATCCCATCCAATTTCACAAATGCAATAGAATTATTTAAACATCAGTGAGACCCTTAGATTTGGCTAGGTGACAATGTACAACACATCTCCGTACGTTGTCAGCACTGACGTGTTGACAATTAACTATGCACTAATTTCACATGTGTGACAAGTTCACTGCAGACCTATTTCTCTGCCCTTGCCAAGTCGACTCAGGTTGTAACATGTACCTATACTACTGAACATGTTCTAGTTCAGATGGCTAACTTGGTTGTGAGGTTGTCATTTTGAGTGTCAGAAGGTCCGTATGCCTGTACTTCTGTTGTGTGTGTGTAAATTTGTTGCAATGCGTATGTGTAGGAATGTGCACTTTCAATATTGTCCCATCAATATGTGTTCTTTGCACAGTCCACTTGCTTATTGGTAGTGGGCAATGTGAGAGCAGGAATGATGTGAGATATTGGTACAGCCTCAATAATTGCATGTTACCTTCATTGTAGTCATCATCATGCTATGTGTGTCATGGTGTTTGACCTGCAGCGAAACCCATTACACACCCCTTACACAGTACGTATTGGTTGGAATGGTGTTTGATTGAGTGTTATTGATGTGATATTGAAAGATTAATCTTCCAAATTGTACTGCCAGTTGAGGCCATGTCATTGTGTTGTTTTAAATTGTCCCCTTGTGTCTGTGGAGTGGCATCTGTTGTTCTTTCGTACTGTCATTTCTCCATAGGTGTGTATCCCATTGGGTGAGGATATCAAACATGACTAGCTGTGTCACAACCTCATTGTCTTCCTGGCCACGTGTCGATGCCGTGGTGTATGTGTTGTGTGTCCTAGAGGGTTGCTCTGCTGTGTGTATATAACTGGGTTTCTGTACTTACCAACAAGTAGGCCATTTCCATATTGTCCATCCTGGAAGTGTTGATTGATGGTGCAATGACGGAAGATGAATGAATCATGTACACTCCCAGGATACTTTGCCACAATGATGGTGATCAATCCCTGGTGATCGACAGTGGCCTGCACATTGATGGATTGTGTTTGCTTTCTGTTGCAGTATAGATGTTCGGTTGCAGCAGGTGGCACAAGGCGTACATGTGTTCAGTCAATGGTACCAAGCATGTGTAGGAAGCCATTAATTTGGTAAAACCCCTGTTTTGTCTCCTGCTGCTTCATCTGTGTGTTGGGGAAGCTAATGTGGTGGGGTGTGAGGGAGATTATAGCATCCAGTACCTTGGGAGGGAAGGCAGAGAATGAGGGCTGTGAGATCCTGGCAACCAGGGCACCAGTGGTTTGAAAGGAGCCACTTGCCAACATGTGGAGTACAGTTAGCAGCTTGGTTTCTGGTGGAATGATGTGGGGTGTCTGCAAGCTGGGTGCCAACTGTGGCTTAATGCTGCGCAGCAGCTGCTGAATGGCTTGCCAGTTGAGCCTGTACCTCTGAATAATGTCTTGTTGCCAGAGTCCCAGAAGAGTTGTCCTGGTGCGGAATATCCTCTCCTGCCTTCTGCGTTGCCTTTGGGGTCCCTGCTGGTGTTGTGGAAGCTGCTGTTGTTGGTCCTGAGCTCTGCGTCTGCGTGCTTGCTGAATGAAAAGCACCTCCATGCCTTCCTTTTGGAGCTCTGCTGTTGCTTCTGTGTGTTTTCATTAAGTACAGGTGTGTTTGCCCCATTTTAACGCCTGCCCTGACCCAGGCGTTATTTTTTTACGCAAATCGGGTTGTGCGTCATTTTCTGACTCCGCCTCCCGGCCGTGCAGGATTTTTATGCGCCTACCTTGCATGTCATTAACACAAGGCGGTTTCCTGCATCCAGAAAAGGATGCACACAGCGGAATTTTGGCGTTCTCGGGCGTCAAAGGCTTAAATATGGTGCACGGTTTGTGCCGAATGTGTGTCAAATTATTTGACGTACATTTCGCGCAGAGTATAAATATGCCCCCAAGGGTGTCCAAGATACCCCACCCCAAGACCCTGAAAAGTAGGAGTAAAGTGCTACTACTTCCCCAGAAACACACTAAACTCGTGATAGAGGATTCTGCAATGACCACAACAGACTGCAAAGCACTGAAGATGGATTCCTGGACCTGAGGACCTGCAAAGGAAGGGGACCAAGTCCAGGAGTCGTGAAAGTGTCCGGGGGGGCAGGAGCCCACTAAACCCCAGAAGAAGGTGCAAAATGGCTGCCTCTGGATTGAAGAAGCTGAAGATTCTGCAACAACGAAAGGAGCTAGGAACTTCTCCTCTGTGCAGAAGATGTCCCATGGAATGCTGGAGGATGCAGCATTGTTTCCTTGGAGAAAGACCGCAAACAAGCCTTGCTAGCTGCAAAGGTCGCGGTGAAGAAAAAGGGTGCTGCCCGGGCCCAGTAAGGAGTAGGATCTCGCCACTTGGGAGAGGAGACAGAGGGGGCCCTCAGCAACACAGCGAGCCCATGCACAAGAAGGCAGCACCCGCAGAAGTCCTTGAACATGGGTTCAAGACGACTGAGCACGACAGTCATCTCAACACTACGAAAGAGGGTCCCACGAAGCCGGTGGTCAACTCAACGAGTTGAGCAATGCAGGACGAGTGCTGGGGACCTGGGCTAGGCTATGTAGGAAGAATTCCTTGAAAAAGGGCACAGAAGCCCTAGCAGCTGCAGTTCACGCGGTGCACAGGATTACTGTCTGGAGAGGGAAGGCAAGGACTTACCTCCTCCAAATTTGGACTGTTGGACCACTGGACAGTCTGGGTCACTTGGGTTCACCACCTGTGTTCTAGGGGCCACACTCGTCAGGATGAGAGGGTTCCCAGAGTACCGGTGAGGCTGAAGTTTGGTGCCTGCTGGAGCAGGGGGAAGATTCCGTCAACCCACTGGAGATTTGTTCGTGGCTTCCAGTGCAGGGTGAAGGCAGACAGCCCTCAGAGCATGCACCACCAGGAAACAGTCGAGAAAGCTGGCAGGATTAGGCGCTACAATGTCGCTGGTAGTCTTCTTGCTACTTTGTTGCAGTTTTGCAGGCATCCTGGAGCAGTCAGCGGTCGATCCTTGGCAAAAGTCGAAGAGAGGTGTGCAGAGGAACTCTGGTGAATTCTTGCAAGTCATTATCTGAGGAAAAGCCCACTGGAGAGTCCCTAAATAGCCTTCAGAGGAGGATTGGCCACCTAGTCAGGAAGCACCTATCAGGAGGGGTCTCTGATGTCACCTGCTGGCACTGGCCACTCAGAGGCCTCCAGTGTGCCCTCACACCTCTGGATTCAAGATGGCAGAGGTCTGAGACACACTGGAGGAGCTCTGGGCACCATCCTTGGGGTGGTGATGGACAGGGGAATGGTCACTCACCTTTCCTTTGTCCAGTTTTGCGCCAGAGCAGGGACTGGGGGTTACCTGAACTGGTGTAGACTGGCTTATGCAAGGAGGGCACCATCTGTGCCCTTCAAAGCATTTCCAGAGGCTGGGGGAGGCTACTCCTCCCCAGCCCTTAACACCTATTTCCAAAGGGAGGAAATTCTTTGTTCTGCCTTCCTGGGACTGGGCTGCCCAGACCCCAGGAGGGCAGAACCCTGTCTGTGGGGTGGCAGCAGCGGTAGCTGCAAAGAAAACCCTAGAGAGCTGTTTGGCAGTACCCGGGGTCCATAGTGGAGCCCCGGGGATGCACAGGATTGGCACCCCAATACCAGATTTGGCATGGGGGGACAATTCCATGATCTTAGACATGTTACATGGCCATATTCGGAGTTACCATTGTGAAGCTACATATAGGTATTGACCTATATGTAGTACACACGTGTAATGGTGTCCCCGCACTCACAAAGTTCAGGGAAATTTCCCTGAACTATGTGGGGGCATCTTTGCTAGTGCAAGGGTGCCCTCACACTTAGTAACTTTGCACCTAACCTTCACTAAGTGAGGGTTAGACATATAGGTGACTTATAACTTACTTAAGGGCAATAAAATGGCTGTGAAATAACGTGTGTGTTATTTCACTCAGGCTGCACTGGCAGTCCTGTGTAAGATTTGTTTGAGCTCCCTATGATTGGCAAAAGAAATGCTGCAGCACATAGGGATCTCCTGGAACCCCAATACCCGGGGAACCTAGGTACCATATACTAGGGAATTATAAGGGTGTTCCAGTGTGCCAATTAGAATTGGTGAAAATGGTCACTAGCCTATAGTGACAATTTTAAAGGCAGAGAAAGCATAAGCCCTGAGGTTCTGATTAGCAGAGCCTCAGTGACACAGTTAGTCACTACAGAGGTGCACACATTCAGGCCACAAACTATGAGCACTGGGGTCCTGGCTGGCAGGATCCCAGTGAGAAAGGCAAAAACAAACTTACATACATGTAAAAATGGGGGTATCATGCCAGGCAAGATGGTACTTTCCTACAGATGCCAGCCCTTGGATGACATTCACTATGGTTAACTGCCCTACAGAGATGGATCTCAGTAGGTCAATAGCCTCCTCACTGAGGGCAGCAGGGCTGATTGGGGCAGGGCCTGAGGTGCCTGGGGTGAAGGAGATGCACACCCTCCTGGGTGAGCGGGCACTGGCAACTGGGTGAGGGCTACACGGAGGGTGGTGCTGGTATGGGGGATTGCGGAAAATCCTGTAGCTGGGGTGGTCCCAAAGGGGTCAGCCACCACCAGGGAGCTCCCATCAGGGGAGGAACCAGAGTCTGTTGTATCAGCTCCTGTCCACCCTCCCCCTGTGGTGCTCCCCTCGTCCTCCGTCCCATTGGTGCCGGTGGACTCTGGCTCCTGGGTTCGGTGAGCTGCAGCTCCCTCACTCGCCGGTGCCCCTGCTCCTTCGCCAGATGATGCTAATGCACACATGGACAGGATGACAAAAGGAGAGGGGGAGGGAAAGAAAGGGAGCACAGCGTCAATCACAGCACCAATAGCACAGATGGCATACACATCACTATCACTCACTGGGACTAAGAATGGGCAGTATGGACCACACTGGCATACCATTGGCTAGGTACTACAGCAGGTAGGACCCAAACAGTGCCATCTGCACACCTACTGGGTCCAACTAAGCCCTGTCTGTCTTGGAAAGCCAGCTACCTAGCTATCAAAAATATGCATTACACCCAAAATACCTAAGCTGGAAGACGCAGCAATGTCTAAACTGGCATATTGGGGCATCCACTGACTAGAACCCTGTATGCAATTCCCATGGCAGGCAAAAAATGATGGTTGTCACACACACTACGCACCCCATTGTGGCTGCTGTGATGCCCTCAAGCGTCCATCCAGCTCTGGGTAGGCCACCATCAGTATGCGGGCCATTAGGGGGGTCAGGTTTCGACAGGCACACCTCCCTCATTGGGAGGCTGTCCCCAGCTAGGCTTCCGCTGTCTTCCGGGCCCAGCATCTCCTCCCACCTTTCCTGCAGTGGGTGCTCCGCCGGCTATGGACCCTCAGGGTCCGCACGTCCTTGGTGATGGCACGCCACAACCCCTTCTTCAGATGGGTGCTGACCTGCAGAGAAAATACAGACAGAGGGACCCCATGAACCAGACAACCTAGTCTGTCACACATATGGCCTACATACTGCATTTTCCCCTCAAGAAGAACACACATCGCGTACCTCTGCATTAACACTGCCACCAGCCATACCCCCCACCAAATGACACACTGCCAGCACACACACACATATCTCATGCAGCCATGTTGCATGTAATGTACCCATGATGTAGTCACCTGTTGGTCTGGAGGCCCATACAACTGCCCATACAGGGGTAGGACCCCATCCACGAGCCTCTCCAACTCCTCTGACATGAAGGCTGGGGCCCTTTCCCCTGCAGCACAGACCATTGCAGGTACCAGACACAGGTCACAGCAGCACATGCAGTGGAGATGTAGTCCAGTGTAAAGTCAGGAATCAAGTCAAGTAGTCTGAGGAAAAAGGCTGTCACATCCGCGGCGGTGAACACCATCACCACCGGAGATGATTAGCATTGGTTCCTGCACTCCATAGAGGCACATGTTAGCCTATGAGGAATTGCACAGCAGTGAAGACCGCCTCCCGCCATGACTCCCAACCCCAGCTGAGTGAGGTCCCTTCCACCTGTCCCTGCATACAGGACAGGCGGTTGCGTTTTCTACTCCTAGTACACATGTATTGATTTAAAAGTGTGTCATTGGTGTCGATTGTACACACCTAGACAATTCCAGTGTCCAACATACAAACATGCTCCGTGTACTCTGATGTTGTGTGTCCATAGGTCCTGTTGTCACTCCCTTCTTACTTTTGTCTCACTTAGGTGCCAACCACTGCAGAGGAATAGGGTGAAGACGAGGGAAGCACCCGTTGTAGGAGGTTGGCCTGGTTTGTAGGGGGTACCCTAGGTACTTACGCCTTATACTAGGTCCATTTATCCCTTATTAGTGAAATGTAGGCAGTGTTCTAGCAGCTTAGGCTGTCTGGAGGTAGCTGTAGCAGAGCAGCTTAGGCTGAACTAGGCGACATACAAAGCTCCTGCAATACCACTATAGTTACACAGTACTTATACACAATAAAAGACAATACTCAGTGTTAGCAAAAATAAAGGTACTTTATTTTGGTGACACAAGGCCAAAAATATCTTAGAGGCAATACTCCTTCTGGAGGTAAGTATTATACACAATATATACACTAGAGACTAAAATCGGGTCAGTAAATAGTCATTGAATAGTGCAAACAGCAGAAAATACAATAGAATGCAATAGGCTTAGGGGCAACACAAACCATATACTAAGAAAGTGGAATGCAAATCACAAATTCCCCCCTAGGCAAGTGTAGTGTCCAGAAGTCGCAGAAGATTCCAGGAAGGACAGGAGACCCTGCCAACCTAGAAGATTGTGCAAAGGAGGATTCTCCAGTTAGAATAAGTCTGCAGAAGAGCACCAAAGAAGATGGCTGTGGGTTCCTGCGTGGTGCAGGAGATACCCCACGTTGAGAAGTTGGATGCAGGCTGTTTGAGTCGATGAATTCATCCAACAAGCCTTGGTTCAAGCAAGGTCGCAGTTTGCGTCAAAATGGCCCTGCCTGGACCCAGGAGGGACCTGGGGGCCTCAACTTGGACTGAGGAGGCAGAGGGGGCCCCCAAAACTGGAGAGAGCCCACAGAGAACCAGGCAGTGCCCACAGGAGTCCCAGGACATGGGGACGAAGAAGGTACAAATTGCGGTTGGTGCAGCACAACAAAAGAAGGTCCCACGCCGCTGGAGAACAGCTCAGCGAGTTGTGCATCGCAGGATGAAGTACTGGGGACCTGGGCTACACTGTGCATGAAGGATTCTTGGAAGAAGTGCACAGAAGCCCAGGGAGCTAGAGATTACGCAGTGCACAGGGGTACCATTGCAAATCGGGAAGGCAAGCTCTTACCTCCTCCAAATTTGGACAGCTGGACCTTAGGACAGTCTGGGTCGTCTTGGTCCACCACATGTGTTCAAGGGAGCATGCTCATCGTCAGGAGAGGAGTCCCAGAGAACTGGTCGTTGTCTTGGAAGGTGCCTGCAGGAGCAGGGAAGAGACTCCGTCACTCCACGCAAGATTCCTTCAGTTCTTCTGGTGCAAGGTGAAGACAGGGAGTCCTCAGAGCGTGCACACCTTGGAAGCTGTTGCGAATGCTGGATGGAGTTGAAGTTGCAGGTCACAGGAGTCGTCCTGGATACTTTGTTGCAGTTACAGCAGTTCCTGGAGCAGTCTGCGGTTGATCCGATGGTCAGAAGCTGAAGCAGAGGATGCAGAGGATTCCTGGAGGAGTCTTGCTAGCTGAATCTGAAGAGGAACCCACAGGACAGACCCTAAATAGCCCTGAGAGGGCTATGGGAGGGGTCTCTGATGTCACCTTCTGGCACTGGCCACTCCAGATCTCCAGAGTGTCTTTGCACCTTGGAAAACAAGATGGCTAACACCAGGAACACACTGGAGGAGCTCTGGGCACCACCCCTGGGGTGGTGATGGACAGTGGAGTGGTCACTTCCCTTTCCTTTGTCCAGTTTCATGCCAGAGCAGGGACCGGGGATCCCTGAACCGGTGTAGACTGGGGAGGGCACCATCTGTGCCCTTCAAAGCATTTCCAGAGGCTCTGGGAGGCTACCCTTACCAAGCCTGTAACACCTATTTCCAAAGGGAGGAGTGTAACACCCTCCTTCCAAAGGAAATGCTTTGTTCTGCCTTCCTGGGACTGAGCTGCTTAGACCCCAGGAGAGCAGAACCCTGTCTATGAGGTGGCAGCAGCTGTAGCTGCAATGCAAGCTTCAGAAAGCTGGTTTGGCAGTACTGGGGATCCATGGTTGAGCCCCCAGGATGCGTGGGATTGGCCCCCTAATACCAGATTTGGGAATGGGGGGACAATTCCATGATCTTAGACACCTTTCATGGCCATATTCGGAGTTACCATTATGAAGCTACATATAGGTACTGACCTATATGTAGTACACATGTGCAATGGTAGCCCAGCACTCACGAAGTCCGGGGAATTGGCCCTGGACAGTGTGGGGGCACCTTTGCTAGTGCAAGGGTGCCCTCAGACTTAGTAACTTTGCACCTAGCCTTCAGTAAATGAAGGTTAGACATATAGGTGAATTATAAGTTACTTAAGTGCAGTCAAAATGGCTGTGAAATAGTGTGTGCACTATTTCACACAGGCTGCAGTGGCAGTTCTGAAGAAGGGTTACTCTGAGCTCCTTATGGGTGGCATAGGAAATGCTGCAGCCCATAAGGATCTCCTGGAACCCCAATGCCTTGGGTACCTAGGTACCATATACTAGAGACTTATACGGGGGTCCAGTGTACCAATTGGAATTGGAATATGAAGTCACTAAACTATAGTGACTAATTTGGAAGCAGATAGAGCATAAGCACTGAAATTCTGGTTAACAGAACTTCAGAGACACAGTTAAGCACTACTGACAACACACACATTAGGTCACAAACTATGAGCACTGGGGTCCTGGCTAGCAGGCAAAAGATACTGACAAACAGGCAGAAATTGGGGGTAATATGCCAAGAAAAATTGTACTTTCCTATACAACCCCCCCCCCCCCCCCCCCCCCAAAACAAGGGACAATAAGGCTAACCTTGCCTAGATGAGTGTTCATTGTCTAAGTGGAAATATCTGGAGAGTCCATCAGCATTGGAGTGGGTACTCCCAGGTCTATGTTCCACTGTAAAGTCCACCACTTGTAGGGAAATGGACACCTCAGTAATTTTGAGTTTTCATCTTTCATCTGTTTTAACCATAAGAGAGGTTTGTGGTCTCTTTGAACAACGAAGTGAGTCCCAAATAAGTATGATCTCAACTTCTTCAAGGCCCAGACCACAGCAAAGGCCTTTCTCTCTATGGCAGACCAGTGCTTTTCTCTAGGGGTCAACCTCCTACTGATAAAAGCAACAGGTTGATCCTGACCCTCTGAGTTAAGTTGTGATAACACTGCCCCAACCCCGGTTCAGAAGCATCTGTCTGGACAATGACTTTTTTGGAGTAATTTGGGCTTTTTAGGACAGGTGGAGTACACATAGCCTGCTTAAGCTCCTCAAAAGCTGTCTGACAGCTGTCTATCCACAATACCTTTTTAGGCATCTTTTTGGAAGTGATGTCATTAAGAGGGGCAACAATGGAGCCATAGTTCTTATTGAACCTCCTGTAATACCCAGTGAGACCTAAGAATGCTCTGACCTGGGTCTGAGTAGTAGGGGGAGCCCAGTCCATAACTGTTTGGATCTTCTTAAGTATGCTGCACTAAAAGCTTCCAAACCTTGGAGGACTATATTCACTAGCCTCTGGAAAGTGGCAGGTACATTTTTCAAACCAAAGGGCATAACTGTGAATTGATAATGCCCTCCTATGGTAAAAAATGCAGTATTTGCTTTAGCATCCTCTGATAACTTGATCTGCCAATACCCTGCAGTCAGATCAAAGGTGCTTAGATACTTGGCAGAAGCCAGTGTAACTATGAGCTCATCTGCCCTGGGTATAGGGTGAGCATCAGGATTTGTTACAGTATTAAGTCCTATATAGCCCACACAAAACCACATTTCCCTCTTGCCTTCTTTGCAATGAGGTTTGGGAACAAGCAGCACTGGGCTGACCCAGGGGCTATCAGAGGGCTAAATAACCCCTAGGTCTAACATTTTCTGCACCTCAGATTTAATAGTCTCTGGTGTGGTCAGGCTGCCTATAAATCTTACTTTTGACAGGCAAACTGCATCCAGTATCTACCGTATGTTCACACCAGGTAATTGTACCAGGTATGAGGGAAAAGAGGTCAGAAAATTGGCCTAGGAGGTTTTTGCAGACCTCCTTCTGCTCTGCTCTGAGGCAGTCTGCAAGCACCACTTCTTCCACTAAGCTATCAGCTTCAGTGTTGGAGAAGAGGTCAGGGAGAGGGTCACTCTCTTCCTCCTGCCCCTTATCTGTGGCCATGCGTAGGGTTAAGTCTGCCCTATCATAGAAAGGTTTAAGGCAGTTGGCATGAAGTACCCTAAGGGGACCTCGGGCAGTGCCCAGGTCCACCAGGTAGGTGACCTGACCTTTCTTCTTCACAATGACATGGGGTCCACTCTATTTTTCCTGGAGTGCTCTTGGGGCCACAGACTCCAATACCTATACCTTCTGTCCTGGGTGGTACTCAGTCAGGACAGCCCTCTGATCATGCCATTGCTTTTGTAGCTCTTGGCTGGCCTGAAGGTTTTTAGTGGCCTTTTCAAGGAACTCAGCCGTTCTGGATCTTAGGCCAAGTACATAGTCTACAATGACTTGTTTGGGGGGCTTCAATGGTTGCTCCCACCCCTCTTTCACAAGAACAAGGGGACCCTTAACAGGGTGACCAAATAGGAGTTCAAAGGGGATGTAGCCCACTCCTTTCTGAGGTACCTCCCTGTAGGCAAAAAGGAGGCATGGCAAGAGGACATCCCATCTCCTTCTGAGTTTTTCAGAGTCTCCCAGGATCATGCCTTTGAGAGTTTTATTAAACCTCTCAACCCGTCCATTTGTAGATGATAGGGGTGGTGAATTTGTATGTTACACCACACTCCTTCCACATAGCTTTGAAGTATGCAGGCATGAAGTTACTACCTCTGTCTGATACAACTTTTTTAGGGAAAACCACCCTGGAAAACATTCACAGGAGGGCTTTTGCCACTGCAGGTGCTGTAGTGGTCCTTAATTGGATTGCTTCTAGATACCTTTTGGCATGGTCCACTACCACAAGGATAAATCTATTGCCAGAAGCTGTTGGAGGGTCAAGAGGGCCGACTATATCAACCATTACCCTCTCAAAGGGCACCCCAATCACTGGCAGTGGGCTTAAGGGGGCCTTTGGGGTGCCATCAGTCTTGCCACTGGCTTGGCAGGTCACATAGGAGCGACAAAACTCCTTAGTGTCCCCTGACATATGAGGCCAGTGTAAATGAGGAACAAGTCTGTCCCATGTTTTACTTTGCCCCAAATGTCCAACCAAGGGAATATCATGTGCCAGAGTTAGGAGGAATTCCCTATACTGTAAAGGGATGACCAGTCTCCTGGTGGCACCAAGTTTAGGGTCCCTTGCCTTAGGCTAGAGGAGATTATTCTCCAAGTAAACTCTGTGGGAATCACTGATATCCCCATTTTGCTGTTTGACAGCGTGCTGTCTAAGACCCTCTAGTGTGGGACAGTACTGCTGTGCCACACTCAGGCCCAAATTTATACTCTCTTAGTGCCGGATTAGAGTATTTTTTTTTTTTTTACACAAATCCGGTGCAAACTTAACACCATATTTATATTTTGACACTAGACACGTCTAGTGTTAAAATATCAGAGTTTCCATCATTTTCTGGATGCGTGAAACCGCCTTGCGTCAATGAGGTGCAAGGTAGGTGTTCCCGTCCAAAAAATGACTCAAACACCTGTGCGCCATATTTATCCATTCGGGCAAAAATGACGCATGGCTGGGAAGCGAACCTGAAAGCCCGATTTGCGTCAAATTTTAACACCTAGTTCAGGGCAGGCGTTAAATGGGTCAAACACACCACTACTTAAGGGAAACTCACACAAGCAACATCATTGCTCAAGAAGGACGACTTGGAGGTGCTACTCATGCAGCATGCACAGGACCAACAGCAGCAGCTACCACCACACCAACGTGGACCCCAAAGGCAACGCAAAAGGCAAGAGAGGCTATTCAGGACCAGGACAGCCCTCCTGGGCGTCAAGGAACAGGATATCATCCAGAGGTACAGACTCAACTGGCAAGCCATACAGTAGCTGCTGCGGCAAATTGAGCCACATATAACAGCCAGCCTGCAGAAACCCCACAATATTCAACCGGATACCAAGCTGCTAACTGTCCTGCACATGTTGGCAAGTGGCTCATCCCAAACTACAGGTGCCGTGGTTGCTGGGGTATCACAGCCCTCATTCTCCGCCTTCCTTCCCAAGGTCCTTGATGCCATCATCTCCCTCACACCCCGCCACATCAACTTCCCCAACACACAGCAGAAGCAGCAGGAAACCAAACAGGGGTTTTATCAAATACATGGCTTCCGCATGTGCTTGGTGCTACTGACTGGACACATGTCCATGTTGTACCACCTGCTGCAACCAAGCCCCTATACCGCAACAGAAAGCACACCCACTCCATAAATGTGCAGGCCATTGTTGACCACCAGGGATTGTTCACCAACATCTTGGCAAAGTATCCTGGGAGTGTACATGATTTCTTCATCTTCCGCCACAGCATCATCAATCGGCCCTCCAGGATGGACGATATGGCAATGGCCTTCTTGTCGGTAAGTCCATAAACCTAGTGATATACACACGGCACAGCAACCCTGTAGGACACACAATACATACACCACTACATTGACATGTGGCCAGGAAGACACTGAGGTGTGACACAGGTAGTTATGTTTGACATCCTGACCCAATGGGATACACACCTATGGACAAATGACGGCTGCCAATAACAATAGATGCCATTCTAGAGCCACAAGGGACCAATTTAAAACCACACAGTGACAATGACATGGCCTGCACTGGCCGTACAACTTGGAAGATTAACCATTCAATATTACATAAGGCCACATAGTCAATCCCACACCCTCTCAAGCAATAAGTACTGTGGAAGAGGTGTGCAATACGTGTTGCTGCAGGTCAAACACCATGAGACACATAGCATGATGATGCTGACTCACATGTAGGTGACATGGAAATACTGAGGCAGTACCAACATCACATATCACTCCTGTGGTGACGTTGCCAGCTAGCAATAAGGAAGTGGACTGTGCTATGAACACATATTGACGTGACACTAATGCAAAGTGCACACTGCTGCACATACTGAAAGAGACGATTCTCCAACTACATAACAGATGTACAGGGAGATGGCCCCTTCCTGCACACATAAAACCACCCCCACAAAGCCAGTTAGCTAGCTCACCTAGAGCAAGTTCAGTAGAATAGGTGCACAGTTGCACATGAGCCACTGGCAGAGGGAACCACAAAGGTCTACATAGAACCAAGTCACACATGGGACAATTGGGCATTGTCAATACTGAACACCTCCTCCGGGCTGTCAACTTAGGGAGCTGTGTTGGGCATTGCCACCAAGCCCAATCAAAGGGCCTCACCTCTGGTTTTCATCTGCAATTACATATGTCCAAGTGGCTGGGATGTCCAGGCCATGTAGTGCAACCATGTTACCACCACATTGGAATCTATTGTGTGTGTGGAAGTATCATGTCCCCTCCAGTGAACGCACACTAAAACATCTTGCTCACTACATAACGCATGGGAGATGCACACTGAACTTCAGTTTGGAAACTAAACCATAGATATCAGGTCAATGAGCCAAACACAAGTTTTCAAGTCAAACAACCCAATGCAGAAAGAACCTCACAGAAGCCCAGTATCCCACACATGCATATGAGTCACAGACAACACAAGATATCAACTGCCATGCTACATGACATTCCTAGTGCAAGCAACAACCAAATAATTACTCCTATTTTCTCTTTTAGCTGATCAGGGTGACGGGATCCAGCCATGGATCATAACCCCATTCCCCAATCCAAGCACAGCAGCAGAGCATGCCTATAATGAGGCACATCAGAGGACACGCACCATTGTTGAACGGACCTTTGGCATCCTGAAGTCCAGATTCAGGTGCCTTGGCATCACCAGAGGCAGCCTCCTATCTTCCCCAGAAATGGTCTGCAACATCATATTGACTTGTGCCATCCTGCACAGCATTAGTGTTAGGAGGAACATCCCCCTATATGAACCTGAACAAGAAGTGCCTGAAGAGGAGGAGGAGGCGGATGGTGCCCGGGAAAACGAGGGGGAACATCCAAACACAGCTGCAGGAATGCGTCGCAGACAGCAGATAGTTCAAAACCTTTTTCAACAATATTCACTAAAAACACATTGTTACGATATGGAATTAAACACCTCACTTTATCACCAAATCCTGCTCTGGGTAATTATTTATGCATCACATGTTCTTTAGGAATCTGAGTATTATCTCAGGGAGCATGTCACAAAGACAAATCTGACTACTTCTGATAACACATCAGATTTGATGGGTATGATTGTACAGCAGAAATCCCACACAGTTTGTATGAAAACCACCTTTTCCATTTCACATTTGAAGGGCAAATTCATAGGACTACAGCTATGACAGACATCCATGTTGCCAACAAGCTCTACTGTAGCACATGACACACAACTATGACATCTTCAATTATAAGGTAAATAAGCACATCATACATGAGGCAGTGGATGTGAAATTGCATTGGTAACAGGAATGTATGAACAGACCCTTGACATTAGTAAGTGTGATATTAGGTATCTCTGCAAGGAGCTTGTGTGACAATAGGTGTGTCAATCCTGAAAATGGATAGCACGAGTGTCCCAGGTATGACAAGCAATGCTCACAAGACATGCCCTGCGCAGGCTATCCCAGGTAATAAGTCCTGCCACAGCCATGTTTTAAGTCTCTGCCCTCCCTTCTCTAGGGGGCGCTGTAAATGGACTATCTGTACCCTGGGAATCGTCATCAATACTCACCCAGACTCCCATTCTGACTCCTGTTTGCTTCCTTTTTCTGTATGGCATGCCATAGTACAACTACATTAGCCTGCATGGACTTCAGGTCCGATAATGCACTGCCTGGTACAAGTAGGTAAGACCTGTAATCTTCTGCCCATTGCTTCCCATGGGAAAAGTCTGGTTGGCCCCTTATACTGGATTCTTTCTTCCAGAACTTGTAAGGGACTGAAGCTGCACACACCTGTGAGCTCTCTCATGCAACCCAGCCATTTGACTCTGCCCTGGCCTTGCTGCAGCATGGAACTGCTTAGAAGCTGCCATTCTCTGAAGCTCCTCGCCTTGCACTGGAGTACAATTCATTTGTATACCAGACCCCTTGTTGGATTGTGTTACAGTTCTGAGTACCCCTGAAGCTGCTCTCTGGTTCCACAGGGTTGTTCCTGCTTGTTCCAGTCAGACTCTGCGCCCTGTTTTTCTGCCTTGTTCATGTTTGTTCCTGACAGAGCCTGCTTCCTATTAGCCAGACCGGTTCCAGTCTTTGCGTCAACCAGAGCCTGTTCCCTATGGCTGCATTTGCCCCC
Source organism: Pleurodeles waltl (assembly GCF_031143425.1). Classification (NCBI taxonomy): domain Eukaryota; kingdom Metazoa; phylum Chordata; class Amphibia; order Caudata; family Salamandridae; genus Pleurodeles; species Pleurodeles waltl. Next base: position 468,101,617 of record NC_090449.1, on the reverse strand, counting down.
TAGTTGGTTTCCATGCCCTCCTTTTCCTCTTGGGGTATTGTGTCTGGTAAGTGTACGATCAGTCCTCAACTGTATAGAATAGTTTAATTTTGTATTTGTACTGGCACATGTTTTCCAGGAGACTAATCCAGCCCCCATCCTTTGTCTGGTTTTGCATGTATTCATTAGTGCCAAACAGTGACTGTACTATGGCTACATTCCTGGATTTGTTACTGTGCCTTCAGCCCAACAAACAAGTGCTTGTCTTGTGTATGTAAGGACAATCCATTTTTATGCCCTGACGGTCCAGACACAGATTCACTTCTGTTGCCACCTTTCAATGGGACTTGCGTGGTGACTAGCTGTGAGATTAATCTGCATAGAGGCACTGATGTTCCCTGTTGCGTGGGAAGTTCAGAGCCCAACCCTGTGTACAAACGTAGTGATGAGCCCTGCCTGTTTGTCCATTACTGATCCGTTACATATTTGTCCACACCAAGGTTGCTCTGTCTTCACTCTTCTGTATTTTCTGCCGTACCATAGCTGCCCTATCCCCTTGTATGCCTTTAGCGGATCTTCGGCTTTAGGTCATATCTGCTTTAAAAGATACTCTGTGAACTCAAGGGTTGCCTCCACAGACTCCTGACTAGACCTGCACAAAACCGTAACACCATGGAGCCCAATACTGACACAGGGTACACATGCCCACACACTTGAACTGGACACTTTTGTGCAATGCACCTCTGAAAATATGTGAACACATGCAGCCTGGGCTGCTGGTCCACCACAGCCATAGGAGGAACATAGGTAATTTACATTAGTCAAACTGAAGTGTACATAACAATTGTATGATTGGAATTGAAGCTCTGTGTCGCAAACACTGTACCTACCAAACATGTTCATATGCCTGACTTATGGGTAGTATACACACAAGTGACCATGAAGTTGTAGGCAACAATTAATGACATGTGAGGGGTAACATATCCGACATAGCCCTCATCAGCCAACACGATCTTCCCTGTGTATTGTTTGTTGTGGGAAATGTATTTGTCCCCAAAATCAAACAACTACACACAGCAAAAGAGTCGACACATATTACAAACACATATCCTGATTGTTGTACCTCATTGATTGGCATCTGATGTTGATACCCATTTGTAACACATTCATACATGAATATCACGCATTATGTATTGCATGCCGTTCCAACAGAAGCACAGAAATAGTTGTAACAGTCAAATCACACACAAAACACACAGGTCATGATTTATATTTTCGTAGCGTATCCTTGCTGTCCTCTATTGACGCAACATCTGTGCAAACTTACAAATTCCATTGACATTACCTAAGTTTGCACTGCTGTTGCATCAGTGAAAAAAAGCAAATCCTGCACAAAAATATTAGAAATGTGGGCCGCAGTTGCACGGTCTACCACATCTGGCCAAACACTAGAACACACATTGCAGGCCATACAATCCTATCTTTGTCTAGCAATAGGCTGCATGCATGTTAAATAAAGAAAAATGATGCAAACACAGTTTGAGTCAGAAATAGTGATGCAAATGCGTCAAAAAATGACGCAAACGCACACTAAACATCAATGGGTCCCTACTGTTAATTCCACCAGTGCACCCCAGGCATGCGGATATCCATAGAAATTGTATTTTTCCGTGAATACGTGGGATTTTGACGCTTATGTAGCTTATGAGTCAAAAATATTCAAGCAAACTACGTAAGCGTAAACAAATGTACACGCAAGACGGAAAACGTGGCGCAAAGGGGACAGGAAGTGCTGTAATAGGATATCCTGTTTACAGACATGGTACAGTGGGTGTACTTTCACTTTCACTTTGCAGTCTGTGATTTTTTAGACTGTGTGGCTGTGTGTTGGTCTTGCTCTCTTGTGGCTTGTGTATATTGTCTCTTGTGTGGTTTATCTTTTGTCTTTTGGTGTTACCTAATTGTATTTTGTACCTTTGTAAGTGTTTTTGTGTCTTTTATTGTTGTCAGAATTGTATTTGTACTGTCGGGGGTCTGTTTCTGGGTAAGATTAGTTGGGGGAGTTTGGGTCTGTCATTGGGGTTTGTAAGTTTCCTTTTTTCTACTTTATTTCTCATTTTATTGTAATACATTTTGTACTGTACCATGTTGAGAAGGGTGAGGCTGGTGCGCATGGGTGAGGAGGAGCTTGGGGCATTTGTGTGGCTGGTGTGCCACTTTATTCCTATGATGCTGGAGGCAGGGGGCCGAGTGATACAGGGGTATCACACGGAGGCAAGAGAGCTGCGTTGGGCAAAAGTGCTCTTCCACCTAAGAAGAATATTCAACACCACCTGAAACGAGCACCAGCTTAAGCGTCGCTGGGCTGACCTGGTGGCCCAAGAGCAGGACCTGCTGGACCACCTGGGTGTGGTGATTGGTGGCCTTGTTGGTAAGTATCACATTGACAAACGTGTACAGTTGAATGCTCCTGAGTGACAGTAGCAGATGTCGTGACATGCTGCATGCTATGTTTGTGGCCATGTGGAATGCAAGTTGAACAAACTGTTAGTGTACCAGTAATGTGATGTATTACACATGTTAATACATGGTAACAATGCAGTCCAGAGTTTCATTGAACCATGTCCGACTATTATTCAGGGCCATATGCACCAAGCTCTTGATAACTTTCACTAATGGCTAAGTTTACTGAATTTTTGTGTTTACGTCAGGACAAATATTCATTCAAATGGACAAACCTAAATGTCCCATTCTGCTATCAGATTGCACGATCACAAAACAGGGTCTTCTAGTGGCATTTAGGATTAGGCGTTCAAATCCTATCATTGAGTCCCATTTGCTTATTTCTTTTTTTCTTGGGGACTGAGCTATTGCAGTTACCATCCGTTTCAAATTGGTGCTAACCCATTTTCAAAAGGGGGAGGGTCACCAGGGGATCTTTCCTCTTTGTTAATGCATGGCCACAAACTTTTCCTGAGCATGAAGACTGCTTCCAAAAATCTCTTTTAGTAATGAAATACTTTGTTAAAATACTTTCTGTACACACCTGCTGAAATATTGCTGCATTTCAACAAACATTAACATCTCAATATGAAAGCAGTCACAGACATGGTGGTCTGCTGAGCTCAGCAGGCCAGCATCCCTGGAGTGCTGCCATTCGCAAGGGGTTTGCAAAATGAGACCTACCTCATCATGATTGAAGAGGTAGGTCATTTGCTACCTCATTTTGTATTTGCAAACACTTTAATTTCGAAGGTTCTACCTCCGATTATCCAACTTGCTAATTGCTAGTTGCTGAGTCTTGCAATGTGTGCATCACAGTACCTGATATAGGTACATATGGCCCTGAGTGACACATTTCAGGTGCAATGACTACACCTGTACCCATGCATTCTGTCAACGATGATCAGCTAAGACACTGTCAGCATACATTCTTTCACAGTTTTTGAACAGCAAAGTGGGCAATCCATGTTTAGCACTACATTGTCATCATTACACACGCACACGATCCCTGCCATCATGTCATAGGGGGCATATATGGCTTAGGGGACACTGCCAATGGGGCATATGTTACCTACATACAACACCGGCACACTTATAATGGACCACTGAAAGCACGATAATTGCTGAATGAAAATCGACCCACATGTCCATCACACAGTTACTCATTGTCTCTTGATGCACAAGCCACAATACCTGAGTCACTTGTATTGCAGTGCGCCAGGAAAGTGCCATTGCAATTGTCACTCATCACTGGAGTGACAGTGTCAATGCAAGTTTGCAGTGGTATGTCTGTTGGAGTGTCTACATCCCTGATGTGTAGCTCTGTCATATAAAATGTCACACACTGATATGTTGTCCCCACGTTTGTACAGTGATCAGACATTGAGCTTATATATCCCTTCCATGTTTTACAGGTAGAACGGCCCCCTATACCATTGGGGAAGTTGCTTGATTCGAGGACCCAGATGTGTCAAGTAAGTGTGAACATTTCAGTACTGTGTTGTGATTGCAGCTGTTGTGTGATTGACTCTTGTGTGTTGTGCTCATTGCAAGATATGATGAGCTGGCACATGATCTGATATGTGATTTGACTGGAGGTTGACATTGTGTTCCATGCGAGGGTTAGACATTCACTGGCAGGGTGTCATATGTTGGGAGTCTAGTGCTGCGCAATAGGCAGGAGCAGGTGAACAAGGTGAGGTAGGCCCACATTTGAGTCAGAGGTGGCCCAGTGTCAGAATATTGTCAGCAAGTCATACCCTAATCTACACAAGACAGTGATGTATCAGTTTTCCACACAAAGTTGCACATCCCTGTATTGTAATGAACATGTAGGACTGTATGGGTGACTGTCTTCCAGCATTTATCCCCAAATGTTGTACTCCATTTACATGGCACTTAAGTGTTATGTTATAGGCGTGCATGCAGGTCAAGGCCAGATGTCTGCTTGCATCAATGTTGGTGATTTAGGAAATGTGTCAGTGAGATCTGATGTTGATGGTGGTCCACAAATGGAAACATGAATGTAGATGTGATTGACCAATGGTTGACTCACTCCTAGCTGGCAGGCCTCCTTACATGTGTTCCACTCACTAAATCCATGTACAGCTGGACAAGGCTTTGTGGTTGTCCTTGACGGTTGAGAAGATTTATTGCATGCCCATCCTCCCTGATGCCTCCCTGATGCACAGGGGTAGGGGGAGAAAATATATGTAGCTAGGTGTGATGGTCACAGTGTAGATGACAGACATCTAATTCAAGCATGCATGGTTCCCAAACAACACTGACCCCCTATGATTTGCAACTGCATACCATCCTGCCATTTCCATATACAAATCACAGGTCTTGTGTGCCTTGAAGTTGATCCAGATGATAGAGATTAGTGACACATTGCACTACATAAATGCACAGATCAGTTAATTTGGAATACACCTTGTTGTGCTTTGCTGTGCTGTTAAATACTTGATGGGTAGGCTGTGTTGCCATGTCATTCCTCAGGGACAATCTATCATCTGTACTGTGATTTGGACTGTATGTACAATTTGAGGGAGAGTGTTAGATTATCATCTGTACATGCATCACACAATGATGACACTAATGTTTGCCTGTCTCTTTTTTACAGCTGCCAACATGAATGCCGCACAAATTAGAGAGTTCCAGAGGCTGGCAGTGCGATACAGGCAAATCCTGGATGTGGAGTCTGGATTTAGAATGATGGCAAGACTCTATAGTCAGGAGAGAGCCACTGGAGCATGGCGGGCTTTTAGCCAAGGGGGCCCGCCATTGGCCACAACAGGTGCCGCCACCACCCCGACTGCAGGCAGTGGCACAGGGGGCACCAGTATCTCCACCATACCTACTGCACCCTCAACCTCTGGAGCTTCAGTCACAACACCTGCTGCACTGTCTATTCCACCACCCCCGACCACAGCACCTGCAATTGCCACAGCTTCAGGAACACAGACCACCACAGCAGCTGGTTTGGACATGGCCGCATTCAGGCAGCTTTAGCAGGACATGCCGAAGGTCCTGAAGAGAATGGAAAGTCTCCAGCGTGACATTGCTCGCAATAGCCGGAGGCTGACACCTATCCAGAAAACTCTGAGGAGGGCAAACCTCTAAGTCCTGCATTGCCTCACCTCTAATTCCGTCCACTCCCTCCTCTTTCCTTATACTGTTTATTAGTGTGTTTAGGGGGTTTAGTGATAGGTTAAAGTAGCCCATTAGTATAGATATGATAAGTAGGTTGGTGGGTGGGGGAAGTTATAATATTACATGTTAGTTTGTGGGTGGGTGGGTGGACGGGTGTTGATGGGGTATTTGTGTATTCTTTCATTGTATATAAAAAAATACAAAAAAATATATATTTGTTTAGTATTAGTTAGTATCTGTTTAGGTTAGTATATGTTGTCCTACATGTGTCCCGTCATATAAGGGGGGTGGGGTTAATGTTTAGAGTGTTTAGTTACATATAAGTAAGTTCAGCATAGGGTAGTTAGGGCCAGATGTGGGTAATGTATAGTTAAGATAGGTTAGGTGTGTGACATGGTTTTAAGTTTTCTTTTATACATAGTTAATACAGTTTTAGGTGCTCCTTTACAGTATGTGTCATATGCTTGGGGATCTGGGCCTTTGCATGAGTGTACAGTGGCAAAGTTGTGTTTGCCGTGTATTCCGGCCTGCATCCACATCCCATTCTTGACATGTTTATTCCCACTTCCAAATGAGCTGCCACATTGGCAGCTACAACAAAGCTATTTCTCTATGCATCTGCCATCCACTGTACCCACCACTCAAGGTGACTATGGTTCCCATGTATTAGACAGGTAGGTGTGCTTTTTAAGCTGTCATCTTTTAGATCCTGTGTTGGAATCTTGGGCACTGTGAGACGTCTGCCTGTAGCCTGATGTGCATGTGAACCCTGATAAACTGAGTGGTGTCAAATTCTTATGAGGTTAAGTATACAAAATTCACGCCTATGAGTTTAGATTGTACTTCCAGGTGACGTTATTGTCCAAACACTCTTACACAGCCATTCCTGCTGTACGTTGTGGCATTTATGCTTAGAGTAAAATGTCACATACCCAATGATTGTCTTGTAGGGGACGTAGCCAGCATTGAGTTTAATCTTGTAGATACCTTGGGCCTGACAAAAAAAATGTTTACAGCATTTGACTCATTTTTTTAAGGCAACAGCAGCACAGACTTACAACGTGCAATGATATTTTGTGAGTTAGTGGTGCTTTTACTTCGGAAATGAGCCACAAGCAGCACAGATGATTTTAAAATCCAGACCCTTGTGCATAGATATTAGCCCACATTATTTCTATGCTCTTGTATTGACATTCTGTGACCATTGACATGTTACATGCATTACAAATCTCCAGCACAATAGATGTGTCACATTACACAGAGACAAAGCGGTTGTGTAGGTGCTGTTTATTTTAAAGTGCTGTGGTGAAATATTTACGTAGTCCAGGTTTGTAAGTCCATTAGTGTGACGCATTCTATTGTGATGCAACACAAGTTCAATATTGAGGGACATGTCATTGGACATGCTGCGATGGATTGTCATTCAGTGCAGAGGAACATGAATTGCCAATTGGGTAGTGAGAGACAATTGCAGTCCATAGTGGTAAGGTTAACAGTGTGTCAGACAAGACTGAATGTCAACAACTGAAGCAAGACTGGCATGTTGTCAAGCACAGGACAAAGGAAAAACAGTGCCCAAGTGGCATGTGCTGGTGCTACCAGGTACTCCAACGAGTGAAGGTAATCTGTTCCACGTCTTCATCCTCTGATGTGTGTGTCATCTCCTCTGCCCTTGATCGTGGTGGTGGTGGGTTGGAGCGGGCAACACACACTTCAGTGTTTGGAGAAGTTGACTCTGAATTCCTGGTAGCTGCCAACTGTGGAACTATTAAGGGCATAACTACAGCAAGGAGGATCTGCTGGTTATTGAGTATCGCAGCAACATCCCTGTGGTAGGCAGCTATGTCTGCCCCAGAGGAGTCCTGATTGTTGTCATGCATGCAGTGAAAAGTTTGGGAGGCCAGGTGTTGTGGCAACTCCCGCACTGCAGTGGTGAGGTCCCTCACACACTGTTGGAGTCCTTGCAGTAGTGATTGTTGGACTTGCATAGCTGCTGACTGTTCTGCGGATGTCATCATGAACATGTGCATCCCCTCAAGGCTGGCTGCCATATTTTGCATCCCCACTTGCACCTCCTTGGCCAGCTCCCGCTGTACTCCCACAACTGTCCTCTCAAAGGCGGTCCCAGTGTCATCAGAGTTCTCAGCTGTGTTGGAGCTGGCAGGTCGTACTATTGGATTGGGGTGGTGGGTGGCTCCTCTGGGATGGCTGCTACATGTGTGCTCCTCCTTGCGACTGGAGGTGGTGTCTGGAGGGTTCCCAGGACATCTTGGAGGGTTTCCTGGCTGAGTGTCAGCTCGTCATCAATGTCATTAGGGTAGTCCAGGACAGGCAGATCCACAGGAGAGCCATCGTCCTCTGCAATTAGATATTGTACAATTAGTGTATCTTTGTTGTGGCAGTTGTAATGTGACGTCACTGACTTCCTTTTGGTGAAACATTGTAATCTGGGTTCCCGTTCATTGTTCCTGTCATTAATATTTGCATTCTCACAGGCCTATGCCCCACCTGCATGCCACATGTAGTGTGGGCAGTTTGGGGAATTGTCTGCATCACATCCTCTAGGTGTAGGTTCTGTCCAAATTGTGTCTTGCCACCTTCTTGTCCTACTCAACCCTCCCTCTGCTACCATTAGCATGATGAGGCCTTGCAATATTTGTTGGTATTCTGATGCCACATGCGCCACACATAACAATATGGCCCTGACCCAGTCTATGATATTTCACATACACCTATACGTTTCTGAGACCTATCGCCATACCATGTATTTAATTGACATGACATGATAAAGGTGTCAGCATTGGCAGTTTGTCATGTTGATGTTTGCGTATATGTGATACATTGCATTGCATTGATGGGCCTGGCAGTATTCCATTTCCTTTTATGACTGTGCAAGTGTGTTTCACTAGCTACACACATATGTCCTCCCCCTCAATGCTGTTGTCTTATCAGTATGACAGCTGAGATGTTGCAAGGTGGCATTGCAGCTATTGTAACACAGGCACAGGGTAGAACCCGGAATGGACAGCAATGAGATTACTGCTGTGTACTTCATAATGTAAGTGACAGTGCCTGATGTTTATTGAGTCTATGGACATGAGCAGTTGACAGGAGTTGCACTTGGATAGGAATTGAAGGGGATTGCTCACGTAGTCATCCTGAACCCTCATTTTGAGTGTGTTTGTGCCATGGGCACCTAACTGCCATTTCCTAATTGACCAGCACACACAGCACTGGTAGTAGTGGCAAGTGTTGTCAATGGTAAATGCCACTTGAGGCAATGGCCTGAGACTAGGCATTGTCCCCTAGTTCACATTCTGACAATACCAGCTATCCTGTGACAGCAGCCCAGTTTTACGCTCTACCCTACCCTCCTGGACTGCTTTTGCCTTTCCAGCAGTTTTAGCATGGCAGTGTACCCCCATGCAAAGGTTGTTGGTGTGGTGTTGTGCTGTGCCCATGGATGCCCCTGCACAGCCCATTCACCCGTGCCGTGCCCCTTTGCCCTTTCCACTGCCTGATTCCCACGGCTGACATGTATTGTGTAGTAGGTATGTGCCTCCCCCTTCTTGCACTTGACATTTGGGCATTTTGTTCCCCCATGCAACTTACCCTGCATATATGTTGTTTCCTTAAAGTCTGTTCTGTCCTGTCCTGCAATTCCTGTGACGATCTCCGGGATGATGGCTGCAACCGTCTCCTCCATCTCATCCAGAGCCTCCTGCAGTGTTGGACTCCCACCTCCAGTCTACAGTGCTGCCTTCCTGTTCCTTGCCATTTTCTCCTTTGTCCTGCGCTTGCAGTCATGCCAGCGTTTCTCACATTTGGTGACAGTTCTCCTGACCTCTGCCACACTGTTAATCTTGTCCACAAATTGTTGCCAAATTGCCTCTCTCCTCCCAATTGGCAATTTAGAGATGATGAAGAGTTGATGCTGGTGCTCCGTCACCTCCCCGACCACAATTTCATGCTCCTCTGCACCGAAGCGACACTTCCTTTTCTTCTTGTGTCTCCCCTGGGTTTTGTCTGTGTCCACCTGGCTGGTTCTTGGTAGATTGAGGTCTCCCTGGGGTCTCTCCTGGCTTCTGGGATCCATTTTGGAGCACTTTTTGCTGCGTTTGTGTCGCTTTTTGATGCTGTTGTGGGGGTAAATGGCACATATCCGGTTTGCGACGTTTTCGGTGTTGCAAACCGGATTAGAGTCATTTTTTCTGAATAATGTGGGCCAAATAATTAATAAACTTTTGATATTGTTAATCCAATATTTGTGATGCAAGAAGGTATGCAATTTTACATAATCACATTCTAGTTTATATACAAATGTGGTCAAGGTAATTAAGTTACTTGACCGATACCAAATTAAGGGGGTCATTCCAAGCTTGGCGGGCGGCTCCCGCCAGAAGACCGTACCGCGGTCAAAAGACCGCGGCGGTCATTCTGGGTTTCCCACTGGGCTGGCGGGCGACCGCCAAAAGGCCGCCCGCCAGCCCAGTGGGAAACACCCTTCTACGAGGAAGCCGGCTCAGAATGGAGCCGGCGGTGTGGAAGGTGTGCGACGAGTGCAGTAGCACCCGTCGCGAATTTCAGTGTCTGCTAAGCAGACACTGAAATTCAAAGTGGGGCCCTCTTACGGGGGCCCCATGACACCCCTCACCGCCATCCTGTTCCTGGCGGTCGAAACCGCCAGGAACAGGATGGCGGTGAGGGGGTCGGAATCCCCCATGGCGGCGCAGCAAGCTGCGCCGCCATGGGGGATTCCGCAGGGCAGCGGAAAACCGGCGGGAGACCGCCGGTTTTCCATGTCTGACCGCGGCCAAACCACTGCGGTCAGAATGCCCTTAGGAGCACCGCCAGCCTGTTGGCGGTGCTCCCGCCGACCCCGGCCCTAAGTCATGGAGTCATTTATCAACTAGGTATACAGGATATTTGCATAATTATATGCGGTCTAACCTGGTTGAGATAATAGGCCCAACCCCTTTGTAAATATAAATAAAACCTTTCTAAAAGTGGCATTTCTGAAATAGTAATGTTAAGTTTGACTTTACCAGTAAAGAGGATTTGTCCCTACTACTTTCTGAGCAGGAATTACAGCTTTAAACTAAATTGTGGCTACACCAATGTTATCATGTTTAGGGGAGAGGCACATGCCCTTTAGCACTGGCCAGCATTGGTAAAGTGCTCAGAGTCCTAAGGCCAACAGAAAATATAGCAAAAATAGGAGGTAAAAGTAAACAAAAACTGGGGCAGTACCTCCCTAAACCTGACAGATCTAACAGAAACATTTGGTTTATAAGCAGCCTGTATTCATCAAGGCTTAAGGGATTTTGTTTTGTTTCTTGGTAAGACATCAAATGTAGGCTTGGGAACCAGAAAATCATCCTTCAGATCTGCCCCAACGACGCGCCTAGCTCATTTCCAAACACAGCAGCGATTTTGTGATTTGCAGGGTTTGAGACTGCAAAACATTTTGTATATCTGCCCATAGATCACTTAACAGAGGTCTCTAAAGACTTTACTGTTCCACCAATCATGCTTCCTCTTCCAATACAGTCCTCCTATTGGATGATAGGTGCCCTGAAGCAGCTTAGTGCTAAATGAGACACTATAAATTATTTACAATACATATGATGCTACTTCTACTACTACTACTACTAATATTAATAATAATAATATGCCCAACTGACAACCAAGAATAAAGCCTGCTTAGTGAAGTATAGAACCAACTATAATCACCAATAAATAAATGCACAATACACTTCTTAGATGACTGCTGAAGACTACCTTTATTAAGTTTGACTGTACAGCAGTAAACAGTTTCAAGACATTGTTTCAGTGATAGAAAATTGTAGAGACATAAAGCTTATTGGTACAAAACACTAAGACATATTTACAAACATATGAACATTGGAATAACCCTTTTCTCATCTGTAAACTGAGACTGTTGTTACACCCTGTATGTCTATCTTTTCTCTGGGGTCAACGCTTTGTGAAATCACCACCTAGAAAAGAAAAGAAAAACAATACATTATGAACAAGAAGGCAGAAAACCTGGACTCCAGCAGGATGATGGAATTCTGTGTAGACTAAGAGGCTGTCTGTGGACCTGGAGTACCATGCAATAATTGAGAGCAGTGAAGCAGAGAGTCTGCAATCAGATGTCAATGAGAGTGAAACCTTAAAATGTATTCACCTACTTACTGTAGATGTTATTAGAAGGAGAAGCTACCCACAAAATCTTTTTGTACTATACAAGCATTGGCAGTGTCAATAGGACTCAGCTGTGAAACCTATTACATGAATCCCAAGCAGCAATCTTTGAATGAATATTGTCAAGTCCCTTTCATAAAGATGGGCATCTTTTAATTGAACTTGTTAGAATAAAATAAAGAGCCATTTTAAGATGCCTGCCCCGTATGCTATCCTGAAATGGGCAACAACACTTTAAATTCACTGCCAGATGATAGGACAGCAGGCAGAAAAAATTAACAAGAAGAGTACAGGGCATGAGGGCATTGAGTGGGGTGTGAGAAAGCGGGTGATAAAATAGAGAGGAATGGGGGTGAAAGAGATGGAAGAGAGGAGGGCAGAAGGGAGAGGTTAGGAGGACATAGTCTCTCCCATGCCCCGTAAGGCATAGACTGACATTAGCAGTGGAAGAATACATCATCTAGGCAAAACACTGTGGGACTGAAATGCCCCTTAATGAGACAAAAACAAGGATAGGCAAGAAAGAAAGCCATCAATTCAAAGGCATGAAAGGTGAGATAGACAGCAACGCCATCCAGTCATGAGCCATGAGGAGACCCAAAGTCTACCCTAGGTATATGTAATGTTTTGGAAATAGTAGGTCTCCAAAACCTGAAGCCAAAATCTAAAAATGACTCTTGGGAGTCATTTTGAGGCTCCTGGCTACCAATAAAAGTAAGCAAAATATAATATTTGTTCACTTTTCTCTCTATATATGTTTAAACTCAATGATGTAGGCCTTTTCGAGATCATATCCCCACCTCTCAATGTGTTCATAATGTGTACTTCACACTTACCATCTAGATACTGTCCCTTGCTGCATATGTTCTAAACAATTTCATAACCAACACCTTCACACATATTGCAATCTGAAGTGATATTTTGTGATGCTGACATTTATATAGTGTGGAAACATTAAGCACCATATTAAATAATAAACAGTTTAAACCAATGGAAGATAGAGAAATATCTGTGTATTGTGCTTGCAGTTTACCACAGCTAACCAGTGCTAAAATGCTTGCGCTCAGTCCCCCATACATGGTAAAGCTGGCTTACACCCAATTGGCACATTTAGTTTACTTATAGGTCCCTCATGTAGTGGTACTACATGTACCCAGAGCCAGTAAATTAAATGGTACTAGTAGGCCAGCAGCACTTATTGTGATACCCACTTAAGTAGCCCTTTAAAACATGTCACATTGCATTGCATTGCCTGCCATTGTAACTTGTGTGCAGTTTTAAACTGTCAATTCAACTCGGCGAAATAAACCTCTTGCCAGGCCTAATTCTTCTTCAATACATATGTCACCTCTAAAGTAGACTCTAACCAGCCCGTAGGAAAGGATGCAGTGTATTTAAAAAGTTGGACGTGTACTTTTAAGTTTGACTTATCCTGGTAGTAAAAAAATCTTATATTAATGTTTCACTACTGCAAGGCCTACCTTTCTCATAGGATAACATTAGTTTACCTTATTAAATTTAACATGTGCTAACATTTGATTGGGAACAGGTAGAAATGTCATGTTGGATCTCAAAAGAACTGTAATGTAAAATTATCTTTAATGTGAAAGTCATATTTTAAGTCACAATGCTGAAAATGGCACTTTTAGAAAGTTTCACTTAAACATTCTCCTAGAGGAATTGTTGAGATATAGTTTGTGTATATATGATCCAGTCTTCAGTTAATGAATAAGACAATTCTGTACTGTTAAAATCCAATTTATTACTCAATAGGTTTCAGGAAGTTCAAAAAATGCATAACAAATCCAACAAATGTCTATGTCACAAACAATAACACTGTCTATAACCTCCATAGATCACAAGATTGAGTCCCAACAGAAGATCCAGGAATGGGTTATAACCCTCTTCCTGAAACAGTTCTACCCAATAATTGCTTGGTTTTCAGTCCCAATTCAAGCAATATTACAGACTTTCAATTCAGCTTGTTAAGTGAGAAGGTAATGTCCACGTTTTGACCTGTGGTGGCAGTGAGAGATCTGTCAGACCATCATCAGGATCAGTGTTGTAAAATAATGCCTACATATAAGGAAAATTAATTATAAAACAGTACATGCAAGCTACCAAATCACACCATGTGTGCAGCTAGTTGAACCCAAGAAAACACCACAAACACAGGTGTTGATACTAGTATAAGCCACCACCTACATGGCAAAGAAAGTTCAAAACGTACTTTAAAAACATAGCAAATGTGTACCATAAACTACACTGTGTCAGCCTCCCAACCAGAATAGCTACATTCTGCTACTTACAACAGGCTACAAAAATAGACTCTGTAGCAACACACAAGGGGACCTCAACCTTCAAGGCCAAGTAAACAAATCATTAAAATATTGCTAACTCATTTCAACTCCCAAGTCGACAAAGAAAAGATCCATCAGATTACCAATTGAAGGAGGTTGGCCTAGCACTAGATCAACACCAGTCTATCGCCCTGGAACTCTTACAGCCTGGTAGGGGAAGGGGGAAATTACCAGACCCAGATGTAGTCAGGCCTAGAGGTTTCTCCCACTTTGAAGGCTGGCACCAGGTATAAATATTGAATCCTCAAACCAACTCTTCAGGTCACTACTGGACCTGTGAAGGACTCTCAAAAGGACTGCATTTCAGAGAACTGACCTGCTGCTTCAAGCATGATTTGTACTTAAGAGGACTTCCCTGCTGCTACCAGAGGACTGCCCTACTTGCTGAGCCCTGCGTTGTACCCTCAAAGGACTGCCCTGCCTCTTGTTGCCTGCCTTATTGCTTGAACCCAGGATACCAGAGTAACTCTAAAGCTAATTGGCTGGCCTCCTATTCTGAGCTACAGGGACACAACAAGCTCCAACAACCTTGAACCCACACCTGGACCCTGTCTGAAGGGATTTCTGCCCTCCGAGTGGTGCCCACCCAGTCCTGGACCCTTGGAAGTTGTGCTAAAGGTGTCCAAGCAGCCAAAATCCAAAACCTGGGACACTTTTCCACTAAAAAGTGGTCCAAGCACTGAGAGGAGACTGGCACCTACATGCTTGCTGCTTCAAGGTACAATACCAGTCAGCCTGACTTTCCAGTAGCTCCTGCTATGTTCTTCTCAACAGCAGCATCCGTTCAGCTGCTCCTCTTCAGAGAGGTATCCTTCCTCATACAGCCCTTGTCAGATAGAGCCTGCAGCTTTGTCCCACTGAAGATTTCTGACTTCCACAAACGTGACGAAGTCTGAACTTAAAAGTCTTCATGTGACAACAACACCCCCTTCTCGGAGACCGCTGGCTGCCTTGCCCCGCTGAGGTTTACCTTCTCAGACATTTTTATTCAAAATTACTTCGAAGTCCACAAGTAAGCTAAGGCCAGGCCCAATCCACTTCTTGTACCCAAAGTGTTCTCCATTGTGGTCGGCCATAACTTTTAACTTTTTCCCAGTCATGCACAACTAGATGCCCGCGGGATGCAGTTTGGCCTTTTCGGTATAAAAACTTAAAAAAATATTTACTCTGGTTCTATTGATTGTATTTAATTAGTTTTGGTGTCAAATAATTTAATAAAATGTTCTCTATTTTCCTAAATTGGTGCACAGTTTTTCTTGTGTTGTGTTTTCACGTTATTACTGTTTGTGTGCTGCGTTCATACCTTACACATTGCCTCTAAGTTGTGTGACTGCTTTTGAGCCACCAAAGGGTTAAGCCCAGGTTAATTTAGTGACTTTTGTGGATCACCCTGACAAGGATTGTGATTGTTGCTTGAGAAATGTTCACACCTCTCAACCCAAAACCTAATTTTTTACAATGGCCAAGCTCAGGCAGGCAAACCATCAGGGACAACTGACATCTTTGCCCAGGGCGAAAGCAGGAACTGATGAGGTAGGGAAGAAGTCACCCTAAACCAGACTGCGCAAGAGCTGCTACAGGGTTCCTCTGGACTGTAAAGGAGTACCAGGTACCGCAATAAGAAGGCATGGACATTCGTGGCTGAAAGCCTGCCTAGCAGTCAGTAGAAATCATCAACTTAAAAACCATATGAGAATAAAATACATATTTTAATTAATTAACTGGCAGCCACATCAATAAACAAGCCTTCAGGGCAAAGATTTTTATTAAAATTTCTCAGGCTATCTGGGGCAACAATGAGTCCTCACAAGTGCCACACATCCAAGGACGAACTTGTCACCTTAAGTTTCCTAGCAGGAAACTTAGTGACTCCAGAAGAAGGTGGGTCTGATTTAAGAGCCCTTTGTTGTGGCAAGGTTTGGGATTTGTTTTTGTATTTTTGGGCATTGGCAGGTTGTTTAGCATACTGGTTTGAAGAACAAGTTACTTACCTTCGATAATGCCTTATCTGGAAGAGACATAAACTATCCGCAGATTCCTTACCTTAGAATTCTCCCCAGGCACCAGACTGGATCTGGAAAAAACTTTACAGCAGTATGTCTGCGCATCTGTAGAGTGTGCCGAGCTAATCCGTATCAAAATGAAGTCGACGGGGTCCAGATAATCCCTCCTCTGACGCACTGACATCAGTTTCTTCTGTGACCAGATTCCGCGCAACAACGCAGAGCCACCATAGAAACTGGCAATGGAACAGTGCGCCAAAAAAGAGAGCTAGATGTAAAATTGATTTACAACTACGAATTGGAATGCACAGTAATAGAATTTAAAAAAAGGAATACTGAGGTAAGATAAAAAGTTGGCAGAACAGGGAGGATGGGTGGGTCGGTAAAGAATTTGAGGCTAGTCTATGTCTCTACCAGATAAGGCATTACCAAAGATAAGTCACTTGTTCATCTTGTAGAGACAACTACCCACAGATTCCTTACCTTAGAATAGATACATAAGAAATATCAACCCAGGAGGTGGGTCTGCGAAAATATCATACCCCAGTCTCACATAGAAGCAACCGGTCTAACTGATGGCGAAGTAGACCAATCACAAGAGAGACAAAGGTAAGAACAACATTCATCTCACCAGAAGAGCAGTGGAAGGGCCCAAAGAACATGTTTGAAGACATGAAATGCCGTGAAGAGAGGAGCACATGGCAATGGAAAATTAATCTGCCGGTAGACAACAAGTAATAGAAAATAAACGCAGATAGTTCCAAGGTAGGAGTGGAACCGATGAAGAGCTGAGGAATCAGGTGCAAGATCACCGCAGTAGTCACTGAGATAACTGGAATGAAACACCTAGGAATGAGGTCCACAGAGGTCATAAAAGGAGGAGGAGCAATGCATACATGCTGCCTCAACCAGGATGCAGAGACAAAACCTGCAAGAAGCAGAAAACTCCACGATGGTAGGGAGATATACTTGAAGCCAGAGTGCACACCTCTAGGAACATCCAAGGGAGAACCCATGGAGAGGTGGAACAGAACCGTAAGAAATATTAAAAGAGTCGACAGGGGACATGAAATGTGTGCCATATGCATGACAGGCAATGTAGAAATAAGAAAATCTAAGCAGATATATGCTGAGACCTCCACACGCAAACATCGAGATGTCATGACATGGATGTGCTTGTTTATATCGGTACCTACAGATAGGTGTAGAGTCTGCCTAAACACATATGTAGATACTAGCAGACTAAAATTGTAAACAAGGCTGGTAGAGCAACCAGCTGATAGAAACAACAAAAAGCTTGAGGTATATGAAACAAGGTGAACACCAGGCAAAAATTGCCACAGCAGAAGACGCCAATCATATAAAAGCCAAATAATGGCAATGTTAAGTCCAGCAGACAGAAAAAGTTGCTGAAAGAAAGGACACAAGGAAAAAAGGGGCAGAGTCCCAGAGGGACAACCTGCCTAAAAGAAGTGGTCCATAATGTGGAACGTATAATAAAATATTGTGAAATGTGAGGTAAAGTTGACATCGACTTCCAGAATGGGATTGTAACATTGGACCTGCAGGGGTCTGCAAGGCCAGATGCAAGTGTCTATACCAGTGGGCACAGCTCTACGCAACAAAACAATTTGTGTTTAGAGAGGAAAAAATATCCTCCAGAAAGAGGAGAAATTACTACCTTCGTGCAGTTAACAAGAAAGGATTAAATAAGTAGTATGACTCAAATCCCACAAACCAATCATCTGAAAATAGCAGTCAACAGATGACCAAGGTCACGCAGAAGTGAGAAAATCGGGGATAGTAATGGAAACAGTTAATGTGGCCAGGCAAAACAATCATTCTTGAAGACAGACAAAAACCCATACGCAGATGGGTGAAGCCCATAGCGTACCCAGAACAGGGCAGGGGGGAGAAAATAGTAGGCCCACTGTGATTGTGGAAAAACAGAAGCAGCAAGGAACAAATATACACACATATATAATAATATATATATAAATATAGACGAGCAAGCTGTGAACTGTATCAAGGATCCATCAGAGGTCAGAAGGGGGAACATGACGGCCATGAAGAAGACAAGACAGCTGTGGCGCATGACTAGGCAAAAAGCATGTGGGGGTAGCTCAGAAGGAGGATAGCAGTTCATGAGAAAAGAAGGTGACAGAGTGTGCCGCCTTACACAAAGATTGCAGAACACATTGAATCCAAGATGTACAAAAATCCCTGAGGGGATTTAGAACATGAAACTGAGAGCAGAAACACCATTTCCTATTGCACCAGTGGGAAGAACAGCATAAAACAGAGGACGCTGCCCTGAAAAACTGGGAGAAACCGAATGCACCGGTAGAGTCCTTAATTATACAAGGAACTATAGAGTACTAGTCCCAAAAGGAGCACTAAACTAGTTCCCGGCAGGGACTAGGTAAACAAAGAAGTATGGCTAAAAGCCTACACCAAGCGCTCTGAAGAGCAGGGAACCAAAAATGACTCACCCATGAGGATGAATCCCGTAGAGGGCACACCTTTTTATGTGACATGCCATTACCACAGACAACAGAAGAACACCTTTTAGAGGCAACAGACCCAACAGGGTCACAAAGAAATAAAGGAACCTAGCCACGACAGTGGAAAGAGAAATACAACACCTGCTAACGCAGAAACACCACCTTGGGTGCTAGACAGCGCATACATAAGAAATAAAAGTACCTGCAGCAAGCAGGAACACCACACTGTGGTTTGTTCTGGAAGAAAAGAAACACCCCTAGAGGCATAGAGAAGGAACATGGGAATAAAAACCACCCCTGAACAATGGAAGGAAAAGTAGGACAGTGTGAGACCCTGTACCACCAGGAAGTGTTAAGACTGTACGGCCATGAGCATCTCTAAAGCAGCGTAAAGCCGAGTTGACATGCGCACCAAAACGTGAGGTGCTGTCGTGTCAAGTAAAGTTGCCTGCACAGCCTCTGAAAAATTGGAGGGACGCAGACATGCCTGCTGATGCGGAGCCACTGAAGAGGCCATAATCTTTCAAACAGAAACGGTGGCATCTGTACCACATCGGATACTAAGCTTGGCAGTTTGCTGACCATTCCGTACCAAGGGAACCAGAATATTCTGAGACTCCTCAAGGAGAGAAGGCAAAATGCACTCAATAGAGTCCCACAAGACGTGGGAAAAGCGAGAAAAGACACAAGAAGTGTTGATAGAACGCAGGGCAGAGCTAGATGAAGAGAATATACGCCTAGGAGAAGTGTCAAGCTGCCTGACCTCTTGCTCTGGAGGGACAGGAAGGACATGAGTAAGACCCTGCGTAACTAAAGCAGCTTGCACTACAAAGCTTTGAGGAGTCATATGCCGATGGAGGCAAGATGGATCTTTGGGGGCTGGTCTGTGTCTATATGAAATAGAGCGTTCGTCAGGAGGCTCAGATTCTGGATGAGTCTAAACCTCCAGGAGGATATCATAAAGAGTCTCACAATAAGGATGGACAGGCTCTAGCAAAGATTGGTTAGGGGGCAGGACATCAAGTAAAGGGTCGATTGATGAATGAACAGTAGGAAGTGGTAACTTCAATACTTCGGAAATACGAATTAACATGTCTGCTAGAGCAGAACTGGCCTCTGTAGCCAACACAGGGGGCGATAGAAGGCTGGAGGCCGGGGAGGAGTCCAGGCCACTAGCGTTGCCCAATTCAAATAACCAATCTGACTGTGTGTCTGAATTGGTGTCGGAAAGGGGAGGTTGATAATCCAAATCATGCCCTTCTGAGTGGGGAACTGGAGGATTGGCTCCAGAATACACAAGGCAAGAATCAGAGATAGCCGACTCCATTGGCGCTGTTCACAGCATCGGGGCTGACGTCGACCGACATCCTGAGGGTGAGACCTCAACGACAGAAGGAGCATCGGTCAACTTCGGTGAGACTACTACTGGAGTGGCGAGTGAAATCGCCAGCACCACCACCAGAGTCGGCAAAGCAGAGCTTGACGTCGACAATGGAGCCAGCAGGGAAGTGGTAGGCATGGGAAGTGGAAGCCATAGGAGGCTGTGCACCTGTGTCGAAAATACTCTGGAGTCAGAGGGCCCAATAGGCACCGAGGGCGAACCTGCCGGCACAGATTCCATCAGGACACCCTCCACCTCCTTGGGGCCCAAAGGTGCTCCAGGGGAAAGGATAGCCGCAAAAAACGGCATGCAGGGATAAGTAATAGTCCCACATCTGGGCTAGAACCGCCCAGTCGCCAGAAAAACAGGAAGGCCTGGGGCAATCTCCTGCATAGACTCTTCCTCAGAAGAATGAGAAGAGACACATGGAGGCGGTGAAGCCGGAGGATGGCGGGACTTCGACCACAGACGGTGCTTACTGTGAGACACCGGTGGAGCCACACAAGAACGCCTCTTGGAGTGGTCGGGTGGACAGACCTTGGATGGGGAAGGACTCTGATGCCTACGGGAGTCCTGAGGAGTCTGCAACACCCACACACCGCCAGGAGCTTAATCCGCCGCTCCCACAACACTTCTGGCTTCAGATGTTGACAGGCATCCCAATCCTCAAAGACATGGTGGGCGCCTAAGCACCACATACATACAGAATGGGGGTCCGAGCCCAACATCTGACGAGCACAGAACTCACAAGGCTTAAAGACAGAAGGCGTAACACTGTCCCAACCGACAGAAAACAGTGAAAAAGGGGCCAAAAAGGCCAGAGGAACCGCTTCTCCTGATCCACGTTGCAAGGCGGAAAAGAAGAAACAAAAGGAATTGACATCAGTGGGTCGGAGGAGGGATTATATGGACTCCGTCAACATCATACTCAGTGGGTGATGTGGATATAGAGTTGCACAGTACCCTCTACCATCACGCAAAGGTACTGCTGAAAAGTTTTTTTTCCTGATCCGATCTGGTGCCTGGGGAGATTTCTAAGGTAAGGAATTTGCGGCTAGTTGCCTCTATCAGATATATGTTTTATACTGAGATGTCTGTTGTTTTTCTTTTAAAGTCTGTCAGATGTTGCTGTGGTAAAGCTAATAGGATTATAGTATAACACATCACAGGTACTGCCAGAGGCAGTAGGACTTCTTTATTGATTGTGAGAATGAAGTCTGATACATTTTCAATGGTTATCTTTGAGGCCCTCTTCAGGCAGGACTCCAAAATGCTATTCCCTTGATCATTATGATTAACGTTTGGTATACCAATTTGTCAACTGTATATAATGTATATATTTGTGATTGTGTACCAATTAGGTTTTCCTACATTAATGTTATTTTTCTTTTTAAAAGTAAAAGCACTGACTACCCAATGATGTATTAAATAGTATTACATGAGTTCTGAGTTCCAAACCCACATCACCTCCCTGAGGGAGCTTTGGACTGTTCTGCTGTCACTACCTTGAGAATCAAGTGCTGAAGGGGCATGCTTGAACTTCACTTTGTGGCGAAAATAATATGTTGATACAACTGAGACACAGTACCTTCAGGATGACTTTGAGTCCCCCAAAACACATCACACACCTATTGTTAATGCCACTGCATTAATTCTTCTATGCTACTGGTCTATGGGCCGTTGAGCTTCTTCTATTTCACAGGGGTTATTTAACATTGTAGACTTCTAAAATGTCTCTGGCTGGTGACATTCTGATTCTTCTTAAATAGTGCACTTTTACAAAAACAGTTAATCTAGTCAAGCTAATATAAGTAATGCCTAATTCATTAAATAGTGGCAAAGGTGTATCACAATTACTTTGGGGTGCCACTGAAACAAACTGCAGCTGCTATTTTTTAGGTTTTGCCTGCTTATGAAATCTATTTTGTTTAATGTAAATCTTAAAGGGTGCTTACAACCTACCCTTACTTTCCATTGGATAGTGTGGGTGCCACTTACTTTTCCTACATTTCTATTGGCTGTCACAGACGATTTCCTGTTCTTCCCTGTGTTTGCTCTTGTGTTTGCTCTTATCAGTGTTCCAAGGCCCAAGCACTCCTTTTCATCCACCAACCTTTTTACTGAGGCTGCTCTCTTGGTGCCAACAAAGGTCAGGGTTCTAGTGTTCTTCCCCTTCAGTGTGCACCTTGGCTGCATGGCACGTCCTGGCCACGCAGCAGCTTGCACCGCTGGTAACGATTTTTACTCTGCTCAACTGTGTTTTCTTGTTTTCATTATGAACAAGCACATCTAAATGCCGAGCCAGTGCTTCACATATTTAAGCACTCGATGCCTGATAAGTAAAGGCTATGCGGGAGGAGTTCATATGTATGATTTTACTGAATTACTGAATGCAGGCAGTGGCGGCTGCCATTTAACGGGGGGGGGTCAGGATGGGTGTGTTAAAAAAAAAAAAAATACATAAATAAATAAACACATCTTCTAGGGGAGACGTGTTCGTCTCCCCTCCGTCCTATTCCTATTCCCAGCTGCACTGCACACAGGCTTCCAGTCAATCACGACACTACTGTCACCAGCATAACAGCAGCGTTGTGATTGGCCTGAGCCACCTGCTTCACTGCTCAGACAGGTAGTGGGATCCTGTGCATGTCCTCCACTCGGTTGTGCAATACAGCCGGGTAAAGAACATGCAAAGTGTGCAATGTCAGTTTGGCCGGCCCAACCTGGCGGCCAAACAGACATGTGCACATTGTGCTGCAAAACCCCTCCTCCTGCCCCCTCCCTCCAGCCCAGCCCCACCCCACCCCTTACTCCCAGGAAAAATAAAATGATAATAACGTAGCATAAGCTATTGTCATTTTATTTTTCCTTGTTTAAAGACTTAGCAGCGCAGTGCTCCTCCACCTTAGTGGAGGAGCCGTCCCTGGATGCACGTACTCTTTTCATTAATCAAATTTCAGCCCTGCACTCATAGATTGTGTATGTGCCTGCAGTCTGTTTCGTCAACTTACCCCCACCCCCTTCCTGCTTTCTGGTCCCATCGCTTGCAAGTGCTTATTTTTACTGATTTCACCACAGAGGCGCCATTTTTATTCGATGTGTTCTAGTGGTTAGAATCTGGCTTTCCTCACTGTTCACATATTTAGGCACTCATCGACCGATAAGTAAAGGTTGCGCAGGAGGCGTTTATGTGTATGATTTTACTGAGTTACTGGCTGCAGGTACTCTTTTTTTTTTTTTGTGGGCGAGCACAAAGTGCTCCGTCCATTCTGTAATCTCTCTTTGGGCTTGAAACTACGCCCATGCCACGTCAGTCACTTACATTGGTTTGTGGACTTGCCTTTTAAAATCTGCTTGCTTTCATTTGTGAAAGGCATACGTCATGCCTTTTCCGGTGTTTAGCCCACCTACACAGCACCAGTAAAGTACCAAAAACAAACGAGGTTCGATGTTTTCAGCCTGGAGTCCGGACTACTTTATCTGTTTATTTTCCACGCAGCACGATTGCACTGCACTTTACATAGCACGATCTCGATTTTTTTTTTTTTTTGCTTTACAACGCTAATAGCTCTAACTCGAACAAATGAGAGACCCGTTTCATTGAAAATGCTTGTTTTTATTACTTTAATTTCAGCCCTGCACTCGTAGAGAGTGCATGTCCCTACAATCTTTTGTTGACCTCTGCCACTGTTTTCAACGTACCTGCCCTGCTCCCACCCCTTCCTGCTCCGGTGTTTCTTACCTCCCCCCACCCTCCCCAGCTGGCTTTCCATTGCTTCTTCATTGCCCATTGTACCCAGAAGGAGTCGTGAGTTTTTTTCAACACTCAAATACTACTTGCTAAACCAGGCGTAGTGTTTTCTGACCATCACGGTTTGAGCAAGATTGGGTACAGTACTTTAGAAGCGTGTGCTATTGACATTTTATATCCGTTATAATGTTTACTGTGACACATATTAATGAGTAGTTTAATATTTTCACTCTTCGGAGAAGGAGTTGTGCAGCTCATAGTAGTGATCAGTTCAGATCAACACGTGCATGTCTCTCTTTGTATTGACGTACTGAGCAATTAAAAATCAATTGGGAGCTACTGAAAAGTATAGCAAAAAAAAGTTTTTTTTAAATAAAGCAGCGCAGACAGAGCTGTGCTGCTCTGATCTCTGAGCCCTGCTATCTGTGCCACGTGCAAGAGGTTAACATCTGTTTTTTGGTGTGGGTGACCGGTAATTATACTTCTCCAATACATATGTTTATTTTGATAAGTGGTGCAATCAATACCTGGATGTTACTGAAATGGAGCATAAATCAATTTTGCTGCTCATCTTTAAAGCATCTTTGATCTTACAAGTGGCCCACCATTGTTGTGTCTGTTCATAAACAAGGGTCATCTCGACTTTCCGGGGCTCAGATTCACATTTCATATATACTGGGTTTCATCAAACTGCCAGAGAAACAGGAAGGAAATCCCCTGTGAACTGTAAAACCCTCTCCCGAATTCTTGCTTGCCCCATTTTCAGATGTCTCACCTAGACTGCAACTTGTTAGTGAAACTTACAGGCACAATTCTTCCCTATTGGGCTCTAAAGATACGTCTGACAACCACAATCTTGTTACGATGCCTCAGGGTGCACACCTTTTCTAGTTTTGTATATTATTGGTAAGGAGAAACCCAGCTAGTGCTGTAGGCAAAGCGTCATGCCTGACGAGGGCATTTTGTACATGGACGCAGCAAACTGTTCTAGTGTTTTAATGTATCTATTATCTAGATTCCTTTTCAGCAGTATGTTTCTGTCACAAAGCCAGGTTTTCTGCACACTTGCCCATAACAGAAGCTCTGTGTGCGACTTACAATATGTGTAGGCAGCCAGAATTTAGAACTATTGTTCAGGCTATTGTACTTGGGGATGCATGCTACACTATAGATGTGTCGCAAAACTTGTGAAGTTACTACCTGTGCATGCTGTGGGTTCCCTTTTGTTGTTTGTTCTAGTTGAAAAAACTCTGCGCCCTAGTGAATTTGTGATGTTAGCGTCACTGTATTGTATTTGCTTTGCACATACATAGTACTTCAGTATCCCTTGTGGTGCCCAAAGTGTGTTTAATGTGGGCAAGTAAGTAGTTACTCTATTTGTCAGTCACGCATACTTTGATTTATATTGCTCACCAAGCTAATGCTTATCAATTAAAACCTTATTATTATTCACAAAGGTGAAACCTAATGCATTTAATGAAGTCTGTTATACTGCAGGCTTTTGCTGTTCTCTCTCACTGATCACCTAGTAACAATCATTGGCACTGCAGCTTTGAGCTGCTTCACGTGGGAAAACTAGTACTGGCAAACCCAATAGGTCTGACATTAATGTTTTAACACATGCAAATTAAATTTGTGCATCTCTGTATTTTTCTAGGTTAGCACATTAAAACCGCGCTTATTTGCTGTGACAATGCTTGTGTGTTTTCAGTCAACTGAGTTTTCAATTGTATTTCGTTAATTTTTTTCTCAAGAATACACAGTCCCATCAAGCATCATCAAAATCTAGTAAGGTGTATGAAAGTATCCAACCCTTTACTGCAGAAATACAGTTTATATTCAATTAATAAGGGCCTGATTTAAAGATCGAGGGACGGTATGCTCTGTCATAAGCGCAAGGGCTATTCTGTCTGCTGTACTGCATGTACCGTAGGATATAATGAGCTAGTAATACTCATTTGCGACGGAGTATTCCGTTCATGGAACTTTAATCAGATGCCGGTGACAGAGAATTTGTTCAGTTATTTATTTAGAACTGGAATTGTACACTTGGGTTGTTGTTCCAGCTAAAGAGTAAATTTAAGTCAAGGCTTTTAGCATCTTTAAATAGGAGGTGTGGTGGCATGTGTCTAAGGTATTCAGGTAGGGTATTCCATACATTCTTCCATTAGCTACTTTTTAAAAATCTGGCTATGGCATTTTCGATGTCTGTTCCTCTTGTTTAAGAAAAATAAGATGTAGACTTTTCACCTTCCCCTGCTGCTGCCACAGAAGATCCACTCGAAGGGGCAGCCTGATTGTAGGATTGATGCTCATTTTGAGTACCTCGGGATACCATTTTCTTCGTGCCCAATCCGGAGCCACTAAGATGACTTGGGACCCGTCATTCTTGATCTTCTTGAGAACTCTGGGCAGAAGAGGTATGGGCGGAAATGGGTATAGGAGGCCTGAATTCCACTTGCGATGAAAAGTGTCACTGAGTGATTGCCGCCTTCGAAACTCCAATGTGCAATACTGCTGACATTGTGCGTTCTCTGCAGAGGCAAACAGGTCTAACCAAGGCTCCCCCCACTGCTGAAAGAGTCCTTGCACCATCTCTGGATCGAGATACCATTCGTGATCTGCTAGGCATCGACGGCTGAGTTTGTCCGCTCGGCGTTCAGAGAACCTGCCAGGTGTTGAACCACCATGGTTATACCCTGCTGTTCCAGCCATGTCCAGAGATGCAGAGCATCTTGACAAAGAGCCATGACCCCACGCCGCTATGCTTGTTGCAGTACCACATTGCTGTGGTGTTGTCCATGAACACCTGCATTAACTTCCCTTTCACAACAGGAAGAATTGTTTTCAGTGCTAGCCGGATCGCCCTGAGCGCCAATAAGTTGATATGGAGGCCGAATTCCGTCAGAGACCAGAGGCCCATGATTTACACCTCCCCCACGTGGCCGTCCCATTCCAGAAGTGACGCATCTGTCAAAACTGTAATATCTGGTTGGCAAGGGAGAGGAGTCTGCCTTTGACCCAATTGCAGTTCACTAACTACCACTGCAGGTGTTTTGCAGTTCCCTCTGAGATCTGAACCGTGTTGGTAAGATTTCCTTAATACTATGCCCACTGGAACTTCAGGTCCCATTGCAGAGCCCTCATATGCCATCTGGCATGTTTGACTAACAGGATGCAGGAAGCCATGAGTCCCAACAGCCTCAGAGTCTGTCTCACCGAGATCCAGGATAGAGGCTAAAATATCGGTATCATAATCTGAATTTCCTGGACTCGCTTTTTGGGAAGATAGGCCCGAAACTGCACTGTGTCCAGAACAGCTCCAATGAAAGGGGGCTTCAGAGAGGGAGTCAGGTGTGACTTCGGCACGTTTTTAGTGAACCCCAGCGAATGCAGGAGGTCGGCCGTGGTCTGAAGGTGGGTGACGAGAGTCTGGGGCGACAAAGCCTTCAACAGCCAGTCGTCGAGGTTGGGGAAGACTGAAATCCCTAACCTGCGCAGATGAGCTGCCACCACCTCCATCACTTTCGTGAACACCTGAGGGGCACTGGTGAGACCGAAGGGGAGCACAGTAAACTGAAAGTGCTCGTAGCCCACCTTGAACCGCAAGTAACGCCTGTTGGGGTCAGGATGGGGATGTGAAAATATGCATCCTGCAAGTCCAATGCTACTATTCAGTCTCCTTGGTCTAGGGCAGACAAGACCTGAGCAAGAGTGAGCATCTTGAATTTCTCCTTTTTGAGGAAGAGATTGACATCCCTTAAATTTAAAATAAGGTGAACACCCTTGTTCTTTTTTGGGATCAGAAAGTAGCGGGAACTACAACCACTGCCTACTTCTGATATCGGGACCCTTTCTATGGCTCCCTTAGCTAAGGCAGCCGTAACGTCCTTGTGGAGTAAGATCACATGATCCTCCATCAGCTGTTCTTTTACCTGAGGGATAAAGGGAGGGAAAGACTAGAAGGGAAGGGAATAGCCCTTCCGTATGATCTGCAAGACCCAGTTGTCCGATGTTATGGATCGCCAGTGAGGTAGATGAAATTGAATCCTCCCTCCAACTGGACGGACATTGTCTTGCAGAACCATACTAGGAGGGCTTAGGCATTGCGGAGGGGAGCTGGGTGGTGGCCGACCTCTGGATAGACCCTCAGGTATCACGGCATCGGGATGCTGTGAAGCCTGAGGACGGTGGCTAGCTTGTGGTTGGCTCGGTACCGGCCCCCTCCCATAGGCTCGAAAGGGGTGATAGACAGACTGCTGGCAAACATGCGCTGAGAGGCCCAAGGATCTGGCTGTAGCTCGAGAATCCTTGAATTTCTCAAGCGCAGAGTCTGCCTTCTCACCAAAAAGGTGTGTGCCATCGAAAGGCATGTCCATCAAGTTCAACTGGACATCCCCAAAAAGCCAGTGGTATGCAGCCAAGCGTGGCGTCGGAGGACCACTATCAAAGAAATCGCCCTGTCCAGTTAGTCGGTCACGTCCAACTCAAACCTGATGGTAAACTTGGCTGCATCTCTCCCACCCTTGACAGCCTGGGTGAGAGTATCCGTACACCCTCCGGGACCTGGGGCAGCACTTGTGCCACCGTATCCCATAAAGTATGGGGAAAATGACCCAATTGGCAAGAGGTGTTTACTGACCTCAATGCCAGGGTGGAGGAAGAAAACATCTTCTTCCTAAGTTTGTCCAGCCTCTTGGATTCCCTTTCCAGGGGAATGAAAGGGAAGGCACCACAGGTGGACCACCAAGCTCTCTGTGGTGGGGTGTTGGGTGAGGAAACTAGGGTAATTTGGAGCTTGTCAATGGCAGCGGCCGACTGTCCTATTCACAGGATCCCCTGTGCTGGGTTTGGTCCACATCCCCAGAAGGACATCTGTAAGGGCTTCATTGGAGGGTAACATCGGCTCTGATGTAGCAATCCCTGGCTGAAACACCTCTGTCAAGAGATTAGTCCTGACTGGCACCATAGGCAAGTCTAGGTCCAAGATCTCAGCTGCCCTACGCACCACCATGGCATAAGATGCCCCCTCCTCCTCTGTAGCCACAGAAGGAGGAGAGAGCATGCCAGCATCTGGAGAAGTATCCAGTCCACTGGCTTCTCCTGGAACCTCATACCAGTCCTGTTCATGCTCCAATCCATATTCTAAAGGCTCCTCAGACCCCCCCTTCTCCTCACCTGTGCCTGGCTGTTCAAAATATGCCTCAGGCACTGATCTTGGCCTAATCGGCGCCGTTGAGGTCAGAATAGGCGTCGTACGACATAGTTCCAGCTCCGAAACATTAGGAATGAGGATGGGGATCCCACCACTGGGGGGCGCCTGTGGTAGGAGGGAGCATCAACGTCAGGCCCGGTGCTGGTGGAGGCTGAGTGTGAGAACCTGGCACTGGGCCGGATCCGCTATCGGGTCCTGGGGTCCCCAACGGCGACAAGGCCCCTGTGGACCCCGCTGGGCCCGAAGAACCACCGCGGGGCAGCCCACTCAAAAACAAGGCGCATAGCCTCGTAAGATTCCTTTGAGCGGGGGTCGCTCCGGCTCCCGGAAAGGGGGGCGGAGACACGAAGTCGACCCTGGCAACCGCTCTGCGGAACCGTGCTCAGAATGTCGGCGTTTCAGAGATGCCTGTCGGCCGATGGGCATGTCAAAGTCGAAGTCCGCTTGGACTTCTTCTTTTTTTGTGCCTCTACGCCGTGTGCCCTGAGAACCTTGAGTGGTACGAAGAGGACTTGGAGCTCCCGGAGCGGTTCTGCAACCTCCTCCTTGAGCGGGACTATGACCTCCGAGGAGTTGCGCCGACCAAAGTCGAATGCCGAGCCGCCATAAGCTTTAGGGGCCTCTCCCTCAAAGCTTTCGGGCCATGACCCGGCAGTTGGAACACGACTTTGAGTCATGGTCCCTGTCGAGGCACCAGAGACATACCTCATGGGGGTCCGTCACCGACATCGCAAGATAACAGGCACTGCACGGCTTGAACCCCGTCTTCCTAGAGGACATCCTCGCAAAGCGCCAAAAGATCTTGATAAAATATCGAAAAAAGGCTTTCCAAAAAAGGCAAAGGGTAGCTCAATCCCGGACCTGCACTTAACCGGCGCGGAAGGAAAAGAACTGACGTATGCGTGCCGAGTTGGCATCTATATAGACGACCGTGACATCATAGATGGCTCCAACGACGCTGAGGAAGCCACGTGCAGCCGGACAACAGACGCAGAACCAAACGACGCCACCCGACTGCGCATGCATGGTATTGCCCAGCAAAAAGATTCCGGATTCGAAGGTGACGCCAGGGAATTCAAAGGTAAGGAATCTGCAGCTAGAAGTCTCTATCAGATAAATAAGTGCTGACCCTCAAAAACAAGTGCCTGTTCCCTGCACCGGAAATCACAGGCTCAAATTAAGCTCTGCTGATAAGGTGCTGTGTGTAAACTAAACAGCAACTTACAAGGCTGGCAGGATGGCATGAGGGAGATATTTGTTTGACTGACTTCACTTGGAAGGGAAGTTTGAAAAATTGTGATACTTTGTATTAGTTTATTCTAGAGTAAGACAAGTTTATGTTTTGCAGAGGCACCTGATGATAAGAGGTTCCTCATTTGGGCTGATTCACAAAGCTTAGCAGAAATATTGTAGGACCCCAAAAAGGTATGTTAAGCTCACTTAACCGCATAATTTGCGCAATTTTGTGATATGTAAACTATGGGGAATGTCAGAAGTTACGGCCATACAAAATGTTCCTTTTTTGCATCAGAGAACTGGTTCCAGGATAAAAGGTTCTTGCATGAGAAAAGTACCTGCAGAAAATGTGCCACAAAAAACATCTCACCAGGCTAGACCAGCTGCCGTTATCTCAGGTGACTTTTGATTGTGAAGTGCACAAATTCATTCATTTCACACTTGAGGGGGCCAGATGTATGACCATTTCACTTTGAAAGTCTCTAATTGTGATTCATTGCAAATCGCAGTTAGAGACTCGCAAAATGAAATGTACAAATGTTCAGATATTCATGAGGTAAGTCGCAATTTGTCACCCCATTGGGAATGGCCGCACTCACATGGATGGTGGTCTGCTGGGGAGAGCACACCACCATGTCTGTAACTGCTTTTTAAATAAACCATTTTTTTATTACAGCCTGTTTTCCTTAAGGGAAAACAGGGTGCATTGGGAAGTGCTGTGATTCGGGCTGTTTGCAACAAGAAAAAAGCTTTATGCATCTGGCCCTGCAGAATGCAGCACACGAAGAAAGAGGAAAAAACGGAGAGAAATAAAGATAATTCTTCCTGGTGCATCACTTTACTGCCACCTCTGAGGTGGTATAGGAATCTGACGCATTCCCAGACTTGTAAATCTGGGAACACGTGAGATTCCTTAGCATTCTGTAGGTGTTATGTGGAAACACCCACAGTAAAACCCACAGAACGACTCTTTCGCACGTACCACTAGGTGGAAGGGGCCCATATTTATAAGGTCATGAAAAACCATGCAAGGTGGCTTTGCGTGGCCTTGTAAATATGGCATGTCACACACTGCCACTGAAGCATAAAAAAAAAAGATGCTTCCGTGGCACAGTGCGCTAATAGGGGCTTGTAAATATGACCCCTTGTTTTTCTTTGATTGTATAGTGGTGAATTGGTTTCCGTTTACAGCTGACTAAAGCACCAAAGAAACACTTATGACATAGTGTGCTCTCCAAAACGAATTAATATTGCCTCAAACCTACCTTGGCAGCTGCTGCATTCACAACTATGGATCACCGGCAACACCACAGGTTCTACCTCACCGTCTTCACACTGCAGTGTAAGAATCTGGACAGGACTCACTGGGTCTAGCCGGTAACTACAGCAATCACAGAGGGTCTGCAGGTATGGTTCCTGTGAGATAGCAAGGGCACAATGTAAATGATAGTTTTGGGATAATTTCAGTTCCTTTTGGGAACATGCACCAGTCACAGTTCTCTGAACAATTCCTGCTATCTTAGTATAATCAGTAGGACACCGTATGCTGTAGGATCTTCTAAAGAATATTGCTGATGCCAGAAAATGTAGTGCAGTGGGAAACACCTAGAAACATACATCTGAGCGCCAGTACATTCTTGTAGGGGGCTGGCCTGGTTTGTAGCGGGTACCTAAGGTACTTACACCTTACACCAGGTCCAGTTATCCCTTATTAGTGAAATGTAGGCAGTGTCTAGCAGCCTAGGCTGTCTAGGGGTAGATGTAGCAGAGCAGCCAAAGCTGAACTAGGAGACATGCAAATGTCCTGCAGTGCCACTACAGTTACACAGTACTTATACACAATAAAAGACAATAGTCAGAGTTACCAAAAATAAAGGAACTTTATTTTAGTTACACAAGGCCACAAATATCTTAGAGGCAATACTCTGTCTGGAGGTAAGTATTATACACAATATATACACTAGTAACCAAAATCAGGTAAGTAAACAGTCATGGAATAGTGCAAACAGTAGAAAAACAATAGAATGCAATAGGCCTAGGGGCAACACAAACCACATACTAAAATAGTGGAATGCGAATGTCGAATTCCCCCTCTGGGCAAGTGTAGTGTGCAGAGGGGCACTTGGGACTATAGGAAACCACCAAAGGTAAGTAAAGTACTGTAGGAAGTTGGCTCTGTATATACTATCTCAAAGTGAGAGATAGTGTGCACAGAGTCCAAGGGTTCCCCTTAGAGGTTGATAGTGTCAAAATTAGAGAATTCTAATGCTCTATTTTGTGGTAGTGTGGTCTAGCAGTAGGCTTATCAGAGGGTAGTGTTAAGCATTTGTTGTACTCACACAGGCAATAAATGAGGAACACACACTCACAGACTTAACTCCAGGCCAATAGTTTTTATATAGAAACATATTTTCTTCATTTATTTTAGAACCACAAGATTCAAGATTTTAAGTAAATACATAAAATGAAAGGTGCCCCACACAGGTAAGTAGGGAACTTTGAATTAAAGCAGTAGTGCACACAGTATAGATTGAAATGCCAATAAGCTATTTTAAAAGTGGACAGTGCAAAAAGCAACACTTCCTGGGGGAGGTAAGTTTGGTTAGGTTTTGCAAGTAAGTAAAGCACTTACACAGTCAGTCTCCTGGGCATAGGCAGACCACTGTTGGGGGTTCAAGGCAACCCCAAAGTTACCGCACCAGCTGCACAGGGCTGGTCAGGTGCAGAGGTCAAAGGAGGGCCCCAAACACATAGGCACCTATGGAGAACAGGGGTGCTCCGGTTCTGGTCCGCTGGCAGGTAAGTACCTTCGTCCTCTGGGCGCAGACCAGGGGGGTTTTGTAGAGCACTGGGGGGGGGACACAAACAGGCACACAAAACACACCCTCAGCGGCACAGGGGCGACCGGGTACCGTGTGCAAAGTTGGTGTCGGGTTTGCAATAGGAAACATTGGAGGGACCCGGGGGTCACTTAGGCGATGCAGGCAGGGCACAGGGGGTTCTTGGGCCAGCCACTGACTGGGCTAGGAAGAGGGCTGCTTGCTTGTCACTCCTGCACTGGAGGTTGGTTCCTCTCGGTCCTAGGGGCTGCGGGTGCAGTGCTTGGTCCAGCCGTTGGGTTCCGTGTTACCAGGCAGTCGCGGTCAGAGGGAGCCTCTGGATCCTTTCTGCAGGCGTCGCTGTGGGGGCACAGGGGGGTCAACTCAGGTTACTCACGTCATCGCAGTCACCTGGGAGTCCACTCTGTAGTTTTTGTTCTCTGGAGCTCGAGCCGGGGGCGTCGGGTGCAGAGTCAGAAGTCTCACGCTTCCGGCTGGAAAGGAGAATTCTTTCAAAGTTGTTTTAAAGTTGCTGAAGTGTTGCAGTTGGTGAACAGTGCCGCTGCTCTCTGGAGTTTCTTGGTCCTTCGGGTTCAGGGCAGTCCTCTGAGTCCTCAGAGGTCCCTGGTCCCTGTCAGGTGCGTCGCTGTGCAGGTTCTTTGAGTCTGGAGACTGGCCAATAGGGCTGGGGCCAAGTCAGTTGTCGTCTCTGCGGGGCTTTCAGGTCAGCAGTCCTTCTTCTTTGTGTAGGTTGCAGGAATCAGATTTCCTGGGTTCTGGGTCACCCCTAAATACTAAATTTAGGGGGGTGTTTAGGTCTGGGGCCAGTAGCCAATGGCTACTCTCCTGGATGTTGGCTACCCCCTCTTTGTGCCTCCTCCCTGAGGGGAGGGGGGCACACCCCTAATCCTATTGGGGGAATCCTCCAATCTCAAGATGGAGGATTTCTAAAGGTCGGAGTCACCTCAGGTCAGGGCACCGCAGGGGCCGTCCTGACTGGTGGGTGGCTCCTCCTTGTTTTCCTCATTACCTCCTCCAGCCTTGCCGCCAAAAGTGGGGGCAGTGGCCGGAGAAGGGGGCATCTCCACTAGCTGGGATGCCCTGGTGTGCTGTAACAAAAGGCATGAGCCTTTGAGGCTCCCCTCCCGGTGTTACAGTTCCTGCAGGGGGAGGTGAGATGCACCTCCACCCAGTACTGGCTTTCTTCCTGGCCACAGAGTGACAAAGGCACTCTCTCCATGTGCCAGAAACTCGTCTGGTTGTGGCAGGCTGGCAGAAACTGGTCAGCCTAGCACTAGGAGTCAGACTGGTATTCAGGTGGCATCTCTAAGATGCCCTCTGGGTGTATTTTACAATAAATCCCACACTGGCATCAGTGTGCATTTATTGTGCTGAGAAGTTTGATAACAAACTTCTCAGATTTCAGTGTAGCCATTATGGAACTGTGGAGTTTGTATTTGACAAACTCCCAGACCATATACTCTTTATGGCTACCATGCACTTACAAGGTCTAAGGTTTTGCTTAGACACTGTAGGGGCATAGTGCTCATACACTTATGCCCTCACCTGTGGTATAGTGCACCCTGCCCTAGGGCTGGAAGGACTGCTAGAGGGGTGACTTACCTATGCCACAGGCAGTGAGAGGTGGGCATGGTACTCTGAAGGGAGTGCCATGTGGACTTAGTCATTTTCTCCCCACCAGCACACACAAGCTGTGAGGCAGTGTGCATGTGCTGAGTGAGGGGTCCCCAGGGTGGCATAAGACATGCTGCAGCCCTTAGAGACCTTCCCTGGCAACAGGGCCCTTGGTACCAGGGTACTATTTACAGAGGAACTTATCTGTGTGCCAGAGCTGTTCCAATTGTGGAAACAAAGGTACAGTTTAGGAAAAGAACACTGGAGGTGGGGCCTGGCTAGCAGGGTCCCAGCACACTTTCAATCATAACTGGCATCAACAAAAGGCAAAACGTCAGGGGGTAACCATGCCAAGGAGGCATTTCCTTACAAGTACCCCACCCCAGAGCTCAGGAACACTGGAGTAAAGTACAGCAAGTTTCCTCAGAATACACTACAAGTCATGATGAAGAATTATCCAAGAACCAAGCAAGACTGCAAGCAACACACAATGGATTCCTGGACCTGAAGACCTGTGGAGAGAGAAGACCAAGTCCAGACATCGAAGAAGAGTCCAGAAAGAACAGGAGCCCCTGCCCACCTGGAAGAAGGTGCAAAAGTGGATTCTCCAGTTGGAAGAAAGGTACAGAAATGCATCAAAGAAGATAGCTGTGGGTTCCTGCTTGGTGCAAGAGATGTCCCACGTCGAGTTGTTGGATGCAGGCTGTTTGTGTCGCTGGATTCCGCCAACAAGCCTTCATTTACGCAAGTATGTGGTTTGCATCAAGGAGGAGCTGCCTGGACTCAGGAGGGACCTGGGGGTCTCAACCCGGACTAAGGAGACAGAGAGGACTCTCAGCACTTCAGAGAGCCCTCAGAAGACCAGGCAGTGCCAACAGGAGTCCCAGAACACGGGGACAAAGCAGATGCAAAGTGCGGTCATCGCAGCACTACACAGGAGGATCCCATGCCCCTGGAGAACAACTCAGAGAGCTGTGCGTCGCAGGATGGAGTGATGGGGACCTGGGCTATGCTGTGCACAAAGATCTTTTGGAAGAAGTGCACAGAAGCCCAAGGAGCCGCAGAAGATGCGGTGCACAGGGGTACTGTCACTGCACGGGGAGGCAAGCTCTTACCTCCACCAAATTTGGACAGCTGGAGCTTTGGACAGTCTGGGTCATTTCGGTCCACCATCTGTGTTCCAGGGATCACGCTCGTCGACAGGAGAGGAGTTCCAGAGTACCGATTGTCATCGCAGAGAGATGCCTGCTGAAGCAGGGAAGTGACTGTCATTCCACAGGAAAATCCTTTGGTTCTTCTGGTGCAGTGTGAAGACAGGCAGTCCTCAGAGCGTGCACACCTTGGAAACTGTTTCAATTGCTAGCTTGAGCTGAAGTTGCAGGTCACAGGAGTCTTCCTGGATATTTTGGTGCAGTTACAGTGGTTCTTGGAGCAATCTGCGGTTGATCCAACGGTCATAAGCTGAAGCAGAGGAGTCCTGGAGGAGAAGTCCTGGAGGAATCTTGCAAACCGAATCTGAGAAAACACCCAGAGGAGAGATCCTAAATAGCCCTGAGAGGGGGATTGTCTATCAACCCAGGTATGCACCTATCAGGAGGGGTCTCTGATGTCACCTGCTGGCACTGGCCACTCAGAGGTCTCCAGAACATCCCCACACCTTAGTATCCAAGATGGCTAATGCCAGGGACACTCTGGAGGAGCTCTGGGCACTACCCCTGGAGTGGTGATGGACAGGGGAGTGGTCACTCCCCTTTCCTTTGTCCAGTTGCGCGCCAGAGGAGGGACTGGGAGTCCCTGAACTGGTGTAGAGAGGATTATGTAAGGAGTGCACTGTTTGTGCCCTTCAAAACATTTCCAGAGGCTCTGGGAGGATACCCCTCCCATGCTGTAACATCTATTTCCAAAGCGGGAGGGTGTAACACCCCTCTCCTAAAGGAAATGCATTGTTCTGCCTTCCTGGGATTGTGCTGCTCAATCCCCAGGAGGGAAGAAACCTGTCTCTGAGGTGGCAGAGCTGGTTTGGCAGTACTGGGGGTCCATGTTGGAGCCCCCAGGGTGCATGCAATTGGTCTCCCAACACCAGATTTGGACTGGGGGTTCAATTCCACAATCTTAGACACCTCACATGGCCATATTCGGAGTTACCATTGTGAAGCTACATATATGTAGTGACATATATGTAGTGCATGGTTATAATGGTGTCCCCGCACTCACGAAGTCTGGGGAATTGGCCCTGGACAACAGGGGGCACCTTTGCTAGTGCAAGGGTGCCCTCACACACAGTAAATTTTCACCTAGCCTTCAGTAAATGAAGGTTAGACATATAGGTGACTTATAAGTTACCTGGTGAAGTGAAAAATGGCTGTGAAATAGTGTGTGCACTATTTCGCTCAGGCTGCAGTGGCAGTCATGAAGGAGTGTTTGTATGAGCATTTTATGAGTGACAAAAGAAATGCTGCAGCCCATAAGAATCTCCTGGAACCCCAATGCCCTGGGTACCTAGGTACCATATACTAGGGACTTATAAGTGTGGGCCAGTGTGCCAATCAGAATTGGAATATGGAGTCACTAAACTATAGTGACAAACTTGGTACACAGAGAGAGCATAAGCACTGGAGTTCTGGTTAGCAGAACTCCAGTGACACAGTCAAGCATACTGACAACACACATAGGCCACAAACGATGAGCACTGGGGTCCTGGCTAGCAGGACCCTAGTGAGACAGTAAAAACACACTGACAAACAGGTCTGAAACTATGAGCACTGGGGTCCTGGCTAGCAGGATCCCAGTGAGACAGTATAAAGCACACTGTCAACCACTGACAACCAGGCCAAAAATGGGGGTAACTATGCTAGAAAGACGCTGCTTTCCCACAATTCTCTATTTATGTAGCCTCCCAGAAAGACCTGTGATACATTGGACTCTCTATACTTGGGGAACTTAATATAAGGGCATGTGCATTTCCCAAACAAACTGTGTTGGGGGAACCTCTCAGTAGCATATTGTATCTACAGGTCATGGACTGTTTGGCAAAATTCCAAGAAAAAACGTATAATTGACAGTACACCCTGTATGATGGTTTCAAAAAAACATATGTATTAATCACATGAATGAAGCATATGTTGAACCTTCCAAGCATATTTCTGCTCACCTCTGGAATGACATTGGTCCGAGAGAGACATCTTCCACTGCAATAACTCACTTCCACCCCATCAAGATGGCAACTGCCCTTAGTGATGTTCCTGAGCTCAGTGAAACGCTGGCACACAGCTGAGGACTCTTCTGCAGTCATAAAATACGAAGACAGCATTACAATGAGGACACGGCAGACAAAATCAACTTAATACTTCAAAAATATTCTCATGCTAATGGATCATTTCTAACCGTAGTTCACTACACGCTCACCTCCTCATGATCCGCTATTATCAGGTTGAAAGGCACTTAATTAGGATAATCCAGAACAAACCAGAACAATTGTGATCGAAGCTCAGGAGAGTCTATCTGTCCCTGTACGTCATGGCAGCATATCTGAAACCCAGTAACTCTAAACTTATCGCCTAATGCTTTCAGAACCTAGTGATGTTTTCAAACGATCATAGCTCAATAAACCATCCCTGATAAAGAAAAGAGGAACAAAAGTGAACGTTCTTTCATTAATTGGTTAATAAACCATCGTTGGTGAGGACACAACTGAACGCTCTTCCAACTTTTACGTTGAGCAGTAAACAATGAAAATTAACCTCACCACATAAAGACTGAACAGCAAGGTCTTAAGATTGTTTTCTGCCTTGTAGAGAGGAGGCCAAAAGTAACTATTGAAGGTGATTCTGCTAAACGTAGGAGTGCATCTAAACGTGATTGGCCCAGTAATTTTGTTGAGTAAGACATGGCCCACCTCCCACCACCTTAAACTTAATGTAGGACCAGCCCCACAAAGTAGTTGCCAGTGGATAATAATTCATAAATTCTACCAATCTAATTTATAGCTTTGTATTTTCTATAAAGCTGAGATGTTGAATTCTAAGGTCCGGCGAGTCGTATTTGATCTTCAGCTCATTTCAAGTTGCTGGACAACATACTATGGTCGAACATTTCTTTTTCTTAAGTGTGTTGCAGAAATCCTTTTTTTGGGGCCAGGAACATAGAAAGGTGTACAATTTGTTCAAAATTGGGATTTAGTCCTTCTACTTGAGTAACAAATATGATATTTGCTTTGGCCAGGCAGAGGATGTAGACGGGAGGAACAACACATTCTTCCCATGTGTAAGACAATGATTTGTTTTACTTTAAAAACAGTTTTGTACCTTAAATATCGGGGGATAACTTACCTAGAAATTCCTTCCTGCACACCGGACAACAGCTGCCAGGTTCCTGCACCTTCACTTCACCCTAGGAGTCAATCACAACAAAATAATTATAGCTATCCGTTTATTTTAAATATATATTTTTGATAGGAACTTACTGATTATGACAGATGTTAAACCTATGATTGATAATCCACATAGGCATCAGGCAGGTATACTACTAGTATATTCCCCCATTGACTTGTTTTTTTTACTTAACAAGCTAAACCAAGGTCCAGAGAATAATTTGCACCAGTGGTTGCAGGTGGTGGGCACCGGCACCAGATTTTGGGAACCAGGACTGTTTGGGACTTTGGCCCACAGCAAGGAACAGAAACGAAGGAAACAGAGAAAAGAGGAGAAAAAGAAAGGTAGGAAAACAGTGACATAAGGAGAATTACAAGACCCGTCTATCTCAAGACGTTAACTGTCAACTAAAAGCACATTGGTCACAAACATGTCCACATGCTTAAGAGTAGGACATAACAAAAGGGATCAGCGTTTCTGCTCTGCAAATGCCTTTGGTATCTTTACTCAACTCTGTTGATGCTCTATATGCTAGGGTGTTTATCTCCACCCGGCTACTGATGAGAGCCAAGCTACATGCTGTAGATCACTAAAACACTGGAACCAGATGCTGGGTTCACCTCACACATCCTAAACTTATTACATTGGCTTCAGCT
This sequence comes from Pleurodeles waltl, assembly GCF_031143425.1. Taxonomy (NCBI): domain Eukaryota; kingdom Metazoa; phylum Chordata; class Amphibia; order Caudata; family Salamandridae; genus Pleurodeles; species Pleurodeles waltl. The sequence goes on along the minus strand of NC_090449.1, from coordinate 468,061,846 downwards.
CAGATTGCGGCACCGGACTGAGGGCCTCATATACAAGGTGTTTGCACCACCGTTGCGTAATTTTTTTTTTTTGATGCAGCGGTGGCGCTAGCAGTGCTTTACACTGCTTCAGATTAACAAACTGACGCATTGGGTCCAATGCGTCAGTTTGTAAACTCCTGCATCACATTATACCTGCACCAGATATAATGCATGCAGGGTAGGCGTTCCCATGGCCTGAGCCACACACAACTGATGCAGTGAAACTTACATTTCACTGTGTCACTTGCGTCAGAATTTTACCATCTGCTCAGAGCAGGCGTAAAATTTATGCAGGGCTTTTCTCTATGGGGGCCTCCTTGCATTGCTGGAGTAACGTTTTTTTTAGTTTAGCACCAGCAGATGTGTCAGAATTGCTGATGCATCTGTGAAAACTTGCACCTTGGAGCTCTGTATTGTAAATACAGAGCATCCATGGCGTTGTTATTGTAGGGCAGTGCAAGAAACCTGACACATCGGGCTGATACATCAGCTTCTTGTAAATGAGGCAGTGAGTCCTGAAATTCCAGGGAAACCCCAAGTCAACCTAAGGAAATAAATTAATACCACACAAAATTTGCGTAATGCTAGTGCACTCTTGCATAATTTCCAGCATTTGACATTAAGCTTGTTACGCTAAATGCCCAAAATTGTGTCACGCTGTGCAATTTTTGTATCCGTTCTGGAAAAATCCTATCAAAGAAGCCCGAGAACATGACTAAACAGAATACGTGCAACTGCTCTTCACATCACATGCAGCAGCAGGAACCCTCTGGCATTGCGTGCCCCCCCCCCCCAGATGATGTTCAGTCACCGTGTGGCCCGTGGGTAGAAAGACTGCCACGGCCGGGAGGAGGAAGGCGCGTTGCAGCCCTTGCCCTGCCAGCACATAGGGAGATAGTATAGGCTGTCCTGCTGCCCTTGAGACTGTGGCCCCTCCCCGCCCGCACTCAACCCACATCAAGAAGGAAAAGAAGAGAGGAGAGAAGGACGTGGTACAATGCCACAACGTGAATAGGTGATGAGAGAAAGTGTGTGACAGACCTGTCATACAGAAGATCAACACCACCACAGTTGCGCAACCGAAGGTAGAAAAGCAACAGGATTGAGGACTCGTGCCAGCAGACAAGAGGGCATCCATCACCACAAGCCAGCCACTGGGGTGAACAGATGTCACTGGAGACAACTCAATGGGTGGACCAACTGTAAGCCGCCAGCACGCGTGAACCACGTCCAGGCCCCACGCTTCCCAGCCCGTTTGTCCTGCCACCTGTTACCGGCTGCTTGACCACGATGGCATCCTGCACACACTAGGCAAGAACCGCAAGTGGCCATGAAGTCCCTCAGGTCATCCTTTTGCCATCAAAGGCACGGCCACCTGTTGATCTTCCGCAAGATGTAGCAAGATGTTACCTTCGCTAACGATATATCTGGTAGAGACATATTCTAGTTGCAGATTCCTTACCTTTAAATTTACCCAGGTGTCAGACTGGATCTGGAGATTTTTATTTGAGCAGTACCTCTGTGCGCCATCAGGTGGCGTCAGTCAACTCCGTGGGCATTGTTGCCGTCGTGTTCGCCGTGATGATGTCACGGTTGTATATAGGCGCCAACCCGGCACGCTGACGTCAGTTTCTTTTCATGACTTTCTACGCCAGTAGCGCGGAGCCATGAAAAACACTGAGGGCCTGATTCTAACTTTGGAGGACGGTGTTAAACCGTCCCAAAAGTGGCGGATATACCACCTACCGTATTACGAGTTCCATAGGATATAATGGACTCGTAATACGGTAGGTGGTATATCCGCCACTTTTGGGACGGTTTAACACCGTCCTCCAAAGTTAGAATCAGGCCCTGAGAGTGGTGCGCCAAAAGTAGGGCCCTTATGGGGAAGTTCCTGTCCCTAGAAATCGGTTCGCAGTACGGGAAGGAGGGGTGGGTCGGTAAGGAATCTGCAACTAGAATATGTCTCTACCAGATATATCGTTACCGAAGGTAAGTAACTTGTACATCTGATAGAGACTTCTAGTTGCAGATTCCTTACCTTTGAATAGATACCCGAGCAATACCATCACCGGTGGAGGGCTGCGAACCAAGATCACACCAAAAAGTCCTGCAGGATCGAATGGCCAAAGTAGCCATCCCTTCGGACGTTACTGTTCATACAGTAGTGTTTGGTAAAAGTGTGCAGAGATGCCCATGTTGCTGCCTGACAGATGTCTAGGACTGGAACGCAACGTGCTCGCGCTGTGGTAGCAGCAGTAGCTCTGGTGGAGTTAGTGCACAAACCTTCAGGAGGTTGCTTTTTAGCCACAGCGTAGCACATTTTGATGCATAAGAGTACTCATCGTGATATGGTCCTCTTTTTCACCGCCTTCCCATTCTTTGCACCCACATATCCCACAAAGAGTTGATCGTCCACCCGGAAATCTTTGGTACAATCAAGCTGGAATGCCAACGCGCTTTTTGGGTCCAGATGGTGGAGTCTCTCCTCTTCATGAGAGGGATGTGGGGCGTGCATAAAAGGTAGGCAAGGTGATGGACCGTCCGACATAGAAGGGTGTCAATACTTTAGGTAGGAAAGAAGCCCTTGTGCGAAGTAGCAGTTTGTCAGGATGTATGGCCAGGAAAGGTGGCTTAGATGACAGAGCCTGGAGCTCACTTACTCTGCGGGCACAGGTAATGGCAACTAAAAATACAGTCTTGATAGTTACGAGCCGTAAAGGGCAGTTGTGAAGCTGCTCAAACGGGGTACACATAAGGTAGGTTAATACCAGGTTTACATCCCATTGGGGCATGATCGATCGGATAGGAGGAAAGAGATGTGAGAGGCCTTTAAGAAATCTCCCAACTATAGGAGATTTAAATAAGGAAGGCTGATCTGGTAACCTCAAGAAATCAGAGACAGCAGAAAGATAGCCCATAGAAGTGCCCATGGTGGAACCCTGCTGGGCAAGGGAAAGAATAAAGAGAAGGACTTGAGAAAGAGGATCAGATAGAGGATTGACAGATTTGTTGATGCACCATGCCACAAATTTCTTCCAATGACAGGTGTATACAGTTTTGGTTGAGGGACTCCTGGCTGCCAAGATAACGTTACAGACTTCGGGTCGCAGGTCAAAAGACATCAACTGTTGCCACGCAATCTCAGCAAGGAGGCGCGGGTGGACAGGTTTGGATAGAGGACCCTCCCCTGCTGCTGCAACAGAAGATCCTCCAGAAGGGGCGGTCTGATCGGAGCAGCTATGGCCATGTTCAACAGCTCAGGATACCAGACTCTTCGTGCCCAGTCCAGAACCACCAGTATGACTTGGTCCCGTAATGCCTAATCTTCTTGAGAACTCTGGGCAGGAGTGGTAAGACTGGAACCCCTAACCTGTGCAGATGAGCTGCCACCACCACCATCACTTTCGTGAACACCCGAGGAGCACTGGTAAGGCCAAAGGGGAGCACAGTAAACTAAAAGTGCTCGTGACCTACCAATCGTAGGTAATGCTGTGGGCTGGTAAGACAGGAATATGGAAGTATGCATCTTGCAAGTCCAACGCTACCATCCAGTCTCTAGGATCCAGGCCAGATAGGACCTGAGCCAATGTCAACATTTGAAGATCTAATATAAAACGAGGACCTTTGTCCTTTTTCGGCACCAGAAAGGAATAGCAACCACGACCTACTTCTGACAACGGAACCCTCTTTATAGCTCCTTTGACCAAAAGGGTTGGACTTCCTCGTGGAGAAGCACCATATGATCCTGCAATATTCGATTGTATGAAGTTGGCATGGCTGGAGGAGGTGTCTTGAAGGGGAGGGGGTAGCCCCTTCGGACAATTTGGAGGACCCACCTGTCCGAGGTAATGGATTGCCATTGGGGCAGGTGATGTTGAATCCTGCCGCCAACTGGTTCCTGATGTACCCGCAGACTAGGAAGGTTTGGAGGCTGAGGATGGGGCGGGGTGGACTGGGTGACCCGTTGGCTTCCTCATCCCCGGGGGCATGGGATCCCGCGTCCACATCCACGAAGGGGCTGTACAGCATGTGCGGGTCGATGGCCGGGGGGAAGGGACGCGGTTGGGTGCCCCTTCTGTAGCCATGAAAGGGGCGAAAGGCGGACTGTTGGGGTCTAGAAGCAGGCGCAAGGCCAAGCGACGGGGCCGTGGCTCTGGAATCCTTAAAGCGCTCGAGCGCAGAGTGCGCCTTGTCTCCGAAGAGACAGGTGCCATTAAAGGGCATGTCCATCAAGGATTGCTGGACATCCCTTGAAAAGCCAGATGTTCTCAGCCAGGCATGATCTCAATGCCACCGTAAATGCAACCGATCTGCCCAGATAGTCAGTCATATCCAGTCCACAACGAATCATGAACTTCGCTGCATCTCTCCTGTAGGAGGCTGGCCTGGTTTGTAGTGGGTACCTTGGGTACTTACACCTTATACCAGGTCCAGTTATCCCTTATCAGTGAAATGTAGTAGTGTTCTAGCAGCTTAGGCTGATAGAGGTAGCTATAGCAAAGAGGCATAGGCAGAACTAGGAGACATGCAAAGCTCCTGCAATACCACTTATAGTTACAGTGTGCTTATATACAAGTAAAGACAATACTCAGTGTTACCAAATATAAAGGTAGTTTATTTGGGTGGCACAGTACCAAAAATATCTTAGAGGCAATACTCCTTCTGGAGGTAAGTATTATACACAATATATACACTAGACACCAAAATAAGGTAAGTAATTAGAAATAGGATAGTGCAAACAATAGGAAATGCTATAGAATGCAATGGTAGAAAATAGGTCTAGGGGCAACACAAACCATATACTAAGAAAGTGGAATGCGAATCATGAATTCCCCCCTAGACAAGTGTAGTGTGTGCAGAATCGCTGGGAGAGTAAGAATACAGTAAAGGTAACTAAATTACCCCACCCCAGAGCCCAGAAAAGCCGGAGTAAAGTACTGCAAGATTCCTTAGGACACACTACACTTCGTGATTGGAATTATTGCAAGAACCAACCAAGTCTGCAAACAACAAACAGTGGATTCATGGAGCTGCAAAGGAAGGAGGCCAACTCTAGAAGTCGAAAGAAGTTCCAGGAAGTCAGGAGCCCCTGTCAACCCAGAAGAGGGTGCAAAAGAAGAGTCCCCGGTTGGATGAAGCCTGCAGAAATGCACCCTAGGAAGATGTCAGCGGGTTTCTGCATGATGCACTGAGGCCCGTATTTATACTTTTTTTAGCGCCGCATTTGTGCCGCTTTTTGACGCGAAACGGCACAAACCTACAAAATACAATGGCATTTTGCAAGTTTGCGCCGTTTTTGCGTCAAAAAACGAGGCAAATGCGGCGCAAAAAAAGTATAAATACGGGCCTGAATGTCACACGTCGTGAAGTTGGATGCAGGCGAATTTTGGCGCTGGATTCCCCCAACAAGCCTTGGTTCTGGCAAAGTCGCATTTTGTGTCAACTAGGTGCTATTTGGACCCAGGAGGGACCTGGGGGCCTCAACTCTGTGTGAGGAGGAAGAGGGGGCTCTCAGCACTTCAGAGAGCCCTCAGAGCACCAGATAGCAACCACGGCAGTCCCAGGACACGGGGACAAAGGAGGTGGAAAATGTGGTTGGTGCAGCACTACAAAGGAAGGTCCCATGCTGCCAGAGAACAACTCAGTGAGTTGAGCGTCGCAGGATAGAGTGCTGGGGACCTGGGCCAGGCTGTGCATGAAGGAATTTTGCAAATAGTGCACAGAGGCCTCAGGAGGTGAATAAGACGCAGTGCACAGGGGTACTGTCGTTCTGGGGGAAGGCAAGGTCTTACCTCCTCCAAATTGGGACAGTAGGACCTCAAGACAGTCTGTGGCGATGGGGTCCACCCTCTGTGTTCCAAGGAGCACGCTTGTCACCAGGAGAGGAGTCCAAGAGAACCGGTTGTCGACTTAGAAGGTGCCTACGTGAGCAGGGGTGTGACTCCATCACCCCACAGGAGATTTCTTCGGTCCTTCTCGTGCAGGGTTAAGACAGGGAGTCCTCAGACCGTGGAAACTGTTACAGTTGCTGGCTGGAGCTGAAGTTGCAGAGGAAAAGTATCCCTTATGGATCCTTTGTTGCTGTTACAGTGGTTCCTGGAGCAAGCTGCGGTTGATCCGAGGTCAGAAGATGAAGTAGTAGTTGCAGAGGATTCCTGCTGGAAACCTGCAAGTACAATCTGAAGAGAACCCACAGGAGAAACCCTAAATAGCCCTGAGGGGGATTGGCTACCTTATCAGGTAAGGACCTATCAGGAGGGGTCTTTGATGTCACCTGCTGGCACTGGCCACTCAGAGGCCTCCAGAGTGCCCCCACACCTTGCAAAGAAAGATGGCTGCAGTCTGGGACACACTGGAGGAGCTCTGGGCACCACCCCTAGGGTGGTGATGGACAGGGGAGTGGTCAGTGTCCAGTTTCGTGCCAGAGCAGGGACCAGGGGGTTCTGAACCGGTGTAGACTGGCTTATGTAAGGAGGGCACCATCTGTGCCCTTCAAAGCATTTCCAGAGGCTGGGGGATGCTACCCCTCCCTAACCTGTTACACCTATTTCCAAAGAGAGAGGGTGTAACACCCAGTGCTTTGTTCTGCCTTCCTGGGACTGAGCTGCTCAGACCCCAGGACGGCAGAACCCTGTCTGTGAGGTGGCAGCAGCTGTAGCTTCAGTGCAAGCCTTAGAGAGCGGGTTTGGAGGTACTGGGGGTCCTTAGTGGAGCCCCCAGGATGCATGGAATTGGCTCCCCAATACCAGATTTGGAATGAGGGGCAATTCCATGATCTTAGACACCTTACATGGTCATATTCGGAATTACCATTGTGAAGCTACATATAGGTATTGACAGATATGTAGTGCACACGTGTAATGGCGTTCCCACACTCACAAAGTCCTGAGAAATGGCCCTGAACTATGTGGGGGCACCTTTGCTAGCACAAGGGTGCCATCACACTTAGTAACTTTGCACCTAACCTTCAGCAAGTGAAGGTTAGACATATAGGTGACTTATAAGTTACTTAAGTGCAGTGAAAATGGCTGTGAAATAGTGTGTGCACTATTTCACGCAGGCTGCAATGGCAGGCCTGTGGAAGGGTTTGTCTGAGCTCCTCATGGGTGGCAAAAGAAATGCTGCAGCCCATAAGGATCTCCTGGAACCCCAATGCCCTGGGTACCTAGGTACCATATACTAGGGACTTATAAGGGGGGTCCAGTGTGCCAATTGAAATTGGTAAATGAAGTCACTAGCCTATATTGACAAATTTAAAAGCAGAGAGAGCATAAGCACTGAGGTTATGATTAGCAGAGCCTCAGTGACACAGTCAAACACTGTACACACATCACACACATTAGGACATAAACTATGAGCACTGGGGTCCTGACCAGCAGGATCCCAGTGAGACAGGCAAAAACATACTGACATACAGGTAAAAATGGGCGTAACATGCCAAGAAAGATGATACTTTCCTACATCTCCCATCTGTTACGACTTGGGAAAGGATAGTCTGGGCCTCCTCCGAAACTCTAGGCAGCACTTGCGTGACTGTATCCCAGAAAGTATGGGAATAGCGGCCTGTAGGAAAATGCCACTGTTGCCATGGTTACACCCTAACGTTTTGCCTTTTGTTGATGCTAGTTATGATTGAAAGTGTGCTGGGACCCTGCTAACCAGGCCCCAGCACCAGTGTTCTTTCCATAAATTGTACCTTTGTCTCCACAATTGGCACAGCCCTGGCACACAGATAAGTCCCTTGTAAATGGTACCCCTGGTACCAAGGGCCCTGTGGCCAGGGATGGTCTCTAAGGGCTGCAGCATGTATTATGCCACCATAGGGACCCCTCACTCAGCACATGCACACTGCCTCACAGCTTGTGTGTGCTGGTGGGGAGAAATAGATTAAGTCAACATGGCACTACCCTCAGGGTTCCATGCCCACAACCCACTGCCTGTGGCATAGGTAAGTCACCCCTCTAGCAGGCCTTACAGCCCTAAGGCAGGGTGCAGTATACCACAGATGAGGGCATAGCTGCATGAGCACTATGCCCTTACAGTGTCTAAGCCAATTCTTAGACCTTGTAAGTGCAGGGTAGCCATAAAGAGTATATGGTCTTGGAGTTTATCAACCACGAACTCCACAGTTCCATAATGGCTACACTGAATACTGGGAACTTTGTTATCAAACTTCTCAGCACAATAAATCCACAATGATGATAATTTGGGATTTATTGAGAAATGCACACATAGTGCATCTTAGAGATGCCCCCTGTATACCAGCCCAACTAATAGTGCTAGGCTGACCAGTTTCTGCCAGCCTGCCACATCCAGATGGGTTTCTGGCCACATGGGGTGAGTGCCTTTGTGCACTCTGTGGCCAGGAACAAAGCCTGTACTGGGTGGAGGTGCTTCACACCTCCCCCTGCAGGAACTGTAACACCTGGCGGTGAGCCTCAAAGGCACAAGCCTGGTGTTACAGCGCCCCAGGGCACTCCAGCTAGTGGAGATGCCCGCCCCCCGGACACAGCCCCCACGTTTGGTGGCAAGTCTGGAGGAGATAATGAGACAAACAAGGAGAAGTCAGCCTCCAGCCTGGACAGCCCCTAAGGTGTCCTGAGCTGAGGTGACCCCTGCCTTCGAAAATCCTCCATCTTGCTTTGGAGGATTTCCCCCAGTAGGATTAGGGATGTGCCCCCCTCCCAATAGGGAGGAGGCACAAGGAGGGTGTAGCCACCCTCAAGGACAGTAGTCATTGGCTTCTGCCCTCCAGCCCTAAACAAACCCCTAAATTCAGTATTTAGGGGCAGCCCTGAGCCTAAGAAAACAGATTCCTGATGCCCTGAAACAAGAAGAAGGACTGCTGGCCTAAAAGCCTGCAGAGACGACGGAGACAACAAATGACTTGGCCTCAGCCCTACCGGCCTGTCTCCAGACTCAAAGAACCTGCAACAGCGACGCATCCAGTGGGACCAGTGACCTCTGCCGACTCAGAGGACTGCCCTGCAACCCAAAGGACCAAGAAACTCCTGAGGACAGCGGCTCTGTCTGAACATCCAAGAAGAAACCATCTTTAAAGGGACTCCAGACTCACTCCGGAAGTGTGAGTCCCCAACACTCTGCAACCGGCGCCCCCAGCTCATGTCCAGAGAAACCAACACTGCAGAGAGGACCACCAGGCGGCTCCAACGACCTGGACACCCTTTTACGACCTCCGTGCACCCCCACAGAGACGCCTGCAGAGAGAATCCAGAGGCTCCCCCTGACCGCAACTGCCCGGTAACAAAGAACCCGACGCCTGGAAGAAGCACTGCACCAGCAGCCCACAGGCCTGAGAGAAACCGACTACCGGTGCAGGAGTGACCAGCAGGCAGCCCTCTTCGTTGCCCAGTTGGTGGGTGGCCCGAGAAGCCCCTCTGTGCCCTGCCTGCATCGCCAGAGTGACCCGCGGGTCCCTCCATCGATTTCTATCTAACACCCGGCACCTGCTTTGCACACTGCACCCGGCCGTCCCTGTGCTTCTGAGAGTGTATTTTGTGTGCCTGTTTGTGGCCCCCCCAGTGGTCTACAAAACCCCCCTGGTCTGCTCCCAGAGGATGCAGGTACTTACTTGCTAGCAGACTGGAACCGGAGCACCCTTAGTCTCCATAGGCACCTATGTTATTTCGGCCTACTTTGACCTCTGCACCTGACCGACCCTGTGTCACTGGTGCTGGGTGTTTGGGGTTGCCTTGAACCCCCAACGGTGGGCTGCCCATGCCCCGGAGACTGAACTTGTATGTGCTTTACTTACCTGATAAACTAACTTGTACTTACGTCCCCCAGGAACTGTTGATTTTTGCAGTGTCCACTTTTAAAACAGCTTATTGTCATTTTTGACAAAACTGTATACATTACTGTTTTAATTCAAAGTTCCATATTTACCTCTGCTAAGTACCTTACATTGTATGTAATTACTTGAATCCTGAATCTTGTGGTTCTAAAATAAATTAAAGAAAGAATATTTTTCTATATAAAAACCTATTGGTCTGGAGTTAAGTCTTGAGTGTGTGTTCTCATTTATTGCCTGTGTGTGTACAACAAATGCTTAACACTACCCTCTGATACGCCTACTGCTCGACAACACTACCACAAAATAGAGCATTAGTATTATCTATTATTGCCACTATCAACCTATAAGGGGAACCCTTGGACTCTGTGCACACTATCTCTCGCTTTGAGATAGTATATACAGAGCCAACTTCCTGCATGGCCCAAAAGGCATGCGGTACTCACGGATCGCAACGCCAGACTGTTGGAAGAAAACAACTCCTTCCCCAAATTGTGCAGTCTTTTTGATTCCCTATCCGGGGGTACAGCAGGGAATGTGCCAGATGAAGAAGAAGCCTGGATGACAAGGTTCTTAGGCGTTGGGTGTTGAGTGAGGAATTTTGGGTCTAACGGTGCAGGCCAATGGCGGCGGCAATCGTCCTATTCACAGGAGCCCCTGTGCTGGTTCTGGACCAAGAACCCAAAAGGACATCTGTCAGTGCTTCATTAAAGGGAAGAAGGGGTTCGTAAGAGGAAGACCCCGGCTGAAGCACGTTGGTTAGGATATTAGGCCTTACCTCCACAGAAGGTAGCTCGAGGTCCAGGACCTCAGCCGCTCTTCTCACCACCATGGAATAAGAGGCACCTTCCTCCGTTGCCAAAGTAGGAGGAGAGAGCATACCAGTGTCAGGGGAGATGTCTAGACCACTGGCATCACCCAAATCCTGCACCCAGTCCATCTGGGGGTCAAGCTGGTAGTGTAAAGGATACAGCATCCCCTCCATACTCTCCCTGTATCCATACCCACAAGTTTAAGGGTCTTAATCAACCCTGGGCCCAGTAGAGCCCATAGAGAATGCAATCAGCGCCGAGCGACGTCGTCCCGGCTCTGGGTCATTGGGTGTGAGGATGGGATCGATGTCGATTGTGGGCCCAACCGACGCCGGGAGCTCTGACGTCTGACCCTACGCCGGGGAAGGTCGCTCTGGCACGACCGGCATCAGGACGGATCCGCAAGTGGATCTGGAGAGCCGTGGCTGAAGCCCATGACTCTGAACTCGAGGGGACCCCACCAATTCACCTGTGCCCGAGGACGCCGAAGATGGGTCGGTCTGCCCAAAAATAAGGCGCATTGGCTCATAAAATTCATTGAGCTGGGCAGGGGTGGCTCAGGCTCCTAGTAAGTTGGGGAAGCGCAGTCCCGACCCAGATGAAGGCTCTGAGGACGGAGGCCTAGAGCGTCAGCGCTCTTCCCGTGCCGTATTGTCACAGCGATGAGGTAAAGTCGAAGAACGCTTGTCCTTCTTCGACTTCTTCTTTTTGTGACCCGAATGTCCCGATGACTTCGAGGACGAAGAGTGGTGGAGACTCTGCTGCCGGCTCAAGACCTTCCTCTTGAACGAGACCGTGAGCACGGCGGAGTCGAGTGTGGGGCCACCATGAGCTTTAGGGACTGCTCCTTCAAAGCTTTCGGGTTCATGGCCCGACACTCAGAGCACGACTTTGGGTTGTGATCGCGCTCCAGGCACCGAAGACACACAAAGTGCGGACCTGTCGCCGACATCGTTCAGTGACAGGAGTCGGAGGGCTTGAATCCGGTCTCGCGGGACATCCTTTGCCGCATCCACTAACTCATCAAAAAACTTTGACAAAAGTGTTGATGTAGTCATAAAATGACTGAGGTAGCTCTCCCCAGATCTGCGCATACGTAGGTGTGGAAAGAAAAGAACTGACTTCAGCGCGCCCGGGTGGCGTCTATATACGACCGCAAGGTCATCACAGCAAACACGATGCCAATGACGCCTGCAGAGTCGACCAAAGCCACCTGACAGCATGCAGAGGTACTGCTCGACGAAAAATCTCCAGATCCAGTCTGACGCCTGGGGAAATTCAAATTCAAGGAATCTGCAACTAAAAGTCTCTATCAGATCACCTGAGTGGAGCCAAAGTCAGCGACAAGACCAGAAGTTTACAAAGCATCCCTGGCATCGTGGGAGGCTGACCAAACGAACACCTGCTATGAGCCCCGTGAACTGGACACCTGCCGACGAGTGCAGACCAGACCATTTGGATCATCCAACCTTGGGGTTGCAGGAGGCTCAGACGTGGCCCTCTTGGGAGTTCTGAAGTGACCCCCTTGATGCAGCCTACCTATGGCCCACAAAGCCCACACAGTCCTGTGGCAATCCAGGGGCAAGGGTCACCAAGGGTCTCCAAGGAATTCTGATGAGAGGGGAATCCCACCACGAGAGATGTGTCTGAGGCAGCTCCACGACAGGCACCGGGAAGCACGAAGGTCACCGAGAGAGACTGGTCACCCATAGACTATTGCACTAAGGCCAGAGCACCTGAGTCCTGACGGTCCGAGCACACCAACCCTGTGACAACCACCCTTGTGGCTCCATGCGTGACTGGGATGTGGTCCTGTTGGCAGTTCCTCAGTGACGCCTTCACTTGGCTGTGATAGGCACGGCACAGTCCACACGGTCAAGTGGCAGCCCGCCAAAGGGCCTTGAAGAGACTCCTGTCCAATGAAGCTCTGGCATGAGAGGGAAGCCTGACACTGCTCTGCCAATGGACGTTGGGATGCACCAAGTACTTCAAGGATGATACTTCTTCATCCAGGTCATCCGCAGTCTTTGGATGTGTGTCATCCCTGAAGCCAGAATGCCTTCCAGAGATCCTTCTTAATGTGGTCTCCCCACTGCTCCTTATGCACCAGCATCAAACTGTGTAAATAGATTCCAACACTGTGAGCCAAGGCAGACAGGACCGACAGTCCCCAGGCGAACTGTGATGTCGTGGACAGGCCACTGAGGTACATGGACTTCATCCACACTGCCATTCATGTGCAGAGCAGTATGGTTAAATTACGGAGGTGTGCCATGATGCCGAGTGCCTCAGATGTACCTGTTCCTTGCAGCATGTCTGGCGCACCGCCTGAAGAGACTAAGGACCTCATTTTGACCCTGACAGTCTTTTGACCACCAGGGTTCATGTGGCGGTATCACCGCCATGAGGTTGGCGGTGTATACTGCCACATTATGAGTGTGGAGGATTGGCCGCTGCCAACCCGCCACATCTCCACTCATAACGCCATGGGGGTATGACCTGCCGGGCCGGAGATGTTCATCTCCGACCCGGTGGTCCACACAAGACCGCCGGCAGTCTAATGAGCGGGCCTACCGCCATGGTTTCCTCAGCAGTAGCACCGCCATGAAAACCATGGCGGTAGGGCTACCGGTAACAGGGAATTCCTTCCCTGTCACCAGGAGATGGCTCCCCCCCAGCAATCACCTAATTCCCCCATCCCATAGCCCCCCTAGAGTCACAGCCCCCCAGCCCCCCTAGAGTCACAGTGCCCCCCTCCCCGCATACATGCACACACACACCGCCACGCACCACCCATACACCCATTCACTTACAGTTCCAAACACACTTTCGCTCACACTCCTCCATACACGCATTTACTCACACATACTTACGCATTCAGGGACGCATCAACACTTACATGCTCACATGCATACACACTGACATGCAGTCACGTACTCTCTGTAACATTCATACATGCATTCACTCACATGCATACATCCACGCATATACCACAGCACTCGCAGATGCATTCACACACGCACACACACATTCATACACACACGCAGACATCACACACTCACACACAACACCTTCCACCCTCCCACCCCCTCCACTGTCCGACGCCCAACTTACCTTGTCTGGTGAGGAGGTCGTCCGGCAGGGAAGGGGTGCTGCTACCGCCGGCAGCGTCCCGCCAGTAGGAAACTGCCAGGCTGTATTACTGGTCATAATACGGCTGGTGGAGTCCTTCTGGTGGAGCGGTGCAGGTGGTAGCACCTTCCAGGTGCCTCTGACCACCAGCATGGCTGCTGCCAGATTTTTGCCCAAGTTGTGGCGGAAATCCAGCAGTATCCATAATATGGTGGTCGGGAGACCACCAGCACTGGCGGGTTCCTGGAGCCCGTGGCTTTGGCGGTCTCATAATGAGGGCCTAAGTGTTTCTTTTGTGTTTATGTTTCTCTCCCACAGGTTGGACTTGGTTGTTTGTTTCTTTTTCAATAAAGTTTGGGAGGGAGGGCTGGCTTCTACACTCACCCCACACCTATCCATCACAGGCGGCACCAGTCAGTTGACCCTGCTATTAAAAATGGCAGGGAGCACGTGCCCTTGGCCAGTTATGTTACTGTGTCCGTGCCACCTCATTGACTGCAGGGATCCCAACAGACCGGGTGGGATGCGAACAGCCCCCCAGCACTCTTGTCTCTGGGCAGTGGAGGTCGGCCCAAGGTAGCCTGTCGTCCCCTGTGGTCAAACTTCACTGGAAATTGTGATCGGGTGCTCTGGCTGGACTTCCTGCACCAGAATGGCTGAGGTGAGCCAGCGCTTGTGTAGCACCAAGCGCTCTACATACTCTTGTCAAAGTGAGATGGGGCATTGATGTCAGCTGGCTGTCATGCTGTACAAAGTGTTTAACACATGCTGGGGGAGCACCAAAATGAGCAAGTACCAGCGCTCGACACACGCTGACCTACCAATGAATGAAGTGCACAGCATGATCAGGAGCAGTAAAAAAAAATGAAGCGTTCACAATGTGCTAGTTTCGAAGGGGCAAGGAACAGAAAACAGCGCTCCCCACTCATTGGACATCTCGGAAAACACTTGAGGGGCGCAAAGGGGGCGGAAGGCCAGCACATAGTGTTTACTCCTGAGCAGGTTGCTGGCCTCCTAGCAACCCAGCAGGCCACAGGTCAGCACAACAAGGCAAGTAAGTCCAGTGGCGCTTCCTCCTGACAGCATAGAAGTCCTCTAGTAATGTGTAGCATGCCAACAGAGCCTGGTTACAAGTCCCATGCAGTGTCTTATTAGACCAGGGTCAGGGAGCAGCTGGCAGCAAAACAACAAGCAGAAAAGCAATCCAGTGAGTACTTTAGGCCACCAACTGGCAGCAGGCCAACAGTAGAAAGCAGTCCATATGAGTTCTTTAAGCAGCGCAGCAGTCCTTCTGACAGAAGTTCGGTTCCAGATCCAAAAGTGCTAAAAAAACATGGGGTCAAAGCCCCTGTACTTATACTCATAAATGCTTTTGATGTGGGTGTGACTTCAAAGGAAGGGTACAAAAAAACCCTGTCACCCAACCTTGGCTCCAGAGATCAACAAGTGGTAAATCAGCACTTTGTGTGAAGGCAGGACACTGTCAGGGAGACCAGATCCTCGGGGTCTGCGCACGTTCCCAACATGTCCACCACTAGACAGCTACAAGACTCTGATACATAAATCACAGAGACTGAGAGAGTCCAAGCGTGGTAAAAGGGGATTAGGATGGGAATAGCTGGGAAGGAGACCTGTAGGAAACAAAAGTTTAAAACACACAATATCAAGATTATATCACATTGACATTTACTAGACTATGATTCTAAGCATTGTCATACTGTAACCATAGATAACTTAAGAAAGGACTAATAACTAGGCCTCAAGACGTCTGGTTACCTGGTAAGGAATCAAGAATGATTAATACAACTTCTCAATGAACCATTTCATGAAATGTTACACATTGACTAGGAATATAAGAACCCTCTAGAATTATGTTTTCACAATCAAACATGGTCTTTTTGCATGAGGACAAAAAAATAATCTGAACGTTTCCTGGAACACAATAGGAACTGTAATAAGGACTTATCTTGCACATTTAATGTAACACCTAGAATTTTAACACTTAGGCGGTCATTACAACATTGGCGGTAAAAGCCGCTTACCGCCGTGCAGAAGACCGCCAACACACGGCTGCACCTGTGGAATTCCGCCACAGCTATTATGGCCCACATTTCGGAATCTGCCAAAATTCAGACACCCACACAAGTCTGCCACACCAAAGGTCAGTGATAAACTGGCGAAAACAAAACCTCCACCGTCGCGCCAACAGAAATACACCCACACTATCACGACACACGAATCCACGCGGTAGTCTTTCAACCGTGGTATTCCATTGGCGGTACACACCGCCGCTCTCAAAATACACACACACTTACAAAACACAGCCACATTGGACAATTCTAAATACACACATCTGATACACATACACACACCACTCCCACACACCCATTACAATATAAAACACACACCCACATTACCCACAATCCCCCACAACCAAAAATTCAGAAAGAAGGCCACAGAGAGATAGCACCAGCAAGAACAACAGCATCCACAGGCACACAACACCATCACCCACAGAACTTCCACGCACCTCACACAACACACCACTACACATCACCACACTTAACACCACACACTCCACCCCACACATCACCTACACCATCCCATGGCACGGCAAAGACACCCCAGGTTCTCGGAGGAGCAGCTCAGGGTCATGGTGGAGGAAATCATCTGGGTAGAGCCACAGCTATTCGGAGCACAGGTGCAGCACACCTCAATAGCAAGGAAGATGGAGCTATGGCGAAGAATAGTGGACAGGGTCAACGCAGTGGGACAGCATCCAAGAAATCAGGAGGACATCAGGAAGAGGTGGAACGACCTACGGCAGAAGGTGCGTTCCGTGGTCTCAAGACACCACCAGGCGGTTCAGCGGACTGGCGGCGGACCCCCACCTCCTCACCCACAACTAACAACATGGGAGGAGCAGGTCTTGGCGATTCTGCATCCTGAGGGCCTCGCAGGAGTAGGTGGAGGAATGGACTCTGGTAAGACAAATCTTAATTATTACAATCCCCCACCCGACCTGCATGCCATCACATACCCCACCCTCCCCTCACCCCCAGCACCCCAACTCCTCACATATGTCCCAACATCACAAACCACCCATCCCAACACCAAGCCCTGCATGCAACAACAAAGCATGGACACCCATCACTAAAGCATGCCCACACCCATACAACCCCCTAAACCATCCTCACACAAGGGAATGCAAGCACTGGGGTACACGGTCACCCACCCATTGCACCCCATGACACACACAGATGTAATAAATATACTTTTATACCCCTGCAGGACCCCTACCCAACGTCACCGGACAGGAGGGTCCACACATGTCCACACCACCAACAGAAGAGGCCCACAGTGATGACAGCAGCTCTGTCCAACTGGATCTAGATGACCAGCCCAGCCCATCGGGGACCTCAGGACAGTCGGTTCCCCTCACCCAGTCACAGGCCACCACAGACCTTCCCCCCTCTGTAAACACCAGCACAGCACCCACCCAGCGGGCCTATACCTCCGTCCCCAGGAGACGTCAATCAGCAGTGTGTCCACCACTATAGGGAACCCAGGATAACCCACCATCCCAATAACAACAGGGAACTGGGGGCAGTGGTAGTGGACGCACGGTCCAGAGGACGGAGGCCCAGGAACATAGGGGAACTGGGAGGGCTGCTGTGCGACAGGGGGCGGACAGGCCAAGGGAACCCACTCTCCACAAGGCCCTTTCCACCATCATGGGAGCCTACCACCACTCCCAGGAGACGATGGCAACGGTACTGGCCAAGTTTCAGGAGACCCAGCGCCTGCAGGAGGAAAAGTATAGGGGTTTCCGGGAGGAACTCAGAACATTCAGCTCCATCCTGGGCACCATCGTAGGGGTGCTGAAGGAAGTACTCAACTCCAGGAGGGACACTGTGGCACTACAAGGGGACCTGACACTAGCATGGACGATGAACTGCCCACCACCTCCGCCGGCGCTAGTGGACAGGACGCCCTGCCACAGGACCACCACACCAGCACCCCACCCCCTGCAGAGGGAGAACCACCCCGCAAGCGGTCCCTGAGATCCAGGACAAAGACAGAGCACGATGCCAAGACCCCTGCCAAGAAATGAGACCATCCTGATTGTCATCCTACTGTCCCACTTTGTCACCCTGTCCACACTTTAACTGCCCCAGCTCCACTTCCTATGCCCATTTGGGCAATGCACCTGTGAGATTAATAGACTGGACTCTGCCATGGACATTCCTCCGCCATCACCCCTCACCATTTCACTACCCCCTCCAATATTGAGCACCTAAATAAACACACTTAAAGCACAAAACAATCTGGAGTCTGTCTGTGATTTCGAAATAGTGTATTAGCAATTACAGTGACAAAATGCTCTTTCAATTGTAATGTCAACACACCTATGTCACACAGCTCTAGTCCATGAGGAATCTAAGCAGATGTCACAAAGTGGGACCCACATCTTTGAAATCGTAAGGGAAAGTGACAACTCAGTGCCCATACACTGGGTGAAAACGACACACAGTAGAAAGGTAGTAGTGTTAAAGTACATGTAGTAGGCAGGTCTGTACTCTTACCTGTGTCTCACTGGAAATTTTGCTGGATCACTGAGTCCCTGTTGTTCATGTCTTCTTCCTCTGCTTCCTCGTCTTCACTGTCCACAGGCTCCACAGCTGCAACAACACCGCCATCTGGACCATCCTCCTGCAGAAAAGGCACCTGTCGTCGCAAAGCCAAGTTATGAAGCATACAGCAGGCCTCGATGATCTGGCACACCTTCTTTGGTGAGTAGAATAGGGATCCACCTGTCATATGGAGGCACCTGAACCTGGCCTTCAGGAGGCCGAAGGTCCGCTCGATCACCCTCCTAGTTCGCCCATGGGCCTCATTGTAGCGTTCCTCTGCCCTTGTCCTGGGATTCCTCACTGGGGTCAGTAGCCATGACAGGTTGGGGTAACCAGAGTCACCTGCAAAAGGTGAGGGACAACTGTTAGACACGCACTAACCTGGAGGGATATCCCCAGACCCAGACAATCATTCCCACTGACTTGCCTCCAGGTGCTCACCTAATAGCCACACACAGTGCCTCTGGAGTTGACCCATCACATAAGGGATGCTGCTATTCCGCAGGATGTAGGCGTCATGCACTGAGCCAGGGAACTTGGCATTCACATGGGAGATGTACTGGTCTGCCAAGCATACCATCTGTACATTCATAGAATGATAACTCTTCCGGTGTCTGTACACCTGTTCACTCCTGTTGTGGGGGGGGGACCAAAGCCACATGGATCCCATCAATGGAACCTATGATGTTGGGGATGTGTCCCAGGGCATAGAAATCACCTTTCACTTAGGCAAATCCTCCAGCAGAGGGAAAACGATGTAGCTCCGCATGTTTTTCAGAAGTGCAGACATCACTCTGGACAATACGTTGGAAAACATAGGCTGGGACATCCCTGATGCTATGGCCACTGTTGTTTGAAAAGACCCACTTGCAAGGAAATGGAGCACTGACAACACCTGCACTTGAGGGGGGATTCCTGTGGGATGGCGGATTGCTGACATCAGGTCTGGCTCCAACTGGGTACACAGTTCCTGGATTGTGGCACGGTCAAGCCTGTATGTGATAATCACATGTCGCTCCTCCATTGTCGACAGGTACACCAATGGTCGGTACACCGGAAGATGCCGCCATCTCCTCACATGTCCCAGCAGACGGTGCCTATGAAGGACAACAGCGAGCACAGAGTCAAACAACTCAGAGGTACGTACATACAGTTTACCCAGAACACCAATCATACACAAAAGGTGGCCTGTATGTGTGTTGAGTCTAGGCCTAGGTATGTGTGACGCAGTTGGAAATGAAGCCATGTGGGCCCCTGAAATGGCGGCTGCCTGACCTCTAACGTGGGAAAATGGGATGTGAGGTAACTGCGCTGGCGTTGTACACCATTGCGGTAGGCGGTCGAAGACCGCAGCGTAATGCCGCATTGGACCCTAAGGGTCCCAGGAGCCAATGACGATGAACGCCGACGGTGACGGTACGCACCGCCGCAGACGTGACCGGCATTTACTATCTGTTCAATCACTTGATACCTGATCTTCGACAGGAGAGGACCTACACTGCAAGTGCTGCTGTGACCTCGGTCTGGAAGAGACAATGGCTCGAGTGTCTGGGGAAAGGGCCCCTGCCTTCACATCGGAGGAGTTGGAGAAGCTCGTGGATGGGGTCCTCCCCCAGTACACGCTACTCTAAGGTCCTCCAGACAAACAGGTAAGTACACAGGGAGCATGTTGTATGGGCTATGCCTGTGTGGAGAGGGCTGGATTTAAGAAAGAAGGGGGGAGAGTGCTGCATGCGTGAATGCATGTGCCACATGGCAAGGGTAGGGATGGGGGCCAATCACTTTGATGGTGCAGTTGGTAATAACTTCTCTTTTTCCCCTGTACATTTCATGTAGGTCAGCGGCCACCAGAAAAAATATATTTGGCGTGCCATCGCCAAGGACGTCCAGACCCTGGGGGGCTACCACAGACGGAGCACCCACTGCTGTAAAAGATGGGAGGACATTTGCCGCTGGAGCAAGAAGACGGCAGAGGCTCAGCTGGGGATGGCCTCCCAACGTGGGAGGGGTACCCGTCGCACCATGGCCCCCCTGATGTTCAGGATCCTGGCGGTGGCGTACCCGGAGTTGGATGGGCGCTTGAGGGCATCACAGCAGCCACAAGGGGGTGAGTACACTCTCATTCAGCTGAATTTGCGCGCAGTGGAGGGGTCTGGGTGGGGGATGTGGGCTGTGGGTTTCCCTAGGCCATGGCGAGTTCCGTAGGCAAGGCCCCTCCATAAGGCAGGCCATGTGGCACCCCACCCCACCTCTGTAGAGTGCCAAGTACACCTAGTCATGCCCCTGTGTCATCTATGTGTGCAGATGTTGTCCATAGCCTTCTAGGCCATTTCCCAGGAATTGAACAGTGGGGCTCACGAGCGCGGCGTAGTGCAGGGGGCTTCTGTGTCTGTCGTGTCCGCCAACTGTAGCGGTAATACATGCACTCAACATGTATTTCTTCTGTCTCCCCCCCCTTTTTGTGGTCTCCCTGCTCTTGTGTGCATGAGCATCATCAGGCGGAGGAGCAGTGGCACCAGGGCACGAGGGAGCTGCATCCCAAATGGCCCTGGAGGGCGACACTACGGAGTCTGAATTCACCAGTGGGACGGAGGGCGAAGGGAGATCCACGGTGGGGACAGGAGCTGACACCAGCGACACAGACTCGTCCTCTGATGGGAGCTCCCTTGTGGTGGCAGCAACATCTGTGCCCTCCGCATCTACAGGTACAGCCGCCACCCCCCTTACCAGCACCGCCCTCCCAGCAGCCCCTCAGCCTTTGCCCCGTGCCCGCTCACCCAGGAGGGTGGGCATCACCTTCGCACCAGGCACCTCAGGCCCTGCCCCAGTCACCCCTGCTGCCCTCAGTGAGGAGGCCATTGACCTCCTCAGGTCCCTCACTGTTGGGCAGTCTACCATTTTGAATGCCATCCAGGGTGTAGAGAGGCAGTTGCAACAAACCAATGCATTCCTGGAGGGCATTCATTCTGGTCAGGTGGCCCTTCAGCGAGCTTTTCAGACTCTGGCCTCAGCACTGATGGCAGCCATTGTCCCTGTCTCTAGCCTCCCCCTCCAACTTCCTCCACCCATCCCAATCCCCTGTACCTCAGCCTATCCCAAGCACACCTACAGACCAATACAGACCAACATGCACACACATCAACACCCAAGGCAAGCTCAGGCAAACATAAGCACCACACATCCCACAGGCACTCACGCAAGCATCACACACACATGCAGACACACCAACATTCACTGCCTCCACTGTGTCCCCCTCCTCATCGTCTCCCTCCTCCCTCCCAGTCTCGTCTACACTCACACCTGCATGCACTACCTCTACAGCCACTACGTCCCTCTCCAGCACACCCACAACCACACCCCGCTCACGTGCAGTCACCACCCCCACTACCATTCACACGTCCCCTGTGTCCTCTCCCAGTGTGTCTGTGATGCCCCCTCCCAAGATACACAAACACAGGCACCCACCCACCCAACAGTCATCCACCTCACGACAGCCTCCAGCACATGCACCTTCACCCAAAGTCATCAAACGTACACCTCCTACAACCACCACCTCTTCCTCCACTCCCAAACCCCCTCCAGCTACCCGTCCCAGTGTGTCCAAAAAACTTTTCCTGTCCAACCTTGACCTCTTTCCCACACCTCCCCCACCCGTCCATCTCATAGGTCCCGAACTAGTCCCTCTCCAGCACACCCACCACCACACCCCGCTCACATGCAGTCACCACCCCCACTACCATTCACACGTCCCCTGTGTCCTCTCCCAGTGTGTCTGTGATGCCCCCTCCCAAGATACACAAACGCAGGCACCCACCCACCCAACAGTCATCCACCTCACGACAGCCTCCAGCGCATGCACCTTCACCCAAAGTCACCAGACGTACACCTCCTACAACCACCACCTCTTCCTCCACTCCCAAACCCACTCCAGCTACCCGTCTCAGTGTGTCCAAAAAACTTTTCCTGTCCAACCTTGACCTCTTTCCCACACCTCCCCCACCCGTCCGTCTCATAGGTCCCGAACTAGCACCTCAGCCACAACATCTCCGGGAACAGTGGTACCTGTAGTCACCGGAACCTGGAGTGCACCGGCCACCAGGGCAGCAGTGTGTCACGGAGCCACAGTACAGTCCCCCACTTGTGAAGCATCAGAAGTTGGCTAGTGCCCGGCGGGAGAGGGGGAATACTCCAGCCACCAAAGCCGCTCCCAGGGGTAAAGGTGGGAGTGTGGAGTCAGCTGTGACACCTTCCAAGGTGGGAAAGGGCCACAAGAAACCCGGCAAGTCTGGGAAGAGCAGCACAGCGGAGAAGACTGCCATCATCCCCGCTACCCAGGAGGCCACTGCCAGCACCAGCCCACCTGGCCAGGAGGCCACCGCCAGCACCAGCCCAGCTGCCCAGGAGGCCACCGCCAGCACCAGCCCAGCTGCCCAGGAGGCCACTGCCAGCACCAGCCCAGCTGCCCAGGTGGCCACACCAGCACCAGCCCCGCTGGGTCATGAAGGACCACCAGCAAAAGCCCCGCTGGGCAATGAAGGACCGCCAGCAAAAGCCCCACTGGGCCATGAAGGACCGCCAGCAGCTGAGACCCTGCAACGGAGACCACCATCTCAAGCACTGCTGCACAGGGCACCGCCGCCTCAAGCACCGCTGAACAGGGTACCGCCATCTCATACACCGCTGAACAGGGCACCGCTGCCTCAAGCCCCGCTGCACAGGGCACCGCCATCTCAAGCTCCGCTGAACAGGGCACCACCGCCTCAAGCACCGCTGAACAGGGCACCATCTCATGCACCGCTGAACAGGGCACTGCCATCTCAAGCACCGCTGAACAGGGCACCGCCATCTCATGCACCGCTGAACAGGGCACCGCCATCACCGCCATCTGAAGCACCGCTGAACAGGGCACTGCCGCCTCAAGCACCGCTGCACAGGGCACCACCATCTCAAGCACCGCTGAACAGGGCACCGTCATCTCAAGCACCGCTGGCCCATGAGCGGCAAGGCCACTGACGCAATTGAGTCCGTCACGGGGTGAATGATGCACTCTGGGCACCATGCCCCCTCCAGAACCAGTGGAGTAAGGCATCCACTCCCTCTGTCCTTAGCAGGATGAAGCACTCTGGGCACAAAGCCCCCTCCAGAACCAGTGGAGTCTGTTTTCCACTCCCTCTGTCCTTAGCAGAATGAAGCACTCTGGGCACAGAGCCCCCTCCAGAACCAGTGGAGACTGTTATCCACTTGAGAGACTGTGGCTTTGCACTTCCCAGGATTGAACAGTGGGCAAACCACCCACTGTAGAGACTTGAGAAACTGTGGCTTTGCACTCCCCAGGATTGAACAGTGGGCAAACCACCCACTGTAGAGACTTGAGAGACTGTGGCTTTTCACTCCCCAGGATTGAATAGTGGGCAAACCACCCACTGTAGAGACTTGAGAGACTGTGGCTTTGCACTCCCCAGGATGGAACAATGGGTATGTGGCCCCCTCGTGGATTTGACGTTGTGCACTCTAGGGGCTGAGGTGCCCCCCCTTTCCCTCCCCCTGAGGTGCCTGTTTAGTTGCTGTCCGATGCCCCTGCAGTGTTCTCTCCGTCATGGTCGGGGATCTTGTGTGGGCCTCGCCCATACCGTGTGGTCCCAGTGTTCTACAGACTTTCTTAGAGCACTACCTGAACTACTATGCCTGGTATATATTATGTACATGGTGTATATATATATTACTGTCTACTTGCTTTTAATATATTAAAATGGTTTCACTCATTTTCTATTGCCTTTGCATTCTTCCGGAGGGTTTGGGGGGGGTGTAACTGTGATGTATTGATATGCATTAGTGTGTGTGTTGTAGTGGGTGAGGGTGGGGGTGGGGGTGTTGGGTGTGTGTGTCACTGTTTTTTCCCTCCCTCCTCCCCTGTGTCGTAGGTGCAGTAGTCACCGTGGTCTTCGCCGCCGGCATTCGTGCTCCTGGTAGAGGAGCAGGAAGACTATTACAGGAAGAATTTGGAGTTCCGGGTTCATGGCGTCCTCGTTCCTCGTGGGGTGTGTAGAGGTGAGCGTTTTTCCTTCGGGATTCCTGTTTCTGCCATGTTTTTATCCGCGGTGAATACGCCCCGGAAAACGTGGCGGATTGGCCTGTCATAATTGTGTGGGTGGTACATTGTCTCCCGCCTGTCTGTTGGCAGTGACCGCCAGGCTGTTTGTTTGTACCGCCGTGGCGGTCGGAGTGTTAAAGTGACTGTCTTTGTTGGCGGTTTCCGCCACGGTCGTAATTGCTAATTTTTTACCGCCGGCCTGTTGGCGGTCTTACCACGGCTTTAACACCGACCGCCAGGGTTGTAATGACCACCTTAGTCTTAAATGCAGAAAAATGAATTGCGCACTCTGCTTTTTTCAACAAGAATATGTAAATGCCATGAAATTATCGCGCACACTGCAAGCGATCTGAAACATCAAGTTTTAAATGTGGGAATAAATTGCGCGTCTTGCCGATTCGAATGCCACCATGTAAATGCCAAGAAATGGTCGTGCACAATGATTATCAAAGTTTTAATTACAAGGAATGAATCACGCGTCTTGCTGATTCGAATGCCACCATGTAAATGCCAAGAAATGCTTGCGCACAATGAGTATCAAGAGTTAAATGCAAGGAAATGAATTGCGCGTCTTGCCGATTCGAATGCCACCATGTAAATGCCAAGAAATGGTCGCGCACAATAATTATCAAGAGTTAAATGTACGGAATGAATCGCGCATATTGCTGATTCGAATGTCACCATGTAAATGCCAAGAAATGCTTGCGCACAATGAGTATCAAGAGTTAAATGCAAGGAAATGAATTGCGCATCTTGCCGATTCGAATGCCACCATGTAAATGCCAAGAAATGGTTGCGCACAATGAGTATCAAGTGTTAAATGCAAGGAAATTAATCGCGCGTCTTGCCAATTCGAATGCCACCATGTAAATGCCAAGAAATGGTAGAGCACAATGAGTATCAAGAGTTAAGTGCAAGGAAATGAATCGCGCGTCTTGCCGATTCGAGTGCCACCATGTAAATGCCAAGAAATGGTAGCGCACAATGAATATCAAGAGTTAAATGCAAGGAAATGAATCGCGCGTCTTGCCGATTCGAATGCCACCATGTAAATGCCAAGAAATGGTAGCGCACAATAATTATCAAGAGTTAAATGTATGGAATGAATGGCGCGTATTGCTGATTCGAATGTCACCATGTAACTGCCAAGAAATGCTTGCGCACAATGAGTATCAAGAGTTAAATGCAAGGAAATGAATTGCGCATCTTGCCGATTCGAATGCTACCATGTAAATGCCAAGAAATGGTTGTGCACAATGAGTATCAAGTGTTAAATGCAAAGAAATTAATCGCACGTCTTGCTGATTCGAATGCCACATGTAAATGCCAAGAAATGGTAGCGCACAATGAGTATCAAGAGTTAAGTGCAAGGAAATGAATCGCGCGTCTTGCCGATTCGAGTGCCACCATGTAAATGCCAAGAAATGGTAGCGCACAATGAATATCAAGAGTTAAATGCAAGGAAATGAATCGAGCGTCTTCCCGATTCGAATGCCACCATGTAAATGCCAAGAAATGGTAGCGCACAATGAGTATCAAGAATGAAATGCAAGGAAATGAATCGCGCGTCTTGCCATTTCGAATGCCACCATGCAAATGCCAAGAAATGGTAGCGCACAATGTGTATCAAGAGTTAAATGCAAGGAAATGAATTGCGCATTGTGCCGATTCAAATGCCAATATGCAAATGTCTAGAAATGTTTGCGCACACTGTTGCCGACCCGAATCTCAAAAGTCAAATGCCAAAAATGAATCGCACGTCTTGCAGATTCGAATATCAACTTGTAAATGCCAGAAACCAAGAGCACATTCACATGCACAAGGAAAATTTTTCCAATATAAAAATTAGGCCCAAGAACTCGAATGCCTTCGAAAACGGGATCGGGGGCCCAGCCTGACCTCCGTCTTACTGCCCTGATCAAGGATCACCATTACTATGAAGGGCAAGGCCTGGAAGATCAAGGTAAGCCTCCGGAACAGGAGCTCAGGAAATTGCTGCTGCTCTGCACCGGGACCTCTGAATAATGAGCACGTGGAGCTGGGCTGGCTCCCTTATATAGAGTCTGGCCCAGCCCACAAACCACACCCAGTCATGCTGCAGACAAAGCTTCTAGAAGGCCCTGGAAAGGGACCACACCCTGACACACTCTGAAAGCCTGCAGCAATACATTGCAATTGAACAGTATTTACAAGCACCTTGAATATAAGTCTTTAGGATTAAACTATGCAGTGCAAAAGGTTAAACAACAGCATTGCAACATAATGCATGAATTACGTTATTTCATAAGTGTTGGGTTTTTGCATTTCAGTCGCCCGTAGAGCGCGCACTGCCCTGTTGTTGACAGACACAACCTATTGACATGTAAGTGTGAACAACACCCCCCTCCCATCCAGGAAGACTATCAGTATGCAGATTTATCCCCTGTCACACTTGCCCCTTCCTATGTTGTAGTAGTCTGGAAAGTATGCACCAAATGTCACTGTCACTCAGCCCTAGATGTGGATTGGGGTCAGGCTGCAAAGCACAGAGTTATAAGCAAAGAGAAATTCCCACTTTCTAAAAGTGCCATTTGTAAATAGTAATGTATGTAAAATTCAACTACACCAGTAAGCAGGATTTCTCACTACCATTCCAAACATACCTAACATGGCAGAGCTACTCGATTCAGACGATTCAAATGAGGAATTACCACTTAAAAGAATATTAAGAAATTCCCAATGCTAACCTGAGGGAGGAACATCCCTCATAGTAGTGAAAATGAAATAGCCTGTTTGTCACTACAAGAGCATGCAAAACATAAAAGTACATCTTACCTTTTACTTACACAGCACCCTACCCACAGGGCTACCTATGGCTTATCTTAGGGGTGACTTAGGTGTAATAAAAGGGGAGTTTTAGGCCTTGGCAAGTAGTCTGAAATGCCAAGTCAAGGTGGCAGAAAACTGCGTACTCAGGCCCTGCAGTGGCAGGCATGAGACAGGTTTAACAATCTTCTTCTGTTGGTGGCGCAATCAGTGCTATAGGCCCAATAGTAGCATTTAATTTACAGGCCCTGGGTATATGGTATACCACTTTACAAGGGACTTACAGGTGAATTGCTCAGAGTCCTAAAGCCAACAAAAAGAGGGTCAGAAAACTAGGAAGAGGAAGGCAAAAGGTTTGGGGATAACCCTGCAAAAAGAGCCAGGTCCAATAAGAACTAATAAAAAATAGATGAAAACTAATATTTACAGACAGATACTAAAGACTGACTTCAAAAGTCCAAGGAAATGCCTCTTCAAAGGTCTGTGTTATTTTGATTCAAATGAAAGATACCTCTGGCATGGGAAACATGGAAATACCCCTCATTTCTCCCAGTTACACCCTTTCTTATTTCTGTTATTTGTAGACACTGCTTCCATACCTCATTGCAGTGCAGCTGTGGACATCCTGCAGAGCAGACACGGACACCATTCAAGCAGTGGCATGTTTCACAGCCCTCCTTCCAGTTAATGCCTGGCTAGAGGAAGTAACAAGAGAAACATTGTAAATTAGTTAAATGTTCACAGGTATTAAGATAATGGTTGCTAGTATGATTGCTAATTGAAAGAACAGCAGGAAAGACATGCCAAAATAAAGCTTTCATTTCTCTATCTAATTGTAACATACAGTAAAAACACATACAAATGAAAAACAAGCAGTTTTCTCTTATCATCATGGTTTGATATTTGCTCATGTTATCATTTATAAGTTCTCGCACTTGAGACAATGTGTTATGGTGCCTTGCGACACGAGTGATGTGAGTTGAGTGGGGTAGGGGCTCTTTTCTTTAGTTCTTATGGTTATTGGGCAGTATCAATGGTTGGTAGTCTTATTTACCACTGGTGTCACATAGACAGAAATAGGATTGCCCTTCAAGTGGCTAACCAATGTACTCCTTTATTGCATTTGAATATCTATTGTCATGAGATTGATAAGTCAATCCTTACTTTACCAGGTGATCGACTATTCTATAATGATTTATCAATGTGTGGCTTTTGCCCAACGCTCTGGTTTCTTCAGACATGTATGGAAACCTCTGGAGAACGTCCAGTGTCAATGTCCTTGGAAAAGCTTAAAGAAGGTTAATTCTGATATGTTACAAATGGTTTTTGATGTATGGTATGCCATCAGCAAAGTAAATGGTCATTTTAACACCAACTTGACATTAGATTGAGCTTATTTCTTGATTTTGGTTTCTAGACAGATAGCTCACTGGCTTGGGATCCTGCAGTTGAATATTCAACAGAAATCTCAAAATTAGTGAGACAAAACCCATTACCTAAAGCAGACTCAAAACCTACAACTCCAAAAAAGGGTACAGGTATTAGAGACTAAAAGAAACCTTGTCCTTGTCAACAGTTTTTGTGTCCACTCCACTGCTCCAGAGTGGTCAGTAACCATTCATTTGTTGGACACAATCTTGTTGACAACATTTGGGGTTCCTACCTTTGTCACAGGAAAATGTCTGGAAAGGAAACCACCTATCTCAAAGGTCTTCAGTGGCAAACAATTCCATAACTTTTATAACAGGTGGCTGTGCTAAAATAATTTACATTCACTTTGGCGTCCCTAGGTCCTGGGGCACAAATGGACCCAATGATTCACAAGCTGGAACTGGTGAGCTGGTAGACTGGCTAAGGATACAATTGCAAATCAAAATGATACATCTAGACTATGAGGGTTGTAGAATCACGGTGACACATTGAAGCCAATAGGACCCTACTCTTATGGCTAAGAGGAAGGCCATGTGCATCCTGATATTTCTATGAATGCACAAATCAAGCATCCTGCAAAGTCAGGAATAGAATAGAACACAGAATGACCACACCTGCAACCCTTAAATGTATCCACCATCGTAGCACACAGATGTGTTTTTAATCTTTCTGGTTATTAAACTGTAATAAGGCATTTTAGTGGTTCATTATGATGATGTAATCACTAAGAAAGCTATGATGTGCTGGATTAAGCTTCTTGTCCTCGTTGAAGGGACCAGGCCTGCTTCATACTGAGCAGTACCACTTACTTCTCTTTCAAGGCAGGTCACAGCAGCAAGGTTTCTCCATGTTGCAAGCTTGCTAACAGCCAAGTTGAACAGCAATTCACAAAGTGCTGTTCCTAGTCAATGTCTTCTTGTCCTGGTGCAGTACATTCTTCTCTTGCTTCCTTTAGAAAATGCAACCCCCAGTTCAAAAATGCCAGTGTTTCTAATCCAGTTTAGGCTTGCTGATAGATCAATCCCACGTCTCTCTTCCCTGCCTTAATAGTTTTTTCTATCTATAAAGGTTTTGAAACACTGGTGTAGTTGGGTGGGGTTTTTGGCCTAAGATTACATGCATGCTATGGCAGAGCTATCATAATACCCTTGATGAGTGGTGGGGGTGGTCTCACACAGGCCTACTAAGGATCTGTTTAATCCAGAATTGTAGCATTGGCCAATCCAGACTGTTACCAGAAAGTTGCTTGAGAAGTGGAGGGCGAGGATCAACAACTCAAAATGAAGCACATTCAATAGAATTAATGCTGAAATGTCCAAACAAAGTTCTCAATAGTTAAAGAAGCATTCGCTTACTCAAATAACTAGAGAAATATGCCTTCAAAGAATCTGTGACACATATCTTCAACATGTTTTGGTTTAAGTGATTGGGCAAAACCATTAAAACAAAATTTTAAGAAAACTACTGTTATTCTAGAGAAATGTGAGGAAACCCTCTACATGTAAAATGGCAATGCCTAGATAGACAAACTTGCAAGTCCATCCATGAGAACAATATATCAGGGTTCGCTTGGATGATTAAACCTATGTAAATATTTAGAAGTGCTTATGGAACTCAGTCACTTCATGTGATGATTAAATACTGACTGAATCCAGAAAGTCTCTTGAGATCACTGTGAACAATTATGAAGAACCCTTAAAAGGTCCCAGCAGGCAAAGATGTGTCTCTTTGTCTACGACAGGGTGCAGGGTCATGCCATAAAGTGGATAGCTTTCTGATGTCAATAATGTTTGTGCAAAATCTCATATTATTCCAAGTTCTTCAGCAGGTGCTAACTGCATACTGTGGACAGATAGGACTGTCCAGCCTTGTTTAGTGCTTTAAACAACTTACAGTGAAAAGTGTTTGTGGTTTTTATTTTTACCTGAGTTGAAAAAGGTAAAATGCAGCAACTGACAATGATGTACTGTCCTCCAGATCTGTCAGGAGCTTCAGGCAGGGCATTCTCAATGACCTGAAGCGTAATACTTGGGCTCTTGTAGATTTTTTTGCATTTGCCGATCTTATATCCCACAAAAGACCACCAATGTGCAGGCAATCCCAAACAAATTAATTTATCTCAGATTTGTTATCTTAAGACAATGTCCTGGCACATAACTTTGGGAGTGATTTGCTATCATTCTCTCCTTCCGTACTAAGATAGGTAGGCTTCGTAATACCCAGACTATAGACTTACATTAAAGAGCCCCCCTATGCAGTTGTTCTTACTTCATTTGTTCCCAGTACATTGGGTTGGAAAACAATTGGGGCTCAAACATCAGACAGGCAATGCTTTAACAGATGAAAGAGTACTCCCAGTGCCTAGGTCAAAATCAGTAAAACTGATCAGATAGGCAAGTTTACTCCAAGAAACAAATCGGTGACAATGCAATTAGCCCTTCTGTCTCTTTCCAGGAATATAGGGTTTTGTCTGTTACAGTTTTGTGTTCAAAACGAAATTCTATTCCTGTCTGAGCCTGTTAATTAGCCTATATTTTCCTGTTTTTTAAAGCAGCAACAGTAGCTTTTTTCTACACTGGCTTATACCCCTATTACTAGTGTGGCATGTGCCAAATCCCAAGGGAATCTGTTTGCTTCAGTTTCACACTGTTGCACTTTACAAGATGGCTCACACCTTCATTTTCTATCAAGAGCTCAACTCTCTGCTACTAATACATCAGAGGCAGGATCACTTGCCAGTTAACAACAGGGGAACTTCCATCAACTGGGCTTGAAACCTCTGGTCTGAGCTTGTTCCTATAAGTACAATATACTTGTTATATGGATAATTAGCACCTTAAAAGGCCTTCCTAGATGTAAAATGTCAGTCTGGCTCTTGACAGGAAGATTATTTACCATTTAGATGATTCAATTCAGTCCGACCACTAGAATGTGTATTAGTTTGCTGCATGATGGGACAACGTATGCCATTACCACGCATGCCTTTACAATGCAACAATTACCACACAAATGCCTTGGCCACCCATGCCTTTACCATGCAAACTTTTACTACATATTTACCTTGACCACGTCTTTACAACGAAAATGTAAGTATTTCATAGGTAAGTATAAACACCGTATATATATATATATATATATATATATATATATATATATATATATATATATATATACACATATATATACATATATTTTTTACTAAAACACCAAAGGTTAGAGGGATGCTATACAAGATGTAATTTCTGATGTAATGTGTGCTTTAAGCAGCACTGCATGGCGAGGGCACAAGTTATAGTTACCCTAGAGCACAAATTATAGCTTCTTGAGATAAGTATAACTATAACTGTTGCATTTCCATGGTTTTGTCCATGTAAAATCTGTTATATGTTAGAAATAGTAGCACTCATTATTAGTACACAAAGTATACTCATTTGACTTTTAAAGTACCTTAGCATATATGTGTGAACACGCATAAACGTTTATAAAACACTCACAATCACTGAATGATGTCATCAGTGGTCATCTGAGAGGTCATCCATGACTTCATCAGTGATGTCACTAATCATGTCATCAGTGCTGTAATATGTAAGGTCATAAGCAGTGCATTGCAGAGGAGTAAATTATAGTTATTTCAGATAACTATAACTGCTGAATTTCTGCAGTTTGGTATGTGTAAAATCTAAGCCTAACTAACAGCCCCGCATTCTTTAATTCTTTGTCTTTTTTAGTGAACATATATATATATATATATATATGTATATATATATATATATATAAATATATATATATATATAGTAATAACAAGGGACTCACTAACTGTGATCAAGACTCAGGGGAGTTGAAATGTGTTGATGTTTGCCGCTCTAATCTTGGAATGAATGTGAATATTTAGAGATCTTGGAGTGCAGTGGCTTCTTTTGTACGCAGTATTGTAAGGGGGTCGGTCTCCTTCAGCCACACACACACATATGTAGTTATATATATATATATATATATATTTGTTTTTTACCTACTGGTGGTCGCTATTAGATAGATATGGTTAGGACCTAGTTTCCACAGAGAAATCATTTTTTGACTTGGCTAGCTCTTTGGTGTCATTTGACAAATCTTCCTGAAATGTTCCAAAAAAAGAGTCCTCTAGGCTCTTGTTTGTACATGGAAAGTATCGGGGCGATCTGTGAAGCAGGGGTGGAGAAAAACGGGGGCCAAAAGAAGTGTGTTTCCCTTGGTAATTCCCATGGAGATTTTAGAAACGCTGGACTGAATTACACCAAATTTGGCAGAAAGTTAGCTCTTGGTCCAGAAAGCGCTCTTTATGTTATTTGGTGTAAATCTGTTCAGTAGTTTTCTAGAAATTAAAGGAAACCCAAATTTATATATATAGGGTCCAGACGACTTCACAAATACTCCCGATCTCGTGTAGAGATCTGTTTGGCTGCCAACACTTCAAACAGGAAGTATTAGCACCTATATTAGGTCTCGGCTTCAGCCGAGTCCCAACGAAAAAAAAAAAGAAAAGAAAAGGGGGCAGGGTACGAATAATCTAACCCTCTAAACTTGGTTTTGGAGTCCCCCGGACCATGGCAATAAAGACATTTTTAAACAATTCATGGTGGAAACCGCAAATATTTGCAAATTTTGCCATGACTTTGAAAAAAAAAATACAAACATTCTCGGTCTCCTGCACTTATTTTTAAGAAGCCCCTGGGTGGACCAGGTCCTGGGGGCATGGCCAATTTTTTTTTTTTTAATGGAGTGGGCGCTTGGGGTCCCTCTCCAATGGCTTTTTTATGCCAAGAGTACCACCACCTCCCCAGGCTTACATATAAAATAAACATCTGGGGGGGGGATGTGCAGACCCCGCCCCTGGGACCACCACATCCGTAAGGCTTTTTTATACAAAGGAGGGGGCTGCATGGCCCCCCTCCTGGGGCTGTATGAAGCCCCAGGGGCAACCACCTCCCCAGAGAAAATAGAAAATTATTGAGCATGCTGCACGGACTCCCCACACCCCGGGGACCACTACTTCCCCTGGGCCTTTTACATTTTTTACAGAAGGGATGGGACCGCGTCCTGGAGAATGTCACCGCCAGGGCTGGCTCCTGCTATCTCCCAAGGTGCACACTCTCAAGAGATAGCAGTTTGCATTTGCTTGAGACAGCTTCCACCAAGCAAAAGCAAACACTCTGCTTTCCAGCAAGCAGGAGCTGTCAAAATGTTCCCTCTTGCTGGAAGCAGAGTTTTCATCTCTTTCCCTGCCCGCACACATGCAGGCAAGGAAACAGATGAAAGTATTGCTCCAGCACGCTGGGAGCTGCATTTCTAACAGCTTTCTGCATGCAGGAGCAATGTCAGAGCCTGCAGGAGGTGGGGAGCAAGCTGTGACCATTGGGGCATTGTGGATCCCCACGCGGTCTTGCTGTATATGGAAAAATGAATTATTCCTACCGTGCATATTTATCATAGATAAATATGCAAGGCAGGATTAATTCTGGCATGAAGCTCATTTCCAAAACTTAAACCTCAACAGGAAGCGCATACAGATATAAACAAAGCAGGTTCCCAAATTGAGGCTTTACTTTTATGCAGTACTAATAATCCTAATTTCTTGTGCATGGTCAAAACAAAGCAAGTATTTTTTTCTCTGCATTTCCACCCTGAAAAGTTTTCTGTAAACCTTGCTGTAGGTGTCTGCATCCTTGCTTTTTTCAAGCACAATATCTCATGAATTGACTGTGCAGAGTGCGTTCTTTCTTGTCATCTACTTCTGAGGCCAGAGATTGTGTTCTCCCTTTTAAAAACTACAAGTATGTAAAATGGCCTATAAGCCCTACACGTTTGTCCTCCCTGATATACATTAGTGGTATGCAACATCTTGCCACTCTTTTTCCAGGATGATGGAGAACTTACTCTACTACAGGGCCCCATAGAGGGCATTTCCCTCCATTTCTGGAGACCCGTTCTTGATGCAGAGGGATATGATCACATCTGCACAAAATAAAGAAGCACTTACTTATGTAAAGTACAAATCATTCAAGTGTGTTGTTACTGCAGTTCCACCTTGAAAAGTTATCTGATGAAGACACTCGAGGAACAATCATATTGGAAAAGTTACAATCCCACAAGGTCAATGGAGGCATACCTCGGCATCGTTTACGTAGCTGTAGTATAGGAGATGCACTATACATTTGACTAACAAGGTAGCACTTGCTAATTAGCCAGTAGGAAGTACTCCTGTTGGGTAGACAAGCAGCACAAAACTGTGGTCTCTTCTTGGATAAATAATCAGGGCAGGATTTGTTCCGGCACAGTACTCATTTCACAGAAATTAAAACTCAACTGTGAGCATTTCCAGATATTAGCAAAGCAGGTGCCTAAGTTGAAGCTTCATATCTGTGAAGGACTAATCATTCTAATTTCTTCTTCATGGCCAAGGCAAAGCAAGTGTTTTTTCTCTGCATTTCCACCTTGAAAATGTGTCTGTAAATCTTGATGGAGGTGTTTGCATCCTTCCTTTTTTTAGCATAATATCTTGTGTAGTGACTGTGATGAGTGGGTCCTTTCTTGTCATCTGCTCCTGAGACCAAAGATCGTGTTCTACCTTTTAAAAACTCAGTACGTAAAATCACCAAGAAGCCCTGCCTTTTTGTCCTCACCCCATGTAGATTAGTGGCATGCAACATCATCCCACCATTTTCCCAGGATGATGCACAGCATACTAAAAGGACCCCCTGAGCGCTTTACTCCGATTTTGGAGTCAAGTTTTTGATGTACAGGAGTATGATTACATCTCCAACAAACAAAGAAGCACTTCAAGAGTGGTGGGGGTTGGGTGGTTATAGGGAGTTAGCTGCAAGCCCTGCAACCAACCCCCCACCAAATACGGCAGAAGACCATGTGTGCTGGTGGGTGGGTTAACGTAATGTAATTAAAATTACTTAACGTTAAAAACCACAGCAATTTACTGCAAAAATCAAAGGATACAGGGGTGTTATAGTTAGGAAATATAATTTAAAAAATAGAGCCATTCACTTAAAAAACAAATGTTACACGGACGTTATAGATAGGTTCGGAATTTACTCGAACAAAACCATGGAAATTCATCTGTTATGGTTTGTTATTTTAAGTAAATATAACTTGTGCACTAAGGTAACTATAACCACATGCTCTTGCCATGCACTGCTAACTACCCCATATATTACATCACTCATAACATCATAGACAATATCACTGCAATATTTGCACTACAATTTCTAGTGAGAAAACTGTGCAAGGTATAGTTACCTTAGGCAAAGAGACTACTTTAATCAAACCTCAATTCCTAGAATTTACATTAAGTAGTATAGTCTTATATTTTCACTTGTATACCTTGTTGTCTTACACTTAACCACTTGAGCAAATTTGTACATAAATGTATTAGAAGTGACTTCATGTCATAAGAACAAAAAGAAATGCTACAAAAACAAAACAGGAGTGTCACAACAAAACACAACAAATCCTACAGGAAGAAAAATCTACAAAAACAAAATTGAATTTAAGACTTACCAGATAAATGTGTTCACCATCAACACACTCACAGTGTGCTGCAGTGACACAGTGTCCGCTGCTGTTCCTGTACTTTCCTGCTTCACAGACACAGCCCTGCTCTTCACCCAAACTGCAGTTTCTTTGGGGATCTTCATATACCTCTTTGCAGGTGCGTTCACAGGGCTCAGGCTCAGATGAGGACCTCCGCCACCGCTCACCATACGGACACACTGAGTGCAAAACCGTGAAATAGATTAGAGCACAATAGAGAGAGATATGCGACTCCAAAACAACTCAGTCACAACTGACATCAAAGGTACTTTGTACAAATGATACTCATTTATACACCATCCATTAACATATACTAAACAACAGCGTTCAACCTTTTATTAGAAAAAATCAAGTTTTCTGCGCTTTTTAAAATCTTTCACTTACTGAAATCATTTTTTAAAACTATTAATTTACTGTCAGCCTTGACAACACAAAAACAGACAGGGCGATGGAGGAAAAAATTACTTTAATTGATGCTGTTTTGTGGTGGATACTCTAACACAGACTCCTCACTTTTTGACTTTGTGAATATCCCCATGCACCAGAATGGATCTGAAAGATTCTCATAGCTACTTCCTTGAGCGATAGTAGGTGGAGTCATGTGCCACCATGTCGGGACACCACATAGCCACCACCTCCATGTGTTGATGTAAGTTTCTTTCCGACTCAGCATGTACCACTGGACACAGAGCCCTAACAAATCAGTTTGTGCCAGGGTGCAATCTATAATTTGGGATATTTTTAATGTTAGCTAAATAGGTCCATTCCACAGAATGGGGAGGAGGGTGGATCTGTGAGTCTACAGCTAGATATAATATCTACCAGAAAAAACAATTACCAAAGGTAAGTAACTTTATTTTGATAGATACTTCTAACTGCATATTACTCACCTTCTGAACAGATACCAAAGCAGTGCTTCACCATACTGTGGGTCTGTGGAATGACTAAGCTGTTCTTTGAGCCTGCTGATTGAAGGAGATGGGGCTCACCAACATTGCACTATGTAGCACCATCGGCTACCCGCTGTGCAGGACATCCTGCCTGCCTATTGTAAAGGGACTATGAGTCCCAGGGGACTTACTGTGTTTTGAGCCTGCTGGGGGAAGGAGAAGAGGCTCACCAACATCGATGTTCATACAGCCGTCATCTCCCCGCTGTGCGAGGCATTCTGCCTGCCTGCTGCACAGGGACTATGAGTCCTAGGAGACTTGTCGTGCTTTGAACCTGCTGAAGGAAGGGCTCACCAACATTACACCACTTAGCGCCATCTGCTCCCTGCTGAAATAGCATTCTGCCGGCCTGCTGGAAAGGAACTATGAGTCCCAGGAGACTTGCCGTATTTTGGGCCAGATATATCATTCTTACCAATAGCGATTACCAAATTACGATTTTCTGCAAATCGCAATTAAGTAATCACTATTGGAATGTATGAAACTCCATGAGTTTCATATAGTGATTTGCAAGGGCTTGCAAATTGACCTACCTCATTAATATTCATGTGGTAGGTCGCAAATTTGCGACCCATTGAGAATGGCTACTATCAAAGGGATGGTGGGTTGCTGGGCTCAGCAGACCACCATGTCTGTGATTGCTTTTCAATAAAGCAATCTTTTTTTTTAAAAATGCTGCCCGTTTTCCTTAAAGGAAAACAGGATGCGTTTAAAAAAGAAAAATGAAAAGTTTCCTTTTCATTTTTTAAGAGTAGGCAGTGGTCCGTGGGACCACTGCCTGCTCTTAAAAAATGTTTTCGTAAGCATTTACAAAGCGCACGGGTTCCCACATTTGGGTCACAAAACATTCCAACATACCTCTGCCATTCGTTATTAGGAAGAGACGCCCTTGACACGCCCTTTCCTAATACAGAATCGATATGTAGTCGCAAGTCTAATTTGCGATTTGGGGCCATATGTACAAACACATTTTCCCATAGACACAGAATGGATAAAACCCTTTGGTACATCTAGCCCATTGTAACAAGTTACCGAATCGCAAATTGGACTTGATACATACTAAAATGTATTTTTGCGATCACAAACGGCCACTTGAGATCGCAAAAATGATTGATACATCTGGCCCTTTCAGCCAGCTGGGGGAAGGAGGAGGGGCTCACCAACATCGCGCTACATAGAGACGTCTGCTCCCCGCCTGAAAGCACATTCTGCCTGCTTGCTGCAATGGACCTGTGAGTCCAAGGAGACCTGCTTTGCTTTGAACCTGCTGGGGGAAGGAGGAAGGAATCACCAACATTGTGCTACTTAGCGATGTCTGCTTCCTGGTGCACGAGACACAAAGAGCAGGCCGTCTGTACCCCTCACAGCCCGGAAGAGGGTGAACTGGGCCACCCCTCTTTCATCGTCAAGTCTGTACAATGGGTAAACAGAAATCTTCATGTCTTAATGGCCTTGCAATCAAAAAGGGCCTTGCGAAAGCACATCAATCATTTCGTTCCTTATCTCTGGTGTAGGGGCCTTAAACAAAGAAATTCAGAGTGTGGAAAAAAACTGGGGCTGAGACCTGACATCGTTATCCCGAGTTTGTCTCCCTAGCCAAAGGGGATAAGGGCTGGTGACGCTGTAGGTATGACCCACACTATCAATCAGGGGGGCTCCTGCAAAATGAGACAGTACAAAGGGTGTTGTGTCAGTATGTATTTGGCTGTCTCACTGGGATCCTGCTGGTCAGGACCCCAGGGCTCATAGTGTGTGGCCTAATGTGAAGGCCTGTGTAGTGCCTAACTGTATCACTGAGGCTCTGCTAACCAGAACCTCAGTGCTTATGCTCTCTCTGCTTTTTAATTTGTCACTGTAGGCCAGTGACTTCATTTACCAATTTCAATTGGCATACTGGACCCCCCTTATAAGTCCCTAGTATATGGTACCTAGGTACCCAGGGCACTGGGGTTCCGGGAGATCTATGGGCTGCAGCATTTCTTTTACCACCCATAGGGAGCTCAGACAAACCCTTACACAGGACTGCCACTGCAGCCTGCGTAAAATAGTACACACGGCAATTTTCACTGCACTTAAGTAACTTATAAGTCACTTATATGTCTAACCTTCACTTGCTGAAGGTTAGGTGCAAAGTTTCGAAGTGTGAGGGACCCTTGCACTAGCAAAGGTGCCCCCACATATTTCAGGGCCATTTCCCAGGACTTAGTGAGTTTTCGGACGCCATTGCACATGTGCACTACATATAGGTTTATACCTATATGTAGCTTCACAATGGTAACTCCGAATATGGCCATGTAACGTGTCTAAGATAATGGAATTTCCCCCCCCCCAATTCCAAATCTGGTATTGGGGAGCCAATTCCATGCATCCTGGGGGCTCCACCATGGACCTCCAGTACTGCCAAACCAGCTCTCTGAGGCTTGCACTGCAGATACAGCTGCTGCCACCTCCCAGACAGGGTTCTACCCTCCTGGGGTCTGGGTAGCCCAGTCCCAGGAAGGCAGAACAAAGCATTTCCGCTGAGAGCAGGGTGTTGCACCCACTCCTTTTGGAAATAGGTGTTACAGGCTGGGGAGGGGTAGC
The DNA here is from genome assembly GCF_031143425.1 of Pleurodeles waltl. Lineage (NCBI taxonomy): Eukaryota > Metazoa > Chordata > Amphibia > Caudata > Salamandridae > Pleurodeles > Pleurodeles waltl. Next base: position 468,021,995 of record NC_090449.1, on the reverse strand, counting down.
CTCCCCCAGCCCAAGGAAATGCTTTGAAGGGCAAAGATGGGATCCCCTTCTCTGGCGGGAAACTGGACAAAGGAAAGGGAAGTGACCATTCCCCTGTCCAGCAGCACCCCAGGGGTGGTGCCCAGAGCTCCTCCAGTGTGTCCCAGACTTCAGGCATCTTGCCTTGCAAGGTGTGGGGGCACTCTGGAGGGCTCTGAGTAACCAGTGCCTGCAGGTGACGTCAGAGAGCCCTCCTGATAGGTGCATACCTGATAAGGTGGCCATTCCCTCTCTCAGGGCTATTTAGGATTTCTCCTGTGGGTTCTCTTGAGATTCTGCTTGTAAGTTTCCTTCAGGAATCCTCTGCAACTACTACTTCATCCCCTGACCTCAGATCAACCGCAGCCTGCTCCAAGACACGCTGTAACTGCAACAAAGTGTCTACAAGAGACGCTTTTCTTCAGCAACCTCAGCTCCAAGTCAGCAACTGCAACAGTTTCCATGTTGTGCATGCTCTGGGGACTCCACGTCTTCATACTGCACCAGAAGAACCAAGGAAATCTCCTGTGGAGTGATGGAATCACTCCCCTGCTCCAAGCAGACACCTTCCAAGGCGATGACCGGTTTCCTGGGACTCCTCTCACGGCGACAAGCGTGCTCCTAAGGACACAGAGGGTGGTCATCAACGACATACACTGTCCTGAGGTCCTGCTGATGCAATTTGGAGGAGGTAAGACCTTGCCTTCCGAAAGAACAACAGTACCCCTGTGTATTGTGTCTTCTTCGCCTCCTGAGGCCTCTGTGCACTCTTTGCAAAATCCCTTCGTGCACAGCCTGGCCCAACTCCCAAGCACTCCACCCTGGGACGCTCAACTCGGTGAGTTGTTCTCCGGCGGTATGGGACCTTCTTTTGTTGTGCTGCATTGACCGCGTTTTGCACTTTCTTTGAACCCGGATCCTGCGGCTTCTGGGGGTGCTGACTGGCATCCAGAGGGCTCTCTAAAGTGCTGAGAGCCCCCTCTTCCTCCTCACACAGGGTTGAGGCCCCCAGGTCACTCCTGGGTCCATCCAGCACCATTTTGATGAAAAACACACTTTTGTTGTAGCCAAGGCTTGTTGGTGCCTTCCAACACGAAATCTTGAACTAGTTGAGAATGAGAACCCACAGAAGTTATATGTTTTTGGAGAGAAAAATTCTTAATGCAGTCATAATGTATTGGGAAAATTGTTCAGAGTAATCATTCCAGAGCCAGAATCTTTCTATGGCTCCAATAAGGATGCATGCATACGGCGGTGCAAATTATGCTCCCATTGCCATGCCTTGAATCTGGAGATAAAATTGTCCTTCAAAAAGAAAAAAGTTATTTTGAAGACAGAACGTAATCATTTCTATTACCATCTTATTTCTTTCAGTGTGGTGAGCCGATCTTGTGGACAGGCAGCTGCTAAGTGCTTCGATCCCATCATGATGCCTGAGAGAGGTGTATAAACTAACAACATCTATAGTAACAAGTATGTAGTCTGGCTGCCAATCAATGTTCTGCAGTTTTTTATTTATATCTTTGGTGTCTCTAATAAAGGAAGGTCAATTTTGCATGAAGGGTTGTAGTTCAATGTCAATGAGGATTACCAGGTTATGACAGATCGAGTTGATTCCTGAGATAATTGGTCTGCCTTTGGGGGCGTTACCTCCTTTGTGTATTTTCGGGAGTACATATAAGGTAGGAATAGTTGGATTTTGTATGATAAGAAAGTTTATTTCTTCAGATGAAATAATTTGTTTGGAATGCCAATAGTCTAACAGGTTCTTCAATTTCTTTTGGATCTCTTGTGTAGGATTTGTAGAAAGTTTTTTATAACATGTAGTATTCTTAAGTTGTCTGTGGATTTCGTGTAAATAGTTGTTTTTATTGAAAATCACGATATTCCTACCTTTGTCAGCTTCTTTAATGACTACTACATTGTTATTTTTTAATTGATTGGTTGATGTATTATGTTTAATACTGATGTTGGATGGCAGGTATTGTTGTTTCTTGATATATTTTCTATATTCCTGTCGAGATCTTGGGTCACAGCTGTGAAAAAAAGGTCGATTGAATTGCCTGCAGGCAAGACTGGATTAAAGGTTGATTTAATAGGGAGTCCAAAGGGTTGGTATGAGGTGGTCTCAATATCCAGTTCTTGGGCTATTTCAGTCATAGATAGATCTTGTTCTTTGACGTTGGAAAGGTTACTTAATAAGTATATTGCTTCTAGATCTTTGGCAGTAAGATCACTTGAAAGCTGAGATGGTTAGTATGAGGCAGGTTTGGGTACTGAAGTGGAAAAAAATGATTTAAGTTTCAGAGTAAACTTGAAAAGGTCAATCTTTGTTCGTACTAGATCCCAATGGTTGGTTGGACAAAAAGATAAACCCCTGTTTAGAACTTCAACTTGAGTAGATGATAAGTTTAAGTCAGATAGATTGACAATTAGTTATTTTCCTGATCTCAATGTCTCACTTCCTTGCTTCGGGCTCTTGTCTGTATACCTGTCAATTTTGGTTCTTCCGTTATGGTGCCAGGTGGTCTTGTGCGATTGTCTAATATTGTGCCTAGGCGATGTCTTCTGACTTCCTTGAAAAAATTTACTGTGGGTTTGCTGGATTGACGTTTTTCCCTTTCTTCTGATGATTCGACATCTGAGGAGGGTAAGGTTTCTGAGTAACTGGGTGATTCTGTGGTTGGGTTAGGATCCTTTATGTTATCATATTGTTTTCCAAAGGTATAGACTCTTCCTAGTTGGTAGTCTATGAGGTCACATCTGAATTTTCTATTTTTTCTCTGAATAATCTCTGCTTCATAATGGTCTATGATATTATTTAGTATTTCATAATTTTTTACTGAGATGTCTCCCTAGTTGGCTTCCTCAATTCGTTTGTTGAGCATATCTACCTTCTGACGGAATTTCTGATACCCCTCCTGAGCAATATCTATTAGTTGTCGTATCCTATTGTTAGAGCCCGTCTGTAAGTTGGCTTCCCATTGTAGGAGTCTTTCCTGGGACGTGGTATCTGACGGGGGAAGATCGGAATTCTTAGACCATGTGGTATCAGATCATGTTTCAAATACTTTTTTATTGAAGCTGCTTCCCACCACTTTGAAGTTTCCTTTTTTACAGCTCGTTCCAAAACTAGAAAAGTACTTTTTGCTGACAGTGGGTTAGTGGAGTTAGGTCGTTTTATGCCAGCACCTGAGGTACTAAAGACTTGATCCAGCTTAGAGTTACGTAATTCTCGTTTATTTGCTTTGTTTGCCATTGTGTTTGCCAGGGAAGAAATTGTGTTTTCAGTAATTGTTAAGTTATATCCTGCGGCTTTACAGGAAGATAGGTACACAGTATTTAACCTTGAAAAAACGAAGGTCCAAATTTCCTTCCTGTGTAAATGCCCTATAGGTGATGAAAAATTCGATGGTGGGAACACAAATAGGTGGTCTGGACCAGATTCCCCCTTTAGAGAGTAGAAGTCCTGAACTAGTTGAGAATGAGAACCCACAGAAGTTATATGTTTTGGAGAGAAAAATTCTCAATGTAGTGATAATGTATTGGGAAAATTGTTCAAAGTAATCATTCCAGAGCCAGAATCTTTCTATGGCTCCCATAAGGATGTATGCATAAGGCGGCGCAAATTTTGCTCCCATTGCCGTGCCTTGAAGCTGGAGATAAAATTGCCCTTCAAAAAGAAAAAAGTTATTTTGAAGACAGAATCATCTTATTTCTTTCAGTGTGGTGAGCAGATCTTGTGGACAGGCAGCTGCTAAGTGCTTCGATCCCATCATGATTCCTGATAGAGGTGTATAAACTAACAACATCTATAGTAGCAAGTATGTAGTCTGACTGCCAATCAATGTTCTGCAGTTTTTGAAATATATGTTTGGTGTCTCTAATAAAGGAAGGTAAATTTTGCATGAAGGGTTGTAGTTCAATGTCGTTGAGGGTTCCCAGGTTATAACAGATCGAGTTGATTCCTGAAATAATTGGTCTGCCTTTGGGGGGGTTACCTCCTTTGTGTATTTTCGGGAGTACATATAAGGTAGGAATAGTTGGATTTTGGATGAAAAGAAAGTTTCTTTTTCAGATGAAATAATTTGTTTGGAATGCCAATAGTCTAACAGGCTCTTCAATTTCTTTTGGATCTCTCATGTAGGATTTGTAGAAAGTTTTTTATAACATGTGGTATCCTTAAGTGCATTTCGTGTAAATAGTCGTTTTTGTTGAGAATCACAATATTCCCACCTTTGTCAGCTTCTTTACTGACTACCATATTATTATTTTTTAATTGATTGAAAACACAAAAATCTCGTCTGCAACGATCTTCATGCCGTGGGACATCTTTTGCATTCTTCAGGAACCCGCTGGCATCTTTCTAGGGTGCATGTCTGCAGTCTTCTACTAACTGGGGACTCTTCTTTTGAACCCTCTTCTGGGTTGGCAGGGGCTCCTGTCCTTCCTGGAACTTCTTTTGACTTCTGGACTTGTTCCACTTCGTTTGCAGGTCTTCAGGTCCAATAATCCAGCAGTTGTTCTTTGCAGGCTTGGCTGCAAAATCCCAAAAACGAGGTGTAGTGTGTCCTAAGGAAACTTGCAGTACTTCACTCCTGCTTTTCTGGGCTCTGGGGTGGGGTAATTTACTTACCTTTACTGTATTCTTACTCTCCCAGCAATTCTGCACACACTACACTTGTCTAGGGGGGACTTTGTGATTCACATTCCACTTTTTTAGTATATGGTTTGGGTTGCCCCTAGACCTATTTTCTCCCATTTCGTTCTATAGGATTTCCCACTGTTTGCATTGGTCTATGACTATTTACTTGTCTAATTTTGGTGTCTAGTGTATATATTGTGTATAATACTTACCTCCATAAGGAGCATTGCCTCTAAGATATTTTTGGTACTGTGTCACCCAAATAAATTCCTTTATTTTTTGGTAACACTGAGTATTGTCTTTACTTGTGTATAAGTACTGTGTAACTATAAGTGGTATTGCATGAGCTTTTCATGTCTCCTAGTTCAGCCTAAGCTGCTCTGCTATAGCTACCTCTATAAGCCTAAGCTGCTAGAACACTACTACATTCACTAACAAGGGATAACTGGACCTGGTGTAAGGTGTACGTACCCAAGGTACCCACCACTAACCAGGACAGCCTCCTACAAACATGATGAAGACTTCTACTGCTCTTCCAATCGCATTTGCAAAGGAGGCAGGTTCATAATTAGCAACATTTAGTAAGAGTGAGTGGAGGCCAGTATCAGGCAATGTGCCCTATTCACTGGTATACACTGGCATTCTGTAAATTCAGGAATACGTTTTCACCATCACAGAGATTGGTGGCATTGTCTTTATCATTAGCAGCATTATGATATTGCTAAAGGAGTGACTGGGGATTAGAAAGTGATTAGAAATAAGGTGGATGTGAAGTAGGTGCAAGTCACTCTGGGTTTGCCTCACAATTTAAAAGGACTATTGGTTGGTTTCTAATGGAGTTGACAGAGTCAGTTACAAACATTAACAGTCGGGGCTGTGTTAATGGTTGTGGCACCGCAACAGATGTTGTTGCAAAGCCCAAAGTCAGGCTGACCTTGGTGTAAGCTTGTGTGGCACAATTTTATTTTCGTTGGGTATGCATCTGTTGAAGCTGGGCCGACTAGAGGCTAACTTGCATCCCTAGGGGCCGAAGGCAATCCAGAGGGATCCAGTTGGGTACCAAACATTTACCCATGGCCTTCTTAAATTCACTGAATTGTTCCTGCCCGCTGGACCTGGGAAATAGAGATGCATAGGAATAGGGGTCAGAATTGGTTTCAAGGATGTAGGCCAATTTTGCAGCCTAGAGATACCTGGTGTATTGCAGAGGCTCAGGAGCGGCGGGATGAAAGAGATCAGACCCTCTTGTATTTCTCTGACTTACCCGATTGCTGGACTTCTAAGCAGTAGCGTAACAAAGGCCCCCGCCGGCCCGAGCTCCATGGGGCCCCTCAGCACAATGCACTAATACACTATGCATGGGCGGTAGGCCCCTGACTGGGTCCAGGGGGAGTGGGGTGCTTTGCAGGGGGGCCCCTTAAGCTTTGTTATGCCACTGCTTCTAAAATGACCTTTTGAAAGCGTGATCTCAGGAGCAACAGCACATCTATGCCCTCAACTTCGTCCATGACCAGGCCTTCTTCTTCTGGTGTTGTTCTACGATGTAGGTTTTGGTGTCATGGGTGACCTTTGGTTTCATCTTCACACACTTGTCAAATGAAGTGCTTGAAGCTACGCCAGCAGAAACAAACCTCCTGGAGGTCCATCACTGACATCTGCTTGTGGCAATCCTTGCACGGTTTAAATCCAGTGGTTTTCGGAAGGAACATGTCTCTTGTACACTGGAAAACAATTAGGAAAATCTCTGTCAAATGTAACAGAAACGAGGAAGCGAGCTTCGGGTATGCGCTGGGAGGCAAGGTAAGAAGAAGCTGTCGTCAACATGTGGAGGTGGCTGCTATGGACAGGCCCAACATCACTTCCATCGAGCGGACCAAATGCAGAGCCGACACAATGCCACCTACCTACTATTAACAAGCTACACAAGTTGAGGAATATGCAGTTAGAAGCTTATTTGAAGGAAGTGAAGGATTTTATTATAAGGATTTGCAAAGTTAAGAAAATTCGATTCAGTCCATTTTGAGAGTTTAATTTTAAAACTGCAAAATGCAGTTGAAAAAAATGCAAACAAGTAGATACTCCAAGGTAAATACTCAATAAAAGCTACTTTTAGAAGAAGAATTTTCACATAAAAAGTGTTATTGCAGGATGAGTCGCCCAAAAAAGTTTCAGTGGGAAAATTCTCTTTGATACCAGTGTTTGGCTCAGAACAAGTGAGAGCCTAAAATTTACTTACGTGAAAGCCAGCGTTAAAAGCACTTCATGTCATTCCCCCAGTTTGAGGACTGCTTCATCTACGAATGGGTAGTGGCAACCGGTCGTCAAACGTATGAAACCATTACCCTGCTCTCACTCTCCCAGACTGACTGTTTTGGCAGGTTCGAGACGGCAACACAGCCCATCGCCATGCAATCGTCAAATTGTGATTGGCTCAGTTGCAGGTCTTATAGTGTCAATCATATTCTGAATGTGACTGGGGTTACATCTTTGAAGAACATGGTATAGCGTTGAAGCATAGCGAAGTCACAACAAGAGCGCAGTGGCAAAAATAACGGAAGCGTAAGAGACACGTAAGTATAAACAGGTTACATTGCTGTAGGGGATTACATTGTGTACAACTGCTACAGGGCATTTTGTTCTATGGCTGTCATTTCAAGTGGATAACCAACATATGACTACAAATGGGGCCGATGCAGAATGGGACGATGAAGGAATGTGGATTGTAAAAGGAATGATAGCATATACACACAGAAAAATGCGAGTCCATGTAGTAGGTGACATGGCATAGCCGGAATGGTTTAAACTGCTTGAACTACCCAAGGCATTTCAGCATTTTTTAAGGAAAACTCAAAAAACCCTGTTCGCTACTGTTTATTTAAGGTTGAATTTCAAACACTACTGGGGAGGATCAAGCTCCCCTGGCACGCCATGAAAGCATGGAAATATTTCAGGAGTGCCCGTTCAAGCCTTTTGCTTTTTAGACAATTTATATGAAAAGAGTTCGATAAAATACACCTTCGTGCACTGTTTGTTTTCAAACTGTTCCCCGGTGGTGCAAATTTAAAGCAGATGTTCAGTCAACACCAATTTCAAAGTTCACCAGATGGTACTGGTGAATTGTAGGAGCTATGTGAAAGCCTCAGTAGTGGGTGAGCTGGGCCTGTGGCAGTGCAAAATATATATACGGTACGAAAAATCTGTCAAGGCCTCAATACTGGGATCTCAGCGCAAAACAGTAAGTGGGGTACAATGCTAGAATCATGTTCTTTCCATTTAGGTACATTGTATCAAATAGGCACTACTTCTTCTGCGCTGCGAATGCATTTTCCTGCGTGAACCTATAATATTTTAGTGTGCACGCTTTTCCTTAGCATGTGCATTATTTGTTTCTTTTCCCATGTACTGTAACAACTATGAAATACTGGAATAGTTAATTCGCAGTTCAGAATTTAATGCAAAGCTTTTGAGTTTTCGCGAACGTCTTCCAAAATGTGTGCTGTGAAAATGCAGTCTTAACTCTTAACGTCCCCCAAATTTTCTTGGGTGTAACCCCTAGTCCTTGCTGAAAAACCTAATGATCACTTTCTGCATTTGATCATTCACTGCAATATGGAGGTCCATAAAATATACAATCTATGACATGGAAGGAAGAAACGTATTAAGACCTTTAAAATAACACATCACCACATTTTTTTAGCAGGGAAAGTATTAAGGATTGTGAGTTTCTGAATGTTAACAAAAACTGCAAGTTAAACCCTGCAGCGCTCCATTTAAACTATCATTCTAGTCAGACTGTACACAAACCGATCACCTACTGCGCGAGAGAGTGAGGTGCGTATAGGTTGGGCAGAGGTCTATTCTATGTGTGAACAGGAAGGGGTCATACAGTGGAACCGCCACTGGTCATTTATAAAATAAAAATGCCAGGAATTGTCATAAGGGTGGTTCCTGGCAAAGCACATTACTCCGTGCTACAGGGCTGCGTCAGCAGTATACAGCCTTGTAGTAGAGAGTCATTGTTTTTTCTTTCCAAAAAGAAGTCCCGAAACGAGATGTTCTGTTGGTAAAATAAATATATAATACTCCCCTCACCGTGGGAGCCTTCTCCATAACAGAGGGAGCATTATAATGCTTTTACAGTTCCTAGCCACCGGGTTTACCTAGCCATAAGAAAAGTAAAAATGACGACATATCAGCTCATCTAATTTGGCCAGGTGGACATGTAAACATTTCTCTGACAGCCCTTACTCCTCAGAGCCATTAGAGAAGTTTGGGCATGGCAGATACATATAGATCGGGTAGGGGGACGACTATGTTGGTGCGGAGGGAACTCCGTCACCACTAAAAGAGAGTTCCCTTCCTGCTAACATATAAATCAGGCTCTAAGCGTCAGAAACAAAATCATTTTGGGCAAAGGCACCAGGATACCGGAGGAGCTTTGTGAATATTTACTTAATTACTTTGGGGTTTTAGGGAATGAGAGGGAAAGGCCTAGCCTGGTGTGTCCAGGAGCAAAGCGCTCCCCGGTGTGCAAAGGAGGCCTTTTATTTAAAGCATGAATAGCAGGAAGACAACCCTGATGTTTAGGCGTCACATTTTTGGTATGTAAGTCAGCCTGCTTATTATATTCTTCAACATTTTTGATAAGGTGTATAGAATGCTAATCATGTTTGTGAAGTAACTGTCCACTAAACTCTAAATCAGGCTCATAATATGTCAAATGTGTGCTGACTTCTAAAATTTCAGAGGACTAATGTGTCATCTCAAACAGAGCTTGACTGCCAACCACTGCAGATTTTCCAAGATCTTTTGGGAGTCAAGGGCAGAACAGGAGTTCATTTCCTGTTCTCTGTGAGAATGAAGAGGGATCTGTTTCCTTTCCATTAGAGCAGCATCAGTCCAAGTTGCTCTGAAATCCTACTGTAACATGTGGGTGCACAAACAATAACGAACAAGTTACTTACCTTCGGTAACGTATTATCTGGTAAAGACTCTATCTAGCTGTAAAAACTGTAAACTTCGTACTTGTATAGCGCACTACTCACCCGTTAGGGTCTCAAGGCGCTGTACGCATACCGCTGTGGAACCCCTCCTGGCTTTTCCCTGTGAGGTGCCCACTCCTGGGCAACCTCCAAGGTGAAGCCAGGCATTCCAGCGCTGTTGGGGCCGTTGTGGAGATTAAGCAAGCTATTGCCCAGAGTTACAGAGTGGGACCCATGAATTAGATTAGGCACCAATGCGAGAATTATTAGGTCTGAGGAAAATGAGTCCAAGACCCACCAAGGCGGGAATTGAACCCTGGTCCCGGGCCAGATTTCTGCATCAAGGTCTGCCGCTCTAACCATTGAGCCACACTTCTCCACCAATTGCAGACTGCAGATTCCTTATACCCACCCATGCCTCCCAGCTCTGCGGATATGACTAGTAGGGTTAGGGTTTATCCCTTCTCAGGGCCCTCCTGAGAAAACATCTTCCCAAATTGGTCCAGCCTCTCGGATTCCCTATCTGGGGGAACGGAAGGGAAGGCACCATAGGAAGTGGAGTCTTGGACCACCAAGCTCTCCGGGGTGGGGTGTTGGATGAGGAAACTAGGGTCGCTTGGAGCTGGTCTATAGTGGTGGCCAATTGCCCTAGTCACAGGAGGCCCTGTGCTGGGTTTGGACCATGTTCCCAGAAGGATATCTGTGAGGGCTTCATTGAAAGGTAACATCGGCTCTGATGTAGCAACCCCTGGCTGAAGCACCTCCGTCAGGACATCAGTCCTGACTGGCACTGCAGGCAAGTCTAGGTCCTTAGCTGCCCTATGCACCACCATGGCATAATATGTCCCTTCCTACGTAGCCACAGCAAGAGGTGAGAGCATGCCAGCATCTGGAGAAGTGTCCAGTCCACTGGCTTCCCCTAGATCCTCATACCAGTCCTGTTCATGCTCCAATCCGTATTCTAAAGTGTCCTCAGACCCCCCCACTCCTCACCTGTGCCTGGCTGTTCAAAATAAGCCTCAGGCACTGATCTGGGCCTAATCGGCGCCGTCAAAGTCGGAATCAGTGTCGTACGATGTCGTTCCAGCTCTGGATCATCAGGGATGAGGATGGAGCTACCACCACCACGCTATCGGATCCTGGGGTTCCCAAGGGCACCGAAGCCATCGGCGTCAAATACGATGGGGCCCCTGCATACCCCGTGGGGCCCAAAGACCCACCTGAGGGGGCAGCCAGCTCAAAAACAAAGTGCATAGCCCCGTAAAAGTCCTTTAATTGAGCGGGGGTCGCTCCGGCTCCTAGAAAGGGGGGGAGACGGGGAGTCAGCCCTGGCAATGGCTCCACAGAACCGTGCTCGGAATGTCGACGTTCCCGAGATGCCTCGTCGGCCGACGGGCATGGCGAAGTCAAAGTCGGCTTGGACTTCTTCTTCTTTTTGTGCCTCTTCCCTGAGTGTCCTGAGGACCTCGAATGGGATGAAGAGAACTTGGGGCTCCTGGAGCGGTTCTGCGATCTTCTCCTTATGCGGGACCTCCGAGGAGTCGCGCCGAATGAAGTCGACTGCCGGGCCACCATGAGCTTTAGGGACCGCTCCCTCAAAGCTTTCGGGCCATATCCCGGCAGTTGGAACACAACTTCGAGTTGTGGTCCCTGTCGAGGCACCAGAAACATACCTCATGGGGGTCCGTAACCAACATTGTGAGATGGCAGGCGCCACGCGGCTTGAACCTTGTCTTCCTAGAGGACATATCCCTCGCACAGACGACAAAAATCCTTGACAAAACGTTGAAAAAAGGCTTGCCAAAAAAGGCAAAGGGTGGCTCGATCCCGGATCTGCGCTTAACCAGTGCAGAAGGAAAAGAACTGACGTACGCGCACCGAGGTGTCTATATAGATTACTGTGACATCATCGACAGCTCCATCGATGCTGATGAAGCCACGGAGAGCTGGACAATGCACACAGAACCAAACAACGCCACCAGATGGCGCACGCAGGGTATTGCTCAGCAAAAAGATTCCGGATTCGAAGCTGACACCAGGGAATTCAAAGGTAAGGAATCTGCAGCTAGAAGTCTCTATCAGATAAGTTCAATTAAGAGAAAGAGCCCTCTTGGTGATGGGAGAAGCCATCCATAATCAGGTCTCCAAATGGCTCTGCTGAATCAGTCCTTCTGTGTTGATGTTAATACTGCACTTAAACAATGTTTAGAAATAGGACAGTCTAGAAAAACATACGCATTTATTGTCCAGCGAAGGAGGTAGTGGTCAAGGTGGACCCTATTCTAATATAAATTGGAACGTGTTTATGGATTATAAATGTTTTGTCACCCATTCAGGTCTTGACTGCGCTATATACAGCTGCAAATAAATAAATATGAAGGCCTGTTCCTAGAGGTTGTAACAGTCAACTAAGGCCATAAATAGGGAACAAAGACTTGGTTGTTGCAGAGCACACCTGAATAGAATTAATTACCATGAACATCAGACTACAAAAAATATTGTAGATCACATGACAGATGTCCCTTTATCTCTTACACAAAAGCTCAAGATATCCCCAAGGTGACTAGAAGCAGAGACATTTATGAATAGATGATAAGGTCTGGTGTGGTACGTAACAAAGAGGCAGCATTGAAATAAGAAAGCTTTGAATATAGCCTTATAACCTGCGTAGCATGCTATTCCGACCATTAAAGGCCTGCTCCAGCGTTAAGGACCTGAGCCGAAGGCGAGTGCCTTTAACAAGCTAAAGGGACTTTAATGCTGGTATAGACCAGCTATGGAGGGCTATAAGGCTATTAGAACATTCTTCCACTTGAGGGCACACTGTTCTGATAAATAAAACAAACGATTAAAATCCCCTCGGGCTCTGTGAGGCCTTTGTTCACAGCAACAGCTGTGACCAACATTGGAATTTTGGAGCTCTGGGCTTCTACCAGCCATTAGAAGCTTAGAGCACTCCATTGTGTTCAATGGTACTCCCAACATTCCAATGTTCTAATACCAGGTAGATCTCTTGAGACAAAGTTAAACAAATTAGTGAGCACCACATAAATAACGAAGAACGTTTTGCTTCTTTGGGGAATCGTCTAAGAAGTAGCATTTGCATACTGCTCAAAGCTGAGCCAGAACTGCAAGGAGCTAAGAAAAGGAAGGGTAGACTCACATCTAAAAAAAAAAACCTCCTCATTCATTTGTAATTTTATAGCTCATTGTGTCATTTATTTGTAATTTTATTGCACAGTTTCACATTTTAACTATGATAACATTTGAGCGTAGAAGAAATGGCACTGGCTTAATTCACCAACTAATGTTTTCATTAGCCCATTAGCCACAACATCCCTGTTTATTTCTTGTAAATCTGGATGCTGGGTGGAAGGATGCTTTAATAGCAAATCTAAAGAGAAATCGGAGCTATCACACAGCCTTCCAAGAGACTAGTTTAAAAAAAAGTCTAAATAGAAAGAGAACACAGATTTAGCAGAGCAGGAGTTTGATGGCATACCCCTACCCCGTCTCACCCTTGCCGGCTTCAAAACCAGATCACAGTTAATTTGTTTTTGCTTTAGATTACTGTGTTGATGTATTCCTTTTCTCTACTTTCCTCCTCAATGTCGACACCTGCCTACTTCTTCAACTGCCTATCTCTAGTTTTTATATGTATTCATTTTGCTTGTTTGTTGCATGCTGCATAACACAACAATTGGTTTTAAGGGCTCTTGTGGATGTAATAGGATTAATTAGCTAGCAAAGGCTAGTGGGTTACAATTGGGTCTCCTTGACACCTTTGTAGAAGACAGCATGTGCAAGCAAGAGGTCAGGGTCACACTAATCGCAACATACCCCGATAAACATACTACAATGCACGGGATGGTACATTAGATTATTTCACTCCAAAAGCATGTGCTTCAAGGGCTCTCAATATTTGTGTTGACCACCTGAGGAATGAAGGTTGTGACTGATATATCAGACTGTAGTAAGCCTGTTAGGATACTACAGACATTGCCAAAGGGATTACCAGAAAAAAACTAGTTACAACATGCAGATCCCTTCAGAACTGGTGTATCTTGCAATAAACCCATCAAGACCATCATCCACTCCTAGATTCCACAAAATAATCTGATCTCAGAATCCCTTTAACAGAGAATCAAAGATAGACAACATGGAGAGTGCTGTGTGCACTCGGCACAGTGTTATTGATGGGATAAATCACTAACTTCAACTATGTTACTCAATTCAGCTGTTATCTGCACGGGCTTCTTGTGGTCTTTGCGGTCCACAAGAACCTGTCAGGACATATAAAAGGAATTCAGGGCCTCATTTACAAGGCCCTAGCGGCACACTGCACCAGTGGAGCGTCAATTGTTTAACGCTCCGATGGCACAATGTGTCAGCCCATATTTACAAGGCCATGCAAAGCTACCTTGTGTGGCTTTTTATAGCCTTGTAAAAATGGACCCCTTTCACGCATAACACCCATGTAACCCAAAGGAATCTGACTCATTCCCAGATTCACAAGTCTGGGACTGAGTCAGATTCCTATGCTACATCAGGGATGGCATAAGAGTGGCGCAACGGGGAGAAATGTTTTTTATTTCTCCCCATTTTTTCCTCTTTCTTTGTGTGCTGCTTTGTGCAGCAGACATAGAAAGAGGAAAACACCTCTTGTGATTTTTTTTGTGCAGGAAGGTGTTATTTCCTGCACAAAAACAGTCATCCCCACAATGCAGGTGCTAGGCAGCAATTTGTGAGCCAGCGCAGGGGGAGATGACAGAAATGCATTGTATCTTGCAGATAGGTGCATTTATGCCCTTTCTCGATGGCGCAGGGCGGCACAGCAAGGCACTGATCTGGGCCTAATCAGGGCCGTCAAACTCGTTTTTCGGCATGCTAATTTGTTCCTTATAGAAAATGTCTTTACAGTGCACATTACTCCCAAATTATTGAACATAAGCAGCTGTTCTGCGTCAGTAGTTTAACTTTAAAAATCATCCTTTGTTTACCACTTCTGTTTCATTTTTATCCAATTTTTTTATAATAAGGCTAACGTTGATCCATGCTAACAAGATTATAGTCACTGCAGCTGGTGAACTAATGCTGTCTTTGCTGCATGTGGCTTTACAGTATCATGGAAAGATGCCTGGTGGGACAGTTACCCAATGAACACATTATTATTTAGCCTCCTTCCAGTTAGTGACAGAAATGGGTGTGAAACGACTGCTGGATCCCAGACAGCTAAACATTTCCAAAAAGTAGACAAAATTCTGAATTCATTTGTGTAGATCCTACAAGGTTTTCCTACAGAAAATAACAGCTGAAATATACTGTTTTGTCTGCTGGACTCTTCTGGTTGCAGGGATATATAGGGCTTGTAGGTTCATCAAGAACCCTAGGTACCCAGAGCCAATAAAGGAGCTGCACCGTGCAATGGGGTTTCATTGTATATCGGGTATACAGCAATTCATTTGGTGAAATATAAAGAGTGAAAAATAGGCATCAAGGAAACCTTTGTATTTCTTAAATGGGCACAAGATAAGGTGATGAGAAGCAGTGTTATTTGCACATCTCTGAATTCCGTGATCCCCATACAAGCATGTGAATTATAAGACATTTCTTAAATAGACATCTTTTTTACACACTGTCTTACATTTGGAAAGAAAAATGTAGAGAAAGACAAGGGGCAATAACACTTGTTCTGCTGAATGTGTGGGGGTGCACCACTCTAAAATATCCAATTAGAACACAGTAAATGTAAAAAGTCCAATAGTATTCAGTAAATAACAGTGCGAGGCTTCTGTGTCCTTTGTGACTAGATACACGGTCCACAGTCAGGGCATTTATAAAATACTCAAATGTCACTGGCAATTGCTTACTGATTTACCTGGACTCAAAGGGTCCCTTCACAGAGCACCTCAGGTCACCTACCAAAGAGGCAAGACATTGAGGGATTATCTGTGTCCTAGTTATGTTTCTGTACCCAATGCTACTACATGGCTTCCTGCCAAGCCTTCTGGTTTCTACACATGCCACGAATGTAATGTTTGTGTTTTTGGTCTAGACAAAACCAGTACTTTTTGTTACAACAACACTGGGATTTACACTATCAAAAGTTTCATTAATTGTAACACCAAATTGGTGATCTACATTGTATGGTGTGCATGCAATAAAATATATGTGGGTAGCACTATAAGACCTCTTAAACACAGAATACAGGAGCACGTATGTGCCATCAAGAACAATGACAATAGGTACCCACTACCATCACACATGGCACTGGTCCACTCTCAAGACAATTCGATTTGGTTTCAAGGGATTGACCATATTCCACAAAACCCCAAATGAGGAAATAGAGAACTGCAATTACGAAGGAGAGAGGCAGCTTGGATATGCTGCTTACGAGCAGTTGAGCTGGGACACAATACAGACCATGAACTTCATTAGTATTTATAAGTTGTTTTTGGTCCAGCATATATTTGCAAAATTAGGTTTATCTGATCACTGAAATGCATGGCCTTCCTTTTTATTTGACTGTTGTATATTGGAGTCTTTTGCAATCAACTCATTCGATTGACCATATGTCTTATAAGATCTCTTTCTATATATGTGTTAATAGAAATATAAATTCAATAATGTTACAAGTATCTTCCATGTTAATGTAAGTTGGAGCTTTATATAAAAATCTTTTTGGGGTTAATCAAAAAATTCTACATTTATTCTATTTTTCCATTATCATGTAAATAGGCTCTCTCTAGATATAATTAAAAACTGTATTGTTATTTGTTTTGTAATTTCACATTTCTCTAATGATTTGGATAATATACTTTTTATGATAGCATTGTTGCCTTGCTGGGACCAGCACTGGCTCTCTTACTCTTTATTTTGTGCTCTTTCCCATTTTAGGCTCCTTACTGTTTCCTATCCCATTCACACTTATTGATTTCACTATTTCTATTATATATCTCCGTTCTAGATTTGTAAAGTTTTTTTTCTATTTTTATTCATTTTGGTCTTTCCTTCCATGTCTTCTTATTACCGGGCTTTTACTTTTCTTGGGCACGTTTATTCTCACTTACAATATGACGACTGCTCTTTCACAGTCCATTGTCCATTTTTAAGTCTCTCCCTGGCTTGGGCGGGACTTTCAAACAACCTGTGTTTTTTTTATAACTCACCTCCTTGGTACGCCGAACACTGATACCACCAGCGGGATCGGCGGCACACGGCCGGGCCCGTCTATACTTCGAATTCCGGCACCTAACATTACTCCAAGTTCCGCACAGCATTTTACCTCGGTGTCTTCTCCCTAAACGGTGGGACAGGCGGCTTAGGACCGGGCCCGTCTGACTTTTCAATTACCGGTCACGGATATCACGTAGACCGCCGCTCAGCAGTGTACTGCAGGATTCTTTCGCAGGTAAGGCTGAAGCAGCCTTTACCCCTAAAACGTGGCTAAAATACAGCAACTCTAATTTGTTTGTCGATGGTGCCAGATGGTTCAGACTACATATATCGTTATAGGTTTGTTCTTTTCTTCTCTTTCTTATTAGGATTACTTCATGCCCTTGTGCACTTGCATACTGTGAATCAAACCATTTCTTGCCTCATTAGGAGTACGACTTTGGTACGTCTTTTTGACTTGAGAATAACTCTTGCTATCCCACATTGTGTTTCTTTGGCCACTTATGGGAATCTGGACCTATTGGTAATGGGATGTTTCCCTTGCTTCTCTATAACACCATGCATGCCTCTTTTCTTATGAGAAGATTTACTCTATCACGTTTTCATACACTAATATCTTACGTTTTACTTGAACCCTATTTCCGACTTTTGCACTGATTCTTGCCAGTTCTGGTCAATCAAATATGCATGATCCGACATTGGTCGGGACTATTAGATTGCCTATACTTTGTCTCTCTGTTTTTATTACTGTACACTTACAAAGTAACTATGTGTTTGTTATATGTATACAAAGTAGCACTCTCTATGTTAGAGTGTCTTTGTTTTTGTCACCTTGTTCATGTTATTTTTTTTTTCTTCTCACGTTGTTGTGGTTAGATGTCACTTTGCAGCCCTGAAGAAGCCCTTTTGTATTGGGCAAAACACATTGGCTCTTTCTTTGCTGTATCAAGTTCCTTATACAAATTAAAAGTCTTCGGGAAGAAATCAACAGAAGCCTCGCACTGGTATTTACTGAATACTATTGGACTTTTTACATTTACTGTGTTCTAATTGGATATTTTGCAGTGGTGCGCCCCCACACGTTTTGTTGGGGTTTTCTTTTGCCTCTTATGCTCCTTTTTTGCAGCAGGGGCCTTGGTGGAGTTGCACACCACAGGTCTATATAGCCACTACTGGTACACGCGTTGTGATTCACTGGGTATGAATAGGGATTGTTGCGTTCTCGTTAGGCCTGGTGCATTTCGTCTTTTTTAAACACTTGTTCTGCTATTCTGTGTTCCCCCAAGTCTCACGGGCTAATGCAAACCCAACATGGACACTTCACATTTTTACATTGAAATCTGAGGTGTTTTTTGGAAAGTGCCTAGCTGTGGATTTTGGCCTGTAGCTCAGCCGGCACCTAGACCTTAAAACTAGACACTTAGGGGAATCCAGGATGGGGCGACTTGTGGGGCTCTCACCAGGTTCTGTGGATTTTGGCCTCTAGCTCATCCGGCACCCAGGAAAACCTAGCAAACCTGGACATTTCTGAAAACTGGACACCTAGGGGAGCCCAGGATGGGGTCACTTGTGGTGCTCTCACCAGGTTATGTTACCAAGAATCCTTAGCAAATCTCAAAATTTGGCACAAAAAAACACGTTCTCTTCACATTTCGGTGCTGCAAAGTTCAGGAATCCGAGGGGAGCCACAATACGATTCTACCCTTCCTTCAACCCAGCGTTCCGCAAGGTCTCTTGATAAAAAAGGGTACCTCACTTGTGTGGGTAGGCCTAGTGCCCACAACATGAAATGCCCCAAAACACTACGTGGACACATCAAAATAATGAAATACAAAACTACCTATTTTTGCGGGGGGTCCTGTGTTTATGGTCCTGAGCTCAGCAGCCATCTAGGGAAACGAACCAAACCCAAACAGTTCTCTTCCAATTGCGCTGTAAGCTGAGCTTCCAACGTGATGGGGACGACCTCTGATGAGGTCAGCGCTCGATCGTGCACTGATGTCATCAGATGTCACTGAGAGGGGTGGTAGGGGGTGGAAGGGGAGCGAATCCCCTTCCATCCCTGCCCATGGAAGGGGGTGGGAGGCCCACTGGGGGAGCACTAGCGCTCCCCCGTCAGCTGGGTGCAGGACGAGCTGGTCTTGTCCTCTGCACATGGTAGCCGAGGGCGAGACCAGCTCGTCCAGGGCACCCGAGGGGTTATATTGTTCGACTTCTAATAGGAGCATTGGGATTTTATGCTACAAAACAAATAGGCCCTCATTCTGACCCTGGCGGGCGGCGGAGGCCGCCCGCCAAAGTCCCGCCGTCAGGTTACCGTTCCGCGGTCGAAAGACCGCGGCGGTAATTCTGACTTTCCCGCTGGGCTGGCGGGCGGTCGCCTTCAGGCCGCCCGCCAGCCCAGCGGGAAAGAGGCTTCCACGATGAAGCCGGCTCGGAATCGAGCCGGCGGAGTGGAAGCTGTGCGACGGGTGCAGTTGCACCCATCGCGTATTTCACTGTCTGCGCAGCAGACAGTGAAATACATTTAGGGGCCCTCTTACGGGGGCCCCTGCAATGCCCATGCCAGTGGCATGGGCACTGCAGGGGCCCCCAGGGGCCCCGCGACCCCCCCTACCGCCATCCGGATCCCGGCGGTCGGACCGCCGGGATCTGGATGGCGGTAGGGGGGGTCGGAATCCCCTCGGCGGCGCAGCAAGCTGCGCCGCCTTGGAGGATTCAATGGGGCGGCGGTACACTGGCGGGAGCCCGCCAGTGTTGCCGGTCCGACCGCGGCTTTACCGCCGCGGTCGGAATCCCCATTGGAGCACCGCCGGCCTGTCGGCGGTGCTCCCGCGGTCCTCCGCCCTGGCGGTCTTTGACCGCCAGGGTCAGAATGACCGCCATAATCTTCAAAGGAACCTTTAGACCTGTGGTGTAATACTAAACACAATTATTAATCTGCAAAGCGTGCAGATCTCCTTAGTCATCCTCTGGCAGCACGTCATTAATGCGCTCCAGGTCAGTGATCCCTTACCTCTAATTTTTATTCACAATGTTTACGTTTAGAAAAGACCGAAAATGATATTATTGGGATAATAGCATATTGTAAATTTCTTGATGCCTGGCTAGTAATCCAGTGTATGTGTCTTCTTTGGAATGCCTTTGTTGTACACCATAAACTAAATCATAATGTCATAAATCAGCATCTACATATTTACAGTATTTGGACAAAATATCAGATTAAAAATATTGGGAGGAAGAAATATATGTGATACACAAATATTGAGGCACAACTTTTGTTGACAATATTTCTGTTTTTTAGGTAAGTAATATTGTTTCAATAATATAGTGGTAAGACTATCATTTTTTAATTATTTGAATGTGTTTTAGTTGATATATAACAATGGAATGTGTTAATATTGTTTATATAAAGGTTATTTTTAAAAAAATGGTTTCTCATTTTAAGTGAAGTAGAATGTTTTATATAAACGTTTTAAAGTAGTTTATAGTGTTGTAGTGCATTACTAGGTTTGTTGAGAGATAGGGTGGGAAGTAAATTAAGAAATAATTAATGAACAACTAATTATTAATTGGTAATTAATTATTTGACTGCAACTTTGTAATTTATGGAATGATTACTTATTTTACTTATATTTTAGTTGGCAGCTACTAGGTTTGTAGGGCTTTAGGGTGCGTAGCTAAGCAATACCTAAATAATAATTTAAAATATTTCTGAACTTATTTAGCTATTTGTTTAAATATGTAAAATATGGAATACTGAATTTTTGTTCCTTGTGGAATGCTAAATACGTAGCGGTATAGGGTGGAAAGTTATTTAAATGATAATTCATTTTATATTAAGTATTATTTGTGATGTAATTATTGAACTGAATTTTAAATATATAGATCGTCGACTGTTTCATTATTTTAAATTATATTTTAGTAGGGGCTACTAAGTTTGTAGGGGTGGGAGGTTAATTAAGTAATACTTAATTAGGTAATCAGGGTTATAGGGTGGGATATTAATTATTATTTACGTAAAATGATTATTTTTTATATGCTCACTTAACAAAACAAAGCTTACAGGGACGTTATAGTTAGTCTCACATTTTAAATGTACAAAACAATAGAAATTCACAAGTTATAGTTAGAGTTATCGCAAGTAACTATAACTCGCGCCCCCGCCATGCACAGTTTTTTCAATCAAAATTTTGACTGCAAATATTACATTGATATTATCAATGATGTTATGAAAGATGTCATGAGTGCCATAATTTGTGGAGTAATTAGCAGTTCTGCATTCCTTGTTGAAGTGTTGGCAGCAAATCAAATCTCTGCATGGGATCGGAAGGGGTCACAAATTCTTTGCGTCCTTATATATACAAATTTAGATTTTCTTTAATATTTTGAAAGCTACTGAACAGACTTACACCAAATAACCAAAAGGACCAAGAGCTACCTTACTGCCAAATTTGGTGTAATTCCGTCCAGTGGTTTCTGTGCTATCGCTGTTCAAAATCCCTGTAGGAAAGTACCATCTTTCTTAGCATGTTACCTTCAATTTCTGTCTGTTTGTCAGTGTGTTTTTATGTCCTCACTGGGATCCTGCTAGTCGGGACCCCAGCGCTCATAGTTTGTGGCCTATATGTGTTGTCAGTATACTTGACTGTGTCACTGAAGTTCTGCTAACCAGAACTCCAGTGCTTATGCTATCTCTACTTACCAATTTTGTCACTATAGTTTAGTGTCTCCATATTCCAATTCAGATTGGCACCCTGGATCCCCCTTAAAAGTCCCTAGTATATGGTATCTAGGTACCCAGGGCATTGGGGTTCCGGGAGATCATTAGGGGCTACAGCATTTCTTTTGCCACCCATAAGGAGATCATACAAACACTTCTTCAGGACTGCCTCTGCAGCCGGAGTGAAATAGGGCACACACTATTTCACAGCCATTTTCCCTGCACCAGGTAACTTATAAGTCACCTATATCCCTAGCCTTCAATTACTGAAGGCTAGGTGCAAAGTTATTGTGTGTGAGGGCACCCTTGCACTAGCAAAGGTGCCCCCACGTTGTCTAGGACCAATTTCCCAGACTTTGTGAGTGCGGGGATATCATTATAAGCGTGCACTACATACACGTCAATACATATATGTAGCTTCGCAATGGTAACTACGAATATGGCCATGTGAGGTGTCTAAGATTGTGAAATTGAACCCCCAATCCAAATCGTTTATTGGGGCCAATTCCATGCACCCTGGGGGCTCCACCATGGACCCCCAGTACTGCCAAACCAGCTCCCTGAGGTTTCCACTGCAGCTCCAGCTGCTGCCACCTTACAGACAGGTTTCTGCCATCCTTGGGATTGAGCAGCTCAATCCCAGGAAGGCAGAACAATGCATTTTCTTTAGGAGAGGGGTGTTACACCCTCTCCCATTGGAAATAGGTGTTACAGGCATGAGAGGGGTATTCTCCCAGAGCCTCTGGAAATGCTTTGAAGGGCACAAACGGTGCCCTCCTTGCATAATTCAGTCTACACCGGTTGAGGGACCCCCAGTCCCTGTTCTGGCACGAACCTGGATAAAGGAAAGGGCAGTGATCACTCCCCTATCCATCACCACCCCAGGGTTGGTGCCCAGAGCTCCTCCAGAGTGTCCATGGTGTTAGCCATCTGGGATTCCAAGGTGTGGGGACCCTCTGAGTGGCCAGTGCCAGCAGGTGACGTCAGAGACCCCTCCTGATAGGTGCATACCTGGGTAGGTAGCCAATCCCCCTCTCAGGCTATTTAGGGTCTCTCCTCTGGGTGTTTCCTCAGATGCGGTTTGCAAGACTCCTCCAGGACTCCTCTG
This sequence comes from Pleurodeles waltl, assembly GCF_031143425.1. Lineage (NCBI taxonomy): Eukaryota > Metazoa > Chordata > Amphibia > Caudata > Salamandridae > Pleurodeles > Pleurodeles waltl. The sequence continues at coordinate 467,999,343 of NC_090449.1, read as the reverse complement.
CATCCTCTGCTTCAGCTTCTGACTGTCGCATGAACCGCAGACTGCTCCAGCAACCGCTGTAACTGCAACAAAGCATCCAGGAAGGCTCCTGTGACCTGTAACTTCAGCTCCAGCCAGCAACTGCAACAGTTTCCAAGGTGTGCACACTCTGAGGACTGCCTGTCTTCATCCTGCACCAGAAGAACCAAAGGAAAATCTTGTGGAGTGACAGAGTCACTTCCCTGCTTCAGCAGGCACCTCTCTGCAACAAAGACCGGTACTCTGGGACTCCAGTCCTGTTGACGAGCATGATCGCTGGAACATAGGTGGTAGACCAAAGTGATCCTGACTGTCCGAAGGTCTAGCTGTTCAAGTGTGGTGGAGGTAAGAGCTTTCCTCCCCATACCACAACAGTACCCCTGTGCATCACATCTTCTGCAGCTCCTTGGGCTTCTGTGCACTTCTTCCAAACGTTCTTCGTGCACAGCACAGCCCAGGTCCCCAGCACTCTATCCTGTGACACTCAGCTCCCTGAGTTGTTCTCCGGCGGCGTGGGACCCTTCTATGTAGTGCTGCAACAACTGCAAAGTGCAACTCCTTTGTCCCTGTGCCCTGGGACTCCTGTGGGTGCTGCCTGGTCTTCTGGTGGCTTTCTAAAGTGCTGAGAAACCCTTCTGTCTCCTCAGTCCGAGTTCAGACCCCAAGGTACTGAATGGGCCCGGGCAGCACCTTGCTGATGCAAAAAGCGTATCTGCATGAACCAAGGCTTGTTGGCGGACTCTAGCAACGCAAACTGCCTGCATCCAACGACTCCACATGGGACATCTCTTGCACCAAGCAGAAATCCGCAGCTGTCTTCTTTGGTGCATTTCTGTACTTTTCTTCCAACCGGAGAATCCACTTTTGCCCCTTCTTCTAGGTTGGCAGGGGCTCCTGTTCTTCCTCGACTCTTCATCGTCTTCATCGTCTTCTTGCAGTCCTGCTTGGTTCTTGCATTATCTTCTATCACGACTTATAGTGTGTCCTGAGGAAACGCTGTACTTTACTCCTATTTTCCTGGGCTCTGGGGTGGGGTACTTTACTTACCTTTGGTGTTTTGTTACACTCCAGGTGCCCCTCTACACACTACAGGGGGGAATCCGACTTTCGCATTCCACTATTTTAGTATATGGTTTGTGTTGTCCCAGGCCTGTTGCAATCTATTGTGTTTTTCACTGTTTGCACTATTTTCTGACTGTGTATTTACCTGATTTTGGTTACTAGTGTATATATTGTGTATAATACTTACCTCCAGAAGGAGTATTGCCTCTAAGATATTTTTGGCCTTGTGTCACTAAAATAAAGTACCTTTATTTTTGGTAACACTGAGTATTGTCTTTTATTGAGTATAAGTACTGTGTGACTATAGTCGTATTGAAAAAGCTTTACAAGTCCCCTAGTTCAGCCTTGGCTGCTCTGCTACAGCTACCCCTAGACAGTCTATGCTGCTAGACACTGCCCACATTTCACTATTAAGATATAACTGGACCTGGTATAAGGTGTAAGTACCTTAGGTACCCACTACAAACCAGGCCAGCCTCCTACAATCCCTATAGGATTTAACATTGGAAACGCTCCTTCTTTAACACTCCCCCTTTTTTCTCAACTGCCATTTTTGACAGATCACCCAAAAACCTTTCAGACAGCAGCTGATATGACTGCCAATTTTTTTGGGGAAAATGTCATGAAGATTTGTAAATTGGCGCTAAAGCTATAGGCATGTAAAAAACTGGTTATCTATAGAAACTAGGTCCTAACTATAACTACCTAGTGGCAACCGCCACTAGGTAATTAATTGATAATGATGACATTAAGAATTTAATAATTTTCTACATTGACGGTATTACTTATATATATGTAATTTGTATGAAATTAAGAAGTTCCCCTACTCTTGTTTAGACTGTAGTAGGAATAATAAAATTAACCTCTTTGCAATTTGACACTTTACCAGCTGTTGTGCTGTTTGGAGTGGGAATAGTAATTTTAACCCCTCAAAAATCCAATGTTTTCCCTACTGTTGCACAGACAGGAGTGGGAATAGTAAATTTCAATTCTCCCAAATTGAGCTCCTTCCCTAATAATGCACAGTCTGGAGTGAGATTAGAAAAATTCACCACTCTGGAATCCAACCCTTTCCCACCTCTTTCCAAGGCTAGAGTGGGAATAGTAAATTTCATCCCCCCAAAATCCAACATTTTCTCTACTGTTGTGTATTCTAGAGTCAGAATAGTATATTTAACATTCTTAGACTCCAATGGTTTTAATGATGTTGGTTAAATAGAGTCTATAGCATTTACTATTCCAGTTGTTTTTTGTTAACATTATGTTTTTTTAATTTGAAAAAGTATCTTAATGTTTGTAGTAGTTTTTGTAAATATGTTTTTTGGAATTTTGCAATTTTTAATATTTGATTTTTTGTGTACATATGTTTATGTCCTAGGTATGTAGGTATGTATGGTGTATATGTATATACATATATATCTATCTATATATATATCTATCTATATATATATATATATATATATACTTAGTCTGACATACCAAGAAAAATATGTATTGTAAATTATAATAAATGTAATATTTTAAATGTATTACTACACATATATATAGATAGATATGTTCATATTAACAAATTTACAATTAAAAAATAATAATGTAAAATAAATATGTTTCAAACAATTTACACTATCTCTAGATAGATAGACAGATAGATAGATATAGTATTACATATCAGTGGAATATATTTAGTTTACATTATATTAAAATTATGTAATCAAATATTTATCATTTACCACTTTAAACTCTATTTATATTACAAAATTAATAATTTTGTCTATTTTCGGATGATTTTATCGTTAACAATATTTTTGTACTTACCATTATAAGTATGGGATCACAATATTATGGAAAATTATATTTTTTCTGATATTTTTGACAACAATATTCGTTACAACGGTATTGTGTTAGTAATCCCATATATACATCTCTTACAATATCCTAGAACCTTTTAGAAGTATCCTGGAAAGCTTCGACTGTTACAGGCTCCAGGGAGTACTTCAGGGAATCTTTTTTAAATTCCAGTTTGCAGCATCTCCCCTGAGGCTTTTCCAGCAGCCTTAGGTGGTCATTCTGACCCTGGCGGTCTTTGACCGCCAGGGCGGAGGACCGCGGGAGCACCGCCGACAGGCCGGCGGTGCTCCAATGGGGATTCCGACTGCGGCGGTAAAGCCGCGGTCGGACCGGCACCACTGGCGGGGTCCCGCCAGTGTACCGCGGCCCCATTGAATCCTCCGCGGCGGCGCAGCTTGCTGCACCGCCGCGGGGATTCCGACCCCCCCTACCGCCATCCAGATCCCGGCGGTCGGACCGCCGAGATCCGGATGGCGGTAGGGGGGGTCGCGGGGCCCCTGGGGGCCCCTGCAGTGCCCATGCCACTGGCATGGGCATTGCAGGGGCCCCCGTAAGAGGGCCCCTACATGTATTTCACTGTCTGCTGCGCAGACAGTGAAATACGCGACGGGTGCAACTGCACCCGTCGCACAGCTTCCACTCCGCCGGCTCGATTCCGAGCCGGCTTCATCGTGGAAGCCTCTTTCCCGCTGGGCTGGCTGGCGGTCTGAAGGCGACCGCCCGCCAGCCCAGCGGGAAAGTCAGAATTACCGCCGCGGTCTTTCGACCGCGGAACGGTAACCTGACGGCGGGACTTTGGCGGGCGGCCTCCGCCGCCCGCCAAGGTCAGAATGAGGGCCTTAGTGTTCAGCTTAGTACAGCTTATAGAACCATAAATGTTGAACGGCAATTGCAATGCAGAAAAACAGGTTGTTTTAATATTATTCTGCACTGGGAGATATTTTCCCCTTTTCAGAAACAGCTTCGGTTGCACTACAACCAATTTTGAAGGTGTGCCGTCCCACTATGAAGGAAAAGTTTCAGAATACCCACAAACACTTGAATGTGTGGCTGTTGCCAAATGAAAAGATAAACCTTGCCATGGCAAGTCCAATCGCCACCACTTGAATGCTATCTGCTCACATGTATTAATTACACCTATTCTTTTAATCGCCTAATGGGCGATCAAAAAATGTACTACCACGAAGCTGCCTTTAGTGAATATCTAGCAGATGCAAATCAATCCAATTGTGCACAGGATTTAGACTTACATGGTCCAAAGGATTTGTGAATGAAATCTTGTGCCCTTGTTTTATTATAGAAATTAGGAAGAGCCAAACGATAGTTTAGAGATGACTGATCAATACTTTGCACTACCGCAATGTTCCATAAAAACTATGCGCTATATTCAGTTAAAGGAACAGCAATTACACCAAAGTTCACAAATAGGTCTCGTAAGTGTGCAGTCTCTTAAGACAGCAATGCTGATCTCAGCATCTCGTTGCTTTTTAAGAGGGTCTGTAGACTGGAATTTGATTCTCTGCATGTGTATGGAAAAAAGGCAGAACGGAGACACAGTAATAAATGTTAAACAAAACTGGTAAACAAGCATGCAATATAAGAAGTCAAAAAATTTCTCACCGCAGTCTGGCATAGTGCAAGAATGATGGCGTGTGGCAGGGCCCTGGCATTCCTCTCCATCAAACAAGCGCAACCGCTTCTGGTGCCTGTGGGAGGTCTGAACCCCACTTCCACAGCTAACAGAACACTGGGACCAATGAGACCACTCGGACCACAGACAATCCACTGGAGGAGGGAAAAGGAAATGTTGTGTAAGCAATCAACTAACCGGACTTCCTGCACACACACACACACACACACACACAAACACACAGGGACAACATAATCCCAATACTTATTATATGGTTCATAAACAATGATGCTAATCAGGATACACATATAAACAAGCATTGGCAAACCTATTAGGGCAACATGTGACACTTGGGCACTGACATATTGGCTTTGCCAGTGCTTTCTTTGCTTTTGCTATAGTTTATTGCAAAAACTGATGCATGCTGGCCAGTCATTCAAATTAGAAAAGTTCAAGATACCCAGTATCCCTTAGTTAAACAGTACCAAAAGAAACTTTACCAAACAGTGATTAAGCAATTTCTTTTTACACTTTGATCTAGAGTTTTTGTCTTGGCAAAATAGTATTTTAAGTGGATTCAGCATCTAACAGCCTGCTCCTCTACATTCTTGTTGAAAACACATGGTAAGAATACCTTGGAGTGGATTTAGTGGACCAGAAAATAATAATAAAATAATACATATCTACCTAGTGCTTGAAAATGCAATTTTATTAGCTGGATATTCATGTTTTCGAGTAAACTCACATTCACAAGTGGCATTCTTGTTGCAACACTGAAAATCAGAGCAGTGGTACGGGGACTTTCACCATACCATCAGTCAAAATCTGATAATGTTCTTCTTAATTCTCTTCCCCTACGTTGTCCTTTATCTCTTTTTTCTGTGTGTAGAGTTCTTTGGGTAGACAGTGACCTTCGACTCTTCAAAGTAAGAGACACAGGAGGGGCCGGGAGGCAGAAGCTGGACAGAGATGTAAGACGATTGGTACAATGGGAGAAGGAGAGGCGAGTGTGAATGGTGTTAGATAGGAAGTGAAATGGGGAGAGACAAAAGGTACAGAGAAACCTGAGTCAGCCAGAAAGAAGGCTAGAGAGAGGTAGAAAAAGGAAAAGATAAGTTGAGAGAAAAGTAGAGATACATATGTTTGAGAGTGAGGTAGGGAGAGATCGAGATATGTAGAAGGAAATATAGAGAAAGAGAGAGTAGTGGAATAAACCAAGGGGTGATGTAGAGGGAGAACGGAGCACACTTATAAAGAGGAAACAACAAGGACAAATAAAGACATTTTCTTTGTTGTGCCTCCCTTGGGAAAGCGTAGCATTTTGATGGCGTCCCAGTTTTACCAGTGTTGGTAAATCTGTGAATGAGCAAAATCCATGGGTGTATGTGTAGGAATGCCCACGCTCCTCCCATGGAAAGCCCCCCAGGGGCAGAGTACCACAAGGTAACCAGTGCAAGGTGGCCTTGCATGGCTTGATACATCACACTTAGGTTTTGTGTCACCCTTGTGCCCCCTTGCACAGCGCAATGTGGATTCAAATCCTTTGATAAATATGCCCCTTAGGGTCTCTAGGAGCTTATGTATGATGCCTTGCAGCAATAATTTATCCATGTTTGGGACCCCTGGGGGTAGATCAGACATTTTGTTGGATGATCTGCCCCGAGAGTTTGGGGGTCGAAACCCACTAGACAACAGGGATTTTATTTGATAAATTTGTGCACTGTAACCCTTGGGTAAGCCCACTAGACACCAGTGATTTTCTTTTTGATATGTTAGGGAGTGGCTCCATGGGGCCCTTCAGAGGGGAATTGGTATGCTTTTCGGCCCCCTCTGAGGGCAGACAAGCTATATTTTTAGGCCAATCTGCCCCCACGGGGGGCAGAAAGCCACTAGACACCAGGGAAAGTTTGTGTTTTTATAATGTTAACTGTTTTGTTTCTTGTCTTCATTTGCATTTGTGATTGTAATGTTTTATTTCTCCTTTTTATTCTAGTGCAAAACGTTTAATTTCCTTTGCTGTGACTACTGCTTGCAGCTGATATACAGTTTGTGTAGTTGTATGTGTTCGGTAAGAAAACATTTTTGTACTGTTTACTCTAAATGAGCATCATTTCCCAGCATGAATGTGTTTTTTGTAAATGGTGTAATAATAGCAGCATGTTTAGCTTCTATTTTATTGTGTGTGAAGTTCTTCAGTCATTTGTGCACAATTTGTATTGTGTTGTCTTGTGAGTAGTTTTTTCTTGTTTTTCCTTTCTAGTGGGATATCATTGGTGCTGGTGAGTCCAGCTGTCTCTGGCAAGTGAGTGGTATTGTTTTTGAGTAATTAGGCCTTTGTGTTAAAGCCACATGTTGATTATTACCTATTTTACACTGTGTTGGTTATTGTTGACTTGTCTGTCAAGTTGTTTTTATTAATAATGATTATGGCCAGCCTCAGGATTACCACTCAGCAGGCTGTTAGTATGCTTTTTGAATCTTCCTCTGACTATGATTATGAGACTGACTGCATCTGAGGGAGAGGAGGAAGTGCAAGATTCTGGCAGCGAATTGTCTATCCGAGAGGAATCATCTGACAATGAAGCCACTCTTAGCGCGGAGGAAGTGCCTCTTTTAGAGGCGAACACTGATGTTCCGATACTGAAACAAGAGACATCTTGGGCTGCAAGGCCTCCCATTGGAAGAGCTGAACTCTGGGTTGTCCCAAACATAGAGCACCCGGCCCTGCCTGCCTTTACTGGTGACACAGGGTGTAGAGCAGTGCTTAATTTGTAATAAAAACGTGCTGGTGCTGAAAGCTCTCCCCAATTAAATGTGTGAGCATGGAATATTGATGCAGCGTAATCCTAAAGCCATCTCGGGCCTCAATCTATTTACAGTCACTGTCTCTCCCTTCAGCTCACTCCTGCAGCTTTCTGCGTTTCCCCTTTCTGACACTTTTGAGTTTTTCTCTTCCTATGTCTTTGCCATCTGTGGCATTTACAGTAAATGCTTGAGGCAGAAAAATAGGCACCGGCCCTCAAAAATAAGTGCCGGTGCTCCGCACTGGAAACAACAAGCGCAGATTAAGCACTGGTGTAGAGTGAATACTGAAAACGTATTGCCGACACATTTCTTTCAGTTGTTTCTGGACAATGAATTTTTGAATGAGATTGTTGAGCAGACTAATTTGTATGCTGAACAGTATTTGAGGGACAGCATCGCCAGACCTAAGCCCCAGTCTAGAGCTAGCCAGTGAACTCCCACAAATCTGGATGAATTGAAGAAGCTCTAGGATTTAACTATTTTGATGGGCTTTATAAGGAAGCTGTCTATTATTTCCATATTGGTCCACTAGTCCCTCAATGGCAACGGCTATATTTCCTGCAACCATGAGTCGCGATCAGTATTTGCTTCTGCTTTGGATGCTGCATTATGCTGATAATGCTTCAGCGTTGCCAAGAGATCACTTTGTGACCATCTTTTTAAGAGTCGGCCTGCCCTTGATCACTTTGTAGATTGGTTTTCAGAGATAAATGTTCCAGGGAAAGAAATGGCTGTGGACTAGGTAGTACATTCCTAGCAAGAGGGCACTTTATGGAATTAGGACGTATATGCTGTCTGAGAGAAGGACTGAGGATGTTTATAGCTTCAATGTGTACACTGGTTGGAATTCAAGTATTGACCCCCCTGGTTTGTATGTAGATAACTTCCCTTGAGCCACGGCTGACGAGCATTGGGAGACACCTGTGGGCCATGAACGGTACTTAAACCTGAGAAGACATTTGGTGGCATTCCAAGCAATCTCCTAGTCCACGCTGCTCCCTCCTGATGATGGCTCCCTTGAGCCACGGCTGACGAGCCTTGGGAGGCACCTGTGCACCATGACCGGTACTTAAACCTGAGAAGACATTTGGTGGCATTCCAAGCAAGCTCCTAGTCCATGCTGCTCCCTCCTGATAACGGCTCCCTTGAGCCACGGCTGACGAGCTTTGTGAGGTACCTGTGCGCCATGAGCAGTACTTAAACCTGAGAAGACATTTGGTGGCATTCCAAGGAAGCCCCTAGTACACGCTGCTCTGTGCTGATGGCGGCTCCCTTGAGCCAAGGCTGACGAGCTTTGGGAGACAACCTGTGCACCATGAGCGGTACTTAAACCTGAGAAGACATTTGGTGGCATTCCAAGCAAGCTCCTAGTCCATGCTGCTCCCTCCTGATAACGGCTCCCTTGAGCCACGGCTGATGAGCTTTGGGAGGTACCTGTGCGCCATGAGCAGTACTTAAACCTGAGAAGACATTTGGTGGCATTCCAAGGAAGCCCCTAGTCCATGCTGCTCCCTCCTGATGACGGCTCCCTTGAGCCACGGCTGACGAGCCTTGGAAGGCACCTGTGCACCATGAGCGGTACTTAAACCTGAGAAGACATTTGGTGGCATTCCAAGCAAGCCCCTAGTCCATGCTGCTCTGTGCTGATGGCGGCCCCCTTGAGCCACGGCTGACAAGCCTTGGGAGACACCTGTGCGCCATGAGCAGTACTTAAACCTGAGAAGACATTTGGTGGCATTCCAAGCAAGCTCCTAGTCCACGCTGCTTCCTCCTGATGACGGCTCCTTTGAGCCACGGCTGACGAGCCTTGGGAGGCACCTGTGCACCATGAGCAGTACTTAAACTTGAGAAGACATTTGGTGGCATTCCAAGCAAGCTCCTACTCCATGCTGCTCCCTCCTGATGACGGCTCCCTTGAGCCACAGCTGATGAGCCTTGGGAGGCACCTGTGCGCCATGAGCAGTACTTAAACCTGAGAAGACATTTGGTGGCATTCCAAGCAAGCCCCTAGTCCACTCTGCTCTGTGCTGATAGCGGCTCCTTTGAGCCACAGCTGATGAGCCTTGGGAGGCACCAGTGTGCTATAAGCGATACTTAAACCTGAGAAGACATTTAGTGGTGTTCCAAGTAAGCCCCTAGTCCACGCTGCTCCCTGCTGATGACGGGCTAAACCCAGAAACATGTGTACAGGGATATACAGCACTTGCTGCACCTACGGAGGTGAAAGACTCTTTTTACTTGTTGAATGGACTAAGAATCAACTGCATTTACCATGATGCTTTGGAGTTATACTTTGTTGCTGGAGTGCAGACAGTGTGCGCCCTCTCTTTGAAACTGTCTTTTGACGGCTCCCTGGAGCCACAGCTGATGAGCCTTGGGGTGCACCTGTGCACCATGAGAGGTACTTAAACCTGAGAAGACATTTGGTGGCATTCCAAGCAAGCCCCTAGTCCACGCTGCTCCTTGCTGATGATGGGCTAAACCCGAAACACGTTTACAGGGATATACAGCACTTGCTGCACCTACGGAGGTGAAAGACTCTTTTTACAGACTACGAATCGACTGCATTTACCATGATGCTTTGGGGTTATACTTTGTTGCTGGAGTGCAGGCAGTGTGCTCCCTCTCTTTGAAACTGCAGATAACTTCTACACTGATGTGCAATTGTTCAGAAGATCCCAACAAGTTTTCTTACCCACAATGCCCTGCAAATTTAAAAATGTGACTAAAATTACACATTTTCTTTGCATTTCTTTGCGATATTATTCCACACCAGATATAAACCAGACATTTTCTATCATCCAGCATTTCCCTCAATCTCCTGATAAAAATGCTACCTCACTTGTGTGGGTGGGCCAAGCACCAAAAACACAACATGGACACATCAAAATTATCCGTCACAAAACAACCTGTTTTTGCAAGGGGGGCACCTGCGTTTTTGGTCCCAGGCTCCGCGGCCATATAGGGAAACCTACCAAACCCAGACAGTTCTAAAAACTATACGTCCGGGGTAGTCCAGGGAAGTGTGGCGTGCGTGGATCCTCCAATTTTTTCCTTATCCAGAATTGCCTGCAAACCTCAAATTTAGCTGAAAAATTATATTTTCCTCACAAGTCTGTGTAGGATCACCATGCCGGCTCAAATTTCCTACCACCCAGGGTTCCCCTCATTCTCCTGATAAAACAGATCCCTCACTTGTGCGGCTGGGCCAAACGCCTGTGACAGGGAAGGGCAAAAAATACATAGAGATTGAGGGGACACCAATGCATTTTCATAAGCACAGTTTTTAAAATACATATTTAGGCTGACTCTGCTTTGGGCACCCACACAAGTGAGGTATCTGTGCTATTGGGAGACTTAGATAAATGCTGGGTGGAAGGAAGTTTGTGGCTCCCCTTAGATTCAAGAACTTTGCATCACCAAAATGTGAGGTAAATGTGTTTTTTATTAGATTTTGAGGTTTGCAAAGAATTCTGGGTGACTGGGAGGAGGCGGCTGACCGCTGTCATAATTGTATGTTAGCCATTAACAATTGGATGGGAACCAATTGGTTGAAACTCAACGGGGCGAAAACTGAAATGTTATGCTTTGGATCTGGCATTGAGCGTTGGAATTCCCGATGGTGGCCTGCTGACTGTGGTACTTTCCCTGTCCCACCACCACCAGCAGAAACTTAGGGATCATCTTTGATGACCGCCTATCTTTTAAAAACCAAGTTATCCACACTGTCTCGACGTGCTTGTGGATTTTAAAAATGCTAAGAAAAATCTTCCCCTATTTACAACAGAGGTGGAAAGTTACTGTTATATTAGCCCTGATCATGTCCAGGATGGACTATTGTAACACCCTCCTCTCTAATTTGGACAGTGTCTCCATGAAAAAATTATAACTTATTCAGAATATTGCGGCAAGATCGATTCTATATCTCCCTCGATCAGCTTCAGCCATAGGCAGCCTCAAACAACTTCACTGGCTCCCAGTAGCACAACGTGTGATCTTTAAAACAATGTGCTTGACCCATAAAGCGGTGCACTGTATTAGCCCTCACTACTTAGTCACTCATCTTCGCTGGTATAGACCTAGGCGTCATCTTAGGTCTCTTGAAGCTTTCACGGTTCAGGCCCGCTGACTTATAAAGTTAAGTGGGGGGACAAAGCCTTCACAGTGCTTGCAGCAAAACATTGGAATGTTCTCCCCCTTCATATCAGGAAGGAAACCAACTATTTGAGCTTTAGAAAGTTGATTAAAACGCGGCTCTTCCCACGCTAGTCTCTGTTTCTGAATTCCTGTGCCCCTCTCTTTATTTTCATTCGGCACTGCGCTTTCTCTCTCTTTTTTCTCACCTTTGTTTAGCGCTTCGATGCTCGTTTTCGAACCGGAATGCGCTCTATAAATCCTTTTTACATACATACATACATACAGAACCTAGTGAGATCCCCACAAGTTACCCCACCCTGGCTTTCCCTAGGTGTCTAGTTTTCAGAAATGTACGGGTTTGCTAAGTTTCCCTAGGTGTCGGCTGAACTAGAGCCCAAAATCCACAGCTAGGCACCTTGCACAAAATGTGGCAGTTTTCAGTGATAAAATTTGATGCATCCAAGTTGCGTATTGGGGCATTTCCTGTCGTGGGCACTAGATCTACCCACGCAAGTGAGGTACAATTTTTACTGGGAGACTTGGGGGGATGCTGGGTGGAAGGAAGTTTGTGGCTCCCTCAGATTCCAGAACTTTGCATCACCGAAATGTGAAAAAAATGTGTTTTTTAAACATATTTTGAAGTTTGCAAAGGATTCTGTATGACAGAATCTGGTGAGAGCCCCACAAGTCACTCCATCCTGGTTTTCCCATTGTATCTAGTTTTCAGAAATGTACAGGTTTGCTAGGTTTCCCCGGGTGCTGGCTGAGCTAGAACCCGAAATCCACAGCTACGCACTTTCAAAAAGAGCATTTGTTTTCAGTGGAAAAATGTGATATGTTCATGTTGCGTTTTGGGGCGTTTCCCGTCACGGGCACTAGGCCTACCCACACAAGTGAGGTACCATTTTTATCGGGAGACTTGCGAGAACACCGAATATCCGTGTAAGTGTTATCACCAATTGCTTTCTCTGCAAACCCTGGAAAACCTTGAAGGATCTACACAAATGACCCCTTGCTGAATTCAGAATATTATGTACTTTTCAGAAATGTATGGCTTTCCAGGATTCACAATTTGTTTTACACCCATTTCTGTCACTAACTGGAAGGAGGTTGAATGCACATGTTCCAGTAAAATGCCCAAACTGGGTCAAAAATGTGTTTTTCTGATTCTAGTATGCCTGTTGCTGAAAGCTGGGAAGACTGTAATTTTAGCACCACAAACCCTTTGTTGATGCCATTTGCAGGAAAAATACCATATGCTTTCTTCTGCAGCACTTCTTCCCCATTTTTTCCAAACCCCCCAAATTTTAGCTGCATTTTGGCTAATTTCTCTGTCCTCACCAGGGTAACCCACACACCCTGGATAAGTTTAGAATCTCTATGATTTTGGAAACAAGGACCCACATTTGGCATATATAGCTTATGTAGACAAACAGTTTTGTGGAACTGTTAGAGATGACCCTTTTTGCAGGGTTAACCCCAAACTTTTTGCCTTCTTCCTCCTATTTTTTCTGATTTGGTTTTGCTGGTTTATTGTCTCTGCACACTTTACCACTGCTGATCAGTGCTAAAGTGCAAGTGCTCCCTAAGTAAACTATATTGGTGATTGGTTTATCCATGATTGGCATATTTGATTTACTGGTAAGTCCCTGCTAAAGTGCACTAGAGGAGTCTAGGGCCTGTAAATAAAATGCTACTAGTGGGCCTGCAGCACTGATTGTGCCACACACATAAGTAGCCCTATAAACAGGTCTCAGACCTGCAACTGTAGTGTCTCTGTGTGCGGTTTTAAACTGCCAATTCGACCTGGCAATTGCACCCACTTGTCATGCCTAAACCTTCCCTTTTCATACATATAAGGCACCCCTAAGGTAGGCCCTAGGTAGCCCCAGGGGCAGGGTGCAGTGCATGCTAAAGGTGGGACTTCTACTCATGTGTGTTACATGTCCTAACAGTGAAATACTGCTAAATTCAGTCTTCACTGTTGCAAGGCCTATTTCTCTCATAGGTTAACAAAGGGGCTGTCTTTAATTAATAAGTGCAGCTTCCCTTTGAGAGCAGCTAGAAATATGGAGTTTGAGGTCCCTGAACTCACAATTTAAAAATACATCTTTTAATGAAGTTATTTTATAGATTGCTAGTTTGAAAATGCAATGAAATGAACATTTTCTTGCTTAAACCATCCTGTGACTGCCTGCTTGTGGATTCCCTGTCCTAAGTCAGTTTGACAGTTGGGCTGTTTACACCTCTCCTCTAAACAGTGGCGCAAAAGGAGCTGGGGTGTAGCCTGCATATCCGAATGAGCCATCTGAGCTAGAGTGGAGGGAGAAGTGGTCACTTATACCTAAAAGGACTGTGTCTGCCCTCACACAGTGCAGTCTCCAACCCCCTGGGGTGTGTCTGGGGCCAGGCTTTGGTATGGCAGGATCTCGTGCACAACAGTGACTTTTCTTTTAAGTATGCCTACTTCAAAGGCAGAAGGTGGTATAAGTAGTGGACCCCAAACTCCAGACTTTTATAATCTTTCTGGAATCAAGAGGAACCTCTGCCAAGGAGAAGTGCTGAAGAGCTAGAGGAGGAGTACTGCCCCTTTGTTGTGTTGCTTTGCTGGATTGGCCTGCAGTTGTTGCTTCTGCCTGAAAAGAGTGCAAAGGGTGAACTTTGCTGTGTATCCTGCTTCAGAAATTTCTCCAAGGGCTTGGAGTAGAGCTTGCCTTCTGTTGGAAGTCTCAGGGATATCAAAAACTTCAGTCTCATCTGCCTGCAGCACTGGGAACTGTGTGTTTTGTGTTGTTCAAGAAGAAAAACCACTGTGATGCCGTCACCTATGCCGCTGGCCTGCACCGTGACCTGCAGACGCCACGGACCTGGTCTCACCGATACTGTCATCTGACGCCACCACCAAGCCGATGCTCGTAATGTGACCTGTGGGCCCCTCATTTCTGCATCACCTTGCTCACACTGCAGCCTGGTCATCCCCGATGCCGCCGCTCCTGCTGACGGCGGCACCGTTGCCTGCCCTGTGGTCTCTGGACATCAATTGTGAGGTACACAAAGCACTGCACCACAGCCGCGGTCCACAGATGCTAACACCATTAACTCGAGCGTTGTCAACAGACGTCCCTGTCTGCACCGCGACGCATGGACACCGCACGAAGCCCATCCCACGCCGCACCGCCGACTTGGGCCTACCGACTACAGCGCCTCAGCCAAGATGACGCCGCTGCCTGCGCCATGTTCTGGTGACACCACACGCCGCATCGCCCCGCTTCAACCGTAGCCCTGATCTCACTGACGCTGCTGGACGCCGTCACCAAGCTGCTGCCTGCATCGTGACCTGTGGGCACCTAACAGCAGGTTGCATCATCCTGCTTGGCACCTTAGCCCCGATGCCATCCACACCTGCGCTCCTGTCTTCAACATCCCGGAGTTCGATCCGCAACGCGTGTGCCGGCCCGACGACCCCCGCACCGACTACGGGACTGACACCATGACGCCAGTGATGCCGCTCTCCGTAACTCATTGTGAGGATCAGGACACCCTGCAAAACCAAAGGTATTGTTTGCAGGTCTTTCCAACACCATAGCTGGCCCGACATCACGGCTGGCCTGAACTGTTGGTTTTGTTGATCATGACGTAAGGTAAAGTTTACAAAAGTCATATCTTTAGCAATGTATGTTGGATTTGCCTCATTTTGGTCTTGTTTTACACAGATAAAGATTGGCTACTTTTCTAAAACTGCTGTGGTGTCCTTTTGTAGTGTTATCACTGTCTAACTGTATGTTATGTGCAAATGCTTTACACATTGCTTCTGAGATAAGCTTAACTGCTCGTGCCAAGCTACCAAGGGGGTGAGCAGGGGTTATCTGAGTGGGTATCTCCCTTATCCTGACTAGAGTGAGGGTTCCTACTTGGACAGGGTGCCGGCTGCCAACTAAAGACCCCATTTCTAACAGGGCCTACGCACAAACTACCCCAAATATTCAAAAAAAGGCTCAGCACAGGAGGGGGAAAAGGCAGCTAAGGGGTTAAAAGACAAAATAGGCTCACAATTAGAATTAGATAGGCCATGTCGAATGTTTTTCTAGGGACATTGGCTTTCATTTACTCTGACGGAAGAGAAAGTTCTAGAACCTTTGTAGTTCCATGAGTGACTACCACGGATGATGCATTCTCCTATGTGGGATAAGTGCTACACAACATATATTTTGTAACAGTCCAAGAAAGAAAACAATAGTATGTTTAAATTCCACAAAGTATTTTGCATGGTTTGTATGAAACACTGCCAAAGTTTACTGGATCGTAGGTTGCTTTAAACACTGAAAAGCAATTGGGAAATTACTTTCCTGCCTACTATTGCACACAACCTCAAATGGGTCCCTCCCTGTACTAAGTCTAAGGAACTTTTGTTGCACTGTTCAGCATTTCACTGCTACTCAACAAGCCTTGTACTATAGAAATACTAATACACACATCACATATGCCATGAAACCTTACAAGTACACATGGGTTTTATAAATGATAAAATAATTTAAAAAACACACAAACACATTACAATACCACTCCTTTTCCCCTCTAGTAACAGTTTACTGCAAATACAAGACAATGTCCCCTTGTAGGCAGGAGGCCTAATTAGAAATTGGTATAAAGTATGTGGTGGTTCATAGTATGGTGGTGGCACACAGGGTATGGCCTCACCGCTAATAACGCATCAATGTCATACATAATGGAAATAGCCTTTTTGAAATTTAGACTGGGGTCAAAGTGCATGAGCTACCAGAGATACCTACTCATAATAAATAATAATAGTTAATGCGTCAACCCCTCTGCCTCAGTCATCTCTTCATAATACATGCACCCTGTCTGTTAAGGCACGTCTTTCTGCCCCTGTAGAAAGGGATTACTTAAAGTGACAGATTTACATATTGTCTGGTTCATGAAAGGTAGTGCTTATTTCTAATATCTGTGATGTGTCTCTAGGTGTGTTTGATGGCAGCTGGGGATATTTGTAAGTATTTTTTTCAGATGCTGTGATCCATGTATTATGGGCTTTATATGCATGATAAGTATGGCTCTGGGTGTCAGTTGGGTGTGGCTCATGTTTCTTACCATCACAGTTGTCTTGTGAGCAGTTGAAGATTCCTTTTTGGCAGACACTGTAATAAAAAATAAACAAGTCAACAAAAGTCCAGTGTCAAAGAAGTCCTTGATTGATCAACTAGTCTTACACTACCATAAAGAGTGAAAGAAAAGTGTTTATGTTAGTGGACCATGTAGCAGATGCTATGTTTGATTCTACTGATCACCTTTCTACAAGTATTTTCTTCTAAAAGGCCACCCAGCCACTCATGTGACTAGTCTGAAATATCTTTTGTTCAAGAGATTAAGAATATTTTTTCACCTGTTTATTTAGGGGAATAATGCGAATTGGTCAGGCCTGTTATTGTTTTGCTGTATATATCTTAGAACTAGGCCTGTCCACATTTACATTACACTGGCATAGTCTTGCATAATTTTGGTAATGTTTTGTCACACTTATAATGTGAAGTTCCCGAAATTACACTATTAAACCAAATACTAAAAAGGAATGCACTTTTAAACACACATGAACATTGCCGGGTGGCAGTGCCAGTACTAGTGGTGATAGTAACAGTTGTGGTGGTGGGGCTGTGGTAGTAGTGAAGGCAGTAGTGGTGATGTTGATTTTAGTGGTGGTACCTGTGGAGGTGTCATTGATAATGTTGTAGCACTGGTAATGGTGACAGTGGTGGTGGTAGTGCTAGTGGAAGTGGTGGTGGTATTGATAGTGATATTGGTGATAGTAATGGTTGTGTCAGTGTTGGTGAAGATGTTAGCATTGGTAGTGCTAATAGACGAGATGTAATGCTGATAATGGTATTGATAATAGTGGTGATGATGGTTGTCATAGTAATATTGATAATGGTGGTGGAGGTAATGTCTCTACTGCTAATGGTGGTAATAATGGTGTAGGTAGTAATGATGGTGGGGGTCTGTTAATATGTTGTGGGATTGGTGGTAATGGCAGTGCTGGGGATAAGGGTGATAAAGGTGATGATGATAATGGTGGTGTGTTGGTGGTGATGGGAGAGGTGGTGGTAATGGTAACAGTGAATGTGGTTGTGGTATTAGTTGTGGTGGCAGTAAAGGCAGTGTTATCAATAAAGCTGATGGCGCTGATAAAGGGGTTGATTTTAATTATGGTGGTAATAGATTGGTTAGTGGCAATCACTGTTGGCAATGGTTCTGGCAATTTTTGCTGGTGGTGGTAAGGATGTTCATAATGGTGGCGTAATGGTTCTGGTGGTAATGGGAGTGAGGACATAGATCTGAATATGATTATGATGGTAATGGTAATGGTGGTAAAAGCAGTGCTATTGGCAGCGGTGGTGAGACTGGTGTTAGTGATAAAGGGTGTTGATGGAAATGGTGGTGTTGACAATGGGGTAACTGTAGTTGGGTTGATAGTGGTTGTGAGAAATTGGGTTGTTGGTTGAGAGGGTGTGAGCCCTTCTCAAGCAACAGCCACAATCCCTGTCAGGGTGATCTACAAGCAGTCACTAAATTAACCTGCGCTTAACCCTGTGGAAGCTTTACACAAATCAGTCAGGCTTAACTTGGAGGCAATGTGTAAGTTATTGATGCAGCACTAAAATAGTAATAAAGTAAAAATAACACATGAAAAATCCCACACCAATTTAGAAAAATAGAGTCACTTTCAATAAATTATTTGATACAAAAATAACAAGCATCCAATCAGTAAAGCCAGAGACATGCAATTTTACAGACGTAGGTAAAAATAGTAAAGAGAAGCAAAAAGTGCCAACTATGGCATCTGGTCGCACCGGACCAGAACAAGGGGCCAGATGTAGGAAACGATTTGCGACTCGCAAACGGCAAAATTTGCCGTTTGCGAGTCGCAAATGTGAGTTTCCTATGCAGAAATGCATTTTGCGAGTCTGGACCGACTCGCAAAATGCATTTCCGACTCGCAAATAGGAAGGGGTGTTCCCTTCCTATTTGCGAGTCTGAGTGGTATGCAATACCATTTGCGACCGCGTACGCGGTCGCAAATGGTATCGCAGTTACCATCCACTTCAAGTGGATGGTAACCCACTCGCAAATTGGAAGGGGGCCCCATGGGACACCTTCCACTTTGTGACTGGACCCAAACATATTTTTTCAGGGCAGGGAGTGGTCCAAAGGACCACTCCCTGCCCTGAAAAAATACCGAAACTAAAGGTTTCGTTTTTTTTTTAAGTGCAGCTCGTTTTCCTTTAAGGAAAACGGGCTACACTTAAAAAAAAAAAACTGCTTTATTTAAAAGCAGTCACGAACATGGAGGTCTGCTGACGACAGCAGGCCTCCATGTTTGCGAGTGCCTATACTCGCTATGGGGCCGCAATTTGTGACCCACCTCATGAATATTGATGAGGTAGGTCATTGCGACCCCATAGCGAGTCGCAGTCGGTGTCTGAGACACCGTACTGCATTGCAAATTGCGACTTGCAATTTGCGAGTCGGATGGACTCGCAAATTGCAAGTCGCAATTTGCAATATTGCTACATCTGGCCCAAAGTCACAAGTTCAGGCCGACCTCAATAGAGCGCGAGCTGGATACAGGGACCAGGTTGGGGCAACTGAGAATTGTACCTTATGTTCTTGATGTGGGGCGTTGCACAGCGCAGCAGCAGTTCTATTGTGCAATGCAGAGTCCTGCATCAAGATACATCATGCAGGGTCAGTTCCAATGAACTATGTGGGGTCCTGAGTTTAGCTGTGTCATGCTGCATCGGTTCTGATAAAGAGCTGTGAGGGCAGCGAGGCGAGGTCTGCATCGAGTTGTGTTGTGCTGCGTCAGTTCTGATGTGGAGCTGCGAAAGCAGTGATGCGAGGTCCTGCATCAGGTTCCATCACACTGCATCGATTTTCATGGGGACCACAGCTATTTTGGCATAGCACTTTTAATCCCACTTCCAGGGGGCTAGGTCTGAGTGGTACTACTTGGAGGAGGGGGTCAGGACTCAAAGCAGGTGCAGGGTTCAAGGTGATTGGAGCCTTTTCTGTCCCTTAAGCTCTGGTCAGTGCTTAATTGACATCCCTTAGAGAATTTTTCACTACCAGAACACGTACTACTTAAAAGTACATGTCCAATTTTTTAATTACAATGTACCATGTCCTGTAGGCTGTTTAGAGCCTACCTTAGGGGTGACTTGAATGCATTCAAAAGTGGCCATTAGGCTTGGCAAAGGTGTTATTTCGCCAAGTTGAATTGGCAGTTTAATACTGCTAGCAGACTGCAATGGCACACCTAAGACATTTCTTTACAAAGCTTTTTGTGGGTGGCACAAAACGCACTGCAGGCCACTAGCAGCATTTAATTTACATGGCCTGTGTATAGGGTATACCACTTTACTATGGAGCTACAAGTAAATTAAATATGCCAATCAGGTGTAAGCCAATTTTATCTTGTTTTAGGAAATTAGCACGTGTTAGCAGTGGCAAAAAGCAGAGTCCTAAGACCAAGAAAAATTAATTCAGCAAAAATAGAGGGGAGAAGGTAAAATGTTTGTGGGAAGCCCACCCTAAAGCTGACAGGTCTTACAGTGGTAAGAGTGGTGGTGCTATTAATAGTGATGGAGGTGGAAATGCTGGTATTGGTAAGAGTTGTGTTGGTGGTAGAAACAGTAAACATGATGGTCTCAACAGTAGTGGTGATAATGGTAGTAAAGACTGTGGTAATCATGATACTGATAAAGGTGCTGGCACTGGTGATAAATGTGGTAATGGTGGTGATGGTAATGGTGATGGTACTGATTAAGCTAATAGTAATAGTAATGGGAGGTTAATAACGGGGGTAATGCTAATGCTGGTCATGATAATGCTGATAATGTTGTAAGTGGTGTTTTGAGGGGGTGGTGACAATGCTGTATTGGTAATGGATGGTGTTTAAATTAGTGACAGTAATGATGGCGGCAAAGAGGTATGTATGGTAATAAATGGTGGCATTCATTGTTTTTGTGACGTAATCGTAGTGTTAATGGTGGTGACAGAAATGGTGGGGTGGGCGGTGGTAATGGTGGTGTTGATAGAAAGGGTGATGGTGATGGTTTTGGTGGTAATAATGGTAATGTGGTGATACTGGTCATCTGTTAGAGGGGATAATTTTGACAGTAGTCAGTAGGTTGGTAATGGTGGTGGTGTTAATGGAGCTGGTGGTAACAGTGGTAGTAGTGATGGTAAAAGTGTTAGTGAAAATGATGGCTGTAATGGTGCCACTGGCAGTAGTGGTTACAGGGCCGGCCGTAGAAGTGGTGGTGCCCTGTGCAACAACGTTTGTTGGCGGCCTCAAATGACCACCTATACCATGGATTCTCTCCATACCACCGTTTTACAGTTCCTCTCAAGTTTCCATAATCACTCTCTCTCAGGTGCTTTTAATTAGTTTTATAGCGCCACTCATAACAGTATAGGGTGTCAGAACACTTTACATTGCACACAGGTTACACAGAGACAATCAAATCTGTGTAAACCAGTGTATAAAAAATGTTACATAAGACAGAGGCCTACAAAGTGTAGGAGTCACATGTCATCCATACTGGTAGGCTGTATACCTTAAGAGTGCTTGGTCTGAAGAAGCACAATCTCAGAATTTAAAATGTAGCACCATGGTTGGGGGTGCTCTTTAAAAATAACAATTAATTTCTACCCAAATTAACCTTATTTGCAACATTAGGATAATGAAAGACTGGGGAAAAAATCATAACCCTATAATCCATACCTTGTTTATGCATGCAGTTCTTAAGTAAGCTAATAGCTTACTGTTCTATATTAGGATTTTAACATATAAACTGTAATTAACAAAAGGACCTCTCTGTCAAAAGTAGTAACCCACTAACCTACTTGTATTATATGCACTTTGTAATCTGCATGGTACCCGTTCTTTGCAGCAGCCAAAATAACCCTTTGCACGACCTTAAACCTTCCACTAAATGAAACTCCGATCTCTCTTCTGGCAGAACATTAATCACCAGCATTATCATGACACATTTATTGTTGCCTGACAATTACTGAGGCAAGGAACGTCACAGCAGGTGCTTTAAAAAACACAATATACCTGCAAATACGGTGCCCTCATAAGAAGTCAGCACCCAGTGTGGTGGCACCAATTACACTGCCCTAGAGCCGGGCCTGAATGGTTAGGTGTTGGTGGCGGGAATTGTAGTATTAAAGGGACCATAGACAAGGTCGCAAAAGTGGTAAAAGTGGCATTGTAAATAGTGGTAATGGTTTTAGTTATATTGGAGATGTTAATGGAGCAGTTAAACAATGGTGGTATTAATGGTGGTGGGAATAGAGGTCCTGGTGGTGATGGTGGCTGTAATGGTTGAACCTGTCGTGATGAGGATGGTGGTTGTGGCAATGGTGTTAGGAGTAATGGTGGTAAAAATTGTGTGGTTTTAATCCCTTAGATGCGCATAGCCGTTGTGGTAATGCTGTTGCTAGTGGTAGTAATGGTGGTGGGAATGGTGAATGTGGTGGGAGAAGTAAGGATAGTGATGGTAATGGTGGCGGTGGGAAAAGTCCTTGTGGCTGCATTGATAGTTGTGATTGTAATGGTGTTGGTGTTGGTGGAGGTTTTGTGGTCTACAGGTTCTTACTTAAAAAGCATACATTTGCCAAGCCATCATAACGTTTATGACACACTAACGGCAACATCTGAAACTCACTTTGTCAGGGCCCGATTTCATAAAACTGTTTGACATCCACCAGTGAAAAATAGATAAGGACTTGAGCAGGGTGGCTTGGCCATCCAAATGCGAGGGACAGGCAGCTGGATTTGACAGCAGAACAATCATTTGTCATCTGCGTATGTGTAGAATGAGTTTCCACTAGCAGAAACAATTTTGCTAAGCAGAATATGTAAATGTAAAATAATATGGATGAAAATATTAAGCCATAGGGAACACACCAAGCAAGAGTTTACATACTTGCCTGGTAGAGTAGATTAGCATTAATCTGCTATGAATAGTAATGTGATAATGATTGTGGCAAAGATAAAAGTAGTAATGCTGATGGCAGTCATAGTGATAACTGTGCAGTGATGATAAAGGTAGTAGGGGTGCTCATTGCTGAGGCAATCAAAATGGTATTAATGGTGGTGTGGGAAGTAAAAGTGGTAATGGTGTTTTTGGTGGTTATAGTAATATAGTGGTAGTTGTAATAGTGATGGTTTTAGTGTTAGTGGTGGTAAGGGAAGTGGTAATGTTGAGGTCGGTGGTTATAAAGATGGTGGCAATGGTGCTGCAAGTTGTGGTGATCTTTCCACTACTGAGAAATATTGCTCTAAAGGTGGTGTTGGCAATGGTGGTAGTTGCTACATGGTGGTGATGGTGCTCATAATGGTGGTGGTAGTACAGAAAGTAATGGTGCAGTGTTAGTATTGGTTATAATGAAGATGGCAATAAGGTGGTGCTAGGAATGGTGGGAATTATGGTCATGGTAATAATGGTAACAGTGCTATTGGTGGTAATGAAAGTGGTAATAATGGAAATTGTAGTTATGGCTGGTGGCAGTGTTGTTAATGGTGGTGCTCATCACTGAGGTTATCATGATAGTGGTAGTGGTAAAGGTGGAGCTAGTGGATTTTGTGGCAGTGGTGATAGTAGTTGTAGCAATTGTGAAGCTAGTGGGAGTATTAAAGGAGTAGTGGTAATGGGGGAAGTGCTAAGGATGGCATTGGGTAGTGGTTGTGGTGGTAGTAAAAATGATCATAGTAGTTGTAATGGGGTAGTAATATGATGGTAATGGTGGAAGTAATTGTGGTGGTCATGGTAATGCTGCAATTACTTATCTTTAATTAAACCACTGGTAGTCCTACTCCCTCACTTTAATGCAGTGCCAATGAGGCTTCTTTGCCTCTCCAGACTGTGGGAGGCTAGCCTGGTTTGTAGTCAGCACCTAAGGTACTTACACCTTTTACCAGGTCCAGTTATCCCTTATTAGTGAAATGTAGGCAGTGTTCTAGCAGCTTAGGCTGTCTAGAGGTAGCTGTAGTACAGCAGCTTAGGCTGAACTAGGGGACATGCAAAGCTCCTGCAATATCACTATAGTTACACAGTACTTATACACAATAAAAGACAATACTCAGTGTTACCAAAAATAAAGGCACTTTATTTTAGTGACACAAGGCCAAAAATATCTTAGTCGCAATAATCCTTCTGGAGGTAAGTATTATACACAATATATACACTAGTAACCAAAATCAGGTATGTAAAGATTCATAGAATAGTGCAAACAGTGGAAAATGCAGTAGATTGCAATGGGCATAGGGGCAACACAAGCCATATGCTAAAACAGTGGGATGTTGAATTCCCACCCAGGCAAGTGTAGTGTGTAGAGGGGAGCTGAGAGTGTAGGAAAACACCAAAGGTAAGTAAAGCACCCCACCCCGAAGCCCAGGAAAGCAGGAGTAAAAGTACAGCAAGTTTCCTCAGGACACAGTACAAGTCGTGATAAAGGATTTTGCAAGAACCACGCAAGACTGACTGCAAGCAACAAACGATGGATTACTGGACCTGAAGACCCGTGGAGAGAGGAGACCAAGTCCAAAAGTCGAAGAAGAGTCCAGGAAGGACAGGAGCCCCTGCCAACCTGGAAGAAGGTGCAAACGTAGATTCTCCGGTCAGAAGAAAAGTAGCAGCAAAGAAGATGGCTGCGGATTTCTGCTTGATGCAGGAGATGTCCCACATCGAGTTGTTGGATGCAGGCTGTTTGCGTGGGTGGATTCCACCAACAAGCCTTGGTTCCAGCAAGTATGCTATTTGCATCAAAAACGAGCTGCCTGGAACCAGGAGGGACCTGGGGGTCTCAACTTCGACTGAGGAGACAGAGGGGGCTCTCAGCACTTCAGAGAGCCCTCAGAAGACCAAGCAGTGCCCACGGGAGTCCCAGAACATCAGGGCAAAGAAGATGCAAAGTGCGTCATTGCAGCAGTACACTGGAAGGTCCCATGCCGCCAGAGAACAACTCAGGGAGCTGTGCCTCGCAGGATGGAGTGCTGGGGCCTGGGCTATGCTGTGCACTAAGGATTCTAGGAAGAAGTGCACAGAAGCCCAAGGAGCTGAGGAAGACGTGGTGTACAGGGGTACTGTTGCAGCACAGGGAGGCAAGCTCTTACCTCCACCAAATTTGGACAGCTAGAACTTTTGACAGTCTGGGGTCACTGCGGTCCACCACCTGGGTCATTGCAGAAGGATGACTGCAGATGCAGGGAAGTGACTCCATCACTCCATGGGAGATTCCTTTGGTTCTTCTGGTGCAGGGTGAAGAAAGGCAGTTCTCAGAGTGCGCACATCTTGGAAACTGTCGCTAAAGCTGGTTGGAGCTGAAGTTGCAGGTTTCAGGAGTCATCCTGGATACTTTGTTGCAGTTACCACGGTTCCTGGAGCAGTCTGTGGTTGATCCGATGGGCAGAAGCTGAAGCGGAGGATGCAGAGGAGTCCTGGAGGAATCTTGCAAACCGAATCTGAAGAAACACCCAGAGAAGAGACCCTAAATAGCCCTGAGAGGGGGATTGGCTACCTACCCAGGTATGCACCTACCAAGAGGGGTCTCTGACATCACCTGCTGGCACTGGCCACTCAGAGATCTTCAGAGTGTTGCCACACCTTGGAAAACAAGATGGATAACACCAGGGACACACTGGAGGAGCTCTGAGCACCACCCCTCCTTTCCTTTGTCCAGTTTCTGGCTTATGCAAGGATGGCACCATTTGTGCCCTTCAAAGCATTTCCAGAGGCTCTGGGAAGCTACCCCTCCCAAGCCTGTAACACCTATTTCCAAAGGGAGAGGGTGTAAAACCCTCCTCCCAAAGAAAATGCATTGTTCTGCCTTCCTGGGGCTGAACTGCTCAGATCCCAGGAGGGCAGAAGCTTGTCTGTGAGGTGGCAGCAGCTGATGCTGCAATGAAAACCACAGAAGGCTGGTATGGCAGTACTGGGGGGCCATGGTGGCGACCCCAGAGGGCATGGGATTGTGCAACCAATACTGGAATCAGTATTGGGGTACAATTCCCAGTTGTAAGACACCTCACATGGCCATATTCAGAGTTACCACTGTGAAGCTATATATAGGTATTGACCTATATATAGTGTACACTTATAGTGGCGTCTCTGTACTCACGAAGTCTGGGAAAATGGGCGTGGACAACGTGGGGGCAGCTCTGCTAGTGCAGGGGTGCCCTCACACACGGGTACTATGCATCTAGCCTTCAGGATCTGAAGGATAGACATATAGGTGACTTATAAGTGACCTGGTGCAGTGAAAATGGCTGTGAAATAGTGCTTACACTATTTCACTCAGGCTGCAATGGCAGTCCTGAAGAAGTGTTTGTATGAGTTCGTTATGGGTGGCAAAAGAAATGCTGCAGCCCATAAGGATCTCCTGGAACGCCAATGCCCTGGGTATCTAGGTACCATACACTGGGGACTTATAAGGGAGGTCCAGAATACCATTTTGGAGGGGAATACTGGGTTACCAGTATGTAAGTACAGATTTGGAACCAGAGTGAGCACAAGCACTGGAGTTCTGATTAGCAGGACTCCAGTGACACAGTCAAGCATACTGACAACTCAGTAAAACATACTGACATGTAGACCACAAACTATGAGCACTGGGGTCCTGACAAGACGGATCCCAGTGACACAGTAAAAACACACTGACAAAGAGGCCAAAAATGGGGGTAACCTTGCTAGAAAGAGGCCAGTTTCTCACACCAGCTGATTAGCAGCATTCTGTGCATGCAATGATGGAACAGCGCATGAAAAATGAAAAGTCACAGAGCAGCACAAGTGCAGTAGAACTGGAGTTCACATTTTATCAACGTGCTGTCATGGCACTAAAAGACTTGACTTTGTCCAGTTCAGCTGTAACCATCCAGAGAAACTTACGGTTTTGACATTCAGAAAAGTATATAATAGGATCCAGGCTAGCAACCACTGCCTGCCAGCATGTGCGGACTCCAGGGCAAATGAAACAGGGACGGAGAATAATTCTCCTTTGCTGCAGCACTGCAGTGCAGATTAATAAGATGTGGATTAAAGTTTCTTTGTCTTGGCTGCAGAGATGGTACTGCATGTAAGATCCAGGCTAGCAAGTACTGCCTGCCGGCAGAAGCTGCCTCCGAGGCTAGTGGATCCGGGACAGAGAAGAATTCTCCTTTGCTGCAACACTGCAGGGCAGATGTATAAGATGTGTATTAAGGTTTCTTTGTTTTGGCTGCAGGGATGGCATTGCATGTCATGGAGTTCTGCACGCCACTACGCCGGAATATGGGCCCTACTAACAGGGACTATGGTTGCTGATTGATTAGGATTTCACCCCCTCAACCAGTAACTCAGGACCTGATTTATGAAAAGTTAGCGCTGCCTTTGTGTAATTTCTTTATACAAAAGCGGCGCAAACTTAAAACATTTGCAGAAGGAATATCCAGTCTTGTGGCCTCCTCATTTTCTGTAGTTTGCAGCTTCGTCCAGCTGGGGGGGTTTCAACTTCCATAAAAGGGACTAAGCCAGAATGTGGATATCTGCTCCGTAACTTTGTCCAGTGACTCTTCAAGGATGATGCCTCCTCCTCGGACACCGTCTGCAGCCTTGCCCCTGCTGAACTTTACCTTCTCAATTTTTGCTCACATTTCTTCTAAGTATGAAGGTAAGTGCCAACCATGCACAATACACTATTTCTATCTGACAAATGCTGCACTGTTGTGGGCAATATTTTTCAACTTTGAACAAGTTCTGTTTCGACTAGATGTCCACATTTGGCGCTTTGATCTTTTAGGTGCCAGTTTTTATCTTAAACTTTAGAAATTCATAACTCCAGTTCTAATGATTGGATTTTTTGTTGTTTTAGTGTCAAATAATGTATAAAAAATGTATTCTACTTTTTTTGTAAATCTGTGTGGGATGTTTCTGGTTTTCTGTTTTCACTTTATTATTGTTTGTATGCTGCATAAAGTCTTTACACATTCCATCTAAGTTAAGCATGACCGCTTTTGTGCCAATCTATGAAAGGGTTAATGTTACACCTAGCATCCTTAGGGTAGTCTTAGCCCAGACTTTTTGCCTTTTACCTCCTGTTTTGTTGTTGTATCTTTTTGTTGGCCCTAGGAATCTGGGCACTTTACCACTGTTAACCAGTGTTAAAGTGCATGTGCTTGTCTCCTGGCACCATTGGTGTATCCACAATTGGCATATTTAATTTACTTGTAAGTCCCTTCTAAAGTTGTATACCATGTACGCAGGACCTGTAAATTAAATGCTACTAGTGGATCTGCAGCACTGAATGTACCACCCACTTAAGTAGCCCTGTCCTGTGTGAAGTTCACTGCACCTCAACTTGACAATTGAAACCTTTTGCTAAGCCCTAAACCCCACTTTTCTTACATATGTGTTACCTCTAAGGGAGACCCTGGGTAGCCCATAGGGCAGAATGACATTTGAGTAAAAGGCAGGACATGTACTTTTAAGTTTTACATGTCCTGTAATGAAAAACTCCCAAAGTCATTTATCATTACTGTGAGGCCTGCTCCTCTCATAGGCCAGCATTGGGAATTACTTAAAATACCTTAAGTTGTAATTCTTGATCAGAAAGGAGTATCTGTATCATGTTTGATATTATTTGGAAGGGTAATGATATATCCTCTTCACTGGTGAAGTTGGATTTATTATTACTATTTTAAAAATGACACTTTTTGAGAAAATAGGCATTTCTCTACCTTCACTGCCCTCTGTGCCTCTAATACATGACTGGATTTATAGCAGGCTACCTGGTGTGTGTTGGGTACCTATGGTACTTACACCTAATACCAGGTATCCCTTATTAGTGTTGTGTAGTCAGTGTCTAGAAACCAGGCTCTGTAGAGGTAGCTGTGGATGAGCAGCCAAGGCTTATCTAGTAGACATGCAAAGCTCATGCAATACTACTGTAGTCACACTCAGTACCTACACACATGTAAGAAAACACTCAGGGCCTCATTTGGACCTCGGCAGTCTTTTCGCAAGACCGCTGAGGTACCGCCGTGCTGAAGACCGCCAGTGCAGGTGGTTTTCCACGCAGTATATTATGACTGCTGGCAGCCCTCAGCCCTTTTCTGGACGGAGAGCCGCCAGCAGCCATACTGGCTGTTGGCGGTGAAGTGGAGGCTGCTCTACCTCTACCGCCATGTCATTAGAACACTGCCCACCGAATCATGTTCCAGGATTCGGTGTGGTGGTGTTCTGGTGACGGGGAGCTGGTGGCGGAGCAGCCCCCATGGGTCTCGTTCCCTCCCAGAGGATCACTGGACCAGGTAAGGTGATTGTCTGTTAGGGGAGGAGGGTGGGGGGTGTTGTGTGTTGTGTGTGTGCATGGGAGTGTGCGTGTGTGGAGGGGTTGTGTGAGTGCGTGTATGCATGCGGGGGTGTTGTGTGTATGGAAAATGTGTGCGTGTCTGTCTGTGTATGTGTGCGTGTATGTGTAGTTGTTGTGTGAGTGTGCATGTAGGGGGTGTGTGTGCGTGTGCCAATGTTGGGGGGGTGTGGGAAGGTGGGTCCTACCACCTTTGGAGGGTCGTAGGGGGTCGTGGGTTTGGGGGGAGGACTCTGGGGGTGGGGGAGACCCCTATCAGTGCCAGGGAACGTATTCCCTGGCACTGATAGTGCCTACCGCCATGGATTTAATGGTGGTACAAAACCCCACGAAATCCAAGGCAGTATGCAGGGTCGTGATACCGCCGGCGTTGTAGTGATGGAAGCCGGGCTGGAGACCGAAGTCAGGGCAGCGGTACACTGGCGGGAGACCGCCAGTGTTGCCGGTCTGACCGCGGCTTTACCGCCGCGGTCAGAATGCCCTGCGGGGCACCGCCGGCCTGTCGGCGGTGCTCCCGCCGACCCTGGCCCCGGCGGTCTAAGACCGCCGGGGTCAGAATCACCCCCTAAGTCTAAGAAGCACAGCATAGTCCAGGAAGGGCAGGAGACCCTGTCCAGCAGACTAAAGGTGCAAGAGGTGAGCCGACAGTGGAGAAGGAGAGTCAGCACTGCACCCAAGAAGACGAAGTTGAGTTCCTGGAGGATGCAGGGTTTGTCCCACGCTGAAAGGAGGATTGCAGTCAGGTTTGTGTTTTTGGATTCCTTCTGCAAACCTTGGCACACGCAAAACTCGCAGTTAGCGGATAGTGGAGCTGCCAGGGACCAGGAAGGACCAGCTGGACGCTACCCAGGAGAGGGAGGCAGAGGGGGCCCTCAGCAACACAGAGAGCCCACAAAACACCAGGCAGCACATACAGGAGTCCTACAGGAGTGGTACACAAAAGTCGCAGAAAAGGCCCACACCGCACTACGAAAAGGGTTCCCACGCCGCCGGAGAACCACTCAGGGAGCTGTGCATCGCAGGATGGAGTGCAGGGGGCTGGAGCTTCAGGATACCTGAAGAAGGAAAGGATGCCAACAAGCCTTGGCAATGGCAAAGGACACAGTTCTTGGGGGTACTGTCCTGCGTGGGCAGGCAAGGGCTTCCCTCTGCCCAAGTTGGACAGATGGAAGCGAGGACCGTTGGGACCACTTCAGTGCACCATCCGTGATGCAGGATCCACATAGCTCAGCAGAAGAGGGGATCCATGCAGCCAGTCGTCGTCAAAGTTGGTGCTTGCAGAAGCAGGGGAGTGACTCCTTCACCCCAAGGGAGATTCCATCTTTCTTCTGATGCAGGCTGAAAACTGGCTGTCCTCAGAGGATGCACGACTGGGCAAATGTTGCAGTTGCTGGAAGGAGCCGGAGATACAATGCTGCAGGAGGCGTCTTGCTTATTTGTTGCAGCTTGTTGGGTCCTGGAATGTCCAGATGCAGTTTCTTCTGTCAGAAGTCAAAGTAGAGGGTGCAGAGCATTCCTGGTGAAGTCTTGCAATACGAATATGAGGAAACACCCAAGAGAGAGACCCTAAATAGCCTTGATAGGTGGATTGGTCACCTAGCTGCGTGACCACCTATCAGGAGGGGGATCTGACATCACCTGCTGGCACTGGCCACTCAGATGCTCCCAGAGTTCCCTGCCAACCTTGAATCCAAGATGGCAAAACCCAGGGACCCTCTGGAGAAACTCTGAGCTCTACCCCTGGTGTGGTGTTAGACAGAGGAGTGGTCACTCCCCTTTCCTTTGTCCAGTTTAATACCATAACAGGGACTGGGGGTCCCTGAGCCGGTGTAGACTAGTTTATGCAAGGAGGGCACCAAATGTGCCCTTCAAAGCACTGCCAGTGGCTTGGGGAGGCTACCCCTCCCAAGCCTGTAACATCTATTTCCAAAGGGAGAGGGTGTAACACCCCTCTCCTGAAGAAGTCCTTTGTTCTGCCTTCCTGGGCTTGAGCTTCTCAAGCAGCAACAGGGCAGAAACCTGTCTGGGAGATGGCAGCAGCTTGGGCTGCCTGGAAACCCTCAGAAGGCTGCAAAGGCAATACTGGAGGTCCTCTAAGGAGCCCCCAGAGTGCATGGAATCATACAGCCAATGCTTACAAAAGCATTGGGGTATGATTCCAACATGTTTCATACCAAACATGCCTATGTTCGGAGTTACTATTATGTAGCTGGACATAGCCGCACCCACGAAGTCTAGGAAAACAGGCCTGGAGTTTGTGGGAGCACCTCTGCTAGTGCAGCATGCCCTCACACACAGGTACTTTGCACCCTGCCCCCTGGGCTGGAAGACCTGCCACAGGGGTGACTTATGAGTGACCTGGTGTAGTTAAAAGTGGCAGTAAAAGGTTGCTTGCACCTTTTCACGCAGGCTGCAATGGCAGTCCTACAGAACCATTTGTTTGGGCTCCCTATGGGTGGCAAAATATATACTGCAGCCCATAGGGATCCTCTGGACCCTGAATAACCTTGGTACCTAGGTACCATATGAACAAGTTACTTACCTTCGTTAACTCATTATCTGGTAGAGACTCTATCTAGCTGCAGATTCCTTACCTTTCAATTCTCTGGCATCAGCTTTGAATCCAGAATCTTTTTTGCTGAGCAATACTGTGCGCGTGCCATCGGGTGGCGTCGTCTGGCTCAGCGTGGCTTCATCAGTGTTGTTGGACCCATCTATGACATCACAGTTGTCTATATAGATGCCACCTCGGCACACATACGTCAGTTCTTTTATCCACAAAACTTCCACACCAGAAGCTCAGAGTCATGGATGGAACCATCATTTGTCTGTGCAAAACTAGGGTCCTGAAAAGGGATAAACCCTAACCCTACTAGTCATATCGCAGCCCGGGGAGGCATGGGTGGGTATACGGAATCTGCAGCTAGATAAGAGTCTCTACCAGATAATGCATTAATGAGGGTAAGTAACTTGTTCATCTGATAGAGCCTTCTAACTGCAGATTCCTTACCTTTGAATAGATACCTGTTAGAAATTGGGTTTCTGGTTGGCTAGGGTATGCACCTCAGCCAGGCAGAACTTACCCACTCTAGTCAGGGCAAGGGAGTTACACGTCCAAGATAACCCCTGCTCACCCCCTTGGTAGCTTGGCATGAGCAGTCAGGCTTAACCCGGAGGCAATGTGTAAAGCATTTGCACAACACACACAACACATGTGATGCAATATCCCCACCACAAAGGAAACACCAGATTATATGAAAATATACTGTATTGTACACAACGTAATTATTAGACCAAACATCACATATCAGTACTATCCCGCTACCTTAGCAGTTGTCAGAACGTTACACATTAGTTACTCTGCAAATTAGCAGTAGTCACACATAACACATAGGTTACTCAGTATTCTGCTACATAAGCAGTAGTCAGGAAACACGTTATCACATTAGAACACTTGTCATAAGAACATCATAAAACGCCCATAGTAGGAACATTAGAAAACCTATGACAAGTTGGGGAAACATATTAGCAAGTCATGCCCATAAAAGGAACATTTGCATATGCACACAAAAACATCATAAAACAGGTAGGCAATATATAATGAAATAAAGTCTCTAATAAGAACTTCTGATATATATTGTCCCTTTGAAATACCTGGTAGATGATAAAGGCACATCCAGTGCCTAAGAAACAGAAACAAGGGGGCCCCCGGCGCTCCCTGCGCAAAATGGGGGCCTCGTGGTACTGTAGTGGGAGAGGGGCAGCACGCACCCTCCCCGATCTTTACTGGGTCCCTCCTGGGGACTCATGATTATTAGGGCCCCCCCCAGGCCTCAACCGGCCCTCACGAGGGGGGGCAATGTCCTCTCAATGAGGGGGAGAAGGAGGGTGTCACGCACCCCCTCCAACTTTGTTGCGGGCCCCTCCAGGGGCCCATGATCCCTGCGGGTCTCCCCCGGACCTGTTCTGGCCCTCCGCTATGAGGGGGAAGACCTCAACTGTAGGGGCAGGCTCTCGCGGGGGTCCTGAAGGCTCTGGGGCGTGGCGAGCCTCCGATGAGGCTGCTGCTGCCCCGAGGAACAACTGAAGCCTTCCGCATCGTTGCCAGACGGGGGAGAGGCGTCCTCCTCTCCCCTCGTCTCTCCGGCAATTCTTCGGCCCAGGGCAGGGCCTTCCGGTGCCCCAGGGGAGCTCCAACGAGCGGTCCTCGCCCCGGGGGCACCAACAGGAGCACGCTTGCTCCTGCGAGCAGAAAGGAGGTTTCCTTTGTGCCCCAGGGGCACTACACGGTGCGCGAGTCTCGCGCTTTGTAAATAAAGGGCGCCCCAGCTGCGGCGGTGATCTGGGGCATCCAGGAAGCGCTTTTCAAAGCGCTAAGGCCATATTTATAGCCCGGGTCGCGGCGGTGATTCCAGCATCAATTCCAGAGAGAGCGATTTTCCCCAAGCGCTAAGGAAAAGATGTAGAGATCGGAGCAGGGGTCAGGGGCCACAGCACCCTGCCCCTGGGAACAGTAAAACAAGAAGTAGCACAGGGCTAGTGGGCCCAGCTACAGGCCAGCACAAGGGGTGCAGATGGTGGCAGTTCATCCTAGTGACCAGGCAGGTCACAGGTCAGCACAGCAGCAGCAGTCCATGGTGGTTTCCTGGTGAGTCCATTCATTAGCGTTCTGTGTCCAGTTTCAAGTTCCAAGAATGTTCAAATTGTGGGGAAAATTCCCCTGTACTTATAGTCAGTTCTTACAGTGTTTTACAATGGTAGGGAGAGGAGGTTCCAGCCAGTTACAACTGGTTCTGGGAGTGCCCCCTCTCTCCTTTCAGCACAGGCTCCAAACATCAGTGGGGGGTTAACGACCCTATTGTGTGAGGCCAGGGCACAGTCTTTACAAATGCAGGTCTGCCCCGCCTCTCCCTTCTCTCAGCCCAGGAAGACTATTCAGTATGCAGATGCACCTCTGTGACACCTCCACCCTCCCTGTGTACAGGCTGTCTGAAAAGTATGCACAAAGCCCCAACTGTCACTCTGCCCAGACGTGGTTCGGAGTCAAGCTGCAAAACACCAGAGTCATAAGCACAGATAAATTCACACTTTCTAGAAGTGGCATTTCTGTGATAGTAATAAAAAATACACCCACACCAGTAAGCAGCATTTATTATCACCATCACAACCATACCAAACATGCCTACGCTACCCCTCATAAATCAGACAATACCCCTTACACATAAGGCAGGGCATTTCTAATGCAATCCTATGAGAAGGCAGCACTCACAGCAGTGAGACACCAAGTTAGGCTATTTGTCACTACTAGGACAGGCCATGCAATATGGCACATGTCCTGCCTTTCTACATACATAGCACCCTGCCCATAGGGCTAGCTAGGGCGTACCTTAGGGGTGACTTACATGTAGTAAAAGGAGAGTTCTGGGCCTGGCAAGTAAGTTTAGATGCCAGGTCCCTGTGGCAGAAAACTGCGCACACAGGCCCTGCGCTAGCAGGCCTGAGACAGGTTTTGAAAGTTTACTTCAGTGGGTGGCGCAAGCAGCGCTGCAGGCCCACTAGTAGTATTTAATTTACAGGCCCTGGGTATAGAGATACCACTGTACAAGGGACTTATAGGTAAATTAAATATGCCAATTAGGTATAAGCCAATCATACCAACTTTAGATGGGAGAGCACCTGCACTTTAGCACTGGTCAGCAGTGATAAAGTGCTCAGAGTCCTAGAGCCAACAGCAAGAGGTCAGAAAACCAGGAGGAAGGAGGCAAAAAGACTGGGGATGACCCTGCGTAAGGCAAAAAGACCAACAATACCCAAACCATAACCTCCTGGCGGTGGGCTGGGGATACCATTCCTTACACTAGAAAGTCCTGTAGGACTGAATGAGCAAAGTAACAGTCCGTTCGTACCTGATTGTACAGGCAGTAGTGTTTCGCAAACGTGTGTAAAGAAGCCCACGTTGCTGACTGACAGCTCTCCAGGACTGGTATTCCTCGAGCTAGCACAGTGGTAGCAGCTTTGCCCCTGGAAGAATGAGCCCGCAAGCCCTCAGGTGGCTGCTTCCTGGCCAATGCGTAGCATACCTTAATGCAGAGAATGACCCATTGCGAAATGGTTCGCTTCTGCACTGCCCGACCCTCCTGGCAGATGTTATTGCCACTAAGAAGGCTGTCTTGATGGTGAGCAGCCGGAGGGGACAGTTGTGTAAAGGCTCGAAAGGAGCACACATGAGAAATGTGAGGACAAGATTTAAGTCCCATTAAGGCATAATAAAGGGCTTAGGGGGAGACATATGTACAAGCCCTTTGAGGAATCTATTTACAATGGGAGATTTGAACAAGGAAGGCTGGTCAGGCAGCTGAAGAAATGCCGATAACGCAGAAAGCTAGCCCTTTAGAGTCCCTAAGGTAGAACCCTGCTGGGCTAGAGACAGAATGAAAAGAAGAATGTCAGAAAGAGCGTCAGAAAGAGGGTCAATAGACCTTTCTGTACAATATTATACACGGCGTTTCCAAAAGCAGGTGTATACCGTCTTAGTGGAAGGAAGCCTGGATGCCAAAATAACCTTACAGACTTCGGGAGGAAGGTCAAAAGCCATCAGGTGCCGCTGCTCAATCTCCATGCATGAAGGCGCAGAGTTGAAAGGTTCGGGTGGAGAACCCGCCCCTCCTGCTGTGACAGAAGGTCCTCTCGAAGGGGCAGCCTGATCGGAGGATTGATGCTCATTTTGAGTAGCTCGGGATACCAGACTCTCCGTGCCCAATCCGGAGCCAGTAAGACGACTTGGGCCTGGTCGTTCTTGATCTTCTTGAGAACTCTGGACAGAAGTGGTATGGACGGAAATGCATTTAGGAGGCCTGAATTCCACTTATGATGAAAAGTGTTGCAGAACAATTGCCGCCTTGGAAACCCAAATGCTCAATAGTGCTAACATTGCCCGTTCTCTGCGGAGGCGAACAGATCTAACCAAGGCTCGCGCCACTGCTGAAAGAGTCCTTGCGCCAACTCTGGATGGAGATACCATTCGTGATCTGCTAGGCATCAACAGCTGAATTTGTCCGTCCTGGCATTCAGAGAACCTGGCAGGTGTTGAACCATCAGGTTCTTACCCTGCTGTTCAAACCACTTTCAGAGACGCAGAGCCTCTTGACAAAGGGTCCACAACCCCACACTGCCCTGCTTGTTGTAGTACCACATTGCATTGGTGTTGTCCGTGAACACTTGCACTAACTTCCCTTTCACAACAGGAAGAAATGCTTTCAATGCTAGCCAGATCGCCCAGAGCTCCAATAAGTTGATATGGAGCCCGGATTCCGCCAGAGACAAGAGGCCCCTGATCTCCGCCTCTCCCAGATGGCCGCCTCATCCCAGAAGTGACACATCTGTCACTACTGTGACATCTGGCTAGGGAAGGGAGAGGAGTCTGCCCGTGACCCAATCGCAGTTCACTAACCACCACTGCAAGTCTTTTGCAGTTCCCTCCGAGACCTGAACTGTGTGTAAGATTTCCCTGATGCTGCGCCCACTGGAACTTCAGGTCCCATTGCAGAGCCCTCATATGCCATTTGGCATGTTTGACTAATAGGATGCAGGAAGCCATGAGTCCCAACAGCCTCACAGTCTGTCTCACTGAAATCCAGGATAGAGGTTGAAACATCGGTATCATAACCTGACTATCCTGGACTCTCTTCTCGGGAGGATAGGCCCGAAACTGAACTGTGTCCAGAACAGCTCAGATGAAAGGAAGTTTCTGAGAGGGAGTCAGGTGTGACTTTGGCATGTTTATAGTGAACCTCAGTGAATGCTGGAGGTCCGCCATATTCTGAAGGTAGGTGACGAGAGCCTGGGCCATAGGAGGCTTTAACAGCCAGTCGTCGAGGTAGGGAAAGACTGAAATCCCTAACCTGCGCAGATGAGCTGCTACCACGGCCATCACCTTGGTGAACACCCGAGGGGCACTGGTGAAACCGAAGGGGAGCAAGGTAAACTGAAAGTGCTCGTGGCCCACCTTGAACCGCAAGTAACGCCTGGGGTCAGGCAGGTTGGGATGGAAAATACGCATCCTGCAAGTCCAACGTTACCATCCAGTCTCCTTGGTCTAAGGCAGACAAGACCTGAGCAAGAGTGAGCATCTTGAATTTCTCCTTTTTGAGAAAGAGATTGACGTTCCTTAAATCCAAAATAGGGCGAAGACCCTTGTTCGTTTTTGGGATCAGAAAGTAGCTGGAATAAAAACCACTGCCTACTTCTAACATCGGGACCCTTTCTATGGCTCATTTAGCCAAGAGAGCTGTAACTTCCTCGTGGAGTAAGAGCAAATGATCCTCCATCAGCTGTTCTTTTACCAGAGGGATAGAGGGAGGGAAAGACTAGAAGGGGATGGAATAGCCCTTCTGTATGATCTGCAAAAACCATTTGTCCAATGTTATGGGTCGCCAGTGAGAGAGATGAAACTGAATCCTCCCTCCAACTGGGCGAACATGGTCTTGCAGAGCCATACTAGGAGGGCTTGGGTGTTGTGGAAGAGGGGTTTCTGGGTGGTGGCCGAACTCTGGCTAGGACCTCTGGATAGGACCTCTGGGTCTGAAGGTACCACTACCTTGTTCTCGCACGGGATGCTCTGAAGCCGGAGGACGGCGGCTAAGCTGTGACTGGTGTGGTACCGCGCCCCTCCAGAAGCCTCGCAAAGGGACGTTAGACAGACTGCTGACAAACTAGTGCTGAGAGACCCAAGGACCTGGTCGTAGCTCGAGAATCCTTGAATCTCTTAAGCGCAGAGTCTGCCTTCTCATTAAAAAGGCGTGTGCCATCAAAAGGCATGTCCATCAAGTTCGACTGGGCATTCCCCGAAAAGCCAGAGGTACACAGCCAGGTATGGCATCAGAGGGACACTGTCAAAGAAATCGCCCTTCCCAGCGACTCAGTCATGTCCAAGCCATACCGTATGGTAAACTTGGCTGCATCTCTCCCATCCTTAACAGCCTAGGTGAGAGTGTTCCGTACGACCTTGTGGACCTGGGGCAGCATCGTATCCCAAAGTATGGGAAAAATGGCCCAATAGGCAAGAGGTGTTTACCGACCTCAATGCCAGGCTGGAGGAAGAAAACATCTTCTTCCCAAGTTGGTCCAGTCTCTTGGATTCCCTAACCGGGGAACAGAAAGGAAGGCACCACCCGAAGTGGAGGCTTGGACCACCAAGCTCTCCGGGGTGGGGTGTTGGGTGAGGAAACTAGGATCGTTTGGACCTGGTCGATGACGGCGGCCGATTGTCCTATTCACAGGAGCCCCCGTGCTGGGTTGGGACCGCGTTCCCAGAAGGACATCTGTAATGGATTCACTGAAGGGTAACATTGGCACTGATGTAGTAACCCCTGGCTGAAGCACCTCTGTCAGGAGATTAGTCCTGACTGCCACCGTAGGTATATCTGGGTCCAAGACCTCAGCTGCCCAACGCACCACCATGGCATAAGCTGCCCCCTCCTCCGTAACCACAAAAGGAGGTGAGAGCATGCCAGCATCTGGAGAAGTATCCAGTCCACTGGCTTCCCCTAGATCCTCATAAGAGTCCTGTTCATGTTCCAATCCATATTCTAAAGGGTCCTCAGAGTCCTCCCACTCCTCACCTGTGTCTAGCTGTTCACATTAAGCCTCAGACACTGATCTGGGCTTAATCGGCGCCGTCAAAGTCGGAATCGGCGTTGTACGACGTTGTTCCGTCTGTGGATCATCAGGAATGAGGATGGGGCTACCACCATCAGTGGGCGCCGGTGGTGGAGGGAGCGTCGACGTCGGCCTGGTGCCAGAGGAGGCCGACTGTGAGAACCCAGTGCCCTTCCGTATCCGCTTTCGGATCCTGGGGTCCCCAACGGCGCTGAGGCCGAAGCCACCGGCATCAAATCCGATGGGGCCCCTGCCAACCCCTGGGGCCCGAAGACCCACCCGAGGGGGCAGCCTGCTCAAAAACGAGGCTCATGGCCTCGTAAAATTCCTTTAATTCGCTCCCGCGAAACAGGGGGAGACGCAAAGTCAGCCCTGCCAATGGCTCTGTAGAACCGTGCTTGGAACGTCGACGTTCCTAGGACACCTCGTCGGCCAACGGGCATAGCAAAGTCAAAGTCCGCTTGGACTTCTTATCCTTTTTGTGCCTCTTCCCTGAGTACCCTGAGGACCTCGAGTGTGACAAAGAGGACTTGGGGCTCCTTGAGCGGTTCCACGACCTCCTCCTTGAGCGGGACCGTGACATCCAAGGAATCGCACCGACCAAAGTCTACTGCCGGGCCGCCATGGGCTTTAGGGACCACTCCCTCAAAGCTTTCGGGGCCATGGCCTGGCAGTTGGGACACGACTTTGAGTCGTGGTCCCTATTGAAGCACCAGAGACATACCACATGGGGTTCCGTCACCGACATTGCATGATGACAGGCGCTACATGGCTTGAACCCCGTCTTCCCAGAGGACATCCTCACACAGACGACAAGAGTTCTCAATAGAATATTGGTATTAGTAATGTCTGTGGTGATGTATATTGGTAATGGTGGAAATGGTTGTGGTGGCAGTAAGCATGGCAATAATTGTTGTAATAGGTGTGGTGGAAATGATGTGGTTGGTAATGGTGATGGTGTAGGTCATGGTGCCAATAGTAATGGTGGTAGTAAGGATAGCTTTAATGGCAACACTGGTGTAATGATGGTGCTAGGGTGATATTATTGGTGGTAGTGGTTTTTTGGCTGTAAAGGTGGTGAACTGACAAGTGCTGGTAGATAAATGTTGGTGATAGTTTTGTAATGTGGTAATGGTAGTAATAATGATGATAATGGAGATGGAAACAGGAATGTTTGTGGGAAGGTGAAAATTCTGGTGGAGGGAATGATGGTAGAAATATTGGCCCTAGTGGTGGCAATGGTGGCCATTATGTTGATGATAACTTTGGTGGTTGCAACGTTGGTGGAGGCAGGAATGGTAATGATAATTAAAATTGTGATAATGGTAATGCTGGTGGTGGCAATGGTGGTAATAGTGGTAGAAGTCAATGTGATGGTGGTTTTATTAATGTCTGTAGACGGTGTAATGGTGGTAGCAATGTTATTGGTGGTAATAGTGTTGGCAGTAATTTTATTGGTATAGTGGATAAAATGGTGAGGGTGGCAACAGCAGAAGTGCTATAAATGGTGATGGCGGTGCCAATAATGGTGATGGCAATAGTGGTGATAACGATGGCAATGATTGTGTTTTGGCTTGTGATAAAGATGGAAGTGAAAGAAGAAGTAATAACATATGGAACAGGTAATACTGGTGGTAATGGTGGCAGTGGTAGTGATAATGCTGGTGATGGAGCGGATATGCTAATTTGAGAAATTTCCAAAGACTAATGTGTGTTTATGAATGAAGAAAATCTCATAAGTAAAGAGATATTAGAAAATAACTTGTGTAAGCAAAATGTGCCTACGGGGAGTGGTCACCTTGTGTAATAACAAGATGCTAAATAATAAGAAAAATTCATTTAAAATTCATTAATATATCATAACTGGATGTATAACCTATGTTTTGTGCTAATTCACATTCTTAACTTAGCCGAACCAAAGGCCTGGTTTTACTGGGCCTTGCCTGCTTACTACGTGAAGACGCGAAAAGGCTTGTGAGGACTGGTAACCGGAGTGAAGGACCTTGAACTGTGCAGAGTTCAGATGGCTCTGCTACAACATTCTGTAAATGTACCAGCGGACAGGAGATGAAGACAATTTGATACAATTATGTGTAGTGTAGGCTAAATGTACTTTCCCAGGACTTGAACAATGGAATCACTGACCAAAGACTCGTATGCAACAATTTTGTTACCTGAAGAGCCGGATGATGTTCTCATCACCAGGAGGACCAATCAAATTAATGGAATTTGAAGCCTAAGTAGACATTTAGATGCGGTAAACAAAACTATAGGTTAGAGTCATAACTTCTGATAAAATTGACCAATTAGCAATTAGTGGGACGGACTGAGAGACCCTAATAAAAAGTAATGACAAGGGGAGCGAAATCAAAGTGGAGAGGAGAAAGTTGATGATGTCAGGAGA
The DNA here is from genome assembly GCF_031143425.1 of Pleurodeles waltl. Taxonomy (NCBI): domain Eukaryota; kingdom Metazoa; phylum Chordata; class Amphibia; order Caudata; family Salamandridae; genus Pleurodeles; species Pleurodeles waltl. The sequence continues at coordinate 467,958,355 of NC_090449.1, read as the reverse complement.
CGCTGTGCGAAGTGCTGATAATTGGGCTTGCTCTCTGTGAGCCTGATAATTGGCTGACTTCTGATGACCTGGGGATGAAGACAGACTCGTTGCTGATCCATCCTGGATAGGTAGCTATAATAATGCGACTGATTAATTTGTGACTTTTTTTCTAGGTACCAACTGCGCTATATACAGAAACTCTCTCTTAGATAGATTTTTCCAAATTAATGTTTTGTCTAAATTGTTTTCGCATGAAGACCCACATGCTGATGCTAATCTTGGTTAGGTAGGCTGACGGGGTGGCGCTGACGGTGACAATTGACTGGCAAAATTGCATTGCTGAATTACTCCATTAATGTTGAAAATAGCTGATTTATGATTTGCTTTGATTGCTTGTGATTCTATTGGTGAATAATGTTTTCGTGATGATTAATAAAGCTTTGATTAATAAAAGGCAAATAAGGGTTTTGACTTGAATTGTAATCAATAGGGAATAAAAACAATTAACCTTTTCCAGTGAGGTATGGTTATTTTTGTTAATTAGGGTACTCTTTCTTGGTTATGCGAATGTTGACATTGATTTATTAATGTTGATTATTAGATTAGTAATCACTGCATGACTAGGATTCTCCATGCGATTCAAAAGGTTCATCAACCTATACACATCCCTTTGTAAGTTTACTTACTAAGGACCAGGGGTGCTAGCAGTTTTTGGTAGCAGTTTGATGGTTAGTTTTCTTGGAGAACTAGTTATGTGGTAGAGATTTAGGTTATGGTATCGGTTTAAGTAAAGTTTAGTTGTTTGTATTTTATGGGGTTTGAATTTTATTTTCTGAAATGGCAATTGTAGCAAAGATGATGTCCCCTTAAGCCCAGAAATGACTTTCCCAGATCCTGGATCCTGTTAGTAAGGTTGGGTATGTTCTCGACATAGTTTGAGGTCGTATGAAATGGTAGGATTGCGCTTGCAGAGGCTTAAGCAAATTGCAGGTGAATTGTGATGTATGTGAGATAAAGTAGGGAGTCTGTGTACTCCAGTCAAGGTTAGTAGGAGTGTGCGTACTCCACAGTGTGAGAGTAGGGAAGTCGTCGAACTGCATATGTATGTGGCGCTTGGTGCTCAAACATTATCCATGTGGTTGTTGGTGATGTACGGACCCTGCGTGGTCTAAGACTCCGGAGCATATTGACAAGTGTAGGAGACACTTGGTTATATGTTGTAATCTGTCTGGTTTAGTAGGTTGATCGGGCGTGGTCAACAAGTCGGTGTGTGTGATAATTGAGCAAAATAAATTTCAACTGAGATTTGGCGAGTCCTATGTTCACCAGGACAGACCCATTGATCAGTTGAGAGAAAAATTTGCGGGTCGAATTTTGCTTGCGAACGTGGGAGACTGAGAAAGAGGAATAGCTACATGAGCGAAAGGGCCATTAGTGAAAATCTGTAAGGTCTCTAAAGCGATTGTGTCCCTTCCAGTAGTAAACCAGCAGGTTTGTTTTAGTTATTGTTTCGTTAAGGTGCTCGCAATAAATTGCATTAGTTGAGTGAGTCGAGTTAAGGAGGATGAGCCGCAAGACTTTGCCAGCCGCTGTGTGTGAGTGTGACATCAGAGTGTGCCGCACTGGGATAGGTTGATTAGCAAGAGGAGCCGCAACCGGATTGGCAGCCGTCCGTAGGAGGCAATTGGTTGAGTAAGCGGGTGAAGGGAATCTTGGGAGTAAAAGTAATTTCATTGTTGAATCAAACATAAACAAGAACAGGCAAAATTAAGTTTTTCAAGGCATTTAAGAGTGCAATGAGGGGCGATACTTACATTAAGGCATCAGTGGGGGAGTCAACCCCACCAGAGGATTCTCCAGCTTCTTTTGTAATGGCAGAGCGAGGTGTAGCACCATGTCTTTGGTTAAAACAATGGGGCAAATTGATGAAAAATCAAGGGTCTTAAGCGTTTCCGGAACACAGAACATTTAATTCGAGAATTTTGGTTCAATTGCGAATGTCATTATATGATATGAAGCCATTACCGAGACCAGCACAGTTTGAGGCTTTAGTAATCTGGGAGCTAGTGGCCAGACAGCAACAGGAGCTGAAGTTTAATAGAAGAGTGAAGAAAGTAGAAAAATCATTAGCGGAAGCTAGATGGGATTGGGAGCAAAAGAGATGGAGGATGGCAACAAAGCAGGAGATTAAATTGTTCCCTGCCATTACAGAGGGAGATGAGGTAGAGAAGCCCTATGCATATGATGATTATCCGATGTTGAGGATCTCATTACACAGTTGTTGAGAGACAGACCTCCACCCTCAACAAAATATGCAGGGAGTCCAGGTACCAATGCTACTGCCCCTACAGCTGCTTCGGCACAAGCCCAGGGATCTGAGGGAGGGGTACAGGTAGAAGGTGGACAATTGCCAGGGGTAGTACAGAGTACACCTAATGCAGGAACTAATACTGTAGTTCAGGCACAGATACAGCCACCTTCAGTACAGAGAATTTATCCAGACGTACCAATTCTTGAGACTGTTTCAAATATCATGGTGCTGAGGGAGCAGGTGCTTCTGAAGCCAATGTTGATTCAGACAGACCCGACACCAATGTTGTTACCTTCAGCCCACGCATGGGGTTTACCAAAGTTTACACCACTTACAGGAACGCAGACAGATCTTACAATAGCTATGAACCAGGCAATGGGGGTAGCACTCACACAAAGTGCAGCTGCTAGAGCAGCCCCAGATGCAATATTGCTACCGATTACTGTAGGTCCAGCGGTACTCCTATATGCACAGAAGAAATCAAAGACAGGAGAACAGAATTAAATTCTGGCCAGGAGTCCACTCGGCTCCACCAGCCTGCCCGTGCTCCGGCCTGGACAGCAGTTTGAGGCCCTCCTCCGCCCGCAGGCTCCCACCTGCGCCTCATCCCTGGTGCCTAGTGTTAGGCTTCTCCGATCTCCAATGACTGTGTAAGTGTTCCTGTGTCCATTTCTGGTATTTTTCTGCTTTCCGTTTTATTCCTTTTCATGCTCTATAGTTTACCGTCCTTGCCTTCTTACAGGTCTATGCCATTGTATACTTTGTAATACGCGCTGTTGTTAGTCTGTTGTTGTTAGCCTGTTTTTCCTTTCTCTGCCCCTCTGCTCTGAGCGCTCCTCTCTCCGTTCTCTCTGACCCCCTGCCCCCGCATTCATCTCTCGCCTCGCTCTCCCTCTCCCCTGCCCGTTTTTTCCAGCCCTCCGGCTCCCTGCCGCTGCTTCCCCTGCGGCCCTGCTCGCCACGCACACCCATTGGCCCCCTCTCTCCTCCCAGCTGCTCCACCCTCCCAGCCCACCCTCTTAATGGCGGCCACTGCGCGGCTGCACGCAGCAGGTGCGCCGCTGGCGCGCTAGAGGCAAACCTGCCTGCGCCCGCCCACGCCTGGACCGCGCCCAGCGCCAGTCCCCCTGTTCCCCCCAGCCAAAATGCCAATCCCCCTGCCCCCCCAGACAACTCTACTCCCCTCTCACCCTCCACTCCCTCAACCCAGGCCCTCACCCCACCTGCACCCTATCAAGCCCCGCACACACACAGGGCCCCTTCACCTGCTACACCTGTCATTTCTCCTGCTCCACATCCCACACAACCCACACCAACCACAGCGCAATATACACCCACACTGCCCCCACCCCACCAACCGGCCCCACCACATAACACCTCACAATCTGAACACACCCCACAACAACACCATCGTACAACACAATAACAACACCCACCACAACCATCTCAACTACCTGCTCAACACCCGCTCCCTACACAAACATGCCATAGAACTCTGGGATCTCATCACATCACACTCACCTGACATCGTCTTCCTCACGGAAACCTGGATGAACCACTCCTCAGAGCCCAACATAGCCACAGCCACCCCCATGGGATACAAACTCCAATGCAAAGACCGCCTTAACAAGCCAGGAGGTGGCATTGCCATCCTGCACAAAGACACCATCAAGTCACCACAAACTCCCAAGACACCCTCGACAGCGCAGAACACATGCACTTCCTAATCCACATAAAGAACAACTCTACCCCCAGAGATACACTAATTTACAGACCCCCAGGACCACACCCCGCCTTCTGCGACACCATCGCCAACACCATCAGCATGCACGCCCTCACCTCCACAGACTACATCCTCCTCTGTGATTTCAACTTTCACTTTGAGAACCTTCAAGGCCACAACTCCTCCTCCCTCATAGACAACCTCTCCAACCTCGGACTCAAACAACTGGTCACAGTACCCACCCACTCAGCAGGACACACGCTTGACTCAATCTTCACCTCAAGCAAACACATAACCTACACCCACACCACTGAACTCCACTGGACTGACCACCAATGCGTCCACTTCTCCTTCACCCAACCCCCCACACCCCACCACCAACACACCACGCCCTAGAGCATGTGGGACAAGAGCCCCACAGAACGCCTGAACTCCCAACTAACACAGAACCCCCCACCCCCACACCAACGACCCCAACACCGCAGCCCACAACCTCTCAAAATGGATCACTACCTGTGCAGACACACTAGCGCCCCTCAGAAAAAACATCACCACCCGCATCATCAAGAACGCCCCGTGGTTCACCACTGAACTCCAAAACTCCAAGCACAAATGCTGCCAAGCGGAGAAAGCCTGGCAACAAGAACCCTCAACAACCAACTTCTCCACCCTCAAAACCTCCATTCGCACCCACCACCAACTCATACGCACCACCAAAAGAGCACACTACAAGGAACGCATTGACAACAACTCCCAAAACAGCAAAGAACTCTTCACCATCATTAAAGAGCTATCCAAACCCAAAGCCAGCAACATAGACCCCACACACACACACAGCCCCTCTGCGACGCCCTCTCCAATCACTTCCACCACAAAATCCTGGACAAACACAACAGCTTCATACCACACACAGAATCACCATCCTCTCCTATGCAGATGACACCCAACTCATCATCTCCCTCACCAGCAACCCCACCACCTCCAAAACCAACCTCCACGCTGCACTCCTTGACACTGCCAGCTGGATGACAACAAATCACCTCAAGCTCAACTCCAACAAAACCGAAATCATCATCTTCGGCCCCAACAGAACCATATGGGACGACTCCTGGTGGCCCACCGTCCTAGGCCCGCATCCACCCCCGCAAACCACACACACAACCTCGGCATCATCCTGGACCCCTCCCTCTCCATGACCCAGCAAATCAATGCAGTCACCTCCTCCTGTTTCCACACACTCCACACACTGAAAAAAACCTTCAAATGGATTCCCACAGAGACCAGGAAGACCATCACCCACGCACTCATCAGCAGCAGGCTAGACTACGGTAACGCCCTCTACACCGGCACCACACTCAAACTCAAACGCAAACTCCAGAGAATCCAGAACACAGCCGCACGCCTCACCCTGGACCTCCCACGCCACAAACACATCTCACCACACCTCAAATCCCTTCACTGGCTCCCTATTGACAAGAGGATCACTTTCAAGATCCTCATCCATGCACACAAATCCCTCCACAACACCGGCCCAACCTACCTCAACGAAAGAATGAACTTCCACACTCCCACCCGCAACCTCCGATCTGCCGACTTCGCACTAGCCGCAGTCCTCCGCATCCAACGCACCACCACAGGAGGCAGGTCATTCTCCTACCTTGCCCCCAAAACCTGGAACTCCCTCCCCACCAACCTTCGCAAAACCAAAGACCTCCTGCTCTTCAGAAAGAACCTCAAGACATGGTTGTTCGAACAGTAACCTCCCCTGCCCCCCCAGCACCTTGAGACCCTCACGGGTGAGTAGTGCGCTCTACAATTTTTTTGATTGATTGATTGATTGATTGAGGCTTTAGCAATCTGGGAGCTAGTGGCCAGACAGCAACAGGAGCTGAAGTTTAATGGAAGAGTGAAGAAAGTGGAAAAATCATTAGCGGAAGCTAGATGGGATTGGGAGCAAAAGATATGGAGGATGGCAACAAAGCAGGAGATTAAATTGTTCCCTGCCATTACAGAGGGAGATGAGGTAGAGAAGCCCTATGTAGATGATGATGATTCCGATGTCGAGGATCTCATTACGCAGTTGTTGAGAGACAGACCTCCACCCTCAACGACTTATGCAGGGGGTCCAGGTACCAATGCTACTGACCCTACAGCTGCTTCGGCGCAAGCCCAGGGAGCTGAGGGAGGGGTACAGGTAGAAGGTGGACAATTGCCAGGGGTAGTACAGAGTACACCTAATGCAGGAACTAATACTGTAGTTCAGGCGCAGATACATCCACCTTCAGTACAGAGAATTTATCCAGACATACCAGTTCTTGAGACTGTTACAAATATAATGGTGCCGAGGGAGCAGGTGCTTCCGAAGCCAATGTTGATTCAGACAGACCCGACACCAGTGTTGTTACCTTCAGCCCAAGCACGGGGTTTACCAAAGTTTACACCTTACACAGACATATCTTACAACAGCTATGAACCAGGCAATGGGGGTAGCACTCACACAAAGTGCAGATGCTAGAGCAGCCCCGGATGCAATATCGCTACCAATTACTGTCGGTCCAGTGGTACCCCTATATGCACAGAAGAAATCAGAGACAGGAGAACAGAATGACATGTCACAGAGTATTGTGAGAAGGGGAGTGGGAGATTCTGCACAATTTATATCGTCTGCAGGACAAGCTTTCAATGGACCTAGACCTTCAGTGGATCTTAGTCCTCTTGTAGCATTTCCAGATGTAGAAAATGTCTTGAATGCAAGTCTCAGTCTGAGACTTCTGACACCACAAGCTTCAGGTACAGTGGCACAACGGTTACCAGCCCCGAATGCAAGAAACATCTCATTGCAAGGGTTAACAGCTCAACAATTGAATAATTGGCTAGTCAGTCTAAACACTCCTCAGAACGTATCCAAAGGTGAAGATCAGATAAATCAAGTGTGGTTGAATATCGAAGCAAATGAATTAGTTGAAGGAACAATGGGGCTGAACCGACTAGAATCTTATACAGAGGAAGAGCTGAGATATTTATGCCCGAGAATCACAAGAGAAGTGGAAGAAATACATCAGAAGCTAGCGGAATTAGCAGAGAAACATGACAATGACCTTCATATGACGAAGCATCAGAGACAAAGCTACAGACTAGATTTTGAGACAAAATATTTTTAACACATGAGATCAGCTGGGATGAAAGCACACTTGAGAGATCTGCTGCAGAGTGCACAGATTTGGGGAGCATCAAAAAAGTGGGACGGTAGATGGACGAAGAAAAAGGAGAAACGGAAACGAGATTCTCAAGAAGGGGCCGAAGGTGTTGACAAAGGGGAATCAGTTAAAATGCTTCCAATGAGGGAGATCCCAGGGGGGCAATTTGTTCATGTCCTGTGGCACAGGAGTGACATACTATTTTCACAAATGATTATCCCAAGTTGAGGGAGAAGCCAGTTGAGTGGTATCAACAGACTGAGATATTTGTGAAGCTTTCCAAACGTTTGTGGGAAGACTTGAACACATTATTGGAGATAGTCGTTCCAGCTGACTTGTGGGTCGAGTGTAAAAGGGCAGGAGACTGGCCGACGAGTGAACCAGAAAAGGACAAAGTAACAGGTGCACCTTCACCTGAAGTAATGAAGAATTATTATAAGGTGATTGAGTTCCTGAAGACTAGAATCTCTCCCAAAAACATTGATTGGCAACGGATTGATAGAACAGTCCAAGAGTTTAAAGAGTCAATACATACTTACTATGAGAGACTGTTGAAAGCTTTCAAGGCGTACAGTGGTAAGGAAGCAATTGAACCAAAAGACATGTGCATTTTGTATTCAGATTTGCCGAAGGGTTGAGACCAGAAGTGGGACAGATGATTAAGAATCATTTAGTTTGCTGGCAGGCAAAACCGATTGATGAGGTGTTGCAATATGCTAAATACTGTAGTGATGAAATTGAATTGAAGCCAAAGAAATTGAAAGAGAAGGCGATGGTGATGCAAATCTAAGCAGCCCAAACAGGAGCGCAGGGAGCTTTAGTGCTGCCGATGCCGCCGCAACAGAGAGCTGACATGTTTCAACCTCAAGTTAGGGGCAGAGGGCACGGGATGGACACGATGCGCGGTCCAGATTTAGGAATTGTGGTTGTTCAGAATGATGTGCAAGGTATGAAAAGAATGTTATCGTGTCATTTGTGCGGAAACGTGGGACACTGGAAGCGGGAGTGTCCATTGATGGTACAGGATGGTGTGGTTCAGCAAGGTGACGTCAGTATATTTCAAACTGTGAAGATCCCAAGAATGAAAGGATTTGTTCCTAATACTCAGAATCGAGGACAGAATTTCCTACCAGTGCAGCAAATGCAGGTGCCTCATGCACAATTCGCTCCATTTTCACCAGTACAGCAGCAGGTTCCTATGGTAACTAGACAGCAAATGCAAATACCTCAAGCCCCGATGGAACAGCAACAGATGATGCTTACTCAGCAGGTCACAGGTCAAAGACAAGACAATAATAATAACACAGTACACCAGTATCCATTTCACAATGAGGATGAAATAAACGAAGAATGGATGAGTGACAGTTCAGGTGAAGGAGCCTGTATACTTGTCGATTCCCTAAAAGTAGACCAGAGGAGGCCTTTTGTAAAGGGCAAAGTGATGGGTTATAAGGTTTCAATCTTGGTTGATACAGGAGCTATGCGCTCTACAGTGAGAAGTATAGAAGTACCAAATCTACCTCTTTCGGGCAGGACAGTTCAAGTGGTGGGTGTGGAAAATAGACACTTGACGAACCCAATCACTGAACAAGTGCAGATTGAAATTGGAAATTATTTGGGCATGCATATATTTGTGGTATGTGATTCAAGTCCCGTATCCTTATTGGGTAAAGATTTGTTGTGCAAAACCAAATGTTCTATAAATTGTACAGATGCAGGGATAGAGGTCCAAACAAACAGTGATGATGAAGAAGAACAGGCGCCTGCCATGGTACTCAATAATGCTCATGAAGAATACCCATTGATTGAACTTTTCTCAATGTTCACTCTGAAAGAATTGCATGTGGATCTGCAGGGAACTGTGAGGGAGGAAGTCTGGGACTTGACAGGAAAAGAAGTGGGTCTGATTAAAGGAGTCGAACCAATCAATATCACTTTGAAACCGAATGTTGAATTTCCACAGCTTCCCCAGTATAACATGGCACAGGATATTTTAATGGAGGTGGCACAAATAATCAGAGATTTTCCAAAACAAGGAGTTTTAAAGGAAGTGTTGAGCAGCCTATGTAATTCACCAACAATGGGTTTGAAAAAGCCATGTGGGAAAGTACGAGTTGTGCAGGAATTGCGAAAAGTGAACAACATGGTGGTTAAATGCTGTCCAATTGTGCCCAATCCAGCAGTGATACTGTTTCAGATTGCTTGCGATGCAGAGTGGTTAACAGTATTTGATCTGCCACAAGCTTTCTTTTCTGTGCCACCTCATAAGGATAGTCAGTTTCAAATTCTTAGATAAAGTCTACCGCTGGTGCACACTTCCACAAGGGTATACGGAGTCACCATCCCTGTTCAATCAGATCTTGAAAAAGAGTCTGGAGTAATTGGAATTACCCTGCCAAACGACTCTTGTACAGTACATTGATGATTTGTTCATTGCGTCCAAAACAAGGGAGGAGTGTAAGCATGACTCGATTGCCCTGTTGAACCATTTGGGAGAATTTGGACATAAAGTTTTACCTGTGAAGTTACAGTATTGTCAAAAATCAGTCAAATATCTGGAACATCAGATTTAGAAAGGGTTGAGAAGAATCTCCAGAGAAAGGATCACTATGATTCTGCAGAGAAGTCCCCCGACTTCCCAGAGAGATGTTCGAATGTTTGTGGGAATGGCGGGGTACTGTAGACAGTGGATTCCGAATTTTGCTGAGATAGCCACACCCCTACAACAGTTAACACACAAAGGAGTTACAGATACTATTATCTTAGATGATGATCAGATGAAAGCAATCACTGAATTGAGAGAGAGTCTATGCAGAGCTCCAGTGTTGGGAATGCCTGATTACACAAAGCCTTTCACATTGTTCTCTCATGAATGTGATGCTTGTTCTTTGTCTATTTTGACACAGGTCCATTGAGGTGCTTATTGCCCAGTAGCTTATTTTTCAACTACCTTGGACCCGATTGCAGTAGCTTTACCAGGTTGTCTGCGAGCAGTAGCCACAGTTGGTACAAGTCTTTCCCAATGTGAAGGGGTAGTCATGGGATACCCTGTAATGGTAATGGTACCACATTCTGTTGAGATTTTACTGACAAGGACAAAAAAAAGTATTTGACGGGGCCAGACTGACAAGGTATGAGACGAGCATCTTGGATGATCCAAATGTAGCATTGAAAATATTACTCCCAAGTGATACTGTCGAAATCGAAAAAGAGGAAGATATTGAACATAGGTCTTGAAGTAACTGAATAGTGCACAAACCAAGGCCTGACATTAGACACCTGTTTAGAAGAAAATTATCAAATTGTCTTTGTTGATGGTTCATGTCTCAGAGATGGAACCGGCACACTGAGAGCAGGTTATGCTGTGTGCACTATTACAGGCACCTTGGAGACTTCATGGCTTCCAGGTGTGTATTCTGCACAAGTGGCAGAACTAGTAGCTCTTACCAGGGCTTGCTTTGTCTCTGCAAGTGGCAGAACTAGTAGCTCTTACCAGGGCTTGCTATGTCTCTGCAAGGTTAAAAGTCACAATCTACATTGATAGTCAATATGGATTTGGAATTGTCCATGATTTTGGCCAGATGTGGTTGCAGCAAGGTTTTATTACCTCAACTGGAACACCAGTGAGAAATGGCGACCGGATAAAAGAGTTGTTGTACGAAATCCAGTTACCTGAAGAAATTGCTGTAGTAAAATGCAGTGCACACCAAAAGACACAAGATTACATTTATTTGGGAAATGGATATGCAGATCAAGTCGCAAGGTTTTGCATATTGAACTGTATATCGTTCAAGGATAAGTGGGAACTTATGCCAGAAGAAGAAACAAATTGTGCAAATTTCACTTTGAAAATAATCAACACTTTAGAAGAGTTAAAAACATTGCAGAAAAATGCTGACAAGGAAGAGAAAAAGCTCTGTTTAAGGTTAAAATGTGTCTGAAGACCAGATGAAATTTGGGTTTCTGAGGAGGGCCAGATGGTGCTGCCAAATAGTTTATTGACTCAGATGGCTCAGTACTACCATGGCCAGGCACACATTGGAAGAGATGCCATGGTCAAGTTGTTTAAAGTTGACTGGTTTAATCCAAAATGTAGATAAGCAGCAGAAGCAGTATGTCACAGATGTGTAATCTGTCAGCAACTAAATGTGGGAAAAGGGACAGTGGTGAATTTGAGCCATATTGGAAGAGCAGGAGGACCATTCAGCAGAATGCAGTTGGATTTCATTGAGATGCCTGCATGTGGTGGACTGGAGTACGTGCTGGTGATTGTGTGCGTGTTCAGTCTTTGGATTGAAGCATACCCCACACGTAGGAATGATAGTTGTTGGAAAATGGGTTATTGGTAAGGGCAGGTAGGTACCTACACCTAGCAACAAGCCACTAACCTCCACCTAGGTACAGTTAGGTCTCAGTAAATTAATCCCGGCTCAACCCTTGGTAGCTTGGCAACGAGCGTCAAGGCTTAACTTAGGAGACAAAGTGTAAAGCATTCAAATATCACAAAACAGTAATCAAATAAAACACAGGAAACAGTTTAAAAATCCAAAACCAATTCATACAAATAGTTTATATTTTTATCTTTAAAATGACACAAAAACGATTAAAATCGGTTCAGGGGAACCGGAGATATGAATTTTTAAAGTATTATTATTTTTCTAGCGCTTAGAAACAAAAAGCGCCAATCGGGTCATCTGATTGCACCAGGACCGGGGCAAAGTCAAAGTTTCAGGCCGACCGCGATGGAGCCCTGCTCGGCTACAAGTCGCGGGAGGCCTCGGTTAAAAAGTTACCTTCTGACTTAGTCTTTATTTTGAAGTTTTTCTTCACCGGGACGAACCTGCCAGTTGAATCCGACCTCCTGGAGCCCTTGTCCGGATACGCGATGTGGGTTTCCTCAGTGGTGATTTTTACCTTCGGACTTAGTCGTTTTTTCGAGATGAAAATCCTTCGACCGGGGTAAACCTGGATCTTGATCCGACATCCGTGGAGCCCTTCTCGGATACGATGGCTGGGAGGTCCCGGTCAACTTTTTACCTTCGGACTTAGTCTCTTTTTTGGATGTTTTTCTTTACCGGGATGAACCACGAAGTCAGGCCGGGTCGCGGTTGAGGCAAGCCGGCTAGAATTTCCCCGGCGGGTCGGTCCCTCTCTGGAGCTTTTTTCCAAAAATTCTCAAATCTTTTCCAAACTTCTGGGGCTTCACCCAGATGTTCTTTTAAGGTTCTTTTGGGGTCCACAGCTCACCCCAAGGGTCCAGAAGTTCTGTGATGGTCCTTGGGGGGTGCGGACTTCAACTCCCAGAATGCACCTGGCGCAAACTCCTTTTTGGCCACTGGACAGTGGTCAGCTGGTCGCTTTCTTCAGGAGTTGGTGCAGGGGACTCTGGTTAGCAATTTTTCACCTGTAGCAAACAGGGAGTCCCTCCTTGAACCAGTTGAAGCCAGGCAAAGTCCTTCTTGTGGTGAAGCCCAAGTGTGCAGCTGGTGCAGTCCTTCTGAGTGCAGGTTCCAGGTGCAGGCCAGGGGTCCAGCAGGGCAGTCCTTCTTCTCCTTAAGTTCTTTCTTCTTGAAATTTGGTGGGGATCTGAGGTGTGGGGGCAGGTCTGCCAGTTTTATCCTTGCTCCTGGGTGAAAAGCAGGGGGGTCCTGGTCCTCCAATCAGGTACAGGGTCGTCCCCCTGTGATGACCACTTCCTGGGAAGTGTGGCAAAAATCCATCCCAAAAGGCAACAGTCTCTAAAAATCCAACATGGCTGAATCTGATTTTTGGAGGTTACATCTGGCTGAGCCCACCCACTGGTGTGGCTAAAAATCATAAACACACCCCTCTCCTGCCCTCTCCTAATCTAATCAAGGGGGCACCTAGCTGTCTGGGGTTGCAGGATGTGGGGGTGTTGCTGGGTGCTCCAGATGTCCTTCTCTGCCTTTGAAGACCAGTTTGGCAGCCCTCCCCCTTCCTGCCTCACCATCTGCTGAGGGGAGATTCTCTCCCCCAAGCACATTCCTTTGTGTGAAGCCAGGCCACTTCACACCTCATCAAGGCAGCCTGGCAGAAGCTGCTGCAGGCTGGCCAATCAGAGCACAGCAGCAAAAACAATGCAGAGCTGAAATTGGCAACTTTTTAGGTAAAGTCTAAACTTTTTACCTGAACAAGTTATATTAAATCCAACAACTGGAAGTTGTGGGATTTATTACAACAATTAATTTGATACCAAATTCTTGGTATGTAACAATTAAGGAGACTTTAAAATTTAAAATAAAGTCTGCCCATTCTAGCCTATGAAGGCCATTTACTTCAATGAGGGAAAAACGAATTTGGCTGTTTTTACCTCACCAGGGCTTATAAATCTATTTTTATAAAGTCCCTGCTTATAGTTACATGGCACCCAGCCCTAGGGGCACATAGGGCACACCTTAGGGGTGACTTATATGTAAAAATAAGGTAGTTTAAGACTTTGGAAGTACCTTTAATTCCAAAGTCGAATTTGCATATAACTTTAATTTAAAAGCAGCCAGCAAGGCAGGCTTGCTTTTAAAATGACACTGGGCACCACAGCAGTGCACCTAGGTGTGCACCACCTATGCTGTGGTCCCTAAACCTACATGCCCTACCATATACTAGGGACTTATAGGTAGGTTAACTTAGCCAATTATAATTAGCCTAATTTGCATATCCATTTTACACAGAGCACAGGCCCTGGGACTGGTTAGCAGTACCCAGGGCACCATCAAAGTCAGGAAAACACCAGCAAAAAGAGGAAAATGGGGGCAAAAAGTTATGGGCCCTCTGCAATCAGCCCTGTTTTCTCACAATAGTCTTACAGTTGCAAAGCTGTTGCTTAGGAAACTGATACCACGGTTCGGATTTCCGATCTCTTTAGAATCAGATAGGGAAGCGCACTTCAATAACGAAGTGATTAAACTCTTATGTGCAGCATTAACATTGAACAGAAGCTTCATTGCAGTTACCGTCCAAAAGCATCAGGACTTGTAGAGCAAATGAATGGTACATTGAAGTCAAGAATTGCCAAAATGTGTGCTGCAACAAACCTGAAATGGCCAGATGCATTACCTTTGGTGTTGATGTCAATGGAAAATATACCTGAAAGAAAAACAGGACTGTCTCCACATGAGATTCTCATGGGTAGAGCGATGAGGTTGGACTACTGCAAAGGCCTGGCTGATGTGGTTCGATCTTTCTCTCAGCAGGTACAGGCTGTTACCCTGCCACCCACCCATGACCAGGTCACAATTTAAGAGCTGGAGATTGGGTCGTGATCAAAAAGCACGTACAAAAGACTTGCCTAGAGCCACGTTGGAAGGGTCCATACCAGGTGGTGCTGACAACTACGACAGCTGTGAAATGTGCCGGTCTACCTAACTGGATACATGCGAGCCATACCAAGAGAGTGGTGAGTCCACAAGACCATGAAGAAGTGTTGTTGAGAGCACCAGCAGCAGCAAAGCAAGTGGCCCTTCCTGAACCTGAACCGGAGCAGGCTGAGCCCAAAGTTGATCCAGAGCTGGTGGAAGATGGATCAATCACACCAGTAAGAGACGAAGGTGCAGGAGCACAAGAAACAAAGCAAGAGCTTAATCCAACAAAGGCGACTGGAGAACCGAGCACAGGGGAGGTTCTCCCAGAAGCAGACGGTGGTGAAGCACAATCAGACCAAGTGCCAGACCAAGAGGGGGAAAGAGTTGAGGCGGATCAAAGCAAAAGTGATCCGACTCCTCTTGAACCCTTTGCAGGTCCATCAAGAGAAAACACCACAGATAAAGGAAAAGAGAAAAGTCCATTCTTAAAAAGATTACTGACAGAAGGAACAAGGAAAGGGGACAACTGGCCTGAATCTCAAATAGGCAAGAAGAAAGACTTGGTTATAAATGAGACAATAGAGGAAGAAATGGATACTACAAGATAAAAGATTAACTAAGTGAAGGAGAGTTATCAGGAGAACGAAGGTTAAAAAGAAAGAGAGTAGCAAGTCGAAGATACGCAGGTCCTGAGTGGGCATATGCAGCAACAAGTGAATGGCAAAACAAGTTCATGTCCTTTTGCTTTGACAGAGAAGTTCCAAGTCAGTACTTTGATGCAACCTGAAGGGAATCAATAGACTGAGTTGTCGAGCTAATCTGAAGGAGAAAACAAAGAAAAGGCTATTGAAATAAACCCGGAAAAGACATTGGTAACCTGATATGACATGTGAAAACCTGAATGTGACAAGCTGCTAACCGATTTTGACAAAGGAAGAAAAAGGGTCCTTGTGTATGAAACCGAATTGTGAAAAATAAATATGTTTTAGATTTTTTCAATTTTTTTTTATTTTTCCTGCTGCACTATACTTAAGAGTAACTTCTGCTTTCGGATTCTTTACAGATCATGGCTGAATTAAATAATAGCATTAGAAAAGTATTGTAGATATTTGAGTATTGGAATGGCAATTATGTGTGGAATAATGTTTATAATAATGATTGTGGGAATGTCCATTCATGAGATGAAAAAAGCGGCTTTTACTCCTGTTCATGAGACTACCACACTAACTGCTTAGAGAGGGTTAAGTTAGATGAAAAATATTTGCATAATTTTACTAATGCACGAGGAAAGCTTTCTTCTAACGTTTTCTATCAGTTGTTGAGTGAGTATGTAGAGACGATGGATGCAAATAATTGTCTTGTATGTACGCAAATTCCTTCCTCTGTGGAAGAAGGGGATATGTACCATAGTTTTCCCTTAACATATGGCATAACCTGTAGTTTGTTACTAACCAGATTCTATAACCAAGAGTATGTACAGTATTTTTATTCGAATCATGATCTGGTGCTTTCCTTTGTTCCCATTATTAGATATTTGAGTAAAATAGCTGAGGAGCATGATATAGTATTAGTTAGAGGATTCTTTGAGTCGACCCTAACCTTTGAAATGGCTTATGCTCATCGTAATAATTTAACCTGCTTATTAACATCAATGGAAAAGAGCTTTATATGGCATATTGATGATAGGACAAAAGCATTAAAAGAGAAATTAGAAAAGGGGCTGGAGAAAATAACTTATAAAAATGATTATACTTACACTGCTATTAAAACACAAGGGAGATTAGCTTTAGACTCATTACATGTAGCGAAGCTGTGTATATATAGGCCAAAATCACGCACTGACACTTTGCGGGAACAAGTGAAAGTAGACATGTGTTTCTGTTTCAGAGTAAGTAGACTTTTATGCTGAATGGTGCGGACCCTGTGATTCCTGGAATCTATTATATTTGTGGACTTAATGCCTATTACCGTCTTCCTAGAGGATGGTATGGAACATGTTATTTGGGGATAGTTTTCCCTAGGATTTATCAGATAGATGATTTAAAGAAGATACCGAAAGTGACTGAATTACATCAAATGCGACAAAAGAGAGGAACCGCCTCTGCAATTGTAGGGGATATTTTTGGGGCAATAATTCCTTCTGTAGGAGTTATATTAAATGCAAACAAGATACGAAAATTATCTACTATTGTGAATAATATGGTGACAAACTTTACAGGAGCAATACTTTTGTTAAACACTGAACTAGCTGCGGATAGGGCTATGACACTTCAAAATAGGCTTGCTTTAGATATAATACTAGCAAAAGATGGAGGAGTCTGTAAAATGATTAATGCTCAGCACTTCTGTTCGTATATCCCTGAAAATGATAAAGAGATAAAATATTTATTACTAATTTAACTAATGCAAGCAAAGATTTTAAAGAATTGAAGGAACCAGAAGTTTGGAAAAGGTTGGAAACTGATTTGTCTCTGTGGGAAATTGGTTTAATCAAATCTGGAATGGGATATTATGGAAAATAGTCCAAGGGATACTAATTGTGATTGTTTCTATATTAGGACTATGGGGTGCATGTAAATTATGGCAAAGAGTAAAATTAAAAAGAGGTCAAAGTAATCAGAGGAGGGAAGAACAACCCAGGAGAAGAATTTATAGAGAAAATGCAAGAAGAAGCCAAAATATATCTGAAACTAACCTATGAAATGTCGACAAGGAAAGGTGTGATGACATATTTAGTCATCAGAGGAGGGACTGATGGACCAGATATGCTAATCTGAGAAATTTCTAATGACTAAGGTGTGTTTATTAATGAAGAAGATCTCATAAGTAAAGAGATATTAGAAAATAACTTGTGTAAGCAAAATGTGCCCCCGGGGAGTGGTCACCATGTGTATTAGCAAGATCATAAATAATGAGAAAAATTCATTTAAAATGCATTAATATATCATAACTGGATGTATAACCTATGTTTTGTGTTAATTCGCATTCTTAACTTAGCCGTACCAAAGGCCTGGTTTTACTGGGCCTTGCCTGCTTATAACGTGAAGACGCGAAAAGGCTTGTGAGGACTGGTAACCGGAGTGAAGGACCTTGAAGTGTGCAGAGTTCAGATGGCTCTGCTACAACATTCTGTAAATGTACCAGCGGACAGGAGATGATGAAGACAATTTGATACAATTAAGTGTAGTGTAGGCTAAATGTACTTTCCCAGGACTTGAACAATGGAAGCACTGACCAAAGACTTGTATGCAACAATTTAGTTACCTGAAGAGCCGGATGATGTTCTCATCACCAGGAGGACCAATCACATTAATGGAATTTGAAGCCTAAGTTGACATGTAGATGTTGTAAACAAAACTATAGGTTAGAGTCATAACTTCTGATAAAGTTGACCAATTAGCAATTAGTGGGACGGACTGAGAGACCCTAATAAAAAGTCATGACAAGGGGAGCGAAATCAGAGCAGAGAGGAGAAAGTTGATGACGTCAGGTGACACTGTCCGAAGTGCTGATAATTGGGCTTTCTCTCTGTGAGCCTGATATTTTGCTGACTTTTGATGACCTGGGGACGAAGACTGACTCATTGCTGATCCATCCTGGATAGGTAGCTATAATAATGCAACTGATTAATTTGTGCCTTTACTTCTAGGTACCAACTGCGCTGTATACAGAAACTCTCTTAGATAGATTTTTCCAAATGTTTTGTCTAAATTGTTTTCACATGAAGACCCACATGCTGATGCTAATCTTGGTTAGGTAGGCTGACAGGGGTTGACGTTGACAATTGACTTGCTAAATTACTCCATTAATGTTGAAAATTGCTGACTTATGATTTGCTTTGATTGCTTGTGATTCTTTTGGTGAATAATGTTTTCATGATGATTAATAAAGCTTTAATTAATAAAAGGCAAATAAAGGTTTTGACTAGAATTGTAATCAATAGGGAATAAAAACTATTAACCTTTTCAAGTGAGGGATGGTTACTTTTGTTAATTGGGGTACTCTTTCTTGGTTATGCGAATGTTGACATTGATTTATTAATGTTGATTATTAGATTAGTAATCACTGCATGACTAGGATACTCAATGCGATTCAAAAGGTTCATCGACCTATATGCGTCCCCTTGTAAGTTTACTTACTAAGGACCAGGCGCGCTAGCACTGGTGATACTAATGAAAATTGTTGCTGGTAATGGTGTAGCTGGTGGGGGTTTTAAGGATGGTAGTGGGAGTAGTATTGGTAATAGCAATGGCAGAAGTGATTTTATCAGCGGTTTTGATTTGTAGCAATGGTGGTGGTGGCAGTTGTGTGGTAATGGCGGTGGTGAAGGAAAAAGCAGTGGTGCTTGGTACTCTGATAGTGCTGGTAAAGACACTAATGGTAGTGATGGTAAAGGCAGGGTGGGAGCACTGGTGTTGGCGGTGATAGCAGTGGTGGTGGTAATAATGGAGGTGGTAGTAATGATTATACTAACTGTAGTCGTGGCAATTGTGATGGTAACTGGTTTTAAAGTTCATAGACATGGTAATGGTGGTAGTGTAAAGGATGGTAATGCAAATTATTATATCATTGGTCGTTCCTTTAGTAATAATATTGGTGGTAATTATAGAAGTGGAAATGGTGGTGGCTGTATTACTGCTGGTAATAGCAGCACTAATGGTGACAGTAAGGGTAGCAGCTGGTGCTAGTGATGATAGGAATGATGAACCTTTTAATATTGGTGGTGCTAATGGTGGTGGTTGTAATGATGGTGCTTATGTTAGCGGTGGCAAATTTGACAGCAGTGGTGGTAATGCTGAAAAGGTGTTAGACAACCGAAAGGGGCAATGTCAATTGTGGCAATGGAAGTGACAGCCATGCTGGTGATGGTGCCTGTGGTAATATTGGTGGTAATTGTAGTGATGGTAATGGTAGTAGTAATGGAATTGGTGATAATTAGAGTATTGGTAATGGGAATAATGCTGGTGGGAGAATTGTTAAAGGTGGTAACAGTGGAAGTTGTGTTGGTGGTAGTAATAGAAATGGCAATAGTAGAGGGGTAACAGGGTGGTAGTATTATTGGTGATTGCTCTGGTAACTGCTGTTTAAAAATGTTGTTGGTTGTAACAGTAATGATGATATGGTAGAGGTTCTCATGTTGGTTGTAATGGAAGTGATTCTGGCCTTAATTTTAATAGTGCTGGTGGTAATGTGGGTGGTAATGGGCTAATGATGGTAATGTGGTAGTGGGAGTGGTGGCCATGGCAGTGGTAATTTGGTGGTGTGATGGTGGTGGCAATAAAGTCTGCAAGAATGGAAGGGTGGTAATGGAGGTGATGGTGGTAAGATGAAAATGCTGGTGGCGGTTTTGTGGTGAAATGTTGGCCATGGTGTTGATTTCTATGCCTGTTTGTGGTAACTGTAGTGGCTGAAATATTGGTGTGGTAATGACGGTTATGTCATCAATGGAAATGGGAGTGGAGTTTTCTAATAGGGGTAATGGTACAGGTGGTGGTGGTGTTGGGGGTAGTGGTGACGGTAGTGGTGGTGGAAATTGCAACAGTAGAAGTGCTAATCATGGTAATTTTAGTAATAGCAGTAGTGGTAATGGTGCTGCAATGATGATACTGGTAACGATGGTGTTATTGGCAAAGTTGGTGACAATATTTTTGGCAGTGGTAATGGTGGTGGTACTGGTGATAATTGGTGTCTTGGCATGGTGTGATAACTTTGAAGGTGGTAATGCTGGTAGGGATAATGGTCTTATTAGTGGGAAAGGTGGTAATGGTGGTTGTAATGGTGGCAGTGGTAAAGGTGGCTGTAGTAATGATGTGGTGGTGTTAGTGGGGTTATTACTGTTGGTTATGGCATTAAAGGTGGTGGTAATGATGCTAGCGATAAAGGTGGTGCCCATAGAGGTGGTAATAGGGTGGTGGCAATAGTGGTGGCAATAGCAGTATTAATGGAAGTGGTAGTGGTGTCAATGGTGATGGAAACACTACTGTGTCTAATGGTGGTGGTGCTAAAGGAGTGGTGCTGGTAATGGTTTTAACGATGATGGTATGAAGGAAATGCAATGGTGGCAAATGTCATGGCAATGGTGTGGTGATGGTGATAGTGATGATAATGGTGGTGTTTACTGCTATAGTGTTGGCAAAGATGGTGCAAATGATAGTGGTCATAATGGTGATGGTGTTAGTGTTAATGGTGTTGGTGGTATGTGTAATCATGGAGGTGGTGGAGGTAATGATGGTGACTGTAATGATGCTGCAACATTTCCAGCCAAAAGCAGCAGATGCTTTGAAAAGTCCTGTGATATCAACGGTTTACCACTGTCAAAGGTGATAAAATAGTACTGCTCTAGCTCAACAACTAATGTAGATTACTGTCAGTCCAAAACTGTGGCAGCGACTGTGCCTTAAATTAGTACTTGTAGTGCTCATTTTATGGGTTATGGCTATCAAAGTCTATTCAATTTGTCTGTCCTGTGATATCAACGATTTACCATGGTTAAAGGTGATAAAATAACACTGCTCTAGCTCAACAACTAATGTAGATTACTGTCAGTCCAAAACTGTGGCAGCGACTGTGCCTTAAATTAGTACTTGTAGTGCTCATTTTAAGGGTTATGGCTATCAAAGTCTATTCAATGTGTCTAAGCATACGTACCAGCTGTTGCACTGATGGTGGATCACAGCGCTAGTCGGGTATTCTGTCATCTTTTCCTCCAAGGTAAGGTTGGAAAACCAGGACACAGCTGATACTGTGAGAAGGGAACACCTGCATTCATCCACTTGGACACACCCTCCATCCTGAAGAACCTGAAGCAGAAAACGAAAAGTAATGAATATATCACAGCCCGACTCTATAAGGTGGAAAAATACCCCTCTACTATAAAAACACACCAGTCAGCAAAAATGACTAATATTACATCTATAGAAACAATGTGACTCCCCCCTTAGCAACCAAGTACATAAAATAACATATCAGCATTCATTCTGTTTCAGCAAGTCTTGAAATACTCCACCTCAAGGCATCATTCAGACCAACAGGAAGATCAAGACAGCTCAACCTTCGAAATTGTGATGGGACACAAACTCCATTCATCAGTTCTTACAGCAAACTAATGATGTCAGGTTTAAAGATCCTCTGTCCAGTAACACAACGTAAAATGATGCGCACCAACCTCCCAGCCTGCAAGATTATGTAGGGCGTCTCCTAAAAAATCCCTTGAGCATGGAGCCTCAGGCATGGGCAAATGACCTAGAGCGAGGAGAAGGGTCTGAGAATCAGAGTCCAATCCCCCTCAGGAGTCATTAGGTCATAAGTTATGCACCTTTTCTGACCTACATGCCTAGGTCAAGTAATGCAGTAAGTTCATGATCTTCTCTTGCAAAGGGCAGAGTTCACACAAAAGATTCCTGCCAGAAGAGTACTAGGCAAATCATAGTTCCTGTATTGAAGGTAACCTGGCACCAAGGGCTTCTTTGTTTTTTTTTTGTAGTCTGCCAAAAAGAGAAGCTGCAAAGGATTCCTAGTTAAGTTCACATTTTAGATCTCCTTTTCCTTGCACTCTGTGTAGGTCCATGAAAATCGTAATTAAGCCTTATGAAATTCACAAACTTTGTTAATTTCATGTCGTAAGAATTTCATGACATGCACATTACACAATTTCACATCATTTTGTACTTGTGGGAGACAGATTTAAGTAGAAAATGTCTTACCGCAACTCTTCCTACTTGCAGAGAAACATTTTCTAGCACCAGTACCCTGGTGTAGGAAGCAGGCTCTGAATACACTATATCAAAATGAGATATAGGGGGTCATTCTGACCCTGGTGGTTATGAACCGCCAGGGTCGACGACCACGGAAGCACCGCCAACAGGCTGGCGGTGCTTCCCAGCCCATTCTGACCGCTGCGTTAAAGCTGCGGTCAGAAAAGGGAATCCGGCGGTTTCCCACTGGATTTCCCCTGCATGGGCTGAACCTCGATGGTGGCGCTGCAAGCAGCGCCGCCATGGAGATTCCGACCCCTTTCCCGCCATCCTGTTTCTGGCGGTTTTTACCGCCAGGAACAGGATGGCGGGAACGGGTGTCGTGGGGCACCTGGGGGCCCCACCATGATTTTCACTGTCTGCTTAGCAGACAGTGAAAATCGCGACGGGTGCAACTGCACCCGTTGCACCCCTGCAACTCCGCCGGCTCCATTCGTAGCCGGTTTCATTGTTGCAGGGCCTTTCCCGCTGGGCCGGCGGGCGCTCCTTTGGCGGCCCAGCGGGAAAGCCAGAATGGCCTCCGTGGTCTTCTGACCGCGGAGCGGCCATTTGGCGGTTCCCGCCAGGCGGGCGGCGTCCGCTCGGGTCAGAATGACCCCCATAGTGTGCACAGAGTCCAGGGGTTTCCCAGGGGCTTGACAGAGGCAATGATAGATAATACTAATGCTCTATTTGTGATATGTGGTCGAGCAGTTAGGCTTATTAGAGGGTAGTGGTAAGCATTTGTTGTACATACACAAGCAATAGAAGAAACACACACTCAATGACTTAACTCCAGACCAATAGGTTTTTATATAGAAAAATATATTTTGTTAATTTACTTCTAGAACCACAAGATTCAGTTTGCAGGTAAGTACATAAAGTGAAAGGTACTTTGCATACATATAATCAGAACTTTGAATGGAATCAACAATGTATACAGTTTAAACAGCTATTTTAAAAGTGGACACTGCAATTTTCAACAGTTCCTGGGAAAGAAAAGATAGTACAGATTTACAGGTAAGTATTTGACTTACAGTTCCTATATCCGGGTTTTAGGTAGTCTGTCTTTGGGGGTTCAAGTTAACCCCAAACACCAACCACCAGCAACACGGGGCTCGTTGGGTGCAGAGGTAAAAGGGGAACCAAATTAACGTTGGCTCCATAGAGACAGGGGGTACTCAGATTCTGGTCAGCCAGCAGGTAAGTACCTGCGACTTGGAAGGCAGACCAGAGGGATTCAAGAAAGAACTGGAGGGGCCCCAAGTAGGCACCACACACATACCCTTAGCGGCACTAGGGCAGCCGGGTGCAGGGTGCAAACAGGGTGTCGGGTTCTCAAAGCACTTCAATGTGGGGACCTCGGGGGTCACTCTGAGGTTGCAGACGAGGTTCAGGGGGGCTTCTCGGGCAAACTACTGGCTGGGAAGGGAAGAGGGCCGTCTGCTGTTTGATGCTGCCCCGGGGGTCAGGTTCTCCAAGGCCTGGGGGCTGCAGGTGCAGTGTTTCCTTTAAGCGTCGGATACCTTCGTCCGGAGCTCACGGTCAGGGGGTCCTCTGGATTCCCTCTGCAGGTGTCGTCATGGGGACTTGGAGGGATCAACCCAGGGTGGGCTCTTGTTCCCAATCACCTGGGGACCCTTCTTGCTGAGTGGACCACCTGGCCACGGGCCATGGGCGTCAGGTGCACAGGGGTCGGGACTCACGCATCCAGAGTGAGGTGGGAGTCCATGGTTGAAAGTTTCTTTGGGACAGAGCCGCTGTCCTCAGGAGTTCTTGGTCCTTTTGGGTGCAGGGCCATCCTCTTAAGTTGACAGAGGTTGCTGGGCCCGCTGGAGGCGTCGCTGGTCTGGTTGCAGGTTCTTTGAAGCAGGAGACAGGCTGGTAGGGCTGGGGCCAAAGCAGTTGTCATCTTCCTTCTTCTCTGCTGGGGTTTTTAGCTTAGCAGTCCTTCTTCTTCTTGTAGGTCGCCAGGAATCGGGTGAGCTGGGTTCAGGGAGGCCCTTAAATCCTAGTTTTAGGGGCACGTTAGGGGTCAGTAGCCAATGGCTACTGTCCCTGAGGGTGGCTACACCCTCCTAGTGCCCACTCCCTTTGGGGAGGGGGCACATTCCTATCCCTATTGGTCCCTGCCCTCCAAACCAAGATGGAAGATTCTGCAGGGAGGGGGTCACCTCAGCTCTGGACACCTTAGGGGTGGGTGGTCCCGGCTGGGGTGGTCACTCCTCCCTGTTTTCTCTAATTTTCCCGCCGGACTTACTGCCAAAAGTGGGGCTTTGTCTGGGGGCGGGCATCTCCACTAGCTGGAGTGCCCTGGGACACTGTAATCCGAGGCTTGAGCCTTTAAGGGTCACCGCCAGGTGTTACAGTTCCTGCAGGGGGAGGTGTGAAGCACCTCCACCCAGGACAGGCTTTGTTTCTGACCACAGAATGCACAAAGCCGCTCACCCCATGTGGTCAGAAACCCGTCTGAAAGTGGCAGGCTAGCACAGACTGGTAAGTCCTATACTAGCAGTTGGGCTAACATAAAGGTGGCATCTCTAAGATGCCCTCTGTGCATTTTTCAATAAACCCCACACTGGCATCAATGTGGGTTTATTGTGCTGAGAAGTTTGATACCAAACTTTCCATTATTCAGTGAAGCCATTAAGTTGCTGTGGAGTTCGTAATGACAAACTCCCAGACCATATACTCAATATGGCTACACTGCACTTACAATGTCTAAAAATGGACTTAGACTATGTAGGGGCATATTGCTCAGGCAGCTATGCCCTCACCTGTGGTATAGTGCACCCTGCCTTAGGGCTGTAAGGCCTGCTAGAGGGGTGGCTTACCTATGCCACAGGCAGTGGTTTGTGCGCATGGCACCCTGAGAGGAGTGCCATGTCAACTTTGTCTTTATCTAATGACCAGCACACACAAGCTGCAAGGCAGTGTGCATGTGCTGAGTGAGGGGTCCCCCAGGATGGCATAATACATGCTGCAGCCCTTAGAGACCTTCCCTGGCCACAGGGCCCTTGGTACCAGGGGTACATTTTACAAGGGACTTAACTGTGTGCCAGGGATGTGCCAATTGTGGGAACAAAGGTAAAGTTTTAGGGAAAGAACACTGGTGCTGGGGCCTGGTTAGCAGGGTCCCAGCACACTTTCAATCGAAGTTGGCATCAACACTAGGCAAAAAGAGTGTGTGGGGGGAGGGGTAACCATGCCAACAGTGGCACTTTCCTACACCTGGCAGTACCTTTTATGGCTTTTTTATGCCAGGTATGTCCTCTCGTAAAAGATACCTACAAAATACTAGCAAACCACATTTACAGCACGCATTAATTTTGTATAATTTAATGAAATTTCACAGATAAAAAAATAATGAAATTTCCCATCCTTTTCATTTTACTACTTACATTGCAGGAATTTTAGATAACGTAAAACAAAATTGTGGTGCATTTTGTGTTTTATTTGCTTTTTTATAGGGGATTTGTTTTTTATGTCAAATGAGCAAGCATATAATGAGCCTACATTTCTGTGGTCGATGTAGAATTCACCTTTTTAGGTCTGACCATTGGGACAGCTTTAGCTGTCCCGCCAGGCTGTTTTCCCCAAAATTCACAAGTACTAAACATACAGAGGCATGCTTTTAATTAGTAGGATTCATCCATTGGTCTATTAAATTGTCATTCACACTTTGCTTTTTGTAGTGTCTGAATGGGACAAAGGGTCAGTGCTTTTCAGGTCGAGCGTGCAAGCGGTCTGGACTGTTGTAATCTACCTGTGGGCTTTTGACCACCCCCACCTCACGCCCATCACTATTACTCGTTCATGTGCCTTTCAAAAATACTTTATCATTGGTAAATGCTTTACGTTTGTCCCTCCTTGGGGCAGTTTTGTTACTGCCATGGCCATCGACTATGTTACATGGATAATTGCATGTTTGCCGATACGTTTGACTGCGAGCGAACTTCTTTTTCGTTTTGTGTCACTCCTTCGCACTCATGCTCATGGTGGCTGTGGTGCTTTGAATGTTGTTGTTGTAAAGCCTGTGGTTCCCAAAACCACACCAAAGGCTCCTTGTGATCCACAAATGTCTTTACTATTTGCAAATAAACCAAATTGCCCATTTAGATGAGTATGGGACATGCAGTGATTTCCAATGTAATGAAACAGTGACATTTTAACACAGAGATAATCACGTGGCACATGTCAGCCTTCACTTGCTTGATGAAAACTGGATCTGAAAGGGAAATCTGGGCCTGTACCCTGTGTTAAAAAGGGACAATAAACCCTGTAAAAATCTGGACCCAGAGGGGGAGACCGTTGTTTGCAGGCAAGCCAAGGATGTTGCATAATGACCCACACTGACATATACACCTGGCGTAACTAGACATAACAAGTGCGCAGATTATATGTGTGCGCTTTTTTGCCCTATGGCTTAAGCCATAAAAGGAGAGTATTTACATAGCTAGGGGGTATCCTCAAAATCATTCCTCGAAGCAGCCCTCCTGGTCCTGAGGTCGACATCTCAGCCAGTGGATATCCTTAAAATCATTCATGGAAGCAGCCCTCCCTGTCCTGCGGTGGACACCTCAGCCAGTGGTTATCTTTAAAACACTCATCGAAGCGGCCCTCGTGGACCTGAGGTGGGCACTTCAGTGAGTGGTTATCCTTAAAATCATTCATGGACCCAGTCCTCCTGGGCCCGAGGTGGACACCCCAGCCAGTGGCTTTCTTTAAAATCTTTCATCTAAGCAGCCCTACTGGACCCGAGGCGGACAACTCAGCCAGTGGTTATCCTTAAAATCATTCATGTAAGCAGCCCTCTGGACCTGAGGTGGACACCTCAGCCTGTGGTTATCCTTAAAATCATTCATGGAAGCAGCCCTCCAGGGCCTGATGACGTCACCTCAGCCAGTGGTTATCCTTAAAATCATTCATGGGAGCAGCCCTCCTGGGCCTGGTGGGCCCCTCAGCTGTAATAAACTACATAAGCAGGCAAACGTATTTCCTTTGGGTAGAATTACGCATTTTGTGAACTCACAAATTTTACTTGAAAACTTCAACAGTCCCTGGTTTCCAGGTGCTTTTGTGGAAAATGTGAATCCGCAATTGTGCTGACTCAAACTCGGTAGCGGTTTCCGACCTGTCCAGGGAATCCCCACACTAGAATATCAATTTCGCTCTTCTCTGGTAGGATTTACTTATGCAGCGGTATTACGCAGGGGTAAATGGTCTTCCATTTGCTATCCCCCCTTTGTGAATTGCTTGAACTAGTAAACCAAGCTACTTGTGTATGGAAGTTGAACTTGCACAGATGGCTTTGTGAATTGGGCCCCAGTCAGTCTGCTTATTTATGGAGTCTGCAGTTAACCGAAAAAACAGGTATGGAGCCGGCCCTCCCGGCCCGATGAGGACTCCTCCGTCCTCTCTGCCATCATCCATCCCTCCTTGTGCATAGACATGGACAAGGCGGAGACCCTCACAGGCGTCCGTAGATTGTTACACATGCAGTTCACATGCCATAAAAAGAGGCCTCGTTCAAACACGGATTTTATTCCCCCATTGAAACAACTGTAAATAATTGAAACCATGAAAGGCAGCCCCTGCAGCGGGAGAGCTGTTGATTGGGGGAAAATTACAAAAATCAGAATATAAAAAGCTGGGGGTGGGAGCGGAAGTCTTCCCCTAGTAGTCGCGACGTCCTGACTTGATGGTCAACTGGACTCGCCCGTGGCAATGTCTCCCCCATGATGCAGTGGCGACCCCTTGACCTGACCTTGAATTAACTTAAAGTGAAGGAAGCAGCAATCTCTCCTTCAGACGCTGCCGAAGATTTCATCAGTAGTGTTTGTTGGGTACAGCAGCTCCCCTGCCACATAATCCCAGTGCTGGTCTGTCATATATCATTGAAAAAAATCAAAGGTTACAGGGGCATTATAGTTAGGCACACATTTGAGTTATCTCAAGTAACTATAACTCGTGCCCTAATGTAACTGTAACTCACGCTACCGCCATGCAGTTTTTTAATAAAATTTTTACTGCAAATATTACATTGATATTATCAGAGATGTTATCAAAGATACCATGTGTGCTGTAATTTGTGGGGTAATTAGCAGTGCATGGCGAGGGCGAGAGCTATAGTTATTTTAGGGCATGAGTTATAGTTACTTGAGATAACTTTAACTATAACAGGTGAATTTCTATTGTTTTGTACGTTTAAAATGTGAGCCTAACTATAATGTCCCTGTAACCTCTGTTTTTTTCAGTGAATTTCTATGTTTATTTAGGTCGAGCGTGCATGCTCTTTGACCTGTTGTAAGAATTGTGGCCTTTTAACCATGCCCAGCTCATGGCCAGCACTTTCACTCGTTTGTGGGCTTGCCTATCAAAAATAACATGTTATCATTGGTAGCAGCTTTACTTTTGTCCCGCCTTAGGGCGGTTTTGTTACCGCCTTGCAGACTGACCATGTTACGTGGAAAATTGCATAATTGCCAATACGTTTGACTGCGAGGGAACTTCTTTTTCCTTTTGTCTCCTCTTCACGCTCATGCTCATGGCGGCCGTGGCACTTTGAATCGGCTCCCTAATTTTAACTAATGTTTTACACTTTATTTTCAATTTATGTGGCAAGAAAAGTCCAGTTAGGAATTTACAACACCAATAGCTCTAACTAGAGCAAATCCGAGACGCATTGCATTATAAATGCTTATCTTTTTTTTGCAGTTTTGTGCAGACTTAGATCCAAGGCATTGGAGTGCTTTATAAGAACACCAAATTATGCTGCGCATGGTGATTTTTTTTCTTCTTAGGCCTGGGGCAATTCAACGATTTGCCCAGAATCACGTTTTGGAGCTGACACCCAAAGCTGTCAGCTCTGGCCCTTAGGCCACATCTCCTACCCACTAGATTCCTTCACTTTGAAAGACTGCACATTCTGTGCACATTGTTCATATCTGCCTAATAATAGTTACTTTGTCTTCCTTGCTAGAGCTGGTTCAAAGTAGGCTGCGTTTTATTGAGTATATAAACTTTAAATACCGGCTTTTTATTCTGCCTGCACTTTGGGTGCCCAGTTGAATGGCGATTTATGTTATGTCTCCATTTTTAAACTGCTGTTGCAAAGTGTTTAAGTGACACCGTAACATGTTAGCTGTCTGCAAATTGAGTGCTTGGTTTGGTGATGATGGTGATGATGGTGATCTCTTGGTCAGATAATAACAGGGCCACTGGATTATGCAGCAGGGGGCATCAAAGTATGCAGCAACGATTTCACCTCATTAGCACCAGATTTAACAACCAAACACGGAAAAAACATAACTAGTAAAAAAGTGGCCAGCCCAGTGAATGCTTTTTAGGTTTAAACTTTTTATTACAATAATTTGGCAGCCACGTTTAGGTGCCTGCATGCTTTTTCCCATTGTATTTTGTGGCATGGGGTTGATTTGAAAAAAAGTTAAGCACTGCAACAGAGAAGCCCAGAACTATTGGCTTTGCCAACTTACTAAGCAAAAACTGTTCTATACGCTAAAATGTAAATGAGACTAGATATGTGAACTGAATCGAGCCAGTGAAGCAAACAGGTGAAAAATGCACGCTATGTAATTTTAAATAATGCAATTTAAATGTAGTTCAAACACCTAAACTAAAGTTCACCCTCAATTTGCTCAGCTGAACCCCGTGGAACATTTAAAGATTTCTTTTATGAATCCGTCAGGTCATCCAATATGAATAAATCATACAATTCAATCCAACTGTAAAATATTGTAAAGAAATGGCTCCCTGTTGCAGTTACCCCCCACTTTTTGCCTGATACTGATGCTGACTTGACTGAGAAGTGTGCTGGGACCCTGCTAACCAGGCCCCAGCACCAGTGTTCTTTCACCTAAAATGTACCATTGTTTCCACAATTGGCACAACCCTGGCACCTAGGTAAGTCCCTTGTAACTGGTACCCCTGGTACCAAGGGCCCTGATGCCAGGGAAGGTCTCTAAGGGCTGCAGCATGTCTTATGCCACCCTAGGGACCCCTCACTCAGCACAGACACACTGCTTGCCAGCTTGTGTGTGCTGATGGGGAGAAAATGACTAAGTCGACATGGCACTCCCCTCAGGGTGCCATGCCAACCTCCCACTGCCTGTGGCATAGGTAAGTCACCCCTCTAGTAGGCCTTACAGCCCTAAGGCAGGGTGCACTATACCACAGGTGAGGGCATATGTGCATGAGCACTATGCCCCTACAGTGTCTAAGCAAAACCTTAGACATTGTAAGTGCAGGGTAGCCATAAGAGTATATGGGCTGGGAGTCTGTCAAAAACGAACTCCACAGCTCCATAATGGCTACACTGAATACTGGGAAGTTTAGTATCAAACTTCTCAGAATAATAAACCCACACTGATGCCAGTGTTGGATTTATTAAAAAATGCACACAGAGGGCATCTTAGAGATACCCCCTGTATTTTACCCAATTGTTCAGTGCAGGACTGACTGGTCTGTGCCAGCCTGCTGCTGAGAGACGAGTGTCTGACCTCATGCGGTGAGAGCCTTTGTGCTCTCTGAGGACAGAAACAAAGCCTGCTCTGGGTGGAGGTGCTTCACACCTCCCCCCTGCAGGAACTGTAACACCTAGCAGTGAGCTTCAAAGGCTCAAGCTTCGTGTTACAATGCCCCAGGGCACTCCAGCTAGTGGAGTTGCCCGCCTCCTGGACCCAGCCCCCACTTTTGGCGGCAAGTCCAGGAGAGATAATGAGAAAAACAAGGAGGAGTCACTGGCCAGTCAGGACAGCCCCTAAGGTGTCCTGAGCTGAGGTGACTCTGACTTTTAGAAATCCTCCATCTTGTAGAAGGAGGATTCCCCCAATAGGATTAGGGATGTGACCCCCTCCCCTTGGGAGGAGGCACAAAGAGGGTGTACCCACCCTCAGGGCTAGTAGCCATTGGCTACTAACCCCCCAGACCTAAACACGCCCTTAAATTTAGTATTTAAGGGCTCTCCCTGAACCTAGAAACTAGATTCCTGCAACAACAAGAAGAAGGACTGCCCAGCTGAAAACCCCTGCAGAGGAAGACCAGAAGACAACAACTGCCTTGGCTCCAGAAACTCACCGGCCTGTCTCCTGCCTTCCAAAGAACTCTGCTCCAGCGACGCCTTCCAAAGGGACCAGCGACCTCTGAATCCTCTGAGGACTGCCCTGCTTCGACGACGACAAGAAACTCCAGAGGACAGCGGACCTGCTCCAAAAAGACTGCAACTTTGTTTCAAGGAGCAGCTTTAAAGACCCCTGCAATCTCCCCGCAAGAAGCGTGAGACTTGCAACACTGCACCCGGCGACCCCGACTCGGCTGGTGGAGACCCAACACCTCAGGGAGGACCCCCGGACTACTCTACGACTGTGAGTACCAAAACCTGTCCCCCCTGAGCCCCCACAGCGCCGCCTGCAGAGGGAATCCCGAGGCTTCCCCTGACCGCGACTCTCTGAAACCTAAGTCCCGACGCCTGGAAAAGACCCTGCACCCGCAGCCCCCAGGACCTGAAGGACCGGACTTTCACTGCAGAAGTGACCCCCAGGAGTCCCTCTCCCTTGCCCAAGTGGAGGTTTCCCCGAGGAAGCCCCCCTTGCCTGCCTGCAGCGCTGAAGAGATCCCTTGATCTCCCATTGACTTCCATTGCGAACCCGACGCTTGTTCTAACACTGCACCCGGCCGCCCCCGCGCCGCTGAGGGTGAAATTTCTGTGTGGGCTTGTGTCCCCCCCGGTGCCCTACAAAACCCCCCTGGTCTGCCCTCCGAAGACGCGGGTACTTACCTGCAAGCAGACCGGAACCGGGGCACCCCCTTCTCTCCATTATAGCCTATGCGTTTTGGGCACCACTTTGAACTCTGCACCTGACCGGCCCTGAGCTGCTGGTGTGGTAACTTTGGGGTTGCTCTGAACCCCCAACGGTGGGCTACCTTGGACCAAGAACTGAACCCTGTAAGTGTCTTACTTACCTGGTAAAACTAACAAAAACTTACCTCCCCCAGGAACTGTGAAAATTGCACTGTGTCCACTTTTAAAGTAGCTATTTGTGAATAACTTGAAAAGTATACATGCAATTGAAATGATTCAAAGTTCCTAATGTACTTACCTGCAATACCTTTCAAACAAGATATTACATGTTAAATTTGAACCTGTGGTTCTTAAAATAAACTAAGAAAATATATTTTTCTATAACAAAACCTATTGGCTGGATTTGTCTCTGAGTGTGTGTACCTCATTTATTGTCTATGTGTATGTACAACAAATGCTTAACACTACTCCTTGGATAAGCCTACTGCTCGACCACACTACCACAAAATAGAGCATTAGTATTATCTATTTTTACCACTATTTTACCTCTAAGGGGAACCCTTGGACTCTGTGCATGCTATTCCTTACTTTGAAATAGCACATACAGAGCCAACTTCCTACATTATATGGATTAATAATCCTAATAGGTACTGAAATCGTGCATACGTAGAATTTAAATAATTCTATGGAAACAGTATGAGTGTTCAGAAAACTCATACAACCGCAGATGCAATTCGAGACAGCTAAATGGTATACTGGACGATCAACAAGTGCACAAACGTTATGTTCTTTAAGCGCCTATGTGCTTTAAATATCTCAGTCTAACTGCAGAAAGTGACTTGCTCTTGAAATGACCAAAATATAGCACTGGAATTAATTATATAGGATGCATGGATTTGGGTGAGGGAGGGGTTGCTCGTCTAAAGAATAGGTGGGAAAGGATCAGTAGCATAGCAAGGATGCGATGGTAACATGCGCAGCCAAGTAAAAAGTTCCCTTTAGCTATTGCTGGGATACTAAATCCTGTAATTATTAGAGTTCGAAGGTCCCCTCAGAGCTCTGAGCCTCGGTGCCACTGAACCTGCTGCACCAATTGTAGCTAGACCCAGGAGCGTATATGTAATATCTCGTACGGGTCCTCATGCTCAGTCGTCAATGCTTGCATATGGTCTCTATTATGGGGGTCTCTTGTGGCGAAATGGTCGTATCTCAAAAGATGTCAAAGAACCACGTGACATACTCCCTCAGACATACCTGTCCGGTAGGGCATGCGCACCCTGGCTTACAGCTTTCGTTGAGGCACTCCGTGCCAGGGTCCAGGTCTGAACAGGCACGAGGACAGGCATTGGCGCAGTCACTGTATACCTGGTCATTCGGGCACTCTATTTCAACAAAAAAAGCTCATTAGAATAATAATGACAGCATATCTTAATTTGCATTTAAATATCTCAATTTATTCCACAAAGTATGTTACACTATGATGAGCCCTGCAAATCTCACCCAAGGCCAGAGATGAGTTTAGGGACCTCGTGCATATTTCTGAATCATGTAATCTGGTTCCAGTACATTTGCTGTGATATTGCAAGCCACCCTAAAATAAAGGCCTTTTGTTTTTCAACTTCTGCAGGCGAGCCTTAAATTTCCAGTGCTTCCAATCTGCTTTTCTCCTAATGTGACTTACGCTTAGGTTTGGTCACATTACCTGCACTTAAACATGGTGTGAGGAAAAGAAACATGGAAAACAGTGGTAAAGGGAGTGTTAGAAATGGGTCTCTAGTTGGCAGTGGTTTGCATCCTGTCTAAGTAGGGCCCCGAATCTAGTCAGAATATGGGAGCCACACAGCTAGGATAACCCCTGCTCTCTCCCTTGGTAGCGTGGCATGAGCAGTCAGGCTTATCTCAGAGGCAAAGTGTGAAGTATTTGTACCCACACACAGTAATGCAGTTAAAACACTACAAATGGACGCCACACCAATAGAAATAGAAATATAGCCAATATTTATCTAAGTAAAACAAGACCAAAAGGGCACAAATCCAACATATACAAGCCAAGATATGACATTTTAAAGATTAAATCCCATTAAAGCGCTTAGAAACCGAAAGTCTCACAGCTATCACAGCATCGTGACGGAGTCGTTCCCAACAGTCCAACACCACTCATGACTGTGTGTGGCACCGGGCATGGAGTTGCATGGACCCGAGGTGCAGTACCTTTGAAAATGATGAAACAAGGACATTGCATGGAGTCGTGGAGGTAAGGCGTTGTTGGAGCCGGTGCAGCGTCGGTTACATGTTGCTACACAGGAGGTGAGGAATTGGTTCCTTATGGCGGTGAGTCGTCAGTTCCTGACGGAGGCAGTGGAGGTGACGCGGAGTCGGAGGCGAGGTGTCGGTTCCTTACAACCCGGAGGGGTCGAACGGTCCAGCGAGTCAAGACACAATGAGGTGACCTCTCAGGGTCGCAGTCCCATCATGGGTCGACAGGCGCTGCAGAGTAGTCGGATGTCACGGATGTCGGTGACGCAGCACTCGAGACTCACAATGTTGCAGGACTTCAGAGGCGCTGCAGCGGCGTCAGGCCTGTTGGGTGAATCGTGGCTGTCGTAATCCAGTAGGGACCACGCCTTTGGTGCAGGTAGAAGCGTGGAGGCGGGCAGCGGTGCCGTTTCTGGATTCACCTGAAGTTGATGTGCCTGGTTCTACATTGTTTTTAGGCCAGCTTTCACTCCCAAGGGCCCAGGAACCGGAATAGACACCACCTGGGGAGTCAGGGTCCTCAGCACAATAACCCAGAGGCTGGTAGGTAAAGTCTTTGCACAGGAGGCAAGCTCGGTCTAAGCCCTTGGAGAAACTTCACAAGCAGGATACACAGCAAAGTCCAGTCTTTGTCCCTTCCAAAGCGGATGCAGCAGCTACAGGCCAACCCAGCAAAGCAACACACAGCAAAGGGGCAGTATTCCTTCTCACAGCTCTTCAGCTCTTCTCCTTGGCAGAGTCTCCTCTTGGGGTTTTGGGTTCACTACTTATACTCATTTCTGCCTTTAAAGTAGGCAAACTTCAAAGGAAAGTCTTTGCAGTGCAAAAGGCCCTGTTTCTTCATTGCCCTGCCCCAGACACACTCTATGGGGTTGGAGGTTGCACTGTGTGAGGACAGGCGCAGCCCTTTCAGATGCAGGTATCAGCTTCTCCCTCCCACTCTAGCCCAGGAAGGCCCATCAGGATGTGCAGGACATACCACAGCTCTCTCTTTTTCACTGTCTAGAGTGAATTCAGAAGCAGGCCAACTGTCAGTCTGGTACAGACACAGACTCAGCAGACAAGTAGAGGCACAGAACTCTTAAGCAAGAGAATGCACACTTTCTAAAAGAGGCATTTTCAAACTTGAAATCTAAAAACAAACTTTATTAAAAGAGGTATTTTTAAATTGTGGGTTCAGAGACCCCAAACTCTTTATCTCTATATGCTCCCAATGGGAAACTGTACTTAAAAGATCTTCCAAGGCAGTTCCAATGTTAACCTATGGGAGAGATAGGCCTTGCAATAGTGAAAAACGAATTTGGCACTATTTCACTATCAGGACATGTAAAACACACCAGTACATGTTCTACATTTTAAATACACTGCACCTTGCCTTGGGCCCAACTTAGGGGTACATTACACGTACAAAAAGGGAAGGTTTGGGCCTGGCAAGTGGGTGCACTTGCCAGGTCAAAATGGCAGTTTAAAACTGCACACACAGAAACTGCAGTGGCCGGTCTGCGACATGTTTACAAGGCTACTCATGTGGGTGGCACAATCAGTGCTGCAGACCTGCTAGTAGCATTTGATTTAAGGCCCGGGCACCTCTAATGCACGTTACTAGGGACTTACTAGTAAATCAAATCTGCCAACCATGGAAAAACCAATCACCAATACAATTTAGACAGAGAGCACTTGCACTTTAGCACTGGTCAGTAGTGGTCAAGTGCCCAGTGTACCAAAACCAGCAAAAACGAAATCCAGCACATAGTCAAAAACACAGGAAGCAGAGACTAAAAGACAGGAGAAACCACGCCAAGAATGCCAGGTCTTTCTAGTGCATACAACCTTGCCTTTCCTGCCCTGGCCCCAGACTTGCTTCAGGGGGTTGGAGACTGCTTTGCGTAAGGACAGGCACAGCCCTATTTAGGTGAAAGTGTCAGCTCCTCCAACCACTCTATCTCAGGGAGTCCCATCAGGACATGCAGGGCATACCTCAGCTCCTTTTGTGTGACTGCCTAGAGTGAATTCACAAACAGCCCAACTGTAGTCCTGACCCAGACCTGTATTCCACAGACAAGCAGAGGCACAGAATGGTTAAGATAAAAAATGGCCACTTTCTAAAAGACACATTTTCAAACTTAACAATTCATAAACCAACTTCACCAAAAGATAATTGTGAGTTCAGCGACCCGAAACCTCATATCTCTATCTGCTCCCAAAGGGAAATTACACTTGAAAGATATGTCAAGGCAATCCCCATGTTATCCTATGGGAATGATAGGCCTTGCAATAGTGAAAACTGAATTTAGCAGTATTTCACTATGAAGACATTCAAAACACACCAGTACGTTATCCTACCTTTTACATACACTGCACCCTGCCCATCGGGCTGCCTTGGGCCTACCTTAGGGGTGATGTACATGTAGTAAAAGGGAAGGAGTGGGCCTGGCAAGTGGGTGCACTAGCCAGGTCGAAGTGGCAGTGTAAAACTGCTCACACAGACACTGCAGTGGCAGGTCTGAGACATGTTTACAGGGCTACTTATGTGGGTGGCACAATCAGTGCTGCAGGCCCACTAGTAGCATTTGATTTACAGGCAATGGGAACATCTAACACACTTTACAAGGGACTTACTAGTAAATCCAATCTGCCAACCATGGAAAAACCAATTACCAATACAACTTTGACAGAGAGCACTTGCACTTTAGCACTGGTCCAGAGTACCAAAACCAGCAAAACGAAATCCAGCACACAGTCAAAAACAGGAAACTGAGACAAAAAGACAGGAGAAACCTCACCAATTATGCCAGGTCTAAAAGGGAGAAAGCAGGGATTAAAAAGAACCCCCAAGAGGGATATACAGAGGAAGGGAGTGTCAGGTGGTCAAGTAACAAGCAATAGTGTGGAATGAAGACTGCCTAGCATTGGTATTCATTACCACAACCTTCAATAGTGACGGACTCTGGCTCCTGAGCAAAACTTTGGCCCTACATTTATTCTTTGACAAATTAAGGCCTAAGCATGATATCTGGGTCCTCACATCACATTAGCACATTCTCAGCAAAGCAGAGTCAAGGCAGAAGTTAGAGGAATAGCAACAGAATGGATAGATATTGTTCTTGGCAAATAAGGGAAGCATATCAGCAAAAAACAAGT
This sequence comes from Pleurodeles waltl, assembly GCF_031143425.1. NCBI lineage: Eukaryota > Metazoa > Chordata > Amphibia > Caudata > Salamandridae > Pleurodeles > Pleurodeles waltl. The sequence continues at coordinate 467,920,873 of NC_090449.1, read as the reverse complement.
CTTTGATAGATCTGGTTTGAAGACCCAGTCAGCCTCAGAGTCAGACTTGGGATCAACACAGCACAGAACAGAAGCTTGTGCCTACAATTTGCCCTGAGGGATGCAGTGACTGCTAGCCAATGGGCAACCCTCTCCCCTGATGACAACTTCCTGCAAAGTGTGGCATTAAGCTATCCTAATGTGTAATATGCTGTCCACTCCCGAGATGGTATAACCCCTCTCTTTTGGTAGCCCACCATACAGGTGTGGCGACCTGAGGGCTAAAGGCCCACTGAAACACTGGTTCGGCAACTGTTTCCCGCTCTCTGTCCCTGACACCAACCTGCCTACCAGAACATAGGAGTAGCCCTTCTCGTGTGGGCTCACCATTTGCCCTTCAAAGGTGGCTTCTCCTTTAAAGCTTGTCTTCTGGGCTTGCATTCGGTTTGACTTTCTTGCTAGGGAGAAGTAAAACCTCTTCCAATGCCAGAACGTTGCTGTTTCTCCCTGAGAGTCATGCACACTTCCGCCCAAGAGGGAAGAAGGCTGTCTCGAGGCCAGTAACTGAAAGCGGTTACTGAAAAACTTGAGCAACAGATTAGCAACTTTCTAAAGATGCCATTCATTCAAAAGTTACATTAAATTTGACTTGGACATCGAGTCAGGTTAAATGGAATGATTATTTTGAAGCATCAACTTTAGTAGTCCCTTTCAGAAGTCAGCACCACTGAGATGTCAGCGTGTAAATCTGTCATCCCCAAATGGGGTGACTAGCCTTTCTACGGCAAAAATGACAATTTGGGATTTTTACTGTAAGTACGATAGGCCTGTTTTAGGAATGACTTACGTACATTAAAAAGGAAAGTCTGGACTTTGTTGTTATTTTAAATGGTAGAGTTGAGTTAGCAATTTGACAACTGCTCTGCCAGCCAACAATGACCGGATGGGTGTCTTACTTTTCTTTGTCACACTCATAGTGGCACAAAAAAGTGCTGTAGTCCATAAGGGACACTTTCACTTACAGACCATGGGTACCCCTGGTACCATAATCTAGGGACTTACAAGTAAGTTAACTTATGCCAATTGTGGGCAAGCCAAGAAACATACACATTTTAAGGGTTGAAGAACTGGCACTGAGGCCTCAATAGCAGGGATCAGTGGACTTCCAAAGTCAAAAAAATATCAGCATCAGTTTAAAACTTTGGGAGAGGGGGATCATGCAAAAAGAGGCATTTCCTTTCATGATCTTAAATCAGCCACCTGAATACTGGTCTTTCCCTGGCAGGTGGCCCTTTACCTAGATAATCGAGTTGAGCACGGCTCACTATTGGCTGATTATACTGTTATCGGTTATCGTCCTTTCACTCTGATTATACCCACTATTGGACAACCCAACCACATGGCTGTTAAGAAGCCAATTCAGGGATGAGAACTGGACCAGAGAAATGTAAAGAGGTCTAGGTATACATCCATATCATCTTATGGAGTGAAGATAGTCTTTTTAAGCAAAGTTAGCTAACCTAGCACCTACTTGGTAATATTAGTCGGATGTGTTGTGGTGAGGTTCACCAAATATCCATGTTTGCCTTTTTTCAAGAAGATGATGTCAGCTTGCTTGAGTGTTGATATACACTTGTGTTGTAATGTCACAACCACTGAGACTTGTTGATAGTCAGTTACACTTGTTTGCCACATATGTGGGTCATGCCAGTTAACATCTGTTGGAATTCCATTATAACTATCATGCACCTTAAATGCAGTGACACTCAGATCAAACTGGACAAGCTGTTTGCCCTTTAGCCATTCTACGAATCATCTGGTTTACAGTAAGTGCATAGTATACAGTTTGTCTTGAGATGTATGCCGTAGGTCAGGCCCACATCAATCACAAATAGGTGTGCCTTCAATTTGTTCCCCTCATTTTGGAGTTTAGACTCAAATATGCCTTTCAATGGGAGAGCATGACACAATGTTAGTCATTGATAATAATTTAAGAGGTGCACAGACATGTTCTCTGTTTTATCTGGCAGAATTGTTTTCTTCCCATGTTAACAGTGGCTCCTGCGCCAAAGACTGAGATGACTTCCATACCACCTAAGTTGCCGATGTAGTTTGAAAGAAAACCATGTTTGCCCTTCCACTTCAAACAAAGTAGAAGACAAAAATATTTTCTTGTTCAGAGAATCCGTCCCATATTACTGCATATCAGCAATGATCCCCTTGACTGCTCTTAGCATGATAGCTCTTATAGATGTTCCCTAGCTGCCTTGTAGGCTCATTAATTTGGCTCACCTCTGCGTTATGATTCAGCTCTTCCTAGGTTAAGCACTTCTGCTCTATAGCATTGAATGAGAGTCACTGTGTGTCATATCACCTTAAAAAACAGACGTCTTTTGCTTCTGCGTGAGTGCTTTCTCACTTTTTGTGATCAAACCTCTTTGTGCACAATTCAGACTGCCAGGTCCCATGGCTCTCACTTTATGGAAATGTTTGCTTCATGTGTATCTCCCTCACATTTGAGGGTTTCTGTGATCTCCCAAGAAACAGCATGTCCCATAAACGCATTAGGACTTTGTCAGAAAAAGTGAATAATTTGAGTCCTTGCATTGTCACTCGGTCCTCAGCTGATTAGGTGGTGTGTGCACATATTTGAGGGCTGCAATGTAAGACTACTGTGATGCGCTGCCTTACTGCACACAGATAGCATAGTGCAAGAGAGGACTCAGCAAGGCTCGATCTTGACTTGAGGTAGGCCTTTAAAAATTAGTCGGCATTCATAGGTAAGGTCAGAAGGGTTTTTACTGGTTCATCTGCAGGGTCAGCGTATTACACACATAGGAGGTAATCTACCTTAAAGTGGAGTTTTGCTCCTCTTAGGCCTATTAAGCCCATTAAGGTATGAAGCGAGTGAAATGTGCACTAAATTGCAATACAAAGGTCCCAAGAACCTGAATGTTCATCTTATGGGTTGTCTAGACTTGTCATATTTCTCTGGCTCAGCTCAGGATCAGATTCCAGGTTTTTTGTCACCCTGCTAGGCCAAGTTAATTATTCCATTCCCCAGGAGAGGGTACAAAGTCCTCCCCACACAAAAGGAGTAATTAACAGCAGAGGAAGCCAAACCCTCAGGCACCAACACAGGAGGGGGTTCCACTTTAATGTTTTGATGGGAAAGTACATGGGGATATGGCGATCATGTCAACTAAAGGTGGACCTGAAGCACCCAGAGGAGATATGAACAGAGACCACTTGATGGTGCCATGTTGGATTGTCCCAGCATGCTGTGCAGGAAGGATGGAGCATGGTGGAGTGGTGTTGTGGCACCATAGGATTGGCTTGGACTGCCTGCCATCTATAACTTTCCACCCCCATTTAATAGCTCTTGCACATGGGAGGGATGGAGAAGTGGACAGTGAAATTGAATGGCAGCAATGCCATGGAAGGCTGGAAGGACAAGACCACATATGGCCTAATGGACTAAGGACTCTGCTTACAGTGGACACCAGGATCAGTGAGTCTCTCCAGAACCAGTAAAGGAAATTCTCTTACAGCCCCTAAGGACCAGTAAGGATAACATCTGGAATTCTGTGCCCAGCAGGAGGACATGAGCACCAGAGGCAAAGAAACTGAGAAAAGCTGGTGCAGGGAGGCAGAGGAATCAGCTCCCTGCAACATGTGCCACTTTATGGACCAGGATACATGCTCCAAGCCTCCAGGGTCTAGGGCTTGCCACCAGGAGAAAAAGAAGCCCAAGATTGTAGAAATCAGCCCAGTGAATATGCACACTCCCTTGAGGCTGTGCCCCATAATGTTCTATGGGGCTTTCCATTGTTCAAAACTTTGTTCCTTTCAGTGCACCCAGGATGACAGACTGAACTATAACAAAAGTGATTATGGAATGCTTGAATTACTTTCAGCTACTGGTAATTACCCAGGAAGCATCCCAGTACATCGCTATTTTACACACTATGTCACCTCAGTTTGGACCCGGCCATATGCAAATCAGTCTGTCTCCTTATCTGGGACGGGTTTGCCACGATGTGGATCACATGCACACTGTATCACTGGTATCAAGCTATACCTGGCAGATGAGTCCTAACTAGGGCGGAACCAGTCCTGGGTTGCATGTGTTCTGGTTCAGGGAGGACCTAGCTTGGCAGTTGGGGCTGAACTATTCTCATTGGAGCAGAGGCAAGATTAGCTGGGTCCAAGCTGAGGAGGCATGGAGTGTAAAATAAGAATGGGCTGGAAGGGCCTCAGTAACTACTATTGGCTGAGATGAATTCAAGCATTTGTCATCCCCCCCCCTCAAAAAGGTGAACCTATGTTTGCCAGGTCCAGGAATTTATGACTAGCCAGGTTTTCAGGTTAGGTTTTAGGCACTCTCAAAGCTGAAAACTTTGGTCTGCACTGCCAGGACCTCCATTATTTTGCTCTATAACTGTATGTTGTGTGGCCTAAAGTGGTTTAAGAAAGGCACAAAAACATGTTAAGTTGTTTACAATGCTTTATTTGAAAGATAAAGTAATTATTGTTTTATAAATGTTGGAATGTTTTGCAGATAAAACTTGGTTGTGGCAGGTTTTGAAGGTCATGGGAATGCCCGCAAATATTCTTTCCATTCTTATTTGCCTCTATGAGGGCAACCATGCCAGCATAAGGTAGGGGGACCAGGGACAACATACTAACCCTATTCCAATCAAGATGGGTGTGCAGCAGGAGTGTGTCTTGGCCCCAATCTTGTTCTCACTGAACCTGAATGATGTGGTCAATGTTTTGTCAGCATGACCCCATGACACTGCATCTATCGCTAGCCTGAGAACACCTACATTACTGTTTGCTGACAACACGTTATTAGTGTTGTAGACTATGAGTGGAGTTAAGGACTTGCAGATTTGTTTCAATGAATTTTGTTCTTCGCAAGAATTGGTAGTCAATGCCTCAAAAACAAAGTGCATATTCATCAACCAGCATAAGCCACTCAGAGGCAAGATGTACCATGGAGGGTATGAAATTGAGAAAGTGGGTGCATTTACCTATTTCAGAATAAGGTTGTCTCCCAAAACCTCTGTTGGAAATGGCTGTTATTCAGGGTTATCCCCAGACTCTATGTCTCAGATTTTGACTGTGTTCTGAATTTCGGTTTTGCTGGTTTTAGGACTCTGGGCACTTTACCACTGCTGACCAGTGCTAAAATGCAAGTGCTCTCTGTCTAAATTGTATTGGTGATTGGTTTATCCATGAGTGGCATACTTGATTCACTAATAAGTCCCTAGGATAGTGCACCATGTGTGCCCTAGACCTGTAAATCAAATGCTACTAGTGGGTCTGTAGCACTGATTGTGCCACCTACATGAGTGGCCCTGTAAACATGTCTCAGATCTGCCACAGCAGTGTCTGTGTGGGCAGTTTTACACTGCCACTTCGACCTGGCTAGTGCACCAACTTGCTAGGCCCAATCCTTCCCTTTTACTACATGTAAGTCACCCCGAAGGTAGGCTCAAGGCAGCCCCAAGGGCAGGGTTCAGCGTATTTAAAAGGTAGGATAATGTACTGGTGCGTTTTACATGTCTTGATAGTGAAATACTGCTAAATTCAGTTTTCACTATCGCAAGGCCTATCTCTCCCGTAGGGTAAAATGGGGATTGCCTTGAAATATCTTTCAAGTGTAATTTCCCTTTGGGAGCAGATAGAGATTTGAAGTTTCGGGTCTCTGAACTCACAATTTAAAGATACATCTTTTGGTGAAGTTGGTTTATCAATTGTAAGATTGAAAATGCCTCCTTTAGAAAGTGGCCATGTTTTTGCTTAACCATTCTGTGCCTCTGCTTGTCTGTGGAATACAGGTCTGGGTCAGGATAACAGTTGGCCTGTTTGTGAATTCACTGTAGACAGTCACACAAAAGGAGCTGAGGTGTGCCATGCATATCCTGATGGGACTCCCTGAGCTAGAGTGGTTGGAGGAGCTGACACTTGCACCTAAATAGGGCTGTGCCTGTCCTTACACAAAGCAGTCTCCAACCCCCTGGAGCAAGTCTGGGGCCAGGGCGGGAAAGGCAAGGCCATGTGCTATAGAAATACTTTTCTTTGAAGTTTGCCTACTTCAAAGACAGAAGAACAAGTTACTTACTTTCGGCAACGCATTATCTGGTACTCTATCGAGCTGCAGATTCCTTACCTTTGAATTCGCTGGAGTCAGCTTCAAATCCGGAATCTTTTTGCTGAGCAATATCCTGTGCATGCCGTCGGGTGGTTCTACATGCGTCGTCTGGCTCCACGTGGCTTCCTCAGCATCATTGGAGATGACTGTGACGTTACAGTCGTCTATATGGACGCCACCTTGGCGCGCGTATGTCAGTTCTTTTCCTTTCGCGCCGGCTAAGCGCAGGTCGAGGATCGAGCTACTTTTTGCCTTTTTTGTCAAGCCTTTCTTTGATATTTTACCGAGATCTTTTGTCGTCTGTGCGATGATGTCCTCTAGGAAGACGGGGTTCAAGCCGAGCGGCGCCTGTCATCGAGCAATGTCGGTGACGGACCGTCATGAGGTATGTCTCTGGTGCCTCTACAGGGACCACGACTCAAAGTTGTTTTCCAACTGCCAGGCCATGGCCCCGAGAGCTCTGAGGAAGCGGTCCCTAAAGCTAATGGTGGCCTGATTCCTCGAAGGTAATGGTCCCGCTCAAGGAGGAGGTCACGGAACCGCTCCAGAAGCCCCAAGTCCTCTTCGTCCTACTCGAGGCCCTTGGGCACTCGGGAAGAGGCACAAAAAAGAGAAGTCTAAGCAGACTTCGACTTCGTCACGCCCGTCAGCCGACAAGGCATCTTGGGAACGTCGACGTTCCGAGCATGGGTCCACGGAGCGGTTGCCAGGGCTGACTTTGCGTCTCCCCCTTTCTGGGAGCCGGAGCGACCCCCGCTCAATTAAAGGAATTTTACGAGGACATGCACCTTGTTTTTGAGAGGGCTGCCCCGTGGGGTCTTTGGGCCCCACAGGGTCAGCAGGGGCCCCATCAGATTCAAAGCCAGCGTATTCGGCCTGAGCGCCGTTGGGGACACCAAGATCCAATAGCAGATCCCGACCGGCTACGGCTAGACTTGCCTATGGTGCCAATCAGGACTAATCTCCTGACACAGCTTCTTCAGCCAGGGGTTGCTACATCAGAGCCGATGTTACCCTTCAATGAAGCCCTTACAGATGTCCTTCTGGGGACGTTGTCCAAACCCAGCGCAGGAGTTCCTGTAAATAGGACAATCAGCCGCCGCCATTGACCAGCTCCAAATGACCCTATTTTGCTCATCCAACACCCCACCACGGAGAGCTTGTTGGTCCAGACCTCCACTTCCTGTGGTGCCTTCCCTTCCGTTCCCCCGGATAGGGTATCCAAGAGGCAGGACCAACTTGGGAAGAAGATGTTTTCTTCCTCCAGCCTGGCATTGAGTTTGGTAAACATCTCTTGCCTATTGGGCTGTTTCTTCCATACTTTATTGGATACAGTGGCACAGGTTCTGCCCCAGGTCCCGGAGGGCGTACGGGACACTCTCACCCAGGCTGTCAAGGATGGGAGAGATGCAGCCAAGTTTACCACCAGGTGTGGCTTGGACACGACCGACTCGCTGGCCCAGGCGATTTTTTCAACAGTGGCCCTCCGACGCCACACCTGGTTGTGTGCCTTTATGCGTGGAGATTGAGTGGCGGCAGTGGATGGCTTTTGACCTTCCTCCTGAAGTCTGTAAGGTTATTTTGGCAGCCAGGCATCCCTCCACTAAGACAGTGTATGCCTGCCGTTTGAAACACTTTGTATATTATTGTACAGAAAGGTCTATTGACCCTCTGTCTGCATCTCTTTCTGACATTCTTCTTTTTATTTTGTCTCTAGCCCAGCAGGGTTCTACCTTAGGGACTCTAAAGGGCTATCTTTCTGCCTTATCGGCATTTCTCTGGCTGCCTGACCAGCCTTCTTTGTTCAAATCTCCCATTGTAAGTAGATTCCTCAAAGGGCTTGTATATGTGTTCCCCCTACGTACTTTATTATGCCTCAATGGGATTTAAATCTTGTCCTCACATTTCTCATGTGTGCTCCCTTCGAGTCTTTGTACAACTGTTTCTTCAGGCTGACCACCATCAAGACAGCCTTCTTAGTGGTAATAACATCTGCCAGAAGGGTGAGTGAGATGCAAGCCCTGTCATCAAAGCCACTGTATCTCATTATCCATTCAGATAAAGGGGTTCTCAGAACTCGTGCCTCTCTCCTCCCCAAGGTGGTGACCCCATTTCATCTGGGTCAGAACATCACCCTGCCACCTTCTTTGCTACACCGCACCCCTCTAAGGAAGAGGAGCGACTCCATCGACTGGACTCAAAAAGAGCGTTGTTGTTCTACCTTGACCGCACAAAAGAGTTCTGGGTGGATGATCAACTCTTTGTGGGGTATGTTGGAGCAAAGAAGGGTCGGGCAGTGCAGACAGAAGCGAACAATTTTGTGCAGGGTCATTATCTGCATCAAGGTATGCTACGCATTGGCCGGGAAGCAGCCTCCTGAGGGCCTGCAGCTTCATTATTCCAGGGGCAAAGCTGCTACCACTGTGCAAGCTCGAGGCGTACCAGTCCTGGTAATCTGTCAGGCGGCAATGTGGGCATCTTTGCATACGTTTGCAAAACATTCCTGCCTGGACAGTCAGACACGAAGGGACGGGTACTTTGCCCGTTCAGTCCTACAGAACTTCTTAGTGTAAGGTGCAGAATCCGCAGCCCATTGCCAGTAGGTTAAGGCTTGGGTATCTGTTCAAAGGTAAGCAATCTGCAGCTAGAAGTCTCTATCAGATGAACAAATTACTTACCTTCGGTAACGCATTATCTGGTAGAGACTCTATCTAGCTGCAGATTTCTCACACCCACCCATGCCTCCCCGCTCTGCAGATATGACTAGTAAGGTTAGGGTTTATCCCTTTTCAGGGTCCTAGTTTTGCACAGACAAATGTTGGTTCTATCCATGACTGTGTGCTTCTGCTGTGGAGATTTTGTGGATAAAAGAACTAACGTACGTGCACTGAGGTGGCGTCTATATAGACGACTGTGATGTCACAGACGGCTCTAACGACGCTAACGAAGCCATGCGGAGCCACACAACGCACGCGGAACCAAACAACGCCACCCGACGGACGCGAAGGATATTGCTCAGGAAAAATATTCCGGATTCGAAGCTGACTTCAGGGAATTCAAAGGTAAGGAATTTGCAACTAGAAGTCTATATCAGATATGAGTATAACTACTGGACCTCATACCCCATAAAGTTAGAACACTTCTGGACTGAGAACATTCTGCAAGGAAGAACAGCTGCATGCTGTAGGAGGGACAGTCAATCTGCCTGTTGCTTCGTTGTGCTGGCCTGACACTTGCATCTTCTGTCCTGGGAGTTAAAGGACTGGACTTTGCATTCTACATCCTGCTTTTCTAGGTTCTCCAAGGGCTTGAACTGAGCTTGCCACCTGTTAAGAAGTCTCAGGGACATCAAAGACTTTATCTGCCAGCCCTGGGCTCTTCTTTTGAGAGCCCTGACTTGCCAAGTGGTGCCAACTTCAGCCCCTGGGCCCTTGGAAGTGTGAGCTAGTGACCTGAAGGAGAAAATCCATGCACCGCTGCACCGTGGCTGAAAAATCAATGCAGCGCCTGTCCTGTGGCTGGAGTATCGACACAGAGTCTGTGTCCAGGGTGCAGAATCGATGCTGCTCCTGTTTAACCTTGGCTCCATCCACACAGTGTGTCTAGATTTTCCACACATTGTCCCCTGGGCGTCAATTTCTCATCAAAGGACACTATGGCCTGGAACAGTCTCATGGAAACAGTGTGGGAAAGGCCACCACGTCATCACATCATTTGAAAATGTTAACAAGTCAATTTAAACATCAACCATTAATGCCTTCTCCTTTGCATGACATATATTTGTGTGTGGGAGGTTCTTTTCCCACATCTTTAGTTCACATAACCAAACCTTGGTTTGGAAACCATCTCATCAACCCCGCACCACAGTAAGGGACCGAGGCTGCATTTCCAGAAATCAACACATCGCCTTTCCTGCAAGGAAAGAATCAACATATCACCTCCCCTGCCAGTAAGGAACTGACATATTTCCTTTCCTGCGAGGAAAGAATGGATGCATCACCTCCCCTGCGCAGTACGGAACCAACACATCACTTTGCTTTTCAGTGCCTCACCTTTACTGTGGCCCGTATCAGCTTTGTTTTTGACACATCCCAGGTACTTTGTGCCTAAAAGATACAACTACTGATTCCTATAGATTAAGACTCACTTATACCTTTAAAAAGTGATATCTTTACTTGTGTATGTTGGATATTTGTCATTTTGGTCTTGTTTCACTCACATAAATATTGGGTATTTTCCTAAACTGGTGAGGAGTATTTTTTTGCTGTTTTCACTGTGTCACTGTGTGTGTACAAATAGTATGGTTCCTAAGATGCAAAGCGTTAGCAGCAAATTCTTTACCCTTATGTCCCAAGTATCTACCAATTGCCCTCATGGAAGGAACTGTTTATGAAGTGTGTTTATGTATCAACCCACACTAGACGGGATATTACCCTCATAATGTATAGCGGCCCCTTGAGGATCTTGTAGAATAAGTATGTATCCCGGACTTGGTCTGTTCTTTATCTGTTCTTTTCCCTGGGTCTCTGGCTTAGACTAGTATACCATTTAGCATGTTGGTCTCTTTATTCTTGCACTTTAAATTTGCTGTCTTTGCATTGATTTAAGATCTGCCCATTCAGAGCACATTCCACTCATTATCAAGAAAATGCACAGTGCACTTTTACTTAAGCAACACCCTAGATCAGCTCTGTGAATGATCGTTCCCTTATTGACCTGATCTTTTGATAATTGTTGCTTATGGTTTGCACACTATTTTTTATTTTTTGTGCAACGCATTGTGATAAATGTATGTAATTGTATGATGTGTCACAGGCCCAGGGATGTATTATTTTGGCATGTTCCTTTAACCTTTTTAATGCTTTTATGCATTTTTATCATATTGAAAATGTTGCTGTTGTTTGCAACTTTTATGGCATCGATGCTGAATAAAGACTGAAATACTGTCAAACCTTAATTATTGAGCTCACTGATAGAAAGATGGTTTATTTAAAGTGTAAATCTGTTCTTTTGATGTGGTAACTCTGATAAAGTCAATAGGACTGCTTTCTTTAAAGGGACACACTCTTATAAAGGCCTGTGCTATTTAGGAGCATATTTATACTACTTTGGCACTGGACTAGCGTATTTGTTTTTTACGCTAATCCAGCGCAAACTTAACTCTATATTTATACTTTGGCGCCAGACAAGTCTAGCGCCAAAGTATTGGAGTTAAACTCATTTTTTGCCTGCGGAAAACTACCTAGCGTCAATGAGATGCAGGGTAGACGTTCCCGAGCAAAAAATACCTCTAAGGCCCAGGTGCCTTATTTATCTTCCTGTGCAATAATTGTGCATGGGAGGGAGGCAAGCCTAAATAATGGCGCTAAGCTACGTTAGTGCCATTATTTAACGCCTGGGCCAGGGTAGGTTTTAGGGGACCTAGGGGCCCATTTCCATGGTGGAACACCATGGAATAAGCCCACTGGTGCCCTAGCCAGGCCTCAGGGACACCCGGACCCACACCAAAGGGACAGTGGAGGATGGGGGACCCCATCCCAGGTAAGTACAGGTAAGTACAGGTAAGCAGAGGTAAGTATTTACCTTCTCTGTTTTAAAGTGCCATAGGGGGGCCTAACTTGGCCCCCCCTACATGGCACTGTGCCAATGGCCATGCCCAGGGGACTCAGGTTCCCCGGGCATGGTTAAGTACCCTGGGCATGGCCATTGAGCTGGGGGGCATGACTCTTGTCCCTACTTAGGCAGGAGTCATGTCCATGGGGGCTGTGCGTCTACCAATGGCGCTAGTCAGGTTATAGTCATTATTTTGACTCTAACCTGACTAGCGCCATCCTTTCACGCACAACCTCCAGTTCTCGCTACGCCACCCCCACCCGGTTCGCGTCATGTATTTTGACACTAACCGGGCCTTAGCGCTGGCTTGCGGCATTCCTTAAATATGGCACCCGGCTGGCGCTCTGGAGTGGCGCTATACTTTTTGACGCAAACCTGCGCTAATGCGGTTTGCATCAAAAAGTATAAATCAGGGCCTTAGTATGGTAGGAGGATACTGCGATTTTTGGGGTCTAGACTGCTTAGTGGTTCAAATGGGATTTCCAGTTGTCACCAAGGCATTTCCTCCAACACTATGTAAATTACTGCATAGTATTGAGTATTGTGTGTTTAATATATGTACTTTTCCTATTCTAAAAAAAAAGCACACTCTGAACAATCATTATTTGAGTGTTACTGGTGTATGCCAGCGAATGGTGATAAACAGCCGACACCAACTTCCCTGAGTAGGCCTTGGAATGCTCCACTTCGCTGCCCTGAGAGAAAAAGCACTACAAAGCACTTCATAGTCAGTAAAGAATTAACTGTGGACATTTACCTTGCACAGGCCTCACATTCTGCAAAACAAATAATTGAGTTTCCTTAAACTGCTGCACAGCAATTGGAAATATATGTGGTCATTCTGACCCTGGCGGTCTTTGACCGCCAGGGCGGAGGACCGCGGGAGCACCGCCGACAGGCCGGCGGTGCTCCAATGGGGATTCCGACCGCGGCGGTAAAGCCGCGGTCGGACCGGCACCACTGGCGGGGTCCCGCCAGTGTACCGCCGCCCCATTGAATCCTCCGCGGCGGCGCAGCTTGCTGCACCGCCGCGGGGATTCCGACCCCCCCTACCGCCATCCAGATCCCGGCGGTCGGACCGCCGAGATCCGGATGGCGGTAGGGGGGGTCGCGGGGCCCCTGGGGGCCCCTGCAGTGCCCATGCCACTGGCATGGGCATTGCAGGGGCCCCCGTAAGAGGGCCCCTACATGTATTTCACTGTCTGCTGCGCAGACAGTGAAATACGCGACGGGTGCAACTGCACCCGTCGCACAGCTTCCACTCCGTCGGCTCGATTCCGTGCCGGCTTCATCGTGGAAGCCTCTTTCCCGCTGGGCTGGCTGGCGGTCTCCGCCGCCCGCCAAGGTCAGAATGAGGGCCATAGTATCCAGTTCCGGTACGCATTGGTAGCATTTGATAAGCTCAATTTTGCCACACATTACCTAAGTATTAATGAGCAAATATCAGAGTGCAAGGCTCTGAGAGGGTTCAAAGGTTTGGTTATGTGAACTAAAGATGTGGGAAAAGAACCTCCCACACACAAATGTATGTCATGCGAAGGCATTAATGGTTGATGTTTAAATTGACTTGTTAACATTTTCAAATGATGTGATGACGTGGTGGGCTTTCCCACACTGTTTCCATGAGACTGTTCCAGGCCATAGTGTCCTTTGAAGATTAACACTAAAAATACTTGGCTTGTATGAGGAGGGCTCTTCTCTAGATGTTTGGGAATTGTAACAGGTATCACCCCATAAATTTGGGGCGATGAGGTGGGTCCTCTTTTTTGGGTCGTAGTTAGTGATGGTGCTCCTCAGGAAATTCTCCTGCAAGGCAGTTTTCCCATGAGGAAGCCCACATTGAGCCATTTCTGCAGAGATTTTCCTGTCATTGGCACAGGCCAAAAACGACTTGAAGGGTGGGTCTGAGAGGGTACCCAGAAGCTAGTGACACTCTTGGGGGTTTCCGTCAGCAGGGTGTGGTGGTCTAGATACATTTTCCTACAGTGGAGGGTGTGAGAAAGTTCTGGTTCCCACTTTCTTCATAGGTTAACTGGAGGGGAGGGGGGATGTTCAAGGATAGCACATACTGGTTTGCGTCACAGAAAGGGGGTGGTTCCAATCATAGGAGGAATGGTGATAGCCCCTAGGTTCCCTAGGTGTGCTAAGTGACTGCGCCTCAGGAGATATGAGAAGGAATGGTGGTCTGTGAAGGTAGGATAGACGACTGCTCAAGTACAGTAGAGAATTTAATCCTAGTGACTGTTTTTCTGAACCTGAGGATGTGGCTGGGATGATGCCTAAACTGGTGACCAATGAAATAGGTCCTATGGGGTCAGACCTCACATAGGGGGGCAAGAAGCCACGTCTGTTAGGGACTGTCCTGTTAGGTGTCAAAAGGACCAGGTACAGAGGCCGTGCCTTAGCCGACCCCTTTCTGGTGCACTTTATGTGCATTAGCATTGGGGAGCATCCCTGGGGCGTCTTGAAGAAGTCCTGGCTTACCAAGAAAGTGGTTTGACTGGTGAATGTGATGAAACAGAAGGGGGTGCACCCCCAGAGGGACAACTACAGGGCTGGAAGGTGCCTATCTTGAGTGAAGGGACCCTATGCTTTAATTTGGGTTGGTGCTTGTCACTTCTGTATAGGACTGTAGCTTTGAGCTGTCAGAAGGAAAGTCAGAGGGTGTTTCTGTCTAGTAGACTTCCAAGGGTTACCACTTTGGGTGTAAGAAGGGTAGGTCAGATGCCCTAAGGTGGAAGGGGACATTGTGCAGCTACAGAGTCACCTGTTAAAATTCCAAGGAAAGGATCTCTCAGTTCTTTAGCGACCTGCAGAGAGTGTGTGTTGGGTAACACCGAACCAAGGCCCTTAGGCTCTCTCACGTGACATGGAGGGATCTGAAGAATTCCTAGGAAGGGGGGATATCAACCCTTTTCTCACCAACAGGACAGGGGAATATATGTTCCCAGGATAGTTTCTGTTGATGAAGCCACCAACAAGAACAACTGCTAGTTCTTCTTGGGGGAGAGAGAAGCCTCCCTGAGATTCTGTAGGGCTTGAGTACCCCTTGGAAAAAAAACAGTTTTCCTAAGAGAGGGATTGGGAGCTCCTAAGGTACAGTACATTGACCCTGTTCTCACTGTGGAGAATGAGGGGGTTGTAGGTTCCTGTGGTAACTCCTGTGAGGAGCTACCTGAATGGAATGTGCTTTAGATTTGCCTGACAGGAGGCCTCAGCCCTGCAGACACTGCCAATGTGGTGATGAGTCATGGGACCCTGGTGTCCCTGCCAGGATGCAGGCCAAAGGCCCAAGGCTGCTTCTCTGTCAGGAAAGTACCAAGTGTTGTGAATCGGCTGATCTTTCTTTAGGAATGGCAGTCATACCGAGGTGGTGGCACCTATAGACCCCAGCATAGGTGCCGTGGTTGAGGGTCACAGGAGTCTGCATCTCTAGGGTGTA
The DNA here is from genome assembly GCF_031143425.1 of Pleurodeles waltl. Classification (NCBI taxonomy): domain Eukaryota; kingdom Metazoa; phylum Chordata; class Amphibia; order Caudata; family Salamandridae; genus Pleurodeles; species Pleurodeles waltl. Next base: position 467,905,679 of record NC_090449.1, on the reverse strand, counting down.
GAGACCCAGATGAGTGAGAGTACTTGGTTGTGTATTGGGGGAAAACAGACACTGAACTATCAGACAGGTTTTAGACCTGTTTATTTGAAGGAATCAGCTCTGAGAGTGGTGGACGCACAGGGCAAGGGTGGGCCTAGACCTGGTCAATACATGTAGACGTTTAGTGTCCTATAAGCATCCCACCTAGACCCAGGAGGATTCTTTGTGCAGTCTGGGTTCCCTGTAGGGAGAGGAGGCCTCATGTTTGCATTAGGTGGGTGGTCTTAGAGGCACACAGCCAGCGTAATATATCTGGGGTGGCAGACAACTGGTAACTGGGGTATCTTGTCAGAACCTATTGCTACTTGTTACCACTAACCAGGCAAGAATAGCCATGAGTAATAGCTAATTCTTTCCGGTAGTTTCAACTGTTGTAGCATCTATAGCAAAATCAGTTCTTGCCATTTAATCTGCCCAGGCGTTTTGCTTTGTGATCACCTAGTTTTGGACTTTCTGTTGTGAGTGAGCTCCACTACTACCACTACTACCCTCACATCACATGCTGAATGGACTGCATGTGTTTACTGCCAATGTCTGCCTTTAAAAAGAAGGCTGCTGCAATGCGTTTAAGATAAGGGACACTTAGCTTGTTTCACATGAACACGTGCACACATGTATGTACAAGTGTAAGGCCTGCACATGTAGGACTATCATCATGCACAGCCCAGTAATTATGCACAGGTAGCAAAATGGGAGTCTGCAAGGTGAAATAGTGAACTGGGTTGGCCTTATAAGATTAGTGGGCATTCATAGGTAAGAGTATCAGGGTTTACTGGTTCATCTGCAGTGTTACTGTATTATACATTTAGGGGGGATCTGGTCTAAAGAGCAATTTTGTTTCTCTTAGGCCTACAAAGTCCAGTAGGGTATAAAAGTGAAGTGAATCGTGTACAGAAAGTTTGAATATGCATGTCCCAGTAACCTACATGTACATCTTATGGGTCATCGAGAACAGCCACATTTTTCTGACTGAGTTCAGGCTCAAATTCTAGGCCTTTTGTCATTCTGCTGGGACAAGTTAGTTGGTATTGTAGCATGAAAATTTATGGCAATGCTATGAGAGAAAGCGTCAGTAGAAATGTTAACCAGTAATAAAACATGTGAGGGCCTAGAAGGCCCTTAAAGAAGGCAGCACCAAATTGCTTACAGATTTAACTTTGAAGAGGGTTCTGCTCAATTAGAACACAGAACGTAGTACTGTGGCTCTGTTCTAGAGAACTGATAAAAATTGCCAGACTGCGGACATCAGTAGCCATTTTAAGGCTGCAAGTGCAGTTAAACAACAAGACCATACAATGTAATACTTAACTAATTTGTTGTACATTCATGGAGGCCATCATTAAATGGAATACTATTGTTTATTAGGACATACCCCTGGAGATAACTCTGTAAATAAACAATGTGGTGGTATGGTGATTGAAATGCCTGAACAATATATCTATCATAACATCGTCTGTAGTTTTTAATGAAACAATATCAATCCCACTACAACAATAACAGACACATTTCAAGTACAATGTTTTTACTGACCAAGCGAAAATGTGATTAACCTGATCCTGAATTGGATATTGGTTCTGCAAAGCTATACTATGTCTCTCCACTGTCACATTCAAGCCAGATTTTACACTGTCTATATTCCAAATCCATCTATTTTCACATCAGGAAAGTAGGATTTCCAGGATGTGGTTTCGTACTGACTTTTTTACTACCTGGATCACCCACCATTCCATATCTCTAGGTGGTTGTTTGTGGGTTATGTAGTGATCGACAAGTGAAGTATGAGTGACTTGATGCTGGATTGATGTTGGAGGATTTAGTGTTATATCTCTTGTGTTTTCTTTTTCCTGCGTGAGGCAAACTGCATGGGCATTTAATACAGTAGACCACTTTTTCTAGTCCAACAGTTTGAGAAGTGCTTTAAATCAGATGTTTTACCATTCATTGTCCATTGTTCCCTGCCACAGGTGGTATTACAGGCCATACAATTAGCGCCACACTGGAGTCAATCTGGGGCTTGACGTTATGGGGGTGATTCTAACCCTGGCGGTCGGTGTTAAAGCGGCGGCCAACCCGCCAACAGGCTGGCGGTAAAAAATATGGAATTCTGACCCTGGCGGGAACCGCCAACACAGACAGCCACTTTAACACTCCGCCCGCCACGGCGGTACAAACAAAAAGCGCGGCGGTCACCGCCAACAGCCAGGCGGCAGACAATGTACCGCCCACACTATCACAACTCACCAATCCGCCACCTTTTCCGGGGCGGGAGCGCCGCCGATAAAAACACGGCGGAAACAGACTACGAACGGGAAAACGCTCACCACTACGCACTCCAGGAGGAAGGAGGACAGCATGGAACCCGAATTAAACATCCTACCTGCTCTCGTCTACCTTCTCATCTACCACGAGTACGAAGTCCGGCGCAGACGACAACGGTGAGTACTGCACCTACGACACACGGGATGGGGGAGGACGAAAGGTTACGGGCACACACATATGCGACCCCCCCCCCCCCCCAACTATGTACACACCAATGCAGAGCAACAAGTCACAGTGACACCACCCAAACACCCCAGAAAAATGCTAGGACATAATCAAATTTGGAATAAATATTTATGTACCAAAAAGCTCCTGAAAATTATCGTACAACCATGAAAGATATTCACAAGAAAACAAATGACATACACATCAGTGTATAACTGAAGTAACAAGTCCTGCACATCCTACGAATTCATCATGTCCGTGGGCCAAAGTTTTGAGAAACAAGGGCAAAGCCCACACAGGAGACCTGAGTCCTTTGGAGAGCACTGCAGGGGCATCAGATGTAAAAACTACAGGCACCTCAGGGGGAAGGGAAGGGGGGGGCACCACAGCCACATGAGTCCACGACGTCAGATCCACGAGGAGCCACCATGCCCACTGTACCATCCTGGGGAGTGCAAAGCCACAGTCTCTCAATGTCTCTACAGTGGGTGGGCTGCCCACTGTACCATCCTGGGGAGTGCAAAGCCACAGTCTCTCAATGTCTCTACAGTGGGTGGGCTGCCCACTGTACCATCCTGGGGAGTGCAAAGCCACAGTCTCTCAATGTCACTACAGTGGGTGGGCTGCCCACTGTACCATCCTGGGGAGTGCAAAGCCACAGTCTCTCAATGTCTCTACAGTGGGTGGGCTGCCCACTGTACCATCCTGGGGAGTGCAAAGCCACAGTCTCTCAATGTCACTACAGTGGGTGGGCTGCCCACTGTACCATCCTGGGGAGTGCAAAGCCACAGTCTCTCAATGTCTCTACAGTGGGTGGGCTGCCCACTGTACCATCCTGGGGAGTGCAAAGCCACAGTCCATCAGGTGGATGACAGTCTCCACTGGTCAAGGAGGAGGCATGGTGGGCACAGTGAACCATAAACAGTGATTGAGACGGCGGTGCCCAGCGGAGCGGTGCATGAGAAGAAGGGCCCAGCGGAGCGGTGCTTGAGACGGCGGGGCCCAGCGGAGCGGTGCTTGAGATGAAGGGCCCAGCGGAGCGGTGCTTGAGATGAAGGGCCCAGCGGAGCGGTGCTTGAGACGGCGGGGCCCAGCGGAGCAGTGCTTGAGATGAAGGGCCCAGCGGAGCGGTGCTTGAGACGGCGGGGCCCAGCGGAACGGTGCTTGAGATGAAGGGCCCAGCGGAGCGGTGCTTGAGACGGCGGGGCCAGCGGAGCGGTGCTTGAGATGAAGGGCCCAGCGGAGCGGTGCTTGAGAGGAAGGGCCCAGCGGAGCGGTGCTTGAGAGGAAGGGCCCAGCGGAGAGGTGGAGAGACAGCGGGGCCCAGCGGAGCGGTGCTTGAGATGAAGGGCCCAGCGGAGCGGTGCTTGAGATGAAGGGCCCAGCGGAGCGGTGCTTGAGATGAAGGGCCCAGCGGAGCGGTGCTTGAGAGGAAGGGCCCAGCGGAGCGGTGCTTGAGAGGAAGGGCCCAGCGGAGAGGTGGAGAGACAGCGGGGCCCAGTGGAGCGGTGCTTGAGAGGAAGGGCCCAGCGGAGCGGTGCTTGAGAGGAAGGGCCCAGCGGAGCGGTGCTTGAGAAGAAGGGCCCAGCGGAGCGGTGCTTGAGAAGAAGGGCCCAGCGGAGCGGTGCTTGAGACGGCGGGGCCCTCTTCAGCGGTGCCTATCCTCACGGCGGGGCCCTGTTCAGCGGTGCTCTTCTCCACGGCGGGCCCTGTTCAGCGGTGCTCTTCTCCACGGCGGGCCCTGTTCAGCGGTGCTCTTCTGCCCCGCGGGCCCTGTTCAGCGGTGCTCTTCTCCACGGCGGGCCCTGTTCAGCGGTGCTCTTCTCCACGGCGGGCCCTGTTCAGCGGTGCTCTTCTGCACGGCGGGCCCTGTTCAGCGGTGCTCTTCTCCACGGCGGGCCCTGTTCAGCGGTGCTCTTCTCCACGGCGGGCCCTGTTCAGCGGTGCTCTTCTGCACGGCGGGGCCCTGTTCAGCGGTGCTCTTCTCCACGGCGGGGCCCTGTTCAGCGGTGCTCTTCTCCACGGCGGGGCCCTGTTCAGCGGTGCTCTTCTCCACGGCGGGGCCCTGTTCAGCGGTGCTCTTCTGCACCGCGGGCCCTGTTCAGCGGTGCTCTTCTCCACGGCGGGCCCTGTTCAGCGGTGCTCTTCTCCACGGCGGGCCCTGTTCAGCGGTGCTCTTCTGCACCGCGGGCCCTGTTCAGCGGTGCTCTTCTCCACGGCGGGCCCTGTTCAGCGGTGCTCTTCTCCACGGCGGGCCCTGTTCAGCGGTGCTCTTCTGCACGGCGGGCCCTGTTCAGCGGTGCTCTTCTCCACGGCGGGCCCTGTTCAGCGGTGCTCTTCTCCACGGCGGGCCCTGTTCAGCGGTGCTCTTCTGCCCCGCGGGCCCTGTTCAGCGGTGCTCATCCAGCAGGTCAAGGGAGCCAGACCTGGCCTGGACTCCCTGCTCAGTCGCCCTCGGACCGTGACGTTTCTGGACCCTTCGGGGACGGACTCCTGGCCTCCTTAGTGTCCTCCTTCCCAGCTGGGATGTGACATGTGGGGTCCACCTTCTCCGCGCTCCTGCTGCCCTTCCGCTCCTTTGATGGGGCTCTCGGGCCCTTGCCTCCCCTAGATGGTGTGGGTGGTGAAGTGGCCGCACATTGCTCCTTGGGGGCAGCCCTGTCGGTTCTCGCACGGCGGCTCTTGTTTTTGCGGGTCCTCTTGCCGGGGGGGGGGCTGGACGTGTCCTTGCTGCTGATCGATGTGTCACTGCTGGCAAAGGGTAGGCTCTAGAACACATGCACAACAGTGACACCCGAAACTGGGCTGGTGGTGGCTGCGGTGCTCTTGGGACTCTTTGAAGATGGAGGGGGGAGCTCATCGGGGGGAAAGAGGTCAAGGTTAGCCATGAAAAGTTTTTTAGGGCCAAGGTAAAGGGTAGGAGAAGTGGAGATGGAAGTGGAGGTAGAGGAGGTGGTTGTAGGAGAGTCAGGTGTGCTGTCATTGGGTGAAGGTGCTGGTGCTGTAGGCTGTCGTGAGGTGGATGGCTGTTGGGTGGGTGTCTGCCTGCGTTTGTGTGTCTTGGAAGAGGGGGTGACAGACACAGTGGGAGAGGACACAGGGGACGTGTAAATGGCAGTGGGGGTGGTGACTGCACGAGTGTGGACTGTACTGGAGGGTGAGGTGGTGATGGAAGCACTGGCTGATGTTGGGGTGCATGCAGGTATGAGTGTAGACGTCACAGGGAGGGAGGAGGGAGACGAGGAGGAGGGGGACACAGGGGTGGCAGTGGCTGTTGGCATGTCTGCATCTGGGTGTTGCTTGGGTGAGTGTTTGTGGGATCTGTGGTGCTTGTGTTTGGATGAGCTGCTCTTGGGTGTTGAGGTGTGTGCAGGCTGGTCTGATGGTGTGGATGGGATAGGCTGAGGAACAGGAGACAGAGAAAGGCTGGAGGCAGTAAGAAGAGGGAGGCTGGAAACAGGGACAATGGCTGCCGTCAGTGCTGAGGCCAGAGCAGTGAACGCTCGTTGATGGGCAGCCTGACCCGAATGAATGCCCTCCAGGTACGCATTGCTCTGTTGCACCTCCCTTTGCACACCCTGGATGGCATTCAAAAGGGTCGTCTGCCCAACAATGAGCGTCCTTACCAGGTCAATGAGCTCCGCACTGAGGGCAGCAGGGGCAACAGGGGCAGGGGCTGAGGTGCCTGGGGCGAAGGAGGCGCGCGCCTTCCTGGGCGAACGGGCACGGAGCGAAGACTGAGGGGCTGCTGGGAGGGCGGGGCTGGTGCGCTGGGTGGCGGCTGTACCTGTAGAGGCGGGGGGCACGGATGTTGCCGCCACCGCTAGGGAGCTCCCATTCGAGGACGTGTCGCTGCTCTCACCAGCGGTCCCCGTCGTGGTGCTCCCCTCGCCCTCCGGATCACTGGTGCCCTCGGTGTCTGTTCCTGGGCCCACCGGGGCCTTGTGTCCTGCAGCTCCCTCGTGCTCCAATTCCAAATCTCCTCCGCCTGATGATGCTAATGCACACATGCACAAGAAGATGAAGAGAAAGGGTGGGGGGAGAAAAAAGAAGACCAGGTTGAGTGCATGCAATGTCAACACCGTTGGCGGAGAGGACAGACACAGGAGCCTAATGCACTAAGCCGCGCATTCGGGGTACACTACTCAGTACTACTGACTAGGACAACAGGCCAAGAGACGTCAAACGCGCACATGGGAGATGCTGGACCTTCAATGGCTGTACTTGTCACCCTACAGAGGTGGGGGCCGGGGGCAAAGGGCCATGCCTAAGGGAGAGGACTACACTACAGAAAGCGCCCTGGCCTAATGTCACCCACAGCCCTCCTCCCCCACCCAGACGCCTCCACTGCGCAGAAAGATAGGAGAATGTGCTGATACTCACCCCCTTGTGTCTGCTGTGATGTCTTAAAGCGCCCATCCAATTCTGGGTAGGCCACCGCCAGGATCCGGGACATCAGGGGGGTCATGGTGCGACTGGCACCCCTCCTAGGTTGGGAGGCCATCCCCAGCAGTGTTTCTGCGGTCTTCCTTGTTCCGCGGCGGATGTCCTCCCACCTCTTGCGGCAGTGGGTGCCCCGTCTGTTGTGGACCCCCAAGTTCCGGACTTCCTTGGCGATGGCACGCCAAATCTCGATCTTCTGATGGGCGCTGACCTATTTGACATGTACAGGGTGGAAAGGAGGAAATCATCAATGACCTGCATGTTAGATGTGATTGGCCCCCCCCACCAACTTTGCCATATGGCACATGCTCTCATCTGTCGGGCGTTGCACTCCTCATTCGCCCCCCACCCCACAAACTTACATCCACCCCAATCCACACAGGCATAGCCCATTCCACGTGCACCCGGTGTACTCACTTGTTGGTCTGGAGGACCGTAGAATAGCGCATACTGGGGGAGGACCCCATCCACGAGCTTCTCCAACTCTTCAGACGTGAAGGCAGGGGCCCTTTCCCCAGTCACAGCAGCCATTGTATCTTCCAGACCGAGGTCACAGCAGCACTTGCAGTATAGGTCCTCTCCTGTGGATGATCAGGTCTCGAGTGATTAAGCAGATAGAAAATGGCGGTCACGCCCGCGGCGGTGCGTACCGCGGCGGTGCGTACCGCGACCGCCGGCGCACATCGTCATTGGCTCCTGAAACCCATAGGCTTCAATGTTAACCAATGCGGCTTTGCGCCGCGGTCTTCGACCGCCTACCGCCACGGTGTGCCCCGCCAGCGCATTGACCTCACATCCCATTGTCCCACTTCACAGGTCAGGCAGCCGCCATTTCAAGGGCCTACATGGCTTAATTTTGACTGCGACACACAGGCCTAGGCCTTGCATTGCCACACATACACGCCTTTCAACCCATTGCCATTCTTTAACTGTGCAAGCTGTCTGTACGTACCTGTGGTTTGGCTGACTCTGTGCTCCATGTTGTCCTTCCTAGGCACCGTCCGCTGGGACTTGCGATGAGAAGGAGGAATCCTCGCGTGTACCGACCGCTGGTGGACCTGTCGACAATGGAAGAACGCCATATAATACTTCGATACAGACTTGACCGTGCCACTATCCATGAACTGTGTGCCCAGCTGGAGCCAGCCCTGATGTCCCCCATCCGCCAACCCACAGGGATTCCCCCTCTGGTGCAGGTTTTGTCAGTCCTCCATTTTTTGGCAACTGGGTCATTCCAGACCACAGTGGCCATGTCATCTGGAATGTCTCAGCCTATGTTTTCAAAGATTTTGAGCAGAGTGTTGTCTGCCCTGATGAAACTCATGCGGAGCTACATCATTTTCCCAGAGGAGGGTGACTTGCCTACAGTGAAGGGTGATTTCTATGCCCTTGGACATATCCCCAACATCATTGGTGCCATTGATGGGACCCATGTGGCTTTGGTACCCCCAAAAGACGATGAGCAGGTGTACCGAAACAGAAAAAGTTATCATTCGATGAATGTCCAGGTGGTCTGTTTGGCTGACCAGTACATCTCCCATGTAAATGCCAAGTTCCCAGGGTCAGTGCATGACGCGTATGTGATGCGAAATAGCAGCATCCCCTATGTGATGGAGCAGCTACAGAGACAACGTGTGTGGCTAATAGGTGACTCTGGTTACCCCAACCTGCCTTGGCTACTGACCCCAGTGAGGAATCCCCGGACCAGGGCAGAGGAACGGTACAATGAGGCCCATGGGCGAACTAGGAGGATAATCGAAAGGACCTTTGGCCTCCTGAAGGCCAGGTTTAGGTGCCTGCATATGACTGGGGGATCCCTGATGTACTCACCAAAGAAGGTGTGCCACATCATCGTGGCCTGCTGTATGCTTCACAATCTGGCATTGCGAAGTCAGGTTCCTTTCCTGCAGGAGGATGGTGCAGATGGTGGTGTTGAAGCAGCTGTGGAGCCTGCGGAGAGTGAAGAGGAGGAAGACTCAGAGGACGACACAGACAACAGGGACAGAGTAATAGAACAGTATTTCCAGTAGCACACAGGTAATAATCACCCATGCCATTTTACATTTCCTGAAAGCCTCCTGCATCTCAACTTTGTCGGTTTCCCCCCAGACCTATGAACATGATGTTTGATTTTCCCTTCCCTTTTCTGTGCTGTATGAGCCACTGCGTGACCTCGGCTTGGTTGGCCCATGGACTAATGCTAAGTTACCTCGGTATGTGTAATTCACAATGTTAACAATACGTAATTGATATGTAATGTGTCATACATTTGTAAATAAGACAGGCTGAGTCCTGATTGATTTCAGTGCAATGTGTGATTTATTATTAGTGCATAGATATTGGTACATGATAGTGAAACAGTGATGGGTGGGGGTGGAGTAATGTCCATGGCGGAGTCCAGTTCTCAGTCTCACAGGTGCATTGTCCATATGCCTGTGGCAGGATGGAGCAGGGGCAGTTCAAGGTTTGACAGGGTGGCAATGTGGAACAGTGGGAGGACTTCAGGGGGTATGTGATGCTGGCGGGGGACTTGACATCCTACTCTGTCGTTTTTTTTTATCTCAGGCTCCTTTTGCGGGGCGGTTGTTGTTCAGCAGGAGGTGGGGTTCTGGTGGGCTGTCGTTGTGGTGGGGCCTCCTGTCCACTAGCGCCGGCGGAGGTGGTAGGCTGTTCCTGTTCCTGGCTAGTGACAGGGGCCCTGTGTGATGCCACATGGTCCCGAAACGTGTCCTCTATACGGTTCAGGGCCTGGACTATGCTCCCCATAGCGGTTGAGATGTTGCTGAGTTGGTCGCTGAACCCCATGTAGCGTTGCTCCTGCTGTGCCTGGATCTCATGGAACCTGGCCAGTACCGTCGCCATCGTCTCTTGTGAGTGGTGGTAGGCTGCCATGATGGTGGTGAGGGCCTCTTGGAGAGTGGGTTCCCTGGGCCTCTCCTCCCCCCCCCTGTCGCACAGCAGCCCTCCGAGTTGCCCTGTTTCCCTGGGCCTCTGTCCCCTGGACAGTGTGCCCACTCCCACTGCCCCCAGGTCCCTGTTGTTGTTGGGTTGGTGGGTTACCCTGGGGGCCCTGTAGTGGTAGACACACCGCTGCTTGACCTGTCCTAGAGACAGAGGCATGGGCCCGCCGGGTGGGAGCTGTGCTGTTGTTCCCAGAGGGGGTTGGGTCTGCAGTGGCCTGTGTCTGGGTGAGGGGAACCGACTGCCCAGAGGTCCCCGATGGTCCGGGCTGGTCGTCAGGTTCCAGGTCGACAGAGCTGCTGTCATCACTAGGGGCCTGTTCCGGGGGTGGGATGGACATTTCTGGTCCCTCCTGACCGGTGTGTTGTCGTTCGGGTCCTGCATGGGGTAAGAGGGTATGGTTATTGTTTCTGTGTGTGCATTAGCTTGCGTTTTATGGGTGCCCTTGTCCCCCAGTGCTGGCATTCCCTTGGGGGAGGTGTTGTGAGGGTGTTTTGTGGGGGGGGGGGGTGATGGGTATGTGCAGTGGTCATGCTTAGGTGATGGGTGTCCATAGTTTGGGGGTGGCATGCAGGGGTTGGTGTTGGGTGGGTTGTGCTGGGGAGACATTCTCAGGGAGGATGTGTGCTGGGGGGTTGGGGGTGAGGGTGGGGGTTAGCATGCTGGGGGGGGTGAAGTGGTTGGCCTTGTACTTACCAGAGTCCATTCCTCCGTGTACTCCAGCGAGGCCATCAGGATGCAGGATGTTGAGTACCTCTTGCTCCCATGTTGTGAATTCGGGTGGAGTGGGTGGGGGTCCCCCGCCAGTCTTCCGCACTGCGATGTTGTGTCGCGAGACCATCGAGCGCACCTTCCCCCGTAGGTCGTTCCATCGTTTGCGGATGTCCTCTCGATTTCTGGGATGCTGTCCCACCGCGTTGACCCTGTCCACGATCCGCTGCCAGAGCTCCGCCTTCCTTGCTATGGTGGTGTGCTGGACCTGTGAGCCGAAGAGCTGGGGTTCCACTCTTATGATCTCCTCCACCATGACCCGGAGTTCTTGGTCCGAAAAGCGTGGGTGCCTTTGTGGTGCCATGGGGTGGTGTGTATGAGGTGTGGGGTGGTGTATGTGATGATGTGTGTGTTGGTGTGTGGTGCTTTGTGCTTCTATGTGGTGTGTGTGATGTTGCGGTGTGCCTCTGTGTGTCTGGCTCTCTATTCTCTGATGTGTCTCTCTCTCTCCTTCGTCTCTGGTTTTTGTTGGTAGGGGTTTGTGGGTGATGTGGGTGTGTGTTTTATATGGTATTGGATGTGTGGGAGTGGTGTGTGTATGTGTTTCAGGTGTGTGCCTTTCAAATTGTCCAATGTGGTAGGGGTTTGTAAAGGTGTGTGTATTTTGAGCGCAGCGGTGTGTACCGCCAATGGAATACCGCGGTTGAATGACCGCCGCGTGGATTTGCGGGTCATAATGGGATGGGCGTATTTCTGTTGGCGTGGCGGTGGAGGTTTGGTCTTCTCCAGTTTACCGCTGGCCGCTGATGTGGCGGACTGCAGTGGAGGGCGGATTTTCGGAGGTTTTGCAGTTGTGGGTCAGAATGTCCGTGGCGGCTGGCCGCTGCGGTATTGTGGCGGCCTTCTGACCGGCGGTAAGCGGCTTTTACCGCCGAGGTCAGAATGACCCCCTATGTTTGCACAATATATCTGAATCAATTTTCATTGTACAGTCTAGTTGTTGAACTACAGCCTTTAAATAGCCACCGATGCACAGTTAGTAGCCATGTACATTGACACAGTTGAATTCATCACTATACTTCAGAATGATAGATATATTGTTTGGTTATTTCAGCCCCCATATTATCATGTTGTTTACTTATGGAGTTGCTGCTAGCGATATGGCCTAAGAAACAATACTAATCTATTTAATGATGCCCCGCATGAATGAGCAACACATTAGTGAAGTATTACATTGTGTGGTCTAGTTGGTTAACTATACTTGCAACCTTAATATGGCTGCCAATGTCCACTTTCTGGCCACTTATATTGGTCCTCTGAAACAGAGCCACAGGATTGCATTCTGTGTTCAAACTGATCAGGACCCTCTTCAAAGTTAAAATGGCTAGCAATTTGATCCTGCCTTCTTTGCCCTTAAGGTTTTTATTACTGGTTAACACTTCTACTGACTTTTGCTCAATCAAAGCATTACAGTAACTTTCCATGCTGCAATACCAAGGATTGTGGTAAGCTCAAATTAAAAAAAATCCAATCGTAATTACTCTGTGCAATTCACTATACATTCCAAAGACAGATGATACAAAATAGGTATAATGGTATGGTCTAAACTGTAAATGAGATAAATTGTTTTACACTTTAGTAATCACGGCCTGTTCCGATAACTGAGCTATATTGTTTGGAGTCAGTCCAGATGGTTTTCATTACTCACGAGCGCCATGCTATTTGGTTTTGCCCTTATTCACATATACATTGACACAGGTGTAACACAGATTTCATTTTAACATCATTTTGACTGAGATTTGTGTAACCCCTCATTTTTGCTAGTGTCTTTTGTTTGTCTTTTTAAGTAAAAACAAAGTTTGTTTTCTTCTATGTGGCAAAGTGTTGAAGCATATTCTTTGTCACTTTGTATATATTGTTGGTCAAATCTATTTATGTTTCATAAATTAGGGTTTGTATAATCCCCTTGTCAACACTTTTTTATTTGGCACAACTGAAAGCTTCATCAGAACCAATGCCAAGTGGCATAAAGCACCACAAAGGCTCGTCATACACCACCAAGTTTAACTGGAATCAATGCAGAGTAAAGCAAAGCCCCCCAAAGCCTCGCCACATACCTGAAAGCCTCATCGGAACCGATGAGGAGTAAGGCAAAGCCTCTCAAAGCAATGCTGCTCAAACCTTGCACCAAGCACAAACAGTACAATTCTCAGCAGGTCAAATCTGGTCCTGTGCCTGGCCTGCTCCCTTTGTTGTACGGCTGAACTTGTGACTGTCAAGCATGACCAGATACCCTCAATTGGCACTTTGCACCTTTTGGCACCACTTTTAGGTTACCCTTTAAAATTCAACATCTACAGTTCTACAGATTCGACTTATGTCATTCTGATATCATTATATTTGTTCAATTTACTCTATTTTTCTCGGTTTCACTCTATTTTTCTAAATTAGTATGGGATTTTTCTTGTGTAGTGTTTACACTTTATTGCTATCTGTGTACTGTATAAATCCTTAATACAGTGCCTCTACGTTAAGCCTGATTGCTTTTGTATATTGCTCCCAGAAGGTTATACACATGCTAATTTACTGATTTTTGAGGTTCAAAAGATTATGGCTGTTATTTGAGAAGGATTCTTTTTCCTCTGAGTCACAAAACACATTTTGTGAACCACATACAGTTCCAAAATTGCTCAGTGAAACAACTGTAAAGAGATGTCCCTGTTTTAGTGTAGCGTATCCTACCTCAACCATATTTGTTTCCTCAAGCTAACTTAACCTTCTGGATGTGGCCCTGTTTTGAGCTTAGATACCTTGTGCTCTGAAACCAAAGCCATGAAAAGTTTCAAACTTGTTTTCTCAACCAAAACTGTTTATATTTTTGTTACTTGTGAAGAACATCTACTAAGTCTCATGAGCCCAGAAAGGCACCTTATTGTTTTCTTGGTGAGAATTTAGCCATGTGATTAATAGTAAGAACTGTATCTGTAGTAGGATATATATTTGGGTCTTGCCTTTTCCCAGGTAGCAGAACTCCACTGCAGATGTGTGGGAGATCTATTTGCATGTAATCTCTGTGATTTACACATTATTAATTTTTATAATGCATGTGTTACAGACCCAACCAACCCTGAGGTGGCCTTTTCTTTGACAATGCCTTGACATGGAACATCACAACTGGTTGGCAACCAGAAAGATTATTATATAATCTTCACCAGCTGCCCGAAACAAATACATTTTGGGATAATGAACAACCCCCTATGTAAGTCTAAAATCTACAGAGTGGGAGAATCAATGAAACTGCCACTCATCTACAGCCCAAATAATTTAGATTCACATTTCCTCAAACATACACTGAGTTGAACCTTGAAGTTCAGTAAAGGAAATAGAACATTAAGTTAAACTCCAAGACAGGCCCATCCGGATGAAGAAGCACAGCCCTTAATGAATCACATCCCGATCTATGGATCTATGGTCCCAACTAGATTGGTTTGACTTTGAATGAGCAAAAGAAATGCTTTAAAGTTTGTGAATATTTTGTCATTTTTACTGTGCGTTTGGAGACAGTCGAATATCAGGCTATGTCTTCTGACACATTGCTGCATGTTTGGAAACTGGAAGTGCATTTTAAGTTCTCTGACTGCAAACTGAGAGAATTTGCTAAAAGCGACTTAGGTGACAATCCTGAGGTACAGGAAATGAAAGGAACAGCTGTAGGACGTATGCCTGTTGTTTTCTAACAAACAACAACATTTAAGTATCAGAAAAGAACTATACACATATTTCAAATTATATCACCAATTAGGAAAGTACAAATGAAGCACTTTTTTGTAGTTTTTAAGTGTGATGTAATCAAATGTTTTATTAGGATCAAAACAAATCAAGACACTTTACCTGGTGATGAGCAAATGATAAACAGTCACTGAAACCCTATTTTAATATTTTATTGTTTTTGTGCAATATAGTTTTACCAGTTAAGCTGCATGTCTATGCAAATTTAGGGGTCATTTCAGCAGACCACATCTGTCTGGAAGGGACGATGCGCTACTACACTTGTGCTCCAAAATATCCCACCAGCTACATACCACACCCTTAACACTCTCTTGCTGAATGGGCATGGCACATTTGCTAAATATGTTTTGTGTGTCAATTGGATTTTTCACAATCCCTGTGACCTCAGTTATATAATATTAATGACAGCACCCCCACTCTAAGAATTGTTCCAGCACCACTGCTCTAAACGTGATTGCGACATCTGCTGTTCTATGATTTAACGGATATCATCAGCACTTTGCAGTGTATAGTAAAAACACACATTATCAATGCTTTCAAAATTGCTAATTAGTTAATAATCATAACAAAGCAAGGGTGAATAACAAAGAGAGAAAGCCTGCTATGAAGGGGAAAGAAGATAAAACACAGGAAACTGTCCAAATATTGAGTCAACATAAGGAGACTAAACGCAGTCTGACATGAGGAGCTGTGGTACCTGGTGTGCAGTTGTGTGTGTTGCATGATCTGTGGAAGACCATTTGGTTGGGGCATGGCTGCCCTTCAGGTTCGCCCGGGGCAAGGACTGTTCTGTTCCGCACAGAGAAGCCTCCTCCACAAGTGGCGCTACATTCACTCCAGGGGGACCACTCACTTAGCATGCAATCCACTAAAAAAAGTAAGAAAAAACACATTGGTAGACCACTCTGTCAGCAACAAAAGGTATAAATAGGTGAGTGTAAGTTTGAAAGAAGAGGCACGCAACTAGAAACTAAGAAAACATAGAGAAGCAAAGAATCTAAAGAAAGAGTCAAATGATGGCTGTACTCCAAATCCTAGGTCGATGCCAGGGGGAAAGGAGATAAAACACGTAAACAACACCAGTATGCAGACTACAGAACTAGAAGCTGCGATCTGGCCACAGTTGAATGTCACTCAATGGGTAGTCGACATTAGACCTCAGGCCAAGAGAATTTAGCCAGTTTTAGCCAGAATTGCTGTACACTTTTAGGCCTGAATTTAAGAAGAGCCCAAACGTCAACTAACATCACATTAGCGTCGTTTTTATATGCTAATGAGGCATTAGATTGGCAAAATGGCGCTCCCTATTTACAAAGTGTCGCAATGATTGCATTGTGCCACTTTGTAAAGCCTAGTGCACAATATGCCTGCGCCAGGCATAATGTCTGGAAGGGGGGCATTCCCCTGTTAAGGGGCCCAGAAAAATCTATAGATTCCACGGCACCATTTTTAGCGTCATGTTTAACGCATGCTCAGAGCAGGCGTTAACATGAGGCACACCATAATTTATAATGGGCCTCTATGTACTTTGCAGGATTAGTGCCAAACTTTTAAGTGCTAATCCTGCAAAGTACCACAATAGCATCAGAAATGATGACGCTATTGTTCCTAACGTGCGCTGTATGTTTTTTTTTTTGGTCCTCATAGTGACATCACTGCAAGCTCCCACCAACAGCTTGATAGGTTCATGCCGGGCACATCCCTCTAAGTCATGGGGTGGGGTGGATTGCCAGTCTAGCCAGTAGGGGCAACTAATCATTCGACCTGAAACCCCAGCCTTTACAAATATTTCCCCTTGCCAATAATATCAAGTAAAACACTCTATGGTGCGGCTTGAGCGGGGCAACCAATTTTCAGGGGCAAAAGCCCAAACATAATTAAGCAAGGTCTCACCTCGATTGTACAGTCCACGGAGTCTGATATAGTCTTACCCGCTGCAGACCAGAATCCTAATTTCGGGCAGGAAACGTAAATATGGCACACACATGGTGGCTTTAGGCGAGCGCAAGTAAATCTGGGCTTAGTGTTACCTTGCACCAACAGATCGGTGTCTCCTATGACATGTAGGAGCAATTAGAGCAAAGTATGAACTGGGACTGGCCATATTCAGGGTAGACTGCAGATGTTTTCAGGAGCCCCTCGTAAAAGTTTGCAAATGGTGTCCCTGTCTTACTTCTCATCCATGGATGGTGATTGTAAAGTACAGTGGAGCTTTGGTTGCCTAAACTGTGTTTTTCACTTTAAAAAGAAGTTTATATAAATAAAGTTCCGACAAATGTTACAGAATCATAGCAATAGCTATGAATATGAAGTTATAACAGGGATGGTATGAAAACAGGAATAAAAATATTGGCATAAAATATGTTGCAATTGCAATAATTAGTTGATACGATCTAAACCGAGTTGAATTGAAGACTACATCACTAAGGGACTCTTTCCAAATGCCTTTTCCTTTTCATTGGGCAGGTAACAGGAGTTGCCAGTAACTCTGTAAAGCTCATGTCTTTCATCCAGAGACATACCCTTCTTTAAAGTCTCTAGGATTAAGGGGGTCATTCCAACCTCGGCGGTAAAAGGCGCTTACCGCCAGACAGAAGACCGCCATAACACCGCCGCGGTCGCGGTAAACCGCCACGGTCATTCTGACCCACAACAGGCAAACCGCCAAAATCCCGACATCCACAAAAGTCCGCCACACCAAAGGGCAGCGATAAACTGGCGATGACCAAACCTCCACCGTCACGCCAACAGAAATACGCCCACACTATCATGACACACGAATCCACGCGGCGGTCTTTCAACCGCAGTATTTCATTGGCGGTACACACCGCCGCACTCAAAATACACACACATTTACAAAACACAGTCACATTGGACAATTCAAAATACACACACCTGATACACATACACATACCACTCCCACACACCCAATACAATATAAAACACACACCCACATCACCCACAAACCCCTACGACCAAAAATACAGGGAGAAGGCCAGAGAGAGAGACACCACCATCAACAAACTAGCAGCCACAGGCACACAACACCATTACCCACACAACTTCGACGCACAAAACACCACATACCACTACATATCACCACACTTATCACCACACACACCACCCCACACATCACCCACACCACCCCATGGCACCTCAAAGACACCCCAGGTTCTCAGATGATGAACTCAGGGTCATGGTGGAGGAAATTGTACGAGAAGAGCCACAGCTGTTCGGGACACAGGTGCAGCACACCACCATTGCCAGGAAGATGGAGCTATGGAGCAGAATAGTCGACAGGGTCAACGCTGTGGGACAGCACCCAAGAAATAGGGACGACATCAGGAAGCGGTGGAACGACCTACGGGGGAAGGTGCGTTCCATGGTATCCAGGCACAACATCACGGTGCAGCGGACTGGCGGCAGACCCCACCTACTCCCCCAGAATTTACAGCATGGGAGGAGCAGGTCTTGAACATCCTGCATCCTGAGGGCCTCGCAGGAGTATCTGGAGGAATGGACTCTGGTAAGTCAAATCTTCACTACTTCATCCCCCCACCCCACCAGCATGCCAACTCATCCCCCCACCCTCACCCCCACCCCCATCACACCTACTCCTTGCAAATGTCTCACCATCACAACCCACCCATGCCAAAACCTGGCCCTGCATGCGACCACAAAGCATGGACACCCATCACCAAAGCATGCCCACTGCACATACCCATCCCCCCCCCAAACCACCGTCACAACAGCCCCCACAAAGGAATGCCAGCCCTGGGGTACACGGGCACCCACCCATTGCACACCATGGCACACACATAAGCAATAACCATACTTTTGTACCCCTGCAGGACCCGAACGCCAGGTCACCGCGCAGGAGGGTCCACAAATGTTCACTCCACCCCCAGAAGAGGCCCACAGTGAGGACAGCAGCTCTGTCTCCCTGGATCTAGATGACCAGCCCGGTCCATCGGGGACCTCGGGACAGTCGGTTCCCCTCAGACAGCCACAGGCCACAGAAGACCTTCCCCCCTCTGGGAACACCAGCACAGCACCCACCCAGCGGGCCCATACCTCTGTCCCCAGGACACGTCAATCAGCGGTGTGTCCACCACTACAGGGAACCTAGGCTAACCCACCAGCCCAACAACAACAGGGACCTGGGGGCAGTGGTAGTGGGCACACGATTCAGGGGACAGAGACCCAGGGAAACAGGGGAACTGGGAGGGCTGCTGTGCGACAGGGGGGGGACAGGCCCAGGGAACCCACTCTCCACGAGGCCCTCTCCTCCATCATGGGAGCATACCACCGCTCCCAGGAGACGATGGCGACGGTCCTGGCCAGGTTTCAGGAGATCCAGCTTCTGCAGGAGCAACAGTATATGGGGTTCAGGGAGGAACTAAGAAACATCAGTTCCGCCATGGGTACCATCGAAGTGGCCCTGAATCAGGTAGTCACCACATTGCGGGACACTGTGGCACCACAAAGGGCCCCTGACACCAGCATGGACCAAGAACTGCCTACCACCTCCGCCGGCGCTAGTGGACAGGAGGCCCCGACACAAGACCAACAGGCCACCAGAACCCCACCCCCTGCAGAAGGAGAACCACCCCGCAAGCGGGCCCTGAGATCCAGGAAGAAGACAGAGTAAGATGTCAAGACCCCCGCCAGCAAAGGATACCGCCCTGATTGTCATCCCACTGTCCCACATTGTCACCCTGTCCAACTTTAAACTGCCCCTGCTCCACTTCCCACAGGCATTTGGACAATGCACCTGTGATACTGATCGTCTGGACTCTGCCATGAACAATCCTCCACCATCACCCCTCACCGATTTGCAACCACCTATCCAAATTAGAGCACTTGAATAAACACACTTATTGCACAAAACAATCTGGAGTCTGGCTGTGATTTTGAACAAATGTATTAGACATGACCGTGCCAAAATGTTCATTCACATTGTGATGCCAACAAACCGCTGTCACACAGCTGTAGTCCATGGGGAAACAAAGCAGATGTCACGCAGTGGGGCCCACATATCTGAAAACGGAAGGGAAAGTCACAACACAGTTACCATACACTGGGGAAAAAAGTCAAACAGTAGAGAGGTAGTAGTCTTTAAGTAAATGTAATATG
This sequence comes from Pleurodeles waltl, assembly GCF_031143425.1. Taxonomy (NCBI): domain Eukaryota; kingdom Metazoa; phylum Chordata; class Amphibia; order Caudata; family Salamandridae; genus Pleurodeles; species Pleurodeles waltl. The sequence goes on along the minus strand of NC_090449.1, from coordinate 467,886,116 downwards.
CCGGTGTGTACTCTTACCTGTGTGTCATTGAAAATACTGCTGTATTACTGTGTTCCTGTTCTCTATGTCGTCCTCTTCGCCTTCCTCCTCTTCACTCTCCACAGGCTCCACAGCTGCTACAACACCACCATCTGGACCATCCTCCTGCAGAAAAGTCACCTGGCGTCGCAAAGCCAGGTTGTGAAGCATACAGCAGGCCACGATGATCTGGCACACCTTCTTTGGTGAGTACATTAGGGATCCACCTGTCATATGGAGGCACCTAAACCTGGCCTTCAGGAGGCCAAAGGTTCGCTCGATCACCCTCCTAGTTCTCCCATGGGCCTCATTGTACCGTTCCTCTGCCCTTGTCCTGGGATTCCTCACTTGGGTCAATAGCCAGGAAAGGTTGGGGTAACCAGAGTCGCCCAATAGCCACAACCGGTGCCTCTGGAGTTGACCCATCACATACGGGATGCTGCTATTCTGCAGGATGTAGGCGTCATGCACTGACCCAGGGAACTTGGCATTAACATGGGAGATGTACTGGTCTGCCAAACAGACCACCTGGATATTCATGGAATAATAACTCTTCCTGTTCCTGTACACCTGTTCACTCCTGCTGGGGGAGACCAAAGCAACATGTGTCCCATCAATGGCACCGATGATGTTGGGAATATGTCCAAGGGCATAGAAATCACCCTTCACTGTAGGCAAATCCCCCACCTCAGGGAAAACGATGTAGCTCCGCATGTGTTTGAGCAGGGCAGACAACACTCTGGACAACACCTTTGAAAACATGGGCTGGGACATCCCTGATGATATGGCCACTGTTGTTTGAAATGACCCACTTGCTAGGAAATGGAGCAGTGACAGCACCTGCACTAGAGGGGGGATCCCTGTGGGTTGGCGGATGGGTGACATCAGGTCTGGCTCCAGCTGGGCACACAGTTCCTGTATAGTGGCTCGGTCAAGCCTGTATGTCAGCATGACATGTCGTTCCTCCATTGTCGACAGGTCCACCAGCGGTCTGTACACGGGAAGATTCCTCCATCTCCTCGCATGTCCCAGCGGATGGTGCCTATGAAGGACAACATGGAGCACAGAGTCAATCAACCCACAGGTACGTTCCCACAGCTTGCACAGAACACGATTCTCAATGCATTGAATGGCTTGTATGAGTGTTGATGCAAGGCCTAGGTATGTGTGACGCAGTAGAAATTAAGCCATCTGGGCCCTTGAAATGGCGGCTGCCTGACCTGTGAAGTGCGACAGTGGGATGTGAGGTCAATGCGCTGGCGTGGCACACCGTGGCGTTAGGCGGTCGAAGACCACGGCGCAAAGCCGCATTGGTTAACATTGAACCCTATGGGTTTCACGAGCCAATGACGATGTGCGCCGGCGGTCGCGGTACGCACCGCCGCGGGCGTGACCGCCATTTTCTATCTGCTTAATCACTCGATACCTGATCTTCCACAGGGAAGGACCTATACTGCAAGTGCTGCTGTGACCTCGGTCTGGAAGGGACAATGGCTGCTGCGACTGGGGAAAGGGCCCCTGCCTTCACTTATGAAGAATTGGAGAAGCTCGTGGATGGGGTCCTCCCCCAGTATGCGCTACTCTGCGGTCCTCCAGACCAACAGGTAAGTACACTGGGAGCATGCTTTGTGGCCAATGCCTGTGTTGAGTGGGGTGAATGAAAGATGGTGGGGAGGGGAGCGATTGAGGCATGCATCAAACGACAGATGAGAGCATGTGCCACATGGCAAGGGTGGGGATGGGGGGCCACTCACATCGAGCATGCAGAAGGTGATGATTTTTCTTCTCCCCCTGTACATGTCACATAGGTCAGCGCCCACCAGAAAGTCGCTATTTGGCGTGCCATCGCCAAGGACGTCCGGACCCTGGGGGTCCACAACAGACGGGGCACCCACTGCCGCAAGAGGTGGGAGGACATCCGACGCTGGAGCAGGAAGACGGCGGAGGCTCAGCTGGGGATGGCCTCCCAACGTAGGAGGGGTGCCAGTCGTACTTTGACCCACCTGATGTCCTGGATCCTGGCGGTGGCCTACCCCGATTTGGATGGGCGCGTGAGGACATCACAGCAGACACAAGGGGGTGAGTACAAGCACATTCTACTATCTTTGCGCGCAGTGGAGGTGTCTGGGTGGGGGAGGAGGGCTGTGGGTATCCCTAGGCCAGGGCGATTTCAGTAGGCTAGGCCCCTCCGTAAGGCATGGCCCTGTGCCCCCACCTCTGTAGGGTGCCTAGAACAGCTATTCATGGCCCTGTGTCATCTATGTGTGCAGTTGTCGTCCATAGGCTTGTAGGCCATGTCCCACTGATAGAGTAGTGTACCCCAAGTGCGCGGCGTAGTGCAGGGGGCTTCTGTGTCTGTCCTCTCCGCCAACGGTGTCGGCCATGCATGCACTCAACATGTCTTTATTTCTCCCCCCCCCACCCTTTTTTTGTGGTCTTCCTGTTCATGTGTGCATCAGGCGGAGGAGAAGTGGCATCGGAGCACGAGGGAGCTGCATCCCACATGGCCCTGGAGGGCCATGCAACGGACTCTGAGTACACCAGTGGGACGGAGGGCGAGGGGAGCTCCACAGCGGGGACACGTGCTGACACCAGCGACACGGACTCGTCCTCTGAAGGGAGCTCCCTTGTGGTGGCGGCAACACCCGTGCCCCCCGCAACAACAGGTACAGCCGCCACCCAGCGCACCAGCACCGCCCTCCCAGCAGCCCCTCTGCGTTCGCCCCGTGCCCGCTCACCCAGGAAGGTGGGCATCTCCTTTGCCTCAGGCACCTCAGGCCCTGCCCCTGTCACCCCTGCTGCCCTCAGTGAGGAGGTCATTGACCTCCTGAGGACCATCATTGTTGGGCAGTCTACCCTTTTGAATGCCATCCAGGGTGTAGAAAGGGAGGTGCACTGGAGTAATGCATACCTGGAGGGCATTCATTCTGGTCAGGCTGCCCATCAGCGATCGTTCAACGCTCTAGCCTCAGCACTGACGGCAGCCATTGTCCCTGTCTCTAGCCTCCCCCCTCCAACTTCCTCCACCCAGACCCAAAGCCCTGTACTTCTGCCTATCCCAGACACACCATCAGACCAGCCTGCACACACCTCAACACCCAAGGGAAGCTCATCCAGACATAAGCACCACACATCACACAAGCATTCACACAAGCAACATCCACATGCAGACATACCAACAGCCACTGCCTCCTCTGTGTCCCCCTCCTCCTCGTCTCCCTCCTCCCTCCCTGTGACGTCTCCACTCACACTTGCATGCACAACATCTTCAGCCACTACGTCCATCACCAGCACACCCACCAGAACACTCCGCACACGTGCAGTCACCACCCCCACTACCATTTACACGTCCCCTGTGTCCTCTCCCAGTGTGTCTGTCACCCCCTCTTCCAAACCACACAAACGCAGGCAGCCACCCACCCAGCAGCCATCCACCTCACAACAGCCTCCAGCACCAGCACCTGCACCCAAAGACACCAGACTTCACTCTCCTACAACCACATCCTCTTCCTCCACTCCCATACCCACTACACCTACCCGTCCCTCTCTTTCTAAATTGCTTTTCCTTTCCAAACTTGACCTCTTTCCAACAACTCCCCCACCCCGTCCATCTCATAAGACTCCAATCAGCACCTCAGCCACCACAAAACCGGGACCTGCAAAGACAATTGTCCAAGGACTTTGGAGTCCCCCACCCTCAAGGCCAGCTAGTTCGGCTAGGAGGCAAGACACGGCCAGCCCACCCCCGGAAAAGCAAGCAAAGATTGCCAGTGCCCGGCGCGAGAGGCCAAAGACAGCAGGCTCCAAAATCCCTACCCTGGCTCCGTCAGGAAGTGGGGTGCCACCTGGCACACCGCCAAAGGGAGGAAAGGGCCACAGACGAGCAGGGAAGGGTGGCAAGGGCAGCACGCCCGACAAGTCCGGCAGCAGGCCAGCTGCCCAGGAGGGCCCCATCAGCCCCATTCCAGGTGTGCAGGAGGACACCCACAGGCCTGGTACTGCAGCACAGGAGGGCCCTGCAAGCGAAAAGACAGATGGGCAGGAAGGCCCCGCCAGCCACATGTCAGGTGGCGAGTGACATCCATGCCATCTGCTGACCTGGACACTCATCTCAAGCACCGCCGAACAGGGCCCTTCAAGTCAAGCAACGCTGAACAGGGCCCTTCAAGTCAAGAACTGCTGAACAGGGCCCTTCAAGTCAAGAACCGCTGAACAGGGCACCGCCGTCTCAAGCACCGCTGAACAGGGCCCTTCAAGTCAAGAACCGCTGAACAGGGCCTTCAAGTCAAGAACCGCTGAACAGGGCACCGCCGTCTCAAGAACTGCTGAACAGGGCCCTTCAAGTCAAGAACCGCTGAACAGGGCACCGCCATCTCAAGAACCGCTGAACAGGGCCCTTCAAGTCAAGCACCGCTGAACAGGGCCCTTCAAGTCAAGCACCGCTGAACAGGGCCCTTCAAGTCAAGAACCGCTGAACAGGGCACCGCCGTCTCAAGAACCGCTGAACGGGGCCCTTCAAGTCAAGCACCGCTGAACAGGGCCCTTCAAGTCAAGAACCGCTGAACAGGGCACCGCCGTCTCAAGAACCGCTGAACAGGGCCCTTCAAGTCAAGCACCGCTGAACAGGGCCCTTCAAGTCAAGAACCGCTGAACAGGGCCCTTCAAGTCAAGAACCGCAGAACAGGGCCCTTCAAGTCAAGAACAGCTGAACAGGGCCCTTCAAGTCAAGCACCGCTGAACAGGGCCCTTCAAGTCAAGCACCGCTGAACAGGGCCCTTCAAGTCAAGAACCGCTGAACAGGGCCCTTCAAGTCAAGAACCGCTGAACAGGGCCCTTCAAGTCAAGAACCGCTGAACAGGGCCCTTCAAGTCAAGAACCGCTGAACAGGGCACTGCCGTCTCAAGAACCGCTGAACAGGGCCCTTCAAGTCAAGTACGGCTGAACAGGGCCCTTCAAGTCAAGAACCGCTGAACAGGGTCCTTCAAGTCAAGCACCGCTGAACAGGGCACCGCCGTCTCAAGCACCGCTCTGCTGGGCCCTTCATCTCAAGGACCGCTCCGCTGGGCCCTTCATCTCAAGCACCGCTCCGCTGGGCCCTTCATCTCAAGCACCGCTCCGCTGGGCACCGCCGTCTCAAGCACCGCTCCGCTGGGCCCTTCATCTCAAGCACCGCCCCGCTGGGCCCTTCATCTCAAGCACCGCTCTGCTGGGCTCCGCCGTCTCAAGCACCACTGCGCTGGGCCCTTCATCTCAAGCACCGCTCCACTGGGCCCTTCATCTCAAGCACCGCTCCGCTGGGCACCGCCGTCTCAAGCACCGCTCCGCTGGGCCCTTTATCTCAAGCACCGCTCCACTGGACACCGCCGTCTCAAGCACTGCTCCGCTGGGCCCTTCATCTCAAGCACCGCTCCGCTGGGCACCGACGTCTCAAGCACCGCTCCACTGGGCACCGCTGTCTAAAGCAACGCTGAACTGGGCCCTTCATCTCATGAACCGCTGGCCCATTGGCGGAAGGGGCAGGCCCGCATCTGTGTCAGGCAGGGCTGCACGAAGCACTCTGGGCACTAGTCCCCCTCCAGAACCAGTGGAGTCTGTCATCCACTTGTGAGACTGTGGCTTTGCACTCCCCAGGATGGCACAGTGGCCAAACCACCCACTGTATAGACTTGAGAGAATGTGGCTTTGCACTCCCCAGGATGGTACAGTGGGCAACCCACCCACTGTAGAGACTTGAGAGACTGTGGCTTTGCACTCCCCAGGATGGCAGAGTGGGCAACCCACCCACTGTAGAGACTTGAGAGACTGTGGCTTTGCACTCCCCAGGATGGCACAGTGGGCAACCCACCCACTGTATAGACTTGAGAGACTGTGGCTTTGCACTCCCCAGGATGGCACAGTGGGCAACCCACCCACTGTAGAGACTTGAGAGACTGTGGCTTTGCACTCCCCAGGATGGCACAGTGGGCAACCCACCCACTGTAGAGACTTGAGAGACTGTGGCTTTGCACTCCCCAGGATGGCACAGTGGGCAACCCACCCACTGTAGAGACTTGAGAGACTGTGGCTTTGCACTCCCCAGGATTGAACAGTGGCCATGGAGGCCCCTCGTGGATCTGGCGTCGTGGACTCATCTGGCTGAAGTGCCCCCCCTTCCCTTCCCCCTGAGGTGCCTGTAGTTTTCCTATCTGATGCCCCTGCAGTGTTCTCTCCATTGGAGTCAGGTATCCTGTGTGGGCTTTGCCCATGTGTTTCGGCCCAGTGGCCCACGAACAATGGCTGATACACATATCGGACAGGACATTTTAAATATATATATATATAGTTATAGATGTTTGATATATTTTATACCCAGCCTTACAATATAATCCAAATTTCATAATCATTTCCTTTTGTATTTGCATTCTTCCGGGGGCTTTGGGGGTGTAACTCTGAGTTGTTGCTATGCATTGATGTGTGTGTTGTAGTGGGTGAGGGTGTGGGTGGGTGTGTCGTGTATGTGTGTCCCCGTAATTGTTTGCCTCCCCTATGTTGTAGGTGCAGTACTCACCGTTGTCTCCTGCGCCGGCGTTCGTGCTCCTGGTAGAGGAGCAGGTATACAATAGCTGGGAGTATGTGTAGTTCGGGTTCCATGCTGTCCAGATTCCTCGTGGGGTGTATGGAGGTGAGCGTTTTCCGTTCGAAATATCTGTTTCTGCCGTGTTTTTATCGGCGGGGCTACTGCCCCGGAAAAGATGTCGGATTGGTGGGTTGTGATAGGGTGGGCGGTACATTGTCTCCCGCCTGTCTGTTGGCGGTGACCGCCGCGCTGTTCGTTTGTCCCGCCGTGGCGGTCGGAGTGTTAAAGTGGCGGTCTCTGTTGGCGGTTTCCGCCAGGGTCAGAATTCCATTTTTTTTACCGCCAGCCTGTTGGCGGGTTAGCCGCCGCTTTAACACCGACCGCCAGGGTTGGAATGACCCCCTAAGTCTCCTACAGAAATGAAGATTAACAAAGGAATAAGAGTAGAAACTACTGATTTCCCTATAATTCTTTGTTTTTCAGGGGACCCTCGGGGTTCTGCTTGCAATACTGGGTAACTCACCCACATCTGGACTTATTGAGAACCTTGACTTTACGAGCTCCTCTTTAGAACTGTCTCTAAAATATACAGCATTTTAGGTGGAGGGCTGGAAAATATTATTTAAAATGTGATTAGCATCATTTTTAAAGTACTTCTTCGGAGTATTCTCCGCCAGACTCACCATTCAAATTGTAACTGTATCCACTACTTCAACTGCTACTACTGCTATCCTTGCTTACATGAGTTAGTTTACATTTTATTGCTTTATCAGGTTTCCAATTGAAATATAATAAAGGCATGCATTATGTTTAAATTCATTTTCCAAACATTAACAAAGAGTATTTAAAAATCCTTTATAGAACAATTTAAAAACTAACTTGCATGAATTCAAATTGTGTGATATCCTACCCAAATTCATATTGAACAATATTCTTGCATACACTCATAAATCCACACTTTCTTTAAAATGTACAACATGATGACACATTTACGAGCTACATTTACAAAGGACAAGCCCTACAATTATTTTACTCAAAAACTCATGAATTGCCTCACTGATACACATGGTCTATTATGCATACCATTGTCAGACAATTCCATAGGTAAGAAAATAGGTTTGATATAATTGGCCAGAAAATCAACCTTTGAATCCTGTTCACTGAAATCCAACAACCTGGCCCAAATAAAAATAAGATGTACCAGGATTCCTCTATCCAAGTTACAAAGCCTACCCTTATCATTGTCCGCCTGATAGAACTCCACAATTTAATGTATTTTTGCAAATACAAAAACCTACATTGATACTTTAAAAAAACAGAGAGGATGATGGTCTTATCGAGTTGAATAAATATTAATATAATATGTAGACCAAGGTTAATATATGTGGAATGGGGAGAAGGTTGCTATTTAAGTTGTTTTAGTCACTCACTATGAAGCTAACATACTTAATATTATTTTTAGTCACACTCTTTTTGCTCTTTTTAGTTATTTGAGAATCAATGTAAATATCATTAAAATAATCTCTTTTTATCAAACTCTCGGTGTACTAGCAAAAATATAACTTTGAGTTCTCCGTTTTTTAAGCCCAATTCACAAAGAGCCTCTTTACTCGTGGGGGAGGCTCTGCAGTTGTGGCGGGATCTCTCTTGTTGTGGAAGAATCTCTACACTGCAGTTTCTCATTGTGGAGATCCCACCATCATGACTGCGGAGCCTCTGCAATGAGTGCAAAGATCCCATCACAACTGCAGAGCCTCCACCACAAGTGTGGCTGGCGATGCATATAGGATGACCAAAAAAACTTTGGGTTCTATGTTCTCAGTAAAGGGATTGCTGGGGTATTGAAATAGCAACATTAATCTTTTTAACCCATAGCAAGCTGCTAATGCTTTTAATCTAACACTCCCAAATTGAGAGGGCAAATTAATGAAGAGTTAAACAACACCACAAGATACAAACCATTGGGGCAGTGCCAACAAAGATGGGCGCCTAGTCGCGTCCCGGTAGGGTCCCGTCCTAACAATGGCTATTTTCTATTATCCTGATGCACACACAGCCCTGAACCTCTTAGGAAACCCCCCTACCGTTGCTGAGGAGGGTGTGGAGGCTCCGGTCCCTGAACACGGGGTGAGGCGGCACAGAATCGACGAAGCAGCCGGGCGCGGAGCAGAGGGCATGCTGGGCGTAGCGCAGAGGAGACACCTCTTTCGCGCTTGATCGCCCGTACTGCGTTGAAGTGTCAGGCCCCGGAGACTGGATGTGGGGGCTCCGGACGAGATGAATTCCGGCTAGCTGGAGCGGTGTGGGGGTATGAGGTGGTGGACTCTCTGCCAGTGTGATGCGAGGGGACGGGCGAGTGGAGGCCCCGGTTCCAGCTCAGCCAATGCCCGATGATCCAGAGGAGTGGTGCAACCCACCGGTGAAGAGGCAGAACCGAGAACGGGAGGTGAGCAATCAGGCCTAGCCACTGGAAGGGGAGAAAGTGAAGCAGTTTGTGGGTGGCCGGGTTCTAGCCCCACGACCCTGGAGTGATTGCCAGATGGCCTGACTTTGATCCTGCCAGGAGCCCCAATGCTGTGACACTAAGATTACTGGGGGCTCCCATCTTCGCCTGGGGTGACGAGGGTGCAAGATGGTGGCCCTTTCTCTACACCAGGGGACACAGTTAAAATCGAGCGAAGATCAGCCACCCAGTCTGCTCTGTCCCAGCGAGGGGAAAAGTCTGCAAGGGAGGCCACAATGGTGAAAGATTAGCACCAGAAACTGCCACATCTAAGAAAATCGTCAACTACACACAGACATTTCTGGCACCGGGGAAGGACATGGTACCTTCAGGAGATGGTCCCAGAGGGGAGTTGATGGCGTGGGGATGGCCACCCCCTCCATGGCCGACCTCATGACAGCGATACAGGAGTCCAAATCTGAAGTGGTACATACAATCGACATGGTGGCCATTGAGGTCAATCTGCTTCGTGTGGACCTACACAAGGTGTCGGAGGGCCTAGTGCCGATGGAAAAGAACATGGAGATGCTACAACAGGAGGTAGGGGTTTTGCGCTCTACAGTGTTAAATTTTCAGAGATTGACAGCACGCCTAGATGACAGAGTGGAAGACGCAGAGGGACGGCCCTGCCGAAACAACCTCCGCTTTGTGGAGTTCCACGAGAAAGCAGAGTATCCCTCCACTGAACTATTCTTGGAAGAGTGGTTGACAACTTTGCTCAAATCCCAGAAACTGTCAAATTTCTTCACTACTGAAAGGGCACATAGAGCGCTGGCTCCTCCTCCTAGACCGGGGACCCGTCTAGAGTGAATATTGCTTGTCTTTTCAACTTTCTTGATAGGGATGCAATTCTTCGGTGGACGAGGGCCCATGGTCCGCCGATGTTTCAGGGGAAACTGATATCTATCTTCCCGGACTACACCCAACGAGTGCAAGATCAACGTAAATCCTTTCTTGCAGCCATGCGCACCAGAAATCTGAAATACAGCCTGCTGTTTTCTGCCAAGCTACGGGTCCAACATGGGGAGATGGTACTTTTTCTATAACTCCTCGGAGGCGAGCGAATGGCTTGGCTTGCTACCGCGGCTACTGGACCGGGATCGGCTGCGACGAGCCAGAGAGTCGACCATGGCGTGGCGGCCCTGTCCAGGCCGTTGGCTGCCTCCACGAGTCCAGACGTCTGCTCCACGAGTATGATTAAAGTATGCCCAGACTGTACTTTGCTGAAGTCCGGAGATTGGAGTCGACCGGAAGATTCATCCCAGCAGGGCTCTGGCGGGGCTTTGACTGTGATGGTTGTTGGTAATTGGAATACTGCTCCATAGGGGCTAGATATATAGATGGTCAACATCCAAAATACTGCTTCACGCCTTTATGTTATATGGAGGTGGCTCTGTGAGGGCCCAGGGGGCACATTCAAAAAGACTGCTGTAAATGACACTTTCGCCTATGTTTGTGTTTGCTCCTTGTTAGCATTGGTCCTGAGTGGGGGTGAGCCTACACTTACAAGTTGAAGGATATGGAGTGGGAGCTGAGGCGCATGCATTTCGCACCCCTCCGAGATTCCCCCTCTAGCTTAGCAACTAAGACTGGTCCTTTTGTTTATGCATACTTCGTTTTTTCGATTCTAATTGACTATGGATAATTGGGTAATGGGGAGGTTTGCTACTAGCCACAGGATCGGTGGGTGCATTTAGTAGGGCTGCCCCAAAGGTGGGGAACTTAGGGAGTTATTATTGGGGACCCGGTAATGGGGTTTGAGGCAGCAGCTCATGTTCCATGCATCTGTGAGAAACGGGTTCCTCCACATCTGGATTTCATTTACACTACCTGCAGGGCAACGGGTGGGGAAGGGACGTCAAGCAGAGATATATACATCCTTTTCTTACATGAGATGGCCATTGTAGGAAGTTGGCTCTGTATGTGCTATTTCAAAGTAAGGAATAGCATGCACAGAGTCCAAGGGTTCCCCTTAGAGGTAAAATAGTGGTAAAAATAGATAATACTAATGCTCTATTTTGTGGTAGTGTGGTCGAGCAGTAGGCTTATCCAAGGAGTAGTGTTAAGCATTTGTTGTACATACACATAGACAATAAATGAGGTACACACACTCAGAGACAAATCCAGCCAATAGGTTTTTATATAGAAAAATATCTTTTCTTAGTTTATTTTAAGAACCACAGGTTCAAATTCTACATGTAATATCTCATTCGAAAGGTATTGCAGGTAAGTACTTTAGGAACTCCAAATCATCAAAATTGCATGTATACTTTTCAAGTTATTCACAAATAGCTGTTTTAAAAGTGGACACTTAGTGCAATTTTCACAGTTCCTAGGGGAGGTAAGTATTTGTTAGGTTAACCAGGTAAGTAAGACACTTACAGGGTTCAGTTCTTGGTCCAAGGTAGCCCACCGTTGGGGGTTCAGAGCAACCCCAAAGTCACCACACCAGCAGCTCAGGGCCGGTCAACACATAGGCTAGAGTGGAGAGAAGGGGGTGCCCCGGTTCCGGTCTGTTTGCAGGTAAGTACCCGCGTCTTCGGAGGGCAGACCAGGGGGGTTTTGTAGGGCACCGGGGGGGACACAAGCCCACACAGAAATTTCACCCTCAGCAGCGCGGGGGCGGCCGGGTGCAGTGTAGAAACAGGCGTCGGGTTCGCAATGTTAGTCTATGAGAGATCTCGGGGTCTCTTCAGCGCTGCAGGCAGGCAAGGGGGGGATTCCTCGGGGAAACCTCCACTTGGGCAAGGGAGAGGGACTCCTGGGGGTCACTTCTCCAGTGAAAGTCCGGTCCTTCAGGTCCTGGGGGCTGCGGGTGCAGGGTCTCTCCCAGGCGTCGGGACTTTAGGTTCAAAGAGTCGCGGTCAGGGGAAGCCTCGGGATTCCCTCTGCAGGCGGCGCTGTGGGGGCTCAGGGGGGACAGGTTTTGGTACTCACAGTATCAGAGTAGTCCTGGGGTCCCTCCTGAGGTGTTGGATCGCCACCAGCCGAGTCGGGGTCGCCGGGTGCAGTGTTGCAAGTCTCACGCTTCTTGCGGGGAGCTTGCAGGGTTCTTTTAAAGCTGCTGGAAACAAAGTTGCAGCCTTTCTTGGAGCAGGTCCGCTGTCCTCGGGAGTTTCTTGTCTTTTCGAAGCAGGGGCAGTCCTCAGAGGATGTCGAGGTCGCTGGTCCCTTCGGAAGGCGTCGCTGGAGCAGGATCTTTGGAAGGCAGGAGACAGGCCGGTGAGTTTCTGGAGCCAAGGCAGTTGTCGTCTTCTGGTCTTCCGCTGCAGGGGTTTTCAGCTGGGCAGTCCTTCTTCTTGTAGTTGCAGGAATCTAATTTTCTAGGGTTCAGGGTAGCCCTTAAATACTAAATTTAAGGGCGTGTTTAGGTCTGGGGGGTTAGTAGCCAATGGCTACTAGCCCTGAGGGTGGGTACACCCTCTTTGTGCATCCTCCCAAGGGGAGGGGGTCACAATCCTAACCCTATTGGGGGAATCCTCCATCTGCAAGATGGAGGATTTCTAAAAGTTAGAGTCACTTCAGCTCAGGACACCTTAGGGGCTGTCCTGACTGGCCAGTGACTCCTCCTTGTTTTTCTCATTATTTTCTCCGGCCTTGCCGCCAAAAGTGGGGCCTGGCCGGAGGGGGCGGGCAACTCCACTAGCTGGAGTGTCCTGCTGGGTTGGCACAAAGGAGGTGAGCCTTTGAGGCTCACCGCCAGGTGTGACAATTCCTGCCTGGGAGAGGTGTTAGCATCTCCACCCAGTGCAGGCTTTGTTACTGGCCTCAGAGTGACAAAGGCACTCTCCCCATGGGGCCAGCAACATGTCTCGGTTTGTGGCAGGCTGCTAAAACTAGTCAGCCTACACAGATAGTCGGTTAAGTTTCAGGGGGCACCTCTAAGGTGCCCTCTGGGGTGTATTTTACAATAAAATGTACACTGGCATCAGTGTGCATTTATTGTGCTGAGAAGTTTGATACCAAACTTCCCAGTTTTCAGTGTAGCCATTATGGTGCTGTGGAGTTCGTGTTTGACAAACTCCCAGACCATATACTCTTATGGCTACCCTGCACTTACAATGTCTAAGGTTTTGTTTAGACACTGTAGGGGTACCATGCTCATGCACTGGTACCCTCACCTATGGTATAGTGCACCCTGCCTTAGGGCTGTAAGGCCTGCTAGAGGGGTGTCTTACCTATACTGCATAGGCAGTGAGAGGCTGGCATGGCACCCTGAGGGGAGTGCCATGTCGACTTACTCGTTTTGTCCTCACTAGCACACACAAGCTGGCAAGCAGTGTGTCTGTGCTGAGTGAGAGGTCTCCAGGGTGGCATAAGACATGCTGCAGCCCTTAGAGACCTTCCTTGGCATCAGGGCCCTTGGTACTAGAAGTACCAGTTACAAGGGACTTATCTGGATGCCAGGGTCTGCCAATTGTGGATACAAAAGTACAGGTTAGGGAAAGAACACTGGTGCTGGGGCCTGGTTAGCAGGCCTCAGCACACTTTCAATTGTAAACATAGCATCAGCAAAGGCAAAAAGTCAGGGGGCAACCATGCCAAGGAGGCATTTCCTTACAGCCATCCACACAAAATTCATAACATGGAACGTTAGGGGAATCGCCCAATTGCAGAAACGCAGGCGGATTTATGCCTATTTGAAACGTTATAGGTCTTCCATAGCTTTTCTGCAGGAGACACATATTTGGGGAGATTGTATCCGTTCCCTTAATCAAAGATAGAGAGGACAACTATATGCTATGTCCTATTCTGGATTTGCTAGGGGAGTATTGATCTGGCTAGCCCCAGGTGTTTCCTTTGCACACCGAAAGCATGTTATAGATTCCGAAGGTTGTTTTGTAATTGTGTACGATCTGCTCAATGGCCATGAAATTTGTTTAATTAATGAGTACGCTCCTAACTTGGACTGTCACACTTTTTTTACTACTGTGGCACAGGCAGCCGCTCTTTTTCTCAATGCTGAGATAATCTTAGGGGGAGATCGTAATAGTGTCCTTAATGGGAATCTAGACTGATCGCTGCCCAGGCTTCACACTAAACCACATATGACTGCTGACCTCTGCTCCCTGCTAAATGAGTTGGGGCTCTGTAATGTGTGGAGAGTTCGCAACCCCACCACATTTCAGTTCTCTTTTTATACTCCTGCTGCAGGCACTCACAGTCGCCTGGACTACTTCTTCTCTTCGGAGAGTCTCACTCCTGCGGTGGCCAATATAGTATATCTTCCAAGGTTCTTTTCCGACCATTCTCTGGTCCTCCTGAACCAGAAGTACCACAGAAGACGCTTACCTATACTGATGTGGCACCTTGGCAGACCCTCCCTTTGAACAAACGATCGCGCAATCCCTGACCTGCTATTTTCGGGAAAATTGGGGCATCTCAGGTAGTAGAGCCACTGAATGGGACACAATAAAATCCGTCCTTCGGGGTGTCTCTATTAAGACATCTCACGTGGTTCGACAACAATTAAAGAAGGATATACGCATACTTGCAAAACAACCTGGGGAGAATAGAACAGGAACTCCCTAGATGACATGACCGTCTAAGGGACTGGACTGAAACCCGTAAGCAATTGCTAGACACATGGATACCGCTGTAGAAATATTTATATATGGCTCACCGCCAGCGTCTCCATGCTGAGGGCGATAAGACCGGAGTGATGTTGGCCCGATTGGTAGACAGGAAACCTCGCACACTCCTATCCTCTCAATTACTGACGCCAGAGGTCAGATAGTGTACTTCCAAGAAGCTAATAATGATGTATTCCGTTTACACCTTAGTACCTGCTAAGCCCCTCCACCCTCGATACACGTAAGAGATATTGATGTATATGGAATACGGTTGACTCTCCCAGTGCTGTCGTCGGAAGCCCGCAAGACCTTTGACCATCCTCTTACCAAGGCGGAGTTGGCTTCAATAATCCATTTACCTAAAACCTCGAAGACTCCGGGCAATGACGGATTCCCAGCAGAGTTCTATCGTAAATATGCCAATGTCCCAAATATACCGAGCAGTGCATGATGATCTGCCTGGTGCCCCCCTACGGGTCCAGACCCGCTAGGAGGAGATGGTCCCGGTCCCTATGTCACAGCAGATTGGGTAAAGATCTTCACCGGAGTGAAACTGGCCAGCTCTAATGGCAGATTCAAATTAACACAGTATCATTTTTTACACCAAACTTACCTCACTCCATTAAGACTACATGCAATCTATAATGCACGCCTGGACGCCTGCCCCCGTTGTGACACCCCAAAGGCTACCATTTTATACATAATATGGGTTTGCAAGAAGCTGCTCCCCTATCGGGAGCATAAATTAGAAGACACTAACAGGGCCTCTGGTTGGCACATTCCGCTGACCATCAAACAAGTCATATTGGGTCTTGTACCTAATCCGGCCAAGAAGACAGTCAGTAGGAAATTCGTACTCCTCTATCTTACCCTAGCGAAGTGTTGCTTGCCCATCTGCTGGCTTTCTCAGGAGCCTCCTAAACATACAATGTGGCTTAGAGATGTTTGGGGAGGGGCAGGGGAACTCCGTATGAAACGTGTGTGCACAGATTTAAAACTAGACGAAGATGTCCAGGCATGGAACGCCATGTTGTCTGATGTAAGTCGAAATGAGGACTGCCCAGCTACTAACTAACCTGCTTTGGACTCTGATTTACACTGAAAATTTTAATCAAGAACTGTAGTTTATTCTCTTCCATATGTGCCTTTAATATATTTACGGGTCAACATCAGATTAACTATACACCAGATGCACAAAGGGGAACAAAAGGGGACGGGATGCACTGTTTCATGTTATTAATTGTCCGTGTCACATTGTACATTTCGCGTAACGGCTACTACTTATCATAATGTAGGATAAATGAGAATTTATGCTGTCGATCCAGATGTGTATGGGACATGGGGATGTTTTGTGGCTTTTGCTTCTTGAAAATCAATAAAAAATGTAAACAAAAAAAAAGATAGAAACCATTTTTATCACTTGCACTTTAGTCCTAGTCATATATTATGAGAAATTGATTTTTAGTTGAGGTTGATAGTAGTCCACCACAAGTATTAATGTCACTATTCTTGTTAGGCCCAGTAAAGGTTTCAGTAATTAAAACCTGAAGTTAAACTCTGGTAGGTATGACTCTGAGGACACCGGCTTAACTTAAGAAAAGTGTAAACATTTGGAAGTACCAAAACAGTTAAAAGTCACAATCACAACACAATATAAATCCATCTCCAATTTATAAAAATGGTTAATATTTTAGCAAACAAAATGAACCCAAAATGACTAAAGTCCAATAAGTTGAAATGGAGCTATACATTTTTGCAAGATTTAACTGCAAATAGTGGCAAAAAAGTGCAACGCTGCAACTGTGGGTACCTAGTTGTGCTACACCGGGACAAAGGTCAGGTTTTGGGCCAAGTACAATAGAGCGCAGGTTGGTCCTGACCAAAGAGTTACCTTTGGACTTAGAAACCTAGAGAAAAGGTGTTATCAACAGGTTATTAGTGGGGTAAGCTGAAAGCTAAGTCTGAGTTGGAGTTTGATGACAGTGGGCTGCTGGAGAATGAGGTCCCAGTGGGGTCATCAGTGAAGGTGGGAAAGCTCCAAGTGCTTGAAGTGTGGCATCTGTGTCCAGAAAGGTCTCAACGTCAAATGGCTTTGGCTCTGCATCATTCTTGGTGACGCCTGCTATGTTTGAACATACTTACTTACAACTTGTCTCCCACCAGTTCTTCAGAAGAAAATCTGGAAAAAAATGTTTAGTTTGCAGTATGGGTAGGAGGAGTATGCTCTACCAAAAGCCAAGGGCTCCAAGATCCTAGAAACAGTATCTGGAGATCAGGACTCACTTCAACAGAAGCCACCAGCAGGGTCCGGGGCAGGTTCAGTTAAAAGAGGTCAAGAAAGTGGGCTTTGTTGCATCTTTTGTGTCCCTGTACTTTACCAGGTCAGACATGTGACCCTTGCAGTCCATTTCTTTGTCCTGGGTACAAGTAGGAGCCGATCCAGCCCTTAGGATTCTCCTCACAGATCAAAATGACAGGTGCAGTCCTTTTTCTATCTTCCAAGGGTCCAGCAGTTTTCTGAGGAGAGTATTTGGGGTGCCACATTTCTGTCCAATGCCAGCCCATGGGTGGAGGAACCTCTGGCTAGTCATTAACCAATGGGGTAAAGTCCCTAGTGGTGATCCTACACAATCTTGTAGTGTTTCCAATGTGTTTTACTGTAAACTATCCCACAGTGCCCCTCTCTACCTAAAACCAAGATGGAAGAACATTTCCTCCCTTGTGCAGAGCCCCTGTTCCTGACCTAAAGGGGCGACCATGGAAATGAGCAAACCTTCCCCTGTGGCCACTCAAAACCTTTCTGGGGCCACTCCTCTCCTAATGGAAGTGATACTAGAATGGCTAGCAGGACAATGGAGAGGGCATGCCTAAGTGTGGCCACATCTGCCAGTGACATGGTAGACATCCTCTGGAGTTACTTAAGTTCCTGGGCACAGCCAAGATGGGCATCTTATCAGGGGGAAGTCACACCTGTCCTTTTGTCTCACTCATGGGGCCACTTCACATCTAATCAAGGAGCTATTCAGTACCTGGATGACAGCAAACACTGGGAGAAAGGCACATTTGGCTTGGGCAGGAAAATTACAACTTTCTAATAGTGCCATTTTGAAAATCATAATACAAGTCCGACCTGACCATTAAGTTGAATTTTAAATTAAAAATGTTTGGAATTCTAAGGTGCTATAAGGTAACCCAGTGTTCCCCTATCAGAGAACCAACACTGACACAGTGAAAAAACAAATTTAGAGGTTTTTCACTGCCAGGGCATGTGATACATGAAATTCACATATCCTACTTTTTACATAACTTTCACCTTGCCCTCTGGTCATTTAGGTCAACAACGGAGATGACTTGTAAGTATTACAAAGGAAAGGTTTATTTAACAAGCTTGAATTGGCAGTTTTAGAATTACACACCCAGTCTTCAAGGGGAGGCCTGGAGACATGCTTTGCGTTGTCAATTTAGTGGTGGTACGATATATGCAGTTCAGTAGTAAAAATTAACTTAAGTGTCCTAGATACACTTTGTCCCACATACTGGGGACTTTGAGGTAAGCTGAATAAGCAGATTAGAGGCATCCCAATTCAACATGTTTCTTTGGGTCAGAGCACACACTCTGGGCACCGGACAGAAGAAAAATCTGGCAAACAAGGGGGCAGGGTGATTACTCAAAAGATGGGCATTTTCCTACAATCATCCACAAGAAATTGCACCATTTCTTTCCAAATGTTATTAAATTAGTTTTATTCTAATTGATTGTCAAAAAAATATGCCAGATAAAAGAACAAGCAGAAATGACTAAACCACTTTCATACATTATCATACATTAACAGTTGTATCAAGAAGCTACCTGTAGAAACAAATGGTTAAGTTCAAATGGGAGGCCAAATTCACAAAACTAATTGAAATAAATGGGAGCAAGAAAGCAGGTTTGTCACAGTCCTAGTAATGTACTCTCCTGCTATACTGAGCATTTTTCACATTTACACCTTTATCCATGTGTTGAATGAAAGGCCTGTAGGAGCTTTAAACAGGCCATGCCCTCTGCCATTTCATCTAGATTCTTCCTTAGAATATGTTGTCTGATTCTGTTGAATTCTGCCTTGTAATCAACCATGCAAATGTATATATTCTTCCCAACACCAGTGTCTATGTTACAACATGGGATACAATCATTTTATTATCTGTTGTCCCAATCTTTTCCTTAACCCAAGCTTTTTTAAAGGCAACACACCAATTTGTTTGATTCATGCCATCATGTGATTTAATTAGAGCTGAGCATAAATCTAGGTTATAATGTTGAAGAGGGCAACTATGGTAAGGTTGTCTGTATTAGTTTTAACACATTTTTGAAAAATGGGAACCAAATGACTACCAGCCCAAGAATGTGTAAAATTAAAAGGTTTTGCTGCATCTTCAGAAACAGCTATCAGGGAATCCTCATGTAAAAAAAACTACAGAGACACACATATCTTTGTAATCTCCAGTATTCTACAGTTTGGTCTGCTATTGATGACCACCTTATACTTTCCATTCTTATCTTCCCTATAGTTCGAACTTGACTAACCTTATCTGTAAGCCTACCCAAAGCTACACACCTACCTACCAGGGCATGATGCTCATTTTCGGACACAGCTGTCAGTGTAGTAATACTGCTCTAATTGGAGACATCCAACATCAACAAACATGCAGTCAAGAATTGTATGTGCCGCTTCACTAGTGAAATTGGTTGGTTGAGCAGGACAATCAATATCAAATCTACCTTCAAACTTCAAAGTAGTAAACTGTAGAGTCTATCAACTCCTCTCCATCCTCTACTGCAACACCGTTGCACAGGATAACTATCCTTGACTACCCCACAAGTTTTATAGAAAGCTGATAAACAATGATCACTTACTTGGGAATCAAACAGGGTCCCACTGAAATAGCCAGAAATAATACAAGATTTTCCTGATGACTATCCCGTAGTGAGTAATATAGCTTTTGTGGTCTCCTAAAAGATTTCCTTCACATAAGTTGACTGGAGGTATGTAAATGTTCCTAAGCATAAATGAGTGCACCAACTAACTTTGCAACAGTAAATTTAATGCCCACCAATTTATCCTTTTCCGTGCTAGCTTTGGATTCTTTTTTAACAATGTTTAGGGAACTAAGTATTAGGAGAATGTCTTTGCTCATCTCCTATCGGGAGGGTTAGCTAATCTTTCATGTGTCTGGGCCCATTAAAATGATATTCTGGCACTTCTGTTGGATACAAACAATTCAAAAGATTAAAAATGTGACCTAACTGCCACATCTGGCATTGTTTTTCCTAAACTACCAATATTCAAGGATATAATTTCTATTCATCATTACTTACATTCTGCATTGATAACTGTTCTAAACATATTCCTTTATCACCACTGCTCCATTTGTACTGAAGCTATTTGAAGTAGTTGGAGTTATTCACTTTTGG
Organism: Pleurodeles waltl; assembly: GCF_031143425.1. Classification (NCBI taxonomy): domain Eukaryota; kingdom Metazoa; phylum Chordata; class Amphibia; order Caudata; family Salamandridae; genus Pleurodeles; species Pleurodeles waltl. Next base: position 467,866,011 of record NC_090449.1, on the reverse strand, counting down.
TCCTCCAAGGATTCCTTTGAGTTTCTCACAGTGCTGTTAATCACACCAGCCACCCAGTTGTGATCAAAGGCTCCTTTTCTCCATTTCCATATTATTACATACAGTTTAGATCAGAACAGTTCTTCTACCATCATCTTCAGAATTAAGACATTATGATAACTGTATAGGCAACTTGTAACCAAGGGCAGGAGTAATTTTCATTACAGACATGTCTCTATAAGCTCCAGATTTTCAAGTAGTGTGACATTGTTGATCTTGTTCAAAATTATTTTAGATCCAAAACGATTCCACTGTTTCAAGATCAATGGGTAGCCTAACTGGACTTGCTCACCCCACCTGGATCCCTACCTCCAGTAGATAAACACGAGATTCCAGGACAGAGTCAATGATTGAGAGTCTTAGAGATTACTATTGTTGCTTTATTTGTGGATCCATACTAAAGGGAACACCCCAATAGAAAGGAAATCAGAGGATGTAATTGTACTTGCACCTGGAAATTGTTACATTATTGCTAATATTTTTACTCTATTTAGTATGGTAATGTGTCCCTGGAAGTATACCAAGGCGTAAAGACTAAACCTCTTTTGTTAAGTGATGTCCTGTCTAAGGAGCACCCACGTACACTGATAGTGTTGATTTTGTCTACAAAAGATTGATTTAACATTGAGGTATTAATTGTGTTACGATCTCCAAACACAGTATTCGCTTTTGTTATGTTTTCTATATTTGCTAATCTTTGGGTTAAACTGCAGCTGGCTGTGGGGGAGATTTGTAAACCACAGGTATGTAAACACATTACATTTTCATACCTGGGCATTCAACAATTCAAATTATCAACATGATGGGATTGGGTAAAAGAGTGGAAACTTCTGCACACTGTTGGTTCATAAACAATCAGTATTAAGCACATGATATGAGCCACTGGAAGAAGATAATCTGCTGTCTGACCCTTTTTTTCTGTTTGCCATATTACTTCCTCTTCTGTTGTAAGTTTTACTTTCAATTACAGGTATTGCTACCTGTTATGTCTATTTAGAAGTTTCCAAAGTCATAGTTAGTAAAATAAAATAAAAAAAATTTTTATTGTCAGAAATTCCTTTCACATATTTTTTAGATTTTGTACTCTATGACGGCTTTTCCCTTTTCTCTTTCAGAGTCCATTTTGTACTGCATTTTCAAAACAAATCAGGTTTTATAAAGCGCAAATGCTCACCTGTAAGGGTCTCAAGGCACTGAGGGTGTTTGTCCACTGTGCTTTGGTTGAAGAGTCAGGTTTTAAGGTCCTTCCTGAATTGCAGTAACATTGGTGACTGCCTGAGATGCAGGGTGTTCCAGCTGTTTGCCATGGGGTAGGCGAAGGATCTTCCTCCAGCGAGGACTTCCGTGTGCGGGGTACTTCGGCTAGAGCCTGTTGAGAGGATCTGAGATGTCTGGTGGAGAAGTAGAAGGTGATGCGGTGGTTGAGGTAGGTGAGTCCTAGGTTGTGGCGGGCCTTGTATACATGGACGAGGAGTTTGAAGTGAATTCTTTTCTCAATAGGAAGCCAGTGGACGTCTCGTAGGTGATTGGTAATGTGTTTGCAGGGGGGAACGTCCAGGATGAGTCTGGTGGAGGCATTTTGGATGTGCTGTAGTTTCTTCAGGTTCTTCTGGGTGGTGCCAGCATAGAGGGCGTTGCCATAGTTGAGTCTGCTGGTAACCAGGGCATGGCTTACGGTTCTGCAGCAGCCTTTTGGGATCTATCTGTAGATCTTCTGAAGAGGTCAGTGTGTGTAAACAGAAGGATGTGACTGAGTTGACTTGGCGGGTCATGTTGAGCGATGAATCCAGATTGAAACCGAGGTTGCATGTGTGGTTTGTTGGGGTGGAGGGTGGCTGGCGACCAGGAGTTGTCCCAGGCTTGAGGGTCCCAGGGTGACAATCTTGGTCTTGTCAGTGTTGAGCTTGAGGCAGCTGTCCTTCATCCAGGTGGAGAGGGCTTCCATCCCATTGTGGATATTCTTCTTGGCAGTTGTGGGGTTTTGAGTCAGTGAGATGATCAGCTGGGTGTTGTCTGCGTAGGAGACGATATTCAGCCCATGGTTCCTGATGATAGATGCGAGCTGGGCCATGTAGATGTTGAAGTGGGTGTGGCTCAGGGAAGAGCCCTGTGGAACTCCACAGCTGATCTCCGTAGGTTCTGACAGTTAAGGCTGGAGTCTGACTCTCTGTGTTCTTCCAGACAGGAAGGAGTATATCCACTGTAGGGCCTTTCCGTGGATGCCGGCTGCATGGAGTCTGAAGTAAAGGGTGAGGTGCGAAACCATGTTGAAGGCGGCCGATAGGACCAGTAGGATGAGGGCTGCTGTATGGCCGTGGTCGAGAAGCGCGTGGATGTCATCTGTAGCAGCGAGGAGGGCAGTCTCTGTGCTGTGGTTGATCCTGAAACCAGATTTGGAGATGTCCAGGACATCACTGCAAGCTCCCACCAACAGCTTGATAGGTTCATGCCGGGCACATCCCTCTAAGTCATGGGGTGGGGTGGATTGCCAGTCTAGCCAGTAGGGGCAACTAATCATTCGACCTGAAACCCCAGCCTTTACAAATATTTCCCCTTGCCAATAATATCAAGTAAAACACTCTATGGTGCGGCTTGAGCGGGGCAACCAATTTTCAGGGGCAAAAGCCCAAACATAATTAAGCAAGGTCTCACCTCGATTGTACAGTCCACGGAGTCTGATATAGTCTTACCCGCTGCAGACCAGAATCCTAATTTCGGGCAGGAAACGTAAATATGGCACACACATGGTGGCTTTAGGCGAGCGCAAGTAAATCTGGGCTTAGTGTTACCTTGCACCAACAGATCGGTGTCTCCTATGACATGTAGGAGCAATTAGAGCAAAGTATGAACTAGGACTGGCCATATTCAGGGTAGACTGCAGATGTTTTCAGGAGCCCCTCGTAAAAGTTTGCAAATGGTGTCCCTGTCTTACTTCTCATCCATGGATGGTGATTGTAAAGTACAGTGGAGCTTTGGTTGCCTAAACTGTGTTTTTCACTTTAAAAAGAAGTTTATATAAATAAAGTTCCGACAAATGTTACAGAATCATAGCAATAGCTATGAATATGAAGTTATAACAGGGATGGTATGAAAACAGGAATAAAAATATTGGCATAAAATATGTTGCAATTGCAATAATTAGTTGATACGATCTAAACCGAGTTGAATTGAAGACTACATCACTAAGGGACTCTTTCCAAATGCCTTTTCCTTTTCATTGGGCAGGTAACAGGAGTTGCCAGTAACTCTGTAAAGCTCATGTCTTTCATCCAGAGACATACCCTTCTTTAAAGTCTCTAGGATTAAGGGGGTCATTCCAACCTCGGCGGTAAAAGGCGCTTACCGCCAGACAGAAGACCGCCATAACACCGCCGCGGTCGCGGTAAACCGCCACGGTCATTCTGACCCACAACAGGCAAACCGCCAAAATCCCGACATCCACAAAAGTCCGCCACACCAAAGGGCAGCGATAAACTGGCGATGACCAAACCTCCACCGTCACGCCAACAGAAATACGCCCACACTATCATGACACACGAATCCACGCGGCGGTCTTTCAACCGCAGTATTTCATTGGCGGTACACACCGCCGCACTCAAAATACACACACATTTACAAAACACAGTCACATTGGACAATTCAAAATACACACACCTGATACACATACACATACCACTCCCACACACCCAATACAATATAAAACACACACCCACATCACCCACAAACCCCTACGACCAAAAATACAGGGAGAAGGCCAGAGAGAGAGACACCACCATCAACAAACTAGCAGCCACAGGCACACAACACCATTACCCACACAACTTCGACGCACAAAACACCACATACCACTACATATCACCACACTTATCACCACACACACCACCCCACACATCACCCACACCACCCCATGGCACCTCAAAGACACCCCAGGTTCTCAGATGATGAACTCAGGGTCATGGTGGAGGAAATTGTACGAGAAGAGCCACAGCTGTTCGGGACACAGGTGCAGCACACCACCATTGCCAGGAAGATGGAGCTATGGAGCAGAATAGTCGACAGGGTCAACGCTGTGGGACAGCACCCAAGAAATAGGGACGACATCAGGAAGCGGTGGAACGACCTACGGGGGAAGGTGCGTTCCATGGTATCCAGGCACAACATCACGGTGCAGCGGACTGGCGGCAGACCCCACCTACTCCCCCAGAATTTACAGCATGGGAGGAGCAGGTCTTGAACATCCTGCATCCTGAGGGCCTCGCAGGAGTATCTGGAGGAATGGACTCTGGTAAGTCAAATCTTCACTACTTCATCCCCCCACCCCACCAGCATGCCAACTCATCCCCCCACCCTCACCCCCACCCCCATCACACCTACTCCTTGCAAATGTCTCACCATCACAACCCACCCATGCCAAAACCTGGCCCTGCATGCGACCACAAAGCATGGACACCCATCACCAAAGCATGCCCACTGCACATACCCATCCCCCCCCCAAACCACCGTCACAACAGCCCCCACAAAGGAATGCCAGCCCTGGGGTACACGGGCACCCACCCATTGCACACCATGGCACACACATAAGCAATAACCATACTTTTGTACCCCTGCAGGACCCGAACGCCAGGTCACCGCGCAGGAGGGTCCACAAATGTCCACTCCACCCCCAGAAGAGGCCCACAGTGAGGACAGCAGCTCTGTCTCCCTGGATCTAGATGACCAGCCCGGTCCATCGGGGACCTCGGGACAGTCGGTTCCCCTCAGACAGCCACAGGCCACAGAAGACCTTCCCCCCTCTGGGAACACCAGCACAGCACCCACCCAGCGGGCCCATACCTCTGTCCCCAGGACACGTCAATCAGCGGTGTGTCCACCACTACAGGGAACCTAGGCTAACCCACCAGCCCAACAACAACAGGGACCTGGGGGCAGTGGTAGTGGGCACACGATTCAGGGGACAGAGACCCAGGGAAACAGGGGAACTGGGAGGGCTGCTGTGCGACAGGGGGGGGACAGGCCCAGGGAACCCACTCTCCACGAGGCCCTCTCCTCCATCATGGGAGCATACCACCGCTCCCAGGAGACGATGGCGACGGTCCTGGCCAGGTCTCAGGAGATCCAGCTTCTGCAGGAGCAACAGTATATGGGGTTCAGGGAGGAACTAAGAAACATCAGTTCCGCCATGGGTACCATCGAAGTGGCCCTGAATCAGGTAGTCACCACATTGCGGGACACTGTGGCACCACAAAGGGCCCCTGACACCAGCATGGACCAAGAACTGCCTACCACCTCCGCCGGCGCTAGTGGACAGGAGGCCCCGACACAAGACCAACAGGCCACCAGAACCCCACCCCCTGCAGAAGGAGAACCACCCCGCAAGCGGGCCCTGAGATCCAGGAAGAAGACAGAGTAAGATGTCAAGACCCCCGCCAGCAAAGGATACCGCCCTGATTGTCATCCCACTGTCCCACATTGTCACCCTGTCCAACTTTAAACTGCCCCTGCTCCACTTCCCACAGGCATTTGGACAATGCACCTGTGATACTGATCGTCTGGACTCTGCCATGAACAATCCTCCACCATCACCCCTCACCGATTTGCAACCACCTATCCAAATTAGAGCACTTGAATAAACACACTTATTGCACAAAACAATCTGGAGTCTGGCTGTGATTTTGAACAAATGTATTAGACATGACCGTGCCAAAATGTTCATTCACATTGTGATGCCAACAAACCGCTGTCACACAGCTGTAGTCCATGGGGAAACAAAGCAGATGTCACGCAGTGGGGCCCACATATCTGAAAACGGAAGGGAAAGTCACAACACAGTTACCATACACTGGGGAAAAAAGTCAAACAGTAGAGAGGTAGTAGTCTTTAAGTAAATGTAATATGCCGGTGTGTACTCTTACCTGTGTGTCATTGAAAATACTGCTGTATTACTGTGTTCCTGTTCTCTATGTCGTCCTCTTCGCCTTCCTCCTCTTCACTCTCCACAGGCTCCACAGCTGCTACAACACCACCATCTGGACCATCCTCCTGCAGAAAAGTCACCTGGCGTCGCAAAGCCAGGTTGTGAAGCATACAGCAGGCCACGATGATCTGGCACACCTTCTTTGGTGAGTACATTAGGGATCCACCTGTCATATGGAGGCACCTAAACCTGGCCTTCAGGAGGCCAAAGGTTCGCTCGATCACCCTCCTAGTTCTCCCATGGGCCTCATTGTACCGTTCCTCTGCCCTTGTCCTGGGATTCCTCACTTGGGTCAATAGCCAGGAAAGGTTGGGGTAACCAGAGTCGCCCAATAGCCACAACCGGTGCCTCTGGAGTTGACCCATCACATACGGGATGCTGCTATTCTGCAGGATGTAGGCGTCATGCACTGACCCAGGGAACTTGGCATTAACATGGGAGATGTACTGGTCTGCCAAACAGACCACCTGGATATTCATGGAATAATAACTCTTCCTGTTCCTGTACAACTGTTCACTCCTGCTGGGGGAGACCAAAGCAACATGTGTCCCATCAATGGCACCGATGATGTTGGGAATATGTCCAAGGGCATAGAAATCACCCTTCACTGTAGGCAAATCCCCCACCTCAGGGAAAACGATGTAGCTCCGCATGTGTTTGAGCAGGGCAGACAACACTCTGGACAACACCTTTGAAAACATGGGCTGGGACATCCCTGATGATATGGCCACTGTTGTTTGAAATGACCCACTTGCTAGGAAATGGAGCAGTGACAGCACCTGCACTAGAGGGGGGATCCCTGTGGGTTGGCGGATGGGTGACATCAGGTCTGGCTCCAGCTGGGCACACAGTTCCTGTATAGTGGCTCGGTCAAGCCTGTATGTCAGCATGACATGTCGTTCCTCCATTGTCGACAGGTCCACCAGCGGTCTGTACACGGGAAGATTCCTCCATCTCCTCGCATGTCCCAGCGGATGGTGCCTATGAAGGACAACATGGAGCACAGAGTCAATCAACCCACAGGTACGTTCCCACAGCTTGCACAGAACACGATTCTCAATGCATTGAATGGCTTGTATGAGTGTTGATGCAAGGCCTAGGTATGTGTGACGCAGTAGAAATTAAGCCATCTGGGCCCTTGAAATGGCGGCTGCCTGACCTGTGAAGTGCGACAGTGGGATGTGAGGTCAATGCGCTGGCGTGGCACACCGTGGCGGTAGGCGGTCGAAGACCACGGCGCAAAGCCGCATTGGTTAACATTGAACCCTATGGGTTTCACGAGCCAATGACGATGTGCGCCGGCGCTCGCGGTACGCACCGCCGTGGGCGTGACCGCCATTTTCTATCTGCTTAATCACTCGATACCTGATCTTCCACAGGGAAGGACCTATACTGCAAGTGCTGCTGTGACCTCGGTCTGGAAGGGACAATGGCTGCTGCGACTGGGGAAAGGGCCCCTGCCTTCACTTATGAAGAATTGGAGAAGCTCGTGGATGGGGTCCTCCCCCAGTATGCGCTACTCTGCGGTCCTCCAGACCAACAGGTAAGTACACTGGGAGCATGCTTTGTGGCCAATGCCTGTGTTGAGTGGGGTGAATGAAAGATGGTGGGGAGGGGAGCGATTGAGGCATGCATCAAACGACAGATGAGAGCATGTGCCACATGGCAAGGGTGGGGATGGGGGGGCCACTCACATCGAGCATGCAGAAGGTGATGATTTTTCTTCTCCCCCTGTACATGTCACATAGGTCAGCGCCCACCAGAAAGTCGCTATTTGGCGTGCCATCGCCAAGGACGTCCGGACCCTGGGGGTCCACAACAGACGGGGCACCCACTGCCGCAAGAGGTGGGAGGACATCCGACGCTGGAGCAGGAAGACGGCGGAGGCTCAGCTGGGGATGGCCTCCCAACGTAGGAGGGGTGCCAGTCGTACTTTGACCCACCTGATGTCCTGGATCCTGGCGGTGGCCTACCCCGATTTGGATGGGCGCGTGAGGACATCACAGCAGACACAAGGGGGTGAGTACAAGCACATTCTACTATCTTTGCGCGCAGTGGAGGTGTCTGGGTGGGGAGGAGGGCTGTGGGTATCCCTAGGCCAGGGCGATTTCAGTAGGCTAGGCCCCTCCGTAAGGCATGGCCCTGTGCCCCCACCTCTGTAGGGTGCCTAGAACAGCTATTCATGGCCCTGTGTCATCTATGTGTGCAGTTGTCGTCCATAGGCTTTTAGGCCATGTCCCACTGATAGAGTAGTGTACCCCAAGTGCGCGGCGTAGTGCAGGGGGCTTCTGTGTCTGTCCTCTCCGCCAACGGTGTCGGCCATGCATGCACTCAACATGTCTTTATTTCTCCCCCCCCCACCCTTTTTTTGTGGTCTTCCTGTTCATGTGTGCATCAGGCGGAGGAGAAGTGGCATCGGAGCACGAGGGAGCTGCATCCCACATGGCCCTGGAGGGCCATGCAACGGACTCTGAGTACACCAGTGGGACGGAGGGCGAGGGGAGCTCCACAGCGGGGACACGTGCTGACACCAGCGACACGGACTCGTCCTCTGAAGGGAGCTCCCTTGTGGTGGCGGCAACACCCGTGCCCCCCGCAACAACAGGTACAGCCGCCACCCAGCGCACCAGCACCGCCCTCCCAGCAGCCCCTCTGCGTTCGCCCCGTGCCCGCTCACCCAGGAAGGTGGGCATCTCCTTTGCCTCAGGCACCTCAGGCCCTGCCCCTGTCACCCCTGCTGCCCTCAGTGAGGAGGTCATTGACCTCCTGAGGACCATCATTGTTGGGCAGTCTACCCTTTTGAATGCCATCCAGGGTGTAGAAAGGGAGGTGCACCGGAGTAATGCATACCTGGAGGGCATTCATTCTGGTCAGGCTGCCCATCAGCGATCGTTCAACGCTCTAGCCTCAGCACTGACGGCAGCCATTGTCCCTGTCTCTAGCCTCCCCCCTCCAACTTCCTCCACCCAGACCCAAAGCCCTGTACTTCTGCCTATCCCAGACACACCATCAGACCAGCCTGCACACACCTCAACACCCAAGGGAAGCTCATCCAGACATAAGCACCACACATCACACAAGCATTCACACAAGCAACATCCACATGCAGACATACCAACAGCCACTGCCTCCTCTGTGTCCCCCTCCTCCTCGTCTCCCTCCTCCCTCCCTGTGACGTCTCCACTCACACTTGCATGCACAACATCTTCAGCCACTACGTCCATCACCAGCACACCCACCAGAACACTCCGCACACGTGCAGTCACCACCCCCACTACCATTTACACGTCCCCTGTGTCCTCTCCCAGTGTGTCTGTCACCCCCTCTTCCAAACCACACAAACGCAGGCAGCCACCCACCCAGCAGCCATCCACCTCACAACAGCCACCAGCACCTGCACCCAAAGACACCAGACTTCACTCTCCTACAACCACATCCTCTTCCTCCACTCCCATACCCACTACACCTACCCGTCCCTCTCTTTCTAAATTGCTTTTCCTTTCCAAACTTGACCTCTTTCCAACAACTCCCCCACCCCGTCCATCTCATAAGACTCCAATCAGCACCTCAGCCACCACAAAACCGGGACCTGCAAAGACAATTGTCCAAGGACTTTGGAGTCCCCCACCCTCAAGGCCAGCTAGTTCGGCTAGGAGGCAAGACACGGCCAGCCCACCCCCGGAAAAGCAAGCAAAGATTGCCAGTGCCCGGCGCGAGAGGCCAAAGACAGCAGGCTCCAAAATCCCTACCCTGGCTCCGTCAGGAAGTGGGGTGCCACCTGGCACACCGCCAAAGGGAGGAAAGGGCCACAGACGAGCAGGGAAGGGTGGCAAGGGCAGCACGCCCGACAAGTCCGGCAGCAGGCCAGCTGCCCAGGAGGGCCCCATCAGCCCCATTCCAGGTGTGCAGCAGGACACCCACAGGCCTGGTACTGCAGCACAGGAGGGCCCCGCAAGCGAAAAGACAGATGGGCAGGAAGGCCCCGCCAGCCACATGTCAGGTGGCGAGTGACATCCATGCCATCTGCTGACCTGGACACTCATCTCAAGCACCGCCGAACAGGGCCCTTCAAGTCAAGCAACGCTGAACAGGGCCCTTCAAGTCAAGAACTGCTGAACAGGGCCCTTCAAGTCAAGAACCGCTGAACAGGGCACCGCCGTCTCAAGCACCGCTGAACAGGGCCCTTCAAGTCAAGAACCGCTGAACTGGGCCTTCAAGTCAAGAACTGCTGAACAGGGCACCGCCGTCTCAAGAACTGCTGAACAGGGCCCTTCAAGTCAAGAACCGCTGAACAGGGCACCGCCATCTCAAGAACCGCTGAACAGGGCCCTTCAAGTCAAGCACCGCTGAACAGGGCCCTTCAAGTCAAGCACCGCTAAACAGGGCCCTTCAAGTCAAGAACCGCTGAACAGGGCACCGCCGTCTCAAGAACCGCTGAACGGGGCCCTTCAAGTCAAGCACCGCTGAACAGGGCCCTTCAAGTCAAGAACCGCTGAACAGGGCACCGCCGTCTCAAGAACCGCTGAACAGGGCCCTTCAAGTCAAGCACCGCTGAACAGGGCCCTTCAAGTCAAGAACCGCTGAACAGGGCCCTTCAAGTCAAGAACCGCAGAACAGGGCCCTTCAAGTCAAGAACAGCTGAACAGGGCCCTTCAAGTCAAGCACCGCTGAACAGGGCCCTTCAAGTCAAGCACCGCTGAACAGGGCCCTTCAAGTCAAGAACCGCTGAACAGGGCCCTTCAAGTCAAGAACCGCTGAACAGGGCCCTTCAAGTCAAGAACCGCTGAACAGGGCCCTTCAAGTCAAGAACCGCTGAACAGGGCACTGGCGTCTCAAGAACCGCTGAACAGGGCCCTTCAAGTCAAGTACGGCTGAACAGGGCCCTTCAAGTCAAGAACCGCTGAACAGGGTCCTTCAAGTCAAGCACCGCTGAACAGGGCACCGCCGTCTCAAGCACCGCTCTGCTGGGCCCTTCATCTCAAGGACCGCTCCGCTGGGCCCTTCATCTCAAGCACCGCTCCGCTGGGCCCTTCATCTCAAGCACCGCTCCGCTGGGCACCGCCGTCTCAAGCACCGCTCCGCTGGGCCCTTCATCTCAAGCACCGCCCCGCTGGGCCCTTCATCTCAAGCACCGCTCTGCTGGGCACCGCCGTCTCAAGCACCACTGCGCTGGGCCCTTCATCTCAAGCACCGCTCCACTGGGCCCTTCATCTCAAGCACCGCTCCGCTGGGCACCGCCGTCTCAAGCACCGCTCCGCTGGGCCCTTTATCTCAAGCACCGCTCCACTGGACACCGCCGTCTCAAGCACTGCTCCGCTGGGCCCTTCATCTCAAGCACCGCTCCGCTGGGCACCGACGTCTCAAGCACCGCTCCACTGGGCACCGCTGTCTAAAGCAACGCTGAACTGGGCCCTTCATCTCATGAACCGCTGGCCCATTGGCGGAAGGGGCAGGCCCGCATCTGTGTCAGGCAGGGCTGCACGAAGCACTCTGGGCACTAGTCCCCCTCCAGAACCAGTGGAGTCTGTCATCCACTTGTGAGACTGTGGCTTTGCACTCCCCAGGATGGCACAGTGGCCAAACCACCCACTGTATAGACTTGAGAGAATGTGGCTTTGCACTCCCCAGGATGGTACAGTGGGCAACCCACCCACTGTAGAGACTTGAGAGACTGTGGCTTTGCACTCCCCAGGATGGCAGAGTGGGCAACCCACCCACTGTAGAGACTTGAGAGACTGTGGCTTTGCACTCCCCAGGATGGCACAGTGGGCAACCCACCCACTGTATAGACTTGAGAGACTGTGGCTTTGCACTCCCCAGGATGGCACAGTGGGCAACCCACCCACTGTAGAGACTTGAGAGACTGTGGCTTTGCACTCCCCAGGATGGCACAGTGGGCAACCCACCCACTGTAGAGACTTAAGAGACTGTGGCTTTGCACTCCCCAGGATGGCACAGTGGGCAACCCACCCACTGTAGAGACTTGAGAGACTGTGGCTTTGCACTCCCCAGGATTGAACAGTGGCCATGGAGGCCCCTCGTGGATCTGGCGTCGTGGACTCATCTGGCTGAAGTGCCCCCCCTTCCCTTCCCCCTGAGGTGCCTGTAGTTTTCCTATCTGATGCCCCTGCAGTGTTCTCTCCATTGGAGTCAGGTATCCTGTGTGGGCTTTGCCCATGTGTTTCGGCCCAGTGGCCCACGAACAATGGCTGATACACATATCGGACAGGACATTTTAAATATATATATATATAGTTATAGATGTTTGATATATTTTATACCCAGCCTTACAATATAATCCAAATTTCATAATCATTTCCTTTTGTATTTGCATTCTTCCGGGGGCTTTGGGGGTGTAACTCTGAGTTGTTGCTATGCATTGATGTGTGTGTTGTAGTGGGTGAGGGTGTGGGTGGGTGTGTCGTGTATGTGTGTCCCCGTAATTGTTTGCCTCCCCCCTCCCCTATGTTGTAGGTGCAGTACTCACCGTTGTCTCCTGCGCCGGCGTTCGTGCTCCTGGTAGAGGAGCAGGTATACAATAGCTGGGAGTATGTGTAGTTCGGGTTCCATGCTGTCCAGATTCCTCGTGGGGTGTATGGAGGTGAGCGTTTTCCGTTCGAAATATCTGTTTCTGCCGTGTTTTTATCGGCGGGGCTACTGCCCCGGAAAAGATGTCGGATTGGTGGGTTGTGATAGGGTGGGCGGTACATTGTCTCCCGCCTGTCTGTTGGCGGTGACCGCCGCGCTGTTCGTTTGTCCCGCCGTGGCGGTCGGAGTGTTAAAGTGGCGGTCTCTGTTGGCGGTTTCCGCCAGGGTCAGAATTCCATTTTTTTTACCGCCAGCCTGTTGGCGGGTTAGCCGCCGCTTTAACACCGACCGCCAGGGTTGGAATGACCCCCTAAGTCTCCTACAGAAATGAAGATTAACAAAGGAATAAGAGTAGAAACTACTGATTTCCCTATAATTCTTTGTTTTTCAGGGGACCCTCGGGGTTCTGCTTGCAATACTGGGTAACTCACCCACATCTGGACTTATTGAGAACCTTGACTTTACGAGCTCCTCTTTAGAACTGTCTCTAAAATATACAGCATTTTAGGTGGAGGGCTGGAAAATATTATTTAAAATGTGATTAGCATCATTTTTAAAGTACTTCTTCGGAGTATTCTCCGCCAGACTCACCATTCAAATTGTAACTGTATCCACTACTTCAACTGTTACTACTGCTATCCTTGCTTACATGAGTTAGTTTACATTTTATTGCTTTATCAGGTTTCCAATTGAAATATAATAAAGGCATGCATTATGTTTAAATTCATTTTCCAAACATTAACAAAGAGTATTTAAAAATCCTTTATAGAACAATTTAAAAACTAACTTGCATGAATTCAAATTGTGTGATATCCTACCCAAATTCATATTGAACAATATTCTTGCATACACTCATAAATCCACACTTTCTTTAAAATGTACAACATGATGACACATTTACGAGCTACATTTACAAAGGACAAGCCCTACAATTATTTTACTCAAAAACTCATGAATTGCCTCACTGATACACATGGTCTATTATGCATACCATTGTCAGACAATTCCATAGGTAAGAAAATAGGTTTGATATAATTGGCCAGAAAATCAACCTTTGAATCCTGTTCACTGAAATCCAACAACCTGGCCCAAATAAAAATAAGATGTACCAGGATTCCTCTATCCAAGTTACAAAGCCTACCCTTATCATTGTCCGCCTGATAGAACTCCACAATTTAATGTATTTTTGCAAATACAAAAACCTACATTGATACTTTAAAAAAACAGAGAGGATGATGGTCTTATCGAGTTGAATAAATATTAATATAATATGTAGACCAAGGTTAATATATGTGGAATGGGGAGAAGGTTGCTATTTAAGTTGTTTTAGTCACTCACTATGAAGCTAACATACTTAATATTATTTTTAGTCACACTCTTTTTGCTCTTTTTAGTTATTTGAGAATCAATGTAAATATCATTAAAATAATCTCTTTTTATCAAACTCTCGGTGTACTAGCAAAAATATAACTTTGAGTTCTCCGTTTTTTAAGCCCAATTCACAAAGAGCCTCTTTACTCGTGGGGGAGGCTCTGCAGTTGTGGCGGGATCTCTCTTGTTGTGGAAGAATCTCTACACTGCAGTTTCTCATTGTGGAGATCCCACCATCATGACTGCGGAGCCTCTGCAATGAGTGCAAAGATCCCATCACAACTGCAGAGCCTCCACCACAAGTGTGGCTGGCGATGCATATAGGATGACCAAAAAAACTTTGGGTTCTATGTTCTCAGTAAAGGGATTGCTGGGGTATTGAAATAGCAACATTAATCTTTTTAACCCATAGCAAGCTGCTAATGCTTTTAATCTAACACTCCCAAATTGAGAGGGCAAATTAATGAAGAGTTAAACAACACCACAAGATACAAACCATTGGGGCAGTGCCAACAAAGATGGTAGGGTCCCGTCCTAACAATGGCTATTTTCTATTATCCTGATGCACACACAGCCCTGAACCTCTTAGGAAACCCCCCTACCGTTGCTGAGGAGGGTGTGGAGGCTCCGGTCCCTGAACACGGGGTGAGGCGGCACAGAATCGACGAAGCAGCCGGGCGCGGAGCAGAGGGCATGCTGGGCGTAGCGCAGAGGAGACACCTCTTTCGCGCTTGATCGCCCGTACTGCGTTGAAGTGTCAGGCCCCGGAGACTGGATGTGGGGGCTCCGGACGAGATGAATCCCGGCTAGCTGGAGCGGTGTGGGGGTATGAGGTGGTGGACTCTCTGCCAGTGTGATGCGAGGGGACGGGCGAGTGGAGGCCCCGGTTCCAGCTCAGCCAATGCCCGATGATCCAGAGGAGTGGTGCAACCCACCGGTGAAGAGGCAGAACCGAGAACGGGAGGTGAGCAATCAGGCCTAGCCACTGGAAGGGGAGAAAGTGAAGCAGTTTGTGGGTGGCCGGGTTCTAGCCCCACGACCCTGGAGTGATTGCCAGATGGCCTGACTTTGATCCTGCCAGGAGCCCCAATGCTGTGACACTAAGATTACTGGGGGCTCCCATCTTCGCCTGGGGTGACGAGGGTGCAAGATGGTGGCCCTTTCTCTACACCAGGGGACACAGTTAAAATCGAGCGAAGATCAGCCACCCAGTCTGCTCTGTCCCAGCGAGGGGAAAAGTCTGCAGGGGACCAGATTTGCCTGCGGTTTCAGCTGCACTTCACAAGGGAGGCCACAATGGTGAAAGATTAGCACCAGAAACTGCCACATCTAAGAAAATCGTCAACTACACACAGACATTTCTGGCACCGGGGAAGGACATGGTACCTTCAGGAGATGGTCCCAGAGGGGAGTTGATGGCGTGGGGATGGCCACCCCCTCCATGGCCGACCTCATGACAGCGATACAGGAGTCCAAATCTGAAGTGGTACATACAATCGACATGGTGGCCATTGAGGTCAATCTGCTTCGTGTGGACCTACACAAGGTGTCGGAGGGCCTAGTGCCGATGGAAAAGAACATGGAGATGCTACAACAGGAGGTAGGGGTTTTGCGCTCTACAGTGTTAAATTTTCAGAGATTGACAGCACGCCTAGATGACAGAGTGGAAGACGCAGAGGGACGGCCCTGCCGAAACAACCTCCGCTTTGTGGAGTTCCACGAGAAAGCAGAGTATCCCTCCACTGAACTATTCTTGGAAGAGTGGTTGACAACTTTGCTCAAATCCCAGAAACTGTCAAATTTCTTCACTACTGAAAGGGCACATAGAGCGCTGGCTCCTCCTCCTAGACCGGGGACCCGTCTAGAGTGAATATTGCTTGTCTTTTCAACTTTCTTGATAGGGATGCAATTCTTCGGTGGACGAGGGCCCATGGTCCGCCGATGTTTCAGGGGAAACTGATATCTATCTTCCCGGACTACACCCAACGAGTGCAAGATCAACGTAAATCCTTTCTTGCAGCCATGCGCACCAGAAATCTGAAATACAGCCTGCTGTTTTCTGCCAAGCTACGGGTCCAACATGGGGAGATGGTACTTTTTCTATAACTCCTCGGAGGCGAGCGAATGGCTTGGCTTGCTACCGCGGCTACTGGACCGGGATCGGCTGCGACGAGCCAGAGAGTCGACCATGGCGTGGCGGCCCTGTCCAGGCCGTTGGCTGCCTCCACGAGTCCAGACGTCTGCTCCACGAGTATGATTAAAGTATGCCCAGACTGTACTTTGCTGAAGTCCGGAGATTGGAGTCGACCGGAAGATTCATCCCAGCAGGGCTCTGGCGGGGCTTTGACTGTGATGGTTGTTGGTAATTGGAATACTGCTCCATAGGGGCTAGATATATAGATGGTCAACATCCAAAATACTGCTTCACGCCTTTATGTTATATGGAGGTGGCTCTGTGAGGGCCCAGGGGGCACATTCAAAAAGACTGCTGTAAATGACACTTTCGCCTATGTTTGTGTTTGCTCCTTGTTAGCATTGGTCCTGAGTGGGGGTGAGCCTACACTTACAAGTTGAAGGATATGGAGTGGGAGCTGAGGCGCATGCATTTCGCACCCCTCCGAGATTCCCCCTCTAGCTTAGCAACTAAGACTGGTCCTTTTGTTTATGCATACTTCGTTTTTTCGATTCTAATTGACTACGGATAATTGGGTAATGGGGAGGTTTGCTAATAGCCACAGGATCGGTGGGTGCATTTAGTAGGGCTGCCCCAAAGGTGGGGAACTTAGGGAGTTATTATTGGGGACCCGGTAATGGGGTTTGAGGCAGCAGCTCATGTTCCATGCATCTGTGAGAAACGGGTTCCTCCACATCTGGATTTCATTTACACTACCTGCAGGGCAACGGGTGGGGAAGGGACGTCAAGCAGAGATATATACATCCTTTTCTTACATGAGATGGCCATCCACACAAAATTCATAACATGGAACGTTAGGGGAATCGCCCAATTGCAGAAACGCAGGCGGATTTATGCCTATTTGAAACGTTATAGGTCTTCCATAGCTTTTCTGCAGGAGACACATATTTGGGGAGATTGTATCCGTTCCCTTAATCAAAGATAGAGAGGACAACTATATGCTATGTCCTATTCTGGATTTGCTAGGGGAGTATTGATCTGGCTAGCCCCAGGTGTTTCCTTTGCACACCGAAAGCATGTTATAGATTCCGAAGGTTGTTTTGTAATTGTGTACGATCTGCTCAATGGCCATGAAATTTGTTTAATTAATGAGTACGCTCCTAACTTGGACTGTCACACTTTTTTTACTACTGTGGCATAGGCAGCCGCTCTTTTTCTCAATGCTGAGATAATCTTAGGGGGAGATCGTAATAGTGTCCTTAATGGGAATCTAGACTGATCGCTGCCCAGGCTTCACACTAAACCACATATGACTGCTGACCTCTGCTCCCTGCTAAATGAGTTGGGGCTCTGTAATGTGTGGAGAGTTCGCAACCCCACCACATTTCAGTTCTCTTTTTATACTCCTGCTGCAGGCACTCACAGTCGCCTGGACTACTTCTTCTCTTCGGAGAGTCTCACTCCTGCGGTGGCCAATATAGTATATCTTCCAAGGTTCTTTTCCGACCATTCTCTGGTCCTCCTGAACCAGAAGTACCACAGAAGACGCTTACCTATACTGATGTGGCACCTTGGCAGACCCTCCCTTTGAACAAACGATCGCGCAATCCCTGACCTGCTATTTTCGGGAAAATTGGGGCATCTCAGGTAGTAGAGCCACTGAATGGGACACAATAAAATCCGTCCTTCGGGGTGTCTCTATTAAGACATCTCACGTGGTTCGACAACAATTAAAGAAGGATATACGCATACTTGCAAAACAACCTGGGGAGAATAGAACAGGAACTCCCTAGATGACATGACCGTCTAAGGGACTGGACTGAAACCCGTAAGCAATTGCTAGACACATGGATACCGCTGTAGAAATATTTATATATGGCTCACCGCCAGCGTCTCCATGCTGAGGGCGATAAGACCGGAGTGATGTTGGCCCGATTGGTAGACAGGAAACCTCGCACACTCCTATCCTCTCAATTACTGACGCCAGAGGTCAGATAGTGTACTTCCAAGAAGCTAATAATGATGTATTCCGTTTACACCTTAGTACCTGCTAAGCCCCTCCACCCTCGATACACGTAAGAGATATTGATGTATATGGAATACGGTTGACTCTCCCAGTGCTGTCGTCGGAAGCCCGCAAGACCTTTGACCACCCTCTTACCAAGGCGGAGTTGGCTTCAATAATCCATTTACCTAAAACCTCGAAGACTCCGGGCAATGACGGATTCCCAGCAGAGTTCTATCGTAAATATGCCAATGTCCCAAATATACCGAGCAGTGCATGATGATCTGCCTGGTGCCCCCCTACGGGTCCAGACCCGCTAGGAGGAGATGGTCCCGGTCCCTATGTCACAGCAGATTGGGTAAAGATCTTCACCGGAGTGAAACTGGCCAGCTCTAATGGCAGATTCAAATTAACACAGTATCATTTTTTACACCAAACTTACCTCACTCCATTAAGACTACATGCAATCTATAATGCACGCCTGGACGCCTGCCCCCGTTGTGACACCCCAAAGGCTACCATTTTATACATAATATGGGTTTGCAAGAAGCTGCTCCCCTATCGGGAGCATAAATTAGAAGACATTAACAGGGCCTCTGGTTGGCACATTCCGCTGACCATCAAACACGTCATATTGGGTCTTGTACCTAATCCGGCCAAGAAGACAGTCAGTAGGAAATTCGTACTCCTCTATCTTACCCTAGCGAAGTGTTGCTTGCCCATCTGCTGGCTTTCTCAGGAGCCTCCTAAACATACAATGTGGCTTAGAGATGTTTGGGGAGGGGCAGGGGAACTCCGTATGAAACGTGTGTGCACAGATTTAAAACTAGACGAAGATGTCCAGGCATGGAACGCCATGTTGTCTGATGTAAGTCGAAATGAGGACTGCCCAGCTACTAACTAACCTGCTTTGGACTCTGATTTACACTGAAAATTTTAATCAAGAACTGTAGTTTATTCTCTTCCATATGTGCCTTTAATATATTTACGGGTCAACATCAGATTAACTATACACCAGATGCACAAAGGGGAACAAAAGGGGACGGGATGCACTGTTTCATGTTATTAATTGTCCGTGTCACATTGTACATTTCGCGTAACGGCTACTACTTATCATAATGTAGGATAAATGAGAATTTATGCTGTCGATCCAGATGTGTATGGGACATGGGGATGTTTTGTGGCTTTTGCTTCTTGAAAATCAATAAAAAATGTAAACAAAAAAAAAGATAGAAACCAT
Source organism: Pleurodeles waltl (assembly GCF_031143425.1). Lineage (NCBI taxonomy): Eukaryota > Metazoa > Chordata > Amphibia > Caudata > Salamandridae > Pleurodeles > Pleurodeles waltl. The sequence continues at coordinate 467,846,660 of NC_090449.1, read as the reverse complement.
TTTTATCACTTGCACTTTAGTCCTAGTCATATATTATGAGAAATTGATTTTTAGTTGAGGTTGATAGTAGTCCACCACAAGTATTAATGTCACTATTCTTGTTAGGCCCAGTAAAGGTTTCAGTAATTAAAACCTGAAGTTAAACTCTGGTAGGTATGACTCTGAGGACACCGGCTTAACTTAAGAAAAGTGTAAACATTTGGAAGTACCAAAACAGTTAAAAGTCACAATCACAACACAATATAAATCCATCTCCAATTTATAAAAATGGTTAATATTTTAGCAAACAAAATGAACCCAAAATGACTAAAGTCCAATAAGTTGAAATGGAGCTATACATTTTTGCAAGATTTAACTGCAAATAGTGGCAAAAAAGTGCAACGCTGCAACTGTGGGTACCTAGTTGTGCTAGACCGGGACAAAGGTCAGGTTTTGGGCCAAGTACAATAGAGCGCAGGTTGGTCCTGACCAAAGAGTTACCTTTGGACTTAGAAACCTAGAGAAAAGGTGTTATCAACAGGTTATTAGTGGGGTAAGCTGAAAGCTAAGTCTGAGTTGGAGTTTGATGACAGTGGGCTGCTGGAGAATGAGGTCCCAGTGGGGTCATCAGTGAAGGTGGGAAAGCTCCAAGTGCTTGAAGTGTGGCATCTGTGTCCAGAAAGGTCTCAACGTCAAATGGCTTTGGCTCTGCATCATTCTTGGTGACGCCTGCTATGTTTGAACATACTTACTTACAACTTGTCTCCCACCAGTTCTTCAGAAGAAAATCTGGAAAAAAATGTTTAGTTTGCAGTATGGGTAGGAGGAGTATGCTCTACCAAAAGCCAAGGGCTCCAAGATCCTAGAAACAGTATCTGGAGATCAGGACTCACTTCAACAGAAGCCACCAGCAGGGTCCGGGGCAGGTTCAGTTAAAAGAGGTCAAGAAAGTGGGCTTTGTTGCATCTTTTGTGTCCCTGTACTTTACCAGGTCAGACATGTGACCCTTGCAGTCCATTTCTTTGTCCTGGGTACAAGTAGGAGCCGATCCAGCCCTTAGGATTCTCCTCACAGATCAAAATGACAGGTGCAGTCCTTTTTCTGTCTTCCAAGGGTCCAGCAGTTTTCTGAGGAGAGTATTTGGGGTGCCACATTTCTGTCCAATGCCAGCCCATGGGTGGAGGAACCTCTGGCTAGTCATTAACCAATGGGGTAAAGTCCCTAGTGGTGATCCTACACAATCTTGTAGTGTTTCCAATGTGTTTTACTGTAAACTATCCCACAGTGCCCCTCTCTACCTAAAACCAAGATGGAAGAACATTTCCTCCCTTGTGCAGAGCCCCTGTTCCTGACCTAAAGGGGCGACCATGGAAATGAGCAAACCTTCCCCTGTGGCCACTCAAAACCTTTCTGGGGCCACTCCTCTCCTAATGGAAGTGATACTAGAATGGCTAGCAGGACAATGGAGAGGGCATGCCTAAGTGTGGCCACATCTGCCAGTGACATGGTAGACATCCTCTGGAGTTACTTAAGTTCCTGGGCACAGCCAAGATGGGCATCTTATCAGGGGGAAGTCACACCTGTCCTTTTGTCTCACTCATGGGGCCACTTCACATCTAATCAAGGAGCTATTCAGTACCTGGATGACAGCAAACACTGGGAGAAAGGCACATTTGGCTTGGGCAGGAAAATTACAACTTTCTAATAGTGCCATTTTGAAAATCATAATACAAGTCCGACCTGACCATTAAGTTGAATTTTAAATTAAAAATGTTTGGAATTCTAAGGTGCTATAAGGTAACCCAGTGTTCCCCTATCAGAGAACCAACACTGACACAGTGAAAAAACAAATTTAGAGGTTTTTCACTGCCAGGGCATGTGATACATGAAATTCACATATCCTACTTTTTACATAACTTTCACCTTGCCCTCTGGTCATTTAGGTCAACAACGGAGATGACTTGTAAGTATTACAAAGGAAAGGTTTATTTAACAAGCTTGAATTGGCAGTTTTAGAATTACACACCCAGTCTTCAAGGGGAGGCCTGGAGACATGCTTTGCGTTGTCAATTTAGTGGTGGTACGATATATGCAGTTCAGTAGTAAAAATTAACTTAAGTGTCCTAGATACACTTTGTCCCATATACTGGGGACTTTGAGGTAAGCTGAATAAGCAGATTAGAGGCATCCCAATTCAACATGTTTCTTTGGGTCAGAGCACACACTCTGGGCACCGGACAGAAGAAAAATCTGGCAAACAAGGGGGCAGGGTGATTACTCAAAAGATGGGCATTTTCCTACAATCATCCACAAGAAATTGCACCATTTCTTTCCAAATGTTATTAAATTAGTTTTATTCTAATTGATTGTCAAAAAAATATGCCAGATAAAAGAACAAGCAGAAATGACTAAACCACTTTCATACATTATCATACATTAACAGTTGTATCAAGAAGCTACCTGTAGAAACAAATGGTTAAGTTCAAATGGGAGGCCAAATTCACAAAACTAATTGAAATAAATGGGAGCAAGAAAGCAGGTTTGTCACAGTCCTAGTAATGTACTCTCCTGCTATACTGAGCATTTTTCACATTTACACCTTTATCCATGTGTTGAATGAAAGGCCTGTAGGAGCTTTAAACAGGCCATGCCCTCTGCCATTTCATCTAGATTCTTCCTTAGAATATGTTGTCTGATTCTGTTGAATTCTGCCTTGTAATCAACCATGCAAATGTATATATTCTTCCCAACACCAGTGTCTATGTTACAACATGGGATACAATCATTTTATTATCTGTTGTCCCAATCTTTTCCTTAACCCAAGCTTTTTTAAAGGCAACACACCAATTTGTTTGATTCATGCCATCATGTGATTTAATTAGAGCTGAGCATAAATCTAGGTTATAATGTTGAAGAGGGCAACTATGGTAAGGTTGTCTGTATTAGTTTTAACACATTTTTGAAAAATGGGAACCAAATGACTACCAGCCCAAGAATGTGTAAAATTAAAAGGTTTTGCTGCATCTTCAGAAACAGCTATCAGGGAATCCTCATGTAAAAAAAACTACAGAGACACACATATCTTTGTAATCTCCAGTATTCTACAGTTTGGTCTGCTATTGATGACCACCTTATACTTTCCATTCTTATCTTCCCTATAGTTCGAACTTGACTAACCTTATCTGTAAGCCTACCCAAAGCTACACACCTACCTACCAGGGCATGATGCTCAGTTTCGGACACAGCTGTCAGTGTAGTAATACTGCTCTAATTGGAGACATCCAACATCAACAAACATGCAGTCAAGAATTGTATGTGCCGCTTCACTAGTGAAATTGGTTGGTTGAGCAGGACAATCAATATCAAATCTACCTTCAAACTTCAAAGTAGTAAACTGTAGAGTCTATCAACTCCTCTCCATCCTCTACTGCAACACCGTTGCACAGGATAACTATCCTTGACTACCCCACAAGTTTTATAGAAAGCTGATAAACAATGATCACTTACTTGGGAATCAAACAGGGTCCCACTGAAATAGCCAGAAATAATACAAGATTTTCCTGATGACTATCCCGTAGTGAGTAATATAGCTTTTGTGGTCTCCTAAAAGATTTCCTTCACATAAGTTGACTGGAGGTATGTAAATGTTCCTAAGCATAAATGAGTGCACCAACTAACTTTGCAACAGTAAATTTAATGCCCACCAATTTATCCTTTTCCGTGCTAGCTTTGGATTCTTTTTTAACAATGTTTAGGGAACTAAGTATTAGGAGAATGTCTTTGCTCATCTCCTATCGGGAGGGTTAGCTAATCTTTCATGTGTCTGGGCCCATTAAAATGATATTCTGGCACTTCTGTTGGATACAAACAATTCAAAAGATTAAAAATGTGACCTAACTGCCACATCTGGCATTGTTTTTCCTAAACTACCAATATTCAAGGATATAATTTCTATTCATCATTACTTACATTCTGCATTGATAACTGTTCTAAACATATTCCTTTATCACCACTGCTCCATTTGTACTGAAGCTATTTGAAGTAGTTGGAGTTATTCACTTTTGGTCCTCCAAGGATTCCTTTGAGTTTCTCACAGTGCTGTTAATCACACCAGCCACCCAGTTGTGATCAAAGGCTCCTTTTCTCCATTTCCATATTATTACATACAGTTTAGATCAGAACAGTTCTTCTACCATCATCTTCAGAATTAAGACATTATGATAACTGTATAGGCAACTTGTAACCAAGGGCAGGAGTAATTTTCATTACAGACATGTCTCTATAAGCTCCAGATTTTCAAGTAGTGTGACATTGTTGATCTTGTTCAAAATTATTTTAGATCCAAAACGATTCCACTGTTTCAAGATCAATGGGTAGCCTAACTGGACTTGCTCACCCCACCTGGATCCCTACCTCCAGTAGATAAACACGAGATTCCAGGACAGAGTCAATGATTGAGAGTCTTAGAGATTACTATTGTTGCTTTATTTGTGGATCCATACTAAAGGGAACACCCCAATAGAAAGGAAATCAGAGGATGTAATTGTACTTGCACCTGGAAATTGTTACATTATTGCTAATATTTTTACTCTATTTAGTATGGTAATGTGTCCCTGGGAAGTATACCAAGGCGTAAAGACTAAACCTCTTTTGTTAAGTGATGTCCTGTCTAAGGAGCACCCACGTACACTGATAGTGTTGATTTTGTCTACAAAAGATTGATTTAACATTGAGGTATTAATTGTGTTACGATCTCCAAACACAGTATTCGCTTTTGTTATGTTTTCTATATTTGCTAATCTTTGGGTTAAACTGCAGCTGGCTGTGGGGGAGATTTGTAAACCACAGGTATGTAAACACATTACATTTTCATACCTGGGCATTCAACAATTCAAATTATCAACATGATGGGATTGGGTAAAAGAGTGGAAACTTCTGCACACTGTTGGTTCATAAACAATCAGTATTAAGCACATGATATGAGCCACTGGAAGAAGATAATCTGCTGTCTGACCCATTTTTTCTGTTTGCCATATTACTTCCTCTTCTGTTGTAAGTTTTACTTTCAATTACAGGTATTGCTACCTGTTATGTCTATTTAGAAGTTTCCAAAGTCATAGTTAGTAAAATAAAATAAAAAAAAATTTTATTGTCAGAAATTCCTTTCACATATTTTTTAGATTTTGTACTCTATGACGGCTTTTCCCTTTTCTCTTTCAGAGTCCATTTTGTACTGCATTTTCAAAACAAATCAGGTTTTATAAAGCGCAAATGCTCACCTGTAAGGGTCTCAAGGCACTGAGGGTGTTTGTCCACTGTGCTTTGGTTGAAGAGTCAGGTTTTAAGGTCCTTCCTGAATTGCAGTAACATTGGTGACTGCCTGAGATGCAGGGTGTTCCAGCTGTTTGCCATGGGGTAGGCGAAGGATCTTCCTCCAGCGAGGACTTCCGTGTGCGGGGTACTTCGGCTAGAGCCTGTTGAGAGGATCTGAGATGTCTGGTGGAGAAGTAGAAGGTGATGCGGTGGTTGAGGTAGGTGAGTCCTAGGTTGTGGCGGGCCTTGTATACATGGACGAGGAGTTTGAAGTGAATTCTTTTCTCAATAGGAAGCCAGTGGACGTCTCGTAGGTGATTGGTAATGTGTTTGCAGGGGGGAACGTCCAGGATGAGTCTGGTGGAGGCATTTTGGATGTGCTGTAGTTTCTTCAGGTTCTTCTGGGTGGTGCCAGCATAGAGGGCGTTGCCATAGTTGAGTCTGCTGGTAACCAGGGCATGGCTTACGGTTCTGCAGCAGCCTTTTGGGATCTATCTGTAGATCTTCTGAAGAGGTCAGTGTGTGTAAACAGAAGGATGTGACTGAGTTGACTTGGCGGGTCATGTTGAGCGATGAATCCAGATTGAAACCGAGGTTGCATGTGTGGTTTGTTGGGGTGGAGGGTGGCTGGCGACCAGGAGTTGTCCCAGGCTTGAGGGTCCCAGGGTGACAATCTTGGTCTTGTCAGTGTTGAGCTTGAGGCAGCTGTCCTTCATCCAGGTGGAGAGGGCTTCCATCCCATTGTGGATATTCTTCTTGGCAGTTGTGGGGTTTTGAGTCAGTGAGATGATCAGCTGGGTGTTGTCTGCGTAGGAGACGATATTCAGCCCATGGTTCCTGATGATAGATGCGAGCTGGGCCATGTAGATGTTGAAGTGGGTGTGGCTCAGGGAAGAGCCCTGTGGAACTCCACAGCTGATCTCCGTAGGTTCTGACAGTTAAGGCTGGAGTCTGACTCTCTGTGTTCTTCCAGACAGGAAGGAGTATATCCACTGTAGGGCCTTTCCGTGGATGCCGGCTGCATGGAGTCTGAAGTAAAGGGTGAGGTGCGAAACCATGTTGAAGGCGGCCAATAGGACCAGTAGGATGAGGGCTGCTGTATGGCCGTGGTCGAGAAGCGCGTGGATGTCATCTGTAGCAGCGAGGAGGGCAGTCTCTGTGCTGTGGTTGATCCTGAAACCAGATTTGGAGATGTCCAGGATGTTGTTGTCCTTGAAGTGCTTGCAGAGCTGGGTGATGATGGGTTTTTCAATGGCGTTGGCTGGGAAAGGCAGCAGAGAAATAGGGCGGTAGTTGTTGAGGTCGACGGGGTTCGGCCATGGGTTTCTTCAGGAGCAAGCGGATCTCGGCGTGCTTCCGGTCCTCGGAGAAGGTAGCTGTATCTATGGAACAGTTGAGAGTGTGGCGGAGCTCAGATGTGATGGATGTGTTGGCTTTGTTGAAAATGTGGCAAGGACAGGGGTCCATAGGGACTCCGGATTGGATGCTGCTCATGATGGAGCAGGTCTCATATGTGGTGAGGGTGGTTCAGCGGTGCAGGATCTGTGACGGTCTGGAGGGTCTGAGCTGGGGCGTGTGTTTGGAGGGCTCTGAGGGCCTAGGGGTCCGAAGCTGTCATATACGTCTTCGATTTTTTGGTGGAAGAAGTTGGCTAGTCTGTTGCAGAGGTCTTGACATGGAGGGATGTTTGCCGTTTCCGTTTGGAGTTTGGCGAACTCCTTGACCACGGCGAAGAGCTCTTTGGTGTTGTGAGTGGTGGCACTGATATGGTCCTGCAGGACAACTTTCCTGGGGGTTCTGATGAGGTAGTGGTGGGATTTGATGGCAGCTTGAAAGGCTTTGAAGTCTTTCAGAGACTTGCAGTTTCTCCAACTTTTCTCTAGCCAGCTGCGGTGCACCTGGAGTCCTGGAGTGCCAGAAGGAACCAGCTGGCCGTCTTGAGGTGGTGTTTAGCTGAGGTCTTATGAAGAGGTGCTAGGGTGTTGCTGCATTCAGAGATCCATTGATGGAAGTTCCATGCTGAGATGTTGGAGTCTGTGGTAAGGGGTGGGGGAGACTTGCTGAGGTTGTTAGTGAGCTGTTCCTCTGTGATATGGTTCAATTTTCTGCTTAGGGCTTCAAGTATGCGGAGGCGGATGGTCGGTGTAGTGATGGTGAAATGAATGCAGTGGTGGTCAGTCCAGTGAAGCATGGAGGTGTTGTCGAAGGTGATGTTGTTGCTGGTAGAAAAGATGGTGTTGAGTGCGTGTCCAGCGATGTGTGTTGGCGAGGTGACCAGTTGCTTTAGTCCTATTGTGGCGAGGGTCTCGAGCAGGGAAGCGGTGTTGGTGGTATTGCGGTTGTCAATGTGGTAGTTGAGGCTGCTGAGCAGGAAGTAGTTAGTGGAGGCGAAAGCGTGGGGAGAAATTATGTCGATGATGGAGTCACTCAAGGCTGGGCAAGGGCAGGGTTGCCTGTAGACGAGGATGCCATGGAAAGTAGGCTTGGGAGTGGGGTGTATCTGGAAATGGAGGTGCTCCATGAGGGGTGTGTTCTTTCTCGTTGGTTGTCAGGCAAAGGGTGGATTTGTGTACGATGGTCAGGCTGCCACCTGGGTGAGAAAATCGGTCTTTGCAGAGTAGTTTGTAGTCGCTGGGGATGGTGGGGGCGGTCTGGTTCAGAAGTTGGGTTTATCATGTTTCGGTGAGAAAGGCAATGTCCGGGCCGGTTGAGTCCCAGAGTTCTAGGGCCTGTTTGTGGAGGGAGCAAATGTTGAGGAGGATGCAGCTGAGGCGCTCCGGGTTGGTGTTCAGTGGCTCAGTGACGGGAGGGTCTAGTGATTGGTGATGGTTGAGGGTGTGGTGGCAGTAGAGGCAGGAGAATGGTCCAAGTGTGTCTCTGGGTGATGCGGAATGGCAGGCGGTGGAGCGACCTGTGTTCAGCGCTTGGAGGGTCTCTGGATTATAGCAATGGAAGGTCAGAGGGCCAGGGTTTGTAGCACTGGGCACAGTCCAGATGCAGATGGGTGGAGACGGGCTTGCCTTTGGCGCACCAGTGGCACGGCCGCGCAGCGTCCACCATTAAGAAGGGGAGGGAGGCGGGAGGGTCCGGTCAGCTAGGAGGCGGGAGGGTGGGAATGCGCTTTGCAGGGAGAGCGGGGGTCAGGCAGCAGCGGCTGGGAACGGAACACAGGGAGAGTAAAAGGCTGAAAGGAGAGAGAAAGAGACAAAAACAAAGAAAAGAAAAAAGAAAGATGGCAAAAACTAGGCAAAAGTAAAAGTGTCAGCAAGATACTTACACACAAATGGCCACTAGGCCACCAGGGATGAGGCGCAGGCAGGAGCCTGCAGATAGAGGTGTGCTTCAAAATGAGAGTCAGGCAGGCTCTCAGTTCGAATGCAGCAGAGGCAGCAGCAGCAACAGGTGGAGCTACGCAGAGGAAAGCGAGCAGATTCTGATCAGGAGGTCAGAGGAGTTTTGGTTAATTGTTAATATGTCTGGTCCTCAAAATACCTCACACTTTTCTGTTTTTTACTTTTTTGGTATTTGTTTTTCCCAAACATACTTATCCATTGAAGAATCTTGCCTTTTATTTTGCCAGTGTACACAGACATGGATACATTACTTTTACAAGTGTAATTGTTTTATATTATTGTAACAGAAAAGATAAAAGAATATATCAAATCTAATTCATAAAATCATAATACATATCACCTGATAGACATAACATAATGCCATTAGTTAGTAACATATCAAAATTAGTTACTATAAACTATGCATGACTCAGACTCACAACAATTAATAAATATCAGGTAAATGGTTCAAAACAGTAAAAAGAAATAATGAACATTTTCAGTAGAATGTAAATAAAACATAAAGACTAAAAAGAATAATAGTTTGTTTAACAGTATACCGATTTGAGGGCACCAATTACACACATTCAGTCAATTTGATGTTACATTAATACAGAAATATACAGAACTGGGGCTTCATAGATTTACCATATATACAAAGATGTATATAAGCAAATCTGAATACTGAATCACAACCAGCTTCTAATAATGGGTTGTAGTGTGGTTTGCTGCTTTCATTTACTATATATGGCAACTGAGATGATTTAGCAAGCTATTTAGTTAAAGACTGCCAAATTCTAGATGCAAAGGTTTAACATTATATGTTTCTAATTGCTATTTCTTGCATACTAGAATCTACCAGGCCCTAAGTAATAAATCTTCAATTAATTTCTAATCTGAGGTAATAATCTCCACGCCGTTATCAAGCAATTTATCTATTAACATAAAAGATATTGATGCTTATAATATTTAGGACAGCCACCTAAAATATTAATACATATTAATACATGAACAGGGTCTTATATGTCCACTTATATCCATAATCTTTTGCAATACTTGCTTCCAAAACTGACGAATATTAGAACATTAAAAAAACAAATGCATAAGTGTACTGGGAGAAAAACCATGTGGCTAACATTTATCATATTGCAAATCCAATATTTATAGGGTTGGGCTGGTGTATAAAATTACTTAATGTAGAAAATAAAAATGTCTGAGTAGTACTAACATTCAGACCAAATCCTATCACACAAATCCAAAGACCAATTGCAATCTAAATCACTTTCCCAATTTAATTCTATACTAGTTTTATCTTGTATGAAGTCAAAATTATAAATTTACAAATACTCAAAGCCCTTTTGTCAACTAAAATATTTCTATTAGCATTCAGCTTTGTAGTGCTAACATCGTTAGGAAGTGTAAGAAGATTGTATAAGTTTAATTAATGTGTCACATTGCTTACGAAATTAAGTAGGAACTTGTATGCACGGACTAATTTGGAAAAAATACATCCACTGAATCCTTGGTTAGTGAAGAAAACATATTAATCCCACATGAATTCCACACTTTCGAAAAAATAATCTTATAAATAATTGTAATATTATTTTTATACTACAATATAGTAGATAAAAAGGATCTTGTATTGACACAGAATCAATAACCGGTCTCAACAGTCAGCTAAATAAATTAATTGTAGGACACAAGGGTCATAAATACAACTTCTGCATAAGAGAAGGGATGAACATTGTCTTGATCTAGGAAATACCTATTTTTCCCAAAGGAATCAAAGGACTAATGTGGGATTTCCAACTTCTTTCAAACAGAAAGTAAAGTGATACTAAACAAAGGCAGGAAAATTGACCCCTGTATTAGAATTAGGTTTTTAAGAATAAGTAAACAGATGCTAGTTTTTTGTTGTTGCACAGAAATGTATTAAATGAATCCACTACTTAATTAAGCACCAACCCTGGCCTCATGGGCAGTGTTTGTTGTTACTGTAATTCCAGAACTCCAGAATAGTAATCACGTTTATTTAATCACTGACCAGTTTCTTGCCCATGGTCAACAAATTCACCTGTATTTTTAGCATAAATTGTGTTAATCTTACTTTCACTTTTGCATATTGAGCTTTGTAAAAAAAAAAATCTTCAACTGATTGAAAACCCACATCCGAGAACTGTTGCAATCAAAGTGAGCATCTTGGTCATTGACTCAACTAAGAAAAAGAGGGAATTTTTCTTATTTTTATCATATAGACTCCCTTATATGGGGTAGGGCATTGCGCTTTTAAAGTTACACACAAGCACAAAGATTATTTATACTAATATCGAAAAAGATATCAGGTGCTTTTTATGCATCCTTAAATTAATGTGAGCATGTACTTCATGCTAAAATATTGTGCCATAGGCGGATTTTGCATTTCACATAATTACACACAATTGTGCATGCATGCTTTTCCTGAAAATTTGCATAATTATGCAAATGGAAACTAGGCAAATTCTGCACACCCGTGGGTTACAGTGTGGGCTGGGCTGGATCCTATGGAATTTCCTACCATCCACTAGCACCCTCCTTAGATGGTAAGACTCTCTCCCCATTTTAACAGATAAACAAAGGGCACATGTGCTACAGTTTCCAGCACTCTGCCTCTCTTTTATGGGTGTGATCAGGGCACACGTCAGCGATGGACAACAGGGGGTCACCCCACTATTTTTAAATAGGGAACTACATTCCCCTTGCATGATGAAAAGAATGAAGAGATATGTCACCTGCTTTCCTATTACTGCAGCTGCTTGCATTTATAAACACTGTCTTCACATAACCTGGCCTCAGGGTGTTTATAACCCTACCTCCCTATTCTTAGTATCCACTTCATTTTAAGAGACGCTCAGTGGGGACAGGTGGTCTCTTTGAACCACCTATCTGAGAAAGAAAAGGGAACTTCACACCACTAACTCTTCCGTCACCTTATAAACTACAACAGTACTGTCTTCTGTGCTTTGACTAGCAGAAAACAAACATGAATAAGTAGTATGTTTGAGTTTTAAAAAATATACACCCAGAACATTTTTTCTCTAAATGAAGTTAAAGTATGTTATACTGCGTTTCTCACTGTTTAAAAACAGTGCCCCTTTCAGACATTTCTGAGGTCCATTATTCAATGATATGAGGAAAAGCTAGATGTTATTCATTATGTTATATAGTTATTTATTTATATTTCCTTTCACATTTCTGATTGTGTTAACTTGAATCAAAATAGGCCTGTTCAATTTTAAGTGAAGTATGTATATTGTAAGGGAAACACGTTACCTATTGTGATATCATTGCCTGTGGTATCATTGTGAATTACATTTACCAATTAGTCCCCCAGTATTTTCCTAACGTGACAGTATGCAATGGCCTGGCTTCAAGCCACTTGGCTCCCTATCACCAACACCTTCCTTAAGGGGTAGGATCCTCTCCTCAACTTCACAGATAAACAAAGGGTGAGTATGTTTGTTAAAAGCAAGGCAACAGCAACTAGACAGGCTCAGTCTCTCATATAGAGAGTAGCTCGTATAGTGTCCAATCTCGTCACTCTGTCACAGCAAAGTGTGCTCACAAAAATTCTACGGTCACACCCAGGTAAAATAGCTGTGACTCATATTGGAAAACTAGATATATCATGGCTCACATGGGCACAAGAGGCATAATATTAATAACATGGCATGAGAGATAACCTTAGTAATCTTTTGATAACAAAACTCACCTGGGCATGGCTGCTTGTTGCATTCTTGTGTCTCCATCACCTCACTCCCACAGGGTGCTCCATTTGTGGTCCTCTCCTCACATGTTCGGTTCCGCTGCTTGTGGCCTCCACCGCAACTTGCAGAACATGTGCTCCACTGTGACCAGGGACTATAAGATGGGCACTCAAGATCGGTGCATATGAAGGTGCCGTTCTCACAGGTACTGGAGAAAGAAAGTGCACAACACCTGTTAAGTTAGGATTTGTTTTGGTTTCCAAGCATTATACGTTCTATTTATTTGTTTCTTAAGATTAGGTTTGGGGTAATATGAGTTTTTAAAATTTACACTTAGACTGGAAATAGAGAGGTGTGTGAGATGAATGAGATTACTTCTCCCTTGTCCCCTGAAATCACTCTTACCACAACCTAGCGTAACCACCTCACACCCACTCTCAATCAGTTCTCCTTTGCTGCATCTGACCTCCAGGGTCTAGCTATGAATCCATCCATTTCTTCCCATAGTTAGGTCTTCCTTTTCACTTCCTTCTCCGCTTGACATGATATCCCAAAGGTTTGTACATCAGACTATTATGCACGGAAACACAGTCTGACTTTAATGTGGTGTCCTAACTATAGTTTACCAAAATACCCCCCATTCGGTGTAGATTTTTTCATATTAACTCCAAAAGGGCTATAATTTTGTATGTGATATTTAGGAGAAATTATTTAGGTCAGATTATATTCTGACCACAATATTCCAGGACCACTTTGTCTCCCAACATTTCCCTTTCTCCATTCATTTCAACATATCAACAGTCTTCTGTTTCCCACTCCTTGGGGCTTCTTCCCTGCTTCACAGTTCATTTCTGTTACGGGATGCAGAAGGATGGGCGCAGCAACACAACATGATTGGATAGCAAGCATGCAATGAAACCAGGTGCAACCAAGGCAAATGGGAACCCCTATTGCTGGACGGCTAGTAAAATGCAACAATATACAAGGTTATGTAGGCCTCTGAGTCCCGGTGCCACAGCATCTGGAGTACCATTGGTAGCTATGTCCTTGTATGGATGTTGTAAAAGTTCCATTGAGACCACCCCCATCCCCATGGCAGGGTTAAATAATAGTTACTGGTTAAAGAAGAGAAGTATTGACATTAACAGACCATGTTCAATGCCCACCTCAAACTGAGTTACGAGTGGGTGATATTACCAGCCTTTCTCTGTCACAAACAGACGTGTGACAGAGCAATATCAACAGGCGGAAAGGAGATGTGACGTACTAGCTGTTAATTTAACACACCACAACTGATGTTTTACTAATCACAGGAGTTACAATGGACGTAAGAGAGGTTATTGCTGACTGGCATTATTGAAAATATTTCACCACTTCCCATCAGCCCATAGGCGGCACTAGTTATTCACAATGAACAAATAGTTACATAAACATATGGCTTGCAAGTTGCAACCCAAGGGTTCCACCATGCTGAACAGGCACTTAAGGAAGGAAAATGCATCAAGAGCTCACATTAACCAGAAAAAGACAGCCCTAGTTGGAGTGTAGGGTCTCCCCAAGGCCGCATGCCCATGTTGCCACTGTACCTGCTGCACTATTAATAGCTGCCCCTCAAACCTCCCCTTCCCCCCCAGCTCGGCAGTAACCCCATCCACCAGAACAGAAATCAAGGTCCCTTGCCTTAGCATGTCATGCATTCAATTTCATTGAGAATACTGTGATCTCCAAAACTGTGCTCTTTGCACACATTTTTCTCACTCTTGCAGGTTCTTTTTCAGGCCAGCTTTCTCCCTTTGTCACTTTTTTCCTACCTTTCTCTTCCTCTGCCTTTCTCCCTTTTCTGCCTTTTTCACTCTTATCTGCCTTTAACGTCTCATAAAAAGTGCCCTACAGGATGGTACAATGACTAGCAAATATTAAAAGGTATGCACATTTTGGTGCTTACCTTGCAGAAATCAGCCCAGTACTCTTTTTTTCCCCTGCTAAATGCCAAATGGTTTGACCTCATGAAATTTAAGAAGGGCAGTGTACTTTATTGCATCTGGTAATTAGTGGGCATCATGAAGCTGGCACCACTAATAATACAGAACCCCTGCGCAATCAGAAATATGCTGAAGGGATTGAAATTCTCCCCATCTCCCTCTCTCACTTATAGTGACGGCCTGAGTTTATATCAAAGATAAGTCCCTGTTCCCAAAAATTAATGAGTTCAGAGCCCACTGCTTAGCAACCACTGGCACAAATGCAGCACTGACCAGTGACATACACAATCTGTTTTGTGCAGTTTTATATGGAGCAACCTGTTGCATTACACAAGGTCACATTCATTGTTTTAGGCACAGGGAGATCAAGTGATGTGCTCAGAATCACTGGATGTTGAGTCAATGCTGAAACCCAAACCAGAATCTCTAGTTCCAAAGTCAGCAAATCTGGTCCTAGCGCTACATTCTCTGCCCCAAATGAGATGAAACAAGATCAAAAGTTATGGTTGTAGGAACTGTGGGGGCAAGTGGGATATGCCCTCCAGATTTTGGAGAGGGGGCTGCAATGGGCAATAGCCCCTTTCAGTCGCCCGCCTTATCTCACATCAGATTTCAAAGTGGAACCTGAAATGTGGCAGATAGAACATGCTTTGCTGAAGCCATGATGTCCATCAACTCTCTCTGAAGTGTAGCAACATGAGGCCCAAACTCTGTGGGTGGTCTAACACTTTTTTGTTTTGTTCACCCCTTAATGTTGGGGTACCCTCTGATAAGACTCCAATAGAAAATTAGAAAATTTAAGAACCATAATACTGATCATTAATATGAGAATGGATCGCTAGGTCTAAACTCTGTCATTGTTTGAATGTTTAAAAGCATGCTCTGAACTCTGTCTAACCCATGCTGCATGACTGGCAAAACTTGCTAGGCTGGCACAATTTTTAAAAATGATTCTTCTATAACCTCTTCTTGACTTGTGAAATGACACAACTTTCTTTAATACAATATTACCAGTATTACTTACACTCTTCCCCACCTACTAATCCGTTTTGGAATGTGCTGATGTGTATTTAGAAATTAACCTTTTTGCTTAAGTTGAAACATTAACATCACATGACGGATGTGTAGGAGGCTGGCCTGGTTTGTAGTGGGTACCTATGGTACTTACACCTTATACCAGGTCTAGTTATCCCTTATTAGTGAAATATAGTCAGTGTCTAGAAGCCAGGCTGTCTAGAGGTAGCTGTAGGCAGAGCAGCCCAGGCTGAACTAGGAGACCTGCAAAGCTCTTGCAATACCACTGTAGTCACACAATACTCACACACATGAAATACAATACGCAGTGTTACCAAAAATAAAGGTACTTTATTTTAGTGACACAAGGTCAAATATATCTTAGAGGCTATACTCCCCTAGGAGGTAAGTATTATACACAAAATAAACACTAGTAACCAAGATCAGGTATGTAAACAGTCAGAAAATAGTGCAAACAGTAAAAATCACAATAGGTTGCAATGGGCCTAAGGGGAACACAAACCATATACTAAAATAGTGGAATGTTGGTTTGCCACCTAGGCAAGTGTAGTGTGTAGAGGGGCACTGGAAGTGTAAGAAAACACCAAAGGTAATTAAAATACCCCACCCCTGAGCCCAGGAAAGCAGGAGTAAAGTACAGCAAGTCTCCTAAAACGCACTAGAAGTCGTGATAGAAGATTATGCAAAAACCAGACAAGACTGCAAGACACCAACAATGGATTCCTGGACACGAAGGCATGTGGAGAGAGGGGACCAAGAACCGCTGAAGAGTCCAGGGAGAACAGGATCCCCTGCTAACCCGGATGAAGGTGCAAAAGTGAAACCTCCAGTTGGAAGAAAAAGTCAGAAATGCATCAAAGAAGACAGCTGTGGGGTCCTGGTTGTTGCAGGAGATGTCCCACATCGAGCAGATGAATGCAGGCTGGTTTTTGTCGCTGGATTCTGCCAACAAGCCTTGGCTCACGCAAGATATGCTTTTGGCGGGAAAAGGGGCTGCCCGGGCCGAGGAGGGCCCTGGGGGTCTCAACTCAAAGAGGGAGGCAGAGGGGGCTCTCAGCAACTCAGAGAGAGCCCTCAGAAGACCAGGCAGCACTCACAGGAGTCCCACAGCACTGGGATAAAGGAGGTGCAAGTGGCAGTCTACACAGCACCACACAAGGGGATCACATGCCGCCGGAGCAAGCTCTTACCTCCACCGAATTTGGACAGCTGGACCTTTGGACCGTCAGGGTCACTTCAGTCCACCACCTGTGTTCCAGGATCCACGCTTGTCGTCAGGAGAGGGGACCCAGAGGACAGGTTGTCGCTGCAGGGAGGTGCTGGATCTGTCACTCCACAGGAGATTCCTTTAATTCCACTGGTGCAAGCTGAAGACAGGCAGTCCTCTGTGGATGCACAACCTGAAAACTGTTGCAGTTGCTAGCAGGAGCTGAAGTTAAAGAGTTGCAGTAGTCGCCTTGGCTACTTTGCTGCAAATTGTAGAGTTCCTGGAGCAGTTCTGCAGTTGATCCGACAGTAGAAGGTGAAGCAAAGAATGCAGAGGATTCCTGCTGGAGTCTTGCAATCCGAATTTGAGGAAACACCCACAGGAGAGACCCTAAATAGCCCTCAGAGGGGGATTGGTCACCTAACCAGGTATGGACCTATCAGAAGGGGTCACTGATGTCACCTGCTGGCACCAGTCACTCAGATGCTCACAGTGTATCCCACTACCTTGGAATCGAAGATGGCAAAACCTAAGGACACTCTGGAGGAGCTCTGGGCACCACCCCTGTGGTGGTGATGGACAGGGGAGTGGTCACTCCCCTTTCCTTTGCACAGTTTCGCGCCAGAGCAGGGACTGGGGGTCCCTGAACCGGTGTAGACTGGATTATGCAAGGAGGTCACCATCTGTGTCCTTCAAAGCATTTCCAAAACCTCTGGGAGGATACCCCTCCCATGCCTGTAAAACCTATTTCCAAAGGGAGAGGGTGTAACACCACTGTCCCAAAGGAAATGCTTTGTTCTGCCTTCCTGGGATTGAGCTGCTCAAGCCCCAGGAGGGCAGAAGCCTGTCTGTGAGGTGGCAGCAGCTTGGGCTGCAGTGAAAACCTCAGAAGGCTGGTATGGCAGTACTGGGAGGCCATGGTGGAGCCCCCAGAGTGCATGGAATTGTGCCACCAATACCAGAATCATTTTTAGGGTACAATGCCCAGTTGTTAGACGCCTTACATGGCCAAATTTGGAATTACCATTGTGAAGCTAGATATATGTATTGACCTATATGTAGTCCACACTTGTAATGGCGTCCCCACACTCACGAAGTCCGGGAAAATGGGCCTGGACGACGTGGGGGCACTTCTGCTACTGCAGGGGTGCCCTAACACACAGGTACTATGCACCTAGCCTTCAGGGTCTGAAGGTTAGACATATAGGTGACATATAAGTGACCTGGTGCAGTGAAAACGGCTGTGAAATAGTGCTTACGCTATTTCACTCAGGCTAAAATGGCAGTCCTGAAGAAGTGTTTGTATGAGATGCTTTTGGGTGGCAAAAGAAATGCTGCAGTCTATAAGCAGCTCCTGGAACCCCAATGCCCTGGGTACCTAGGTACCATATACTAGGGACTTATAAGCGGGTCCGGTATACCAATTTGGAGTGGAATACTGGGTTATCAGTATCTAAGTACAAATTTGGAACCAGAGAGAGCATAAGCACTGGCATTTTAATTAGCAGGACTCCAGTGACAGTCAAGCATACTGATGAAAACATTGAAACAGACTGACATGTAGGGCACAAACCATTACCACTGGGGAACCTGACTAGCAGGATCCCAGTGACACAGTCAAAACGCACTGACAAACAGGCCAAAATTGGAGGTAACCATGCTAGAAAGAGGCTACTTTCTCACATGATTTGAAACGAGTGGGTGTTATACTTATGCATGTAAAATTGTTCTTACAGAAGAAGGAAACCCTGTGGGAAAGGAAACATGTATCCGATCCTTGCCATTTAATAAGACAACGCATTGTCTGTGGTTGCTACATCTCAAGAAGTTAT
The DNA here is from genome assembly GCF_031143425.1 of Pleurodeles waltl. NCBI lineage: Eukaryota > Metazoa > Chordata > Amphibia > Caudata > Salamandridae > Pleurodeles > Pleurodeles waltl. The sequence goes on along the minus strand of NC_090449.1, from coordinate 467,828,237 downwards.
TACTTTGCTAACAACTGTATCAATTGAATTGATTATAAAAAGGTGTCCTAGGTAAAGAGCAGAACAGAACCCCAGAAGACAGACCCAAGAACTGAGAATCGAGAGCAGAGACCAGAGATGACAGATAATTGGAGACCACTGTGACTGACCACTAATTCTTGCTACTGCTGCTGCTTGAGCTGAGAGGATAGGTAATTAGTGAGCATTATCTGAATGACATAGAGGGTGTGAGGTGGTGTTTTAGAGAGCCCATGCCAAGCTTATTAGTTTGAAGGAGTGGGATCAAGCATAAAAACGGCTTGTGTGAACTGTCTAGTCGCCAAGCTGAACGATACAACAGAGTTATTCATTCTGTTGCAGAGATTGTATTGGGTCTTAGAGAGAGTTCATCATTTGTTTCAGAATAGTATGATTGCTGTAATCACATGGGACAGATAATGATGAGAATCTTGGTTAATGTATCTGACTGAACGTTCCATTCTGACTTTCCTGGACTAAGAAGTTAGAATTATTCAGACGTACCACAGTTGTGGAATGAAGACGACTAGAGTAGGGACAGATTCAGGACACTGTTCATGTGTTTCTGTAACTTGAGATTTTGATCACTATAAAGTTTATAAATTCTTTAATAAATAATTTAGAAACTATTAAGAACTCTCCTTATTGACTCTAAAAGAACTCAATTTTCAAATAAGTGATTGTTTTTGCAGCTTAAGAAATTCTTCAGCCACTCTCTGATAAAGATCCACATTAACGGCCTAGTTAAAGTAAGTAAATTGACGTTGCACCCAACACCCACCGCATCCTTTCCAGTGCTGAGCCCTTTTTTGGCTAGTTTGGGTAGTTTACGCTTAGGGCTTCATAACTTTTTTCCACATAAGGTATCCACGCCACTTGTGTCATTTTTTTTCCAACATCCAAGGGACCTAAAAGTATCCTGGATTTGTGAGTTCCCCTGGAGGGGATGGAGAAATTAGGCAAAATACAACTAGGTTTTGAGTTTTTTGGGACAAATGAGAAAAAGTGCTCTGGATGAAAGTGTCTGTTTTTTTCTCCTAAAAATGGCTTCAACAAACAGTTTGCGGTGCTAAAGCCACCATCTTCCCAGCTTTCAGGAACATGCAGAGCAGAATAAAAAACATTTTAATCACAGTTTTGGTAGTTTTCAAAGAGGTAGCCTATTGTTCCTATTTTATGTGCTCTCAACCTATTTCTAGCTTGTGGTGGTCTTTCGTTTGAAACCCATGGGAGAACCAGAAAAGCTATAGATTTTTGAAAAGTAGACAACATTCCAAATTCAGCAAGAAGTCATGTGTGCAGATTCCTCAAGGTTTCCCTAAAGAACCTAACTGTTGAAATAAAGAAAAACTGAAAATGAGTAGGAAAAACATGGACATTTTGGCAACACTTTCATTGATAACATTTTGTCACAATGGCTGATTTACAAAATCAATATACCATTACGTCTGCTAGATCCTTCTTGTGCCTGGGAGATATAGGGTTTGTAGGTTCTTAATGAACCCAAAATACTCAGAGATAACAACTAAGTTGCACTTTACAATGTTTTTAATTGTGTAATGAGTATAGACCAATTCATATGGTGAAATATGCAGAGTGAAAAATGGACATCAAAGAAACTTATGTATTTCTAAAATAAGCACAAGTTATGGAGTTTAGGAGCCGTGGTTATTTCTACCTCTCTGAGTTTGTAGGTGTCGTCCGAGCATATGATTTAGAGGTCATTTTTCAAAATGTCTTCAACACTGATGTACATTTGGAATGCACAAATGCAGCAAAATCTAATTGGTAATAACAAATATTCTACTGTTCAATGCTCACACATTGTTGATGAAAATAGTAACTCAATCGTTTTAGGCCATAGCTCAGCCGGCACCTAAAGAAACCTACCAAACTTGCACATTTTTGAAAGCTAGACATCTGGGGGAATGCATAGTAGCGTTAGTTGTGTGGCTCTATTCAGTTTTTTTTAACCCAGTATCCAGTGGAATTGACTAAAAACACGTTTTCCTCACATTTCTGTGATGGAAAGTTCTGGAATCTTCGAGGAGGCAAAACCTTCCTTCCAACCAGCATTTCCGCAAGTCTTCCAATAAAAATGGTACCTTACTTATGTGGGTAGAGCTAGTGCCTGTGACAGGAAACGTCCCAAAATGACACATGGATGCATCACATTTTTTCACTCAAAACTGACCCTTTCTTTGCAAAATGGGTAGATGTGGATTTTAGGCTCTAGCTCAGCTGGTCCCTAGGGAAACGTTGCAATCTTGCACATTTAAAAAAAAAAAAATAGACATCTGGGGGAAGCCAGGGTGAGGTGGCTTGTGTGGCTCTCACCAGCCTTTTTTAAACACAAATGCCTTAAAAACTGCAAACTTTGACTAAAAAACATATTTTCCTTACAATTCTGTGATGGAATGTTCTGGAATCTGTGGGGAGCCAGGAACATCCTTCCATCCAGTATGCAACCAAGTCTCCAGATAAAAATGGTACCTCATTTGCGTGGGTAGGCCTAGTGCCCACAACAGGAAACAGCCCAAAACACAACACGGCTACATCACATTTTTCCACTCAAAGCTAACCCATTCTTTGCAAAGTCGCTAGCTGTGGATTTCGGGCTCTAGTACAGGTGGCACCAAGAGACACCTAGCGAACTTGCACATTTTTTAAAACTAGACACCTGGGAGAATCCAGGGTAGGTAATTTGTGTTGCTCTAATCTGGCTTTTTTGCCCCCAATCCCTTGCAAAACTCAAACTTTTACTAAAAAAACATGTCCTCACATTTCTGTGATGTAAAGTTCTAGAATCTGTGGGAGGCCATAAACTTCCTACCACCCAGCATTTCCACAAGTATACTGATAAAAATGGCACTTCAACTGTGTGGGTAGGCCTAGTTCCAGAGACAGGATCTGGCCCAAAACACAACATGGATACATCACATTTTCCACTCAAAACTGAACCATTTTTGCAAAGTGGTTAACTTTGCATTTTGGGCTTAGCTTAGTTGGCACCTAGGGGAACCTAGCAATCGTGGCCATTTTTTAAAACTAGACACTTTAGGAAATCAAGGGTCTGGTGACTTGCATGGTTCTCACTTTTAACACAGAAGCCCTTTCAAACATCAAACTTTCATAAAAAATGCACATTTTCCTTACAGTTCTGTGATGGAAAGTTCTGGAATCTGATGGGCCACATATTTCCTACCACCCTGAGATCCCACTTGTCCCCTGATAAGAAAGGTATCCCATCATTGTGGGTAAGCATGAGACCATGACACAAAAACGGCCCTAAAGCGCTAAACTGAGAGATAAGAATCAGAGTAGCTGCAGTTGGGGCCATGATGTGGTGCTACCCATAGAAAACCTGCAAACCACCGACATGTTTGTAAACTAGATAACCAGAGGATTCCAGGCTAGTGTGATATTGATGGATTCCATGAGGTATACAGTAATTCTCAAAAATCCTCCAACCCACAGTTATCCAACTTGTTCAAATAAAACAATGCACCACTTATATGGCTAGGACTAGTGTCTGCGACAGAAATTGAACAATCACAGTAAATACATTGGCCTTGGTTTCATCCATTCCTATCGCGGGCTCTAGTCCTAGTTACTTTTTTAAGTGGCAAGCTTTTGGGTGACCATTATTTTGGGTATTTTATTTTTTACAGACTTGCAGCTTTCTGGGCTCAAACTCACTCAATTGTCTCTACTTGAAACCTGGGCAGGTGAGACAATGTGGACTGGGACAAACAAATCAGGGCAAAATCTGTACACTGTAAACTCCAAAGAAGGGAGTATTAAAGTCTGCTGATCAACCAAAACCTTTACCTGCTGGATAACATTAGCATGAGAGCCCAATGTTAACTGTAGTGCAGTGCGTTACTGAGCAAAATTATGGGCCAGGATTTACAAACATTTTGCACTGGCGTTGTGTCACAAAAGTGACATAAACCTACTCAATTTTTTTTCTGGAGTTTGCGCTGGAATTTTGCCTGAAAATAACACAGAGTAGTGTAAAGTGCTGCCATTATGTTACTCTGTATTAGGGGTAATACTTAGACATTTCCGTTCCATGGTAATACATGGGCATTACCATGCACCCATTAAAGATTTTTGATGAAAAAACCTAATTGATAACAATAACAGTCAGGATTTTGCAGCAAAAAAACAAACATTACTTGAAAGTAGTCATTAAAAAGGAGAAATGTTTTTATTTCTCCTGAGTTTAGCTATTTTTTATGTCTGCTGCAATATTCAGTACACGTGGTGTGGGAAAAGTTTTAGAATTTGTCTAGGCATAGTTTTTTGAACTACAAGTTTACCATTCCAGTGTAAAACCTATGCTGGACTCACATAGGCACATTTATACTATGGTGCAAAGGAGTGTACGTGGCACTAGCCAGCTTGATTGCATGCCAGTGCTTGGGAGAGAGCAGGATAGTGCCATGTATTAATAGATATGGAGCTTTTCTGCTCTTTCCCTGTCATGCAAAGCAGCACAACAACTATGGGTGCTGTGCTGCGTTGTGTGACAGTTTTGTAAATCTGGGCCTAGATCTGTGCTTCGAGATATACCTCAAGTAGGAAAGAAGAGAAATATTTCTATTTTTAGTGTTGATCATAAGATTAGATGTAATACATTCCTATATGTCCACTTTAGTGTTAATAGATATAGCTCGGATTTAGCATTTCATTTATTCAGCACAATTGTTTAATATGCTATCTGAGTTCCAAGCACTCTAGAGGTTCATGAAGAAGGCCTTACAAACTTTGTCCTGTTAGCTTTGGAGAATCAAGGGTGCAAATTCAGTAACATAGATATCTAATTTGAGCGCATATTACTTACAACAGCAGTACTACAAAGTAACCACTTAGTCCTCAAGTCTCAGAGAAAAGGCTCCAGATCTCCCTCATAACCACTGAAATTTAAAGAGATTTAATAGCTGTTTTATTTTGTTTCAAAAGGCTAAACCTGAAATAAATGCTAACCTTTTTGTCTCTGCCTTCCATTGAGAAATTGAGACACTTGTAAGGCATTTTCATTTGCTCACATATGGGCATCCTTAAAGGTTGTTGAGTTTACAGTGGACAGTGATACTTCTGTCAACTCTTATAGAACAATACAGATGAACTTTAGTTTCTGAGATACAATTGTAAGAAATTAGAACCTTAGTAGTTTATTTCCATACTTACAGTATGTTTTGTTAACCTGATGCAGTTCTAGGCTACAAGTGTGCCGGCTGAGGACTGAAGCAAGCTGAGAAGGGTAAAAGAAAGCAGGCAGTAAAAGGAAAGAGAAGTAGGTGAGGGGAAAACATAGAATAAAAGGTAAGGGAAGAGGAGCAGAGGAGTTGGAAAGGCATGGGGATAGGTCATCTTTTGAAATATGTGATGATGTATACATTTTTATGCAACATAGCCCAATGCCACAGTAAGAGCAACTTGTGATACTTTTACTGCAAGGTGACCCCATATATTTTTCTTACCAGAGGTTACAATCCACTGTGGCCATCTCACCAGGCAGATACTCCTTTGTGGCATTGCCAGTCGGGAGGCCACACCTACAATCTGCGATTGGCACACACTTCTTGTCCTGCAGAAGCCAACCCTCTGGACAGCGACAACCTATGGGTGAAAGGTCAAATGTCACCGATGTTAATAGCAAGTATCCTTTTCCACTACACAACCACCAAAAAACAAAACTCCAAACAATACCTTAAAATACTTATTTCAACGAAATACATTTGAAAAATCTTGGTTAAAAGGCTTCCCTGGCTGGTCAGACACGAGATACCATACAGGGCAGCAGTTCTAACTGCAGAAGTATAGAATGGGGAGGGGGCAAAAATCTACACAGAAAAATATTACACCATTATGGTGGTTGAAAGGCTCTAGTGTCACAATTCACATTAGGCAGTGTTCTTTCTAGATACTGTTTACTGTATTGTGATATTATTAATATTGATTACTATCTAGCTTGATCTACTGGCTCACATTTATTCCATAATGTAAAAATGATTTGTATAATTATGAACTGTGTAGTACTTTTCAAAGGTTTGCAAATATGCAAATATAATTTAAAAATTATTTTTGAAAAATAATGGTTGTAATGATGCATAGAGTGGTAACTGATGATGTCACTTGAAAGTGTAATTGATACTGTGAGGTAGTGAGGACACATTTTTGTGTTAGACACCATTTGTTTTAAAATGGATGCAGTTTTTGGTGTTCTGCTCATCTTTCACCTGCTCCGTTCCGTCTCCCAATCAGTTAGCCACTACAAACCATTTCTCCTCTTATTTCCGCAGAGCACCAAGTGAATGACTACAGGATTCAAAGATATACAATTGTGTTACAAGACATGTCATTATCTAGGACATCTAATGGAAGTCATTTTGCAGACATGTTAAGGCCCATATTTATACTTTTTGACGCAAAACTTCGCCGGCGCAGTTTTGCGTCAAAAATATTACCACCGGCTAACGCCATTTTGGTGCGCTGTGCGGGCATTAAATTTATACTTTGACGCACAGCGGCGCAAACCACAGGTGTAAGTCATTTTTTTTTTATGGACATCGCAGCGTCAGGTCATAAAGCAAAACGATGTTAACGCAGCGGAAATGACTGTGGGTCGATTTATGAAACCGCACAACGGATATGCGGTGTTTTTTGACGCAATAGCGCCAAAATTCCCGGCGAACACAGCCATTTCAGCAGAGGAGAGCCAAAATGGATCCCAGATGCCTGTACAGACCTCAGGAAGATGACAACAGACCAGGAACCAGTCAGGAGGACCAACACAAGACCCAGGACACTTTTAAGAGGAAAAGAAAGTGTCACTTCAGTGCAGAGAAGCAGGAAATTCTGGTTAAAGAGGTGACGGAACACCAGCACCAACTGTTTGTCACCTCAAAGTTGCCAATCAGTAGGAGAGAGGCTATATGGCAACAAATTGTTAACAAGACTAACAGTGAGGCAGAAGTATGCAGAACAGTCATCGAGTGCAAGAAACACTGGCATGACTGCAAGCGCAGGACCAAGGAAAAGATGGCAAGGAACAGGAAGGCAGCACTGCAGACTGGAGGTGGGAGTCCAGCACACCAGGAGGCCCTGGACCACATGGAGGAGATGGTCGCAGCCGTCATCCCTGAGGAGATCGTCACAGGGATTCAAGGACAGGACAGCGCAGACTACCAGGAGACAACACACATGCAGGGTAAGTCGCATGGGGAATTGTAATGCACTAATGTCAACTGTAAGCGGGGGGGATACCGACCACAAAATGCATGGAAGTCATCATATACATGGAGTGGCATGGGTGAAGGGGAATGGCATGGGGGCATGGCCTTCACAAGGAGAAGCTGGGGCACACCATTACACTACACCAACAACAGTCCCATGGGGGCATGCTGCCATGCCAACAATGGAGCAAAGGTAAAGCCATGCCAGGAGGGAAGGGCACAACATCAAATTGACATCCCAGCACACGTCAGCCACTATACCCCCTACATTAACTAGGGCCCAATTAACAACCTCTAGCCATACCGACAACTGGAATGTAACAGTGACAACGGTTGCCAAAACCACCTCCACTCTGTGTGCAGCTCAAGTATCCAATGGCAGTAGCTTCCCCATGGATCATACACACCTAAATTAGAGGGTTGAGGATGACAACTTCAATAATCCCCTTAAACAAGACAAAGGCTCCAGTCCTGTCAAATGTCAATGCCCATAGTTGCCGCAAATGTCAGCCAATGTCATCAACAGTAGGAGCTACACAGCACTAAGGTAACACCCATGCTGCATATGTCAGAGTCCATCCTGTGCCTGGGTCACAATGCAACATCCCAAATGTCATACTGCTCAGACAACAGCATTGAGGGGGAGGACACATGTAACTGGTCACTGAAATACACCTGCACAGTCAGAGGAGGAAATAGGACACTGCTACGACCATCAGGGCAATACAATGTACCACACATTCCCCAACATCAGCTGTACACATTACCAATGCCAACATCCATATTGTGCCATAACAATGCTATGCATAGGATACGCTACATGTCAACTACATATAAGTAGATGTGAAAGATCAGAGTCTGGGGCAGGTTTAGATTGTTAAGATTGTTGCCAGTGCCATCAGAACACCCACAGCCAGTGAAAGGTCTCACCATGAGAATGGATGTACACGGAGGCCTGAGTAGGACAAGAAGGTGGCAATTCACTATTCGGCCTAAAACAAGACTAGAGGAGATGATTCTGACAAGTCCAATAACTTACTACTATACATGTGACATGCAGGTGGGCCATAGGCCTGGGAGAATGCCCATCTGAAAGACTGGAGCAACGAACAGGAAACAAGATCACGATGTGAAATCATCACAAGGCAGGCATGTCACATCACAAATGCCACAACACATACACACTTATTGTACCCCATTTTATTTCAGAGGACGATGGATCTCCTGCGGATGCCTGTCCCGGAATACCCTGATGACATGGATGACAAGCTGACAAACATTCCCCAGCAGACCATCCAATATGTCCTTGGAACCCTCCAGACCCCACCTTCAGTCACAAGGAGGAGCACAGAACAAGCAGCCATCGCAGAGGATCCACCCACCACCCCAATTGTAAGACCTGCCAGCTCCAATACAGCTGATGACTCAGACGACACAGGCACCAGCTTTGACAGAACTGTAGTTGGGGTACAGCAAGAGCTGGCCAATGAGGTGCGGGTGGGGATGCAAACTATGACAGCAAGCCTAGTGGGGGTGCGTACGTGCATGATGTCATCTACAGATCAGGCAGCAGCTATGCAAGCCCTAACATCCATCCTGCAAGGACTACAAGAAACTGTCAAGGAATTCACCACTGCAGTAAGGGAGTTGCCACAACACCTCGCACTCCAAACCTCCCACTGCATGAACAAATGCAATCATGACCCCCTCGGGGCTGACCTGGCTGCCTACCATCTTGATGTGGCTGCTATTCTTAAGAATCAGCAGATCCTCCTTGCTGCAGTACTGCCCTTAAGACCTTCACAGGTAGCAGTGACCAAGATGTCTGACTCCACGTCTTCTAACACTGAGGTGTGTGTTGCCCCTTCACAACCACCACCACCAAGGACAGAGGAGGCAACACACACATCAGAAGAAGAAGACATGGAACAGATCACATTCACACGGAAAAGTACCCGGAAGCACTAGTCCCTGCCACATGGCCAACTATTACCAAGGTCCAGCGCTTTGTAACATGCCAGTCTTACAACAACTGTACTGAATGACTGTTCTGCAAACCACTGTCTATCTTGTCATCCTGCCCAGTGCTTGTCTCTCTCTTACTCATTGGCAAATCCTGTCCCTCTGCACTGTCTGACACATCACCCCAGCATGTCAAAAGTATTTACCTTTACCACTTGTGCAGGATCACAATGGAAGATGTCACTATAATGGACTCACAATCATGGACAATGTACATATACCTCTACAGCACTTTTCAATAAATAGCACTTACACAACCACTTTGTCTCTGTGTAATGTGACACATCAACTGTGCAGTAGATAACTGAAATGTGCCTCCTGTCAAATAATGTAGCTTGTCAATACAACTGTCCTGAAATTATGTAGTCAGATAAATTTGCACACTGGCAAGGATTGCATCATACTCTGCCCTTCCTGAGGGTAATATCTGATGAAGTGAGAAATCTTACAGCTCAGTTGGGATTTGTTTGTAGCATAGGACACAAATGAAATAGAACAAAATTCACGTACACTAATGTCAAGGCCCTGCTCAACAAGCATTTAACACATACTGTAGAGGGTTCACTATATATTTATTAAACTGCAATCAAAGAAGAGGAAACTGAGGGAAAAGTCTTACCTACCCTAACTACTCATTACCCACAACCGTCCCTAACTAACCTAAGCTAAACTTACTTATCACATGTAACGAAACGTTCTAAACATCCCCCCCCCACCCTCCTTATGAGACGGGATACATGGAGGACAACAGATACTAACCTAAACACATACTATACTATCCTAAACAAATATATATTTTTTTGATACATTTTTAATTTTATTTTATTTTATTTTTTTAAACACACAAGAACCCCAATATAGACCCCCACCCACCCACACACTTAATAAGTACAAATAGAAAGATCCAGGACCCCCCACCCACTAACACTAACTAAACTAACAGCCTATACTAACCAAACACAAAGCCACCTAAACCCGCTAAGTATGAGAATATGGAAAGAGGAGGGAGGAGAGGGAATCATGTCCATATCCAAAAGTCTAGAGGTTGGCCCTCCGGAGGGTCCGCTTTATGGACCGCAAACGCCTGTTCATATGTCGAACATCATGCTGCAGGTGACTGATTTTCCGTAGCACACGGTCCATTTTACGTTCCATTGCCTGAACAGCTGTAGGGTCAACTGTAGCAGCTGGGGCAGTCTGGGTACCGGCGGAGGATATGTGTGGGCGTGAAGAGCCAATGCCTGTGGGCTGCCCTGAAGTGTTCCACTGCTGGGGCCTGGGGCAACTGCAGACGTTGGGACAACAGTCCTAGCTGTTGGTGGTGCCACCTGTGTGGAAATGGTGGTTGTGCTGGTGGTGGCTGTGGTGGGCAAAGTAGGGCCACCCTGTGGGAAAGCCCTCCATGCTCCGGAGGCCCGTTCATTCCGGTATCTTCGGGCCATCCGTCTGAACCCTGACTCTACCAGCAGGATATGTTGGTACCCCATAGCCCGCCTCTTGAACTCATGGACCTGGATGGGTGTCATATTTGCAGCTGTGAAGATAAAGGCAAAAAATTTACATTAGGAACTGCATTGTGTGAAATGGCACAAGAACTAAATCAGACAGTACATCTACTGTACTTGTAACAGCTCATATCACCATACAGATCATTGAATGTCCCTGAGGAAGTACAAGGCAGGCCAGCCTACAAAGGTCATATCACACATAGCACATCCAAACCCTACAAGATGGGTAACAACTGGCATCTGAGTTCGGCCAGTTGTCAGCTAACAATCATGCTGCACATCCTCCGCCAATACCTGGGCTACGGATGTCAGTGTACGGGATGGAAATCTAAAGCCTCATGGTCTGCAATTTGTAATTGTACTTGCTAGTATAGTACTCATGTGCCATACCTGAGTGTGTATACTAGGTTCCGACCAAACATGCACTTATTCACATGTATGTGTAACATACTGGTAGCATCAGTCCTAGGTACCCTATTCACAAACCCATGCCTGTGTTTGAGGGTGGGGGGGTGGAGAAACAACTAACAATTCCAAACAACATGGACACCCCGGAGTCTATAAAAAGCTCGACATGTGTTTGGATCTACACACACACCACAGGTAAGGTCTATCAACAATTAGGAGGCAGCAAACCCTTCACCAATCCTAGCCACCAACACATGTCAGGAAATGCAAACCTTTGTCCACATCATATACTTCCAGTAAGGCATGACTTACAACAGATACAGAGTTACAAGAACACCCATGATAATGATTTGCATGCACACCTAGGCCATTGCACTCAAGTGCCACATACTTGTAGCACTACATGTGGAACTACATGCTGCTAGGAAGTTCAACCTACATTTTAATGAGTACTTTGGTGAATAGGGAAGCAGAAGTCTGTTGGAAAGCTATTTGCAGTCCCAATCTGGGAGAATGTGGGTCTGACAGGCAGACTAAATCTGAGATGAGTTCCAGTGCGACTCTTGTTGATACAAGTGTTATCCACATGACCCACCCCAGTTCTCATTGCGGGGCCTACAGGAATGACCTACAATCCCTAGATAATACAAAAGGATAAGCATTGGCCAACTAAAAAATGGTGAGAAACTGACATCCCACTCATGGAACAAGACAAATGATTGGCCAGCGCATCACACCTTGCTATGTGTTCAACACACAGGAGTCCATCACACATCACCAGCAAACACAACACATAACAGACATATAAACACTTACTGGAGTGGTCGGGGTCCTCAAATGTAGCCACCTCTCCCACAGTGTAGGGTGCCGGTCCACCTGTAAGGCATGGAAGGAAGAAATGTGCTCAGAATCTGTGCACTGACCAACAATTTCAAAGACAAAAACAATGTGTAAGATGACATAAGTGATGAAAGCCATTCAGACATGATTATACTGCATCTGATATATTAAGGCCAACATGTACATAGCATGGGTCTCCTGTGACAATTACACACATATCTGCACACATGCAGTGGCCCTAACTATCATGTGGTGGCAAACATGCTTCTTCATTAGTGAGCAGAAATAATAATGGTGTGTAATCGTCTCACCGTGTGCATCCAAGAGAGACATCCAAAGCCTGGTTACTTGAGGACTGCATTACCAGTCAAACAGCCTATGTGCCAATGACACATTTATGACACAAAGGTACAATGTACAGAGGGGCAGGGACTTTTGTAAGCCCTCATGTTGTTACAGTTTCTTCATTTGATGTGGCCCAGCAATGGTGATTTGCACCAAACATAGAGATATGAACCCATGTGCATACCTTTGGACTGCCATCCCTAATTGGAATGTGGCACAACAAACTCCAAATACCAGTCTAAGATGTTAGCTGAAGGCACCTTACACCTTTTCCCACTGTTTTCAAATCCAGATCTGACATGTATCCAAAAAGATGAAGGACCACAATAATCCCTAACATTCATAGAACTTCCAAAAACGCTTTCCTTACACACTCACCAGACACACATGAGACATATGTCTGGGCCACATTGCTATCATCAATTGACGTGAAGCCAGCACTCATTTTCTTCACCATGTAGTGTTTCTAAAGTCAGTCTACCTATTGCGTCAACAAAGGTTGCCAATATTTTAGTAAATTTATACTTCACTGGCAAATGTAACCTATATAGACATGATTGGCTCCTATTTTGTGTTGCTGTCTGACACAAAAGCGGCACCAAATTAAACCAAATTACATTAAGCAAAAGTATTCTGTAAGTTTGCAGAGCACGTGCTTCCTGACAGCTACCAATTGTGGTCCTTCACATAGTCCATCAATGACCCTGTATGTTTCACAGCATTCCACACAGTCAGCAACTTAGCCGGCAGATATTGTACAAATCATCTGATGTCACTACAGAGCTTTTAATTGTGCAGATTTACATGATTTGTACTCACCACCAGGGCCACCAATCACTAATCCCAAGTGGTCCAGCAGATCTTGCTCCCTGGTGATGAGGTCAGCCCAGCGGTGCTTCAGCTGGTGGTCATTCCTCTGGCTCCCATACACGCGCTGCAAGTGATGCAGCACCTTTCCCCACTGGATTCTTCGCGCCTCAGTGTGATACCCCTGTATCACCCTGCCTCGATCATGAGTGGGAGGAAATGGCACACCAGCCATATAAACCCCCCAAGCTCCTCCTCACCCATCCTGCCAAGACGTGGCCTACCCAACATCTCAGCACTGAAAAGGGGAATAGAGGATAAAGAAGAAGAAAGGAGAAAAGGGGGAAAGTAGGAGTATAAAAAAAGAAGTAAACTTAACAACTAAAAGTGCCCAACTATCCTCAAACTAGCACTACCCACAACAGACTCCCACAAACAACAAACACTCTAAAATACCGGACAATTGTAAACAAAACACACTCAGACAGTATACAACAACAATATTTATTTCACAAAGTAACAAGTAAGATAGCACACAGGACACAAAAGCACAAAATCACTGGACAACACTCTGAACACAGCCACACAGTCTAGAAGATTCACAGACTGCAAAGTGAAAGTGAAAGTGTACCCACTGTACATAATCTGTAAACAGGATATCCTATTACATCACTTCCTGCATAAAATGGCCGCCGTTTTTATTGTTATGCGTCATATTTTTTCATGCATACCGATTGTGCATCATATTTTTCGACGCACAGGAGTGAAAATTAGGCCGCATCCAAATAATAGCAAATAGTCTTTACAATTATTTGGATGCGGCCTAATTTTCACACCTGTGCGTCGAAAAATATGACACACAATGTGTATTGGTGAAAAAAATATGACGCATAACGCTGAAAACTTCAAAATTTCAGGGCATTAACTGGTTTTGGGGATTTTTTTCATTTTAATGTTATGTTGCATTTGGGACACAACTGAGAAAGGCTGATTGCACCCACTTTGGTGTTGATGGTGTATGTTCACACGTGGGACATCATACTGCAGCGGACCATGACCTGCTACTTCCTCAACAGGATTTTGACACTTGGCTGACACACTAGATGGCCATATGTGTGGCCTACATATATGTATAGCAAAATATGGGCATGTTTGGCATCAGGAGAGGATAGCAAGGTGACGCACATGAGTACAATACCTCAATGCCAATGGCTCAATGTGTGTGCAGTGGCTACTAATGTAGTTGGTGACCCAGTGTGTGTGCATCACAAGATGTATTATTGCAAATATGCTTGTATGAATGTGAAGTTAATGTGTACAAACCTTAGATGCAAGTGATTGTGGAAATGAGAGAGGACATGTGTTAGTCATACATGTAGCAACATCCATTGTGTGCACTTCCAAGATTCTGGGTAGCGTAGACACCACAAATGAAAAAGCATGCACCAGATAGATGGCAGACGCATGTTCATGTCAATGGTCCACAATTTCGCCATCCCATGTCCTAGATTTTTGATAACTGCTTCCTAGGCACTTGTTGGTGAATCCCACAGTGAGTCAGGCACATGCATAGACGAAGTGGGTACCATGTAATTGGCCCAGACAGCCAAAGGTGAACCACAAGTGTATTATGACGCCACAGTTGAGGTTATATAACTGAGCCACAACTCTCCAGTGGCTGTGGTGGACTAGGAGATGAGGCAGCACGTGTCCACAATTTTCCAGTGATCAATTGCACAGAGGTATCTTGTTCATGTGTGTGGTCCAATGTTGATCCTTTATATTTTTAGGGGTGTATGTCATCACAGTTACGTCCAGGTCTCATCATGAGTCAGTGGCAGCTATTCCTGTATCTACTGAGTATACTTCGGAGATCAATGTGAGTAAAGTCAATGAGGACATGAGAACCTACATGGGGATGGTCCCACCCTGTCACTGAAGACGTGTAATGAGACTGTCAACAGGGCAACCCTGGTGTGCTGAGTGAGATAATGTCTCAGGTGTCATGTTCCGGCAGGTGTCATAACAACATTTGTACACAGGTTGGCCTCTAAAATTCCCACTGCATCTGGGAACATCATAGCCTCTGTGCTAATTATTCTCGCAGCTATTCACCACGCACGGCCCATCAATATGTTGTGAGCAATGTGATTCAGCGTGTGAACTGTCAGGGTTCTAACATGTGGGGACTTTTCATGGACATTATCAGAGGTTGCTGGTTCTGCTGGAGGCACCGTACCCAATCCCTGCATACGGCCCTAGGACACTGTCACACTTTGTCGTTCATGCATACATGAGACCCAGACAAGGGAATTGGCCCTGATTTTGGTATTCAAAGACAATTTAACAAATATGGAACAATTAAAAGGCAGATGATGCTATACAATGTATTTGGGTATGCATTGATGAAGCACATGACAAAATACCCTCTGAGGAATGAGAGGTTTGGTAAAGCAGGTGTGGTACATATGTAGCCACAGGGAATCTTTAGAGTAATGCACAGACAGGTGCCAGTCAGGCTGACAGGATGCAGGGTCAATCAGGATCCAGCAATTTCACAAGTTACATAATCAGTGGTCTGACTAAGACTGGTTGGAGGAGGAACAAGACAGTTGACATGTAAAACTGTGTATGTCCTGTGCTTTTAAAGGTGACACATGAACCCAAGGGCTGTGTTGCACAGCTTAATTACTAGCAATGCATAACGGTGTATTTGACAGAATGGCAACTTCTATGCTGTTCCAGGCATCAGCAGGGGCAGTGCATGTTGAAATGGGAGGTGTGCATGGAGGTGAACACAGTTGTGTGCTGCATCAGTTTATCACAAGTCCTGTAGGTGAGATTTGCATTCAAATGGCCAACAGTGCCTTTCACACGGGAAGCAATCTACAAGTGTTAACAGGGCTTAGAAACTACAAGCCAGTGTATTAATTGACCTGACGTCCATGCAGTCAGATGTACTATGACAATGGTATACCATAGGAAAGGGTGTAGCACACTGGATTACTATTGTTAGTCTGTGTGTGTAGAGGAGGGAATATTGGGGTACACATATTACCATTCCAGGGACCTATTCAGACAGGTGGGTCGAGACCTGGAGCATGGGTGTGTCAGGAGTTAGGAAATGGGCTGACATGTACATGGAATGTCATGTGCGCAATGCTTGTCATAGGTGTGGCACTTGTGCTGTCTATGTCCTGCATATATATGGAACTCTAGTCACAGATAGTCCTTGCAAAGATTGGATGCAGTTGGACTTACTGATGTCAACGGTCTGGTCATACATTCCTGTTACCGATGCAATAGCACATCAACTGCCTCATGTATGAGGCTTGTTTTCCCCTTATTGAGTGATGGTGTCTTAGTTGTGTGCCATATGCTGCGATGAACCATGTTGCCAACATGTATGTGTGAAATAGGTGTGGTCCTCTGCTATTGCCCTTCAAAGGTGAAATGTACAGGATATATGTCATTTACAGTGTGTGTGTATGTGACCGTTGTATGATACGCATCACAATTGCTCTGGGATTTTCTGTGTCCTGATCGGTATATCAGCAATGCTCCATGAGGCAACACTCTTATTCTGATAGTTAGAGATTAAGGTGTGCAAAAATGATTAGTCAGACCATGATATGGTGATTATTATCGGTGTTTATTTACATTAGTTAATAAAGTGGGGATGGTGATTATTTTTAAAAGAAATTGTTCACGATATGTTGGCGCCTACGCAATCCAGCAGCTGTGTTCTGTTGTTCCCCCTCATGTTGCATCCTCCTCTTCCTCCTCTTCGGGCATGTGTGGCTCTGGTTCAAAGAGGGGAATGTTCCTTCTTATGCAAATGTTGTGCAGGATGGCACATGTTAGAATGATCTTACAGACCATTTCAGTGGAATATAGAAGGCTACCACCAGTGATGTCGAGGCACCTGAATCTCGACTTGAGGATGCCGAAGGTCCTCTTGACTATGCTGCGTGTCCTCCTATGTGCGTCATTGTAGGCACGCTCTGCGGCAGTGCTTGGGTTGCCAAATGGTGTCATAATCCATGGCTGGAGCCCATACCCCTGATCTGCTGAAAGAGAAAATGAATGGGATCATGTTGATGTAGCTTCCCCATTGAAATCACCTTGCATGGCATTAGGTGTCTTGTGTTGTCTGTGACTCTTGTGATATTGGGTTGCATCCTAGCCTTGTAGGATGTACCATCTGCATTGTGTTGTTTCCTTCTCTGAACAAGTGTTTGGCTGCTGACCGGTTGTCAGCAGTATGTTTTGGGATTTGCAGTACAGTGTGCCCTCCCTAGCATTGTGACTTGTGATACAGGTGTCCCTGTGTCTTCACTGGGGGTGAGATGATAGTTCCATACACAGGTTCAATTTGACAGTGTTGTTAACATGTTCATATCAATGTACCCTGGACAACCCATAACTTTGGACTTACGCAATGGATTAATGTAAACATAATTGAGACGCTTACATTTTGCAATGTGACAAATAGGCAACCCACTCCAAACATTGTGATCATTGACGTCTTAACATTAGACTTTACACTAATTTCAGATGTGTGACAGGTTCAATGGTGACCTATGAAACATGGCTAGCGATGTCACAACCTCAGTGTGTTCCTGTCGACATGTTGCTGTTGTGGTGTATGTGTTGTGTGTCCTGGAGGGTTGCTGTGCAGTGTGTATATAAGTAGGTTTTTGTACTTACCAACAAGTAGCCCATTGCCATACCGTCCATCCTGGAAGTGTTGATTGATGGTGCTGTGACGGAAGATGAATGAGTCATGGACACTCCCAGGATATTTTGCCACGATGTTGGTGATCAATCCTTGGTGATTGACAATGGTCTGCACATTGATGGAATGTGTGTGCTTCCTATTGCGGTAGAGGTGTTCAGTTGCAGCAGGTGGCACAAGGCGTACATGTGTGCAGTAGATTGCACCAAGGACATGTGGGAAGCCACTAATCAGGTAGAACCCCTGTTTTGTTTCCTGCTGCTTCTGCAGTGTGTTAGGGAAGCAGATGTGGCGGGCTGTGAGTCCAATGATGGCATCCAGTACTTTGGGTAAAAAGGCGGAGAATGATGGCTGTGATATTCCAGCAACCAGGGCACCAGTTGTTTGAAAAGAGTCACTTGCCAGCATGTGAAGTACGGCAAGTAGCTTGGTTTCGGTTGGGATGGAGCGGGGTGTCAGCAAGGTGGGTGCCAACTGTGGCTCTATGTTTCGCAGCAGCTGCTGAATGGCCTGCCAGTTCAACCTGCACCTCTGGAGGATATCATGTTCCCTGAGGCCATGAAGGGTTGTTCTGGTTCAAAATGTTTGACGCACATTCGGCGCAGACTGAGTATAAGTATGCCCCTATGTCTATGAGCCATTGTTTAAGAAATGTTTCATGTTGTGTTGTACCTCTACAAAGTGTAGTGTCGAGGGAGAAGATGGAAGATGTTTCATATCTTAAGAAATGGGATAGTGCTAAAGATTTAGACAATTATGTTGCTCTCTTTGATTTGCCAATGCGACCCTTACCATGATGACACCATAATGAATCTATAAATACTTTAGTTAGTTATGTATATAATGCTCTGTGCTTTGTGGATCTGGAGCTCTTTCTTTATTCCCTATGGGAACGTGCTGCTTAGAACATGCTGAGACTCTGTCCATTTATTCCCCAGATTTTTCTTATGAGATTCTGCCAGTACTATTTATGCATTTGACTCTCAGTGGTTTGTTTAGGCATGACTAATAGGGGCTAAGTTTTGTGACTTTGTATTTCTGTATATAAGCTTTCATTGTGATTCATGCATTTATTCTCTATACCAAATTATGCAACATTTCTGTGATAAACCTATTTTGCACTATTTTTTATTAGAACTTATACATTATATATTCAGAGTATTATATCTGATTTTGTTTTACTTTGCTAAACTATGTATTTTTCTAATGATGAGTGTTGTCTCAAACCACTAGATCAGTGGGAGTCTTTGGAGCTGATTTGAGTTGGTAAACATTTGGGGTGTTTTAAGGATTCAGGTGATTATTGGGGTTTGGCTTCTACAGTTACCATTCTTGATTCTCTGATGATTTATATAGGTTTACAAAGACTTCAACTTCTGTTTAATTGATGCACCTGGCTGTAAGCATGTAAGGTTGTCATAGTAGAGAACTGGATTTTGCCATTCATAAAATGAGGGGGCAGTGAGGCAGTGTTGAGGCAAGTCAGGTCTGGGTAGTTGATACAAGGTCAGCTGTGGGGCTTTTGTATTTTGTGGGGAATTTAATAACTTCGATCCACCAGCTATTAGGAGCTCAGTCTCCATGGACAGTCTAAGGTAAAGCACTAACAAAGGACTCAAAGGGAGATTGTTATGTACTATGTCAGGGAGGCTGTAAATACAACTGACGTCACAAGAGGTCTACATGTGTAGCACTTCCATTGTAAGTATGTCTACATGCAGAAAGAACATCATAAAAAGTACATTAATGACAGCCTTCTCTGTTTCTGCCTACCTTTAAGAACATGATGCAAATATTGATCTAACAAATGTTAATAAAGACAGAGCTTTCAATACTACTTTTGAGAGTTTATGAGCAGTGTTTGGAGGGGGGTTAACAATACACTCATGTGACATAAATTTAAAATCATGTAATATGCTTAAAGCTAATGCTGGTCTTAGTCGGAAGATGTTATGAGAATGAATGGCATCGAACCAGGTATGCAGGGGAAAATAAGTTACCTCTTGTGGGACAAAGAGTGAAATGTGGACATAATTGTGTTTGAAGTACAATACAATTGAATATATTCCAATTGAAATGTCATTTTTTCAATTATTGACTGACATCTTCTAAAGATGTGCATGTTGTCTTGAAGCTGCAGGCAAGCTACACCCTGAATGTTGAGCCTGAATACCTCTTTGATGCCTAGTGTAATAGTGGTACTGCTGGAAGTGACTTATCCATGGGAAAGAGTGTGTGTTATATGGGGAGTAAACTGAGGGGGTTAATCAAACAAGATCATTGTGGCAAAATAATTCCTATTAGGCTCGTAAGAAGTATTTGCGAAGGTACATAGTGTATAATGAATGAGTGATTGAAAGAGTATACCAAGGGCAAAAAGTAAATTCCTTAACTGAGTAAATATGTTGATTTGTAAACCGTTTTTAACACTAGGAGTCTTGTAGATATAAACAAACTCACATTCCGAAATGTTGATGGTGTGATAGTCTAGCTATAGCTCCTACAGAGCCAACACAGATAAGAACCTAGATGCTAGAGTAATATTTGCAGAAAAAATGTTATTCCTTTAAGGGGTAATTAAGGCAGTTACAGTGGAAACTAGAGGATTCTGAGAATCACTAGTGTGCAATAATCTAAGCATTCTGGGAATCATGCAAGACACAGATCGTAAATCATTTGTTATCACTATATTTAAAAATTATTTTCCAGAACTTAAAGACTGAGACTAGGATTTGTGGATACAATGAGTTCATTGTTTTCCTTTAAATATAATAGAGTTATATTTTATATCTGCTGATGTGCAACACAATCCCAGGTCGATCATGGTCTTCTTTGTGAATTTTCTGCTAAGGCAAAAATGTTTCTGAAAAAAGCGAAACCCGAAGCAAAGGTTAAGGTCTTTTTTCTAAAACCAGATTCTCATTATGCTACACTGGGGAGAAGGTAGTGTTTGTGACAACTTATTAAACCATTCCTATATAAGACTCTAATGGGGGTCATTACGACCTCGGCGGTCTTTTCAAAAGACCGCCGAGGCCGCGGGAGACAGAATACCGCAATTGCCGGCGGTATTTCTGTCTCCCTATTATGACATTTCCGCTGGGCCAGAGGACTGTAACAGTGTTACCGTCTGCTGGCCCAGCGGAAATGTCACATCAACAATGCAGCCGGCTCATAATAGAGCCGGCGGCAATGCTGATGTGCAGCGGGTGCAGTAGCACCCGTCGCGCATTTCACTGCCCGAAATTCAATACAATACATACTATTAAATGACGCTTCAAAGAAATAGCACTAAATTTTCATAGTAGCGAAACATTTTTTTCCTGCTTGCATTTCTTTCTGAACATTTTCTTTTGCAAGCAAAGAATATTCACTCTTGCTTTCAAGCTTCTGCAAATATTTGCATCTAATCAGAGAGCATTCTCAGAGCATTATACTTAGCCTCATATTGTTAAGCCTTTCAAACGTGTGTACACTTTTTTTCTTTTTCTTTTTGTTTACTGGAACCACTGTCAGTAATACAGTGTGACCTTAAATACAAGTTGGTACAGCATTAATCTATGGGTGCACACATTACCTCAATTGCAGACAGTTCCCTTCCCTGTACACTGACAGCCAAAGGGTTTGTGCTGTATGAGATTGGGCCTACTTGTCCCAAGGACAAAATAAACATGAAAACATGTTGCCCTTGACTCCAAACAATATGTTTATTTTAGTTTTTCTTTATGTGACATACATAAATAAATGAACAAAATTCCTGTAATTCTGTGACTAATAAGACTTAAACAGCCCTAAAAAAGTCTGATGCCTGAGTACGACTGAGGGGTGAAAAAAACATTGGCTGGCCTAAGTTCTCCACTGACTCACATTTAAATAGAGGCTTTCTTTTGTTTAATTTGCATTAAAATAAACATATGTGATGATTAGCACAGGGGTATTGCCCTTGTGGGGTAAGACAATAATACTGCCAACAAGCCAATACGGGTCAGTGTAAGTCCAGAACTATTACCCTACTCTTGTAGAACACCTGGTTCCTTAAAATCAATTCAGCTATTAGCAGCTTTATATGGAGGTATTAACACCCACAACAAGAACTGCAACGGTTAGGACGTCCAGCACAGAGGGGTGGCTGAGATCCTCTCAATTTTACTTTTTACTATTATTCTAATACAATATAACATGTATGCTTTTTGATAACTGGTTCTTTTGCTATGATCTCTTTCAGTGCTGGGCTCTCCTCTCTCTCTCTCTCTCTCTCTCTCTCTCTATATATATATATATATATATATATATATGCACACACACACACACACACACAATGCCTGATTTACAAAGGGAAACTTACACTTTTGTGTAAGTTTATGATTGTTTGCTATTCACAAAGGGATTTATAAGTAGTATCTTTACAAGTTCAGAGTCTCCACCCATAAAAAGATAGATATTACTTGTAAATCCCTTTGAGAATAGCAAACAACCTTTAACTTACATGAAAGTGTAAGTCAAACAACCTTAAACTTACATAAAAATGTAAGTTTACCTTTGTGAATCAGGCCATCGGTTTCAGTAATCAAGCAATGTTTTTTTCTGCACTTTTCAAAAAAGGTTACTATAAAAAAGGCTGTTTCAAGACAGATGAAATTGTGGTAAATGGTGCAGATGTTTAATATTGTGCAGTTCAGTGAGAATAGACTGTTATGCCAATCAGCTTTTTTCCTTAGTATAGTTCATGATTAGCCCTGCAAGATCTGGGAAAGGTCAGCCATCAAATATCTTGGTCAACTCTTCTTTGATGGGACAATTCTGATGATCAGATTCAGGAAAACCTTGACTTACCTATACATGTTTTATCCCAATATCTTCAAATAGGGATTGTTTTTATTAGATTATATCCCTCATTACGAGGCTGGTGGTCACAAGTCTGCCAGCCTCACCGTGGCAGTCAGACCACCGCGGCTGTAGCGGTCTGACCACCACATTACAAGTTTGGTGGGCGGACCAGCGTAAAGACCACCATCCCTGCCACGATCAAAGACCCCGATGGGCTGACGGCGGTCCTGGTTGTAATCAGCCAGGCTGGCGCTGAACACAGCGCCACCCTGCTGGTTGCAACCTTGTTCTTCGCCAGCCTTTTCATGGCGGTTTCCCCATCATAAAAAGGCTGGTAGAGAATAAGTGCTAGGAGTGACAGGGGGGCCTTGCACTGCCCTTTCCCACGACATGGGCAGTGCAGGGCCCACCCTGCCCAGCACCATCGGAATGCTTAATGTCAGCTTTTCAGACAGTGCGCATTTCAAGGGTGCTGGTCGGCCCCCCATGTGCTATGAGATAGAACTCAGCTCCTTTAAGGGAGCCAGGTGCTATCTTGTAGCACTGTTCCCACCGGTCAGACCGGCAGGAACGATCTATTTCAAGGTTTCCACCAGTCATCCAGCTCTGTGGAAATCTTGTTATAGGGTGGAGGGGACACCACCGCCATGGTGTCCTCCCCGCAAGTTTGGCAGTCTGTGTTGGGACCAGCAAACTCAGAATGAGCCCCTTATTCTTCAAGAGGAGTACTCATCAAATACTTAGTGCCTGATTTAGAACTCGGAGGATGGGTTACTCCGTCACAACGGTGAAGGATATCCCATCAGAGGACTTCTAAACCAGGCCTGTGGGCCCTTTTATTCAATCTTTTTAGAAGGCTGTGCACTTGATTTAGATTTTCAAACTATCTATTGGAGGACTAAATTGCAAGGGGATATTAGCCCGGTTACGCTTTAACATTAAATCAAACTTGCAGATAAATGACTACTTTCAGTTAATCTTATCATCTTTAATTTATATTATATATCGGAACATTACTGAACAGGGGATCCAGTGTCAGCTCAGCATGGTTTCAGTGTTGATTTGATGGTTCTGGTATTATACATATATTTGATACAAGAGTTTTGGAGGCAGATGTTTCAGAGGCTTCCAAAGGTTTGTCATATACCTTTTATTTTCTACCCAGAATAAATGTTTTCTCTTTAATGGCAGTCATGATTATCTTTGTTAGCTATTGTTATTGCTAGACTCTGTTTTGCCATGTTATTGCTAGACTCTGTTTTGCCATAGCCTGGCTAGAGGCTAACTCTCCAACATTTGGCAATACTGGTCAATGTGTGTGCTCTGCTATCATATAGAGAACTCGGTGTATATGTATAAGGAGAAAACAGTTTGGACACAATGTCAGAAGGCCTGGGGTCCATTATAGAACTGCATCAATAAGAATCGTTCGGTCCTCCAACTTGACTGTCATTGTATCTTATAATAGAGTGAATATTCCGTGCCTTAATCATATTGATAAATTACAATGTACAAATTGTGAAATTTATCCAATTCCATAATGCTTGTAACCTTATATTTAGTCATTTTGTATATGATATTCTTTCACTTTCATAATTAAAAAAAGAGGAATAAAACAAGGTAGCTAACCAAATTCAATCTTCTCATATCTGGTAGAAGACCACTGTTTTTGTAACTGAGCATACAAATGTAAACTAGTAAACTGGTCTGATCCATAAAAAAATAAAAAGGTAAGTCTTTTAGGTGATATTTTCCTTATCATCACATGTTATCAAAAAATGACCATTTCTTGGTGGATGGCAAATAGATAGTGTGAGGGAGACCAGTCTCCTGTGGCTGGAAAGACAAAATATGAAATTGGCATGATAGATAGAAATTAGGGTTTATTGATAGCATTTTTGGAGTGGCTTACGGCGAAATAAGACTTACAGAGATATACAGAAACATCTTTGTACAAACACATCTCAAATCATACAAATTGAGAAGAATTTAAAGTAGCTCACTGGGATTAGGGTTATATGAGATGATGTCATCATCAAAATATCTTTATTTGGTTAAGAATAATCATAAAAGAGGTAAACATATATTCTGAAAACATGAATAAAAACGCCTCATGATTTGACATAACAGTACAAATTCTGTAATATTTCGTAGACAGAGGCTCTCAATAAAAATATATAACACTATAATATAAAAACATATTGCATTAAAAATATCTTACAATATAACCTAGATTTTAAAAAAATGCAAATGATGCCTTTGAGCATAAAACAAGCAGTGTTGGCACGCATTTAATCACAACATTTTCCTCAATCTAATCGAGTGCTAGATGTATTTAGCCATCATCAAGCAAATAAGAATAGAAGGTAATGAATTAATGTATCACACATTCTGTCTACTATGTCTAAATCAGTTTGTTTTAGGATTGGAATAAAAAAACGAATAAAAAAACGTTTTGTAAGGGAGACATAACATTTTCAAAAAAGCATAAGGCCATAGCTGTTTGAGGTGATCGTAGATCATGTGGATCACAGGGACAATCTAGCATAATACTGAAAAGTTTTCCAAAAGTCACCAAATAGTGTACAGTTTAAGCTTTAACTGTGTGGGGAAGCATTGGATATTAGTGACCCAGGTAAAATAGGATTCCATTCCAGGTAATGCAGTAATTGTTAGATAGTCCATCACTGTACATTTTGAGAATTTGGTAACATTGTACAGAAGGCATAAAACCGAGTATTAACAATATCCTTCCGAAAAAGGAGAGAACCTCTGGGTTACTAAATAGTTCTGGCATATTCAAAGTTGTACATACTTTCTTTATGTACCCCAACCAAAGGATCTTCATGGCTTTATCTAAATTAAAACAGTTGGAAAATACATGCCTATTGAAAGTGGTTTCGAACTTAGTGCACACTGATAACCACAGCATAAATGGACACACTTTAATATAATCAGTTGTATCATCAATCTCTAGCTCAGTGTAACACAAGAAGGTAGCTGTACTCTTAGGGATAGCCAATAACCTATTAACAAATGCATTCACTACTGACTGGAGAGCTGCTAAATAGTCCAGCATCCCCCGAAGTCTGTACCATAAGTAGCATGCAGAATGCGTTTAGTTTTGTAAACTGTCAGAAGTTCTTTTTTGGGGCTTTATCCCTACCTTGAAATAAAAACTGAACCATGTCTCCATGCTCCTAGCACATCCAGCACATTTTACATGCTCCAATGGTTTCCAACTGCAGGATTCATTAAATTAAACCCTCAAATAGGGTAAGGTGTGAACTGATCCAATCGTAATATTGTTTATAATGGAAGGCCTGGTGTTCCTCTTTTTTGGACCACAGATCATTATATGAGTTTTAGGTTGCTATATATGGTCAGAGCTAATCAGACATAAATTTATCAAACAGGTCTATTAGTCTCTGCAGACCTAATGGGGTCCTAGCAACATGCACCACATCATCAGCATAAAATATCTCTGGGATTGGGCAGGTTCCAACACAAGGCAGGTTTTTTGCTTGTGCTAATCAAAAATGTTGCCAGCCCATAAATATAGTGTGAACCAGGGGTGAGCATGTGACCCTGAAGCACATCCCTCTGAAGTTTAAAGGGCTGAGTGGTTTCGCCATTTGAACGATAACTAACACTTGCAGTTACCTTAATGTTCGAGTGCCTTAGGAAGCCAATAAGGTAATTATCCACTCTCCCTCCCCCATTAGACAAAATACTCAATAGCTTGGACTAGTTTACAAGGTTGAAAGCAGAGCTAATGTCCATGAAGGCCAAATACTAACTGCACTGTTTTACAGTAGAATACTTATCAATTAGGAAGTAGAGGTTAAGATTAAGTCATTGATCAACTGTGCCAAAACCGGCACACAAAAAACAAACTGGAGATCAGGGAGGATGCGATTGACCTGGGACCACATCCCAAGCCAATCCAAAATTAGCATACTAAAAGTGTTGCAATCAAATCAATTAAAGATATCAGACAATATCATTTTGGTTCACATTGGTCGTCCATTTAAAAAAAAAAAAACAATAGTAGTGTTAGACCAGGATTGAGGCAGACCAAAGTTAGTAAACTTTCTAGCATGTTAGCCAGTAGGGAAGCCCTAAATCGAATATTATATTTAAAAAGAATCAGCCAATACCCTGTCGGGGCAGGAAGCTCTTCACCTGGAGCTCCTATTAGCAGCAGCCACAACTTCTGAAAGCTTTACATCAAAAGAGAGAACACCCCACTATTTTCGCCCTAGTCACTATAACAGGTTAATTAATCATGTTGAGCATGGATAAACCTCAGAAGCGTATCTCACCGAGGGGGACTAAAATTGTCTAAACCTGACTCTGGAACATCCTTAAAGAAAGAATGTTTGATAAGCTGTTAAAATGCATGCCTATCTTTAAGGGTGCCAGCTGACAATAGTGTTTCACATGACAGTCCCCATCACGGTGAACCACTAAAGTCACTAAATTAACCTGTTCTTAATTCTCTGGTAGCTTAGCACAAAAAACACAAATTAAAAAAATAGAGTAAATAATTTATTTTTATAAATATAAATTATTTGACACCAAAATAACAAAAGTCCAATTAGCACAACCGGAGATATGCACTTTAAAAAATGTAGGTAAAAATAGTTCTTAAAAGCACAAGGGGCCAACTGTGGTTACCTGGTTGCAATGGACAACGAATCTGCAACTAGAATATGTCTCTACCAGATATTTCATTACCGAAGGTAAGTAACTTGTACATCTGATAGAGACTTCTAGTTGCAGATTCCTTACCTTAGAATAGATACCCAGGCAATGCCCTCCTCGGAGGTGGGCTGCGGATTAAGATCATACTAGAAAGTACTGCAGAACCGAACAACCAAAGTAGCCGTCCTGATCGACCTGACTGTCCAGGCAGTAATGTTTAGCAAACGTGTGCAGGGATGCCCACGTAGCTGCCTGGCAGATATCCAAGACAGGAACTCTGCATACTAACGCAGTGGAAGCAGAAGTTGCTCTGGTGGAATGAGCGCGCAAGGCCACAGGAGATTGCTTCTTGGCCAAAGCGTAGCACATTTTGATGCAAAGAAGTACCCATCAAGAGATGGTACATTTTTGCACTGCCTTCCTTTTCTTTGCACCCACATATCCAACAAAGAGTTGATCGTCCACCCGGAAATCTTTAGTACAATTTAGATAGAACATCAACGCTCTTTTTGGGTCCAGAGGGTGGAGTCTCTCCTCCTCATCGGAAGGATGCGGGGTGCGTAAAAGGTAGGGAAGGTGATGGACTGGTCTTCATGCAAAGGTGTAACAACCTTGGGAAGGAAGGAAGCCTTAGTTCGCAACATCACTTTGTCAGGGTGCGCAGACAAGAATGGAGGCTTTGAAGAAAGAGCTTGGAGCTCGCCTACTCTGCAAGTAGAAGTGATGGCAACAAGAAAGACAGTTTTGAAAGTGAGGAGCGGTAAAGGGCAATTGTGCATCGGCTCAGAGGGAGTACACATTAAGTAGGTAAGGACAAGATTGAGGTCCCACTGAGGCATGATCAATGGAGTGGGAGGAAATAAATGTGTGAAACCTTTAAGGAATCGATTAACAATAGGAGACATAAAGAGTGAGGGCTGATCAGGTAACATAAGAAAGGCCAATATAGCCAATAAATACCTTTTAAGGGTGCCCAAAGCAGAGCCCTGCTGGGCTAAAGAAAGAATTAACAAAATAATCTCAGAAAGAGTAGCAGAGAGGGGATCAACAGATTTGTTGGTACACCATGCCACAAATTTAGGCCAACGACTGGTGTATATCGTTTTGGTGGAGGGACGCCTGGCTGCTGAGATAACATTGCAGACTTCGGGTGGAAGGTCAAAAATCATCAACTGCTGCTGCTCAGTCTCCACACATGAAGGCGGAGATCGGACAGGTTCAGGTGGAGAACAGTCCCCTGTTGATGCAACAGAAGATCCGCCTGAAGAGGCAGTCTGAGTGGAGGATCGGTGGCCATGCTTAATAGTTCTGGATACCATACTCCTGGTGCCCCATTCGGAGCCACCAAGATAACTTGTGCCCGGTCGTTCCTGATCTTTTGAGAACTCTGGGCAGAAGTGGTACAGGCATAAAGGAGGCTGGAATTCCACTCGAGACGAAAAGTATCTCCGAGTAGTGCTGCCTTGGAAACTCCAATGCGCAAAACGGCTGACATTGCACATTCTCTGTGCGGGCGAACAGATCTAACCAAGGCTCTCCCCACTGCTGAAAGAGACCTTGTGCCACCTCTGGATGGAGGTGCCATTTGTGATCAGCTGTGCATCAACGGCTAAGCTTGTCTGCTCTGGCATTCAGAGAGCCCGCCAAATGCTGAACCACCAGGGTAATGTCCTGATGTTCCAGCCATGTCCAGAGGTGTAGTGCCTCCTGACAAAGGGTCCAGGACCCTACTCCACCCTGTTTCTTGCAGTACTACATGGCAGTAGTGTTGTCCGTGAACACTTGCACTACTTTCCCTTGCAGAGAGGGAAGAAATGCTGTCAATGCAAGCCTGATCGCCCAGAGTTCCAGAAGATTGATAGTGAGCCCAGACTCTGCTGGAGACCAACGGCCTCTGATCTCCGCCTCTCCCATGTGGCCGTCCTAACCCAGAAGTGATGCATCTGTCACTATGGATAGATCTGGCTTAGGAAGGGAGGGGGATCTGCTGTGGACCCAATGGGGATTCTAAAGCCACCAATGTAGGTCTTTTGCAGTCCCCTCTGAGATCTGGGCCATGTCGGAGAGATTTCCCTGATGCTGCACCCACTGGAACTTCAAGTCCCACTGCAGAGCCCGTATGTGCCATCTGGCATGTGTCCCTAGCAGGATGCCATGAGGCCCAGCAGCCTCAGACTCAGTCTCACCGAAACCCAAGTCAGAGGCAGAAAGATCAGAATCATAGCCTGAATATCTTTGCTTTTCGTGAGGATAAGCCCGAAACTGCACTGTGTCTAGAAAAAGCTCCAATGAAAGGGAGGGTCTGAGAGGGAGGCAGGTGTGACTTCAGCACATTTATAGTGAACCCCAGCGTGTGCAGAAGGTTTGCCGTAGTCTAAAGGTGGGAGGCGACTTTCTGGGGCGAGTCCACCTTCAACAGCCAGTCATCAAGGTAGGGGAAGACTGAAACCTCTAACCGGCACATGTGAGCTACAACCACCGCCATCACTTTTGTGAACACCCCAGGGGCGATGGTAAGGCTGAAGGGGAGCACAGTAAACTGAAACCTCTGGTTCCCTGTCCCACTCCCACGTGGGTTTCTGCGTCCCCAGTCATGCAGTGGCTGAACAGCATGGGTGGCACGGTGGCTGGGTTGGGGACGCGACAAGGAGCCCCTTCCGTGGCTAGGAAAGGGGCACAAGGCAGACTGTTGGGGGCGAGGGGCAGTGGAAAGGCCAAGGGACCTAGCCGTAGTCTGGAAGTCCTTGAACCTCTCTAAGGCTGAATTCGCCTTGTCTCCAAAGAGACGGGAGCCATCAAAGGGCATGTCCATAAGAGACTATTGGACATCCCCCGAAAAAACAGAAGTACGCAACCAGGCGTGGCGTCTCAAGGCTACAACCTTCACAACTGATCTGCCTACAGAGACGGTCACATCGGATTGTGAACGTCGCCACATCTTTCCCATTAGTGACAGCTTGGAAGACGATAGCACGGGCAACTTGTGTAACCGTATCCCACAGAGAGTGGGTATAGCAGCCCAAAAGGCATGCAGTGTTCACAGACCGCATCGCAGGGCTGGAGGAAGAAAACATCTTCTTCCCAAATTGTTCCAACCTTTTTGATTCTCTATCTGGGGGTGCGGAAGGGAATGGGCCCGAGGAAGAGGAAGCCTAGATGACAAGACTTGCAGGCGTGGGGTGTTGAGACACAAATTTAGGATAGTTCAGGGCCGATGGCGGTAGTCCTGTTCACAGGAGCCCCTGTGTTGGGTTTGGACCAAGTACCCAAGTGGACATTGGTGAGGGCTTCATTGAATGGCAGAAGGGGCTCAGATGCGGAAGACCCTGGCTGAAGCACCTCTGTCAGGAGATTTGACCTGACCTGTACAGTAGGCAGCTCAAGGCCAAGGACCTCAGATGCTCTACTGACCACCCTAGAATAAGTTGCTCACTCCGCGGTAGCCACAGTCGGGGTAGACAGCATGCCAGTGTCTGGAGAAGTGTCCAGGCCACTGGCCTCACCCAACTCCTGTGCCCAGTCCAAATTAGGGTCATCCTGGTATTCATAAGTGTCCAGGGACACCTCCAATCTTTCCCCAAATTCATACCTATAAGAAAAAGGGTCCAAATCTGACCTGGGGTGAGTAGGCCCCATCAAAGCCAGATACGGCGTCAGCAGGCGCCGTTCGGACTCCGAGTCGTCGGGGATGAGGATCGGGTCGACGCCGATGGTGGGCACCACCGATGTCAGGAGCATCGACAATCAAACCGGTGCCGGGGAAGGTCTCTGTGTTACAAACGGTGTCGGTGCGGATCCGCAAGCAGAGCTGGAAGGGATGTCAGTGGCTGGAGCCGAAGCCGCCGGCGCGGAACCCAAAGGCCTCCCGACCAAGCCGCTTTGGCCCAAAGTCACCAGATCTGGGTCGGGTTGTCTAAAAATTAGGCACATGGCCTCAGAAAACTCCTTTAATTGATTAAGCAGGCACTGAAGATGGAGGCCTCGAGCGTTGACGCTCCTCCTGCATCACTGCTGATGATGAGCTGTGCAACGGGGTGAAGTCGAAGGGTGACAGGACCGCTTCGACTTCTTCTTCTTCTTACTTGTGCCTGAAGACTTGGAGGAAGAAGAATGGTGGTGGCTCCTGAGTGGTCTCAATACCTTCCCCTCGAGCGAGACAGGGACCTACGCGGAGTCGAGCACGTGCTGCCATGAGCTTGAGGGACCGCTCCCTCAAGGCCTTGGGGTGCATGGCCCGGCACTCGACTTCCGATCATAGTCGGGCTCCAAGCACCACAAACAGACCCGATGCGGATCCGTCACCGACATCATGGGGTGACAGTCCTCGCACAGCTTGAAACCAGTCTTCGGGGACATCTCGACGCACCAAAAAACTGACAAAAAAATTCAACAAATAGTTAAAATCGGTCAAAAAGAGACCAGAGAAGTTCTCTCCGGATTAGCGTGTGGCGCAGAAAGAAAAGAATTGATGTCACTGTGCTGAAGCTGCGTCTATGTACTACTCCCGGACTTCATCATGGAGACTACAATGCCAACGATTCCCACGGAGTCGACCAATACCACCTACCGACACGCAAGGGTATTTCTTGAAGAAATAATCTCTGGATCCAGTCTGACGCCTGGGGGAAAACTCTAAGGTAAGGAATCTCCAACTAGAAGTCTATCAGATTTCTATTTTTCTGCATCAAGTGGAGTGCTTTGCTAGTGCGGGACGAGCGCTGGAGATTGTCGGGGAAGTGAGGGTAGAGGCTGAACACTTTCCCCTGAGGGCTGAACAGAGTCTGCTTGGTGTGATCTTCCAGTCCTAACCATCATGTGGCCAGGAGTTCAGGGAGTGCGTACTGAGCATTGCCCTCTGGTGCCTCGGTGTAGGGAAAACAATGAGACCCTGTGTGCCCCTCCCCCTGGCCGGTGAGAAGTGGTCAGGAAGACCGAGAGATGGCAGCAGTGGCCACCGGCAGTTTTCTAAGATGTGCAGATGAGGTGTGCACTGTTCGGTGCCCCCGGGCCACAAGCAGGCACTCACTCCTGCTGAGGATTCCCAGATAGAAGCTGCTCCGTGCTTTGGAGTGGAGGTGAATCACCACTTGGCCCTCCAACAATAAAGGCAGCGGCCGGCCTTGGGAGTGTGGGGGCCGTGCCACACACAGGACTGAGGAGCCCCGAAGGTGACTGGGAGAGGGCAGGCTCCCTGTGAGAACCCTGAAGTTAACAGCCATGCTACATGGACACGGGCAGCTGTCTTGATGGTTGTCATATGCGGGAGACCCCAAGAAGTCACCCTGCCATTGGGAGAGTCGTGGGTGTGTGCCTCCCCCACGCTGTCCATACCTTCAGGGGCATTTTTGGTTTCACCAACCCTAAGTGGGATGGGACAGAAACCTCAATAGAGGTCACGTTCCCACTAGCTGGAAAAGTACAGCACTCTGTGTAGAAGGAGTGCAGGAGCTCTTCGACTGGACCGATCTGGTTTGTATTTAATGCCCCGCGAGTTAAAGTAGCGCAGATGTGTATTGACTTTTATTTAGAAGGTGCTTTGAAACCATAACAAGTTATTCAGTCCCCAAGGATTGACCATGCCCTTATTACTTATGCTAGATGTTATGCCCTGATTGCTTATGTTGTTATTGCCTTTCAAGGATAATAGATGTATTTCAGGATATACAAGCTATGCTTTGGGAGGGAGTGCTTACTATGACATGTGGAATATGGAGATGTTTCTTTTTCATGGCACTACGATGGCCTGGCAATTGCCTGTTTTGTCAAAGCCATTACTAATTTGTGTAATTTTTGGTATATGTTTTTATGCAATACAGTATTTTATATAGCTTATTTTGAAGTCTCATTTGTGGTGTATGTATTGTGCCACTGGATTGTGTCTGTTGTACAAGCGTTTTATACATTGTCTCTGAGATAAGCCTGACTGCTTCTGCCAAGCTACGAAAGGGGTGAGCAGGGGTTATCTCGGGTGAGTAGCTCCCTTGCCTTGACTAGAGAGGTGGTTACTGCCTTGCCTAGGTGCCTACCCCATCCCACGAGGAACCCTGTTTCTAACATTTACCATTAAAGAGGGTTTTAAATGACAATGTCTCATACACCACACATTAATTTCCTTTTGTTCTCAATCAAATGTTAGCACTTATTAAATGAAATACCGCAACCCAATGTTATCCCATCCCATGGGAGAGGTAGGCCTCACAGTAGGGTAAAACGAATTTAGGAGTTTTTCACTACAAGGACATGTAAAACTTAAAATTACATGTCCAACCTTCTAATTGCAATGCACTGTGTCATGGGCTGTCTAGAGCCTATCTTAGGGGTGACATATGTGCTAAAATAGGAGCTTAATGTTTGGCATGGGGGTCATATTGCCAACTCGAATTGGCAACTTCAAACTGTTAGCAGGCTGCAATGACAAGCCTGGGACATGTTTTAATTGCTGCTTAAGTGGCTGGCACAATAAGTGCTATAAGCCTACTAATAGCTTTTCATTTACAGGCCTTGGGTATATGGTATACCACTTTACTTGGGACTTACACGTAAATTAAATGGCCCAATCAGGTTTAAGCCAATTTTACCACGTTTTACGGTGTGAGCAAGCACTCTCTGGTTAGCAATGGTAAAGTGCACAGAGTCCTAAAGCCAGCAAAACCAAATTCAGCAAAATAGAAGGGTAAAGGCAAAATACGTGGGGGAAGACCACCCTAAGGCTGACAGGTTTAACACTCTCTTACCTATTTCACTTCTCTGTAAAAAAAATGTTACCCCCTCCCATTTTATTTCTGGATATACTCTGCAATCCCTCAAGCCTAGAGATTTAATTACAACTAATGACCGCTCTAAAACAACAAATCCTAAGAACACGATGGGCAACAGATTTGGCACATTAATTAATCAAACATGAATGAAGATAAATTGTCAAGGAATGTTAGGCTTGAATTAATTCAGGTTTAAATATTTGGCACAGCACTTATTAAACCCCAGCCAACCACATTAAATGCATAGAACTATATGCGACAAGTGCCCTACCTGCTCAACGAATTATGCCAAACCAACATCCATGATCTGATCCTATAGCAAAAGGCATCTTCTAAGGAGGAAATCATACTGATATCTGAAAAGTTGACCACAATAAAGCTAGAAAATGCCCAAAAAACTTGTGTATTAGTCCTGCTCAC
This sequence comes from Pleurodeles waltl, assembly GCF_031143425.1. Taxonomy (NCBI): domain Eukaryota; kingdom Metazoa; phylum Chordata; class Amphibia; order Caudata; family Salamandridae; genus Pleurodeles; species Pleurodeles waltl. Next base: position 467,793,595 of record NC_090449.1, on the reverse strand, counting down.
CCGATCAAAGAAAAATAAATATGAATGACAACTGTTTGATTTAGCATTCATACTATGTAAGATATGAATTGCCCAAAATGGGAAAGGGGAGTCCTCTCCACCCTAAAACAGCGGAAACAGGAACTAATAAAGAGGACAGAAGCCAACAGCCAGGTCACAGTGAAACAGACAACAAAATAAACCAATAGAGGTCACTAGCTAGGACATTGCGTTATTAGAACATTCATACGACAAGACCGCATTGAACGTCTCTCACGTTACCTAAAGGTACCTGGTATTAGTTAATAGAAACACATAAATTACAAACAGGAATTCAAATAGCAGAATTCACGACCAACAGTGCCTAGTCTCATTATATGCAGCAATGTTCACAGCATCATAGTATATGGTTAGAAATTAGTACATTATTAGATGATTAAATATGTGTGAAAAATAACACTATTAACAAAATATGGATAGTGCACTGCGTACTATTGACAATTTACTGGGAGAGTCAGAGTAATCGGTAAGAGTAATTATAGCCATCAGAAAGAATGCTACTGGAGGTAATTTGTTCTAATGTATTCTGACGCCTGCAGAATACTCCGAAAAATGTATCCCTGCATTAATAGAGAATGGATGATAATAAAGACAGAGCTTGATCAAAAGAGACAGTATCACTATCATAGAAACTAGTACTAAGAGCCACTTTCCAAGTCCAGACATTAGTGTTTTCCAGGAAGTGAAGAGAGGTGAGAAACAGGTAAGTTTACACACCTGAAGATGTCATCTGCGAATATCTTCAGTAGACAATCTATTGATCCGACACTCAACGGGAGTGTGATTCTGTATCATAAGCTTATTTTTTCTGCTGTTTTGTAAAGTTGTTAAGAAAACAAACGCAACATTTGAACTGCCGTTTTTCAACTGGATTAACTTTGTATAAGAATCGGTACATCACCTGTTCGGCACTCTCCCTGCAGACACTCCACATGCTCCCACAGGTCAGTGCAGGCACGAGGGCACTGGTTTGCACAGGAAGTCTTGTAGGCCTTGCCTCGATCCTCACACTCTTCTCCTACAAGAAAGAGAAATGGTGCATGGTTGGACCTCGCTTTTTTACAAGGCACAACAAGACCCTCTCGTTATTGGCTCTTTAAAACATACTTGTCGTGATTGAGTCTTGTAAGGTCCAGCATTCCTGTACACCCGATTAGTGAGTCACCGACAATTACATGCACACAAACATACACCCGCACACAAGCAAATACTCATGCCATTTTCAGACAGGAAGCCCATGGGGGCTGCAGCCGCTTCATTATCTAGCTCATATGACATTGTTTTTAATCAAATTTTTAAAATACTTTTTTTAAATTCAAATTGCAATTTTTTTAACTATGTACTTGCTGTACTGCCCTTTTGCATGCAGCTTTTTGCTTTTCACATGGCACTTTAATTTACAGGCTGAGATATAAGATGAGCCTACAAACTGCTTTAATAGTATGTGCTGGACTCACTCTGCACTTTAGTTGTAATAGGTGGAGATTGTAAAGTTATTTTAAAATTAAGGGGGTCATTATGACCCCAGCGGGAGGTGATAATGTGGCGGTAGTACCGCCAACAGGCTGGCGGTACTTACCGCCACATTATGATCGTGGCGGACCCGTGGCGGTAATACCGCCGAAACCCCCAGGCTGCTGCCAGACAGCAGCCTGGCGGTCTCCGCGGTTGTAATCCACCAGGGCAGCGTTGCCCTGGTGATTACGAGTCCCCATCCACCAGCCTGTCCATGGTGGTAAACACCGCCATGGGAAGGCTGGCGGTATGGGAGACTAGGGGGCTGCTGCAGTGACCATGCACTTGGCATGGGCACTGCAGGGGCCCCCATGCACAGCCCCATTGTGCATTCCACTGCCCGAATTACGGGCAGTGTAATGCGCAACGGATGCTATTGCACAACGGATGCTACTGCACCCGATGCATCCCAACATTGCGGCCGGCTCGATAACAAGCCGGCTTCAATGTTGAGGTGACTTTTCCGCTGGGCCAGCGGGCGGAAACACTGTTTCCGTCCGCTGGCCCAGCAGAAATGTCATAATAGGTCGCCAAACATACTGCCAGCCCTGGCGGTATGTTGGCACCCGCGGCTTCGGCAGTCTTTTAAAAAGATCGCCGAAGTTGTAATGAGGGCCTAAGTGTTGGAAGCATGCTGCACTTTAGTTTTATATTGGACACATGCCTGGCATTTTAATCCTTGCTGTTTTCCTTTGACATCTTAGCTCCCCGGTACGCCGCGGGCTACAATTGAGCGGAATGAGCTAAAACACCAACTAGCTTTTTTGCTGGACCAATGTGGCCACCATTTTAAGTGGTTGCAGTCCAAATGATATGCATCTTCTACTGGAGCTCCCTCTGTCCACCCCTAGACGGTGCTAGGGAAAAGGGATGCTGCCACTTTTAAGCCCTCTCCTAGTGTTGTGAAAGGAAGGCATGATTCACACGCTTAACTTATGGTCCTTCAGCCTCTGGACACCAAGGGGATTTGCTTTGTCAAGCTTAATTTGGATAACAGCGAAGCGGACCATTTGCCATGTACCTGCATGTTTCAGTTTAAAACCGCGAATGTTCCTCATATGTCCCTGTCGCCCGGGGAAGATAAACTGTGCTGTGAAAGTGTTGGACCTGACCTTAATAATCTGATTTATATTCTGAGAGCATTAATTAATTCCTACTCCCTGGTTAAACATAGAAATGAAGTCCATGGTTTGATTCTTTCATTGTCCCTTGATTGTTTATTCCTTACTGAAAGACGGGTTAGAGAGGACTCAGGCCACGATCTAGTTGGCCGATGCCTCCAGGCTACACCATTTCATGACTTGTTCACCAGGGCCGGAGAGAGGGTGGGCTGGCTATTATGGCATTCATTGCAGCAGTACCCTTGATCCGGTGAGTAAGAATTTAGCAGACTCCTCGGATGCAGCCTTTTTTAGGCTTAAGTGTTCGGCCAAATATACTTTTTCAAGCCAAAATGCACATTCAGTCACAGATCTGGGTTCAATCCATCGTTTTTTGCTCACCATGCCACCCCCAGTTTGGACCCAGCCATATGCAAATCAGTCTTGACCCTGCTCCCAGTGGGAACAATCCAGCCAAACTGCCTAGATCAGCCTGGCTGATGAGGGGTGATACCCCAAAACTGATCCCAAGGATGCTTGTTTCTGGTTCAAGCAGGACCTGGCTTGGCAGTTCGGGCTGGACTGTTCCGATGCGAAGCAGGGTCCCGACTGCTTTGCATATGTCTGGGTCTACCTTGGGGTAACAAAATAGTGATGGACTAAACCCAGATCTGGGACTGGGGATGAGTGCTGGAAAAGTTTAAACACTGTCCATTATTTTATTTTGTGACACTGCTATGGGCACTCTACGTGGCTAGGGTATGCCCAGACGTGGTTTCCTTGCTCACAGCACCACTAGATTCAAGCAAGCCTGGCTGATGAGGGGTGATACCCCGAAACTGGTCCCAGGATGCTTGTTTCAAATCCTGGGAGGACCTGGCTTAGCAGTTCGGGCTGGACTGTTCCCATAATGAGCAGGGTCAAGACTGATTTGCATATGGCTTGGTCCAAACTGGGGTGAATTTGCGAGCAAAATAATGATGCATTAAACCCAGATCTGTGACTGGGGGGAGTGTTTGAAAAGTTCATCATTTTATTTTCTTATGTTGCTATAGGCAGTAGTTAGGGTATGCCCAGACATGGCTGATGAGAAGTGATACCCCAAAACCGGTCCCAGAATGATTGTTTCCGATCCAGGGAGGACTTGCCTTGGCAGCTCAGGTTGTACTTTTCCCATGGGAAGCAGGGTTAAGACAGATTTCCATATGGCTGGGTCCAAACTGGGGCGAGGTGGCAAGCAAAATATTGATGGATTAAACCCAGATCCAGTACTGGGGGTGAGTGTTTGAGAAGTTTGAACAGTCCATCCATAATTTTATTTTGCAATGTTGCTTTGTGCACCCAACATGGCTAGGGTATGCCCAGAAATGGGTCCCTTGCTCGCTGTGCCACTGGATTCAAGCAAGCCTGGCTGATGAGGGGTCATACCCTGAAATTGGTCCCAGGATGCTTCTTTCTGGTCCAGGGAGGACCTGGTTTTCCAGTTCGGGCTTGACAGTTCCCCTGGGGAGTGGTGACAAGACTGATTTGCATATGGCTGGGTGCAAACTGGGGTAATGTGGTGAGAAAAATAACAATGGATTAAACCATGGTCTGTGGCTGGGGATGAGTGTTTGAAAAGTTTCAACACTCCATCCATCATTTTACTTTCTGATGTTGCTATCTGTGTCCTAAGTTGCTAGGGTATGCCTTGATGTGGGTCCTTTCCTTGCTTTACCAATTGATTCAAGGTAACCTGGACGATGAGGAGTGATACCCCGAAACCGGTAACAGTATGCTTGTTTACGGTTCAGGGAGGTCCTGGCTTGGCAGTTTCGGCTGGACTGCTCCCATGGGGAGCAGGGTCAAGACTGATTTGCACATGGCTGGGTCCAAACTGGGGGTAACGTGGTGAGAAAAATAACAATGGATTAAACCCCGGTCTGTGACTAGGGATGAGTGTTTGAAAAGTTTCAACACTCCAGCCATCTTTTTACTTTCTGATGTTGCTATCTGTGTCCTAAGTTGCTGGGGAATGCCTTGATGAAGGTCCTTTCCTCGCTGCAGAAATCCATTCAAGCTAGTCTGGGTGATGAGGAGTGATACCCCAAAACCGGTCCCAGTATGCTTGTTTCCGGTCCTAGGAGGGCCTGGCTTGGCAGTTTGAGCAGGACTGCTCCTATGGTTGGGTGCAAACTGGGGTGAATTGGCGAGCAAAATAATGGTGCATTAAACCATGATCTGTGACTGGGGGTGAGTGTTCGAAAAGTTTCAACACTCCATACATCATTTTATTTTGTGATGTTGCAAAATTCATTGATACCCATGGTGTCCTCAACCCTTCTCAGAATAGGTCTTGGGCTGGTCACAGCACTGAAACTGCTCTCACAGTGGTGGCTGATAGCATTCGCCGCTAGTAAAATCAGGGAGGGCGGCTATCTTGGTAATGCTTGATCTGTCTGCTGCATTTCATACATCTTGCCCATACCGATGGGGCAATGGCTGTAGCGGGCTGAAGTTAGCGGGACTGCCTTGCAACTTCTCCACTCTTTTTTTTTTACACTAATTTTGTTTTGGTATGAATTGTCAGTTTTAGTAACTTTAAGGCAGAGGAGTTCAGCCTTCCCTGTGAGGGTGCCACGGGGCTCATTGTGAGCCCCACATTATTCAATCTGTATGTGGCTCCTTTGACTGAATTAGTGCGATGATTCGAGTTTCAAGAACTATAGTATGCTGATGATACTCAAATTATCATCTCTATCTCCAGTAGCCTGACCTCAGTGGCGGAGAAGTTCAACCAATGTATGTTGAGTATTAGCAGCTGGATAAGAGATAATTCTTTGGAACTGAATGCAGACAAGACTGAGGTTCCTCTGTTTGGGTCCCGGGAATCTATTTGGTCTAACATCTGGTGGCCAGAAGCCTGTGGACCCCTCCCCACTCGAGTAAAGCCAGCAAAAAATCTTGGTGTTATATTTGATGATACTTTGAGCTTTGACACATAGATCAGCCATTTACTAGTACTTTTTTTTTTTTACATCATAAGGATTTAAAAAAAGATCTTTCCTTATATTCTGGCAGAGTTGCACCAATCAGTCATGATCATCTCAGTCACATTGCGGCTTCATTATTGTAATACAATGTACCTCAACATTAACAGGTCTTCACTGATAAAACTTCAGTTTGTAAAGAATACGGCTGCCTCCCTCATCCTACACATCCCCCAGAGGCTTTCGTTTACAGACGGTATCTGCTCTCTACATTGATTTCCAGTTAGGAAGCGATTTTCCTTCAAGGCTTTCTGCACTGTTGTCTTTGCCTTGCATAAAAGGGCCACAGTGAGTGGAATGCACTATTTTATTGGTGTGCACCCGGTAGGTCTCTCAGATCTGCTCATCTTAAAAAAGTTATTATTGCAGATTTAGGAAGAAAAGATGGTCAAGGCATGCCTTTTCAATTGCCGCTGCCAAGCTGTGGAACACCCTGCTCACTTAATTTCTGAAGCAGACTCTCTTATGTCATTTAAAAAACATTTTAAAATCTGTCTTTTCCTACTATAGTTCCCAGATTTCTTTGTTGGCTTGACTCTGTTGACTAGTCCGTCTCACAACAGCGCTTTGGTACCTGAGGGTTTTACTGCGCTTTATAAAACTTTATCATATCATATATTCTCAAAACAGAGGCAGACTAGTTACATGAAAATGATGTGTTTGAAAATCAAGCAGGGCTGAGGCAGGCTATGTCACAGCCTAGTTAGACTTTGGAAATCAGTGGCCTACCTCGATATCTCTTCCAGGACAGTTCACTTCTGGGCAGAATTTCAAAGGATTTCAGCAAAATAAGCATAAGTGTTCAATGTCAAAGGTTGTAGGCTCCCTCTGCACTCCCTTATCTTCCTCTCTTTTACTTTCACAGAGTGGCAGACATTGATGGGATTATTATGTCTGGTTACCTCCCCATACCCCCACAGACAATCCAACTCATGGGAACTTGAGGGTGTTTTAGGTGACAGTGAACATAGCAATAACAACAACATCTCATTTCATCCATCAATTTGAGCTGGACAACTTCTTATGTAGATCCTAGCCTTCACATATATGTAGGCCTTACCGATACCCACAAAGCCCAGAAACAATTTGTGAGCAACCATGGCCCTCTGAATCCAACTGCCATCTAATTGTTCACACTGAAACTTTGTAAGGGGATAAAGCAACTGCATCCCTCAATGATTCCCTTTCCTTGGAACATCAGATTACCTATATCAATAGATCTGGGCTTCTGCTAAAGCAGGACAATCAAAACGGTACCAAATGATACATGAGTAAATGATCTGAATTAAAATGATCTAGCCACAACTTGGAGCTCATTTGTTGAAAATCTCTAAAGATAGATGACAAAGTCAGTTACAAAAGCACAGAATCAAAATACTATCAGCAGAGCAAAAAAGGCCTACTTCACGAGTTGCATTAACACCATCTCTAATCAAATAAGGGAAATCTGTAACATTTTCTCAGAACTGTCTAATCAAAGACACCTTCAAGAATAGCCCCTGCTCATCATAACAACACTGTAAGAACTTATGAAGCTCTATGAGTCAAAAATCACAAACATCCGAGACTCCTCATCCAATGGCAATGCAGCATCTCACTGGACCTTTTAACCTTCAGCCTCCCCTTCAATCCACTTTCACTTCATTTAAACCTCTGGAGCCCTCTGAACCTGGCCATCACACCAAGAGTGTACTTTTCGAAGGATGTCTATCTGCATACACAAATAATTCAAATCCATGGTGGTTGGGAACATCACAGACTAGATAAACACATCCCTGCGAAAAGCAGTGGTTCTCAGAGATCTGAAATATGTCATTATCCCCTCATAAAAAGAACTGCACACCCATGAATCCTGGAAAACTACCATTCTATTGCTAACTTACTCTACCCTAGGAAAATGGTAGAGGTATAGAAAGTCAACTCCCAACATACGGGGAAGAGACCCACCTCCGCCATGAGCACCAATTAGGATTTTAGACCCTTGTTCTGCTTGGAGTTTACTCTTGCCTATGTTAGAGAACAGCTTCTCTCATGATTGGTGCCTTGCAGTATATTCCAAACTTCAACCATCTCTTTCCATCTCTTTAGCTTCTGCGAATATCCTCTTGCTCAGCTTCTTCAGCAATAACAAGTGAATTCGCAAATGTTGGCTTATGACACACAAACCTATTTACAACTGCAAAAGAGACCCCAAAATGTGGTCAACGTGAAGTCATGATCAGATCATGTGTTCTGCTGGATGTAGGAAAATTATATCTGCATGAAAACATAAACAAACTCTGGTGTAGAAATGTAGATCAATACGTTACCCTATGTCTTGCCCGAAGGGTCACACCTCTGTGTGTACACCGTTGGGCTCGTAAGGGAATTGAAGTTCCCTACAGGTGATTCTTTGAGCACAAGAAAAGAAAAAGATGAGGGGCCCGCCAGCTCTATGCTGTCTAGATCCACTACCACCCCACTGACACCCTTCTGAACACCAGGGTACATAAAAATCCTTATGTTGTGGAGGGTTGCTGGACTGCTGGTAATAGCATAGATGGATTGCAGCAATCTAATTAGTAGAATTCCTGTCTCTTCCACCTCCTTATATTAAGTGGCTGGGTGCCTAGAGACAGTATCTTGTCAGAGGGAGGCTGCCCTCTTCTCCACAACCAAAATACACCTCAAGGCCTATGGTCCGGTGGTGGGTCTTTATCTGCAAGTAGATTAGCAGACTAAATGTGGATGTAGACCCTTATCTGCAGTCAATACCTACATAGACATATATCTTGAATGATTCACCTGGACAAGCAGCAGTGTTGCAGCTCTCAGACTGAAATCTTGGCTCATGGCATCTATTGCCCCCTGCTGGGTGGTGGACATGACGCCATCGAACGCGAAATCCCCCGCTGCAGGGTGCACGACAAGGGCTCCAGGGACTCCATTCACTCCAAAGGCAGAGATCTGAGAAAGAGAAGAGAGAATCAACCTAATAAATAACACTGTAATTGGCTGTAAGAGTAGTGACACCATACAATAGGTATGCAATATGAGCTTTCAGAGATGCACACCACTGCTAAAACTAAACACTGACAGCCTGAAAGAGGAAAAATATGGAAAATTTGCTCTCAATGTGTCACTTCCGAGAGTGCCATAAATGATATTTTTGGCATTCTGAAAGACATCTATCAGTATGAGTGCTCCTTGCGTTATATGTAAGCTGTAGATTTATTGGCAAACTAGCATGCGTGAAATTTCTGAATGCAAATTGTGATCAGTTGTGAAACTATGCAGACACAGAATAAAAATGTGCATTTGAACATTTACCTTCTTTATTTCTTCATGGAGAATATATGATCTCCCTGACAGTAGAATTAATTAGGGGGCATTCCTTTCCAATACACACTTAGGAAACACATTTACTACTGCCCCTAACTAGAGCAAATTGTGTTCTCACTATGGCAAACCATACGCAAAGTGTTAAAGAATACCAACATTTTGTCTGTGGTTTGGTTCAAACATGTTCTCTTCTACACATCTGTATGCAATGTTACAGTGAATTATGGGGATGTTTTTCACTGAAGGGTTCTGAGTGACATGAAATAGACAAAGAGCTCGAAGCTCAAGTTGTTTATGGTGTCACTCAGAATCCTGAGGTTTCAAACATCCCCATAATTTATTTTTGTACCCATCTACAACATTATATTATGTATGGCCACCAAACTCATCTGCCCATCCTTTCAACTGCTATGCTGAGACAGAGAAGTAAAGGGGGGGCATGTAAAAATAAAATACCTTACCTGCTAAGGAAAACTAACCACAGCACCTTCCCTGCATTCCCTCCCTCTCCAGCAGCTGTGCTTTCTGCTTCCATTCAAAGCAGGCAAACAGCGCTGTACTGTTAAACTCCTAGAGAGCCCTGTCACCCTGGGCTGGAAGGCCTTTATTACACAGCAACAGTGAGTCACATGTTTTGTTATCAACTGTTGCTACGTCATAGCAGTGAGTTATCAATTTCAGAAACTGATATAAACAATAGTGGCTCTCTACCAGAGACATACATAACAATATGCTGTTGCCCATTCTTTAGTAGTTTAGCTGCAGAATGCAAAAAGATGTAGTTGTGTAGAATATGTAGTTCTTGTACCTTCACAGATATCGCTGTCTGGGCAGAGCCTCTCCTCTATCAGTTCTCCAGAGCACAGAGACAGGTTTCCAGTCCATGGGAATCCAGTATGCATATTAAGACAGACCCGGAACCTACGTTGGCTAGAAGCCAGAGGTGTAAGATCTGAGGGGAAGTTAGTTCTGTTGTCGTACAGGAAGGTAGCACGGATCCTGGGACTGACAGCTGTCAGAGGGAGGCAAGCACTACACGGTGTCCACTCTGACCAATCACTCAATGAGACAGCCCCTGCAAAAATAAGACACAACATATCCAAGAAGTGTTGAAATTTACCAGATGTAAACACAAAGTCAACCCTCTATGTTTTCCTCCATTTCATCCTCACCTGTACCATCTCATGAGGAAACCTAACTCAAGTATTTTATATCTTGTCATTTTAAAACATGATTCATGTATTTTAGGGTGAGAGATTTAGATCATGGGGCCAATTAATTAAATAATTTTAACTTTTGCTGAGGGTGCACTGCACGAAGTGTCACATTTTGAGATGGTAAAGATGGACAACACATATCAAAGCAACACTGAAATTCCTTGCAAATCACAATTAAAAAAGGGAGGTAATGGGGTGTTCCTCATTCTTTGTTCTTCAAGAAAATGTCTCAATGACCAGCATCTGAGCCTGCTGTAACAAAGAATTCAACATTTATCAACAGCTCTTGTCAGTCGGTAAGCATCTGAGGGTCCATATTCACTGTGCGAACGGCAGCTCTGGGCACTGGAGAAGATGACTGTCCCAAAGGCCACTGTGGTCCCACAATGTCCATCTTCCAATCTGTCACCTTTTTGGTGTTTCAATTTCTGTCACAATAAAGGATGGTGTCATAGTACCAGCATATTGCAAATGCAAAGATGAAGGCTTTCAGGTCCCTGCAGACCTCTATATCTGCCTTCACAGCTATTAGCAACTATTTGCAAAATGCAAACTACCGCATTAAAATTCATAAGGTCGTGTTTCTGAAGCAGCTTGAGAATGTATCTTATGGAAGAGAAAGAAACATGGCCAGGAATTAACATAACTGGATTCAGCAGAACAGACACAGAGAGAAACTCATAGAAATAAAAAAAGATAAAAAGCATATATATATTGACTGACAGATTGACAATAAACTGCCTGATAGAAAATTAGATGCATGCATTAGCACTGGAGAAGTATCAATAGCATTAGGTGAGCAAACAGATGGGTCAGAGACCAGCAGCAATAATGATCATTAGCTTCTCACATATATTCAACACTGCGAGAGATCAAACTGTATTAATATATTAGTGGCATAGAAGTAAGCATATGGTGATTAATTACCCTTTATTTAAAGGCATAACAGAGAAAATAGCACACAATGTAGAATGTGCATGTTTGAATTATGGTGGACCTTGTGGCCGCCATTCGTATTTGACATTACCTTTTAACATGGAAATAATTTTGCATTTATATTAAATGAAGTACAACTATGAGTGAACGTAAAGAGTGTTCTTATTAAGATGAAAATTAGAACTAAAGTATTAAACAAACATGAATTAATTGTAATTATATTGATCTGAATGGATGTTCCTAACTTGAGTTACATGTGTGCAAAAAAAAAAAACTGCACGTTTAAAACAGCCTAACATGTCATAAATAAGGTTTGCAATTAAATAATTTGCTTTACATATTTGATTTGAATTGTGAGGTGTGCAATAGGTTTTATTAATGTATTAATGTGTTTTAAGGCTTTCCTAGCTTGATTAGGCTTGAAAGATTCATTTTGCAGCAGTAGAGGAAAATGACTTGCTTATTCTGTTCCCCATGACCTGAATTATTTTCCTAGGTTTCTGATGTGATGTTGAATGTCCTACTGTATTGAAGGCAAAGAACATGTTTCAGTATTAACTTTGTAACACTGTTCTAGCTGTCTAACAAGACCAGAAACTCATGATTCCCATGTGAAATGTATTAGTAAGATTTGTTTATCGGGAGAAAGGACTTGAAGTAGCAAAAAAAATAGATAACGTAATATTTGTCAGAACTGATTAAAATCATTGAAGTGACAATGTAGTTTTGCTGAGAAAATCTGGAATAACTGCAAACTTTACGGTGCCACCGGCAGCTAATGGATGTTGAATCTTGTACGTAAGGATGAGCCCACCTGAAGTACCAATTAACGGAAAATGAATATTTCTAATCAGTGAGGAACTTTGGAAACTTGGAGTGAGTTTGTGTTAGTCTACTCCTGCCTTGAGACTGTCCAGAACTCTGCCAGAATCCGTCTACTCCTGTCTTAAGTTTGCTGCTGTCACCTTTTGCCTTCCCCAAGTCTCCTGATGAGTTTCCTCTTAGTCTTAATTGCCCCATTTGCTTATGCTGTTCAGAACATGCCCAACTCTTTCTGAACTGCTGATCTGTCTTATGTGCAGCCCGTGTTCTGCACTGTCCTGATGCTGCTGTTAACTGACATCAGGAGAAAGTGACCGCTCTGGCTGATGAAGTATTTCTGTCTGCTGTCCCATGAGGAGAGGTATAACTAAATGTGGTTTCTTGTTTTCCTTTTCCGCTTAGATAATTACACCAGCATATTTTTTTATAAAGAGTACCCTAGCTAGAAGACTTTTCCATTATATTTTTGGCTCTTCTTTTATTTTGGCCTGCATGTGTTAGTCCGTTCCCACACATGCAAGTCTGAATTCGTGTTAGTGATAGGAATGGCCCAGCCTGGAAATCTGAATGTTAAAACTGTATTTTGATGGGTTACTGTTGTTGCCATCATCTGCTTTGATAACTGATAGTAGTATGCATATTGTTTTGTTTTTAATCTATGTTATTCTTTTGGAGTGTTTAACAGTATTGATGTTTAGTAGGTTGAATCTATGTAGACGTTTCGGTCCGCCACTGTTTTTCATGTATGCATATACGCACCATATATGTTAGATCGGTTTTGGGATTGTAATAAGGCCTTGAAACTTTATTTGATTTAGAGTTTGATTTAGTGTTAAATTGTTCATGGTGTCTATAATGATTGATGGTTTAATGTCATTGATTTGTGATTGAGTGAATCTGACTACCACACTCTTTGCCAAGTCCAAAGATCTAGTCAACCTCTATTGGTGAGAATAGTGATAGTGTCTCACCAGCGCGCTTGTGGTTTCTGAACCCGAGGTGGAGGGAAGACTTCTGCAGATGCATCAGCAACACCTTTTAGTTACCTGAAGGACTCCCAGCAATCCCTGAAGGTATGGAAAACCCATCAAATGAAAGCCCAGACTACTCAAATTTGTTAACCCAGAAGATGCAAAAGGATTGTCCCTTAACTAGATTAGGATTACACCAAGGCTCCTGTAATCAATTCAGAATCATCTTAGTTCAGCTCAGTATCTTTTTAAGATTCTAAAAATCCTCGGGCTTGAACTGCCCAGCTTCCCCTCCTCTCTCCATCACTATATTAATTATCCAAGTCTTCCTTGATTTTTGGCACCTATGAAGCACCACAGTAAACGACATGAGGTGCCGACAGCCCAGCCCTAATGTGCTCTTCCAATATTCAGCCTGTGGTTTGGATTGGCTATATGGCTCTTTAGAACAAAAGATGAGTGCATGTCCCTGTTAAATTCCCTGTAACCCTTGAACAAGTGCTTCCCCCCAGCATCTGTAAACTGTAGGCAGCTGAGCACAATCAGGGAAGAGAAGGGTCCAGTTAGATACACCTTAGACACAACTCTAGTTTTTGAGGAGTTTCAAACGATCAACGATTTAATGCTTACACTGATGTGTATATTAATTGGTTCCGTCCTCAGGCTTTGGCTCAGTGTGGCTCTCACAGTGTAATTGTGAACAGTTACTTTTTAAGTCTTATCAATAATCAATGTGTGGACAAAAGAACTGATTTGAAACATTCTGCTATTTCAAATATTTGGTCATGTAGACCTTGCTTGTAAGCAATATAGGGGTAAATAACATTAATCTCAAATTACATACTGATAAAATACTGAAGACTGTAAAGGCTTTACAAAATACATTTTATCTTTTGACAACTGTCAGCAGAATATCCCACAGCTCCTTTCTCTCTACCAAGTGGGGATGTGCATCACTAAGCTACTTTGAGGCTTCCAATTGTATAATTTAATTTGGCATTGCTGGAGTTAGGAAAAATTAATAGGTGTGTGCACAATGAAAAGGAAGATCTAACAGCTTAAAGGTAAAAAGTTAGAACCCTGGTACATACCTTCACAGTTCTTCATGGAGCACTGAAGTTCTCCTTGGGAGCACACACTGCAAAAGAAGTAAAATATCCTGTGAGTGTCAACAGCCAGGTCTAATGCAGCTGAATGTTGAACAGTCGTACACAAAGGGAGTTTATTTACGTAGGTCTCATATATACATGTTGGACATGAATATTCCAAGGTAGAACTTGTTCTTGACTATCTTGTGGATAGACTGGTAAATACATATCTGATAGGCACTGTTGCATTGCTACTGTTTTACAAACAGTGTAGACTTCTGAATGAGTTCATTGATATCGCTGTGCTATAAATATCCTTTGAATAGTGCGTGGGTTTTGAGTGCACACATTGGTATGTCTTGACTATAAATAACTTGTGAGTAGTGACTGAGTTTTGAATGAGTTCACAGTCAGGACTGGGCAAATAAAATAAATGATTTACAAGTGGCAGTTAGGTCAAGCGCATATACCATTATCACCAAGCAGATCAAAAACAAAATGGTTATAAATTGAGATGCACAGGTTCAAAGAGATTAACTTCCACAACCCCTTAATGAAGGTCTCCCAAAAGGGTGGTTTACCACAATAATCTTATATAAGCAAACTGAGCAATACCTATGGTCACATATAAATATGGTCATTAAAGCCAATAATGAAACAGTACATGCAAAATGAACCATTGTGATCCGTTAAACCATAACTTTATTTGAAGATCTTTTATGTCAAAAGGTTAACTTGATTGTAACCTATACAAAAATCAGTAGCCAATGTGTTTTGTTCCATCAGGATTTCTTCCGGGCATGTGCAAGCTGCAATTGGTGTTGTTATATATTGCTCAATATTTCATTGTGATTGTCAATTCTAGTGTATTTCCTCCAGCTTGTGACTTTATGGGTGGACATGACCTCCAGTTTCTTCTATATGTCAATACACACTTACATGCTTCTTAGTTAACAGGCAATTAGTAATCACTATCCCCTCCTGTTCCCTCTGGTAAGGTACCAGGACAGTGCTGTATATCGGGAGTATGTCACCAATGAAGTCTGGTAGTGCAAATCTTAAGGAAACTGTGGTATTAGATATGTTAGAGTCTTTGAAATAGGTGCACTTTAAGCTATTGAGGCATCAAGACTCACTTCAGATGATGCAACTAGCTGATCATACTAATTACCTCTTTTAGGTGTATAAACTGTTCATAAGTATATCATACATAAAGATGAGTAAAGGACAACTCAGACAGATAATGCTTTGGGACAATAAAAGCTAAAAATAGTTTCAAATATAAATGTACTACTCACATCCAATTGATGGAGACATGATGCATCACACACATAAAGTTGTTCACTTACTTGTGGCAGCTTGCCTATGTTCGGTAGCATATTAAGGTAGCCACTTAGCTCTAACGCAAGCCAAGTAAATGGGTCCCTTCAGTTGACATCCTCGGATCCCTGGGCCACCCACTTAATGAAAGAGAGGGGGAGTATGTTTCACAATCAATGAGATTGTGTTTCTCTACGAATTGCGCATTAAGGTGATTTAATGAATATTTGTGTGAAGTGATAATCTTTAAAGTGCATTGTGGTGTTAAAGGTGTTGAAAACTACAAACAATCTAGAGATAATATGACAGGACTTGTTTTTTTTTAAGATGGTGCAAAAATTGGTCAAGCCTTCAATTTAAAAGGAAATATTATAGGCCCTGTGGACAATGTATGTACTCAAAGAACTATCCAGGAACAAATGTGTCAAATGGTTCCATCTTACATGCAGGCATTACTATTTGTAAAAAATGAATATGATTTAACAGAAAGTAGGTCAAAATCCCCCACTAAGCATTTTTGTAAATAGGGCACATAGGACGTTTAGAAGCACACTTAGCCAAGCATATCATGATTATAGAAGGGGGTTTAATTGCAACTCTAAAGGTTCAAATCCTGACAGTCAAATAATATTTTGAGTGAAATTCCTCAGATTTAACTCCACCCAGCACCGTTCATAATCAGTGCTAATGACACTGAGTATATCTACCTGAACCCTAAGAAGCAGAAATGCACATATTTCTCGATTTCTACAATAGTATCCCTTTTTGCCTGTCCTACGGTAAATCAGAATTGCCCACTTTGCACAATCATGCAGTAATGCTGAGCATTTGTAATGTCGCAGTGTTATACATAATTGCAAGTTTTTGCAATGTATGGCAATAAACATATTTTCCTAGTTTCTGCAGTACTGCAGATGGGCACATTTCAAAGTGATTTAAATTTCTTCTATGTTACCTCAGGGTTCTGCTAATATTGAGCCAGAATCAGTGGCCTGCAAATTACACACAGGTTTCTGCAGTAGGCACGGGCAATCATATGACTAATATTCCCAATAGCATAAAGAGGTGCATATGTATCTGCTGTATTCTTTCTAATATCATGTTTTAATGTTTCTCTTATTCCGGGCTCTTCTTTTCAAGTTCTGGTTCCCTAGTTTCTTTGAGCATGGCACTGGCTACATTGCTATCATAGTCTGCTATCTTCAATCTAGCAATATAACTCTTATACACACAGAGGACTTAAATCAGGAAAACTAGATTATGCTATAAATCTCAAATAACAGCAGCAATTGAACTTAAATGTTTTTTACTAGAAGGAGCGGTCTAAAATAAAGAGTTTATGTCCTTTTGGCTGAAATTGGTGAAGTCCTAAGGGTGAATAAGAGTGGCCTTGAGATAAAAGAAATACTTCTCCAACATAGTTGGGCTTAGAATTCAATATCATCACACAAAAATGATTCTATAAAAAACAGGGGAAAACCATAAAACAGAGATTAAACCTGACCACAAAAGGCAACTGGCTGAAGAAATTTTCAGAGAGGACAAGAAACAGCACACACACAGAAAACAAAATCACAGTCTTCAGAAAAAAAAGTGAAATCACAAAACTTTTCCATATCAATGACACACAACATGAAGAGGTAAACTCATTTACCTACTTAGGCGATTCAGAAAACAGAATCCTCCATTCTATCTCCAAGGCAATCACTTTTCAGTGAATACTGACAGAATGGTCCAGACAAGTGCTGATACCCAAATCACGTATGGAGCTGAGCTTTGGAACGTCCATAAAAAAATCTAAAATAGAATGCATTGGATAACAAATATGGAAAACCCCACTGATGCTGCCAACTAGTTTTTCCACTCCTACCGTAGAAGCAGATGTCAACTATGCTTCAATAGAAAGCAGATGGCAAACATCTCTGGTAAAGTAGGGCTTGAAAAGACTGAGATCCACAGGAACAAAATAGATTGACAAAGCCTTAGAGTACACTTCACCTTGGCTGAAGACAACATTTCTCATTAAGCTGGAAAAAAGCGGAAGCCCTTCTAAGCCTGGGACCTCATTACAGGTTTGTGAGGAATATCCCGTCCGCCGTTTTACAAGCTCCATAGGACATAATGGAACTTATAACACGGTGGACGGGATATCTGTCACTTTTGGGACTGAGTAATCCCCTCTGCCAAACTCGTAATGAGGCCTTTAATCTGACTGTAAATGAACAATTTGCCACACTGAGAACAGCTGAAAAATGGTCATCCTGGAGAACATGCTCAGAATTCTTTGACACTTCATAGAATTGTACCTGGGAAAATGTACATATTTTAATGTTCCTTTGCCCTGGCCAGAAGTGAAATCCTTCTCTTGAACTCATCACTGGAAAAACATCACCAATAAAAAACACCAAACTCTCTGTGAAGACTAGGGGTCGGCGAAGAATTCCGCTCCGCGAGTGGAGTTCGCAGAGTTATCTCCACTTTGCACGGAGTTCCAAAAAACTCAGCGAAGTGATGCGGAGCGGAATTTTTTCTCTTGCGTGTCAATGTTAAATTGGCGAGCAAGTGTGAGAGAAATGACTAAGTTGGTGAGCGAGATTTCTGCGGTTGCAGTAGGGCAGTAGGGCGTAACCCCTCGTGATGAGAAAGCTGCCACTCGCATTGAGAAAGTTGTTGCTCAAGTAGAAAATCTACTCGAGCAGCAAAAAGAAGTTAGCACCCTCTAGCGCTCCACGTGATGCCATTTGCGTTGATTTTACAGTACAGGTAAAACTCCTGCCCTGAAAATCAGTGCAAACAGCACTCCTTACCCAAACTGCGCTGCACGTGGAACTCCGCGTAGTGCTGCTGAGTTTTTTCAGCACTTTGCAGGGTTCCGCGTAGCAGAACTGCGCCCAGGCCTAGTGAAGACACGAAGACCTTACTCATTTCCTCTTAAGATGTTCATTACCTCTGCTAGAAATGAGGTCTTTGGTTGAGAGTCGGGTTGCCCCCTGTCCAAGCAAGGACCCTCACTTTAGTCAGGGCAAAGGAGAACCACACCTGGTTAACCACCGCTCACCCCCTTGGTAGCTTGGCACAAGCAGAACGGCTTAACCCAGATGCAATGCATAAAGTATTTGTACCAACACCCACTGTAATACAGTGAAAACGCCACAAAATGGGCACCACACAGGTACTGAAACATAGTAAATATTTATTTATCTAAATAAACAAGACCAAATAAAATAAAAATCTACAATACCCAGTTAAAAATATGCCTTTTGCAATTAAAAACACAAAAATAGTACCTACAGGCACAAATGCTGCAATGTGATGTTAAGCATCATTGTGCTGGAGTAATTTCCCACAATGCGATGCCACTGGCGCTGTTTTACGGACTCGTACAGATCCTCAGGTACAGTACCTAAACAAATGTGTAAAAAACAAGCCGGTGCATGGTGTCGGGGAGCAAGGTGTCACTGAATCTAATGCGGCATCGGTTCCGGTAGTGCGGGGCGAAGAAGCGGAGGCGTCGCGTCCTTGCTGCAGAGCGGTGGAGGTGAGGCGGCGTAAGTTGCAAGGCATCGGTCCCGGGGCACCTCCCGCAAAGTCTATGTCCAGTGAAGTCACGATGCTGGTGGGTGACCTCAAGGGGTTGCAGTTACGTCACAGGGTCACAAGCGATTCGACAGAGTCGGGTGTCACAAATGTCAGGTGTACGACACTCCAACTCACAAGTTCCTGCAGACGTCAGCGCCTGCAGTGAGGTCGGGCCTGTGTTGATGGTGGGGTGTTCACGCCTCGGCGAGGTCCACAGATCCGGGTCAGACGGCATTGCATTATTTGTGCAGCGGCGTTCTTTGCAAAGTCTTCCGGCATCGTCCGGTGTCGCTTCAATGGATTTTAACCAGGAATCCACTTCAAGGGGCCCAAGAACTGGAATGGCACCCTCTGGCAAGCTAGAGTCCACAGCAAGCAGACTCAGAGACTGGTTGGTGAAGCCTTTGCTGTCCCTAAGTCTTCAAAACAGGTGGCAAGCTCAGCCCAAGCCCTTGGAAACACCTCTCAAGTAGGCATATACCACAAACTCCAGTCTTTGTCCCCTGACCACAGGCAGAAGCAGCATCTGCAGGATAGGCCAACAAAGCACAGTCACATGCTGGGGAAGCACTCTCCTCAGCTCTTCTCCTGGTAGAGGTTCCTCTTGAATCCTTGAAGTGATGTAAACATCTGCAGGTTTGGGTCCAGTACTTATACCCCTTTCTGCCTCTGAAGTAGGCAAACTTTAAAGGAAAGTCTCGGTTGTTCACAAGATCCTGCCTTGCCCAGGACTGTCTCCAGACTCACACCAAGGGGTTGGATACTGCATTGTATGAGGGCAGGCACAGTCCATTCAGGTGTAAGTGACCACTCCTCCCTCCACTCAAGCTCATATGGCCCATCAGGATATACAGGCTACACCCCAGTTCCCTTTGTGTCACTGTCTAGAGGGGATTCCCAAACAGCCCAACTGTCAGTCTTACCCAGACAGAGAATACACTAGAGGCAGAGTCACAGAATGGTTTAAGCAAGAAAATGCCCACTTTCTAAAAGTGGCATTTTCAACCTGACAATTTAAAACCAACTTTACCAAAAGATGTATTTTTACATTGTGAGTTCAGAGACCCCAAACACCAGATCTCCATCTGCTCCCAAAGAGAAACTGCACTTAAAAGTTATTTAAAGGCAGCCCCTGTGTTAACCTATGAGAGAGATAGGCCTTGCAACAGTGGAAACTGATTTTGGCAGTATTTTGCTGATAGGAAATGTAAAACACATCAGTACATGTCCCACCTTTAACCCCTTCTGTGCCCAGGACGTAATGGTTACGTCCTGAGGCACAGTGCTGCTGTGCCCAGGACGTAACCATTACGTCCTGTGCACAGAGCCCAGAGGGAGCGCTCTCGCTCCCTCTGTGGGGTTCCCCCCACCCCCCCAAGTCAGGGATGGAAGGGGAAGCCCTTCCCCTCCCACCCCGACCCCCCCAACCCCCCCTGTGACGTCAGCGCGCGAGCGCGCGCTGATTAGTCACAGGGTCTCCCCCATCGCGCTGGAAGCAGAGCTTCCAGCGCGATTGAAAAAGAAATGCTTTTGCATTTCTTTTTCAATCCCATGGGGGAGGCCCCGAGAGGCTTCAAAGGGAAGGAAATGTATTTCCTTCCCTTTGAAGTCTCTCACAGGTTTCAAAAGCCGGATTGCTTGCAATCCGGCTTTTGAAACCCCACTAGACACCAGGGATTTTTTTTTTTCTTCTTGAAATTGGCAAAAGGGAGCGACCCCTTGGGCAAGGGTCGCTCCCAGGGGGGCATTTTTTTAGGAAGGCCTTTTCTGCCCCCCCTGGGGGCAGATTGGCCTATTATTAGGCCGATCTGCCCCCAGGGGGGGCAGAAACCTCTAGGCACCAGGGACCATTTTTTTTTTTTCTTTTTTTTTGTGATGAATTCTTTTTTTTTAGGTGGGGAGCGATCCCTTAGGCAAGGGTCGCTCCCCTACGGGGCAATATATATTTAGGCCATTTCTGCCCCCCTTGGGGGCAGATTGGCCTATTTTGATAAGGCCAATCTGCCCCCAAGGGGGGCAGAAACCATTAGACACCAGGGAGTTTTTTTTTTGCGCGCGCATGTCACGCAACAAAGCGACCCCTTTGGCAAGGGTCGCTCCCAGGGGGGGCAATTTTTTGGGAAGGCCTTTTCTGCCCCCCCTGGGGGCAGATCGGCCTATTATTAGGCCGATCTGCCCCCAGGGGGGGAAGAAACCTCTAGGCGCCAGGGAAAATTTTTATTTGTGTTTTTTTTTTTTGTTCTTTTTTTTTTTTTAGAGATGGGGAGCGACCCATCAGGCAAGGGTCGCTCCCCTGGGGGGGGGCAAATTGGATTTAGACCATTTCTGCCCCCCTGGGGGCAGATTGGCCAATTTTAGGTCAATCTGCCCCCAAGGGGGCAGAAACCACTAGGCACCGGGGATTTGTTTTTTGGCGCCAATGTCACGCAGGGGGAGCGACCCCGTAGGCAAGGGTCGCTCCCGGGGGGGGGGTGGGGGTTGGGGGGGCAAATTTATTTTAGGCCATTTCTGCCCCCCCGGGGGACAGATCGGCCTATTATTAGGCCGAACTGCCCCCGGGGGGGGGGGGCAGAACACTCTAGGCGCCAGGGCAATTTTTTTTTTGTGTTTTTTTTTTTTGTTGTTTCTTTTTTTAGAGATGGGGAGCGACCCATCAGGCAAGGGTCGCTCCCCTGGGGGGGCAAATTGTATTTAGACCATTTCTGCCCCCCTGGGGGCAGATTGGCCAATTTTAGGTCAATCTGCCCCCAAGGGGGGAGAAACCACTAGGCACCGGGGATTTGTTTTTTGGCGCCAATGTCACGCAGGGGGAGCGACCCCGTAGGCAAGGGTCGCTCCCGGGGGGGGGGTGGGGGTTGGGGGGGCAAATTTATTTTAGGCCATTTCTGCCCCCCCGGGGGACAGATCGGCCTATTATTAGGCCGAACTGCCCCCGGGGGGGGGGCAGAACACTCTAGGCGCCAGGGCAATTTTTTTTTTGTGTTTTTTTTTTTTGTTGTTTCTTTTTTTAGAGATGGGGAGCGACCCATCAGGCAAGGGTCGCTCCCCTGGGGGGGCAAATTGTATTTAGACCATTTCTGCCCCCCTGGGGGCAGACTGGCCAATTTTAGGTCAATCTGCCCCCAAGGGGGCAGAAACCACTAGGCACCGGGGATTTGTTTTTTGGCGCCAATGTCACGCAGGGGGAGCGACCCCGTAGGCAAGGGTCGCTCCGGGGGGGGGGTGGGGGTTGGGGGGGCAAATTAATTTTAGGCCATTTCTGCCCCCCCGGGGGACAGATCGGCCTATTATTAGGCCGAACTGCCCCCGGGGGGGGGGCAGAACACTCTAGGCACCAGGGCAATTTTTTTTTTGTGTTTTTTTTTTTTGTTGTTTCTTTTTTTAGAGATGGGGAGCGACCCATCAGGCAAGGGTCGCTCCCCTGGGGGGGCAAATTGTATTTAGACCATTTCTGCCCCCCTGGGGGCAGATTGGCCAATTTTAGGTCAATCTGCCCCCAAGGGTGCAGAAACCACTAGGCACCGGGGATTTGTTTTTTGGCGCCAATGTCACGCAGGGGGAGCGACCCCGTAGGCAAGGGTCGCTCCCGGGGGGGGGGGGGGGGGGTTGGGGGGGCAAATTTATTTTGGGCAATTTCTGCCCCCCCGGGGGACAGATCGGCCTATTATTAGGCCGAACTGCCCCCGGGTGGGGGGCAGAACACTCTAGGCGCCCGGGCAATTTTTTTTTTTGTGTTTTTTTTTTTGTTGTTTCTTTTTTTAGAGATGGGGAGCGACCCATCAGGCAAGGGTCGCTCCCCTGGGGGGGCAAATTGTATTTAGACCATTTCTGTCCCCCTGGGGGCAGATTGGCCAATTTTAGGTCAATCTGCCCCCAAGGGGGCAGAAACCACTAGGCACCGGGGATTTGTTTTTTGGCACCAATGTCACGCAGGGGGAGCGACCCCGTAGGCAAGGGTCGCTCCCGGGGGGGGGGGGGGTTGGGGGGGCAAATTTATTTTAGGCCATTTCTGCCCCCCCCGGGGGACAGATCGGCCTATTATTAGGCCGAACTGCCCCCGGGGGGGGGGCAGAACACTCTAGGCACCAGGGCAATTTTTTTTTTGTGTTTTTTTTTTTTTTGTTGTTTCTTTTTTTAGAGATGGGGAGCGACCCATCAGGCAAGGGTCGCTCCCCTGGGGGGGGCAAATTGTATTTAGACCATTTCTGCCCCCCTGGGGGCAGATTGGCCAATTTTAGGTCAATCTGCCCCCAAGGGGGCAGAAACCACTAGGCACCGGGGATTTGTTTTTTTTGCACCAATGTCACGCAGGGGGAGCGACCCCGTAGGCAAGGGTCGCTCCCGGGGGGGGTGGGGGGTTGGGGGGGCAAATTTATTTTAGGCCATTTCTGCCCCCCCCGGGGGACAGATCGGCCTATTATTAGGCCGAACTGCCCCCGGGGGGGGGCAGAACACTCTAGGCACCAGGGCAATTTTTTTTTTGTGTTTTTTTTTTTTTGTTGTTTCTTTTTTTAGAGATGGGGAGCGACCCATCAGGCAAGGGTCGCTCCCCTGGGGGGGGCAAATTGTATTTAGACCATTTCTGCCCCCCTGGGGGCAGATTGGCCAATTTTAGGTCAATCTGCCCCCAAGGGGGCAGAAACCACTAGGCACCGGGGATTTGTTTTTTGGTGCCAATGTCACGCAGGGGGAGCGACCCCGTAGGCAAGGGTCGCTCCCGGGGGGGGGGGTGGGTGTTGGGGGGGCAAATTTATTTTAGGCCATTTCTGCCCCCCCGGGGGGCAGAAACCTCTAGGCGCCAGGGGAATTTTTCTTTTTTTTCTTTTTTTTTTTCTTTGTTTTTTTTTTTTAGAGATGGGGAGCGACCCATCAGGCAAAAGTCGCTCCCCTGGGGGACAAATTGTATTTAGGCCATTTCTGCCCCCCTTGGGGGCAGATTGGCTGAGTTTAGGTCAACCTGCCCCCAAGGGGGCAGAAACCACTAGGCACCGGGGATTTGTTTTTTGGCGCCAATGTCACGCAGGGGGAGCGACCCCGTAGGCAAGGGTCGCTCCCGGGGGGGTGGGTGTTGGGTGGGCAAATTTATTTTAGGCCATTTCTGCCCCCCCGGGGGGCAGATCTGCCTATTATTAGGCCGATCTGCTCCCGGGGTGGGGGGGCAGAAACCTCTAGGCGCCAGGGGAATTTTTCTTTTTTTTCTTTTTTTTTTTCTTTGTTTTTTTTTTTTTAGAGATGGGGAGCGACCCATCAGGCAAAAGTCGCTCCCCTGGGGGACAAATTGTATTTAGGCCATTTCTGCCCCCCTTGGGGGCAGATTGGCTGAGTTTAGGTCAACCTGCCCCCAAGGGGGCAGAAACCACTAGGCACCGGGGATTTGTTTTTTGGGGCCAATGTCACGCAGGGGGAGCGACCCCGTATGCAAGGGTCGCTCCCGGCGGGGGAGGGTGGGGGTTGGGGGGGCAAATTTATTTTAGGGCATTTCTGCCCCCCCCCCCCCTGGGGCCGGCTGAGCTACAGGCCAAACACCACAGGTAGGCACCTTGCAAAAAACACCTCTGTTTTCTGTGAAAAAATATGTTGTGTCCACGTTGTGTTTTGGGCCATTTCCTTTTGTGGGCGCAAGGCCTACCCACAGAAGTGATGTACCATTTTTATCGAGAGACTTAGGGGAACGCTGGGTGGAAGGAAATTTGTGGCTCCTCTCAGATTCCAGAACTTTCTGTCACCGAAATGAGAGGAAAAAGTGTTTTTTGGGCCAAATTTGGAGGTTTGCAAAGGATTCTGGGTAACATAACCTGGTCAGAGCCCCGCAAGTCACCCCATCTTGGATTCCCCTGGGTTTCTAGTTTTCAAAAATGCACTGGTTTGCTAGGTTTCCTCAGGTGTCGGCTGAGCTACAGGCCAAAATCCACAGGTAGGCACTGCTTTTTATAAAAAAATGTGATGTGTCCACGTTGTGTTTTGGGCCCTTTCCTTTCGTGGGCGCTAGTCCTACCCACACAAGTGAGGTATCATTTTTATCGGGAGACTTGGGGGAACGCTGGGTAGAAGGAAATTTGTGGCTCCTCTCAGATTCCAGAACTTTCTGCCACAGAAATGTGAGTAACATGTGTATTTTTAGCCAAATTTTGAGGTTTGCAAAGGATTCTGGGTAACAGAACCTGGTCCGAGCCCCGCAAGTCACCCCTCCTTGGATTCCCCTAGGTCTCTAGTTTTCAGAAATGCACAGGTTTGGTAGGTTTCCCTAGGTGCCGGCTGAGCTAGAGGCCAAAATCTACAGGTAGGCACTTCGCAAAAAACACCTCTGTTTTTTTCCAACATTTAGGATGTGTCCACGTTGCGCTTTGGGGTGTTTCCTGTCGCCGGCGCTAGGCCTACCCACGCAAGTGAGGTATCATTTTTATCGGGAGACTTGGGGGAACGCTGGGTGGAAGGAAATTTGTAGCTCCTCTCAGATTCCAGAACTTTCTGCCACAGAAATGTGAGGGACATGTGTTTTTTTAGCCAAATTTTGAGGTTTGCAAAGGATTCTGGGTAACAGAACCTGGTCCGAGCCACACAAGTCACCCCTCCTTGGATTCCCCTAGGTCTCTAGTTTTCAGAAATGTACAGGTTTGGCAGGTTTCCCTATGTGGCGGCTGAGCTAGAGGCCAAAATCTCCAGGTAGTCACTTTGCTAAAAACAGCTCTGTTTTCTGTGATGTGTCCACGTTGTGTTTTGGGGCATATCCTGTCGCGGGCGCTAGGCCTACCCACACAAGTGAGGTATCATTTTTATCGGGAGACGTGGGGGAACGCTGGGTGGAAGGAAATTTGTGGCTCCTCTCAGATTCCAGAACTTTCTGCCACAGAAATGTGAGGAACATGTGTTTTTTTAGCCAAATTTTGAGGTTTGCAAAGGATTCTGGGTAACAGAACCTGGTCCGAGCCCCGCAAGTCACCCCTCCTTGGATTCCCCTAGGTCTCTAGTTTTCAGAAATGCACAGGTTTGGTAGGTTTCCCTAGGTGCCGGCTGAGCTAGAGGCCAAAATCTACAGGTAGGCACTTCGCAAAAAACACCTCTGTTTTTTTCCAAAATTTAGGATGTGTCCACGTTGTGCTTTGGGGTGTTTCCTGTCGCCGGCGCTAGGCCTACCCACGCAAGTGACGTATCATTGTTATCGGGAGACTTGGGGGAACGCTGGGTGGAAGGAAATTTGTAGCTCCTCTCAGATTCCAGAACTTTCTGCCACAGAAATGTGAGGGACATGTGTTTTTTTAGCCAAATTTTGAGGTTTGCAAAGGATTCTGGGTAACAGAACCTGGTCCGAGCCCCACAAGTCACCCCTCCTTGGATTCCCCTAGGTCTCTAGTTTTCAGAAATGTACAGGTTTGGTAGGTTTCCCTAGGTGGCGGCTGAGCTAGAGGCCAAAATCTCCAGGTAGTCACTTTGCTAAAAACAGCTCTGTTTTCTGTGATGTGTCCACGTTGTGTTTTGGGGCATATCCTGTCGCGGGCGCTAGGCCTACCCACACAAGTGAGGTATCATTTTGATCGGGAGACGTGGGGGAACGCTGGGTGGAAGGAAATTTGTGGCTCCTCTCAGATTCCAGAACTTTCTGCCACAGAAATGTGAGGAACATGTGTTTTTTTAGCCAAATTTTGAGGTTTGCAAAGGATTCTGGGTAACAGAACCTGGTCCGAGCCACACAGTCACCCCTCCTTGGATTCCCCTAGGTCTCTAGTTTTCAGAAATGCACAGGTTTGGTAGGTTTCCCTAGGTGGCGGCTGAGCTAGAGGCCAAAATCTACAGGTAGTCACTTTGCTAAAAACAGCTCTGTTTTCTGTGATATGTCCACGTTGTGTTTTGGGGCATATCCTGTCGCGGGCGCTAGGCCTACCCACACAAGTGAGGTATCATTTTTATCGGGAGACGTGGGGGAACGCTGGGTGGAAGGAAATTTGTGGCTCCTCTCAGATTCCAGAACTTTCTGCCACAGAAATGTGAGGAACATGTGTTTTTTTAGCCAAATTTTGAGATTTGCAAAGGATTCTGGGTAACAGAACCTGGTCCGAGCCCCGCAAGTCACCCCTCCTTGGATTCCCCTAGGTCTCTAGTTTTCAGAAATGCACAGGTTTGGTAGGTTTCCCTAGGTGGCGGCTGAGCTAGAGGCCAAAATCTACAGGTAGTCACTTTGCTAAAAACAGCTCTGTTTTCTGTGATATGTCCACGTTGTGTTTTGGGGCATATCCTGTCGCGGGCGCTAGGCCTACCCACACAAGTGAGGTATCATTTTTATCGGGAGACGTGGGGGAACGCTGGGTGGAAGGAAATTTGTGTCTCCTCTCAGATTCCAGAACTTTCTGCCACAGAAATGTGAGGAACATGTGTTTATTTAGCCAAATTTTGAGGTTTGCAAAGGATTCTGGGTAACAGAACCTGGTCCGAGCCCCGCAAGTCACCCCTCCTTGGATTCCCCTAGGTCTCTAGTTTTCAGAAATGCACAGGTTTGGTAGGTTTCCCTAGGTGGCGGCTGAGCTAGAGGCCAAAATCTACAGGTAGTCACTTTGCTAAAAACAGCTCTGTTTTCTGTGATATGTCCACGTTGTGTTTTGGGGCATATCCTGTCGCGGGCGCTAGGCCTACCCACACAAGTGAGGTATCATTTTTATCGGGAGACGTGGGGGAACGCTGGGTGGAAGGAAATTTGTGTCTCCTCTCAGATTCCAGAACTTTCTGCCACAGAAATGTGAGGAACATGTGTTTATTTAGCCAAATTTTGAGGTTTGCAAAGGATTCTGGGTAACAGAACCTGGTCCGAGCCCCGCAAGTCACCCCTCCTTGGATTCCCCTAGGTCTCTAGTTTTCAGAAATGCACAGGTTTGGTAGGTTTCCCTAGGTGGCGGCTGAGCTAGAGGCCAAAATCTACAGGTAGTCACTTTGCTAAAAACAGCTCTGTTTTCTGTGATATGTCCACGTTGTGTTTTGGGGCATATCCTGTCGCGGGCGCTAGGCCTACCCACACAAGTGAGGTATCATTTTTATCGGGAGACGTGGGGGAACGCTGGGTGGAAGGAAATTTGTGGCTCCTCTCAGATTCCAGAACTTTCTGCCACAGAAATGTGAGGAACATGTGTTTTTTTAGCCAAATTTTGAGATTTGCAAAGGATTCTGGGTAACAGAACCTGGTCCGAGCCCCGCAAGTCACCCCTCCTTGGATTCCCCTAGGTCTCTAGTTTTCAGAAATGCACAGGTTTTGTAGGTTTCCCTAGGTGGCGGCTGAGCTAGAGGCCAAAATCTACAGGTAGTCACTTTGCTAAAAACAGCTCTGTTTTCTGTGATATGTCCACGTTGTGTTTGGGGGCATATCCTGTCGCGGGCGCTAGGCCTACCCACACAAGTGAGGTATCATTTTTATCGGGAGACGTGGGGGAACGCTGGGTGGAAGGAAATTTGTGGCTCCTCTCAGATTCCAGAACTTTCTGCCACAGAAATGTGAGGAACATGTGTTTATTTAGCCAAATTTTGAGGTTTGCAAAGGATTCTGGGTAACAGAACCTGGTCCGAGCCCCGCAAGTCAACCCTCCTTGGATTCCCCTAGGTCTCTAGTTTTCAGAAATGCACAGGTTTGGTAGGTTTCCCTAGGTGGCGGCTGAGCTAGAGGCCAAAATCTACAGGTAGTCACTTTGCTAAAAACAGCTCTGTTTTCTGTGATATGTCCACGTTGTGTTTTGGGGCATATCCTGTCGCGGGCGCTAGGCCTACCCACACAAGTGAGGTATCATTTTGATCGGAAGACGTGGGGGAACGCTGGGTGGAAGGAAATTTGTGGCTCTTCTCAGATTCCAGAACTTTCTGCCACAGAAATGTGAGGAACATGTGTTTTTTTAGCCAAATTTTGAGGTTTGCAAAGGATTCTGGGTAACAGAACCTGGTCCGAGCCACACAAGTCACCCCTCCTTGGATTCCCCTAGGTCTCTAGTTTTCAGAAATGCACAGGTTTGGTAGGTTTCCCTAGGTGCCGGCTGAGCTAGAGGCCAAAATCTACAGGTAGTCACTTTGCTAAAAACAGCTCTGTTTTCTGTGATATGTCCACGTTGTGTTTTGGGGCATATCCTGTCGCGGGCGCTAGGCCTACCCACACAAGTGAGGTATCATTTTTATCGGGAGACGTGGGGGAACGCTGGGTGGAAGGAAATTTGTGGCTCCTCTCAGATTCCAGAACTTTCTGCCACAGAAATGTGAGGAACATGTGTTTTTTTAGCCAAATTTTGAGATTTGCAAAGGATTCTGGGTAACAGAACCTGGTCCGAGCCCCGCAAGTCACCCCTCCTTGGATTCCCCTAGGTCTCTAGTTTTCAGAAATGCACAGGTTTGGTAGGTTTCCCTAGGTGGCGGCTGAGCTAGAGGCCAAAATCTACAGGTAGTCACTTTGCTAAAAACAGCTCTGTTTTCTGTGATATGTCCACGTTGTGTTTTGGGGCATATCCTGTCGCGGGCGCTAGGCCTACCCACACAAGTGAGGTATCATTTTTATCGGGAGACGTGGGGGAACGCTGGGTGGAAGGAAATTTGTGGCTCCTCTCAGATTCCAGAACTTTCTGCCACAGAAATGTGAGGAACATGTGTTTTTTTTAGCCAAATTTTGAGATTTGCAAAGGATTCTGGGTAACAGAACCTGGTCCGAGCCCCGCAAGTCACCCCTCCTTGGATTCCCCTAGGTCTCTAGTTTTCAGAAATGCACAGGTTTGGTAGGTTTCCCTAGGTGGCGGCTGAGCTAGAGGCCAAAATCTACAGGTAGTCACTTTGCTAAAAACAGCTCTGTTTTCTGTGATATGTCCACGTTGTGTTTTGGGGCATATCCTGTCGCGGGCGCTAGGCCTACCCACACAAGTGAGGTATCATTTTTATCGGGAGACGTGGGGGAACGCTGGGTGGAAGGAAATTTGTGGCTCCTCTCAGATTCCAGAACTTTCTGCCACAGAAATGTGAGGAACATGTGTTTTTTTAGCCAAATTTTGAGATTTGCAAAGGATTCTGGGTAACAGAACCTGGTCCGAGCCCCGCAAGTCACCCCTCCTTGGATTCCCCTAGGTCTCTAGTTTTCAGAAATGCACAGGTTTGGTAGGTTTCCCTAGGTGGCGGCTGAGCTAGAGGCCAAAATCTACAGGTAGTCACTTTGCTAAAAACAGCTCTGTTTTCTGTGATATGTCCACGTTGTGTTTGGGGGCATATCCTGTCGCGGGCGCTAGGCCTACCCACACAAGTGAGGTATCATTTTTATCGGGAGACGTGGGGGAACGCTGGGTGGAAGGAAATTTGTGGCTCCTCTCAGATTCCAGAACTTTCTGCCACAGAAATGTGAGGAACATGTGTTTATTTAGCCAAATTTTGAGGTTTGCAAAGGATTCTGGGTAACAGAACCTGGTCCGAGCCCCGCAAGTCACCCCTCCTTGGATTCCCCTAGGTCTCTAGTTTTCAGAAATGCACAGGTTTGGTAGGTTTCCCTAGGTGGCGGCTGAGCTAGAGGCCAAAATCTACAGGTAGTCACTTTGCTAAAAACAGCTCTGTTTTCTGTGATATGTCCACGTTGTGTTTTGGGGCATATCCTGTCGCGGGGCGCTAGGCCTACCCACACAAGTGAGGTATCATTTTGATCGGAAGACGTGGGGGAACGCTGGGTGGAAGGAAATTTGTGGCTCTTCTCAGATTCCAGAACTTTCTGCCACAGAAATGTGAGGAACATGTGTTTTTTTAGCCAAATTTTGAGGTTTGCAAAGGATTCTGGGTAACAGAACCTGGTCCGAGCCACACAAGTCACCCCTCCTTGGATTCCCCTAGGTCTCTAGTTTTCAGAAATGCACAGGTTTGGTAGGTTTCCCTAGGTGGCGGCTGAGCTAGAGGCCAAAATCTACAGGTAGTCACTTTGCTAAAAACAGCTCTGTTTTCTGTGATATGTCCACGTTGTGTTTTGGGGCATATCCTGTCGCGGGCGCTAGGCCTACCCACACAAGTGAGGTATCATTTTTATCGGGAGACGTGGGGGAACGCAGGGTGGAAGGAAATTTGTGGCTCCTCTCAGATTCCAGAACTTTCTGCCACAGAAATGTGAGGAACATGTGTTTTTTTAGCCAAATTTTGAGATTTGCAAAGGATTCTGGGTAACAGAACCTGGTCCGAGCCCCGCAAGTCACCCCTCCTTGGATTCCCCTAGGTCTCTAGTTTTCAGAAATGCACAGGTTTTGTAGGTTTCCCTAGGTGGCGGCTGAGCTAGAGGCCAAAATCTACAGGTAGTCACTTTGCTAAAAACAGCTCTGTTTTCTGTGATATGTCCACGTTGTGTTTTGGGGCATATCCTGTCGCGGGCGCTAGGCCTACCCACACAAGTGAGGTATCATTTTTATCGGGAGACGTGGGGGAACGCTGGGTGGAAGGAAATTTGTGGCTCCTCTCAGATTCCAGAACTTTCTGCCACAGAAATGTGAGGAACATGTGTTTTTTTAGCCAAAT
Organism: Pleurodeles waltl; assembly: GCF_031143425.1. Taxonomy (NCBI): domain Eukaryota; kingdom Metazoa; phylum Chordata; class Amphibia; order Caudata; family Salamandridae; genus Pleurodeles; species Pleurodeles waltl. Next base: position 467,762,169 of record NC_090449.1, on the reverse strand, counting down.
TTTGAGATTTGCAAAGGATTCTGGGTAACAGAACCTGGTCCGAGCCCCGCAAGTCACCCCTCCTTGGATTCCCCTAGGTCTCTAGTTTTCAGAAATGCACAGGTTTGGTAGGTTTCCCTAGGTGGCGGCTGAGCTAGAGGCCAAAATCTACAGGTAGTCACTTTGCTAAAAACAGCTCTGTTTTCTGTGATGTGTCCACGTTGTGTTTTGGGGCATATCCTGTCGCGGGTGCTAGGCCTACCCACACAAGTGAGGTACCATTTTTATCGGGAGACTTGGGGGAACATAGATTAGCAAAACAAGTACTATTGCCCCTTGTCTTTCTCTACATTTTTTCCTTCCAAATATAGGAGTGTGTGTAAAAAAGACATCTATTTGAGAAATTCCCTGTAATTCACGTGCTACTATGGTCACCCCGGAATTCAGAGATGTGCAAATAACCACTGCTCCTCAACACCTTATCTTGTGCCCTTTTTGGAAATGCAAAGGTTTTCTTGATAGCAATTTTTTACTCCTTATATTTCAGCAAATGAATTGCTGTATACCCGGTATAGAATGAAAACGCACTGCAGGGTGCAGCTCATTTATTGGCTCTGGGTTCCTCGGGTTCTTGATGAACCTACAAACCCTATATATCCCCGCAACCAGAGGAGTCCAGCAGACGTAACGGTATATTGCTTTCGATAATCTGACATTGCAGGGAAAAGTTACAGAGTAAAACGTAGAGAAAAATTGATGGTTTTTTCACCTCAATTTCAATATTTTTCTTTTTCAGCTGTTATTTTCTGTAGGAAACCCTTGTAGGATCTACACAAATGACCCCTTGCTGAATTCAGAATTTTGTCTACTTTTCAGAAATGTTTAGGTTTCTGGGATCCAGCATTGGTTTCATGACCATTCCTGTCACTGACTGGAAGGAGGCTGAAAGCACAAAAAATTGCACAAATGGGGTATGCCCCAGTAAAATGCCAAAATTGTGTTGAAAAATTGGGTTTTCTGATTCAATTCTGCCTGTTCCTGAAAGCTGGGAAGCTGCTGAGTTTAGCACCGCAAACCCTTTGTTGATGCCATTTCAAGGGGAAAAACCACAAGCCTTCTTCTGCAGCCACTTTTTCCAATTTTTTTTGAAAAAAACGAAATTTTCACTGTATTTTGGCCAATTTCTTGGCCTCCTTCAAGGGAACCCACAAAGTCTGGGTACCTCTAGAATCCCTAGGATGTTGGAAAAAAAGGACGCAAATTTGGCTTGGTTAGCTTATGTGGACAAAAAGTTATGAGGGCCTAAGCGCGAACTGCCCCAAATAGGCAAAAAAAGGCCCGGCACAGGAGGGGGGAAAAGGCCTGGCAGCGAAGGGGGTTAACATACACTGCACCCCTGCCTATGGGTTCTACCTAGAGCCAGTCGTAGAGGGTGCCTTACATGTATAAAAAGTGAAGGTTTAGGCCACTTACCAGGTTGAATTGGCAGTTTAAAACTGCACTCACAGACACTGCAGTGGCAGGTTTGAGCCATGTTCACAGGTCTATACATGTGGGTGGCACAACCAGTGCTGCCCGCCCACAAGTAGCATTTGATTTATAGGCCCAGGGCACCTATACTGCACTTTACTAGAGACTTACTAGTAAATCAAATGTGCCAATCATGGAAAAGCCAATTACACATAGATTTTAGACAGGGAGCACTTGCACTTTAGCACTGGTCGGCAGTGGTAACATGCCCAGAGTACCAAAAACAGTAAAAACAGAGTCCAGCATACAGTTAATCCATGGGAAGCAGAGGCAAAAAAGGCAGGGGAGACCACCCCACCCCAAGGATGCCAGGTTTAACAACCTCCTAGTCCGTCTTCCTGTGGTTCATGCTGTAATGACTGTCACAAGAAGACCTAGACTCTGAGTAACGATGCATGTGTCTTTTTCTTCCTCTGACGGAGTCACTAGGGAAAGTACCTTGTCAAAAGCTGTGCCATGACAGAAAAGTCTGTCAAACTTGAGGTAGTCAGAGCATTTCTCGTGTCACCATTACAAATACCAATTTTAATGAGGACTTTTTAACGAACGTTGTTCAAAGCAATGAAATTACATTTATCCCTGCAGATTGACTCCTGCCGTTTCTCCATAGGGCAGGCAATACGTTTTTTCAACATGTTCTCTGTACAACAGAATTTTTCTCGTTTATACTTGTTTAGTTATTGCACTGCAGGATAAATGCCACACTATATATCTTTAGGGTAATACCACCTCTTCATCCCACATGGGCACTATTTGTAGTTTTAGTTTTATTTGAATACTATATTTTGTTTTAGTTTCTTATGTAAAAGTGTTATTCTCTGTATGGAAATAAGTCAATGTAGGCTGAAAGCACCTATAAACTCAACTTCTGTTTTCTTTTTGTCTGAAATTGCTCTCTTAATGTTGAATCGTTTTAGCTTATTTCAAATGTTCCTTTTTCTCTATTTTTTTTTGTTTTAGACGTCCATGTCTCCTCTTACTCAATTCTCTAGCTCATTTCTGTTCCTTCCCTACGTCTCTGTTTTCTCTGAGTCAGAAACCTCTACTGTTATCTCATACCATCTTTAACTGTTTTCTCTCTCATTTCAAATGGTCACTTTTTTCTATTTATTTTTAGTAGTCAGAAAGCAGCTGTGGTTGCCATTAAAATACCCCACCCTTGAGGAACCCGCTTGATATCATCTGTAGTTTGTAAGCAGATACCAGGGCCCCCGATTGATTTGTTTTTGTCTATTTTTTAAAGATTAGACATCGCAAATTTGACTCAGTATTGGGGAAGCACCACCCCATGTTGATCTTTCGGCATGGGGTGGTCCTTCCCCAAAGGAGGGGTATTCTCCAGGTAGACCGTGGGAAAAGGGCTAAGGTGGTCACACCATGACATCACAGGCGAAAGCAATGAAAGTGGCCAGGACACGATCTCATGGTTCCTTAGCCCATACATGATAATACAGCACCTGTGCCTTTTTATTTGAAAAGTGCTGTGTGGCCTTGCACTAACCATCTTTACGTGCCACACAACAAACATGCGAAGAGTGGGTACTTGCCCGTCCACAATGTGGTCCTGCTCCTGAGTGTAGTTATTGATGTGCTCCCATCGGTGACCCTTGGAGCATTCCCTGCTACTCTGCTGTCATCGCTGCGGTCTGTTCCAGCCACAGAGCATCTCATGCTGCTCTGCTGCCTGTGCTGAGGCCTGTTCGCACTGTGCAGGCCTGCTCCTGCCATTACCACATGTTGTACTCTGCTGTGCATGCATGCGTTTAAGTCTCTGTGAAGAAAGCAGAGGTGAGTTCTGTCTTGCTCCTCTGGCCTCCTGCCTGCAGCATGTCAAAAAGGCCGTGCTTCTCACCAGCTATTCATGCTCCAGGAGCTAAGTTGACATGAGAGGATCTGAAATTCATGGGAGAGATCCCTGTCAGGGGGGCCTGAACGTTAACTACAGGTCATGGGAGAGATGACTCTCAGTGGTACCTGAACATTAACTACTACTCTGTTTGCCCCAGGATCTGGAGACCTTACTGGAGAGGTGGCCACGCACTGGCCACAGAACTGGTTTTCCCCTGCCACGGTGCCATTCTTCAAGTGTGGAGCACTTTCTGACCTGTCATTCTGCGCACCATCTGGCTGCCTGGTGAGTCATGCGAGGCATATCTGTCACCTCCTGCCTGCACCTGTATCACCCTTATCGTGTTCTCACTTCAGGCATGCCAGCCAAGCGTATAGGATACTGGCCCCACTCCTCTGCACAGGTCATCGGCTGTCAAGGCTCCAGCACTCCTGAAACAAGTGCATCACACTGTAGGACTGCACCACTGCATGTTTTTGGTGTCATCTCCTGCCATCCCACAACTGCCTCTCCCCAACTGCGCCATCGTTGGTCCATGTCACTTTCACTTAAGGTCAGTGGTTTGACCCTGCGCTGTCTACACCACCCCTTTCCTGCCATCATCATGGCCTCCGTACCTGCACTGAAACCGTTTGTGATGGATAAGCCCCTACCTGTTCAAGCAGCGAGATGGAAGTACTGGGTCAGGTGGCTAGAGACCTTTTTTTGCGGCAGTGGGCCTGGAAAACAATTGACGGAGTCCTATGATATTATAATAGGAGGGGCAGCTATTCACAAACTAGGTAAGTCTATTGTCGAGGTTGTTCCTCCGTACACCTATGCTACGTCAAAATAGGCTTTAACTGCTCACTTCGAGGCCCTCGCAAATCCCGACCATGAGAGGTTCTTGTTGCATCAGGCTCGTCAGCAACCTGAAGAATCTGTGGACACTTTTTATTCTTGCCTTAAATACTTGGCCAGCACCTGTACTCTGCCCGATGCCAATGATGTGATTTGTACCAAATTCATACACGACTGCTCTTCTTCCATTAAGCTTTGAAAGAATATTCTTCAAGGTTCAGGGATGTCCATGGCCCACATATTGCCAGGAGTTGCTCCAAGGAACTCTCCAAAGTCTGCGCTGCACATATACAAGTGGCTCTGCTGCACCAGGTGAAGACGAAGCCTGATAGTGCAGTGAGTACAGATAAAAAGAGACCTTGTCCCAAATCCAACTCAACTCCCAAGACATGTTAAGGATGTAGAGGGTCACATCCACACCAAGGACCCTGCCCTGCTCAAAGAAAACGATGCTCAGCATGCAATAAACCTAACCACTTCTCCAAAGTATGCCATTCTTCCACACAGAAACCCAAAACAATCAACGCAATGCAGTCTCCCACAATACCAGACGATGAAGAGGACATGGATGATGATGATGATGACCCAAAGGAAGCTATTCATGTTATCATATACTGCAACCTGGCGGACAACCGTAGAGGCGCATCTGATACATTTGCACATTGATGACTCTATCCAAACTGTCATGCTGAAGCATCAGCAGGGTACCTTTCACCTACGTCCCAAGGTAGAAGCAGAGCTGTGGAAATTGGAGCAAGCAAACATCATTGAAAAGGTTGACGATCCTACACCCTGGGTGTTCCCAATAATGGTGGCACAGAAACCCAAGCAGCCAAGGGAGGTCAGAATTTGTGTTGATATGCACTTCCCAAACTGCCCATCTGATATGAAAAACATCTCATGCCCGAAGGGGTGTGACGGGTGCAGTGGCACCCGTCGCGATTTTCAGTGTCTGCTTAGCAGACACTGAAAATCTTTATGGGGCCCTGTTAGGGGGCCCCTGCACTGCCCATGCCAGTGGCATGGGCAGTGCAGGGGCCCCCAGGGGCCCCATGACACCCGTTACCGCCATCCTGTTCCTGGTGGTGAAAACCGCCAGGAACAGGATGGCGGTAAGGGGGTCGGAATCCCCATGGCGGCGCTGCAAGCAGCGCCGCCGTGGAGAATTCCCTGGGGCAGCGGGAAACCAGCGGGAAACCGGCTGGTTTCCCGTTTCTGACCGCGGCTTTACAGCCGCGGTCAGAATGCCCCCGGAAGCACCGCCAGCCTGTTGGCGGTGCTTCCTCAGTCCCCTGCCCTGGCGGTCTATGACCGCCAGGGTAGGAATGACCCCCACAGTTTCTCTGTGATATATTGTCCCAGATTAGAAAATCCATCTGATTATTTATTAAGGCATGCAAGGACCGCCAGCATGGAAGATGAATCTGATGCTGAGGAGGTGAAGTATGTTCGATTGTTGGTAGAAGGACCCAGGCCGCTCCCCATTTCCATGGCGGGCATTGCTAAGGTCACTACCACTGATGAAAGCCTTCAACTGGCCATCTTCGCAGTAACATCTGGAAATTGGCACACCCTTACTCAAAGGGCCTCCCATCGCACCAAGGAAGCGAGACTGTCCCTGACATCCCTTCACATTGTCTGTCTGGAGCTATCTGTCTCTCCAGAAGGGTGTTTGATGAGTGGATCTCATTTGGTAATCCCTAGAACCATGCAACAACAGATAGTTGACCTTGTTCACACAGCTCACCAGGGGATCTTCAGAGCCATATCAAGACTGCAATGCAAGGTATGGTTCCCGAATCTGGATAGTCTAGTGGAGCGTACTATCCAGCAATGCCCACTACGTCAAGCAGCTGGACCTGTGAAGTTATCAGTACCCATCATCACTGAGACCATACTACCTATCTTATGGCACGAGCCAGTGCTGACTTTGGAAATCTATCTGATGGGGCATACGCTGGTCGTCATAGACAATTTTTCAAAATATCCTGAGGTTAAAACCATTGAGTCAACAACAGCCAGTGACACAATTCACCGTTTGGAAAAAGTCATAGCCACCCATGGTTTGTTGAGAGAACGCCTTATGGACAATGGTCCAATGTTTTCCAGTCAGGAGTTCACTGAGTAATTACAATACCATGGCATCTGTCACAGGCAAAGCACACCATGTTGGCCTCAAGCCAATGGAGAGGCCAAAAGGTTCATGCGGACTTTAAACAAAATACTGGGGAAGTGAGGGATGTAATGTACCTGACTTCCTAGTCTACATGTTTCGGAATCTTACCCCGAGGCTCCTCTTCGGGACCAAGGTGGACTCCCTGGTGCCACTCCTTGTTTGACTACCTCTAATGGAAGCATAAATAATACATGCTCTGTGATGTGGTGCAATTCACCTTACTAATGTGGTGTCATAAGATGATGCCTATTATTTATGGTGTCCGTCATTAATACCTGTGGAAATACAAGAGAGGCATAGTTATCATAACCCCATTTGTAATGGGCCGCTATATATGTTTTTTGTGTGTGTGGTGCCTCCTATTTGCAAACTGCACCCCACTAGTGGGAAACAGCACTCGTGAATATCAGGACTGTGAGACTGAAGTACTCTCACAATCAACAGTACAAGACATACTGCATTTAAAACTTTTAAACATGTAAACATGTGAAACGCATCAAACAGCGCCCACGGGGTGCATTCATAACCTACTCGGTAGTATTTAGATTCTCATATCATAGCTCCTCCAGGAGGGGGGTGTGAATGTAGTCACACTCTAAAGATTTGGCAAAGTTTTAGAATCGGTTTATCTTACCGTATCTGTAGCACGATGTAAACAATGTTCAAAAGGCACTTACTTCCTAAAAGCAACACTTCCACTCTGTACCTAATGCTCACATGGGAGCCGACATGTATCACACCATTTAACATAGCCTCCAATCAAGTGAGCAAGATCATCAACAAACATTGGCACATCCTCAATAGTGGCTCATTAACTATTTCCAAACCCTGTTTTCACATAAACAGGGAAAGAGTCTGAGAGACATGCTTGTACACACACGGCCACACCACCTTTGTAGTAAACCAGAAGATATCAACTACCTATCACTACCCAATGGACATTATCCATGTGGGAACTGTAGTGTGTGCCATCTAACAAAGGTCACTAAAGAGGTCACCTTTAACGACAGCACAACATAGGACATTAGAGAACTCTCCAATTGAAACACTCAGCAAGCAGTATACATGATCACTTGTCCATGTAACCTATATTATGTGGGCATGACTACCCACAAGGTTAAGACTCACATCTGCAAACGCCCTATTAACCTGAGATATGGAAGGGCTACGACTAAAATATCCACTCATTTAAAAGAGAAAGCACACACAGTGGAGGATTACCAGTGGGTTATCCTAGAAAACCATAAAGAGATTAATTGTGAATATACACTGTTTGAAAAAGAACAACAATGGGTTTATAAATTACGCACACACCAATTTGGCCTCAATGAGAACATATCTTGGAGCCAGCTGCCAAAGTACGAACATCACATTAATCATTTGTCGGATATACATCTCCTGAAATGAATGGTACATCTAGGCAACGCAAAAGGTTCTATGTCCATCTCATTCCTTTACATTCCACAGTGTCACAAAGAGCAAACCCTCAACAATACATATTAGCCACTGACATATACATCACCATCACAGTCAGAAGGGAATGAGTAACCATCCGTTAAAAACAAGAAATAAACTCTCAAATTATTATCAAAACGATATGGGAATCCCCAGTTCTGCCTCTGTAAGCCCATGAAGCGCCAATGAACAGCGTGCAAATACAGACATCCACAAGGGATACCTACTTATAGGGTCCTCACGGGCCCCCCAACCCCTTCATCCCCAGGGGAGGCCACTATTTTGGGGAAGTTAGTGGTCTAGTGCTGCACGCTTTAGCGTACCGAGATGCAAGAGCTGCTGCACATTTAAGCCTGGCTCCTTTGTGATCATTCAAGTTTCAGACCCCTGGGAGGTGAGTATTAGGTAGAGAGAGGGGGTTTCACTTTCAGGAAGTAAGTGCATTTTGAACATTGTTTACATCGCGCTACAGATATGGTACGATGAATCGATTCTAAAACTTTGCCAAATCTTTAGAGTGTGACTACAAGCACACACCCCTCCCGGAGGAGCTATGATATGAGAATCCAAATGCTACAAAGTAGGTAAGTGCTGTTTGGTGTGTTTCACTTGTTTACATGTTTAAAAGTTTTAACCACTTCACTGCCAGGCCTTTTCCCCCTCAGGTGCCAGGCCTTTTTTTGGCTACTTGGGGCAGTTCACACTTAGGCCCTCATAACATTTTGTCCACGCAAGCTATAAATGCCAAATTTGTGTCCTTTTTTTAAAAAATCCTAGCGATTCTAGAGGTACCCAGAGTTTGTTGGTTCCCCTGGAGGAGAACAAGAAATTAGCCAAAATACAGCAAACATTTTGTTTTTTCCCCAAAAAATGGGAAAAAAGGGCTGCAGAAGAAGGCTTGTGTTTTTTCCCCTGAAAATGGCATCAACAACGGGTTTGTGGTGCTAAAATCACCATCTTCTCAGCTTTCAGGAACAGGCAGACTTGAATCAAAAAAACACATTTTTCAACACAATTGTGGCATTTTACTGGGACATACCCCATTTTTACTATTTTTGTGCTTTTAGCCTCCTTCCAGTTAGTGACAGACACGGGTGTGAAACCAATGCTGGAACCTGTAAAGCTAAACATTTCTGACAAGTAGATAAAATTCTGAATCCAGCAAGGGGTCATTTGTTTAGATCCTACAAGCTTTTCAACAGTAAATAGCGGTAAAATAAAAAAATATTGAAATTGAGGTGAAAGAACGAGCCATTTCTCTCCACGTTTTACTCTGTAACTTTTTCCTGCGATGTCAGATTATTTAAAGCAATATACCGTTACGTCTGCTGGACTCTTCTGGTTGCGGGGATATATAGGGGTTGTGGGTTCATCTGGAACCCTAGGGACCTAGAGCCAATAAATAAGCTGAACCTTGTAATAGGTTTTCATTCCATACCGGGTACACAGCAATTCATTTGCTTAAATATAAAGAGTGAAAACTAGATATCAAGGAAACCTTTGTATTTCAAAAATGGGCACCACATAAGGTGTTGAGAAGCAGTGGTTATTTGTGCATCTCTGAATTCCGGGGTCCCCATACTTGCATTTGAATTACAGTGCATTTCTCAAAAAAACTTCTTTTTTAAACACTGTCTTACATTTGGAAGGTAAAAATGTAGAGAAAGAAAAGGGGCATTAACACTTGTTCTTCTTTTCTGTGTCCCCCCAAGTCTCCCAATAAAAATGGTACCTCACTTGCATGGGTAGGCTTAATGCCCGCCACAGGAAACGCAACATGGACACACCACATTTTTACATTGAAATCTGATGTGTTTTTTGCAAAGTGCCTAGCTGTCGATTTTGGTCCCTAACTCAGCCGGCTCCTAAGGAAACCTACCAAACCTGTGCATTTTTTAAAACTAGACACCCAGAGGAATACAGGATGGGGTGACTTGTGGGGCTCTCACCAGGTTCTGTTACCCAGAATCCTTTGCAGGCCTTAACGTTTGTCCAAAAAAACACTTTTTCCTCACAGTTCGGTGACAGAAAGTTCTGGAACCTGAGAGGAGCCACAAATTTCCTTCTACCCACGGTTCCCCTAAGTCTCCCTATAAAAATGGTACCTCACTTATGTGGGTAGGTCTAGTGCCCGTGACAGGAAATGCCCCAAAACACAACGTGGACACATCACATTTTCCCAAAGAAAACAGCTGTTTTTTGAAAAGTTCCTAGCTGTGGATTTTGGCCTCTAGCTCAGCCGGCACCTAGGGAAACCCACCAAATCTGTGCATTTTTTAAAACTAGACACCTAGGGGAATCATAGGGTGACTTGTGGGGCTCTCACCAGGTTCTGTTACCCAAAATCCTTTGCAAACCTCAAAATTTGGCCAAAAAAACACTTTTTCCTCACATTTCGGTGACAGAAAGTTCTGGAATCTGAGAAGAAACACAAATTTCCTTCCACCCAGTGTTCCCCCAAGCCTCCTGATAATAAAAGTACCTCAGTTGTGTGAGTAGGCATAGTGCCCACTAAAGGAAATGCCCCAAAACACTATATGGACACATCAAAATGATCAAATACAAAACTACCTGTTTTTGCAGGGGGGAGGGCACCTGCGTTTTTGGTCCTGGGCTCAACAGCCATATAGGGAAACGTACCAAACCCAAACATTTCTGAAAACTAGACACCTGAGGGAGTCCAGGGAGGTGTGACTTGCGTAGATCCCCCAGTTTTTTCTTAGCCAAAATCCTCAGCAAACCTCAAAATTAGCATAAAAATCAAATTTTTCTCACATTTCTGTGTGGGATCACCACACCAGGACACATTCCTACCACCCAACGTTCCCCTCAGTCTTCCGGTAAAAATGATACCTCACTTGTGTAGGTGGGCCAAGTGCCTATGAGAAGGAAGAGCCAAAAACATGTCGAAATTGATGAGGAACCAAAGCGGGTCCAAAAGGGCAGTTTGAAAAAAAACATTTTTAGGCTGACAAGTGAGGCAGAATGTTTATCGGTATAGATGAGACAATGCTAGGTGGCAGGAATTTTGTGGATTCCTGCAGATTCTGGAAGGTTCCATCACAAAAATGTGGGAAAATGTGTGATTTCCAGCAAAGCTGGACGTTTGCATGGTATTGTGGGTAAGAAATTGGTGTGGGGTGCATGTGAAGCACACCACTCACCCAGATGTTTAGGCCTATATTTATACTTTTTTAGCACTGCATTTGTGCCACTTTTTGACGCAGAAATGACGCAAATGCAGCACTAAAAAAAGTATAAATATGGGCCTTAGTTTTCAGATGTGTCTAGGTCTTGTGGATTTTTCTACATGGCAGCGTCCCAAAGCCCAAAAAGTGCAGCCCTCACCATTCCAAGTGGGACAATTTTGAGAGTTAGACAAGCTCTCATGGCCCAAATGTAAAACCAAGACACAAAATGATCAAATGTCCTCTTACTTGCCGTGAGATAAGATGTTTTAGTGTGCGGGGGAGAGCTGAAAGACTGTTACCCCCTTCAGTTGGGGTGGGGGTATGCCCATACTGGTTGGTAGCCACCACCCCGCTATTGTTTTTTTTTTTAATTCCCTGGCATCCAGTAGGTTTTCTGCCCCCGGGGAGTGAATCTGGGGTAATTGGCCCATCTGCCCACCGGTGGGCAGAACAACTTTGGTACAATGTATTTGGGGTGGAGGTATGGCCATACCCACATCCTCTTTTTTGAAAAAAAAATCTTCCCTGGTTTCTGGTGGGCTTTCTCTCCCCCTGGTGTCTAGTGGTTTCTGCCCCTCTTGGGCACAGACTGGCCTAAAAAACATAGGTGGACCTGCCCCCAAGGTGGGCAGAAATGGCCTAAATATAATTTGCCCCTCCCACCCAGAGGAGCGACCCTTGCCTAAGAGGTCGCTCCCCGCATCTGAAAAACAAAAAACAAAAAAAAAGATCCCTAGCGCCTAATAACAATAGGCTGATCTGCCCCCATGGGGGCAGAAAAGGCCTTGATAATAATCGCCCCAGTGGGGGGCGACCCTTGCCCAAGGGGTCACTCCCCTCATGCCAATTTTCCTTTAGAAAATTATCCCTGGTGTCTAGGGGGCATTTCAGCAGCTGGATCACTTCACAATCCGGCTGCTGAAATGTTCTGAGAGACATCAAAGGAAAGGAAACGTCTTTCCTTCCTTGTGATGCGTCTCGGGCCCCAGCATTTCTCTTCCGATCCGCGGGTGGCCTCTGATGAGGTCAGCACGTGATCGTGCACTGACTTCATCAGAGGTCACTAGAGGGGGCCAAGGGGGGTGGTGTCAGGGGTGTAAGGGGAAGCGATCCCCTTCCAGCTCTGCCGTGGAGGGTAGGGGCGTGGCCCTCGGGGGGAGCGATAGCGTTTCTCCCGAGGGCCAGTATAAGGATGTAATGGTTACATCCGTGACGCATCAGCGCAGCTTCACGGGACGTAATCATTACGTCCATGGCGCCCAAGGGGTTAAATGTAGTATGTCTTGTACTGTTGATTGTGAGAGTACTTCAGTCTCTCAGTCCTGATATTCACGAGTGCCGTTTCCCATGAGTGGGTGCAGTTTGCAAACAGGTGGCACCACAACAACATATGTAGCTGCCCATTACAAATGGGGGTTATGATAACTGTGCTTCTCTTGTATTTTCACAGGTATCAATGACGGACGCCATAAACAATAGGTATCATTTTATGACACCACATTAGTAAGGTGAATTGCACTGTATCACAGAGCATGTATTATTTATGCTTTCATTAGAGGTAGTCAAACAAGGAGTGGCACCAGGGAGTCCACCTTGGTCCTGGAGTGGAGCCTGAGGGGAAGGCTCCGAAATATGTTGACTAGGAAGTCAGGTACGTTACATCTCCCACTTCCGCAGCCCCTTTTTAATCATACCGCCTCCAACAGATCTATTAAATAACTGGAATTACTAGGAGACAGGTATTTTAACTCACCCAAGACCCCACCACTCCTATCCCTTCTGTGATTCATATTGGCGAGCCTACATCAGTGCTCCCTCGTATCCCGTAGGTCAAAGCATGCCCCGCTCCATAGCAGAACGGGAAGAAACCCAATGATGAAGCATGCCACCAAGGGGTAGCCCTGGTGGGTGAGGGTTTTTGTAACAGGAAAATCCTTTTTCTTGTCCATCCTGTGGTAGTTCTTTTAGCTGGGCCTCTTCTGTAATGTTATTTATTGGATATGCCAAATTTTACACATAAGAATGTTGTTGTTAAGTATATCAATAATTGAGAGTTGATTATTTGTTTAAAATATTAGTATATATTCTTAAGGCTTTGCTGAAAACATCAGTTATTATTTGCATAATTTTTTGCTTTCACAAGCCTATGTCCCCTCTTTTCTGAATTCTCTACGTGTCCTTTTATTTTGCACAATTTGTGTATTTCGACCATGATCTTTCTTTCACAGTGATTCCCCTTTCTCCTCTTTTATTGAATTTCAAATTGTTTTGTATTTTGCTGACAATGTTGTCCTTTATATTTCTGTATTTCTTCTTCCTTGCTCTGTTTACTTCCACGAGACTGAGTCACAAAAGTAAACTTACACTTTTGTGTAAGTTTACACTTGCTGTAGTGTAGTAACTTTACTACTTTTTGATATTCACAAACTAAAACTGTAATTTGACTATTACTACGCTTGTTTGTGAATAACAAAAAGTACTAAAGTTACTACAGCAAGTGTAAACTTACACAAAAGTGTAAGTTTAACTGCGCAACAAGCCCTCATTGATTACCTTTTTCCCTCTCACGTGCGTTTTTACCTGCTCAAAGTGATGATGATGTGACAGCAAAAAGAACTTCATATATCTGGAGCACTCATTTTGAACTTTTACCTAACCTAATATAATGTAGATCAGGGCAAAATTGTAATCATGCTGGGGTAACTGGCAAAATATTGGTAATTTCGGGCAACAAAATGTATGCAAATTTTTCAAGATTAAGCCAGTACGCCACATTGTGGATCTTCAGGAAGAAATTTTAACACACGATGTACTGCTCAAGTAATTTTTGAACAAAAGTGGCATTTCAGGTAGACTGTCTACCCGAATAGACCATCTGGATAATTCTTTAGTGCACAGCTACAAATCCGAAGGTGAATGGCAGTGTTTTGAATGAGAGAGGTGTTTTTTTTTTAATGTGGGTGGTCAACAAACATTTCAGGTAGACTTTTTACCTGTGCGGACCATTGGGGTATTGTTGGAGTGCAAAACTGCAAATCCAAATATGAGCTGCAGTGTTTAGAACATGAGTGACCGGAAAATCAACTCAAAATTATATTTCCGAGTTTCATTTGTACAATGGACCTTTTGGACAATTTTTGAGTGCAAAGTGCATTCTGTGTAATTACATGCAATTGTGTGTAATTCTGAGGTAATTTCATGTAACTATGCTATAGCAAATTAAGTGACATTCGCACAGGCCTATTATGATGTGCACAGGCTTATATAGAAAGATGGGACATGAGAGGTACATGGTGTCAGACGTGAACATTGTTTTTGTCTGCCTGACTTCTGCTGTGTGTAGCCATTACGAGAGGTTGTATACAGCCACAGTGAAACCAATTTGTATACCCCTTTTAGCCAAGCTAGTTTCCGTGTATTGATAAAGTGAATGGCATTTATAAAGCTGAGAAAACCAACCTATACTTCTCCCCTTCTTCTCGACCGTCATTCCCAGTTGCAGTAGTGTCATTATCCAATGTTTTTTCTTCTTTTTTGTTAGTAATTTAAGATTGGAGGATGCTCTGTGTATCGCAATCCGATCTCTATGCAATCATCCTCCCCCATTTTACTGTTTCGTTTAAATACTATTTGGTCAGTGCTCAATTTGTAAAAACAAAAAACAAAAAAACATAAGTGCTAGGGCCTAAGTTAGACCCAGGAGGTCACTGCAGTTTGCACCACCTAAAATCTCTGCCAAATACCATTAACAATGCCGCTGGACTATAGCAAGTGACCCAAAGCTATAGACTGTCTTGGGCACATTGGTATTATTATTGTTTTAAATTACATATCAGATTGCTGAATACTCTGCTACTGTGCACTTTTAACAATAGACTGATAGGGTAACCATGTTTTGGACTGTCATAAATAAGTGCTGAGCACCAACAAACACTGGCACAAAATAAGCACTGTATTTAGAACATGTGCAGTCTGTGCCTTTCAGTTCTTTTTCCCAATCCTGCTCCCCTTTTGTGTTTTTGCTGATTACCATTTGTGCCATTTGTCCATAGCACTCACCATAACTCTGCTCTGTCTCCTCCGCTTTCTCAACTTCTTTTAGATGTTGTCTGCTTCGATCATGGTAGAAATTAAAGAAAGACGACCCAAACAATTTTGTTTCAAATTATGACTTCCTTTAACAATTTCCAACTGTTAAAACCTGTTCTCCAAACTATTCTGTTTTTTTCTAGGACCTGCGGTAAATTGATAGATTTTTATTTCAAAAGTCTATCAGATCTGACAGTCAATACCAGGTGCCAAGTTACATGTTGAGTGCCTTTTTCCAGTTCATTCTGGATACTACCTTAAATTCATGCACCCAGTGTAGACAGAGACAGTACACCTGATTGCACAATAAAATGCACTGTTCCCACCACAGGTATTATAGCTTGTGCCTGCACTCAAAGGAGACCTGGCCTAATTTAATAAAGGGGGTGCAGTTCTTCCTCTCAGACCTGAACTGTAGCTCCCTGTGGGGGAAATTAATGGAGGGGTCCCTGGGATCCCTTGCCCACACAGATGTATCGCTCTCATCGCTCTCAAGGTAATGTACTGACTGTGAACCACATCATATGCGTTGCACAACCTCTGCGCCTTGTGACAGTAGGTTTCGTCCTGCATCTGTAATGCAGTGCAGGTGCAAAGGCAAAAGTGTTCAATAATTTGCACATGACCAGACCCCCATGGAAACGGACTGCACCTTTAGGATGACATCTTTGCACATTTTGGTCTGGAGCAATCAACATTAATGCAGGGACTATGTAAGCATATGTGGCTCCTTCTGTAATAGCAAAGTTTCTGGGGGTGCCAAAAAAGTAGATGCAAATGTCCATAGGCACTAGGCTAATCTGGACCCATGCATGTGTAGTTTGTTTTTTTAATTACATTTTGTGTCATTTTGGTATTTACCAAAATGCATTTCACCTGAAACATCTTTCAATGTTTTGTGTGCACCAGTTTGGTTTTACCACATTGTGTTCTCAATTACAAAGAATATACTACAGGAGGGAAAGGAATGCAAATATGGCACACTTCCAGGAGGCTGCATGACACATGGCTTCTTAAAGACAGCATGGGCTGATATACTCTTTAATTTTTCTAACCTCGAAATCACTCTTTAGGGAAACGCACTCAATTTATTTATGCACAGACAAGATTTTCTAATGTGATTTTTTTTCTGACTACTGTAGCATACCACACGATATTTGATTACTTCAAGATTCTACCAAACAGGCTGCAAGACCTTTGGCTTTTAAAACAATGTAATTCAGCATTTGTACTGTAAAACGATTGTTTGGCTCGCCAAAGAACACTTATTTTCACTAAAATGTGATGGGGTAAATTCAATAAGATAGTGTGAAGTAGTAACCCTGCAGTATTACTCACAGTCACAAAGCCTTCGTAAATAGGAAAGAAAACATCTACAATTTGAATACTTAGAGGATATATATATATATATATATATATATATATATATATATATATGTATGTATATGTATCAGTACTAAAAGAAAGGGCTCTCCGCTCTTTGCACTTTTACTAATAGGGACTACAGCACTTTGATGCCAATCCACTATGGCATTTATGAGTAAGTAAAGCAGTAGTTCATTAGCACTACTTCACATACACATAAATTTGCCCTAGTGCATTTAGTTTTTCTACAGCTCTTGCCAGCATTCCAATGTGGTGGTTCTGTATGCTCCAAAGATGCTTTCCAGCATGTACATCTTGACAACATCCAGACTTAAAATGAAGAAACACAGAAGGAGGAAACAAATACAGGTCAAAAAGACCCAGTTCAGGATACACCTGCAGGCAAGGTATATCCTTTTTCTTTCCTCACTTGACCTTTCTGATAAATACCTAATTGACGGAATGATAGGTTAGTGTTAGGGACCACATGAAGAAGAAAACCCCAGACTGGAGGGCTGCATTGAGATGGCCTTATATGTTTTTAACCATGGATTGGGAGGGAGTAATAAAAATCCTCTTAAGCATTTCCACACTCCTACACATTCCTTATCCGGTCGTCTGCAACAACTTTAGGCACACTTACCTCTCTTCCTTTAAAAAGAGCTCCAGGGAGGCCCACCTTGTGTAACTGTATGTCACTACGGTGAAGCGGCCCAATTATGAAGCATGTCATCTCAGTGAGTGAGGACCCTTATTGGTTTAAGGGAAGGCCCTTGATCTTAAGGATAATCACTTGTATTCTCTTAGTGTCAGAGCCCTGAATATAATGGGGTCCAAGGATAGAGTTTACAGTGGGCCTGAGGCTGGTGCAGATTTGCCAGATAAACATTTGTGAATTAAAAAAAAGCATTAAAGTAGATTACAAATCAGAATTATATGAGATGAGAAAGTTACTCAGGATTTACCAGCGTTCTGCAGGAACTGTACTTTAGTCCAAGAATGCAAATGGGCAAGAGCTCCACATCTATTACGGAACTAGGTAACATTATCTCTTAACTGATTGATTTATTCTAAGGAAAAATGATTGCAGTTTTTCACTTGTTTCTCTTTTGAAACATGACTGTTGACACTAAACATTTCGGAAAAAATCCTACAGCAGGAGGACAGGAACAACAAACAGAGAGTACAAGAGGCTGCTGGCTACTGCTGTTCATGCCTGTTGAATTTAACACAATTTCTTTAGCACGAAATGCATCCTTTGGTCCATTTTAAACACAAAGATGCATTTTGTGCTAAGTTAGTAGTGCAGTCCTAAATGCTGGATTACGTTCCTGGTACAATTACATGCACTTATGCATAATTATGTCATGATTTTGTATAATCGAGCTAGAAGCGAGTTATGTCCATCCCTACAAAGTAACAATAAAAATCAGATGCAAAATCAGACTTCTCTAGCTGCATACTGGAGACCTTATCAACCACAACACACATACACACATAAAGAAGAAGATCAGGCTTTAGGTCAGCACCCTTAAGCCATTGGCTATTGCTATTTTTTAAAAGTTGTCACTGGATCCACCGATTGTCCTTAAATCAATACGATTTTATGGAATTTTACAAGTGGTTTTAAGTATTACCTTGCAGTTACCTCCCACTGAGCTTCCACTGACCCATTCACAATCACTCTATTCCACCCTAATCCCACCACTAAACTTCTCCCTACCTCCAGTGCCAGATGTAGTCCCCTCTATAAACGACCTTCCCTCCAACCCCTTTGAGTGCACCAAGATATTTGGTCCTGGCTCGCTATTATGACTTTGCAAATGCTAGTTACATTGCTTCACAATTCACAAATGGAAGGTGTGCGTGGAGGTCATCTTGTAATGGAATTCTCTCTTGCTTTATTTTTTTTAATTCATTATAAGATGCCTGCATGCTTGTTGGAAAGCGTAGACCTACTGACTTTGTCCATGGTTATGTTAAGTAGACCAAAATTGGGAAACAATGTCATTTGTTCTCAAAAACAGGATCTCCAAAAACAATGGACTTTGAGTTTGCTGGTGTAGGAGCACCTCCAAGGATTACCATTTAGCAGAAAACAGTTACGTAAAGTAGAGCTACCGATCTAACAGCACATTCTAAATTAGGTGGGAGAGGTGCAGCTGAGTAAATACAGCAGGTGCATACTTTACCATGTACACATGGCAGTCTGCCCACCAAACCATGAATGAGGACTTTATGAATGTAAAACGATCCTTTAACATTGATGACATTTGGGTTCAAAGCAGATAAAAATATTAGTTTGTTTTTCTCAAGAGGCATTTGATCAACCTTCATTTCACTCCAAGTGCTAATTTAAAATGAATGCGAGCTGCTTGCGCCACAGTTTAATCTGTGTTTGGTGCTGATGCTTTTAATGTACAACTATCAGTTTTTAGACTCATTTCAATAATAATTACTTCTTCATCACATATGAAGACAAAGACTTTCAAAATTTGTCCTTGCGAATATCAAGTTTTTTACAATTAAAAGATGTTGAGGATTTGTACAACAAGACCTATTGACTTTGCCAGTTCCTCATGCAAAGCAAACATTTCTGCAGGCTCCTGCTAATAACAGAAAACTAATGTTCTACTCACCATTTCTTGCAACCAATCCATGCAGTGCCTCCAGGAGGTATGTACAAAGGTGGTGCTGGTGTGGTTCCATTTGACAGGATAAAATGGACACAACCACATTCAGAAGGAGGCACACATTCTCCATTTTGTTCCACCAATCCCTTAAGAAGGAAAAAAAGCATATGTTAAAATTAAAAAAGTTGTGGTTACATTCAGGCACAGTTTCACTGAGGTTGTGTATAAAGTTTCGTAATGCTCTATTACTTACTGGTTAATCTTCATTACTCCTGGTCCTGTTGTCCTCGTGCCATGTATGACAAATGGAGATATGAATATCTCCCAGACAGAAAAAAGAACACCAGGACTGCTGGAACCCTACCCCACTCCTACCCCCTGGAAGTACTTAACCTGTATTTACCCAGCATTCGTTATGAACATACCAAGTCTTCACGTGTAAAGGCCGGCAGTTCAGGAGGGAGAGAGGGGCGTCATGAGTGGGACGAGGACAACAGGACCAGGAGCAATGAAGATTACTAGTAACTAATAGGGAATTACCCCCTGATCCCCCAGTCCTCATCCCATTCATGACAAATGGAGAATACCAAATTCCGAGAACCCAGCCTTCATAGACTGAACATATCACAAAAGGACACAACATCAAACTGCAACACCCAAAAGTGATTTATTGAACGGAGGAAGAAAACCCAATAAGGGGCACACAGCCCACAAGATCCCGAGCCAAAAATTGTCATCATCACCCAACACATTCTGGAGACGATAGTGCCTCACAAAGGTATTAGAGGATGCCCATGTAGCAGCCCAACAAATCTCTGCCATGGGCATCCCTCACAACTCAGCCTATGAGACCACCCCCTGAGTAGAAAGCCCCTGCACCCCAGCAGGAAGAGGAGACCCAGAGAGTAAGCTAACTCAATAACCTGCTTGATCCACCTGCCAAGAGACACAGAGGAGGCCTTCTGCCCCTGCGAAGAAGCCCCAAATGAGACAAACAAGGAGTCCTTCTTCCAAAAATACTACTTCTGCTCCAGGCAGATCTGCAGGCCTGCTTCACATCCAAAAAAGGACCAAACTATCTCCTTGGAAGACCCAGAACCAACCCCGAAGGCAGCAACACAACCTCCTGGGACTTATGAAACTGTGAAGCCACCTTTGGCACGAAGGAGGAATCCAATCACAGCACCACCCCATCGGCAGAAAAAGACAAAGAGGGCTCCCAAGCCATCAAAGCCCTCAGCTCTCCCAGCCGCCTGGCTAAAGTGATGGCAACAAGAAACACAACCTTAAAGGTGCCAAACTTCTTGCCTGCAAGCTCCAAAGTTTTAAAAGGAGCTGACATCGGAGCCTTCAACACCAGAGGCATATCCCGAAAAGAAAACAAGGGCCTAACCAAGGGGTAGAAAAGGGAAAAGCCATGCAACAGCCGTTCCACCAGCTTGTCAACATGAGCCAGGTTCCCCAAGGGGAATACAAATTCTTAATAGCAGCCCACTGGGCCCACAGAGTAGACACCACTAAGCTTTTTTCAAAACCTTCCCTCAAGAACTGCAACACATCAGTCAAGGAACTATGTAGGGAGGACAACTGACTGAAGAAAACCACACAAGCTGGAAACTACCTCAATGCCTCTCATAGGACTGCAAAGTGGAAGGTTAAAGGGAATGTTGAATAGCCATTGATATATTAATGGGGATCCTCTTGTGCTGTAACCCCCCCGCCTTTCAATTTCCACACCTAGAGACGAAGACTCTAAAGGGCCAGGGATGGAAGAGACCACAGAGGAGAAGGGGAGCAAGGAATCATCAAAGGACCCAGAACTACCATCAGCTTGAGACTGGGGAAACAATAGTGCCAGAGCCAAAAGGACACCACCACAGCCACCACCTTAGACTCCCTCAGCAGACAAGCCAGAAACTGGGGAATCACAGCAAGCGGGGGAAGGAGTACAACAGACGGCAAGGCCCAGGACACAACAGGGCATCCACCCCACAAGTCCCTTCCTGCCGTGTGTGGGTGCAAAACCCGGGAACCTGCGCATTGATCCCAGATGCAAAAAAGTCCAGGAAAGACACATCAAACTTCTTGAACACCTGCAAAAACACCTCCCTGGTGAGAGACAGTGCGTGGGAAGGAGGAAAACACTGACTGAGGGTATCCACCACTACATTTGCCACCCAACTGACATGAGCTGCCACCACAGACTGAAGATGACTCCCCCCCACACTGAAACAGAGGCAGAGACACTGCATCGAGAAACCTGGAATGGATTCCCCCTGATGGTTCCAATAAGCAACAGTCACCTAGTTCTCAGATTGTACCACATTGTTGTGACCCACCAGACCATGACAAAACCCCGTGATCGCCTTGTAGACTGCCATGAGTTCCCTTCAATTGGAAGAATGCCTGCCCTCCTGAAGAGACCAACAAACCTGCAGGGACCGATCCCCAGAGTTGCATCCCAGCCAAAGGCACTGGCGTCTGTAGTGAGGACCAAAGAAACCCCTTTCAACAGATGGTCCAGCACTGTCCACCAGCACAGATCCAGAAGGACCGCAGAAGCACTGGAACATGCTGGCCCAGTCCATGGATCGCAGATCACAACAGGCCAGCAGATTAATCCACAGAACCCAAGATAAAAGCGTGCTAATTGAACCATGAACACTGTCACTGCCATTTATTTCAACAGCCACAACCAACAGCCAACTGGTAGAAAGGCACTGGCCATCGCCTCCTCTGCCATCGATTGTAACACCAAGGCCCAGGAAGGAGGAAGAAAGACCCTGTTGAGGTTGGTACAAAACCGTGCCACAATTAGAGTCAAGTCCTAAGAGAGTACAAACTGAAATACATGATCCCTGAGAGTTGTACACATCACCTGCAAGTTGTGAAGAAGCTGCTCCTCTGATGGAGGAAGGAGCAGCAAATTGTTCAGACAGGGGTACAGGTGGATGCCATGGCGTTTGAGAGAAGTAACCAGTGGAGCCACCTTTTGGTGAAGGCCCTTGGTGCCGACCGAAGGCCAAATGGCAGCAGCAGAAACTGGTAATGAACCCCCTGAATGCAGAACTGCATTAATTGTTGGTAGTGAGGGTGCACATGGTAATAAGTGTCCTGCATATCCAAGGTGCAAATCCAGTGCCCCATGACAACCACTGGAATCACTCTCTATAAGGTCTCCATTTTGAAAGGTAGGTGGAGGAGAAACCTGTTTAGAGACTTCAAATCCAAAACCAGCCTGAAGTCGCCCATAGACATCGCCACCAAAAAGATGATGGAGTAGAACCCTCTGGCCTGCTCCAACAGAGGAACCACCGGAATGGCCCTCTTCTTCAGAAGAAAGGAAATCCCCTGACATAAGGCCACATGCTTCTCCATCCAGGACGGCTAAGGAGTCGGGCGGATCCTCGAAGCTGAAGGAACCTGCCTGAACTCAAGCCAATAACCTGTCCTCAATACATCGAACATCCACGCCTCTGAAGTAGAGACCTCTCAGGCTGGAAAGAAGTGACCAGCAGCATATCACAGTGATGTATTTGCCCTTCTGCTCATTAGGACCAGGCACCTCCTCATATGAGCCTGATGACTGTGAAGATTGCCCAGGGAGGAAACTCTTAGGGCGACCAGAGCCCCTCATCTCCAACAATCTCCCAAATCAGCCTCCTGAGCCTAGAGTTCTCAATCTCCCGGTGCCTCTTTGCTCTAGCAGGAGAATGGGATGAGGCTGAAGAATAGGATGAAGATGGAGACGCAGAATCTTCCACATGCTTGGGCTTCTGGGAACGCCTATTCACCATCAGACCAGTCTCACATGAAGTTAGGCAAGACCCGGAAGAGCCGCACAGCAATTGCTTCATGAGCAGCAGTGGCAGCGAGTCCCCCTGCCTGATTGGCAGTCACAGAGATGCGTAAACAATGCCACAACGTATCCTGGGCCCCAAAGAATGAAGTTCCATCAACTGGAATCACTGAAGAAGAGCAGCTGTCCATGCAGACTGGAAGAACGCAAACACCAACCGCTGCCTGCACCCCCCTGGAAGCAGGACGGCTCCAGAAGAAGAAATATCGCCACTCCAGTCCTGTGGGGGCAGCATCCAGCACTGCATGTCCCATCTGACTGGAGACAGAAAAAAAGAACAGAATGAATGTTCAGTAACTACAAGTAAAGTACTCCCGGTGGGAGGAGGTGGGGTAGGGTTCCAGCATTCCTTGTGTTATTTTTTTTCTGTCTTGGAGATATCCATATCTCCATTTGCCATGAATGAGATGAGGACTGGGGGAGGCAAGGGGTAATATTATTAACCAAAAGTGCTGCAGTCCCAAAGGCAAGAGCACTTGTGGAAAAACTGAAATGTTGGCTGGCTGCTAGGAGTGGGCATAACATTCATAATTTGCTGTAGAGTAAATACATGAAAAAATAACAAAATTGTGTGATCTTTAAGTAGAACTATGTGAGGACCTGAGCCCTGCATCATTTAGCACAATTGTGTTAGTGCAGCATGCACCCTAGTATTCAAAATGAACTTGAGGATGCAATTTGCACAAATAATATGGTTCTAAATGCAACAGGACAAGCAGCCACCAGCTGCTGCTCGCTCTCTGTTTCTACACTATTGGGTAAGCATATCTGGGCTAAATTACCCCAAATTATTAAAACAGGCATCATTTTCTGTACTTTCGCTTCACAAGAATAATAATAAAATGACCAAAATTACTCAGATTACTCCTGCGTAAATAACATTTTGCTCTGGACTAGTAGCAGCCTGTTGACCATATTCTTGTTTTTAGAAATCACCCTCCAAAATGCTGGACTTTAGGCACAGAGAAAAAGGAACTGCTGTCAGAAAATAGAGGTGGGACCTTTATTCAACTCATGTCGTCATGGCTGAATAGGTGATGGATTCGCAATGGGGATCAGTGGTGCCAACTGCCAGCATACACAGCTTATGGCAATAACTTCTGAATCCATTCTTGAGTTTAAGGAGACTCAAAGGCAAAGGAACCTGTAGTTAGATGTACGCACCAAATCATAATTCTGTATCTAATACTCCAATATAATACTCGTTGTTCCATAATAAGCTCAATTGTTTCAAAATTTTGAGCAAACCTGTGAATTGCTAGAGGACCTGCACTGGAACCTAACTGAAGGACCTACTCTGAAGGACTGACCCACTGAAAACTAGTTGGAAGTTGTTTCTTCTCTAGATACACTTCCAAGTCCTCCATGATGCTGTAATGTACAAACATTTAAGGAAGCACTACTCTTCAATTTTGCATGCTGACAGTGGGATCACAAAATATTTACAGCCTGGTGCAATGACATGTTTTTGTGGCAAAAAAGGCAGCACGTGGTACAAACCCAATGCACAATAAAGTCACAACACTGCATTTCAAAAACACAAAAAAATTCAAAACAAGTACACATAACTCACCAATACAACACAAAAACACAATGTGTCAACAAAAATACAAAAGAGCAACCAATACACAACCACAGCACGACATGATGTAACAACACAATGTAACAGTGAATAAACACAAAAACGCTACTCGATGATATTAAAAGAACATAAAACAGCAATATGATACACCAAGGATACAACAAAGGCAAGAGTACAAAACATACCACAACACAAAAGCAAAACTGCACAGCAAGACAAGAGCATTGTAACTCAGCAGCACACAAAAAACTACACAATAAAGTATCAACCTAGCAACACAAAACAACACAATAAAATACCAACCTTAAACTACACAAAACAAATAAATGAAGCATCAAAACAACAAATCAACTGTAAGCAGCATGTTTAAGCATTGTGTTCTTTTCTATCGTGTTGTTGTTTTCATATTTTTATTTGTGTTTTGTGCTGTTATTTTGTTGTTTTATTGTTATATTCTTGTGCCTCTTGTTGTGTTTGTTGCAGTGTGTTGATATCGTGTTATGTTGATGTTAAGTTGCTGTGCTGATGCAATGCTTTGTAGGGCATTATTGTTTTATTTTGTTGCAATGTTGGTGCAGTGTCTTTTGAGTTGTCAGTGTACCACATTGTGTTGTGCAGTTTTGTTGGTTGTTGTATTTATTTATTTTTTTATTTGCATTGTTGTGTTCTGTTCTTTCTATTGTGTTATCCGGTTTCATTGTGCAGCATGTTTGCTGCTGTAGTGTGTTGTTTTGTGCTGTAATTGTGTTCTACTGCAGCTGTATGACATTTGATGCACTGGTGGTGTAACATATTCTTTTATGCTGTTGTATTGTTTTTGAGGTGAATTATGGTGCTGTGTGGCTCTTGTGACGTACTGTTGCATTGCCATGGCATTGAAAGTGTGTTTCATTAAGGTTGCTTTATAGTCTTCTGTTCTGTTTTGCTCTGTGTTGTTGCATTATTGAGTTGTGTTATTATGTTTCTTTTGTGTTCTGTTATACAAGATCTTTACAGATTTTCACAACTGTGGCTATTTATCTAGCTAAGAGCAGCACATTTCATTAATTTTAAAATGAAAACCCCTTCGTCATAGCCTAAGGCGGCAGCATACTGTCAATACATCTCCACCACTTCCTATGATGTTAAAAACTCTGTTGGAGAAAATGCACTGAAATAGCATGTTCAAGATTTACTAAAAACCTTAGAACAAAATGTTTTGCCAAAAAAGTGGTGGATATCCAATCAACAAACTTGCAGCTTCCCAAAAAGTACCTTCTTTTTGACGGTGCAGCCTACTCTAGTTCTGCAAGTGTCAACCTTTTGCTGACAGCCATAATGACATTGAGCCATTAATCAAAGTATCTCAGGCCACCCTCCAACTTTAGAAGGGATATTCAACATTAATGTTTCCTGTTCGGACAGCCAGGGAAAGCCCGGATGTCCCAAACAGTGAAGAAAAGGAATTAACCCCACTACTGGGATAAACAGTGTATCAGGGATGTTTCTTTTTTGTTTTTCAATAATAAACAAAAAACATTGCTAAGCAGGCTTATTGCACATAGTAGATTGAGATCATGCTGTTTCCCAGAGAGTAGAAGAGTATTGCTGACATTCCTGAGGCTAGAGAGAGTAGACCTGGACACTGAATTGAGGGGGATACAGGATTCCTTTAGAAATTTGTATAGGCTTTTGCTTGGCAAGGAACTGCTGGTCTACTTTCCTAAACACTGCCATTTGGTGGGTAGCAGAGCTGAGGGACTGGACTGCAGACTATTGTGCAAATTGAGGGGAACCTTCCGGTGTGGCTTGTCATTTTGTCTTCTCTGATTACCTTCTTCAGTTGGGTGATGACAACAAATGTAGAAGCCTCACACCTCTTTGTGCCTCTGCTGTGGTTGCTCCAGGTTGGAAACAACCATGCTGTGAGAAGCACCGCTCTGGAAAGATGCTGTCTCTGGAAAGCAGCATGGAGAGGACACTCTAAAAGGGAACCACCTCAATCTGGTTCTGAAGCAGCCCACAGTGGATACAAATCTTGTGTCTGATTTTGGTATATAAATGCGGGACCTCATTACCACACTTCTTTAAGTTGCAAGTCTTGCATGGCCAAAGAAGGGAGTGCTCCATAGAATATTCAGAGGACTGCTGTTCAACCTGTTGTTAAAAGGATATCGACTGAATCTGTATCTTTTACTTGAAGAGCTGTGTCCTTATCCTGAAGTGCCTAGAAGACTGCCTGTATCCTGAAAGCGGGATGGTGACCGTGCAGGGGAACTGCCTGTCCCAGAGGAGCAAGGCTTAGCTAGTCTTAGATGACTATTGTGGCACCCAGAAGAGTAGGCCTTATTAGAGAAATCAGTGGACCCTTGTGTTTTGGATCTGGTGTCACTGCATTGGTTCCTAGTGGGAATCACAAAAAGACAACTGTGATTGCTGAGACCCAGTTGGGTTCTGACAACATGTCAAAAGTAAACGGTCTGTGTGAGGTCAGATCTACCTGGAGTAGCTGGTCTGCAAATGGCTTCATCTGCCCAGAAATAATAGGCCAGTGCATGGCTGTATCTTCTTAAGGTAACTAGCCTGAGCATGGCCACGTGCCCAAAAGTAATTGACCTGTGCATAGCTGCATCTATCTTAAGTAACCAGCCTGTGCATGGCCACATCTAACCAGAATAGCCAGTCTGCCACATAGCTGCAATTACGTGTCTGTTTAAGGCTAAATATACTTATGTGGTAAACAACTAGAAGGGGCTGCTCCTGCAACCACAGCTGAAGCTTGCAACTGCTACCCCATCCATCAAAGGTATGTTCGGGACCTGACAAACCAGGACTGCCTACTCCATGCCTGCCGAGTACACTACCAGGGTGTGGGTCAGGCAAATGAAGCAGGGTCCTGGAACAAAGCTTCCAGCTCGTGTGCCACCTGTCAAGAGAAATGATGCGAGCATGTGGGAGAGAGACAGGGGGTTGCACCTAATCAATGAGGACTGTGTGGCAAGACTAAAAGCTGAGACTCAGCACTAAAGAGTTTAATAAATTCAGGACTGATAACTGCATTTAAGTTATAATCATGATAACAGCTCTTACTCTAAGAGGGAGAGACCATCTAGCCCTGAGGGCGTGGCAAGCATGGATCGAGTGGGCAGACTGGGGAAGATTGTGGATAGGGGTGAACCAGTGCTTGATAGTTATAGTACCCAAGGATAATAAGTAGCATCCTGTCATGATAATGTATTGCATTTCATTCTAGTGGGTAATAAAGTACTTTTATTTCTTATAGAGGCTGGAAATTAATTTATTGTGTACTTGTGTGATTGTGGAAAGCTTAGCTCTGGCACACCAACACTACTTTCTGAGAAGCCTACGTGCACTTGCCATCACTACCAATGTGCTGAAAGGTCTGTAGCTGGTCCAGATTGCAGAGCTAGATTGAGAAGGAAAATGGAATAGACGCCAGAAATACGGTAGCAGTAACAGCATCAAGTTAACTAGGAGAGTCTCAAAGTCTAAACAAAACCACTTTGAGAAACATAAATAGAAAAGCTTCATCCACATCACTGTAGTGTGCTTTTTTAGAGGTGATTCCATCTCACTTTGTGTACATACCACCAAAGTTGTCTGAACATGAGGATGAGGGAGATCCAAATAATCTGTACCGAATAAACTAGGGATCCAGATAGTGCATAAAATCTATCTTGGTATAGACCCAAAAGAGATTTTTTTAATTGGAGTGTACACCAGTTGGATTCGAAAATTCAGTTGGATGTGTCTAGAGGTATAATGTCTGGTCCATCCTTCCTACCAACATGTTTTAACCCTTTAATAGCCTGAAAGGGTCTTGGTTCTTTGTCAGCATGATTAGGATCCAATAGGTCAATCAATCAATCAATCAAAAAATGTATTAAGTGCGCTACTCACCTGGAAGGGTCTCAAGGCGCATTGGGTGGGGGGGGCAGAGAGGGGGGATGCAGTTTTACAGCTCAAAGAGCCATGTCTTTAGGTGCTTTCTGAAAGTCGGGAGGTCCTGGATCTTACGTAGGTTGTTGTGGAGGGAGTTCCAGGTCCTGGGGGTGAGGTAAGAGAAGGAACTGCCTCCGGAGGTGGTGGGTTGGATGCGGGAAGGCGAGGTGAGCAGAGCGGAGGAGTCGAGTGGGTACGTGGAAGGTCACTCGTTCGTTGAGGTAGGCTGGTCCAGTGTTGTGGAGGGATTTGTGGGCGTGGATGAGGATTTTGAAGACGATCCTGACTAAGGGCTTGATTTAGATCTTGGTGGATGGGTTACTCCATTGCAATGGGGATGGATAGCCCGTCCACTGAACATAAATCCTATTATATCCTATGATTGTAACCCATCTACCTTTTTAGGCATGGCATCCTTGGCGGGTCTCCCCTGTCTTGTTTTTGCCTCTGCTTCCCATGTTTTGACTGTGTGCTGGACTCTGTCTTTGCTGGTTTTGGTACCCTGGGCACTTTACCACTGCTGACCAGTGCTTAAGTGCAAGTGCTCCATGTGTAAATTATGTGTCTAATTGGCTTTTCCATGATTGGCATATCTGATTTACTAGTAAATCTCTAGTAAAGTACACTAGAGGTGCCCAGGGCTTGTAAATCAAATGCTACTAGTGAGCCTGCAGCACTGATTATACCACCCAAATGAGAAGCCCTGTAAACATGGCTCAGACTTGCCACTGCAGTGTCTGTATGTGCAGTTTTAAACTGACAATTCGACCTGGCAAGTGTACCCATTTGCCAGGCCCAAACCTTCCCTTTCTATACATGTAAGGCACACCTGAGGTAGGCCCTAGGTAGCCCCATGGGCAGTGTGCAGTGTATGCTAAAGGTAAGACATGTGCTAGTGTGTTTTCACATGTCCTAACAGTGAAATACTGCCAAATTCGGTTTTCACTGTTGCAAGGCCTATCTCTTTCATAGGCTAACATGGGGGTGTCTTTAAATATCTTTTAGATGCAGTTTCCCTTTGGGAGCAGATCGCGACCTGGAGTTTGGGGTATCAGAATTTAAAAATACATCTTTTGGTGAAGTTGGTTTTTAAATTGTCAGTTTGAAAATGCCACTTTTAGAAAGTGGGCATTTTCTTGCTTAAACCATTCTGTGACTCTGCCTGCTTGTGTATTCCCTGCCTGAGTCAGACTGACAGTTGGGCTCCTTGTGAGTCTCTACTAGACAGTAACACAAAGAGAGCTGGGGTGTAGCCTGCATATCGTGATGGGCCATCTGGGCTAGAGTGGATAAGGTGTGGTCACTTACACCTGAAAGAGATGTGCCTGTTCTCACACAATGCAGTCTCTGATCCCCTGGTGTGAGTCTGGGCCAGGCCTGGGCAAGGCAGGATGTTGTGAACTACAGAGACTTTCATTTGAAGTGTTCCTACTTTAAAGGCAGAAAGAGGTATAAGTAGTGGACTCAAAACCCAAGATTACTGGATCACTGTTGGAACCAAGAGGATCCTCTGCCAAGGAGAAGAGTTGGAGGAGGAGTGCTGCCCCTTTGCCTGTGACTGTGCTCTGCTGGGTTGGCCTGCAGTTGCTGCTTCTGCCTGAAAAAAGACAAAGACTGGACTTTGTGGTATATTCCTGCTTGTGAAGTGTCTCCAAGAGCTTCGACTTAGCTTGCCTCCTGTTTTGAAGTCTCAGGGCCATCAAATAATTCCTCTGCCAGCACCTTGACTCTCTTTTGAGACTCCTACCCTGTCAAGTGGTGCCCTATCCAATCCCTGGGCCATTGAAAGGTGAAGCTGGTAGAACCAAGGTGGAAATCCATGCACAGGAGGCGTGCGGGGAAAATTTTAATGCACCACCTGCAACGTGGCTGTAAAAACGATGCGCCACCCACATCGTGGCTGAAATCGATGCACCACCTGCATCGCGGCTGAGATATCAACGCATCACCTGCATCGCGGCTGGAGAAATGATGCAGCACCTGCTTGCGGCTGCTGAAAATGAGGCAAACCCCACGTAGAGCGGTTTTCCTTTATCGTGCGGCCCGATTTCACACGCATCATCGCTGGGCATCAAAATCAACATGAACCTCTGCGGATCCGAGTTGCCCTGTCCGGAAATCACCATATCGCTCTCTTGTGGGAGAGAAAAACAACATAACTTTACTGGTGTATGCTGGATTTTTGTTGTTTTGGTCTTGTTTGAGTTAGATAAATATTGGCTATTTTTCTAAACTGGTGTGGTGTCCATTTTGTAGTGTTTTCACTGTATTATTGTGTGTTTTGGTACAAATATTTAACATATTGCCTTTGAGATAAGCCTGACTGCTTGTGCTAAGCTACCAAGGGGGTGAGCAGGGGTTATCTTAAGTGAGTATATCCCTTGCCCTGACTAGAGTGAGGGTCCCTGCTTGGACAGAGTGCAAACTGACTGCCAACCAGAGACCACATTTCTAACATGCCTAAATCAAAATCAGGCCCTACGTCTGTACTAAGGGTAAGAATACGCCTTACCTTACCACTGCATCTTGTGGAAGCAGTCTGTTGGGGAGAAGTGGTAGGTAATATTGCATACCTCTATACAGCTAAAAAGTGGAAAACCATTTGTTCTTTTTTATCATCAGTACGTCCCATCAGATAGTGATTTATTGTGTTGTTCTCAAGTGAAAGCAAAACACACATGTACAATAGAGCACACATGCAAACAGGAAAAAAACATTTCTCATCTTACGCTTGGCTCGAGGAAGCACTGGAGTTTGGTGCAAACCCCTTTATACAATTCCTGTTAGACAGGGACTTGATTCAAAGCCCATGGGTGATTGCACGGGAATGCCCATGCTGTACCCATGGAATGCCCCCTTGATGTAAAGTTATGGAAGGCAGCACATTGCAACGCTTTACATTACTTTGGCTTAAAATCCAACACAAATCACAATTTGTAAATCCCAATACAAAGGTTTGTATCAGGTTTGCATTAAAAAAGCAGTGCAAATCTGACACAAAGTGTTAGTAAATCTGGGCCTGGCTGTCAGCGTTAGGTGATATTTTCCTAAATATATTTGTGTGTTACCTTTCTGTAGTTTTAGGCGAGTTGTCCATATCTGAATCCTTGATCAGAGTTACAGGCCAGTGCAAATCATGATGTCACATCAGCTTATCTAAAGGGCAGGTGTGTCCGAGAGACTATAATCTACTTTA
This sequence comes from Pleurodeles waltl, assembly GCF_031143425.1. Taxonomy (NCBI): domain Eukaryota; kingdom Metazoa; phylum Chordata; class Amphibia; order Caudata; family Salamandridae; genus Pleurodeles; species Pleurodeles waltl. The sequence continues at coordinate 467,730,483 of NC_090449.1, read as the reverse complement.
AATCCTATCTGCTATATTCCCTAAGTGAAGGACATTGCCATAGTTAAACAGAAAAGAGGTCAACATATTGGTTATAAGCAAACTAGACAAATATTGCTTACTTCAGAAAAGTTGATAGACATTTATATTTATGTATTTAGCAGTCTTTTATAACACAGGCAAGAACCAATGGCTGAGACAGTGCAGCCACTGACCCAATCTGCACACTGCTTAAGACAATTATATTGCACCGACAGTAAAACTGTATTAATCTTTGCAACAAAAAAAACACTGACCTGTGGACAGTAGCAACCTGGCAGGCACTCAGGCATATCCTGGCACATGTCCTCCTGTTGGTGGGTAGCACATAGGCCTAAGCAGGGAGTGCCACATGGGTGAAACTCAAATGGGAGTTGACAGCTTGATTCTGTTAGGGCGTTAGATCAAAAGATGATGAGTGAAACTGAGCTTCCCAGTTCATCAAAATGTGAGCCATCAAACAAGTATCTCAGTGGAATTTTCGACAGTGGATTATAAATGTTAGGAAGGGAAAACAATGGAAGTTGCACTAGTTAAACAAAAATACTGACTGAAACAATCATGCATCATTAGATACCAACAACCATTTTCAAAATGAACTAGAATCACCCCATAGGTATGCAGTAGGTGTCCTCAGCTCATTTTGTCAACAACTAAATCTAGCAGAATCAATTTGTAACTGGGCAACTCAACTTTCCAATTATGAGGTACAGAAGGGGTCACCAGCAAACCAGGGATACCTTATAAACATTACAGTACCTGAAGTGGACAGATTCACTTAATACTACTGTCAGATAAGTTCCTATGCATTGAAGATGGCAATGTGACAATATTGTAAAGGAAAATGTGGGACCGCATTCCAGTCACATGCGACCAAAGCTGTATATAATGCAGGCCAATGTATCTCATGTTTGTGTGCCGACGTCTCACCTGAGCAGTCAAATAGGTCACAAGTTTTGAAGTCAGTCATCAGCTCCTTACAGGGCACAGTCCCATAACTCGGGTTCAGCAGATTCCGATAGCGCATCTGAACCAGAGATTGGCAGGAACACTCACTCCAGTCTGTCCAGGAGCTCCAGAAACAATCTCCTACGAAGAAATGGGAAAGAGAATTCACTTCAAGAGGGGGCACAGAAAGCAGTGAAACAAGATGGTTTGTATGTTAGAAAGTCAATATTAAAATATATTTGACTGAAAATGTATATCCTAAATATCCTTTATAAAAGCATTACTCCATTGGATGCAGGTTTTTTATTAACTGTGGGAACAAAAGATCAAGATGACTGCTGTGGGTAGTGGGGCATCAGTATGGGCTATTACGTTCAGAAGCACTTTCCAGTTACTCAGGTGCTTCAGAGGAGGTGACAGAGATCAGAGGGCATTATAAACAAGGAAAAATGTCAGGTTGGACAGTGACAACAGAGACACAAAACCATGTCAGTCATTTGTAAGGTATCAGAGTTTCCCAAGGAAAGTCATAAAAGAGCAGAAAAAAATCACAAGAAACAGTAAAAGCACTGATGGGAAAAGAGCACACTATGTAAAATAATAATGTAGAACTATTCTACATAAGGCTAGATGAATATACACATCTGTCAGCATTGTGCAAATATCTCTTCTTCAAGCAATTCATATTTGCAGTTTTCTTTTCAAATGTAAGGTACATATTTTGGAAGGCTATCAGGTATTACAAAGTAATTAAAGGTATTGATCCAAGCTCTACAAACATTCTGAGAATTAGCAAGATATTGGATCACATTTTGTTCTGCTGTTTGAAAATAAACGGAGCAAAGGGATTTTGCTTATAATTTCCCCCTTTTAAATGTTCATTAGGTGACAAAAATGATATGACATTATTTTCCTGTATCTTGGCAAATATACTAAGTTGCAACAAAAACGTGGTCTTCATTTAGTTTTTGAGAGCTGTAGGGTGCACTACAAATATGCATTGTTCCATTCGATCTCCACAAATAGACATGATCCACCTTGCTCATTGAAAATTGGAACACACAGGACTTGATTCAAAGGTCAACATTTTGTGTAAGTTTACATTTGTTTTGGAATTCACAAACTGTGATTTAATGGTAAGAGGCATATTTATAAGCCCTTTGCGCTGCAGGAGTTTCACTTTTTGTGAAGCTCCGGCGGCGCAGACTACAAAATAATATCTATGAGGCTACGCAAAGCCACTTTGTGTGCCTTTGAATGGCCTCATGGATATGGAGTAAGGCAAGGCAGAGCAAATCGCTATGTTGCCTTACTCTGCATTCGGGAGGCATTCCATGGGCGTTGCAGTGGATATTCCCACGCAACAACATAGACTTTGATGCTTCCCCAGATTTACAAATCCATGTAAACCCTGGAATGCACCAAAACCTTACACCTCCTGAGGTGAGCCATAACAAGGAGAAATATTTTTCTTTCTCTTCATTTTTTCTACTTTCTACCTGTGCTGGATTCAACAGCACAATTAGAAAGAGAAAAAACACCTCTGGTGATTGTTTTTGTGCAGGAAGCTGCCCCTTCCTGCACAAAAATAATCCTACCAACAACAAAGGGACCCCTGCACCATGGTAAAAGGGTTCCTGCGTTGGTGCTAGACTGGTGAAACAGCACTGGGAGAAAGGACAGGACCATAACACATTGCATAAACACACTCTAGCGTAGGGCAGTGCAGAATGGTGACGTGCTGTGCTGCCCTATGCCAAATTCCTGTATATATCCCCTTAAGTTTACAACTGTTGAGACTCCACAGTCAGGGCCGAGAACTCCGCACGTAAAATGATAGGAGTGTCTTACCTTTTTATGTGCAGAGTTCTCCACCCAAACTGCAGACCCTCTGCAGTCGTAAATTTACTATTAAATCGGAGTTTGTGAATTCCAAAACAAATGTAAACTTACACAAAAGTGTAAGTTTACCTTTATGAATCAGGCCCACAGTAATTAAGACAAAATTAGTGCATGCACTGAAACTATAAAACCTATTAAAACCGGAGAGATGCAACACTGAAAATCCTGCAAAGTGCCCAAGCTGTACTGGAGGGTGCCAACATTTACTGCTATCTTGATCCCTTTCAGCTCTAAAATTTGATTCCAGAGACCCCACCTTCACAGGGCTGGGCATAGCAAGCCTCAACGTCAGTGCGCTCGCTCTCATTACATGGGGCTCCTCGGCTCTCCTGGATGGGGCAGTGACAAACACCCTTCCTGCTGGTGATCCCTGTGCCGCAGCTCTTAGAACAAGGACTCCACTCTGACCAGATGCACCATTCACTGTCTAGAAAGAAGAAAATAAAAGAACTAGGCATTATTTAAAAGAACAGACTTTAAGCTCCACATATATCATTCGGAGGCATGGCTGGCCCAAAAATAGAAAGCAGTACTCTGACCAGAAGATAGCATAGTGAAATACCAATCTACTAGGCCAAGCATCATGATGTGTTAAGAAATTTTAATATTTTCTCTGATTGGCTGGCAGAGTGGAGGTATTGCACTGCTGAGTAGTGGATTGTATAAACAAGGTTTAAGCACATAAGTATGAGCGGAGTCTGAAGTCTCCTAGTGATTCTAGAATCTAATATTTGTAATAATGTTTGTGCAAGTGAGGGTGCAATTCAAAACATGGAACTGCATCTATCCCACATAATCTTCCATGCCGCTGTCCTTTTAAGAGGGTTTCACATCTGCTTTTAGTGGAATAATTCACCTTCACAGATGTTCTTCATCATATAGCAAACTTGCTTATTTGGAGAGACTGCAGTATTTTACACTTTAATTGCTGGATGTAGTTCTAGTTTAATGAAATAATAAAATGCAGCTTGCCTTTGTAAATGTAACACTGGTCCAGATTAGATAAAAAGTTTTATAAATGTAAAGCTGCAAGCGCTGTGACCTGTTGTAAATAATGTGGGCTTTCAACCACTCCCCCCTAATGCACATAACTTTCACTCATTTGTGGGCTTGCCTTTAAAAATCACTTGATGTCATTGGTAATTGCTTTACGTCTGTCCCGCCTTGAGGCTGTTTTTGTCACGCCTTGCAGACTGCCCCGGTACATGGATTATTGCATGATTGGCAATATACATCAGCATTGGCAAACTATTTTTTCTGTCTCTCCCCTTGGTGCTGCATGGTGGCAATGGCGCGAACAACGCGAACAGGCACAATAGAGTGAACTCAATCAGCGGTATTAAAGCGCTGGTCATATTGCTCACAGTTTTCTAATCAGAGCCATTTCTTGTGTCTCTCCCCTTAAAACACTTTAAATTGGTAAATGCTTTACATAAAACAGAAATCCTCAAAGCAAAAGTGGCTCTCCCGCCACAGTGGGAGAGCCAGTACTACAATATTCACTGGACTTGGGAAAACTCAATCCATAATGCTTTGCAAGCATTCTTTCTCTCAACATTTTTGCCTATAACTCCGCCTGTGGTGGTCCTAGGACAATGGGACCACCACCAAAATGTTCAGCACAACATGTTCTTCCTGTCTAAGTCATCAGTGGGTCCCAATACTAGGTTACAGGGGACCCCAAAATAATACCCCTTCCCACCCTTCAGTGTCTTCTTAAGTATTGTCTTGGTTGGATTTTTTGTTTTCCAGTGAGGAATAGTTATGTTCTAAGGGCCATGCTTGTAATGCCAATGCTATAGGCCTGCTACTCCTGAAAATGTGTAATGCACTATGCTCTCTAGGGGCTACATAAATGGTTACTCTGCATTGTTTAATGCCATTTTCTTTTTGTGTGTTTATGCCCTCTAGGGTCTTACTATATAGTTACATGACCATGTTTCTTACAAAATGCTATTTTCATTGTAGTATCCTCTAGGGGCTGTTCTAAGCATTACAGTCATATCAACATATTAAATGATTCATAGCACAAAAACTTGTCCCAAAATGCTTTGCAGGGCATACTTTTACAAAACATTTTTGCTCATAACTCAGCCTGTGGTGGTCCTAGGATAATGGGACCACCTTCAAAATATTGACCATAATGTGCTATTTCCGTCTACATCATCTCTGGGTCCCCACACTATGTTAGTGGGGACTCTAAAATAACAACCCCTCCCACCATTTAATGTCTGTTAAGCTTTCTCATGGCTAAAGTTTCTGTTTTAAAACTAGGAGAAGCTCCAAAGTTTTGTATTATGTAGTAGGCTTGTTAGTTATAAACATATTCTCTAGGGGCTACTATATCATTACACTGCATTACATTCTCTTGTTTTGTTTTTCATGGGGTTATATCCTCTGAGGTCTAACAATATGGTTAAATGGCCGTGTTTCTTACAAATGATACTTTTGTTATGGTGTTTTCTGTGGGCTGTTTGAGCATTATAGTCTAATGCCAAAAGTGTATTTTCTGATAAAGGTTTAAACGATAATTGTACGTTTTAATAATCTCTCCTTATTACAATTATGAACATAATTCAGGCCAACTAAACATCCTTATTATACTATGACTTTTTGAACACCCTTGATATGTTTGGGTGACCCTCCTAGTTTATTTCTCCTCTGTGGCTATCTTGTGTCTTTTTGGGGGGAGTTGTGTTAGCCAGCCAGCAACTCTGATGGTGGGGTGGTGAAAGTGGTATTCTATTGGAATTAGCATGGCACATTTAAATTAGGATGCTAAATGGAAACATTTTATTTTTTTTGCTGAAAACAGAGGAAGAAGGCAAATGTAAGTGCTTTGGTTATATGCAAAGTCACAGGAATTATATGTCAAGAAAAGACAAAATTATGAGGCTGGGTTGACCAATTTATGTGGCAAAAAAAGTCCAGTTATGAATTTACAATGCCAATAGTTCTAACTCAAGCAAATGTGAGACCTATTGCTTTGTAAATGCTTGTTTTGTTAAAAAGAATACTAGTCTGAGTGTTAGCTGCATTGTGCAGTGCATGTTAGACCAAATGAAAAGAGGAACCGACTCAATGAGTGTCTGAAAGAGGGCTGTTAAGATTGGATTGGCCCCGACGTGGTTTCACAGAGATGCTCCCCTGCACTGAGTAGATTTTCATTCATACGCTGATTACTTTGTGCCTAGTATCCATGACAACAATACATGACTCCATGGTGAATGTAAGTGGGTAACTCTGAGGCCATTGATATTCATTATGAATCGCCTCTACTAAACAGACATACCTGAACTTTGGGTTTAGTAAAAGACATTACGGTGTGGAGGTATGGAGGCAGTCTGCAGTTTAGCTATGCAGCAGCGACCTTTAGAACAGAGGCCTGCTGATTTTCTCTTACTGACCATCTCCATTTGGCTTTATTGAAGGCTGTGAGGCAATGGAGATGGAGTTCTAGAGAGGACATATCCATGCAGGGTCAGTTGCTTTGGCTGTAGTAGAGTTGCTACTCTCAACGGCTGATAGCTACCAGGTACAAGGCCAAGCCTGATTGAGCTCATGTTTTAGATGCCCCAGTGTGAGACACCCTTCATCAGTACCTACTGTGGAAAACTTCACTTGAAAAAAAGACTGTCTCTACAGAGGAGAGGTACAGTAATGAAAGGAACTGCTTTAGACTTGTTCCAAGACCATGGGGCTGGCATCAACATTCCCTGTCTGCAACATGATTATAAGAGTGGGACTGACACTAGCCTACTTGGTTGACTGAAGAGGTGGTACTCCACAGAGTGCAAGAGGACTTCTTGGGACCCAGGGCTGGTACTTATGAACACCAGTTTCACAGATGTGAGGGGGCATCACCTGGAAGTCTGGAAGGTGCTACTGGAAAACCTGTGGGAATACCTCAGTACTGAAGCCTGCCTGACCTGCTGAAAGAGGAAAGTGGAAGATAGCCCTGTAGGAGGAGACTGGCTAGAGGAGCCTGGCCAATGTGTCCAAGTTCACGGCTCAGTCCAGACGTTTGGACTGGCGTGGGAGAGAGGTAGGATCCAACCAGAGGGCTGGAGTGTGTCTCCCTGCCATCAGATTGCTGTTAAGTCTCCCTCATACATGACACACACAAGGAACTTCAGGAGCTAAGTAGGATCCGAAGTTCTGGAGTGGTTCCCAAGTGCTGGAGTAGGTCTTCTTGTCTCTTGGTTGCTGCTGAAACATAATGGAGATGGTGTCACGAACCAAGGAGAAGGAATGAATGAAACAGCATGTCCACTTCTGCAAACTCCAAAGGCTGCACTTGACCCCTGACCTTCTGTGAGAGACTCCCTTCTCTCTTTCACTTTCCCGTATGAGGCCACCCAAGGACACTTCCCCAGTACTACCACATCTGGACGTATTTGGCCAAAACTGGACCCAGAAGAATGGCGTAAGGCCCTCTTGACCCATGGCAAAACCGGTCACTCATCGGCCCCAGAAACTGCAGCCTCTTTTGATAAATGGATCTCATCCTCCTTGGATGTTGTTCTACCCATCAGAACCAGAGTAGTTCCCTCACCCCTCAAATCTAAACCCTGGTTCTCCCCTTACCTGCTTGAACTCAAAAAGAACTGTAAAAAACTTGAGAGACTGTGGCGTAAAAACTACAGTCTCTCGAACAGAGAGATCTACAAGCGATCAGTCAGAACCTATCACCACAATATTAAAATTGCCCAGTCTACCTTTTATGGTGAAAAAATAGAATGTCTCCCACAGTAATCGACTGGCATCTTTTTTTCAGGACAAAGTCATCAGTATATACTCTGGGTTTCCCGCCTATATGAATAATCCCTCTATTTGTAATGACATTGACTCCCTTCCTGTAGGAGTCTCTCTAACCTCCTTCCCCCCTCTCACCGAGGAGGTGACCATTAACTTCCTGTCCAAAATTAAATCTGGCTCCCCTCTGGACCCCGCCCCTCCCTCTGCTCTCTTGCAGGTAGCAGGCACCATTGCTCCTCCTCTCACTAAAATTCTTAACAGCTCCTTATCCTCGGGCTCCCTTCCCCGGTCATTTAAACATGCTGTGGTTAAGCCCCTTCTGAAGAAACCCAAACTTGACCCCACTTTATTGGAAAATGTCAGACCTATTGCCCTCCTCCCTATCTCCGCAAAAATCCTTGAGAAACATGTCAACACTGAACTAACCAACTATCTCGAAAGCAATTAACTTCTTCATCCCACCCAAATGGGCTTTAGAGCCTTGCACAGCACTGAGTCAGCTCTCCTCACAGTAACTGAGTCGGCCCGCCAGCTCTTAGACCTAGGGTCTCACGTAGCCATCATCCTGCTTGACCTAAGTGCAGCTTTCGACACTGTCGACCACAATCTTCTCTGTCGGAGATTATCAGATGTAGGAGTCGGAGGTTCCGCCCTCTCTTGGTTTTCCTCCTTCCTTAAAGATAGATCTTTCCAAGTCTTGGACCGGACCTTCTTTTCTGGACTTTTCCCCTTGGCTTGTGGAGTCCCCCAGGGTTCGTCCCTTAGCCCCACTCTCTTTAACGTTTACTTGTCACCTTTAGCTAGAGTAGTTGCCCCTCATAATCTGTCCTTGGTCACCTATGCAGATGACACCCAGTTAGTGGTATCCCTCTCCAGCTCTGGAGACTCGCCGGTGACCAATCTCTCCCGCTGTATGAGTGACATCGCCAAATGGATGACCAAGTCCAAACTCAAATTTAACGATGGAAAATCGGAAGTCCTGGTTTTGGGCAACGGTCCCCCCGCTCTTCCCCTTCCCTCGCTCTCAGATGCCTTCAGTACTCTTCCTCTCCCTAAATCTCAGGTTAAAACTCTAGGTGTGATTCTTGACCCCAGGCTTACTATGGACTCCCAAGCCAGTAAAGTTTCTTCTACCTGTTTTGGTCTTATGCGCATGTTCAGAAAGATTCTCTCTCTGCTTCCTCCTACAGCCAGAAGAATTCTCATCCAAGCCTTAATTCTTACCCGGCTGGATTACGGAAACTCCCTGTTCCTCAGCTCCCCTCTTTATGTTATAAAGAAGCTGCAAAGAGTGCAAAATGCAGCTGCCAGGCTTCTTACTTACTCCTCAAAATATTCATCCACCAAATTGGCTACCTCCACCCTCCACTGGCTCCCCATCAAAGAACGGATCCATTTTAGATCTCTCTGAATTGTCCATAGGGCCCTACATGGTAAAGGTCCCATCTCTCTAAGGAAACACATTTCCTTGCATACTCCTCCTAGGATCTTACGTTTCTCCTCTCTTAGGTATGCACACATTTCTCGATCTAAGAGAGCCTGGGGCAACAATTCCTTTTCCAGTAAGGCCTCCCACCTTTGGAATACCCTTCCTTTGGAGCTCCGCTATGAACCCTCCGAGCACCTCTTTAGGAAAAAGCTCAAAACTTTTTTATTCTGTAATTAGCATTGTTTCCCCCTCCTATTCGTGCTTTGTTGCTTTTAGCGCTGGGATGCCTTCGGGTCGCCATGCGCTTTATAAATCTTTAAAACTAAACTAAACTAAACTAAACTAAACTGTGCTGACTGCTATTTAGCAGAGGGTCACCAATCCTCTAGGGCACTGGGTAGTGGGCTCATCACTTGTTTGGAAGTGGGCTTTTTCTTCAGCCCCGCTCACCCCGTGGAGCTAGTAGCCACAACTGCTGACCAGTTGCCACCTGCGCATTCTAGGTGATGCATTAGTGGATTTGTTTTTTATCACATTGATCTGGAAAGAGAGTCCCAGGTAAAAATGAATAATTTTCCCTCATAAAGTTTTGGTGAGGAATGAATAAATCCATTGGCACATATCGAATGTCTCATTATTGAGAAGTCAATGGAAGTGATGCTTGAAGACGTATATATGCGCTAAGAGAGTTCTACAAATATTCTACAGATTATTCATTTTAGAAAGGCAATCTCCTTTATTTAAATTTTAGAGAATATGTTTTTGAGATTTGGAGGGATATACATTTGATCACAGGTGGGTTTCTTGATTTCTTGTTGCACTGACCTTCTCCTTCTAGGAGGAGGGGCAGTAGGCATATGACGTAGGCAGAGGTTATGTCTTCCTCCTTGATAATGGAACTCATATTTGAGAAACCTTTATGAGGATTATATTTGCTAGGTTATATTCTGTTTCCTAGGGGATCGACTGGAAAAACAGTTATAATGTTTGTGTATGTTCAGGAATGTGTGTATGTGTGTGTATGAGTATGTGTGCGTGCAAGCAAGAGTCTCAGAGACTAGGTTAGTATGGGAGAGAAGGTGAAGTTTGTGCCATCTGTGAAAGAGACTTTGGTTCCAGCAGGCTGGTTGAGCCAGGATAATGGGTTCAGGAATGGGACCATGAAGGGTAAAGCATTTTTTGGTCTTCAGAAGGCTTGGACCATGCCAGCCATAGTAAAGTCCAAGAAGTACTAGGAGGCACGCCAGTGTGAAGAAAATTGTGCGATACAACTCTAATTGTACCACACAAAAACATGAGAGAAACTGAAGGACAGAGATAATGTATAGGGCAGGGAATACTTAAACTGCAGTGTCCTGCAGGAAAGAAAAAAGACAGAACTTTTTAGGACTAGTGATAAAACGGTGCTACTGGGACCGTAACATCGACCATGCATGTGAGGAGTTAGGAATTTGGAGAACTAGAAGAGAATAGTGGAATGTAGTGGTCAGAAGGAACGGGATCACCTAAAATGGTTTAATTGTAAAAATATGAAAACAGGGCTGATCTGGACCAGTACAGTGGACACATGGCGTTGTCCACTGAACTGCCAGAGAATAACAGTGGACTTATCCTATATATATAATAAAAAGCAGATAGGGAAAATAGGAAAATACATTGGGGATATTGGCAATCTATCGAGAAACTTCAGTATGATAAATGGATTGAAGAAATTACAAAACTAGCACAAAAGAAGGAAATGGCATATGAAAACAGGGCCAGGCATGCTACCTATGAGAAGAACCTGGGAAAATATGTGAACATGTACTGTTAGATATAGTCATCTTCATCAGTGTGTCATGTTTATCATTATGACATTTATGTAAATGTTAAATGGATCCTAAAATATTAATTAACTGACGTGATTGAAAGGTCTATTTTAACAAATGTGCTGTTCCATAGTGAATTGTTAATTACTTGATTGCTGGTGATGGGCCCTGATGGGTGGCTCAGGTGGATGGATTATTGTAGATAGAAGCAGTGTGATTCTTTGTTATTTTGGAAACTGGGCACCTCGGAATTGGGTGAGCTGTGGGCAATTGACAAAGGTGCACCAATTTAGGTTTCCCTTGTTCCAAATAACAGACAACAAAAGGGCACTATAATATTGTTAGGTAATACAGCCTCTAGAAAGGCAAGTGCAGAAATATGATTCAGTTATCTTCCTTGTCTCACCAGAGAATATTAGAAGGAATGCCTTACCTGTTTTACAGCTGTCCTCCATATGGAATGAGAGCTTGTGAGCCAACCCAGAAAGTTGCAGCTCCAGAGAAATAGCCATATGACACAAACATAACTACAATTTGTAGAAGGTATAAATAGTAGTTATAAATGTGGGCTACTGTACATACAAGGTTATGAAGACCTTAAAACCTCTGAAAAACAATCGCAAATTTGCCACAAAAACTTTGAAAAGATCCAGGTGTGTTTGTTAAAACATTACAATTAATCGGTAGCATCATGAAACTAAGAAACAGTTACAAAAAAGCGGAACATAAAGGATGCAGATTCTCCAAACTCCAGTGCATTTTCAGGGTCCCAATAAAGTGATTTGGGCAAATAATAATTTTGTCAACCAATGTTCCAGAAGACACTACATTTCTAGGGTCGAGCCTGCGTTGCATGCGCTCGCGCATGCGTATCGCAGCGAGACGCTTTAGTATTTAGAAAAGGGCTCGGAGCCCTGTCAACTTGACATCAGTGTTTTTTATTGGTTTGTGGGCTTGCCTAATAAAATCTGCTTGCTTTCATTAGAGGAAGGCACGCATAGGTCATGTCTTTTCAGGTGGCTAGCCCTCCTCGAGCGCAGCGACCAAGTACAGAAAACATGCAAGGCTTTTTCTTTAATTTACGAGCGCGATCTCGCTTGGCAGAAGTGGAGCGCTTTACATAGGTAATTTCACTTTTTCGGGTTATGTACATAAATGCACTTTTGCCCGATAGGTGAAAAGTCGGGTTATGAGTTTACAACGCGATCAGCTCTAACATGAGCAAACGCGACACCCGTTGCATTGTAAATACTTGTTTAGTACTGTCTCTGACTTTTAGAAGCCAGGCACCCAGCCCCACATCTTCATCCACTGCCCTAATTTCACCTCTACCTCATACAGCTTCTGGCGGCATTTACGACGTGACTGGAAAAGAGGACGGGGAGCGCGAGCATAAGTATGACATTGACGTAACTTAAAAGATGGGGCCCCCTGCAGGATATAAAGAAAGGACCCTTAGTCTCCCACTTCTCAAAGATATTCATTGGCGTTTAGGCTAAATGAGGGGGCTCCGGAAACACTGAAGTGTTCCTTAAGCAAGGCACATCTGCTCCGAAGGGGCTGCAGGGGCCTGTGTTACGCGCCTAGAATAACACTGGCTCCGTCAAATCTATTTATTATTCTGTGGGGACCCAAGCTCCGACCCTAACCATAATGAGGATGAAGAGCAACGGAGCGTGTGCAGTGGGTGCGACGACCATGATAGAGCTGGGGAAGGCATAACACTTGGGCCCAAATTTAATAAAAGTGGTGCTGCATAATATGCAGCGCCACTTTTCTTTGAGCCTATCAATGCCCACTTAACGCCACCATGTGTGCGCCGTATTAAATATACGGCGCACATTGGCACAGGTTAGGGACAATAGCGTCATCACTTTTTGACACTACTGTAGTGCACTGCAGGATTAGAGCCAAACATTTTGGCGCTAATCCTGCAAGGTACATAGGGGCCCTTTAAGAACAATATTTTGCCCCCTTTTAATGCCTGCTGTGTGCAGGTGTTACAATTTGCCGCTAAAAATGACGCAGTGGAATCTCATAGATTCCACTGCGACATTTTTGCGGTCCCCCTTGGATACATTATGCCTGGCACAGGCATAATGTGGCGCAAGGGGTTACAAAATGGGGCAATGCATGCATTGCGCCACTTTGTAAATCTGGTGCGGCGAATTTGGCCTCCTGGAGTCACATTAGCGTCATTAAAAATGACACTAATTTAGGGCAAGGAGATGCTAGGCCTTCCTAAATCTGGGCCTTGGTTTATTGTGGGGCTGCATGAAAGGTACGAGAAAGGAAGGGTCTAGTAAAATAGCAAGATATATTTTGTGTGTTGGAATAATTAAGGAAGGGAGGGGTGAGAGTGGAGTTTTAGAGAGAATACTATGCATTTTTAATGTTGGATTTGCAGGGGTGAGACATTAATGGAATTGGGGAAGGTTTCCAAAAGATGACAGCCATGCAGGAGATGTGTGAGAATCAGAGATGTCCAGTACACGCTATATATGGGTTTGCCATGACTCTATCTTACAGTCTGCTCTGTTGATTCATGGTGTACTCAATAGGGATGAAGGGAGTACAGTTGCCCCTGCACGGACCTAAATTGGGTGTTTAAAGTCCGACAGGGACAGAAAATAGGTCCAGACACCATATGAAAAGTGCCTCCCAATATCAAATCAGAAAGCTAAAACACGTAAATACACGCTGTATTTGTGTTTTGCAAGGTATGAAATAGTTCATACATTTGAGCTTCCCGCACTCAATGCTTGTGGAAATATCTGTGAAATGAACAGTAAACCCCGGCCCACCAGATCATAAAACCGACCCACAGTGAAAACAGCCCATACACTGGTCTGTGAGTTCAGGCCTTCGGGCACTACTAGATTGTCCTAAAGGTCAGTCCAACCCTCTGGGTGTTTTCAACTGCCTCGCTACTTTGTTGAGTCTCAGAAATAGATCTGTAATGTCATTGCCGATGCTACTTTAGGAGAACAAGCACATGCTCAATGTTCTACTTTATTCTTTTTGGCTTTGATAACACAAACACCATGATGAGGATTAAATGTGTTGGTTCAGCATTGGATTCTTTGGGATTGTCTTACCATGGCAAAGCGGCAAAGTAGAGCATCTCTGTGTTTCCGTGTCTGGGCCCTCGCAGATCGAACCATTGTTGCGAGGAGGAGGGTTGATACAGGCTCTCGTGCGTACCACAACACCTTCACCACAAGTAACCGGGCAGTCTGACCATGGGGACCAAGGTGTCCAGGCCCCATCCACTAAATTAGATAAGGCAAGAAATCAGTTCAGTCTATCACAGAGTATGACCGAAGCAGTCAGCACACAAGGAAGCAACACGCCTGGTGAGACTTTATAAAGTTTCATAATCATATTAACCAAAAAGTATAAACTCAATACATGTATTGCACTAAGGTTTCTGTGTTCAGCATCAATGTTAAGAACTAGACGTCTTATACCTCTACACCAAAGGTCTTAATTTATTCCCAGATAACAATTTGGTGGACAAGGGGGCACATCCACAAGAGCCTTAACTTCCAAAAAATAACTAAACCACTTTCGTCTCTGTTTTTCAGGATTAGACATGTTTAGCCTCAACTTCCACTAACGCCATCTCTTGGCTGGGACACACTGAGGCCGGGAAAGGAACACATTAACTTTGTAATAGGGAGACACAGACACCAGCGTCGGGGCCTGGAGTCCATGACACTGATGGTAGGGTAAGACACATGGACCCAGAATATTTATCCATGCATTGAAAAGTACATTGGGACAAGGAATTCTCGGACAAGGGGATGGCCAACACACTGAAAATAGATTATGACATGTGCCTCCAGGACATGGACACAGTCACGCAGGGACGGGAACACCATTTACGATGAGATTGAAAGATGACATCACTATGGAAAGTACCCAAGAAGAGTCCTACGTGGGGACTGCGAACTATTACATCAAGGTTAAAGGGTACTTAAATTTTGACCAGAATTTCAGTGACTCGGGACAGAGGCACTCGTTTTATGACTCAGTAGAGGGAATGCATAATCCGTAGGACAGGAGACGCCTGGGAAACTAATAACAGATCACTGTCCTCAAACAAACACAAGCACTGCAATACTGGGAAAGAAAGCTAGAGACACATGAACCGGTACATGTACACTTTGACAGTGGGGCATGTACAAAGTGAGAGGAGCGCATAGATACTAGGGGGAGAGAGAAGACACACATTGGGACAGGGACACTGGAACGTGGTGACAGAATGCAGAAGCGCTGGCACAGAAAATACACTGATTCTTGGGGGGCAGAGGATATGCTCACACAGGTGCAGATATGGCCCGGGAACACGCTGATCCAGAGTCACTGAATATAAGATTGATGCTCAGAAAATACATAAATACTTCCTTTGAGATTAAACTGCCACTGTTCAGGGAATAGCTACAATGGGGCAGGGAATCTGCTGCCATCAGGATACAAGGGAGTAAACTGACACAGGGGGACATACAGCACACGAGCAAACAGCACATGGGCAACAGGGAAATAACTTGACTGGAACATGTATTACGATATTCAGGATTCACAAAATTTCCAGAAGTACTCCTGAACCCTATATCAATTGCAGGTTCGTTAGCATCCTCCTGGAAAACTTTTGTAAATTTCACTTCTGACCTTTTCCACAGTCTGAAGGGGTTCGATTGAAATTAATGAATATTCAGGTGTAAATTGGTGGTGTGCACAAACTTATAGAGCATTCCGCTCCCTTCCCCAGTGATTAGATGTACTCACACAACAATCTATGTGTAAATTGCTTTACAACTGCAAAACCAACGTTTGTGAATTTTAAAAGCAGTTTTATATTGGCAAAATGCGTTGGCAAAGCTAATTGGTCTCGCCTATGCAAGAGCTAGTGGCTTTGTCAATGTGTTTTAGACATGTTGCACATCAGTGTGACTGCTGTTCAGCACTGCTAACAGAGGCGTATAGTGGGCTGGAGTGTGATGGAACGTGGTGGAGTAAGGTGGGGTGGAGTGGGGTAGAATGGGGAAGACTGGACCGGAGTGAGGAAGACTTGAGTGGAGTAGTGTAGATTGGGGTCAACGGGATTGGGGTAGACTGGCATAGATTGGAGTGGAGTAAACTGGAGTAGAGAAGAGTGAGGTACACTGCAGTAGATAGGAGAGGGGTAGATTTGGGTAGAGTGGAGTGGGGTACACTGCAGTAGAAAGGAGAGGGGTAGATGTGGGTACAGTGGGGTAGACTATAGTAGAGTGATGTGGAGTGATATGTTAGAGTTGGGTGAAGTTGAGCAAATTGGAGCAGACTGGAGTGTGGTAGATTGGGGTAGACCGGAATAAACTGGAGTAGGGTAAACTGGGGTAGAGTGGGTTAAAGTGGAGTGGGGTAGGTTGGGTAGAGTATGGTGGAATGGGATAGAATGTAGTCGGGTAGAGTGGGTTAGGCTGGAGTGGATTTGAGTGGGGTAGATTAGAGTTGTGTGGGGCAGGTTGAGATAGAGTGGGTAGAGTGGGGTAGAATGTAGTGAAATCGGGTGTAATAGAGTGGGGTGGAGTAGGATAGATTGGAGTAGGGTAGGTTGGAGGGGGTAAAGTGGGGTGGAGGTGGTAGTTTGGGGTAGATGGGAGGAGTGGGGTAGATTGAAGTGGAGTGGGGTAGGCTGGAATGGAGTGGAGTAGACTGGAGTACAGTAGAGTAGAATTGGGTTGATAGAAGTGAAGTGGGGTAGAATGGAGTAGATCGGTGTGGAGTGAAGTGGACTGGGGTGGAATGGGGCAGGTTAGAGTACAGTGAGGTATATTGGGGTGGAGTAAAGTGGAGTGGGGTAGATTGAAGTTGTGTAGAATGGAGTGGGGTAGAATGGGGTAAATATGAGTAGATGATGGTAGATTGGAGTGGAGTGGGATACACTGGATTGAGGTAGATTGAAGTGAAGTAGACACGTGCAGTGGGTAGATGGATGTCAGTTGAAGGGGGCGGATTGGATTAGACTGGAGTGGAATCAGGTAGACTAAGTTGGAGTGGGCTAGATAGGAGAGGGGTAGACTAGGGTTGACTGGAATAGGGTAGATTGGGATAGACTGCAGTGCAGTGAAGTAGACTGGAGTGGAGTGAGGTAGATTGGAGTGGAGTGGGGCAGATTTGTAGTAGAGTAGAGCGGGGTAGATTAGAGTGGAGTGCAGTAGATTGGGGTAGATTACAGTTGAGTGGACTAGACTGGGGTTGCCTAAAGGGAGAGGAGTTGGGTGGATTGGAGTGGAGTGGGAAAGACTGGAGTGGTTTATAGTGGGGTGAGGTTCACTGTAATGGGGTAGTGTAGCATGAGGTAGACTGGAGTGGGCTGGATGGGGTAGACTGGAGTGAGGTAGAATGGGTGGAGTGGGGTGGACTGCAGTAGGGTGGGGTAGACTGGAATAGAATGGCATAGACTGAGTAGACTGGAGTGGAGTGGGGTAGATTGTAGTGGAGTGGGGTAGTTCTGAGTGGAGTGAAATGGAGAGGGATAGATGGGGTAGAATGGAGTAGACTGTGGTAACCTGGACTCGAGTGGAGTAGATTGGATTGAGGTAGATTGGAATGGGTAGATTGAGGTGGAGTGGAGTGGGGTGGGGTGAATTGGAGTGGACTGGGGAACATTATGGTGGATTGGGGTAGATTAGGTTGGAGAGGGGTGGATTGGGGGTGAAATGGAGTAGATTGGAGTGGAGTGGGATAGGTTGGAGTGGACTGGGGGTAGACTGGAGTGTAATATAGTGGAAAGGAGTGGGGTAGATTGGAGTGGAGTAGAGTGGGGTCAGGTGGGTGGAGCAGGGTTATTGGAGAAGATTGCAATAGATTGGAGTGGAGAGTAGTAGACCGGAGTGAAGTGGGGTTGACAGGGGTAGACTGGAGTGGAGTCGAGTGGGACAGAGTGAAGTGGAGTGTGGTAGATTGGAATGGAGTGGGGTAGACTGGGATAGATTGGAATGGAGTAGGGTAGATTGGAATGAGGTAGACTGTGATAGATTGGAGTGGGGTAGATTGGGGTAAAGTGAAGTGGAGTGGGGTAGATTGGAGTGGCATGGGGTAGACTGGAGTGGAGTGGGGCAGATTGGGGTAGACTTGGGTAGAGTGGGGTAGATTGGGGTGAGTAGGAGTGGAGTAGGTTGGATTGGGCAGGAGTAGGGTAGATTGGGGTGGAGTGGAGTATACTGGGGTGAAGTGGGGTACATTGGAATGATTGGAGTGGGGTATATTGGGGTAGATTGGAGTGGAAGAAATTAGGGTGGACGAGGTAGGGTGGGGTAGACTGAAATTGACGTGAGTGAGATAGATTGGAGTGGAGATTGGAGTGGAGTGGGACAGGCTGGAGAGGAGTATGGTAGATTGGAGTAGACTGGAGTGGAGGTGGGTGGATTGGAGTGGAGTGGGGGGATCGGATTGGGGTAGATTGATGTGGGGTAAATTGGAGTGAGGTAGGGTAGAGTGGAGTGCAGAGGGGTAGATTGGAGTGCAGTGGAGTAGGGGATTGGGTAGATTGGAGTGGAATGGAGTAAACTGGGGTTGAGTGCAGTAGGGTAGATTGGAGTACGGCAGATTGGGGTAGACTGGAGTGAAGTGGAGTGGCTAGATTAGGGAAGTGGTGTAAACTGGGGAAGAATGTAATGGAGTGGGGTAGATTGGAGTAGACTGGAGTGGGGCAGATAGGAGTAGGGTAGATTGGGGTACGTTGCAGTGATTGAGGTAGGTTTGAGCAGGGTAGACTGGAATAGGAAAGAGATGGAATGGAGTGGGGCAGATTAGAGTGGATTAGGCTGGAGTGGGGTAGATTGAAATGTGGTAGATTGGAACAGGGTAATTAGAGTAGGGTGGATTTGAGTAGATTGGGGTAGATTAGGATGGATTAGGATAGATTTTGGTAGATTAGAGTTTGAGGAGATAGACTGGATTGGAGTGCGAGGGAGTAGATTGGAGTGGGGTAGATCAGGGTGGAGGTAATATAAGGTAGGTTGAGGTTTAGTGGCTATATTGAGGTGGGCAGGGTAGATTTGGGTGGAATAATGTAGATTGGAGTGGGGTAGATTGGAGTGGAGTGGTGTAGGCTGGAGTGAAGTGGGGTAGACTGGGGTAGAATTGAGTGGAATACATTGGAGTGGGATGCATTGGAGTGGGGAAGATTGGGGTGGATGTGGAATAGATTGGAGTGGGGTGGAGAGGGGTAGAATGGGATGTAGTGGGGTTGACTGGGGTAGATTGGGAGGAGTAGGGTAGACTGGGGTAGATAACAGTGGGGTAGACTGGAGTGGAATGGGGTGGATTAGGATAAATTAGAATGAACTGGGGTAGACTGGAGTAACGGAGTGCGGTGGAGTAGATTGGAGTAGATTGAGGAAGAGTTGAGTGGAATGGGGTGAGGTATATTGGAGTGGAGTGTGGTAGACTGGGGTAGATTGGAGTGGAGTGGGGTGGTTTGGCGCTGAGTGCAGTAGATGTGGTAGACTAGAGTGAAGCGTAGTGGGGTAGACTGGAGTAGAGTAGAGAGGAGTAGGGTAGACTGGAGTGGAGTGAAGTGAAGTGGAGTGGGATAGACTGGATTGGAGTGCGGTAGATTGGGGTGGGGTGGAATGGAATAGATTGGAGTGGAGAGGGGCAGATCAGAGTGGTGTAGTTTAGAGTATATTGAGGTTTAGTGGGGTATACCGAGGAGTGCGGGTATATTGGGGTGAGGTAAATTGGAGTGGGCTAGACTGAGGTAAAGTGGAGTGGAGGTGGGTAGATTGGATTGGAGTAGGGTAGACTGGAATTGAGTGAAGTTGTGTAGATTGGAGTGGAGTAGAGCAGATTGAGACAGATTGGGGTAGATTGGAGTGGCGTGGGTAAGACTGGGGTAGATTGGAGTGGAGTAGGGTAGACTGGAATGTAGTAAACTGAGGTAGATTTGAGTGGGGTAGACTGGAGTGGGGAAGACTTGAGTAGGTGTGGGGTAGATTGGAGCGGGGTGGAGAGGGTGGAATGGGATGTAGTGGGTGGATTAGGGTATACTGGGGATGAGCGGGGTAGATAGGAATGGGATAGACTGGAAAGGAGTGGGAGGGCTGGATAAATTGGAGTAAAGTGGGCAGAGTGTGGTGGAGTAGACTAGAGTGGAGTGGGGTAGACTGGAGGTAGAGTGAAGGAGAGTGGGTAGACTGGGGTAGTCTGGAGTGGAATGGAGTATGGTATGTTGCAGTGGAGTGGAGAGGGTAGATTGGGGTAGACTGAAGTGAAGTGGAGTATGGTAGATTGCAGAGAGGTATATTGGAGTGGGATAGATTAGAATGGGGTAGTTTAGGGTGGGCTGGAGTGTAGTGGGGTAGATTAGAGTGGGGTAGGTTTGAATCAAGTAGATTGAGGTGGAGTGGATTGTGGTGCATTTGGTAGCATTAGGGTTGACTGAGGTAGATTGAGGTGGAGTGGGGTAGACTGGAGTGGAGTGGGGTAGATTGGAGTGGGGTAGATTGGAATGGAGTAGGGTACACTGAAGTGGATTGGAGTGAGGTAGAGTGAGGTAGGTTGGAGAAGGGTGGATTGGGGCAGATTGTAATGATATGGAGTGAGGTAGAACTGAATGGAGTAAAGTGGGGTAGATTGGAGTGCAGTGGGGTAGATTGGATTGTAGTGGGGTAGACTGTAGTGGAGTGGGGCAGACTGAAGTGGAATGGGTTAGACTGGGGTAGAGTAGGTTGGAGTGTAGTGGAGTAGAATGGTGTAAAGTGGAGTGGAGTGGATTGGAGTGAGATAGATTGAGATAGATTGGAGTGGAACATGATTTATTGGGGTGTAGTAAAGTGGGGTAGACTGGTATGTATTGGAGTGGGGAGACTGGGTGAGATTGTGGTGGAATGGAGTGGAGTTGAGTAGTTTGGAATGGAGTAGAGATTGGAGTGGCGTAGAATGGAGTGGAGTAAGGAAGATTGGAGTACACTGGAATGGAGTGGAGTAGAGTGAGTGGGTTGGAGCCGGGTAGACTGGAGTGTGATAGACTGAAGTGCAGTGAGGTAGACTTAGGTGGAATGGGGTAGTTTGGAGTGGCATGGGGTAGACTGGAGTGTAGTGGAAGGGGTATATTGGAGTGAAGTGGAGTGGAGTGGGGTACACTGTGGTCAACTGGAGTGCAGTGGACTAATTGGGGCAACGTGGGGTGGACTGTGGTAGTTTGGATTGGAGTAGCGTGCGGTACATTGAGGTACAGTGGAGTGGGGTCGATTGGAGTACATCTGAGTGGAGCAGAGTGTTGTAGATTGGAGTGGAGTGGGTAGAATGGATTGGAATGGTTTGAAGTGGAATAGAGTGGGGTAGATTGGAGTGGTGTGGGGTAGATTGCAGTAAAGTGAGGTAGATTGTGTGTATGGAGTGGGCTGGGATAGTTTGGAGTTGAGTAGGTTTGAGTGGGTTCACAGGGGTGAACTGGAGTGGGTAGGTTGGAGTGGAGTAGATTGTGGTATGTTGAAGTGGAGTAGATTGGTGTAGATTGGAGTGGGGGTGTGCAGATTGGAGTAGAGTGGGGTAGAACGCAGGTGAGTGGGGTGGGGTAGATTGTGTGGAGTAGGGTACACTTG
The DNA here is from genome assembly GCF_031143425.1 of Pleurodeles waltl. Lineage (NCBI taxonomy): Eukaryota > Metazoa > Chordata > Amphibia > Caudata > Salamandridae > Pleurodeles > Pleurodeles waltl. The sequence continues at coordinate 467,709,022 of NC_090449.1, read as the reverse complement.
AGTACTGTGAAGTGGAGTATGTTGGAGTGGAGCAGACTGGGATAAATTGGAGTGGTTAGAGTGGGGTAGATTTGAGTGGAGGGCAGTGGGGTGGACTGGAGTGAAGTGGGGTAGACTGAAGTGATGTGGGGTAGACTGAAGTGAAGTGTGGTAGAATAGAGTGGAGTGGGATTGATTGTGTGGAAGGGAGTGGGATAGACTGGAGTGGAGTGGAGTGTGTTGGGTAGACTGGGGTAGATTGGAATGCATTGGAGAGGGCTAGATTGAAGTAGAGTGGGGTAGATTGGGGTAGAGTGAAGTATATTAGGGTAAAATGTAGTAGAATAGGTGGGATTTGAGTAAAGTGCAGCGGAGTGAATTAGAGTGGAGGGGAGTGGAATGGAGTAGAGTGGAGTGAGGCAGACAGGTGTGAAGTGGGGAAGATTGGGACAGACTGGAGTGGCGTGGAGTGGGGTAGAGTGGAGCGGAGACAGTAGAGTGGCGTGGAACTGTGGCCTTTAGACGACAACTCCTGCACCTATGTTCATATGAATATATGGCACCTGAAAGCACTTTCGATTAAATATGTATGATAATGAGGACTATGGCATAGGTTTTAAGGAGAAATGGAGTAGCTGCTGCACTGCACAAAATGAAGGTGCTTTAAACAGACACCTACTTTGTATGTGCAGGAACCATTTATGAGATTGAGGACACAGGTTTTAAGAGGTCGATAATTTGCAGCACTGACCAAAATTGGGACACTTTAAAAAGCCATATACATAGGGCCTGTGCAGCGCCAGTTTTATTTCACTCCTTAGTGTCCCCCTAACGCCACCATGTGTATGCCGTATCTAAAATAAAAATACGGCGCACCATGGTGGTAGTTAAGGGAAGTAGCGTAAAAATTTGTGACGCTGCTTCGGGACTTTGCATGATTAACATCAACATTTTTGACGCTATGATGCTAATCCTGCAAAGCCCATTGTATACAATAGTGTGCCTCCTTTTAGCGCCTGCTCTGAGCAGGCGTTAAAAGTGCTGGAAAAAAATGACACAAAGAAATCTCTTAGATTTCTTTGCTCCATTTTTTCAGCCCCCTTTGCATAAATTTTGCCTAGTGCAGGCATAATGTAGCGCTAAGGGTTACTAAGTGGCGCAATGCATGCACTGCGCCACTTTGTATATATGGCACAGGGATTTTGGCTGTGTTGAGCCACATTTGCGTAAAAAGAATGGCGTTAATATGGCGCAAGGCTCTTAAATCTGCCCCTTGGTGTCTGAAAAGGCACAGATGACTTTAAAATGTTTATCATGCTTAGTGGTAGCCTGGCCTGAAGAAGGTGCCTGAACTGCTTGTCTGGAAAGACTACAGGACTTGAGTTTCAGACTAGGCTGCTTTAAACACAGACATACTTTGTACGTGCATATGAGGCACAGCCTACAAACATGCTGTCATACAGACTACTATAATATTCAGTGACATTTGATTGATGCTAGAAAAAGAAGAGCCAACCTTTAAAACATAGTCACAAATTACTTTAATAGACAGTGCCATTTGTTTGGTGCTGTAAAAGGAAGCGCTGAATTCTCAAAAATATTAAGGGAAAAACAAACCTATAGGATGGAAGTTATAATCAACACAAATATATAGCATGGAAGCAGAAATGGTGGACAGAAAACTGAAAAAAAGCATTATGTATCAGAGGACGAGCAGTAGATGTATACATTCAAATGAAATCAATTAGTACTTGGTCTATGCTCCCGGAGAAAAAGAAGTCTGCAAGGCATATGATGCCCAATTAGATAGAAGGCAGCTAAAAAATGGCAGTCTTCCAGCAAATGGTAAGTAATGGGTGGGCTCTAAGCTCTTTACTGTATACAATACCCCTCGCAGCAACAGCACACGCATGCTGTTATGCGAGACCTAAAACAGGTGTTTTGCTTGTGTAAAACAAATGTACGTGTGCATTTAGCTTTGAGTTTCAGGTCCACTGACTCTGACACTGCAAAATCAGATGTAAAGGCCAGACATTAACTGACACACAGGGGGAGACATTGGGATAGGCAACCAGTGATTTTATAGTTACTGGGAGAGTGATAACTGATACACACAGAGTAGGACTTGGGGTGACTGATACGCACCCTGAGAGTGAAACACAAGCCCAGAGTAAACATGCATACAACGTATGATGGAAGGTTGCAAGATCCAAACCTTCTTTTGGAGACACTTGAACACACATGAAGAAAAAAATCCAAAAACATCTCCAGCAGACAATGGTCTGCACGCTGAGAATCCCAACAGCAACAAGAGGATATGTAAAAGAAATTTGAATTAGGATATAGTATAAAACAGATTTAACCTTGTCTAAGGGAATGCCTCTTTTTGCATTATCACCCTCAAAGTTTTGGACTGATGCTGCTGGTTTTTCGATTCTGAGAGTGCACTGAGGCCTGCTAACCAGACCTCAGTGCCAGTGTTGTAACCCCTTACAAACTGTATGTTAAATTGGCTAACCCCAATTGGCATAAACTTACTTACTTATAAGTCCCTAGTATATGGTACAACGGGTTCCCAGGGCATGTAAGTTAGAGGCAACTTGCGTGTCACTGTAGACTGGAAGAGCAGTTTTGAACTTTTTGTTCGACTTTACCATTCAAATCAATAGCAAAGACCGCACTTTCATTACCTATACATATAAGTTTTCCCTAAGGAAGGCTTATTGAACCCTAAGGCAGGGAGCAGTATATTATTTAGTGGGAAATATTCTTTAATGTTTACCAGCAGTGAAGCCTCCAAATTGTTGTTTTCACTATGGAAAAGCCAGCAGCCCATTGACTAGTACAGAGGTAAAGACTGACACCTCAGTCCTGAATGAGCCTACCAAATGGGTACTTCAAGGTATCAAATTAATTGGGGTATTAAACCCAACTTGATGCCCAAGGTCAAGTCAATGTCACTTTTAAGGAAAAGCAACTTTTAGAAAGTTGTCACGTGGCTTCACAGTTTACTAAGTGGCATTTCACAGTTGCTGACTACCAGAAAGCCTTCTGCCTTCCTGGGAGTGTGAATCACTCTCAGGCTCAGGAACAATAGAGGCCTGACACACAGGAAGGTGTTACCTTTCCCTTGCAAGGAGCCACACAGAGTGTTGGCCCAAAAGGCGAGTTTCAAAAGAGGAGTCACCTTTGGTGGGCAAACAGTGGTCACTCGAGAAGGGCCACCTCTTTGTTTGGGTAGAAGGGCTGGTTGTGGGAACAGAGAGGGGAAAACCACTAGCCAAACTGTTTTTTTCATGGACGTGTAGCCACACATCTAAGGTGAGCTACCAAGCCCCTCATGACCAAGGAAGGGTTCAGACATCTTGAGAGTGGGCAGAATTGTGCATTCTCAGATTGCTAGATGCTACACATAGCCAGATGTTGTCAGAGTGCGGGAGGGATCATGGTAGCCCATTGGCTAATGGCCGCATCATCCCCCCAGGGCATTTTCTGTGCATAAAAATGGCATCTCTAGCTCCCTGAACCTCAGATCACATCTAGATTGGAGAAAGGACCACTAAAGGACTGCCTTTCTGACCCCTGGACCTCTTAAGAGAGGCTGTATCAACCTCTGGACTGCACCTGCTACTCCATGGGCTAGTGAAGAGAGGACTGTGCCTATGGTGCCTGTCACGAGGAAAAGTCGCTCCAGAGCCCCAGACCGAAGTAGTGACTCCAAGGACCAGTCAGCTGGCCCCTTGTTCCACCACCAGGGCAATAAAAGATGGAGTAGCCCATTCCAGTTGCTCAGTAGCCATCTTCAAGGACTCGCCACTGGCATGCAGACAAGACTTTCACCTTGGACTTAAAAGTTTCACCTGTGTTTTCTGAACCCCGGAGAGTCACCAGAGTTTAGTTTGTTCACCCAAGATGGACACTAGCCCTAACCAAAGGAAACTGCTGGATTCGCTGTTTCTGGAGATCGATAGCCCAGCAACTGCTGGACTTCTACTGGTTCAAAAATAGGACTTCAAATGACACCAACACCTGTGGCAAAAGCTGCTCCACCTTACCCTGGACGGAGGAATAACCACAGTGAGACCTCTGTCGACTGCACAGTGTCCAGAGCATCTTTTAGCATCCTCGAACATCCTGTATCCTCAGCATCAGGACCACTCTGTTGAAGTCTATCACGGATTTGAGGTAGTGTGTGAAAGTGGACTTGGACTTGAGACTACTTTAGTGACCAGGTAACTGTCCAAATATTTCTTATTGGAATCCTGAGATTTGGACTATTATTGGTGCTTAACATGAATGTCAACTTTCGTGAATGTGTAATAAGCTTAACCACTAGTGAGAGGGTGGTGGGACTCGGGACCCAGCTAGAAAACACTAGAGCCCTGCCCTCAGAGGACTGTGTGTATTGTTTGTGAATTTCGTATTTTACTTTGTGTTTGTCTATAAATTCTCCTTTTTTTATTAAAGCAAGTATTTGACTGGGCAATCATGAATTGCTGCTGAGCATATTTTGAGTTGTGAGAATGGTTTGAATCCCCGGTGTTCACCTGAGAGAAAAGCCTTGGACTGCTTAACCCCATGCTGCTACTGAGCATCAAGTTCTGAAGGGGTATTTAACCTAGTTGCTCAGGATCCATAGTAGGTCAGGCCCCAGGACATCAGGAGTAGGCCCAGGTGCAATTTCAATTACGCTGGAGTAATCATAATAATTTCAGTAATTCAGTGTTATTCTTTGATGGAGAACTGTTGATATTTATGCAATTACTCCTGCTCATGTAATTATGAGTAATTGGGGAAGAAACCTACACCAAGAGCATATTTAGCACTAGTCATGTTCTACTGCATTTAGCTCTACTTCTTAGCGTAAAATGCCTCCTTGTGTCCATTTTGGACACAAGGGTGCATTTTGCGCTAAGCAAATAACGCTAAATTCTGGGAGTAGTTTGAGGCAAAAATCCTACCCCAAGAGCACACCTAATGAGCGCAAATGGCTGCTTTGGCCTGCTATTTGTGTTTTGCTGCATTTTGTTCTATTTCTCAGTGCAAAATGAGTTCTCTGAGGAAATTTTGCACTAAAAATAGCCCTAAATTCCAAAATTACTCTTCTTGTGTAATTCAGCAAAATCACAGGGAATTCTAGGGTAAATCCGTGGATTATGCTACCCTGGATTAGGTGAGTTATGCCTACCCCTAATCAGGTGTAAAAGGCTTCAACCCCCACGCTTGGGCCCAGTAACTCCAGCTTGCCTCAATGGGGGCTTGGGGGGAGCCGAGGTATAACCCGGTCTCTCCCCGGGCTTATCGGGCGGGTGGAGCGGGACACGGGGAGGTCAGGAAAATTAATTGGTTAACTGGACAGGATGTGGCCGGTCATTGGGTAGGCATATAAGGGGTGGGCTGGAAGTAGGCGGCCTCTTCGGCCATTATACACACCCAGGAGGCGGTACTGTTGTGTCAGGGGGCGTTTTTTAGGCCGAGAGTGTGCAGGTTGGTTAAGGTGTTTTTTATTTGTTGTAAAAGGGTTTAACATGACAGCAAAAAGTGTAGTTCAGGCTTTAAAAGTATTACAAGATGCTGGTAGGGAGGATTTAATAAAGGAAGGTGTATTAGAGCAGGCCTGGGTTGGGCTAAAAGGGCCAAAAAGGTCGTCAGCAGAGCGAGTTACGGCTGCTGTTTTGGCATGTACGTCACCAAAAAGTCCCAAGAAATTTAAGAAATTTAAAGAAAAAAGTGTGACAGGCAGAAAAGTTTCTGCGTCACCAGAAAGGTTGGAAGGCATAGAACAAAGTTTAGCAAGCGTACCTGTCATGAGAGGGGGCGGCGCGCGTGTAACTAGAAGGACCGGTTCGTTTCTGAGGCAGCGCGTAGCTGCCATGCGACGAGGCTCCTCCGTCGCTATGGTGCCGGGCGCCGTTGGGGGTGAAACGGCAAAGGAGAGGAAGTCGCGCTCACAGAGCGCGATGGGTGTGGTGCATCCAGGGGGCCGGATGGTGGCGTGTGGAGTGTCAGCGCGCGCGTATAAACGCGCGCGCATAGTGAGAAAAGTGTCAAAACAAGCCCCACTCGCCTTAGAGAGCGACGGGGAGCGAGAAGAGGAACAATGTGAAGAAAGTCCATTAGGAGGGGCGGCCAAGATGGCCGCGCCCTCAGGAAAGGCAGTTTTTGAATCGATTAAGCACAATAATGCGAATTTAGGTGGCGAACGGAAGGGGGGGGGCAAAGGATTTGGAGAAAAATATTATTTTGATAGATTCTGAAGAAGAAGGGGAGAATGTAGAATTAGAGGGATGGAATGGGAAAGGTAATTTCGACCAATTTGAGGTGAGTGAGAAGGCTTGTAGTAGCAGGCTATGGCAGTGGGTGCCAAAGGTAGTCAGTCCTGTGGTGCGGCAAGTACAGGAATGGGAGGTAGATAATAGGTCAGTGTTTAGGGCAGGAGAACAGGTTGAGTTTGTGGATGGGCAAGGTACTGTGATTAGAGGTACTATTTCAGGGGTGACCACGGATGATAATAGGTTAGGTTCTGGTCAGGTGCGGTTAGATTTGTGGCAGCAAGGTGCAAGGGCGTACCTTCCTGGGTGTCATCAAGCCCATGTTAACGAGCAGCATGGGTTGGCCTTAGAGGGTCAGCGGTTTGGGCGACCAGCTGATGTTGCGGTACCGGTGGAGGTCAGGGCGCCTCCGGCACACCGGGTTGAAGAGAGGGCGCAATCCGGAGCGGTTCGCTCAACTACGAGGGAGACATCGGTTCAAGAAGGCGAGGCTATGGAGCCTTTTTTGAGGGCCACTCGGGTGACACCTGCTAGCCGGAGCGCTAGTACAGGTTTGGTTCACAACGAGGAGGAGTTGGATTATGAAGAAGAAGCTACGGCTGTGTCGGCTCCAAAGATGAATAAACAGGCGGTCCAGGGCGATCGTCAGTCATCAAGGCGTGAAGTGGTAGGCGGTTTACGTAGAGGTGAGGTATCGGGCGAGTCTGGGTTATTGATAAGTAGAGTATCAAATTTAGGGCGTAATGACAAGAATGTGGATGTGGCAATTCAAGTGGAAACAGGGGTTGGTTTAAATGAGAGTAAAGCAGAAGGTTCACTTAATGCCACTCAACCGATGACTGGTACGCCAGTGGAAAGTCAGGTGAGTACAGCGGAAACGGGTACAGCGGTACAAACGGGTGCCAAAGGTAAAGAGTTGCCATATATGGGAGTGTAGATGCCTTTGGGGGCGCATCTCACTCAGAATTTGAGGGAAAAAATTTGGAAAGGTGAATTTATCGATGTTTTCAAACTATTGCATAGGGAAGTGCAAGCAAAGGAGGGATCGAAGGAGGAGGAATGGGAGTTGGCGAGGAGACCGAAGATGCCAACGAATATTGAGAATTGGACGTCGGCATTTTTAATCTATGCAAGTGTGCTATGCGAACGTTTTCCGGATATCTGTGTGGCATTGTTTAAGTATATGGATGTTGTGAGAAGGGCCCAGATGGATTATGGGGGCTTTGGTTGGTTCCGTTATGACGAAGAGTTTCGGGCCCGTGAGGCGATTTATCCGGAGAAAGTTTGGGGGGAGATTGACAATGAATTGTGGATGCAGTGGTTAAGATCTGCGAGGAATGCGCCTACTACACATACGGCTAGTGGATTACTGGTTCAATATAAGCTCTTTCAGGCCTGCCCCACCCAATTTGGGGTGGGTTTCAGCCACAGGGGTCAGTTCCCCCATAATGGGGCATGTTGGGCATTCAATAGTGCATTGTGCACCTGACAGCAGTGCAAATTTAGGCATGATTGTGCCAATTGTGGAGGCAGGCACCCGGCCTATCAATGTTTCGGCGGATTTAATTGGTCAGGACAAGGGGGGCAGGGTAGAGGAGCAGAGAGAGGTAGGGCTCACGGGCAACACTTGGCAGGTAAAGGCCCTTACTCCTATTAAATTGGAGGTTGTTGGTTATTGGTTACAATTCTATCCGCACGTAGAAGAGGCGAATACTTTGTTGAGTGGATTTCAAGAGGGTTTTAGGCTTTGTTATCAGGGCCCGAGAGTGAGGAGATGGGCTAATAATCTGAAGTCGGCGAAGCAGTTTCCGGAGGTTGTAAGGGCAAAAATTCAGAAGGAAGTGAGTTTGGGCAGGATTGTTGGGCCTTTCAATAGTTGGCCTTTACCTAATTTGACTATCTCTCCTCTTGGAGTGGTACCTAAGAAGCAAGAAGGGGAATTTCGCCTTATTCATCATCTGTCTTGGCCTGCAGGGGCATCGGTAAATGACTTTATTGCTCCGGAAGATGCAGTGGTGCATTACGCTTCAGTGGATTATGCAATCTCATTAGTAAGAAGGTGCGGGCAGGGTGCGGAGATGGCAAAATCAGATATTCAGGCGGCCTTTCGTCTGTTGCCAGTGCACCCGGAGGATTTTTCATTGTTGGGTATGCAGTTTGAAGATGCTATTTACGTGGACAGGATGTTGCCAATGGGTTGTTCGGTGTCTTGTTCTCTTTTTGAAATGTTTAGTACCTTTTTACAATGGTTTGTTCAAAATCAGTGTGGGGTGAAACTAGTTACACATTATTTGGATGATTTTTTACTTGTGGCAGACCTCGGTCTGGTGAATGTGGTGAAGCGCTGGTGCTATTTCAGAGGGCTATGACCCAGTTCAGTGTGCCTTTGGCAAAAGAGAAAACAGAAGGGCCTTCCACTTGTTTGAGTTTTTTAGGAATCGAGTTGACTCTGTTCAGATGGAAGTGAGGTTGCCGCAAGAGAAGGTTCAGTTGTTGATTTCATTGTTGGAGGAAGCGGTCACGAAGCCAAAGTTGGAGTTGCGTCAGGTTCAGAGTATTTTGGGTCATTTGAATTTTGCATGTAGGGTTATTAGGGTTGGCAGAGCATTTTGTAGGCGTTTGGGTTTTGCAATAAAAGGGGCGGTGTTGCCCCACCATCACATTCGGCTTCGGGCAAATGTGAGGGAGGATTTAAGGATGTGGATCAGTTTTTTGCAACAATTCAATGGTGTCACCATGTTGGTTGATGAGATGGATTGGCTTTGGCAGATTCAAGTTTTTTCGGATGCATCTGGTTCCCATGGTTTCGGGTTGTTCTGGGATGGTCATTGGGCAGCGGAGAGCTGGCCTGTGGGCTGGAAGAAGGCAAAACACAGCATTGCCTTCTTGGAATTTTTTCCTTTAGTGGTTGCGTTGTTTGTGTGGGGTTCGTCTTTTGCGAATAGGAATGTGTTGTTCAATGTGGATAACCAGTCAGTGGTTAATCTTGTTAATTCTCAGAGGGCGAAAGATGAGAAGGTTCTGAAGCTTCTGCGAGTTTTTCTGCTAAAATGTTTACAGTTTAACGTTTTGTTCAAGGCAAGGTATGTTCCAGGTGTCAATAATGATTTGGCTGATGCGTTATCTCGTTTCCAGTGGCAGAGGTTCCGTGGGCTGGCACCGGGAGCAGATGTGAGGAAGACGGCAGTTCCCAGGGAGTTATGGGACTTAGGAGATTCAGGATGTTGGAGTTGGTTCAGCAGTCCATAGCTCCGTCCACTCGGAGGAGTTATGAACCGGCCTGGATGGAGTTTTTACGGTCAGGTGCAGTAAAAAGGGAAGGGGGTTATGAGGTTTGTGAAATACGGAGGGAGGATGCGATCCATTTCATAATGCAGCAAATTGAGTTAGGTTTGGCGGCAGTTACTATATCAGGTAAGTTAGCTGGTATTTCTTTTTATGGGAAGTATTTTTGGGGTTATGCTCCAGTTGAGGGAGAGCTGTGTAGGCGACTTATTTCGGGTTGGGCAAGGGAGGGAGGGGCGAGAAAAGATCGCAGACGGCCCATAACATCACAGATTTTGCAGGGTTTGTTGGGGGTACTGGGGATGTTTGTTTTTCACATTGGGAGGTTAGATTGTTTTCGTTATGTATGTCTTGGCTTTTTCATGGAGCTTTGCGGGTTTCAGAGCTTTTAGGTTTGAAGGGACAGGAGGGTATTCTGCAGTCTGAGGTACAGGTAAGAAAAGGGGCTGTCAGTATTTGGCTGCGGGCATCTAAGACTGATAAGTTAGGAAGGGGACAGGAAGTGTTCTTAGGTGGGGATGGATCCCCCATTTGCCCCGCCAGTTGGTGGTTGTCATTTGCAGGGTTATTACCGTCATCGTCAAAGTTGGTGTTTATTCATGAGGATGGTTCAAGTTTAACGTCTAACCAACTTATGGTTATTTTGAGAAGGTCTTTGGTCTTGTTGGGTTTGGATCCGCTTTGTTATGGTACACATTCATTTCGGATCGGAGCCGCTACGGAAGCTAAGGCGCTAGGAAAATCGGATGGTTTTATTATGGGTTTGGGGAGATGGAAATCACAATGCTTTAAGCGCTACGTCCGTTAATTGATGGCAGGTGGGTTGTTTGAGATGTTTTTTATTATGAGGCATATTTTTGGGGTATTTTCTTAACTCTCTTTTTCTATAAATGTATATTTTCCTTTCATTTCTTTCTCTTTTTCCTGTTAAAAAAATGTCTTGTATTGCAAAGTGTTTTACATGTGTTTTTTGCTGTTTTTTCTTATAGGTTGTGTCAAGGGACCTGATGGGAGCTGTTCCGTCTGGATAGTTGGGCACTCTTTTGTACGGTGGGCAGAGAAGCAGGCTGCTTCAAGGCATTTTGGAACGCAACTAGGTTTAGATGGAGCAAGGATTAGAGTGATATGGGTGGGGAAGAGTGGCATGAGATGGGGCGAGTTATTGGCGGTTCTTTCTAAGAAGATTGAGAGAGGGATCTGCCCAGATTTGTTAGTTATTCATCTTGGGGAGAATGATTTAGTTTCTTTGTCTGGCATTGGTTTATTGAAAATAATGAAAATGGATTTGGTCAGGATAAAAGAACGTTGGGCAGGTACGCATATAGTTTGGACATCTATGGTTCCTAGACAGGTGTGGAGAGGAGCATATTCATTTGTAGGGATAGAAAAACAGAGGAGAAAAGTGAATAGAGAGATGAGAAAATGTTGTCAAGAAAAGGGGTTTTCTGTTTTGTTGCATGAAAATTTGGTTACATCGTCGGGCGAGTTGTTTTGACAGGATGGGGTTCATTTAACTTTCATGGGCAATGAGCTGTATCTATTGGATCTTAGGATCATGATAGCTGATTTATTGGGGGTGAAGCTTTGGGATCGTTAATTTTCGGGAGGGGTGGGGCAGGAAAACGCCTAGCGGGTTTTCCTGGGTGGCGGGGGATTTACACGGAAAGGCTTTCGGGGGGAAGAGGATGATGACAAAGATTTGAGGGCAGGGAGGTTTTAGCAAGGGGCACGAGGGAGGAAAGGCAGGGGTAACTGCGGAAGGTGGGCAGCAGGACAGATGGGGAAGGGATTGTTCAAGGGCAATTTGGGGAGTGGAATCTTTAGAGGGTGGGGGAGGGGTTAGGTGAGAAATATTTGTATAGTGAGGTTTGTAGTTTTGTGAAGCAAAAAGCCAAGGTTATTGTATTATACCAGACCTGTTCTATTAAAGCGGCCTTTTACCCCTTACAACGAGCGTCTGTGGTTTGTTCCCCCTTTTCGCCCGATGGGGGCTTGGGGGGAGCCAAGGTATAACCCGGTCTCCCCCCGGGCTTATCGGGCGGGTGGAGCGGGCCACGGGGAGGTCGGGAAAATTAATTGGTTAACTGGACAGGATGGGGCGGGTCATTGGGTAGGCATATAAGTGGTGGGCTGGAAGTAGGCGGCCTCTTCGGCCATTATACACACCCAGGAGGCGGTACTGTTGTGTCAGACCCTCCCACCCTCCCTTTATTTAATGGTGATTTGATCTGGGTAGATTTAAGATGGGGGCAGGAAAAGGGAGTTTTAATTATGTCCAGATGAGGTTTGCGGCTTAAATAGGCTATAATAGGACAGGCTGTTTTTTCTGCGTGATGTGTATTAGTACTCTTGGTTCTTTGTGTTTTTTGGGTAGTTGTCCATGCCACTGGTAGGCAGGTCTGGTGAGGCGGGGGATTTACACGGAAAGGCTTTCGGGGGGAAGGGGATGATGACAAAGATTTGAGGGCAGGGAGGTTTTAGCAAGGGACACGAGGTAGGAAAGGCAGGGGTAACTGCGGAAGTTGGGCAGCAGGACAGATGGGGAAGGGATTGTTCAAGGGCGATTTGGGGAGTGGAATCTTTAGAGGGTGGGGGAGGGGTTAGGTGAGAAATATTTGTATAGTGAGGTTTGTAGTTTTGTGAGGCAAAAAGCCAAGGTTATTGTATTATACCAGACCTGTTCTATTAAAGCGGCCTTTTACCCCTTACAACGAGCGTCTGTGGTTTGTTCCCCCTTTTCGCCTGATGCCTTCTGAACAGGGCTCTGACAGTTACCCAAATTCACACCGGAGGTTCTAGATTCATAAATAATGTCATGCCGTAATTTGCACAAAGTAGTAGTTTAAAGCACTGCCAGATGGCAAACATAAACAACTAGTCCCTGATGAACAAGTCCAAACCATTTTTCTCTGGCTGTGACATTTGTGGAAGCCTCCGAATGCTAGTGTACAAACAGAGGGATGAACAAGAATGACACTTACCTCTGCAGTCAATGTCTTGGCAGTAGATCCCCTCCGGGGTGCAGATGCTGCAAAATGAATTCAAAGAAATGTCACTCAGACATGTAATGCACACAACTAAACAACCATCTCTCCTCATGGGCATTTTATGTTAAGGTTACCAAATGACTGCTGCCAGGGCATGGGCCTAAAGACTATGGGAGCGAAGGGTGGGCCATCATCCCCCCAGATTTTGAAAGAAAGGGGAAACGAGACATTACCCCCCAGATTCTGAAGTGGAAACTGAAGTGACAAAACGAGCACGACTCTCTGAAGCCATTGTCTACATCTCTTCGAAATGCTGCAATCTGAGGAACAATCTCTGTGTGCCCTATTTGACCCTTTTGCTTTGTTAATTATTTAATTTGGGTCACTCGGGTATTGAGCCTCTCCAAAAATTTCTGTTGGTCAACCCAGGAGGGCAGTATGGTAAGGTTAGGTAACAGGTGCCATTATGTAAGTGTTACTGCTGGCTTCCTCTGACTTGTTAAAACTTTCGGAGAAGTTCAACACCTCAGAGACCACAATTAAATAATTAGCCAGGGAGAAGGACCCCGAGAGCCGCTCTCAGAGGTTGCTGCTTAAGTTACAGCGCTTCAAGTACACCTTCTAATTGCAGCATTGTTTCAGACAAACATGTTGTAGAGCTGCGTGTGATTTTCAGTGTCCGCGGATGCATTCCAAACAGAAACGCACAAGTTACATTTTATGGTCACGCATATATTTATATATGAGTGTATATTGTAAATGTGTTTGAAGATGAGGTAAGTATATTTACTGGACTCTGTGTACTAACACTAATTTATTAAACAAATCAACATAAAGCATTGACCTTTGTTGTTCAAGGAAAAAATTGAAGGATGCAACCCTACAGTGTCTGAATTAAATTTAGGGTTCAATGCATGGCTGAGCAACTTGACCAAGCCTCTGTAATCCACGGCACATCCTTTACTTCACTATCATTTTCCTTTACCAAGCATTTTGAGAGCGCATTGACGTAATTCACTTGTGGAACGGCACTCTACAAAAAAACTCACTTGTATACGGTTAGTATTAAACAATCTTGCTACCCAATTAATAACAATGTAGGCCATAAAAATAGAGAATATAAACACATTTTGGTATCTCGATGCAACATCATAAGGGCATGGGATATTTTTCAATGCTGCATTTCTTTTAAAAACTACTTGCACAAAATATTACTCAATTCAGTCATATATTAATTTCTACTTAATTGAGACACTGAAAAATATGGATGTTTTTTTCAAAGAGCCTTAACCATATAAACCATATATTTTCTAGGCATTTGTTGCCTAATTTACATCTTTTGTTGACTCGGCTCGTGCTTATGGCCTCAGAGCTATGCCAGACCCTGGCTCATGCTTGCGAGTCACCCACACCCAGAACATAAGTATCCTCTACACCCTTGTGTCAAGGGCATAGTTTAAAAGTACTGGGCCTTTATACATCAGCCCAATGTATGTTGATAATCGTAGTCCATCTATAACTCCATTTAACTAGATGGACTAAATTTCCAGATTACAATGCTTTGTAGGAGGAATGAATGTTACACAATAAAGTGCCACAGAAGACATATAGCCATCTGGTAATATTATTTTCTATGCTTATGGCACAGGCATTTGGACAGACCAGTGGGAGCACAAGACACAGCGATTTGGAAGACGTGTAGAGGGAACGTCGAGATGGAAAGGTAAATGCTATGTTATGTAGGCCCTAAAGTCTGAGAATACACACAACTTCATCAGCCTCCCCAGTAAGTAAAGTTTAGATTAGAAAGGAAAAAAAAAACACATCTATAAATATACCATATCACGTGTGGCTCGCCTGATCAGTCAGGTTTGCATATTCATACTGAAACAGGATGAAATCTGATTAGTCTGTCTGCAGTGGCACAGTAGGCTAAAACCCCAAACCCTGGAATGTGACCCCAAATGATTGCCATTGGCTGAGACTTTAGCAAGCATTCTACTTATCACCGTTGTGATTCAATATGACATCCACCACCAGACCAGTAGCAAACCTAGCATGTGACATTTCCGGATCACTAAGAATGGCAAAAAAAGCAGAGGGAACATGAAGTAATAGAGATATGTACGTTTGGAGCACTTAGAATTGAGCTTTCTTCCTTTCTTCCTTTAGCTAATTTAGCTAATTACTAATATGCAAGATGGCAAAACTAGCAATGACGATCAGGAAGAAAGCACAATTAAGCCTATGATCAAGGCAGAAGGGTGGGCCGACTGTAGGCAGGTGCAACCGGAGCAGTCACACCTGGCACTGACCTCAGGAAGGGGTGCTCAGGAGGTGTGCACTGTTTTTAGAGCTAACCTATGGGTTTAAAAGCATCCGCTGCAGAGTCCCTTCATGTCGGACAGTTTACAGGCAATAATAAAAATGTAAAGATAACTGGTCATTAATGCTCCTTCTGGATAGGGATCGAGTTTTGTCTAGTGGCATTTCTGACTCATCATAAAGTAGCGCAGAGGGTTAACATGCCTGCTGCAAAGAATGCGTGCTATGAATATCACTGGACTGTGTGTTATATGGATAGCTCAGTGGCTACATGGTTTTGTCACAGAGATCCTTTTGTTACTTGCAGTTCATAAATTACAATCCTAATATAGCAGAGTGACCAGTGAACTGCCATGAAATAACTGCATACAAACTGCAAGGCATGGGGTTTGAACTTTATGTTTTCTCCAGTCTTTCATTAGCCTAATGTTGCTAAAATGGTTTAGTTTGGGTAGAAATATATTCTTAATAGTAAAGCCAAACTCAATCACTGTGGTACGTTTTAAATCCAGAGTTAGTGCTCTTCCCGATCAAACACTCTCAAAATGTACTGCCTACTATTAAGGATGACGTAATTCCTACACCTTGTAATCCTGATTCTCATATGTAACATTCCCTGTAGTCTGATTTACATACGTATTACATGCCTCTGTATAACGTATGTGATGTAAAGTGCTGGGAAACCCCACTCCGGTCTGAGTAGTGCTATTAAATAAGAAATGCACGTGAGAGATGGGTTGTGGAGAGTTGTGGGGCATTGTTGGAGGGTGGTAGTGAGGGAGTAGACGGAGAATGAGGTCAAGCGGGGGTGGCACCAAAAAAGATTGTTGGGCTGAGCGCCACAAGCGCTAAAGCCGGCCAGCTCATGGAGTAAGGCGCATTTCCAAAACCCATCATTAACCTGCTGCTCAGCTGGAAGGGAGGGCGGTCACTGGCGTAAAGATGAGAAGGGATCCTCACGGACAGGGGAGAGCTTGCCGATCAAGAAATCTGCAGATCATGTTCTGAAAGCCTACTGCCTCTGAGACACGTAACTGTCTTTGTATCAACCTTAGTGGCCTTCAAAAATCACTGCATATCAAGTACATCGCTTGATGTTTATACATAAATGTATGCTTCTTAACATGACAGATGACACATTGAGAAACGTAAAAGGAAAAGCTGTCCTCTAACTTTCGTTAGTCAAAAATAAACAATACAGGAGTCCGCAACAGGGCTAACGAAAGAACTTAAACATTGTGAGGGTCTGACATCATTGGGCTCTTGCACCCTGGCCTAAAAAAAACGCCTGTCTTCAGTTCCACTGCTTCAGGTCTCGAGCTGAGATGACTCACCACTGTTGGCATTCGCCTTCCAGCCATATGTCCCCAATGCGACCCTCCAGCCCACTTTGTAGGCACAATGGAGGGCACGTTCCCTGGTAGCAGGGCCTGGTCCGCGTCTGCGCTGTCCAGCAGTTCTCATCCGGTGACTCAGATGTGGATGTCCTGGGGATCAAAGAATAATGAATCATAGGAAATATGTGTTATGCAACGAGATTATAAAAGCAACGAAAACACAAATCTAACACTCATTATTCTTCAACAATGCCAAGTACATCGCAATGGCGGACAAGACTCGCACCACATTAAAGGTATCTCCGATTGTTAAACATCTTCTAAAAATCTTTGTCATCTCCGAATTCATTTGTATGGATTATGGAGGAGAAATGCAAACAGTGAGTAAATGATGCTTCCACATACCTCCAATTTGAATAGCTTCCATTATTTTTCTGTTTATACCAGGAAAAACCATGACTTTTGAAATTTGTCTGGCAGTCCATGTAAGCCTTCATACTGTTATTTTCAGTGTGTTATGGAAGATTATTATTCTTTTTCCTCAAATGGAAAATATGCTTTCAAGTGAAGAAATCACGAGATCTCCAAAAATATGTGTTTTGTGTTTGAAGTAGGTAGTCTATGTTTAAATGTAAAGGATCTGACATTAATTGACAGCATAAAACATGCAAACATGAATTAAAACTTTGTATGCATTTCAGACCTTAGCCCTCAATTTTGCTTTAGTAATCACCAACCCTTAGTAACCCGCACAAGGAAGTTCAACCATCAGGCATGGCAGACCAGTGAATTACCAACTTTACATCTCTCCGCAAGAAACGTTCCTCAAAACTCAAAAGATCTGGTGCCACATCTGCCACTGTATGGGGTGCAGTACTGGCTTTTACAAGAGCAACCTTCAATCTCTTGAAAATTGATTTTCATAAGGTGTTCACTGTAGCGTCAGTCACCATGTGAATGCAAAGAAAGGTCTGCTCACAACTCACAGACTATAAAATGTATTGCTACCATTTAGGACAGTGATTCTCAACCTTTTGCCTACGGAGAAACTACTAGAATGCTGTAGGAAGTTGGCTCTGTCTATACTATCTAAAAGTAAGAGACAGAGTGCACAGAGTCCAAGGGTTCCCCTTAGAGGTAAGATAGTGGCGCAATTAGATCATTCTAATGCTCTATTTTGTGGTAGTGTGGTCGAGCAGTAGGCTTATCAGAGGGTAGTGTTAAGCATTTGCTGTACACACACAGGCAATAAATGAGGAACGGACACTCAAAGACTTAACTCCAGACCAATAGTTTTTATATAGAAAAAAATATTTTCTTAATTTATTTTTAGAACCACAAGTTCAAGATTTGAAGTAAATACATAAAATGCACGGTACTCCACACAGGTACGTTAGGAACTTTGAATTAGAGCAATAGCATACACAGTTTTGGCAAAAATGGCCATAAACTATTTTGCAAGTGCACACAGTGTAAAAATCGTCAGTTCCTGGGGGAGGTAAGTAATGGTTAGTTTGTCAGGTAAGTAACACACTTACAAGTCTAAGTTCCTGGGCATAGGCAGCCCACTGTTGTGGGTTCAAGGCAACCCCAAAGTTACCACAACAGTAGCTCAGGGCTGGTCAGGTGCAGAGGTCAAATAGGTGCCCAAAAAACAGAGGCGCCTATGAAGAACAGGGGTGCTCCGGTTCCAGCCGGTCAGCAGGTAAGTACCCACGTCCTCGGAGGGCATACCAGGGTGGTTTTGTAGAGCACTGGGGGGACACAAGTAGGCACACAAAACACACCCTCTGCGGCACATGGGCGGCCGGGTGCAGTGTGCAAAGCATGCGTTGGGTTTTGTATTGGATTCAATGGAGGGACCCGGTGGTCCCTCTAACGGTGCAGGCAGGGCACAGGGGGGCTTCTCGGGCCAGCCACCAACTGGGCTAGGCAGAGGGTTGCCTGGGGGTCACTCTTGCACTGAGGTTTGGTTCCTTCTGGTCCTGGGGGCTGCGGGTGCAGTGCTTGGTCAGGCGTCGGGTTCCTTGTTACAGGCAGTCACGGTCAGGAGGAGCCTTTGGATTCTCTCTGCATTCGTTGCTGTGGAGGTTCAGGGGGTCTTCTCGGGCTACTCACGAGGTTGCAGTCATCTGGGAGTCCTCCCTGTGGTGTTGGTTCTCTTTAGCTCAAGCTGGGGGCATCGGGTGCAGAGTGTGAAGTCTTTAAAAGTTGCAAGAAAGTTGCTAAGTTGTTGCTGTTCTTGAGCAGAGCCGCTGTTTACAGGAGTTTCTTGGTCCTTTGGTTCAGGGCAGTCCTCTGAGGCTTCAGAGGTCGCTGGTC
Source organism: Pleurodeles waltl (assembly GCF_031143425.1). Lineage (NCBI taxonomy): Eukaryota > Metazoa > Chordata > Amphibia > Caudata > Salamandridae > Pleurodeles > Pleurodeles waltl. The sequence continues at coordinate 467,690,515 of NC_090449.1, read as the reverse complement.
CCTGTTGGATGCGTTGCTGTTTTCTTCGAGTCAGGAGACATGCCGGTAGGGCTGGGGCCAAAGCAGTTGTCGTCTTTGTCGTCTCTGTAGGGTTTTCAGGTCAGCAGTCCTTCTTCTTAGTTCAGGTTGCAGGGTTCTGGGGTGCCCCTAAACACTAAATTTAGGGGTGTGTTTAGGTCTGGGGGGCAGTAGCCAATGGCTCCCTGAGGGGAGGTGGGCACATCCCTAATCCTATTGGGGGAATCCTCCAAACTTAAGATGGAGGATTTCTAAAGGCAGGGGTCACCTCAGCTCAAGACACCTTAGGGGCTGTCCTGACTGGTGGGTGACTCCTCTTTGTTTTTATAATTATCTCCTCCAGCCTTGCCGCCAAAGGTGGGGGCAGTGGTCGGAGGGGCGGGAATCTCCACTAGCTGGGATGCCCTATGGTGCTGTAACAAAAGGGCCTTTGAGGCTCACTGCCAGGTGTTACAGTCCTGCAGGGGGAGGTGGGAAGCACCTCCACCCAGTACAGGCTTTGTTCCTGGCCACAGATTGACAAAGGCACTCTCCTCATGTGGCCAGAAACTCGTCTGGTTGTGGCAGGCTAGCAGAAACTGGTCAGCCTAGCACTAGGAGTCGGACTGGTATTCAGGGGGCATCTCTACGATGCCTTCTGGGTGAATTGTACAATAAATTCTACACTGGAATCAGTGTGAATTTATTGTGCTGAGAAGTTTGATACCAAACTTCCCAGATTTCAGTGTAGCCATTGTGGAACTGTGGAGTTTGTGTTTGACAAACTCCCAGACCATATTTTCTTTATGGCTACCCTGCACTTACAATGTCTCAGGGTTTGCTTAGACACTGTAGGGGCATTGTGCTCTTGCACATATACCCTCACCTCTGGTATAGTGCACCCAGCCTTAGGGCTGTAAGGCCTGCTAGAGTGGTGTCTTATCTATGCCACAGGCACTGTGAGATTGCCATGGCACTCTGAGGGGAGTGCTATGTCGACTGAGTCATTTTCTCCCCACCAGCACACACAAGCTGTGAGGCAGTATGCATGTGCTGAGTGAGGGGTCCCCAGGGTGGCATGAGACATGCTGCAGCCCTTAGAGACCTTCCCTGGCATCAGGGACCTTGGTACCAGAGGTAACATTTACAAGGGACTTATCTGAGTGCCAGGGCTGTGCCAATTGTGGAAGCAAAAGTACATTTTAGGGAAAGAACACTGGTGCTGTGGCCTGGTTAGCAGGGTCCCAGCACACTTAAAATCATAACTTGGCATCAGCAAAAGGCAAAAAGTCAGGGGGTAACCATAACAAGGAGGCCTTTCCTTACAAATGCTTTTTAATCTACTGATGAAGCCCTATCCATAAAAAGAAACTAAAAACAGTTGGGAATGAATGAGTAAATGAATGAATGAAGCTCCATTTGTAAAGTGCGAACAGCTGCTCCCAAAGCGAGCACTAAGCCAATTGAAGCAACTGATATTCAAGTACATCTTTCTAAAAAAGGATCTTCTTCAGGCCCGTTTTAAAACCCGATAAAATTTTGGTCTTCCTCAATTTTTATGGTGTAGTGTAGCCATATTATAATGTAGCCTTTGCGCGTTTGCTTAAAGTATTAGGCCTCTGTGTACTTTGTCCTAGATGCATTTTATTTAGCCTCGCACTGTGATTTTACAATAACCAGTTTCACGGTCTTGTTTTATTTTCTTCTATCACACTGTTTAGCTTACTTCAGCACTGAAGTTCTCAAACAATACATTCCCCCCTCGCTCTGTGCTTTAGTCAAGGATACAGTCTGGTACATTGCCGATAGACGTGGTAGAAGTTTAGTCTTTAGGGTTCGTAGAAAGTACACATTCTTACGTAGGGACGTTTCTTAGAACATCGGCGTGTTAGTTATAAAAACACTTCCTAGTCCTGATACACGTAGGAGGGAGATTCCGACCAGAAACCCACAACTAGACGCTGACTGCCCTGTTGCAGATGCTGATCCCGATCACAGGCCTTTGCTCAGGTATGAGGGTCGATGTCCTCCCGGGGAAACCTAAAAGGCAGGCTTAGAGCTTAACATGCTGTGCTCAAAATAGAACTTAGGAGAGAGAAGGTAATCTAGTTATATTATGATAGCATTATTCTTATGTTTCACTCTCCTCGTTACTATTTCAATCCTACTGTGTTGTATGGTTCTGGTTATTGCGGCTCACGCCTTGTTATCTAAAATGCAGTCGTTTTATTAAACCAATCTTTAAAACTCAAACTGCCTTTGTCATTTATATATGAGACCATACTGTGTATGAGAGAACTGGTTGGGATCTGAGTGACCACGACTTCCCTGGGAAGCACTAAGATGTCATGCGCTCGGCTGCCCAATTGTCTCTTCCCTTTGGGAGAGATGAGGCACCGCTAGTTAGCCAGAACTCAACCCGGATTTGGGGTGACAAGGGTCCTCTGCCGTGGGTTAGACTTAGTCCCCAACACTGCGAACGATCTTGCCGCCCAAAAATCCAATAGTCTCATTAGGATAATGAGAGCCTACGCGACATGGCGCCGCCAACGTTTGGTCTGGCTCTAATTTTCGGGTCCACCATTGTCTCTCGGTCTCATATATGATAATGATCCCTCAGTTCCTTTAACGGAGACATCCGTGGCACTGAGGATTTCCACCACCGCGATATAGGTAACCCTAAATATAGCGGATGGTTGTTCAAGCTTGAACCTTAAAAGGAAAGACCCTGTTTTGGTGTGCCCTCTCTGAACTAGTGATGTTTTTCTAATGGCGAATCCCCAGGTAATACAAATAGCTCTTAATATGAGACAGCCGCTCACAGCACATTTGCTTGCACATGGTCTTACGGTCCAGGGTGGTCCAGTCACATTTGTGGTGGCCGCCCATGCAGCCTATAGAACAGAACTTTTCTACTCCTGGGTCACATTACCAGCAGTTGATGGGAATACAAATGCATTTCACACATATACGGTTGCGAACGTGCCTGGCCAGTACAGGGCGTACGCATACCTAGAGATACCTCTAACTTATCAAGAACATAATAATTGGCTTGATGGCGCACTACCCTATACTATATTGCCAGTAAGGTTAGGTCCACTGAGTAATGATGGTCCGACCTGGCCTTTATTGGCCACATATACACCACATCCTGCGGTTGCAAATATGCCGGTGGCTGAAGTTCGTCATTTATATACAGACTTAACGGCTACATATAGACGCTTAGTACAATTTGTGATGCAGACACTAAATACGAACCCAGCGTGTGCTGCTCCAGCACAACAACATGCAGTAGCTCCAGGTATAAACCCGGTGACTGTACACTCTATCATGGGTAAAGTTCCAGCAAAACAGGAGGAGACTCCATTTTGGCTGGCGCAGAAAATTAATAGATAAACATAGAATATTAACTATGTGTTTACCATTTAGCATGGTTCCGACAGTGTAATACATGAGGCACGGTGTTTGCTGCGCTCTACACAACGGCACACGGTACACCGGCATTAGCGAACCTACCGGAAGTGCTTAAAAACAGATTCAGGATGAATACGGGGCTGCCCCAGCCTTAGATTTAGGAATGCAACTGATGGGCAACTTTGCCACGGTTTCTTCAATAATACTAAGTAATTTTAAAGGGGAGGCAGTTGCACTTGCGGTGCATGTGCGTTTCGTGACGTCCCACAACTAGATCAGGAGCGGGAACTGCCTAAAATAATAGCGTAAACATGGTCCAGTATCGGTCGAGATAGCCTAGGGGCTAGACCGCAAAAACCACAGTTTCAGGGAAAAGTTAGTAAAGACAATGTTAAACAACAACCTGAGGGTAATAAGAAGCGCTGGGAGAAAAAACAACAGACACCTAAAAAAGAAAGGGGGGAATCTCCACATACGGAGACCCCGCAGACTAGGTATAATCTCAGAAATAGGGATAATTTGAAAATGCCTGATAGATATCAATACACTGATACACGCCAATCTCGTTCCTTTCAGGACTCATCGGAAAAGAGAAATGAGAGAGGTGGGCGGTCAGAGCGGAGAACAAAGTACATGAAACCAAGACAGGAATTACAACGCTCTTCGGAGGTTTCTGTCAAGAAGGAAGAGAAACCGATACAACAAAAACAGCAGTTTAAAAAGAAAAAAGTGGCGGCAGTCTCAGTTAGACATGCCACACAAGAAGAGAGTTCTCTTGAAGAACAAGACTTGGGCACTATTACTGCTAGACAGCACGGCAGAGGTCACAATAGTTCGCCGGAATCTTCTAGAGCATCTGGAGGTGAAAGCAACTGATGACTTCATACAAGTTGAAACAGCAGATATGCGTGTCTCTGAACCCGATAGGGTGTATACAGTGACTTTACAATTGGAAGGAGACATTGAACGCACTATAAACGCGATCTTTTGGGATTGTGTAGTCAAGATATATGACATTTTGCTGGCTGAGCAGGATTGGCCGCCTGACTTTGTTCGCACTTGCCCGGTTGGAGAGGAGGTTATTAAACCTTCGTTCTCACCACTTGTTCCAGGGGAACTCGCAGAGTCCTATTGCATCAAATGGGCTCTAGCTCAGGCACCTGCCTTATATAGAAATCACGTAGGATGGGATAGGGATTCCCCATATCATGTAATTCCGATTAAAGGTGAACCTGAGGCCTAACCGCAGTATCCTATAAAACATGAAGCAAGGGCACCGGTGAGGGAAATACTTACACAACTAGAATACCAGGGAGTAATTGAACCTTGTGTCTCACCGATGAATAATCCCTTATTCACTGTAGCTAAACTGGACCATTCATATATATTAGTCTTAGACTACAGACATTTGAACGGACATACACGTACATATGCAATACAAAATTCACATAGCGCCGCACTGATGAACAACATTGTGCAGAAAAAATACAAAACGAATTTAGACATCTTGAATGGTTTCTTCTGCCAGAATATAGCACCCGAAAGCAGGGATTTGACAAGCTTTAGCACGTTAGGCTCCCAGAAAAAATTCAGTTGTTTACCTCAGGGGTATAAGAATAGCCCAGGACTGTTTGCGGCTTGTGTGACTGCAATTTTACACGAGTTGGACCCTGAAGCATTGTCTTATGTAGACGATATATATCTCACAGATGACGAGTTACTACACCATTTAAGACGGGTAGCCCGCATTGTTGTAGGGTTTGCCAAAATTGGCTACAAATTTAACTTTAAAAAATCTAAAATTGCCTTCCTCAGCGTCATATTCCTGGGATATGAGCTGTCGAATGAAGGTAAGAGCCTAGCGCCACAATTTTTAGAAAAATGTGCACAATTGCAACCACCTAATACGATTAAGAAACTCCAATCATTGTTGGGCTTTCTAAATTTTGGCAGAACATACATTCCTGATTATGCTACACGCATAAAACCTTTATACAAATTAATCCGTCCTGATTTTTCAAGCAAATTTTGGACAATTGAACATACACATACTCTTTTGGAGTTACAAGCAGACCTCCTTGCTGCAAAACATTTACATACAATAAGACGCATTTGGTCATCAGGGTGATAGCTGGGGCCATTGGGTTTACGTATGTCACATTTAATGAAGGTGAGACAGTCCCGATTGGATACAAGTCCCACTTGTATTCGGCTGCTGAACAACGATTTGCACCAACAGAGAAAATTCTCACTGCTGTACAGATGGCTGTTATTAAGGAACAACCCCTTGCCCAGGGTAAACACATTATAGTTGTTTCCCCTATTCCAGCCCTGGAGGCTGTTACAAAAGCGAGCGTTCCTAACGCAAAAGCATTACACCCGCGATGGATACAATGGGCTACGTCTTTAACAACCACTGATGTAGATTACATTTTCGACCCAAAATTACGAACTCAGGAATTTCTGCAATATGAAGTAGAATATCCAGTTCCCGCTGACACGTTGCCTATTGATCAATATCAAGTAGTCATGTACACCGATGGCTCTGCGCAACCGGCGGTGGGGACAAAACACCAATATTCTGCTGCATGTGCTGTAGTGAGCGCCCATATGGAGGGGGAAGAATTCTGCCCCCAGCATACTTATACACAAACCTTAGGGGATTGTACAGCACAATTGGCTGAGCTGCAAGCTCTACTGATGGCATTAGAACATACGGATCCGACACAGTTCACACTGATTGCTTGTGATTCGTATTATTGTGTCCAGTCTTTTAATGAATACCTACATTATTGGCGCTTGAATGGGTTCAGAGATTCAAAGGGTAACACCATAAAACACAGACTACTGTGGGGGAAGGTAGCAGACCTGAAAGAGACGCTACCCAAAGTCCATGTTGTACATACTCTTGGACACCAGCGCGTTGGAATACACGTTGCTGGGAATACTTTGGCTGATGAAGCCGTAAAGTCGGCAGTGGCAGTTGCCACTGTGGCCGCAGTGACTCGTTCGAGTTCCAAACCAGACACAGAGATTCTGGCTGCCATAAAAGCTATGGTTGATGGCACGCCTTTTCCTAAAGGATTTCCTAATAATTATCAATACTTCATGGGAAGTATGCTCAAAGCTGAGGTTAAAACCTAGTGTAGGCATACGCGAGATCTCCAATAAAGTTGTAAGACCACAATTGATTAATGTAGCACATGAGGGAGTGGCATCTGCACATTCTGGCGTGGCCGCCACAATTTCGCTATTACAGGCCCGTTACTGGTGGCCTGGTCTTTATAAAGAGACTAAGCAGTATGTCCTTTGTTGTGACATCTGTCAACAAATTAAAGTTTCAACAGCTAAGCGCCCGCCGCAGACACGCCTCTTAATATCTAACAGACCATTACCAAGTGTGCATTTGGATCATTGCGGTCCACTCACACCAGAAAGTGCATACAAATATATACTAGTCGCTGTTGATTCTTGCTCCAGATTTGTGTGGGTGTGGCCACAGCGCTCGGCTGACACTCGAACTGTTATTAAAGATTTGCGTATCTTTGTCGGTACATATGCAGTTGCGGCATTCCATTCGGACCAGGGCCCTGCTTTTGCCTCAAGGGCGTTCAGGGACACCATGGCTTCGTTGGGGGTCCAGCTTCAGTTCTCGTCTCCGTTTCACCCCGAGAGAAATTCTGTTGTGGCGCGATTAAACCGCGATTTAAAGAAATCCTTAACAGCCAGAGTATTAGGTACGGGTCGTAGTTGGCTAACCCACCTGTACGGAGTTCAGAGGGCACTGAATAACCTGCCTAGAAGGTCCCTGCGGGGTTGGGGAGGTGGGGCGTTTTAGGTTTTGGGGCAGGATGGGGGTCAGGGGTTTTTAGGTTTTGGAGCAGGGGTTGGGGCGGGGCGTTTTAGGTTTTGGGGTGGGGGGTCGGGGGTTTTAGGTTTTGGTGCGGGGTTGGGGGGGTGGGGCGTTTTAGGTTTTGGGGCGGGGTGGAGGGTTAGGGGATTTTAGGTTTTGGGGCAGGGGTTGGGGGGCGGGCGTTTTAGGTTTTGGGGTGGGGGTGGAGGGTCGGGGGTTTTATGTTTTGGGGTGGGGTTGGGGGGGTGGGGCGTTTTAGGTTTTTGGGCAGGGGTGGGAGGTGAGGGGTTTTAGGTTTTGGGGTGGGGTGGGGCGTTTTAGGTTTTGGGGCGGAGGTGGGGGGTCAGGGGGTTTTAGATTTTGGGGTGGGGTTAGGGGGGAGGGGCGTTTTAGGTTTTGGGGCGGGGTGGGGGGTCAGGGGTTTTTAGGTTTTGGGGTGGGGTTGGGGGGGCGTTTTAGGTTTTAGGGCGGAGGTGGGGGGTCAGGGGGTTTTAGGTTTTGGGGTGGGGTTGGGGGGAGGGGCGTTTTAGGTTTTGGGGCAGGGGGTGGGGGGGCGGCCGTTTTAGGTTTTGGGGTGGGGTTGGGGGGTGGGGCATTTTAGGTTTTGGGGCGGGGGTGGGGGGTCAGGGGGTTTTAGGTTTTGGGGTGGGGTTGGGGGTGTGGGGCGTTTTAGGTTTTGGGGCGGGTTGGGGGGTCAGGGGGTTTTAGGTTTTGGGGTGGGGTTGGGGGGGTGAGGCGTTTTAGGTTTTGGGGTGGGGTGGAGGGTCAGGGGGTTTTAGGTTTTGGGGCAGGGGTTGGGGGTGGGGCGTTTTAGGTTTTGGGGTGGGGTGGGGGTCAGGGGTTTTAGGTTTTGGGGTGGGGGTGGGGGGTCAGGGGGGTTTAGGTTTTGGGGTGGGGTTGGGGGGGCGGGCGTTTTAGGTATTGTGGTGGGGTTGGGCGGTTGGGGTGACGCATGCAGAATCAATGGGTGCCTATTACTAATGCCTTTACCAGGAATGCCTTTACAACGAAATATCGTTGTTAAGGCATTGTTGGTAAAGGCATTAGTAGTAACAACGAGGTCGGTGTTCCGACTTCATTGTTCAGGCACTCGTTGTTTTGGCAGTTGGCGTTCCGTCGTACAACAGCACTTGGTTACTAGGGTCACTTATTGTACTTACCTCTAGTGTTCCTATCTGCCTCCAGTCCCTAGCTAACTACCAAATTTACCTTGGTTGGGGTCACTGTTTCACATTCCACTTGTTTGGTATATGGTTTGGCCCTTCCCTAGGGCCCTGTGTATTTTTATGCTATTTTGGATGGTTATTTTGTATATATATATATAAATATTGTGTGTAGATATTGCCAAAGGGAGATGTGACAATGCTAGGTCAGTAGTAGTGCTGTAATTAAGTATCCTTTATTTTTGCAGCACTTGTGTGGTTCTTTCTTGTGAGTGAGTTACTGTCTGACTACTGTGGTATTGCAAGTGCTTTACATTCCTCCTGGATAAGCTTTAGCTGCTCGCCCCAGCTACCCCTAGAGAGCTTTTGCTATCTGGACACCTATTCACTATCACTAAGGGATGCCTGCACTCAGTATAGGGTGCCACACCATAGGTGTGCACCATAAATTGAGTCAGCCTCCTACAAGCACACCTGAATTGTTAAGTCTCCAACTTTAAGCATCTATTTAAAGCAGATTGCAAATGCAGACCATTTGAGGGAGGTGGGAGCGATATGTGCCTACTAGCTCAGCTTCCCTCTGATTAACACGTTCAAAATGAACAATCAGCTGTGGGTTCCATAAGCGGTTAAAGCATGTTTTACTATTTTATATTTATTTACAACTCTAACAATGGCCACTGACTTGTGTATTTGGTAAACCTCTTCTTCTTTGACCCATTTGTTCATCTACCATAAAATAGCCTTGAGACATTTCAACCACCATGGGGCACCAAACCTTGAGTTATGGAAATGTATCGTTCATCGAAAATACAGTATTGTTAATAGCGACTTATTCAGAAAATATTAATTTAGCATTCACTGTAGTCTCATCCGACAAACCTGCAGAGAATCTCGCACACTCGGATTGTCTAGGAAACTGACAGCCCGGCTCTCTTTCAGTTGCTACACTATGATCTCCACATATCTCCACATACTCATTTTAGACCTCCTGCTAGATCCTGAACACAAAACATATTTAACTGGGCAGACAGATCTTGAACTTCCGCCTTAAAACGTTCTGCTTGTGACCTTTAGAGGGCGCTTCTGCAAATGCTGCTGCATAAAGTTATCCTTAGTGCCTTGATGTAAAATACAGGTGTCCGAGATTTGGATAGGAACCTATGATTTTATGACAGGCAAGGCGGCTAATACTATGCCTCCCTTTCACACTCACCGTTAATATTTTATGTGCTTCTTCTATTGTCTTTTTCGCACCTGGTCCAACTTAACTTCTTCTGGGTTGGTCTTCGATCATATGATGGTGCGCTGCATCCAGTTCTACCAGCTAATCATGCTTTCTGCACGTTTCAGTAAGAAAGAACCTTGCTGACTATGTTTTATGATGTCATCATCCGTAATGACACACTCGTTTAATTTAAAGGGACCATCCGTCCAGATGGAGGAAAACAGTTCTCATTACCCAGCATGTCATCTAATAATTACCAACAATAAACATGTTATAATGTTGCTTTGTTTGAATATGTCAGCTGTTGGTTTGAGATGTATTGTGATAAATGTTACTGCTGACAGAGATAGCATTGAATAATTAATAATTATTGCCTCTCGGTCTGTTTTACAATGATTATTTCCTATCCAAGACGAAGCAGAAATGCATTTTTAAATTAATTAGATTCCATTAAATGAAATTATTTATGTCCCTTTGAGCTAATCCTTACTATACACACACAGCAACCATAGTGCTTAAATTAATTTATAAAACAATGAAGTTAAGAACATAAAATTAGGAAAGCTACCCTAATCCAAATGCTGATGCTAAAATTAAGCAGCGTTTATTTATTTTTATTACATCACTTAAATTAAGTTACATTAAATTAATATTTTAATTAGAAATTGTTACCTAACACCCAATTCAGACCTTAGCCACACCCATTTGTAATAATTGTCTTCAATTAATCTTATTGAATTATTATAAATAAATTATTTTAAAAAATGTAAAACCTTAACCTTGCCTTAATGGTTATTTTAGCCATAACCCTAACTCTTACCAAGGTTTAAAATTCATTTATAAAAATTGCAATCATACTTATTGAAATAAAATAAAATTAAAACAAATATACATAAAATCCAACCATTTGACACTCACAGAGAGGAAAAGGTATAAAATGTGGTGGCAAAAAGAGGTAAATGTGAAGTCAGTTCTGAAAATGTAATGGTTAGAAGAGGGAATCTAGGAGAGAGAGTGGAAGACCCCTCTCTCGCCTCAAGGAAATGGTTGTTTGACAGCAGATGTATAGCTCTAAGGGCAAACCTTCCACTTAACATTGGAAGTGCAACCATGAACTTGTTTTTGGAGGTGTTATCAGCGCCTCCTCAGTTTTGCTCTGCCTTGTTGCAACTCAGCGAAAGTGTAAATAAATGCTAACACAGCTTGCTTTGGCTTCTCACCTGAACCTGGTCTGAATGCCTCTCTCGCAGGTAACGCTGCAGTGGGACCAGGCAGACCACAGGCTCCAGCGACAATCTAGTGTGGGGCAGGTCTCGTTGGTGCAGATGAGCTGTCCGTCTAAACATGTGCAGTTGTTACATTCATCTTGATGGAAGCTGCCTGATGCCCAGCTATGTCCATGTGAGTCCGTACACTCGCAGTGTTGTGGCAGGATGCAAGCGCCATCTTGTTCCAGGAGCCCTAAATAACAACGAATGACAGAACAGATTTAAGGTGACACAAACTACTCAACTTCTTAATCCATTAAAGACCTGATGAGGACGAGAGATAAGGGGCACATCACAGAGCTCAGGAACTGATAGTAGGAGTCTGTGAAGCCCTGCAAAAGATAAAAGGACAAAAAAGATTTGGTTGGTATATTTCAATTTGCTGAACTGCTTACTGACTCAATAAACGTTCTTTTAATAATTGACACGCTATTAGCTATTTTCAAAAGGGACAGCATTTAGGACTTCTAAGGGTTACACCTGCAATGCTACTGGCCTGCCTCTGTGGCTACCTATGCAACCCACGGAGTTCTAAGATCAGGCATCTCCAGAATATGAGGTTACGAGAGATGTACGTTTGTAAATCACGACTCTAGGACGGTACTGGCATATTTTGCCACGTTGGAATTTTTCCGATGGGCTGCTGGCTATGGGCTGTCATGGCCCACTCATGACCCCATTCTAGTCACATCCTCCAGCAGTGTGTGACTGGTTTTAATATTTTTGCGTGGGTTGATTTTTGTATCTAAAAAAGTCAGAAGTCAGGGCACTCGTGAATCAAAAACCAATTAAGTATAGAGAAATTTAAAAGTCCTTGTTGTGCCGATAGGGAATCATGTGAAGAAACTGGCGATCATGAAGAAATGTATTCTTGGAAGACAGATTACATCACAGTAATAGAGAACAATCCTTAAAATCATGTAGCAACCAACGCCAACATGTGTTTCGTCTTGAGAGAGAGTAAAATCTCTAAAGACTTCATCAGGGCTGGAATAAACAAAGAATATGTCACAGAAAAGTGGTAAAATAACCTCTGTAACAATAAAATTACATTGAGTGACATGAGAAAATCACTCCCACCGTGATGTATAGTGTAATAAGTATAAAACCAGAGCGTGACATTAGTGTGATAAGTATACAAGGGAGTTAACTATTCCTCCTAAATAAATATACAGTGTATAAAGGGAAAAAAAGGAAAAAGGAAAAGGAGGTCACATGTCGTAAGAGTGCAGCGTATCAGGGTAAATACTCGTGATAGCACAATACATTAGGTTAAGATAGCTAGTAAATATACAAAGAGGAAAGGTTGCTGTATCATAATCAGTGCACGTCCTTCATTCCACAATAACTAAAAAGTTCAAGGGAAGAATATCAGAGGACAGAGGAGGCCAAATATATACAAAAGTACACTCAATTTCATCCTATGTATGTATATAAATCAAGAGGTCAAAAAATAGCTAAGGCGTACCTGTGCTAATATCTATACATCAGTTAGTATTATGAATCCGGGAAAATTCCAGGATAACCAACTATATTGAAGCAGAAAGAGAAAGATATGTGTCACCGGGGACATAGCCTGAATGTCGTAAAACAAACTCTATCAGTTCATAATCAGAAATAATGGCCAAGATAAATTACCCAGACTAACCTAGTGGTGGCTGAGAATAAGAGAAATTCAGGAAATCGTGGCGCTTATAGCATCGAGTATCCTTGAGTGAAAAAAATAAAAAAACAAAAAAAACACCCATCAGTAAGCTGCCGAAACCTTTAATGCCCAAAGTGTATAATACGCGCTATTAAAACAAAGTATATCAAAACTAACCTTATTAGTACCCACAAATTGAAATATATATCCAGACAGTATGGCGCCTGTAACTTTGAGTATCCTACAGTAAAGGTAAAGAGACCCGTCAATAGACTAGCGCAAAAACATTATGCCGGCTTTATATAATATGAATTAATAAAGCATCACTCAAAGATCTCAAAAAGAGATCGGAAAGTAGCCATCCCTGAAGTTAAAACCCGCTTACCTATTTGTACGTAAACTAATATGTTGGAGCGGGAAACCGCATGTGTATCTAAGCGCGGTATCTCGTAGTACCTGTTCCAAATTGCGATCACAACGTACAAACGGCAGGCGCCCAATTAAAGCTTGAGCTCCGTATAATCATTGATCGCAATGGAAATAGGACTAACATGCTGCTATTAGGTGTCGCCATCTTGCAGTGATGAAAAAAAGGGGAAAAAAGATAGCAAAAATAGGAGTAGGACTATGATAAAAGCTATATGGCCGCCATATTGTGAAATAAACCCATCATGAAAATTCGAATATAAAGCCATAATAATGTGATCTGAGGCTCAAGGAGTTGATAGGTATAAATAAATGAAATGAGGTAATGAAGCATAAATATGTTGCGGGGGGACTGAAACAAAGGTGAAATGCCATAACTATGATACAACCAGAAATAGCCTATCATAGAATTATAGAACAAAGCATGAGACCAATCTAGTGAGTATAGAGTTGGTGTGACAATAGGGTACAGAATGCATAGTATATCCCATACTGTGAAAAGACAGGAAGTCAATACATACAGTCAGCAATATCGAGCAAAATCAAAAAATCAGAAATTACAAAATCAAAAAAATCTAAAATTCAAAAAAGGACCTCATTAAGTAGTACGTCAAAAAAGGAAGAAAATAACAATAGACATTAACAATAGATTGTTGAAAACTGGGTATACAAAACTCAAGTCAGGTGTATCACAAAAACAGTTGTAAGTATTGAAATCAAACATCTAAAATACACGAATACAGTCAAGTATATCGTAGATACAGAGGAGGTATTACAATGGATCGTATGGAAGGATGACAAGAATTGATTATATATACAAACAAAGAAAACAGTGGTGTCTTATCCATTCCCTAAATAATATTCCATCTCAAAATTAGTATTGAGGCCCCCCTCCACCGCTCTGAGTTTGAGAATCCAGTAGCACTCTTTTCTCCTGAGTGCTAACTCTCTGTTGCCTCCCCTTGGGTCTTTGTTGATGTGATCAATACCAAAAAATTCAAACCCACAGGTATTGTTTACTACCGGGCACTGCCTCATGTGGCTGACTATGGGATATCTTATATCATCCTATCTTAAAGCCCTAAAGTGTTCGCTTGCCCTTATTTTGAGTGGCCTGATGGTGCTACCAACATAATAGAGGCCACATTTGCATAGGATCATGTAGATGACAAAGCTGGTATCACATGTAATGTTGTGATTAATGCTAAATTGGGATCCAGTCGAACTCATAAAAGTACATGCTGCTATTAGGTGTCGCCATCTTGCAGTGATGAAAAAAAGGGGAAAAAAGATAGCAAAAATAGGAGTAGGACTATGATAAAAGCTATATGGCCGCCATATTGTGAAATAAACCCATCATGAAAATTCGAATATAAAGCCATAATAATGTGATCTGAGGCTCAAGGAGTTGATAGGTATAAATAAATGAAATGAGGTAATGAAGCATAAATATGTTGCGGGGGGACTGAAACAAAGGTGAAATGCCATAACTATGATACAACCAGAAATAGCCTATCATAGAATTATAGAACAAAGCATGAGACCAATCTAGTGAGTATAGAGTTGGTGTGACAATAGGGTACAGAATGCATAGTATATCCCATACTGTGAAAAGACGGGAAGTCAATACATACAGTCAGCAATATCGAGCAAAATCAAAAAATCAGAAATTACAAAATCAAAAAAATCAAAAATTCAAAAAAGGACCTCATTAAGTAGTACGTCAAAAAAGGAAGAAAATAACAATAGACATTAACAATAGATTGTTGAAAACTGGGTATACAAAACTCAAGTCAGGTGTATCACAAAAACAGTTGTAAGTATTGAAATCAAACATCTAAAATACACGAATACAGTCAAGTATATCGTAGATACAGAGGAGGTATTACAATGGATCGTATGGAAGGATGACAAGAATTGATTATATATACAAACAAAGAAAACAGTGGTGTCTTATCCATTCCCTAAATAATATTCCATCTCAAAATTAGTATTGAGGCCCCCCTCCACCGCTCTGAGTTTGAGAATCCAGTAGCACTCTTTTCTCCTGAGTGCTAACTCTCTGTTGCCTCCCCTTGAGTCTTTGTTGATGTGATCAATACCAAAAAATTCAAACCCACAGGTATTGTTTACTACCGGGCACTGCCTCATGTGGCTGACTATGGGATATCTTATATCATCCTGTCTTAAAGCCCTAAAGTGTTCGCTTGCCCTTATTTTGAGTGGCCTGATGGTGCTACCAACATAATAGAGGCCACATTTGCATAGGATCATGTAGATGACAAAGCTGGTATCACATGTAATGTTGTGATTAATGCTAAATTGGGATCCAGTCGAACTCATAAAAGTAGTGATGCCTGATTTAGCCCAGCGGCACATGCCACAATGTCCACATTTGTAAAACCCTTTGCTCCGGTTGCTGAGCCAATTATCCTGAGTCCGTTTAGTGCGATAGCTGGGGCATAGACAGCTCTTTAGAGTCTTACCCCTTCTGAAAGTCAGGACCGGTTTAGCTGCGATCACCTCCTTGAGGTTAGGGTCTGTAGTTAGTAGGTGCCAATGTCTATTCATGCAATTCTGTAGTAAAATGGCTGTCCTTGTATAGTTAGTTACACATCGGATAACATCAGTACTACGTCTATGTCTCTGATTAAGTGTATCTGGTCTTTTCAGACGTAATGCTCTATCACGAGCTTTCTCAATCACCTTCAGGGGATAATCACGTGCCCTGAATCTATCGCTCATGTCTTCAATGCATGAGACAAAATCTTCATCTAAACTACAGTTCTTTCTGGCCCGTACCATCTCCTCGTACGGTATTGAATTGATCTGATGTGTTGGGTGTGCGCTGCGTGCATGTAGAATAGAGTTACATGCAGTACTCTTTCTGTAGAGTCGACTTTCTATTTTATTCTCATGAATGAATAATTCTACATCTAGAAAGGCAATGTTGGTAACATTGTGAACTGTGGTAAATTGTATGTTATAGTCATTTGTATTTAGGTAGCACACAAAATCTTTTAGTCTGTGCAGATCCCCCGTCCAGATCATGAGACAGTCGTCTATGTATCTGCCCCAGAAGAGTATGTCCGAAATCCATGTGCTACCCTTCTCACTCCAAATCATATCTTGTTCAAATAGTCCCATAAAAAGGTTGGCGTAAGCTGGGGAGAATTTAGATCCCATTGCTACCCCTTGCTTCTGGCGATACCACTCGTTTTTAAATAGAAAGACATTGTTATTTAAGATAAGATCAACCATACTCAATAGCATGTCCGTGTGTCCATAAAGATTAGCTGGTCTTTTGTGAAGGAAATAACATAAAGCTTCCTTACCCATTTTGTGGTTAATACTGGTATAAAGGGAAATTACATCTAGTGTGACCAGGGTCATTCCTGATTCCCAGGTGATGTCAGAAAGAGTACTTAAAATGTGTTTGGTATCCTTGATATAGGATGGTAGGTTTATTACAAAAGGTTGTAGAAAAATATCCACATACTCAGACAGTCTTTCTGTGGGGCCACCTATGCCTGAAACAATAGGCCTCCCTTGTGGTGATGTCGGGTGTTTATGTATCTTGGGTAAAGTATAAATACAGGGGTATCTGGGTCTAAGGACACGGAGATACAAGTATTCTTCCTCTTTTAGAAGTGAGAGACTAAAGCATTTCTGAAGAAATGTGTTAATCTTGTTAGCTAGTGAGGGAATGGGATCTGCTGGTAACTTTTCATAACAGATACAGTCGTCTAGCTGTCTATACAGCTCCTGGTCGTAGTCTGAGGTGTTCAAAACTACAATATTACCGCCCTTATCTGCCTCCCTGATCGTAATGTCCGTCCTAGAGCTAAGTTGTTTAAGGCTAGTTTTCTCTGCCTGGCTTAGGTTGTGATGCCAGAAATGTCGTTGTGTGCCATTAGTAAATTCCGATTTGTTAAGGTCATGCCAGACCAATTTAAAGAAAGTGTCTACACAGTTCCCACTTGTGAGGGTAGGTGTCCAAGTTGATTTATTCCTCAGACCACTATTAAGTGTATCCGTTGGGATATCCAGTTGTGATAAGACCCGTGATATAGTGGTAGGGTCCTGTTCACAATCTGTGATAGAAAGTAAGGTGGCCGTGTCCTGAATGTCTTTAATGGACAATGGTTGGTAGATGTTATGACTGTCCGGGAGCAAGCTAGAAACTCCGATGTCAGTGTGCCTGAAAAAATATTTTTTTAATTTCAGTCGTCTGATGAACTTAAAGAAGTCAATTTTGGTCCTCTGAAAATCTCCAAAGTCCCCTGGGCAGAAACCTAGGCCTTTACTGAGAAGTGTCAGATCATGTGTGGTTAATGACGAATTGGAAAGATTGATGACATTAATGGAGTTAATGTTAGGAGACTCTATTGTCCTTTGTCCCAAGATCTTGTCTTCATTCCCTTTCTTGTGTCTGGATGCTCTGCCCATTTACTATGTTCTTTCTTCCCGTGTGCTAGTGTTCTATTGATTTTTGTATCTAGTCCAGGTCTGCAAAGTCTCCTGTGGTAAACTCAAAGGAACTGGTGTTGAGGTCTCTGTGGTACCGGAACTCCCCTGAGTTTAATGCAGCACCTTGGTGTATTCCATTACCCTCATACTACTGGCATCACTGAGGCAAGTTGGGCAGCACCCTAATGTCGTTGAAAGCACTTTGTAATATTTCAGCAGAATCCTGGTGTTACTGGTAGCACACTGGTATATTGAGCATTACTTTCTGTGACAGACTATGGCATAATAACTGTTAAATTATGGGTTTCCTATTATTCGAACTCAGTGACTTTCACATTATGGACCTTACAAGGGTAAGAGTAAGAATTAACTTATCTGGATTTGAATCTATAAATTTTAGGTTTTGCCCACATTACTGCAGAGGGTGGATCAAAACACCAACATGTCTTGCTGCTTTCTATGGATAGATCCTGGTTTGTGGAATCTGCATTTCCACATTGACTTGAAGAGTAATTTTGGTGGGGAGCGTTTCTCCCTGAACCTACTTAAATGATTTTTATTTACAATGGCACACGAGATACAGTGTTATTTCTTCTGGGTCACAAAGCACCAGGTAGGCAACACTTTTTTTGTGTCAAAAATAGATTTTTACTGTGTATGCACCTTTTCTGCAGCCTTCAGAGGAATAATACAATAAAACAGTTATGTTCTGTGTGTGCATGTACGTATCCCTTAACCCTTTCATTGATGACATGGATTTTTTGCTGATCACAGCGGAATAATACAATAAAGGACAAGTTGCTTACCTTCAGGAATACCTTATCTGGTAGAGACAATATCTAGTTGCAGAATCCCTACCTTAGAATTTCCTCAGGCATCAGCCTAGATCTGGAGATTTATCTTGAGAACTACCACAGTGTGCCATTAGTTGGCGTCAATCGGCTTCAAGTCTGTTGTTGTCTGCGCTGGATATGACGTTGCGATTCGTATATAGGCGGCACCCCGGCATGCTGATGTAAATTTCTTTTCACGATTTTCCACACCAGAAGCGCAGAGCCAAGAAGAACACTGACCACTGGTGTATCAAAACTAGGGCCTTCAAAGGGAGTCCCTGTCCCTAGAAATCAGTTTGGAGAGTGGGGAGGATGGGTGCGAGGATAGACGGAAAGGTAGGGCGTCTTAGATGACACTGCCTGCAGCTTATTCACCCTGTGGGCAGATGTAATGGCCACAAGGAAGGCTGTTTTCAAAGAGAGAAGCCTCAGAGGACAATCGTGGAGAGGTTCGAAAGGAGAGCACATCAGAAATGTCAAAACTAAATTTAAATCACATTGGGGCATTATGAATGGAGATGGAGGAAACATATGAGTAGGATCTTTAAGGAACCTATTCACAATAGGAAACTTAGATAGGGAAGGTTGATCAGGCAACTGCAAAAAAACAGAAATGGCAGGCAGATAACCTTTGAGCGTGTAGGAAAGTAGCATCTTTCTAGCTTGGTTACCCCCACTTTTGGCCTGTTTGTCAGTGTGTTTGACTGTGTGTACTGGAATCCTGCTAATCAGGACTCCAGTAGTTATGCTCTCTCCCTTAAATTATGGTTATTGCACACTGGTAACTCAGTATTTCACCCACAATTGGCATACTGGTGCCCCCTTATAAGTCCCTAGTACATGGTACTTAGGTACCCAGGGCATTGGGGTTCCAGGCGATCCCTATGGGCTGCAGCATATCTTTTGCCTCCCATAGGGAGCCCATGCAAAGGCTTCTGCAGGACTGCCATTGCAGCCTGCGTGAAAAGGTGCATGCACCCTTTTGCTGCCATTTACACTGCACCAGGTCACCTATAAGTCACCCCCATAGCAGGCCCTCCAGCCCTGTGGGCAGGGTGCAGAGTGCCTGTGTGTGAGGGCACCCCTGCACTAGCAGAGGTGCCCCCATGACCTCCAGGACCATTTTCCCGGACTTTGTGAGTGCAGGGACGCCATTTTACGCGTTTACTGGACATAGGTCACTACCTATGTCCAGCTACATAATGGTAACTCCTAACATAGGCATGTTTGGTATCAAACATGTTGGAATCATACCCTAAGGCATTGGCTGATGATTCAATACACTCTGGGGGCTGGCTCCTTAGACGACCCCCAGTATTGCCATTACAGCCTTCTGAGGTTTTCCAGGCAGCCCCAGCTGCTGCCACCTCTCAGACAGGTTTCTGCCCTCCTGTTGCTTGAGCAGCTCAAACCCAGGAAGGCAGAAAAAAGAATTTCCTTTGGGAGAGGGGTGTTACACCCTCTCCCTTTGGAAATAGGTGTTACAGGCTTGGGTGGGGTAGCTTCCCCAAGCCACTGGCAGTGCTTTGTAGGGCACATTTGGTGCCCTCCTTGCATACACCAGTCTACACCGGCTCAGGGACCCCAAGTCCATGCTCTGGTGCGAAACTGGACAAAGGAAAGGGGAGTGACCACTCTCCTGTCCATCACCACCCCAGAGGTGGTGCTCAGAGCTCCTCCAGAGGGTCCCTGAGTTTTGCCATCTTGGATTCCAAGTTGGCAGGGAACTCTGGGAGCATCTGAGTGGACAGTGACAGCAGGGGACGTCAGAGCCCTCCCCTGATAGGTGCTTACCTGGTTAGCTGGCCAATCCTCCTTTCAGAGCTATTTAGGGTCTGTCTCTTGGGTGTTTCTTCAGATTCGGATTGCAAGACTCCAGCAGGAATACTGTGCATCCTTTATTTAATCTTCTCAGAAACTGCATCTGGACCCCCCAGGAACTCCAAAAACTGCAACAAACAAGCAAAGATGACTTCTTCAACATTGTATCTTCAGCTCCTTCCAGCAACTGCAACTGTTTCCTGGTAGTGCATTCTCAGAGGACAGCCTGTCTTTAGCCTGCACCAGAGAACAAAGGAATCTCCGTTCGAGAGGAGTCACTCCCCTGCTTTAGCAGGCACCTCGCTGCAATGATGACCGGCTGCGTGGGTCCCCTCTCCTGATGAGTTTCGTGGATCCAGCATCACGGGTAGTGGACTGAATTGGTCCCAACGGTCCTGACAACCTACTGTCCAACTTTGGTGGAGGAAAGAGCTTGCCTCCCCACGCGAGACAGTGCCCCTGTGCACAGTGTGTTTTGCAGTTGCCAAGACTTGTTGGCATCCTTCCACAAAGTTCTTCATGCACCATGCAGCTCCGCCCCCCAGCACTCCTTCCTGCAACGCACAGCTTCCTGAGTGGTTCTCCAGCGGCGTGGGATCCTTTGTTGTTGTGCTGCGTGGGCCTCCTTTTGCACCTTCTTTGACTCCATGCTGTGGGACTCCTGTGCATGCCTCCTGGTCTTCTAAGGGCTCTCTGAGTTGCTGAAAGCCCCCTCTGGGTCCCCCTCCTGGGTAGAGTCCACCAAGTCCCTGCTGGTCCCAGGCAGCGCCATTTTCCACTAACCGTGAGCTTTGCGTGTGCCAAGGCTTGGTGGCGGAATCCAGCAGGGCAAACCAGACTGCAATCATCTAGCCGGCATGGGACATGATCTGCACCAATCAGGAACCCGCATCCGTCTTCTTGGGTGCAGTACTGACTGTTCTTCTTCACCGGTGGTTCTTCTTTTGTACCTTCATCTGGGTTAGCAGGAGTTCCTGTTCTCCCTGAACTCTACTGTGCTTCTTGGACTTGGTCCCCTTCTTCCAAAGGTCTTCAGGTCCGGGAATCCACTGTTGGTGTCTTGCAGTCTCTTCTGGTTCTTGCATTATCTTCTTTCTCGTGTTCTTGTGTGTTTTAGGAAAGTTACTGTGATTTACTTCTGCTTTCCTGGGCTCTGGGGTGGGTTCTTTTACTTACCTTTGGTGTTTTCCAATACTCTCAGTGCCCCTCTACACACTACACTTGCCGAGGTGGGAAACCAACATTCGCATTCCATTTTCTTAGCATATGGTTTGTGTTCCCCAGGCCCATTTCTAACTATTGTGATTTTCACTAATTGCACAGATTTCTTACTGTTTTTATGCACATTTCTGCATACTAGTGTATGTAATTTGTGTATTACTTACCTCCTAAGGGAGTATAGTCTCTACGGTATTTTTAACATTTGTGTCACCAAAATAAAGTACCTTTCTTTTTGTAACATTAAGTATTTTCTTTCATGTGTGTGAGTACTGTGTGACTACAGTGATACTGAATGAGATTTGCATATCTCCTAGATAAGCCTCGGCTGCTCAGCTACAGCTACCTTTAGAGAGCCTGGCTTCTAGACACTGCCTACGTTTCACTAATAAGAGACAGCTGGACCTGGTATAAGGTGTAAGTACCTTAGGTACCCACTACAAACCAGGCCAGCCTCTTACAGAGAGTGCCCTTAGCAGAGCCCTGCTGGGCCAGAGAAAGTAAAAACCATAAGATCTGAGAGAGGGGGCAGAGAGAGGGGCAGAAAGGTGGTCAACAGACTTGTCTGTGCACCATGCCACAGATTTCTTCCAATGACAGGCGTGTAGTGTTTTGGTGGAGGGGCACCTGTAGATAAGTGCTGATTTTTGGCACGGTCACCCCCACTTTTTGCCTGATACATGATGCAATTTTGACTGAAAGTGTACTGGGTTCCTGCTAAACAGGTTCACAATGCCAGATCTCTTTGCCTAAAACTGTACAATTTTTTCCCAAATGACAATACATTTGAACCCCTTGTAAGTCCCTAGTAAATGGTGCCATTAGTACCTAGGGCATAAGTACCAAAGAGGGTCCCCAAGGGCTGCAGCGTGTACTGTGCCACCCACAGGGACCCCTCACTTGGTGCATGCAGACGCCATTGCAGTCTGTCTGTCTTGGTGCAGCTAAAAGTGAAAACACAACATGGCACACAGCCTGTGTGCCATGTCCCCTAACGTTGCATGCAATATAGGTAAGTCACCCCTTCAGCAGGCCTTACAGCCCTAAGACATGGTGCATTATATTAAATCTGAGGACATATCTGCAAGAGCAGATATACCCCTGCTATGTGTTTATCTATTCCTAGACATAGTGAGTGAACAGGGAAGCCATTTTAAGTCTATCTCCTGGACAGTGGTCACTATGAATTTCCTAGCTACACGATGGCTTCACTGAAAATAGGGATGTTTCTAATGAAACATCTTATATTAACAAACCCTCAATGATGTTAGAGATGGATTTAATAATACATGCACTCACAGAGCACATTAGTGGTGCCCCATGTAAAACCTACCACTTACCACTGTGGTGGCGGACCAGTTCTAAGTGGCCTGCTAACACCAGACAAGTTTCTGACACTCAGGGGTGAGAACCTTTGCTCTCAAGCAGACAGAAACAAAGCTTGACTTGGCAAGGGTGTTAGCACACCCCTCCCAAACAGAATGACCTGTGAATCTGCATTCCAAGGCTGGGGGCTTTAAAGAAGCACATCGCCCTTGATATATAGATGTTGCTTTCCTCAAAGGAGAGAATGCCAACCCCTCTGACCCAGGGGCCATTTGGCACCTGGACAGATGGAAAAATTAGAAGTCAGGGACGCCGCAGGTCAGTCCCACCTGTAAGGTGCGTTGCCTGATGTAGACACAACCATTTAAAAGTCTGCCATCTTGGTGTTAGCAGATTTAGGTCCATGGTTATGTCCACTTCCCACAAAGTGGTCATACAGGGGGTGTAATGACCACAGGGGTAAGTAGCCCATTGGCTACTACCCTATACTCCCTGAAACACCCAGTCAGTATTTGCGGGAGCCCTTGGCACCAGGAAATCGGATCCCACTGACCTGAAGAAGAAGGACACTCCAGAGACGCAAAAGCGAGAACCGAGGACGGTGAAGGGCTCAGTGCCAACCCTGCCAGCTTGCCTACTTTGACAATCATGCTAAAGCCACCTTGCCCTCCAGTGCCTGAAACTTCCAAAAGCTCAGGAAGACCGCCAGCCTTCACCCCAGTACCAGGGAACTCCCGTGGAGTAGTGAAACTGCTCCCATTCATCCACCAGGCACCAAAGAACGGCTGAAGCGGTCTCTGGCCCGCCAAAACTGCTGCCAGACAGAACCATTACACCGAGCCTCCCAGCTTGTGTTCAAGAGGGCCAATGGTGCCAACTCCCTCCTCCAGAGACAAAGTCTATTGTCGGTTTCTCCCGTGAGCTCTTCACTCTGACACCAGCAGTCTCATTGTGCAGGCCCCCTCAACTGCGACTGCCTCCAGTGACAGCAGCCCCGGAAGTCCACTGCACCTCTGGATCTTGATGCCCCCGACCATGGAGAAGAGGACCACTGGTGTCTCTGTGTCCCCCGGGCTCCTGAGACTTGAGCCCACTAGTTGATTCACCCGGACTGGTCCCGCAGTCCACACCTGCAGCCTGTTTCTGTGGGCCCCCTCCACCAGGACCGGTGATGGACAACCAAAGGTCCAAGAATCCTCTACACCCAACCCCCCTGGACTGGGGCGAAGAAGACTACTAATGTCCCTATGTCCCCAGGCATAGCAAGACCTGGGCCCACTTGGTGGCTTACCCAAACTGGGCACCTAGTCCGAACTTGCAGGCTCTTTTCAACTGGCCCGATTCCCATTGACTAACATTGGGCACCCAACGCCGTACTAAATCTCTGCACCATAGCCGTCCGAGTGCCGCTCGGTGTGACCTGTTGATGTAGTCAGGACCTCTGCCCAATACTTACCTTAATTCCAGGAGATTGGTCCCGTAAGTCACTGTACTATACCTGACTGCAGTGCTTGTTTTTCTCTCCATAGGATAACCTTGCTGCTTCTAAAAAATGCACTGTTGACTTTAGAAACCTGAAAGTATTTTTCTTGAAAAATGTACTTATCTAATCATATTGATTCTGGAGCCTAAGCATATATAAAGACACTTGTTATTTTTGTAAATTGGTGTGGATCTCCTTCTTGAGTTATGTGTCTCATTTATTGACTGTGTGTTTTTGCAGATGTCTAACACTCATCTCTAACAAGCCTAAGGCTGCTTGAACACATTACCCCCTAAAAAGAGCACTCTGGAATTGCTAGAGCAAGCACCTGTCCACTAGTAAGGGAACCCCTGGACTCTTTGCATGATATATACATATATATCTAATTTCAATATATCATATAAAGAGCCAGCTTCCTACTTTGGTGGCACAGCAGTGGGGTACAAGACTTGACATTTGCTTTACCACTCAGTTAATACTTGATATCACTAAAGAATCTAAAATTGTCCTTAGTTAGGAAACATTTTTTCAATTTAAATTTTTTCTAAATTGTTTTAAAATTACCGGTAGGGCCTTGTGTTAAATCCCCTAAACCAAACTATTTAGAATTTAAAATGATTTAGTAAGTTAGGCCTTTCAGTAGTTCACTTAGATTTTCTTTTAAATTACTAATAAGGTCCTGACTGCTTTAAAACCATGACTGAGGCAAGAGGCACATCCCAGGAGCTCAACCTGGGCCCCTACCAGAACCTTAAGTTGGCCCAACTTAAGGCCATCTGCCAAGCATGGAAACTTGCGATGTGGTCTAAAGCCACAAAAGCCCATCTGCAGCAGCTGCTGTCAGAAAATGATAGAGTCATGTCAAGTAAAGAGCCCCTCAGGAGAATGAGGAAGAAGAGGAGGTAGAAGAGGAGGATGAATAACTCCACAACTTCACTGCCAGTAACACCACTGGGAGCACTTCTCCAGGAGATGGTGACATCAACAATGCTGAACTCCAAAAGTTAGTTAGGAAGATAAAATAGATACAATTAGAGTTTAGACTCTTGGCTATAGAGAAAGAAAGAGCTGAGATGGATCTAGGACCCATCTCTGGTGGCAGCAACATTTTAAATAGGGAGAAAGAAAAGGTTTTGACCCTAATATTCCCAAGAGATTGTCCCCAAATATTCAGAGGGTGATGATACCACCAAATGGTTTACAGCCTTTGAGAGGGCTTGTGCCATGAGGAAATTCAACCAGAAGTATTGGGGCTCTCTACTTTGGGAGCTGTTCTCAAGAAATTTTAGGGCTAGACTCCTGACACTGACTGGAGCCGATGCTGAGTCCTATGACCTCATGATAGATGCCCTGATTGAGAGCTTTGGACTCACCACTGGATGTACGGGATCATGTTCAGGAAAACTAGAAAAACCTCAATCCAGGACAGATTCTGTTGACTTCTCAGTCAAAACACTGGGTGGCTAGATGAAAGGGAACCAGATGCAAAACTATGATGGGTTGTACAGCCCTATTATGAAAGAGGATCTGTTAAGTAACAGTGTTTCGGAAAATTACCCCAGTACCTGGTAGACCTAGGTCCAATTTCGTCTCAAGAATTGGGAAAGAAGGTAGACCACAGGGTGAAGACAAGGGTATCCAAAGCAACTCATGGCAGAGGTGACCAAAAGAAAAGGGTACCTAAGACCCCCAATGGAAAGATGGTGACCCATCTAATGATAAAGACAAAGAGTCTTCTAAAGGCCCCCAAAAAAACGCTCAGTAGGGTGAGCCTGTGACAAAACACAGAGCAAGGGTGGGTACCAGGCTAAGAACTAGGATCCAAAGAAGGCTTAGTGCTTCAAATGCAAAGCCAGTGGGCACCCAACTGGAGACCCAGTCTGTCCCAAAAAGAATCCCCCCAGTACACCTGCAGCTCCAGCTGCAATGTAAGTCTCCAGATGGGATCCAAGGTGAGCCCTGACCACGTCAGAGAGTTCACAGAAGCATATTTAGTCTCTGATGGTGGGTGGATGTAGCTGCCCTGGCTGTCTGGCCCAGAAACCTAGAAAAGTACAGACAGCACCCTCATAATAATGAGATCAGAGTTAAAGCACTGAGGAATATAGGTGGAAGTGTCACCATGGTGACTGAAAAACCTATATCACCAGAACAGTTACTGAATTGTGGTATTTTCACTGTCATTAGTGCTGACAACTAAGCTTACGTTCATCCCATGGCAATGTTTTCCTTAGATGGGGCGGAGTTACTGGCCAGAAAAAGGTGGGGTATCCTTTGCAATTCGTGTAGCCTGTCTGTTAAAAAATGATCTGGAGTCCTCAGCATGGGCAAAGGTCAAAAGAAAGACTCATGCAGCTATGTTGGTTATACCTGAATGGGTGTGTGTGAAAACCAGACCACAATGCAAAGTTCAGGGTGGAAAAGAGGTGCTGGAGCCTGGAATAATGACCCAGCCTTCCAAGAGAAAAGACAAGAAGCCTGGTAAGCCAGCTTCTGAGAAGCCTCAAGCTCGGGTCCCCTCTCCTCAGGGAGCCCTTGAGGGAACTGAGCCCCAGGAGAGCTTCTGGGCCCAGGAGACCCTCAAAGGAAGAGATGTGCCTGGGACAAAGGACTTGTCCCACTCTTGAAAGCCTGAGACAGCAAGCTGCTGATCAGGAAAAGGGAGATATCAGTGGCTCCCACATAACCTATTGGGAAGAGGGACTCCTGTATATTGAGGCCTGAGACCCCAAACCTAGTGCCACTAGGAGGGTGGTAGTGCCTCAGATGTAAAGAGCATTTATATTAACTTTGGTTTATGACATCTCCTTAGCTGGGCATATTGGCCAGACCAGAACTTGGAATAGGTTGGTACTTCACTTCTACTGGCCAGGTATGACCTAAAATCTGAAAGAGTTTTGTAACTCCTGTGTCACCTGTCAAGCCAGTGGCAAGACAGGTGGCCACTCAAAGGCCCCCTTAAGTCCACTTCCAGTGGTTGGGGTTCTGTTTGAAAGGGTATGGGTTGACCTTGTTGGCCCCACAGACCCTCCAAAAGCACCAGGGAACAGATTCTGACAATCCTGCTAACCTGCCTGCCAACTTAGACAATCGTGCCAAAGTCCCCTCATCTTCCAGCTGATGAAACTTCCAAACTCCTGGGAGGACTACCAGCCGTCACCCCAGCACCAGGAAACTCCAGTGGAGTAGCAGAGCTTTCCCCCTGCATCCTTACAGGCACCGAAGAATCACTGAAGAGGACTCTGGACTGCAAAAACCACTGCTGGACAGCACCACTGCACCTGAGCCTCTCAGCCTGTGTTGAAGTTAGCCAACAGTACAAATTCTGGTGCCTAAACATGTATAAAGATATTTTTAATTATTATTGTAAATTGGAATGAATCGCCTTCTTGAGTAGGGTGCCTCATTTATTGACTGTGTGTATATTTGCAGATGTCTAACACTCCTCCCTGATAAGCCTACCACTACTCGACCAAACTACCCCCTAAAAAGAGCACCTCTGGACTGCTAGAGTGAGCCCCTGTCCACTAGTAAGGGAACGCTTGGACTCTATGCAAGATATATGTCATTTTGATATATCACATAAAAAGACAGCTTCCTACAATATCTGGCTGCCAAAATTACGCTACAGACTTCAGGCGGAAGGTCAAAAGCTGTCAACTGCCACTGCTCAATCTTCATGCAAGGAGGCAGAGACTGGACAGTCTGGGTGGAGACTCCTACCCTGTTGCTGTGACAGAAGATCCTCTCTAAAAGGTAGTCTGATCAGAAGATTGATGACCATGCTCAATAGCTCTGGATACCACACTCTTTGTGCCCAGTCGTGAGCCACAAGAATTACATGTCCCAGGTCACTCTTGACTTTCTTTAGAACTTTGAGTAGAAGTTGTATGGGTAGAAAAGCATACAAGAGGCCTGAGTTCCACTCAAAATGAAAAGTGTCACAGAGTGATTGCCGCCTAACATGCAATACTGCTGACACTGCATGTTTTCTGCGGAGGTGAATAGATCAAACCAAGGCTCTCCCTTCTGCTGAAAGAGACCATGCGCCACCTCAGAACAGAGACACCATTTGTGATCGAATATGCATTGTCAGCTGAGTTTGTCCGTTCTGACATTCAGAGAGCCCATCAGATGATGAAACACCAGGGAAATGCTCTGT
Source organism: Pleurodeles waltl (assembly GCF_031143425.1). NCBI lineage: Eukaryota > Metazoa > Chordata > Amphibia > Caudata > Salamandridae > Pleurodeles > Pleurodeles waltl. The sequence continues at coordinate 467,662,208 of NC_090449.1, read as the reverse complement.
TGTTCCAGCCACATCCAGAGGCGAAGAGCCTCTTGAAATTAGGGCCACAACTCTACCCCACCCTGCTTGTTGCAGTACCACATGGCAGGGGTGTTGTTCATGAACACCTGCACTACCTTCCCTTTGAGAGAGGGAAGAAAATTTTACAATGCTAGTCTGATCGCCCGAGCTCCAACAGGCTGATGTGGAGTCCGGACTCCGCCAGAGACCAGATGCATCTAGTCTCTGCCTCTCCCAGATGGTCACTCCATCCCAGGAGTGACACATCTCTCACTACTGTCAGATCTGATGAGGAAGGGAGAGGGATTTGCCTCTGACCCATTCGTGGTTCGTTAGTCACCACTGCAGATACCGTGCAGTTCCCTTTGAGATCAGGACTATGTTGGAGCGATTCCTCTGATGCTGTGCCCACTGGAACTTCAGGTCCCACTGTAGAGCCCGCATATGCCATCTGGCATGTGTCACTAGCAGGATGCAGGACGCCATGAGGCCTAGCAGCCTCAGAGTCATTCTCACCAAAATCCAGCATAGAGGCTGAAACATCAGTATCATAACCTGAATATCCTGACTGGACTTGCCACACAGGAGGTTCAACCCAAAACTGGAATGTGTGCAGAACAGTTCTGATGAAAGGAAGTGTCTGAGAAGGAGTCAGGTGTGACTTTGGCATGTTTATGGTAAACCTCAGTGAATGCAGGAGGTCCGTCGTAGTTTAGAGGAGGGAGACGACAGCCTGGGGCGATCCCACCTTCAACAGCCGGTCGTCGAGACAGGGGAAGACTGGAACCCCTGATCTGCTCAGATGAGTTGCGACCACCCCCATCACCTTAGTGAATACCCAAGGAATGCTGGTAAGGCCAAAGGGGAGCATGGTGAACTGAAAGAGCTCGTGGCCTACCATGAACTGCAAGTAACATATATGGGCATGCAGGAGGGTTATATGGAAATACACGTCCTGCAAGTCTAACGCTACCATCCATTCTTCCGGGCCCAGGATGGATAGAACCTCAAAAAGAGTAAGCCTTTTAATCCTCTCCTTCTTGAGAAAGAGATTGAGGGACCAAAGGAGTGGGATAGGGCAGAGGCCCTTGTCTCTTTTGGGTACCAAGAGGGACTCAGCGATTGATCTGGAGACCTTCCTCTTGACCAAAATTGGGACTCACACGGAGTAAAGCACGAGGCCACCATCAACTTTAGGGACTACTCCCTCAAAGCCTTGATATTCATTGCCCGGCACTTGGAGCACAGTATTGGGTCGTGGTCATTCTCCAGACACCAATAGCACACGAGGTGCAGATCACCATAGACATCGCCCCATGGCAGGATTCGCAGGGCTTGAACCCGGTCTTATACGAAGATATCCTCAATGCACCAGAGTAGATATACTCAAAAAAGCTTTGACAAAAGTAAAAAAAAAAGAACAGTCAAAAAGTGACTGACGGGTAGCTCTTCTATGGATCAGCACTGGCTGGTGCGGAAAGAAAAGAACTGACATCAGCGCACAAGGATGCACCTATATTGGAACCACAACATCATCTCAGGTGCAGATGTCGCTGATGATGGACACAGAGATGATCAAAGCCACCTAACACGCAAGGGTTCTGCTTGAGAAAAATCTCCAGATCCAGACTGACACCTGGGGAAATTCTTAGGTAGGAAATCTGCAACTAGATGTTGCTACCAGATACAGTTATTTTATGTTGTATGTGTTTACATTTCCGTTACCCCTTTCATTGATGACTGATGGACTTTCACCAAATGTTTAGAGGATGGGGGTGCAGCAGAGTACAGATTTGTTTTACACCAGCTAGTATATTCGCCTTTTTCTGAAGCTATTTAGAGATGCTGTTTCAAAGAGCTCCAGCATCCACCTAAGGCACTACAATTCAGAATAGAACTTTAGAGGGTCCATAATTTATCATCAGATCTTAGAGCAAGAGGATGTTTCATAATCTACTTCTGTCTAGGTCAGGGAGATCTCAGAGAGTAGAATGTTCCATCTACTCTTCAATGATCACTGTATAGCTAATAGACCAAGTTCTAGATAAGCTGTGAAAATAAATCTAAAAACGTCCTGCAAGACAAACAGTGCTTCTAGTCGTGTTTGCATTGGTACAGTTCTTAGAGAACCTTTCTTGACATAAGAGCTATATAAATGAAGCAGGTTCATCATTTACCTTCCGAGCAGCGGCAGCCGGGTTCACAGGTATCTCCGTCCTGACAGGTGATGCCTTGCTGGTAGTCAGAGCAGTGTCGTGGACACTTGTTAGCACACTTCACATTCTCCATTCCATGGGGGCAGCTCTCATCTTGAGTAAGAGAAATGAGTAGATTGACAGAGGGTCAGTGACAAAGTTGTAGAGATTTTCAAAACATCAAGGTTTTACCTATTTATATAGAATTTTATACAGCATCAAAATATGGCAACATGAAGCAGCTTCAGGATGACTCTGAAGAGAAATGGTACGAATGAACAAAAGATACAGACATGATTTGACACCCATTGCTAAATAACACACACAACACGTACAAGCCCTACTAACCTTAGTAAGTTCCAACAAGGACAAGGAAAAGTGCAGAAATGCAGACTGTCACCTTGAGAATCTTATCATGTGTCCCCCGGGAGAGTGGGGAGTCACATTATTGAAGTTTTAGTATCAGTTTTAAAAAAGATTGACTTCCCCATATGGACTGTCACTATATGGTCGAGGTAAGTAGATGAGGAGTTAGAAGAGTATATCAATACGTCCTTACTATATACTTGTTTTCACCATATCATCCGTCATTATGAGTGGCAAGTAAAATGGGCAATAGTTCCCCACTCGTAGAGTTACTGATACCGGGGGTACCAGTAACTCCTGGATGGGGAAAATGCATCCCTTTAAGAGTTGGACGCTAAGGATCTACTAAGAAATGAGGAACTTCGAGGAAATCGATAGTTCTCGGTCTGATTCCCCCAGTAATTCCTCATTTTCAGCACTAGCTTCACTCTGAGATTTTGGCTACTTTCAGCAGACAAAATCTGTCTGTGAAGGTAAAAAATGTATAATTTCAGTGGGGCCAGTAACTGCTGCCAGTTTATTGAGACACAAAACCTCCTCCCAAATGTACTAATGCAGAGAGTCCTTCTACCAACATTTATTTCCACCATCTTCCAATCGAGTGATTCTGGTACAGCCACAGCCCTAGGTAGCCCATCAGTTTTCCAAGTATTCTTCATCTTCTATACCCCAACATGTAAGTCTCTTAGATCATATTATATGCAGAACAATCCCCAGAGAGAAGTGGTAGCTTCAAAGGTAGAACAAATTCACTTCAAAAGAAAAGGCATGATGCCAAAGTATAACTACCACTGGATTCAGAGTCACTACAAAAGAAATCAGCAAGCAGCAGATGCCAATTTCCTTGCTGGATTGAGCACAGAGTCATCCTGGAACAATCAAAGTTTTGCAATTTCTTGGCATAAATAAAAACAACACACTGATCCACGGAATATCTCTTTTATGTGATAAGTTTACCTTGACTTTTACCAGAATGCTTGAACTAGTGAGGGGTTTGTTCCTTTTATGTTTACACTACAAAAACCATTTTACATTCACCTTTAAGAGTTTTCTTAAAGTATGTAAGAAAAGGTTCTGAAATAATACTGCCAGCAACACCGACTTGTTCAGATGCAGTGGGGGTAAAGAGGTAGGTAAAACAATGAAAATGTAACATAAGATCCACCCTTTTTTAAAGGAAAAGAGTATCTGAAAGATCAAAACAAAAATCTTAATAATTGCTCTTCCTCATTGTAGAAGTATCTACAGTAAAAATGTAATCCTGAAAGTTACATTTTTCAAAGCACATGCATTATGGGCTCAAGGGGGCCTGAAGCATAGCAATGCTGTATCACAAGAAGATTCCAACTCCAAGAAAGTGAAGGCTTATTAATCAGTAGAAACATCTGGTTCATTCCTTCAGAAGATGCCTCTGAGTACATTCCTACACCTACAAACAATGTAACATACTTCTCTCGCATTGCTTATGGTTACAGTTTTGATGTTTTATAGCCTTGTCGATAGTAGGTATCACCTTTGTTTAACTTGATTGTGCTCATGATTTTAGCCTTGGAAGCATGAAAGTTTGAGACCTGGGAGATCCATTGATGGTCCAGCCATGTCAAAAGGCAAAGTGCTTTCTCACACTGGTCCTGTGATGCCACACTACCCTGCTTGTTGCAATGCCAAAAAGCAGTCATGTTGTCAGTAAAGACTTGAACTGTCCTCCCCTTGGTGGATGGGAGGAAAGCTTTCAAACCTAACCGGATGGCACAAAGCTCCCGGAGGTTGATGTGGAACTTCTGGTCTGCTGGGCACCAAAGGCTCTTAATATCCATTTCTCCCAAATGACCACTCCAACCCTGTGACAATGCATCCATGGCTACTGTCAGCTCTAAAGTGGATTTGGAATATGGCCTGCCGCAAGACAGGTTGGTATCCTCCTGCCCCACTGAAGGTCCTAGCCTGTAACCTCAGGGATGCAGACACTGTCCGAAAAGTGACCCTTGGTGCTGCACCTATAGTAGCGGGGGTCACACTTTAAAGCTCTTGTGTGCCAGATGGCATGAGGATACAGGGGAATGGTGGAGGCCAAAAGCCTCAGAACCATCAAAACTGGAACACATAAATAAACTAGAAAAATCGAGATCCTAGCCTGAATGGTCTTTATGAAGGAAATCCTCTGTACAGGCATCAGGTGGGACTCCAGAATGATGGAACGGTTGCCATCATTGTGATGTTGTCTGCAACTGACTTCGGTGAGTCAAGCTTTTGGTAGCCAGTTGTTGAGGAATGGAAATACATGTGTCTCTGACCGGCAAAGATGGGCCACAACCACTCTCATTGTCTTTGAAAACACCTGCAGTACAGAGTTGAGACTGTAGGGCATAATGGCAAACAGAAATTGTTCCAATCCCACTATAAACCGAAAGAAGCATCTTTGGGACTGCAGGACAGAAACACGAAAGTATGCATCCTGCAGGTCCAGGGACACCATCCACTCAATCGGATCCAGGGCAGAAAGGACCCAGGTAAAAGTCAGCATCTTAAATTTGCCCTGTCCCATGAGGGCTTTCAAAAGGCAAAGATTCCATATCTGCTTGAGCCACCCCATACCTTTTGGGCACTCAAAAAAGAGGCGTAACAACCATTACTTTTCTCCATCTGCAGGAACATCTCTTTGGCCTCTGGCCAAGAGCGACTGAATTTCTTGGAGTAGAATGGCAGTATGATCCACTGAAGCTGAGCAAAAGAAAGTGGAATGTAAAGGGGTGGATATGAAGGGCAGGGAGTAACCTCTATGAACAAACTCCAACAACCACCTACCCTTATGCTATAGCACACTAGCCGATTAGGAAAAAATAAAACTGCTCCCTATTGGCTGCTTGTGACCATGGGAGCAGAAATGAAATTGGATTGGCTGCCATTGCCATCGATAAAGTAGTTAAAAATACTACAGTCCTCAGTGGTGCCAATGACTTTGGCTACCCCTACATCCTCTTGAGCCACAAAAGGGCTTCGCTGGCTGATGCAGTGGTTGCAATGGGTATCCCTGGTGGTAGGGAAGACCCCATGAGTATTCCTCTGAACATTCAGTACTACTTGCGAAAAAGGCAAGCCAGAGAGAGCTGATACAAGAAACGTGCCATAGCATGGTTGTCCTTGAACTTTCAGCACAGAGTCAGCCTTTTCAATTTAAGAGTCTGGGGCCACCGAATGTTGTGTCAATAAGGGATCACCAGATTGGTGTCTATGGCATGCTCAACAAACTCTATCATGTCCAGGCAAGCTCTCAAGACAAATGTTGGCTGCATCTGTCCTTACTGAATCGTACGAGTAAATGTCTTTTTAGTTCAACAGTGATGGCTGGCAAAGTATTACTGGCTAAGTCCCAGAATGCATGTGTGTATCATTCCTGGTGGCAAACCACAGTGAGGGACATCAAGCCCACGGTCTCTTCGCAAAAGCACCAATGCGCTTCCCTGTCTGAAGACATAGTAAGGAATACATTTGGATTCACCTTACTAGTGGATTAAATTACCAAGTTATTTCAAGTCAGGTGCTGGGTCAAAAATGGTGAGAATAGCAGTACCAGGGCTATGGTGCCTTGCCATTGGGTGGCACACTGGTTGTGTTGAGCATGGCTTAGACAAGGTCACCATCAAAGTCTCTGTTGGGGCCTCATTTAAAGGCAGCAAGGTCTCTGAGGTTGCATAGGGGTGCCAGGGTTTAACCTGCCTGAAGATGTACGAATGGGAGCATCTGTGGTGCTATAGGGTCTGAAAGCACTCCAGAAGGAGGTTCGGATCATTCTGAAAATTAGCAGCATGACCTATCTGAAGGCCTATATATGCTGCAGGGGGGCGAGGATGACCTGGGAAGTTCAAGGTGCACCAGAACAGCCTTCGGATTGTCTCAGAGTCAGACAATGGTCCTGAAGTCAGATCTTGGACTTGGCAACTGAACAGCTTCTTCCCGGCATGGGAGTTGTGAGACAAGTATCATTTGGGCTTCTTGCACTTTGGTATGACTTGTCCTTTGTCTTTAATGCTCCCAAAGATGATGAGTTTTGCAGAAAAGAGCCTGGGACTTGGAGCAGAAGTGGGTGGAATGCTTGAATGTGACCTACTTCACTTATTGTGTTCTATAACATATAGTTTTGCCTATTACTCCATCATGGCTTCTGGGTGCTTCATGGACCATTTATTGCATGAGTTCTGTTAGATCTGACAGCCTGGGGGTGGTCGTACCCCCAACTTTTTGCCTTCCTCCTCCACTTTTCTGACCTCGTTGTTGCTGCTATTAGGACTTTGTCCATTTTACCACTGCTAAAGTGCTTGTGCTTTCTCCTCTAAACATGGTAATATTAGTTCATCCCCAACTGACATATTTAATTTACTTCTAAGGCTCTAGTAAGTGGCACTACATGTACCCTGGGCATGTACATTAAATGCTACTAGTAGGTCTGTAGCACTGTTTGTGCCACCCACTTAAGTAGCCCTTTAACTATGGCTCAGGCCTGTCATTGCAGAGCAGGCATGTGCAGTTTTAAACATTTCAACCAGGCAAAATAACATTTTTGCAAGGATCAAACCTTCCTTTTTTATACATATGTCACCCTTGGGCTAGGCTCTTGACAACCTACAGGGCAGGGTGCTATGTATGTAAAAGGTAGTACACGTACTTTTACGTTTTACGTATCCTGATAGTGAAAAACACTCACATTTGTTTTTCGCTACTGCAAGGCCTATCTCTCCCACAGGATAACACTGGAATTACCTCATTACATTTTATAAGTGTAATCTCCAATTGGGAAGCTTTAGAAACCGGGTCTCTAGTTGGAAGAAGTATACACCCTTGTCCAAGTAGGGACCACAATCCTAGTCAGGGTAAGTCACAACACAACCCAAATTATCCTGTACTCACCCTCTGGTAGCTTGGCACAGAGCATGTAGGCTTAACTTAGAAGGCAACGTTTAAAGTATTTGTGCAATAACTCATAGAGTAACACAGTGAAAACACCAGAAAAAACACACCAAACAAGTTTGGAAAAATATATAATATTTATCTGAATAAAATAAGGACAACATGATGGAAATCCAATGTACACAAGCAAAGTTATGAATTTTTAAAGATTAAATCTCACTAAAGTGCTTAGAAACACAATAGCTCCACCTGGGGCTATCACGTTGTTGTTGATGGAGTAGTTCCCAATAATCCAATGCCACAGGCACCAGTCACAAGACGCACGGGCCCCCAGGTACAGTACCTTTTGAAAACAAAGAAGCAAAGTTGTTGCATGGAGTCAGAGAGATGAGGCGTTGCTGGGGCCAGTGCGGTGTCAGTCTCTTACGCCGTCTGGGGAGTTGAGGCTTCGGTTATGCACTGCGAGGCAGGGGAAGGGTAGGTGTCAGTTCTGTCTTGTTGCAGGGGGAGCTGGTGCGGCATCGGTGGCGATGCGTCGATTCCTAGTGACTCGGCAGGGTTGATGGATCCAGTTGGTCAAGACGTGATGTGTCGACTTTGCAGTGGCGTGTCGACCCTGCATGACATCAGCGGTGTCTCGGCAACATTTGACTTGTGTTGCAGGCCGTGGTCATTGTGCATTGTGTGCTGTGATGTTCACGGAGCGGAAGCAGGCTACGGCGTCGGTGCTGGTGTCGCTAAAGTTGTTCCTGGCGTCGCTGAAGTCTGAAAACTAGCTAGAAGCTAGTAGGTGAAGTCTTTGCTGTCCCTGAGACTTCAGAAGCAGGAGGCAAACTCAATCCATGCCCTTGGAGAGCACTTTTGGGGAAGGCAGTGTCCTACCAGCAAAGTCAGAGGCCTTCAGGGCAACAGGCAGGGCAGCAGTCCTGCTCAGCAGAGCAGTCCAGATGAGTCCTTTGGGCAGCCAAGCAGTTCCTCTGACAGAGTGCAGGTGTAGAATCAGAAGTGACTGATTTGGTGGGATCAGAGATCCAGTATATACACACCCACCCAGAAGTGCCTTTGAAGTGGGGAAACTTCAAAGAGTGATTTCAAAGTGCACAAGTTACCTTTTCAGCCCAGTCCTGTCTGCCAGAATCCTGTGGGGGGTTTATGTGAGGGTAGGCCACTGGCCTTTGAAGTGTAAGAGGGAGCCCCTCCACCCTTCCTGCCCAGGGAGACCCATTCAGTATGCCAATGAATGCAGATGTGACTGAGCGTCCTGTGTTTATGGCTGTCTGGGTGGAATGCACAAGGGGAGCTATCAACCAGAACAGACCAGACGTGGTTTGGAGACAGGCTGTAAGGCACAGATAGCAGTAAGTGCAGATAAATGCCCATTTTTTAAAAGTGGCATTTCTAAAATAATTAAATCCAACTTCACCAGTGAGCAGGATTTTCCATTACCATTCTGGCCATACTAAGCGTGACAGGGCTACTCCTTCCAGATCAGAATCTACCACTTAAAAGTGTACAAGGGCAGTTCTAATGCTAGTCTATGAGAGGAACAGGCCCCACAGTAGTGTAAAACAAATTTGTGAGTTTTCCACTACCAAGACATGTAAAAAACATAAGTAGATGTCCTGCCTTTTACTTACATAGCACCCTGCCCTACGAGTTACCTGGGGCCTTACCTTACAGGTAACATATATGCAGATATGACTATATGACTTATATGCATAAAAAGGGGACTTTAAGGCTTGGCAAGTAGTTTTACATGCCACGTCGAAGTGGCAGTGATACTGCACACACAGGCCTTGCAATGGCAGGCCTGAGACATGGTTAAGGGGCTACTTATGTGAGTGGCACAATCAGTGCTGCAGGCCCAATAGTAGCATTTAATTTACAGGCCCTGGGCACACGTAGTGCACATTACTAGGGACTTACAAGTAAATTAAATATGCCAATTGGGTATGAGCCAATGTTACCGTGTTGGTTAGTAGTGGTAAAGTGTCCAGAGTCCTAAAGCCAACAAAAATGAGGTCAGAAAAAGAGGAGGAGGAAAGCAACACGTTTGGGGCGACCCTTCAGAGAGGGCCATTATCCAACAGGAGGGGCTAAATCCTTCAATGTCTACAGAATCACCATTTAAAATTGAAACTTATGGTGAAGTCATTTTTAAACTGCAAATCTGAAAAAGCCACTTTTAGAAAGTGTACTTTTTCTTGCCTTACCCATTTGATGCCTGCTGCCTGTCTCTGACACATGACTGAGGGTAGTTGACAGTTGGGCTCTGTGTATTCCTTATAGACAGCCACACATAATGGGAGCTTAGTGTGTCTCAATGGGCCAACTCTGGCAGGATGGGGGGGAGGAGATGGCTACAGCCTTACTCATATCTGAATAAGCTGTGTCCTGTCCACACACAAATGGCTGCATACCCCCCTGTAGTGAACCTGGAGCCACAACAGAAAGGATATCTGTGCACTTCAAAAGCATGTATTTGATGTTTCCCCCATTCAAAGGCACAACTGGGTATTAGTACTGGGTCTCAGACATCACCACTTCAGTACACCTGTAGATACTCTGGCAGGAGGAAGGACTGCTGGGCTGCTGATGGACTGCCACTCAGCGGGACTGCTGCTTTGCTAAAGTCCTCCTCATCTGATGCCTCAGGGGCATAAGAGGCTTCCAAGAACCCTGCTCTTGCGCCTAGGCTCTGCCATCTAGGAGCTTACCCTGCCAAGTGGTGCCACCCCAGTCCTGGACCCTTGGAAGTGGGCCTAAGGTGCATTCCCTTCTGTGGATACATTGGAACCAATGCATTCTCTGCTGCTAAGCGTAATCCTGAACAGAACCAATACATCAAAACTACTACATGGACCGGACCCTTTGCAAAGACACACATTGCCACTGCATATCGGGTCTTAGGACCAACGCATTGCCTTTGGAACTGCCACTACACAGTGCTTTCCCTGACGCAAGCTCCACGCATCCCTCGTCGACTGCACCTTGACGACGATGATGAAATTCTGCATTGCAGCTTTACCACTCATTGGAATCGATGTATCACCTCTGCTGCACCTTGCATTTCGACACCGGACTTCGCATCACAAGCCCCGTCGACAGGATCCTCAACATTGATGCTACAGGACCTTGCACTGCAACCTCGCCTCATCTTGGAAACGAATTATCAGCAATTCTGCGTCAAACATTTTCCACTTGGATCCATGTAAAGCTCTGCAACCTAGGATTTAAGGTAATTTGGTTCATCTGACCTAACTGAGGCCCTGTAGCCAGCCTGCGCTCCATCACGGTTGGCCTGAACTTTTGACTTGGTCCCGGGTTCGCCGCAATCAAAAATCCACAGTTGGCGCTTTGGCCTTTTGGTGCTATTTTACTTTTTTTTAAATTTAAATAAATATCTCCATTTCTACTAATTGGATTTTTGTCATTTTGGCCTTGTTTTACTTATTAAGTCAGATCAGTTTTTCTTGGTGGGAAATCATTTTGTATGATGTTTTCACTGTTTTAATGTTTGAAATGTTGCACAAATATTTTACACACTGCCTCTAAGTTAAGACTGCTCTGTCCTAAGCTATCAGAGGGTGAACAGAGGTTAATTTAGAGTTTGCCTGTACTTTACCCTGACTAGGACTGTTGTTGCTGCTTGACTAAGGTTTACACCCTAGCCAATCAACAACCTACTGTCTAAAAATGTCAAGTCATGGCTAGACCCTAGACACCAATGGCAGATATTAGGTGGATTCATGAAATACATCTGCTTCCTGCAGTCATGGGACAGTGTGAAGTCTGGTATTATTATTTTTTTGTGTGGGGGATTTTTCTCTAACAAATTGTCTTTTGAATGAAAACATTTTGTCATCAGTGAAAAACCAACAGTGGGTTGCTTGTCCTTCTATTAGAATTTTAAATTCAGTTAATCTATGTCGTCCACTTCAAAAAGATTTATATACCTAAGAGGCACCTATGTACCTATGGTGCTGTCTGTGTACTGCACCCAGGTTCCTCTTAATCAATGGGTCGCCTTGATTTATACTATGGACCTTTACAATGTTTACAATGTATGACTGAGTAATAAAGATCATAAGATCATACACAAAAATGAGGTACTGCTGAACAAGTATGGTTCTTACCACAAGGTTGGGCATTGCAGATTCGCACTTGGTACTTCTCTCCTGGACACTCTTTGCCTCCATTCTTGGGTGGAGGACTAATGCAAGCTCGAGTCCTCACTGATTTACCCCCTCCACATGTTCTGTCACACCAGGACCACGGGCTCCATTTGGACCAACTGCCATCCACTGAAAGAAGAGAGAGAAGAATTATACAGTTGCTGTTGAGGAATTGGAAATAAAGCAAAGGTAATAAAGAAAAGGGAGGCAGTGAGGACAGAGTAATATAGGAAACAAACAGTCAACCTGTTTCACTGTGAAAAGGCGAGCACCTAAGTATTGGCTTCACCAATGCTTGTTTGAGTTGGCTCTCCTATGTTCTTTTTTTATTTATAATTTTCTGTTCTGAAATGACCGTTGGCTGTGTTAGAACAGCAAAGCAAAAACAAAAAAAAGAATCGATAAAGGGTGCTGGTGCGTCATGACATTAACACAAGGGTATGCAGTGGCATCTTAGAATGTTTTTTCTTTTAAGAAACATTTAGAAGATGGCTGCCATATGCATTTCAGAACGATAAAATAAAAACAAAAAGTTAAGAAGCATATTTACGAGCCCCTAGAGGCACCTTGCGCCGCCCTAACCTAATTTTTTTTTTAACGCTAAGGAGGCATTTCTCTCAGGCCGTTTTTACAAAGTGGTGCAATGCCTGCATTGCGCCCCTTTGTGAACCCTTGCGCCACATAATGCCTGTGCCAGGCACAATGTATGCAAGGGAAGGGGGGTCCCGACGATGGGAGGCCCAAAAAAATGTAGCAGTGAAATTTACAACATTTTCCTGCTCAATTTCTTCCATAATTTTTAATGGCTGCTCAGAGCAGGCTTTAAAATGACGCACCCACTTTAATCAATGGTCCTCCCTGTGCTTTGCTGCACCAGCGTCAAAATGTTTGACGTTACTACAGCAAAGCACCATAATAGCGTCAAATATCTGCAACTGCCATGATGCGCCATATTGGTAATAGGGCAAGAATATGGTGTCATTAGATGGGGCAGAGTGACGCAAGAAAAGTGGTGCATCGGGAGCGATGCGCCACTTTCTTGTAAATATGCCCCTAGGTGCGCTGGAAGTGAGCAACGATTTAGCGCTTCTCAGATGCTGAACCTTACAAGGATTTTTTTTTTAAACTGGGAGCAGGATAGGGAGAGGCAGGAGGGCAGCAGGAAGATAAAATCTGAGTGGGAGTGGCAAGTCATAGCGAGCATGCTGGGGCAGCAGCAGCCACGTGCGGCTGGAAACAAATGCCAATTTGTTTACGAATTAGAAGAGGGGCTACTTTTTCATTGTGTTTGAATCCACAAAAAGCAATAGGCTAATAGCAGCTTATGGAAATCCCTTTAGCCAATGCCAGCAGCTCTTATGGCAATCCCTCTAGCTAATGCCTAAAGCCAGCTGACAAAATTAGCCAATGGCTGAAATGAGCTCTCTTAAAGCCCCTTTCTGCACATATTTCTGTATGAATGTGCAAATGTATGTAGTGTGTTGTATTTGTATCTATCTGTATATGCATGTGCATGCTGTATGTTAGATGACAGCTTTTGCAGCTTAAAAGTAATACGATTTATTGCATCAATTTGAAGAGATGAGAGGACGTTATAATACTTTATAATCTTTCACAAAGGGCGAGGAAGGCATTGCTTCAATGAGGCATCCATTCTTCCCACAGTCATCCTTTAGACTTTTGCCTTTATTCCTATTGGCATACTTCCTTCTGCATATATTTCTTTAGGCGTTCGTCCCTTCTGAATTAATTTAATTAGGCATCTATTCCATCTAAATTCCTTCTTTTAGGAATTAATTCCGTCAACTGTTATTCCTTTAGTCATCCATTAGTTCTGCATTCATTCCTTTAGATATCAATTCTGTGTCTGTTAATTCCTTTAGGAATGAACTCCTTCTGCGTCGATTCCAATAAGAAGCCATTTTTTCCTCAGGCATTATTTAAAGCAGTTCCTTTGCACACCCATCATTCAGCCCTCTCCCCTCTGAACACGTGTCATTTGGGAATCCACTTCTTTGGACATTTGTTGGACCTTGACTGCTTTAGTTATTTATTTCTAAGGTAATCAGTCCATATGACCATCAAGCCTTTGGATATGCATCCATTTGAGTGACCATTTATTCAGTATCCATTCCATTATCTGCTATGTGGTTGGGATTCCTTAAAGAAATCTTTGTAGCTGACAAGAAGTTTAGAAATCTATGACTATCTAAGTTTGATAAGCACAATTAGTTTTCCGATGTGCACCGAAAGTGATGTAACTGATGGTGTAACTAAAAAACTGTGCTTAAAACACAATATAGATTTTTTTCCACTATCCCTGTCCTAATAGGCAGTTCGCTCAGGGATGGCCTCTAAATCACGAAGTGGCCATCTCTGGATTTTTCAGCACTTGTTTGATCACACTGTAATAACCGTTTTAGTTGACTTCACTTTGTAAAACCCTTTCGCTTGCTGCTGTCTGAAATTGGACGCATTTGGTGATTTTCGCCCAAAGAGCTACCCTCCAAGACAAAAATGCAGTTGGAGTACACCATATCATCTCATTTGGCAAGGGAGGTTGATTTGAAGAGTGCATCACTCAAATCACAGACAGCAACATTAACCACACTAAATGTTGTGAATGAAATACTGTTGCATGATTCATACAACTTGTCTTCCAGAGTCCTTTATGGCTCTTGATACTACTCAATAAGCTCTCCTTGACTGTTTACATCAGTTAAGAGTTCTTATGTTCCTGTCAGTGGTATCTTCAATGAAGAACAGTTTTTTTTTTTAACAAATCTTTTTAGTGACATTTTAAGTATCCAAAACATTTTGTAACATTGAACTGTCGCACATCCTACTTTCCCGTTGAGTGTCATTCCCATCTCGCTACCCCTAAGCCTCCCTTACTCCCTTGGCATTCTCTGCATTTGCAGTAATCCCTGGCAGTGTCACATCGGTATTAGGTAGGGTAGGGTCTCCACATAAATTACCCCTGTAGGTATTTCACTTGTTCCAGATTTTATTTAATTTTGGGGGGCACCCTTTGCCGTCGTACACAACCCTCCCACCAGCATACACCAGACCATGCCTCGCTTCCAAACCTCAAACAGAGGGGTCTGTTTGGGCCCATGATTGCGCTATGTTCCTCTTGGCTATTGCCTGACCATATGTCATCCAAGTCCATTGCATTCGACCTATGTCTGTTTCTCCCCAAATATTTGGCACGCACCAAGTAGCGGAGACATTCAAGCCTCTTCCCCCCACTGACCCCATACATTCGAATCACCTTGGGTCCATCCGTCTCCCACCCAGGGAAGTCTTATGAGGTCCCACGTTGTCAAACCCTGGCCGATTCCTCAGTGTACCAAGAATCTCAGTGTCCCAAAGCAGAGTCACCTGTGTGATTGTATTTTTGCAACCCAGGGACAATGTAATGAAGAATAGTTTCATGTGTTCTGTTCAATGCAGCTGTGCCACACACTTCTCCTGACTGGGGATTATATATTATGTTATACAATGTACATCTGTATTGCCCTTCATCTCATACTTTCGACTTTATTATCTGTCCTCATATTACCAGCTCTATTTCACACCACTTCAGTATTATGTGCTATGAAGTACAGCTGATTGGCATTGGTTTTCTTCTGTAGAATGGCAGGACCACTTTAGCTTAAAATTGATTTAGTGCAGTACACCATCCCATGGCTGTCTGCTTGGTATGTGTTTTTACACTGAAAAAAATAAATCTACCTGCTAAAGCCGGAATTTGTTTCTGAAATCCAAAATTAAATGTCTCTGATTTGCCTTCATGCATGTCAGGGACATCGTTTGAATGATTTGTACCCAGGGCATGTCATACATGCCAGACCCAGGATGAAAAAAGAACATCAGAAGATCACCCAAAAAAGAGTGGGCCTAATTAAGTTAACACGCTAGTAACCCTCTTGTGGGTGGGTCACCGGTTAAATATGACTGACAGCAGAGCCAGATGAAGCTCCACCATTGGAAACATGGCTGTTTACCAAACCCCTAACAAAGAAGGGGTATTTCAGGGTTGGCACAGTGGGAGCTCTGCTGATTTACAGAGGTTCTTTCGCTCCGTCATACCCTAATTAACTATGTTAGTGATGAGTTCATTGAGGTGACCAACCTTTCTGGACTGCATGGACATTTTCTGTTAAGTCTGGGGTAGCAAAAAACGACTAAGTCTGCCAACAGCTGTCGC
This sequence comes from Pleurodeles waltl, assembly GCF_031143425.1. Lineage (NCBI taxonomy): Eukaryota > Metazoa > Chordata > Amphibia > Caudata > Salamandridae > Pleurodeles > Pleurodeles waltl. The sequence continues at coordinate 467,646,354 of NC_090449.1, read as the reverse complement.
TGGCTACCTTAAATTGTTCAGAATGACTGCACTTTGCACAGCACCTTAATGTCCTGTCTTTATCACCCTAAAACTACATGATCAGCTCTGTGAGGTGAACCAGGGTTCCTACCTTTGCAGGCCTGGAGGTTACAGAAGTGCCGCTCCATGTTCCCAGTCATGATATCTTCACACCACAAGCCTCCTTCTCCCGGAGGGTTATAGGTGCGCAGGCGCCGCTTCTGTCCCACTCCACAAGCACGAGAACACTCACTCCATTCCGACCACGGGTTCCATGAGCAATTTTGGCCTCTACATTCATTACCAGTACAAGCTGTGAGATCTGGAAAAAAATGTCCAATTATGGAGGGAAGCACTACATAACACAAAGACACCAAGTGAGCCAAGGCACAGGGCAAGAGACCAGGCAGGAGGTCATCCATGTGCACCTTCACTGAATAATTCACATAGCTCATTGCATTGTGTTGTACAAAAAAGCAGAGGAAGAGTAACATTATTCTTAACAACCCACTTTTTTTACCATGATTTTTAGTAAGATTTTTAAAAACAGACAGAACAAATACAGTACAGAGGGGAGAAATAAAGGCATTGAATATTGGAGTACGATGAATGACACAGGTTTCACAATTAGTTTTCTAAAATGATATGGTAAGAAGGAGGCCTATTTTTGTAGTAGGACACGGTGTCTTTGGAAAATGGAGTCATGTTCAGCTGGATACCAGCAGGAATTGGGGAGCTGTATGCTTAAGTTTAGCATCTAGTGGTAAGGGATACCCAAGAGTAGTATTGTGACGGGGAGGGGAAAGAGGAAGAGGAAGAGACAGAGGAGAGACAGAGGAGATGAAAGAGAGAAGTAGGTATAGAGTGACGGGGATGTATGAAGCAGAGAACATAGTATAGGGGGGATGGTGATGAGGAGGCGGGGGGTAGAGAAGGGAGGATGAGTTAGATGGGTTGGAGTGGTATCTCTGGTGGTGTGATGTTGTGTTGTGTGTATGAGTCTAGTTTCAACCAGATTTTTAGCTTTTTCTTTGAGGGAGATTTTAAGAAAGAGTTTAATAAGTTGTGGTAAAAAGGACCGATTGCCAGCAAGTATGTCGTATAAGATACGGTCTTCATAGTCTAGGCATTTGGAGAGTTTTGTAGGAAGACTGGCCAGTGCTAAAAAGGCCAGGTCGGGTCCAGCTTATCTGGAAGATCTTTAGTATGACGTATCCAAGTTCAGACCAAAGTTTTTTTCATCAGAACATTAGAGTAGCATATAGGGCAAGTCTCCTGTTATGCTGAAGCAGCTCCAACATTTGCTAGCGTCTGAAAGACCCATCTTATATAGTTGTTTGGGGTCCAATGGGCCATGTTAGAAGCCCATGGTCTGCACTGGGCTAGTGCAGGAGTGATCCTACTAGATGTTAGGTTGGACCAAGAAGATGGCCAGTTAAGGGTGAAGTCTGTGTGGCATTCGCTTTGTGCAGGATTTCCGTTTAGCATGTATAGGATTGGTTTGGGAAGAAGTTGAGGGAGTTAGTAAAATGTTAGAGGCTATGTGCCCTCCTTTAGCCATGTACTTTAGTGTGGATGGAAGATCAGGTGTTTTCGGGGTTTTGTGTTTGGCGATACCAGTTTTAATCTTTAAGAAGGCATACAAGGCAATTTACTCAAGTTCAGATTTGGATGTGAGCTGTGAGAAGGGTATGGTATCTGTGGGGGTCCCAGAGTCTCCTATAAAGAAGATGCCTTTACATTTCCATTTTTCTATGAAGAGTGTTTTGCCATCTGATTTAAAGTTATCATTGTCCCATGGTGATGCCAGTGTGGAGTAGCGTATTTTGTTAGGAAGTTTACTGTCATTTTTCCATAGCGCTTGTACTGTACGACAAAGAATGTTTGCAGAGTGTTCTGTCTTTATTCTCTTGGTAGCAATAAGGGCTGTGAAGGATAGAGACTGACCTAGCGAGTCTTTGATATTGAGTCAAGCTGGGGGAATTGTAGTGGGTTAATGGAGCCAGTGAAGCCCCTCTCTCTCTAGGTATGCTGTTTAGAATCTGCTATAGTCTGGGAGGTGTAGACCTCCAAGGTTCTTAGGAAGGCATAGTTTTTTAAGGGCTATCCTTGGTTTTTTGGCTTGCCACAAGAAGTCAGTGAGTATGAGGTTTATCTTAGCAAAGAAGTTGTCTGATATATGAATTGGACATATACTAATTAGGAAAGTGATGACAGGGGCGATCATCATTTTGGTTGATTTGATACATCCTCGCCAGATGATGGATTTAGCCAACCATTTATGAAGTAGGACTTTTATTCTGGTTAGGGTAGTTTTTCATTGTGACCAAAGGATTTTCTGAGGTTTCAATTGAACCAGATGACTAGGTATTTTATTTTGTCTGGGGCCCATTTGAGGCCAAGGTCTCTTATAACTGAGCTGTTGCAATGGATATTTATAAGTAGAACCTCTGTTTTGTCCTTATTAAGGGTGTCTCCTAAGAGAGTGGCATAATCCCTGATGGTTGTCATGATGTTAGGAATGGCTGAATCAGCCTTAGTTGTAGAAAGGTGTAAGTTGTCTGCATAGGCTGCCAACATTTATGGTCCAGCTGGCAAAGGGATTCCAGGGAAGTGGTGGTTCTCTCATTTTTTTTTTAATGAGAAGTGCTTCCAGTGCAAGCAGGAAGAGGAGCGGAGAGAGGGGACAACCTTGCCTCGTGCCTTGTTGTAGACTAAAGCTATTTGATAGGATTAAGTTTATGTTAATTCTGGCTTTGGGTTTGTTGTACAGTGCCAAATTCTTTTAGATAAATTAGGACCAAGGTTAAATGCCATATGGGTAGCTTGTAAGAATGACCACAAAACCTTGTTGAAGGACTTTTCAGCATCCAGTGCCATCAGGCAGGCTGGTTGGTTGAGAGTGTGTGCATTTCTCAATAACATGGCTGAAGAGATTTATATTGTGCGCAGTAAGCCACCTCTCAATCAATCCTGTTTATGCAGGATATATTGTTGTTTGTAGGATGGGTTCTAGTCTAAGGGCTAGGATGTTTTGCGTATTATTTACAGTCAATACTTAATAGGGATAATGGGCGTTAGTTCTTGGGTAGAGAGGGATCTTTACCTTCTCTGGGAATGGCAATTATTGTGGCTTTTGCAGCATTGCCTGTGATCGAACATTCTGATAAAAGGTGAGAGAAGAGGTCCTCCAAGGGAGTAATAAGAGATGGTCCCCAGATTTGGTAGAAAGAAGCAAAGAAACCAGCAGGTCCTGGTGCTTTCCCAGGGTGGAGTAGTTTGATTGCTCTTGTGATCTCATTTTGAGTGATCGGACTTTCTAGCAGGTATTTAGAGATGTTGGCTATTTTTGTAATGGAGATTATATTAAGATATCCTAAGCAGGTATCATAAGGAGTGTGATTACCATTAGAGTAGAGGTTGTGGTAGAAGGATTCGAAGGCGGCAAGTATATCCTCTTCTTTGGTAAACAGTAGGCTGTCTTCCTTAGTAACGGATGTTATCCTGGACCAGTGATAATTCTGTTTAAGATAATGGGCTAGAATTCTCCCTGCTTTGTTACGCCCACAGAAGCAGATACCTTTGTTCTTTTGTACGATGATGTGTGCCTTGTTGCTTAGGATTTTGTTAAATTTGTATTTTAGTTTTGTTAGTTGATTTAATCATGATTAGTTCTAGCATTTTTATTTGTTGTTCCAAATTGTTTAGGTTGGTGTTGTCATGTTTGTTCCAGGACATTATTTGATCATATGACCTCATATGATGGATTTCAGGGAATTCCAAGCAATTTGGAAGCTATGACCAGAGTACCTATGTATTTCTATAAATTGATAAATTTCCTTTTTTAAAGTATTTTTATTGCTTTCTATATGTCAGCATACATACTGAACATTAACTCAACAAATCCAATTCCTTGACCACCATGGAGTCTCAAACCATGCTCAGTATGTTAATAAAACAAATTATCAAAATTGTGACCCACTCCCCATACCTCTATTCCACTACCCCCTCATCCTAGCTCATGTACATACAAATCTTTCACGGTGTCGTGCGCAACACCATCAGATACTTTTGGTGTGTGTCCAACTCACCCAAGCTCTCCATCAGTACCCTTTCCCCAGCTATTCAAGATTTTCCTCAATTTCTTCAGGCAGCCTCGTCCCTTACAGACCCCGCACTCCATCACCCTGAAATGTTCTATTCCCATCTCCCAATCATGTAGCTAGGGGGAGTCCTGGATTCCCACCTTTGCACAATATCACGCTTTTCCACCATGCATCCCAGATTCACCAAGATCTTCTGATATCAGGATAAATCCGTTGGTCCCCATACACCCAGTAGTGCAAGCCGAGGATATAGCTCCAGTGATTGCTCCATTGCTCCAACTAGGGATCTCTCACTGACTCCCAGAAGTTCCCCTCAGAGAGAGACTGCTCCAGAATGTGTGGAAGAATGTGTCCTCTGGCCTGTATCCTCAAAGGCAGCGTACATCCTCCACTCTGCCCATCTTATGAAGTAATGTGCATGTATAGTAAACCCTGTGTAAAATATTTATCTGTCTTAGGCAAAAGCTAGCTTTAATGGAGACCTCTGCCAGAAACCCCAGAGCCTCACTGCCGTCCTCCCCATCAAGATCTCCGAGATCCCTCTCCCATTTACTTAGCACCTTCAACAAAAGGGGGGTTGGGTACTAAGCATGACGGTACTATATGTCAGTGAGATCAGTTTCTTATTTATCCCCCCATCAAGGAGTCTCCTTTCCAGTGGGTCATCTTCTTGTGCTCCCTCCTCTTACTACACACATTGTCAGAGGGCATGACTCAAATGCCCATATCACAGCAATTGGGATAGACAGATAGATAAGTTCTTTTTTGTGTGATTATTTAAAATCATTACAATAAAAACATAAATGCATTGTTTTGTGTCAGCAATATAACAGTGCTAACAAAGGCCTATGCAACCTAAAACCTGGGCAAATTAAAGATCGCTAAAATGTGAAAAAATATAATAATAAAAGTGTGGCCCTATAAAGAGTGCATAAATATAAGAACCAGATACTAAAATACTCAAAGAATCTAGAATGCAATGTTTACCCCTAAATAAGGTGCAAGACTGGACCCATGGCTGTACACAGCACCTCTAAGGTGGCCCAAGTAGCTAACGGGGGTCTAGTCAAGAAGGTGCTTGTCCATACACAGTACCTCTTAACGGGGCATGGGTTAAAGTGCAATTACTGAATAATTTCTCAAGATCAAAACTTTACATACATGTCTAGTCAAGAAGGTAGTCTGGTCAAAAGGAGAGAAACAAAATTGACGAACTTAAGCATTAAAAAAAAAAAGTGATATATTTAGCAATCTAATAGGGTATGGTGTCTAATGCACATATTGGTAACGCCCAGACTACTCTCAAGAACTTCAGGAATCAAGCTGCCAGCTGTAAGGACTCACTTTTCAGACAAACTTCAATGGCTACACTACAGGTACTAATATGTAATATGTGCCATATTGGGCACAGCAGAATACTCCGAGAGGGAGCATCTTTTCACAAATGCAAAGGATATGGATTAATGATTACACCTGCATTGCACAGAATTGGCAGAATCTGTCCTGCTCATCAGAGTTTCTCCGGTCATACCAGTACGTTTTTAGCAGAATTAACCCCAGCCGGAGTCTCATTAGCTCCTGCTTTAGGACCAGACTAAATGGCTGGGAAAGATAGATCTTTAGCAGTCTAATAGGGTATAGTGTCTAATGCACATATTGGTAACGCCCAGACTACTCTCAGGAACTTCAGGAATCAAGCTGCCAGTTGTAAGAACTTGCTTTTCAGACATACTTCAATGGCTACACTAGAGGTACTAATATGCAATGTGTGTCATATTGGGCGCAGCAGAATACTCTGTGAGGGAGCATCTTTTCACAAATGCAAAGGATATGGATTAATGATTACACCTGCATTGCACAGAATTGGCAGCACCTGTCCTGTTCATCAGAGTTTCTCCGGTCATACCAGTACGTTTTTAGCAGAATTAACCCCAGCTGCAGTCTCATTAGCTCCTGCTTTAGGACCAGGCTAAATGGCAGGGAAAGCTAAATGGCTCATACAGTATGGACACCCAACACCATGGGCCAATTTCTGAGCATCCTGTTCCCTAGAGATTGCTTTTGCTTGCTTGGTTATCAGTCTGGAGCCTACTGGCACTGGAAGACTGTTTGACCAGATCTCTTGAACCTCTAGAGTGACCAATGCGTAGCTGAGATACTTATGTCACTTAGTTAGAGTATTTTTAATTGTTTCCCAAATTATGTTTTTTAGCATATTTTCTTTAGCTTGTTTGGCTTTCACACAATATAAAAAAAATGTCTTTCAGTGCCCAGTGCTGAGAAACCTAGCAGAACTTGAGTCGAATCTGGGCATGTTCCATACAATTAGGATAGCACATGGATTGGGCCCTATGGGGGTCATTTTGAGTCTGGCGGGCGGCGGAGGCCGCCCGCCAGACTTCCCCCCTCCAAAATACCGCTCTGCGGTCGAAAGACCGCTGAGGGTATTTTTGCTTTTTCACTGGGCTGGCGGGCGACCGCCAAAAGGCCGCCCGCCAGCCCAGTGCAAAAAACCCTACCCACGAGTACGCCGGCTCAGAATTGAGCCGGCGGAGTGGGAAGGTGCGACGGGTGCAGTTGCACCCGACGCAAATTTCAGTGTCTGCAAAGCAGACACTGAAATTCTTTTTGGGGCCCTCTTACGGGGGCCCCTGCAGTGCCCATGCCATTGGCATGGGCACTGCAGGGGCCCCCAGGGGCCCCGCGACACCCCATACCGCCATCCTGTTCCTGGCGGGAGAACCGCCAGGAACAGGATGGCGGTATGGGGTGTCAGAATCCCCATGGAGGCGCAGCAAGCTGCGCCGCCATGGAGGATTCAATAGGGCAGCGGAAAACCGGCGGGAGACCGCCGGTTTTCCCTTTCTGACCGCGGTCAGAATGCCCTGCTGGGCCCCGCCAGCCTGTTGGCGGTGCTCCCGCCGACCCTGGCCCCGGCGGTCCGTGACCGCCGGGGTCAGAATCACCCCCTATGTAGCCAGTTTGCCATTCTTTCTCTAAAGGTGTGATTTTTCCCTCTAGTCATTTTTAACAGCATCTTCTTTTACCAATCCCCACATAATTGCACTCACACACCGGCAAATATCCTCAATAAAAGATCTCTGGCAAAGAGCCCCCTTGAGGGGCCTGTCGGGAATTGCAGTGCCGGCCTGACGAGGAGCAAAGCCCGATGAAGAAGCATGTCACCAATTGGTGAGTGAGGGCTCTTGTTCCAGATTTTGGATATTCACAGAGACCTGTTCTCTTCTTTCCCTCATTGGGGTTAGCTTTCATTATCTTTTTTGTGGAACTGTGCATTCAGTAGTTTTGTGATATACGGTAACCTTTAAGCAGTGCAGTATATGCGTGTAGAGGCAAAAAATGATATATGAAGTCTAAAGACAGACCCTGTGTGAGAAAACAGGGCTGATTGCAGAGGCCCCATAACTTTTTGCCCCCATTTTCCTCTTTTTGCTGGTGTTTTCCTGACTTTGATGGTGCCCTGTGTACTGCTAACCAGTCCCATGGCCTGTGCTCTGTGTAAAATAGATATGCAAATTAGGCTAATTATAATTGGCTAAGTTAACCTACCTATAAGTCCCTAGTATATGGTAGGGCATGTAGGTTTAGGGACCACAGCATAGGTGGTGCACACCTAGGTGCACTGCTGAGGTGCCCAGTGTCATTTTAAAAGCAAGGCTGCCTTGCTGGCTGCTTTTAAATTAAAGTTATATGCAAATTCGACTTTGGAATTAAAGGTACTTCCAAAGTCTTAAACTACCTTATTTTTACATATAAGTCACCCCAAAGGTGTGCCCTATGTGCCCCTAGGGCTGGGTGCCATGTAACTATAAGCAGGGACTTTATAAAAATAGATTTATAAGCCCTGGTGAGGTAAAAACAGCCAAATTCGTTTTTCCCTCATTGAAGTAAATTGCCTTCATAGGCTAGAATGGGCAGACTTTATTTAAAATTTTAAAGTCTCCTTAAATGTTACATACCAAGAATTTGGTATCAAATTGATTGTTGTAATAAATCCCACAACTTCCAGTTGTTGGATTTAATATAACTTGTCCAGGCAAAAAGTTTAGACTTTACCTAAACAGTTGCCAATTTCAGCTCTGCATTGTTTTTGCTGCTGTGCTCTGATTGGCCAGCCTGCAGCAGCTTCTGCCAGGCTGCCTTGATGAGGTGTGAAGTGGCCTGGCTTCACACAAAGGAATGTGCTTGGGGGAGAGAATCTCCCCTCAGCAGATGGTGAGGCAGGAAGGGGGAGGGCTGCCAAACTGGTCTTCAAAGGCAGAGAAGGACATTTGGAGCACCCAGCAACACCCCCACATCCTGCAACCCCAGACAATTAGGTGCCCCCTTGATTAGATTAGGAGAGGGCAGGAGAGGGGTGTGTTTATGATTTTTAGCCACACCAGTGGGTGGGCTCAGCCAGATGTAACCTCCAAAAATCAGATTCATCCATGTTGGATTTTTAGAGACTGTTGCCTTCTGGGATGGATTTTTGCCACACTTCCCAGGAAGTGGTCATCACAGGGGGATGACCCTGTCCCTGATTGGAGAACCAGGGCCCCCCTGCTTTTCACCAAGGAGCAAGGATAAAACTGGCAGACCTGCACCCACGCCTCAGATCCCCTCCAGAACTCAACAAGAAAGGAACTAAAGAAGAAGAAGGACTGCCCTGCTGGACCCCTGGCCTGCACCTGGACCCTGCACTCAGAAGGACTGCACCAGCTGCACACTTGGGCTTCACCACAAGAAGGACTTTGCCTGGCTTCAGCTGGTTCAAGGAGGGACTCCCTGTTTGCTACAGGTGAAAAATTGCTAAACCAGAGTCCCCTGCACCAACTCCTGAAGAAAGCGACCAGCTGACCACTGTCCAGTGGCCAAAAAGGAGTTTGCGCCAGGTGCATTCTGGGAGTTGAAGTCTGCACCCCCCCAAGGACCATCACAGAACTTCTGGACCCTTGGGGTGAGCTGTGGACCCCAAAAGAACCTTAAAAGAACATCTGGGTGAAGCCCAGAAGTTTGGAAAAGATTTGAGAATTTTTGGAAAAAAGCTCCAGAGAGGGACCGACCCGCCGCAGAAATTCTAGCCGGCTTGCCTCAACCGCGACCCGGCTAACGTGGTTCGTCCCGGTAAAGAAAAACATCCAAAAAAGAGACTAAGTCCGAAGGTAAAAAGTTGACCGGGACCTCCCAGCCATCGTATCCGAGAAGGGCTCCATGGACGTCGGATCAAGATACAGGTTTACCCCGGTCGAAGGATTTTCATCTCGAAAAAACGACTAAGTCCGAAGGTAAAAGTCTCCACCGAGGAAACCCACATCGCGTATCCGGACAAGGGCTCCAGGATGTCAGATTCAACTGGCAGGTTCGTCCCGGTGAAGAAAAACTTCAAAATAAAGACTAAGTCAGAAGGTAACTTTTTAACCGAGGCCTCCCGCGACCTGTAGCCGAGCAGGGCTCCATCGCGGTCGGCCTGAAAGTTTGACTTTGCCCCGGTCGAGGTGCAACCAGATGACCCGATTGGCGCTTTTTGTTTCTAAGCGCTAGAAAAGTAATAATTCTTTAAAAATTCATATCTCCGGTTCCCCTGAACCGATTTTAATCGTTTTTGTGTCATTTTAAAGATAAAAATATAAACTATTTTTATAAATTGGTTTTGGATTTTTAAACTGTTTCCTGTGTTTTATTTAATTACTGTTTTGTGATATTTGAATGCTTTACACTTTGTCTCCTAAGTTAAGCCTTGACGCTCGTTGCCAAGCTACCAAGGGTTGAGCTGGGATTAATTTACTGAGACCTAACTGTACCTAGGTGGAGGTTAGTGGCTTGTTGCTAGGTGTAGGTACCTACCTGCCCTACCAATAACCCATTTTCCAACACCCTGTAACCATGCTAATTTAAAAGGAGAGAGTTTACTCAGAGTCAAGAGAAGCAAGTAATAACGACCTACCAGCGATGCAAGGATTGTAGAGTCCATATATAAAGTAGGTCAGTCATATATGAGACAGCTGAAACATAATGAAGCATCATTGAGTATATTGTGCTTCTACTGGATAGCCAGTTAGAATTGTATGATAAAGGATTAAGTAATGCTAGGTAAGTACCTGTGTCTAGTGTATAAAATAGACTTTAATAATTGCAAGTAGTCCAAAAGTCATCTTCTCTAGCAAGTCTTCAGGGGAAATAAAACCCCAAAAGTTACCAACAGTATACAGTAGAAGTATAGAATCATGGACCACGATAAGTAAGTCTCATGTCTGTCAAGGAAAAAGGGTATGAGAAGGGAGCAAGATTGAAAATCCGGTAGCCAATTATTTCAACAATAACCAACTGTAGCACTCGTGTGCTAATTAGATATGTGACCATGTCATCATATACGGTCTGACCATAGTAAAAGGATGTCTTAAATGTGCCCAGACATGCCTAGTATAACTCCAAACACATAAAATTGTGGTTTAGCTTTTCGTATATAACAATGTATCCTATTGGAGTATGAAAGTATTGTAAAGATATGGAAACAGCATAGACCGTGTAAAATCTTACGGTCCAGCTGAGGTATAGCTACAACTGAAAGATATGCCCAAAAGTTCCATAACTGAAACAAAAGGCCAATTATTTAAGGGGTCAATACATACTGATAGTAGGTGTTCTGTTGTCACCCAGCGAAAGGTATATAAGAATAAGTTACTTACCTTCGGTAACGCATTATCTGGTAGAGACTCTGGGCCTGATTCCAACTTTGAAGGAAGGTGTTAATCTGTCCCAAAAGTGACGGATATACCACCAGCGGTATTACGAGTCCATTATATCATATGGAACTCGCAATACGGATGGTGGTATATCTGTTACATTTGGGACGGATTAACACCTCCTCCACAGTTGTAATCAGGCCCTCTGTCTAGCTGCAGATTCCTTACCATTGAATTCCCTGGCGTCAGTTTCGAATCCGGAATCTTTTTGCTGAGCAATATTCTGCGTGCGCCGTCGGGTGACGTTGTTTGGTTCCGCGTGCGTCGTCCGGCTCCACGTGGCTTCGTCAGCGTCGTTGGAGCCGTCTATGATGTCACAGTCGTCTATATAGACGCCACCTCAGTGCGCGTACGTCAGTTCTTCTATCCACAAAACTTCCACGCCAGAAGCATAGAGTCATGGATAGAACCAACATTTGTCTGTGCAAAACTAGGACCCTGAGATTCATTATTTTTTAATTCCCTGGCGTCAGCTTCAAATCTGGAATCTTTTTGCTGAGCAATACCCTGCTAGCGCCGTCTGGTGGCGTTGCTTGGTTCCGCGTGCGTCGTCCAGCTCTGTGTGGCTACGTCAGCATCGTTGGAGCTGTCTATGATGTCACGGTCATCTATATAGATGCCACCTTGGCGTGCGAACATCAGTTCTTTTATCCACAAAACTTCCGTGCCAGAAGCGCAGTCATGCATAGAACCAACATATGACTGTGCAAAACTAGGGCCCTGAGAAGGGATAAACCCTAACCCTACTAGTCATATCTGCAGAGCAGGGAGGCATGGGTGGGTGTAAGGCATCTGCAGCTGGATAGAGTCTCTACCAGATAATGCGTTACCAAAGGTAAGTAACTTGTTCATCTGACAGAGGCTTCTAGCTGCAGATTCCTGACCTTTGAATAGATACCCAAGCCATAACCTCTTGGCGGTGGGCTGTGGCTAACACTCCTTACACTAGAAAGTCATGCAGGACTGAATGGGCAAAGTACCCATCCCTTCGTACCTGACTGTCCAGGCAGTAATATTTTGCAAACGTGTGCAAGGACGCCCACGTACCCGCCTGACAGATCTCCAGGGCTGGTACGCCTCGAGCTAGCGCAGTGGTAGCAGCTTTGTCCGTGGTAGAATGAACTTGCAAGCCCTCAGGCGGCTGCTTCCTGGCCAATGCGTAGCATATCTTAATGTAGAGAACGACCCATGGCGAAATGGTTCGCATCTGCACTGCCCGACCCTTCTTTGCACACACGCACCCCACAAAAAGATAGTCATCCACCCGGTACTCTTTTGTGTGGTAAAGGTAGAATGACGGTGCTCTTTTTGGGTCCAGTCGATTGAGTTGCTCCTCTTCCTTAGAGGGATGCGGTTGAGAAAAGAAGGTGGGCAGGGTGATATTCTGACCCAGATGGAATAGGGTCACCACCTTGGGGAGGAAAGAGGCACGACTTCTGAGAACCACTTTATCTGGATGAATAGTGAGATTCGGTGGCCTTGATGACAGAGCTTGCACCTCACTCACACTCCTGGCAGATGTTATTGCCACTAAGAAGGCTGTCTTGACGGTGAGCAGCCAGAGGGGACAGTTGTGTAAAGGCTTGAAGGGAGCACACATGAGAAATGTGAGGACAAGATTTAAGTCCCATTGAGGCATAATAAAGGGCATAAGGGGAAACATATGTACAAGCCCTATAAGGAATCTATTTACAATGGGAGATTTGAACAAGGAAGGCTGGACAGGCAGCCGAAGAAATGCTGATAAGGCAGAAAGATAGCCCTTTAGAGTCCCTACGGTAGGCTAGAGACAGAATGAAAAGAAGAATGTCAGAAAGAGAAGCAGAAAGGGGATCAATAGACCTTTCTGTACAATAATATACAAAGCGTTTCCAACGGCAGGCGTATACTGTCTTAGTGGAGGTATGTCTGGCTGCCAAAATAACCTTACAGACTTCGTGAGGAAGGTCAAACGGCCACCGCTCAATCGCCATGCATGAAGGGGCAGAGTTGACAGGTTTGGGTGGAGAACTCTCCCCTGCTGCTGCAACAGAAGATCCTCTCGAAGGGGCAGCCTGATCAGAGGATTGATGCTTATTTTAAGTAGCTTGGACTCTCTGTGCCCAATCCGGAGCCACTAAGATGACTTGGGCTCGCTTGTTCTTGATCTCTTCAGAACCACCCACGCAGAAGCGGTTTGGGCGGAAATGCGTATAGGAGGCCTGAATTCCACTCACGACAAAAAGCGTCGCCGAGCGATTGCTGCCTTGGAAACTCCAACGAGCATTACTGCTGACATTTCGTGTTCTCTGCAGAGGCGAACAGATCTAACCAATAAAGTCCTTGCGCCACCTCTGGATGGAGCTACCATTCGTGATCCGCTAGGCATCGACGGCTGCGTTCATCTGCCCTGGCGTTCAGTGAACCTGCCAGGGTTATACCCTGCTGTTCCAGCCATGTCCAGATACGCAGAACCTCTTGACAAAGGGTCCACGACCCCACACCGCCCTGCTTGTTGCAGTACCACATTGAGGTGGTGTTGTCCATGAACACCTGCACTAACTTCCCGTTCACAACAGGAAGAAATGCTTTCAATGCCAGACAAATCGCCCTGAGCTCCAATACGTTGATGTGGAGCCCGAATTCTGCTGGAGACCAAAGGCCCGTGATGTCCCCCTCTCACAAATGGCCACCCCATCCCAGAGGTGACACATCTGTCGATACTGTGCAATATTTTTGGGGAAGGGAGAGGAGTCTGCCTTTGACCCAATTGAAGTTCACTAACCACCACTGCAGGTCTTTTGCAGTTCCCTCTGAGATCTGAACCGTGTTGGTAAGATTTCCCTGATGCTGTGCCCACTGGAACTTTTGCAGAGCCCTCATATGCCATCTGGCATGTTTGACTAACAGGATGCAGGAAGCCATGAGTCCCAGCAGCCTCAGAGCCTGTATCGCCAAAATCCAGGATAGAGGCGGAAACATCGGTATCATAACCTGAATGTCCTGGAGTGGCTTTTTGGGAGGATAGGCCCGAAACTGCACTGTGTCCAGAACAGCTCAGGTGAAAGGGAGCTTCTGAGAGGGAATCAGGTGTGAGTTCAGCACATTTATAGTGAACCCCAGTAAATGCAGGAGGTCTGCCGTAGTCTGAAGGTGGGTGACAAGAGCCTGGGGTGTAGGAGCCTTTAACAGCTAGTCATCGAGGTAGGGGAAGACTGATATCCATAACATGCGCAGATGAGCTGCCACCACAGCCATCACTTTGGTGAACAGTCGAGGGGCATTGGTGAGACCGAAGGGGAGCACGGTAAACTGAAAGTGCCCCTGGCACACCTTGAACCGCAAGTAACACCTGTGGACGGGCAAGATGGGGATGTGAAAATACGCATCCTGCAAGTCCAATGCTACCATCCAGTCTCCTTGGTCTAGGGCAGACAAGACCTGAGCAAGAGTGAGCATCTTGAATTTCTCCTTTTTGAGGAAGAGATTGATGTCCCTTAAATCCAAAATAGGGCGAAGAATCTTCTTCTTTGTGGGAATCAGAAAGTAGCAGGAATAACAACCACTGCTTACTTCAGATATCAGGACCCTTTCTATGGCTCCCTTGGCCAGCAGAGCTGTAACTTCCCTGCAGAGTAAGATAAAATGATCCTCCAAAAGCCGTTCTTTTACCGGAGAAATAGAGGTAGGGAAAGACTGGAAGGGGAGAGAATAGCCCTTCTGTATGATCTGCAAGGCCTATTTGCCCGATGTTATGGCTTGCCAGTGAGGGAGATGAAATTGAATCCTCCCTCCAACTGGACAGACATGGTCTTGCAGAACCATACTAGGAGGGCTTGGGCAGTTGCGGAAGAGGGGGGCTGGGTGGTGGCCTACCTCTGGCTAGACCCTCTGGGTCTGAATGTACCACACCAGCATCCTCGCACTGTATGTTGTGATGCCGGAGGTCAGGGGCTGACCTGTTGTTGGCGTGGTACCACGCCCCTTCCGAAGCCTCGAAAGGAGTGATAGACAGACTGCTGGCGCACAGACGCTGAGAGACCCAAGGATCTGGCCTTAGCTTGAGAATCCTTGAATCTCTCAAGCGCAGAGTCTGCTGTTTCACAAAAAGGAGTGTGCCATCAAAAGGTATGTCCATGAAGTTCGACTGGACATCCCCCAAAAAGCCAGTGGTACGCAGGCATGGCTTCGGAGGGCCACTGTTGAAGAAATCGCCCTGCCCAGCGAGTCAGTCATGTTCAAGTCACACCTGATGGTAAATTTGGCGGCATCTCTCCCATCTTTAACAGCCTTGGTGAGAGTGTCCGGTATGCCCTCCGGGACCTGGGTCAGCACTATCCCATAAAATATGGGAAATACTGCCCAATAGGCAAGAGGTGTTTACAGACCTCAATGCCAGGTTAGAGGAAGAAAACGTCTTCCCAAGTTGGTCCAGCATCTTGGATTCCCTATCCGGGGGAACTGAAGGGAAGGCACCAAAGGAAGTAGAGGCTTCAACCACCAAGCTCTCTGGAGTGGGGTTTTGGGTGAAGAAACTAGGGTCACTTGGAGCTCGTTGGTGGCGGCGGCCGACTGCCCTATGCACAGGAGCCCCTGTGCTGGGTTTGGACCACGTTCCCAGAAGGACATCTGTGAGGGCTTCATTGAAGGGTAACATCGGCTCTGATGTAGCAACCCCTGGCTGAAGCACCTCTGTCACGAGATTAGTCCTGACTGGCACCGTAGGCAAGTCTAGGTCCAAGACCACAGCTGCCCTACACACCACCATGGCATAAGATGCCCCCTCCTCCGTAGCCACAGCAGGAGGTGAGATTATGCCAGCATCTGGAGAAGTATCAAGTCCACTGACTTCCCCTAGATACTCATACCAGTCCTGTTCATGCGCCAATCCATATTTTAAAGGGTCCTCAGACCCCTCCCACTCCTCACCTGTGCCTGGCTGTTCTAAATAAGCCTCAGACACTGATCTGGGCCTAATCGGCACCATCGAAGTCGGAATTGGCGTTGTATGACATTGTTCTGGATCATCAGGAATGAGGATGGGGCTACCAGCACCAGTGGGCACTGGTGGTGGAGAGAGCTTCGATGTGGGGCCTGGCCCCAGAGAAGGCCAACTGTGAGAATCTGGCACCGGTCCAGATCTGCTATTGGATCCTGGGGTCCCCTACAGTTCCGAGACCGAAGCTAGTGGCGTCAAATCCGATGGGGCCCCTGCTGACCCCGCCAGACACGAAGACCCATCGGAGAGGGAGCTGCTCAAAAACAAGGCGCATAGCCTTGTACAATTCCTCTAATTGAGTGGGGGTTGCTCCGGCTTCCAGGAAGGAGGGTAGACACGGAGTCGGCCCTGGCAACGGCTCTGCGGAACCGTGCTCGGAACTTTGACCTTCTCGAGACGCCTTGTAGGCCGACAGGAGTGGCAAAGTCAAAGTCCAAGCTTGGACTTCTTCTTTTTGTGCCTCTTCCCTGAGTGCCCTGAGGACCTCAAATGGGATGAAGAGGACTTGGGGCTTCTGCAGCAGTTCTGCAACCTCCCGCTTGAGTGGGACCGTGACCTCCAAGGAGTCGTGCCGACCAAAGTCGACTGCCAGGCAGCAATGATCTTTAGGGACCGTTCCCTCAAAGCTCTCAGGGCTGTGCCCTGGAAAACGGAACACAACTTTGAGTCATAATCCCTGTCGAGGCACCAGAGACATACCTCATAGGGGTCCATCACCCACATTGCGCGATGGCAGGCACTGCACGGCTTGAACCCCAACTTCCTAGAGGAAATATCCTTTGCACAGACGACCAAAATCCTTGACAAAAAGTTGAAAAAAGGCTTGCCAAAAAAGGCAAACGGTAGCTTGATCCCGGATCTCCGCTTAACCGGAGCAGAAGGAGAAGAACTGACATACGCGCGCCGAGGTGTCGTTTATATAGACGACCGTGGTGTCATAGACGGCTCCAACGATGCTGACCAAGCCACGCCGAGCAGGGCGATGCACGTAGAACCAACCAACGCCACCCGCGTGCAGGGTATTGCTCAGCAAAAAGATTCCAGATTCAAAGCTGACGCCAGGGATTTCAAAGGTAAGGTATCTGAAGCTAGAAGTCTCTATCAGATACAGTTAACAAGTGTACCCAGGCGTTTCCTAAGTATGAAACGCAGGCAGATGAAGTGTGGATCATTACCTTGTGATTGCAAGTAATTCGTCAACTCAAAGTGTCCTCACCCAGTGTGTTGAGGAAACGTAATCAGCGTGTTTCCATACAGGAAGCAGAAAGAGGACTGCTTCAAGTGAGGTCTCCATGTCGTTTTACGTTGTGGTGGCCATGTTGGTAAGAGGAATATCTCAAATGGAGCCAAAGTGTAAAAGTCGTCTAACAAATCTGCCATAAACGTCCCCTAAGTACAACAAACCGTCAACTGCTATATGGGTCAATACCTTCAGAAAGCATGGCATCCGTCAATTTGACAGTGTCTATACCAAGCGTATCGAGAAAACATAAAACAGCCTGTTGTAATTAGGTTACCGTTCAAGGAAGTGGAAAGAGTACCTGTGAGAAAGTAGCCTCTTTCTAGCATTGTTCCCCCCATTTTTGGCCTGTTTGTCAGTGTGTTATGACTGTGTCACTGGGATCCTGCTAGTCAGGACCCCAGTGCTTATACTTTGTGCCTACATGTCAGTCTGTTTCACTGTTTTCGTCAATATGCTTGACTGTGTCAATGGAATCCTCCTAATCAGAACTCCAGGGCTTATGCTCTCTCTAGTTCCAAATTTGTACTTAGATGATGGTAACCCAGTATTCCACTCCAAATTGGTTTACTGGATCCCACTTAAAAAGTCCCTAGTATATTGTGCCTAGGTACCCAGGGCATTGAGGTTCCAGGAAATCCTTATGGGCTGCAGCATTTCTTTTGTCATCCATAAGGAGCTCATACAAACACTTCTTCAGGACTGCCATTGCAGCCTGAGTGAAATAGTGTAAGCACTATTTCACAGCCATTTTCTCTGAACCAGGTCATTTATAAGTCACCTATATGTCTAACCTTCAGACCCTAAAGGCTATGTGCATTGTAGTTGTGTGTGAAGGCACCCCTGCACTGGCAGAGATGCCCCCACGTCGCCCAGGCCCATTTTCCTGGTCCTCATGAGTGCGGGGACACCATTCTACATGTGCACTATATGTAGGTCAATACCTATACATAGTTCACAATGGTAACTCTGAATATGGCCATGTGAGGTGTCTAACAACTGGGAATTGTACCCCAATACTGATTCTAGTATTGGTGGCACAATTGCATGCACTCTGGGGGCTCCACTATGGCCCCCCAGTACTGACATACCAGCCTTCTGAGGTTTTCACTGCAGCACCAGCTGCTTCCACCTCACAGACAGGCTTATGCTCTCCAGGGGCTTGGGCAGCTCAATCCCAGGTAGGCAGAACAATGCATTTCCTTTAGGAGAGAGGTGTTACACCCTCTCCCTTTGGAAATACGTGTTACAAGCATGGGAGGGGCATCCTCCCAGAGCCCCTGGAAATGTTTTGAAGCATTACACTGGTTCAGGGACCCCGAGTCCCTGCTCTGGCACAAAACTAGACAAAGGAAATGGGAGTGACCACTCCCCTGTCCATCACCACCCCAGGGGTGGTTCCCAGAGCTCCTTCAGAGTGTCCCTGGGTTTTGACATTTTGCATTCCAATGTGGTGGGGCACTCTTGGAGCATCAGAGTAGCCAGTGCCAGCAGGTGATGTCAGAGATGCCTCCTGATGGGTGCTTACCTGGTTAGGTGACCAATCCCCCTCTCAGGGCTATTTAGGGTCTCTCCCCTGGGTGTTTCTTCAGATTCGGATTTCAAGACTCCAGCAGGAATCCTCTACATCCTTTACTTCATCTTCTACCGACGCATCAATCGCTGACTGCTCCAGGAATGCTACAAAACTGCAACAAAGAAGCTAAGACGACTTCCGCAACATTGTATCTTCAGCTCCTGCCAGCAACTGTAACAGTTTCCAGGTAGTGCATCCTCCAATGCACCAGAAGAACCAAGGAAATCTCCTGCAGAGTGACGGAGTCACTTCCCTGCTTCAGCAGGCACCTCTCTGCAGCGACAACTATTGGCTTGGACCCCCTCTCAAGATGACAGGTGTGGTGGACTAAAGTGACTCATGCAGTCCCACTGTCCAGCTCTCCAACTTTGGTGGAGGTTAGAGCTTGCCTCCCCACACAAGACAGTACCCCTGTGCACTGCATGACTTGCAGTTGCTAAGGCTTGTGTGCAACCTTTCAAAAAGTTCTTTGTGCACAGCACAGCTTAAGCCCCCAGCACTCCATCTTGCGACACACAGCTTCCTGAGTGGATCTCCGGCGGGTGGGAATCCTTTGTGTCATGCTGCGTGGGCCTCCATTTGCACCTTCTTTGTCCCCGCGCTGTGGGACTCCTGTATACGTTGCCTGGTCTTCTGAGGGCTCTCTTAGTTGCTGAGAGCCGCCTCTGTCTCCCCCTCCTGGCTAGAGACCACCAGGTCCCTCCTGGTCCCGGGAAGCTCAATTTTCTGCTAACTGCAAGCTTTGCGTGTGCCAAGGCTTGTTTGGGGAACCCAGCGCCGCAAACCAGACTGCGCACATCCATCCAGCGTGGTACATCTTCTGCACCAACTAGGCACCCGCATCTGTCTTCTTTGGTGCAATACTAGCTTTGTTTCTCACCAGTGGTTCCACTTTTGCACCTTCATCCGGGTTAGCAGGGGCTCCGGTTCTCCCTGGACTTTTCAATGCTTCTTGGACTTGGTCCCCTTCTTCCACAGATCTTCAGGTCCAGGAATCCATCGTTGGTGTCTTGCAGTCTCTTCTGGTTCTTGCATTATCTTTTATCACAACTTCTAGTGTGTTTTAGGAAACTTGCTGTGTTTTACTCCTGCTTTCATGGGCTCTGGGGGGGTACATTACTTACCTTTGGTGTTTTCTTACACCCCCAGCACCCCTCTACACACTGCCCTTGCCTAGGTGGGAAACCGACCTTTGCATTCCACTATTTTAGCATATGGTTTGGGTTCCCCCTAGGCCCATTGCAATCTATTGTGATTTTCACTATTTGCACTGTTTTCCTACTGTGTACTTGTTGGAAGCTGGCCTAGTTTGTAGTGGGTACCAGAGGTACTTACACCTTATACCAGGTCCAGTGATCCACCTTAGTGAAATGTAGGCAGTGTCTAGCAGCTTAGGCAGAGCGGCCAAGGTTGAACTAGAAGACATGCAAAGCTCTTGCAATACCACTCTAGTCACACAGTGCTTATACACAAGAAAGACAATACTCAGTGTTACCAAAAATAAAGTACTTTATTTTAGTGACACAAGGCCATAAATATCTTAGAGGCTATACTCCCTTTGGAGGTAAGTATTATACACAATATATACACAAGTAACCAAAATCAGGTACGTAAACAGTCATAAAATAGTGCAAACAGTGAAAAACACAATAGATTGCAATGGGTAACTTTGCACCTAGCCTTCAGTAACTGAAGGTTAGACATATAGGAGACGTATAAGTTACCTGGTGCAGTGAAAATGCTGTAAAATAGTGTTTGCTCTATTTCTCTCAGGCTGCAGTGGCAGTCCTGAAGGAATGTTTGTATGAGCTCCTTATGGGTGGCAAAAGAAATGCTGCAGCCCATAAGGGTCTCCTGGAACCCCAATGCCCTGGGTACCTAGGTACCATAATCTAGGGACTTATACAGGGGTCAAGTGTGCCAATGGAGTATGTAGTCACTAGACTATAGTGAAGAATTGTGAACCAGAAAGAGCATAAACATTTGAGTTCTGGTTAGCAGGACTCCAGTGACACAGTCAAGCATACTGACAACACAGTAAAACATACTGACATATAAGCTACAAACTATGAGCACTGGGGTCCTGACTAGCAGGATCCCAGTGAGTACAGTAAAAACACACTGACAAACAGGCCAATAATGGGGGTAACCATGCTAGAAAGAGGCTACTTTCTCACAGTACTTACCTGTTTCTGCTTACTAGTGTATATATTGTGTTATTTACCTGCCTCCTAAGGGAGTATAGCCTACAAAGTATTTTTGACATTGTGTGACTAAAATAAAGTACCTTTATTTTTGTAACACTGAGTATTGTCTTTTATGTGTGTGAGTGTTGTGTGACTACAGTGATATTGCAAGAGCTTTGCATTTCTCCTAGTTCAGCCTTGGCTGCTCTTCCTACAGCTACCTCTAGACAGCCTGGCTTCCAGACACTGACTACATTTCACTAATAAGGGATAACTGGACATGGTATAAGGTGTAAGTACCTTTGGTACCCACTACAAACCAGGCCAGCCTCCTACAGTACCAAATCGGGTCGGGTCCCCATGTCGTACCATGGTATGGCGGCCATGTTGGGAAGTGAATTGTTTTGAGCGTACTCTTTCCACTTCCCTGAACGGTAAACTATTTACAACAGGCTGTTTTATGTTTTCTCGATACGCTTGGTATAGACACTGCCAAATTGACAGATTACATGCTTTCTGAAGGTATTGACCCATGCAGCAGCTGCTGGTTTGTTATACTTGGGGGCGTTTACGGCATATTTGTTAGACCACTTATACACTCTGGCTTCACTTGAGATGTTCCTCTTTCCAACATGGCCGTAACAACTTAAAACGACATGGAGACCTCACTCGGAGCAGTCCCCTTTCTGCTTCCTGTACGGAAACCTATATACGAACACGCTGATTACGTTTCCTCGACACACTGGATGATGACACTGCAAGTTGACGGATTACTTGTAATCACAAGGTAATGATCCACATTTCATTTGCCTGCGTTTCATACTTAAAGAGACCCGGCATACTTGTTAACCGTTTATACACCTTTGGCTGGGTGACGACAGAACACTTGCTATCAGTATGTATTGACCCCTTAAATAATTGGCTGTTTGTTACAGTTAGGGAACGTTTGGGCATATCTTTCAGTTGTATCTATACCTCAGCTGGACGGTAAGATTTTACATGGTCTATGCTGTTTCCATATCTCTACAATACTTTCGTACTCCAATTGGATACATTGTTATATACGAAAAGCTAAGCCTCAATTCAACGTGTTTGGAGTTATACTAGGCACGTTTGGGCAGATTTAGGACGTCCTTCTACTATGGTTGGACCGTATATCCTGACACGGTCACATATCTAATTAGCACACAAGTGCTACAGTTGGTTATTTTTGAAATAATTGGCTACCGGATTTTCAATCATGCTCCTACTTTATATATGGACTCAACATTCCTTAAGTCTCTGGTAGATCGATAGGACTTGCTTCTCTTGACTCTGAGTAAACTCTCTCCATTTAAATTAGCATGGTTACAGGGTCTGCCTATACACTTCATATATCATTTTCTGCCTCTGCACACTTATACTGCACTGCTTTGAAGGTTACAGTATATCACCTATAGTTTTGGTCTAATAGGTTTGGATTCTAATCATCTCGGCCAGTGAAATGTGTAGCATGTTTTCTCATCTGCACAGTATAAACATCCCTCCACTCACACCCCCTTTTTTGGCTCCAGGTAATGTCATGTTCTTGTGTTTTAAACTTTTTTTCCAAATAAGAGTTTATGTTCCTTATTATATTTTGCAGCCTTGAAAAAATCACTGTGTGACGAAACACGTGTTGGCTGCTAATGAAAGAATTAACTATTAAAGACTATTACCGTTGGCTGCGTATGAACGAATCAGTTAAAAAGGACCATTGTTGACGGGAATAAAACTACAAATGTACAACAGAGAAGATCACTGTTTTGTTTAAGGACTGGTTTCAAATCCTTTACAGCTTGGCAAGCAATTGTCTAGACGTATGTGCTTGTATCAGAGTGCTGTGGTCCTAGTAGGATATGTGTATGCTGTGTATTCTCAGAGTACATCATTGTTTTGCCCTGAGGTAGTAAGGCAATTGACCACATAGCACCACACCTTTAAGCTACTATTCACATTCCTTATTGGACACACGAGCGACACACAAAGGAAGTGCTTTTATTTAACCATTACTACCACTATTTCTGTTTTATGTTCATATGACAGGTTCATTTATGCAGTGTTGCCAAGAACTGGAAGACTCTGAAAAATGTAGGGAGGCAATGATTTACATCAGGCTGGATTAGCTCTGTAAAGTGAAGCCTTTAAGGACTTTTCTTTGATTGATTTTTTTGGCGACTGTCTGTTTGTCTAATGTATACCAGCAATCTACACTAGCCAACAGATTGTTGCATGATTTTATTGTTAATTACCATTCTTGGTAAAAATGTGACCTTTCTAAGTCTTTCAGAAAATTAGGTGGAAGAGCTTGGTTTATTTTGGTTAAAGCCTTAGCAGATGTGTAGCTGTTAACTCAGGGCCTGATTTACAATGTGGCGGGCAGCCTGCTCTTGGCCAGGGCAACAAAGTCAATTACTTAGTCACCCTGAAGGTGGTGCGGCTGACCAAAATTGAAAAATGTCCACTGGCCCATAGAGATTTCTAGGATTGTAAGTTTGTCAACATGACCGAGTCATATGGCAAATGTAATTTTTTGTAATTTTCAAAACAAAAATCCCAAAGCATGATTTTCTTTTGGAAAATTAAAAAAAAAACAGTGCCCCCATGTCATGGGAGTTTTCTCCCACGGTGAGGGGGAATCGAGCAATTTTCCATGGCCCTTTACTCCATGAGCTTCCTAGCGATGACGGGCACTGAAAAACTACTGTATGTCCTCCCTTCTAAATTAGGTGGGCTGCATCTGGCCAAACCTTCTATGGCCCTCACTCTGTTGGGCAGTTGGCTGGGTTTGACCATAGCAGACACAGAGCAGTCTCCGCCGTTATCAAACCTAAGGTCTGGCTAACACTAAACCATTATGTTGGTGTGGAGGAAACTCTGTCGCTGTGCCCACAGAGTTCGCTCTCCTCCAAAATAAAGCAGACCCTTAGTCTGTATTAAGTTCATGCAAGCAAACAACTTTGAAATAAAATTAAAGGCTAAATGTGGTCTAACACCTGTTACTGATTAATATAATTATACCTCTTTTATGATAGAGATATTTATTATTGGGCTCGTTGGCACAGTAGGTAAATAGTAATTATACAAAAGTGCCGTTTTCAGGTCATCAAATGATGACAAGCAAGGGTAATTCTGACGACTTCATTTTTTAACCAGGGATGTGAGATGGCAGATAAGTGGTTTGATGTCTTCATTAAGGCATGTCGCAAAATGGGTTTGGTAATGACTTTCTTGAGAGGCATGGTTTTAGTAATGAAAGCCTGGTCTCTGTCAGTTTTCTACAAAAGCAAAATGGAAATTAATTTGTGAACTAGAAACTGAAACTGAAATGCTTAGATATATCCTAAATGATGGCAGAACGTTCTGGACAGGTATCCCACAAGCAATGACTAGATTTGAGGGGTTCCATCATAAAAAATATAATTTTGTCCAACGAGGG
Organism: Pleurodeles waltl; assembly: GCF_031143425.1. Lineage (NCBI taxonomy): Eukaryota > Metazoa > Chordata > Amphibia > Caudata > Salamandridae > Pleurodeles > Pleurodeles waltl. The sequence continues at coordinate 467,622,065 of NC_090449.1, read as the reverse complement.
CAGAATGTAAAACAATTGCACTGCTTAGCAGTTTAAGAAGATGTGTTAAACCTGTACTGCTGAGCTACTTGTCGTAGCTTCACCATATTTTAATTTGATAACTACCTACACGATAACTAGAGCAGAGCTGTGCGCAGTAGTAAGATCCCATAATGATCAATATTCATTAAAAATCAACTCCGTAGAACGGAAGGAAATCTACAGCCCTAAGTAAATGTTATCAGTTAGTATAGTGTGGACAGCAATACATTATGCATCCCGACTGTAACTAGCAATGGTAGAAGAGTGAAGCCGTTTCATCATTCTATCTGGCAAATATCCCACATTTCAATGCTGAAATGGCGGGCTCTGATTTCTCAAAACAGGCAGAGAATCAGCAGAAAGGTTCTAATTTTAAGGACATCCCTAATGCGGCATGGAGAGGAGCCCTGGATTGTGTTTTTGTTCCATGTATAGCAATTGGGTAACTTGGAAAGATTTAAAAGGATGTCTCACTGGTTTGTCTATGGGAACAATTTCGGTCATTAAAAGAAGATCCTTTTGTAAGGGATATAAAGTATTTGGTTTAAGAGTGTGAAGTTCAGAGACTCTGAGATAGAATGAGAGCACCCAGAAAGCAAATGGGAGCATTCCCCATCATGTTTGATTGGGTCTCCAGTAGCTGAGTTGCAAAAGTAATCAGATTGGATAAGAAGAATAAATTACTTACTTTCAATAAAAAATGTCTGCTGGATACTCTCTCTACCTGCAGATTCCTCTCCTCTGGTTATGTCCTGTAGGTGCCCAACTGAATTGGGAAAGGCTGAAATACCTATTGCGTGTCAGCAGACAGTGCCACAGCTCCAACATGACGCCAGCACCTCTGCGGATGAGAAGAGCTATATAAGTGCCACCCAGCACACCCACCTCAGTTTCCGTCCGTTTTTTCACACCTTGAGAGGAAAAAACTAGGGGCTAGATGTAGGAAACGATTTGCAACTCGCAAACGGCAAAAATTGCCGTTTGCGAGTCGCAAATGTGAGTTTCCTATGCAGAAATGCATTTTGCGAGTCGGGACCGACTCGCAAAATGCATTTCCGACTCGCAAATAGGAAGGGGTGTTCCCTTCCTATTTGCGAGTCTGAGTGGTATGCAATACCATTTGCGACCGCGTACGCGGTCGCAAATGGTATCGCAGTTACCATCCACTTCAAGTGGATGGTAACCCACTCGCAAATTGGAAGGGGTCCCCATGGGACCCCTTCCAGTTTGTGAATGGACCCCAAACATTTTTTTCAGGGCAGGTAGTGGTCCAAGGGACCACTGCCTGCCCTGAAAAAAAAACGAAACTAAAGGTTTCGTTTTTTTTTTAAAGTGCAGCTCGTTTTCCTTTAAGGAAAACGGGCTACACTTAAAAAAAAAAAAAAATGCTTTATTTAAAGCAGTCACGAACACGGAGGTCTGCTGACTACAGCAGGCCTCCATGTTTGCAAGTGCCTTGACTCGCTATGGTGCTGCAATTTGCGACCCACCTCATGAATATTAATGAGGTGGGTCATTGCGACCCCATAGCGAGTCGCAGTCGGTGTCTGAGACACCGTACTGCATAACATTTTGCGAGTTGCAAATAGCGAGTCGCAATGACTCGCTATTTGCAAGTCGCAAAATGTTTCTTTTCTACATCTGGCCCTAGATTATTGAAAAAAACAGAAATTCAGTGCACAAAATTAATGTGGAACCATAATAACATAGGGCTCCCCAAGTGGGTCGATGAAGAATATGCAGGTAATTAAGTTATGCACCAGAAACATCGATGCCAGTCAGAAGTAACTTATTCTTCTGATGGTTTGTTCTACATACAGATTCCTCACATCTTCAAACAATACCAAAGCAATAGCCACAGGAGGAGGGACTTTGGAAACACAAGAATAGCATCATGCATTGCCATGAAAGCAATCATCCCTGCAAAACCAAACTGGGAGTAGCACCTCAGCAACAAGGAAAAAAGAAATGATGTGCCGCATCCAGTGAACATTCATGGTGATAACACAAAAGACAATGGTAAGGAATGTACCTCTTCGACATTAAGGTGTACTACAAAACATCTAAAGAAACCCACATCATACCAGTTTCAAACTATATGGATTGAAACACTTTATTCGAGCATATAATTGTGAGGCATGACTATTTTGTTGTTGATTTTTTTGTTTTGTTTTTAAAAAAATGTGTCCCAGAATGGCCACTTGTTCCAGAATGACCACCAACCCAAAAGGGAGCAATGTCTCACGCTGATCAAACATTATAAGTGAGGCAAAGTCTCATGTAATACCAGCGAAGAGCAAAGGGTTAATACTCTCCCGACGCTACACCCCTCTTCATTATTGAAGGCTACATAAATGCCAATGTGACTGCAATACTACATCCTTTGGGAACACAAATAAACAGACCCCAAGAAGACAAAAATGCAGCTCTGCACTTATGAGCCCAAAAACCAACCAACCTGCCAACATGGCTAAACAGATGCTAGGTAGACCTTTCATAGAATGGACACACAGAAAGGCAGAGGAATTGCATAAACACTGATGGGAAGGTAGAGCGAAAAAAGTTGCAAACAGATGTAATTCCATAATATACATCTCCACCTTGGAGGTCAAATGGTAAACCTCATCAGACTGTGCATCTGGCTGCACAGGCAGCCCAAAAGGACATTTCCTACTGAAAGGGACCCAATGCCCTTGTCACAGAACCGGGCAACAGGGGTTCAACCTCCCATGAAGGGTAATCCCAGGTAGCATAAAAGTACAGGCAGAGAAAGACAGAAATAACACCAGATAATGATCTGTTTGGCACTATCCTGGGGTACACTCATCCCAAGTAACATCTTCAGTTCAAACACCGAATTGGACCAAACTAGGGATATAGACATGATGACTGACTGAGCACAAGTCAGCATTATCAGTCATAGATAATCTAGTTTGCCAAATATGAATGAGAACACAAAGAAGCTAGTAGGGCTGAACTAAACTCCAACAAGCAAGCACTCCACATGCCAACGAATGTGGCCCACTCTCCATTTGAAGGACAAGGAGGGATCACAGCCTAATTCAAGCCAATGTAACAGAGAGCCCCTTTAGAGTGAGAAGCTATCAAACATCAAAACCCTCAAAATGATGGAATGACCATGAACCAAACAAATAGGTTACATCCTCCCATTGCAAAAGGCTGTACACTTGTATTGCCACACTCCAAAGTGCACAACATCCTCAAGACAAGCAGTCAACCGCCATATAACCCAAATACCATCCCTGCTTGGAAGAAAATGAACATTCATGAAATGAACAACCACAAGATCAAATACATCCAGCCACAGGGTAAGATACCGGTTAAGTACCAATATGACCCTAGTAGAAAGATAGGTTCTTACACAGAGGGACTTAACTCAGATGTATAGGTTTGTGTGGGAGAAAACACAACAAGAGGGCCTTGCAATGGGAAAAGTATCTGTGCAGACTCTGCATGAACAGCATTGTTTTCTTCAACACAATCACTGCTATAACCTGCTGTCCAAGGACACGTTCAACATGGTCTGACTTGGGAACTGGGGAATGACGATGGTAACTGCCACTTCTGATCATGGTACTCTACCAAAGCACCATGCTCCCCCAAAGATGCGGGAAGGACAGGCGCAGCTGCTTACTAAGAAATAAAGAGCTGGCAATGCTTGTAAGGTCATAGTCTCAAAAACATTTGTCAACATTTGAATCTCACATCTTCCACATGCATGTCCATCACAGGTGGTAGGTTCACCAATTCGGCAATAGTGCATCCTCTGGCAATTCTATTTACAGCTATAGAATTCTGCTCATTAAAGAGGTGAGAACCACCATAGGTCACATTCAGCACATTTGTCTGAGACTCTCTGTGAAGGCCCAGAAGCTCAACAAAGCATTTCAACACAGAACCACTGATCATCCCACAGATCTGGTCCCAAAGTCAACATCTGTCAATGTCAGTCCTAATAAGTTATTTAGCAACCCTAAAAGCCATTGTTACCACTTATGCAAAGTGGTCTCTTACATGATCTGACAAGACAAGACGAACCACCATTCACACCATCTTGCAGAGTGCATGGGAATATTGCACCACCATGAATGTGGCCTTAAGAAGAGCCAAACTACAGGAGGAGAACATTTTATTCTCCATTAAATCTGTCCACAAAAACTCTTTCACATTGGGAATATGCAGAAGAACAAATAGTGACAACTTTGAAACCAGGGACCTGTAAACCAAGACCTTCTATTGTCAGATGAGAAGAAAGAAATGATGAGACAAACAAGTTACTTACCTTCAGTAATGCATTCTCTGGTAGAGACTCTATTTAGCTGCTGATTCCTCACCTTTGATTTTCCCAAACATCTGGAAACACTGGCTGTGCAATACCCAGTGCACGCGCACCGTTGGGTGGCTCCATTCAGCTTCTCATGGTGTCCTTGTCGCAGAAAGTGGCGTTGCAGTCACCTGTATAGGCGCCACCCAGGCACAAGAACATCAGTTACTTTAATCACAACTTTCCATGCCAGAAGCGCAGAGCCATGATAAGAACTGGCACATATGTGTGCCTAAATTAGGGCCCTAAAAAGGGATCACCATAACCCTATTAAACAAATCTGCAGAGCGGGGAGGCACGGGTGGGTGTAAGGAATCTGCAGCTAGATAGAGTCTCTACCAGATAAGGCGTTGCCAAAGGTACGTAACTTGTCATCTGAAAGAGACTTCTAGCTTCAGATTCCTCATCTTGATTAGAAACCCAAACGCAATCCCCAAGTGTTGCGGGCAAAGGTTTTCAGACTAGAAAGTCCTGCAGAACCAAACTGGTGAAAGGCCCGTCCCTGAGGACCTGACTGTCCCAGCAGTAATGTTTGGAAAACATGTGCAATGATGCCCATGTTGCTGCCTGGCAGGCGTTCAGGACTGGGACTCCACATGCTAATGCAGAGGGCGCAGCTTTTCCACTGGTGGAATGGGCCTGTAAGCCCTCAGGAGGCTGCTTCTTAGCCAGGACGTAGCAGATCTTAATACAGAGAATGGCCTGGAACGAAATGGTCTGTTTCTGTACTGCCCGCCCGTTCTTTGCTCCCACATACCCCAGAAAGAGTTGGTCGCCCATCTGGAAAAACAGAACGACAATGTTCTTTTTGTGTCCAGCTGGTGGAGGCGCTCTTCTTCCTTTGAGGAATGTGGGGAGCAAAGAAGGAGGGCAAGGTGACAGTCAGACCCAGATGGAATGGGATCACCACTTTAGGAAAGAAAGAGGCACGGGTGCGCAGCACTACCTTGTCTGGAAATACAATGAGATATGGTGGCTTAGATAATAAGGCCTGTATCTCTCTCACCCGGCGGGCAGATGTTATTGTGATTAAGAAGGCTGTCTTGATGGCAAGCAGCTGGATGAGACAATTGTGCAGTGGCTCAAAGGAGCACACATAAGGTAAGAGAGAGCTAGGTTAAGATCCCACTGAAGCATGATAAAGGGTGCATGAGGAAACATATGTGCAAGCCCTTTAAGAAACCTATTTACAACAGGGGACTTGAAAAGAGAGAATTGATCAGGGAGCCACAGAAAGATGGATAGAGCAGAGAGATAACCCTTCAGAGTGCCCAGAGCGGAACCCTGTTGGGCAAGAGAAAGAATGAGAAGAAGAATATCAGATAGAGAAGCAGAGAGAGGATCTATAGACTTCTCTGTACAATTTCTTACAAATCTTTGCGAACGGCAGGCGTATACCATTTTTGTGCAGATACACCTGGCTGCCAAGATAACATTACAGACTTCGGGAGGAAGCTCAAAAGCTGACAACTGTTGGTACTCAATCTCTACTCATAAAGGCGCACAGTTGACATGTTCGGGAGGAGAACCCTCCCCTACTGCTGCAACGGAAGATACTCCCAAAGGGGCAGCCTGATCAGAGAATCAATGCTTATTTTCAGAGGCTCAGGATACCAGAATCTCCTTGCTTAATCCGAAGCTACAAGGATTATTTGGGCCCGGTCGTTCTTGATCTTCTTGAGAACTCTGGGCAGGAGTGGTATGGGAAGTAAGGCGTACAGAAGGCCTGAACTCCACTTGTGAAAAAAAGCATGGCCAAGAGATTGCCACCTTGGAAACTCCAACATGCAATACTGTTGACATTGTGCACTGTCTTCAGAGGGGAACAGATCTAACCAAGGCTCTACCCACTGCTGCAAGAGACCTCGTACCACCTCTGAATGGAGATGCTACTCGTAATCCGCTAGGAATCAACAGCTAAGTTTGTCCGCCCTGGCATTCAGAGAACCTGCGAGGTGTTGAACCACCAGGATTATGCCCTGCTGTTCCAGCCCTGTCCAGAGATGCAGGGCCTCTTGACAAACAGTCCATGACCCCACTTTGCCCTACTTATTGCAGTACCACATAGCGGTAGTGTTGTCCATGAACACCTTCCCTTACTTCCCCTTGACATCGAGAAGGAATGCCTTCAATGCTAGTCTGATCACCCTGAGCTCCAAAATTTGTATGTGGAGTCTGGATTCCTCTAGAGACCAGAGTCCTCTGATCTCCACCTCACCCAGATGGCTGCCCCGTCCCAAGAGTAATGCATCTGTCACTACTAGGAGGTCTGGCTAGGGAATTGAGAGGAGTCTGCCTCTAACCCAATCGCAATTTATAGTCTATCACTGCAGGTCTTTCGCAGTTCCGTCCCAGATCTAGACCATGTCGAAAAGATTTCCCTGATGGTGCGCCGACTGGAACTTCAGGTCCCACTGCAGTGCCTGCATATGCCACCTTGGCCCAGCAGCCTCAGAGTAATTCTGACTGAAATCCAGGACTAAAGCTGAAACATCAGTATCATAGCCTGAATATTCTGGATTCGCTGCTTGGGAGGATACGCTTGAAACTGCACTGTGTCCAGAAGAGCTCCTATGAAAGAGAGCATCTGACAGGGAGTCAGATGTGACTTTGGCATGTTTATAGTAAACCCCAGTGAATGCAAGAGGTTCGCCTTTGTCTGGAGGTGGGAGACGACAGCCTGGGATGGGCTGGCCTTCAAAAACCAGTCATCAAGGTAGGGGAAGACTGGAACCCCTGACTTGGGGATATGAAAATACACATCCTGCAAGCCCAGCGCTACCAACTAGTATTCTAGGTCTCGGACAGACAAGACCTGAGCCAATGTAAGCATCATGAACTTCTTCTTGAGGAAGAGATTTATGGTCCATAGGTCTAGAATATGGTGAAGAACCTTGTTCTTTTTGGGTATCAGAAAGTAGAGAGAACAACAACCACTGCCTACTTCTTATATTGGGACCCTTTCTATGGCTCTCGAGGTCAAGAGAGCCATAACTCCCTCTCGGAGTAGTGACAAATGATGCTCCGCCAGCCGTTCAAATGTTGCTGGAATGGGGGTAGGAAAGGATTGGAAAGGCAGGGCATAGCGCTTCCTCATGATCTGCAGTACCCATGCATCCGATGTCACAGACTTCCGGTGGAGGAGATGATGGTGTATTCTCCCTCCACCTGGGCACCCATGATCCTGCAGATCCAAACTAGGAGGGCTTTGAGGCTGCAGCTGATGGGGACTGTGTGGCAGATGACTTCTGGCCTACAGACCCTCTAGGTCTGAAGGAACAGCGCCCACGTCTTCGCATACCGTGGGTTAGTTGCTTGGGACGTTGGATAGCATAGGGCTGGCACGTTACCACACCCCTTCCGTAGCCACAAAAGGGGCGAAAGTCAGACAGCAAATGGGGCTGGCACAGCCAGTGGGCACTGCCACCACCAGGAGCGTCGGTATCATGACTGGCTGTGGAGAAGTTCATCTGGATATGACTGGCACCGGTCCGGATCCAGTATCAGATCCATGAGATTTCCCCTGAGCTGAGCCGAGGCTAAAAGCACCGTCATGGAATATTTTGGGGTCTCCTCCAACCCCGTGGGGCCCGAAGGTGCATCAGAGGGGTCGGCCCGCTTGAATATGTGGTGCATGGCCTTGTAAAATTCCTTGATCTGACGGGTGTCCATCTGGCTTCCGGAATTAGAAAGAAGAACAAAGTCGAACACGGCAATGGCTCAGCAGAACCATGCCTGGAACGTCTATATTTCCCACTCGTCTTGTCGGCCAACGGATGAGGTGAAGTCAAAGTCCTTTTCTTCTTGTGCATCTTTCCCGAGTGTCCCAAGGACCTCAAATGGCAAGAAGAGAAGTTGGAGCTCTGGAATTGGTCCCGCGATCTCTTTCTCAACTGGACTGAGACCTCCTCGGAGTTGCAAGTGCTGGTGTTGCCGACCGTCAGGTCGGAAGCAGCTTTGGGGACTGTTCCCTCAAAGCGTTCGTCACCATGGCCCAGCAGTCTGAGTATGACTTGGAGTGATGGTCACGCTCAAGGCACCAGAGGCAAACAGGATGGGGGTCCACAACCAACATGGCGCGGTGATAGGTGCCACATGGTTTGAACCCAGCCTTTTATGATGACATCCTCGACACACACAAAGAAAAACTCGACAAAAAGTGAAAAATAGGCCTGTCAAAAAGAAATAGAGAGGTAGCTCTCTCCAGATCTGCGCTAACTGGCGTGGAAAGAAAAGAACTGATGCCTGTGGGCCTGGGTGGCGCTTATGTAGGTCACCGCAACATCACTTCCGGCACTAATGACTCTGACAAAGCCACGCAGAGCCGAATGGAGCCTCCCGACGGCACGTGCAAAGGGTATTGCTCAGCAAAGGTTTCTGGATCCAACCCGACGCCTGGGAAAATCAAAGTTAAGGAATCTGCAGCTACAAATCTCTTTGAGATACTCAGGGCTGATGGCTGATGACGAACCACCTGACAGTGGAGCGCTTGTGCCAAAGCTGGTTAATTCCAAACTGGCATAAACAAACCCAACAATGTCTGAATAAAAGACAAGTGTTCTGACATAGAAATACCAGTCTGAAGAAAATTCACTTAAAGTGTTGGCTTCACCCCCTTTCTAAAGGTACAGATAAGTCAAGGGCCTAAGCCTCTTTGCTCAACACCTCCTTGAAAAAAATACAGTCCTCAGAAGGAACAGCCAGGAGGGCATCAGGAGTAACTGAAACAGAAGTGCCAGGTGCATGAACTGAAACAGAAGTGCCAGGTGCATGTCAGATTTGGGAACCAAACCTGGGAACAACATCAGAGTCCTGGTAAAAACAGGGTGAATCCATCTCTGGAGCTACGTTTGGGGCAGCAGAATCGCAATTGCCTCTAACAATAAATGCCTCATAGAAACTGAGATTGGAGTTGAAAATTGCACCACAGACGTTGCCGATCCTGATACTAAAGCAGGCATTGAGGCCTTTGGTGCTAGAACAGCTAATTGCCCGGTGCCAGGATATATGATCGAAGAAGTCACAAGTGCGTTGGGGCCTGAAGTTTCACTATAGGGAGTCAGAAGAGGACAGAACATAGGCTTAGATGAAAACCAATACCTCGATTCGCTCTGGCTTTGGACCTGGAAAGGCCGGGAATGTAACCAGGGAAACCAGAGAAACAGCCAGAGTGGTGTTGGGAGCAGATGTTGGCCTACACAATCAGGTCCAGTGTAAAGATGAAGAATAATCCTGTGCAAGGTGAATGCTGAACTCTGACTGAGACACTTACACAATAGAATGGGTGCAGCACCATATCTATCTGTGAAGAACCAGATGCATGAATGGTCTACAGTGCCTCCTTCACATTGCCTGAAAAGGGTGATTCCTTCCAGTAACAACGGTGTCCCCTTGCACAACACTGTACACTTGAAAGGTGCCAAGTGTCTCCTTTTGAGAGTCCCAAATAGGAGGAACGATTCAAGAGGGAACAACCCTCCTGCAATATAAGGAATGTTGATGGAAGATGCAGAGTAGTAATGAGGAGGCACCAAACTCCTCCCAAAAGATCGGGAAGGTAAAATAAGTTTGACCCAAATACAGAAGAACATAATAAAAGTTCCAGCCGCAAGAAGCATATGTCTGGGACAAAATGTGTCTAAGCATGCAATAACTATAAGTCAATGTCAATGAAAGAGTTGTGTCACATCCTTGATTCAGAGCAGCCCTTTATAGTTAGTCTAACAGAAATTTACCTTAAAGGAAAAGGACCATGCTTCAGCTTGATTGGAATTCCCACACCACATTCTACGGCCCAACCACCTTCTTGGAAAGGGCTCATTATAAGGTTTGACTACAACCTTACTCTAAAATTAATTCACTTGAAAAGAAGAGTAGAACCCCAAGTTTGACATTAAGTTGCTGACACCAATATACCCTGAACACTGGACAGCTAGCAAGACACACTCCTTTGGCAGTTGCAAGCAAAGGGATGCTTGGATAATTCTGGCAAAGCAGCCACAAACTGAGGGCAGCATCTCAAGACACACTTCGTATCAACATAGTCAATGCTTCTTCTTCTTCAGCCCACAAAGGGCATGCAGCAAGTGTTTGGATATCGACTTGGATATAATAAACCAATGCTTGTTGCAGTTTACAGGTGTGTAATATTGATCTGTCCTGATAATCCACATACCTCAGAGGCAAGTCGGCAAGGTCAAAGAGAGGCCTTGAAGCATGTGTAGAATTGAGACTGAAGCACGTGGTGTGAACGGAAAGAGGAGTCCTAGAAATGGTAGTAATGGCTCAAATGGTATTGTCCCTAAGCAATGCACCGAAAAAGTAATGAAAAGTTGTTTTGAAATGGCAATCAATTCCAGAGTCACATTAAAGAGCGGGATAGAAATTGCAAGTAGCCGGGATGACACCATATATGGCTCAGTGACCTCACATCCATGGATTCATGTTGGACCTGAAGCACCTTCTGACGCTGTGAGAGTTATTTCAACGTTTCCAGAATTAGTCTAGTGAATGAAGGCGATCCAATAGGTGAAGAATATGCATATAGAAATATCCTTCAGAAATAAAGCAGAATGATTTTTCCAATGCATATTGACGTGGGAACGTCAATGCTGCCTGGTGAAGTTTCTATGTGGAGACAGAGGAGAAGAAAAATAGAAACCCCTTTTAAATCATGCTCTCCAGCACTGTTCAGGGCTCAGAGTAGCCTAACTGCAGTTTCAAAGAAACGTTTTCAGTACTATCATTGCCAGACAGTCATTGGCATGTAATATCACCATACAATTTCATCCAGGTTTGCTGTCAGACTGTCCAGCCTAGACACCATATGCAGTGAGAGGTACTGGTGGGTGGAGTGTGTCCTGCTGTGCTACTTGTATTCTGGGTAATGTCGGAGTTCACCTTGTGCTCCATGTGTCTATCCTATCTGGCTGTGTGTCTAGTGTAAGGCCATACTGGTTTATATGCCTGCTACAAAAAACACATCTGTATTATTTAGGAGACGCTGAATGGATTAGTAAAGCCAGCGTTACCTGCACTTTCAAACAAATACAATGTATGTGCGAGAGAGGCTAAGGAGAGATGAAGGGCACTTTTGATGGGTGGTAGTGAGAGAATACAAGGAGGAGGTCATGGGACAGGAGCGCCAAAAATGACTTTCGCACTGGAAGCCACCAGTGCTAAAGGCTGTGATGATAGGTGTGTGGCAAGGTGAAGTAATAGTGTGTCCTTTTTGTTTTTTTCAGTGTCTTCAGAGAATCTGCTGATTGAGAGAAGAAGTGAAGGTAAGGTGACTGACATTTACTATTGCACACATCATACACACACACACCCATCAAAAATCTTCATGGACCCCCAGTACTGCCAAATCTATCTTCTACGTAGGCTACTGCTTTAGAGGAAAAGGTTAGACAGTAGCAGAGATGGCATCTGTGAGAAAGTAGCCTCTTTCTAGCATGGCTTCCCCCATTTTTGGCCTGTTTGTCAGTGTGTTTTTACTGTTTAACTGGGATCCTGCTAGCCAGGACCCCAGTGCTCATAGTTCAAACCCTATCTGCCAGTGTGTTTTTACTGTAAACCCTATTTGCCAGTGTGTTTTTACTGTCTCACTGGGATCCTGCTAGCCAGGACCCCAGTGCTCATAGTTTGTGACCTATGTGTGTTGCCAGTATGCTTGACTGTGTCACTGGAGTTCTTCTAACCAGACCTCCGGTGCTTATGCTCTATCTGCTTACCAAATTTGTCACTATAGTTTAGTGACTCCATATTCCAATTCTGATTGGCACACTGGATCCCCCCCTTATAAGTCCCTAGTATATGGTACCTAGGTACCCAAGGCATTGGGGTTCCAGGAGATCCCTATGAGTTGCAGCATTTCTTTTGCCACCCACAAGGAGCTCATACAAACCTTTCTTCTGGACTGCCACTGCAGCCTGAGTGAAATAGTGCACACACTATTTCACAGCCATTGTTCACTGCACCAAGTAACTTATAAGTCACCTATATGTCTAACCTTGATTTACTGAAGGCTAGGTGCAAAGTTACTGTGTGGAAGGGCACCCTTACACTAGTAAAGGTGGCCCCATGTTGTCCAGGGCCAATTCCCCGAACTTCGTGAGTGCGGGGACACCATTATAAGCATGCACTACATATATGTCAATACATATATGTGGCTTCAGAATGGTAACTCCGAATATGGCCACGTGAGATGTCTAAGATTGTGACATTGAATCCCCAATCCAAATGTGGTATCAGGGGACCAATTCCATGCACCCCGGGGGCTCCACCATGGACCCCCAGTACTGCCAAACCAGCTCTCTGAAGTTTACACTGCAGCTACAGCTGCTGCCGCCTCACAGACAGGTTTCTGCCCCCCTGGGGATTGAGCAGCTCAATCCTAAGAAGGCAGAACAATGTATTTCCTTTAGGGGAGTAGTGTTACACCCTCTCCCATTGGGAAACAGGTGTTACAGGCATGGGGGGGTATTCTCCCAGAGTCTCTGGAAATGCTTTGAAGGGCACACACAGTACCCTCCTTGCATAATCCAGCCTACACCAGTTCAGGGACCACTCCCCTGTCCATCACCACCCCAGGGGTGGTGCCCAGAGCTCCTCCAGAGTTTCCCTAGCATTAGCCATCTTGGATTCCAAGGTGTGGGGACCCTCTGGGAGCATCTGAGTGGCCAGTACCAGCAGGTGACGTCAGAGACCCCTCCTGGGTAGGAAGCCAATCCCCATCTTAGGGTCTCTCCTCTGGGTGTTTCCTCAGATTCGGTTTGCAAGATTCCTCCAGTATTCCTCTGCATCCTCTGCTTTAACTTCTGACCATCGGCTCAACCACAGACTGCTCCAGGAACCACTGTAACTGCCGCAAAGTATCCAGGAAGGCTAATGTGACCTGCAACGTCACCTCCAGACAGCAACTGCAATAGTTTCCAAGGTGTGCACACTCTGAGGGCTGTCTGTCTTCACCAGAAGAACCAAAGGAATCTCCTGTGGAGTGACGTAGTCACTTCCCTGCTTCAGCAGGCACCTCTCTGGGACGACCACCAGTACTCTGGGACTCCTCTCCTGTCGACGAGCGTGATCCCTGGAACACAGGGAAGTGACCCAGACTGTCCAAAGGTCCAGCTGTCCAAATTTGGTGGAGGTAAGACCTTGCCTCCCCATGGCAGACAGTATCCCTGTGCATTGCATCTTCTGCAGCTCCTTGGGCTTCTGGTTCATTCATTTATTCATGCTCAGCGTAGCTCAGGTCCCTAGCACTCCATCCTGCGACGCACAGCTCTCTGAGTTTTTCTCCAACGGCGTGGAATCCTCCTGTGTAGTGCTGCGACAACTGCACTTTGCAACTCCTTTGTCCTCTTTTCCTGGGACTTCCGTGGGTGCTGCCTGGTCTTCTGATGCCTTTCTGAAGTGCTGAGAGCCCCCTCTGTCTCCTCAGTCCAAGTTGAGACCCCCAGGTCCCTCCTGGGTCCAGGCAGCTCCTCTTTGACGCAAAACGCGTACTTGCGTGAACTACGGCTTGTTGGCGGAATACAGTAATGCAAACAGCCTGCATCCAACAACTCGATGTGGGACATCTCTTGCACCAAGCAGGAACCCGCAGCTATTTTCTTTGGTGCATTTCTGTACTTTTCTTCTAACTGGAGAATCCACTTGTGCACCTTCTTCCAGTTAGGCAGGGGCTCCTATTCTTCCTGGACTCTTCTTCGACTTCTGGACTTGGTCTCCTCTCTCCACAGGTCTTCAGGTCCAGGAATCCATCATTGGTTGCTTGCAGTCTTGCTGGGTTCTTGCATAATTCTTCACCAAGACTTGTAGTGTGTTCTGAGGAAACTTGCTGTACTCTACTCCTGCTTTCCTGGGCTCTGGGGTGGGGTACTTTACTTACCTTTGGTGTTCTCTTACACTCCCAGTGCCCCTCTACACACTGCACTTGCCTGGGGGGTATTCAACATTCGCATTCCACTTTTTTAGTATATGGTTTGTGTTGCTCCTAGGCCTATTCCAATATATTGTATTTTCTACTGTTTGCACTATTCTATGACTGTTTATGTACCTGATTTTGGTTTCTGGTGTATATATTGTGTATAATACTTAGCTCCGGAAGGAGTATTGCCTCTAAGATATTTTTGGCCTTGTGTGACTAAAATAAAGTACCTTTATTTTTTATAACACTGAGTATTGTATTTTATTGTGTATAAGTACTGTGTGTCTATAGTGGTATTTCAAGAGCTTTGCATGTCTCCTAGTTCACTTCTTGGCTGCTCTGCTACAGCTACCCCTAGACAGCCTAAGCTGGTAGGCACTGCCTACATTTCACTAATAAGGGATAACTGGATGTGGTATATGGTATAAGTACCTTAGGTACCCACTACAAACCAGGCCAGCCTCCTACAGCGTCTAGTTAGATGACTGCTGCTCAAGCCGTAACTTGGGTTATAGAGGACAGCTCTGAGGCAGGTTCAGAGACAGCAGATACTGAGACAGCATCTGTGGGAGAGGACAATAGAGCAGAACCTGCAGTGATTTTCAGTCGGCGGAGTCCCATCCAACAACTCCTCTTCCAGTGATTCTGAGGAGACGATGAGGACAGTCATGCTGTCCCTTCGCGAGCAGTCTGTGCAGGGGGCCAACAGCGGGTTAGCACAACCCAGAGAGAAGGTGCATGCGGTGGCAAGCACAGATAGAGTGCTCTCTTGGCAGCCCCCTGATTTAAATCAGCCCCAAATTCCACCTTTTACTGGTGATGCTGGATGTAAAGTCGATACGTCCAACTATTTGCCAGTAGACTACGTCCATCTCTTTTTGGATGTTGACTTTCTTCAGTAAATTGTGCAGCAAACAAGTTTGCGTGCAGAACAATTTCTGAGGGAGCATGGAGGCACTCTAGGGCCCCATGCAGAAACCCACCTTGCAGGCCTACTGGATGACTCACGTGGTTTGGGTAACCCCAATTTTTATACCGTTTTTTCTATTGCAGCTAATGCTGCATTTCAATGACAATTCTGCTGCATTGCCCAGGGACCATCCAGACCATGCCAGGTTGTTCAAAATTCGGCCTGTAATGGAACATTTTTCTGCCAGGTTTCCAGAGATCTATACTACCGGAAAGAATATAGCAGTTGGTAAGTCCTTGATCCCGTACAAATGGCGGCTGCTGTTCAGACAGTAGATTGCAAGCAAAAGAGTTCGCTATGGCATTAAGTTTTACATGCTGTGTGAGAGCTCTTCTGGCTATGTATAGAGCTTAAGAGGGTGTACAGAGAAGGACTTCACGCTAAACCCTGTAGGTTGCCCTCCCACTTTAGGGGTCACAGGGAAGATTTTAGGGGAGCTTGTACAGCCACTCCTTCACAAAGGTTATAATCTTTATGTGGACAATTTCAATACAGGAGTGGAGCTGTATTCCAACAAACTGCTCGCAGTCAAGTTCTCAGATAGGCGTGATGTTTATGTGTTCACTGCAATTCATGATGAAAGCACTTCCCCATCACGGTTTGGGGTCAGATGGCCAAAGTCCACAAGTCCACCTGTATATTTGATTACAATAAGTACTTGGGCAGAGTGGACAAGAACGAACAGGTTCTTCAACCATACAACATGTGTCGTAAAACTTGCACTTGGTACAGGAAACTGTTTACCCACCTGATCCTGACAGCAACATACAATGCGTATGTTGTTTATCATCAGACAGCCACAGGAAGACTCATGCCTTTCCTTGACTTCCAGTTGTCTGCAATTGAAAGCCTCACTGCTCTTACAGAAGCAGCAGCCTCCACCTTATATGTTCTGGAGGATGTGGCAAGGCTGCAGGAGCAACACTTTGCTGATCGCATTCCTAAAACACCCAAAAAGGATTGTCCATGTCGTCGCTGTAAAGTAAGCTCGTAGCATGGAAAGTGGCAGGAGAGTCATTATTACTGTCCCCAGTGCCCATCTCAGCCAGGCCTCTGTGTCCCCACTTGATCTACATTATATCATACTAAAGCAAAGTTCTGGGAAATCGACTGAGGTGGAGGTGCCGTTTGGTAAATCTTTCAGTGGCTGTGCATGGATACCAGATGTCCATTGGCCACTGTTTCATTAGACAAGCAGCCACAGAACTTTACTTCATTTACTTAAGGAAACCTTTGACTTACTTATGCCACCTTTATCCACTGTCAGAATGTGGTAGGTGTTTTGTTTGATTAACATGCATTATAGTCCCTACACTGCACATACTAGAGACAGAACATATGCCACATTGTCACAGAGTACCCTGTGTGGAAAAAATGTTAAATGCGTGACTGAATTTTGAAGTGCTTGATAGGGAACTTATGTATGCTACACAAGGACCACCATGATTGCCAACGAGAACCAGTGTGAGTGTAATAGGGCAAACAAATGTCCTGTGGGACACATTCACCAACATTTCTACTTGTTTAAATGTGTGCAAACTCAATTTGTAGTTTCACTTTCAAAGCTAAAGTAGAAGTGTTAGCGAATGAGTTCCACAGGATATTTGTTTGACTTTTTACTTTAGAGACCTTTTGTGGTATTCATGTTTTCTTGAGCTTAAAGTAGCTAATGGCGGAAGGCATTGGTATAGGTTCACTTGGCAATTACACAGTATTAGTCAGGACTCTGAGGATAGCGTTATGAACGGATAAGAAAAGCATGCAGTAGGTGTGTTTTCCCCAGGATATTGCACTGGTAGAAGGCAGATAGTAAAGGTAATACAGATGCATATCATCTACACCTATGGATTCAAACCCACTGGTGCCACGCTGGCACTGAAAGACAATAACACATATGGGTTAGTGTTTGACCTGCTTGTCAGTTTCATTCTCTGTCAGAACTTTGTAGATGTTCAATTTGCTGTATGATAAGTGCATTACAGTCACAGCACTGCACATAAAGGTGGCTGGGACCTATACTACATTCTCACAGACTACCCTCTGTGTCAAATACTCCCCTTCTTCATAGTTTATGACGGAATCTTTAGAAAACTGCGTAAATTCCCCAGCATGTCTGCCTTAGTTTAAACAGCAGATCTGCTCACTCAGTTCAATTAATGGGCCTCACAAGGCATTTTTCAGACACCCCCAGCTTGCATCCTTAAACTAAAAGGAGTTGGATTTAGCCCAGTGAGTGTGCTAATGGCGCATGAAAACCATGTCTTTCTGAACTTCCGGTGGCAGTCATGGGATTCATTAGTAAAGGTTCCTTACTCATGCCTTTGATAATGTACAGGAAGAAGGAGGCGGTTACTTAACAGGTGGTAAAATGTAGTCAAACTTATTCCATCCTGTGGTGTATAAATGTTATGGGCCTGGTCTGGCAGAGGTAAGTTGATGTGAATGCCGTGATTGGTTGGATTGGGTGGTATGAAAGTGTTGTGTGTTGTGCGTGAATGGCGTGTGAATGGACCATAAAGTGGTTGGTGCCATGAAGTGGCTTTATGGCTCACCTTCTGAAGGCTTGGTTTCAATATTCACATACTTTGATGAGTATTCATGCTTTGAAACCATGATTCCTGCAGCTGCTAAAAACAACCAGTGTGAGTGGTGGATTTACTTTAACATACTGGTACCAGGGAAGTCCAAGGGTACAGCACTTGCGTGGCTCTTACCAGTTTGAATCCCAGAATCCCATTGAAATCACAAACTTTGATTAAAAAACACATTTTTCTTGCATTTCTGTGAGGGAAAGTCCTGGAATCTGCAGGCAGCAACAAACTTCCTACCATCCAGCGTTTCCCTAAGTCCCCAGGGAAAAGCACTGCCTCACTTGTGTGGGTGGGCAAGTGACCACAACAGGGAAGTGCCCAAAACATATTGTGGGGGAATCAAAAATACCGATCACACAACAGCCTGGTTTTGAAGGACGGTCACCTGTGTCTTTGGCCCGGGGCTGGCAGCCATATAGGTAAACCTACCAAACCCAGACATTTCTGAAACCTCAACACCCAAGCCAGTCCATGTAGCTGTGACATGTGTGAAATCCACAAAGTTTTCTTACCCAGAATATCCTGCAAAGGTGAAACATTGATTACAACACTTTTTATACTTGCTTTTTTGTCACGTAAACCTCAGGAATGTGCCGGGATCCACATAATTCCAACCACCCAGTGTTTCTCCACTTGTCTTGATAAAAACACAACCCCACTTGTGTGCCTGTGCCTAGTGCTCATGTCAGTAATGGATCACTCCAGGGTCAACAGTAGCCCTCAAGCAAGGACTACCATTGACCCTTGTATGATCCATTCCTGTCACGGACACTAAGCCCAGGCACACCAGTGGGATAGCGTTTTTATTGTCAAAAGTTGAGGAACGCTAGGTGGTAAGATTTGTGGATCCATGCATTTTCCTGTAGTTTACTTTACAGAAAAGCAAGGAAAAATACTGTTTTTATTCAATGTTTCCCTTTTGCAGGGTATTCTGGATAAAAAAACGTTGGGGAATTCACACAAGCCACGCCTCCGTGGACCCCCTTGGGTGTCTATTTTGTTTAGAAATGTCTGGTTTTAGTAAGTTTTGCTAAATGGTTCCAGATCCCAGGACTAATTAGTACACTCACCTTAGTTATCATTATCGTTACACTACGTTTTGGGCATTTCCTGCCGTGGGCACTAGGCCTACCCACACAAGTAAGGTACCATTATTATTAGGAGGTTTGGAGGAGTTCTGAGTGGAAGGACGTTTGTGGCTTCCCTCAGATTCCAGAACTGTGCAACACCAAAATGTGAAGAAAGAGTGTTTTTTTAGCCCAATTGTGAGGTTTGCATAGGTTTCTGGGTGACAGGACCCCGTGAGAGCCCCCCAAGTCACCCCATCCTGGATTCCCCTAGGTGTCTTCGTTCCAAAAATGTACAGGTTTGGTAGGTTTCCGTAGATGCCAGCAGAGCTAGAGGCCAAGATCCACAGCTAGGCACTTTACAAAAAACACATCTGGTTTCATTGAAAAAATGTGATGTATCCACTATGTGTTTTGAGGGCATTTCCTTTTGTGGGCACTAGGCCTAACCACACACAATTGAGGTACCATTTTCATTGGGAGACTTGGGGGAGTGCTGAGTGAAAAGATATTTGTGGCTACCCTCAGATTTCAGAACTCTGCAGCACCAAATGTGAGGAAAAAGAGTCTTTTAGCCCAATTTTGAGGTTGGCAAAGGATTCTGGGTGACAGAACCCAGTGAGAGGCCCACAACTCACCCCAACCTGGATTCCATTAGATGGCTACTTTCTAAAAATGTACAGGTTTGGTAGGTTTCCCTAGATGCTTGCTGAGCTACAGACCAAAATCCACAACTAGGCACTTTGCAAAATACACACCCTTTTGCATTGGAAAAATGTAATGTGTTCATGTTGTGTTTTGGGGCCACTAGGCCAACGCACACAAGTGAGGTACCATTTTTTTTGTGAGACTTGGGGGAATGCTGAATGGAAGGAAGGTTGTGGCTCTCGTCAGATTCCAGAACTTTGGGTCACCGAAATGTGAGGAAAGAGTGTTTTTTAGCCCAATTTTGGGGTTTGCAAAGGATTCTGGGTGACAGAACCCAGTAAGAGCCCCACCCTGGATTCCCCTAGGTGTCTACTTTCCCAAAAATGTACAGATTTGCTAGTTTTCCCTAGGAGCTGGCTGAGCTAGAGGCCAAAATCCACAGCTAGGTACTTTACAAAAAAACACATTTGTTTTCACTGGAAAAATGTGATGAGTCCACGTTGTGTTTTGGGGCATTTCCTGTTGCAGGCAGTAGGCCTACCCAGGTGAGTGAGGTACTATTTTTATCAGGAGACTTAGTGGAATGCTGGATAGAAGGAAGTTTGTGGCTCCCCCCAGACTGTAGAACTTTGCAGCACTGAAATGTGAGGAAAAAGAGTTTTTTTGCCAAATGTTGAGGCTTGCAAAGGATTTCGGTTGACAGAACCCAGTGACAGCCCGACAAGTCACGCCATCCTTCATTCCCATAGGTGTCTACTTTCCAAAAATGAACAGGTTTGCTAGGTTTCTCTAGGTGCCGGCTGAGCTACAGCCCAAAGTCCCCAGCTAGGCACTTTGCAAAAAACCCGTCAGTTTTCATTGGAAAAATGTGGTGTGTCCTTGTTGCGTTTTGGGGCGTTTCCTGTCGCGAGCCCATGGCCTATCCAGACAAGTGAGGTACTATTTCTATCAGAAGACTTGGGGGAACACAGAATAGAAGAACAAGTGTTATTGCCAATTGTCTTTTCTCTACATTTTTGCCTTCCAAATGTAAGACAGTGTGTTAGAAAAATGTAATTATGAGAAATGCACTGTAATTTACATGCTAATATGTTCAGGGACGGCAAATAACCACTGCTTCTAAACTCCTTATCTTGTGCCCATTCAGGAAATTCATAGGTTTCCTTGATACCTATTTTTCACGCTTTATATTTTACCAAATGAATTTCTGTATAAACGATATACAATGACAACTCATTGCCAGATGCAGCTCATTAATTGACTCTAGGTTTCTTGGGTTCTTGATAAACCTTCAAAACGTATATATATCCCCGCAACCAGAAGAATCCAGCAGATGTAACAGGATATTGCTTTTAAAAATCTACCATAGTTAGAAAAAAGTTACAGAAGAAAACATAGACAAAAATGGCTGTTTTTTTCAGCTCAATTTCAATATTTTTAATTTCAACTGTTACTTTCTGTAGGAAAATCTTGAAGGATCTATACAAATGACCCGTTGCTGAATTCTGAATTTTTTACTACATTTCAGAAATGTTTAGCTGGCCGGGATCCGCCATTGGTTTCACACCCATTTCTGTCACTAACTGGAAGGAGGCTTCAGGCACAAAAAATAGTAAAAATTGGGTATGTCCCAGTAAAATGCCAAAACTGTGTTGAAAAATTTGGTTTTATGGTTCAAGTCTGCCTGTTCCTGAAAGCTGAGAAGATGGTGATTTTAGAACCACAAACCTTTTGTTGATGTCTTTGCAGGGAAAAAAAACAGATGCTTTCTTCTGCAGCACTTTTTCCCATTTAAAAAACCACCCACATTTTAGCTGTATATTAGCTACTTTCTTGGTCTCCTCCAGGGTAACCCACAAACTCTGGGAACCTTTACAATCCCTAGAATGTTGACAAAAAAGGACACAAATTTGGAGTGGATAGCTTATGTGGAGAAAAAGATCTGGGGGTCTAAGTGCAAACTACCGCAACTAGCCAAAAAAGGACTCAGCACTGGGTGGCAAAATGCCCAGCAGCTAAGAGGTTAAATATGGAAGCGCAACTGGGTCTTGAGCATCCTTCATAAGTAAAACACGCAGTCACCCTGTGAAGGCTGCCCAAAAATACAGCTTAAAATCCGTGAGCCGAAAGATCCCTTGATTATAGGGAAGCTTAATAAGACAAATTGCACGCCTAGCCCGCCTATATCCCCAAATAAAGCTACTAATAACTCTACCTGGTTGTTTAAAGATGAAATTGGGGACTTGTAGAGGAACAGAGCGAAGCAGGTATAAGAATTTGGGTAAGATATTCATCTTTATAACGTTGTACCGTCCAATAATACTTAGTGGGAGCCAGTTCCAAAATGTTAACTTCATTGTGACCGTCTGCAAAAGGCTCATGGTAAAGTTTAAATATTTGCTCTACTCACCGAGCGCGTTGAACACAGAGGTAAGTAGCTGAGGAAGTAGCTATCAATATCAGGCTGTGCGGCAGAAAATTACCCAACACCTGGGTTTTTATCAAGGTTCAAATTGTACCCTGAGAACTTACCAAATCTACTAGACTCGTTTTGAATGCAGCCTTAAGCTGCTGATGGATTACTGGAATATACAGTGACATCCTCCGCATAGGCCGTGATCTTCAGTTCACAGCCATGAGAGAGAAACTGATATATTGTTATTCTGATACAAAGTCTGCAAATATGGTTCTAGGTATAGTGTAAATAACAAAGGGGACAATGGACACCCCTGTCTAGTACCGCAAAATATTCTAAAGGGGTAGATATATGCACCAGTTGAGCAAGAGAACTGATAGAGAAAGCCTGCAACCACCTTAGAATATGGCCATCAAGGCCAAAGGCCCTCATCGTGATTCAAAGACTTTCCCACACAACCCAATTAAACGCCTTTTCCACGTCCAGAAGTATTATACACAAATTAAGGCCGGTTTTCTCCGCCACGTCAAACGCTGCTATTGCTGTAATGACAAGGGCTGTGGTATCAGGCCCCAGAATGAAACCATGATGATAGTGTGATACCAAGTCAGTCATAAAGGGGGCTAGTCAAAAAGCTAGAATCTTGGTGACTATTTTAACGCCTGCATTTGTAAGAGAAATAGGTCAATAAGACCTGTGTTCTTCAGGAGGTTTACCTTTCATCAAAAAATCACTATCAGCATTAAATTCCAGGATGAAGGGATCTCACCACTAACCCCTATCTGCTGAATGACTTGGATGAGACAAGGTAGAATAATTTTCTTAAATGTCTTACAGAATTCCAGAGGGATAGCATTGTCTCCAGCAGCTTTGTCAGCAGGTAATGCCAATATTCCATTGATAATCGTATAGGCTGTAATCTGTTCCTGAAGAACAGAAAAAGGACATCTCACTTGAGGAAGATATATTAGCATCCCAAAGATAGCGCTTGAATACAGCCTCATTGATTGGCTCACAAGGACCTTAGAGACACTGATAAAAAATTGAGAATTGTTCTATGATCGCCTCAGGACCTACATATACTAGTCCATCCACACCCTTTAAGTTAATGCAATGCTTAGCCTGACTGTCTGAAATTTAGTGTGCTAAAATTCATCCTACTTGTTCCCCAAATTCATATTGGAGCGAACGATGCCTAGAATATTTAGCTGTGACCTACTCCATCAGTTCCCTCCTTAATTTAGCACAAGTTTCAATCAGAGAGAGAGATAGGCCTCATTACGACACTGGCGGTCCAGCTCCATCATGCTTGCGGTAACACTGCCGACGGCGTGGCAGTGCTGGACCACCAGATTATGACCACGCCGGTGAACAGCCAGTTCACCGACTGTACCGCCAGGGCGGTTGGACCGCTGGGGTGAAGGTGGAGCACCTTCGCCCCAGCAGTACACCATAGGCCGCCAACGGTATTAGGAGCCTCCTTCTGCCAGTGATTCCCTGGTGGCAACACCGCCAGGAAATGCCTGGCGGTAAGGATACTGTCAACAGAAATCTACTCACAATCACACACATACACGCACACAAACCCCACCTCCTCCAATCACACAAACACTCATATCACTCATCACCCCCCTCCCCTATCGGACGGGCACTTACCTTTTCACGGTGGTCGTCTGGGAGGGTACAGGATCCTTGGGGCCTGCTCCGCCACCAGTGCTCCATCGCCACAACACCGCCACGCCTATTACCAACTCATAATAGGTGTGGCGGTGTTGTGATGATGTGGCGGTGCAAGCGTCAGCAGTCATATTATGGCGGTCGGATGACTGCCATCCCTGGTGGTCAGGTGGCTGGCAGGACTTCAGCGGTCTAGGTTTTAGACTGTCAAAATCATAATGAGGGCCATAGTCTCTTTTGGTCGCTACCCCCTTTGTGGACTTCCCTAGCATGGGATAATTCTACCTGCATTACTGCCTGGCAGAGTGACCACAAAGTGTACATTTTATCTTGATTCTGACGATAGATAAACTGCTGTGTGACCGCTGCACACACGCCTTCATAGAGTCCCATACTACAAGTCCAAGACCAGCTGCTGGAGCTTAGTCATATCTATAGCTGGCGTGGCCACCTTGCTGATGACCTCAGTCAGGGAATGCTGAATAGCGGTACTGTCAGACCTGGCTTGAGCATAGTATTGACAGGCCTCTTGCTGTTGGGCCTGTAATGTTTGTAAAATTGTAAGAAGTGAAGGCTCATGCACAGTGACAGCTTGAGGGTGACCCATTCTATGCCTTGGAGAAGAGCTGGGAGGAGAAGTAACACCAAGGAGACTGGCCTCAGGCCTGGTTGGATCAGGGTTCATCAGGGTGTTGGAGTTGGAGGAGGAAGAGCCAGATGACCTGTGCTTGCTCAGTCTTGCAGATACTTTAGGAAGTAAGGGAGGATTCGAAACTATGGAAATCAAAGCTTTCACCTCCCCCATGGAGACTACTTAGTCTTGCAAAGGGCTTCCCATTGACGAGATGCTCATCGGCTGACTCCTCCGTCGCTGAGTGCCCCCCCCTTGAGACCCTACTACTTACTACCTTCTTTGTGAATTTGTTTTGAAACACCAAGGGCAGGTTTCGTTGTCTGTTTAAGTGACCCACTGGAGGTGATAAGGCCATGAGCAGACTCAATAACCTTAGTCGTCTGCTACTAAGGTTAAAACCCCCTTATCCAATGCTCGAGGGGTAGTTGCAGGGTGGGAGGCAGATGGTTAAGCGGCAGGTACGGTAGCCACTATAAGGTGACATCTGGTGAATGTGAGGTCTGAGTATTCTGAATTTGTGCCATAAAAGCAACCGCACTGTGGCCAGCCGGACCTTCCACCCCTGCACCCTCGGTCTCTGAGGGAGCGCCTGCGCTAAAAGCCAACATCTGCCCCTGTAAGCTGACTGTACAGTCCTTGCCATCAGTGCCTTGTCCTTCATCAAATGTAGGGGCAGATTTACAGGCCTCTCGTGCCTCCTTGCGCCATATTATTGTCATTTTTTTTACACTAATGTGGCGCAAGAAGGCACTTTTTGCAGAACAATATATACAAAGTGGTACAATGAATGCATTGTGCCACGTTGCTCCCCCTTGCGCCACGTTGCTCCCCCTTGCGCCACAATATGCCTGCGTCAGGCATAATGTATGCAAGGATAGCATTCTGGCATTAGGAGTCCCGCAAAAATGGCGCATGGAATTCTACAAGATTTCACTGTGCCATTTTTGGCATCATTTTAACGCCTGCTCGAAGCCTGCACCCATAGACAACTACGAGCCTCTCTGCACTTTGCTGCACTAGCGGCAAATTTTTTATGCTCGTGTAGCGTAAGTGCCACAATAGCATCAAAAATGTTGACGCTATTGTCCCAAAGACCACCATGGTGCACCGTACTGTAAATACGGCGCACCCATATAGTGTCATTAGGTGGAGTAGGGGCGATGCGCCAGTTTCATGTAAATCTGCCCTGCAGTGCCTTGTGGACTCAGCCCTCCTCCTTCAGCCACGGCCCATAACATCTGATTGAGCATTGGCAGGCCCTTCAGAAGTTGAGACAGAAACCAAGTTGCTACTTTGTATTCACAGGGAGATTCCGTTGAACCCTCATGCTACAATGTTACTTTTAGCCGTGGCTCCTGGTAAGACAGAAACTCCAGTCGGTGCTGTGTACCTCAGCAAGCGAGGGTCGGACATTCGTAGCCGAGTCTGAAAACTCCACTGTATGTGCCCAGATAATGGAGGTGGAGGTGCTCGAGCGAAGAAGCTCGGGGATCGGGCATCCCACTGGAGATTCTATCAGTTCAGCCATTTGCCAGGTGCCTTTCCCAATATCTTTATATTCACCCATACTGCTTTCCAGGCTAGTCTTGTTCAAGTTTTGAGCCACCATGAACACTGGTAATGCGGGAAGGGGCCATCAGCCAACAGATCCACACCTAGCAGCTGCTTACCCAGTCCCCGAGTACACCAGGTCCACTCGAGAGAGTAGCTGCTAGCAAGCTGTGGGCTCTCCGGGTGAAAAGTTGCTGCATAAATCATGAAGGAAACTGAAGACAGGGCAGAAGTAGCTCTACAATGGAGGCCAGTCACAAGGAAAATAGTCTCATGGATCCATCAAGCATGGGTGGTTCCAGTCGAAGAGGCTGTGAGGCAGCTGCCGGACGAGGAAGTAACTGGGGGGCTCTCTGTGGCAATATTAGCCCAGCATCTTCCCTAGCGCCCTACAGGGCCCTATTGGGTTGCATGTGTATTTTTGTCCTATCTGGTCATTGGTTCTCACTGGAAATCATGCTATGTAACATGGGTCTGCCTGTCCTACCTGTATTAGTTTCTGTCAGACACCCTTGTATGTGGAATGCAGTTGACTGCCCAGTCTTTGACCTCTGTTGTGTGAGTGGTAACGCAAACTATGACCTGCTAGAGGGGAGGAAAGAGGATAGGATGAGATGGGTTAGGTTGGATTGGGTGTTGGGATGGGTGGATGGACAGAGGAATGTAAATTACTGATAAATAGACTTTTATAAGGCTGCTCAGTACTTCTCTTTGCCAGAATGTGTTGTGTTATGCTATGTGACGTGGGTCGAGCCACAGCCAAAACTAGATGAGCACCCATGTCTTTAATTTCTTAGGAAATGTTAGAACTGAGTATGCAGCCCTGACATGCAGGGGTTGGTCATTCCAGGTTTTCTGAGAGAGGTAGAACAAGGCCTGGCCTACAGATGTGGTTTTATATATGCGGGGGATGTCTGCAAGTAGGATTCCAGTTGGGGAAAGGTGTCAGGTTGGAATGCGGAAGTTAATGTGATTATTGAAGTAGGTGGGGCTGTTGTGCAGCCCACATTGAGTTTAGAAACTGCAAATGAAGATTTTTTTCTGAAGCAGTGGTTTTCTTACTTGTACACTGCATTAGGTTGCACGCCTGTTCCTGGAATGATTCCCCAGTGCAATTCATGTCTCCTCCACAGACACGTGTCCGTGTTTTCATTGCAGGATACTCAGCATCTGTGCATGTTTTGGAGCAGGGAGACCAGGAGGACCAGGATCCGAATCCCTCTTCAGAATCTGTGGAAAACCAGAGAAAAACTAAGCTGATCTGATGTCCTTGACCATCACCTCAACTTCAAAGGAATGCCCTTTAAACTTTACAGAAGCGAGCAGTAGTAAATACAAACGAGACACCAAGGATGACCGGATGCAACATGAACAATTAACGCAATGACCTTCTATGATGGGAACAAGGAATTACATTGGTATGAGTGACTGTAGTTAAGCAAACAGAATGAACCACTTGGAAGTTAAGTCTGGAGACAGGGCTTTAACATTGGCTTCCACCTACACTAACAAAGTAACTCACTGTTTAATCTTAACACTTATCTCTCGTGCTACCACCTCCAAAGCTTGTAACATTCCCAATCAGTAACAAAGGAAACATTATTAACAGGATCTATTTCAATAAAGAAATCGGTGGCCCTCAAGTGTTGGAGTCACTAGTATTTAAATCATCTCTGCAGTGTCAGTGTTATTGATATTGAGAAAGAAACCCAAGGGTTATACTCCCAGAAAAACATGAGATTGAACTAGTTGGCAAACACTACTCCATGACAAGGAAATAAATAATACTGACCTACAGTTTTACATCCCATCTTTGGAGATAACATTCAACATGCCTTCCTATCCATCTCTACACTCAGATTCCAGAGGTTCCCGAACAAGCTGTTCTATCTTGAGATTCCAAATATATATAATATATAGTATTATAAAGACGAAACATCAGTGAAAAGTTGATGACACAAGCAAACCGTGAAACCAATAGTTTTTTTCAGCAGAAACGCATGGCTCTGAGAACCTCCATTCAAAGGTGAAGAAATGTGCTGTTCCATAGGAGACAGTACAATGCACACCTATCAGTTGTCCTTTCCCATTTGGCTGTCTATGCAGCCTCTTTGTCAGCACTTCCACTACACATAAAAATACACATTACATTTTAGCTGCCATTCTTCACTTTGCTTAATGTATGGAAGTCATCACAAATCAAACCCTAATCTGCTACAATCTTAAGATCTTAGTGGCAGAAACTGTAAATGTATGCATGCAAGGTATCAACGCCACAATTATTTGACATACCAACACACAATAAAGGAACCTCTGTTTTCTAGGATCCCAAACCTCAAAATATCTTAACAAACCACTCACATGGCCTGAACCTCTTCTCATCAACTTCCACATCACAAAGCGATAAAGCGTCAATCTAAAACTGACTATTGTAACATAGTTACGCCGGAACCTCTTCTCACCAACTTCTACATCAAAGTGGGATAAGGCGCCAGTCTAAAACCGACTGACATAACATATTTATTCCTATTTGCCAAAAATATCACCATATTAGACCAACTATCAATTATTTTGATGCGGTCATCTATACCCAAAGAGAAAAAGCATCTACCAGTGCTATTGATTACCTCTCAATTCAATAAGAAAAATCAACAGCCAATGTAGCCCTGGCCTTTGAAGGGGTGGTCTGGACTGCCCTTCTGACAGTAATCCTCAGCTATGAATGGTGGTCAAGGCTGGCGTTCTGTAAAATTGGGAATTTCCTCCCTGACAGTTTCTTAATGCAGTGTACTTACAGCATGGCATGGACAATGACTGTCACAGGGTAACAACACAGGCAGAGTGTCTACCAAGTAATGAAGCACTATAGCACTGTAGCAATGTATCATTCTCCTTGGGCACAGCCTGGCAGAGACCCTCCTGTGTATACAAACCAGGACCTGAACACTGTCCTTAGTATCTATAGAAAGAACATCCATCCTGGAATGTCTCTTGGTGCTCCTGAGAGAAAATGTGTATTAAATATTTCCCAAATGAATAGTACTTATTTTACCAACCCTGAAAGGATGAAAGTGTGAGTGGACCCAATAAGGCACAAACAGGGCTGCCACCTTTCCAACACAAAAATACTAGTCATTTGTTGTTTTATAACATTCATTTTCTACTTTTGTTTACTTTTATTATTGGTCATCGATTGTTAATGCTACTGTGGAACACATTTAAATGGGTTTGTTATTTATATTTACTGTTTGAAGTATGTACAGATAAGGGATAAAAATACTGGCTATAGGAGATTTTGCTTATTTTTTTTATAAACCAGGACATTAAATTGCTGGTGGTGCTGGTAGAAAACTGTTCAGGTGGCAACCCTAGGCATGAACATATGACGAAACATGAATAACAACCTAGCACTGTCTAATTATGGGGTGTAGAGGGCATTGTCCAATGCAAAAAATTAGAAATTGGGGCACTTCATGAAATTAATGGGATTGTGGTATGTGAGGCTTTTTTTTTAAACTTATTAAAGTATCAGGACCAAGTGTGAAATGGAGCATGTGCATGGAAGAGGATCTTACTTCCTCTATTCTGTTTTATGGAAACAGTATCATGTATGGGTTGAAGCAGTTTGTTTTCTTTAAGGGAATGGCTATTTGCCCTACTGCTGGCCCAACAGTACGCAATCTTTGCTATATGTCCAGTGGTCGGCAAAATAGTACATAACTGCTGCTGTTTAGCCATCCACAGGCTAAGAAATAGAGGCGATGTACATTTGACTGGCGGCCGAATAAAGAGAGTGAAGGAAACCGTATTTATCTGTCCGTCAACAAACAAGGGACAGTAAGCAATGGCAGGGTGGTGGCCATCTTGTGATGGAGATGCAACATGTGTGAGGCATTTGAATACAAGTGCATATACAAATAGACAATAGTTTGTGCACAGGTAAGCACATGAATTACATTAAAATCACTTTTGAATTAAAACATTTATGTTATTTTAAAACTCAGATAAGAAATGTAGGATTCAAACATATTTCAGGAGCTCCAGGATATGGCACACAGATATTTTGCACTGCGCTCTAGTAGTATTTTGCTGTCGGCAAAGAATAATGAGTATGGGTTTAGTTTACATAAATGTTTTATTTACTCATGTGAAAACAAGTTTTTTTTAATGTTCCTGTTCCTCCTTTCGATGATTTTTGACTGGTGGACTCTTTTTGGGCTTCTTACGGAAGGCTTTGTGTTAGCTCTAGCGTAGGGGGTTATGCTTGCTTAGTATTTTAAAGAAGAAGGGATGTGTACAGTAGGTAAATGGTTCTTGTAGGGGGGCATAATTGGGACACTTGCAGGAGGTAAGTGAAGTGAGACACAGTAATAGGACTTCTGTTGAGTGGGAAAGGCAAAGCAGGAGGCAGGTAAGTAGTTCATATGGATAATTCACAAAAGACGTTTACTATACTACCTGTGAAGACACGCACTTATTAAAGTATTCTGCCAGTAAAGCGGGGCAATATGCTTATTGGTCCTATTTAATGAATGGTCCCTTCAGCCACACTGACATTTTAGTCACCTGCACAATGTATCATGGGGATGGTATTTTTGATTTTGACATGCTAAGCAGTGTTTTGAATGGGCAAGATCCTGTTTTTACCAAGACCTAATTTCTATCCTTAACAGTGCTGTCTCAAAAGTAAATATATGGGTAACAGGGTTGGAGGCTGTACCTGATTAAGTCATTGTGGAGGGTCGTCTTAGGCAGTAAGGAGTAGGACCTGTAGGATGGAGAATGATGACAAGTAGAAGAATAAGGGTCAGAAGGTGGACCACCATGAGGGGTTGGATGACCACAGCTACGAGGATCAGGACAAGAAAAACAAGGCCCAGGGAGACCCCAACTATGAAGACCAGTGTTACTAAGGCTAGAAAGGGCCAGGATCAAAGAGACGATGAGGAACAGCACCAAGAATAAGAGGACTAGGTTTACCCGGACCAGGGTGAGAAGGATCAGAGGGCCAAGAGGATATAGAATAGAGGTATGTAGACCCATTGGACAAGGGCCCAAAGGAACAGAAAAATCAGGGGTAAAAGGAACAGAAGGTCCTGGACCATAACACTATGGAGGGCTAGGAGGGCCTGAGAGCACCAGCCAGGACTAGAGAAATGAGGATGACAGGGAGAAGCAGACCCAGGTGAACAGACCAAAGAGAACTAGTGCCAGGAGACCGAAGGAAAGAAGGATCAGAGACAGTATGGCTAAGATGACAGAGATCAAATCAAAGAGGACCACTGGACCAGAAGCAAATGGACCAGTATTGGGACAATCACAACCAGAAAGGACCTGGCCTAGCAGGACCTGGAGACCCTAGATTAGAATCACCAGGGAGGATATACAGGACCAGAAAATCTAGGCCAAGTGTGACCAGGAGGTGAATGTTCTTGAGGGTCAGACTCAGGGGATCCTAAACCAGAATTATAAGAACTACATGCATTGGGATGACCTGCAACATGGGAACTAAGAAGACCAGTGATAGAGGGATGATGAAGACCAGACACAGGAGGGCTTTTACTAGGAGGACCATGATAGAGGGGACCAGGGTCAGACTAGAGCAAACACGGTGGAACAGGCAAACCAGGAGGACTATTAGGAATAGGATGGGGCAGGAAGACTGGGGGGCTATGAGGGCTGGGAAACCAAGACCAGTGGGACCAGCACCAGAAGACCCCATACATGAGGACCAGACAAAGGAGTACCAGAACTAAAACTAGAACTACATAGATCAATGGGACCAGGAGCAGTAGGAGTGTGAATGGGCAAACCAGAGGAATGGATAAACTAGAGGGGGCACAACCATGAGGGCTGATGGACAAGAATAAGGGTAAGGTTTATGAAAATATCCATGACCGCAAGTGTGAAACAGGAGATCCAGGATACAAAGGATTAGCTGCAAGAGTACACAAGAATGACAAATAGACAGAACAGGAAGTAGCATGGCCAGTAAGTTCTAAATCTAGCATGCAGAACCATAAGGGCAAGGAGCAGGAGGAGTAGGAACAGGAGCACCAGGACCAGATAAGGGCTACAAAGATTAGGACATGGAAGGCAATGGACAGTAGTACTAGGAAACCAGGATAAATAGGACAAGGACTAGGAAGAGCAAGGGGACCAGTGCCAAGGCCACCCAGAAGACCAGAGCAAGGAAGACTAGGTGAACTAAAAGAATCATGACCGGAGGAACAGAAACATGGCTATGAGGTCAATGAAGATTAGGACCTAAGCGACCAAGGGGGCAGAGCAAGGGGGTTGGACAGTGGTAGCTGGTAGGACCAGGACCAAAATGACCCAAGCAAGGAGAACCTGGATAAGAGGGCCATGATCAATGGCTTCAGTACCAGTATGAGTAGAATGACAACAACAAGATCCAGGAGTACCAGGATAACCCAAATCAGAAGGACAAAGACTAAGATGACCAGGACACAGGAGCATAGATGGACAATGATGAGCGGTACCAGGGCTAGGAGGTTCAGGGTGAGAAGAACTAGGACAAGGTGACTAGGGCCAAGAGGACTAGAAAGGAAAGAGCCGGATGGGTCAAGACTGGGAGAACCAAGAAAGGACAGAATGACCAATAGGCAAGGTGCATGATAATATGTCTAATAGGACAAAAAGAACCAAGACTAGGATGGTTGGTGAACCAGGTCCATCAGATCAAAGTCTGGGATAAACCAAACTTTAAGGATTAGGACCAAGAGGATCAGAACCAACTGACACATAAGCTTTAGAAGTGAAAGGGTTATGAAAAACAAGAATATCAGAAACTGTCTGATAACTGACATGGTAACCTGAGGATGTATCAGGTGGCAGAGGGACTGAAACTTGGCAAGGAGAATTAAAGGTGGCTGGGTGAAAAGGAGAAGAATGGCAGAAAGTGGTTCAGTAACTCAGATGACTGAAGTCAACAAAGCTTGTTAATAGCTAACAAAGGGGGTCAAAGGGATATGGCAATCAGCAAAAGGAAGCGTAGTTTAGGATCATAAGAAAGATTCAGCTAAGCAATAGAGTGGGTTGACGGCGGCTCAAGATAGATCATGTCAGATGGCCTTAAAAGATTCTTAGTAACAAACGACTCTGATTGGCAGCTGTGACAGCACTGGTAATCAAAGCAAGCACCAGAACTAGTGGTCTGTGAAACTCTAAGGGCAGTTGTAGTGGCCTTTTAGTGCTGAGTTGGACACCTAGGTTTTAGTTAGTTTGACTGTTGTCACCTTTAAACACACATACATATTTTATTGATTGTAATATATTTATCACAGCCTGTTTTTAGTCAATTGTTTTCAGTAATACAGAGTTCACACTGCATATTTATATCAGCCTTTTTGCACATCATGCACTCTGTGCCTTCTTCAAGGTTTTTGTGTTCAGTACATGATATGCCAGCTTGGATTGCCGGCCCAGAGGCCAGTTTCTATCCTCCAGATGCATTATTATATCAGGCCTACTTCTACAAACTGAGTATGGGTTATTATATAAACACACTTACGCCTAAGAAGGGCAGAGAGCATTACAGTCATGAGCGTCCTGGGACGCACATTATAATGCAGCCCGCTTTACTGATTTTGAAGACGACCCTTCAGCTCCCTGAGAGGATTGCCATCCAGACAACAGGCAGAACCCTGCTATCCAACTCAGGTATGGGGTCGGGATTCCCCCCTTTGATCGGGACAGGCAGATGGGGTATCACTACCATCGTCTCAGACATATAGGCTAAGCAAGGATCAGTAGACTCTCTGGAACAATACAAAATGGTGGGGTTGTTCATCTTTTTTCTACTCATTGTAATAGCTTCTTTGCTGTGTGCACTGCTGCTAGGCAAATAGTATAGTATATCCACTATATAATAGACTGGCATGTAAATAGTGAATTTTCTTTAGGATTTGCACTGCCATTGGCCAAATTGCAAATTTTTACATAATCTCTGCTGTTTAGACAGCAATTGGGTAATAGTGACTTTATACCCGGCTGTGGGCAAATAGTATGAAACCTCTGATATTTATTCGGAGGCCAGGAAACTTGTGAAGTTTCTTAGCTGTTTGCATGGTCAGTGGTGAAATAGTCCATGATCTCCACTATTTTGGTCGCCAGCCAGATAGTGAAGTCTCTTTGTTGTTTGCACATTCACTGACCAAATAGTACATGATCATTGCTATCTAGACAGCAGTCCAAATGGTAAATGTTCTCTGCTATCTAGTTGGTGGTTGGGTAAACAGTGAAGCTTCTGTGTTATTTGTACTTCCACTGGCCAAATAGCACATAATCCTGCTATCTAGTTTGCAGCCTGGTGAATAGTGGAGTTTATTTGCTGTTTGCACAAACACCAGTCAAATAGTACACAACCTCTGCTATTTAGTTGGTGACTGTGCAAATAAGGAAATGTGTTACCTATTTACACAGTTGCCTGTGAAATAGTGCATAATCTCTGCTATTTAGCCCGGAGTCTTGAAAACAGCAGAATTTACCTGGTGGCCCGGTTAATAACCGCTACCTTTTTTTAAAGGGAGCATCAACATTCCATCTTTTGCTCTCAGATTTTGGCATGCTATATAATATGTGTGGAGAGTGCATAGGAGGCTGGCCTGGTTTGTAGTGGGTACTTACACCAGGTCCATTTATCACTTATAAGTGAAATGTAGGAAGTGTTCTAGCAGCTTAGGCTGTCTAGAGGCAGCTGTAGCAGAGCAGCTCCTGCAATACCACTGTAGGCACACAGTACTTATAAACATAAAAGACAATATTCAGTGTTACCAAAAATAAAGGTACTTTACTTTAGTGACACAAGGCCAAAAATATCCTAGAGGCAATACTCCTTCTGGAGGTAAGTATTCTACACAATATATACACTAGTAACCAAAAGCAGATAAGTAAACAGTCATAGAATAATGCAAACAGTCGAAAATACAATAGATTCTAATGGGCTTAGGGGCAACACAACCCTTACACTAAAATAGTGGAATGTAAATGTCGAATTCTCCCCTAGGCAAGTGTAGTGTGTAGAGGGACGCTGGAAGTGTAGGAAAATGCTAAATGTAAATAAAGTACCTCACCCTAGCAGGAGCAGGAGTAAAGTAGAGCAAGTTTGCTCAGGACACACTAAAAGTCATAATAAAGCATTTTGCAAGTACCAAGCAAGACTGCAAGCTACAAACGATGGATTCCTAGACCTGAAGACCTGTGGAGAGAAGAGATCAAGTCCAGAAGTCAAAGAAGAGTCCAGGAAGGACAGGAGCATCAGCCAACCTAGAAGAAGGTGCAAAAGTGGATTCTCCGGTCAGAAGAAAAGTACAGAAGAGCACCAAAGAAGATGGCTGCGGGTTCCTGCTTGGTGCAGGTGATGTCCCACATTGAGCTGTTGGATGCAGGCTGTTTGCGTCACTGGATTTCGCCATCAAGCGTTGGTTCAAGCAAGTACGTGTTTTGCGTCAAAAAGGAGCTGCCTGGACCCAGGAGGGACCTGGGGGTCTCAACTCAGACTGAGGAGACAGAGGGGGCTCTCAGCACTTCAGAGAGCCCTCAGAACACCAGGAAGCACCAATGAGAGTCCCAGAACACGGGGACAAAGAAGATGCAAAGTGTGGTCATTACAGCACTACACTGGAAGGTCCCACGCTGTGGGAGAGCAACTCAGGGAGCTGTGCATCGCAGGATGGAGTGCTGGGGACCTGTGCTGCGCTGTGCACGAAGGATTCTTGGAAGAAGTGCACAGAAGCCCAAGGAGCTGCAGAAGACGCGGTGCACAGGGGTACTGCCGCAGCACCAAATTTGGACAGCTGGATGTTTGGACAGTCTGGGTCACTTCGGTCCACCACCTGTTCCAGGGATCATGCTCATCATCAGGAAAGGAATCCCAGAGTACCGGTTGTTGTCGCAGAAGGGTGCCTGCAGAGCAGGGATGTAACTCCGTCACTCCACGGGAGATCCTTCGGTTCTTCTAGTGCAGGGTGAAGACAGGCATTCCTCAGAGTGTGCACACCTTGGAAACTGTTCTGAAAAGCTGGCTGGAGTTGAAGTTGCAGGTCACAGGAGTCGTCCTGGATACGTTTGTTGCAGTTACAGTGGTTCCTGGAGCAGTCTGTGGTTGATCCGACGGTCAGAAGCTGAAGCAGAAGTTGCAGAGGATTCCGGGTGAAAACTTGCAATAGCCCTGAGATTGCCTACCTACCCAGTTATGCACCTATCAGGAGGGGTCGCTGACATCACCTGCTGGCACTGGCCACTCAGAGTTCTCCAAAGGGTCCCCAACCCTTGGAATCCAAGATGGCTAACACCAGGGATACTCCAGAGGAGTTCTGGGCACCAGCCCTGTGGTGGTGATGGACAGGGGAGTAGTCACTCCCCTTTCCTTTGTCCAGTTTCGTGCCAGAGCAGGGACTGGGGGTCCCTGAACCAGTGTAGACTGGATTATGCAAGGAGGGCACCGTTTGTGCCCTTCAAAGCATTTCCAGAGGCTCTGGGAGGCTACCCCTCCCAAGCCTGTAACACCTATTTCAAAAGGGAGAGGGTGTAACATCCTCCCCCAAAGAACATGCATTGTTCTGCCTTCCTGGGATTGAGCTGCTCAGTCCCCAGGAAGGCAGAAACCTGTCTGTGAGGTGGCAGCAGCTGGGACTGCAGTGCAATCCTCAGAGAGCTGGTTTAGTAGTACCGGGGGGTCCATGTTGGAGCCCCCAGGGTGCATGGGATTGCCCCCCCCATACCAGATTTGACTTGGGGGGACAATTCCATGATCTTAGACACCTCACATGGCCATATGCGGAGTTACCATTGTGAAGC
This sequence comes from Pleurodeles waltl, assembly GCF_031143425.1. NCBI lineage: Eukaryota > Metazoa > Chordata > Amphibia > Caudata > Salamandridae > Pleurodeles > Pleurodeles waltl. The sequence goes on along the minus strand of NC_090449.1, from coordinate 467,585,393 downwards.
TACATATATGTACTGACATATAGGTAGCGCACGCTTATAATGGTATCCCTGCACTCACGAAGTCCGGGGAATTGGCCCTGGACAACGTGGTGCCCTGACACATAGTACCTTTACACCTCGCCTTGAGTAAATGAAGATTAGACATATAGGTGACTTATAAGTTACCTTAATGCAGTGAAAGTGGCTGTGAAATAGTGTGTGCACTATTTCACTCAGGCTGCAGTGGCAGTCCTGATGAAAGGTTTGTATGAACTCCTTATGGGTAGCAAAAGATGCTGCAGCCCATAAGGATCTCCTGGAACCCCAATGCCCTGGGTACCTACGTACCATATACTAGGGACATATAAGGGGGAATATGGAGTCACTAAAGTGTAGTGACAAATTTGGTAAGTAGAGACAGCATTAGCACTGGAGTTCTGGTTAGCAGAACTTCAGTGACACCGTTAAGCATACAGGCAACTCACATGGGCCACAAACTATGGGCACTGGGGTCCTGGCTAGCAGGATCCCAGTGAGACAGGCAAAACACACTGACAAACAGGCAGTAATTGGGGGTAACATGCCAACAAAGATGGTACTTTTCTACACAGCGATCATTTCAGCTGCCAATAATATGGGACTGATGCCATATATGATGCTATTTAGTGTTTGGCAGATGAACGCCTGACATATTTATATACCAGTCACTTGACTGGTAGCCATCACTGTGCCTTTATAGGAGCTGCCACCCAGGCTGAAGCAGGAGTTTGCTTTTGAAAAAAAAGCTAATGGTCCTGACACCATGGGAATTTTTCCCACAGGGAACAGGGGTCCTGTATTTGCTTCTGCCAAGGTTTTCCTGGCAGTAACGAACAGGAAATAACAATGTCAGAAAGTCTGCCCTAAGTAAGGTTGTTGGTCTGAGATACTTAAACCGACTGCCTGATGCCTGTGAGGGGGTCTAAGGTTTCCACTTTAGGAACAAGGTAGACTCCACCTTTGAAAACATAATGCTTCACTTCAGTATATAGAGCAGGAGAACCAACAGGGTAGTAGGCAGGGTCCCCTGCTACATTTGTGCTAGAGTACTCCATTTGCCAAACTCTAAATAACCTGCAGAGTCACTTAATATCTGATTTAGAGTAGGGTGAAAACAAGAAGACCTCAGATTTTCTGTTAGTATACAACTATAAATCAAACACTACATGTTTGCTTCCACATAGATGATCAATAGCCCTCCTAAGAAGTGCAACTGGTGTCTCACTCAAAGTACAATATGCTTAGTACAGATGCTGGTACATAACCACTATTAGAATAGTAGCTCTGCAAAGGTTTGCTACCAATGTTTCTTATGCATGAAGCAGCCCTGATGAAAATTTTTATTTTCCAATATAATTAGAGCAGCTATACTTTTGTACCCAATTAAAAGGGTACGTTTCTCAGAAGAAATGTTGGTGTAACTCAATACTAGCATGACAGCCTTGCTGAGAAACGTTATTGCGGATCCAATAAAGATATAACTGCTCTGTTGGTAAGTACTGTTAGTGTGCATTACTATAATGGAGTCCTGCTTGTCCCCATTAAAATTGGAACAAATTTAATAAGGACTGATGAAATTCTCCATTCATAGCATTACAACCCAAAACACAGGCTGACTATGTAAGTGGATGATACCTTGATACAATTACAGCTGCAGATCTAATGGCACTAACGACAACCAGTTGCTGACTGTCTGATTTATGTTTAGCAGAGGCGGTAGCAGAATCGACTTTGCCTCAATGAGTCCACAATGGTAACCCTATGCTTTGATGCTGAGAACTCCAGAGTTCGGTCTTTCACACTTCCTGATGAAGCAAGGAGATGTGGTCCTCTGTCGTAACTAAGTGCAATGGGTGGCAAGGTGGTCACAAAGGAGAGTGAGTAGTCTTTTTGGATGAGCTGCAAAACCCAATGGTTCAATGTTTTTCATCTCCAGTGGTGCAGGTGATGGCATATCCTGCCACCTGCTGGATGCCCATGATGTTCAGAGAGCATACTAAAGGAGGCTGGGGTGGTGGACTGGCTCGATCTCTGGCTGCCTGTCTCATGTGGTCTGTGGGAACTGCGTCCATGGCTACACAAAGATTGTGAGGTTTGCTGACCGGGATGGCTGGGCATTTAAAGACTTGGTTGGAAGCCCCTCCAAGGGGCCCCATTAGATTCGACACCAGAGGCTTTGACCTTGGAGCCGTTGGGGACCCTAGGATCCGATAGCGGATCCGGGCCGGCGCCGGGTTTTCACAGTCAGCCTCCTCTGGCGCCGGACCTAACATCAACGCTCCTGCCACCACCGGCACCCACTGGTTGTGGTAGCCCCATCCTCATTCCTGATGATCCGGAGCCAGAACAACGACATACGATGCCGTTTCTGACCTCTACGGCATCGATTAGGCCCAGATCAGTGCCTGAGGCTTATTTTGAACAGCCAGGCACAGGTGAGGAGTGGGAGGGTCTGAGGACCCTTTAGAAAATGGATTGGAGCTTGAACAGGACTGGTATGAGGATCTAGAGGAAGCCAGTGCACTGGATACTTCTCCAGATTATGGCATGCTCTCACCTCCTGCTGTGGCTACGGAGGAGGGGGCATCTTATGCCATGGTGGTGCATAGGGCAGCTGAGGACTTGGACCTAGACTTGCCTATGGTGGCCAGTCAGGACTAATCTCCTGATGGATGTGCTTCAGCCAGGGGTTACTACATCAGAGCTGATGTTACCCTTCAATGAAGCCCTCACAGGTGTCCTTCTGGGTACGTGGTCCAAACCCAGCACAGGGGCTCATGTGAATAGGGCAGTTGGCCACCGCAATAGACCAGCTCCAAACTACCCTAGTTTCCTCACCCAACACCCCACCCCGGACAGCTTGGTGGTCCAAGCCTCCACGTCCTGTGGTGCCTTCCCTTGTGCTCCCCCCAATAGGGAATTCAAGAGGCTGGACCAACTTGGGAAGAAGATGATTTCTTCCTCCTGCCTGGCATTGAGGTCGGTAAACAACTCTTGCTTATTGGCCCGTTTTTCCCATACTTTATGGGATACGGTGGCACATGTGCTGCCACAGGTCCCAGAGGGTGTAAGGGAAACTCTCATCCAGGCTGTTAAGGATGGGAGAGATGCAGCCAAGTTTACCATCAGGTGTGGCTTGGACATGACCGACTCGCTGGGCAGGACGATTTCTTTGACAGTGGCCCTCCGAGGCCATGCCTGGCTGCATACTACTGGCTTTTTGGGGATGTCCATTCAAACTTGATGAACCTGCCTTTCGATGGCTCAGGCCTTTTTAGTGAGAGGGCAGACTCTGCCCTTGAGAGATTCAAGGATTCTTGGGCTATGGTCAGATCCTTGGGCCTCTCAGTGCCTGTTCACCAGCAGTCTGCCTGTCGCCCCTTTCGAGGCTTTGGGAGGGGTGCAGTACCACACCAACAACAGGTTAGCCACTGCCCTTGGCATCACAACATCCAGTGCGAGGACGCGGTCGTGGTACCTTCAGACCCAGAGGGTCTAGCCAGAGGCCGGCCTCCACCCAGTACCCCCTCTTCCGCAATGCCCAAGCTCTCCTAGTGTGGTTCTGTAAGACCATGTCTGTCCAGTTGGAGAGAGGATTCAATTTCATCTCCCTCACTGGCAATAAATAACATCGGACAAATGGGTCTTGCAGATCATATAGAAGGGATTTTCCCTCCCCTTACAGCCTTTCCTTACATCTATCCCTCCGGTACAAGAACGGCTGATAGGGGATCATTTGGTCTTACTCCGCAAGGAAGTTACGGCTGTCTTGGCCAAGGGAGCCATAGAAAGGGTCCCAATATCAGAAGCAGTGGTTGTTATTCCCGCTACTTTCTGATTCCCAAAAAGAACAAGGGTCTTTTGCCCATTTCACATTTAGGAAATGCTTTGTGCATGTGCTTAGGAAATCACAAATAGAAACTCCCAATTTGCAATTTCCTATCAATGTAATCACAAAATGCAATTTCTACAGGGTAGAAATCGCAATTTACGAGGCAACAGAGCGCTTTTCTACATAAGGAGGCATAATAAGCATTTTTTAACAGGCTGAAATATCGATTCGGTACATTAAGAAATGCTAAATGGCTACGTACATATGAGCCTTGGATCCTTAGATTAGATATATATATTTCCTAAGGGACATTCACAAAGGATTGGCAGAGAGAATTCTGAGACATGACCAGCTATGAGGCACATTTACAAGAAAGTGGTGCATCAGTCCTGATGTGCCACGTTTCTTGCGTCGCACCTGCCCCACCTAATGACACCATGGTTGCAACGTAATTTACAGTATGGCACACACAGCGGTCGTTAGGACAACAGAGTCAAAAATGTTCACGCTATTATGGCCCTTTGCTGCACTAGCATAAACCCATTGATTGAAATGGGTGCATCATATTAACACCTGCTCTAAGTATGTGTTAAAAATGACAGAGAAAATGGTGCAGTAAATATTGTCATTACTTAGACCCCGAGACCCCCAATAAATCATTATCGGAATCCAGGCCACTTCCCACTGAGTCGTTACTGGAAGCTTGGGACCCTGACCTAAACATTGTTGATGATCTGAACCGCAAAACAGTACACAAAATACAGAAACAAGAATTCCATCAAACACATACAGAAATGATAACACGTTCTATTTAATTTGCAAACAAATATAAATAATACAAATTAACTTTGTTATTTTAATAGGAGGTTGGAGCTTTTCTAAATTCAGTTGAAGCCACACATCCATACTGTATTCTGTCTGATATACCTCTCCTGCTCCCACTAACCAATCTAATTTAATTTTTACACTCCTGTTTCAAATTCCTTGACATTTACAGGAAGGTTTAACATTTTTCAATTGTATATTTAGCCACTTTATTGATATAGACTTTATTAACCTGCTAATATTATTTAGTTTTCTAAGCATTCACTGACCCTCTGAGGAGGATTCATGGACCCTCTGGAGTCCCTGGACCACAGGTTGGAAACCACTGCTTCAAGGAAGTCACAGGTTCCTTGAGAGGGTATTAAAGTATCTCAGAGTAACTTATGGACATGTTCTCTTGTAAACTGCTTGTATGCAGTAGTAACTGTTGTCATATAATGCACACAGATGCCCTTTTTTGTTTTCTTCACGCTAGTTACAATCTCAAATAAAGAAAACAGAGTTAGATACATTAATGCTAGATTAGTGAGTTCCTGTATAGTATTACAAACTTATTTGTATATTACCTATCTGAAAAACCGAAGTGGAATAATATACTTAACCACATTCTGTGAATATTTTTCTATATGAAAACAAGGCTACTTCATTGGCATTTTTAAAGGCCAAAGAGTAGTAAAATCTCTTACCTGGCAGGCCAGTTGGTGACTCCTTGGTAGGTTCCAGAGCTTCTATAAATATGATGACAATAGGAACACGTATTTAACAATGATGGCTTTCAAACATTATGGCACATTTCTATTTACTAAGGGCCAGATGTAGGTAACAGTTTGCATGTTGCAAACAGCGATTTTCGTTGTTTGCGACGTGCAAACTGCACTATGCAATGCACAAAACCCGTTTTGCGATTCAGTAACCTGGTTACCGAATCGCAAAACGGGTTTGCGAGTCGCAATTAAGAAGGGGAGTCCCCTTCCTAATTGCGAGTCGCAGTGCAATGCCAGATTGCTTTGTGACCACGAACGCGGTCGCAAACCAATCGCAGTTTGCACCCATTTGAAATGGGTAGTAACCTATTCGCAAAAGGTATGGAGTCCCCATGGGACCCCCTTCCCCTTTGTGAATGGAACTGCAAAAAAAATTTCAAAGCAGGCAGTGGTCCTATGGACCACTGCCTGCTCTGAAAAAATTAAACAAAAACGTTTCATTTTTTGTTTTTGCAATGCACCTCTTTTCCTTTAAGGAAATCGGGTTGCATTACAAAAAAAAAAAAAAACTGCTTTATTTAAAAGCAGTCACAGACATGGTGGTCTGCTGTCCGCAGCAGGCCACCATCCCTGTAAATGCCGCCACGCGCAAGGGGATCGCAAATTGCGGCCCACCTCATTAATATTAATGAGGTGGGCCTTTGCGACCCCCTTGCGAGTCGCAGATGGTGTCAGGGACACCATCCTACATTCCAATTTGCGACTCGCAAATTGGAATCTTCCTACATCTGGCCCTTAGTTCTAATACTGTCACATTGAAAAGGTATAATCTTGCTATACATGGTAACTGCCTCAGTGCATGAGGATGTGGATACATTTTACATTTATAATTTATACACAACACAGCTCCCCTTTAGCCCTATGTTGAAGGACATTAACTCAAAATAGAGACACACCTAGAGAGTGGAAACATTCACATTTTCATAAAAGAATCTCACTTTCTTGCTTTAATAGTTTTGCGCAAAATCGTTTAATGAACACTAAAGAAAAATACCGAGTGTCCCTGTTCAGCAACAAAAATTTGCAAAGCTGATTTCAGTATGTGCCTTGCTTTTAAGAGGAAATCATTGCCAGGAATAAATGTAAAGTAATTGTGGCTATAGTGCTGCTTGTCATTATCATTTTAATGACTGTTTTGATTATAGGCTTAAGCTCCCCAGCAGATAATAGTCCTATGAAGCCTAACACCAAGCCTACTGTTACTGTTTCACACTTAGAAGAGCAGCATATATTTGATTTGAGGATGTTTTTGAGGGATATTTCACTTCTAATGTCATTTTCAAGATGCCGTTGAAGTACACCAACATAATGCAAGCCAAGGATTGTTATGTATGCGCACATTTAACCTCATCTGTGGTGGAAGGTATAACATATCACTACATTCCCCTTGCCTATGGTATTTCATATAGTATTCTCCTTAGTTTATTTTACAGACAAGGTCACTTTGAATATTATTTCTCAAATTATGCTTTGGTCCAGTCAGAAGTGCACATGTACACATTTTTGAATCCCCACACTAATGCAAACGAGATAGGGCCATTTTGGCATTTATTTAAGCCTGCAGTTAACCTTTATACTGCCATGCCCAAAGCCACAACTTAACATATTTATTAGGTCCTGTTTAGAAGAAGTTCAGTGATGAACTAGAGGATAGAAGAGCAGTAATTTAACAGAAGACGAGAACTTGGAGAGATATCAGGCAAGATGTATGAAAAGAAAAAGAAAAATACCAAGAATTGGGAGTACTATCTAAACTGAGCTTTGATTGGCAACATGAAGGGAAGTTGTGTTTCTTTAGGAAAGAAAATAAGGTTCCAAAATCTCAATTGATGGGATCGTGTAAATGTGCCCACACATTTAAGGTTCTAGATTAAAAAAACAGCTAGTTGCAGGAAAGGATCCTGTCATTCCTAAGGTTTATGTTGTGTATGTAAAGAATGCTTTTTTCAAACTGCCAGCAAATTGTGTGAGACTTGCTATTTAGCACTACTGTGTTCCAAAGTCTATCATTTAGATAGTTTGAATAGTCAGGCAGCTGTATTTTCTGGAAGAGCTAAGCACAGTAATGCTTTACAAAGAGAGGGAGATATTTTTAGCACTATGGTTCGTTCCTTAGGTGTGACTCTGAATTACTTAAAGATTAGAAAGCTTTTTACCTTAGTTGTCAATTTTGCAACCAGTACAGCTGGAGCTTTGCTAGCTATTGGTAAAGAACTGATAGCCATTAGGGCTATGTCTCTATAGAATCGACTTTCTTTATACATTTTACCCACAAAAGAAGGCAGAGTTTGTAAGATGCTGATTTGCTCCATCGGTGGGGAGTCGGAGGGTAGATGTTCTGGGGAGAAAGCAATGTATGTTTTTATTACATGTCTTAAAATAGTTTAGCAGATCCTGACGTGACTTTGTGGAGGGAAGACATTTCCCTAGTTCTGCTGGTTTCCCTTATTGTTGGTTCTTCAGCTTGTCTTGTGAACACTGCTACTTTTTTCCCTTGAACCTTAACTCGGTTCCTTTAAAACTGACACCTTCCACTTAGAATTCCCCCTGACTTTTTGATAGTTTAGTGAAGTTCCTTTATGGAACCAATACTTCCTCTTTTCTGCATTTTGTATCTTGTAATGATTTGAATTGCCATCTTCACAATGTATAATCTCGGACTATACAACTGGGTTGATATATAAACTTATCTGATGACTGGATTCATTGAATGACTAAATCTCTGACTAATGTGCTAATACACCTCTGGTTTGGAAACATCTCCTCTAGGTTTTTTAACCAGATTGGTTTCAATTGAATTATCGTGCTGATATTAGTACCTGCAGTACACTTTCAGTCGATAATTGAAGGTCCATACAAAGAGTGGCGTGACTGATCCGATGTTTACACCAGAGCTTAGAGCTATAAAAAGGTGCGCCAGATATAGAAAAAATGGGTCAATAATTCTTCACCTGGAATTACTAGTAAAGCAGGGTGTGAATAAAAGCAGAAATCATGTTTTCTTTATTGATTTCTGCACGTGGTCGCTCATTCTTTATTTATTTAGACTCATTCTATTAAGTTTTACCAGGTGAAATGTATTCGCATAATACCCAAGGGTGCAGTATTACCACATTTCTTGCAACAGACATTTTAATAGACAGTGCTGTTTCTACACAATTCATTATTACAACCACACTTGTAAAGAGGGCCTTGGACTGTAATGTTCCATTTCCACATTCACATCGTGTCAGTAATGGGAAAAAGAGGATTGTATGCTTATCTTGCTTGATCTCTCTTAAGTATTTGAAGCGACTGACCACGGGATACTCGTTAATGTCTTGAAAAACCTCACAACCTGCCTTTTTGGGGGGTCCCTTTGTTTGTTTTGCCTGTTACTGTACCCTCTTTTTGCTGGTGTAGGGCTCTGTGCTGTGACACTGCCATCCAGTGCCACACTGCTTGTGCTCTGTCCTTAAAGCTGTACTGTAAAAGTGGGTTCACCCCAGTAATGCTGTTGTATCTTGATGCAAAAAACGCACCAGTGGTATGGATGTTACATTTCAAACATGGGCTATGGTGAACAATTACATTACGCACATGTATCCAAAAATGTATGGCTCCAGGGAGCACTAGTGAACTCTGGCTGAATTACAGTTTAAAAACACTTCTCTGAAACCGGCAAGGAAAAGTGACTTTGCCGTGTAGAAAAACTTTTTTATAATAAATTAGCTGAGTCATCCTTAAAGCGTGCCCTGCAAGCCAAAAGGGCATAATTAAAGGCAGGAATTCTAACTGGAAAAAAATGTTAACATTAGAGACATGGGTTTTAAGACCTTGACTGAAATTACCATAAATACTAGAAATATGTATTCTGTTTTCTTCAGGAAGGAGGCTCATAATAAGGGGGGTGAATCATGTTAGGGTCCACACTGAGTCTCCAATTTAGAATGCACATTTTAGCTTGACATCTTTTTCTAATGGTGATTTTTTACATGTTTTTACACTAACACGATAATGTACTAAGAAGCTAGTGTATGTACAGCTTACTCGTAATAAACAGAGCTGCCATGTAGTCTGTACACTCAGTCTAAGGATAGGCACATAGAACACAATGCCCTTGTACCATGATTGTCCACTGGAGTTAGGTCTGGGGCTCCAGACAAACCATTACATCAGCTCTGCACCTTTGAGACAGTGCAATATGAATAGTGCTTTTATTATATAAACTGCCTCTTTGCTACATTCAGCAGAGGAGCAATATGGTGCACTCTGATTGAGATGTAGCCCTGCTGGCTCTGATCTCCATCCTGCATAGGCCGAACTCCTGCACCACAACAGACCTGCTTTCTGGAACATGATACCCAGTTATGGGGGCTAGGCTATTCCAATGGATCTGGCAGAGGGTAGGTAGGGCTAGATAGGAGCGTAACAACAATGTAACTTTACTTTGGTTGAAATGTTTATCTTTTTTTCTATTCTCATAATGCTGGTTACCATGGTGTGTTTCATTTGCCTAATAACCACAGTTCATGCTTTCGATACAAGAATATGATTATTTCAATGTTTGAAAAGCTAGCTTTGCATCTTTCTTTGGTTTTCCTTGGGCGTGCAAAGTAACATCAAAAGGATAGATCTGTTTCCATGACTTCTTTGGGAGTCAGAGAGTCATGTTCGAGGTTGCTTACCAACTGGCACGCTGGTAAGGTTGGGGGTTCAGATGGATCACTGTGAGTTAGCTAGGAGTTGCATCAGCGTTTACTGATGGTATATGTGGACAAAATCTCTATAGTCTGAAGTTCATGCTGACCTAACGCGCAGTCCTACTTTATTCGTAGGAACTGTAAACAGGCCAATGCTGAAAATGCATAGTTTTTTGGGGGGATTTCAATAGCATCTCTATTTTGGTTGGCATATGTTTCAAATAATTGGCTGACATCAGTGGCATAACAAAACGTGAGGGCCCCCCCCCACCTACCACATGGAGGACCCCTCCCCTCCGGTCTCACTCATGAGCTCTCAGGCCAGGGTACTGTGCTGAGGGGGGCCCCTGGAGCTCAGGGAACACCTGCACCATGGGGGCTGCAGGGGCCTTTATTAAACCACTGGTTGCCACCCGCTCAAGATCTTCTGCCCTATTCCTTTAATTCTCCCCTTTTTTAGGAGCATTTCCTCTCCAGATCCTTGGGCTTGAGTAAGCAATACGACTATCTGTGGTACTGTCTGAAGCACTGCACACAACACACGGGGTGAGCATAACACATGAATAACTGTGCCCTTACCAGCCTGCATAGAACTCTTCAGGATTTCCGGCAAATTTGTACTCAGGCATCCTACAGCAAAGCTGATCTTAACTTAAAACCATTTTCCCACATGTAGAGCGGCTGTTCGGAATCAAATGTGCTGGCATTTTCAGGAGCTGAATCCCTATTTTGCACCGGTGTTGAAGTGACATTCTAGGGTACCATGGGCCATGGTGCAAGCAATAAACATGCCCCTGACTGCTATCTGGTTAGTGAAATAAGCAATAATTAGAGTTCAGTGAGTCCCCAGGCCTCTGAGCCTCGGTGCCACTGCACCTGCTGCACCAGTAACTGCTAAGCCCCAGAAGTGGTGTGATTGAGGGATAGCTTTACAATGTGAACCAGTGAAACAGTGCTGGTGTTTTTCTGATGCAGAGGGGGTTGTAGTAGAAGATGTGCCAACAGTAATGATGACTGTACCAGTGATTGATGCATTTGTACTATTGGTAGCTCTCTTACCAGCACATTCTGGGGTCTGGCAGTACTTGATGTCCACTCTTGGACCACTGCAATCTTTGCCCCGATTGGTTGGGGGAGGGTTGGTGCAGTCGCGTGACCTTGTCATATTGCCAAGACCTCCACAAGTGAGTGAGCAAGGGCTCCAGACAGTCCATGGTGTGAATCCCCCATCCACAGTGCAAGGGGAGAAGGAACAGTTCAGCTGGCCATTGGAGCATTCACTAGAAGAGATACAAGAGGGGAAAAGAGACGTTACAGCACTTCCACACCACCCTCCTCAAGCATTCACAGCAAGAATAAACCACCCATCATCAATATTTTCCATTTCCTTTCAACTCAGAATCGAGGCACACTGGAACATCTGAACACCAAACACTATAAAATACTGTACAGAGATTTGGAACCCACAATACAATTGTGTCTCCCAAGAGAAGGTGCAAAGCATCAAAGTAATAGAGAACTTGGCCACTTCTAGGGGAACGGGGTAGGGAGTTCTAGAACAGTGGTCCAAACAAAAGAACGTGCCTGCATCGCCATGTCAAGTGTGGCCATACGTCAGTGAAGAAACCTGAACACTGCTGCTGTGTGGGGCTTCATTCCCTTTCAGTTTTCAACCTTTAAATAGTGATAAAGGCTTTGGAGGCCGGGGATGAGCTTAGGTATGCCCTACTTTGTGGGTGGTAAGTAATGAGAAGGATTGCTAGGGCTACCTAAAATCTCAGCAACATTGGTATTTTGGCCACCGCTGTGTGAGTGGAGATTGGTCTGTGGTCAAGGTTAGCCCACTGTCCTTCACCAAAAGTCTTTCCAGTTTACTGAAGGGAGTGTGGTGATTGGGAGCTTGGTAGTGCGTTGGATTAGTAATGGATACTGGATGTGAAGTTTGTTATAATCATATTGTTTTCCTGATAGTACTTCAATGACAAATCTCAATTTTTTAACAATTTTTATTTAATTTTGTTCTCGCATGAAAGCCAAATCAATCACTACAGAGCACCAGTTTGCATATGATCATTCCTGAGCAGGAAACAGAAAAGAGGATATTTACCTCTAATTGTTGTTCTCTGACATTGGTAATTTTCATAGAGTCACATGCTTGACTTTCTACCAGTCATGAGGCCAGAAGCCTGCATTAGTCAATGTTAACATGGCAGTGTTTAAGTGCACTGAGAAAACGTTGAGAAATATTCATCAACTACATGTGACAAGATATTCTCATCATGTGATTCTGTTATGCAGTTCCTACTTTAGTAATAAGACTGCATGTACAGGATGGCAGCACCACTGAGTATGGGAGACTAAGTGCAACCAACATCGCTTGGAAGCTGTCGGCCTAATTCCTGGCTGGCTTGCAGCACCTCAGTCAAACCTCCAAATCTCAAAGAGAGGGAGGGATACAGAGGTCAAAAGTAAAGTTGAGACACCAAGACCTCAAAAATTTAGCAGGAGTGAACCTTTATCTCCTGCATTTAAAAGCAAAAAACAAGACATGTTTTTGAGATAAAAAAGTAAGTAACTTCAGTTCAATGAGACCTAGAGTATAATAAAAAAGTACTTTATTTGATTATTTCTCTCTGAGGCAACTCTTGTAGTTGCAGGCCAACACGTGTTTCACGACCAAAGTCGCTTCATCAGGGCCAAGAGATGGTACACATAAACTTTCTCAGAATGAAAATTAAGCCATTTCTGAGAAAATTATTGTCACAATTACAATCCTGATAGTTTATCACATCAATTTCAGTATATTCTTGCAGAACATTATTTAGAGGAAAATAAAAAAAACCTGAAAAATGTATAACTTTGAAGAATTCATGGCACAATAACTGCACATAGCAATAATAAGTTTCCGGATGGCCTGATACTTATTATAAGACTGCGTGTATAGGATGGCAGCTCCACTAAGCATAACAGACTAAGTGCAACCCACACCGCTTGGAAGCTGTTGGGCCTAACTCCTGCCTAGCTCGCAGTGCCTCAGCCAAACCTCTGAATCTCTGGATGTCCAGATACTTATTATTCATGTGTGCCATTATCATGCCAAGAATTCTTCAAAAACACAATTAAAAATATATATGAATGTAAAAAGGCACAAACCAATAAACTAAGCTAAGACAGGGGTGCCCAACCCAGATACTAAAGAGGGCCTCCCAACAACCTCCCCTTGCCAGTTTTGGAGTGTAGATTCTAGTATACCCTAACAGCAATAAAATGCTATATAAAAAATACACTTAAAAACTATAAAAAATGTCCATCTCAACAAGCAGAACAATCCAAAAGGATATGAGCAAATAGAAAATAGCTTGTTTTGGTAAATGTGCCACTTAAAAGTCATTGGAATCCCACATAAAGTAATCAAACACATCAGTGGAGATGGAATTTAAGAGAGACCCCACTTCGGCAGATGATTTGACCATCACAGCCTCACCAAACAGTTCAAAGCAGCACACATGCTCACTAACCTCAGCCATAACAGATCGGGCAGCATTCTGTGCCAAGTGCCGGGGCACCAGGAGCCGAAGCAACCTAGTTCCTGAAGGATGGCTCATAGAAGGGGTAATGGAGAAACCCCAACCTTGTAGGACAACTCTGGGAATGAACCCTCATCAGGAACATCATCAGGTTCATGTCCATAGAAAGCACTTGTTGCTGAACAAGACACACTAGGAAATGGAAAACAGGCTGCACACAGCAGAACACTCGTCAAAATTACAGTGACTAGTCTTTATCAAATTCCTCCAACAGTGATACTCCAAAGTGCTGCATCATACAACACAGTTGGGCCGGTGGAAGCTCCATCACTCTTCTTTTTTTAGATGGAGCAGAAAGTGCAAATCAAAAATAGCACCAGCAATACATCACCAATTAATACCAATACAATCAGGAAGCCTCCATAAACACTCAAAAAGTAAGTGAATGGCTGATGATATTATTCCCAAAACAGTCTGGAGTGTACTTACAAATCTAGAACCTGGCCTAAAAAAGTTGCAATCCCTGCAATACTGGAAGCCTTAAAAATGTGACTTACCAATTCACTAAAGTGTCCTGGAAAGTTAGGGGCATATTTAAGCGCCATTCTAACGCCACATTAGCGTAATTTTTTATGTTAATGTGGCGTTAGGCCAAAAATTCTGCGCCATATTTATAAAGTACGGCAATACATGCAGTGCACCACTTTGTAACCCTTTTTGCCACATTATGCCTGCGCGAGGCATAAGGTATGCAAAGGGGGCGTTCCCCCGTTAGGGGGGCTGAAAAAATGACGCAAGGAAGACTTTTAAAGCCTACTCAGAGCAGGCATTAAAAGGGGGCATACCACTAAATACAGTGGGACCCTTTGTACTCTGCAGGAGTAGCGACAAACTTTTGCCGCTACTCCTGCACAATATTAATAGCATCTATAAAAATAACGCTATTGCCCCTACCCTGCGCCATGGTGCGCCGCATATTAAATACGGTACACACATGGTGGCGGTAGGGGCTCACTAAAGGACGCAAGAAAAGTGGTGCTGCACTACTTTTCTTAAATCTGCCCCACAGTATTTAAAAGGAACTGTATCTCTGCTGATGACCTTGCTACTTGTAGGGCATAGGTTTCATGGGCAGAAGTGAGCGTCACGTGTTTTCGAAACAAGAATGTTTTCAGTCTGCTCATCTTGTCAAAATTGATATTAGAAAAAGCAATGTGAGGCCACAAATGTGCTAATTGTATCTCTTGCGTGAGAGGGAAACATACATTTCCACAGCAGGTCACTATTTGAGAAACAAAATATTTTCAAATGTTGATATAGAGGGAATACTGGGCACATTCATTTCTTTAACTTTTGCTAACCCACGGAACACTGTTTGCTTAACAGTTTTGTTCAAGAAAATCATTTGGAATGGAATCAAACATGCTTTGAAAACGACATACATGCCTGGTACCTGCCAATCTTTCTCTCTCCAAACCGTTTTTATGTCAATTGTCATTTTCCAATTTTCATAGCCTTATATGGCTAACTGATAAACAAATGAATCTGAATAAATAAATTTAGTGTCAGTAAGCAGGGCTTTTTTTACTTTCGTGGTTAACAGTTTGAAGCAATATGACTCGGGATTAGGAGCATCATGCCCTTAAAAATAAGTGAATTTATCTATATATATATTAGAGGACTCCCCACAGGTGGAGTTGGACAATGTTCCCATTGTATATAATTAAAAACTGTTCAAGGGGTACTAGCTCTATGTAAGTAAAGGTGACCATAATGATCATAACAGAACATTTTACCCTAATTTGCCGAATTCATGCACATTACTTCACTATCAAATAAAGTATAATATTCAAGCTTACAAAGCGTCTAATCAACTGTTTTAACATCCCGGTCATCGGAAAAAACACCAAGTGTACCAATGTCATTCACAGAAATTTTAAAAACATATGGAATCTGTATTATTTCAGTAGGACTAAATATATCATATGGAACTTTATCCCAGACAATCACGTCAGGGAGTGGAACAGAAGAAACATTCAAAAGGGACAAGTCTCTTCACACTTTGAGGGGCAATAAGTAAGGCTTTAAAACCTCATCCAACAGCTGGTTCAACAGCAGAGTGTTAAGGAAGAAAATGCCCATGTATAAGCAAAAAGAAGACAATAACAAATCCCATTCATAGGAGAGATGCAAGCAATGGCAATATAATCTACAGGCAGTACCGTGGACGAATAAAATAAGTGCATTTAAGCCAGCTGAAAACCTTACTCATACCATGTACTGAAGCGATAGTTGAAGCTGGAGAAGCTAAAGAAAAATCGTACCTGTAGACAAAATAACCAGAAGCAGTCTGTGAAAAAACTGAGGCCGATCCAGATGAAAGACAATCCCATCAATTTGTGTTGCATGAGTAAATTAGAGATTACAGTTTAGACAGTTCTTGTGCTTGTAGCGGTAAACGGAATAAACAAACATTCATTCTCCACTCTCCCAACCTATGGGAAACAATTTCAGCATTGTTTAATGCTTGAATAGGTATTTCCTGTATGGTAGTGAGAGGGGAAAGTGTGCTACCCTGGAGTTCTCATGGTCTACTGTGCAAGATAAGCAACATGATGTAATTTTAGTTGAACACTGGATACAAAACGTTTGCCTTTAGAGCCAGGCAGGGGTGGTAAAATTATAGTTCTTGTCCCTTGTATCCCAAGAACAGGCACCGTTGCACGGTAGGATGGGCCAAACTC
This sequence comes from Pleurodeles waltl, assembly GCF_031143425.1. Taxonomy (NCBI): domain Eukaryota; kingdom Metazoa; phylum Chordata; class Amphibia; order Caudata; family Salamandridae; genus Pleurodeles; species Pleurodeles waltl. The sequence goes on along the minus strand of NC_090449.1, from coordinate 467,569,001 downwards.
CTGCTTCACAGGAACCTTTTCGTGAACCAGATCCCCAATTTTTTTAATCCAGCCTGTGGAAGTTGTTGACTCTTTCATTTTCAAAGTGGCAGACTGTGTATTTTGGAATGTTCTTCTCGGAGCTGTTGTAATTCTTGTAAGACAGTGACACATGAATTTATGTCAAAAGGGTTGTCTGCTGCCACTGCACCAGGACCATCAAGATCTGGGACATACACAGGGATGCCAAACAGGACTTCATATGGGGTACCGTCTCCCAAAGATCTTTTAGGCAGATTATTTAATGCTCTCAGGACTCAACTACGACTTGAAACTATAACTCTAGCTGTTAAGGATTGCTATAAGTCTCGTTTTTATCTTTCCTCTATTAAATTACCCTCAGGATGATATGGAGAAGAATAATGCACAGCTACACCTAATATTCCCATGGTGTCCATGTAAGCTTTTGATGCAAAAGCAGGGCCCTGGCCCAAATGTAATGCAGCAACTGCATATGTCCTGATAAAGACTTGCAAATCTTTAATAACAGAGTGAGCGTCAGCCGATCTCTATGGCCACGCCCAATGGAATCTGAAGCAAAAGTCTTCTGCTAGTCGAAATATTTGTATGCACAATCTGAATATAGCACACCGCAATGGTCCACTGCATAGGCTTTTTGGGTACTAAGGGATGTTTGCCGTGGGTGCCTGATAGCGGAACCTTTTATATGTTGACAGATGTCCCAACTAAGGACATACTGTTCGGTCTGTTTGTATAGACAGTGCCACCAATAGCATTTTTATAGAAGTGAAATTGTAGCTGCCACACCAGCTTGGACAGAAGCAACACTCATGAGCTGCTCTGATCAGTTCTAACCTACTATCTTGGTTGGAGATCACACAATCATCCTCCCCTTGTATTGTTGTGTAAGGAATAATTTGGGCACTCAAGTGGTAGGAATATTTTGTTGGGTATGCTTTTGGTAAGGGCTTGCCGTCAGCCTAAGCATTTACAGTGGCCAAAATGTCATCATCCATCCTCATATGGGAATGGGTTATCAGATCAACGGTTACATTTACCACTGCAGATTCAGCAGATTCATGAGCCAATGAATTCCCTACAACATGTATTCCAACACGTAGATGTCCCAATGTATGTATTACATGAGCCCGTGGCAGTCTGTCTTTGAGCTCTGTTTTTTGAGGCTGGCCTGGTTTGTAGTGGGTACCAAAGGTACTTACACCTTATACCAGGTCCAGTTATCCCTTATTAGTGAAATGTAGCTAGAAGCCAGGCTGTCTAGAGGTGGCTGTAGGCAGAGCAGCCAAGGCTGAACTAGGAGACATGCAAAGCTATTGCAATACCACTGTAGTCACACAGTATTTACACACAAGAAAGACAATACTCAGTGTTAATAAAAATAAAGGTACTTTATTTTAGTGTCATAATGCCAAATGTATCTTAGAGGCTATACTCCCTTAGGAGGTAAGTATTATACACAAAATATACACTCGTAACAAAAATCAGGTAAGTAAACAATCATAAAATAGTGCAAATAGTGAAAATCACTATAGGTTACAATGGGCCTAGAGGGAACACAAACCATATACTAAAATAGTGGAATGCGAATGTCAGTTTCCCATCTAGGAAAGAGTAGTGTGTAGAGGGGTGCTGGGAGTGTAAGAAACCCTAAGGTACTAACACCTTATACCAGGTCCAGTTATCCATTATTAGTGAAATGTAGGCAGTGTTCTAGCAGCTTAGGCTGTTTAGAGGTAGCTGTAGCAGAGCTGCTTAGGCTGAATTAGGAGACATGTAAAGCTCCTGCAAAACCACTATAGTTACACAGTACTTATACACAATAAAAGACAATACTCAGTGTTACCAAAAATAAAGGCACTTTATTTTAGTGACATAAGGCCAAAAATATCTTAGAGGCAATACTCCTTCTGGGGGTAAGTATTATCACCAAAATCAGGTAAGTAAACAGTCATAGAATAGTGCAAACAGTAGAAAATACAATAGATTGTAAAGGGCCTAGGGGCAACACACACCATCTACTAAAATAGTGGAATGTGAATGTCGAATTCCCCCCTAGGCAAGTGTAGTGCGTAGAGTGGCACTGGGAGTGTAGGTAAACACCAAAGATAAGCGAAGTACCCCACCCCTGAGCCCAGAAAAGCAGGAGTAAAGTTCAGCAAGTTTCCTCAGGACACACTACAAGTTGTGATAAAGGATTCTGCAAGAACCTAGCAAGACTGCAAGCAACAAACAATGGATTCCTCAACGTGAAGATCTGTGGAGAGAGGAGACCAAGTCCAGAAGTCAAAGAAGAGTCCAGGAACGACAGGAGGCCCTGCCAACCTAGACGAAGGTGGAAAAGTGGATTCTCTGGTCAGAAGAAAAGTACAGAAGTGCACCAAAGAAGATGGCTGCAGGTTCCTGCTTGGTACAGGAGATGTCCCACGTTGAGTTGTTGGATGCAGGCTGTTTGCGTCGCTGTATTCCACCAACAAACCTTGGTTCAAGCAAGTGTGTGGTTTGCGTCAAAAAGGAGGTGCCTGGACCCAGGAGGGACATGGGGGTCTCATCTCAGACTGAGGAGACAGAGGGGACTCTCAGCACTTCAGAGGGCCCTCAGAAGACCAGGCAGCACCTACAGGAGTCCCGGAACACACAGACAAAAAAGATACAAAGTGCAGTCGTCACAGCACTACACTGGAGGGTCCCACGTCACCAGAGAACAACTGAAGGAGCTGTGCGTTGCAGGATGGAGTGCTGGGGATCTGGGCTACGCTGTGCACAAAGAACATTTGGAAGAAGTGCACAGAAGCCCAAGGAGCCACAGAAGACGCAGTGCACAGGGGTACTGTCGCAGCACAGGAAGGCAAGCTCTTACCTCAACCATATTTGGACAGCTGGACCTTCGGACAGTCTGGGTCACTTCGGTCCACCACCTATGTTCCAGGGAGCATGCTCGTCATCAGGAGAGGAGTCTCAGAGTACCAGTTGTTGTCATAGAAGGGTGCCTGCAGAAGCAGGGAAGTGACTTTGTTACTCCACAGGAAATTCCTTCGGTTCTTCTGGTGTCGGGTGAAGACAGGCAGTCCTCAGAGCGTGCACACCTTGGAAACTGTTGCAAATGCTGGCTGCAGCTGAAGTTGCAGGTCACAGGAGTCGTCCTGGATACTTTGTTGCAGTTACAGCGGTTCCTGGAGCAGTCTGTAGTTGATCCGACGGTCAGAAGCTGAAGCAGAGGATGCAGAGGAGTCCTGGAGGAAACTTGCAAACCGAATCTGAGGAAACACCCAGAGGAGAGACCTTAACTAGCACCCTGAGAGGGGGATTGGCTACCTACCCAGGTATGCACCTATCAGTAGGGGTCTCTGACGTCACCTGCTGGCACTGGCCACTCAGAGGTCTCCAGAGGGTCCCCACACCTTGGAATCCTATATGGCTAATACTAAGGACACTCTGGAGGAGCTCTGGGCACCACCCCTGGGGTGGTGATGAACAGCCTCAGTAAGGGGGTCCCCATATTCTAATAATGATTCAGTGGGAGTCCCCAGGTTCCAGTAATGATAAAGTGGGGGTCCACAGAAGTAAAAAGGTTGGGAACCACTGCTCTACCTCCCTTGTTGAAGAATATGTGTGAACTTAACTGGATATGTCTATGCGTCTCAGGATCGAGATCGGTGTTATACTGAGTCTTTAGTTGTTTCAATATCCTTCTATACTAGTAAGGGTGCCTCTAATCGATTTGAAAATGCCATTTCCCTTTGATATGCACGCTCTTTATATAACTGCCTTAAAGGCCTCCCACAGTGTTCCAAGTCCCTGCACTGAGTTCTTATTCATGTCTAAGTACAACACTGTCAACATCAGGGCAGTGCAAGCTCTACGGGCGACTGGAATGCAAAAACCCAACACTTATGAAATAACGTAATTCATGCATTATGTTGCTATGCTGTTTTTTAACCTTTTGCATTGCAGAGTTTAATCCTGAAGACTTATATTCAAGGTGCTTGTAAATACTGTTCATTTGCAATGTAATGCTACAGGCTTTCAGAGTGTGTCAGGGTGTGGTCCCTTTCCAGGGCCTTCTAGAAGCTTTCTCTGCAGCATGACTGGGTGTGGTTTGTGGGCTGGGCCAGACTCTATGTAAGGAAGCCAGCCCTGCTCCACGTGCTCACTATTCAGAAGTCCCGGTGCAGAGCAGCAGCAATTTCCTGAGCTCCTGTTCCGGAGGCCTACTTTGATCTTCCAGGCCTTGCCCTTCATTGTATTGGTGATCCTTGATCAGGGCGGTAAGACGGAGGTCGGGCTGGGCCCTGATCCCGTTTTCGAAGGCATTCGAGTTCTTGGGCCTAATTTTCATATTGGGAGATTTTTCCTTGTGCGTGCGAATGTGCTCTTGATTTCTGGCATTTACATGTTGACATTCGAATCGGCAAGACGGGCCATTCATTTTTGGCATTTGACTTTTGAGATTCGGGTCGGCAACAGTGTGAGCGACCATTTCTAGACATTTGCATATTGTCATTTGAATCGGCAAGACGCGCAATTCATTTCTCGTGTTTAACTCTTGATACTCATTGTGCGTTACCATTTCTTGGCAGTTACATATTGGTATTCGAATCGGACAGACGGGCGATTCATTTCTTGTGTTTAACTCTTGATACTCATTGTGCGCTACCACTTCTTGCCATTTACATGTTGGCGTTCGAATCGGCAAGACGCACGATTAATTTCCTTGCATTTAACTCTTGATACTCATTGTGCGCGACCATTTCTTGCCATTTACATGGTGGCGTTCGAATCGTCAAGAGGCGCAATTCATTTCCTTGCATTTAACTTTTGATACGCATTGTGCGCAACCATTTCTTGGCATTTACATGGTTGCATTCGAATCGGCAAGACGAGTGATTCATTTCCTTGCATTTAACCCTTGATACGCATTGTGGCAAGCATTTCTTGGCATTTACATGGTGACACTCGAATCGGCAAGACGTGTGATTCATTACGTACATTTAATTCTTGATAATTATTGTGCGCAACCATTACTTGGCATTTACATGGTGGCATTCGAATCGGCAAGACGTGCGATTCCTTCCTTGCAATTAATACTTTGATAATCATTGTGCGCAACCATTTCTTGGCATTTACATGGTGGCATTCGAATTGGCAAGACGCGCGATTCATTCCCGCATTAAAAACTTGATGTTTCAGATCGCTTGCAGTGTGCGCAATCATTTCATGGCATTTGCATATTCTTGTTGAAATCAGCAGTGTTCGCAATTCCTTTTTCTGCATTTAAAATTAAGTACTAAAATTCTAGATGTTACATTATATGTGCATAATAAGTCCTTAATACAACTCCTATTGTGTTCCAGGAAATCGTTCTGATTATTTTTTGTCCTCATGCAAAAAGACCATGTTTGATTTTGGAAAACATAATTCTAGAACGTTCTTATATTACTAGTCAATGTGTAACATTTTCATGAAAAGGTTCATTGAAAAGTTGTATTAATCTTTCTTGATTCCTTCCCAGGTAACCAGACGTCTTGAGGCCTAGTTATTAGTCCTTTCTTAAGTTATCCATGGTTACAGTATGGCAATGCTAAGAATCATAGTCTAGTAAATGTCAATGTGATATAATCTTGATATTGTGTGTTTTAACCTTTTGTTTCCTACAGGTCTCCTTCCCAGCTGTTCCCATCCTAATCCCCTTTTCCCCGCTTGGACTCTCTTAGTCTCTGTGATTTATCTATCAGAGTGTTGGAGCTGTCTAGTGGTGGACATGTTGGGAACGTGCGCAGACCCCGAGGTTCTGGTCTCCCTGACAAACACTATAGTCTGCTTAATTTCCTCCTGAAACACCATTTCAAACACCATGTCAAGGAGCATGGTTGGTTACAGGTGCCACAGTCAATGTGTCAAGCCTTCCTCTGGCAGGTAAAGCACATGTTTCATCAGAGAATGGTCCTACAGTGTCTGTGGCATATGTGTAATGTCATGTGTCCCCTCCAGAGCATTCTTGGTCCCCAACCAGAAGTTTAGCCTAGAGGCCAACCTATATACCACTCACCAAAATGTATTTTCCCGTTTGGCACCCAGGAGTGCTCTCCAGATGTTGATTAGTTTGTGAATCTGTATTATATCAGGTAGTGCATCTCAAGCACCACCATGTTGAACTATATAGAGTGTCATGTAACGTTGGATTTAAATCCTCCCCCCTCTCCCCGAATAATATTATGCTCAGTTGAAAGTGGAGGCTACACGCCACCACTGTGCAGTAAAAGCCAGTCGTCATGATTGGGCCCATAAGTGTTGATGATGGTGAGGTATTTACTGCAGTATCCCCTAAACTATCAGGTAGCTCCCTTCTGGTTCAGTCACAATATGAAGAGGCCTGGTACCCGTGACCATGTCTAATAAGCATAGCAACCCCCCTTGAGTAGGTGGAATATGAGGCAAAAAATCTATGGAAGTTCCATTGTTTAGTCACATGCTAGTTTGTGGGGCAGGAGATGGGTTTCCTGCAGCAAGGGAATGCCAATCAAGTGTTCTGAGGCATAAGCTAATATCTGGGATATTTTTCTATGGTTGTTTTTACCTCATACATTCCATGTCGTGCATGTCACCAGATGGGGTCTATGGTCAGTGTCTAGTGCTAGCAGTATGCATTAGGCTACAGTGTATGTAAGGCTACAGAGTACACATAGCAGTCACTTATGCAACTGTGTAATTGTTTTCCTCAATTTTACCCTCAACCTACCCTGCTTCTCACACTGAGCTCTATCTGATCAGCGACATTTCCCCCCACCCCAACACAAACATCCCCATTTCACTGAGAAACATTCCCATATTTCAGGCAACAAATGCCTAGGGGTGTCTAATAGAAAACCATGTGAACTATAACAAGAATTATATCGAAAAAAACAATAAGCAAATCATAGAGTGCCTTTGTTTGTAGTAATAGAACCACAGCAGAAAGTAAAAAATACAGATAATGGTGCAATGTGGCCAATTCCGTAGACTACCTAGTGCCCACAATGGGAGTCCAGGTAGTAGTAAGCAAGTTTGTATGCCCTGATGTGTGGTTCATGCCGCCTTGGTGACTCTCCCTTGTCACGATGCAGCAGAATGCAAGTATGCAATAGTCAAAAATAAGTATATACATTCAATGTCATTGAGGTCGTGATTCGAAGCAGATCCACTGGGGTATCAGCGGCCTGGCTCCGGCATGTAGGTACCCCCCATGGTATTTCCTTTGGAGTGAGTGTGACTACAAGGGAACCCCCCCCCCCGGGCACTAGCCAGACCAGAGGCAAATCGCCCCCAACTACGGGCTATTTTAGACCTACCCCACCGTGAACTACCTGTTCAGGTAGGCCATACATTTTTCACTTTGAGCACCTCACTTATTGCGTGTGCTCCGACCCTGACGAATGCCCCTGACCTACCAGCACTTTGTGAGGGCAGAAACATGTTGGTCATACGTATTCCTTTTTAGACTCCAAGAGACATTATCCTCTAACGAGCCTTCTTTTTCCCCCCCCCCTGTTCTTAGCCTTACCAGCATACACCCTCATTAAAACTAGCAGTAGCAATTGGTGACTTGCTTGGTAATTTTATTTTTCACCCCATCTGGATCTCTGTAATTATCCAGTCAGTCTAATTTCAGCACTCCCTCTGGTTCTTTTAACCAAGAGGTTGAGTCCGCCCAAGTAGTATCATCTTACTTGGGTGGGGCTAGGTGGTCAAATGATGAAGCAAGACACTATTATGTGTGTGAGACCACCTAGTCCGTAAGGGAACTCCCCCCTCCACCTGTAGAACAACACAGCACCCCCTTACTTGGACATTTTCCCACCATGACTTCCCCACTTCAGAATCTAAAGCGATTCTAACACTGTACACTGAGGGAATATCGACCCAGTCCCACCCTCAGTTCCTACTACCCCACACCTTTAGTGATGATATAGTATCAGGTCTTATGTCTTTTTCCTTTGTTCTCAAGAAGTGGGTTGCTTTTTGGTGGTCTGTAAAGGTGTAAGGTTTGCCATTTTAGTAGAATCACGGGTCTGCAGGGTAAAACATTGCATATTTAATATTCAGTTCCTGCAACTTATTTTTCACAATTGTAAATTTCCGTCTTGCGGTGTCTAGGTGTGATCTGGGTAGAAGGACGGTTTGTTAACTTCATGTGTGATTTCAATTTGTTCTCTGGCTAAGTCAAGTATGGAGTCTCTGCAGATAGGTAACTTAGCCAAGACTGGGCATGGTGGAGCTCCCAGGACCGGTTGCAGCACCAGGATGCTGTGGGCTCTTTCCACCACAAATTGGGTTGACACTTTATCACTTCCAAAGATAGGCACAAGTAAATATTCTAAATACTCTTCCAATTTCCTCATTGCCGCCCTCTCTGGGAGTCCCGGAATACGCATGTTACAACTCTGAGACCTTAAATTCTTGTTTTCCTCTTTACTACATCCAGTTCAATTTCCATGCATTTACAGTCCTTCATTAATGCATTTTGGTATTGGAAATCCAGTGCTCAGCTGCTGTTAGCTGCTGGTCATGTCCCTCCAACTTTTCCTCCATAGAGTCTAAGAGCACCAGAAGTGCTTCGATCTTCCCATCAATCTTGGCCAAACTACGCTGCATCGTTATTAGTAGTGTCTTTACCCCCGTCCGTGTTAGGTTCTGTAGATGAATCCACTGCCACAGTAGGGTCTAGATTTGCGTGCTTCTCCTGGGAGCGGGTTGCATTCATAGATTCAAATGATAGCCGGCCTTATCTAAAGTCCGCCTTGCGAGTAGACATTTACTGGTATTCTTCAGGGTCTGGCTCAGCGAGAGAGACAGGATGCAGTGCTGTAATCTGCACATGTAGCCTGTTGTAGAAATTCGCGGGCCCCTCTAGGACAGGCCAGGTCACACAGGGGCCGCATTCAGTTCACCTCTAAGAGTTCAAGAGCAGCGCCACCCGTCAATCATGGGGAAGCTCGTTACCCCTCGCCCCAGCAATCACACTCAGAAGGCACCTGGAAGTGCACAGAGGGGGTAGGTGTAGTCAGAGATCGGCAAGGCCAGCTAAGGCAGTCCAAGGGGTCTTGAAGGTGTACTAACATGGCGGCAAGGGAGTGTGGCATGAGTAATAAAGAAATCACTACACTCTAGAGTTCTCAGTCCCATGCCCCAACTGAGCATGCCATGTTGTGTCCCAGCAGCAGTACCCAGCCGGAGTTATGGAGGCCTCACCTGTTGCATGCTGTCAGTTAATTATTAGTCTTTCCCCTTCCCATTGCCATCTGGGGGGAGGTGTGCAGCTCCCCTCCTGCCTACCTCAGACTGCAGGAGGGGGTGGAGGGATATTCATGGCTGACCATCCTCACCAGCTGTTGACTGCGTCATCACCTGTACTGCAGCTTGGGGCACACTAGCCGGGCTGGCCGAGGTACGCAAGGTTGAGGATTCGCAGCCTAGGACTGCATGCATTACACCACTTTGTAACCCTTTGCGTTGCATTATGCCTTTGCCAGGCATAATGTTTGCAAATGGGACATTCCCCCATTAGGGGGAGGGGGGAACAAATGGTGCAAGGATATCTAAGCTCAGAGCAGGCATTAAAAGGAGGCTTCCATTGCATACAATGGGCCTCTGGGTGCTTTGCAGGATTAGCGTCAACATTTTTTACACTAATCCTTGAAAGCGCCAGACTAGCGTAAACAAAATCAGATGCCAGTCCCCTAACTACCACCATGGTGCAACGTATCTTAAATACGGCGCACACATGATGGCATTAGGGGGAGCTAAGGGGCACTAGAAAAGTGGTGCTGCTCTGTGTGCAGCGCCACTTTTCTTAAACATGGCCCCAAGAGTTGTGTTTATTACCTGCACACCATATTCCGTGCGTGCAAATAATAAACATAGGGCCTAATTTACACGGCCCTACTGGCACAGTGTGCCACCGAGCGTCTTTTTTTTCTACTCTGGTGGCGCAGTATGCCAGCCCATATTTACAAGGCCACGCAAAGCCACCTTGCTCAGCTTTTCATAGCCTTGTAAATATGGACTCCTTTCACACAAAACACTGCATAAAAAGGGCGCTCCTTGGGTTTTTCTGTGGGTGTTACCACAGCAACACCCGACGGAATCTGACACATTCCCAGATTTACAGGAATGTGTCAAATTCCTAGGCCACCTCTGGTGGGGTATTAAAGTGGTGCAACAGAGAGGAATAACATTATTTTTGCCCGTTCTTTCCTCTTTCTATGTGTGCTGCATTCTACAGCACACATAGAAGGAGGAAAACGCCATTAATGACTGTTTATGTGCAACAATCATCCCCGGCATTGGCGCTAGGCAGCAATTTGTGTGCCTGCGCAAGGGACAAGGACAGGAACGCACCAAAACATAGTAAATGAGACCCATAGTTCCAGATGTCTGTCTGACTTTTAATAGTGGTTTCTAAAACGTGATTGTAGATTTGTAAGTTGAGCTCCAGAAGGAAGGAATGTGTGTGGGGCTTCGGGGTGTGAGTTAACTCAATGTCGAGGGTTTTCCCCCTTTGCACAGGCACAACAAACATATTTTGCTTAAGTATTTCAAAGCACAGATCAGAATTCTGGCACAGTCTGCAGACAACTTCACTTTAAATGAAGTGTTGTCAATCATTTGTTGAAAATGGTTAATTTGTCTATCCACGTGATACACTGCCTTTGATAAAATATGTTCAGCAATCACCTGGGTGGTGCTGACTGCTTTGAGAGAAAAAAATACATTCATAATAAGATAACACTTTGGTTCCTACTTATTGACACAACAAATACAAAAGTGCATCGGGTTGAAGGATGATGTAAAAAATCAGAATAGGTCAGAAGCATCAAAGGGAACTGCCAGACTCCTTGCCCAACGTAACAAGTGGATCTTTGTGAGTGGCTCTTAGACATGCTGAAATGAAATAGAATCTGTGATGATGCTTTTGCGAACAAATCTCACATACTCTGCACTTTCCTAGCTTTCAAGAAAATCTTGGTCTTTATTTCCTTAATGCTTCTATTTCCATGAGCCTGCTGTTGTTCTTCTCTTTAACAGTCCTCCTTCAAAATCACCCCTTCTGCCAAACATAGTTTGATTCTTCATACTGTTAGTTTTCATGCTTGTGCTTTCTCAAGCCACTTTTGGTAGATACCTTGCAAAAAGGATTATATTTTTTGGTGTTTTAAAAAGACAGATTTGTCTTTTGTGGCAGGCCTGTTTTAATGGACAATTGTGGGCACTACACAAGTAATAAAAGCAAACAGAAAATATTTTACACTCCAACAAGACAGTGCTAGATAAAAAAAATTGGGATGAGGTAAAGCAGCAGAATATCATGAAAGGGTCTATTAAGAATGCTTACATTAATGAGCTATTTCAAAAAGAAAAATATGATGAAAAACATGTTCCAATCACAAAATTGTGTGTAACAGTGCTGCAATAAATCCATAGTTGTGAGGCAAAATTTCCATTTTTATGCCACAATTTTTTTTAATCAATGTTGCCAAATCCTGAGGGGGTCGGTTTGTCATGTATGCTACTTGTGCATATGGAGATTATTGTGTTTAGGACCCAGAATTGATGTTTGGTTATCAGATTAGCCCTAATCCAATATCCTGGGACAAAAATATTATAGTGGTATTTTAAATGTCTGTTAAAGTTGAATAGGTGGACAGTGAGGTGCCATTGCTGCACCAAAATAAGAACTTATTAATCTTGTATTGCAAGACTGTATTTACTGAAATTGGTGTAATGTTGATCCTTTGCACACAAGCTGCTGGTGAAATGTGAAATTAGGTGGGGAGGCGTGGGGAGGAGGTACACATCTATTTCAAACTGCATCAAACTAGTGAAATGAGCTATTCCTATTCCCTCTATTTAGGTTTTGCAAGGTGTGAGAAAGTCATCCTTTTTACCCTGATCATTGCCATTTTTTGACTGATACTGGTGGTTACTGACTGACTGTGCCCTGGACTCTGCTAACCAGGCCAACGGCCACGGCTCTATTTAAAAGGTATATGGTAATTATGTATAATTATAATTGGCACTGACAACCTTCCCGTAAAGTCCCTAATATATGGTGGGGCATGTAGGTTTAGAGGCCCAGTACAGGGAGTGCAGAATTATTAGGCAAATTAGTATTTTGACCACATCATCCTCTTTATGCATGTTGTCTTACTCCAAGCTGTATAGGCTCGAAAGCCTACTACCAATTAAGCATATTAGGTGATGTGCATCTCTGTAATGAGAAGGGGTGTGGTCTAATGACATCAACACCCTATATCAGGTGTGCATAATTATTAGGCAACTTCCTTTCCTTTGGCAAAATGGGTCAAAAGAAGGACTTGACAGGCTCAGAAAAGTCAAAAATAGTGAGATATCTTGCAGAGGGATGCAGCACTCTTAAAATTGCAAAGCTTCTGAAGCGTGATCATCGAACAATCAAACGTTTCATTCAAAATAGTCAACAGGGTCGCAAAAAGCGTGTGGAAAAACCAAGGCACAAAATAACTGCCCATGAACTGAGAAAAGTCAAGCGTGCAGCTGCCAGGATGCCACTTGCCACCAGTTTGGCCATATTTCAGAGCTGCAACATCACTGGAGTGCCCAAAAGCACAAGGTGTGCAATACTCAGAGACATGGCCAAGGTAAGAAAGGCTGAAAGACGACCACCACTGAACAAGACACACAAGCTGAAACGTCAAGACTGGGCCAAGAAATATCTCAAGACTGATTTTTCTAAGGTTTTATGGACTGATGAAATGAGAGTGAGTCTTGATGGGCCAGATGGATGGGCCCGTGGCTGGATTGGTAAAGGGCAGAGAGCTCCAGTCCGACTCAGATGCCAGCAAGGTGGAGGTGGAGTACTGGTTTGGGCTGGTATCATCAAAGATGAGCTTGTGGGGCCTTTTCGGGTTGAGGATGGGTTCAAGCTCAACTCCCAGTCCTACTGCCAGTTCCTGGAAGACACCTTCTTCAAGCAGTGGTACAGAAAGAAGTCTGCATCCTTCAAGAAAAACATGATTTTCATGCAGGACAATGCTCCATCACACGCGTCCAAGTACTCCACAGCGTGGCTGGCAAGAAAGGGTATAAAAGAAGGAAATCTAATGACATGGCCTCCTTGTTCACCTGATCTGAACCCCATTGAGAACCTGTGGTCCATCATCAAATGTGAGATTTACAAGGAGGGAAAACAGTACACCTCTCTGAACAGTGTCTGGGAGGCTGTGGTTGCTGCTGCACGCAATGTTGATGGTGAACAGATCAAAACACTGACAGAATCCATGGATGGCAGGCTTTTGAGTGTCCTTGCAAAGAAAGGTGGCTATATTGGTCACTGATTTGTTTTTGTTTTGTTTTTGAATGTCAGAAATGTATATTTGTGAATGTTGAGATGTTATATTGGTTTCACTGGTAATGATAAATAATTGAAATGGGTATATATTTTTTTTTGTTAAGTTGCCTAATAATTATGCACAGTGATAGTCACCTGCACACACAGATATCCCCCTAACATAGCTAAAACTAAAAACAAACTAAAAACTACTTCCAAAAATATTCAGTTTTGATATTAATGAGTTTTTTGGGTTCATTGAGAACATGGTTGTTGTTCAATAATAAAATTAATCCTCAAAAATACAACTTGCCTAATAATTCTGCACTCCCTGTAGATATAATGCAGTTAATTATGCACTGCTGCGGTGCCTGCTGTCATTTTAAAAGACAGCCCTGTCTTACAGGCTGCCTTTAAAATAAAACTATGTCCAAATTCGACTTTGGAATGAAAAGTACTTCTAAAGTCTTAAGCTACCTTATTTCTACATTTAAGTCACCCCAAAGGTCTCCCTAGGTGCCGTAACAGTACTGTGCAGTGTAACAATAACAGGGACATTATAAAGAATGTTGTACAAGTCCTGTGAGGGAAAAACTGCCAATTTTGTTTTTCTCCATTGTAGCACTGCTAGCTCCACAGGCTAACATGGGAAGACTTTACTAAACATGAATAAACTCTAATTGTTTTAAAAGGATGAGCTAGAAGAGTCATTCAAAGTGTCAAATGAATATTTACAATAAATCCAACAACTTGCCAAGTTGAGATTTATTATAACTATTACAGGAAAGTCGTTTTAGAAATGCTTTCCTAAGGTAACCTAAAATCAGGCCTGTAACAGCCTCTCCTTACTGGTCAGCCTTTGGCAGGCTGGTCATGCTGCTATGATGAGGTGTGAAGTGGCCTGGGCTGAGACAAAAGAGACATCTGGTGGGAGGAGATCTGCAGATGCCAGCACTGGAAGGGGGCTGGGTAGCCAAAGTGGTCTTCAAAGTGAGAAAGACAGTTGGGACAGAAACCATGCCCGCCCCCACTTCCTGCATCCTCAGCCAAGTGGGAGCCTCTCTAATTAGATTAGGAGACAGGCGTGAAGGGGGGTTAATAACACCCATGAGTGGGCTAGCTAGGCCTGAACACTCCCAGCAAGTAGTCATCTCAGAGGGTGGAACCCTGTATCCTATGGGTCAGGGGTGCCCCCTCTGCTTGCCATCCCAGAAATCTGGATAAATTTGGGAGAGCTACCAAGCAACTCAGATCCCTTCCTGGAAACAAGAAGAAGGACTGCCCTGCTGAACCCTTGGTCTGCACCAAGAAATACTGCACTCTGAAGGACTGCACTTGCTGCACACTTTGTGCTTCACAAAATAGGTTTTTGTCAGGCTTCTAAAGGACTCAGGAGTGGACTACCTGTAAGCAACAGGTACAAAGGAGATAGCAGGAGTCACCTGCATCATCTCCTGCCAGGAGAGCCCAGCTGACCAGCGGCCAATGAACTTTTAAGGATTTGACCAGGTGCATTGTGGGAATTGCAGTCCCCACTCTCCAAGGAGCAGCTCAGAGCTTCTGGAACCTTGCCTAGTGTTGTGGACACTTGAGAAACCCCAAACGACTTCATGGAAGAAGCTCCAGAAGTTTTGGACCATTGGGAGAATGTTTATGAAAAAGCTCATTAAGTCGACCCATCGTCGAGAGTCAAGCCGGCAACGTCACATCGAGACACAGCCTAAAATTCAGGTTTGCCCACTGAAAGCTCCAGAGCTCTGCTTATCGATGATGAGAAGTAAGAATTCCAGGATTTCACTTAGGCCTCGTGCTGAACCAGACCCTTGACGATGACTTGCAACCTGGAGTGCTGAGGTGCCTCACTTGATGACAACAGAAAAAGAACTAAAAAAGTGACTATGTGCGAAGGTAAAATTTTGATGTAGGTCTACAGCTCAATGTTGCCGACCCGTGCTCCATCGCGGTCAGCCTTAACTTTTTACTTTGGCACAGTCAGGTGAAACGAGTTAGCTGCGGTTGCCGCTTTTCACTTTTTGGTGCTAGAAAGCACATTTTAAATGTAATCATTACAAATTCATATCTCGGGTTCCCTTCATTAGATTTTTGCTCTTTTGGGTCATTTTAAAGACAGAAATATTTCCTATTTGTATAAATTGGTGTGTTGCATTTCACTTATTTACTGTTTGGTGATATTAAATGCTTTACACACCTGTCTCCTAAGTTAAGCCTGACTGCTCATCAGCCAAGCTACCAAGGGTTAAGCAAGGATTAATTTATTGACAATGGGCCTTACTTTTGATTGTGGTCTTATTACACTGTGTAGGTACCTATCTGTCCTTACTAATAAACCACTTTCCACTGATGATAAATCCAGAGGTTTTAAACACAATTTGTGGTGTGCCAGATGAGCCTTAACATCCATGGGAGTGTTGAGTGGGTGTTGGGTTCACCCTGCGCTATAAAACTGTGGTTAAAAGTTATATTTATTATAGAAGTTTAAAAAATCTGATATTTCCTTAATAACTAGATTTAAAAGATTATGGCCCTCATTACAACCCTGGAGGTAAATCCGGCTTACTGCTGTGCCGACGGCCGTCAACATACCGTGACTGTGGCGGAAATCCGCTATGGGTATTATGACCCATACTGAGAAATCAGCCACTATGCAGACACACACACAAGTCCGCCACACCAAAGGTCAGTGATAAACTGGTGATAGCAAAGCCCACACCGTCACGCCAACAGGAATACGACCACAGTATCACGACCCACGAATCAACGCAGCGGTCTTTCAAGTGAGGTAAACCATTGGCGGTACACACCGCCGCGCTCAAAGCTCACACACAGATACAAAACACCACCACTTTGGACAATTCAAAATACACATACCTGACACACATACACACACCACACCCACACACTCACACCACTTTAAAACACACACCCACATTACCCACAACCCCTTACGTGCAACAATTTTGAAGAAGCAGAGAGAAAAGCAAAGAACACACCATCATCCAGAGGCACAGAACACCATCACACATACACCATCCACGCACCTCACACCACACACCCCAACCGATCATCCCACACATCACATCACACATAACCTCACACATCACTCACAACACATCATGGCACCTCAAAGACACCCCAGGTTTTCTGAGGAGGAGCTCAGGGTCATGGTGGAGGAAATCATCCGGGTAGAGCCACAGCTATTCGGATCACAGGCGCAGCAGACATCCATTGCCAGGATGATGGAGCTATGGTGGAGAATTGTGGACAGGGTCAAGGCAGTGGGACAGCATCCAAGAACCAGGGATGACATCAGGAAGAGGTGGAACGACCTATGGGGGAAGGTACGTTCCATGGTATCAAGACACCAGGTAGCCGTACAGAGGACTGGTGGTGGACCCCCACCACCTCCCCCACAACTAACAACTTGGGAAGAGCAAGTCTTGGTGATCATGCATCCTGAGGGCCTCGCAGGAGTAGCAGGAGGACTGGACTCTGGTAAGTCAAATCTTTAATACTATTCCCCCCCACCCTACCTGCATGCCGTCACATACTCCCACCCTCACCCTCACCCTCACTCCCATGACTCCACCACCTCCCACACACCCCACCATCACAACCCACCACTCCCACAACCAAGCCCTGCATGCAACAATGCATGGACACCCATCACAGACATGCATGGACACCCATCACCAAAGCATGCCCAATAGAGAGACTCACCCAGGCCACAAAAACACCACTCACACAAGGGCCAATGCAATAGTGCAAGCACATTAATAAAGGGAAACACACCCATTGCACAAGATGGCACACACAGATACAATAACAATGCATTTACATCCCAACAGGACCCCTACCCAACATCACCGGACAGGAGGTGCCAGCCATATCCAGTCCCCCCACAGAAGAGGCCCACAGTGATGACAGCAGCACTGCACGCCTGGATCACGATGACCAGCCTGGCCCATCTGGGACCTCTGGACAGTCGGTTCTCCTGCCACAGTCCCAAACCACCACAGAACCTCCCCCCACAGGAAACACCGGCACAGCACTCATCCAGCGGGCCCATGACACTGTCCCCAGGACACGTCAATGAGCAGTGTGTCCACCACTACAGGGACCCCAGGCAAACCCACAAACACAGGGCAACCAGGGACCTGGGGTCAGTGGCAGTGGGCACACCGGTCAGGGGACAGAGGCACAGGACAACAGGGAAGTTGGGAGAACTGCTGTGCGACAGGGGTAGGACAGGCCCATGGATCCGGCCCTCCATGAGGCACTGACCAACATCATGGGAGCAAACCACCAATCCCAGGAGACCATGGGCATGTTACTGGCCAAGTTTCAGGAGACCCAGGGGCTGCAGGAGGGACAATACATGGGGATCAGGGAGGACCTCACCAACATATACACCATCCTGGTCACCATGGCAGGGGTGCTGGCTGAGATAGGCAAGACCATGAGGGAGGCAGTGGCACAACAAAGGGCCCCTAACACTAGCCAAATCGAGGAACAGCCGTCCACCTCCGCCGGCGCTAGTGGACAGGAGGCCCCACCACAGGACCAACAGGCCACCAGCACCTCACTCCCTGCAGAAGGAGAACCACCTTGCAAACGGTCCCTGCGATCCAGGCAGAAGACAGAGAACACTGCCAAAACCCCCGCGAGGAATTAAGACTCTCCTGATTGTCACCGTTCTGTCCCACTATGTCATCCTGTCCAAATTGAACTGCCATTACTCCCCTTCCTATGCCCCACTGGACAATGCACCTGTGATACCAAGAGACTGGACTCTACTATGGACCTTCCTCCAACATCACCCCAGCCCCTTGCACATACCCCAATACTCCTTAGCCCCTAAATAAACGCCCTTTAAGCACAAACCAATCTGGAGTCAGTCTGATCTTTCACAAATGTATAATGACAACATTGGTAACAAATAGCAATATAAATGTTCATTTACTCATACCAATGTATGACAGTTGTTGGGCAGCAGTACATATAGCAGAATGCAGAATGGGGTACCCAGATCTGAAAAATGGAAATCCAAAGTGAACAGTCAGTGTCCATAGACAGAGGTTAGGAGGCTGACTTATACAATGTCCTACAGTATTCTGAAATGTGAGGAGGAGTTACAGTCTCGTACCTGAGTGTCTCTGGAAGTACTGCATGATGATGTTCGTTCGGTTGTCAATATCTTCTTCCTCTTCCTCACTGTCCACAGGTTCCACCACTGCCACAAGACCATCACTAGGCTCATCCTCCTGCGGAAAAGACCCCGTGGCGTTGCAATGCCAGGTTGTGCAACATGCAGCATGCCACGATTATCTGGCATACCTTCTTCGGTGAGTAGTATAGGGAGCCACCTATTAGATGGAGGCACCGGAATCTGGCCTTCCGGAGGCCGAACATCCTCTCAATAATACGCCTAGTTCGCCCATGTGCCTCATTGTACCGGTCCTCTGCCCTTGTCCTGGCATTCCTCACTGGGGTCAGTAGCCATGAGAGCTTGGGGTAACCAGAGTCACCTGCAAATTCTGAGGAAGACCTGTTATACACACACTAACCCTTAGGGACAACCTCATACTCAGACACCTACTCATCTTGTGTGGGGACCTTGGCCTCACCTATTAGCTGTAGGCGTCATGCACAGGGCCAGGATACCTGGCATTCACATGAGAGATTTACTGGTCTGCCAAACACATCATCTGCACTTGTTCATTTCTGCGGGGGACAAATGCCACATGTGTACCATTAATGGCACCGATGATGTTGGGGATATGTCCCAAGGGCATAAAAGTCAACCTTCACTGTGGGTAAATCCTCCACCTGGGGAAACACGATGTAGCTGCGCAATTGTTTCAGCAGGGCAGACAAAACTCTGGTCAACACGTTAGAAAACATTGGCTGAGGCATCCCTGATGCCATGGCCACTGTTGTCTGAAAGGAGCCACTTGCCAGGAAATGGAGCACTGACAGGAACTGCACTGGAGGGGGTATTCCTGTGGGATGGCGGATAGATGGCATCAGGTCTGGCTCCAATTGGGCACACAGGTCTTGGATTGTGGCACAATCAAGTCTGTAGGTGATTATGATGTGTCAGTCTTCCATTGTCGACAGGTCCACCAGGGGTCTGTACACCGGAGGATGCCGCCATCTCATCATCTGCCCCAGCGGTTGTGGCCTATGGAGGAGAACGGTGAGCAGAGTGTTATTTACCACATAGGTTGCACATGTTTGTCTGCAGTAATGTTAGTAAATCCGTGTGTGACGTAGTTAGTCTGTATATGTGCCAAAATGTGCTGTGACGCAGTTATGTGCCATGACAAGTGCCCCCCTGAAATGGCGGCTGCCTGACTTGTGAGGAGGGACAACGGGAAATGAGGTAACTGCGCTGGTGTTCTGCTGCGTCGTGGTAGGCGGTCAAAGACCGCCGCGTAAGTCAGCATTGGTTATCATTGGGCCCTATGGGTTCCAGGAGCCAATGGCGATATATGCCGGCGGTGACGGTACACACCGCCGTGGACGTGACCGCCATTTTCTGTTTACTCACTCACTTGATACCTGACCTTCAACAGGAGAGGACCTACACTGCAAGTGCTGCTGTGACCTCAGTCTGGAAGCGACAATGGCTCGAGTGTCTGGAGAAAGGGCCCCTGCCTTCACCGCGGAGGAGTTGAACAAACTGGTGGATGGGATCCTTCCCCAGTACACGCTACTTTACGGTCCTCCAGACAAACAGGTGAGTACACTGTGAGCATGATGCGTGGACAATGCCTGTTTGGAGTGGTGTGGATGGAAGATACATGTTGGGGTGGGCTGAGGGCTGAATGAGGATGGTCAGTGTATGTGCGTCAGGGGATGGTTGGGAACTAGTGGGCAATGAGTCTGACGGTCCGGACGGGTGAGTAATTTCTTTTCCTCCTGTACCTTTCCTCTAGGTCAGCGCTCACCAGAAGAAGGGTATTGGGCGTGCCATCGCCAAGGAATTGTGGACCCTGAGGTTCTATCATAGACGGAGCACCCACTGCCGCAAGAGATGGGAGGACCTGCGCTGCTGGAGCAAGAAGACGGCGGAGGCCCAGCTGGGGCAGGCCTCTCAACGTGGAAGGGGTGTCCGTCGCACCATGACCCCTTTGATGTTCCGCATCCCGGCGGTGGCCTATACGGAGTTGAATGGGCGCTTGAGAGCATCACAGGAGCCACAAGGGGGCGAGTACAGTGTCATAAAGCTGACCCTGCGTGGTTTAGGAAGTATCTGGGTGGGGGATGTGGGCTGTGGGTGCCCCAAGGCCAGGGCGAACATGGCAGTGTAGGTCCCTTGTTGGGCAGGCTCTGAAGCACTCCAACCCCAATAGTGTTAGTGGGCATCTACTAGTGGGCAGGGTCCTGTGGGTTTCAGGTGTGCAGCTAATGGCGTTAGGGAATGTACCCCTTGGGCTGGTGACTTTCCTATTAACTGGTAGTGCATTGCCTAGTGCATAGGGCTGCTCCCTGTGTGTTGAGTCCACCAACGGTAGAGGTGTTGCTGGCATTGACCATGTGTGTTCTCTGTCTTTCCCCCACTTCTTGTTTTCTTACCCTGTCCTTGTGTGCAGTACCATCATCTGGCGGAGGAGCTGAGGCACCGGCGACAGAGGGAGCTGCATCCCACATTGCCCAGGAGGATGAATCCACGGAGGGTAAAGGCACCAGTGGGACGGAGGGCGAGGGGAGCTCCACGAAGGGGACACAAGGGGATACCAGCGACAGCAACTCCTCCTCTGATGCAAGCTCCCTGGCGGTGGCAGACACCTCTGTGCCCACCCCAACAACAGGTACAGCCTCCACCCCACCAACCAGCACCGCCTTCCCAGCAGCCCCTCAGCGAGTTTCCCGTGACCGCTCACCCAGGAGGGTGGGCATCTCCTTCGCCCCAGGCACCTCAGGCCCTGCCCCAGTCAGCCCTGCTGCCCTCAGTGAGGAGGCTATTGACCTCCTGAGATCCCTCACTGTTGGGCAGATAACCGTTCTGAATGCCATCCAGGGTGTTGAGAGGCATTTGCAACAAACAAATGCATACCTGGAGGGCATTCATTCTAGCCCATCAGAGAGCATTTCAGGCTTTGGCCTCAGCACTGATGGCAGCCATTGTCCCTGTGTCCAGCCTCCCCCTCCAACTTCCACTGCCCAGACCCAATCCCCTCTACCTCAGCCTATCCCAAGCACACCATAGGACCAGCAACACACAAAAGTGGCTCAGGGAAACATAAGCACCACACATCCCACAGGTACTCACACAAATACCATACCCATGCACACATACCAACATCCACTTCCTCCACTATGTCCCCCTCCTCCACGTCCTCCACCTCCCTCCCAGTCTCGTCTCCACTCACACCTGCATGCACTACATCATCAGCCACTGCCTCCATCACCAGCACGCCAATCACAACACACCGCTCACGTGCAACACCACCCCCACTACCATTCACACGTCCCCTGTGTCCTCTCCCAGTGTGTCTGTGAGCCCTCCTCCCAAAGTACACAAATGCAGGCACACACCCACTCAACAGCCATCCACCTCACAACAGCCTCCAGCCCATGAACCTTCACCCAAACTCAGCAGATGTACACCTCCTACAACCACTACCTCTTCCTCCACTCCCACACCCCCTTCATCTTCTCATCCAAGTGGGTCTAAAAAACGTTTCTTAGCTAACACTAACCTCTTCCCTACACCGCCCCCTCCTTCCCATAGGGCCAGGATGTCTAGATCCTAGCCCAGCACCTCAGCCACCAAATCTGCATCTGCTGTGGTCCCTGAAAGTCTGGTACGATTGAAGGGGGGGCCCTTCAGAGCTGCCAGCGTGCCACCGACAGATATGAAGGACTACCCTATTCCACCACCTGCAAAGGCCAAAAAGGGGCCGGCTTCCAGCAGGGGAACATCACACCACCCACCCAGCAAGGCCTCGCCCAAACACAGAGAGGACAGTGCCAAGGTCCCTGCAGCGACTGCCAAGGTGGGGAAGGGCCACAAGCCAAAGGGCAAGTCACCTCAGGGCACGATGCCTCCTGGTTAGGGGCTGGTGACCACCATATCATCAGGGATGGCAGCGACCTGCACCACAGTCACCACTGCCGCTCCGACCGCCACCTGCACCGCCGCTGCCACAACGTCAGGCTGCAGCATCCTCCCCAAGGATCAGCCATCCCAGGCTGCCGGAGACGGTATGGTTTCTCCCTCCACCACACAGACACTTGCACCATGGCCAGCAATGGCAGCATCTCCGCCACAGCCACCGCCACCCGTACCACCATCAGCACCGCCACGTGCACAGCCGATACCACTCTGTCGGATGTCAGCACCATCCCCAGTGGGCAGCCATCCGAGTCTGAGGTGACATCCTGGACCCTGGACACGCCACTTGAGGTACCACCTCCAGCACTGACACGAACCAGCAATTGCCAGCCTAAGTCGCCGCAGGATGGAGTGCGGCTCTGCCTCTATGGAGTATCATGCTACCTGTTCCAGGGACATCGCATGGCTAAGAGGATGTCAACTGCCACACCCCAGGTGCAGCATCACTGGGCACAAATCCCCCTCCAGAACCAGTGGAGCAATACATCAACTCACCCAATACTTGGCAGGAAGAAGCACACTGGGCACAAAGCCCCCTCCAGAGCATGTGGGCAAACCACCCACTTGAGAGACTTGAGAGACTGTGGCTTTGCACTCCCCAGGAGCAAGCAGTGGGCAAACCACCCACTTGAGAGACTGTGGCTTTACACTCCCCAGGACCAAGCAGTGGGCAACCCACCCACTTGAGAGACTTGAGAGACTGTGGCTTTGCACTCCCCAGGACCAAGCAGTGGGCATGGAGCCCCCTCGAGGAGCAGTGGCATCGTACCATCATCCAGCTGAGGTGCCCCCCCTCCCTTTCCCCCTGAGGTGCCTGTTTTTTTTTCAACCTGATGCCCCTACAGTGTTCTCTCAGTTTTGAGGCTGGTGTCATTAGTGGGCTTCGCCACCACCTTCTTTGTACTTCGTGGTGTATTAGTAGATACACCAACATAGGTAGGATCTGCAATTCGGGCTCCATGGCATCCTGGTTCTTCGTGGAATGTTGAGAGGTGAGTGGTTCCCCTTTGTTGTTCAGTTTCCACCGTGCTTTTGATGGCGTTGGTGCTGCCCCGGAAAAGCTGGCGGATTGGTGCCTTGTAATAGTGTGGGCGGTACATTGTTTTCCGCCTGTTTGTTGGCGGTGACCACTGCAGTGTTTGTTGCTACCACCGTGGTGGTCTGAGTGTTAAAGTGGCTGTCTGTGTTGGCGGTTTTCGCCATGGTCGTGATCCCATTTTTTTTACCACCGGCCTGTTGGCGGTATTACCGCCACTTTAACACTGACCGCTAGGGTTGTAATGAGGGCCTAAGTGATGCACATCATCTCTTTAAATCTAGCTAATGGAGAAAAAAATAATTGGATAGTTATTACCCTGGTAGACCCAGCACTAAAGCCCAGGATAGGCTACTGCTATATTTGTGAGGAGAGCAACTGGGATTCAACAATATATACCCTACATGAAAGGAATGACAGGTCTGCAGCAAGTACTCCTAGAGCTACAAAGCATGGGTCAGAACGAATACCAGGAATTGTATTGCTAGTCTTCTTAGGCTGCAATATGATTATCCAATGAACTGAGAGACAATGGTGATGTCAGTGTTGACTATGTTTCTTCTTGAGCAATATATGTACAAGTTGTTTGCCTTTCACAACACATTTAAGAACTACTGAATTTATAGTTGCGTACACTGCAAATGAGTTGGACACTTCAAGGATATGCACATGGGCCTCAATCTCTGTAGTGTAGGATATCCTACATATTTTGCATCTCTAATTCTACCCGAGTTCTCTCTCTCTCTCTCGCTCTCTCTCCCATGCTATCCCTATTAGCCAGGATACTTACTCTACACATTGGATTGATCTCTGCATGAGCCTCATTGAGACCAAAAGTGCAAGCTATGAATACCTAAAGGCGTCACTGATGCAAATATGTGGTTTTGATGGTCTGTGTGAATATTTGCGTATATGGTATGGTTGTGCGGTCTCACCATGTAATACACTCACAAAAACTGTATAGGGTCCAGTCAGGCTTGTTTACCTTGAGCTCACCCCTTTGTAGCTATGACTTTGAGAAGGAAGGGTAAAACAAATAAACCATTGTAAAGCATTAAACAGCAACACAACGAGAAAAGAAACTCCCAAAACATGAAAGAAATCCAACACTAATTTATAAAAATAGATTATATTTTGTGAAGTTTTAGATTCCAAGATGAGTAACATCCACAAGAGGGTTCCAGAGATACAGATTTTTGAAGAAAACTTAATTTTTAATTAAACCACAAACAAGCATTGGCAAGCATAAGGTCTGTAAACATTTAAAACATTTGTAAGAGTTGAATTTGACTACTCCGGCCCAGCTTGAGAGACCAAATCAAACCTGGGGGGCCATTGAGAAGTATTTAGCCAGTTACCTGGCCACCAAAGTGTTTTCCAGACCAGTTCCAAACTTTACAAGACAACTGCCATAGGCTTCAAGAGAGTGGTCCTGATGCTGCGGATGCAGGAGATGGGAGATGATCAAAGATGCTCTGGGTGCTGTAATTTCGACAGGTTATTTCTTGGTCTACAGGTCAGGTGGGGTGACTTTGGCCACATAGTTTTGGGCCCCTGAAGTACTCTTCAAGACAGCAGAAGGCCAGCTCTGCTCATGTCTGTACACAGCAATCCCAGCAGTATCCTTTGTGGGAGACTGGGGGCCATCTTCGGTGACCAATCCAGACTTAGACAACACTCCCGGGTCTGGCTGAATCAGATGCCACTTTTCGCAATCAACGATCAGCATCTTGGGGTGGTCAGTGGTGCAGTCCACCAGTCAGAGCAGCCTCACTTTGTGCAGGCCAGGGGTCAGCAGGGCAGTCCTTCTTCAGTCCTTGTTCCAGTTCCGATGTGATCTGACGTTCAGGGTGCCAGGGATGCCATATTTATGCAGTCAATTGACAATGGGCGACAGGTTCCCTTCCTCTTAGTGATGACTTTCCAGCTATGTGTGGCATATAGAAATCTCAGAGTGCACTATTCTGCCCACTCTCAAGATGTCTGGACTCTTCTTCAGATGTTAGGAGCTTGGTATCCTACCCTAGTGATGTGGCTCCTTGTGGGCTACATGTCCAAGGTAAAAACTGGTTTTGGTACTGGTCTCCTCTCTCTGTCCCTTGTCGCCAGGCCATCTACCTGAACAAAGGGCTGCCTTTCAGGAGTGTGATCCCGATTTGCCCACCAAAGGAGGCTTCACCTTTGAAGCTCATCTTTTGGGCTAACACCCTGAGTTGCTTCCTGGGAAAGGGAGGTGACGCCGCACCCTGTAGCAGGCTGCTATTGTTCCTAAGCCTGGGAGTCATTCACACAAATCCCCAGAAGGGCAGAAAGTGATCCAGTGGCCAGTGACCATGTGAGGCCACTGGGCAAACTGGGTTACAGAGTGGCAATTTTCTAAAAGTTGCACTACTTTAATAGTGACATTAAATTTGACTTGAATATCAAGTTGGATTTAATACCATGATTAATTTAATGCCTTACAATAACCTCTGAGTAGTCCCATTCAGGAGCTAGTCAGGCTGATGGGTCAGGCGGTAACCCTGTGTTAGCCAAAGGGGCTACTAACTCTCCCACAGCAAAACAACAATTTGGAAGTGTTGCTGTTAAGACATGTTAGAAATGGGGTCTCTAGTTGGCAGTCGGTTTGCACCTTGTCCAAGCAGGGACCGTCACTCTAGTCAGGATAAGGGCGATACCAAGCTCAGATACCCCCTACTCACCCCCTTGGAAGCTTGGCACGAGCAGTCAGGCTTATCTCAGAAGCAATGTGTAAAGCATTTGCACATAACTCACAGTAATAGAGTAAAAACACTACAAAAGGGTACCACACTAGTTTTAGAAATCTAGCCAATATTTATCTATGTAAAACAAGACCAACATTTTAAAAATACAACATACAATAACAAAAATATGAATTTTGCAATCAATAACTTAAAAATACAGTTCCTGGAAGTCGATTGCTCCGTCTGGGGTAGCACAGCATTGTGAACAACAGATCCAACAGTTCAGGTCGGCCGCTGTGTCGCGGGCCAGCTACGGTGTTGAAAGACCCTCAAACAGTACCTTGGAAATGTCGGACATCATGATCCTTGCGATGAAACACGGAGTGCGGCGTCGATGGTGTCGCAGGCCCCAGTTCCAGAGGTCGATGTGGGGGTCGTCGGACCCTTGAAGTCACACGCGTTGCAGATCGAACTTCGGGCTGGTGACGAAGTCAGGAGCACCGGTGTGGATGGCATCGAGGCTGTGAAGCGGGACGGTGCGACATGCGGGGCCCACAGATCACGGTACAGGCAGCGGCTCTGTGACATCGTCCTGCGGCATTGTGAGGCCAGAGCTGTGCTGTGTAGTGGGGCAATATGATGTGTGGTGTCCACAGGTCACGGTGCAGGCAGCGGCATCGTTGCTGCTGAAGCGCTGTCATCGGTAGGCCAAAGACAAAGGTGCAGGATGGATGGTGCTTCATGTACCTCATGAGTGGTGTCCACAGGCCATGGTGCAGACAGCGACGTCTGTTTACGACATTGGAGTCAAAGGCGCTGGCATCAGTGGACAGGGGCTGCGGGACGGGACGGTGCATTGTGAACCTCAGGAGTGGTGTCCACAGGCCACGGTGCAGGCAGAGGTGCCGGTGTCAATGTGAAGCGTTGTCGTCGGTGATGCCCTGGCTGCGTTGTGAGCAAGATAATGCAGGAATGCGGTGCCCACAGGTCACAGTGCAAGCGGCTTGGCGGTGGCGTCAGTGAGACCAGGGTTGCGGTGTGAAGCGGGCACTGCAACTCGGTGCTGCGTCGGCAGGTCACGTGCAGGCCAGCATCGTCGTTGGCAGCATCGCAGTAATTTTTCTTCTTGAACAGCACAAAACACACAGTTCCCAGTGCTGTGGCAGATGAAACTGAAGTCTTTGATATCCCTGAGACTTCCAACAGGAGGCAACCTCTACTCCAAGCCCTCGGAGACCTTTTTGAAGCAGGATACACAGCAAAGTTCACCCTTTGCTTTCTTTTCAGGCAGACGCATCAACTGCAGGCCAACCCAGCGAAGTAACACAGTTATGGGCCAGTACTCCTCCTCCAGCTCTTCTCCTTGGCAGAGGTTCCTCTTGATCGAGAAAGATTCTAAAAGTCTGGGGTTTTGGGTCCACTACTTATACCCCTTTCTGCCTTTGAAGTGGGCCTACTTCAAAGGAAAGTCTCTGTTGTTCACAAGAGCCTGCCTTGCCCATCCCCGGCCCCAGACACACTCCAGGGGGTCGGAGACTGCATTGTATGAGGGCTGGCACAGCCCTTTCAGGTGTAAGTGACCAGTCCTCCCTCCACTCTGGTTCAGATGGCTCATCAGGATATGCAAGCTACACCTCAGCTCCCTTTGTGTCACTGTCTAGAGGGAATTCACAACAGCCCAACTGTCAGTCTGAGCCAGACGTGGAATACACAAGCAGGCAGAGGCACAGAATGGTTTAAGCAAGTAAATGCCAATTTTCTAATAGTGGCATTTTCAAACTAACAAGCTAAAAACCAACTTCACTAAAAGATGTATTTTTAAATTGTGAGTTCAGAGACCCCAAACTCCATATTCCCATCTGCTCGCGAAGGGAAACTAAACTTTAAGGATATTAAAGGCAGCCCCCATGTTAACCTATGAGAGAGATAGGTCTTGCAACAGTGGAAAACAAATTTGGAAGTATTTCACTGTTAGGACATTTAAAACACATCAGTACATGTCCCACCTTTAACATACACTGCACCCTGCCCTTGCGGCTATATAGGGCCTACCTTAGGGGTGCCTTACGTGTACTAAAAGGGAAGGTATGGGCCTGGCAAGTGGGTACATTTGCAAGGTTGAATTAGCAGTGCAATACTGCACACACGGGCACTGCTGTGGCAGGCCTGAGGCATGTTCACAGGACTACACATGTGGGTGGCACAACCAGTGCTGCAGGCCCACTAGCAGTATTTGATTTACAGGCCCTGGGCACACATAATGTACTTTACTATGTACTTACCAGTAAATCAAGAATGCCAATCATGGATAAACCAATCTCCAATACAATTTACATAGGGATCACTTGCACTTTAGCACTGATCAGCAGTAGTAAAGTGCGCAGAGACAATAAAACCAGCAAAAACATATCAGAAAAAATAGGAGGAAGAAGGAGAAATGTTTGGGGATAACCCTGTAAAAAGGGCCATTTCCAACAAGACGCATATACAAATACATGTCCTACCTAATAATATACAGCCTAATATCTTAGGGCTCCATAGGCCTTCCATAGTGGAGACTTACATATGTTGTTATGGGAAGTAGGGGTTTTGCCATTCGCTTGAATGGCAAAGGCGATCTAGCAGTGTGACCAATGCCCTTCCTTTCTGCAGTGGCAGGCTGGGGGCCATTTTGTACTTTGTCACACCCAGGTTGGCCCAATTAGTACTGCAGGCCAGTGGGGACATTTTGCCTTGCATGAACTTGGGACTCTGGGTATCACGTACTAACAACTTATATGTAAGTCAATCCTTTGCAATTGGGAGTAGCCAATTCAATATACACTTCGTAATAGGTTAGAACATTGCACCTGAGGTCTGGTTAGCAGGCCTCTGTGCACTCTCAGAGTCGATAAACCAGCAGCATCAGTCCAAACGGGGTGGGGGGGATAACATACAAAAACAGACATTTTCTTGCAATCTACAATTACATAGTACACTATACCCTAGGAAGGGTTCCTAGAGTTTGCAGACTTTAAACCGATACCTTTAAGAGGTATTGCTAGGCTTTGGAATGTATACATTTAAAGGTGCCACAGATTTCAAGAAAGAGGTTATTCCAGAACATTGCAACTTGGAAAAAAACTACAACTGTTTGATGTGGGTGTGAAAGCTAGATTTTAATGAAGGAGTGTATCACTTGTGAATGTACCAGCACTGTAATGTGGTTGCTGATAAGAGATAAGGGGATATGTTTGTGAAGCTCTTCATTAAAATATCAAGCAGGTATTTTTAAACACAACAAATAATGTGTTCCCTTATTTTACAAGGAATGCACTAGACAACCTGTTTGTTTTTTAGTACTTGAAGTTTGCAAAAGGACATTTCAGTAAGCTCTAAATTAACTTAATTAATGCCATCCCACGAAGAGGTAATTGCTGTCCCACTAGACAGAAAAGGAATATTTTCTTCACAGGCGAGGTTTCAGGGGGTATTTGGAGTGGTAACCCCCCTAAAAAATGTACAGTGTTGTAAATAGTTGAGTACAAGTGCTTTCTGTCAGGTATGGTGAGGTGTCTGTTGGAAATTCACCTTGGATTTTCACATGCACACAAGTCAAAAACAATGCACACACACACACTTGCTCAAAAAATGTTGGTTAGTTTGAAAAATACTGGCCCATATTTAATAAAAAGCGGCCAATCAGCTATATTGCGCCACTTTTCTGCCCCGCCCCCACCGGCACTTAACGATAGCATGGTTGCACAGTGTTTGTAATACAGTGCACCATGACAGTCGTTAGCACAATAGCATCATATTTTTTATGATATTGTGGCACTTTGTTATATTTGCATCAAACATTTTGACTCTAGTGCAGCAAAGTGCAAGGAGGCCCATAGGTTACTATCGGAGCACCATTTAACTCCTACTCAGAGCAGGCTTTAAAAATGATGTAAAAAATGGCACAGTGAAATCTTTTAAATTTCACTGTGCCATTTTTGCGGGCCTCCCAGCGCTGAAACGTCCCTCCCCCTTGCATACACTGGGTTACAAAGTGGCATCATTGTGCCATTCTGCAAATATGGTGCGGCAGAAAAAACACTTCTGCACTGCCTTAATATATAAAAAATGACGCTATAGCGGCACTCAGGTGGGGCTCGGGGCTCTTAAATATGCCCCACTAGGTATTAAGTATTTACTAAAAAAACTGCCCCTTAATCCCTCCCCGTGCTCTGTTTCTCATATAATGTGTTTTACTAAAGATACTCCATCGTGATTGTTGGGAAATCCGAAGTTCAAACAGCCCCCAATCGAATTGTTCATACTACCCCCTGCATTTATTCAAGTGTAATGAAAACATATACGCAGTGCTGTAGTACTGCTAGAATCAAAGTAAAACTCAAGACTGATTAACTTTGCCTCCAAAGCAAAATTCTAAATAAATGCTGCAAGCTTTCGTTTTCAATAATGGCCTCATTCTTAAATTCAGGGGCAGCTCCTCCACGAGAGCGGAGGAGCATCACCCCACTAAATAAATGCCCCAAAAATGCCCCATAGCTGAAAAATAAAATGGTAATAAACTTTCTTTGTTATCGTTTTATTTTTCACCACCCTGTCATTAACGGAGTGTCAGGACAGGGCGGGCCCTCTGCTTTGCTGCTGAGTGACAGCAGCAGGGAGCTGAGCTCTTTAGTTTAAAGTGCACATGTCCCTTTGGCCAGCTGTCTTGCGAAGGCCAGCCTGACATGCGCACTTTAAACTTCTCTAACCCAGCTGTCTTAGAACAGATGGGGGTTAGAGAAAGCACCGTCCTCCAATGCTCTGATGAGTGCTGAGAGAGGCCGCTCCCACCAATCCTGACACTGGTTTCATGCTGGTTACCAACATGAAACCAGAGTCAGAATTTGGTAGCACTGTTGTTCTGGTCCCCGTGGCGTGTCGGAGCCATGATGAGAAGAGGACGCTGTGAAGAGAGGGAGACCCATGGTCGTCAGGTAAGTGCCTTTTCTTAGTAAAAACAATACTGTTATTGTATTCCCCCTCCCCCCGCCCATTGCCCTAAATATAAAACCAGGCACCACTGCTTAAATTACTGGTAACGTCAATAAATTACATGTCAGCCTCATACGTACTAGTCCAGGGCTTGCTGTTG
This sequence comes from Pleurodeles waltl, assembly GCF_031143425.1. NCBI lineage: Eukaryota > Metazoa > Chordata > Amphibia > Caudata > Salamandridae > Pleurodeles > Pleurodeles waltl. The sequence goes on along the minus strand of NC_090449.1, from coordinate 467,537,624 downwards.
AGAATGATTTGACATGCATGTTTAAATAACGTGGTAGGGGTGATACAGCCTTTCATCCTTCAGAGGAAAAAGCAACTTATGGCCTTGACATGAAAAATAATATATTACTCTTCTCCAACAACCTTTGATCACACCCATCCCATTTCCTCATTCCCTTCACTCTGCCTCCTTAATTTAATGAAGAGAAAAAGCCTTCTATAGAGTCCTCCATTGACTCATCCCTGCTTTCGGAGGGCATGCAGCAGATGCCTTTTTGGTTCATCACTGCACTTGGAACATGCTGGCAGCCTATCAGAAAGGGTAGAGCAGGAGACTGGTGTGGTGTTCTTCTAACTTGCTCTGTCTCGCAATTTCAAAGGGAGTGAGGCGACGAAACTGAAAGAGTGTCACAGGCCGAGCAGGCTCCCATTCCGTGCACTGGAGTGATGTAGGGAGCTTAAGCAGCACATCTATGAACTTTGAATGCCTGAGGGTAGAAAAAAGTAATAGTGCCGCTCAAAGATGCATAATCCATGTGTCCCTTTGCATCCCTCTCACCTCTGCTGTTGACATGCAAATGGTTCTGTCAGCAATAAATCTTTGGAAAAGTAAACAACAGAACTGACAGCTCCGTAAGTTTCATCAATTTACATTTTCTGCTGCTTGCCTCCAAGTTGCTCAAACCATTTTCTGTTTCTGTCCCCAGGTGGTGATCTAGTGCCAACCTATGCAGCAGCTGCCACACAGAGACTGCACTAGTCTGAGTTAGGTCCGCAAGTCGAGGACCTGCTTGGTCTGTTTAGTAGTACGAGGAGGGTATTATTTCCTATTTCCTTGGTGTAATTGCTGATTCTAGTTTTCTTTACGTAAACAGATAAGAGTTGATTTTTATATTTTTGCTTATTCATAACTGATTGTGTGGCGGTGCAAGTTAGGTCATTAGGTGTAATTCTGAGATTGGTTGTTCAGCTTGTGTGCCATGCTGGGATTGGTCCTTACATCACTGGGTGCTGCGCTGATATTGGTTAGTTCAGTGGTGTCTCGCTAGAATTGTTTGTGGGGTTTGATATTGAATTGCAATTTGTTTGAAACTGCCGGTCAGTTTAACTTGGGATTTACAAGTTCTGTGCTATTTTGCATGAGTAGTGAAGATTACATTTTTAAAAAAAATAAGAGCTATGTTGAGAAATGATGTGAGCATAGTTGTCCATGAGGGTGAGGAGACTGCTCCAGAGGGCGTACCTGCTAGCGATATGGCTACTAATGTTGTATTACGCATTTGTGTTTGGATTAAACAATCGAATAAGATCACAGCGAAAGACAGGTGCTTGGCACATTCAAGGTCAGAAGCACTGTGTATTTTAGACAAGTGATGTATGAGATGAACCCCCATCCAAGGCCTGCGCATGAGAAGGAGAAATATAAAACTCAAAAGAGAAATAAAGTTTGTAGTTGGATGGAGTCAAGACAGAATGAGAAACAGCAAGGTTAGAAAGAATGTTATCGAGGGTATGTATGCAGCAAAATTAAAGGAAGGGACCGAATGAAGACGGCATGAGAGGGATGTGGGGAAGACAAAAGGGAGAATGAGCGTCAGGGCTGGTTTTAGCGCTGGTGACGACCAGTGCAACAATCTTTTTTGGTGCCCCACCACCCATGACCTCCTCCTTGGTTCCTTCACTACCACCCGGCAAAAGTGACCCTCATCTCTCCATAGCCCCTCTCTCAAATACATTTCTTTTGTTTTTAAAGTGCCGGTAAATGTTGGCTTTACTAATCCATTCATCTAGCCACATAAAATACAGATCTGTTCTTTGCAACAGGTATATTAACCCTCTGCACTATATAACATATAGTCAAAACTGCCACTAGACAAAACTCTAATCACTCTCTCTAGCAGGAACTTTATTCACAAAAATTATCTTGACATTTTTATTGCTGATGGAAAGCTGGACACATAAGGCACTCAGCAGCAGGTGATTTTACATATTAAATTAATGCTAAACAAAGCGCCTCACCCTGAGAGTGACAGTGAAATGGATGATGAGTTTTCGAATGATTTTCTAAATTCCAAACCACCTCCATATAATGTTGTCCCTCCGTCAGTCGTGCGTTCCACCTTCCAGGTAGTGTCGGGAGGTGGAGCAGGCGCCCTGCTGAGCACAGTTCCCCAGACAGAGAGATACATTTGGTTGCTGTAGACACAGCATGAAGTGTCATTAGTACATCTGTTGTCATTTCCGCTCCTAGCCCATCGATTATCACAACAACTCATACTACATCTGCTGTTGCTAATACAACTATTCTAGATTTGGGAGCACAATCTCATACAGAAGAGGTTTCCACCAGACATAAATCCATTGTTGCCACTTTTGCAGTTTTAGAGTCAACACCACAGGAAGAAAAGACCACCCAAAGAACTGAATACTATAAAAATGAAAGCAGAATTCAAGGAGCTTCTAAAGGGGACCCTTCAGCCTAATTACATAAACACATTCAACAAGGGTAAGGTTAGGTTTTGGAGTATGGAAGCTGCAATATATCTGACAAATTAAGAGCTGGCTGAAGAGTAAAGTATTGATTTGACAAAAAACCCAGAAATTAAACAAGAGTTTTAAAATGCACATGAATGAGGAAGCATTACAGAAAATGAAATCACCAAGCTTGAAGACACATGCCAAAGAATTGGCGCAATACATTAGAGAGTATGGGGAAAACAGAAATACAAGTATCAATGGTCAGATGGGGATAAGAAGAAAAATGAAAAAGAAAGGGAATACAGGATGGGCACAAGAGAGAACTAGTGTAAGTGATGTGGCATGTGGAGTGATGCGGTGCATGGAGGTGGGCATCTTTTTACATTCACAAATCAATTTCCGAAGTAGCAAGGGAATCCCGATCAATGGCATACTACGGCGGACAGGATTGTGAAGATTTTGAAATTGCTTTGGGAAGTCTTGAATACTTTGTTTGACATCATGGTCCCTAAGGATTTGTGGGTAAAATGTAAGGTGGTTGTGGATTGGCCAAATGCTGAGCGAGAAAGAGATGCTAGAAATACAGTTTTTACTACTGTTTTGGACACACATAACTAGGTGATTGCTCATTTGAAAGTGAAGGTTTCAGAAAAAGAGATTGACTAGGTCAAAATAACCAGAACTACCCAAGAGTCCGTGAATGTCTAATATGAGAGGTCGATGCAAGTTCTCAGACAGCACAGTGGTGTCCAAAATTATGAAAGAGAGAATCTTAGTGGTTTTTTGTCTCAGGTAGGGACAAAGAATGCACGAGTGCCTTCTTAGAGCTCGGAGAGAAACTCTGCCACACACCAGCACTAGGAATATCCAAATATGATGAGGAGTTTAGGCCCTACTACCACGAGCATGAAGGGTGCACACTGTCTGTTTTATACAGAGACCCACCGGGAAGCAGAACGGCTAGTGGCTTACTTCTCTGCTAACTTAATAAGGTGACCACAGCGCATCCTGGATGCCTTAAAGCAGTAGCTGTGCTTGGATGTTAGCATTCAACAGTGCAAGAGCGTAGTTACTGGCTATTTGCTTATTGTGATGCATCAACATTCAGCTGAGATCTTATGGACCCATACTTTAACTCAGCAGACTCACTAAATATGAACAGATGATTTTAGTAGCAGAAAATTTATCACTGAAGAGGTGTAATGTTTTAAACCCTGCTACTTGCTTAACCCTTCCAGCGAGTAACTCAGATAATGCTGAGGCTGACTATGACTGCTTAGATCTTATCAGGTTGGCCACCAAGTTGAGGCCTGATATTTAAGATAACTGATTGGAAAAGCCCCGTGAACCCACGCAAACAATGGTCACCATGCTATCTATGGCAGGGGGAGGAAACTAATCACAAATTTAAATTAGGCAGTGCGGGCCGACAAGCCAGGGGTGCCCCTGAAGGCTGAGAATGCTTCAAAGTAGTTTAGCAATGATTCTATGACAGCTAAGGAATGAGCCAGAATGCATGGTGGAGTGCAAGAGGTGGTGATCAATGCAAGCTTTAAGCTTACACAGTGCAGTATTATCCATATTTCTTAAATTTCCTCTAAGCAGTTACATGCTATATATCCGGCAAGAGACCCGGGGTGTGTGTCCTGTAAGAATGTAACAGCAGATGTTTTCCATGTGGTGTGGCACTGATCTATTAACACGAAATTCTGGGTAGAGATGTTAGAACAGCTCAGCAGGGCTATGGGCTGGACGGTCTCTCTCCCAATTAAACAATCCCAACTAGGTCTGCTCCCTGAAAGGAAAAAAAAGAAATTGAGTACAAAAGTTACGATGTGCGGCGTAGCTGTGGCTAAGAGGCGTAATGCCATCAGATGGCTTAGTTCGCTGCCCCCAGTAATGGAAGAGCAACATAATTTAATAAAGTGAGTGAAAGTAGAGGAGGTACATATGAGAAAGGTGGGGTGCGATGAGAAATTGACTGACAATCGGATCTCATGGGAGCCATGTAACATGCCCTGACTGACCCTCCTGATGCCAGATACCCATAAGGGGCCTGATGGAGATCAACAGGAGGCTTCCGGCACGAGCACTATAGTATGTACATGTGCTATAAAAGACTGCATTCGAATTTACAGGGGGGATAGGCTGCTCATATCTGCCATAAGATTGTACATTGGGATAAAGAAAGGAGCCACGGAGTCACACTGGCTGCACTAGATGATGGAACACTGGGGGAGGGGATGGGGTTTGGCTGTTTTTTTTTACTTTCATTTTTACAGTTTCAGTGATTTGTGATATTTCATGCTGAGCCTGTAATATGTGATTGTTGTTAACTTGACTTGGCATGCTACAATGAAGCAAATTCTTTGATATTGTATATAAATGACCCCCTAGAGCAACCAATTATATATTACGTTCAGTGAAGTAAATCCTGATTGGGCAATATTTCTTTATTTTCAGTCTTCAACCAATCCTGGTGAAACTTCACACTGTAGCCAGCACATGTTTCATGGCTATGGTAAGTCCACCAATGACTTTGTCAGGGGCTATAGTCAAATAAAATATTAAATCAAAACTGAAATATGTTGCATACATACAATATTCCAACACCAAACAGTTGGTGCATGAAAGTTTCATGACCCAGTGTGGTCATTATGGCCCATATTTATACTTTTTTAGTGCCGCATTTGCGCCGCTTTTTGATGCAAAACCAGTGCAAACTTACAAAATACAATAGTATTTTGTAAGTTTGCGCCGTTTTTGCGTAAAAAAATGACGCAAATGTGGCGCTAAAAAAGTATAAATATGGGCCTATGTCTCATGAACAATACAACCATTGAGATAGACACAAACCCAGCAAAGAAGAAATGCAAAACATGAAAAAGTAGATACATGACACTAAATAGATAATAAACCAGCATGTAAATATGTCCGAAAATGCTTTAACATCCATTCTATCAAAGAATTAATTGTGCATATAACAAGAAACCAGGTAACCACAAACAAAAAGAAAGTTAATTGGAAAAGAAGGAAACTGAAAAAGATTTACGACTAAAGTGGCAAAATACCACTGCTATATACCAATATCAACTCTGTGTCATATGTAGTATTAACTTATTATACAAGTCCAAAATACTGTGTCAAACAAAAACAACCCAAGATATTGAAACATAGTATAAAATATTCTACATCTATCCACAATCAATAGATTATATTCGGAGATAGTGCATGAACAGCTGAACAAACGATGACCCTGATACGTTTATGCAAAATTAATTTTAAGATATAATCATATATTATGTAATAAATCCGTAGTTAAAAACTGAAAGGTAAAAAAACAGAATAATAGACCACTTGTTATTATCAGGTACCCATCGTGAAAAATAAACCCTACTCAGCTAGATCACTAAAAATATCCCAAGAACTCAATTAGGTGTAAATTCCGATACCTACAAAAGACTATGGCCCTCATTTTGACTTTGGCGGTCTTTTCCAAAGACCGCCAAAGCCGGGGGCGCCAGAAGACCTCCCACTATATTACGAGTACTGCTGGATTTCCACCACATTTTGGGTGGAAATCCAGCTGTAATCGTGCTGGCGGGTGGAGGTGCATTGGCGGTTTCACCACCTGCCCAGCCCAAAGGAGTCCATCTGATGTATTATGAGCAGTAATACACCCTGGCGGTGTCCTTCTGGCAGGGCGCTGCCGGCGGTGGAAGCGCCCGTTCCCTGCCGGCCGACCTCCTTGCCAGATAAGATAAGTTGGGCGTCTGACAGGGGAGGCGGGTGGGAAGGTGGGGAGTGTTGTGTGTGTGGGTAAGTGGGTGTTTATCTGCGTGTGGGTATGCATGTGTGTATGTGTGGTTGCATGTTGAAGTGAATGCGTGTAAAGACAACCCAAGATATTGAAACATAGTATAAAATATTCTACATCTATCCACAATCAATAGATTATATTCGGAGATAGTGCATGAACAGCTGAACAAACGATGACCCTGATACGTTTATGCAAAATTAATTTTAAGATATAATCATATATTATGTAATAAATCCGTAGTTAAAAACTGAAAGGTAAAAAAACAGAATAATAGACCACTTGTTATTATCAGGTACCCATTGTGAAAAATAAACCCTACTCAGCTAGATCACTAAAAATATCCCAAGACCTCAATTAGGTGAAAATTCCGATACCTACAAAAGACTATGGCCCTCATTTTGACTTGGGCGGTCTTTTCCAAAGACCACCAAAGCCGCGGGCACCAGAAGACCTCCCACTATATTACGAATACTGCTGGATTTCCACCACATTTTGGGTGGAAATCCAGCTGTAGTCGTGCTGGCGGGTGGAGGTGTATTGGCGGTTCCACCACCTGCCAAGCCCAAAGGACTCCACCTGACATATTATGAGCAGTAATACACCCTGGTGGTGTCCTGATGGCAGGGCGCTGCCGGCGGTGGAAGCGCCCGTTCCCTGCCGGCCGACCTCCTTGCCAGATAAAGTAAGTTGGGCGTCTGACAGGGGAGGCGGGTGGGAAGGTGGGGAGAGTTGTGTGCGTGAGTGAGTGGGTGTTTATCTGCGTGTGGGTATTCATGTGTGTATGTGTGGTTGCATGGTGAAGTGAATGTGTTTATGAATGTTGAAATTAATGCGTGTATGAGTACTGCAGTGAATATGTGTATGGATGCACGTGAGTGAATGCGTGTACATCAGTGTTGGTGAATGAGTGTATGCGGAGTGGGTGTCAGTATGAGTGTGCATATATGCGGGGGGTGGGGTGGGTGGTGCTGTACCTGGAGGGGGGTGCTGTACCTGAAAGGGGGGGTCAGGGGACATTGTGCTTGTCGGGGTGGGTCATCTGCTGGTAACAGGGAAGAAATTCCTTGTCACCGGTAACCTTTCTGCCAGGGTTTTCGTGGAGGCGCTACAGCTGTGGAAACCCTGGTGGAAAGCCAGCTCAAAATACCGCCGGCAGTCTTCTGTGGACCGCCGGGTCAGAGATGCTCACCTCCGGCCCGGCGGATCCAATTGCCCTGGTGGTATGAGTGGGGATGTGGCGGGTTGGCAGAGTTCAACCCACCACACTCATAATGTGGCGGTCTTCACCGCCAGCCTGTTGGCGATGAAACCGCCACTTGGCCCAGGAGTTGGAAAGACCGACAGGGTCATAATGAGGGCCTATATTGGTAAAACTTAGCTGGAATCCCAAATCATAGGTATCAGAAAAAAACTGAATCTGTATTCATATCAGAATTTAAGTGTGCATCATAGTATTAGGGTCCCGCAACAAACAAATAGAACCCACGCACATTTTATTCAATAGCATTTAAGGTAAACAAAAAGAATAATAACTTAACACCAGTGCGCAAAAAGTCTCCTCGAGTAATTAGTTCAATACGGATTGTTACAAAATTGCTATCCTTCATTCACTGTCCCCATAAAAAGAAAATACTGAAGCGATTACATTGTTACACTATTCACACTACTTCAGTCATAAATTCAGATTCATACACAAACAATATCCAAAACTACAATTTCTGATTTACATCACTGGACACATAGGTGGTCATTACGACCCTGGCGGTCTGAGACCGCCAGGGCTAAAGTGGCGTCCGTACCGCCAACAGGCTGGCGGTACAGAGACCCATATTTCGACCGCGGCGGTAGCGCCGCGGTCGCACCGCCGGGGCCGGCGGTTTCCCACCGTTTTAGCCCCGGCGGTGATAATCCGGCAGGGCAGCGCTGCAAGCAGCGCTGCCCTGGGGATTATGACTTTCCTACCGCCAGCCTGTTTCTGGCGGTTTGCACCGCCAGGAAGAGGCTGGCGGTAAGGGGAGTCCTGGGGCACCTGCACTGCCCATGCTACTGGCATGGGCAGTGCAGGGGCCTCCTAACAGGGCTCCGTGCAGCTTTTCACTGACTGCACCCGTCGCACGGCCGCAACACTGCCGGCTCCATTAGGAGCCGGCTCCTATGTTGCGGCCGCTTCCCCGCTGGGCCGGCGGGCGTAAACTAGGTTTGTGCCCGCTGGCCCAGCGGGGATGTTGTAATGGGGACTGCGGGAGTGCGGCCGCATTGGCGGCCACACGGCGGTTACACAATGTCGTAATGACCCCCATAGTGTGCACAAATAAAATCAAATAAATATATCAACAACTAAGGGTAAGAAAGACCATAGTAAACATTTCATGACTTTCTCCTTACAACAAAGACATGCAAATAGAAATCTGGGATTTGTAGACTGCAGCAAATTATCAGGGAGGGTCTCAAGGCGCTGAATCGTAGGCACAGGGAAATTACATAACTTGACCAGAATCACAGGATGTAGAGCCAATGCCAAGACTCAAACCTGGTGCCCCCAGGTACAGAGCCAGCAGTTTAGGCCATTATGCAATATCCTCTCTCCTGTAGGCAATATACCATATCACTCCTATTGTAAAAGCAAATATTACAACAAACCTGGTAGGATTGGGGAACTAACTTAAAACCCCAATTTACAGCTTCTAGCAGTGGGTGGTAAGCAAGACATCATATCATCCTCATTATATAAATTCATATGACAGCAAAATATGTATACTTGGGAAGTGGTGTAAGCCCCCATATCATGCATTCTCAGTCAATACGCATAATGAATCTTGTCAAAACATCAGCAACAACAGATCTACATACTGCAGTACAAAGAGTAAAGGCTGCTTCAAGTGTCCTATTGTACCATCAGCGTGTGAGTTGGGTGTCATGTCAGCCTCACTATATATATACACCTTTCATCACTTAGTAACAATAAAAGATGGACATGATATGCCACATCCTCAACACAAAAAAAGAATCTGTGTCTATATCAGGAGCTTCAAGATATAAACTTGGCGACCATTTATAAGGTAGAATCATACCTATTTTACCAAATTACTTGATTCTAAAAGTTAATATATATATATATCATCTAAAATGTATTGCAAGCTATATACACGCAAACAACCACAAGTTTGCAATTGTGCCCAGTATCTGCATATTGCTATAGGCAAATAGACAATAAATTATCAAAACATCAAAAAAAGGCCTGTAACCACATTACAGGATTTAAAAATACAAGCAAAATAGCTATTTATAGAGGCAGAACCATAAAAATGTTACTACTTAAGTATTTCTACAAAGTCTACTTTTATAACATATGGCATCAAATATATAATAAATATTTATTACACATATATTCAATGTCAATGTAATCACAGTTGTGCCCAGTATTGGCATGACTGCAAGGGAAAACAGCAGTCTGTTGCTATCAGATTCTAAATGTGAAAAAATTGCTTTTTATAAAGGCAAAATCATACCAATCACACTGTGTATTTCTACAAAGTCTATTTTTAAACATATTGCATCAAACATATAATAAATATTTATTACACATGCATACATACTCAAGATAATCACAGTTGCGTCCAGTGTTGGCAAGACTGCAAGGGAAAACAGTACTCTGTCACTATCATAACAAAACGACCAGCCATTCCTTAACCATAATCGTACATGAACTACCCTTTGCCCCGTAAATATAAAGTGATAGACTCCAAAGTGATAGTTTGTATGTTGTGGGTCACATTTCTATGAGTGTAAGTAAGCCAAGATTATGAACAGGAACATAGAAAAGAGTAAGTAAAGGAGAGAAAACAAGCAAAATTAGCAAATACTGACACCTTAGAAAATGAAATACATTATTATCATAGTGTGCTATTATGCACAAATTCCTATGACCATCTACATTAGCACACCACCCACAAATTAGTGTCCTATAATTCATATCGCTCACATATATTGTCACATATATCGTCTTGCAAGCTGTATGCCCAAACCAGTAAGAAAGAGAAAAAGTTAATAGAGTTTTTACACTCCACTTATATTTCTCTATCTGGCAAATATTAGTCGCCCGAAAACATGTAAAAAAAGAGAAAGAAAGGAGGTACCCAACTACTACATTTTGCACGTAAGTAAAAGATATAAGTTCAGTATAAGCATGTGGATGGAACACCCATTTGGAAAATGTACTTACAGAATCATTATATTCCAGGGAGGTACTGCATTTCATAATCAATGCTCTGTCCCTATACAACAGAATATAAACCGATAATCCACAAAACCTCACATTGTTACAATTACAGTTCCCAGCAACCACCCCTGAAAACACTCTCCATAATACGTATTACAATGGGCATATTTAAAAAATATTTTAGTCATCTTGGAAAGCTACATATTTTTAATATGAATATCTGGATAGCTCGGACTGATAATGTTGCGGAAAGACCTGCCTTACGGTAGGTAATGCTGGGATATATATGCTGTTGTAAAGTTCTGTCGATGAGAAGCAAAAGCCAATGGTTGTGCAAAATGTTATACACCTTATGTGACAAGGGATTAAATTCTGTCACTAACCTAATTAAATTTGATTAATGTTTGGTATTGTGTTTACTTCCAATTAATGTACTTCTGCGATCAAGTTTATGTGACCTTGCACTGGCTTTAGTAATCACATTCTAACCATATCCTCACACCAGGAATCTCTCCTCAGTGTCACTCGGACCACGTATGAATTCCAAATCTTCGTTACAATTACGACTTGCTCTTAGCATTTTCCAAAATGGGACAGAATTAACCTGAGACCTCAGAGGTGAACTAGACCCATGAAGCAAAACATTACAAAATGTCTTTTTTCTGTACATTTTGCTGTGTATCCGGTCATTGTGTATTTGTAATTCCACATCCAAAAACACTATCCGATCATAACTACATTCAAATGTAAAGGACATATTATAAGCATTGGAATTCAGAATTTCAAAAAACGGTCTCACTTTAACAGAACCACCAGTCCAGATCATTATACAGTCATCAATTTGACATCTGTAATAGTGAATCTACTTATTCCATTTTGCACCACCATGGCTGCAGATCTTACACTCCTCAAACCAACACATAAATTAGTGAGCAAAAGGTTGTTCAAACCTGTAACCCATCACTGTGCCGCACAGGTATTTGTACCAGTCACCATTGATAAAAATACACTGTTCTCAAGTATTAGATGAGGCATAGTAACATCTATTTGGGTTCTAACAGCTCAATAGGTCACTTATTCAAATAATGCCTTAATTCAGTCATTCCATGTACATGCGTAATGTTAGTGTGTAATAATACCACATTGTAGGAAACTGGGCTTCTGTGCAGATCCCCCACCCACTTTATACCCCCTTTTAGAACTACTAGATGCCGGTTTTTCGACTCTGATAGTGCACTGAGGCCTGCTAATCAGACCTCAGTGCCAGTGGTCTTTCCTTAAAACAAGGTTTATCTGATTGTTACAACTGGTATATGACTTTAGCACCCCTGTAAATCCTGAGCAAATGCTACCCCTGGTAACTAGGGCTTGGGTACTAAAGACGGTCCCTAAGGGTTGCAGCCTAACTGATGTCACCTATGGGACCCATAAACAAATTGCACACAGCCTGCCACTGCAGACTGAGACACTCATTACGGGTTCGGCGGTCGTTTTTCAAGACCGCTGAAGCCGCTGCAGCCTGCATACCGTCAGTGCTGTCGGTATGCTGGCCACCCTATTAGGAGTTTTCCGCTGGGCCAGCAGGCGAAAACAGCATTTCCGCCCACTGGCCAAGTGGAAAACTCACCACAACATTGATGCTGGCTCGTAATCAAGCCGGTGGCAATGTTGTGGTGCATCAGGTGTGACAGCCCATAATTCGGAAAGTGAAAAGCGCAACAGGGCTGTTCAATGGGGCCTCTGCACTGCCAATGCCAACTGCATGGGCCTCCATGGGGCCCTCGATGCTTACTTTCCACCAGCCTTTGCATGGCGGTGAGACCGCCAAGCGAAGGCTGACGGAAAGGGGACTCATAATCTCAGGGCAGCGCTGTCCTGGCGGATTGCGACTGCCAGGCTGTTGACAGGCGGCAAACTGGAGGTGCAGTCTGACCGCCATTGCGAGTGTGGTGGTCTTGAGACCGCCTCACTTGTAATGAGGGCCTGAGTGTCAGGGTGCCAGCCCAGAGTTAAAACACGACATGGCACACACATTGTGCGCTATACCAAAGTCAATGCATGCATTGCATATAAGTCACGCCTACAGCAGGCCTTAAGAGCCATAAGGCAGGGTGTACTATAATACATGTGAGGACATATCTGCAGGAGCAGATATGCCCCTGTGATGTCTAGTTCAATTCCTAGACATTGCACGTGACTGGGCAGCAATCTTAAAGCATGTACTGGACAATGGTCAGCACAAGTGACCCCGCTACATGATGACTGCACAGAAATAGTGGTGTTTGGTAACAAACACATCGTCCTAATAAATCCATACTGATGCCAGCATTGGATTTACTATGACATGCACCCAGAGGGCAACTTAGAGGTGCCCCCTGAAACCTACTAGTCCTCTAGTGTGCATGCTGTTTGGTTTCGACCAGCCTGCTACCACAGATGAGTTTCTGACCCCCTGGAGGTGAGATTCTCTGCTCTCCAAGGTCAGAAACTATGCCTGCTCTAGCAGGAGGTGTTATGACCTACGCCAACATGATGGCAAGTAAATCTTCATACCAAGGCCAGGGACTTCAAAGTCTCTGCCACCTTTGGTATGCAACCCCCAGCTGCCCCAGACCTGGGCAAGGCAACCCCTGCCCTGAAGCCCATATGGCACCACGATGGGCGGGAAAATTAGCTATGCAGGAGGTGTGTTGCACTGCCAGGCTGGATACACCTCTAGGGTGACCAGCCTGAAGTGAACACGAAATTAGGAACTCTACCATCTTCTGTGTGGTGTAATAAGGAATTCTGAGACTGGGTGGTGCCCACTCTCCACAGGAAGTGGTCATTTAGGGGGTGTAGTGACTCCAGGGGTAGGAAGCCCATTGGCTACTGTTTTTCACTTCCATTAACAATCCTAAAGTGAGTATTTAGGGGACCCCTGATACCAGAGCTTCAGATTCACTGGACAAAAGAAGACGAAGAACCGAAAGAGCTGTGGAAAGCAAGAACTGAGGAACAGCAACTGACTTTGCCCTAATCCCTTCGGCCTGCCTGCTGTCCTTGACAATTGCACCAAAGACAACTCGTCCTGCAGCTGTTCTGCCTCAAAAAGCCTGGAAGAACTGCCAGCAATTCGAGACATAACCAGGATCTCCCGTGGGGTAGCAGAGTTGTGTCCCCGCACCTTGCAGGCACCAAAGAAGACTCATAAGGACTCTAGACCACCAAAACCTGACACCGGGCAGTACCACTGCACCCGTGTCCTCTAGTCCAAGCTGAAGGTGGCCAATGGTGCCAGCTTGGTGCCCAAGTCCTCCAGAGCCAAAGCCCACCATAGGTTTGCAAACAGTGGACTTCCCGATGTCACCTGCAGCCACTTGGTGCAGGCCCCCCCTACCGCGAGTACCTCAGGTGACAAAAAACGGACGCCTCAGGACACCTCTCCATCCAGCAGCCCCGGCCCAAAGAGAAGATGACCAAAGGTGTCCCTACAGCCCTGAGCATTGTGAGACCTGAGCCCCACTTTGGGTTCCCACAGTCTGGCCCCTTAGTCCCTGCTTTCAGGCACTTTCTAACTGGACCAATCTCCATTGAAGTAAATGGGACACCCAACACCATAACACACCTCTGCATTTGGATGCCCCAGAGATCCCTGAGGTGACCTGTGGGTGTGGCCTTGGACCTTGTCCCATATTCACCTCAAGTCCAAAAGACTAGTCTTTAGATCATTGCCAAGTACCCGTTTGCAGTGTGTTTCTTTCCCATAGGACAACATTAGGGCAGCCGAGGCTGAAAAGCACCTCTGCATCTGGATGCCTCACTGCCTCTCAAAGTGACTGTGGGTGCTGCTTTGGACCTTGCCCCATACTTACCTTAAATCCAGAAGAAAAGTCCTGTAAGTCGTTGTTAAGTGCCTGAATGCAGTATACATCTTTTCCCAATAGGATAACACAACCGTTCCAGAGATTGCACTGTGATAACTTATGAAAGGTATAAAAAATCATATCTTGAAAAGTAGTTACCCGATTTTGATGATCTTGGTATCCAAATTCATATACAAATCTATGTTATTTTTATAAACTGGTGTTGGATTTCTTTATTGAGTGGGAGTCTCACTTGCTGACACTGTGGGCCTCATTACGACCCTGGCGGCCGGCGGTAAGCTGGCGGTAACACCGCCAACAGGCTGGCGGTGTTCTGCCAGCTATTATGACCGTGGCTCTATAGCCACAGCCATACCGCCGGCCCCTCCACTATATCGCCAGGGCAGCGGTGCAAGCACCGCTGCCCTTGGGATTATGAGTCCCCAACCGCCAGCCTGGCCACGGTAGTAAACACCGCCATGGAAAGGCTGGCGATAAGGTGGACTTGGGGTGCCCCTGGGGGCCTCTGCACTGCCCATGCACTTGGCATGGGCAGTGCAGGGGCCCCGAGGCATAGCCCCATTGCGCATTTCACTGCCCGAATTTTGGGCAGTGAAATGTGTGACGGGTGCTACTGCACCCGCTGCACATCAGCATTGCCGCCGGCTCAATTACGAGCCGGCAGCAATGTTGATGTGACTTTTCCGCTGGGCCAGCAGATGGTAACACTGTTACCGTCCGCTGGCCCAGCTGAAAAGTTGAAATAGGGAGCCAGATATACCGCCAGCACTGGCGGTATACTGGCCCCGCTGCTTCGGCGGTCTTTTCCAAAGACCGCCGAAGTTGAAATGAGTGCCTCTGTGTGCAATAAATGCTTAACACTGTCCTCTTATAAGCCTACTACTCACCCACACTACCACAAGAGAGAGCTTTTAGGGTTATAATTTTAACCCCTGTCAGCCAACAAGGGTCACTCTGAATTATCCACATAGTGTCCCAGCCTGAGAGACAGCTTACTACACACATTCATATTACTAACATCATACCTGGCTCCCATGTCACATATGTTTAGTATCTTGTATATAAGACAGGAAATTAGACACAAAGGGGCACAAAACAAATCCCAAATTCTGAGATTCTTTCAGTTGGACCATCAATACCTGCAAAATTAGGAAAACCAAGAGGAAATAGCTGAACTTCGTGCATCTTTGGTGAGGTGTTCAGACAAGGATATCTTGGATGATCATTAAGCAGGTAATAATACACATTGTCAGTCAATAAACCCTGGGCATACCAATGCTTCAATTTAACATCAATACTTTTGGAAAGGGTTGTAAATAAAGTTGCAGTAACAAGATGTGTCACTAAGTCGAATGTAAATGTTGTTATCATATCTATTACTACCATATTTCCTACTTTATCTCCCTCCCTGATAATCAGGTCCTTGTCTTGAAGTAGAAATTTCATAGCAGCACATTCTTTGCTAGAAGGATTGCCTGTTTAATGACCTCGGTGTCTGAAATGGGAACTAGATTCCCACTCAAACATCTCTATGATAACGGTCTTGCAAAAAAGATCAATATTGTAACCACCGGAAAGCTGTGGTGTCCACCTTGTTTACTGTTTAAGCGTAGGTTCTCATTAGGGAATGAGACTACTGGATTTGGGCGGTAGGATCGCCTGGATTGTGGGTACTAAGTACAATTACACACCAGCTGGCACCTGTCGGCCTAAATGGGGTTTTCTGGCTAACTAGCAGCGCCTCATCTCTGGCCGAGATGATTGTGGCAACCGGGCACATGGCAAGGTAGACTCCTCAGGGAATCGTGGTAAATCAGATCGCTTCCCTCTCTCTCAGTTATCAAAAGTCTCACACAGACAAAGACAACAGAGGCGGAATATAATTCAATAAGCATTTATTGAAATAACTGCATCTTAGATAAAAGCATATGTATAGCAATAACTAGGATGATGAAACACAATAAAAGCAAGCAAATGACTAGAAGAGTAAAACGCAAAAACAGTCCTACCATACTGTCAGAAGGGGGATGTGTTAGAAATGGGGTCTTTGGTTGACAGTCAGGTTACCCCCTGTTCAAGCAAGGACCCTCACTCTAGTCAGGGTAAAAGAGAATCACCCTCAGCTAACCCCTGCTTACCCCCTTGGTAGCTTGGCGGAGCAGTAGGCTTAACTTCAGAGTGCTAGGTGTAAAGGATTTGTACCAACACATACAGTAACTTAATGAAAACACTACAAAATGACACAACATCAGTTTAGGAAAATAGGAAATATTTATCTAAACAAAACAAGACCAAAACGACACAAATCCGACATACACAAGTCAAGTTATGAATTTTTAAAGATTAAACTAAAAAATAGCGCTTAGAAACAAAAATGCTTCGATGAGATGTTAACACGGCGTCGTGACGGAGTCGTTCCCAACAAGCCGACACCAGCGGAGCTGGACACGGAGTCGTGTAGACCCCCAAGTACAGTACCTTTGGTGAAGAGTGAAAACAAGCCGATGCGCGAAGTCGGGGAACGTGGCGTCTGTGCGAAACGTTGAATCCACGCACTTCGAGCGGCGTCGGTCATGACGTGGTGCGGCGACTTCCACGGAGTCGCAGACTTCAGCGAGGCTGCAGTGGCATCGGGCCTGCGAAGAGCGTCGCGTTCCAGCGAAGGTCACGGCGTTGGGTGCAGGCGGCGTCACCGGATTCAGCAGCGGCGTCGGTCCGGAGTCGTCCGAAGTCGATTTCCTTGGATTTCCACCAGCTTTCCTTTCAAGGGCCCAGGGACTTGATAGGGCACCACTTGTCAGAGCAGGAGTCTCTCCAGAGACTCCAGGTGCTGGGAGAGAGAAGTCTTTGCTGTCCCTGAGACTTCAAACAACAGGAGGCAAGTTCTAAATCAAGCCCTTGGAGATTTCTTCACAAGATGGAAGGCACGCAAAGTCCAGTCTTTGCCCTCTTACTCTGGCAGACGCAGCACTGCAGGAAAGCTCCACAAAGCACAGTCACAGGCAGGGCAGCACTTCTTCCTCAGCTATTCAGCTCTTCTCCAGGCAGAGGTTCCTCTTGGTTCCAGAAGTGTTTCTAAAGTCTGTAGATTTGGGTGCCCTTCTTATACCCATTTTAGTCTTTGAAGTCACCTTTCTTCAAAGGGGACTCACACCTACTTGTGAAATCCTGCCTTGCCCAGGCAAGGCCTCAGACACACACCAGGGGGTTGGAGTCTGCATTGTCAGAGGCAGGCACAATCCTTTCAGATGAGAGTGACCACTCCACCCCTCCCTCCTAGCAGAGATGGGTAATCAGGAAATGCAGGTTACACCCCAGCTCCCTTTGTGTCACTGTCTAGTGTAAGGTGAAACAGACAGGGAATCCACAAACAAGGCAGAGTCACAGAATGGTTTAAGCAAGAAAATGCTCACTTTCTAAAAGTGGCATTTTCAAACGCACAATCTTAAAATCAACTTTACTAAAAGATGTATTTTTAAATTGTGAGTTCAGGGACCCCAAACTCCACATGTCCATCTACTCTCTAGGGGAATCTACACTTTAATCATATTTAAAGGTAGCCCCCATATTATCCTATGAGAGAGACAGGCCTGGCAACAGTGAAAAACGAAGTTGGCAGTATTTCACTGTCAGGACATATAAAACACATTACTATATGTCCTACCTTAACCATACACTGCACCCTGCCCTTGGGGCTACCTAGGGCCTACCTTAGGGTTGTCTTAAATGTAAGAAAAGGGAAGGTTTAGGCCTGGCAAGTGGGTACACTTGCCAAGTCGAATTTACAGTGTAAAAATACACACACAGACACTGCAGTGGCAGGTCTGAGACATGATTACAGGGTTACTTGTGTGGGTGGCACAACCAGTGCTGCAGGCCCACTAGTAACATTTGATTTACAGGCCCTGGGCACCTCTAGTGCACTTTTCTAGGGACTTAACAGTAAAACAAATATGCCAATCATGGATAAACCAATCAACCATACAATTTACACAGAGAGCATATGCACTTTAGCACTGGTTAGTAGTGGTAAAGTGCTCAGAGTTCAAAAGCCAACAGCAACAGGTCATAAAAGATAGGAGGCAGGAGGCAAAAAGATTGGGGATGACCCTGCATAAGCAAAAAAAGTCCAACAGGATACAATTATAATCCTCCTACCTACGCCAAGTATGAGCACAGCATACTAAGCCCAATCTGCCCTTCGGGTTTCCCCCTGGGAGAACATCATCCCTCATACCTGGGGAAGAGGCCTGTAGTCTAGAAAGACACCATCCCCAGATGGATCTGGGGTTCAGCCGTCTAAGCAGATAGCTGTAGCAAAGCAATCAGGATTCAGTCGTGGTCATCTGGCTATAATCTCCCTCTAACGTGTGTGGGACAAAGGGGTGTTCTAATAATAAACCCGCTAACATTCTAAGAAATAGCCCTTTCTTTCTGTGAATGTTAAAGACACAGCGTACAATATTTGTCGGCACTCCTATCTGACTGTAGCCTTGGAAAGAGCACAGAGTCTCTGCTAGGAACCGTGTTTTCCTAGGCGAAAGGACAATGCAATAGAAATAATAACACAGCACTGCAAAAGTGGCTCTTGGTAGAAAAATAAAACCATGCTGACGAAAATGTATTTAGGTGAAAGCGCAATGCTGCAGGCCTAGGTAGCTAAAATAAAGTGTATAAAATATGGCTAAAATAGCTATACAACACTATCTTCACTCAAATTAGTGTACAAGATCCCTCAGTATCTTGTGAATAGTCACACAGATCAGCCATTTCCTCCTGGTAGACATATTATTGCAGGTATTGGGGTCTGACAGAAAGAATCTAAGAATGTTTGGATATTTTTTGTTCCCCTTTGAGTCTAATCTCCCATCATATATACAAGATACTAAACATATTTTGAACTAGCTTAACAATGTGACATGGGAGCCAGGTATGATATCAGTAACTATGAATGAGGTATCATTATACACAAACATTTTGCATGTACATGGAATTACTGCAGTAAGGCACTATTTAAAGAGACTTATTAAGCTGTTAGATCATGCAGAGATGGTAGTTGCTATGTTTCAACTAGTACTTGAGAACAATGTATTTCTATTAAATGCAGACTAGGACAAACAGCTTTGTAGAACAACAAAGGGCTGAAGGTTTGAACCTTCTTTTGCTAACCTATTCATGAGTTGGTTTAAGGAGGGTCAGATCTGGGCGAGGGTGGTGAAAAATGGAATAACAATATACACTAATGGGGACGTTAAAATGATGACTTTATAACTACCTGGATTGGTGATTCTGTTGAAATGAGACAGGGGGGCATTCTGACCCTGGCGGTAATTACCGCCATGGCGGAGGTCGGCGGTAGCACCGCCAACAGGCTGGCGTTGCACCGCTGGGCATTCTGACCGCGGCGGTTCAGCCGCGGCCAGAAACGGAAAGTCGGCGGTGTCCCGCCGACTTTCCACTGCCCTTGAGAATCCTCCATGGCGGCGGAGCGCGCTCCGCCGCCATGGGGATTCTGACACCCCCTACCGCCATCCAGTTCCTGGCGGTTCTCCCGCCGGGAACAGGATGGCGGTAGGGGGTGCCGCGGGGCCCCTGGGGGCCCCTGCAGTGCCCATGCCAATGGCATGGGCACTGCAGGGGCCCCCATAAGAGGGCCCAAAAAAGAATTTCAGTGTCTGCCTAGCAGACACTGAAATTCGCGACGGGTGCAACTGCACCCGTCGCACCTTCCCACTCCGCCGGCTCAATTGTGAGCCGGCGTCCTTGTGGGAAGGGTGTTTCCCGCTGGGCTGGCGGGCGGACTTTCGGCGGTCGCCCGCCAGCCCAGTGGGAAAGCCAGAGTGACCGCCGCGGTCTTTCGGCGGGAACCGCGTGGCGGGCGGCGACCGCCGTCCGCCGCGGTCAGAATGAGCCCCACAGTGTTTTGCATTTCTGAATTCCAATACTTATAATATGTCCTTTACATTTGCATACAGTTGTGATCGGATAGTGTTTTTGGATGTGAAATTATATATACACAATGACCAGATTCACAGCAGAACTTACACAAAAAATACATTTTGTAACATTTTGCATCATGCGTCTAGCTCATATTTGTGGTCTCAGACTAATTTTATCCCATTTGGAGGAATGCTAAGAGCAAGGCGTAGTTGTAGCAAAGAATTGGAATTTAGATGTGCTCTGAGTGACATGAAGGAGAGATTAGTGGCTGGGGGAATATGGTAAGAATACCACTACTGAAGCCAGCGCCAGGTCACGAAAACATGATCGCAGAAGTACATTATTTGACAGTAAACAGGATAACAAACACCAATCAAATTCAATTAGATTAGTGACAGACTTTAATCCCTCGTCAAATACGGTATATAACGTTTTGCACAAACATTGGCATTTGCTTCTGATAGAAAGAACATTAAAACCACCTTATTATGCATCCCAGCATTACCTACAATAAGGGCAGGTCTTCATGGAACATTATCAGTCTGAGCTATCAAGCTCCTCATGCGCAAGATACATGGCTTTCCAAGATGTCTAAAGGATTTCTTAAATGTGGTCATTGTAATATGTGTAGGTGGACTGCTGATGGAATAATGAAGTTCAGTTATCATAACTCTTGAGTAAATGTGATCAATACTCATATTGACTGTAGTACTCACAATGTAATATGTGTGGGAATTTCTGAATATGAGGAGGTATAAGTGGAAAGTACTATTAGACCGCCAAGGGAAAGTATCATTGAACATTTAAGAGCATTAAAATAACAGAATGTTAAGTATCCCACAGCGGTGCATGCTGAAAAGTGTGATGATCAGAATGCACATTCGAGTTTTAGATTTCATGGTATTGATGTTATGAAAAGTGATGTTAGGGAAGGTAAACCAGGAACTGAAACTGAAACAACGTGAGGCTTCGTGGATAATGCTTTTACATTCTGATGAAAAGGGATTAAAAACAGACCATGAGATACAGTATTTTTAGGAACATAATAATGGGGATGTTATGAAGAACGTTATCAAGGGTGGTAACTGAGAACTGTAAATATCACAATGTGAGGTTTTTTGGATTATGTATTTATATTCTGTAGGGACCGAACATTGATTATGAAATGCAGTATCTCTCAGGAATATAATGATGCTGTAAGTAAATTTTCCAAACTGGTGTTCCATCAACTTGGTTATCCTAAACTTATATCTTTTTCTTTCATGTTGAAGTGTAGTACTGTTGGCTACCTCCCTTCTTTCTCCTTTTTCACACGTTTTCCAGAGTCGAATGTTAGTCAGATTTTGAAATATTACATATGGAGTATAAAACCTCTGTTAACCTTGTCTCATGCTTACTGGTTTAGGGATACAGCTTGCATGATGATATATTTCAGTAATATGAATTGTAGAACACTCATTTTTGGGTGATGTATTAATGTAGATAGGTATAGGAATTGTGCATAATAGCACACTATGTTAATAATGTACTTCATTTTCTCAGGTTTTGGTATTTACTAATTTGCTTTGTTCTCTCTCTTTTACTTTCTCTTTTTTCGGTTCCTATTCATACTCCTGGCTTACCTACACTGATAGAAACGTGACGCACAACGTAAAAACTATACATTTCGACCTAACCACTTTAATATTTACAGGTCATAAGGTAGTTCATGTATGATTATGGTTAAGGAATGGCTGTTCCCAGTGTTACTATAGTGACTGACTGCTGTTTTCCTTTGCACTACTGGGCACAACTATGTTTACCTTGGGTTTGTATGCATGCGTAATAAATATCTATTGTATGTTTGATCCAATATGTTCAAAAATAGACTTTGTAGAAATACTTATGCTGTGCAATTGATATGATTCTGCTTTTATGTTAGGCTATTTTTTCACATTTAGAATATGATAGCATCAGACTGCTGTTTTTCTTTGCAGTTTTGCCAATACTGGTCACAACTGCGATTACATGGAGTTTGAATGTGTGTGTAATGAATATTTATTATATGTTTGATGCAATATGTTTTAAATATAGACTTTGTAGAAATACTTATGTGGCACATTTATAAGAGACTATGGGCCAGATGTAGGAAGCACTTTGCGAGTCGCAAACGGCAAAATTTGCCGTTTGCGACTCGCAAATGCGTGTTTCCTATGCAGAAATGCATTTTGCGAGTCGGGACCGACTCGCAAAATGCATTTCCGAATCGCAAATAGGAAGGGGTGTTCCCTTCCTATTTGCGATTCGCAATGGTATGCAATTCCATTTGCGACCGCGTATGCGGTCGCAAATGGAGTCGCAGTTACCATCCACTTGAAGTGGATGGTAACCCATTCGCAAACGGGAAGGGGTCCCCATAGGACCCCTTCCCCTTTGTGAATGGACCCCAAAAAAAATTTTGAGGGCAGGTAGTGGTCCAAGGGACCACTACCTGCCCTGAAAAAAAACCGAAACAAAAGGTTTCGGATTTTTTTTTAAGTGCAGCTCGTTTTCCTTTAAGGAAAACGGGCTACACTTAAAAAAAAAAAAACTGCTTTATTTAAAAGCAGTCACGAACATGGAGGTCTGCTGACTACAGCAGGCCTCCATGTTAGCGAGTGCCCATAGTCGGTATGGGGCCGCAATTTGCGACCCACCTCATTAATATTAATGAGGTGGGTCTTTGCGACCCCATACCGACTCGCAGAAGGTGTCTGAGACACCGTGCTGCATTGGAAATTGCGACTTGCAATTTGCGAGTCGCTCCGACTCGCAAATTGCAAGTCGCAATTTCCAAAGTTGCTATATCTGGCCCTATTTCGCTTGTGTTTTTGAATCCTATAATATTGATATCGACCTTTTTCTGTGTTAATGTTTTGATAATTTATAGTCTATTTGCCCATGGCAGTATGCACATACTGGGCAAATTGTGGTTGAGTGAATTTATAAGGCTTGCAATACATATATAGTAAAAAATTTAATTAACTAATGTGGTACCATCATCACGTTTCTACCCTATAAATGGCCATCATGTTTATAGTTTGACACCTACTATACAGGACCTTTCTTTGTGTTGATGATGGGGCATATCTTTTATTATTACTAACTGGAGAAAGGTGTATATACAGAGAGAATTACATGGCACACAACTCGCACGCCGATGATACACGACGGTGCTTGTCGCACTCTCCTTGTCTTTACTTTTTGTATTGGAGTAAGTAGATCTGTTGTTGCCGATGTTTGACAAGATTCATTATGCATATTGACTGAGAATGCATAATATGGGGTTTTAAACCATTTCCCAAATATACGTGTTTTGCTATGATACAAATTTAAATAATGAGGATGATATGGCATCTCGCTTTTAAACCGCTGCTAGAAGCAGTAAATTTACACTGTATGCTTTGTAGGATTGTGCCCTTAAGAATAGTTGTAAGCTTATTGACTTTGTATGTGTGACATGGGGTTTTAAGTTACTTTTCCAGGCATATCAGTTTTGTTATGATATTTATGAGATGGTATCTTACCTAAATGTCGCTGGTGTAAGGAGAAAGTCATAAAATATTTACTATGTTCTTTCTTACCCTTAGTTGTTGATATATTTATTTTATTTTCATTTGTGCACTGTATGCGCCGTGATGTAAACCAAAAGACAGAAACAGTAGTTTTGGATATTGTTTGCGTATGAATCTGAATTTATGACTGTGAGGTAGTGTGGACAGTGGAAAGCTATTTCGATGGAATATTTTCTTTTTAGAGGAACAGTGAATGGAGGGATAGTGATTTTTTAAACCATCCATATCGAACTAATTACTCAAGAAGAGTTTTTGCACATTGGTGCTGAGCTATTTTATTTTTTTGTTTACCTACAATGCTATTGGATAAGATGTGTGTGGTTTCTTTTTGTTTGTTGCAGGACCTGAATACTATGATGCACACTTCATTTTCAATATGAACATGGAATCAGGTTTTTTCTGAATGGTAAGGTTTGGGATTCCAACCAAGTGTGACAAGTGCAGTTTTTTGAAAATATCGGAACTTCCCACTAATTGAGTTATTGGGATATTTTTTGTGATCTAGTTGAGGGTTTATTGTTCACAATCTGTGTCTGACAAAAACAAATGGTCTGTCATTTTGATTTTTACTATTCGCTTTTTAACTGCCGATTTATTATTACATAATATTACATGATTATGTATTGGAATTAAATTACATAACAGTGTCAGGGTCATTGTTTATTTGGCGGTTCATGAGCTATCTCTGAATATAATATATTGATTGTGGATATATGTAGATTATTCTATTATGTGTTTTAGGATCTTGGATTGTTGTCTTTTTTTGACACATTACTTAGACTTGGGTAATAAGTTGATACTAGATAAGACACAGAGTTCATATTGGTATCTAGTGTGGTATTTTGATACTTCAGTGGTAAACCTTTTTTGTTTCCTTCCTTTCTTTTCCAATTCATTTTCTTTTGGTTTGTGGTTACTTGGGGTTTCTTGTTATATGCACGATTGATGCTTTGACAGAATGGATGGAAACATATTTTTGGGACATATTTATATACTGGTTTATTATCTATGCAGTGTTATGTATCTACTTTTTCATGTTTTTATTTCTTCTTTAGTTGGGGTTTGTGTCTATTGCCATGATTGTACTGTACATGAGACATAGGGGGTTATTCCAACTTTGGAGGAAGTGGTAATCCGTCCCAAAAGTGACTGAAAAGTGACGGATATACCACCAGCCGTATTACGAGTCCATTATATCCTATGGAACTTGTAATACGGCTGGTGGTAAATCCGTCACATTTGGGACGGATTACCACCTCCTCCAAAGTTGGAATAACCCCCATAATGACTACAAGGGGTTATGACACTTTCATGCACCAACTGTTTGGTGATGGACTAGTTTATGTATATAACATATTTCAGTTTTGATTTAATATTTTGTTTGATTGCAACCCTGACAACGTCATTGGTGGACTTACCATAGCGACAAAACACGCGTTGGCTACACCGTGAAGATTCACTAGAATCAGTTGAAGACTGAAAATAAAGAAATATTGACCATCAGCATTTACTTCACTGAACTTTGGTCCCTTCTCCTCCTTGGATCCCCACCAGTTATTGAATTATATTTACTATAGACATACATGGGATTCAGCCTCTCTAGAATCTATTCACCTGCCCTGTCTTTGCTTCTTTGATATTGTGTCTGCATTACATGGATGCAGTCTTGATTGTAACAGTATCCGTGATTTGTTCAGCCTTGTACTCTAAAGAAATGGCAAAAAAATATATAGAAAAAAACTAAATGGAAATGCCTGTTATCACCTTATTGGAGGACAGCTCTTCCCTGAGAGAAGGACGACAAATTCTGAGAGCAGCACATGCCTCGTGCATCATAGATGGTATCATGGAGGCCTCCTATTTGCGCAATGTAACTCCCACATATGTGGCTAAACTGACTGCCCTGATTACAGCATGTTGTGCTTCCAACAGACTGACTGTCACAATTTATAACAAGAGTCAATATGGCGTTGGCG
Source organism: Pleurodeles waltl (assembly GCF_031143425.1). Lineage (NCBI taxonomy): Eukaryota > Metazoa > Chordata > Amphibia > Caudata > Salamandridae > Pleurodeles > Pleurodeles waltl. The sequence goes on along the minus strand of NC_090449.1, from coordinate 467,511,754 downwards.
TGGTCCACAATTTCAGACATCTGTGGTCACAATTGGGTTTCTTGATCTCCTCTTGTTCCCCAAAAAGAAACAGAAAATAAGTCACAGATGTATTGGAAGCATTGAAACTGCCAAGAGAAGTATAATTTGTGAAATGTTCAGCACACAGGAGTTTATAGGATTATGGTATTGCTGGAAACCGCTATGCAGATTAAATTGATAGACGTTCTCCTGAGCCCTGTACATTTAATCAAGAGGAATCATGTGAGTCTGACAATGACTATGTTTGAAACATGTTCCGGAGTGCAATTCACACTTGGGAAGAATTAAAAGAATGGCTGGGTTAAGCTCCAGAGGTAGACAAGGAAAAGTTGGTCAAGTATGGATGTGTAAAGAATCAAACTGAGATTTGGGTTTCGTGTGATATGAGACCAGAAGTTATTCTTTCATCTATGGCCAGGTATACAGGTATAACCATGTTTTTTCCCATGTTGGAAGAGATACCATGATCCCTACCTTCAAGAATTATTGGTATGATCTCCATTTCCAAATCATAGCTGAGATTGTGTGTCTCAGATGTGTTACTTGCCAGGAGTTAAATGCGGGCAGGAAAACAGTTGTGATCATGAGTCACAAAGAGAGGTCAGATTGTCCCTTTAGCTGTATGCAGTTGGACTTGGTAGAGATGACCATCTGCAATGGATTTCACTACATCCTGGTGATAGTCTGTCTTTTCTCTCATTGGGTTGAAGCAAACCCGATCAGGAGGTGTGACAGACGTATGGTGGCTAAATTACTGCTGAGTGAATTGATACCCCGGTTCAGCCTACCAGTTCCTCTGGAGTCAGATCACGGGACACACTTCAAGAAAGGACTGATAAAGTTATTGTGCGCAGCACTACTGACTGACATAGATTTTCACTGCAGTTACAAGCCAGAGGCTTCTGGTACTGTGGAGCAGAATCATGGCACTCTGAAATCTAGGATGGCCAAGTTGTGCACGTTTACTTCTTTGAAATGGCTAGATGCACTTCCACTTGTTTTGTTGAGACTTTGAAGTGCTCCAGGTCTGAGGACTGACCTCTCCCCCAACAAATCCTGGTAGGGAAAGCCATTAGACTTCCCTCATTATCTGCGGCTGAGCTTGTGAATATGGCAGATGATATGGTTCTTGACTACAAGGAATGGCTGATGTGGTGTGTTCTGTTTCTCATTACATTGACTTGGTGAACCAGCTTCCCAGGCAAGAACTATGTCATGAATGAAGTCCAGGAGACTAGCCCCATGAAGAAACATGTCAGGAAGACTTGCCTGGAATATTTTTAGGGAGAATGTTTAAAGTTCATACTTGCGATGAAAACTGCTGTGAACTGCTGGCTTTGCAGGACTGGATTCCTGCCTCTCATACCAAGAGAGTGAGGCATGCCAGTGATGAAGTGATGACAAAAACCAGTGATTTGCAGAGTAAAAGTCAACACAGAACAAATGCTCAGAGGAAGGAGAAGACTGCACACAGGGGTCTCAAAGTCAAGTTTTGACAAATGCACAATCTGTGGGGAATGAGCCAAGAGTAACCACAATAAGCCAAGCCGGGGGAAACAAGAGTGTGCACCATGAACCACAAGAAAGGGCAAGTGCCTTAGCTGGTAGAGTGCAGAGGAAAGAAAGGTGTACAAAAATAGTGAGAGACTGACAGCTGTTGTGTCTGAAGAACACATTTTGGAAATGATCACAGAAGACATTGACCCAATCAAACAAAGTGTTAGTGATTGTGAAGAAGCAGAAGTGAGACAAACAGTGTCAAATCAAAGGTATTCAGCTCTTGAGTCAGTCTTGTTTGCTGAAAGTGAGTCTTATCTGAGAGCTGACAAAACTAAGAATCATCAAAGTGTTTTTCAAAACAACCCCATGAACATTGCTACCCCAATTAAAGACTGAGGCCCATATTTATACTTTTTTAGCGCCGCATTTGCGATGCTTTTTGAAGCAAAGTGGCGCAAACTTACAAAATACAATTGTACTTTGTAAGTTTGCGCCGCTTTTACGTAAAAAAATGGCGCAAATGTGGCGCTAAAAAAGTATAAATATGGGCCTGATTGTTATTTTTGATCATTGAGCTCAAGTGACATACATCAAGATGTTGACATTTTACGTTTTTTTTCCTCCGTTGTCCAGTGAAGACATTAGGTACCCATAGGTATCCAACAGAAGAGTAGAGTTATTTGTTTAGGTAGCCAGTGAAGATAGTAGGTTCCTAATCCTAAAGTCAACAAACTAACAGATTTACATTGAAAATAACTGAAAGTGTTGCTGACTTGCACAGTAGTGTCACGTAGGCTCTCATTATTCTAATGAGACTACTGGATTTTGAGCAGCAAGATCATCCACGGTGTGGGAGACTGAGTCTGACCCACTGTGGGTGACACCTGTAGCTCCAAATCCGGGTTTTGCTCCGGCTAACTAGCAGTGCCTCGTCTCTCCCAAGAGGTAGAGATGATTGGGCAGCCGAGCGCATGACATATCATACTTCTAAGTGAAGTCGTGGTCACTCAGGTCGCATCCGGTTCTCTCATTCACAATTCGGTCTCATATATAAATGACAATAAAAAGCAGTATGAGTTTTAAAGACTGGTTTAATAAAAAGACTGCATTTTAGAAAGAGCTGCAATAACCAGGACGACACAACATGACAATATTAAAATGACGACGAGGAGAGTGAAGCATAAGAATAAGGCTATCATATTGTCACCAGAATCAATGGACTATTTCCTATATAAGTCATAATCTGAGCACAGCATGTTAAGCTTCAATTCTGCCTTTCAGGTTCCCCCGGGAGGACATCAACCCTCACACCTGAGCAAAGGCCTGTGTTTTGCGTTAGCATCTGCAGCAAAGCATTCAGCAATCAGCATACAGTCGTGGTTCCCTGGCTGGAATCTCCCTCATAACGTGTAATGGGACTAGGAAGTGTTTTTAAAATAACAAAGCTGATGTTCTAAGAAAATGTCCCTAAGTAAGGATGTGTATTTTCTACGAATGTTGGAGACTAAACTTCTACCACGTTCACCTGCAATGTACCAAACTGTAGCCTTGACTGAAGCACAAAGTGATCAAGAATGTCTTGTTTGAGAACACAGTGCTGGGCTAAGCAAAACAGTTAGATGGATGAAAATAAAACAAGACCGTAAAACTGGTTATTGTAAAAATAACTATGCAAAGTTTAATAAAATATATCTAGGTCAAAGTGCACAGCGGCCTAGTGTGTTAAACTAACGTGCATGGAGCTATAACTAAAATGGCTACACAACAGTAGAATCAACAAGTAGCATTTCGATTTTGCTTTTTCTTTTTGATCTGACTTGAGAGACACCAAAGGGTCAAACACATGGAAAAGTTGTAGAATTTTAATAGCAGCTGTGGTATTTACCATAGCCATATTCATGATTACATTAATAGTGAGTCTTAACTCTTCTGTCGAGCAATGGTTCAAACAAAACTAAAACTTATCAAACTTATTTAGATGAGCAACACAGATTTATTATGAAGATATTACACAAAGATGAGTCTGTGTGGAATTTTTCAGACAATGTTTATTTTAGGTTACTACATGAGGATTTCTGAAGGTATGGGTGCTCGGAACTATTACGTTTGTAAATATCTTTCTTGCTCTACTGTATATGGTGTTACTTACCACCACTTTCCCTTTACTATGACCATGAACATTGCCACCCCAATTTAAGACTGATTGTTATTTGATTACTGAACTCAAGTGACATACATCCAGATCCATGGCTGTGAGTAGTGCAGGGGCCCCCCTGTGGCCCCAAGCACTGTGTTTCTGCCAGCCTTTTCAATGGGTGAGGCCCCTGCCATGAAAAGGCTGGTGGAAGCTGGACTTATGATCAGCACAGCGGTGCTAAACTCAGTGCCGCCATGGCTGACCACAACTCCAACTGCTGTCAGCCCGTCGGGAACCATATTCCTGACGGGGACGGCGGTCTGATCTGCTAGGGTCATAATGTGGCAGTTGGACCGCCTGTAGTGCAGCAGTCAGACCACCACCACGGTATTGGCAGTCCTAGGACCGCAAATGTCATAAAGAGGCCCTTAGTCTAGATTTGAACAAGTAAGGAAGTGTGGGTATTGTAAGAGAGAAAGATCCAGTTCAAAACCCAGAGATGGTGGTTGGGTTGATTGTGTGCAGGCATTCTAGAAGAGGGTCCTATTATTAATAGAGTCTATTTTGTGTGTGGAAGGAATACTTATTTTCAGCCTCCACAGAACTGGGGAAGTAGCGGTTACTTTGCTTCAGTGTTTCCTAAAGTATATCTTGTAGATGACATTGATGATATGGGAATAATGACCCATGGAAACGCTCAGTGTTTCAGCCAGAGATGGTATTTGGAGTGATAGTGTGCAGGCATTCAAGCCTATGGGTTTTTGGTTTTTACCAGTAGAGGGTTCTATTATTAAACCCCCTCGGTGCCTGGGGCGAGCTGGTCTCGTCCAGGCACACGGTTCCCATGTGCCCTGGACGAGACAAGCTCGTCCTGCACCCAGCCCACGGGGAGCGCTAGCGCTCCCCCATGGGCCTCCCACCCACACCCCTAAGTCGAAGATGGAAGAGGAATCCCTTCCCCTTCCACCCCCGACACCCCCCTCAGCAATCTGATGACATCAGCGCGCTCACAGCGCACCGACGTCATCAGAAGCTGCCGAGGACAGCGCGAGGAGAGAGAGGACATCCCTTTAGGTAAGTCCTTCTCCTGGAGGGTTTTGAGGGGGGAAAACAGACACGGGGGAAAGGAAAGAGTTTTTCCTTTCCCCCTGTGCCTGTTTTCAGTGGATTCCTGGTCCACGATCGCGGGCGGGGCCCGGAATCGTGGACCAGGAATCTCCACTAGGCACCAGGGATTTAGTTTCACGTTTATTTTTGGGAGCGACCCCTTGGGGAGCTATTACTTATCCTATTTCGGCCCCCCTGGGGGAAGATCGAAATTGTTTCTGCCGATCTGCCCCCGGCGGGGAGGGGGGGCGACTATGCGACCAGGGATTTTGTTTTACATAAGTTTTTGGGCAGCGACCCCTTAGGCAACGGTCGCTGCCACAGGGGCACTAATTTTCTATATGTTTTGGACCCACCTGGGGCTAGATCGCCCATGTTTTTGGCCGATCTCGCCCCCAGGGGGTCGAAACCCACTAGGTGCCAGGGATTATGTGGTATGTGTGTGTGTTTTTTTGGGTTTGGCGGCACCCCTTGGGCAAGGGTCGCCCCCCCCCCCAAAGGGGGGAAAATTAGTATTGGACTTTTCTGCCCCCCCTTGGGGCAGATGGGCCTATTTTTTCAGGCCCAGAAACCACCAATACGCCAGGGATTTTTTTTTGTTCCCTTTTTATTTGTTTTGTTCTGGGGGTGCCCCCTGAAGGGGGCACAGAGCTGTTAGCCATTTATGCACCCCTTGGGGGCAGATGGGCCTATTTTTTGGGGGGGCAGAATCCACTTAGGCACTAGAGATCTTGTGTGTGTGTGTGTTTTGTGTGTATGGGGGGTGGCCCCTTTGGCAAGCGTCGCTCCCCAAAGGGGAGTAGATTACTGATGACCATTTTTGCTCCCCTTGGGGGCAGATCGGGCTATTTTCTTTAGGCCCATCTGCCCCCAAGGGGGCAGAAGCCACCAAGACATGAGGGAATTTTTTTGTTTTTGCTCTCCTTAGTCTTTTTTGTGCTGGGGGTGCCCCCCTTTTGTACCCTTTGGCAAGGGGCGCCCCCCCCAAAGGGGGTACGTTACTGATGGCCATTTCTGCCAACCTTGGAGGCATATCGGCCTATTTTGTTAAGCTCATCTGCCCCCAAGGGTGACAGAAGGAACCAAGATGTCAGGTTTTTTTTTTTGTTCACTTTGTTTTTATGTGTGCTGGGGGCGCCCCCTTTGGTAAGGGTCGCCCCCCGAAGGGGGCACAGATCTGTTAGCTATTTCTGCCCCCCTTGACCTAGGCACCAGGGATCTCGTGTGTGTGCGTGTTTTGTGTGGGTGGGGGGCGGCCACCAAGACATGTGGGAATTTTTTATTTTTTTTGCTCCCCTTAGTTTTTTTGTGCTGGGGCGCCCCCTTTTGCCCCCTTTGGCAAGGGTCGCCCCCTCTCCAAACAGGGTACAGAGCTGTTGGCCATTTCTTCCACCCTCGGGTCAGATCGGCCTATTTTTTTTAGGCCCGTCTGCCCCCAAGGGGGGCAGAAGCCACTTAGGCACCAGGGACAATTTCTAAGTTCTTGGTGGCGGGGTGTTTGTCAACTGGCGAAGTATTTGTATTTGTGATTATAACAGTTAATTTCTTCTTTTTGTTCTAGTTTAAAGCTTTTATCCTTAGATTTGAGCACAATGATATTTGTGTTGTCATTTGTCTAATTTTCTTTTATCTTTTTAGTGGGATATCATTAGTGATTGCTGTGTTTGTGCAGAGTAGTTGATGGTGAGTAGCTTTTTCAGGCAAGTGAGTGGTATAGTTTTTTAGTACATAACTCTTTCTGATAACGTTACACTTTGTTTATTACTTATTTTAGGGCTGGTTGTTGTTGGCAATCCATTTGTTGTTAGTGAGTATCATGGCTAGCCCCAGACTGACCACTCAGCAGGTTGTTGGCATGCTTTTTGAGTCGTCTTCAGACCATGATTACGAGACTGACTCTGCATCTGAGGCAGAGAAGGAAGTGGGAGATTCTAGTAGTGAGTTTTCTGTCCGAGAGGATTCTTCTGATGAGGAAGCCACACTCAGTGCATATGAAGGGCCTGTTTTAGAGGAGGACATTGATGTGCCAAGAGTGCAGAAGCCTGGGGCTGAAGGGTTTCCCATTAGAAGACCTGACACCTGGATTGCCCCAAACGTGGAGCAGTCACAGTTACCTGCATTTACTGGTCTCCCAGGGTGTAGAGTCAATACAGAAAACTTTTTGCCTGTCAATTCTTTTACTTGTTTATGGAAGATGTATTTTTGGAAGAGATTGTGGAGCAGACTAATTTGTAGGCGGAGCAATATTTGAGGGACAACGCTGCCGGACTTAGGCCTCAGTCTAGAGCTACTCAGTGGGTTCCCACATATCTGGAAGAGATGAAAATGTTTTTAGGTTTGACATGTTTGATGGGGTTGATAAGGAAGCCGTCACTGGCTTCTTATTGGTCTACTAGTCCCTTGATGGCAATGGCTATATTTCCTGCAGCTATGACACGTAATCGCTATTTGCTTCTTTGTATGCTGCATTTTGTAGACAATGCTTTAGCCTTGCCACAAGATCACCCTGATTGTGACCGTCTTTTTAAGATTAGGCCTGTCCTTGATCATTTTGTAGATCGGTTTTCAGAGGTTTATGTTCAGGCAAAGAGATAAGTGTGGACAAGTCTTTGGTCCTTTCAAGGGGCGTTTAGTTTTAAGCAATACATTCCTAGTAAGAGGGCACAGTATGGGATTAAATTGTATATGCTGTCAGAAAGCAGTACAGGATAAGTGTATAATTTCTGGGTCTACACTGGTCGGGATTCCAGTATTGAACCTCCTGGTTGTCCGGCCACTTTTGGAGTTAGCGAAAAAATTGAGTGGGAACTTGGTAGACAACTGTTTAACAAAGGTCACCATTTGTACGTAGATAATTTCTACACTGGAGTGCAGTTGTTCAAGGAGTTCTTTAGAATGGACACTGTTCTAACCGGAAAGGCTATCCAAAGGAGCTTGTCTGTAAAAAACATGAGAAGGGACAGTGCAGTGCCTTGCGAAATAAGGAGCTGTTTTGTACTTATTTTATAATTAGTTAGTGGTTTCTTTGTTATTTATGAACAACAAAAAAAGTGATGGCGGTGTGTGTGAGGTGGCAATTGGCTTGCAGTGTGCATGGGGTGGTGCTTGGCTGGCGGTGTGCGTGGGGTGGCGCTTGGCTGGCAGTGTGCTTGGGGTAGCGCTTGGCTGGTGGTGTGCATGGGGTGGCGCTTGGCTGGCGGTATGCTTGGGGTGGCGCTTTGCTGGCGGTGTGCTTGGGGTGGCGCTTGGCTGGCGGTGTGCGTGGGGAGGCGCTTGGCTGGCGGTGTGCTTGGGGTGGCGCTTGGCTGGCGGTGTGCTTGGGGTGGCGCTCGGCTGGCAGTGTGCGTGGGGTGGCGCTTGGCTGGCGGTGTGCGTGGGGTTGCGCTTGGCTGGCGGTGTGCGTGGGGTTGCGCTTGGCTGGCGATGTTTATGGGGTGGCGCTTGGCTTGCGGTGTGCTTGGGGTGGCATTTGGCTGGCGGTGTGCGTGGGGTGGTGCTTGGCTGGCGGTGTGCGTGGGGTTGCGCTTGGCTGGCGATGTTTATGGGGTGGCGCTTGGCTTGCGGTGTGCTTGGGGTGGCATTTGGCTGGCGGTGTGCGTGGGGTGGTGCTTGGCTGGCGGTGTGCTTGGGGTGGCGCTTGGCTGGTGGTGTGCGTGGGGTGGCGCTTGGCTGGCAGTGCCAGCCAAACATCAGTCCACACACTCCCATCAGGTAGTGTGACTGCTGTATCAGGCATATGGGTGTATGTAAGTGATGGGCCCTGGAGTGGCGCTGTCTGTCGAGGCGAGTGTTGTAATGTGCTGGGCCCGTGGCTGGCGGCGTGAATGGTCTTGTGCATGTCATGTATGAAAGGTGTGTGAATGGACTGTAAAACCATTGGTGCCTTGACGCGGCTTTACAGCTGACGAGCTGTGAGTCATTGGTTCTGTTTTTTGGCCTTTCAGTTATTAACAGTGCATTTCACTTTTGTGAAATCTCTTGTTAATAAAATTTGATCTACTGAACTATCACTCACCCTTGTGCCAAATACACCCAGTATGTGTGGTGCAAATGACAAAACCTGCTCCGCTGTGATCAGGCGTCACAGCACAGTTGTGACACGCTAGGTGTCTCAGTCGGACCCCGATGATGAAGCATGCCACCAACTTGGTTGGTAGGTGAGGGGTCTTTTTCACATAACCTAAGTGCGTTTATTTTCACAGTTTTAGTATTTGGCACATCACGGACGTACGTGGACACATCAAAATGATATTTTGCAAAACTGCCTGTGTTTGGGGGGGAGGGGGCACCTATGTTTTTGGTCCTGGGTGCGGCCTTCATCTAGGGAAACCTACCAAACCCAGACATTGTTTTAAAACTAGACACCCCAAGGAGTCCAGGGAGGTGTGGCTTGCGTGAATCCCCAACATTTTCTTACCCAGCATATTTTACCCAAAAAGCATATTTTCCTGACTTTTCTTAGTAGGATCATCGCTCCAGCACAAGATTTCTACTCCCCAGCGTTCCCCTCAGTCTCCCAAGTAAAATGACTCCTCACTTGTGTGGGTCCCCAAAGCAGAGCCAGCCTAAAGATGTATAAAAGAAGAATATGTGCTTATCAACTCGCTGTGCTATCCCCTCAATCTCTACAAGTTTCTGGCCTTTTTCTGTTGCAGGCACCTGGCCCACCCACACAAGTGAGGTATCATTTTTATCGGGAGACTTGGGAAAACGCTGGGTGGAAGGAAATTTGTGGCTCCTCTCAGATTCCAGAACTCTCTGTCACCGAAATGTGAGGAAAAAGTGTTTTTTTAGCCATATTTAGAGGTTTGTAAAGCATTCTGGGTAACAGAACCTGGTGACAGCCTCACAAGTCACCCCATATTAGATTCCCCTACGTCTCTAGTTTAAAAAAAAAATGCACAGGTTTGGTAGGTTTCCCTAGGTGCCGGCTGAGCTAGAGGCCAAAATCCACAGATAGGCACTTTGCAAAAAACACCTCTGTTTTCTCTGAGAAAATGTGATGTGTTCACTTTGTGTTTTGGGGCATTTCCTGTCGAGCGCACTAGGCCTACCCACATAAGTGAGGTACCATTTTTATTGGGACACTTGGGGGAACGCTGGGTGGAAGGAAATTTGTGGTTCCTCTCAGATTCCAGAACTCTCTGTCACCGAAATGTGAGGAAAAAGTGTTTTTTTAGCCAAATTTAGAGTTTTGCAAAGCATTATGGGTGACAGAACCTGTTGAGAGCTTCACAAGTCACTCCATCTTGGATTCCCCTAAGTCTCTAGTTTAAAAAAATGCAAAGGTTTGGTAGGTTTCACTAGGTGCCGGCTGAGCTAGAGGCCAAAATCCACAGGTAGGCACTTTGTAAAAAACACCTCTGTTTTCTGTGGAAAAATGTGATGTGTCCACGTTGTGTTTTGGGGCATTTCCTGTCGCGGGCACTAGGCCTACCCACACAAGTGAGGTACCATTTTTATCGGGAGACTTGGGGGAACGCAGAATAGCAAAATAAGTGTTAGTGCCCCTTGTCTTTCTCTACATTGTGTAAAAAAGATGTTTATTTGAGAAATGCCCTGTAATTCACATGCTAGTATGGGCACCACGGAATTCAGAGGTGTGCAAATAACCACTGCTCCTCAACACCTCATCTTGTGCCCATTTTGGAAATACAAAGTTTTCTTGATACATATTTTTCACTCTTTACACTTCAGCAAATTAATTACTGTATACCCGGTATAGAATGAAAACCCACTGCTAGTTGCAGCTCATTTATTGGCTCTGGGTACCTAGGGTTCTTGATGAACCTACAAGCCCTATATATCCCCTCAACCAGAAGAGTCCAGCAGACGTAATGGTATATTGCTTTAAAAACTCTGACATTGCAGTAAAAAGTTACAGAGTAAAATGAAGATAAATATTGCAGTTTTTTTCACCTCAATTTCAATATCTTTTTATTTCAGTTGTTATTTTCTGTAGGAAACCCTTGTATAATCTACACAATTTACCCATTGCTGCTGAATTAATAATTTTGTCTACTTTTCAGAATTGTTTGGATTTCTGGGATCCAGCATTGGGGTCACACCCATTTCTGTCACTGACTGGAAGGAGGCTGAAAGCACAAAAAAATCGTAAAAATGGGGTATGTCCCAGTAAAATGCCAAAATTGTGTTGAAAAATGTGGTTTTCTGATTCAAGTCTGCCTGTTCCTGAAAGCTGGGAAGCTGATGATTTTAGCACCACAAACCCTTTGTTGATGCCATTTTCAGGGAAAAAACCACAAGTCTTCTTTTGCATTCCTTTTTTCCCATTCTTTTGAAAAAAAAAAAACATTTTCACTGTATTTTGGCTATTTTCTTGGCCTCCTTCAGGGGAACCCACAAAGTCTGGGTACCTCTAGAATCCCTAGGATGTTGGAAAAAAAGGACGCATATTTGGCATGGGTAGCTTATGTGGACAAAAAGTTATGAGGGCCTAAGCACACCCTGCCCCAAATAGCCAAAAAAAGGCCTGGCATCTGAGGGGGAAAAGGCCTGGCAGCGAAGGGGTTAATGGAGTTTATTCTGCGTGTGGAAGGAATGCTTATTGTCAGCCACAGAACTGGAGTGGTAGCACTTACTTTTTTTCAGTGCTTCCTAAAGTGTATCATGAGATGATGTCGATGATATGGGAATAGTACCCCGTGGAAACGCTAAGCGTAGTGCTTCACAAGTAGTAGGTGCTACCATACCTTCTGTAGGTATAGGTTTAAATGTTTTGAAGATCTGAAAGCTATTTACTCTGGTAGGTTATTTGGCTACTAACACGGTTTGTGCTTTAAGTAAACACTTATGCTTATGACTATAAGGGGAATGGTTTTCCAGACCAGGCTAGCTTTAGAAAATATACTGGGAAAAGAAGGCGAAGTCTGCCACATGCTATGTGTTCAGCAATGCTGCACTTATGTGCCTGATGCAAGCAACCAGATTAACAAGTTAATTACTAATATGATTGATGTTTCTTGTGAGATGTGGGGTTTGGAGGAGACAATTGCATGGAAAGCAACAGGGAAAGGATTTCATAAGATTGGATTAGTGGTACTCATGAATGAATACTAATGATAATACTAACAATGAGGGGGATAAAAATGGTTTCAGCAAATGTTGGCCCAAATTATAGAGAGAAGCAGCTGTCTGAATCAAGAGAAAAAAGAAAATAAATGGAATTCAAACACATTCAAAATAGGGTTTACTGTAAAGGAAAAGAATTGGAGGAGTTTAGATGCAAGCTGCAAAAGTTGATAACTTCTGTGTAATAGGCAATTTCACGTACTGAAAGTGATTTATGGTTATTCCCACAATAAACAGAGCGAGGAAGGAATTTGAAGATGTTTTGATATTAAATCTTTAGCATGAAATCGACATAAACATGCTGGGAGGTAAATGTAATGTAAAGGACAATTGATGTTTATTCATGTTTAGAGTGACAATACCTAATGTGGGCCTGTGTTTAAAGTAGCTAACATTGCCTGCCATCGGCATGCTCTACTAGTACACGTACGGCCAGGGGACAGCATCCCAGAATACAGCCCACTGGAGGCGAAGGTCATGTTGGGACACCTAAACAAAGGGGGAATCTCCCAGATTTACCGCTCTATCCTTGCTAATACACCCCCCCCCTCGCGAAGCTTCGCCAGAAATGGGAGGGATGGGTGGGTTCCATAGATGACTTAGATTGGCGAGAAGCACTAATAGCCCCTCGAACTCTGGCTACATCTACACGATTTCAGTTGCTACAAACCCTTTACCTACACACAGCCTACCTTACCCCTAAGAGACTCCACCGAGCTAATTTCCGGCCCACAGACGAGTCCCTCCGTTGTTTTCAACCGGGAGCCGACTTCTTTCACATGGTCTGGGCCTGCCCAGTTATAGAGTCATACTGGAGGTCAATCATGGGGGAGATCTCCGAGGTTTTACAGGCAGCGGTAGAGATATCCCCGATACCACTTTTGCTAGGGGTCATGGGTGAGACGGGGCTAAGCAGAGCAAATCAGACCTTCCTGGGAGTGGCCTGCCTGGTGGCAAAAAGAGACATCATGTCAGAATGGAAGGCCGTAAAAGCGCCGACCCTCACCAAATGGAGACGAGGAATGGACTGGTGTGCAAGGTGTGAAAAACTTGTATATGAGGCGAGGGGGTGCCCAGACAAGTACAATAGAGTGTGGGGGAACTGGGAGAGTTTACTGGCCACTTTATCAGTCTATGACAACAGAAATCTCCGGAAACTCCCTGGAAGCAAAGATTTACCCGGGGGAGGTGGCTCCGCTGCTTGCAATCCCCGCTTTATAATGGTTGAAGGGCCAAACCCATGCCGTGCGATGTGAAGATGATGCCGATCTCTATCAGATACTGTAATAACGGGGGTTATGAACCCCGTGCTGTAGAGGTGGGACCAAACTCAAACTCTAATCTTTACCCCAAATTTCATGGAGCTCACGGGGACCAATAAGACCAATAAGACGAATAAGTCGGATGTGACAGACGATATATCTCGAAGAAGGTGTCAGGGTGTTGGTATTTGTACTTATTGTTACAATGTATCTTTATTGTGTTTTGTTTTCGTTCTTCTCTAAAATAAATAAAAATTCTTTATAAAAAACATTGCCTGCCAGCATGCTTTGTGACACGCTAACATTTTATTTTGCGGTGAGGCTTGAGCTTTAATTATTGAATGCAGTGTTCTTTGCTTTCATTCCTATATGAAATGTTTTATTGTCACTGGGATAACCATGGAATGTTATCATTGGTTCATCCTCACGAAGACACCTTGAAGGATGCTGAGAAAAGCTGTATTGCAGGAGATCCTGAGAAGCTAATGAGCCTATGATTGTATCATTTCCCTCTACCCTGATTGGATTGTTTCATGGCAACTGTGTGTAGGGGTATCCAATTTTAAAATTGTGGGATTTAAGTTAGAATTGTGGGATTACAGTTAGTACAGAGTAGATCATGAAAGCAGTCACTTTTCCAATGCAGTTTTGAGCAGAGTAGGAGATTTTGGTACACTCTTTTTGGGAAAACTGACATCTTATGTCTTTTCCTTTGAGGCGACTCTATGCTAGTACGTATTCTTTCTTTTATGCCTTTGGTTTGATTTGAACTGTATATTAATTGATGTATTCAGGTATTGATTGATGCTGACTAAATGATTCTGCCTTCTGTAAACCTTTAACCTTTAATAAACCTTTATGGTTCGAAAACAATCATTCTCTCTTCCATGTGGAATCACGTGCTTCACGTTATTTAAATGTTTACCTTATTGAACAGCCTTAGTTTTACATTTCAGTTCATTTGATAGCTTTGTGGACCCCAAACTCTGCACAAAGTAAAGCTCTAACAACACTGTGTCCAACAGCAGTGATGATGGCTGAGATGATTGTCCACTTAGACAAGGTGACTGTCTTATTGTCTCAGCATGAAGGCGGTAGAGTGCAATCTTTTAGAGCTTTATTTTTCCATTAAGCACAGAAATGTACTTGTTGCTTCAGAGGAATAATGATCCAGGTTACAATAATGTGGAACACCTTGACATAAATAATGGATTATTTCAGGCATTCCCCTTCAGAACTCTACCTCAAACCTGTTTCTTAATTAACAAATGCACCATTTAGGCCCAGTAGACAAGTAATTGTAGATGAACATGCAGAAGATAAAGTGAAAGCTATTTTAAGAGCATGACTCCAAAAGCGCTATCTCAAACTATGTGTAAACAAACAAGTGATTTAAGTAAGCCTCATTCAGTTTCCCCCGAGGACAGAGTTCAAATCATACAAAATGGTCCTGAGCACCTAGCATCCTTGAATCATCCTTATTGTGAACGTAAATTTAATAATATAAAATGCCAGTTTTAACAGCGACTCAACTTCAGACAGTGAAACAATGATTAACAATGCGATACCATACCAAGAGCTGCACTCGTGTAGAATTTTCTCGTCGGGCATCACCTCCTCTCCCAGATATATCTGACTGCCCTGGTCTGACAGTACCACAGGGAAGACATCGGGGTCCATGGAATGGTTTCTGAAAGCCAGCATGGTCTCTTCATTCAAGATACATGGACATTCCTACGGTAGGCCAGAACATTAAACAAAGATGAATAAATTATTTTGAGTTAGAAATCAGCTGGTGAACAAGCAACCTGCCCTGGTAGTAAAGGCAGCAGCAAAAAAACTGGAAGGAACTTTCAATGAGTTTATTATGTATATAGTTGCTATCTTAGGAAATTTGCTTTGTGTTGTGATAAAGGAAAGATTTTAATTTTTCCTAAAATTTTCTATTAACTTTGGTGCACTGTGGAAATGAACCAGACAGTGAAGGCAGGCGTCTCACCAGTGTCCACATGCACACTGTTTTCTACATTCAATGTGGCACTTGCAAATGTCCATCAATTTCTCTACCTTTTGACTCACACAAAGAGAGACTGTACTACCAGGGAGAGGGAGAGTTCCAGAGCTCATCAAACCCCATATTTTTAGGTTTGCCACTGTCGGTGTGACACCATCAAATGACTGCCATCTTCCATCCCTTCTTTTACCTGTAAATAGACAAAATAAATAGACAGCGAGAATTCCCCAGCTCTGTCTAATTTAAGATTTCTTAGTCACTTCTCTAAGACCCATGTTGTTTATTTTTGTGTGTCAAAACGGCCTGGTGGTTTTGTGGATGTGAAGCAGCTATTGCTGTGATGTGTATAGAAGTCCCATTGGTTGCTTTGCTCCGATCACCACGCAATTTCCATAAAATGGACACTATCTAAGTCCAGAGCTGAAAATGTGTCACACTCTTCTACCTCCACTTGATTCACATATTTGAAAATCAGAGATAATAAAATGTTATGATGGAGATCCTGGCCCAGTCTCAGGAACAGACACAATATCATAGGTTCACTCAAAATTCCTAACAAGGGCCTGGATTTTCCTGTGGTGGTACTTTAATGTGTCACAGCCCTGGCCCAGAGAAACCATAATTGCAGGGTAGTATAGGGGGTTATGCTTGCACAGAATTGCTGTTCTACACTGAAACAAGTCAAGTATCATCTGAGTCCCAAAATCATTTCAAAGAATTTGCTTTGTTGCTCAGATTCCCACCTACACTTCGTGTCATGAGTGCATATTGGTTTTTAAGTGACCTTTTGTTAACTGGAAACCCCATCTTATTATACACAATTTGTGCAGGTAAGATTAGCTACTTACACCACTCAATATTTCAACACTCAATCAGTTCCATTGTTACATTAAATAAGATCAATATTTTTTTTCTCTAACAAATTCCTAACTGCTTACCTGGAAAATAGGAACAAACGTTTTATACATGCCTTGAATGTTTTAATCCCCTACGAAGACTCCATGATGCATTTACTTTCCTTTAATAGATGAAGACACTTTTGCATCATTACTCTGTCAATGAATCCTACATTATATACAGAGATCCAACCCCTGCATCTCTTTTCTTCTTTGCAGAATCCTATTCTAAATTCATCCTTAGCCTTGGGTAGCTTACCATCTCTT
Source organism: Pleurodeles waltl (assembly GCF_031143425.1). Classification (NCBI taxonomy): domain Eukaryota; kingdom Metazoa; phylum Chordata; class Amphibia; order Caudata; family Salamandridae; genus Pleurodeles; species Pleurodeles waltl. The sequence continues at coordinate 467,495,458 of NC_090449.1, read as the reverse complement.
GAATCTTCTGCTACCCATTTCTACTGGATGAAGGGGAAGCTTTCCCAGTCAAACTCTCAGTGTTTTTTGACACTATTACCATACATTTTTCTGCTCATCATATTAGTGTGCATGCGTACCAATAGGTCTGTCCTGCAATAGTTTTCCCATTTCTGACTGTTTTATCCCAAGTTATTCAGATGGGAACTGCACAGTCAGACCACCTTCCCACATGGCCTCATTTTGTTTCCTGCCTTGTTTATAACTTATATTTAGAAAGCCAGATGACTTTGAGTTTGGTCAAGGGATCTCCATTCACCATTACACAGATCAAATACAATCTGTCTTAATCTTTTTCAGATATCGTCTACCTATCTCAGTTCCACAGAGGACTGGATACATATTGACTCTTTAAGACCGTCTCGGAAAAACTGAATTTCTGTTGTTTTCTTCGCACTCAGCTTGTTCTCCAATTCACAAGTGGTTCTTAGCTTTACCCGATTACATTATTACTCCTCTTTAAGCTTTGAATGCACATTATTGGACTTTACTCATCTTTCATATTTCTAAATTGGTGGAGGTGTGACATTTTAAAGTTTAAAATGACTTGACTTGCTGAAACAACTGTAGTTTATAAGATGAACTACATTTGTTTCAGCACATCAAGCCATTCATACAACTTTGCAATTTACTTTAATTTTCAAAGACCTTATGTTCTCTGGTCTGGATGATGGAAATGCTACCTGCAGGATTATCTGCCTTTAACTTAGATCCTTTCAGTTATGCATGTTTCATGTTGTTGTATGTTAAGTGGTGGCTATGGTAAGGTTTGACCACACTTGTTTAGTTCTGCTCTTCTTATACTAGTTTACTTACATTCTCTTGTAATTTAACTTGTATTACTTTTAAAATGCATAGCTTTGGCAGACTGGCCTATTTGGCACAAAACCTTTGAGAATAGTGTGCAGTGAGCGTCTAATTATGAAGCTCAGCAGATGTCTCCCTGTGGCTGTCTTGCGTTTATGGAATTCAATCTCTATTTTATAATAGTTCTGAACTACCTCTCCACGTGACAGCCTCTCTACAAAAAATGGTAGATCAATAAAGTGTGACATTATTAGCAGGAGGAGGGGAAAACCTTTCTTTTGGTGGGTGAAACTGAGAACCTCTAAGATAATAAGAACCAAAAAGAACTGCTGATTTATTTACTTCTTTTCAGGTGCTAGATAACACCAACTTTCCATGGTGACAAGCTGAATCAACAATATCATAGTAACAACATTAGGGAATTCAGAAAGGGTAAAACTAGAATCCTTTGAAATGGAATGCTGGATATTTGAAGAATGACCCAACCAACTGGGGTTGGCTACAAGGAAATAGCTGGAATCACTGGCAGGGAAGAATATGCGTATTCCGTATATGCTATTACTTCAGCTCAAACTATTACTTGTTAGATGACTTCTTAGGCACTCCAAGTAGGGATAGGTGGGTTGTCTATCAATATATCATTAACAGATGAATTACCTGACGAAAGCATTGTTTAAAATATTGTTTACAAAAGTATTGTCCGATTGGCTGCATATTTGCTAATACTAAATCAATGGGTCAGTATTTTTGTAGAAGATATTTACAGATAAAAAGTATATCAGATTCCGATACCAAACCACATGGTGTAGATTTTGTTTACCTTCTTAAAAAACATGTTTGGTAAAATGTACAATTAGCTCATCACAAGATAATTCTGACAAATCAAAAATGTATTTGTTACATCTATATAACTATTCTCATTAGATAAGTATAATAATTATAAAACTATGTAAATTACTCTAAATATCCATCACTCCTAACTTTGTAAGTAGTATACCTACTTAACTTGCACATTGTCTAAATGTGAAGTGATGCTTTCAAATAATTTACTATATAAATCTATCAAAGCTTATGTATCATTGTGCCAACCCACAGAGCTGTTTAGCCACTTGACTCTGCTTATATCACCTGTTAGTTCATTTTAATTTAAGGGCATTTGACAAGAGAACAGAAAGGTAGCCCACCCTGACACAGGTTCCGTTGTGGGTTAACATGCCCACAGGGCAGTGACAGCCTTCCTCGCACACATCATGGAAGCATTCTGCTTGGAGCATAAGGTGGGCACAGCTGTAGGGGCATCCTTCTTCATGGACACACTCCCGATACAGGCGATCAGCGGGGCAGCCCACATCTGAGGGTAAGGTGTGACAAAAGAAGAAGGCCTTATATTAGAACAAACCATTCTAAAAAGAAGAATAGTTCATATTATACCCACCACCTTCTAACAAAGTTTAGAACACAGGAATAACAGACACAAGGGAAAATCTATTTCAACAAGGAGAAGATATTGAAAACACTGGCTTTCTCAGTTGAAGCCTTACCTGTCCTGCTGGCAAATGAATGCATATTCAGAAAGACAGGTTGAAGAGAAGAGACAGTAGGACTGGGGTTCGAGTCACTCACCTGTAAAACAAGACTAAGGGCTTGATTTAGGGAAAGCTTCATCACAAACATGACGGCTCTCCGGTACACCGTATTACAATCACCACAGGATATAAAGGGATATAACAGGATTGTAATATGGTCAACAGAATATCCGTCTTGTTTGTAATGGAGTAACCCCCTTCCACCCGGACCTAAATTGGGCCCATTGTGGCCTAGTGGCCTTTCATTTGCAACAACCTGACATGCCATTCCATCTTTGGTTCTGGAGATTCCAAATATACTTATGGCTCCTGAATGCTACCATAAATATCACTCCAGGATGGTGATCAGGAGAAAAAGGCAAGTTGCTCCTCAATGTGTGGTAGCCCCCACTTGCAATGGCAGTCACCGATTCAAGAGGTGAGATAAAGAGAGACACTTACCGAGGCAGACCTGTGTGTTGCAGGTTTTGCTCTGCATAGCACGCCCATCACACTCTGGGTGGCGACATTCACGGATTCGTATCTGCTCACCACCCCCACAGGATACTGTGCATGCAGACCAGTGGGTCCATTCACTCCAGGGACCTGTTCCTGTAACGCAAATGAAAAAATAATGGGTTACAAGCTCACAGCCAACAGATGCCTCAATAAGAGTGGTCATGACATCTTATATAGTAATACTTTATAAAATGGCTGAACTAATGTTCTTATTGTTCCCTGGAACTACTGACATGATGGTCCAGGCTGTAAAGCCTCAGTCTGAAGATTTCCTATTTGTTCACAATTTTTTATAGACATACATGTAAATGCCTAGTTTTGTATGTAACACTTAATACTGGGTGTGAGAAGCTGGGTGGTTGGTTGAGGAGGGTGTCCTGCTCAAGCAACAGGTACAATCCCTGTGAGAATTTAAGACAAAAGTCACTAAATTAACCTGTTTTTAACCCTCTGGTAGCTTGGCAAAAAAGCAGTCAGGCGTAACTTTGAGGTCATGTGTAAAGTATTTGTGCAGCACACAAACAGTAATAAAGTGCACCTGCAACACAAGAAAAACACCACACCAACTAAGAAAAATAGAGTCATTGTTTATAAATGATTTGACTTCAAACAACAAAAATCCAATCAGTAGAACCGGAGTTATGAATTTGTAAAGTTTAAAGTTAAAACTAGTGTCTAAAAGATCAAAGCGTCAACAGCAGACATTTAGTTGCACATGACCAGGGCAAGACCAGGACAAAGTTGAAAGTTATGGCTGACTGCGATGAAGAGCAGTTTGGGTACACAAAGTGAGCTGGGCCCGGTCTCTGTGAAAATGGCTGAGAAAGTAAAGTTCAGCAGGGAAAGCTAGCAGACAGTGTCCGAGGAAGAGGTGTCATTGTCAGGAAGCTGCCCGACAAAGATATTGGTCCAGTGCACACTGTGTCACTGGAACCAAGCTACACCTGGCTGATTAGCCCTAACTAGGGCAAAACCAATCCTGGGTTGCTTGTGTTCCAGTTCAGGGAGGTCTAGGTCTGGCAGTTCAGGCTGGAGTGTTCCCTCTGGAGCAGGGTCAAGATTGATTTGCATATGAGTCCAAAGTAAGGTGGCATGGTGTGCAAAATAAATATGGACTGGAATGTAGCTCAAGTGATTCTCAGAAGCTGAGAATAATTCACGCATTTCATCCATCAATTTTTGTAAACTTTCTAAAAGTGGCATTTTCAAACTTGTGACTAAAATATGACCAATAAAGAGGATTTTAAATTACAATACAAAACATGACTTTTCCCAATCAAAAGTTAGGACGTGTTAAATGTAATAAGGAAACTCTACGTTATGCTATGGGAGAGGTTAGCCTCACAGTACTGAAAAACGAATTTTTGAGTTTTCTCTACTCGGACATGTAAAACTTAGAAGTACATGTCCAACTTTTAAATTACAATGTACCCTGCCCTATGGGCTGTTCAGATCTTACCTTAGGGGTGTCTTATATGTAATTGAAAAGCAGGGTTTAGGCTTGGAAAAAGGGTTATTTTGACAAGCCGAAATGGCAGTTGTAAACTGCTGGCAAGCTGCAATGGCAGTCCTGAGACATGTTTAAAAGGGCTACTTAAATGGGTCACAAAATAAGTGCTGCAGGCCCACTAGTAGCATTTTATTTACAGATTCTAGGTATATGGTCTACTACTTTAAATGAAAAATGCCAAACAGATGCAATTTGACCATGTTTTAGGGAGTAAGCACAAGTACTTTAGCACACGTTAATAGTGGTAAAGTGCACAGAGTCCTAAGACTAACAAAAACAAATTCAGAAAAATAGGAGGATGAAGGTTAAACGTTTGGAGGAAGACCACCCTAAGGTTGATAGGTCTAACACTGGGTGAAAACATTTAATTACATACCTGCAGTTCCTGCCAGAGAAGATCACAAGGAATAAAATGATTTGTCTAGGTACACACAATTTGAACTAGTGAAGGATAAGGACTATAACTCAGGTCTCCAATTCCACTGCCATTAGATCTCACCTGCTGTGCAACAGTGTGCCGCTACCACTGCGTGGGATACCACTTTTGGTGAAGGAGAGCATTGCTGTGGGAGGTGTTCTCGAGAGCAAGGCGGAGGTATGGAACTTAAAAATGGAAGGGCTCAAACAAGCACAGGAAGAATAGAAAGAGAATAGGAGTGTGTAGCTTAGAGAATAACTTGGAAAGATCATATCCATATTACGTGGAAGAACAGTAGCATGGGTGAATTTCAGACTTGAAAAGGAAGGTATTGGAATGTCTTCATATTTTATTCTCATTGAGAAGGCCATGCTCAAGAAATGAAACACAGTCCACCAGAGCTTAGAGAAATTTATGTTGCAGCCTGAGATATTTTGTAGGCATTTATACCTATCCCTGATTTGCAACTGTGAGGGAGGAAGACATCTGTATTATCAAACCCTTAATTATCACACGTGTGGGCATCACACAGTTATGAGTATGTGTGTGTGTATACATGTGTGTGTGCTGTATGTTGTGATGCTGTGAGGAATGTCCATTACTTAGCAACTTCTCTGCTCATAAACACCCTTGGTCATTTTGACAAAGAAAAATCTACATGCAGAAAGCTTGGCACTGGAAGACTTCAGCGTACACCTACGCAGAGATCAACACCGAAATTATACTCCTCTTATTATAAGACAGGTTGGGGACTCTTCTGAAAAAATTACAACAGCAAATTATCAGTAGTAACTATGCAACCAAGGGCCAGATGTAGGAAACACTTTGCGAGTCGCAAACGGCAAAATCTGCCGTTTGCGACTCGCAAATGCGTGTTTCCTATGCAGAAATGCATTTTGCGAGTCGTTACCGACTCGCAAAATGCATTTCCGAATCGCAAATAGGAAGGGGTGTTCCCTTCCTATTTGCGAGTCGCAGTGGTATGCAACTCCATTTGCGACCGCGTACGCGGTCGCAAATGGAGTCGCAGTTACCATCCACTTCAAGTGGATGGTAACCCACTCGTAAATTGGAAGGGGTCCCCATGGGACCCCTTCCAGTTTGAGACTGGACCCCAAAATAGTTTTTCAGGGCAGGGAGTGGTCCAAGGGACCACTCCCTGCCCTGAAAAAAACGAAACAAAAGGTTTCGGATTTTTTTGAAATGCAGCTCGTTTTCCCTTAGGGAAAACGGGCTACATTTAAAAAAAAAAAAAAAACTGCTTTATTTAAAAGCAGGTCGCTAACATAGAGGCCTGCTGACTACAGCAGGCCTCCATGTTAGCGAGTGCCTATACTCGCAATGGGGCCGCAATTTGCGACCCACCTCATGAATATTCATGAGGTGGGTCATTGCGACCCCATTGCGAGTCGCAGTCGGTGTCTGAGACACCGTACTGCATAGCAATTTGCGAGTTGCAAATTGCGAGTCGGAAGGACTCGCAATTTGCAACTCGCAAATTGCTTCCTTCCTATATCTGGCCCCACATTTCTAATCTATGCCTATAGGCAAAAAGCTCTGCCACGGAAGTGAACATGTTTGCCAATACTATGGAAAACCTAAAACAGAAAGTACACATAAATTCAACCAACACTTCTGACTTTGGTTTCTTCCCCTTGGACTACATAACTCTACATCTATGCACTTTTTTTAAACATTCACAATTCGAAGTACATTAATAGCTTCTGCAGGAGTAGGTATAACATCTACAGTGGCAGGGACAATCATGGCATGTGTTTAAACGCATCCCTGCCACACACTATCATGCCACACTAATATGTATGATACTTCCACAATCTAGACATTTGTGTGTCTTTGAGGTACATCTATCAACATTGATAGAACCGGATATGTATTGCAGTGTTTATAATACATGTTGAACATTTACTTACATTGTCAAATCATATACTTATAATGTAATCACTCTTATGTCATATTAATTTTTGAAGGTCTTGTATTGCCTCTCTATTTTCCAATGGCCATCATCTCTGCTTCTGCTCCAGCAAGTGTACCGGGATGTGGGCTAGCTACAGGCAAAGATGGGTGGCAGAGACTGGAAAGTCTTAAGACTATCATTAGCAATACGTATAATCATATTTCTCTGTCACATGCGAGTCTTATTTTTTTAATATCTTTCTGTAAGCTCTGCCTTAGCTCCCTTGTCCTGCATGTAGTTAATGCAAAATATTTAGAGTTAAGGTTATTGCCTAATCAACATTATAAAACGTCACTAACTAAATCCTTCCATTCTTTAAATGCATTACTAAGTAAGCATATGTGTCCTTAACACCACTTATTGACAACCATTTCACCATGCCTACATTTGATTAAAGTGTTTTTATATTTATTCTTAGTTTAATAATGTTTATGTTTTATCAGTCTGTGTCCACTATCAACTTCATCCCACTACCTTTGATACACAAGATCTTTTTAATCTCCTTAATGCTGTGTGTAAGGAACATGCTCTAATATACACTAATGGCAATTTTGTATACTTATGCTACTTAAAAAAAAATCTACACAGCTTCATTGATCAAATGGCCCCTGAAGTCAACACTGAGTGCCACGCATAAGACGTCAGTGGATGACCTGCAAGCACAAATTTGGCACTCCTTCAGGTACGACTGTGACACTATTGCATGCTTTTACCCTTTGACATTCCACCAAATATCTATTGAGAACAAACCAGTAATGCTGAAACACACTGCCCTGTTTCACATTGTCATGATGGAGAAATATATATACAGACGCATGTGTGTATATATATATATACGTATATGAACATATATATATATATATATATATATATATATATATATATATATATATATATATATATATATAGTTAGGATCCAGTTTCTATAGGAAAAGCGTTTTTTGCTTTGCCAATAACTTTGGGGCCTTTTGACGAATCTTCATCAAATATTCAAAACTAGTAGGCAACTCACTTCAGCTAGTGTCTTGAAAGTTTCGGGATGATTCGAAAGTGGGGGGCATGAAAAGGTAGGGTGCCAAAGCACGTTTTCCCCATGCAATTTCCTGTAGCAATTTTAGACACGGCTACAGCTCGAACTTCTGAACGGAATTACACCAACGCTAGATCTTGGTCCAGAAGACATTCTTTTTGTTATTTGGTGAAAACCTGTTCAGTAGTTTTTGAGATACTAAAGGAAAAAGAAATGTTTATATCTGGGCAGAGCCTAAGCACAGATCTCATGGTCTCACAGTGAGATCTGACTGGTTGCCAGCACTTCAACCAGGAAGTACTTGCAGCCATCTTGGGACCAATAATCATGATAGCACTTTCTAAATGATCTACAGAGCTGAAAACGAGAACTAAAGCTTAAAAGTAGAGCAAAAATGCACTTTCAGAAACATATTTATATATATATATATATATATATATACATATATATATATATATATATATATAACATGCTGTGGCAGCCGTAACAGGACTCTGAGACATGGACCTCATTAAATATATTGTAATGAAAGACAGGTTTTTTGGGTCAGAAAAAGGAGAATGTATAAAGGGTAATAGCAGATTTTACTTACATTATTATAAATCATTTGTTGAAGCTATCATACTCATTTTAGGAAATGTGGTGTGCTTTAAGGTGCTTTTATCCATGAAAAACCCTTGTGTTGTGAGTTAATGAACCATGTTTAAAAGAAAACTGTTTTCTCATGCTTTTCCTATAGAGGTTATGGAGGGTGCTCCAGAAGCTAAAAGGAGAGCATATTTTTTGTAAATTCACACTATCTTTCTCAGCCATATGAGAATGAAATCTGACATTCTCAGTAACAAATGTACTTCTAACAGGCAAAGCCTGTCAGTTGATTTTATTACAAAATCCAAAGGCTCCTATTATATTCAGCTTTTCTTGCATTTATTATAATAGCAGCCAAGATAACCTACAACTCACAGCATGCTGAGATAGTAGAACTACAAAATGTTAAAAGAGGAAAAAAACACCAATCACGTCAGAGTGAGACTATAAATATCTTGACTGGGAGCAACATGACCTCTTTTCTTGCTGCTCGCGGTCAAAATAAGTATTACATACATATCATTATTTTCTGTGTATCAAAATTATTATTCATTTCTTTTATGTGCGTGACTTATTAGTATTTACAAAGATTTGAATGAGTTTCACTGTACTGTAAATCCACTAACCCGTTATTCGCATTGCGTGCTGATCGTTACTGCCACATGGTGCGTTGCCCTTCAAACTCCTCATATGGGCCAATCGCGTTTTCTTTCCTCAAGCGATCCAGGCCTGGTGTGCATCATGCGCTCTCTCTCTATCTCTCTCTCTCTCTCTCTCTCAAGAGGCCGCTTCACATCGTGCTTGCTCGTACTCGCACTTTCTCTCTCTCTCTCTCTCTCTCTCTCTCTCTCTCTAGAGCAGTGTTTTTCAACCTTTTTTGGGCAAAGGCACACTTGTTTCATGAAAAAAATCACGAGGCACACCACCATTAGAAAATGTTAAAAAATTTAACTCTGTGCCTATATTGACTATATATAAAGTAATTCTCTTGAATAGGAATCAAATAAACACAAAGAAAGTATTTTATAATTACTTTATTATGAAATAGTAAGTAAACAGAAATATGAAAAATTATAAAATACTTTATTCAGTGCGCAACCTGGGCCTGTTTGGCTGAACACAAAGCTGATATTCTGGCTGGAATCGAAGAAAGACACACACGTAGCTCTTCGTCAACGGCTCTCAGTCTCTCTCTGTATTTAGTTTTTATAGCAATCATGCTTGAAAAGCTCATCTCACACAGATATGTAGTGGAAAATGGGAGCAATGTCAAAATAGCTTTGTTTGCCAGAAGGGGGAACTCCTTGGCAGTATCCAACCAAAAACTGTCCAAAGGTAGATCAGCAAATCTTAGCTTGAAACCACGATTTTGTCTCAGTTCAGTTAGTTCCTCCTGCTCCTGTAAAGTCATGTCCTTTCCACCAACTGATACTGAGCTATAAGGGTCCCTAACCCAGTCAAGGCATTCAGTGGAGACTGAAGAGAAATAAAATGACAACTTCTCCTCGAGAGTTTTTAAATGTTTAACTATTATCTCACACAGTGCAGCAGTGTGAACACCTTGCCATTGCTTGGTGAGTGTGAACATTTCAAGATTGCCACTTTCCACGTGTTGATGCCAGAGTTGCACCTTTGAACGGAATCCATTTATTTTATCTGTACTTGTAAGCAGGTTTTCATTTCGGCCTTGCATTCGTGTGTTCAGTTCATTCAGATGATGAAATATATCTGCCAGGTATGCCAGCCTTGCACACCACTCATCACTTGCAAGCAGCTTTGCGTAATCTGACCTCTCATTTGTCAGAAACACTTTAAGTTCCTCCCGCAGCTCATACACACGAACCAAGACCTTGCCACGCGACAACCACCGGACCTCCGTATGAAACAGCAAGGTTTTATGCTTCGCTCCCATCTCCTCACACAAAGCTGCAAATATGCGAGTTTTCATGGGTCGTGACTTTACAAAGTTTACCATGCGCACAACATCATCCAACACATGAACTAGGTCTGCTGGTAAAGTCTTGGCTACGAGGGCCTCACGGTGTAAAAAACAATGCGTAACAATAACATCTGGATTTCTTTCCTTCACTCTGCTTACAAAGCCTTTGGTGCGCCCGACCATGGCTGCAGCTCCATCGGTGCAGACACTTGTGCAGTTTTCCCACTTAAGTCCTCCTTGTTCAAGGTATTCTGATGTGACCCGAAAAATTTCTTCTCCTGTAGTTTTTTCTGGCAATGCCTTGCAAAAAAAGAAGTTTTCTCTAATTGCATCACCATCAACAAAACGCACATTGGCCAAGAGTTGAGCATGTCCACTGATATCAGTAGACTCGTCAAGTTGCAATGCAAATTTCTCACTGATACGGATCTTTTCCAAAACCACACTTTCGATGTCTGCAGACATGTCATTAATACGTCTGGAAATTGTGTTGTCTGAGAGAGGGACTTTGGCTATTTCCTTAGCTGCTTCAGGTCCGAGCATCTCCTCTACAATAGCTTTGCAGGCGGGAAGTATTAATGTCTCTGCCACAGTGTGCGACTTTTTTGACTTGGCTATAAGTTCAGCAACTTGATAGCTAGCTTTAAGAGCTCTTTCATTTACCTTTGTGGTTTTTCTCATGAAAGTTGCCTCTTTCTCCGTGTTTTGACGCAGGCGAACAAAATAGTCCGCATTCTTGTTTTGAAGCGAAGGGTGTTTCGTTTGGAGATGGCGTTTAAGTTTGCTTGGGACCATAGCACTGTTAGCCAGCTTTTCACCACACACCACGCACAGTGGAGTTGGTTTGTTTGCATCTCCGGTGAAAGTAAATCCAAATGAAATATAGCTTTCGCTATATTGCCTTGTGCCAGAGAATTTGCTTGAGCTAACCATCTTTGCTTTCTTTTGATCCCCACTCGTACTTGGGCTCTCATCTGGCTCCAAATTTTGTTCAGAGTCCAGTTCTTTCCTTTTCAAAAACTTGTCCATCACTGCAGTATCTCACTGTCACTCAGTACTTACTGCGCTTGTCTCCTCCAGATAGCCGCTGTCCGTCACACTCAGCACTCTTCTGCGTATGTCTCCATCCAGATCCATCAGTCAGCGCTCTTCTGCTCTTCTGCTCATGTTTCCTCCAAATCCAGATCCATTGGCGCTCTTCTGCTCATCGGCGATGTCTCCTCCTGTCCTCCTCCTGTTAGTGTAACAGTGACACCGGAGCTATTTATAGTCCTTAACATCAGTGGTGGGATTCAAAAATTTTAGTAACCAGTTCCGACTAGACCACAGATATGTGTAACCTTCCATCACCTGTAATACCATTTCTTTCACAATGCACAATACAAAGGTGTGACAGGCTTGGGCAGAGAGACACTAAAATGGTTGCTGAAAGGAGAACTTCCCCAGACAGGAGCATCGGCACAGACCCAAGCAGAGCATCCCATACAGAAACAGACTAGTAGTCAATCAATCAATCAAAGAATTTGTAAAGTGCGCTAGTGGGAAAAGCCCCAAGGGTTCTTGCCTCAGACAAAACCAGCAAAATAATGGCCACGACATACGACTTCGGCTGTTCCTCCTTGGTAAATGCTACAATGTCTGACTTCGGTTGGGTACACATATTTCCCTAAAACTTCACACATGCTTCGAAACCAGATTTACATGGGGGAAGTTATAGTAACATTCAGGGAGGTCAACAACTGGGCAGTGATTACATGGAACATTGAAGCTATTCTTCAACATAATGATTTCTTAATCATCTTTAAAACAATACTGCCTCAACCACAAGCAGGACCAGCTGTACCATTAGTTGCAGGGCTTATGAAGCATACAGTACACACATTCCTGTGTTCACAGTTGAGAAGAGACAAGAGATTAAATACAATGGGCCCACTTTAAGGCCTTTCTCTTAGGGCCCTGGGACAGTCAGAGATTAAAGGATATTACCCTTTGTGGCTCATGTCACTTACCACTGGTGTCACAGGATCACAGTACTGGTGCACTCCAAACTGGATAGCCAGAAAAATCAATCCCTGACCTCGTCGCGCTCTCCCTCTCCGCGTCTTTCGGCTCTGGCGCCTTTTCACCATCGCTGCCCCGGAATTCCTCAAGCGTTTCCCTGGAAACAGGGAAACGCGTCATCGACGCCCGGAGCGTTCCCATGGAGACATGGGAACGCGCAACTGACTTTCCTGGCGAGAAGCTGGTTGGCGCTGGCGCTGGCGTGGACGTGGTCGTAACGACCCGTTCACAATGTCCTACAGTCCGGCGCCCCCTCCCACGGCACACCAGGCAACCTCTCGCGGCACACTAGTGTGCCGCGGAACAGTGATTGAAAAACACTGCTCTAGAGAGACAGAAAGGGAGAGAGAGCTGTTTCAAGCCCTTTTCCACAGCGATGGGGCTTGTGCTTCTGTCCTGCCTTTCCTCATTCGTTCTGCCTCGGCTTGCCTCCTCCTTCTTCCTGTGACATTGGAGAAGTGCATGCCTCCATTTTTTGTGGTAACACCCCCAGGCCCACCTTCTTTCTCTGATTTCCCTCACCCTGAACGTTTTAACCCTTTCTTGTCAGTTTTTTTTATTTAACACTGTTTTATCCTTTATTGGGAGAAAGTTTTTTTAATATATTTTCATACATATATTTTCAAAGGTTTTGCAATAAATATTTTTGGTTGCCCTCATCCTTGTTTTACCATATATATATATATATATATATATATTTATATATATATATATATATATATATATATATATATATATATATATATATATATATATATATATATATATATATATAATATATAAATTTGAGGTTTTGCCTGAGGACAAAGAGGCTCATATGTTTAAAGATAATTTGAATACCTTTATCAAAGACTCAGTGGAGCAGGCTGTTTCGAATTCTAAGGCTAATATTTCCAAAACACTAGAAGTTTCCTTGAAAAATTGTTGGCCAATAATAATTCAAATATTAATTCCAAAAAGGCCAAAAAACATGTGGCAGATAATTTGGATTTACTAGATGACTCTCCTTCTTTGAAGCCTCATTCTGAGGCTAACACTTTGAAACAGCAAACTTTTCCCATTAAGGCAACAAATTTAAGAGACACAGGTGATGATATGGGTGATTTGGACAATGATATGGATAAGGATGATCCAGGCATAATGACATGGCTGGGGCATCTGGAGAAGAGGCGTGAAACTTCTGTAAGTGAATTAGGAGAGTCATCAAAAACCAATATTAATACTGAAGCTTTATTTGATTTCTCAGGTCAACTGATGTTTGAGCCTACACTTTTCCATCACCCAAATTCTACAGAATGGCCTCCCTATGAACATGTGTCTAATTATGTCTCTGGAAAATTAAGACTACCTCTGGACAAGATGTCAAGCACAGACTTCATTCTGAATGTCCTCGTCCTTCTTTGCCCAATAACACTACTAATACCCATTCCGTTTATCCAAACATGCTTTTATTTTTTCCAAAATTTGGTAAAGATCCAAAGAAAGATGAAGACAGAGCCTGGACAAATTGTCAGGACAGATTGTTAGACATGACTGGTCCTCTCATCAGAATTTTGGATTTGGCTGAGAAAGCAAGGATTGAGGGCGCCAAAGTGGATCCAGTCACTTTGTCTAATTGGGCTCAGATGGCGATATGTCTTTTCAGAAATGGCAACTCAGCTATGGCACAAGAAAGATGGAAAAGCCTGCTCTTAAAGCTAAGTAATTTGGCTACCAAAGAAGCGGGTCAAGAGGCAAATGGCTTGCTCTGTGGCAATACATTTATTAAGGAACTTAGCAAGTATGAGGTCACTTTCGCCTCCACAGATAAAGCTCAGATATCTTTACAAAAAAAAATCTACAGTTGAGTTATTGGCAGGGCCAGGAGCTGCTTTGCTGGCCGCTATATCTCAAGAAGTGCGGTCAGTCAGACCAGAGGCTTCTTTGGATACCAGCAGGATTACAAACTGCAATTTTATCCCCATAGGAACAGAAGCTTCACACAGCGCGGTTACAGGGCCAGAGGATCCCAAAACTCAGGTAAGCACCCTCTGTTCTAGCCAATGTGTGTTGGGAGGATATACAAGTTTGTTTCTGCTTGCTTGGAGAAGGATAACTTCAGACGCATAGGGCCATATTTATACTTTTCGACGCACAACTGCGCCAACGCAGTTGTGCGTCAAAAAATCTAACGCCGGCTAACGCCATTCTGAAGCGCCATGCGGGCGCCGTATTTATTCAATGACGTTAGCCGGCGTTAGCCGGCGGAGCTGCCTGGTGTGCGTCAAAAAAAATTACGTACACCAGGCAGCGCCGGCGTACGGGAATATGGAGCTTGGGCGCCAAAAATTGGGGCAAGTCAGGCTGAGGCAAAATTTTCGCCTCAACCTGATTTGCGCCATTTTTTTTTACTCCCAAACCCCATTGAAATGACTCCTGTCTTAGCAAAGACAGGAGTCATGCCCCCTTGCCCAATGGCCATGCCCAGGGGACTTCTGTCCCCTGGGCATGGTCATTGGGCATAGTGGCATGTAGGGGGGCACAAATCAGGCCCCACTATGCCACAAAAAAAAAAAATTATTACTTACCTGAACTTACCTTAAGTTCCCTGGGATGGGTCCCTCCATCCTTGGGAGTCCTCCTGGGGTGGGCAAGGGTGACAGGGGGGTCCCTGGGGGCATGGGAGGGCACCTCTGGGCTCCTTCCGAGCCCACAGGTCCCTTAACGCCTGCCCTGACCAGGCGCTAAAAAACGACGCAAAAGCGGCTGGACGTCATTTTTTTTGACCCGCCCACTCCCGGCGTCATTTTTGCCCTGGAGTGTAAATACGGCGCACATGCCTCGGAGTCAATTTTTTAGACGGGAACGCCTACCTTGCATATCATTAACGCAAAGTAGGTGTCCACGCTAAAAAATGACGCAAACTCCATGGACTTTGGTGCTAGACGCGTCTAACGCCAGAAAATAAATATGGAGTTCGTTTTGCGTCAAATTTGCGTAAAAAAAAACGACGCAAATCCGGCGCAAATGGAGTATAAATATGGCCCATAGTTTCTACAGACAGTACAGGTTTATTGTACAGAGCTTTAGGCTACTCCTACCCAGCACAGAATTCCAAAACCTTTTTCCATCTCAAAGGAGCAAGAAGTCATAGTATCACAGGAAATTCAGTCCCTTATTCACAAACAGGCCATAGAAGTAACTTCCCCTCATCCGTCAGGTTTTGTAAGGACTATGGGGGTCATTATGAACACAGCAGTAAACACCACCGTGTTCATGCTGGCGGTCTTTCCGTGGACCGCCAGCCCCCTTGAGACCTCGCCGGCCGCATTACAAACATTCTGCTGGGCCGGCAGGCGGAGAGAGTGTTTCCGCCTGCCGGCCAAGCCGAATGAATGGCCGGGACATTGCCGACGGCTCCACATGGAGCCGTCGTCAATGCCTCAGTGCGGCGGGTGCAGCAGCACCCGTTGCGCAGATCACTGCCTGTAAATCGGGCAGTGACCTGCGTGAGGGGGCACTGCATGGGGTCCCTGTACTGCCCATGCCAAGTGCATGGGCAGTGCAGGGACCGCCAGAGGGGCCCCAGAGCATCACTTCCACCAGCCTTTCCTTGTTGGGGGAACCCACCAGGGAAAGGCTGGGGGAAACAGGGTTGATTATCCAGCACTGCCCTGTCGGATAATGAAATCCATCGTCAGGCTGCCTGTCGACGGTAGCCTGGCGGTGGCGGAGGCCCACCACAGGCAGCCCTCCCTGTGATTGTAATATGGCGGTTACGACCGCCATGCCGGTGGCGGTCTTTTCCGTGGTGGTCAGAACCGCCGAGTTCATAATGAGCCCCAATGTTTTTAGGTCAGAAGACAAACAAAAAATGTCATCCAGTGATAAATCTAAGCTCATTCAACACTTAAATAGTTTATCACCATTTCAAAATGGAGACAATTCTCCATCTCAGAGATTCTTTGTTAGAGAAAGACTGGATGGTGCGTCTAGATCTTCAGGACGCATATATTTCAATTCATATTCACCATTCCTTCAGAAAATGTCCTCAATTTCAACGGAAGGACACATTTTATCAATTCAAAAGCCTACCCTTTGGACTGTCTTCAGCTCCTTGGTGTTTCATCTAGGTACTGAAACAGTGATAACACACATGAGAGCACAGGGTGTCAGGTTGCTAGCTAATCTAGACGACTTCCTCTTATTGCATCAAGACAAATTTGTATTAATGACACATCTGACCAAATTCATATCTCTTCTTCAAGACTTTTAGTTTATCATCAACAAGGTATAAGTCTGTCACGACAGATGGAGTTTCTAGGTTTCATAATAGACAATTAAATTCTTCAACTTCCAAAGGAGAAGGCCTCTCGTATCAAAATAAAGATAACTCTGGTTTTGAACCAATCCACTCTAACTCTCAGAATTTTAGCTAGAATAATAGGTTTTCTGGCTTCTTCAATTCAAGCCATTTTCTAGTCCCTCTTCATTATCCGGATTAATAGAGACTCAAGGTCTGGCATCTTCAAAAAGGTATTGGCTATGCGGATGTGATTATCCTAGATCAAGACTCTCAAACAGAACTCCTATGGTGGTTAGATTATCTACAAGCATGGAACAGAAAAGCAATTTTCTCTACAGCATCTGATCTTGTCTTAGAATCCGATGCAAGTCAGACTGGTTGGGGCAAAAGATGTGGTCAGTTCTCGACTGGCAGCAAATAGTCAACAGAGGAGTTATTGTTGCACATCAATTGTTTAGAGATACTTCCAGGTTCCTTTGTGATCCAGACATTTGTCAAACACAGGATAAGTTGTTCCATTCTGCTTCCATTCTGCTTCAAATGGACAACTTATCAGTGGTTCGTTATATAAACCATCGAGGAGGCTCAAGGTCCAAACCTCTTGCCAAACCAGCCAGAAATTTTGGGGAATTTTGTCTCCAGAGACAGATTTCAGTCCAAGCAGACTATTTTCCAGGAAAAATGAATATGATTGCAGATTGGGGTTCCAGGCATCTTTGAGATTCAAGCGACTGGTGTCTTTACCCATCAATATTCAAAAAAGCTTTTTTCCAAATTCGATCTCTTCTTGGTGGACCTTTTCACTTCTTGTTTGAACACCCAACTTCCCTCTTATTACAGTTGGAGACCAGATCTGCAGGATTTAGTGATGGATGCCTTTCTTTAGGACTTGTCAAATCAGGTGGGTTATGCCTTTCTGCCCTTCATTATGATAGCTCGAGTCCTGGCACAGATTCAAAGCCAGCAGGCGAAGGTTCTACTGATCACTCGTTTCTGGCAGGGACAACCCTTGTTTCCTTCAGCTCTGAAGTTATCGATAGAATGACCCATTCTTCTACTTCATTTCCCAATGGTACTTCAGAATCCTAAGGGATTGTCTCACAATCTGGCCATCAATCAATACCACTGGTTACTGGCATGGATGGCTTTGGGTCTTCCAGGAGAACCCCGGGAATTTCAGCGGAAGTTGCTCCGTTTATCCAACAAGCTTGGGCCCCAGATACATCCGGATCTTACAAGTCAGCCTGGAGAGTGTGGAATAGTTGGTGCATGGACAGGGGTGCAAATCCCTTTTCAGTAGATGCAACATTAATTGTGAATTTTCTAGCTTCTTTAGCCTCCCAAGGAAAAACCTATAGAACGGTGAGTACATACATGTCAACGATTTCAGCTGAGCACCACAGAGTGGATGGAAAACCTGTGGGCGAATACCTGTTGAATTGCCAACTATTACAGAGTAAGATTTTCAAATCCTCCTTCACCAAAATACAGTTCAATGTGGGATGGAAATGCAATTCTTTCTAAATCAACCTGCAAATTATTTTTTATCTCTAAAATGTCTATCTACAAAACTGACTGTTCTTCTATGTTTAGTCTCTTTAAAACACATTTCTGATTTCAAAGCTCTAGATGTTTCCTCTGTACAATACACTTGTTTCGGTGTATCTTTCCAGGTTCACAGAACAGCCAAAAAAAGTCTAATGTCTGTATTCTATC
This sequence comes from Pleurodeles waltl, assembly GCF_031143425.1. Classification (NCBI taxonomy): domain Eukaryota; kingdom Metazoa; phylum Chordata; class Amphibia; order Caudata; family Salamandridae; genus Pleurodeles; species Pleurodeles waltl. The sequence continues at coordinate 467,477,006 of NC_090449.1, read as the reverse complement.
CTTATTTTCCTGATTATCCTAAACTGTGTGTAGGAAGTTGTTTAAAAGTGTATTTTTCAAAAACTAAAGATTTGAAAAAGTTATCAGAGCCTCAACTTCTAATATCCTTGAAAACTTCTCATAACCCTGTCTCTTCACCTATCTTAACCCGATGGGTTAAATGGATCATGGGTTTAGTGGGTATTAATACTTGAATATTTGAAGCCCACTCTACCAGCGGTGCTATGGCATCAAAAGTCTTTAATAAAATCAAGACTTTCTTTCACTGAAGCTAAGAAAATCTCCATTCCCTTGTGTTCTACTGCAGCCTCACAGCGTGTTCTAAAGAACAAGCGCTAACAGTCTTATTTATGACAAACGTGTGGCATATCTGCAGCTATCTTGATTGAATCAAACTGGTAAAACTTAACACATTTAATTTTTAAATAAACAAAATGAGGGGGTTCATTTTGTCATAGAAATTATTGTTAGTGCTGTAGAAAAAAATTAGGTTCCGTTTTAAGTGAGTTCTCTAATAGCTCACTCTTCTATTTCATTAAAACATTTTGGCATGCAAACTAAACCTTTCAACACCAGCCTCAGACTGATAGTGAACTCCCTGGTGATCAGCAGCTTTACTGCTGTTTTCTAATGAGCAACTAGACTGCTAATATTCTGAATTCATGCCAAAAGTGTAGCACATCTGAACTCCATTTTGATGGAATTGAAGTGGAAAATTGAAAGTATTTTCTACTGGAGATACTGCAGCAAATTAAGAAATTAGGGTGCTTCTTAACAAATAATTCTCCCAAGATGACCACCAGAGGAAAAAATAGTCTAACTGTAGCACAAATATCACCCAAATGTAGCCCGTGTATAGCCCAATGACCGAAGTGTGCAAAACACTTAATAGTTTTTTTTCCCAGTTTTATATAGTACAGACGTGACCCGAAGGTATTGGAGTGCTTTACATGAGCATCAGTTACATTACACTAGGACATATTCATTTTGGCTTAAGGCATGAGGAGGAAAAGGGCATGATTTATACTTTGATGTATGGGATACTCCATAAGAAACGTGATGGATGTTCCATCCACTGTATCACAATTACATTATATCCTATGGCATTGTAATATGGTGGAAGGTATATCCGTCTCATTTGTGACAGAGTATCCCATCCACCAAAGTATAAATCAAGCCCTAAGTGATATGCCCAGAATCACAGGATGTCGAGCAGATGCTGAAACTCAAACTTGTTTCCCCAGTTGCAAAGTCTGCAGCTCTGGCCGTTAACACCACATCCTCTCCCCTAAGTATAAAAAATAATCAAGTGATCAACTGGATACAAAAATAAATAAAGATAGCAAATAATTTAAAAGTGGTTTGTCGTTATTTGAGAAATCAGAAAATATGTCCTCATTTTTGTTTTTTAGAGTCCTCACCATCATTTCTATGGGAATAAGACCCTCTCATTTTTACAGTTGCTAAAGAAAATGTTTTAGGTATTACAGTTTTGTTTACATCAAAGTGACGTCAGGCTTGTCATACTTTTGTAATAAATATTAAATGCCAGCAATATAGTTGTTCATTAGAATACAGCGGGGAGGCAGAGGTCAGAGGCATGGATTTGCATAATTTAGGACAGAGAAGAGGGTGAAGAGGCAACAAGCTGACTACACTGGGGAGGCGGGAGGGGCAGTGGCAGCACAACGGATCATGAGGGTAGGTGTAAGGGGGGTCAAGAGCAACAAACCAATCATGCAGGACAGGCAAGAGAAGCTGTGGCAATGTTAAAAACTATTGAGAGAAGAAGGAAGAGGCAGAGGCAGTACAAGCATACTTGCCAATAGACCTGCTTCAGGCAAAATGTCCTTTCAATGTAAGTCAACGGTGAAAATCAATTCCTCAGATTCTTTTTTCTCAAAATCTCCCTCTTACTAAGTTCACATTTTTGGCAAGTATGGTACTGTAGTGTGGTTAGTTTTACGTCTATTTTAAGCATTAGCTTCAGGCTTTAGGCCCTTGTGCACTTTGCCCTAAATGTATTTTATTCATTTGCTAACAGCTTAGAGCCTCTGTGCACTTTACTCTAAATGCTTTTTATTAGGCTTCGTATTGTTATTTTACAAAATAGCCAGTTCTACGGTGTTGTTTTTTTATTCATATCACACTGTTTTGCCTACTTCAGCACTGGAGTTCATAACATATTCACTCTGTGCTTCAGTCAAGGATACAGTCTGGTACATTGCCGATAGACGTGGTAGGAGTTTAGATTTGGCATTCCTGCGTAGGGACATTTTGTGATCACGATGACATGTTAGTTATAAAATCACTTCCTTGTCCCAATACATGCAAGAGGGAGATTCCGACCAGGGAACCGCAACTAGACGCTGACTGCCTCGTTGCAGATGCTGAACCAGATCACAGGCCTTTGCTCAGGTATGAGGGCGTATGTCTCCCTAGTGATTCAGAAAGGCAAGCTAGAAGCTTAACATGCTGTGCTCTAAATAGAACAAGCAGAGGGAGAGTAGGAACTGTTAGGAATTATGATAGCTTTATTCTTATGTTTTACTCTCCTGGTGACTATCTCAATCCTACTATGTTGTATTGTTCTGGTTATTGCAGCTCACGCCTTATTATCTAAAATACAGTTGTTTTATTAAAACATCATATAAAACTTATACTGTCTTTGTCATTTGTATATGAGACCATATTGTAAATGAGAGAGTTGGTTTGGATCTGAGTGACCACGACTTCCCTGAGAAGTTCCTAAGATGTCATGCGCTCGGCTGCCCAATCATCTCTTCCCCATGGGAGAAATGAGGCACTGCTAGTTAGCCAGAGCAACAACCGGATTTATGGTGACAGAGTTCCTTACACGTGGGTCAGACTCAGTCCCCCACACCGTTATCGATCCTGCTGCCTAGAAATCCAGTAGTCTCATTTAGGATAATGAGAGCCCACGCGACAGTACAATGGATAACGGAGGCCAGGACGAATAGGGTAGGGACATGGACTTGGATAACAGAGGAGAGGAGGGCGATAGGCAGGGGCACCAAATTGCCCCTACAGGCCAGTTGCCAGGGGTTGCAGCAGCACAATACACCACACAAGACAAGCGGGACGGCAGTGCAGCACAATGGATCAGGGAAAGCAACAGAAAGGGGGCAAGGCCATGCACATGTACAACAGAAAGCAGAGAGGAAAGGGGCAAGGGCAGCAAGCTGACCATACCTGACAGACAGGACGGACAGTTACAGTGTAATGGACCATGAAGACCAGGAAGGAGGGGGCAGGGGAAGGACAACAGACCAGACAAGGCAGAAGGGAGGGGATAGGGGCCTGCAAATGGAAAATGGAGGGCAGGGGCCAAATGGCAGGGCAGGAGCAGCAAGATGACCAATGAGAGCAGGTGGAATACTGGAAGCACAACACACCATGGACGACAACATTGAGACTCTAATGGCATACACATGAACAACAGAGGGAAGGTGGGAGGTAGTCAGGGCAGCAAACTAACCACACAGGGCAGATGGGAAGGGCTGCAGCAGCACAGAAGACCATGCTTGGCAAGCGGGAGGGTTAGTGTCAGCACAGTGGCAATAATGGGCAAGTGGGAGGGGGCAAGGGCATGCACAAAGGACCAAAGAGGACAGAAGGGAGGATAGAGACTGGACACAGAAAAGAGAGAGCAAGGAAAGGGGCTTCACAACAGGGGCAGGAAGGAGGAGAAGTTGCAGCACAACAGGGCATGGAAGGTAGAGGGGAATGGCCACAAATTAGTCAATGGAGGACAGGAAGGAGGGGATAGGGGCAAGAAACTCGGACAGGGTGGGTGAAGGTGGCAGGGACAGGTGGCAGTCATCTGACAATGCTAGGCCAATGGAAGTGGCAGCTCAACAGAACACTCACAGTAGATAGAAGGGACAGTGGCAGGCCCATGGAGCGTGGTAGGCAAAAGGAGAGAGCAGGGGCATGCACACAGACAATGGAGGGCAGGGGCAGAAAGCTAAGCAGGAGGGCAATGATGGGCCATAGACCTGGGCAACAAAGGGCAGGAGTCGGCAGGGACATCAAGCTAAATGGAGGGCAGTGGCAGCACATCGGTCCACGTAGGGCAGGACGGAGGGGGCTGGTGCATGAACTCAGACAACAGAGGGTAGGGAGAAATTCGATGAGGCAGCAAGCTAACTGTTCAAGGCAGTCAGGAAAGGCAGTGGCAGAACAACAGCCACACATGGCTGTAATGAGGGAGAAGGGTCAGTGACTTGGGTAGTGAATGGCAAGGAGGAGGGGGCAGAGGAGCATTAAGCGTGGGAAGAGCAGCACAATGCCAGGCCAGGCCCTGCATCCAAGCCCCCCCCATTGTGCATTGCGATGGGCATCTTGCTTAACTTTATAAAAAACCCTAGAAGTTCACTGAAAAAAACCCGAAGGTTACAGTGACATTATAGTTAAGAAACAGAATAAAAACCCCTTAGAAATTCAATAAAAAAACAAAGGTTACAGGGATGTTATATTTAGATTTAGATTTTAGGTAAGCTATTTCAAGTACCTATAATTTGCGCCCTAAGGTAAGGTAAGGTAATGGCCCTCGCCATGCACTGCTTATTTCCGCAAATATGATATCACTCATGAGATCTTCTATGGCATCATTGATAATATAATGTTAACATCTGCAGTAAAATTATTGATGAGAAAACTGTGCATGACGAGGGCGTGATTTATGGTTACCTTAGGTCAAAAGTTCAGAGTTATAGTTATCTGTGTGTGTGTCAAGCTTATTGAACATTAATGTACATCTCAATGATGGATCTAGGCACACATGTCCAATTTCCAGGACCAGGTTGAGCAGCTGACAGATGTAGGGAGGTGGCTTTCTTCTACCATGGTTACCCCCATTTTTGGCCAGTTTTTCCTACATTTATATAGATTTTATGGCAGTCCTTTGACACGCTTGTTTCTAAAGAGCCTGATCCTTAATTTGGGATGGTAAGCAATAATACCTCAGTACTTCTCACCGCCACTGAGCGTGGCAGCACTTTGAACACTGAGGGGGTCATTACGAACTGAAATCTCTCAGAGTTCGGAGCTGGCTGTCAAAACAACGACCACCAGCACGTTGAAGACCTCCCCAGCCCAATATACAACATTCCACTGGGCCGGTGGGCAGAAACAGTGTTTCCGCCAGCCGGCCCAGCGGAATGCTGGGCCTGTACATTGCCGATGGCTCCACATGGAGCCGTCATCAATGTAGCAGTGTGGCGGGTGCAGCAGCACCCATCGTGCATATCACTGCTGGTAAATCGGGCAGTGACATGCGTGACTTGGCTGTGCACAGGGGCCCCTGCACTGACCATGCCAAGAGCATGGGCAGTGCAGGGGCACCCATTCTGCCAGCCTTTCCCTAGTGGCCTAAACCACCAGGAAAAGGCTGGGGGAACACAGCCCTGCCCTGTCGGATAGGGAACTCCACCATCGTCAGGCTGCCTGGCGGCAGAAGCCTGGCAGTGGCGGAGCTCCGCCTGTGGTGGTCTCCCTGTGTTTATTTTATGGCAGTCCGGACCGCCGTGTTCATAATGAGGGCCTGAGTGTCACGTCACCTTTTTTTTTTTAGATATACACTATATTGTAATGCATATAATTGGATCTTGAGATTGTGACCTTTTTTGTTTTTCCACAGGTCTCCCTCTACATATGACTAGTTTGACGTGTAGATCCCTTTTTTGAGCAAGTGACTGGAATCCCTGCACTTATACCCCTAGATATACTGTAGTCTTTTTGTTTAGTTGAGGAGAAGTGGTTTGTTTGCAGCTATTTGGTCCTGATGAAGCGCTGCTGGATCCATATGGACCCCTGAGGCGTGAAATATGTTGACCCATTGTAGGGACTAAAGGTAATTCCTTCACCCTATATTATATGTTGTGGGTAGAGTGACTGAGCATTACCTCTTTTTCACTCCCATTTATTCTTTTAACCTTGACCAAGACCCTTCCTCGATCAATAAATAGTGGGTTTTTGGAGGGTTTTCGAGTCAATTGTATCCCCATCCTTTTGCTCTCCTGTTCTTTGCTTGCCTATAGGTAGGAAGTCATCCCTACATATCATATTACGGCACAGAGTATTAATATAAGACCTCCGGCAACCATCCCCCTTTATGGGGTGCCCTCAGTCATTGCAGCACCAGTCTGATGAGGACCAAGCCCCATGATGAAGCATGACATCCATTTGGATGTGTGAGGGCATTTGCTTCTATATAAAGGAGTGCCTGGTGGATTAACTGTTCTCTCTCTGGAACAGTGTATTCTTGTATATCAGTATCATTATTTGGGAGACTGTACACTGGACCATTAATCTACCTGTGCCTCTGAATATTTTCTGGTTCTCCTTTTGCACCTTCATCCGGGTTAGCAGGGGCTCCTGTTCTCCTGGGAGTCTTCAGTGTTTCTTGGACTTGGTCCCCTTCTTCCTTAGGTCTTCAGGTCTGGGAATCCATCATTGGTGTCTTGCAGTCTCTTCTTCTTCTTGCACTGTTTTCTACCATGACTTCTAGTGTGTTTTAGGAAACTTGCTGTATTTTACTCCTGCTTTCTTGGGCTCTGGGGTGGGGTATTTTACTTACCTTTGGTGTTTTCTTACACTCCCAGCGCCCATCTACACACCACAATTGCCTAGGTGAGAAATCGACATTCACATTCCACTATTTTAGTATGTGGTCTGTGTTGCCCCAAGGCCCGTTGCAACCTATTGTGATTTTCACTGTTGGCACTATTTTATGGCTGTTTACTTACCTGATTTTAGTTACTAGTGTATAATGTGTGTATAATACTTACCTCCCAAGGGAATATAGCCTCTAAGATATTTTTGGCCTTGTGTCACTAAAATAAAGTACCTTTATGTTTGGTAACACTGAGTAGTGTCTTTCTTGTTTGTAAGAACTACGTGACTACAGTGGTATTGCAAGAGCTTTGCATGTCTCCTAGTTCAGCCTTGGCTGCTCTGCCTACAGCTACTTCTAGACAGCCTGGCTTCTAGACACTGACTACATTTCACTAATAAGGGATGACTGGACCTGATATAAGGTGTAAGTACCTGTGGTACCCACTACAAACCGGGCCGGCCTCCTACAACAGACAGCTAAAGGTTTGTTCACAAAGCCAGCATCTGTTGCCTGAGTAGGTAAGATGTTACTACCTTCAGTTTTTGTAACCATACATGAATCAGTTTGATTTTTAAAAAAAATAAAAGTGGCATCTACTGACCACAAATAAGGTAACATATCTACATCCTATGGACATGCACAAGCCCCAATGTGTAGATTCATAGTTAAAATGCACTTTTACTTTTAGCTCCTAGGGATGAAGAACCTAACAATTATGCTTTACCATCCACAAGCATAGGACAGGCTGATTGTGGATGCTTTACCATCCACAAGCAGAGGGCAGGCTCCTATACAGGGAGAGAGACCTATAATCTGCCATATCTATTGTTTCCACATCTCATTAGGACGAGGTGATTGTCAGTACCCTCAACAAACCATCTCTGAGAAGCCCTCAAGGCTGGAAAGCAGTGTCCCTACTATAAAACTTTGGTTAGGTTGCAACTGTCCCCTGGCAACAACTACTAAAAAAACAGATGCTTTTACTGACTATGCCTATGCAGGGGCCACCTCAACCCACATCTCGGGCTACAGCTATCCTAGTTGACTCCCCTGCTTCCCCCCCCCACCAGTTCTGGTTCATAACCAGACTTCTCTTCATCATCTGAGGGAGAAGAAAGCCCTGATAAGGAGGACCCCACTACCATTCAACAGTATCCTTCCAACACCCTCCCAGGTGTCAACCATCAATGTAATTAACAACCTACCAGCATAGTTAGATGAACCACGTACACATGGGGCAGATTTAGCATGGGCTAATCCTGTTATTCAACAAATGGGGGGGACACTGTGCAAGATCAACACTATATAAGAAAATGTACAAGGTATGTTGGACAGAATGACCCATGTTATGGATAAAATGAAAACATTAATTCAAGACAGGGCAAAGTTGTACCACATCTACATTTTTATAACAATAACAATGACAGCATTTCATTCACTTTGGCCTTCATGTGTAGCACAATCCTTCTAAAAGTAGCAAGGAACCCCAAACAAATAAACTAGACTGCATATAAAAATGTTTCAGATTTACTATATGAATAACTGTAAGGCCCATTTATGGTAACATGCTAATTAAAACCTATAAACAAATATACATAGCAACCAGAATATTTCTTAGTATATATAAACTTTCTTTGCATGCTCTCTGGCTCACAAAATAAAACTGGCCCAACAAGCCAAACAAAAAACATCTCATTATGCACCCCTGTGAACCAAAATGAAAAAGTGACCTAGCAGTGAGCCACACAAAATGCTATTTGGAGGACATGATAATTGGGCACTGGGAAAAAAATAATCATCTACATTTTTATAACAATAACAATGACTGCATGTCATTCACGTTGGCCTTCATATGTAGCACAATCCTTCTAAAAGTAGCAAGGAAGCCCAAACAAATAAACTAGACTGCATATAAAAAAGTTTCAGATTTACTACATGAATAACTGTAAGGCCCATTTATGGTGACATGCTAATTAAAACCTATAAACAAATACATAACAAATAGAATATTTCTTAATCTACATAAGCTTTCTTTGCATGCTCTCTGGCTCACAAAATAAAACTGGCCCAACAAGCCAAACAACTTCCTTATGCACCCCTGTGAAACAAAATGAAAAAGTGACCTAGCAGTGAGCCACACAAAATCCTATTTGGAAGAAATGACAATTGGCCACTAGGAAAAAACATAATAATCTCAATTTTATAACAGCAAGACTGATTGGCTTTTATTCACTTTAAGCCTTATATGTAGCACAATCCCACGAAAAGTAGCAACAAAGTCCAAAAATTAAACTAGACTGAATATGGAACGTTTTAGAATTACTACATGAACCACTAAAAGACACATTTATAGTCACACAATTATGTTTACCAATAGACAAATACATAAAAAATACAATAGATAACCAGAAAAAATTCACATTAAAACTGATTGCCACTCTATAGTTATAGTTAGTATTCCCAAAGATAGGAATTTCTCTGGTATTAGGTTCCTAATAACTTTCCACAAAACCTAGACCTATAGCATTTTCTATTTTTTGAGATGAGGGAAGTTTTGAAGTATATCGTTAAGGTGGTGCAAAGATAAAAAGGGGTACCAAAACATTACTTTCCACCAATGCATTTACTGTATCCTATTGTATTTGACGTAGCGTAAAAATGTCTGAATGGATTTACATGAACGTTGGTAGGATTATACATTATGGTGCAGAGACAATGTTTTGGGGTACTGCAGTAAGGTAGGATAACTATTTTTTTTAAAGTTATAAGGCATTTAAACTTAGTGATATCTGTCACCGGAGATCTTTTGCCGAATTTCACATTGGTGAAGTTACTGCACTGCATGGCGCTAAACTTATTTAAAAGTATATTAAAAAATAAATACACTTCCCTCCCTATTACCACTTTAATAAAGCCAATAAGTAAGGACCTACTACTAACCTATATTAATGCCCTAACTCTGAACACAGCCTAAGTGTAGTATAAACAATATGGCCTTTTTTTAATTCTCTAAAAGGATTCTATAAAAACAGCCATTATCCAACTATTTTCTCCTCTCTCGGACCCATATTTTGGCTCCGTGGCATCATCGAGTATATTAAAAAAGATCTCCGGCAAAGAGCCCCCCCTAGGGGGGTGCCCGTCAGACATTGCAGCGCCAGTCTGACGAGGAGCTGTCCGATGATGAAGCATGACACCAGATATGGTGTGTGAGGACCATTGCTCCTGATTAACAGGACTCTTTCTCTTTTTCCTCTCCTTTCGATTTCGGAACAGTGTACCATATTATATTAGTACTGGATTGGGAGGACGTACACTGGACCGACCAATCCTCCTCTTACCCCCCTTTTTTTCGAATTATCCCACTATATACTGGCTTGTCATCGCCATGTACCATGATATACTGCAAATTTATCATGATATACCATATCCCAAAACATAACTAAGGCCTAGGTATAGTACTGGATTGTGGTACCCTATGCTTCATGAATGGTGGTGCATGGGCAACGCAATACTTGACTCAGATTTACAAAACAGTGCAAGGCCACGATGTATGGCCCTGCGTTGATTGTTAAATCTGGAGAAACAAAAGGCAGTGCAATTTGCTGCTTTGCATTACGTTGTGCACCAAAATCTACATTGCTGCTAAATTTCACATACATAAGTACACCATGCCACTGTATGACACTCACTATATGCTATTTCACGCCATGTCAGTCTACTATTCGCCTCTCCACTGTATGAAACTCCACTCGCTGCCTCTCCACTCTATGCTATTACACGGTACGTAAATCCACTGTACACCACTACATACTAGGGGCCTCATTTCAAGTTTGGCAGACAGGAGAGCCCGACTGCCAAACTTCCGACAGGGTGCCCGCCACCTTTGTTGTGACCACCCTGCTGGAGTTATTAAGAGTTTCCCGCTAGGTCGGCGGGCAGAAATCTTAGTTTCCACCCACTGGCCTAGCGGAAAACAGGCTACAGTATTTTATCCGGCTCATAATCAAGCTGGCGGCATCGCTGTAGCCCGCAGGTCGCAACAGCACCCTTGCAATGTTCACTGTATGCAGAGCAGACAGTGAACACTGTGACGGTGCTGGGCAGGGGGGGCCCTGCACTGTCCATGCTAAGTGCATGGGCAGCACAGGTGTCCCCTGTGGCCCACTGCACCTGTTCTCCATCAGCCTTTTCATGGCAGGGTTACCGCCATGAAAAAGCTGATGGAGAACAAGGTCATAATCCACATGGCTGCAGTGAATGCAGAGCTGCCCTGGAGGATTACAATCTCTGCCACCACCAGGCAATCGGGATCATGGATCCTGGCGGTGCTGGCAGTTCCCTGGCAGTCTGACCGCCAGGGTTTTATTGTGGTGGTCAGACCGCCACAACAGCGGCGGTCCTGACCGCCACAGCGAGTGTGGCAGCTTAAAGATTGTCACACTCGTAATGCGGCCCTAAGTTCTTACACTGCATACAACATCACTCTACACCACTCCAGTCTATGTCACTCCATTGTACTACACCAAACGTTACTTCACTATACGCTAGTGCACTCTACTTCATTCTACGTATGCCACTCAACTCTACTCAATTGCATTTTATGCCTCTCCACTCTAAAGCACTCCACTGGGATCTTTTCCACTATATGTCTCTCCACTGTATGCTATTATACTCTACCCCACACCAGTGTATGCCACTCCACTCTATGATATTGCACTGTATACCACTCCACCGTACTACACTCCACTGTATGTCACTACGCTTTATGCTCCTCCATTCTATGCCACTCCAATGTATGCCTCTCCACTCTAAGCACTCCATTCTACATTATTCCATTGGATGCCACTGCACAGTATGCACTCCACTGTATATTACACTCAACCTCATTCCAGTGTACGCAGCTCTAGTCTACACCACTTCAATGTACACTACTGCACTGTATGCTGCTCCACTGTAGGTTATTCCAGTCTACCCCACTCTAATGTAAACAATCCACTCTATGCTATTCCACTGTATGCCACTCCACTATATGCTAATCCACTCCATGCCACTCCGGTGGTATCCACTCCACGGCACTCCATTATATGATAGTCCATTGGATGCCACTCCACTCCACTATACGCTAGTCCATTATATGCAATTTCACTCTATCCCACTTCACTGAACACCACTCCACTGCACGCCATTCCACTCAACGCTATTCTACTCTACACTATTCCACACTATTCTACTCTACACTACACCATTGCACCCCACTCTACACTATTCCACTGTATGCCATTCCACTCTATGCTATCACACTGTACTCAACTTCAATCTTTGCTACCTCTACTGTATGGTAATTCACTCTACCCCTCTCTACCGTACACCACTCCACCGTATGCTATTACACTCTATCCCACCTGACAGAACACCACTCCAGTCTACAACACTTCACCGTACACCATTCTACTGTACACTACTAGAATATATGCTATTACACTCTACACCACTCCACCATATACCACTCCAGTCTGCGCTACTCCACTCTATGTTATTAAACTTTATGCCACTCCACTCTATGTATTCCACTCTATGCCACTCCAGTTCTCTCCGCCACTCTATATAACTCCACTTTACAAAACTCTACTACATTCTAATAGATACTACTCCACTCTATCCCAGTACACTCCACTGTCCACATTTGCACTTAACTCTATGCCCATACATTATTTATTTGAGCACTCTACAACAGTTTCCAACACTGTACAAAATAGCACTCCACTCTACATTATGAGGCGCCAGTCCACTTTATAATCGTTTCTTCATTCTACACTAATCCACTGCACCCTACTCCACTATATGCCACTCCACTGTACACCACTAGACCTTATGCTATTTCACTCTATGCCACTCCACCCTTCTACATTCCATTGTACAGTATTCCACTGTACGCTATTTCACTCCATGCTACTTCATTTTACTGTAATCCACTCTACAGCACAACAGTGTATGCCACTCTACACCGCCTCATTGTATAACATTCTCCCCCACTCTATATAACCCCACTCTAAATACTACCAGCCTCCATGGCACTCTACAACATTCTACTACACTCTATCCCCGTGCACTCCACTGTCCAACTCTATTCTCCAAGCTATGCCTATGCACTCCAATGTACAACACTCTATTCAACTATACAACACTTTTCCATATGACACAGCACTCCACTCTACTGTATGAAATCCCACTTCAATGTATAACTGATGACTATCTAAGCTATGCAGGAACACTTCACTTCATGACACTCTACCCCACAACACACCTATCACTCTATCATACTTTCCTCCACACTGCAATACACCACTCCTCTAGACTTTACTCCACTGTATGAGACTTTAACTCACTTTATTCTACTATACAACAATCCACTATATGCAGCTCCACTGTTTCACACACTACTAAACTCTATGCAACTTCACTCTACAACGCTGTGCTACACTGTATAGCACTCTCCAACACTTTAATCCTGTCTATACCCTTCACTCCACTGTACAACAATGTACTACACTGTATTCCAGTGTACAACACTTTATTCTGCTCTACGATAATTTAGTACACTACACAACACTGTAAACCACTCTTTGTATGCCACTAAACCCCAGTTTACTCCAGTCTAATCTATGAAACAGTACTCCACTCTACTCCACTGCATGCCACACCATTCTATGCCATAATATTCTATAACACTGTATGCCAGTCCACTCTACCACACTCTAAAACACTCTATTGTACACCACTCCACTCTACAAAAATCAACTAGACTGTATGCGACTCTACTCTGCTGTAGTCTACATCATTTTCCAGTACTGTACAACACTCCACTAGATCCTACTGTACAACACAGTACTCCAATGTATGACACTTTACTCGAGTGCATGCCACTCCACTCTACTGCACTCCACACCACTATAGTGTGCAATATGCCACTCCACTCTGACACTTTACTTCACGCTACACTACACCACTCCAGTGTACTCTACTCCACTATACTCCACTCTGCTACACTTTATCCCACTCTACTCCACTATACTATACTCCACTCTACGCTGCTGCACTGCCTGACACTCTACTCTACTGTATGCAACTCCACTCTACAACATTGTACTGCACTCTATGCCACTGTATGACACTCTAATCTACTCTATGCCCATCCATTCCCTGCCACTGTACTACACTGTATTACACTCAACACACCATTTAACTTCTCGCTATAAACGCCACTTCATTATATGATACAGCACTCCACTCTACAACACTCTCCTGCAATACACTCTACTACACGCCACTTGATGATACTCCACTCTATGACACTCTACTTCACCCTACTCCACTCTAAAACACTCTATTCACTGTTCCACTGTATGATAGTCTGTGACACCCTGCTCTTCTATTTGACACACCATTCCACTGTACAACTCGTTGCTCCAGCCTACAATACTTGTCTCCACTATGTAAGACACTATGCCACTACACTATATAACACTTTACTACACTGTACAATTTGATACTACACTCAACTGTACTCCACTCTATTCCAATCTACAATACTAAACTCTATGACAATAGACTTTACAACGCTCTCCTCCATTGTACTGTGCAACAGTATTGTACAACTACTATATGCTACTACACTCTACTCTACTACACTCCATTCCAACCTACAATACTCTACTCTATGACAGTACACTTTACAACAGTCTCCTTCACTGTACTGTAAAACACTTCAAATAACAATTCTACACTTGCAACACAGGGACTTTATGATTTGAAACACATTTTTATTAAAAATGTCTAGGAAAACGGAAATTCAAAGAAAAAGAAACAAAGGTTAAAGCTCAGTTAGAAGTGAGAACACAGTGCATGGTAAAGTGGTGAGTTATAATTAGTGTTGTCTGGTTATCCAGCTGTAAAGAGTGTGTACCGCGATCTGCTACTCATAATAATTTGAAGGTAGTGTATACATTGTAAATGACAGTAATAACTGTAAAGGTTGTGCAGGTTAAACTTGGTTTGTATAGGGAAAACAAGTTTTACTATAACTAAGCTTACTTTGGTTTTATATATATTACCTAGTGGCGGTTGCCAATAGGTAGTTGTAGTTAGGACCTAGTTTCTATAGAAAACTTATTTTTTGACTTGCCTATATCTCTGGCACTGGTTAAAGAATCTTTACGAAATTTTCTATAAAAAAAATTTGACGCTCACTTCAGCTCCTCTCTGGCAACTTTCGGGGTGAGTCCATCAAGCAGAGGCTGAGAAAAAGAGGGGGTCCCAAAACGTGTTTTCCCCCATGTTAATTCCCATAGGGTTTTTTAACAGGACTACAACCCAAACCGCTGGATGGCATTACACCGAGGCCCTCATTTCGACCTTGGCAGGCGGCTGAAGCTGTCTGCCAAGATCGGACCGCCGGGCAGCCGCCAATGCAGCCACACCCCCGCCGCGGCCATTTGGAGATCCCTGCTGGGCCAGCGGGCAGAAACCTAGTTTCCCCCCGCTGGCCCAGCAGGGATCTCGGCCGCAACACCGGGGCACCCTTCGTGCTTTTCACTGCCTGCTATGCAGACAGCGAAAAGCTGCACGGGCCCTGTCAGGGGGCCCATGTACTGACCATGCCAGTGGCATGGGCAGTGTGGGGCCCCCAGGGGCCCCCTGACTCCCCGTACCGCCTGCCTTTTCCTGGTGGTTCAAACCGCCAGGAAAAGGCTGGTGGTAGGGGGACTTGTAATCCCCTGGGCAGCGCTGCTAGCAGCGCTGCCCTGGCGGATTACTACCGCCGGGGCCATTGTGGCGGGAAACCACCGGCCCCGGCGATGCAACCGCGGCGCTTCCGCCACGGTCGTAATGACCTGTGAAGCACCGCCAGCCTGTTGGCGGTGCTTCCGTCATAACAGCCCTGGCGGTCTTGTACCGCCAGGGTTGTAATGACCCCCCCAAATCTGGCAGAAAGGCAGCTCTTGGGCCAGAAAGTGCCCTTTTTGTTATTTACTGTAAATCTGTTCAATAGTTTTTGAGATATTAAAGAAAATTCAAATGTGTACATATAGGGATGCAAAGCCTCAGTGAACCCTCCTGATCTCATACTGAGATATGACTGGCTGGCAATACTTCAACCTGGAAGTTTTGGGGGCCATCTAGGGACTCGGCTTCAGCATCCTGAGGTAACTATAACTCATGCCCTCGCCATGCACGGCTAATTACCCCCAGATATTACACCTTCATGACAACTTTTATAATGTCAATAAAAATATCAATTAAACATTAGCAGTCAAATTATTGAAGAAAAAACTGTGCATGGTGGGGCGCCAGTTATAGTTACTTGGAATAAGTCCAACTATAACTGCTGAATTTCTATGGTTTTGTGCAAGCAAATTCAGAACCTAACTATAACGTCCCTGTAACCTTCGTTTTATATAAGAGAATTTCTATGTTTTTTTAATTGTATTTCCTAACTATAATGTCCCTGTAACCTTTGTTTTTTCACTTGAATATATACATATATATATATTTGTATATTTATGTGTGTTTCTATGTGTGTGCGTATAGGCGTGTGTGTGTCTGTGTGTGTATATATGTACCTCGCTTGTCAAATTTCTCACCTCAAGCTCTGGCTTGTATTTCTGTTCATTATTTACGGGTACTAACTAAGACATGGCTGGTCCTAAATCTGTTTGGAAGACTTAAAATTTGTGATTTGTCAGACATCTGTCTTGTCCATGTTGCTATTACTGACAACCCTTCAATGAGACTGTGGATAAGGTGAATATCTGGAGCTGAGTATTTTCCTTTATCAAGGCAATACACTGTAGTGTTATCATTGTGACATCAACAAACTGCTAAGCTCTTTTCACATAAGGCACTAGTCGAGGGTTGAGGGCATTGATCATGTCAGTGTATTTATTTTCAATATATGAATGTGATCTTATTTGCATCAGATTTGTTTCAATTACTGGGGACATCTTGTTTGCAGAAATACCCATGCTCATATGCATGATTTTGAAAGCATTAACCATTAAAGGATAATTCATTATGAAGTTATGTATTGCACATAGATGTGTGTATATATATATATATATATATATATATATATATATATATATATTCCAAACTACAAGTTTTCCATCCTATTTGTTTACTTTTTTATCAAAAGCTTTGGTGGCGAAGCAAAAGCCAACATGCAGCAGGTCATGATACCGATTCCCCTTAAGTGATGTTATTCAGATCATTAATTTAAAAGAGTCCTCTCTCCACTCTCCACTGTATACAATCTACTTCTTTCTGCAACAATCAATGTTCTAGACCTTCCTAGTATTTTGGATTTTATTGTTTCAAAAACTGCCCATTAGAGCTGGTCCTGGTCTGACTACCTGGCTGAGGCTTCCTACATGCACCAGATGACATGGACATTGAATAGCATGTTTAACATTCCTTGTGTTGTAGTTGGTGAGTTTTTTATGGAGTAGGTGTATACCCTCAATCTCAAAATCTGAACCAGTAATTGTCTGGTCGCACATCCCACACTGTCCACATTTATAGTGACCACGCACAAGTGAAAGATGTAACAGACGTCTTGTAGATCTTTCCTAATTGTTGAGGTTTTTGTCCATAATGAACAGACGTATGAGTTCTACCTCTGTGCAGGGCAAAAGTTGGCTTATGGATTAGTCTGTAGACCCATGCAAATCCAGCAATTTGTGGATTTGTGGTTGACTGGGAAAACTGTTATTCTCTAAATATTATTACAACCTATCCCCAACAGTCCTAAAAAGGTGAGCCTGTTTTTTGAAAGGTGTCACCTGGAATGGCTTTGTTTGTTGAAGGAGGAGGATACATAGGAACATGCCTTGACCATTCAGATAATACATGCTATATCCCACGGTTGCCAGTGACAAGCATATGCCTCAGTCAACTGGGGCACAACACCAACTATGCCCCTCCCCTCCAACAAACCCTCCCAACAACCCACTTGCACTGCACAAAAATACACCACTTCCCAATCTACAACCCCAATCGCACCCTCCAGTAAGTCCAGTAGCACACAGCCAGAGAAGCAGGCAAACTCAAGTAGGTAAGGACAACAACCACCAAACCTAGGAACAGTTTACTCAACCCTTTACTGATTCATCTTTGCATGAACACAACTTTTATATAGACCCACCATAAAAATGTGCATGTTTAAATGATTATTGTTGCTTTCTAAATAAACATCACATTTAATTACTATTCATCCTTACATGAGTTCCTAACCATATATAACCGTATACAACAATTATTTGAGAAAAATGTTACTATATTGTGCTAGATGTTTCACATTTTAAAGGAAAAAATATAATTTGCAATTTTCAAGATTGTATGTCATTGGAATAAGTAAAAGGAAAACAATAGTGAGTTGGTTAACTGACAGAAAGTCTAGAAAACATTATTTTGCTAATTTTAAGGGAACAGTCCTTGGGAGTAGGCAAAAGAACAACTATAGTGCATTAATTCAGGGATAAAAAGTAAAAGCAAGTGTTGGGCAATGCAAAAAAAAGACACAGCAATGCAAAGAAAACACTTCAGGAAGGTAAGAGGACAAGTCTATCACACAATGTCAACAGAAGTAGCCCACTCAATAGTACAACACTCTTTAAGAAAAGTCACTCTTGATAGGAAAAATCCAAAGTCCAACAGAACTCTAAACTCAGTCTCCCAACCCAAATATTGAGTCAGAGAAGCTGCTCTGGGTTGGGAGAAAAGGTTCATGGTCTTTCTAAGGCTCAGAATTCACAACCATGACCAACTCCTCCTCAAAAGTGACAGTTGGCCTCCTAGGACAGAAATGGACACCCCTTGAGGTACTAGATAAAGTGGGATAATCATGAAAACATCAAGTACGGATGTACAGTGAGACACTACAACAGGCGGGAAGGGAGGGGAGGATTAGAAGATAAGATGAGAAGTGGCAGTCCATGAGATTAGGAGGCTGAAAGGTTCTTGAAGGTAGCTAGCTGGTGCCTCTCTCAAGCGGCACTCAACTCGCCAATCAATTCTTTACTATCATGAGAGAGTCTGCTGACCAGCAATCACCTGCCTCGTGGCCTCCTGGAAAGGAAGTGTGTTTACAAATTCTGTGACATAGCAATAAATATCTGCACTTGGCTCATGATTTATCTCAAGACCTTTTGAAACTAGAGTGATTGCCTGGCTCTCGAGACTCCCATGGTGCCTTCAATGATCCTCTAGAAAGATCCAATGTCAAGGAAATGGGGTGCAGTCAGTACTTTTACATGTGCAGGTATGGTATGGGAGTAGGCTGCTGGCGAATTGAGCTCTTGCTCCCAGTCTGCAAGAATGTCAAGGATCATATCAGGTGTTAAGTCATATCTAGCAATGACTGCTTTCATGGATATGTCAAGGATTGGGGTCCTCCACCTTTAAATCCTCTCACTGCTCCTAAAATAATTGTTCTTCAAAACGAGAAGCAAATCAACAGAGCTTTTCACTGACAGTGACATAAATGTTATTTTTCTGTGTCTTATTTTCTTATGTTATGGGTTGATGTTGTAGTGAGTTTCACCTGTTAACTCGGGTGGTGGAGTCTTGACTGTACATTTGGTCCCACCATAGCAGTAGCAGGTGTGTTGCATGATTGAAATCTTGCCACAAACTGTAGTTGTATCAACTGTAGCTAAAAATGATGTTGTTTTTAAAATAATATATTAAAACTAGAAACAATACTTTTTAGACATTTAAAAACATTTTCCCTTTGTTTCCCTATTTTTTACTATGTGTTGTTATTGGGCATGATTTAATTATAGCTAGACGGTTTGTTTCTCTGCCAGGAAGATGAAGTAAGTTACTCTGTCACTCTAATGGAAATGCTGTCCTCCTACTTTATAAATGACCACCAAGCTGGGGTTCATTTATAAAGCATGTTCAGGAACCGTTGGCACAGCAGTTCCTGTCAATGCTTTTTGCACTTGGTGCTGGGCTCCATCAACATGATAGAGCGGTGCATCGAACTGGTTTCTTTTTTATTTTCAAAAAGAAAATCCCAAAAGGGATTTTCGTTTTAAAATTAAAAAATATAATGCTCCCTTGCCATGCAAGATTACTTTTTTTTTTTTTTACTGTCTCTTACTGCCAGGGTTTGTCTGGGGGTGAAGGCCAGTAAACAATAGCTATACGTCTGTCCACCCTAATTTGGCAGATAGAGATATAGCCAGTTCTCTGACGGCCCTTAATCCATCAGGCCATCGAAGACGTTTGGCTACGGCAGTGAGAGAGTAGTCACCGCTGTAGCCACACCTACTGTCCACCCACATATAAAACAGGTGGGCGGACCACTGCCTTGGCAAGGAGGGAACTCTGTTGTTGTTGCAGTGGAATTCCCTCTCGGCTAACTGTTAAATCATTCCCATGGTTATTAATTGCCTTCACTTACGTCTGTGAGAGTGTGCTGTAGCATTAGTGATTGGCCAAGTGAGGTGCTTGACTTACTCCAAATCTGTGGCAGATTTAAGCATGTTCTGTGAGTAATGCTTTTGTAGTAGTGTATGAATGCAATTGTATTACTCTTTTCAGGGTGTGTTTAGTATTTGCCTGTGTCTCCCTAAAGTGTTTCTTCAATTCCTCTTAACTCCAACAACTTAGCAGTAGATATTTCACATTTTCCAAACACTCACCCTTGTCCCACCCATTTTTTCTATTAAAACGTATATCTCAATTTGTAGAGATCTCTGAACTCTTGACAGAGATATTTTCACGTAAGAGATAGAGTTGGAGTAGGTGAAGAATGATCGCCAGTCAGATAGCATTGCTGAGTACATAAAGTGGTACTAATGAAGTGCTACTTTACATTCTAAAAAATGCGTTTGCGAATACCACCACCCTCTTTATGAGGTCATGCTCTGTATCTGTGTAAAGTTGCATCATTTTTTCCTTTAGTAGTACACAATTCTTTTGCACAATCTATGAGTTTTTCATGTGCTGTGCCTGGGCAAGGGCCCATGTGAAAACCTAGACTTTTGTGAAGCTTTCTATTGAGAGATCCCCATTTTTAAATTTTGTTGGTGCGAACAAAATAACCTCATATAGCTTCCCTCACAGTGACGCACTATCCACGCACAAGGTATTCACTTGGTTACAAAAAAGGCTAACAAGATACTGGTGCTAGTTTTGGTGAGTACTGCTAGATAACATGTGTAGCCGCAGTACACATCTGGTTTCACAGTTACTAGGAGAAATATCTGCCCAAACCAGGATTTGTATCAGAGAAAGCTACACTGTTGGAGTAGTTGTGAGAAAAACAGAAAAGTACACTCAGTTGCTTCTACTATTGCTGTATTAATTAGGTCTTTTGGGTTCAACTTCTGCCATTATCCTTGTTATATCCATTTGCGTCCTCATAAGTTGCCTTGCTTTATGTTCTGATTATTATTAGGTATTCTTCCTGTGTGGTTCCCTAATCAAAAATCTACTTCCTGTAACCTTCCTTTAAAATACATTACGCGGGGCGTGGCCAAGATGGCAGCGTGAGTGGACTTGTTTGTCTGAGCTCTGCCGCCCTGGCCTCAGAAATCTGACGCGCGGCCCAGCAGGGTGATGGCTAGAGGTGCCCAGGCGCAGTGAGTGGTGCCGTGGACCGGGGGCCCCCCGAGGAGACCGCGGAAGCCCACGGCGCAGTGAAGCTGGGACGAGGAGCAGCCGGCCTTGGCCCGCACCCGAGGCGGACGTGTGCTCTACGCGGCGGATCAAGCCGCGTGGTGGGCTCTAATCCGGCTGCTCCCTTGGTCGTGGAAGCCGCGGAGGCAGAGGCCCAGGAGGAC
Source organism: Pleurodeles waltl (assembly GCF_031143425.1). Classification (NCBI taxonomy): domain Eukaryota; kingdom Metazoa; phylum Chordata; class Amphibia; order Caudata; family Salamandridae; genus Pleurodeles; species Pleurodeles waltl. The sequence continues at coordinate 467,455,514 of NC_090449.1, read as the reverse complement.
GGCGCTGGGCCCAGAATGCGGTGAGGACTGTGCTGGGGGCCGAGGAGCTGAGAGGCGCGGGCGTCCCCGCGAGGTGGAAGCGCCCTCCCTGCTGGACTTCCCTTGGTGGACGGGTGGAGGCGCCCTCCCTGCTGGACTCTCCTTGGTGGACGGGAGGCCTGGAGGTGGCGGCAGAGGTACAGGGTGCATCTGGTCGCCCGACTATGAAGTAGGAGGACGCAGGGCGGAGAGACAGGGCTGGGCCCCTGAGTGACGGTTCTGGTGCATAGTGGGGCCACGACTAGCAAGAGGAAGCACAAGAGCGCAAGGCCAGTTGCTGTCCCGGGCTCGGGGGGCTTGTGGTGGTCTGGCCCCAGAGGGAGCCTGAGAAGGGGCCCAGGAGGGCAGCCTGCACGATCAAGATAACACACAAGTGCCATGGCAGCGTCCAAATCTATGCGGGAGCGATCAGTTAGAGATATGTTGACCGGGGCCCACCGGCACCGGGTGGCGCGGTTGAGGAATTGCCGGCGACGAAGTCCCCGGAGATGCAGGCGGGGACGGAGCTGGTCGAGGGCTCACCGGTCACGAAGGCCTTCCTAACCTCCTTGTTTGACTCGCTCCGAAGTGATATTCAGGATCTCCGTAGGGACATTTCTCAAGAGGTGAGAGAGCTGCAAGGTGAGGTCACGTCCCTGGGGGAGCGAGTAGCACAGATGGAAGACAGCAAGATCTCTTGCGGCGAGGAGGTGGGGGGCCTGCAACAGGAGGTCGTCCGCCTCCGGGATCAGCAGGACATCCTCCAGATAGCAGTGGAGGACTTAGAGAATCGCTCGAGGAGGCATAATATCCGCATCAGAGGGGTCCCGGCGGGGGCTGAGAAGGAGGACATTGGAGACTTTGTGGTGGGACTGTTTCGCTCATTACTTGGCCTGGATGAGACCCGGGAGATTACCTTGGACAGAGTTCATTGAGTGGGCCGCGCCGGTGGGGCTGGAGACCGACCACCGGATATCTTAGCCTGTGTTCACAACTATGGGATTAAAAAGAGCATCTTGCAGCGGGCCCGCAATCTTCAGCAGGTGCGTTTCAGAGGCCATGAGCTCCAATTATTCCAGGACCTCTCTGTACGGACCCTGCAGAGGCATCGCAAATTTAAGCCCATTAAGGAGCATCTGCGGGCACATGATGTCTCTTACTCTTGGGGCCACCCGTTCCGCCTTGTCTTCTGGTGGGAGGATCAGCTCTGGCAGGTGAGGTCCATATCGGAGGCAAATCGGATCCTGCGCTTGGAGGATGCCAGCCGGGATTCGGGCGATAAGGTGGGCTTGGCTGGTGGGGATCGCCCACGCTGGCGGCGGAAGGAGAAAAGGAGGAAACTGCAACGCCCTACGGTTTCCGAACTGAGGGCGGGGCAGGAATCTGTCTTGAGTAGCGTGGCCGCTGGGACTAACGCCTAAGGGAGCGATGGCAGAGGAGTGCTGGGGGTCGCACCATTTTCGGCCTGGTGGCCGCTGGAGAGGGGTCAGGGTGGCGGGGTCAATGGACCTGGCTCGATGAACTTGAATGGTTCTACAGCCCTGTGGAGACTTTACTTCGTGGAGATGTGTGTGCGAGGACTTTTTGGTTGTGAGCACCTGTTGTGCATACTGGTTGTATGTTGGCGTGTTTCCTTGGGATGCTGGCTTTTGTGTGGAGGTCTGGTCTGCCCCCAGTGTTCGGAGTGGTTGATGGCTTGGTCTGGGGTATGGTTTGCCCGTGAGGTTTCTCCCTTCTTGACCGTCTTACTCATCTTGAGGTATGATTATTAAATGTATAAGCTTGAATGTCCGAGGGCTTAATAGTCCGACTAAGAGGTTGGCCATCCTGTCAGCCCTAGAGAGGTCTGGGAGTCATATATGCCTGGTGCAGGAGACACACCTCGTGCAGAAGGATATCTGCTGCATGCGTTCTAAGTGGTTCCCTAGGCAATTCTGGTCTTCAGCTTCCTCGAAGCATGCAGGGGTTGCGATATTATTAACGCGCTCATTCCCTGGCGAAGTGGTGGCAAAATTACATGAGGTGCAAGGAAGGCTTTTAGCCATAAGGATGAGGTTGGGGGCCTTTTCTTTTACTATTGCTTCCCTATATGCTCCTAATACTCAGCAGGAAGTCTTCCTGAAGCAGGCTTTGACCCCGATGCTACACTCCCTGGATGGCGCCATTTTGGTGGGGGGCGATTTTAACCTGGTGATGGATAATGATCTGGACTGCTCCGGTCACCGCCATGGGCAGACGGGGTCTTTGACAGCGGCAGGCCGCCAGTGGCTGGCTGAGTGTGGCTTGGAGGATATGTGGAGGAGGGCGCATCCCACGCTTAGGGATTATTCCTTTTACTCAGCAGCGACCAAGACATATGCTCGGCTCGACCTATTCTTGGCTTCGCAAGAGTTCCTCTCCCGATTTAGGGAGTCTGCGATTGAGCCTCGGGCCCTGTCGGACCATGCTCCTGTCACCGTAGAGGTTGCTATGAGCATGGAGCAGGTGGGGGCATCGGGGTGGCGATTCAGGGACTCGATGCTTCAGAATGTTGCAACGGTGGAGTTGATCCGACGTGCAATAGCGGACTACCTTAGTCTTAATGACGATGGGAGCACCTGCTTGGGGACGCTGTGGGAGGCATTGAAGGCAGTGGTGGGAGGAGAGGTGATGTTGTTGTCCGCTAGGGATAATAAAGCAAGAAGACTGATGAGGGAGGAGCTGGAACAGAGGGTGGCGGTATTGGAACGCTCCCGTAAATATACGGGTGCCCCTAGAATTTGGCGGGAGCTGGAGAAGGTAAGGAAGCAGCTGAAACGGCTAAATTGGGACAGGGCAGAGTACGCAGTGGCACACCTTAAGCACAAGTACTACATTGGGAGTAATAGATGTGGGAAGCTTTTGGCACACCGGTTACGAGCGCAATGCGCAGCGTCGACGATAGGGTGTTCCCTTCATATTTGCGAGTCTGAGTGGTATGCAATACCATTTGCGACCGCGTACGCGGTCGCAAATGGCATCGCAGTTACCATCCACTTCAAGTGGATGGTAACCCACTCGCAAATTGGAAGGGGTCCCCATGGGACCCCTTCCAGTTTGTGACTGGCCCCACAAATATTTTTTCAGGGCAGGGAGTGGTCCAAGGGACCACTCCCTGCCCTGAAAAAATACCGAAACTAAAGGTTTCGGTTTTTTTTTAAGTGCAGCTCGTTTTCCTGTAAGGAAAACGGGCTACACTTAAAAAAAAACTGCTTTATTTAAAAGCAGTCACGAACATGGAGGTCTGCTGACGACAGCAGGCCTCCATGTTTGCGAGTGCCTATACTCGCTATGGGGCCGCAATTTGCGACCCACCTCATGAATATTCATGAGGTGGGTCATTGCGACCCCATAGCGAGTTGCAGTCGGTGGCTGAGACACCGTACTGCATACCAATTTGCGAGGTGCAAAGTGCGAGTCGCATGGACTCGCACTTTGCACCTCGCAAATTTTAAATTTGCTACATCTGGCCCTAGGTATGATAATTCGTGTAGGTTCATGCAGATAGTTGGTGGGATTAATAAAATGAGCCAGAAAGGATTAGTCAATGTAGTAAAGTAAATAGGGGTATGACTTTTAAAGAGGAGAGGCTGCATTCACTACAGACATTCTTGAGGTACTGTTACAGACATGGTTCATAGTTGTGTCTGTTTTTTTCTATTTATCTTTTTAATATTGCTTGTCTGCAATATTCTCTACCACAAAGGTCACATCTGGGAACTGGGAGGAAGTGCCACGGAATGAGTGTGTGAACCTACCCTATAGCCTTAAGTAGCACTCACAAACCAGTACACAGGTACACCAAATATATTTGTGAGTTCCCTTATGTTTATTGATATAGCAGCACTTTATTGTTGTTCTTTTGTACAAGGGAGTGGTGCATACCTATTCATTTGTTCTTGTTGGTCACTTACGGAAAGTACTAGTAAGAGCTTAAAACAGTAATTGTTACCAACCCATTTTCAAAAAATGACTGCAGCAGAAAGTGCTTCTGACGAGAGAGAAAGAATTTGCCAAATAATGGAGGAGAGAAGGGGAAGGATGGGATTGTGCGCCAAATGAGGAAGAGTGGGAGCCGGTTGTGGCTGTTTAAATAATTTCACCTGGATGTGGTATCTTCATACAAAAATATGGTGGGCAAAATATCGACTAACGGAATAATCCAAAAAAGGTATAGGTAGGTAGTTGGAGTTAGGGACTGGTTTCCATAGGAAACTCTTTTGTTTTTAGCTATTAACTTTGGTGGCATTTGACTAGTCTTCACAAAAATGCCAAAACTAGTGTATAAGTCAATTTAGCTGCTGTATGGAAAGTTTTGCGGTGATTGGTCAAGCGGGGACTGAGAAAAAGGAAGGTCTCAAAACAGGTTTTCCCCATGCAATTCCTCAAAGAGATTTTAGACACAACTGCAGCCTCAAACGCTGAGCAGAATTACACCAAATTTGTCAGAAAGCTAGATCTAGGTACAGAAAGATCTCTTTTTCTAAATGGTTGTAAATGTGTTCAGTAGTTTTAAAGTTATTAAAGAAAAAAGGCTTATGTATATCTATACACGTTACATGGAGCTGACAGATCTCATGCTGGGATCTGATTGTCACCACTTAAACCAGGAAGTGATGCCATCTTGGGACTCAGCGAGTCCCATGAACAACTATGCAAAAAAAAAAAACAGAAGGGGGCAGGGTAGGAATACCCCGACCCCCTACGCCTGGTGGTGCAGATCTGTGGATCCGCAGGCAACAACAACAAAAAAAAAGCAGCATGGTGAGGGACTCAGGGCACCCTCACCATGCATTGCTAATTACCCCACATATTACCTCAGTCATGACTTCTTCTATGACATCATTGATAATATAACAGTAACAGCTGCAATAAAATGATTGATGAGTAAACTGTGCATGGCGGGGTGCGACTTATAGTTACCCTAGGGCAGTGTTTTTCAACCTTTTTTGGGCAAAGGCACACTTGTTTCATGAAAAAAATCACGAGGCACACCACCATTAGAAAATGTTTAAAAATTTAACTCTGTGCCTATATTGACTATATATAAAGTAATTCTCTTGAATAGGAATCAAATAAACACAAAGAAAGTATTTTATAATTACTTTATTATGAAATAGTAAGTAAACAGAAATATGAAAAATTATAAAATACTTTATTCAGTGCGCAACCTGGGCCTGTTTGGCTGAACACAAAGCTGATATTCTGGCTGGAATCGAAGAAAGACACACACGTAGCTCTTCGTCAACGGCTCTCAGTCTCTCTCTGTATTTAGTTTTTATAGCAATCATGCTTGAAAAGCTCATCTCACACAGATATGTAGTGGAAAATGGGAGCAATGTCAAAATAGCTTTGTTTGCCAGAAGGGGGAACTCCTTGGCAGTATCCAACCAAAAACTGTCCAAAGGTAGATCAGCAAATCTTAGCTTGAAACCACGATTTTGTCTCAGTTCAGTTAGTTCCTCCTGCTCCTGTAAAGTCATGTCCTTTCCACCAACTGATACTGAGCTATAAGGGTCCCTAACCCAGTCAAGGCATTCAGTGGAGACTGAAGAGAAATAAAATGACAACTTCTCCTCGAGAGTTTTTAAATGTTTAACTATTATCTCACACAGTGCAGCAGTGTGAACACCTTGCCATTGCTTGGTGAGTGTGAACATTTCAAGATTGCCACTTTCCACGTGTTGATGCCAGAGTTGCACCTTTGAACGGAATCCATTTATTTTATCTGTACTTGTAAGCAGGTTTTCATTTCGGCCTTGCATTCGTGTGTTCAGTTCATTCAGATGATGAAATATATCTGCCAGGTATGCCAGCCTTGCACACCACTCATCACTTGCAAGCAGCTTTGCGTAATCTGACCTCTCATTTGTCAGAAACACTTTAAGTTCCTCCCGCAGCTCATACACACGAACCAAGACCTTGCCACGCGACAACCACCGGACCTCCGTATGAAACAGCAAGGTTTTATGCTTCGCTCCCATCTCCTCACACAAAGCTGCAAATATGCGAGTTTTCATGGGTCGTGACTTTACAAAGTTTACCATGCGCACAACATCATCCAACACATGAACTAGGTCTGCTGGTAAAGTCTTGGCTACGAGGGCCTCACGGTGTAAAAAACAATGCGTAACAATAACATCTGGATTTCTTTCCTTCACTCTGCTTACAAAGCCTTTGGTGCGCCCGACCATGGCTGCAGCTCCATCGGTGCAGACACTTGTGCAGTTTTCCCACTTAAGTCCTCCTTGTTCAAGGTATTCTGATGTGACCCGAAAAATTTCTTCTCCTGTAGTTTTTTCTGGCAATGCCTTGCAAAAAAAGAAGTTTTCTCTAATTGCATCACCATCAACAAAACGCACATTGGCCAAGAGTTGAGCATGTCCACTGATATCAGTAGACTCGTCAAGTTGCAATGCAAATTTCTCACTGATACGGATCTTTTCCAAAACCACACTTTCGATGTCTGCAGACATGTCATTAATACGTCTGGAAATTGTGTTGTCTGAGAGAGGGACTTTGGCTATTTCCTTAGCTGCTTCAGGTCCGAGCATCTCCTCTACAATAGCTTTGCAGGCGGGAAGTATTAATGTCTCTGCCACAGTGTGCGACTTTTTTGACTTGGCTATAAGTTCAGCAACTTGATAGCTAGCTTTAAGAGCTCTTTCATTTACCTTTGTGGTTTTTCTCATGAAAGTTGCCTCTTTCTCCGTGTTTTGACGCAGGCGAACAAAATAGTCCGCATTCTTGTTTTGAAGCGAAGGGTGTTTCGTTTGGAGATGGCGTTTAAGTTTGCTTGGGACCATAGCACTGTTAGCTAGCTTTTCACCACACACCACGCACAGTGGAGTTGGTTTGTTTGCATCTCCGGTGAAAGTAAATCCAAATGAAATATAGCTTTCGCTATATTGCCTTGTGCCAGAGAATTTGCTTGAGCTAACCATCTTTGCTTTCTTTTGATCCCCACTCGTACTTGGGCTCTCATCTGGCTCCAAATTTTGTTCAGAGTCCAGTTCTTTCCTTTTCAAAAACTTGTCCATCACTGCAGTATCTCACTGTCACTCAGTACTTACTGCGCTTGTCTCCTCCAGATAGCCGCTGTCCGTCACACTCAGCACTCTTCTGCGTATGTCTCCATCCAGATCCATCAGTCAGCGCTCTTCTGCTCATGTTTCCTCCAAATCCAGATCCATTGGCGCTCTTCTGCTCATCGGCGATGTCTCCTCCTGTCCTCCTCCTGTTAGTGTAACAGTGACACCGGAGCTATTTATAGTCCTTAACATCAGTGGTGGGATTCAAAAATTTTAGTAACCAGTTCCGACTAGACCACAGATATGTGTAACCTTCCATCACCTGTAATACCATTTCTTTCACAATGCACAATACAAAGGTGTGACAGGCTTGGGCACAGAGACACTAAAATGGTTGCTGAAAGGAGAACTTCCCCAGACAGGAGCATCGGCACAGACCCAAGCAGAGCATCCCATACAGAAACAGACTAGTAGTCAATCAATCAATCAAAGAATTTGTAAAGTGCGCTAGTGGGAAAAGCCCCAAGTGTTCTTGCCTCAGACAAAACCAGCAAAATAATGGCCACGACATACGACTTCGGCTGTTCCTCCTTGGTAAATGCTACAATGTCTGACTTCGGTTGGGTACACATATTTCCCTAAAACTTCACACATGCTTCGAAACCAGATTTACATGGGGGAAGTTATAGTAACATTCAGGGAGGTCAACAACTGGGCAGTGATTACATGGAACATTGAAGCTATTCTTCAACATAATGATTTCTTAATCATCTTTAAAACAATACTGCCTCAACCACAAGCAGGACCAGCTGTACCATTAGTTGCAGGGCTTATGAAGCATACAGTACACACATTCCTGTGTTCACAGTTGAGAAGAGACAAGAGATTAAATACAATGGGCCCACTTTAAGGCCTTTCTCTTAGGGCCCTGGGACAGTCAGAGATTAAAGGATATTACCCTTTGTGGCTCATGTCACTTACCACTGGTGTCACAGGATCACAGTACTGGTGCACTCCAAACTGGATAGCCAGAAAAATCAATCCCTGACCTCGTCGCGCTCTCCCTCTCCGCGTCTTTCGGCTCTGGCGCCTTTTCACCATCGCTGCCCCGGAATTCCTCAAGCGTTTCCCTGGAAACAGGGAAACGCGTCATCGACGCCCGGAGCGTTCCCATGGAGACATGGGAACGCGCAACTGACTTTCCTGGCGAGAAGCTGGTTGGCGCTGGCGCTGGCGTGGACGTGGTCGTAACGACCCGTTCACAATGTCCTACAGTCCGGCGCCCCCTCCCACGGCACACCAGGCAACCTCTCGCGGCACACTAGTGTGCCGCGGAACAGTGGTTGAAAAACACTGCCCTAGGGCACGAGTTACAGTTTCTTGAGATAAGTATTACTATAACTGCTGAACTTCTATTGTTTTTTTGTGTGTAAAATCTCAGCTTAACTATAACGTCCCTGTAATCTTTGGTTTATTAGTGAATATATATATATATATATATATATATATATATATATATATATATATATATATATATATATTTGAGTTCAAGTTGAGCAGATATGGAGTTAAGCATAGTACATCTTTACTTATTTAGATACACTTGCTTTGACAATATTTTAATTCTCAAAATGTAGTTCACAATATATTTCATGTATGTTAATGAACAAACACATGCTCTTGCTTCCCATGAGTTCTGGCAAGCAGCCTCTAGCAGCATATTATTTTTAGAACTGATTGTACCCATTCTTTACCAATGGTGTCTTTGGCTCCCTGGGTTATGGCAATGGTGAGACAGTGAGACGTGAATTATATCGAGTTACCTTTGCACTCCATTCCCTGACAGCCTCTCTGCTGCAGACTTCTCCCAACACAGGGCCGGCCCCCCATCTGAGGAGTGGGGTTGTTGCACTCCCGGAAGCGGTATTGCACTCCTTCTCCACAGCTCTTGTTACATGGGGACCAGACACCCCAGGGACTCCAGCCACCATCCACACGACAAGAGAGCTCAGATGTGCACTGTAGGTGGCCACTCACACAGGAGCTGTGGAGAAAAATATTTTAGAAAGTGTCTCAGGAGAGTAACAGCTACAATGATATAGCATGATTGTTGCAGCCGAGAGCCATACCAGTTGTTAAAGGCCCTGAACCCAAGTTATAGGCCCAAGCCTCAGGACAGGGCTCGACAAGGGTGAGAGCCTTTAGCAATGGGTACAACTTTAGTCACAAGGGCTAAAGCTAATTACATTTATAAACCTATTAGAGCATTTTAGCCACTAAGAGCAGAATGTTCTAAATTGAAAAGGGAGAAAGAGAATGACAGTCATTGGAGTGTTGGAGCACAAGGCCTACATCAGCCATTATTGGCCCTAACCCACTCCATTGCCTTTAGTGGAGCTTTCAACATTGCAATGTAATCTTTCTGTTCTGGAACATCAATGGCTCTCAAGTGTTTGGGCCATTCCCAATTTTTTTTCCGATGTAACACGTTTCTTTGGCTTCAGCCCCTTCTAGAGTGTTGCATGCGTGTTATGATAATGCCCAACAAAGAAGATCATGATACACCGTATAATCCATTGTTTACAAACCGTTGTCTTCAAGGGCAAAATATTGAACACAAGGTTAATGTCACAAAGTAAGAACTACCCAAATGAAGAACCAATTTATAGGCATGGATCTACTTTTGTATGATCAGTTTTTAGTGTTTCATCTTAGAATACAGGTCTAACAACTAAAGGGCTTAATTTAGAGTACGGCGGATAAGTTACTCTGTCACAAACGTGACAGGTATCCACCGTATTACAAGTGCCATAGGATATAATACAACGGTAATACATCAGAAGTGATATCTGTCCCGTTTGTGAAGAAGTAACCGTCTTTGGCAAACTCTAAATCAGACCGTAAATCACTGTGAAAGAAAGATTTCGGAATAACACAACTTTACCTGGCCACATTTTTCAGCACAGAATGCCTGACTCTATTACTGATCCCGAATCTGAATATAAAATATGAAATTTAAGCAGCTTCTGAGGGTACCATGCCTACGCATGTCAAATTGCTCCTACAATCAGCAAATAATTCATTCTCCTGTGCTGTAGATGTCATTGGTCTAAATATATCACTTTGCATGTGTACAAATACTTTCACTAAGTTTATACCTGAGAGTGTAACCATGGCAGTCTCTAATTTTGATAGCGCAATCCACCTGATTACTAAAAAGGGGACAACTAATATTTCTATGCAGAAGAGTTTCCACTTGAAGACAGCCTTCTGATGTCTGAATTACACACTGAGTAAAGCTGTATTCCCAGGGTGATATCGTTCCACCTCATCCAATGTGGCCTGTGGCCCCACATATGGGATTAGCAGGTGCTGAAAAACCAGCCTTATTTTACTGGGTAGAATCGTAGCTGCTGAAATTGATTGCAGGTCCAGGCTGGGGCTACAGGCACAAGGATTGCAAAACCACCTCCCAAACCCTTCCATGGCGGGGGGGGTTCATGGACTGTTCCACACCACCTCATACCACTGCCTTTGAAAAGTGTCCTCTGAGCCCAGACTATTCAAAATAAGTATCTCTGTTAAAAGAAGTATCACGATTACCTAGAACAATGTGCTTGATGCTTATTAATATATTTCAATAATCATAATATAGGTGGAACAGGGCACTCTGCATTGTTGTTGGTTCATTTTACACTCTGCTTGGGCACACATATTTTAGCTCAGCTTAGGCCTGTAGGATGTGCCCTTTTACCTACATATGTGCTCTGGTTTCATTTATTCTGTTTTATAAATTTTTAGTTAGCATGCTTTCAGCAGGATGTTTTATTTTTTAATCAGCTGTCATTTTGTGATTCTGTGAAAGCATTGTTATTATTATTCTGTGCACGACATTTCACCATGTATCCCGTCTAAGGTTGACGAGTCCGAATACATGATACTCCACTACCAGTTGTCACCATAAGAGTTTGTAAACAGTCCGCCACTTAGGCACATACCCACATCAGGCCTTTTTTTAATGGAACAGAAACATGTTTATGACGAAAACACTGTACGCCATTTCATTGCTGACCTCAGCCCTGTCTCTACAGCCAACCCAGGAGACGACGGGCAGAACCCTATCCTTCAGGTTATGGAGGTGGACAGATTGGGCTATTACTGCTATGCTCTCCCTTAGGAGTTAAGGGTTAGGTAGAATGCATCTACGTATGTTATTCAAATATGTTAGGGCTGTTTATTTTCTTCTCGCTGGTCACCACCATTATAATCCTATTATGTCTCTTTGCACTAATAATTGCAGCTCATATATTTTATCATAGATTGCAGTCTTCTCAATAAAGCCATTGAAAACCATCCTGTATCACTTTAGTTGGCCTATGTGTGTATGAGACCTTTTGCTACTGATGGAAAAGGGGTGGGACTTGTCGATCACGACTTCCCCTGAGAAGCCAAAGAGTGTCATGTTTCAGGCTGCCACAAATCATCTTTTCTTTCAGGTTTGGGTGAGGTGCGACTAGCTAGCCAAAACCGTTGTCAACACTGGATGGGACTGACTCAGTCACCCACAAATGGTGGTGCTATTGTCACTAATCCAACAGTCTTGTTCTAACAACAGGAGGCCTACATCAGTGAAAACACCATGGTGATTGTAGAAGGGTAGAGGCACACTCCACAGTTGCACTGAACTTAAGGTAGAGAAGGTGTTACGTTACTAGGCAATTAGACTTGCACAATTCTCATAGGTGCTGTGCCACACATCCATACTGCATATTAGTAACTAGACCTTCAAGTCCACCTCTCGGTGTGCGGTAGTTTACCTCCATATCTGAATAATTATTAAACAAAACATGAAGAGGCAAAAGTTCTGGCCTTGCTTGGAGAAGCTGTGCCCCCTTATCTTTTAAGTTTTTTTGCCTTGCTCAATGCTTAATTTGTGCAGGTGGTTGCTTTTGGGCACCATCAGCACTTATTTCTGTAAAGCAGCATTCTTTCAAAGTCCTTAGGCTGCCATCTCAGAGTTCCATTACTTGCTTAGTTTATCCGCCTCAGCCCATCACAGACAATGCAGTGTTCTCGCATCATGTGACATGAAAATGATGTCACATTTTTTTTAACTTGTGCTTGTGTTGGTGAGTATAGGAGTCTTTACCTACAATGCAAGCATCAATTTGTCTCTGTAGTAATGTGTGGGGTGGTGGACCATGTCAAATTGACTATGGGGGCAAGAGAATCAATAGTAGTAGAGTGGTGACTTTAATTGGATCAACTATGGTTTTAACATGGAAGATGGCAATCAGTGCATAGTCCACCGCTCTGTAGCTTAATGATGCAAAATAAGTTGTTTTCTAGTAGTTAGGTTTGCAGAGAAACAGATCATTTCAGATTATTCAGAAGTTGAGTGTGCACTGTATTGAGGACATGCCTTCGTCTTTACTAGAACTGACTTGAAATATCAAACAATGGAGATAGGTAAAGGATGTTGTTATGCAGGCTGAGGCATAGACCTGTAAAGATGTCATAAGGGATTATGGAAAAATCCAGGTACTCCCAACAATGTGAAACCGCTGATGCCACATGTAACAGATTACCTTGGTGCACCTAGGGCTTGATGAGAATGCCTAAGCCATATTTTAGCTGTGGCATCTACCTCAGCACATTTCCCCTCTAATAGTTGTGAAATCCAGAGCACTGTCACTTCGTTCTATTTACAGATTGAGTAACAGAATGAGTAACATTTTATGGGACACAATAAAAAGAAAGGTACTATCTTCCCCAAAAATATTTCTCAGAGAAAGCAAAGACCACTCTAAAAACAAAGCATATCTTTTAGTTTTATTTGACAATACCGTCACATTGCAGACCCTATAGAATAAGGTTAAAATATGAAAACCTTGCTGCTTACCAGTTCTGGCAGGGACCAGCCACAATTTCTCCAGGCAAGACATATTCCCAGGGTGTTACACCAGCCCAGGAAGAACTGTTTCCAGTTTCAGAAACTTCTAGATAGAAAAGGAGAAAAGGAGAAAAGCATTAAATTGTGTGTATCAATTCTACACTATCAGTTGACATGAAATGAGAAGAGTTGAATATTATTCAGTAAAAAAACGAATTTCAATGGAATTAGGAGTTGCATAAACATTTCATTTGCAAATTGAGATTTTGTTAAATGTTCAAAACATCCATTCATAGTTTTCTGCAGAACCCTTTGACAAGCACAGAGGAGGATTATGGCCTCTACAGGGCATCAATTTTATAATTGTCACTCATTCTTATTGGGCTAGTAAAATGTAGTGATAATTCTAGGCCTGGTGTTACTATTCATGTCAGTTTCAGGCTCAATATGGAGAATACCCAGGGGTAGCTTCTGGCAGGAAGGGCTAGTGGGGCAGCGTGCGGAGTGGGGGGGCAAAAAAAAAAATTACCCTTACCTGCCGTGCCTCCGTCTCTCTCACCACCTCAGTGCTTCTGCCTTGATACCCTACACACCCAAACCAGACGCTTCTCTCATGCTGTTACATAGCATGAGAGAAGCACCAGGGTTGGCGTGAGTGGGTTGAAATGCCTCCCAGTGAGGGAGTGGGAGCTTGGGCTTGGTCTCCTCCTGGCTGTGAAACACAGCCAGGTGGAAAGTTCCAAGTGCGCATGTGGATCTGGCCGGCCTTGGACAGCAGACTATACAGTACACACTCAGAGTGCACCTAGCACACACCCTTTCTACCTAAGTAAAAAAATAAAATGATAATAAAATGCTTTTATTATAATTTTATTTTTCTGCTTCCCTGCTTCCTTTCAGCAGGGGGACGAGGCTCTTCCGCTATAGCAGAGGTGCTGCCCCTGAGAATAACACATGGGTTCTGGAACTACGGTGCTCTTTATTGCATGTTTTTGCCAAACTCCAGGCTCTTTCCTTATTTTTTTGACGGCACACTGATTAACAGAGTTCTTCTTTTTAAGTATTTTTATTTACATTTTTTGCCACAAGAGGATCATGATTGAATACATCATTGAAAAGAAGGACCATATATTACTATATAAGAAGCACATGATACTACAATGTAAAAAGTATAACTCATGATAAAATACTAATACGTCAATATGTCACAAAGTTTATTTCAGGATAAATATAAAGTGCCTTTCAAAATATAATTCATCAGCTATACACGTAATCAATCACATGTGTGCCTCGTGACCAATGGACCTACCTTTTACGCAGCCCTGCAGTGGAACCCAAATCTGCTTGCCCCTTTTTTGATTTCTTGCCTTTCAATTGATTTTGGTCTTCATTTCAGATTACACATCAAAAGTGGCCTTGCTAGCCATTGCTGGAATGTAGGAGGGGCCGGACTGAGCAATGCTGCTGCTATGTAGATGCATGCTACTGCCATGGTTATAAACACAAAAAGCTGCCCAAAGCTACCACCTGCATTGTTATGCACTCCCAGCAATACCAGTTGAAGTGTTAAGTTTACATCGAGATGGAGGGCTATCTTCAGAAAGCTAGATATATCTTGCTTAAACAAATACAGTGCTGGGTAAGAGCTAAACATATGCACTAAATCTGCCTTCTGCCTTCGAATGCATACATTTCCCACCCCCCACTTAGCAATTTTTGCGGGAGTATAATACAAGTCGAAAATTGTTTTATAATGTTGGGTCTGCAGTCCCACTGACAGAAGCCAGGTTCCCCCAAGCTCAAGTGAGTCAAGGAAACTAAAATCTCTAATATCAAGCCAATTCTGCCATTTTGGAAGGTGCTTCTCCAGATCATCAGATGTAAGCCTGTTCATAAAATCATAAAATTGGCTTAGCGTTTAGCCAGCCTTATTGCGGAGGAGCTCCATCACTGTTTGCTTAGTAAAACCATTGGCACCCAGCATTTTTTGACAGAAAATCCTAGACCTGAAGATATTTAAAATAATTCTGTCTTGTCCATCATATACTCCATTTGTAACTCTCCAAATAACAACATTTTATTCTCAAGAAAGAAGTCACTCAATTTCTCAATCACACTTGACTCCAACCTAGGACAGCAAGCATCCTTGAATATTGTTGCCAACAGGGGGGACCTCCAAATAGGAGTATGATAAATATATATGCCAATGCCAACCTTCTTTGTAACAATTGCCCAGATCCTAAAGGCTGCTAGTGGAGTCTTTAATTTAACGTTTTAATAGTAGCTTGTTCAACCAATTTAAAAAAAAGATCTTGCCATCACCTTCTGATAATAGTTCATATGGAGGAGGGACCCGAGGCTCATATTGATGCTCACTCTTGCATCCCCCAATAAGAGACTTCATATATTGTAGGGCAGCTGCCCACTGACAGTACCTAATGTGGGGGACAGCCAAAGCTTCATCTTGCCCTGGGCAGAGTTAGAGACTGAAACAATCTTCTAGGCTTAGAAGAGGACCAACTAAAGCTGCTAGACATATTCTCCATTGACTTAAACCACCCGCTTTCAAACTCTAAAGGAATGGTCATAAAAAGGTACAAGACCTTTGGTAGAAATAACATTTTAATCACATTGCACCAACCTATAATCAAAAGATGAAGATTATGCATCCTCCTTTCTTGCCTTATCAATTATTGGGGCTAGATTTCATTTGACAATCTGATCTATATTAAAAGTAATATTTATTCCCAAGTAAACTGCATGCTCTACTATTTGGTCTTCCTTCAATTGTACCGGATTGTTAACGATCAACTGAGTCTTATTACAATTCAGAGAGTAGCCAGAAATTTTCCCAAATTCTAAAACTTTCCTTTCAACTTCATTGATTGTCTCTCCCAGGTTTGGGGGCCAGGACAGCAATATCAACCACTTATGACAAAACTTTCGTATTACCACCAAGAGATCCAATTGGTTTGAGTAATACATTATATTCCAACTTTCATATAAAAGGGTCTACACAAAGAGCAAACAGTAAGGGTGAGTAGGGACACCCGTGTCTCCTGCCTCTCATTATATGAAAGGGAGTCTGGCTGTAGGATATCTATAGACTGCTTGTATAGCTCTGATGAAACGCAGGCCGATATTATACCACTTTAAATCTGCCCACAAATAGTCCCAGCTACCCTATTACAAGCCTTTTCGGCATCTAACAGAACAAAAGCCATGGGGTCACCTGACACTGCTGCCAAATCAAACAATGTCATAACTCAGCAAATATGTCCAGTTGTTCCTCGCTGAGGGATAAACCAGAGCTGTCTCTGAGATACCTATTTGCTGATAACCCGACTTAGCTTTGTTTCTAACATTTTTGAGTAGACCTCAGTGTCACTGTTGACTAAAGTGATAGGTCTGTATGACCAGGGTCTTGGGGAACCTTCCACATTTTTTTAAAGACTGCTATAATTGTAGTGGTCCAAGAATCCGGGGGATATTGGCCTCTTTGTACCTCTTGTAGAATTTTAACCATGTCAGCCTCAAGAACCTGAAAGAAGACCTTATATAACTCCAGAGGAACTTTATCTGTGCCCACCACCTTTCCAGAAGGCAGGGCCTTAAGTGCCTCCCTTAAGTGCCTCCCTGATTTCATCATTCCAGAATGGGACAGACAGAAATTTGCACTGTTCAGAATCAGCCTTTGTACCTATGATTACCTCTAAGATACCTTAATTTTATGTTCTTATCACTATCCCCTCCAGCTTCATACAAATCCTTGTAAAAATACCAAAAGACCCCTAGTATTTCCTCTGGAGTGGTGACAGCCAAACCCCAACTTATCCCTGACCTAAAAAAATTCCCACCAGGAAATGACCAACTCGCTCAAAACTTATGGTATTCTTTCATACAGACCATATACTTTTCTGCCGCCTTGTTTGCCAATTTATTATTAATAGGAGAGCAAGTAGCTCTGCCCTCCTGATAAAGAACCTGCCTTCCGCCAGCCTAGGCAGTGCAGGGGCCCCCGTCACGCAGGTCACTGCCCGATATACAGGCAGTGATATGCGCGACGGGTGCTACTCCACCCACCGCACTGCGGCATTAACGCTAGCTCCATGTGGAGCCATCGGCAATGTCCCGGCCCAGCATTCCACTGGGCCGGCTGGTGGAAACGCTGTTTCCGCCCGCCCGCCCAGTGGAATGTATATTATTGGGCCGGCGGGGTCTTCAAAGGGCTGGCGGTCTGTGTTTAGACCGCCAGCATGAACATGGCGGGGAATTCTGAAAATGTTCATAATGACCCTCTTAGTTCCTTACATTTATGCTTCAAAAACTGTGATGCGTCTTTTGACGATTTAAACTGAAACTAAGAGATACCCCTTTATACCATCTTTCAATGCACCTCAGACAACACCAGCTGGGGCGATCCCTCTGTTACAGTTCACAAAACAAGGATCCATTAATTCATATGGAACATATACTCTTTGTTGACTAATAGCCCCCTTTCAAATGACCAGGTCTGCATTCCTTTTGTCCCCACCTGAAAAGGGATTTCAATTACCAAGGGATTATGATCTGACATAACTTGAGGATATTTCTCAATCTGTATAGCAATTACCAAGCTAAGGGAAGTAAGAAAATAATCTCATCTATCACCCTTTTTATGGGGTGATGAAAAAATATATCCTGGATATGGTGCTTTGTCTTTTTGCCAGATATCTACCAGACCGTTTTTATTCTTTAGATAGTAAGTGGACTAAAGACCCTAGGCATGCATAAATAAAGTTTTTTTGTAAAATCAGCAGAGCCACCTAGCAGGCTTATGTTTAAATCCCCATACAATATATTTGGTGTTGGCCATGAGGCCAATTCAATATTCAGATAATCTAGTACAGAAGGATTATCTAAATTAGGCCCTTAGAAGGTTCCAGTACCAAACTGGCATTTTACGACCACCCATTTTCCGTTCGTGTCAAAAATATTGCATACAAACCTGCAGGTATTCCTACGTGCGAGGATTAGCACCCCCTGTGTACCTGTACCTTGTGTAGTATATGCCACCAACATAAAGCCTAAAGACTCTAAAAGTATTTTTCTTGAACCCTTTGTATGAATTTCTTGAAAGCAAAGAATATCTGCACGTAATACTTTCAGCGCTTATACAACAATCCTCCTTTTCACGCTATTGTTCAAACAATAAATATTGACAGTAGCTATACATAACTTATTTATTTGAGCCCTCTAAGTGAACTATATTAGTGTCCCCCCCACATATAATAAACCTTTTTCATTGATCCTGAAACAAATAGGCACAAATGAAAAACAAAAAGTCCTACTGGAATTCGAGAAAAAATAGATTTTCCCCTCTCCTCTTATGGTATACGCCATTCTTTCCCACTCCCCACCCTGGACGCTCCCACCACATCCTGCCCCACCACCAGTCCCCCTCACCCTCTCTTACAGTTAGAAGCAACCAGACAGGGCTCAGCCTCCTCCCCAGCTTCCACACATACATACTAATCAGCTTCTCTGATTGTGAGGACTAAGAGACTAAGAGCAGCAATTAATTAATCAATCAAACATTCATCTGCACAGTGTGCCACCTACTAATACACTGAAGTATCCAAACTGCAAAAGGTAACCCAAAGACTCGAAACAAAACACTCCAAATAATACAAAAAAATAATAGAAAAGATAGAGTGCTTAGTAAAGATACCATACGGGGTGATACTATATAACAACAACAATCAGACTAAATTAATCCATGTACATTAATGTTCCCCAATCATGTTGATCCTACAAGTTCATCCAAATACTCCTTAGCTTTAATCTCAGAAGTAAAAAGACAAGTCTTATTTCTGAAAATAATATTGAGACAAGCAGGATTCATCAAATATGCTTCTACACCAGTTTACTGACATGGCTTTATACGTTACCTCAGTTGCTACCTTCTCGCTACATTTACATGACTAAAATCCGGCCTTGCAAAGAAGGAAAAACCTTCAAAGCTTCTCCTGGAGTCAGGAAGGGCTTTTTTGAAAATGGGCTGCCAAAGAAAAAAGCTACCAAAATAGACTATAATTACTCTGTTTTTTCAGCATGAGGGGGTATCAATGAGCTGTTTGATTCTCTTGCTCCCAGTTCCAAGAAGGCAAATCACAAAAGGCTCCTTTGAACAAGTTCACCATAAATCACCTTGCATCACTGCCTTCGACTCCCTCCTCCAGTCTCAAAATCTACAAATTGTTTTGTCATTGCCTATTTTCGAAATCCTGGAGTTTCCATTGGATAACTGAAATTTGGGAGACTTGGGCTTCTGCTTGATCTTTGAAAAGCTACTTGAGCTACTGCCCAGAGCTGACGTGCAAATCGCCACCTCAGGGTCTCAGAGCCTGGAGGTATCTGAACCATCAGTTAAAGAAAATAATCTATCTCCCATAACTGAGGGTTTGTTGGCCAACTTATTTGCTCTTCTACCTTCTATATTAAAACATTTATGGCTTAGAGCAGAGTTTGATCAGTGAGAAGTACCCGTCTACTCTGAGACCATACACTACAGGGAAGTTGTCAATTGGGTCTTCAATTAATCCAAGTAGCTGTGCCACATCATTTACTGACGCCACTCCTAGAGTTGCAGAGCTCCAACTGTTGTAGTCTAGATTTGCTTCAGTAACAGGGCATTTAGAGTTAGGGTAATGAAGTGATGCAGAGGGGGCGGAACCGCTGAGCCGGCAGGGGGAACATCCATTGACCTATTCTTCTCCAAAGTTGAGAAGGAGTAAGTGCTGCAGGCTATTCGTTACTTATTCCTTTAGCCATGGCTCTCTCAGCAGCCAATATCCTCTCTTCTGTTAAGTGGAAAAATAATTCAATGACCTTGAGTACTGGTTCCGCCAACAAAACTGCTAGACTGCCGAGCCAATTTGTCTTTCTTTTACATCTGACCCCCCAGACTGGGATTGGATAATGAAACTAGATGGTCTAGTTCTGAAACATAATTTTTACGCATATGAAAGTACCATTTACTTACAGAAGAACAAGTTACATACCTTCAGTAACAATTTATCTGGTGGAAACATATTCTAGTTGCAGATTCCTTACCTTAGGATTTCCTCCAGGCATCAGACTGGATCTGGAGATTTTTCTTCGAGCAGTACCTTTGTGTGCCGTCAGGTGGCATCGGTCGACTCCACATGCGTCATTTGCGTCGTGGTCATCAAGATAATGCTGCGTTGTGTATAGGAGCCAGCCCGGCGCGATTACTTCAGTTTCTTTTCACAACTTTCCACACCAGTAGTGAGAAGTCATAAAGAACACTGAGAATGGTGTGCCAGAACTAGGGCCCTGAAAAAGGAATTCCTGTCCCTAGAAATCAGTTTGCAGTGAGGGGATGATGGGTGGGTTGGTAAGGCATCTGCAACTAGAATATGTCTCTACCAGATAAATCGTTACCAAAGGTAAGTAACTTGTACATTAGAACATTCTGCCCTCTAGAGACTTTTAGTTGCAAATTCCTTACCTTAGAATAGATACCCAACCAATACCATCCTTGTCGGTGGGCTGCAAACCAAGATCTTACTAGAAAGTCCTGCAGGACCGAACGGCCAAAGTAGTCATCTCGGCGGATCTGACTGTCCAGGCAGTAATGTACAGTGCACATATATAAAGGACAGGAACTCTGCGTGCTAACGCTGTGGTGACAGCAGTTGCTCTGGTAGAGTGAGCATGGAAGCTCTCACGGGGTTGCTTCTGTGCCAAAGCGTAGCACATTTTGATGCAGAGCAGTACTCATCGGGAGATGGTATGTTTCTGCATCGCCTTCCCTTTGTTCGCACCCACATATCCAGCAAAGAGTTGATTGTCCACCTGGAAATCACTAGTACGACTGAGGTAGAACCCCAATGCTCTTTCTGGATTGAGACGGTGGAGTCTCTCCTCTTCATGAGAGAGATGTAGAGTGTGTAAAAAGTAGGCAAAGTGATAGACTGGCCTATGTGAAAAGGCGTAACAACCTTAGGAAGGCAGGAGGCCCTTGTACAGAGCATCACTTTGTCAATGTGGGCAGACAAAAATGGTGGCTTGGAAGAAAAAGCTTAAAGCTCACTTACTATGCGAGCAGAGGTTATGGCAATCAGAAAAGCAGTCTTGATTTTTAGGAGCCGCAGGGGACAATTGTGCAGCGGCTCAGAAGGGGCACATATAAAGTAAGTTAGGACCAGGTTCACGTCCCACTGGGGCCTATTGAATAGGGTTGGAGGAAACAAATGGGTGAGTCCCTAAAGGAACCTTCCAACAATGGGAGAACTGAATGAGGAAGGTTGATCTGGCAATCTAAGAAAGGCTGAAATTGCTGGTAAATAACCTTTAAGGGTGCCCAAAGCAGAGCCCTGCTGGGCCAAATAAAGAATTAACAAGAGAAGCTCAGATAGGTGCAGAAAGGGGATCAACAGACTTGTTAGTATACCGGGCCACAAATTTATGCCAATGGCAAGTGTATACCGTTTTGGTGGGGGGACACCTGTCTGCCAGGATAACATCACAATTGTGACCTTCGGTTGGAAGGTCAAAAGCTGTCAACTGCTGCTTCTCAATCTACACACAAGAAGGCAAAGACTGGAGAGGTTTGGGTGAAACTCCCCTACTGCTGCAACAGAAGATCCTCCCAAAGGGGCAGTCTGATCGGAGGATCCGTAACCATGCTCAGTAGCTCTGGATACCATACTCTTCATGCCCAGTCTGGCGCCACAAGGATTACTTGAGCTGGTCGCTCCTGATCTTTTTCAGAACTCTGGACAGAAGTGGTATAAGTGGGAAGGCATAAAGGAGGCCTGAGTTCCACCCGAGATGAAAAGCGTCGCTGAGCGAGTGCTGCTTTGGAAACTCCAACGTGCAAAACAGTTGACATTGTGCATTCTCTGCAGAAGCAAACACACCTAACCAAGGCTCTCCCCCACTGCTGAAAGAGGCCTTCCTCCACCTCCGGATGGAGACGCCATTTTGCTATTGACTATGCATTGATGGCTGAATTCATCTGCTCTGGTGTTCAGAGATCCCGCCAGATGTTGAACCACCAGAATTATATCCTCCTTATGTTTCAGCCATGTCCAGAGTTGCAAAGCCTCTTGAAAAAGAGTCCATGACGCCATTCCGCCCTGCTTGCTGCAGTAGCACATGGCGGTAGTGTTGTCCGTCAACACTTGCACCACTTTACCTCTTAGAGAGGCTTTCAATGCAAGCCTGATTGGCGGAGCTCTGCCAGAGACCAGAGACCTTTGATCTCCACCTCTCCCATATGGCCACCCCATCGCAGGAGTCATGCATCTGTCAGTACCATAAGATCTGGTTTGGGAATGGAGAGGGATCTGCTGTTGATCCAATCGCGATTTGAAAGCCACCACTGCAGGTCTTTTGCAGTTCCCTCCGAGATCTGCACCATGTTGGAGAGACTTCCGTGATGCTACGCCCACTGGAGCTTCAGATCCCACTGCAGAGCCCACATATGCCATCTGGCATGTGTCACCGGCAGACCTCTGGCGCCCTGTCTACACAAGCCAGTGGGATTCCGCGTCCCCAGCCGCTCCATGGCTGACAGGAAAAGGATGCAACAGGGAGCCTTTTCTTTGACCACGAATGGGGCGAAAAGCTGACTGTGTAAGGCGAGGGTCAGCTGCGGGCCATGGGACCGAGCTGTAGGCTGGGACTCCTTGAACCTCTTGAGTGCAGAGTCTGCTTTGTCTCCGAAGAGACGGGTGCTATTGAAGGTCATGTACATGTGAGACTGTTGGACATTCCCTGAAAAACTAGACGTCCTCAAGCAGGTGTGGCACCTCAAGGCCACCATCAACGTAACCGATTTGCCCAATGGGTCGGTCGTGTCCAGCCCACAACAAATTGTGAACTTAGGCACATCCCTCCCATCAGCAACAGATTGGGAGATGACAGCCCGACCTCCCCCAGGACCTGCAGCTATACCTGTGCGACCGTATCCCACAATGAATGGGTTTAGCGACCCGAAAGGCATGTGGTGTTCACGGACGGCAATACTAGCCTGGAGGAAGAAAACATTTTCTTCCCAAGTTTATCCAGTCTTTTTAATTACCTATCCAGGGGAGCAGATGGGAATGTGTCAGAGGAGGAAGAACACTGGATGACAAGACTCTAAGGCGTAGGATGTTGGGACAGGAATTTAGGGTCGTTTGGCACAGGCCGATGGTGACAGGTGACTGTCCTATTCACAAGAGCCCCTGTGTTACATCTGGATGAGGCGCCCAGAAGGACATCCGTGAGGGCTTCATTGAAGGGTAAAAGGAGTTCTGAAGTGGAAGTCCCAGGCTGAAGCACCTCAGTCAGGAGGTTAGTCCTGACCGCCACAGAAGGAAGCTTGAGGCCGAGGACCTCAACTGCCCTCTGACCACCATAGAATATGAAGCTCCCTCCGCCATAGCCACAGTAGGGGGGAAAAGAATGCCAGCTTCTGGAGACGTATCTAGACCACTAGCCTTGCCCAATTCCTGAGGCCAGTCCATGTTAGGGTTGTCAAGCAGGTATTCCAAAGGGTCCGTCAACCCCTCCAAACCTTCCCCATATTCATACCCATAGCAAAATGGGTCAGAATTCAATCTGAGGTGAGAAAACCCCATTGAAATCAGATCCAGCATTGAGCGCTGCTGTTTCCGGCACAATGGCGACATCTTTGGCGTCACCAGCTAAGGTCGTGTTGGCACGGGTCCAACAACGGATCCGGAGGGGACCTCAGTAGCCAGAGCAGAAGCCGTCGGTACAGAATCAGAGGGGGCCCCTATCCAATTCCCCGGGCCCTAAAGGCACAACAGTGGGGTCGGTCTGCCCAAAACTCCTTCAGCTGGGCAGGGGTGAGTCCAGCTCCCGGAAAGATGGGGAGGCGCGGATTGGACCCAGAAGTAGGCTCCATGGATAGAGGCCTAGAGAATCAAAGCTCTTCCCACGATGCATCGGCCGAGCAACGAGGCGAAGTCGAAGAATATTTGGCCTTCTTCGACTTCTTCTTCTTATGACCCGAGTGTCCCGAAGATTTAGAATGGGACGACGAAGAGTGGTGATGACTCCGTGAGCAGTTTTGGGACCTTCCTCTTGAATGAGACTGGGTGCGATGAGGAGTCGAGCGCCAGGCCGCCATGAGTTTCAAGGACTGCTCCCTCAAAGTCTTCGGGTTCATAGCCCGGCATTAGGAGCACTACTTTGGGTTGTGGTCACCCTACAGACACCACAAACACATGAGGTGTGGATCCATCACCGATATCATTTGGTGACATGAGTCACGCGGTTTAAACCCGGTCTTCCGTGACATCCTCAACACACCAAAAAGTTAAAAATAATGACAAAAAGGTCAAAGCTAGTCAAAAAATGACTAAGCCTAACTCTTCTTCAGATCTGCGTGCGCGTGGAGAGAAAAAAACTGATGCCAGCGTGCTGGGGTGGCGCCCATAAATGACAGCAACATCATCACGACGACCACAATGCCAACGACGTACACAGAGTCAACCAACACCACCTGACGCCGCATAAAGGTACTGTTCGAGGAAGATTCTCCGGATCCAGTCTGATGCCTGGGGGAAATAAGGTAAGGAATCTGCAACTAGAAGTCTCTGTCAGATACACAGAACTTTAATGAGCAGCCCCTTTGCCACAAGTATAGCATGCCTTTAGGTCCACCAATCTGAAAAGACCACATCTGAAACAATAATCCCTTCTGTGAGAATCTATGACTGTGGCATCACATCTGAAACAACAAACCCTCCTATGACAATCTATGATTGTGGTTTACTATATTTATAATGGCTTCATTATCAGGAACGTTAACCCTGATAGAGCTACGGAATTCCAGTTCCTTAAGTTTACAATGACCATAAACAACACATAAATCTAATTTCTACACCTGACCATTAGAGCAAAAAAATGCAGATTGACAAGAACCGGGTACACAAAACCTACTGACAAAAAAAACAATTAAGTCCTTTTTGAAAGCGCTCATCCCCACTCTCTTAGGGAAAAGTTGCCAGCAAGACAACTGCTATGTAGTAGCGGAAACTGTTCTTATATACAGGATTACAAACCAGAGGCAGATAAATTGACAACCGAGGTGGTTTAGAAACATTATCCCAGACACCTGATAGATCAGGCAAATAGAGTCAGGAACAGCTGTAGTGATGGGTTCCTTGAAGACAGGATGAGGGAGGAGAAAAGTTAGTTGATCTGTATGAGCCCCTACTGCAACATACCAATGCAGTTAAGAAAACTGTAAATCCACACTATTTTATCCTCAATTGCAACAGCCTACATTTTGAGAAAGCCTTATTTTCTTCCCGTAGCAATACAAGTGAGAGAGACCTTTTAGTTCAGGAGACCCAAATCTAGGTTGAAAAATGACCAAAGAGCCCTATGGACCTCCCCAGAATCAGAGGGCACTACCTTTATGGACACTGTTCAGTGTATCGATTCACCTTGCACAGTAAGGAAATACCCTAGGGTGGAGAACCACTTGGGAGCAAAGAAATTATACAAACTGCAACTCTGTCAATGTAATTTACCTGACTGAATCTCCATGTTGATTAAAATACACACACTGATAAAGAACTAATAAGGACTATTATTGAGAAAATGTGCTTGAGTAACAACATAGGGCATTACTAGCACACAAACAGCTATGGCCATATAAGAGACAGGCATAATTTAAGGTGAGATTCCATGGAATCAACTGAGCAGTATACAGTAACTCCATTAGGGGATCACAATCACACATGCACTTCCCAATACGTCCATCACTCTTTATCTTTCTCATGAAAGGGAAAAATGAATAAAAGCTATAGGATTCCTTGAACATTTCTGACATCAACTGTCCCTAGTGTTTTGTTTAATCAATTCCTGTCCAGTGTCTCAATCTGATATTGTAAACACAAAGGGACAGATTTAGATCCTAGCAGATGGAATACTCAGTCACAAATGCGACAGATATCCTGTCCTCCGTGTTGCGGCCCCCATAAGATATAATGGGATCGTAATACAGCGGGCGGGATATCCGTCACGTTTGTGACAGAGTATTTCCCTCTGCCAGGATCTAAATCAGGCCCAAAGTGTGAAATCAATACTAATGATCATCATGGTATCGATCATAAAGCTGTTTTTTGGACACAGGCATTTGACTTATGGAGTAAAGATAAAAACCAGCAACTGTCCTCAGGTTTAGCTCCAAGAAACCAAGGATTGTATGATACCAGTTTCTTTCCTGTTCAGTGTCACAGTCATGGCACCATAAAGTGTCATGAACAATAATAATAATCTCAATACCCTTCATGAACCCAGATTTGGACACTGG
Source organism: Pleurodeles waltl (assembly GCF_031143425.1). NCBI lineage: Eukaryota > Metazoa > Chordata > Amphibia > Caudata > Salamandridae > Pleurodeles > Pleurodeles waltl. Next base: position 467,429,209 of record NC_090449.1, on the reverse strand, counting down.
TGTTCTGTCTATGGAGTTTCGAAGAATGGGAACTACATTTCCCATAATTTCCTCCTTAAAGCACACTATGTGGGAGTACACTTTGATGTCATAAACATTACGCAGTGATGGGGAAGCAAACATAGAGTTTACAGTGAGTCCCAACAGATAAAGGTGAGGCTTGGTTATTGACAAGCAAGCAGCCAGGAAGCGACTGGTGTTCATTTTAGTTGTAAAAAATCAACAAAGCACCCTTGAGGGCGTATATAAACCACCTATGGCATAGCGCCTAATGCTGCGCATGCTTCAAAATAGGTTTAAATAATTTGTTTATTTCTCCTTCCAGTATATTTGATCCTGCAGATATTTGACATCTGCCATGTGCAGTGTGTGACTATAGGGGCATGATCCCCCACTCTTCCTATGTCACACTAGATGGTTCTCAAACTGGGTAAAGTGACATGGACTAACAACTACATATTTACCCATTCATATTTTCTGTTGCAATTAGTCACATAGAGTGATCACATTTAAGTGTTTTTTGTATCCAACAGATGTTCAAAGTCGCTCAAGAGTTGTGGCCTGTCTTGTCTGACATGATATGTCTGTGCAGCAAAGTGCAATGGCTTCTGTGGTGTAATACATATTTTTAAAGAAAGTTGAACAAAGACAGTGACCATATGGGTCTCCCGCTAAGATGCTTTGATCGATACATAGCCTATGGTTTGTTTTCTCTCTCAAAGGAATCTGGAGTGATTGACTCAACCTCAGGAGGACTAGCCCCTTGCATGTTGTGTCTGTCAGACCTAATGTGGATAGGACATGAGACATAGGTTAAGAGGCAAATAGCCCTTTCCCTTTTTTCTAGTCCAGTGTGTGCAGATGCATGGGGGGAGGGTGGTAATGCAATCTGGCAGACCGGAGTGGACAGGTGGGCAGGCGATGCCAAGCTCGACAGCGACTCGGCAGCACTGGTCCAGCGAGCAAAGCAGGCAATGACAACCCCAGCTACCGCCAACCCAAGCCTAAATCAAACACTGGCCAAGGAGGACTGGTGCAGGCTTGTTACGCCGCTGGGACACCGACCACAGGAGCCTAAAGAAGCATCACTGGCACAGGGGGAATGCTGCAGCCACAGCTCAAGCATGGTCCTATACGGAGCTCCGTCCGGCAGCAGGCTCCAGGGCTCCCACTTTTGACATATTATGCCCCCGCTGAGGGCCTAAAAGGAGGAATGGGGAGCGGGGTTGCCTAGAGGCAGCAAGGAGAAAGAGTATGGCAGCATTTGGAACTGCTGCCTGAGGAGATCAGCCATCAGTTACGGAAGCAGCCAAGCTAGGCTCAATATGGCTTGTCACATGGTGTGCTCACTGCCTGTTTCTCTCAATCACTTCCCCCACCAGGAAACGACAAAGGTGGCAGACAGCAGACACATGGGGTGCGCAGCCAGCCACTAGGGGCCATCAGTCCATGGAAATACACAGCAAGCTGTTTGGTTGTGGTCTTAAGGCAGGCCCAGGATTGATTCCAAAATCTGAAGCAGTCTGAAATCCAAAATTAAATCCAGCAAGAGAGAAAAACATAAGTTGATACAGAGGGAAAGAGACCGATTGTCTCAAACAAATCCGGGGCAATAAAGCACAGTCATATCCAGTGAGCACTAATGCACATCAATCTGCAGCCTAACTCATACCCAAGCCCTCCCCCAAGCACAATTTACAAGAGCAAACTGTTTGTAGGGGTGACAGAAATGTGTGTGAAAGCCCAGCTCTCAGCACACATAAATTGGTTGAAGGGGAAATTAGCAAAAACACTTTAGGATTTATGAAAGATACCAATACTGGATAACTGTAGTTACAGGTAAGTAACTTGGTTTCTTCTCAGGAGTCAGTGATGGCAGCTCACACCACTGCCCCCCTATTGTTCTACTGACTGTCCATGGTCTCCAATGAGGGGGGTCTGCTATGTGTCTGGCAAGACAGCAAGCCACCAATGGTCCTTGCTGCTTATCTGCGTCACTCTAAGTAGCTGCTTCTTGACCTATTTGACAGTAAGGCATCGATGGGCAGACTCTCTGAGTTGTTGGTTGTTGCTATCCACTCCCTTGCATTGACTGCGTTATTGCCACTGTTTCATCTTCTGACATTTTAATAATGAGAGATAGGTCATTTTAACCCATTAGTTGACTTGGGCTGTCCGTGCCGCCATATGTTGGGACTTCCCCTTTGCTCCCTTGCTGAGAGGTATTCAGTATTGATTTTTTTTATTGGAAGCTCTTCTGAGATCCTGGGAGAAGTTGGTAGAACTTGGTCAACCTGGGTCTGGGGTTCCTTCCATTATAATTTCAACATCTTTTGGGGAGACCTGGATGTCAGACTCCTGAGGCTGGTGTGACTTGCCTATCTTGGGTTGCTTACTACTTGGTGTTGCCTGCATTGGCTCTACCTTTGTTGAGCCTAGGCCGTATGGAGCAGTCTGCTGGATCACTGTTGGTTCGAGAGGGGAAGGTAGTCCAAATATATTGCTGTTTGTTTTGTAAATTGTGCCACCTAGGTTCTTAAGATAGAAAAATGTAATAAAAATCTTGGGTCAGCGCATGTTAGTGAAGGGAGAAAAGAGCCCACCCTCTGGTGTCTTCTTAGATGATGATTGGTGTGGTGCCTTTTTGCTACCTGCTGTTGGTACTGGTCTGGGGTGCGGTTACCATATTTGCCTGCGCCCTACAAGGGGTGGCCCTCTTATCCTCTCGAACCTCATGATTCAGTGGCCTTGCAGATGAGCAGTGCTGGTCCTGCATTGTTAGTCCCCCCGCTCAAACATTTCCCCCTATCTGGGCCTTGGTACGGGAGTAGGAGTGGAATGGTGGTTATTGATGCCAAATAATGGTACTATAGAAGGATCCGAAGGGTTGTTTCGTTATTACACTGTTCGCATGGGCTGAATGCCTTTCTAACTTGTATTGATTGTGTTGCCAAAAACATTATGTTTATTTTGTTTTGTTTTGAACGCACCCTAGAACCTAAGGGTCTGTTTCTCACTTTCCCTCCAGTGCGTCCACCTCCGCCCCAGTGGCATTTAAACGTAGTTCTTTCACAATTAATGAAAGCCCCGTTCAAACCTATACACTGAGGGGAACTGAAATTTATTTCATGGAATGTAGCAACTCTACTTGCTCTTATATCCACAAGAAGAGTAAGTGATATACAGGCCTTTATCACTAAGGAACCCTATCTTATGTTTTCAGATGACTTTGTTCTTCTTAGATCAAACCCAAGATACACCCCTAAGGTGTCTTCATCTTTCCATTTGAACGAACCAGTGATATTAAGAACTTTCTTCCCGAATCCATCAATGGTGGCAGAAAGGACTCTCCACACACTGGATATCAAGAGATGCTTGACGTTTTACCTTCAGCGTACTAAACAGCTCCGGAAGACAGACCAGCTATTAGTCTCATATGCCCAAGACCATCAAGGTACAGGAGTCACTAAGGCTACGATAACTCGTTGGATTGCATCCACCATCCAATTTTGCCACTCAAAGGCAGGAAAACCATTAACTAGCTGCCCGAAAGCGCACTCTTCAAGAGCAATTTACACATCGACTGCTGTATTTCAAGGGATCGCCTTGGACAAGATATGTGAGGCTGCAACGTGGAAGACTACGCATTCTTTCGGGCAGCATTATTGTTTGGAATCAACACAAAGAGCTGATTCACTTGTTGGACAGGCGGTCCTATGTCATCTTTTTCATTGAGGTGAGAATTTTCCTTGAATGTGTATATCTAATTCTATATGCAACAGTTTATAGTTCCTACACAATTGTTGTTTGATATGTTTTACTCTATATGTGTAGAGGAATGTATATAGATATGTTATGTAGTAATATAATTTAAAGGATTACAATACTCTCAGCTACCATCCACTGCGGGCTTAACGGTTATTAGGAGTAATGCTGGCTATTCAGATTCAATTATATGAATTAATGAAGGATCCACTACCGGATAAGAAAAAAAGTTACTTACCTGTAACTACAGTTTCCCAGTATTGGTGTCTTTCATAAATTCACATGCAACCCACCCTCATCCCCTTTGAGGCTTGCATTTCCTTTTCATTGCATATTCCTCACTCTTGTGCTAGAAAATCTGAGAGAATGAGCCTCTCTGGGGAATATTCTAGAGGGTGCTAGAGCCTGATTGGTCATGAGTCAAGTGTGGTTCTTTGTTTTACAAAAGGGCATGGATAGTCTATATGTGTGATTTTGCTAGCATTATAGCCTATGGAAAAATTTTACTCACTGCTTTTTTCATGTACCATGGGACTCCCACTTTGACGACAGGAAAGATTCAAGCATGTGAATGTATGAAAGATCCAATACTGGATAAATGGGAGGAGTTGTGGCAATGTATGTGAGGGGAACACCAGAAAACCCCTCCACAGGAAAGATTATAGCACCTGTTCACAAAACAAGACATTTGGACCTCTTTATTAGGAATTCTTCAAACTACTGTCAAAACCCTTAACTATTAGCCAAAAAAATTGACATCCAAAGTACCCTCCTAACTACACTGGCAGTGTTTATATCTGATATATAGAGGTGAAAATAGTGGATCTAAATAGCCTAATAATGCATGCACAACAGCAGAAACATTTCAGTCAATATGTACTTACTGACCAATACTGGACAGGGTAGAAACTTTACCAACAGTTCTCAGCGGTCTGTTCGAGGATCTTAAGACTACCCTAAAACCTGACAAAAAGGACTAATAGGAACATACTGGGTAAATGCAATTTAGTGAAGATACCCCAAATAGAATCAGGAACAACAGCTATGTGTGAGGTGAAAATGTAAATCAAACTCCAGAATATTACAACCTCCACTCCAATGAGTGCTTGATTTGAAGAAATCCAACTAAGGGCACCAAGGCAACGGAGCTGCATTTCACTTTGCAAGGATCTGCAACTTTAACAGCTACAGGAAGGGATGAGGGTATTGTTAAAAAAGAAAAAGCAATGCCAGATTACTTCTGAAGACCCCTAATTATAAAATGCCAAAAGGCGAGAAATAGGAAGCTGAAACAAACAGATGAGTGAAACGTATACCCAGTTTTTAAGAATGTAAACAGACACTTGAACGGAAGCCCAGAACTGGACAAACAGAACGACCTGGAGTTGACCCCAGAAAGGACCAAATACAGGAAAGGGCATCAACATCAAAGATGGTAGCCCAAGCTGATAGTCTTGACAGCCAAAAGAAATGGCAGCCACATGCCCTTAACCAATGGGCGCTTCAGCATACACAATGATCTTACGGGCAGCTAGGAAAGCTACCCCATTGAAAGCTAGTGATGCACAGGGAAAAATTGGCGGCAATTACAAGCCAACGATAACAGATATGGAAGAGCGATCAATGATCTCTTCAAGTTATCCTGAAGAGAAAGCAAGACATATAAGTGCAGTTAGACAAGCAGCAGCCCTACTACCTTCTCCTGGTCCATAGAGTGAGGACAAATCAACTCCTTTATTTGCTCTCACCAGAGTAGGAATACCCACTGAACCAACAACTGATCAGGGTGCTAATGAATCAGCACTCTCCGAATGGTCCAAGCCCAGATTGGAACCAATTATATACCACTATTATCAAGAACCTAGTCCAGTCTAAACCTACAGCAGCCCGGATTGAGAGCATCGGGAAAACACAAGTATTTTACCACTTACTTTCAACAAAGCATTAGTCCAATTTAAGCCCAACCCAAACTGGACGCAAGAACAACTGGAAATTGTGCCTATACTCCCCCCTCCCCCAAAACAACAGCTGCATACAATGACACTAGTTTGAAAGGTACCAAGCATGGCAAAGTTTGGGAACTGAGAGGCGAGGAAGAGACCACCACCTATCACTCCTTAGCATCAGAGGTTGGCAACAGTTTGGTGATACTAATGTACCCAGAATATCAATCAAAGGAAAGCTTTGACGTCCTGAACAGAGATAAAATTCGGAGAATGCTCCAGCAAATGCCACACACAAAAGGAGTAAGCACAAGGGACATAGGCCCTCATTACAACTTTAGTTGTAACCGCTGCGCGGCCGGCAATGCATCCGCACTTCCGCGGTGGCCATTACGACATCCCCGCTGGGCCAGCGGGCAGAAACCAAGTTTCCACCCGCCGGCCCAGCAGGGATGTCGGCCGCAACACGGGAGCCGGCTCCAAATGGAGCTGGCGGTGTTGCGGTGGTGCGCCGGGTGTAGTTGCACTCGTCGCGCTTTTCACTGTCTGCTATGCAGACAGTAAAAAGCTCCATGGGGCTGTGCCAGGGGGCCCCTGCACTGTCCATGCCAAAGGCCCCACGACTCCCCTTTCCACCAGCCTGGCGGGAGGGGGACTCATAACCCCTGGGCAGCGCTGCCCTGGAGGATTAAATCAGCCGGGACCACTGTGGCGGAAAACCGCCTGTTGGCAGTGCAATCGACAAAACAGCCACCAGGGTTGTAATGAGGCCCATAGTCTTGGTGGAGTTCATCAAACCAAGGCTGGGGCATCTCAATGAAATGACCAGAATCGCCTGGGTGTCAGCTGAAGCAGTTAAAAGGTTGTTGGCTAGAGCCCAGGTCTTGAAACGATGAGAGATCCAAATGACCCCTTCTAAGGACCCAGCCTACCCACATCCTTTAGCAAAGCAGGCAAATGAGTATAGAGATATTCACGGGTCAAAGCAAGTGCTCTCCGTTCTGAGGAGTGTCCCCGTACGTCCCCAGAAGAACACAGGGAACAAGCCCACTCCTATTCCTGGATGATAAAGAATCAAACGCCAAGGCGAATAGCTGGAGCTGGATTTTTGGGGCACTCAACAGGCCAAGGTCGCAACAATGAATCGCCCTCTTGGATAAATGTCTTCTGACAAACAGATCGCCTATAGATTTGCTCGTGGAATGTCAATGGCCAGCTGAATAAGTTAGAAGACCAAGAGACGCAGACATATTTAATTATGGTCATTCCAAGTGATCTTGCTGCAGGAATCCTGGGCAGGGAATCACCACTAATCCCAGGCTACATCAACTTTTCAGTGCCAGCAACAAAGAAGTCTCTCTTTGGTCACCACAGTGCAGGCCTGGCAAAATATATACTAGCCACACACAAGGGGAAGTATAAGCCACAGATGACAACATGCCCAGGCCGGCGCACAGTCTGCACCTCTTTTATTTGGGGGGATTTCTGACCTCTCTTGCATTATTGAACATATATATGCAACCCACAGCAAAGGTGAAAAGTAAAGTAATAGAACACCTGAAAATAGAGCTCAAAGAGCTTCTGAACGGGCTGACTCCAAAAGAATTAGTTCTTTCTGGGAACTTTAATATGAATATGCTGTGTTCACTAACAACAAATGAGATTCAGGCAGCCTCAAAATTTATACTGGGCAATCCCCACCAAAGCAAGAACTCATCTTCTCAACTGGACAAAAAGGGCATTGAACTTGGTAATGAATTAGAGCACCTCAATCTAAGGGTATTCAATGGCAGTTTCCTTACGGTTAGTGCACCAGTGGCTTCTTTTTACAACCACTCAAGGAGGACTCTAATTGACTATACAATACTATAAAATCTCTGGATTTTATCTGGTTGAGAGCTATGAGAGGTGAAAGAAACAATAGGTGAAAGTGATCACCTGCCACAGGAGCTGATTCTCGCTATTAATCTCTCCCACCATACTCTAGCAGTAGAAATATATGGCTCAGCTTACCCAGTCAACAATGAAAGAATAAAATGGTCAGCTGGTTCAGCTCACAATCTTCCAGCACTTGTAATAACAACACTGTACAGAGTACAGTTCAAGGTCAGATTGACCTAACTAATTAGACTCAGTTCACCAAAAGGTTTGCAGAGCAATATGCTGCACCTGCCCCTGGCCAACAGACTGGTAGCACAAGGATCCCAGTCTCTTGCAAACTAAAAAGCATAAAACATTAAGGGAAATCAACTGCCCAGGGCATACCAAAAAATACCAGGCGACAAAACCCTCAAAGTTGTGCTGTCAAAGGCGAAAGTGGCCTATAAGAAATGCAACTGGCTGCTAAGAAGAGAGGTTATGGTGAATTCTGAGCTAGGCTGCAACATGACATCAAAACTAACTGACATGAGAGATTCTGGAAGACCGTGAACAGGCATGATGACCCAACATAAGCCGTAACAACTTCAAATATATTGGAAGAATGCTAAACCAGGATAGGCACAGTCCACACAACTCTCTGTTCAAAAAGAACCAACGGTCTCCTAAAAGGACCACTTAAGGTAATAAGTGGGATAAATTAAGGACTAGCACAGCAGGAAGTGATGGTAGTAAAATCAGCCCCTTCAAGATGTAAGTGGAGATCATTAAAAACAGTTTGCTAAGGGCTGACTAGAAGGAGCACCAGGGCTCAATAGCATCCCACATTGAGCTTTAAAGAGAACCAGGAGTTTTGGGAAGCAAACCTGGAGCCAGTTCTCAATAGCATTTTAATTGTGAATGCAATACTAGATTCTTGGAGGGACTTGATAATTACCCTCATTTACAAAGGAGGTTACAGCTCAGATCCCGCAAACTTTTGGCTGATAGACCTCCTTAACGTAGAGTCGAAGTACTTTGCTGGGTGCCTACTGGAGGAATTAACAATCTGGGCCGTCGGACTGTGCATAATCCCTCTTAATCAAACAGACTTCGCATAATGTATTGGTACAGCAACAAACACATTAGCCCTCTCCTGCTAATAGATCAATGCCTTTCCATCTGTACTTTATTGACTGCAGGGTGGCCTGCAACCAGGTTGATCGAAGAAAGCTCTGGCAGTCGTAGGTCAGCTGCAACATCCCGGAACCCTGATATAGGCCCCTAGTCTCTTCCACATGGACACATGGGTCCAGATTAAGTTGGGGAGCAGCACCAACCTGTCTACAAAGATTTGAACAAATTATGGCGTAAGGAAGGAATGCTTTCTTGCCTCCATCCTTTTCAATTTATCCTTGTCAGATTTCCTATCAAATCTATGCAATTTTAATGTGTATGCCCCCAAACTAGGGAGTCTACACTTGCCTACCTTGATGTCCAGTGATGACGTAATTTTGATTAGCTGCACACACATTGGCCTCCAAAGACTCCTGAATGCCATGCCAGCCTACTCAACTATTGAACATAAATATCTCAGATTACTGTTCAACAGATTGGGGTCTTTTAAGCAGCATAAATAGGTCATGCTTCTGAAAGCCAACTCCTTACTGACGGACTTTCACCAATTTAGAGCAAAGATTGCCAGACCAACACTTACAGCACTCTTGAAAATAATCCAGGCAAAACTGGTACCCACCCTAGCATACAGCAGCGAGGCTTTAAGGGGAAGAGATGGCTCCCTCCTGGACAAGATCATAGTCAGAACCTTTAGGTCAATATTTCATCTGCTTTTACACATATCAACTTCCCAGTTGAGGTTAAAATTTGGTCTAACAAAAACAAACTTTGGCCAGGCTAGGGGCGTTCATCAAATGCTGTTTTAATCTAAGCAACACCAGTGCCCAGACTTAAAACCATAATCTATGGCAGGAAATCAGTGTAAGAGATCACTCTCTGGCATCAGCCTATTTAGAATCATCACTGACAGCTCTTGATCTAAACTCGCTATGAGACACTGAAACTAGTTATCTCTAGTTAAAATTATGGTGAACAAAGCAGTCAACGTGTCTCACTGCAGTGCTGACAAAGTACCATTGTCCTAGCGCGACTTGCCTGGATGACAATAGTCAGCTATTCAACACTGAAACCCCAGTCATATCTTGTTCTGGTTTAACATTCACTCCAAAGGAAGGTTTTTGAAATATTGCTTGGGATGTCTTCCCTCCCTCCTACACTTGCCACCATTTATGCGGTTAAGGATCCAAATCAATGCTACACATAGCCTATGTAAGGCCATACTGGAGCATTGTAAACCCATACTAAGAGCAATGTTTAATAGCAGAGGACTAGGTGACAGTACACAGGACGTCAAAGCCTGCTTTGAACCAATGGACATTCAGCTAAACTGCAGAATGGTGAAATACCTCACAAGAGATGCACAAACGTTAAAAAAGATAGCCCTCACCGAAGAGGACGAACGGCCCGCGGCTAGCCCAACATCCCTGCCCATTCAGTCAGCAGCCTCACAGCCCATACAATTGACTCTACTCCTAATTCCACCCAGATGGCCACCGTTTTCTATATCCTTAAATGCTAGATGCACATCAGGTCAAAGGATCGGTTCTAGCAAAGCAGCTGCCTGTATCAGTTATGACATTTGGCCTGGCCAGATTTTAAAGAGACTATGAATTCTCTATTAGACTTAACTCTTTGAGTGGCTTGTAAGTGATAAGATCATAAGTGGGGGCTGCTAAACCAAATATGAAGCACTCACATTTCCTACTGTCTCGAAGGTTTCAATTACTTTCCTTGAACTTATCTGGGGGTAGCAGCATTTGTTTTTAAATAACTTCAACTGTATTAAACTTACAGATCTTACTTTATCTACTATCAGGCACACTTTCAGAGGTAACTATGAAATTGCTGCCACCAATATTTATTCATCTTCCATTCACTTTTTTCGGGGGGCACTAACAGCACTCCTGGATGTGGAGTTTTTCCAAATTTATTATTGCGGTTTACTGGTGAGCATGCATTTTCGTAGAACAACTAAGAAGCAATCCTTACCCTAAGATTTAACCCGGACTCAGTGCAATCTATCAGTATCTATTTAGCAACTTTGCACTGCAGTGAAAGTAGGCAGTTTGAACTACAAATCTAAAGAATAATCGAAAGAACAAAAGTGTAATAATTAACATCCCCAATAAATGTGTCTTTTTAGTACATTTTAAAATGATCAAGCTCTAATATGTAGTTTTATTATTGCAAAGATTTGTATTAATCATACAATAAAGCTTTTTGTTTGTTTGCTTGATTCTTAGTCCGGATGAAATTCAGAGGACTTTTTTGAGCCATCTACCAATAAGGGCTGAAACATATTGACTTGGTTTATGGTGTGGGCTATAATTCCTCTATATCACCTGAGATATAGTTTTTTTATCCATACCTAAAACACCCTTTAATAAAAGGAACACCATGGTGTTTTGAGGTATTTTTAACCTAGATCCAGGGAGACAACAATCTCACACTGTTTTTTTAGGGACCACAATGCAACCACGATGCAACCTGATGATAAAGCATACAACTACTAGAGTGGGTAAGAGTCACCAATAAAAACAACATTGTGCTGAATTGTGTCACTGTGAGGAGGTACAGTGAACAATCCCAGACCGTATTGATGGGGCCAGGGAATCCAAGAATGGTAGGATACCTTCTGTGTTATAGATTTAGTTAGGAATATTGTGTCCTACAGCCCCAGTAGATTGTATGCCTTTCTGTGAATGAAGCACTACAGTTCCCTTCCATTTCTGTAAGAATATGAATGGGAGTACAAAGAATTTGTTCTGGGGAAGGCCTTGTGTATGGATTCTCTTGATGAGGTCACAACTTTGAAATCTGTGTATGGTGCAAACAAAGAACACTATTTGAGAATTTTGGGGGTTTTATCTGGTTCTTTATATCTTTCTTGTTGATTGTACAGCCTTTTTGTGCTTTTTCTTGTCTTTTATCCTTTACGTATCATGTGTTGTGGCTCCTTCGTCTTTTTGTGTTTGTATAAATGTTTCAATGAAAAAATCTCATGTATTTCTTTTTCTATTTGAATAAAATAAAACTAAATTGTTTGAGCTTTTTTACTTAGACCCCCTCCTGTTGTTAAACTTAAAGTAGTGGAATGCTAGTTAATTATCACTGCACACAATCCACCTGCCAGAGTATTAATTTCATAGGTTTAGGCTATGGTATGTGATGGATCATTTTCAAAGAAACATTCTTATAGCACCAAAGTTCCTGTAGATCGTAACAAAATACTGCTCTCCATCTCAGGTATTGAAAAATGAATTATGTTTTACTATATCTTTATTTAAATGTATTGATTACTTTGGCATCAAATATCTTAGGCAGGAACAGCATTAAAGCACTGCATCAAATCATTACATTTCTACAGTCACAAACAATAAAGTTACATCAAAATTCCCTCTACATTGAAAGCAAACACATACACTGAATGCACCTGTTGACACTTAGGTACAAGTGGCAGGCTCAAAAGTCTCTCAAGACCACATCCTTTCACACAAAACAAACTCATGCTGTCAGCAACTAGTATGGCTTGAAAGGGTGCGATTCACGGTTGACTGCATTAAAAATGTACGCTACACTAATGTTGTCTTTGAACATTTTGGTAAAGTCTTTATTACGTCTCAACTCTTTTGTCTCCTAAGTAAAGCACACTCCTCAGGAGAGCAAATACACTATTTTTGTTACAATAGTCCAGTGCCGGACTGGGGAACAAAAGTAGCCACAGCAAAAATACACAAGCCAGCCCCACTCCCTTCATCTCCTCATGCAATCTATTTTTCCATCCATTCATTCGCTCAATCTCCTTTTCTCTTTTCTATCTTCTCCCTCGCTTATTACTTTCTCACTCCCTCCCCCTCTCTTTCACTCTCTCTTAAAGCCTACCTGTGCCTTCTGCATCTAACATCAGTAAACTGGGAGAAGTGACAGAGGAACCCGGCTGTCCAACTGGCAACTTCTGGGCTTTCAAAGACGGGCTCCAGCCCATCTGGGACGTGCCCAGTGGAAAACAACCTTGTCCAGCATACCAGTGATCCCCTCTTTTTCTAAAACATCATCACCTCCGAAACGTATTACTTACCAAGAGAGCTGTTCTGGTATCGACAACGGCATTCGGCCTGCGCCACACAGATTCCATCCTGCATGAGCTGATCCTTTGGGCACCCACATGAAGGCTGGCAAATGGGGCTGTCTTGGCAAGCCATGTCAGCCTGGAGATCCTCACATGTGCGTGGGCAGGTCTTCCCACACTCAAAATTCACCTGCCCTCCTCCGCAGTCTAAGAGAAGCAATATAAGACTTGACATTTAACACACTGCAAATGTGTTCTGCAAGCTCAAGTGTCTGTGAAAGTAACCTAATTATGACAAGAAAACTCTAGAACAGTGGTTCCCAACCTTTTTAGACCCACCACCCGATTTTTAGAATGACAATTGTTCCTGACCCTTCTAGATTTAAAGGACATGAGCTGGGGTGATTTGTTTAAATGTAACAGTAGACATGATTTCAAAATGCTGTGAATTACCAAACTAATACACTGTTTACAATTGTTTGTATCACTTTCTAACTTGTAATTGTTGGTAAATATCACAACCTTGACCACAACCTCCCATATTTTTTATTCCACTGTGGCCAAGGTATTAATCTGCCCATAAAAGTGGCATATGGTGAACTGCACTGGAGCTGTAGCTCTTTAGAGTGGGGTGCTGGCCTGTGGCATCTGTTCACGCAAATCATAAGGCTTATGAAAAATCCTGATGTTGGTACAAGTCATTTTAGCACATCTTAAGACACCAGCAGAGTGGCCTCACATTCTTCTGTGTGTTAAGGCCCAGTAATGCACTTTGTACTCCATATATATACATTGCAGTTTTCTAATAAAAACACTGCCCAGGAGCATTAGAGCACTATAAATGAGCACCAGATTACATTACATAGGGTCAGATTCATTTTATTTTAAGCACAGGAGAATAAGTAATTTGCCCAGAGCCAACTCCAGGACTCAAACGTGGTTTGCCCAGATCCAAAGTCAGCAACTCTGGCACCGAGGTCACATCTATAGCTCTCATATTCTGTGTGAAAATTATACACAAGTCAGATGATTGTGTATGATGTGCTGAAAAAAAATGCAGAAGCAAAAATACTGGAAGGTTCACCCACTGTGGTGCTTGGGAATACTTGCAAGGGTTTGTTTTAAAACTGGACTTTGGGATTTAGTGCAGCACCTTGCTGGAACAAATTTTAGAGTGGGCGTGCTAACATCAATTCTACATCCCTGAAATCATAGGGATTGTGAAAAATCCTAGCATCCCACAAAGTGTAGTTGGTAAGAGTGCAGAATGTTGCTGGTGGGGCATTTTGGAGCACGCTGTTGCAAATTAATTTCTAAAGCATCAGGTGGTAGTGCACTGTCATTTACAAACAGCACATTTCCCATTGCAATGGGCAGTACATTTTCACAGACATACAGCGTTACTGATAAACATACATAGCACACAAATTATAAGGTATGGAAATCGCATATCACTTAATATTTATTATTTGTGCATCACCAAGTTAAAGTGGCTTGATTTTGTTGTGATCCTATTGAAACCTTTGTTTCCACCACACTGCAGAACTACAAAAAACGATGCTTCTTTTTTGCTTTCCTAACTGCTGATATATTCTGAACTATTAGTACAGATCATTTACAGGTATTTAAAATTTGTAGTATGTCACAAAAAATAACACTACGTATACCCCAGTATGACTGTCACACATTTCACTTAAAAAACTCGTCTCACTGAGGGGACATGGCCAGGCAAGATGGCCGACAGGACATTAACGCTAGAGCTCCTGGCCCATTTCTCTAACAAAAACATAAATCCTGCAACATGCTATGATATGGACTAAAAAAACTACAGATAAAGCACTCTGGATGCCCTGTGGAGTTGGGACACAGCAAGATCCGGAGCAGTGGCAATGCATGGAGCCGGCACGGATCATGAGGGGTGAAGATGCCTGCCCTGTGCAACAGGCCAAAAAGAAGGAGACTTGAGTGCAGCCAGAACCCGGTAGAAAACATCACCTACGTATGACCTAGAGACTATCCAGCTGCACGGAGTGTGGGGGCCATGCGGTCGTGACAGCCTGCCACTCTGCGACAAAGTGAGGAGGAACTGAGCGGGAGGTATCCCTGGCCGGTGAGCGGCACGCTGCCTGGGGCCCGGAGGCGATTGCACCACAAGGGGTCACCCCTGGCCCCCTTCCCTTCTGATGATGTGTGAGCTGGGGGCTGCACAGCTGGGCTCGCTGCCTCCCTGGGAAACTTAACCTTGCGTCTGGCAGGCGTGTAGGAGCAGCGGGCACGAGGGGGGTGAACCTTCACATGCAACAGCACCACTGCGGAGGAGGGGAAACCGGCGCAAGCTTTCTCAGGCCAGGGGGGAGGTGCACTCAGCGGCAACTAAAGAGCAGGACGTTGAGGTGAATCCCTAACCCCAAATAAAAGCTCACCAAGCACTTAGCTGACTCGCAGTGCAACAGAAAGGTGCAAAGCCCTCTGAAGGGACCTGGTTAAAATACTGCAGGAGGGCCTACCTCCCTGGGCTGCCCAGCACAGCGGAAAAGCACGGGAACTGAGGGGAACCAAGACGTCATAGGGAAAAGGATCCAATAATATATGTGGCCACTGACGACAACACAGTGAAAATCTGAGGACTTTGGCGAGGCCACCCCACAAGTAGTGAAGTCACACCCGAGCCGCACTACTATGATGGATGGAGTAACTGCAACATGAAGAGACAGAATCATTATCATGTGTCGTCCACACTGCGTAGCTGAAAACACTGTTCAGCATTTAGAGTGCTTTGGCTGTGACACATAGGGTCCCAGGAGGTAAAACAAAAAATTAAAGTGACCTGGGTGCCCCGGGACCACGGAGTGGGACGGTGGAGGTCCCTAGACCCTGTATTCCCTGCCCAGCGGTGCCTGGGATCCGGATCGTAATGCTTGGATTGAACCTCATGGGACCCCATCTACTCATACCTGAACAACGGTGGGGAAGAGGGAGCATCAAGTTGGACTGCGGGGGCCACTTACCACCCAGGTGGCAGGGTGGTTCCCTGATGGCACCACTGGACTGGTATCTGCTTGAGATCCTCAGTGGGCTGGATGAAGGGGGTGTCATCCAGCCTGCAGGGGCACGTGGCAGGAACCAGGTGAGGCCCCCTGAAACAAGGGCAACATTGTTCCGGTGTCTAGGTTGACTGCACCTATATGCAGGAGGAGGCCCGCGGAGGTCTACTACCGAAGGTAGAGGGGACTGAAGAGCATCCTGCCGGGACAGCAAGTGTTGCATGCCCTGTTGGGGTGCTCAGAGGACGTGAGTCCGCCCCAGGTGAAAAACACCAAGGATAAGACAGCACCCTCGAACACAGGGAATACCATCACTCAATACACCACCCGCGGCACCCCACGCAAAGAATAACAGGGCAGACTGGTATGGAGAAAACATTATTGTGCCAGAGGATGAAGTGGAACCCTTACAAGTAGACTTGTTGGCAGCCATAAAAGGATGTAGAACTGTCCTGGCGAATAAAATATAGACATTGTCAATCAATGTCAACTTGCTGCAGGTGGACTTGTCAAAGTGGCTGACAAAGTCAGGACTGCAGAAGGCAACATTGCAGACCTCCAAGGGGAAGTGGTGGCACTAAAGACACAAATGGCTCAGTTGACTACACCCACGAGGGAGCTGTTGCAGAGAGCGGAGGACACAGAGGGCCGCTCCCGACATGGTAATATCAGGGTGCTGGTTTTACTGGAGGGAGTGGAAGGAAACTCGATACAGCAGTTCCTGGAAACTTGGGTGTCAGACAACTCAACCCACTGGGCCTCTATAACTTTTTTGAGGTGAAGAGGGCGCACACAGAACTAGTACAGAGGCCAAGACGGGGGCATATCCAAAACCCATCATAGCAAAAATAATCAATTATTAGGAAAAGGACTGTATCCTCCGAGCAGCTCGAGAGCATGAGGCCCGCTATATGGTAACAGCAAGATCACCATATACCCCGACTACACTAAGCAAGTGCAGGAACAAAGTAAATCATATCTAGGTGTCATGCAAAAACTACGGATGCTCCAGCTACAGTACATACTCTTGTTCCCAGCCAGACTGAAAGTCCTAACCTAAGGAAAAGCACACCTCTTCGATAGCCCAAAGGAGGTGTGGGAATGGCTGGAGATCCGGGGAGATGTGTTTCCACCACATGATATCCAACCTGGGGAGGGGCCCACCGCAGAGGCCGATCTGGTGACGTTCCAGCCACATCCCACCGGGGGGGGGGGGGGGCGGGGGTGGCGGTCACGGTTGGTGAGGATGGTACCCTGCAATTATGCACAGAGGCCAGGAGGGAGATGCAGGAGATGGACATGCAACCGGTGCCCGATGACACTGAACTGCAGGACCTCAGATATATGTTGGGCTTCGTACATGACACCCTGGTCACCCCGGAGATTGGAGAATAATACTGAAGCATGAGTGAGAAGCTGAATACAGTTGACAGTTGTTTACGTAATGATGTGTGGTGAGAGGGAAGACGCAACAACCGCAGACAGATGGAATGGAGTGGGCTGGCATTGTGTAGCCGCAAGTGCACACAGGGGATGTATAGATTATTGAAATTAGTTTGTACAGGCTATTTCACTTGAAGGGATGTGAGTGAATGGAAGAGGACTTCGTTCAATAATGAATGGTTGTGTACTGAGCCATATTGAAGACAGGCTGGGAAATTATTACGTTATTTGAGTTAGCTGTTTTCTGTTGGACTGGCTGGGATGCAGAGCACGTCCTGGCACATGCATGGGGTGGACATGTATAATCATATAGTTGTACTAAATATGTATGTGGGTGGGATAGGGAAGTTTGTGTAGCTTGTTTACGTGTAAAAGTTGGCAGCAGATGCTGGGTAACATAACATAGTAGAGAATTGGCGGACAATCCTTAAGTGATATGCCATATGATGGGGGTTGAATATAAACTCTTCAATTGGAACGTCTGAGGATTAAAGACATTCACAAAGAGATATAGGGTACTCACATTTTTAAAGAAGCACAAAATCTCCAAAGCCTGCTTGCAGGAAATGCACTTAGATGATGCAGGCACAGTGCACTTAGCTAAGAAATGGCAAGGACAGATATATCACTCATCTTATTTGACCTACACCAGAGGCACATCGATCTGGATGGTGCTGGGTGTTCCCATCTACCTTACATATATGGAGGCCGATCTGGGTGGAAGATATGTACTGGTGCGGGGTGAACTGGATTGCCGTGATGTGGCCCTTCTGAACTCCTATGCACCAAATAATGATGATCCAACTTCTTTTCACTCCATCGAGGACCTGCTAATACACGAAGTAGATGTGTGGGTCATGTGACTTGACAATTTCAACTGCACATTAGAAGGGTGGGCACTAAACCCCTAATTACCACCGCACTAAGGGAAGTAATGTGGAACGTGGGATTGGTGGACATCCGGCAAATAAATCACCTGGAAAGGCAGCTCTTCATCTGTTATTCAGCCTCACACAATACCTATACCATGCTGGACAGGATACTAGTGGCAAGATTCCCCGACAGAGGTGTGACATTTGGTGAAATTCCTTTCAGACCACTCTCATGTTAGGTGTATCCTGCGGTGGGGAGGTAGTGTACAGGAGAACCGAGCCTGGAGAATGTCAGCAGACGTTCTGGAAGATAAAGCCGGAAGAAAGGTGCTTTCAGGAGGGCTAACCGACTACATGACAGTTAACTGTGGTACAGCATCAAGCAGAGTGGTGGAGTGGTAGCCCTTGAAAGGGGTGTTGAGGGCCATTGCATTGGTTTAACATGTGGAGTACGTTGACGGCTTCCAAGGAACCTCAGCAGAGAGGAAGACGCATTAGTCATGCTGCAGACTGGGGACAAATCACACCCTGATACAAAACATAGGGAACTAGCAGTGAGACACCATATAACAGATATATGGGACCGAATGGACAAATATACTCTAAAACAATACCGACAAACACTACACAGAGAGGGGGCAAATCTGGTAGACTATTGGAATGGATATTTCGAAGGGAACAGCCGTCGACCCAAATGATACACTTGATGTCGGTGGGTGGTGTCAAGGTTACCACCACAATTGGGATACTGGATGTCTTCCATAAGCACCTTTGACTCATATACACTGTGGACCCCACCACAGTCCCATTCCTGGAGGGCCGTAACCTTCCACAAATGGCATTGCCAGCAGCTGAATCCCTAGATGCCCCACTGGAACTGGAAGAATTGCGAACTGCACTCAAAATGCTATTGCAAAACAAGGTGCCGAGGGAGGGGAGGAGCTGGCTGCCCTCCTGAGACAATCATGTAGGGAATTCTGCAAGAACTCCTGAAGGCACACGAGAAAGAGTCCTGCTGCAGACAATGCATGAAGCTGAAATATGCCTGTTCCTGAAGTCTGGCGGTGATGAAGCTGACCCTTTTGCTTACAGACCACTCACCATGATAAATGCAGACAAAAAAGTCCAATGCAAGTTGCTCACTAATCAGCTGACGCCACATGTCCCCCAGCACGTTCACGAGGATCAATGTGGATTCATCCCGGGTTCTGACACGGCATGAATCTAAGACGCCTCGCACATGTCGTGCATGAGGTGGAACACTGGCGAGGAGCTGTCTCTGGAGAAAGACATTTGACACAGTGGACTGGGGCTATCTGCTTGAGGTGCTGAGGGCGATCGGGTTTGGCCCGCAGTACCGACGATGGGTCCACCTGCTATACACAGAACCCACAGCAAGGCTTTCATGTAGAAAGGCATGGGAGTCAATATTTAGAAGAGGTGACAAGCAGAATCCCGGTGTCTTTCATTTTTTAAATCTGTAGTGTAGCTACAAAAATCTGGCAAATTTGGGCAGAGGGAATGAAGAATGGAATTAGCGACATGTTAAAGCAAAATAAAAATGGATAAGAGACATTTAAAAAACATTGGTGATACTTTAAATGCTTTGTTGTATGTAGAGGACTGACTTTCTACCTCCTTATTTGAAAAGTTGTTTTAATCTTCTTCAGAGCTGCCTGCTATCCTTTCGATCCTCTCGAAAGCTGTTAGAGAGCTAGCACCATTTTCTCACTCCCATTCCTTGTTGATTTCACAAGACGGTATCATGGTATGGCATGTGCGCTGGATCCATTGAGGTTCTGAACTCTAGCTTGAGGACCATATTGTCCTCCCCCTTTCTCAAACCTGATTATGCTTCTAGAACCTCCGTACATACAGCATAATATTATATGTTGTGTGGTGCGCCACGTTGGATTGAGAAAATGCTATCTGCTTGAGGTGCTGAGGGCGATCGGGTTTGGCCCGCAGTACCGACGATGGGTCCACCTGCTATACACAGAACCCACAGCAAGGCTTTCATGTAGAAAGGCATGGGAGTCAATATTTAGAAGAGGTGACAAGCAGAATCCCGGTGTCTTTCATTTTTTAAATCTGTAGTGTAGCTACAAAAATCTGGCAAATTTGGGCAGAGGGAATGAAGAATGGAATTAGCGACATGTTAAAGCAAAATAAAAATGGATAAGAGACATTTAAAAAACATTGGTGATACTTTAAATGCTTTGTTGTATGTAGAGGACTGACTTTCTACCTCCTTATTTGAAAAGTTGTTTTAATCTTCTTCAGAGCTGCCTGCTATCCTTTCGATCCTCTCGAAAGCTGTTAGAGAGCTAGCACCATTTTCTCACTCCCATTCCTTGTTGATTTCACAAGACGGTATCATGGTATGGCATGTGCGCTGGATCCATTGAGGTTCTGAACTCTAGCTTGAGGACCATATTGTCCTCCCCCTTTCTCAAACCTGATTATGCTTCTAGAACCTCCGTACATACAGCATAATATTATATGTTGTGTGGTGCGCCACGTTGGATTGAGAAAATGAATATATATGCATAACTATATTTGGTGAATTTCCTAGACAGTTTGCATGACACCCTTGTTTGCCTCTTTCCAGTATTTCACCGAAGAGTACTGTACTTCAGGCATGCAACAGGCCAAACAGGCTGTGGGTGCTCTTCCATATTCTTACTAGTGCACACTTTGCTGCCTTGTGCATCTTTAGTGGGGCCCTAGGACCCTGCCTCCCTCTTTGCAGTCACTGATCTGAGTACACAGTACTGCCCTGCACACATTCAGCTGGGTGATAGGCAGGGCCGGCTTTATCGTTTGTGGCATCCTGTGCAACAAATTTGTTTTGGGGCTCTCCCCCAAGACCTCCTCAGATTCCTGCACTATCATCCAGCAAAAGTGCCCCTCATCTCTCCATAGCCCCTCTCCCACATACATTTAATTTGTTTTAAAGTGCTGGTTAAAGCCATCTTAACTAATCCACTCAGCTATCGACATAAAATACAGATCTATTCTTTGCAGCAGGCTTATTAACCCTCTGCGCTGCCACTGGCCAAGACTCCAATCTCTTTCTCTCTATCAGGAACATTAATCCCAAGAGTTGTCTTGGCATTTCTATTGTTGCCTGACAGCTGGAGCACATGGTACTCTGCTTCAGGTGCTTTTAAATTGTAAGTTATTGCTAAATACAGTGCCTCCCATCCTAAGTCAACGCCCCCTCCAGGTTAGCACCCAATGCGGCTGCACCAGTCGCACCCCCTAAAGCGGCCCTGGTCATAGGACCCTGCCTCCCTCTCTGTAGTCATTCACCACAGGCATCAACCCACTCTGCAATCACTTTCCTCCTGAGCATACAGTGCTTCCTTGGGCACGTTTGGTAGGACCCCAGAACTCTGCCGCCTTCCCTGCAGCCACTCTCTTAAGCACATAGTTCTCCACTGTGCATTTTCAGTAGGACCATATGTCCCTGCCTTCCTCTCTAGTCACTCACCTGGGCACAAGGAGTCGCCCTGCGCCCATGTGAAGGATCCTAGGACTTTGCCTCTCTATCTGCAGACATTCACTTCAGCGCATAGTGCTGTCTTCTGCACATTCAGTACAACTTCAAAACTCCATACCTATCTCTGCAGTCACTCACCTGAACACAAAGTGCTGTTGTCGTAGCACGCACGACTCTGCTTCGTCTCTCCATGGCAGGGTATGCCCCCAAACCGGGCAGGGGGGCTATTGCACTCCCTCTGCCGTATAGACTCTCCAGAACACGTATCACAGGGTGTCCAGAGACTCCAAGTGCTCCAGCTGCCATCCACTGCAAAGACAGAACCACAGTGTTGCAAGCTTGAGTACATAAAGAAAGAGAGTGTGGGTAGTAATGTATAAGTAAATATTGACATTGCAGTCTGTGTCAGGTGCCAGTGCAGGAAGAACATAGGGGATTATATTTAGGAAAATCTCCAACAAAATTATTGCCTGACATAAATATTGTGCCCTAGATATAATTTACAAAAATACTGTACCACTGGGTGTAGGAGTTCTATTATTAACTCCAATGTATCAGGCAATATCTTTGTAACTGAAATTAAAGACTCAGGGCCTCATCATGAGTTTGGCGGTCAGACGAGCCGACCGCCAAACACGTGCGGAGGATGCCACCGTCATACCGTGGCATCCCCCCCAAGCATAGTACAATGTTCCTGCCAGACTGACCAGCAGGGACAGTCCTATGATATTTGTCACAGCTCCCTTAATGGCACTGATGCCAACATCATAGCACACCAGCACCATCGGAATGCGCACTTTCTACAAAGCAGACAGTGCACATTTGATGGTGCTGGGCAGCGGTGCCCTGCACTGGCCATGCATGGGCATGAGCAGTGCAGGTACCCCTATGCGGTCCCTGGCACTGGCTTTCCACGGCAAGTGACCGCCATGGAAAGGCTGGCAGAAAGCTGAGTTGTAATCAGCCAGACGGCAACTCAGGCCGCCATCAGCCCATTGGGAACCATACTCCTGGTGGGGACAGTGGTCCTCTGGCAGGTCTGCATACCAAAGTTGTAATGTGGCGGTCGGACCGCCTGGAGAGCGGCGGTCCGACCATCACTGGGAGAGAGGCCCTCAATATTTTTTACAGACAATATTTTGGGGTCGATATATAGTTTGCAGATGGAGATTTGACAGTCAGGGCAACAGAATAGTTTACTCCACCATAGTGACTGCACCTCATCCCACCAAATTATGAAATAATCACCAAGCAGGTGGTCATTTCTTAAAGCAATGCCAGGAACCGCCATCTCAGTAGATTCTGTCAAAGTTTTTTTCAGCTGCATGACAAAGCAGTTTTTTTCTTTATTCTCAAAAATGAAATCTTGAAGCTGTATTTTTTTTTTAAATAAAAAAAGACAATGCTACCCTCACCATTGAAATTCTCTCCCATGGCGAGGGGTGCATTTTGTAGTTTTCACTGCCCCATACCACCAGCATTTTCCGGGTGTGCAAGTAGTGAAACCTGACCTTAATTCTACGCATCTAAATTACTTGGGAAGAATTACAGGCCAACCTCAGACGGCTTTACTCTGTTAGGCCATCGGGGGTTTAATGAAGACGGAGTGGTATGAGCTGTGATTAAATCAAATATCTGCCCGCATTTAAATCAGGCGGGCAGACCACAGTCATGGTGGTATGGATACACCATTGCCATTGTGAGAGAGTATCCGTTCTGCCAAGATATAAATCAGGCTCTTAGTGCACAATATTCTGGTACCAGATCCACAAAAGGTGGAGGAAGTGAGTGGACCAGAGGCAGGGCCTATCTGCTCTCAGGAGAAAAGTGAGACTACTGCAGGCAGAATAGGGCTCGGGGCTGAAGGTGAGATAGAACTGCAGGAAGTGCGACTCTTGGACTTAGTTGTCTTCAGTCTCTTCCCAGGTGGTAATGTAGAGAGAAACAGACAGCGAGACCTAGGGATAACACCTGCCTGTTTCACAGTGCTTTTGTGTGCTTGGTTTCAAGCATGTAATGACTAGCTAAAGAGGGGCTGTGTGTGCTTCATGACTTCCAAATGCCGGCTTTGGAGTTATTACACTGGAATATCATTTGCAAATATTGTGGGCCAAAGGGTCGAGCAAGATACCAGTTTGTTCCTGGTTGAGACCGGACAGCAGATGTTCTTTAGTATGGTTTTGGCGATTTCTGTACCAATTCCTCTGTCTGACAGTCTGAAACCTATTATTGGTGTATTTTTGTGTCAGTCTACAAAAACCTGCAGCTTGCTAAGAAACTCAGGCTCCATGATTTTGCGAGTGGTGGGTAGAACAGATATGGTCTATGGCTGCGGGGATTCAATGAGTGTGTCAAAGGGGAGAGATTGCAGCTTGTTTTAGTAGATTGAATATAGATCCTAATTGGAGAGAAACATGCATTGTAAATACAGCAGAGTTTTCACTTAGATGTAAACATATGTTACAGTTGTGCATTTCAGGCAAAACTACCTCTTGAGTTGCACATATTACACAAACAGGCACCTCAGATAATGCACAGGTAATGCAGATGGGAGTACATGTGTCCCCAGCTGAACTTTTTAGATATATTGTGACATCATTCACCAATTGCTCCCTTTAATCTCTAATAGAAAGAAATGAAGAGTTACCCACTCATGATCCAACAGGAATTCGAAAAGGGAAAAAAATGATTTGTCGCAAACAGTTTCATAGCTCTAGATAAGAACCCTAATTCTCACAGCATGACTGAACTGGTGTATGAAGTCCATATGTAATTTTTAGGATTGCCGTTAGTCAATGTACTTGCTTATAGAACCTTTCAGCCTTCTGCCACCCATTAGAAACTACAGAATGGGGTAATGGGTCAGCCCACTTCAGTCATAGACTAACTTCGCTGTGAGTGACAGCATTTGGCCCATTCTAAGGAGCACATCAACAACCAAAGTAGTTCACTTCGTTGTCATGGACTACTATGGCAATACGTTTTTTGCTTTTAGACATTTTTAAGAATGACAAGAGCTTGCCAGCTTTCCCAACAAGAAAGTTTTGGAAAAGCCAAATTAAAACAAAACAAGCTTTTACAAGGCCAAAAGG
Source organism: Pleurodeles waltl (assembly GCF_031143425.1). NCBI lineage: Eukaryota > Metazoa > Chordata > Amphibia > Caudata > Salamandridae > Pleurodeles > Pleurodeles waltl. Next base: position 467,404,482 of record NC_090449.1, on the reverse strand, counting down.
GTAGAGTCCAATGCAAGAACTATTAGCTTTGCAAACGGTTTCTATTTAAGTGTCGCACAAAAAACTGACATGCTGCAAATTAAAAAAAGATAAAAAAGGAGAAACGTTTGGCTATATGAGTTGGAGCTGAAGTGAAAATAAAACATATGGACAATGATAAAATCTGGACAATATAAAGCAACAGAGATGGAGTGGATAATGCTGGTGCAACGTTTCAGGGGGAGCCAACATTTCAAGGGCCTCCTTCAGCCCATGGTCAAGACTAAGGGGCCTCTCGTAACATTCTTTAGGGGAGACCCATAATTTTCTGTTACGCCACTTCGAGGAGATTGCATCTTAAGTGGCCACCACAAAATATTTTGTGGAGGTAAGAGAGGATTGTGGGTATAACTAGTGCATGCCCCCTAGAAAGTACATTGTGCTGTTCCCTCCAACACTGTAAGTGTTATCGGTTAATGATTAATTGTAAGTAGTTGCTTGTTTATCTCTTCCCTTGTGCACTCTTATGTGGTTTTTACACCATATGCCAGGGAACAAAGAATGGAAGCACAGGACTGGTTGCCCCACACAGATAGAGTGATCATAGGTGAGGGTGAGCAAGTCACATAGTAAGCCAACATAACTCTATTAACTCAGGGTAAAGGGGGGTTTATGCAAAACAGATCTACAAATCAGGCTGGCATGCCCACCACTTTGCTGTGAGTAAGCTTATTGTGGTGAAAACTTACTTGCTTCTGTTAGGTTGCAAGCATGCATGTAAGAGAAGCATACGTGGAATCCATAAAGTACTGGTGAAAAGTATCACCTAAATGGCACTGATGTCTGAAGTCTTCTGCTGTGGTACACTTTCATCCTGACCACTAAGGGGTATTAGAACTGCTCAAAACAGTGAGAAATCGAATTGCATCTCCCCTGCCTCTCAGCAGGAACTGTGCTTCTGTATAGGATGACCCCCTCCCCCAACTTCACTGTATATCATAAGGACTTTGCCCATCACTGATGAGTTGTGTGACCATATATTCAACTGTAATAAGGAAATTAAGGATGCACTTTTATACAGGGATTACAGGGTCCAATGTACTACATTATTACAGTACGCAATTCTGCCCTTAATTATAAGAATACTGTAAGTCCTTAAGGAGTTCTGTGGCCTTATAATTAACTTTAAAGAGGAAATTAGAGCCAGGCATTAAAACAGGGATTACAGGCTCCCAAATACTACATTATTGCAACACACACTCCTGCCGTACATTGTAAGGACACTGCAAGTCAAAAAGCAGTTCTGTGACCATGCTATCAATTGTAATAAGGACACCTGAGATGGGCTTTTATACAGGATTGAAGCCTTCCATGTACTACATTATTAGAATGCATGACCTGAAAATAATACGGGCCCCATCACAGCAGACACGTGAAATGGAAGAGTAAATCAGATGCCTGCTGAAAATCAATAGTGCATCGTGCAACGATGCATAATTTGCATTTGATTCTAAGTTTGCCATCAAATAAATGTGGAATGACATGCTAATCATTAATGCTATATTCCACTCCGATGTGTGAAAATAGCAAATGTTGCTACTCTGATGTGGACAAATCATGGGAGAAAATACCTGTAATTTGAATCAGATACATAATCCTGTTTTGGGCACAAACAGTACGCTGCACCTAAAACAGAATTTTCAACTTCAATGTATTTAAGCCCTACATAACAAAATTAGCTAGGCCTGGCACTGGGCCCGGTACCTGTGATCTATAAGCCATCTAGCCATTATTCTTTTGGTATGAAAGGGACTTCTTGCTTTTAAACGTAGGCACAGAGGCGATAGAAAATGACTATATATAAATAGTGCTTTGACCCTCAACATTTTACATTGTTAACTGTTATGACTGTCAAGCGTCTTTTCAATGCACTTGGAAGTAGGACTCTTATTTATCTCTCTGAAAAGGATTAGTCTGTTTTTTAGGATTTAACATTGTGATGCCCAAACTACACAAATTACACTGCAGGGGATGCATTAGCCCACTAAACTGAACTACCAGTTACTTAGCAACTGATCACATATATTCCAGATGCAAATCTTTAATTTACTGAATGTGAGAAGCCTTAGCTGCTGGACCTGAGAGATTTGGTGTGGTCTTCTCCCAGATTTGCTGCTTTCACCTCTGCTGTTTTCTGTATTAGGTTTTGTTGGATTTAGCATTCTGTGCACTTTACCACTGCTAACCATGGCTAAAGTGTTTGTGATCTCTCCCACAAACATAGTAAAATTAGCCTACATCTGATTGACACAATTAGTTCACGTATAAGTCCCTGGTATACGGTGGTATATATGCACAGGGACTGGAAGTTAAATGCTTCTAGTGGGCTTGCAGCGCTCATTGTGCTCCCAACTAAATTAGCCTTTTAAAACATGCCTCAGGTGTGCCACTGCAGCCTGTGGTGCAGTTTTAAACTGAAAAAATCATACACATTTTAAACTGTCAATTCGACTTGGAAAGTGTACCCACTTGCCAGGCCTAAACCTTCACTTCTACTATATGCCAGGCACCCCTAAGGTAGGCCCAGGGGCAGGGTGCAGTGTATGTTTAAGGTAGGACATATACTAGTGTGTTTTATATGTTCTAACAGTGAAATACTGCCAAATTCGGTTTTGACTGTGCAAGGCCTATCTCTCTCATAGGTTAACATGGGGGCTGCCCTTAAATATCCTTAAAGCGCAGATTACATTTGAGAGCAGATGCAAATCTGGAGTTTAGGGTCTCTGAACTCACAATTTAAAAATACATCTTTTAGTGAAGTTGGTTTTTAAATTGTCTATGTGAAAATGCCACTTTTAGAAAGTAGGCATTTTCTTGCTTATACCATTCTGTGACTCTGCCTGTTTGTGGATTGTTTGTCTGGGTCAGTTTGACAGTTGGTCTGTTTTGCACCTCTCTAGACAGTGACACAAAAGGGGGCGGGGTGTAGCCTGCATATCCTGATGAGCCATCCGAGCTAGAGAGGAGGGAGGAGTGGTTGTTCACACCTGAAAGGACTGTGCCTGCCCTCATACAATACAGTCTCCGACCCCTTGGTGTGAGTCTGGAGCTTAGCCTGGACAAGGAAGTATCTTGCAAACAATTGATAATTTGCTTTGAAGTTTTGCCAACTTCAAAGGCAGAACTGGGTATAAGAAAAACCCCAGACCTTTAGAATCTTTCTGGAATCAAGAGGAACCTCTGCCCAGGAGAAGAGCTGAATAGCTGAAGGAGGAGTACTGTCCCTTTGCTGTGTAGCTTTGATGGACTGGCCTGCAGTTGCTGCTTCTGTCTGAAAGGAATGCAAAGGATGAACTTTGCTGTGTGTCCTGCTTGAGAAAGTTCTCCAAGGGCTTGGAGTAGAGCTTGCCTCCTGTTAGAAGTCTCAGGGACACCAAAGACTTCAGTTTCCTTGACCTGCAGCACTGGGAACTGTGTGTTTTGTGCTGCTCAAGAGGAGAAACCACTGCGATGCCACCCACGATACCGCTGGCCTGGACCGTGACCTTCTGATGCCACAGGGAGTCGCATTGCCCCACTTCGCACCGTGACCCTGGTCTCACCGACGCCATCATCAGATGACTTCACTGAGCCGCTGCTCGCACAGTGACCTGTGGGCTCTCCACTCCAGCATCGCCTGCTCACACCGCAGCCTGGGCATCCTTGACGACGACGCTCCTGCTGACACCGGCGCTGCTGCCTGGACCTTAGCCTGTGGACACCGCTCATGAGATACACAAAGCACCGTCCTGTCCCACACCGCAGCCCTGATCCACCGGCACCAGCATCATCGATTCCTGTGTCATCACCAGGCATCCTGCCTGCACCGTGGCCTGTGGACACCGCTTGTGAGGGTCACGAAGCACCGTCCCGCCACTCACCGCTGGCTTGGGCCTACTGATGACGGCGCTTCAGCAACGACGATGACGCTGTTACACCGCCCCACTTCACACCGCAGCCCTGGTCTCACCGACGCCGCTGGACGCCATCACTGAGCCTCTATCTGCACCGTGACCTGTGGGAACCGCGTGTCGCATAGTCTAGCTTCACCCCGCAGCCCCGACGCCACCCATGCCGGCGCACCTGACTTCATCAGCCTGGAGTTCGATCCGCAACGCGGGTGATCTCAAGGGCCCAACAACTCCTGCACCGACTTCGAAACCCACAGCCCGACATCAGCAAAGCCGCTCTCCGGAGCTCACCGCGAGAATCATAACGCCCTGCAAACCCAGGGTACTGTTTGTGGGTCTTCCCGACACCATAGCTGGCTCGCAATGCCGCGGCCGGCCTGAACTGTTGGTTTTGTTGATCACGATGCCTTGATAGCCCCCAGGTGGAGCTATCGACTTCAAGGAACTGTCTTTTTGAGTAAATCTTGCAGAATTCATATTCTTATTACTGTATGTTGGATTTTTTCCATATTTGGTCTTGTTTTATATAGATAAATATTGGCTATTTTTCTAAAACTGGTGTGGTGTCCGTTTGTAGTGTTCTCACTTATTACTGTGTGTTATGTGCTAATGCCTTACACATTGCTTCTGAGATAAGCTGGACTGCTTGTGCCAAGCTATCAAGGGGGTGAGCAGGGTTTATCTGAATGGGTATCTCCCTTATCCTGACTAGAGTGAGGGTCCCTATTTGGACAGGGTGGAAACCGACTGCCAACTAGAGACCCCATTTCTAACAGTAGTGTAAAACTCCTAAAATCATTTTTCACAACTGTTAGGCCTATCTCCCCCTTAAGGTAACAGTAGGTTACCTTATTGCATTTTATAAGTCCTAACTTTTGATTTGGAGCAGGTAGAAATGTCATATTTGGATTAAAATGAATTGTAATTTTAAAACCTCTTTATTGGTAAAGTAGGATTTTAAGTCACAGGGCCTGACTGAGATCTTGAAGGACAATTTACTCTGTCACAACGGTGATGGATATGCCGTGTGCAAAAGTATAAATCCCATTATATCCTATGGGATTTATATTTCGGCGGATGTGATATCCGTCACTGCTGTGGCGGAGTAACTCGTCCTCCAAGATCTCAATCAGGCCCACAATTTTGAAAATTCTACTTTTAGAAATCTGGCTTTTTTCCCTAACCATTTGGTGCCTACTGTCAGTGTCTTGGGTACAGGGTTGTGATCAGCTTAGCTGTTTGGCTTTGTGTATTTCTCCCAGACTGTGAGACAAGGGTCTAGGTGATGGCAGTGGGTGGAGCTGTTTCCTGTCCTACTTACACTTCAAAGGGCTGCCTCCAGCAAATGCAAAGGCACCTGACACTAGCCTTCTGTCATCCTAGACTTCTTGGAGCCTTTGCAGGGGAAGGAAGGAAGTTTCCAGAGCCAGGTGTGGAGGCTGCATAAAAGATTAACCCGCATCAAAGTCTGCCACTAAGTATAAATATGGTACCCTAAGAGCAACTCTTTAGTACACTCCTGGACCAATAGAAGACTTCAGAAGGACTCCTTGAGCCTTGCCTTGATCCCCAGAGGAAAGCCCTGCTGCTACCTGAGGGCTACCCTGCTGCTAGAGCCCTGCCTTGCTGATTGAACCCAGGGCTATCAGAGTGCCACCAAGGGCTATTTGGATGGCCTCCCTGTGTGGGCTACAGAGACATAACGAACTCCAGAGACACTGAACCCAGCACCTGGCCTCTGCTGGAATGAGTCCTGACATCCCAAGTGGTGCCCACCAAGTCCTGGACCTTATAGGTAGTGTTAAATGTGATGCTCCTGCCTAACCCTAAAAGTTGGGACTTGGACATTTTTTCACAAAAAGTGGCTTGAGAAGCTACAGAAAACTGGGGTCTACATGCCGGACGATCTGCCCAAGGCACATTGCTAGTCGGCTTGACTCTGCGGAAGCTCCTGCTACATGCTTCTCCGCAGCAGAAAATCCTATTTAGAGGGACCTCGCAGAAAATATATCTGGGCTCCTGGAGCCCTCGTTGGCTATAGATTGCAGATTTGTCCCACTGGAGCTTTTTGACATCCAAAATAGTGATAAAGTCTAAAGGTAGAAACCTTCACTGTAACCTTGTCAGGCAACTCCCTGATGACAAAACCTCCTCCTCGGATACTGCCGGCTGCCATGGACCACTGAACTTTACCTTCTCAACAGCTTTTCTTCAAAATTCTTACTAAGCCCCTAGGTAGGCCAAGACCGGGCTCAATCCACTTTGCATAACCAAAACGTGCTTAATCTCAGTAGGCCTTAATTGTTTACTTTGTCCCGGTCTCTATCCACCAGATAGTTGTTGTTTGCGCTTCAACCTTTTATGCTCTCAATTTAAAAAAAAAAAATTTGTGTCCTCATTTGCCTTTAGTGCTTTCATGCTGATCCCCGCAACCTTCCTTCAATCAAATGATATTCCTGACCCAGTGGAAATCGTGGTTCTAAAGAGAAAGCACCAAACCCAGTAAACGGATAAGATTAGCTTCACATGTCAACCCCAGAACGGCTTTAATCATCGGACAGTTTTATTTTATACTAACACACCGTTCTCTCCAACAACTCTAACCAGGGGGACCATATCAACTCCGCCTTCCTACAAAGAGAGTTTGGATAGGCTTGGATTTTTAGAGAACAATGCAAGGAGGAATAACATCAGATTGATGAAGGTTCTGGAGGCAAAAGAAGGAGAAGACATAAATCTATTTGTCGCTGAGCTACTTATTCATAGTGATGCCTGGGAGAGCCCGGAGGATGTGTTAAGGACATTCAGAGAGTACATTGAGATCCATTTTGGAAATCTGTAAATCAAAGTAAACCCAGAAGGATTTTAGTGAATTTCCTCACATATTCGATCAAAGAGAAAATATTGACTAAGGCATTAAAGCAGGGTGAGCTCAGCGGAAAAGACTGTGTTTTTGAGATAAGGTTAGATATTTCCCACACCACCCTAAACAAGCAGTGGGAGTTAGGGAAGAGGCTGGGCGAGCTTACGAAATTTGGTGGTACAGTACAATTGAAGTTCCAAGTCATTCTAAGAGTAATGTTAAATAACAAAATGCATAATATAAAAGATGTGGAGCAAGCCGACAAATTATTGGAGACATTGATAAGTAAATGATAGGAGATTTTCCTATCAGGATAATGTATGGATAAGGTCCTCCGGCCATAGGAAATTCATTGTGAAACCACAACCTCGCGAGTGGATGAAAAGCCCGATAACGCCAAAGGGGCTATTTAGCCAATATGGAGAAGGGTGGGGTTCTCCAGGGAGGGGGCGGAGGAGTAGGTAAAGAGGGGTGGAGGGCAGCACTGGGTGAAGAGCATTGGGGAAAAAAATAGTGTACCTCATAACATCCCAGGATGTATGGGAAATTGTTGGGGAAGCAGTTATGGAAAAAAATATATATAAAGAATGGATAATAGAAGAGACTTTCAGATTGTTTCTTGGAATGTAAATGGTCTGCGAGTAAGATCCAGGAGAGATCGTATTCTTCAATAGTTAATAGATGCCTCAGCCCAGGTTATTATGTTACAGGAGACACACCTTACAAGTAAGGAATCCCTGGCTATCTTTAAATCTCAAAGATGGGTTCAGCAGATGGTCTGTATAGACCATACTGGCCATACGAGGGGTGTCTTGGTCTTGATTAAGAATGGCCTTAATGCTTCTATAATCAACTATAAGTCAGACAAGAAAAGTAGGTGGCTTATGGTAAATATCAAAATGTACAAGAGGGGTTATATGTTAGCAGGATACTACGGCCCCAATATAGATGACATAAAGTATTTGTAAGAACTATTCTGTGATCTATCACACATTGTCCATCCTATAGTAGTTTCCAGGGATTTCAACGTAATATTGGATAATTCTCTGGACAAATCGCATAAGAGTAGAGCCTTAACTTGTTTGAAATCACAGACATACGTTAAATCATTAATAAAGCAGTTTGCACTCCTGGATATTTGGCGAGAGAAACATGGTTCAGAGCGAAGCTGTACATTTCATAATAAAAAGTATAAACATCAGTCAAGAATAGATTATTTCTTACTGGATAAGACACTTAAAGCAGAAGTAATAGACATTCGACATATAGGCGGTCATTACAACATTGGCGGTAAAAGCCGCATACCGCCGTGCAGAAGACCGCCAACACACCTCCGCGGCCGTGGAAAACCGCCATAGCCATTATGACCCACAGCACGGAATCCGCCAAATTTCAGACACCCAAACAAGTCCGCCACACCAAAGGTCAGTGATAAACTGGCGAAAACAAAACCTCCACCGCCACGGCAACAGAAATACGCCCACACTATCACGATACATGAATCCACACGGCTGTCTTTCAACCGCAGTATTCCATTGGCGGTACACACCGCTGAGCTCAAAATACACACACATATACAAAACACAGCCACATTGGACAATTCGAAATACACACACCTGATACACATACACAAACCACTCCCACACACCCAATACAATATATAACACAGACCCACATCACCCACAAACCCCTACGACCAAAAATCATGAACGAAGGCCAGAGAGAGATACCACCATCAACAATACTAGCATTCACAGGCACACAACACAATCACCCACATAACTTCCACGCACCTCACACTACACGCCACTAAATATCACCTACACCACCCCATGGCACGGCAAAGACACCCCAGGTTCCCGGAGGAGGAGCTCAGGGTCTTGGTGGAGGAAATCGTCCGAGTAGAGCCACAGCTATTCGGATCACAGGTGCAGCACACCTCAATTGCAAGGAAGATGGAGCTATGGCGAAGAATAGTGGACAGGGTCAACGCAGTGGGACAGCACCCAAGAAATCGGGAGGACATCAGGAAGAGGTGGAACGACCTACGGGGGAAGGTGCATTCCATGGTCTCAAGACACCACCTGGTGGTTCAGCGGACTGGCGGCAGACCCCCACCTCCTCCCCCACAACTAACAACATGGGAGGAGCAGGTCTTGGCGATTCTGCATCCTGAGGGCCTCGCAGGAGTAGGTGGAGGAATGGACTCTGGTAAGTCAAATCTCAACTATTACATCCCCCACCCTACCTGCATGCCAGCACATACCCCCACCCTCACCCCCATCACTCTAACTCCTCACAAATGTCCCAACATCACAAACCACACATCCAAACCCCAAGCCCTGCATGCAACAACAAAGCATGGACACCCATCACTAAAGCATGCCCACTGCACATACCCATACACCCCCCTAAACCATCATCACACAAGTCCTACACAGGAATGCAAGCACTGGGGTACACGGTCACCCACCCATTGCACACCATGGCACACACAGATGCAATAATCATGCCTTTACACCCCTGCAGGACCCCTACCCAACGTCACTGGATAGGAGGGTCCAGAGATGTACACACCACCAACCGAAGAGGCCCACAGTGATGACAGCACCTCTGTCCAACTGGATCTAGATGACCAGCCCGGCCCATCGGGAACCTCGGGACAGTCGGTTCCCCACACCCAGTCACAGGCCACCAAAGAGCTTCCCCCCTTTGGAAACACCAGCACAGCACCCACCCAGCGGGCCCATACCTCCGTCCCCAGGACACATCAATCAGCAGTGTGTCCACCACTACAGGGAACCCAGGCTAACCCACCACCCCAACAACAACAGGGACCTGGGGGTAGTGGTAGTGGGCACACGGTCCAGGGGACGGAGGCCCAGGAACACAGGGGAACTGAGAGGGCTGCTGTGTGACAGGGGGCGGACAGGCCCAGGGAACCCACTCTCCACGAGGCCCTCTCCTCCATCATGGGAGCCTACCACCACTCCCAGGAGACGATGGCAACAGTACCGGCCAAATTTCGGGAGACCCAGCGCCTGCAGGAGGAACAGTATATGGGCTTCAGGGAGGAACTCAGAACCATCAATTCCACCCTGGGCACCATCGTAGGGGTGCTGAAGGAAGTACTCAACATCAGGAGGGACACTGTGGCACTACAAGGGGCCCCTGACACTAGCCTGGACGAGGAACTGCCCACCACCTCCACCGGTGCTAGTGGACAGGAGGCACTGCCACAGGACCACCACACCAGCACTCCACCCCCTGCCGAGGGAGAACCACCTCGCAAACGGTCCCTGAGATCCAGGAACATGACAGAGAACGATGCCAAGACCCCCGCCAAGAAATGAGACCACCCTGATTGTCATCCTACTGTCCCACTTTGTCACACTGTCCATCCTTAAACTGCCCCAGCTCCACTTCCTATGCCCATTTGGGCAATGCACCTGTGAGACTAATAGACTGGACTCTGCCATGGACATTCCTCCGCCATCACCCCTCACCATTTTGCTACACCCTCCAATTTTGAGCACTAAAATAAACACCCTTAAAGCACAAAACAATCTGGAGTCAGTCTGTGATTTCGGAATAGTGTATTAGCAATTACTGTGGCAAAAAGCTCTTTCATTTGTAATGTCAACATACCTATGTCACACAGCTCTAGTCCATGAGGAATCAAAGCAGATGTCACACTGTGGGACCCAGATCTGTGAAATCGTAAGGGAAAGTGACAACTCAGTGACCATACACTGGGTGAAAACGACACACAGTAGAGAGGTAGTAGTGTTTAAGTACATGTAGTAGGCAGGTCTGTGTTCTTACCTGTGTTTCACTGGAAATATTGCTGGATCACTGAGTCCCTGTTGTCGATGTCTTCTTCCTCTGCTTCCTCGTCTTCACTGTCCACAGGCTCCACAGCTGCAACAACACCGCCATCTGGACCATCCTCCTGCAGAAAAGGCACCTGTTGTCACAAAGCCAAGTTGTGAAGCATACAGCAGGCCACGATTATCTGGCACACCTTCTTTGGTGAGTAGAATAGGGATCCACCTGTCATATGGAGGCATCTGAACCTGGCCTTCAGGAGGCCGAAGATCCGCTCGATCACCCTCCTAGTTCGCCCATGGGCCTCATTGTAGCGTTCCTCTGCCCTTGTCCTGGGATTCCTCACTGGGGTCAATAGCCATGACAGGTTGGGGTAACCAGAATCACCTGCAAATGGCGAGGGACAACTGTTAGACACACACTAACCTGTAGGGATATCCCCAGACCCAGACAACCATTCCCACTGACTGGCTTCCAGGTGCTCACCTAATAGCCACACACGGTGCCTCTGGAGTTGACCCATCACATAAGGGATGCAGCTATTCCGCAGGATGTAGGCGTCATGCACTGAGCCGGGGAACTTGGCATTCACATGGGAGATGTACTGGTGGGCCAAACATACCATCTGTACATTCATCGAATGATAACTCTTCCGGTTTCTGTACACCTGTTCACTTCTGTGGGGGGGTACCAAAGCCACATGTGTCCCATCAAGGGCACCTATGATGTTGGCGATATGTCCGAGGGCATAGAAATCACCTTTCTCTGTAGGCAAATCCTCCACCTGAGGGAAAACGATGTAGCTCTGCATATGTTTCAGCAGGGCAGACAACACTCTGGACAACACGTTGGAAAACATGGGCTGGGACATCCCTGATGCTATGGCCACTGTTTTTGAAATGACCCACTTGCAAGGAAATGGAGCACTGACAGCACCTGCACTTGAGGGGGGATTCCTGTGGGATGGCGGATAGCTTACATCAGGTCTGGCTCCAACTGGGTACACAGTTCCTGGATTGTGGCATGGTCAAGCCTGTATGTGATTATCACATGTCTTTCCTCCATTGTCGACAGGTCCACCAACGGTCGGTACATCGGAGGATGCCGCTATCTCCTCAAATGTCCAAGCAGACGGTGCCTATGAAGGACAACAGTGAGCACAGAGTCAAACAACTCAAAGGTACGTACCCACAGTTTACACAGAACACCAATCATAATCTACAAAGTGGCCTGTATGCGTAATGAGTCTAGGCCTAGGTATGTGTGACGCAGTTGAAAATGAAGCCCCTGAAATGGCGGCTGCCTGACCTGTAAAGTCGGGCAATGGGATGTGAGGTAACTGCGCTGGCATTGTACACCGTTGCGGTAGGCAGTCGAAGGCCGCGGCGCAATGCTGCATTGGTTAACATAGGACCCTATGGGTCCCAGGAGCCAATGACGATGTACGCCGGCAGTGACGGTACGCACTGCCGCGGACATGACCGCCATTTTCTATCTGTTCAATCACTCAATACCTGATCTTCGACAGGAGAGGACCTACACTGCAAGTGCTGCTGTGACCTCGGTCTGGAAGAGACAATGGCTCAAGTGTCTGGGGAAAGGGCCCCTGCCTTCACATCGGAGGAGTTGGAGAAACTCGTAGATGGGGTCCTCCCCCAGTACACGCTACTCTACAGTCCTCCAGATAACAGGTAAATACACTGGGAGCATGCTGTATGGGCTAATCCTGTGTGGAGAGGGGTGGATGTAAGAAGGAAGGGGGGAGAGTGTGGCGTGCATGAAACAATGGTGAGTGCATGTGCCACATGGCAAGGGTAGGGATGGGGGCCAATCACTTTGATGGTGCAGTTGGTAATAAGTTTATCTTCCCCCTGTACAACTCATGTAGGTCAGCGCCAACCAGAAAAAATATATTTGGCGTGCCATCGCCAAGGACGTCCGGACCCTGGGGGCCCACCACAGACGGAGCACCCACTGCCGGAAAAGATGGGAGGACATTCGCCGCTGGAGCAAGAAGACGCCGGAGGCTCAGCTGGGGATGGCCTCCCAACGTGGGAGGGGTGCCCGTCGCACATGACCCCCTGATGTTCAGGATCCTGACGGTGGCGTACCCGGAGATGGATGGGCGCTTGAGGGCATCACAACAGCCACACGGGGGTGAGTACACTCTCATTCTGCTGATTTTGCGCGCAGTGGAGGGGTCTGGGTGGGGGAGGTGGGCTGTGGGTTTCCCTAGGCCAGGGCGAGTTCCATAGGCAAGGTCCCTCCGTAAGGCAGGCCATGTGGCACCCCACCGCACCTCTGCAGAGTGCCAAGTACACCTAGTCATGCCCCTGTGTCATCCATGTGTGCAGATGTCATCCATAGCCTAGTAGGCCATTTCCCAGGAATTGAACAGTGGAGCCCAAACGTGCAGCATAGTGCAGGGGCCTTCTGTGTCTGTCGTGTCCGCCAACTGTAGCGGTAATGCATGCCCTCAACATGTCTTTCTTCTGTCGCCCCCCCCCCTTTTTGTGGTCTCCCTGTTCTTGTGTGCATTAGCATCATCAGGTGGAGGAGCAGTGGCACCGGAGCGGGGGGGCTGCATCCCACATGGTGATGGAGGGCCACACTACAGAATTGGACTTCACCAGTGGGACGGAGGGCAAGGGGAGCTCAACGGCGGGGACAGGAGCTGAGACCAGTGACATAGACTCGTCCTCTGATGGGAGCTCCCTTGTGGTGGCGGCAACATCTGTGCTCCCCCATCTACAGGTACAGCCGCCACCCCCCCTTCCAGCACCGCCCTCCTAGCAGCCCCTCAGCCTTTGCCGCGTGCCCGCTCACCCGGGAGGGTGGGCATCACCTTTGCCCCAGTCACCCCTGCTGCCCTCAGTGAGGAGGCCATTGACCTCCTCAGGTCCCTCACTGTTGGGCAGTCTATCTTTTTGAATGCCATCCAGGGTGTAGAAAGGCAGTTGCAACAAACAAATGCATTCCTGGAGGGCATTCATTCTGGTCAGGCGGCCCTTCAGCGAGCTTTTCAGACTCTGGCCTCAGCACTGATGGCAGCCATTGTTCCTGTGTCTAGCCTCCCCCCTCCCACTTCCTCCACCCTGACCCAATCCCCTGTACCCCAGCCTATCCCAAGCACACCTCTAGACCAGCATGCACACACGTCAACACACAAGGGAAGCTCAGGCAAACATAAGCACCACACATCCCACAGGCACTCACGCAAGCATCAGACACATGCAGATACACCAACATCCACTGCCTCCACTGTGTCCCCCTCCTCCTCATCTCCCTCCTCCCTCCCAGTCTTATCTACACTCACACTTGCATGCACTACCTCTACAGCCACTACTGCCATCACCAGCACACCCACCACCACACCCTGCTCACGTGCAGTCACCAACCCCACTACCATTCACACGTCCCCTTGTCCTCTCCCAGTGTGTCTGTGACGCCTCCTCCCAAGATACACAAACGCAGGCACACACCCACCCAACAGCCATCCACCTCACGACAGCCTCCAGCGCATGCACCTTCACCCAAAGTCAGCAAACGAACACCTCTTACAACCACAACCTCTTCCTCCACTCCCAAACCCCCTCCAGCTACCCGTCCCAGTGTCTCCCAAAAACTTTTCCTGTCCAACCTTGACCTCTTTCCCACGCCTCCCCCACCTCAACCGTCTCCTAGGTCCTGAACTAGCACCTCAGCCACAACATCTCCGGGACCAGTGGTGCCTGTAGTCACTGGAATCTGGAGTGCACCGGCCACCAGGGCAGCCAGTGTGGCACGGAGCCACAGCACAGACAGTCCCCCACCTGTCAAGCATCAGAAGTTGGCCAGTGCCCGGCAGGAGAGGGGGAAGACTCCAGCCACCAAAGCCGTTCACAGGGGTATAGGTGGGAGTGTGGAGTCAGCTGCGACACCTTCCAAGGTGGGGAAGGGGCACAAGAAACTCAGCAAGTCTGGGAAGAGCAGCACAGCGGGGAAGACCGCCATAATCCCCGCTGCCCAGGAGGCCACCGCCAGCACCAGCCCAGCTGCCCAGGAGGCCACCACCAGCACCAGCCCAGCTGCCCAGGAGGCCACTGCCAGCACCAGCCCAGCTGCCCAGGAGGCCACCGCCAGCACCGGCCCTGCTGCCCAGGAGGCCACAGCCGTCATCCCCGCTGGGACAGAGAGGACCGCCAGCACAAGCCCCGCTGGGCCATGAAGGACCGCCAGCACAAGCCCCGCTGGGACAGAGAGGACCACCAGCACAAGCCCCGCTGGGACAGAGAGGACCGCCAGCACAAGCCCCGCTGGGCTAGAGAGTACCGCCAGCACAAGCCCCGCTGGGCTAGAGAGGACCGTCAGCACAAGCCCCGCTGGGCTAGAGAGGACCGCCAGCAGCTGAGTCACTGCAAAGGAGCCCGCCGCTCCAAGCACCGCTGAACAGGGCACCGCCGTTTCAAGGACCGCTGAACAGGGCACCACCGTCTCAAGCACTGCTGAACAGGGCACCCCCGTCTCAAGCGACACTGGCCCATGAGCGCCAAGGGCACTGACGCTACTGAGTCTGTCACGGGCAGAATGAAGCACTCTGGGCACCATGCCCCCTCCAGAACCAGTGGAGAGATCCAACCACTACCTCTGTCCTTAGCAGGATGAAGCACTCTGGGCAAAATGCCCCCTCCAGAACCAGTGGAGAGATCCATCCACTACCTCTGTCCTTAGCAGGATGAAGCACTCTGGGCACCATGCCCCCTCCAGAACCAGTGGAGAGATCCATCCACTACCTCTATCCTTAGCAGGATGAAGCACTCTGGGCACAGTGCCCCCTCCAGAACCAGTGGAGAGATCCATCCACTACCTCTGTCCTTAACAGGATGAAGCACTCTGGGCACAAGGCCCCCTCTAGAACCAGTGGAGAGATCCATCCACTACCTCTGTCCTTAGCAGGATGAAGCACTCTGGGCACCGTGCCCCCTCCAGAACCAGTGGAGAGATCCATCCACTACCTCTGTCCTTAGCAGGATGAAGCACTCTGGGCACAGTGCCCCCTCCAGAACCAGTGGAGAGATCCATCCACTACCTCTGTCCTTAGCAGGATGAAGCACTCTGGGCACAGTGCCCCCTCCAGAACCAGTGGAGAGATCCATCCACTACCTCTATCCTTAGCAGGATGAAGCACTCTGGGCACAAGGCCCCCTCTAGAACCAGTGGAGAGATCCATCCACTACCTCTGTCCTTAGCAGGATGAAGCACTCTGGGCACAAGGCCCCCTCCAGAACCAGTGGAGAGATCCATACACTACCTCTGTCCTTAGCAGGATGAAGCACTCTGGGCACAAGGCCTCCTCCAAAACCAGTGGAGACTGTTATCCACTTGAGAGACTGCGGCATTGCACTCCCCAGGATGGAACAGTGGGCAACCCACCCACTGTAGAGACTTGAGAGACTGTGGCTGTGCACCCCCCAGGATGGAACAGTGGGCAACCCACCCACTGTAGAGACTTGAGAGACTGTGGCTTTGTACTCCCCAGGATATGGCAGTGGGCAACCCACCCACTGGAAAGACTTGAGACACTGTGGCTTTGCACTCCCCAGGATGAAACAGTGGGCAACCCACCCACTGTAGAGACTTGAGAGACTGTGGCTTTGCACTCCCCAGGATATGGCAGTGGGCAACCCACCCATTGGAAGGACTTGAGAGACTGTGGCTTTGCACTCCCCAGGATATGGCAGTGGGCAACCCACCCACTGGAAAGACTTGAGAGACTGTGGCTTTGAACTCCACAGGATATGGCAGTGGGCAACCCACCCACTGTAGAGACTTGAGAGATTGTGGCTATGCACTCTCCGGGATATGGCAGTGGGCAACCCACCCACTGGAAAGACTTGAGAGACTGTGGCTTTGCACTCCCCGGGATATGGCAGTGGGCAACCCACCCACTTGGGAGACTTTAGAGACTGTGGATTTGCACTCCCCAGGATATGGCAGTGGGCAGATTACCCACTTGTGAGACTTGAGAGACTGTGGCTTTGCACTCCCCAGAATTGAACAGTGGGCATGTGGCCCTCTCGTGGATTTGGTGTCGTGCACTCAAGCGGCTGAGGTGCCCCCCCCCCTTTCCCTCCCCCTGAGGTGCCTGTTTTGTTGCTCTCTGATGCCCCTGCAGTGTTCTCTCCATCATGGTCGGGGATTTTGTGTGGGCCTCGCCCATACCGTGTGGGCCCAGTGTTCCACGGACTTAATTGGAGCACTACCTGGACTACTATGCTTGGTGTATATTTTGTTAATGGTGTATATATTTATTTTTGCCTACTTGATTTTAATATATTACAATGGTTACACTCATTTTCTATTGTCTTTGCATTCTTCCGGGGGGGTTGGGGGTTGTAACTGTGATGTATCAATATGTATTAGTATGTTTGTTGTGGTGGGTGAGGGTGGGGGTGTTGCGTGTTGCGTGTGTGTGTCCCTGTTTTTTCCCTCCCCCCTTCCCTGTGTCGTAGGTGCAGTACTCACCATGGTCTTCGCCGCCGGCGTTCGTGCTCCTGGTAGAGGAGCAGGAAGACTATCGCAGGGAGAATTTGGAGTTCCAGGTCCATGGTGTCCTAGTTCCTCGTGGGGTGTGTAGAGGTGAGCGTTTTCCCTTCGGAATCCTGTTTCCGCCGTGTTTTTATCCGTGGTGAATCCACCCCGGAAAAGGTGGTGGATTGGTAGGTTGTGATACTGTGGGCGGTACATTGTCGTCCGCCTGTCTGTTGGCGGTGACCCCCGCACTGTTTGTTTGTACCGCCGTGGCGGTCGGAGTGTTCAAGTGGCTGTCTTTGTTGGCGGTTTCCACCATGGTCGTAATTGCAAATTTTTTACCGCCGGCCTGTTGGCGGTCTTACCGCCGCTTTAACACGGACCGCCAGGGTTGTAAGGACCACCATAGTCGCTCACCTAGCCGATCATGCAGCTGTTTTGCTAAAGCTAAAAGGTAACCTGGGAGACCAAATAAGGAGATGGACCTTAGATCGTTCACTTTTGGAAGATTTAGAAGTAACAGAAATCCTAAAGGTAAAGGTTAGGGAGTTTTTAGAGGTTAATATTATTTCTGTGGCACCCCATGTTGTTTGGAATTCTTTCAAAGCTTTCATTAGGGGTATCCTGATTAAATTGGCAGTGCAAAAAATAGGGAATATAGGAGAATACTAAAGGACTCTGAACAAGCTATCTGTCTCTTAGAGAGGAACTTGGAACTACAAACACAAGTAGCAGACAGGGAAGCCTTGTTAGAAGAGATAATGACACATCAGGGGACTCTAGCAGCTGTTTTAGAGGCAAGGGTTAAGGCCAGGTGGGAGGCAAGCAACCTAGCACAGTGGTTCCCAACCTTTTGAGTCCCATGGACCCTCACTTTATGATTACTGGAACCTGGGGACCCCCACTGAATCATTATTGGAGTCCAGGACCCCCCAACTAAGTCATTACTGAAGGCTGGGGACCAAATCTGTTAATATTATTTAATTTTCTATGCAGTCGCGGACCCCCTGAGGAGGCTTCACGGACCCCCAGGGTTCCCCGGACCACAGGTTGGGAACCACTGACCTAGAACATTTTGAGTATAGTGAAAATGCAGGGAAGCTTCTGGCATGGAAAATTAAGATGAACTTGAACAAAAACGAGGTGAGGGAGATTAGATGTAATACAACTGGAAGGGTGCTGAAGGAGCCTCCAGAAATGCAGCTTGCCTTTGTAGATTTCTTTGGGTCACTATATACTGAAGATCAAGTAACAATCGAGCCTCGAACAGTAGAGTGGTTGAAAGAGATGGAGACAAAACAAACTCACTGAGTGGGAGAATAAAGAACTGGATATAACAATAAGGTCAGAGGAGGTGTTGCGTGCCATTAGTAAGGGGGAAAAAAGGAAAGGCAGCAGGGCCGGACGGGCTTCCCAATTATTTCACTTAAAAAATTCCAAATTCAGAACTCTAGTTCTACTGATTGGTTTAAATTTGTTTGGATATTATTTTATAAATGTATCATATTTTTCTAAGTTGGTATGGGATTTTTCTTGTGTTATGTTTTCACTTTGTTACTGTTTGTGTGCTCCATAAATACTTTATACTTTGCCTCTAAGTAAAGTCATATTGCTTTTGTGCCACGCTACTAGAGAATTAAGCACAGGTTAATTTAGTGACTTTTGGGGTTCACCCTGACAAGGACTGTGGTTGTTGCTTCTGTAGGATTTCCATCCCCTCAACCAGTGACAACAGTGGCGTAACAAAACTTGAGCCCCCCCCCACAAAGTGCATGGAGAATCCCTCCTCCAAATTCACTCAGGAGCTCTTAGGCCCCTGAGCTGGAGCTTGGCCCCCGCACCACAGGGACTGCAGGGTCCTTTGTTGCACCACTGAGTATCCAATTTTTTACGCTTCTGTTCAGTGGTGGTATCCTGTAATTGTGTTTGTGCGGTACCTCTTAGTAATTTGTGTGACGCTACTCCCAAAAAATAATCTGACATCAAATTAGCAAGGCATAGCTACAGATGCCTTGCAAGCAGAGGGGTCTGAATTTGAGAGGGCAGGCCACAAAGGTGAAGTTCCAGTTGGCCCTCCAAGCCTATGAGTAAGTCAGAAGGATACAGACCACCCCAGGAGAGGAAGAAGAGGATGGTCCTGAGGAGGTGGAGGGGCTAGACTTAGAGGTAGAAGAGGAAGAAGGCCGGGCCACAGGCCCTGACATGCAGCACGCTGAGGAGGAGGACAACTTGCTCAAAGGTGTGGAGCCCCCTGCCAGGGTAAGGAACAGTGTGTCTTCCCGCAACCTATCAGCTGAAGAATTGAAGGAGGGGAAGGCTGACAGGGATCTTGAGCTGCAGTTGGCCAAATTGATACTGGAGGCAGCCAAAGAGGAGGCTACAGCCAAGAGGGCCTTGGAGGGGAGGGCGGCAGAGGAGAAGAAGGCTGACATAGCCTTGGAGAAGAAGATATATTTTTGTTCTCACAAGGTGAATCTGGAGGAGCCGGACTGTAAAGCAAAACAAGCCTCAGAGTCCAACAGTAATGCTGGCCACAATACAGTGTCTAGTGAAAACATGAGGGTCTACATGCCCCAAGACCAGATGCCTAGAGATGTAGTGGGGGATGATATTGATAAACGTTTTTCAGCCTACAAGGTAGCCTTGAAGATGCACAGGGTCCCAGAGGAGGAATGTGGGGCAAGCCTGTAGAAACACATGACTGCTATGTGGAAGGATACCCAGCTGAGACTAGATGTAGGCGACCAGATGAAGTATGCTTCCATAAAGGTAATTCTTCTCACTACATTTGGACTCACCCTTTCACTGCCATTTCCACTGCACCAGGTCACTTATAAGTCACCCCTATAACAGGCCCTTCAGCCCTGATGGCAGGGTGCAGAGTGCCTGTGTGTGAGGGTACCCCTGCACTAGCAGTGGTGCCCCCATGACCTCCAGGACGATTCTCCCAGACTTCATGAGTGCCGGGATGCCATTTTACACGTGTACTGGACATAGGTCAATAACTATGTCCAGCTACATAATGGTAACTCCAAACATAGGCATGTATGGTATCAAACATATTGGAATCAAACCCCAATGTTTTTCCAAGCATTGGTTGTATGATTCCATTCACTCTGGGGGCTCCTTAGAAGACCCCCAGTACTGCCATTACAGCCTTCTGAGGTTTTCCAGGCAGCCCCAGCTGCTGCCACCTCTCAGACAGGTTTCTGCCCTCCTGTTGCATGAGCAGTTCAAGTCCAGGAAGGCAGAACAAAGGATTTCCTTTGGGAGAGGGGTGTTACAACCGCGCCCTTTGGAAATAGGTGTTACGGGCTTGGGGGGGGTAGCCTCCCCAAGCCTCTGGTAATGCTTTGAAGGTCACAGATTGTGCCCTCCTTGCATAATCCAGTTTACACTGGTTCAGGGACCCCCAGTCCCTGCTCTGGAGCTAAGCTGGATAAAAGAAAGGGGAGTGATCACTCCACTGTCCATCACCACCCCAGGGGTGGTGCTCAGAGCTCCTCCAGAGGGCCCCTGGGTTTTGCCATCTTGGATTCCAAGTTGGCAGGGCACTCTGGGAGCATCTGAGTGGCCAGTGCCAGCAGGTACCTTCAGACCCCTCCCTCTGGGGTGGTTCTTCAGATTTGGACTGCAAGACTCCAGCAGAAATCCTCTGCATCCTTTATTTCACCTTCTTAACAAAGAAACTGCATCTGGACCCTCCAGGAACTCTACAAACTGCAACAAAGAAGTAAAGATGATTTCTGCAACATTGAATCTTCAGCTCCTGCTAGCAACTGCAGCTGTTTCCAGGTCGTGCATCCTCCGAGGACAGCCTGTCTTCAACCTGCACCAGAAGAATGAAGGAGTCTCCCTTGGAGTGAAGTGGTCACTCCCCTGCTTCAGCAGGCAATCCTCTGCAGCGACGACCGTGGCATGGGTCCCCTCTACTGACGAAGTGCGCAGATCCAGCACCACTGGTGGTGGACAGAAGTGGTCCCGACGGACCTGACGTCCTACTGTCCAACTTTGGTGGAAGTAAGAGCTTGCATCCCCATGCAAGACAGTACCCCCATGCACCACATGTTTTGCAGTTGCCAAGGCTTGTTGGCATCCTTCCACGAAGTTCTTTGTGCATCGTGCAGCTCCACCCCTCAGCACTCTGTCCTGCGATGCACAGCTTCCTGAGTGGTTCTCCGGCGGTGTGGGATCCCTTGTTGTAGTGCTGCATGGGCCTCCTTTTTCACCTCCTTTGCCCCCGTGCTGTGGGACTCCTGTGCTCGCTGTCTGGCCTTCTGAAGGCTCTCTGAATTGCTGAGAGCCCCCTCTGACTTCCCCTCCTGGGTAGAGTCCACCAGGTCCCTTTTGGTTCCGGGCAGCACCATTTTCTGCTAACCACGAGCTTTGCGTGTCCCAAGGCTTGTTGGCGGAATCCAGAGACCCAAACCAGACTGCAATCATCCATTCGACGTGGGACATCATCTGCACCAACCAGGAACCTGCATCTGTCTTCTTGGGTGCAGTACTGACTGTTGTTCTTCACCAAGGGTTTTCTTTTGCACCTCCATCCAGGTTAGGAGGGGCTCCAGTTCTCCCTGAACTTTTCACTGCTTCTTGGACGTGGTTCCCTTCTTCCACAGGTCTTCAGGTCCAGGAATCCATTGTTGGTATCTTGCAGTCTCTTCTGGTTCTTGCAATATATTATTTCTCGTGTTCTTGTGTGTTCTAGGAAAGTTACTGTGATTTACTCCTGCTTTCCTGAGCTCTGGGATGGGTTCTATTACTTACCTTTGGTGTTTTCTAATACTCCCAGCGCCCTTCTACGCACTACACTTGTCTAGGTGGGAAACCAACATTCGCATATCACTTTCTTAGTATATGGTTTGTGTACCCCAAGGCCCATTCCTAACAATTGTTATTTTTACTATTCACACTGTTTGCTAACTGTTTTTACAGCTATTTCTGCATACTAGTGCCAGGGGTGTGGAATTTAATAAAATATCTACTTGACCATGGGACAGGTTACTTCTTAAATCTAATTGTTCGATAAAAAAATCTACTTGGCCCTTTGGTGCCATGTTGTGCGGCAACAAATTATGGTAGCAATCTCATTATGTAAGAGCTCTGCTAATAGCCTCTCTGATTATGCCAGGGCTACTACTATAGTAAGGCTTGAATACTTGCAATTTCTGTCTCTAGTATTGCAATTCCTTATTTTGCCACCTTTCTACAAATCTACATAATGGGGCTCGAGGAAGCAGTAAGCAATAGTTCCAGGACTGGAATGCCTTTGAGTCTACAAACCTACTAACTTGCATGTTTTAAGGATTTTCATCAGCTCTTCTCTAATCTTTTCCCATAATAAGAAAGGTTGGAAATTTACTCCTGACAAGGGCAGAAGTAGAAGTTCTTCCAGGGTTGGGAAAAAAGAGTTTGGAGGGAAAGTGAACTTGTAAATGCGCAATAGATTTTCACATGAGCAAATCTACACATGCATATTTGCTTTGTCTAAAATACAGTTCACAGATATTTTCTAGGACTACTTTTCCTGGTCTACTTCTGTAAGCTCTTGTGAATTCATGAAAGCAACTAATTCAAAGACATATACCATGGGTGCACTTTAGTGACTTTAAGAATTGGGTCCCTAATTAGGTGTGGCGTTAACAAAGACATTTTGGCCCAGATTCACGTCATGAAGCGCCTCTTTTCCTGCACTTCCTCCCCTGCATCCCCCTAACGCCACCATATGTGTGTTGAATTTAAGATACGGTGCACCATGTCAGTATTAGGTACAATAGCGTCAACATTTTTTACACTATTGTGGCGCTTTGCTCCACTAGCGTCAAATTTTGATGCTAGTGGAGCAAAGTGAAAGGAGGCTTATTGATTCCAATGAATAAGTCCTTTTAAAGCCTGCTGTCAGCAGGCATTAAAAAGTACGTCAAAATGGCGCTATTAAACCTTCCAGATTTAATTTTGCCATTTTTACGGGCCTCCTTGTGCCAGAACTCCCCCTTTGCATACATTATGCATGGCGCATCCATAATGTGGCGCATAGGGTCACAAAGTGGTGCAATGCATGCATTGCACCACTTTGTAGATACGGTGTGGTGTTTTTGGCAATCTAATGCCACATTAGCATCGGAAGAAGGCTAATGTGCTGTTAGATGGCACAAGGCCATCCTTAAATTTGGCCCTTTGTTTTTATTATACTTCTATTTCTCTGTCTGTTGGCTGGCCTTACTGTCAGTGATTGCATTCTGTCCTTCCACAAGGAGCATATTGGTACACAAAGTAGTTTTGTTCAGTGCCAGTAACCACTGTGGCAATCAGTGGTATAGCAAAACTAGAGGGGACCCCCTGCAAAGAATATGGAGGGCCCCTCCTTCCAGTCACACTCAGAGCAGGTGCTTAGGGGCCCCCCTGAAGGGAGTCTGCGGGACCTTTTGTTACTCCACTGGTGCCAATGTGTGCTTTTTGAGACCAAAAACCTTTTTTTCTTTTTGCCATTGTTTGTTATGATTGTAAGGGCCTGGCAGATCCCACAACAATAAAGTGTTACACCAGCCTTGTCAAAACAAGACACGCGTTGACAAAACCGAAAGACTCACAAATAATGTCGGATCAGTTTGCTTTGCCAGTGCTTGTTTATTTTTATGCTTCCCACACTCTTGTTGAAAATGGTTACACTGATTTTCCACTAGGAATATTGTTTTGGAAATACTAGCATTTATTGACACATTTTACTAAATGACGCTTCAAAGAAATAGTACCTAAAAGATCATAGTAGCGAAACTTTTTTTCCTACATGCTTTTTTCCTGAACATTGTATTTTGAAAGCAAAGAATCATCACTCTTGCTTACAAGCTGTTGCAAACATTTGCATCTAATCAGGGAGCATTCTGGGAGCACCTTAGCCTCATATTGTTAAATTTTTCATACAAGTGTGTACCCTTTTTTTTACTGGGATAGTTTCAGTAGTGAAGTGAGACCTTTAAACGTTTGTTTACAGCGCTCACTCTAATAATGAAGGCTTTTAATTAATGAACCATAAATACACATTCTAACAGACTCACAACTTATGGACACACGTATTACCTCAACTGCTGACAGTTCCCTTCTTGTCCCAAGGACAAAATAAACATGGAAACTTATTACCCTTGACCCCAAACAATATGTCCAGGGCGTCAGGCGATAGGAATTCTACCTCCTTGTAGTGTATATAACGTGTGTATTACTTACCTTCTGAGGGAGTATAGTCTCTATGGTGTTTTTGTCATTTTTTTCTTTCATGTGTGTGAGTACTGTGTGACTACAGTGGTATTGCATAAGCTTTGCATGTCCCCTAGTTAGGCCTTGGCTGCTCATCCACGCTACCCTTAGAGAGCCTGGCTTCTAGACACTGTCTACATTTCACTAATAAGGGATAAGTGGACGTGGTATAATGTGTAAGTATCTTAGGTACCCACTTCAAGCCAGGCCAGCCTCCTACATTGGTGGTGTAGCGGTGGGATAAGTACTTGCAATTGCCTTATCACTCTGTCACTGATGCTTTCCACAGGAAAGAATACTCTATATCTAGAGCTATAAACATATACCTAGTATGGAGTTCTAGTCTCTTACTTTCCTTTAAAAGAGACTGGTGGTTAGGCAAGTTAGGTTCTCCTATACTACACTAACACACACTTATATCAGGTCTACTGCTGGGCCTAGCTCTGAGGTCATGGGTACTCCCTATGAGGGCCTGCCCTTCAAGGAATTGAAGGGGCTTTGCTCAGACAGAAGCCTAGATGTAGGGAAGAACCCCATTAAGAATTTTATGTTGAGCCTTCTCCATCAGGATGATCAGGAACATGCTGATAACCAGAAGGAGGAGTGGAGGGGGGGAGATTCTAACCCCTTGGAATCAGAGAATCATCCTTTATATTCAGGGGAGGGCTCTTCCAAAGATCTTCCACCTAACAGACCTACTAGAGTAGCGGGTAGCGGGAGGGGTAGTCATTCAGGTAGGGCTCCCTTCACACCGAGAGCTCAAGTCACTAGGGTCTCCAAAGTTAGGGAAAGATCTACCTCTGCCCATTCTTATATCGCCTCAGTTTCTAAGGGGTCCCATAGTTCAGCTCCAGGTGATGACTCCATAGATAGGGAGCTCAGGAAACTGAGACTGGAGGAGGACAGGCTGAGGCTGCAGCAGCAATAGCTAGCCCTAGATAGGGAGGCTTTGGCTGTAGAAAGAGAAAGGCAGGGGTTGGGGTTAGTTCCCCATGGTGGCAGCAGCAGCTTTAGGAGTTATGGAGTTGGGGAGAACACCATTGACTCTAGAAATCTGCCCATATAGGGTGGGGGATGAAATTTACAAGTGGTTTGCTGCACTTGAGAGCACCTGCAAAGTTCAAAGGGTCCCTCAAATCCAGTGGGCTGGTATTCTGTGGTTGTGCTTTTCTGACAAGGGGAGGGATATATTTCTCACTGTCAGAGAATTAGATTCAGACAACTATGTTATTCTTAAAACCGCACTCTTGGATGGATTTGGCTTAACCACTGAACAATACAGAATTAAGTTTAGAGAAAACAGAAAAGAGTCCTCACGTGATTGGATAGACTTTGTGGACTGTTCTGTTAAGGCTTTAGAAGGCTGGTTACATGGCAGCAAAGTGATTGACTATGAGTGCTTATACAATCTAATTCTGAGAAAGCATATTTTGAGTAACTGTGTGTCTGATTCATTCCACCAGTACTTGGTAGACTCAGATCTGACCTCTCCCCAAGAATTGGGAAAGAAGGCAGAAAAAGAGGTCAGAACAAACTTGTGCAGAAAAGCTCATACAGGGGGTGACAAAGACAAGAAAAATGATGGTAAGTCTAATGACAAAGGTGGGGACAAAGCTAAAAACAGGGAGTCTTCATCAGGCTCACAAAAATCCTCTAGGGGTAGGTCTAAATCTTCTTCTAACCGTCAGAATAAAAAGCCTTGGTGTTATATGTGTAAGAACAAAAGCCATTGGGCAAGTGACAGTACTTGTCCAAAGAAATTCACCAAAGTTCCCACCACCACAACCCCCACTGCTTCGACTAGTGCCCCTAGCAATAGCAGTAGTGTTGGGAAAAATAACACTACCAATAACCAATCCAAGGGTGTAGCAGGGCTCACTCTGGGAAGTGTAGTGGGGGTTGGTTTAATCAGGGAAACCATTGAGGCTGTTTTAGTCTCTGATGAGGTATTGACCTTGCCCCCCCTTGTTGCTTGTCCCCTTAATATGGATAAGTACACGCAACAACCCCTAATAAATGGTATTCAGGTTGAGGCCTACAGTGTCACAGGTGTCAGTGTGGTGACTGAAAAACTGGTGGCCACTGAGCAACACCTACTTGGTCATTAGTACCAAGTGACAGATGCCCATAACAACACTGTTAGCTGCCCCATGACTGTTGTTGATCTCCCCTGGTGGGGGGGGTTACTGGTCCAAAGAAAGTTGTGGTACCCACAGACCTACTTGTAGAATGTCTACTAGGAAATGACTTGGAGACTTCTGCTTGGGGTGAGGTAGAGTTGGAGGCCAATGCAGCCATGCTAGGCATTCCTGGGCATATCTTTATTTTGACAAGGGCTCAGGCCAAGAAGCAAAGAGGACAGGGAAAGTTGGATCCAGGAACAATGGACCACAGGCCATCTTTATTGAAAAGTGGCGCAGTGCTGGGCTGCGTCACTTTAGAAACGTAGGGATGCCCTGTATTAAACTGTATAAGCACACCCCTGCGATTCCCCATGCACTGGTGCTAAATTTAGCAAGGATGTCTGCGTTGAGGGGGTTGATTGTTTAAGTGCGGGAAGGTGTCCGTTCCTGCACATAAACAATCACCAATGGCGCTTTGGCACTTCTGTATGTGCTGCACAATGCAGCACACACAGCAGTGCCAAAGTGTCATGTTCAAATGATTGTTTATGTGCTGAAAGGGACACCTTCCCACACATAAAAAAATAATTTCTGGCATTTTGCTCTTTCTATGCGTGCTGCAGAAAAAGCAAAAAACAAGGAGAAGTAAAAGTATTCCTCCTTGTTGCACCCTGCTAGCGCCACCTCTGGGGGTGGCGTTAGATTTTGGCGCTACCTCAGGTTTACGACATTTCATAAATCTGAGGCAGTGTCAAAATGAAATTGGTATTGCTGTGGCACGCCCACAGCAACATCCATTGCACGCCCCTTCCACGCACAGTGCTGCATGGGAAGGGGCCATATTTACAAGGTGACGTTAAGCCACAAAAAGTGGCTTAACGCCACCTTGTAAATATGGCGCAGTGCTTAGCGTTGCAGGAGCGACACAAAAAGTGACGCTCCTGTGGTGCTAGGGGCCTATAAATACGGCCCTAAGATTTTCCCAAAAGTATGGATAGAAAGGGTAAAAAGTTATCCATTATCCCTCCCTCCACTGAGGATTCCCCCTTTGAGGAGGAGGAGTCTACTCCCTGGACAGAACCTACACCTGAGGAGCTGAAAGCTGCTGCAGCTGAGCTTTTAGCTGCAGGGGGCCTTCCAGGGAGGAGTTAAGTGTGACACAGCAACCCTGTCCTTCACATGAGGGTTTAAGGCAGCAAGCTGTCAAACAAGAGGCAGGGGATGTCAGTGACACCCATAGGGTGCATTGGGAAAACAATCTCCTATAGACAGAGGCAAGGGACCCAAAACCTGGTGCCACCAGGAAACTGGTAATTCCCTTGCAGTATAGAGCATTTCTGCTGAACTTGGCTCATGACATTTCCCTTTCTAGACATCTGGGGCAAAGTAAGACCTGGGACAGACTGGTCTCTCACTTTCACTGGCCTCGCATGCCAGAGGACACAAAGGAGTTTTGTTGCTTCTGTGTCACTTGCGTTTGCACTAGTGGTGACATCAGAAAGGGAGGAGCTAGTGGTGATGTCTGTTGTACTGAGCCAGGAAAAAGGGAGCAAGACTCTAAATCTGGAATTTCAACCGAAAAGAAGCTTTTAGCTCAAACTCAAGCCTCAACACGTAAACAACTGGATGATCGCATTACTAAAAGGCAGAGGAAAAAACAAAATAAAGCTAGAAATAAAATAAATTGGCGTTTCAATTGCAAATATTGATGCCTGTGTAAATATAATAGACACCTCAGAACTTAGAAATGGGGGCAAGAAGAGTTCTGACCTATACCAAAATAAAAAACGTAGCTTTTTGAGCACAAGGTTGTTTCCACTCTTTAGTACTCATCAGGGTGGATAAGGCTGCTTTGAAACCAACAAGGAATTAACTCTTTCTGAGGGGGCTCTTCTATCCAAGGAGCATCATAGTCCCTCTAATGTCATGGACTGAGCACACGGGAAGTCAGAGACATATCTTCCCCAATTACAACAATGGTCTGAGGGAGAAAGGGTGGATAGTAACCTAGGGCCTGAAAGTGGGAGCCAAAGGGTTTCTGTGTAAGGAATGGTAGCCAACACAACGATTACTGAAGGCGAATTTGCACAATGTGCACATAAACCTGAGGAAACTGAAAGCAAGGCAGGTGGCCCTGCTATCGAAGAAGTAAATACTGCTGGATAAAGGGTAATGAGAGAGGCTGTTCATGTAAGCTTCACTTATAAAGTTAAATCAGTAAGCATATCAAATGATCGGCTGGACTCAAGCTGCCAGTGCGGGTTAGACTTGAGGCCTAGCTCCTCGGCCCCAATCAATGATAAAAGTAGGTCAGTTTTTGACACAAAATTGGATGTACCAAAAGGGGGCTTCCCACACAGACTCTCCTGGCGGTAATCAATATTTGCACCAGAATATCAGACCAGGGGCCGCACGATATACTTAACCAGGGAAATATTTTAAAACTCCTACATGTAATACCAGCCCTTAAATGTTTTTGTCTACAGATATTGATTCCATTATATTTTTCCTTTGACAAAGGAGAACGAAAATAACACTCAAGAAAGCGGTAACATAGGCGACATCTCAGCTTGCTAGTAAAGTTTTGAAAGAGAAAGGCACCTTCTTAAATTGGGAAATTGTGAGTACAGTATCACGTCAGATAGGATACCCAAATCCTTTAATAAATTTAAAATTCAAAGTTAGACAATGTGAAAGGTCATAGGCAACCTTTCTCGGTTCTTAGGAATCTAATTGGAAACACAACTTCGCCTGCCAGGCTGGTCCCCATATCCCACCATATGAGATCCATGCAAAAAAACAGGGACCATCGTGAGCAGTTAAGCTTAAGGTAATTGACAGCTGATCTTCATGATGGTAGATGTCCCTGATGGTTATATAGTCCACTTCTAAGATCAAGTTGGGCAAGACCTCACCAAAAATCAGTGAATTTGTGTTCTTTGAACGTTAATGGGGTATATTCAAACAATCAACAAAAGGACTTAACAAGTCTATTAAGTGATTTTCAAATTCTTTATTTGCAGGAGACCTGTGCTACACAACCCTTTATAATAGGCGAGTACATAGGTTTATATTCTCCCGCAAAAAAGGTGAAAAACTTTGGGCACCTAAAGGGGTGGTTTGGCAACTTTTATTGCAGTGGGGTTAAAAACATATTGCAAACGGGTAGAAGTGGACAATGTAAACATCTTGGTAGTTGAACTGTTAAGCTGGCATTAAGAGATTGAGAGGCCATTTCTGGTAATGAATCTGTACGTGCATCCTGATGCTCGTTCTAAGAAGGTAGTGACTTCCAAATTGGTAAAAACAATATTTAAAGTCGACAAGATTCTGTTGCCCAAGAGCTTTAAGTGGCTGGTGACTTCAATATGAAATTGTTGTGGCCTTTCGATAGAGAAGAACACATTTTGCAACAGGATCTTTTGTGGGCAATCCCGCAGCAATCATTGGGGGCTATAGGTTGTGGTCCTACAGATGCCAAAGCACTTTTTTTTATTAAAAATTCAGAGGCCTTGGATTTTAGATTCCTGGATGGGAGATATCAGCAAGACACCCTGCCCTCAGCCTCTTGTTATGCATCAGGAATACACTCAACAATTGATTACACAGTGATTACATTGCCATTACTAAGTTTAGAAGCAAAATATCAGATCATAAAGACATATAATAGTGATCATATGTAGGAGGCTGGCCTGATTTGTGGTGGGTACCTAAGGTACTTACACCTTATACCAGGTCCAGTTATCCTTTATTAGGGAAATGTAGTCAGTGTCTAGAAGCCAGGCTGTCTAGGAGTAGCTGTAGCTCAGCAGCCAAGGCTTATCTAGGAGACATGCAAAGCTCATGCAATACCACTGTAGTCACACAGTACTTACAAACTTGAAAGAAAATACTCAGTATAACAAAAATAAAGGGACTTTATTTTTAGTGACACAATGCCAAAAATACCTTAGAGACTATACTCCCTTAGGAGGTAAGTAATACACAGTATATACACTATAATGCAGAAATAGCTGTAAAAACAGTTAGAAAACAGAGAAAATCACAATAGGCTGCAATGGACCTAGGGGGAACACAAACCATATACTAAAATAGTAGAATGCAAAAGTCGGTTTCCCACCTCGGCAAGGGTAGTCTGTAGAGGGGCGCTGGGAGTGTAAGAAAACACCAAAGGTAATTATTAGAACCCACCCCAGAGCCCAGGAAAACAGGAGTAAATCACAGTACGTTTCCTAGAACACACAGGGAGTCATGATAGACGATTATGCATTAACCAGAAGACACTGCAAGGCACCAAAGTTGGATTCCTGGACCTGAAGACCTGTGGAAGAAGGGGACCAAGTCCAAGAAGCATTGAGGAGTCCAGGGAGAACAGGAGCCCCTGCTAACCCGGATGAAGGTGCAAACGAAGAACCACAGGTGAAGAAGAACAGTCAGTACTGCACCCAAGAAGATGGATGCGGGTTCCTGGTTGGTGCAGCTGATGTCCCACGCGGATGGAAAATTGCAGTCTGGTTTGTGTAGCTGGATTCCACCAACAAGCCTTGGCACAAGCAAAGCTCGCGATTAGCAATAAATGGCACTGCCCGTGACCAGGAGGGACCTGGTGGCTTCTACCCAGGAGGGGTAGACAGAGGGGCTCTCAGCAACTCAGAGAGCCCTCAGAAGACCAGGCAGTGTGCATAGGAGTCCCACAGCACAGGGACAAAGAAGTTGCAAAAGGAGGCCCACGCAGCACAACACAAAGGGATCCCACGCCGCCGGAGAACCACTCAGGAAGCTGTGTGTCGCAGGAAGAAGTGCAGGGGGCCGGTGCTGTGCTGTGCACGAAGAACTTCGTGGACAGTCGCACAAAAGCCTTGGCAACTGCGAATCATGCAGTGCAAGGGGGTATTGTCTTGCGTGGGGAAGCAAGCTCTTACCTCACACCAAA
Organism: Pleurodeles waltl; assembly: GCF_031143425.1. NCBI lineage: Eukaryota > Metazoa > Chordata > Amphibia > Caudata > Salamandridae > Pleurodeles > Pleurodeles waltl. Next base: position 467,373,042 of record NC_090449.1, on the reverse strand, counting down.
GTTGGACAGCAGGACCTTAGGATTGTCAGGACAACTTCAGTCCACCACCAGTATTGCTGAATCCACGCACTTTGTCAGGAGAGGGGACCTACGCCATCGGTCGTCGCTGCAGACAGGTGCCTGCTGAAGCAGGAAAATGACTCCTTTACTTCAAGGGAGATTCCTTCGCTCTTCTGATGCAGGCTGAAGACAGGCAATCCTCGGAGGATGCACACCCTGGAAACAGTTGCAGTTTCGTTGGTAGAAGGGGAATTAAAGGATGCAGAGGATTCCTGCTGGAGTCTTGCAATCCGAATCTGAGGAAACACCAAGAGAAGACACCCAAAATAGCCCTGAAAGGGGGAATGGCTAGCTACACAGGTAAGCACCTATCAGGGGAGGGCTCTGACGTCATCTACTGCCACTGGTCGCTCAGATGCTCCCAGAGTGACCCACTATCTTGGAATCTAAGATGGCAAACCCCAGGGACACTCTGGAGGAGCTCTGGGCACCACCCCTGGGGTGGTGATGGACAGGGGAGTGGTCACTCCCTTTTGTTTTGTCCAGTTTCACACCAGAGCAGGGGCTGGGGGTCCCTGGAAAAGTGTAGACTGGATTATGCAAGGAGGGCACCATCTGTGTCCTTCAAAGCATTTCCAGAGGCTCTGGGAGGCTACCCCTCCCATGCATGTAACACCCATTTCCAAGGGGAGACGGTGTAACACCCCTCTCCCAAAGGAAATGCTTTGATCTGCCTACGTGTGCTCGAGCTGCTTGAGCAACAGGAGGGCAGAAACCTGTCTGTGAGGTGGCAGCAGCTGGGGCTGCCTGGAAAACCTCAGAAGGCTGGTATGGCAGTACTAGGGGTCCACTGTGGAGCCCCCCGAGTGCATGGAATTGTGCAACCAATACTAGAATCAGTACTGTGGTACAATTCCCAGGTGCTAGACACCTGACACAGCCATATTCGGAGTTACCATTGTGCAGCTGGACATAGGTATTACCTATCTCCAGTGTGTAGAAAAGTACCATCCTTCTTGGCATATTATCCCCAATTTCTACCTGTTTGTCAGTGTGTTTTTACTGTCTCAATGGGATCCTGCTAGTCAAGGCCCCAGTGCTCATAGTTTGTGTCCCATATGTGTTGTCAGTATGCTTGACTGTATCACTGGAGTTCTGCTAACCAGAACTCCAGTGCTTATGCTCTCTCTGTTTACCAAATTTGTCACTATAGTTTAGTGACTCCATATTCCAATTTCAATTGGCACACTGGATCCCCCTTATAAGTCCCTAGTATGTGGTGCCTAGGTACCCAGGGCATTGGGGGTTCCAGGAGATCCTTGTGGGTTGCTGCATTTCTTTTGCCACCCATAATGAGCCCATACAAACACTTCTTCAGGACTGCCACTACAGCCTGAGTGAAATAGTGCACACACTATTTCACAGCCATTTTCACTGCACCAGGTAACTTATAAGACACCTATATGTCTAACCTTCAGTTACTGAAGGCTAGATGCAAAGTTACTGTGTGTGAGGGCACCCTTGCACTAGCAAAGGTGCCCCTACATGTCCAGGAACAATTTCCCGAACTTCGTGAGTGCGGGACACCATGTGCACTACATATATGTCAATACATATATGTAGCCATGTGAGGTGCCTAAGATTGTGAAATTGAACCCCCAATCCAAATCTGATATTGGGGGGCCAATTCCCTTCACCCTGGGGGCTCCACCATGGACCCCCAGTACTGCCAAACCAGCTCTCTGAGGTTTCCACTGCTGCACCAGCTGCTGCCACCTCACAGACAGGTTTCTGCCCTCCTGGGGATTGAGCACCTTGGATTCCAAGGTGTGGAGACCCTCTGGGAGCATCTGAGTGGCCAGTGCCAGCAGGTGACATCAGAGACCCCTCCTGATAGGTGCATACCTGGTTAGGTAGCCACTCCCCCTCTCAGGGCTATTTAGGGGCTCTCCTCTGGGTGTTTTCTCAGATTCGGTTTGCAAGGCTCCACCAGGACTCCTCTGCATCCTCTGCTTCAGCTTCTGACCGTCAGATCAACCGCAGACTGCTCCAGAGACCGCTGTAACTGCAACAAAGTATCCAGAAAGGCTACTGTGACCCTGCAACTTCAGCTCCAGACGGGAACTGCAACAGTTTCAAGGTTGTGCATGCTCTGAGGAAAGCCTGTTTCCAGTCTGCACCAGAAGGACCAAAGGACTCTCATGCGGGGTGACGGAGTCACTTCCCAGCTTCAGCAGGGACCTCTCTGCAAGGACAACTGGTACTCTGTCACAAGTGTGATCCCTGGAACACAGGTGGTGGACCTAAGTGATCCTGACTGTCCAAAGGTCCAGCTGTCCAAATTTGGTGGAGGTAAGAGCTTGCTTCCCCGTGCCAGGCAGTACCCCTGTGCACCCCGTCTTCTGCAGATCCATGGGCTTCTGAGCACTTCTTCCAAAAGTTATGTGTGCACAGCGTAGCGCAGGTCTCCAGCACACTATCCTGCGACGCTCAGCTCCTTTAGTTCTCCGGCGCTGTGGGATCCCTTTGTGTAGTGCTGCTACGACTGCACTTTGCAACTCCTTTGTCTCTGTGTCCTGGGACTCCTGTGGGTGCTGCCGGGTCTTCTGAGGGCTCTCAATCCGAGTTGAGATCCCCAGGTCCCTCCTGGGCCCGGGCAGCGCCTCTTTGATGCAAAACGTGTTCTTGCGTGAACCAAGGATTGTTGGTGGAATCCAGTGACGAAAACAGCCTGCATCCAACAACTCGACATGGGGCATCTCTTGCCCCAAGCAGGAACCCGCACCTGTCTTTGGTGCACTTTTCTTCTAACCGGAGAATCCACTTTTTGAACCTTCATCCTAGTTGGCAGGGGCTCCTCTTCTTCCTCGACTCTTCATCGACTTCTGAACTTGGTCTCCTCTCTCCACAGGTCTTCTGGTCCAGGAATCCATTGTTGGTTTCTTGCAGTCTTGCTTGGTGTTTCAATAATCCTTTAACACAACTTCTATTGTGTTCTGAGGAAACTTGCTGTCCTTTAATCCTATTTTTCTTGGCTCTGGAGTGGGGTATTTGACTTACCTTTGGTGTTTTCTTACACTCCCAGTGCCCATCTACACACTACACTTGCCTAGGGGGGAAACCAATATTGGCATTCCACTAGTTTAGTATATGGTTTGTGTTGCCCCTAGGCCATTGCAATCTATTGTGTTTTTAACTGTTAGCACTATTCTATGGCTGTTTACTTACTTGATTTTGGTCACTAGTGTATATAAAATGTATAATACTTACCTCCAGTAGGAGTATTGCCTCTAAGATATTTTTGTCCTTGTGTCACTGAAATAAAGTACCTTTATTTTTGTTAATACTGAGTATTGTCTTTTATTGTGTATCAGTACTGTGTGGCTATAGTGGTATTTCAAGAGCTTTGCATGTCTCCTAGTTCAGCCTTGGCTGCTCTGCTACAGCTAACCTAGACAGCCTAAGCTGCTAGACACTGCCTACATTTCACTAAGGTGAATCACTGGACCTGGTATAAGGTGTAAGTACTTATGGTACCCACTACAAACAAGGCAAGCTTCTCACACAGTGCACGCGTAAAGTGGAGTCTCCGCATTCATTAAGCCTGGGTAAATGGTCCAGGACGACGAGGGGGCACCTCTGCTAGTGCAGGGTTGCCCTCACACACAGGTACTTTGCACCCAACCTTCAGGGCTGGAAGGCCTGACACATAGGTGACGTATACGTAACCTGGTGCAGTGAAGATGGCTGTGAAAGGGTGCATTCAACATTTCACGCAGGCTGCAATGGCAGTCCTGAAGAAGCCTTTGCATGGGTTCCCTATGGGTGGCAAAAGTAATGCTGCAGCCCATAGGGATCCCCTCCAACCCCAATGCCCTGGGTACCTAAGTTCCATATACTAGAGACTTATAAGGGGCACCAGTATGCCAATTTGGGATGCAATATTGGGTTACCAGTATGTAGGGACAAATTTGAGAAAAGAGAGAGCATAAGCAATAGGGTCCTGATTAGCAGGATCCTCAGTGACACAGTCAAGCATACTGACAAACAGTCAAACATACTGATAAACAGGCCAAAGATCATAAGCACTGAGGTCCTGGCTGGCAGGATCCTGGTGACACAGTCAAACACACTGACAAACAGGCCATGGGGGTAAACATGCTAGAAAGAGGTTACTTTCTCACACCATAGCAAAGAGTGGAGATTAATTATTATTGCCCTATGCACAAACCTGCAGTCACACTCCCAGCAGAATTAGCCACTACTAACTATAAATAAACAGTAGTTAACTACTATAGCCTTAGAGCCCACCCCAGCTGTCTCTACTGGCCATTAAAGGCCCGCTCCAAAGTTAAAGGCCCGAGCCAAAGGCGAGGGCCTTTAACTATGGAGTGCGCCTTTAATTTCCAGTAGAGAAGGGTATTAGAACATTCTGCCACTAGAGGGTAGAATGTTCTAATGTACAAGTTACCTACCTTCAATAACGATATATCTGGTAGAGACATATTCTAGTTACAGATTCCATACCTTTGAATTTCCTCAGGCGTTGGTCTGGATCCAGAGATTTTTCTTCAAGCAGTACCTCTGAGCGCCATCAGGTGTCATCGGTTAACTCCGCAGACTTCGTTGGCGTGGTGTTTGCTGTGATGATAGCGCTGTCATATATAGGCGCCACCCCGGTGCGCTGACGTCAGTTTCTTTTATGACTTTCCACACCAGTAGCGCAGAGCTATGAAGAACACTGAGAGTGGTGCGCCAAAACTGGAGTCCTCATGGGGAAGTGCCTGTCTCAAAAAAACAGTTCGCAGTGCGGGGAGGATGGGCGGGTCGGTAAGGAATCTGGAACTAGAATATGTCTCTAACAGATATATCGTTACCGAAATTAAGTAACTTGTACATCTGATAGAGACTTCTAGTTGCAGATTCCTTACCTTTGAATAGATACCCGAGCAATACCATCCCCGGTGGTGGGCTGCAAACCAAGATCACACCAAGAAGACCTGACTGTCCAGGCAGTAGTGTTTGGTAAAAGTGTACAGAGACGCCCACGTCGCTGCCTGACAGATGTCCAGGACTGGAACACCCCATGCTAGCGCTGTGGTAGCGGCAGTAGCTCTGGTGGAGGGAGCATGCAAACCTTCAGGAGGTTGCTTCTGAGCCAGAGCGTAGCACATTTTGATGCATAAGAGCACCCATTGAGAAATGGTCCTCTTCTGCACCGCCTTCCCCTTCTCCTTCTTCGCACCCACATTTCCCACAAAGAGTTGATCGTCCACCCGGAAGTCTTTGGAATGATCAAGGTAGAACGCCAACGCTCTTTTGGGTCCACACGGTGGAGTCTCTCCTCTTCATGAGAGGGATGTTGGGGTGCATAAAAGGTAGGCAAGGTGATGGACTGTCCGACATGGAAGGGTGTCACTACTTTAGGTAGGAAAGAAGCCCTTGTGCGAACTGCACTTTGTCAGAATGTATTGCCAGGAAAGGTGGTTTAGATTAAAGAGCCTGGAGCTCACTTAATCTGCGGGCAGAAGTAATGGCAACTAAAAAGACAGTCTTGATGGTTAAGAGCCGTGAAGGGCAGTTGTGAAGCGGCTCAAACGGGGCGCATGTAAGGTATGTTAATACCAGGTTTAGATCACATTGGGGCATGATGAATGGGATAGGAGGAAAGAGATGGGTGAGGCCTTTAAGAAACCTCCTAACAATAGGAGATTTAAATAAGGAATGCTGATCAGGTAACCTCAAGAAAGCAGAGATAGCAGAAAGATATCCCTTAAGACTGCCCAGGGTGGAGCCCTTTCGGGCAAGGGAAAGAATAAAAAGGAGGACTTGAGAAAGAGGATTGACAGATTTGTTGATGCACCATGCCACAAATTTCTTCCAATGACAGGCGTATACGGTTTTGGTTGAGGGACGCCTGGCTGCCAAGATAATGTTACAGACTTCAGGTGGCAGGTCAAAAGACATCAACTGTTGCTGCTCAATCTCCAGGTAAGGAGGCAGAGGGTGGACAGGTTTGGATGGAGGACCCTCACCTGCTGCTGCGAAAGAAGATCCTCCCGAAGGGGAAGTCTGATCGGAGGAGCTATGGCCATGCTCAACAGCTTGGGATACCAGACTCTTCGTGCTCAGTCTGGAGCCACCAGTATAACTTGGTCCCGGTCTTGCCTGATCTTCTTCAGAACTCTGGGCAGAAGTGGTATGGGCGGAAAGGCATACAGGAGGCCTGAATTCCATTTGTGACAAAAATCGTTGCCGAGCGAGTGCCGCCATGGAAACTCCAACGCGCAACACAGCTGACATTGCATGTCCCTCGGGAGGGAAACAAGTCTAACCAAGGTTCTCCCCACTGAAGGTAAAGACATTGCGCCACCTCCGGATGGAGACGGCATTCGTGATCGACCACGCATTGTCGGCTGAGTTCGTCTGCTCTGGCATTCAAAGAGCCCACCAGGTGTTGGACCACCAGGAAATGCCCTGATGTTCCAGCCAATTCCAGAGGCGAAGAGCCTCTTGACAAATGGTCCACCACCCCACTCTGCCTTGTTTGTTGCAGTACCACATGGCGGTGGTGTTGTCTGTGAACACTTGCACTGCCTTTCCTTTGAGAGAGGGAAGGAATGCTTTTAATGCTAGTCGAATCGATCGGAGCTCCAGATGATTGATATGGAGCCTGGTTTCCAACGGAGACCAGAGGCTTCTGATCTCCACCTCTCCGATGTGGCCGCCCCATCCCAGGAGTGACACATCTGTCACGACTGTAAGATCTGGTTGGGGAAAGGAGAGGGATCTGCCTTTGACCCAATCCTGATTCATTAACCACCACTGCAAGTCTCTTGCAGTTCCTACCGAGATCTGGACCTTGTCGGAGAGACTCCACTGATGCTGCGCCCACTGGAACTTCAGGTCCCACTGCAGAGCCTACATATGCCATCTGGCCTTTTGAACTAACAGGATACAGGAGGCCATGAGGCCCAGCAACCTCAGAGTCATTCTTACCGAAATCCAGGATAGAGGCTGAAACATCGGTATCATAGCCCGAATATCCTGGACACGCTGAACAGCTTTGATGAAAGTGAGCGTCTGAGAAGGAGCCAGGTGTGACTTCGGCACGTTGATAGTGAACCCCATTGAATGCAAAAGGTTTGCCGTAGTCTGGAGGTGCGAGATGATTGTCTGGGGCGAGTTCGCCTTCAACAGCCAATCGTTGAGGTAGGGGAAGACTGGGACCCCCCCCTAACCTGCGCATATGAGCTGCCACCACTACCACCACTTTCGTGAACACGCGAGGGGCACTGGTAAGGCCAAAATGGAGCATGGTAAACTGAAAGTGCTCGTGACCTACCACGAATCGTAGGTAACGTCTGTGGGCAGCAAGACGGGAATGTGGAGGTATGCGTCTTGCAAGTCCAACGCTACCATCCAGTCTCCGGGACCAGGGCATATAGGACTTGAGCCAATGGCAACATTTTGAACTTCTCCTTCTTGAGGAAGAGGTTAAGGGACCGAAGATCCAATAGAGGACAAAGACCCTTGTCCTTTTTCGGCACCAGAAAGTAGCAGGAAAAGAAACCACAACCTACTTCTGGCAACGGAACCCTCTCTATAGCTCCTTTGCCCAAAAGTGCTGATATGCGATTGTATGAAGGTGGCATGGCTGGAGGAGGTGTCTTGAAGGGGAGGGAGTAGCCCCTTGGAAGTTGGGTGCCCCTTCCGTAGCCACGAAAAGAGCGAAAGGCAGACTAAGGGGGGAAAGGCGGACTGTTGCGGATTAGGAGCAGGCGCGAGGCCAAGGGACTGGGCCGTGGCTGGGGAATCCTTGAAGTGCTCGAGTGCTGAGTCCGCCTTGTCTCCAAAGAGACGTGCCTTCAAAGGGCATGCCCATCAAGGATTGCTGGACATCCCCTGAGAACCCAGATGTTCTCAGCCAGGTGTGGCATCTCAATGCCACCGTCGATGCAACCGATCTGCCCAGAGAGGCGGTCATATCCAGACCACAACGAATTATGAACTTCGCTGCGTACCTCCCATCTGTTACAGCTTAAGAAAGGATAGTCCGGGCCTCCTCCGGAACTCTAGGCAGCACTTGCGCGACCGTACCCCAGAGAATATGGGAATAGCGGTCCAAAAGGCTTGCAGTGTTCTCGGACCGCAGCGCTAGACTGTTGGAAGAAAACAACTTCTTCCCCAAGTTGTCCAATCTTTTTGATTCCTTATCCGGGGGTGCGGCAGGGAATGCGCCATATGAAGAGGAAGCCTGGGTGACAAGGCTCTCAGGCGTGGGGTGTTGGGTGAGGAATGTTCGGTCTGTCGGCGCAGGCCGATGGTGGTGGGCAATCGTCCTATTCACAGGAGTCCCTATGCTGGGTCTGGACCAAGTACCCAAAAGGACGTCCGTCAGCGCCTCATTAAAGGGAAGAAGGTGTTCTGATGAGGAAGACCCCAGCTGAAGCAAGTCGATTAGGATATTAGGTCTAACCTCTACAGAAGGTAGCTTGAGGTCCAAGACCTCAGCCGCCCTTCTCACCACCATGGAGTATGAGGCACCATCCTCCGTAGCCACGGTAGGAGGAGAGAGCATGCCAGTGTCACAGGAGGTGTCTAGACCACTGACATCACCCAAATCCTGCACCAAGTCCATTTAAGGGTGAAGCTGTTATTCTAAAGGGTCCAGTGTCTGGATCAACCCTGGGCCCAGGAGAGCCCATAGAGAATGGAATCGGCGTTGAGCGACGTCGTTCCGGCTCTGGGTATGAGAATGAGGTCAATGTCGATTCTGGGCCCAACCGACGTCGGAAGTGTCAACGTCTGACCCGACGCCGGTAAAGGTCGCTGTGGCATGACCGGCATCAGGATGGATCTGTGTTTGGGGAATGCCTGCTCAATTATTAAAAGCCATATAGATGTTATATACTAACACCTGGGTTAGAATAAAGATACGGGATGATTTCTTTCTGTCGAGGAAAATAGAGGCAAAACAAGAACTTAAGCAGGGCTGCGTGCTTGCACCATATTTGTTTAATCTCTTTTTATCAGACCTGACTGTAAAGCTAAACGAGGTGAACTTGCACGCTTCAAAATTAGGAGAACTGTTTATTTCACACCTGCTTTATGCAGTTAACATCATCCTCTTGAGTCAAACAAAAGTATGACTATGGCAGCTTATTGATAGTCCTTCTGAATACGCGGAGGCAAACGGATTGATAATAAATTAGAAAAAAAACAAAGGTAATGCAAGTAATTAAAAATATAGAAAACCTACAAGTGGTACCTGCAAGGTCAAGAATTAGAACAGATTAAGGGGGTGATTCTGACCCCGGCGGTCTTAGACCGCCGGGGCCAGGGTCGGCGGGAGCACCGCCGACAGGCCGGCGGTGCCCCGCAGGGCATTCTGACCGCGGCGGTAAAGCCGCGGTCAGACCGGCAACACTGGCGGGCTCCCGCCAGTGTACCGCTGCCCTGTTGAATCCTCCAAGGCGGCGCAGCTAGCTGCGCCGCCGAGGGGATTCCGACCCACCCTACCGCCATCCAGTTCCCGGCGGTCCGCCCGCCGGGAACCGGATGGCGGTAGGGGGGGTCGCGGGGCCCCTGGGGGCCCCTGCAGTGCCCATGCCACTGGCATGGGCACTGCAGGGGCCCCTGTAAGAGGGCCCCTACAAGTATTTCACTGTCTGCTTGGCAGACAGTGAAATACGCGACGGGTGCAAATGCACCCGTCGCACCTTCCCACTCCGCCGGCTCGATTACGAGCCGGCATCCTCGTGGGAAGGTCGTTTTCCCCTTGGCTGGCGGGCGGCTTTTTGGCGGCCGCCCGCCAGCCCAGGGGAAAACTTGAAATACCCGCTGCGGTCTTTTGACCGCGGCGCGGTATTTTGGAGGGCGGAATTCTGGCGGGCGGCCTCCGCCGCCCGCCAGAATCAGAATCACCCCCTAAGTTTTATAAGTATGTGGGAGTTTTATTTGATGGAAAAGGATCTTTTTTTAGATCAAAGGCTTGACTTATAGCGAAAAGGAAATTTGTTGATGCTTGCCTTCCGTACACTGCGAAGATTGTTAGATGGCCCCAGTTATCGGCCTCTGCTACAAGTATTTGCAGCTAAATTAATGTCAAGTATTAGTTATGGAAGCGAAGCTCTGCATGGCAGGGTTGCTGGTACTCTGAATGGGATCATTGCAAAAGTTTTCAAGTCCTTGTTCCATCTCCCAGGTAACTCGTCTCAAGCAGAGATTATGCTTGAGTTTGGGTATCTGAATCAAAATATAGCAAGAAAGGGCAGTTACATTACAAACTACAGGGAACCCGCTCTGTCAGGCACTCTGGAAGGAGGTTAGTTCGAGTCCCCTGGCACCATCTCATCAGTACCTGGATCAGGCGCTGGTTGATCTGGGAGTCCGGCCTTTGTGGGATAGAAGTATCCCTTATGATGCTTTTAACAAAGTTGTTAGCCGCACAGTGAAGAACATATCACGGCTAAGGGTCTCCTCTCAAGTAGATCTCTCTCATAATTGATAATAAATTAATATAAAACTCTAAAACCCCAACCATATCTGGAGGCAGGTGGTCAAGAAGGGAAAAGGGCCTATTTATTAGATAGCTTTTTGGCCACCAGCCAAGACGAGCTAACATAGTCCTCTGGGAACAGGAGGAGGCTACCTTTCTGTGTAGCCTGTGCAGCTGTGGGGTAGAAAATGTTATTAATCTGGTCTGTCTATGTAAAGGTCTGTTAATGAGATATGAAGTTTGTTGTGGGTTGCCTTTAACCAGAGATGTATTCGAAGGTGTAGGCAAACGGTGGTTAGTAGTTTTAAATCATCAGATTCTATTTTAAACTCTAAACTAACACAATTTTTGCACCTGGCATCAAAAAAGCTCTATGACCAAGGCAAGGTGAACCCCAAGAGGGCAGTGGAGTCAGATCGTTCTAAACAAATCTTTCTCCGATATAAGGAAAGTGGTGAGTAAGAATTAAGCTGACTGTTAAATATTAGAGGCAGATTAGGGCTTTCCTAAATCCTCGCCAAATGTTTAATTTTAAATTTGTGTATTTTATTATTCAGGCATCCTGAAACTCCACCACTGAAAGCGGTGTGAGAAAGCTGTTTATCTTATATTTTGTGGGCTAGGGGTTGAAATTTAAAACAGCAAGCTTTTTAGAGGTTAGTATTGCACTTTGTCTCTTTGGCACTTTGACATTTTCAGTACTGTAGACTATGGGGGAAAACGGCTGCACCTTATGAAAAGTCTGGTGGGGCTAAATTGGAAAATAAAATGTTCCAAGGATTGTATTTCAGATATCAGGGCACCTTAACATTTGATATCTTTTAGCTGTTAGTTCTGCAGGATATGACGATAATATTGTTGCAACATATGTTGTATGTTCTAATTTGTTGCATTCTTAGCACTGTAGGCAGTGTATCAAAGATTATATTGTTTTAAAAGGAATAGAGCAGTAATGTACTTGTGTTTTAATACGATTTCTTTTAAAAACATGGTGTAATGGTTTTAATTAACTATGCACTTTTTAAATAAACGTGAAGTTTGAACTGGGACAAGGCAACTGGAGAAAACAGATAATTCTGTTAAATTTAATGTTCTATTCCGGCTTGAAGTTCCCTTGAAATAAATCACTTAGAATAAGTAAGAACTGGAACAAGGAGGAGACTGTAGAAGAGCGCACATCACAAACACAAGCCCGTTTCCATCAATACGTTGCCTACTTAAGTTTCTGCACGTAAATTCAATTAATGCACAGACCTTTCACCCAAAACTCTAAACGTAAACATCGGGATGTTTACATTATGTCGCAGTTTCTGACTCATTATCACATATAAATAAAATAATGGCGCCATCTGGTGCCTAATATAATTACTCTTGGCAAGCTAGAAGCCGTGTCTTTCACAAATGCTTGTTTTTTTTACTGTGGTACCTGGGCAGAAAGATGCAGATGGGCATTGCCTCCTCTCCATCTGGACTCCTGTCTCGCCATAGTACTTCGGCACCCCCTCACACTCCGCTCCTCCATTCTGCGGTTTGGGACAGGCACATGTCCGATACCTGGTGATCACCTCCATGCCGCAGGTCTTGGAGCACGGTGTCCAATCTGACCAGTCACACCAGCCTCCAGGCACTGAGGAGGGAAGCACAGAGAAGAGAGGGATAATGACTAGAGGATATATGGAGATAAAACATGATGAAATAATTGAGACTCAGGGCAAAACATATACCTGGTCACTGCAGGTATGAGGATCACGACATCATGCAGTCAAGAATCTACACAAGGATCACACCCAAGAGGGATCGTTCTGAATGATAGGGAATGGCGTCTCTGTTAAAGATATACCATTTTATGCCATTCTGAGTTTTACAAGGTCCACACCTAATGAATACACTTCTGTGTACATTTTGCATCTGCTTCGTTTGGAGAAAAGGGCTCAGAATCTGGAATTTCATATGATAATGGACCCTGAAATTCCAGGTCCCACGTTTTATTTCCCATTCTAATCCTGGAAACTCATGATGGCCGGTAACTGGGTTGAAGACACTGGCTATAATGGGTGACATTGAGCCAATTGTCATCCCTTAAGTTACCGGCCATCTCGGAATCATTCCCTCAGAAGAGTTTTGAAGGTCAGTTAAACATGGTGGCATCACTTCATGGTGAAAGACTTCTGAGTATATGCTGTAGTCCATAATCCAATGAAATAAAGAAATATGAATTTGTGAACGAACGGCTTATTTAAGAAAGTTGCTTAAAAAAGATGTGTTATTCTTAGTTTATGTAGGTATCACCTTAAATAAGACAAGAAAACAGATAGTATGCTAAACAAAGCAAGAACATGGTGGTGCTAACCCATGGAAACAATAGAATTAAAAACAAACTGAGACCGTGAAAGCCTAATAAGGTATATTCTGGAGGCGTGTGGCTGGTTGCACTCTTAGGAAATTATAGATCAAAACTAAATAAGCAAGGGAACACTTGGAAGAGTACAATCATAAACAATGTGCACCAACACCACAATGGAACAAACTTGGCTATCAAAAAAAGTACAAATGGTTAAACTGTGAAATAGAGATGTCTGATGCAGAGGGAGCTGCCCCATTGGAAACCACAAAATAGTCTCGAAGGTCAGGCTGTCAGAGAGGTTGGACGGAATCAGCTAAGTGTCAGGTAAGTGAAGTAACAACGATTAAAATCATATTCTTTAACTGTACTTGCAGATGTTCAGCATGAATGTTATTGGTGAAACTATGTGGGATGTCACTAATAACGTCATGTGCGATTTCACTGGGGAAGTTATCAATACTGGCATTCAGAAAGTCACCGGAGACGTCACAGTGATGTCATGTATGATGTCACCAGCAATAAAATAAAAACAGAAAAGTTATGTAGGGACATTAGCCAGGCATCGCCGTTTTGGTAAGTTTACTTTGAAAGTTTATCACTGTATTAACCAATGTTTTCACTGAAATCTCTTTTATAAGATGAAAGAATCTTCTAACCGTACATGTTACATTGATTTATACTTTTTTTAAGCAGTTTCTGTTATGTACTCTAACATTTAATACATTTAATACAATGCCTATCCAAGCCTTCATGTATCCGAGTGATGACAAAGGTATCATGGGCCTGAAAAGGCAGTTAGAGTTTAATATACTGACAAAAGTTAGTCATTCTAATTACTTCAAGAACAAACGTTTAGTATTTTGCCGTAAAAATATACCATCTGCATAATGCTTAATGATTAAAGAGAAGGTATTCTTTTCACTTCCAGCCATCAGTGGCACACTTGATCGTCCTGTGGTCACCGCCTCATCCAGCTGTAAGGGCTAAATGAAAGGCTAGTCAGAGGCCCCACAAACTTTAAGTAGAGATATGGTGAATTTTCAGCCATTAGAGAAAGTATAAGTGCAAAACATGGTCCCTATTGCATTTCATGGATTACTGGCATGATATCGGAACCAACAACATCGTGAACAAAAATAACGTGTCAAAAATACTGCTTACAAACATATTGTTTTCCTGTACGTATAATGGTAAGTAAAAAAATATTCAAAAAAACGTTTCACAATAATATTGTTAAAAAACGTACAAAAATATTGTTTTTAATATATATGTTTTTTTGAAATAGTAGATGTTAAATATTTTAATATATAACATTACTATAATGCAAAATATATAATTGTAACTAATATTAAATACTATATAAAAATATGCTTATAGAAACACATCCTCGTGTGTGTGTACATTTTTATACACATATATGTCTAAAGTAACACCATTATTTAAAACATATGTACATATCTTTTACATTATATTGCATTTGCAAGTTATTTTTAGGCGCACCCATATATTACCTGGCTTTGTTGGACTTGCTTTAAAAAAAAAATCCTACGAGAACTTCTCATTTCATTACGCGCCATTGTCATCTCAGAGGCATCAGAAGCATTGCTAGGTGAGACTTCACTTTCCGATGTAACCACAATATTTCTCTCCAGAATAGGAGCCTCCAGAGAAAGTTCATCAGTATACAGGTAGTCATACTTTTTAAGGAAGATTAAGATCCGTCCCGCCTGGTAGTCTTTAAAATCCCAGAGGCATACGAATGTGCGAAGAACATCATGATGAAAGAGACTTAGGGGCATATTGATACTCTGTTTGCGCCGGAATTGCGTCGTTTTTTTTAATGCAAATCCGACGCAAAGCTAACTCCATATTTATTCTTTGGAGTTAAACCCGTCTAGCGCTAAAGATCTTGGAGTTAGCGTCATTTTTTAGCGTGGACACCTACCTTGCGTTAATGATATGCAAGGTAGGCGTTCCCGTCTAAAAAATGACTCCAAGGCATGGGCGCCTTATTTAAACTCCCGTGCAAAAATGGCGCACGGGAGTGGGCGGGTCAAAAAAAATGACGTCCAGCCGCTTTTGCGTCATTTTTTAGCGCCTGGTCAGGGCAGGCGTTTAGGGACCTGTGGGCTCGGAAGGAGCCCAGAGGTGCCCTCCCATGCCCCCAGGGACACCCCCTGCCACCCTTGCCCACCCCAGGAGGACACCCAAGGGTGGAGGGACCCATCCGAAGGAACTTAAGGTAAGTTCAGGTAAGTAATTTTTTTTTTTTTTGTGGCATAGTGGGGCCTGATTTGTGCCCCCCTACATGCCACTATGCCCAATGACCATGCCCAGGGGACATAAGTCCCCTGGGCATGGCCATTGGGCAAGGGGGCATGACTCCTGTCTTTGCTAAGACAGGAGTCATGTCAATGGAGGGTGGGAGTAAAAAAAAATGGCGCAACTCGGGTTGAGGCAGATTTTTTGCCTCAGACCGACTTGCCCCATTTTTTGACGCCCAAGCTCCATTTTCCCCTACGCCGGCGCTGCCTGGTGTGGGTAATTTTTTTTGACGCACACCAGTCATCTCCGCTGGCTAACGTCATTCCATAAATAAGGCGCCCGCATGGCGCTTTGGAATGGCGTTAGCCGGCGTTAACATTTTTGACGCACAACTGCGTTGGCGCAGTTGTGCGTCAAAAAGTATAAATATGGCCCTTAGAGAGAAGGGTTGCCCAGGCAAGACTATTGAACAAGCTGCAAGGAGGGCAGATGAAGTTTCTAGACAGAGCTTACTATACCAGTGTAGCCAACCCCTTGAGGAGGGTGGTGAGGTGATGAGATTTATCACCACATATTCCAATCAGGTATGCAAGTTTAGAAGAATTCTGAATAAACATTGGCATGAATGACACACGGATGAGATCCTGAGAAGGCACTTAGGAACTGCTCCAAGGTAACTTTCAGCAGATGCCATTCATTGAAGTACAATCTTAGTGAAGAACATATTACGAGTGTAGCACCTAAGAAGCAGCTACAAGGCTTTTTCTACTGCAGGAATTGTAAAGCCTGTAGCAATACTTTGGATGTGGTTGAGTTCATAGCTCCCAACAGCAATAGAATATTTGTGATTCTCAAGTTTATCACTTGTAATATGGAGTATTGCATATACAGGCCCTCATTACAACCCTGGCGGTAAATCCCGCTTACCCCCGTGCTGAAGGCCGCCAACATACCGTGGTCGCGGCAGAAATCCGCTACAGGTATTTACAACCCACATCTCGTAATCCACCACAATACAGACACCCACACAAGTCCGCCACACCAAAGGTCAGTGATAAACTGGCGATACCAAAACCCACACCGTCACGCCAACAGGAATACGCCCACACTATCACAACCCACGAATCAACGCAGCGGTCTTTCAACCGCAGTAATCCATTGGCAGTACACACCGCCGCGCTCAAAATACACACACACTTACAAAACACAACCACATTGGACAATCCAAAATACACACACCTGATACACATACACACACCACACCCACACACTCACACCACTATAAAACACACACCCACATTACCCACAACTCCTTACAACTACATTTTTTTGAAGAAGCAGAGAGAGAATAGCAAACACAACACCCTCATCCACAGGCACACAACACCATCACTCATACAAAATCCACGGATCTCAAACAACACACCCCAACACAACACATCACACAGCACAACAAACACGAGGTGGAACGACCTTTTGGGGAAGGTGAGTTCCGTGGTATCCAGACACCAGATAGCAGTACAGAGGACTGGTGGTGGACCCCCACCTCCTCCCCCTCAACTAACAACATGGGAGGAACAAGTCTTGGCAATACTGCATCCTGAGGGCCTCGCAGGAGTAGCATGAGGACTGGACTCTGGTAATGCAAATCTTTACTACTATATCTCCCCACCCCACCTGCATGCCATCACATACCCCCACCCTCACCCCCATCTCTCCAACACCTCACATATGCCC
Source organism: Pleurodeles waltl (assembly GCF_031143425.1). Taxonomy (NCBI): domain Eukaryota; kingdom Metazoa; phylum Chordata; class Amphibia; order Caudata; family Salamandridae; genus Pleurodeles; species Pleurodeles waltl. The sequence continues at coordinate 467,356,195 of NC_090449.1, read as the reverse complement.
CACCATCACAACCCACCCATCCCAATACCAAGCCCTGCATGCAACACCTCTGCATAGCCACCCATCACCAAAGCATGTCCGGTACAGATACCCACCCAGACCCCAAAATCACTAATCACACAAGGGCAAACACAATAATGCAAGCACAGGAGTAGAGGGTAACTCACCCATTGCACAAGTTGGCACACACAGATACAATAACTATGCATTTACACCCCAACAGGACCCTTACCCAACGTCACCGGACAGGAGGTGCCAGACATATCCAGTCCCCCCACAGAAGAGGCCCACAGTGAAGACAGCAGCCCTGCACGCCTAGATCAAGATGACCAGCCCGGCCCATCAGGGACCTCTGGACAGTCGGTTCCCCTGCAGGAGTCACAAACCACCACAGAACCTCCCCCCCCTCAGGAAACACCACCACAGTACCCACCCAGCGGGCCCATCCCTCTGTCCCCAGGACACGTCAATCAGTAGTGTGTCCACCACTACAGGGACCCCAGGCAAACCCACCAACCCAAGACAATCAGGGACCTGAGGTCAGTGGCAGTGGGCACAAGGTTTAGGGGACAGAGGCACAGGATAACAGGGAAACTGGGTGGACTGCTGTGCGACAGGGAGAGGAAAGGCCCAGGGAACCCACTCTCCACGAGGCACTCTCCAACATCATGGGAGCATACCATCATTCCCGGGAGACCATGGGCACAGTACTGGCCAAGTTTCAGGAGACCCAGCGGCTGCAGGAGGAACACTACCTGGGGATCAGGGAGGACTTGAAGTCCATCAACACCACCCTGGTCACCATTGTAGGGGTGCTGGCAGACCTGGCCAACACCATGAGGGACACAGTGGCACACAAACGGGCCCTTGACACTAGCCTGAACAATGAACAGCCCTCCACCTTCGCTAGTGAACAGGAGGTGCCACCACAGGTCCAACAGGCCACCAGCACCCCAACCCCTGCAGAAGGAGAACCACCCCGCAAACGGTCCCTGAGATGCAGGAACAAGACAGAGAACATTGCCAAGACCCCCGCCAGGAAATAACACTCTCCTGATTGTCACCCTTTGTCCCACTTTGTCACCCTGACAACTTTGAACTGCCATTGCTCCACTTCCTATGCCCCCTTGGACAATGCACCTGTGAGACCAAGAGACTGGACTCTACCACGGACATTCCTCCACCATCACTCCAGCCCATTGCACACCCCCTCCACTTATTTGAACAGAAATAAACACCCTTGAATCACAAATCAATCTGGAGTCAGTCTGTACTTTCACAAATGTGTTATTGCAACCTCTCAGAAATATAGCAATGTCAATGTTCATGTTCACATACCAATGTTAGACAGTTGTTGGGCAGCAGTAAACATAGCAGAAGGCATAAAGTGGGACCCAGATATAGGAAATGGAAAGCCAAAGTGACATGTCAGGGTCCATACACAGAGGTAAAAAGGCAGATTTATGCAATGTCCTACAGTAGTATGATATGAGAGAAGCAGTACCATCCTCTTACCTGCGTCTCACTGGAAGTATTGCATGATGATGTTGTTTTGGTTGTCTATATCTTCTTCTTCTGCTGCCTCCTCTTCTTCACTGTCCACAGGCTCCACAGCTGCCACAAGACCAACATCAGGCCCATCCTCCTGCAGAAAAGGCACCTGGCGTCGCAAAGCCAGGTTGTGCAACATACAGCATGCCACGATAATCTGGCACACCTTGTTCGGTGAGTAGTATAGGGAGCCACCTGTCAGATAGAGGCACCGGAATCTGGCATTCAGGAGGCTGAAGGTGCACTCTATTATCCTCCTAGTTCGCCCATGTTCCTCATTGTAGTGTTTCTCTGCCCTTGTCCTGGGATTCCTCACTGGGGTCAGTAGCCATGACAGTTTGGGGTAACCAGAGTCACCTGCAAATATTAAGGGACAACTGTTAGACATCCTCCAACCCTTAGGGACTCTCCCATACCCAGACACCTATTTCAACTATGTTGGGACCCTGGGCTCACCTATTAGCCACACTCGGTGCCTCTGGAGTTTCCCCATCACATAGGGGATGCTGCTATTCCTCAAAATGTAAGCATCATGCACTGAGCCAGGATACTTGGCATTCACATGGGAGATGTACTGGTCTGCCAAACACACCATCTGCACATTCATAGAATCGTAGCTTTTGCGGTTTCTGTACACCTATTCATTCCTGCGTGGGGGGACAAATGCCACATGTGTACCATCAATGGCACCAATGATGTTGGGGATATGTTCCAGGGCATGGAAGTCACCTTTCACTGTGGGCAAACCCTCCACCTGAGGGAAAACGATGTAGCTGCGCATGTGTTTCAGCAGGGCAGACAACACTCTGGACAACACGTTAAAGAACATTGGCTGTGACATCCCTGATGCCATGGGCAATGTTGTTTGAAAGGACCCGCTGGCCAGGAAATGGAGTAATGGCAGGACCTGCAGTAGAGGGGGGATTCCTGTGGGATGGCAGATAGCTGACATCAGGTCTGGCTCCAACTGGGCACACAGTTCCTGGATTGTGGCACGATTAAGTCTGTAGGTGATAATGATGTGCCTGTCTTCCATTGTCCACAGGTCCACCAGGGGTCTGTTTACCGGAGGATGACGCCATCTCATCACCTGCCCCAGCAGACGCGCCCTATGGAGGAGAAGGGTGAGCAGAGGGTCATACACCACATAGGTTTCACAAGGCTGTTTAGAACAATTGTGATGTAATCGGTGTGTGGCTCTGTCTGTCCGTATTCCTGACCAAAAGTGCTGTGACGCAGTTAGTTGCCCTGCCATGTGGCCCCCTGAAATGGCGGCTGCCTGACCTGTAAGGAGGGACAAGGGGATAGGAGGTAACTGCGCTGGCAGGGTGCAGTGTCACGGTAAGCGGTCGAAGACCGCCGCGCAATTCAGCATTGGTTATCATTGGGCCCTATGGGTTCCAGGAGCTAATGACGATGTACGCCAGCGGTGACGCCATTTTCTATCTGTTCACTCACTTGATACCTGACCTTCAACAGGAGAGGACCCACACTGCAAGTGCTGCTGTGACCTGAGACTGGAAGCGACAATGGTTACAGTGTCTGGGGAAAGGGCCCGTGCCTTCACAGCGGAGGAGCTGGAGAAACTGGTGGATGGGGTCCTCCCCCAGTACATGCTACTCTACGGTCCTCCAGAGAAACAGGTGAGTACACTGTGTGCATGGTGGATGGCACATGAATGTATGGATTGTTGTGGATGGAAGAGATGGGGGGGGCAGAGGCCAGCATGTGAGGATGGTGAGTGTATGTTTTTCTGGGCCAGGGTGGGAGGTTTGTGGCCAATGAGTAAGAAGAACCAGACGGGGGAGTAACATCCTTTCTTACTTCACTATTCCTCTAGGTCAGCGCCCACCAGAAGAAGGGGATTTGGTGTGCCATCGCCAAGGAAGTGCGGACCCTGGGGATCTACCATAGACGGAGCACCCACTGCCACAAAAGATGGGTGGACCTGCACCGCTTGAGCAAGAAGACGGCAGAGGCCCAGCTGGGGATAGCCTCCCAACGTGGAAGGGGCCACTACCACTTTTCGGGTTAGAGTGGCACTGAGCCTGCAAAACAATGGATCTACCTTGGTGTGTCCGAAAAGTGGTAGTTGCCCTCTACACCTAGTCAGGGTCCTGTGGGGTCCAGGTGTGCATCAAATGGGTCTAGGCAGAAACCCCCATGGGCATGTGCTTTTCCCCTGAACTGTTAGTGCATAGGCTAGTGCATAGGGCTGCTCCCTGTGTGTTGTGTCCGCCAACGGTAGTGGTGTTGCAGGCATTGACCATGTGTCTCTTCTGTCTCACCCCCCCCCCCTGTTTGTTTTGTCACCCTGTCCTTGTGTGCATTAGCATCATCTGGTGGAGGAGCATTGGCACCGGAGCAGGAGGGCGCTGCAACCCACATGGCCCTGGAGGGTGAATGTACGGAGTCTGAGGGCACCAGTGGGATGGAGGGCGAGGGGAGCTCCACGACGGGGACAGGAGGAGACACCAGCGACAGCGACTCCTCTGATGGGTACCCCCTTGTGGTGGCGTGCACCTCTGTGCCCACTGCCTCAATAGGTACAGCCGTCACCCCCCTACCAGCACCGCCCTCCCAGCAACCCCTCAGCGTGTTTCCCGTGTCCGCTCACCCAGGAGGGTGGGCATCTCCTTGGCCCCAGGCACCTCAGGCCCTGCCTCAGTCAGACCTGCTGCCCTCAGTGAGGAGGCTATTGACCTCCTGAGATCCCTCACTGTTGGGCAATCAACCATTTTGAATGCCATCCAGGGTGTTCAGAGAGGCATTTGCAGCAAACAAATACATACCTGGAGGCCATTTATTCTGGCATGGCAGCCCAACAGAGAGCATTTCAGGCTCTGGCCTCGCACTGATGGCAGCCATTGTCCCTGTGTCCAGCCTCCCCCCTCCAACCTCCACTACCCAGACCCAATCCCCTCTACCTCAGCCTATCCCAAGCACACCATCAGACCAGCATGCACACTCATCAACACACAAGAGTGGGCATGGCAAACATAAGCACCACACATCCTACAGGCACTCGCACAAGCACCATTCCCATGCAGACAAACCAACATCCACTGCCTCCACTGTGACCCCCTCCTCCACGTCCCCGTCCTCCCTCCCAGTCTCGTCTCCACTCACACCTCCATGATCTACCTCCTCAGCCACTACCTTCATCACCAGCACGCCCATCACCACACACCGCTCACGTGCAATCACCACCCCCACTACCATGCACACGTCCCCTGTGTCCTCTCCCAGTGTGTCTGTGAGCCCTCCTCCCAAAGTACACAAATGCCGGCACACACCCACTCAACAGCCATTCACCTCACAACAGCCTCCAGCCCATGCACCTTCACCCAAATTCAGCAGACGTACACCTCCTACAACCACTACCTCTTCTTCCACTCCCAAACCCCCTTCATCTTCCCGTCCCAGTGTGTCTAAAAAACATTTCCTCGCTAACATTGATCTCGTCCCTACACCTCCCCCCCACGTCCTTCCCCTAGGACCAGGATGTCCAGATCCCAGCCCAGCACCTCAGCCACCAAATACTCCAGCACTGTGGTCCCTGCAAGTCCTGTCAGATTGCGGGCGGCACCCATCAGGGCTGCCAGTGTGCCACCTAGCGAGGCCAAGGATCAGCCCATTCTGCCACCTGCCAAGGTGAAGAAGGGGCCCACATGCCATAGGGAAAAGCCGCACCAATCACCCAGCAAGGCCTCCTCCAAGCCAAAAGGGGACAGTGCCAAGGTCCCAGCAGTGACTTCCAAGGTGGGGAAAGGACACAAGGCTAAGGGGAAGTCAGCACAGGGCACAGTGCCTCCGGCTGAGGGACTGGTGTCACCACTTCTGGCAAACAGAACAGCAACCTGTACGGCGGTGGACACCGCCACCTGCACGGCCACCTGCATGGCTGTTGCCTCAGCAACAGTCCCCAGCATCATCCCCAGTGTGCAGCCATCAGAGGCTGTGGGAGACGTCCTGCTGTCTCCCTCCACAGGTGCTGACACATGCACCACCAGCAGCATATCCGCCACAGACACCGACGCAACCACCGCCACCAGCCCCGCGACGTGCACAGACAGTGCCACCACAGCCGACATGGGCAACATTCCCAGTGGGCAGCCATCTGAGGCTGTAGGAGACGTCCTGGACCCTGCACAGCGTACATGTAGCAACACAACCAGCACTGTTAGTACCAGCAGTTGGCAGGCAAAGTCACAGCAGGGTGGAGTGTGTCTATGACTCCATGGAGTATCATGCTACCTGTCCCCAGGCAATCTTGTGGCATACACCCCTAGGTGAGGGAATGGGACCTGCCACATAGCATGTGCAGCACTCTGGGCACTAAGCCCCTCTCCAGAACCCGTGGAGAACTGCGTCCACACACCCTATCCTTGGCAGGATGAAGCATTCTGGGCACTAAGCCCCCTCCAGAACCAGTGGAGAACTGCGTCCACTACCCCAGTCCAGAGTGCACCAAGCCCCCTCCAGAACCAGTGGAGAACTGCATCCACTACCCCAGTCCTTAGCAGGATGAAGCACTCTGGGCACAAAGCCCCCTCCAGAACCAGTGGAGAACTGCATCCACTACCCCTGTCCTTGGCAGGATTAAGCACTCTGGGCACTAAGCCCCCTTCAGAACCAGTGGAGAACTGCATCCACTACCCCAGTCCTTGGCACAATGAAGCACTCTAGGCACTAAGCCCCCTCCAGAACCAGTGGGACATGTCACACACTTGAGAGACTGTGGCTTTGCACTCCCCAGGATAAAGCAGTGGGCAACACACCCACTTGAGAGACTTGAGAGACTGTGGCTTTGCACTCCCCAGGGTAAAGCAGTGGGCAAACCACCCACTTGAGAGACTTGAGAGACTGTGGCTTTGCACTCCCAGGATAAAGCAGTGGGCAACCCACCCACTTGAGGGACTTGAGAGACTGTGGCTTTGCACTCCCCAGGATAAAGCAGTGGGCAACCCACCCACTTGAAAGACTTGAGAGACTGTGGCTTTGCACTCCCAAGGACCATTCTGTGGGAATGGAGCCCCCTCATGGAGCAGTGGCGTCGTCCCTTCATCCGGCTGAGGAGACCCCCCTCCCCTTTCCCCTGAGGTGACTGTTTATTTTCGAGCTGATGCCCCAGCAGTGTTCTCTCAGTTTAGAGTCAGGTATCATGTGTGGGCTTCGCCCATGTATTATGGGACCACTGGTCCACGGATAATGATTGGAACACTTGTGTAGTTGCTGTACATATTTGTATGTAATGATCTGTTACAGAGCTTTTTCCATATCTGAATTTTCGATGATTACACTCGTTACAATCATTTCATTTTGCCGGTGCGTTCTTCTAGGGGGTTACGGGGTGTATGTGTAATGTTGCGGCATGTATTTGTGTGTATGGTGTTGTGGGTTAGGGTGGGGGTGTTGCATGTGTGTGTCACTCTCTCTTTCCTCCCCCCTCCCCTGTGTGCTAGGTGCAGTACTCACCGTGGTCATCGCCGCCGACTTTGCGGCTCCTGGTAGAAGAGGAGGTAAACCAACATTGGTAGCACCAGAAGTTTGGGCTCCATGGTGTCCTGGTTCCTCGTTGAGTGTCGAGAGGTGAGTGGTTTCCCTTCCACAGACTGTTTCCGCCGTGCTTTTGATGGCGTTGGTACCGCCCCGGAAAAGCTGGCGGATTGGTGCCTTGTAGTACAGTGGGCGGTACATTGTGTTCCACCTGTCTGTTGGCGGTTACCGTCGTGATGTTTGTTTCTACCGCCATGGTGGTCGGAGGGTTAAAGTGTCTGTCTATTATGGTGGTTTCCGCCATGGTCGTGATTCAATTTTTTTTACCGCCAGCCTGCTGGAGGTCTTACCGCCACTTTAACACCAACTGCCAGGGTTGTAATGAGGGCCACTGTCTCTTATGTCCTTGTAACCTTTTGTGTGGGGGCGGTACCATCCACAAAGCCAAGAAGCAGACATGAGAGCATTTAAGTGCAAGGACTCTTAGTACCGGGTAGCATGACATTTTGCAGCGAGGCACTACAGTAACAGAACTTTACTTCACTTCTTTGTGGTTCACACCATCCTACCTAGCAGTAGGGGTGGTGATAGGGAGAAGGCATTATGCAAGTTGGAGTCAAGATACATCTTGGACTCCTTAATAACCCTGTGATTAAATCATGATGAAGAGATGGCAAAACCTCTGCAGTAAAATGTGATTGTATTAAGATGTTTTTCTTGTGAGCCTTAAGCATGTTGAGATCTAGGGTCTCATTATGCCATGACCGCCAAACTTGCAATGGCAGTCGGACCACCGCACTTTTGGCGTTCTGACTGCCAGATTACAACCCTGGCAGTTGGACCGCCAGGAGACCAGTGCCACTGCCAGGATCAGGGATCCTGACAAATTGGCAGTGGTCGAAGTTGTGGTCAACCACAGTGGCACTGAGTTCAGCACCGCCATGCTGATCACAACTTCCCTTTCTGTCAGCCAGGCGGAAAAGCAGCCCGGGGGGGGGCTTGCCCAGCACCCTCAGAATGCACTATGCCTGCTAGGGCAGACAGTGCATATTCCAAGGGTGCTGGGGGCACCCTCTGTGCGACAGCATTGGTCTTGGCTCCCTGTGGAGCCGAGGCCAATGCCGCCGCACTGTTTCCACTGGGCTGACTGGCGGAAAACTCCTAATACAGAGGTATCTGCCGATCAGCCCGGTGGAAACATTGTAATAGGGTGGGAGGAGACTTCCAGCTTTGCAGCAGTCTCCTTCTCACGGGTCTGGCGGGCTGACTGGCGGGCTGACCGTCAGCCCGACAACCTCATAATGAGGCCCTTAATCTTTTAACTCGGTTTTATAAGTAGTATTTTGTTTTATATGTGTTTGTTACAGGTTTCCAGGAGGGGTTGCGATAAGCGGTGTTATCGTGGGCACGGATGGTCTTGCATATCTTTTGAATGACAGATATGCCCACATGGGAGAAACAAATGCAATCAATTATATCTTTTAGCTGTTCTCACTTGGTTTAATATGATGAATTGTATTATATATTTTTCATGTTTAAAATGTACTGATGGGAGTGCAATTCTATTGTTTTTACAAATGCTTAATATTGGGCAATTATCTTGTGGATTTGGATATTGTAACTGTATTAAGTAAAGGACACAGCCCTGACCAATGCATGGCATTGCCTAATGAGTTAATTAACTTTTGTTTGCACTTTTTATGTGTTTAAATTCTGTTTGCAAAGGTATTACCATCCCCCTCTATGTTGCTTATGCACTGGTAGGGTACCTTCCATTTTGGTGTAAGAAACGGAGCAGAAGTTAACTTATAAGGAGAGGGAGGTGAGGCATAACCTGCCTTTTCATTTCCTTTACATTTAAGCATTTAGGGCCTCATTACGTCCCTGGCAGCCTGTGGTAAGCTGGCAGAAACACCGGCAACAGGCTGGCGGTGTACCGTCAGCGGATTATGACCGTGGCGCACTAGCCACAGCCATACCGCCAGCCCCTCCAACATACCGCCAGGCTTCCGCCTGATGGTCATAATCCCCAGGGCAGCCCTGGGGATTATGATTCCCCAACCGCCAGCCTGTCCATGGCAGTAAACACCACCATGGAAATGCTGGTGGTAAGAGGGACTCATTGTGCCCCTGGGGGCCCCTGCACTTGCCATGGGCAGTGAAGGGGCCCCCAGACACAGCCCCACCGCACATTTCACTGGCCAAATTTCTGGCAGTGAAATGCGCAACGGGTGCTGCTGCACCCGCTGCACATCAACATTGCCGCCGGCTCTATCATGAGCCGGCTGCAATGTTGATGTGACTTTTCTGCTGGGCCAGTGGACGGAAACGCAGTGGAAAGTCATGATAGGGTGCCACAAATACCGCCAGCGGTATAGTGGCACCCGCAGCTTCGGCGGTCTTTTTGGAAGACCGCCGAAGTTATAATGATGGCCTAAATGTGTTGATGCTTGAAGAGTTTTATATATTTTTATCTTTTTGTTATATTACTTTGATGATATGGTTTAAGACAGTTTTAAGATGGTGCCTGCAGATATCACCAGCTTCCTGCTTGTGGGCCTTTTTACCCTTTGTATATGTTTACTATTTGGTCTTTGTTGCTTTGGGTGAAGCTGGGCTCCTGTAACATGTGAACAAATAATTTGAAAGTATCAAATAATCAAATGATGATAATAGATATATTCAAACAATATTACAAGAATTCAACCGGTAATACATACACTATTCCCACTCCACCCTGTGCAACATTAGCGAAAATGCTGAACTTTGGAGGGGTAAAATGTACTATTCCCACTCCAGTCTGTACAACAGTACGGAAAGTGTTGGACTTCAGAGGGATTAGTTTTACTATTCCCACTCCAGCCTATGTATCAGTAGAGAAAGCGTTGAACTTCAGAGGGTTATTCCCACTTCAGTTTGTGCAACAGTAGGGAAAGCATTGGGCTTCGGAGGGGTAAGATTTGCTATTCCCACTCTAATGTGTGCAAGAGTAGGCAAAGCACTTGTCTTTGCATGGTTTAAATGTACTATTCCCACTACAGTCTGTGTAACAGTAGAGAAAGAATTAGACTTCCGAAGGATTAAATTGACTAGTCCCAGTCCAGTCTGTGCAACAGTAGAGAAAGCATTGGACTTGTGAGGGATTACATTTACTATTCCCACTCCAGTCTGTGCAACAGTGGGGAAAAGGTTGAACTTGGGAGGGGTAAAATGTACTATTCCCACTCCAGTCTGTGCAACAGTATGGAAAGTGTTGGACTTCGGAGGGGTAAAGTTTACTATTCCCACTCCAGTATGTGCAACAGTAGGAAAATCGTTGGACTTCAGAGAGGTTATATTGATTATTCCCAGTTGAATCTGGGCCGTAGTAGGAATAGTGTTGGAGTTTGGAGGGTTAAGATTTACTATTCCCACTCCAGCCTGTGCAACAGTAGGGAAAGTCTTGGACTTCAGAGGGGTGAAATGTTCTATTCCCACTTCAGTCCATGCACCAGTAGGGAAAGAACTTCAGTTTAAACACATAATATATCTAAATTACCCTACTGATTTACAACAAATATAAAACTCTTAAGAGGAAAATTATTAATTAACCAAAAAATAAATTATATATAAAAACAAAAAACAGGTAAACAATTTAAAAGATTTTTAAATAATGTTGTGGTTAAATATCAATAAAAATACATTTAATTACTTTCCCACAATATACTCCCAGACGTCTAGCAGCTCACACATAAAATATAACTGAAATTATTGAATATAACACAATTAACATAATTAATAATCAATTAAGTAATTATGAATATATTAATAATTCATTATTACTTTAATAACGTCCAATCCTATGCCTCTACAAACCCACCAGCCCACACATAATATATAACTTAAAGAACATAATTATGACAAAATGTAGATTATTACTACTCAATTAAATTATGAATAATAATTTTTTTATTTTTATGAATTGATTATTACTTTAGTAACTTCCCACTGTATACCCTGACAAACTCAGCAACCCACACCTAATACGTAACCAAAAAATATAATTACTACACAATCTACATAATTAAAAATCAATTAATTAAAAAAGATTCATAATTATGTGTTGATTTATTGTTACTTATTTAATTCTCACGAAACACACCTACAAACACAGCAACAAGCATCTAGTATATAACTTACCAAGTATAACTAATACACAATTTGCATAATTATTAGTCAATTAAATAATAAACAATAAATTAATAATTAATTGTTAATTATTACTTTAGTAACTTCCCACCATATACCCCTAAAAACCCTAACTCACACCTAATATACAACTAAAAAATATATTTATTACAGAATTTGCATAATTAATAATCAATTAAACATTTATGAATAAATGAATAATTATTTGTCTTTTTTTTTTTGGTAAGGGGGTGTTAAGGAGGCCTTTCTCCCGTGCCTTATTTACAAAGTGGCGCAATGCTTGCATTGTACCACTTTGTAAACCCTTGTGCCACATTATGCCTGTGCCAGGCATAATGTATGCAAGGGGGCGTTCCGACGCAGGGAGGGCCAAAAAAATGGGGCAGTGAAATTGACAACATTCACTACACCATTTTTTCCATCATTTTTAACGTCTGCTCAGACAAGGCGTTAAAATGACACACCCATTTTAATCAATGGGCCTCCCTGTGCTTTGCTGCACTAGCATCAAAATATTTTATGCTAGTGCAGCAAAGCGCCACAATAGCGTCAAAAAGTTAGAAGCTATAGTCCTAACGACCGCCATGGTGTGCCCTGTTGTACATACAGTGCAACCATGGTGTTCTTAGGTTGGGCAGGGGCAATGCAAGAAAGTGGCGCATTTGGACCAATGTGCCACTTTCCTGTAAATATGCCCCTATATTTACAAATATTATTAACAATTATATAAAAAATAATAACGCATACAACTAATATATGAACTTAAACCCATAAAGATAATTAAAAAACAATATTGTAGAAAATCATATTTTTGAAAAACATATTAACAAAGATATTCTTGAAAGCGTATTACTTACCTAAAAAATGATATTCTTTACAACAATATTTCAGCATTACAATATTTTAGTATCACAATATTTTTTTCCAATATTTTTGCAACACAATATATACAAGAGATTACGATGGTACCCAAATCAGTAGCCATGGAGGAACAAAAGCTAGAACTTGCTCTGAATGGGCTTGAATATATTGTGAATATCCAGTTTTGGTGAAAGCCACAGATTTGATGTGCAGTCAATTAAATGACAGTAAATTGACTAGTTTTCACAAAATTAAACAAGTTGTTTGTTTATTGCTCTTAATATACATTTATTTTCAAAGTTTGCAACTTCAAAATAAATTTGTTTATGAACATACCAAAGTACTCCTTTAACTGGTAAAAGTCTTAGGATGACACAGTCCTCTATATGGTAATAGACATGCACGCCTGCCCTCAGTGCCAGCTATGCTGAAGCCTGGATCCCTACTGCTGAATTTTGTTGTCACAGGCAAAAAAACGGATAATGTGTGTGCACCATGAAATAGGCCTGTCTCACAGATGGTAGTCTTCTTAGACCGGGAGGTACACCCAAAGCGCTACCTTCATAGTGGTAGAAGGTTACTGTCTTCCCCAGGAGTTAAGTATCACAATCGTGGTAGTGGGGGCATATAGAGCAATGAGCAGTAGGAGTGAACATGTCCTTTACAATCTGTGTCACAGGAGTGAGGCCTACAAGCTCAATCCCTTTTAGTGTTCTGCTGCTGTGTGCCTAACTCACTCCTGGTCTACATCAGATTGGTGTGAAGTGCATTGCAGCACAGAAGTGTCATATCTGCGCTGGGTCTATGTGTGCTTGGAAAGGGTGGAATACAGGGATAGTGAGCATTGCATGGATATTGTATGCATAGTGTATGCATGTGCTGGAGGCACATGTGGCTATGAGTAGTACAGTACCTGTAGGATGTAGTCATATGCAGTGCATGCAGGATACCTGTGAGTGCAACAATACATTAAATATACAGTGTTTCATACTAAATGCATATACTGGAAGTATGTGTAACTGTAAATGGTACAATACATGAAGGATACAGTGCATGCATGTTAAATGCATATGCTGGATGTGTGTATGCCTCTAAGTGGTGCAATACATAAAGGACACAGTGCTGGACAGTGCATACAGTGGATACATGTTAAATATATATGCTGGGCGTATGTGTGCATATGAATGAGACAGTACATGGACGGTGCAGTACTGTGCAGTGTGTGCATGCTGTATACGTGCACTGAGTGTATCTGTGCCTGTGGATGGTGCAATACATGGGGGGCCATGGGTTACATTTTGGAAGATCGAGGCCTCCATGGTGAAACATGGAGAGAAGGTATAGAAATCCCCCACACAGACTGATAAATTGCTGCATTCCTGTAAGCTGGGGTGGGGACACACACTGGGGGGACCCGGGACAAGGTTTCCCCTGTACACTTCAAAAGGTGCTCTTTGATTCAGTGAGAGGTCAAAAGGAAGGGGGCTGGGCACATCTCAGAAAGGCAATGGGGCTGATAAGAGTCATAAAGAGCAGGATTGAGGGCCCTCGGCTAACCTTTTGATGCACATATCACTGTGGCTGACATCCAGGTGTGAACTCTCTTCACTCCTATGGTCTGTGTTGTGGGAGAATAAGGCTCCTACAGATTGCTTTTATGCTTTGCAAAAGGAAGAGGGTACAGAGGAATGGGTACTTCAAAAGAAGCACAATCCCACGTAGAAACTGCAAATACTCAGACTCTAATCACTTTTGAGCTCTGCAAGTGGACTATACGAAGTGGAGGTTGAGACCCCAAAAATGGTCATCTGGTCAAGCAGCTGATTTAGATGGGGAAGCTCTGCATGACTTCTCCGTGTGTTCAGGACTGGAGGCCAAGGCCTGCTAGTCTCCTTGCTGGGTGAGGGGACATCACCCAAGAAATCAAACAGCTCCTGTCCTGGAGCTATGAGGAAGAGGAAAGCATAGGAGGGAGTGAGGTCCAACAGGGAGCCCTTTTACTTCTTGTGTGAAGTGTGAGGAAATGGCTGCTGGGGTCATTGCCTGTGTGCTGGACAGAGGCGGTGACCCACCTATACCAGGAGAGGGCCACCATGACCTTAGCCATGTGTAATGCTGCACTGATCGGGCCAGAGTCCGTTTGTGGTACTGGTGAGGCGACCCCGTATGCCAGGATCAGCCACCGGAGAAAGGACGCCATATGGAAAAGGGACATAGCCCTGTGCAGTAGCAGAGCGACAACCCTATATACCAGGAGGAGCCACCAGCGAAAGATTTCTGTGTGGAAAAGGGTCATAGTCCTGTGCAATGGCGGAATGGCAACCCTTTATGCCAGGAGGGCCTGCCGTGGAAAGTATAACCATGTTGCTCGGGCTTAAGACGGTCGACTGTGAGTTCCAATAACTTTGTATCCCAGAAGCGGTCACAGGGAGCACCAAGGACAGCAACTTGTTCTGCCCCACCCTTAGAGTCAAGTACATAATGGGTATTTGGCCCTGTTGCTTAGAATCCAAAGAAAGTCAGGGACATCAAGAGTAAAAGGTCTCAACAACCATGTTTGGGCAGAGTAACCCCTGCTTGCCCTGTCGTCCTCTGAAAGAAGTTCTGACAATTAGTGACACACGGTGAGGTACATACCGGGTAGAAGCCAGGTTACAGGCTTGGGCTTTGGGCATTTCCAATTTGCACCTGTAGTACAATAAGTCCAGTTCATTCTACCCACAAATGCTACACGAATAGACAATGAAAAACAGAGGGTTAGGAATTAACCTCAGCACCATGTCCACAGTTCAGATGAAGGATTTATGTAGGGAAAAGGGTGGGGGATTTCCAGGATAGGGAAAGAAAGGTCCCTGCCAATTTCATTTGGGACCTGTTGAGATACTGGGTGAAAGGGATGAGGCTATATTTGACTCTGGGGTAGGAACCATGGTAGAAACCCAGGAAGACATAATTGTGGATTTAGGCTCTAGGATTTCCTTAGCACAGATCTATCCCAGACACACGCCAAGCTTATCCTCTAATACATTTTCAGAGTTTCACCAAGACACCTATCACCTTTCGTTTCTAGAATACCTCAGGTGTGTTCACCTCGTAGAATTTCTAGGGTACCAGTTTCACCAATTGCACAAGTAAATGCCTTGGGTGGGTTGAGTCTAGAAGAGGCACTGAGCTTGCAGTTGGCGTTTCATAAAGTTAAGGCTGAGGAAGATTTGAAGGCCAGAGGGTTTGAGACGGAGAAGCTAACACTAACTCACTGGGAACAAGAGCAAAGGAGGCAAGAAAAACATGAAGAATGAGCCCAGGAAGAGACATTGCAAGAGAAGGAGAAGAAACAGAGGGAAAGGGAGGAGAAACAGCGAGAGTGTGGGAGAAAGCAGCAAAAGGAAAGTGAGCTCGAAAGGCAAAACAAAGCACTTGAGCAAGAGAAACTTAGGATGGCAGCAATGACAACTCCATCTGGAATAAGTTACTATACATCCAGTTCAGGCCAGGATGTGGCCAAGGTTCCAAAGTATCTTGTGCATGTGTTTGTGGAAGGTCAGGCTATTTTGGAATGATTTGTGAGCTTTGAAGTCAGTTGTCTGGCACACTCCTTAAATGAAGTGTCTAAAGCAGCTGCCTTAATGGGGTGCACGCCACTCCAATGGACAGCCATCTCTGGAAGAATGCCTATGGCAGACCAGCTGGTCTATTAGAGAATGAAGGAAGCTCTGATTAGAAGGTTTGGGCTGAGGGTAGCTCAGTACCTGCAGAAAATCTGTTTGCAAGAGAGTGAATGGTGTCCCGTTTCAAACTTTGATTCATGGTGTAGTCTGTGATTAATATGAGTGCGTAGGAAGGATGGAGGCCAAATATTGTCAGTCGCTTAACCATAATGACAGAGTCACTCAAGGAGGAATGTGCTACATCACTTAGGCAATAACTGTCTGATTTGACAGACAGGGATCCAGAGAAAATTGCGGTATAGGCGGATGAGTGGTTAGCTAACAGGTGTCACAAAAGGCTAGAGCAGCACAGTTCTAGGCTAAAGGGGAAGAAGAACTCTTCCCAGACTGGTTCTAAACTCGAGGGTAAGAGCCAGGGTAGTTCTCATAGGAATCATGACGAGCCCAAGAAACAGGAATAGCAATGGTGCACCAGGGAAGGAGCAGAATAAGAAGGGGGTGAAGGGACATGAGAGGATCTAGCTGCACTAAACCTAATAGCTAAGGACATTTGGGATGCCCTGAAGCACATTCATCCTAATACAATAGAGTGCGTACAGGAAGTTAGTATTAATGGGATGAAACTGCCTGCCATGAGGAATACTGGAGCGTTCCGCACTACTTTTGAGGGGAAGTACCTTAAGTCTGAGGAGATACTTCCTGGAACTAAGGATATAGGTTTGGTAGTCTGAGGAGAGAGCATGTAGTATTTGCTTGTCTGGGTTGAGATTGAGCTCAATGGCAAGGTGGTCATGGTTGATGTCAGGCAGGAGAAAAACAAGGAGCTGGAGATCTCTTGAGCAGCAGTTTAATTCCCCCTGGCTTGGTGTCAGGACCAGAAGTTTTCTGGCTTGGACAACGTCAGCTGTGTTGACCAGAGTACAGATTGCTCATCAGTCTCAGACTGGAGCTGGGATCATTCTTGATTTGCGGGGACCAGGACAATGTAGTTGTAAGCTACAGGCAGACTCAGGGAAGGCAATGACCGTTGAGGTCATCGCTGCTACTCCAGAAGGAGGGGAGGATGAGGATTCAGAAGCAGACAAGTTGATATAGTATGGGTAGCTTCCAGAGCTGTAGGGTTTGCTAGCTCCTGGAAGGCCTATCTGGGACAGCTTTTGCAAGGCACAGGAGGAGTGCTCTATACTTGTGGGACTTCGGAAGGAAACTCAGGAATAGTTCAGCAAAAGAGTGTTGGGAAACACTATGTTGGCAGGGAGGAGGGCCTACTTTATGGTGAGGCTGTAAATCGGGAGCCAGGAACTAGCAAGAGGCTAGTGGTTCCATTATTGCACAAGACCATTCTGTTGTCATTGGCCAATGAAGTCCCCTTAGCAGTACACTTACAGATACGATAAAACCAGGATAGGTTGGGCTCTCTGTTCTACTGACTTAGAATGTGCTGAGACACAGAGTGGGTCTGTAGAACATGTACCACTTGCCAGATGGTAAGACAGGTGGGGAGGACTAAGGCACCGTTAGTGCCTCTATCATTTATAGGTGTTCCATTTGAGCAGGTGGGTGTAGATATAGTTGTCCATTCGACCTGCCTTCAGAATCAGGCAACAGATATATCTTGGTTGTAATAGATCATGTTACCACGTGCCCTGAAGCTGTACATCTGAGGGGTGTGACTGCACAGGTGGTAGCGAGAGCTCTCTTGGGGATCTTTCCCAGGGTCAGATTTTCAATGGCGATTTTCAATGGCGGTAATTTCTGACTCGGGTAGCTATTTCATCTCTTCTTACATGCGAGAGATGTGAGAAAAATCTGGTGTGAGATACCACTTGCCACAGCATACCACCAACAAACCAATGGCTTAGGGGAGTGGTTTAACAAGAAACTGAAAAGCATGATGGGAACTTTAGCATAGCACCTCAGAAGGAAGTGGCATCTTCTGCTGTCATATCTCTTGTTTACCTACTGAGAGATTCGGCAGAAGGGGGAGGGTTGATAGTACAATACATGCGTTAGACAAAGGAAAACCTTCAGGCTAGCCAAGCGCTGATGAAGGAATGATATGACCAGGAAGATATGCTGGCTGAGTGTCAGGAAGATCAGGAGGTGTTGGTGTTACAGCTCATTTGTCCCAGGGCATCATGGTGTGGGCCATACAAGGTAGTTCAGAAGGTTTCTAAAGTAAACTACTTGGTGGACACAGGTACCACAAGGGGGCCTAAGAGAGTGTTCAATATGAACAGGCTGAAACATTATCTCTGGAGACATTACACAGTGAATGTCATGGTTGTGGCAGAGGAAGAAGAGGAAGGGAGTAAGCCTCTTCCTGATTTGCTGCATAGTGACATGAAGGATGACACTGTGTATGGGGAAGGGGTTTAGATAGCCCTTGAGTGAGTGCCTGGGCAGCAGAAAGAATGTAAAGAGGTATTGAAAGGGTTTGCCAACCTCTTCCTGCTGACTCCATGGTTGACACTTGTCTGTGTGCATGACAAATTAAATCTTATTATCACACTTAACTATAACGTCACTTTAACCTTTGTTGTTTTTGTCATTCAATATTTACTTTCTTTAATGTAAAGTGAGGTATAATTACAATTCCTAAGTATGACATCAGTTTAACCTTTGTTTTTTTCAACAAATTTTGAAGGCTTTTTGAAAAACACATTCTGATCATATTAACACACTTACCTATAAGGTCACTTTACTCTGTTTTTTTCAGTGATTTGTTTTTAATATAATGTTAAAAGTAATACCAATTCCTAACTATAACATTATTTAAGCTTTGGGTTTTTGTCACTGTATTTCTAGGGATTTCTGTTAAATGTAAAGTAGTATATCAATACTATCTGTTAGATCATCTAACAACCAGAATTGGTGAATAGTCCTTTTTCTATCTATATTACTCTTTGGTTATACTGAGCTTCCTGATATCAAATAAAGAGCAGAGCAGATTGTTATTATAATATAGTTTATTACTGATTACATTTATTAATCACTTTTTATGGCCATGTTCTTAAGGTTGTGACAGTAAATAACATTTCATAGCTACATTTTTAAGGATCTGGCAAGACTCTTGCAAAAGCCCCATGAGAGGGCTGTCACACAATGCCCTGCGAGTACGGCGAGAGGGGCAGAACTCCCGTTTTTCACTCTTGGACTACCCAAAAAGAGGTTATTTTTCTGAAAAATATTTAAATTACTACAAGTGCATAATCACCATATACCTTGTGTTAAAATCTTAAATTATACTTTGGGAACATATATTATGAACATATTATTAAGTAATGTATTCAGATGTACATATAACTGAACACTATCATCTATAACACAAAGGTTTTCTTTAGAGCAATCCTACTCCTAAATAACTGTGATTCTGTCATACTATGACTTCTTTTCTAGAGAAGAAATTCACAGGGCAAGACTCTCACAAGAGCGAGAGTAACCAAACAGCTACCGCCTCCCTTATATCTGTCCTGATTCTGCGAGACACCCTCAAGCTCATACACCTAATCTATTAAAATTAAAATAGTATAAACCTGTACTAGCACAGATGAATGTGTGTAGTAAAGTGCGGGGTGGGACTGGCTTCTATGCTGAAACTTCCTCCAGAGTAACAGGCATGCACAGTAGGATATAAAGAGGGACTGGCTTCTTTTTTTAGACCTCTCCCCAGGGTGACAGGCATGCATAGTCGGGTGTGGGAATGAAGTGGTCTCTCCACTGAGACTTCCTCCCAGTATAACAGATGTAGATAGTTTTATGTGAGAAGACACTGTCCTTTCTTCTGACACCTCTTTCCATGGCAATGGGTGTGAATGGTAGGATGTGGAGAGGGAGAAACCTCTCTGCTTAGACCTCTCCCCAGTTTTACCAGCGTGCCCAGTAGGGTGTGAGCAATGACTGGTGAGACTTCTTCCCAGGTTGACAGGTGTGCATGGTAGAGTCTAGGGACAGGCTACCCTCTTTGTTGACACCTCACCCCAAAGTGCTGGTGTGCATAACAGAGTACAGGAAGAGACTGGCCTCTCTGCTGAGACCTCTACCCAAGGTGACCAGCATGCATAGTATGGTGTGGGAAGAAACTAGCTCCTCCACTGAAACCTCTCTCCAGGGCAGCAAATGTGTATATTAATATGTAGGAAGGAACTGGCCTCTTTGCTGATACCTCTCCCCAGAGCAACAGACATGCGCACTATGGTATTGGGAGAGGCAGGTCTGGCCACCGAGACCTGTCCCCAGGGCAAAAGCCATGCGCAGTGGGGTGTGCCAAGAAAGTGGCCTCTCAATTGGCACATCTCCCTAGGATCACCAGTATGCGTACAAGGGTATGGGTAGAGACTGGCCTCTCAGCTGACACCTCTCCCTTGGATAACACATATGAGGAGACCGGCCTTTCCGCTAACACCTCTATCTTGGATGGTGGGTGTGTGTATAAACAGGTGTGTGGAGGGAGAGGTCTCTCCACTGAGACCGCTCCCTATTGTGACTGATGCGAGGAGTAGGGTGTGTGGAAAGACTGGGCTCTCCAATGAGACCTCTCATCAGTGTAACAGGCGAACACAGTGGAGTCTGGTGAGAGACCTGCCTCGCTGCTGAGATCTCGCCCCAGGGTGACAGGTGTGCACATTAGGGTGAAAGGAGAGACTGACTTCTCCGCTGAGACTTATCCCAGGCTATCAGGCATGCGCAGTAGGGTGTGGAAAGGTGTTGGCCTATCCACTGACATCTCTTCCCAAGTTACCACTGTACGCAGTACGGTGTGGGGACAGACTGGCCTCTCCGCTGAGACCTTTCTCTTGGATGACGGGTGTGAGGAGGGATGGTCCTCTCCACTGAGACATCTCCCCAGAGTGACAGGAGTGGGTAGAAGTGTTTGGGGAGACACTGCCTTTTCGCTTGGACATCTCTCTTGAATGTCGAGTGTGGAAATTAGGCAGTTGGAGGAAGTGGTCTCTCGCCTCAGACTACTCCCCATGGCGAAAGGATGTGCGTAGCAAGATGTGGGAAGACACTGGGCTCTCCTCTAAGACCTCTCCCCAGGGGGACAGACGTGTGCAGTAGAGTGATGCGAGAGACTGGGATCTCTGCCGACACAGCTCCCCAGGGTGACACGTGTACCTACTACTGCGTGGGGAGGGAACGGCTTTTCTGCTGAGTTGTCTCCCCAAGATGACAGTTGTGCATAGTAGGGTGTGAGGAGAGACTGGCCCCTCCACTGAGACCTCTCTCAAGGGCGAAAGAAATGTGAAGTAGGGTGAGGGGAGGGAGCGGCCTCTCTGCTGACACATCTCCTCAGGGCGACAGGTTTACTTGTTACGATGTGGGGAGGGAGTGTCCTCTCTGCCGAGACCTGTCCCCAAGGTGACAGACGTGTGTAGTAGGATGGGAGGAGAGACTAGTTTCTTTACTAAAACCTCTTCCCAATATGATGGGTGTCCATAGTGAGCTCTAATAAAGGACTATCCTCTCCACTCACTCTCCTCCCACCAGTGACAGATGTGCATTTTAGGAGATCACCTACTACACGGAGTAAAGCAAAATGATGGGGCCCACCTGCAGAGTTTGAACAGGCGCCCATGAGTCTCTCATATCTCACAGATATTAACTGGGCAAGGGATGAATGAAGGGTCCCTGAACCATTGGGGGCCCCTTGAAGTGTTGGGGCACAGCTGCGGCTGCAAGGGGCTGTGTTACCCCCCAGGACTACCTCTGACACCATCCCAATTCCTCTGCAATGTACAGAACAAAACCCGATTCCACTCACAGAGCAATGTGGCCATACACATTTGAAGAGCGTAAGTTGTAGAAAATAAAAATAAAGTTCCTTAACATAATAGTAAGTTCTGCACAAGTCAGTGACTAGCTACAGAAAGCAAGGGCTGGTAAGAGTGGTTCAGAAAAAGAGGAATACAGATATACAGCAAATGTCGACTCTACAGCTAGTCTTTAACATCACTTCTTTGATACTGTGAAGAAAAAGAGAGGCACAACACCACCAGTCATTAAAATAATGCTTCTTCTGGCTTCCAGAGGTATGTTCTGGTAAGGTTTCCATGGTTTAAACATAGGGTAGGGAGCAAAGAAGCAGAAAAAAACATATTCAGTCTTTGCTGCCACATAACATTACTCCCTCATCTATGTTCTCCTTGTCCAAAGCCTAACATAGTGAGGCAATCCCTGCCTCTAACAGGGAGGTTCCCATATTACATACTGAACAGTCTCTTCAAAAGTAAGCTTTCTTCCATTGCATCACTTATATATTCCTCCCCCAACTCCCTCACTTCCTGTTTTGTTTTTCCTGTAACTTCAACAAGAGGTAAGTCAGGTTTCTTCACTTACTGCTATGGTTGTTTATATGTCCTTCTGCTGTTACTGAGCACAGTAGCATATTCTGCATCGGTCCATGCTGTGCTCCATGCCCATGTGCTGGGCTGGGGCAGGGAGCATCTTTTCTGCATCATGGACCGGAACGCTCAGAAAACCATGCTGCGGTGTTTCTGCCCATAGTGAGTGTGCAAATGCGCTCAGCAACGAGATACTGAGGGGTGGAGGACTTCCCCCCACGTGGCAAGGAGCAATCATAGTTCCCATCTACAAGAAAGGGCCAAGGGAAGTACCTACAAATTATAGGCCAATAAGCCTAACTGATGTCAGTCAAAAAATATTCTGCAAGCAGGTACTGAATAGATTACAGCCATGGATAGAGGATTCTCATATCCTTTCCGACTTCCAGGCAGGATTTAGGAAAGGATTGAGTACAATAGATCAGGCGTTCAGGTTTAATCTTCTCTGCTGGAAATACCTGCTACTTAACAAGAGCCACCTGTACATGGCTTTTATTGATCTAAAAGCTGCCTTTGACATGGTACCACGGGATTTATTGTGGAAAGCCCTGGAGAGCTACCAACTGGACGGAGAATTATTAAGACTGATTAGGTACTTACGTGAGGGGACTTTTGCTCAAGTACGTTGGTCTCAAAGTGGTGATCTAACAGAAGCTATACTTGTCGATAGGGGGGTCAGGCAGGGGTGTGTTCTGGCCCCAACATTGTTTAATCTCTTCATCAATGGTGCGGTGGACCAGCTGTTACATTGCAGCCATGATGCTCCAAAGTTAGCTGGAGCCTCTGTCCCCATTTTAATGTTCGCTGATGACACTTTATTAATTTTGAGAACGCCAATGGGCCTACAAAACGAACTGGACGCTTTTTGTAATTTTTGCTCCAGCAGAGGACTTGAAATAAATACAACCAAATCAAAGTTCATGGCTTTTAATCCGCATAAATTGTTCAGGGGGATAATGACCATAGCAGGCCATCCGATAGAGAGAGTTTAGTCAATTTGATTATTTGGGGCTTAGGCTAAGAGATGATCAACAGTGGTCGGCGCAGATTGAGAAGAGTTTGTCAGTTCTTAGACAGAGGTCAACAGTGATAGGGAGGGAAACTGCTAACATTTTGGAAGGGGAGATCTCACCCGCCATCACCGTCTACAAAGCAGCGGCAGTGGCAGCCTCAACTTATGGTGCCAAGCTTTGGGGCACACTAATTCAAGGTGCCTGACGACTGTAGAAAACCGCTTTTTATGTAACTTTTTGCGGCTACCGATGAGTGCCCCCCTCATACCTCTCAGGTTTGACCTAGCCTTGAATGAGATTCATAATGAAATTGCTTTAAAACCACTCATGTACTGGGTTCGTCTCTGGACTTCTGAGTATTTGTCCACCTTCCAAATAGCAATAGATGAGTTTCTTGTGGGTGACTGTGCACCAAAAATCCCCTGGCTTAGATATATTAGAGACATGTCTAAAACCCTTAAAATGGAGGAGGTGTGGAAAGACCTTCATAATTTGACCAAGGAAGTAAAAGAGCGCATAAACAGGTGTTACTGGGAGAATATTTTGGTGCAAATCTGGTCTAAAAATCAAGGTAGCCGGACCCTACAGTTTTGGACCACAAATGTAGCCCTAAATTCGAGGCCTATATGGATAATGTAAATCCTCCCTACACCAAAACCCTCTTTATTAAGTTCAGACTAGGGATCCTTCCGCTCAAGACATTTACTGCGAGATGGAGAGCCGAGGATCGCAATCTGACTTCATGTCATCATTGCCAAGAGACACCAGAGTCACTCGCGCACTTTATGTTTTTTTGCCCTAGATATCTGGCCCCTAGGAAGAAGTGGATAGTTCCGTTATGTAGGTCAATGGGGATAAGGGAATGTAATACATCATTACGCCTTTTGATAACCGATACAACTGACAAGATAGTTTTTTCAGTTGCGAGATACCTGCAAAGATACAACTGACAAGATAGTTTTTTCAGTTGCGAGATACCTGCAAAGTGCATGGGCTATAAGAACTAGAGAATTGTTATAACTGTGTATTTTAACAAATAGATTTTAGATCTGAATTATTCAATGTAGCAGCTGTTAATTGATTGGAGTTAAGATTAACCGCTTATTACATTTTTATATTTTAATATTTAATATTTTATAATTTTAAGATTTTAAGATCAATGTCTGGCTTGTGCTGTCTTAAAAAGTATGTGATTTTATAACCTACTCAGGGCTTCTTAATGTTCAATGTGGCACTTTTTGTTTATCTCCTTTTACAACTGATTCACTGCATAACTATGATATGGTGTTTTATCACATACTTTTATGGCTTTTTAGCCGAAATAAAGTTATTATTTATTGAGTGTGCAAGTGTGCACGCAATAGCCTTTGCGAGGCAGCACTCTTCTCTAGCATCCAACTCCTGTTTCTTGTGAGAGTTTGGTTGCAAAGATAGAATACACCAGGAAGGGTGCTGCACTAATATGTTGCTTTCCTCTTTATCATAATGGAGGCATGAAAGACTATGGAAAAGCAGCACCACATTGAATCGCACTATGAAGGGGGTAAAGGAGAAGAGATTTTCTAAATCGCTCACACAGACCTCCAATCTATGATTAAGGAGGCTGTTGATTCAGCACTTTCAGAGCTTAGACCCAAACATACAAAAGATACAAATGATAATTTGGAGGTGGATCAAGAGGCAAATATGTGCCAGGAACCCAAGTAAGAGATCTCTTGATCTATACCAGAGAGATACTGGGTTTTGAGCCAAAACCTTGCCAAGAGGCTGGGTTTTATGTCCAGTACACACAGGATATTGATTACTTGCCTTGTCATGATGTAATTCAGGACATTTATTGAAAGAATGGAGTGACCTGGATAAAGTTTCCATATCCCACTTGTTGAATAAACAACACTTAAATGAGGATTTTTAAAAAGACTTTCCTTAGATGCCTAAGGTGAAAACTATCCTGACATCCATGGACTCTTCAGCGATTCTAGCATCAGAGGTCTCAACTCTTTATGAGGTGGTGGATAGAAAGGTAGAAGCCACCTTAAAAGGCCCTATGCAGTCTCTAGTTTCTCTCTGTGAGCTGGTACCTATTCAGAAAATGTGAAATGGTGTTGTGAGAAGACTTTCAGACGCTGCACTACTTGTGTAAAGGAAAATGGAGATTCTTCTACCATTTTAACCAATATGGAAATGGCCTCAAGTTTCTTTTTGATTAGTCATTTGATTGCTTGCAGGCAGCTGTGGTGTCTGCTGGAGCCATGACAGCTGGGAGTAGACTATTGTGGATGAAGTCAAGTATGCTGGAGTCTGTACAGAGAAATCACATTCAAAAACTACCTTTTGCTGGTGCAAAGTTGTTTGGTACCAGCCTCTATGATATGGTACATAAAGCAGTTGAGGAAAAGAAGGTCCTTAAACTTTTTTAAGTATGCTCGGGAAAGAAATCCTTTCTATTAAAACAACCTCCTCTGAATATCCATGATAAGCAATATTTTTCCTCAGCAAGTTGAGGCAAAGTTAAAATATTTTTACCATCAATGGTCGCTCTGCATCCTAGATCAGTGGGTCCTGCCGGTAATAAAAGACCAGTAGCGAATTCCATTCATACAACAGCCTCTCCAACGTCACTTCATACCTGCTCCACGGCCCAGAGAAGACTCAAGAACACAAGCCCTGTGGTAAGGGATTCAAGCATTGGCAGCAAAGAAAGTGGTCAGGCCTCTACTGCCAGCTTAAATCGGACAAGGGTCTTATTCAGTTCTTTTCTTGGTTTCCAAGTTGGAAAGAAGACTATGAACAGTGTTTAATTTGAAACACCTAATCAAATTTCTAGCAATAGAGACATTCAAGATGGTGACTCTTCACATCAGCTTTACTTCATCATTCCTCTAATAGAGGCAATGATTTTTTAGTCACTGTGAATCTTCAGGATGCATACTTCCATGTCCTGATTCATCATTGACTCAGCAGTACCTGAGATCCACTGTGAGAGATGAGTATTTCCTGTTCCAAGCCATGACTCTGGGTCTGACCTGGTCTGGCCATATCACAAAGGTACTAGCCTCCATTGTTGCATATCTTCAATTGTAGGGCATCACTGTATTCCCCTACCTAGATGTTTGATTGACCTCTGCTACTTCTCTAAGGCTCAAGAGTATGTGAAACTGGTCACCAGAGTCCTACAGAGTCCTACACCAACTGGGTTTCATCATCACCTACCAGAAGTCCAGCCTCCAACCCTCTCAGAAGAAGATGTTCATTGGAGTGGAGAGCAACACTCTCTTGGGATAAGTATTCTTGCCTCAAGGGAGAACTGCAGCACTACAGGACAGTGTTTTTCAATTCCTTACTCATCAGCAATGGCACAGGTTTGATTTTGAGTTCAGGGACGATTGGCAGCCCCCACAGCGGTGTACCCTTGACTTGGTATCACTCCAAAGCTGTAGTGATTCACATTTTAGCTCTATACACACAGGATTACAAGGCTCAGATTTCTGTGTCCCCGACATATCATTAAACAAGGGTTAGTAGTTAGAGGTGAATAATTCATCATTAGGGGGAAGCCACTGAACTATCCTACTCCTGTTCAGTTGACCACAGATGCCAGCGTGAGGTTGGGGTGCCACGCTGGGGGACCTGGAGTTGAAGGGAACCTGGATGGAAACAAACAGGTGTCAGTTTTTGAACTGGAGGGAGTTGTCAGCAGTATGGTGAGCTCTTCTAGCATTTGCACCTCAGTTGGAATGAAAACATGTTTTAGTGAGGACCGACAATCAGGCTCCCTGGTGTTATTTCATTCAACAAAGGGGGAAGAGAGCTGTTGCCAGTTGATACTGAACCTGCAGGGGGCCATTGTCCATTGCAACTATAACTAGAGGAAGGACTCAGAAATAAGGTAAAAAAATGTCCTGCAGCGTTGTGGCTGCTCCACCAACGTACTGGCAGGAAAGCCACTACACCCAGAAGCTGTCACCACCTGAGGCCGCCTCAGTTTGCGGCTCACCGAATGTGGGAGGACACATTGCATTCTGCTTTTTGCTGGAAATGGTTGGCTAAGATTGGAGCATATGCAGGACCTTTGAGAGGCGTGCATGAGCTTGATGGATTATGGTTCAGGACCTGAAACCTTCAATGCAAAAGCTATTGCAGGCAGTACCCGTTGGGTCACCTCCAAAGATCTGTCAGAGACAGGTTGGTTAGCATGGTGGAGGAAGAGTGGGGGAAAGGACCCATGGGGGGAACATGACCCACATCAAGGCTAGAGAGCTAGCCTTGAGACACATTCTGTGTGCCTTATTTAGTGTGCTATGTTTGTGAGCAGGATAAATGCTGTTTTTCTTACAAAAAGTATTGGACTGGGCACCAATATTATTAGGGTCACTGTGGGTATTTTGAGTTATGAGCCTATGCATACTTTGAACTTATCTCCACCTGAAGAGCCTTGGACTGCTAAGCCCACACTGAGAGCCAAGTGCTAAAGGGGTAGCACTTGATCCAGTTACTCAAGCCCATTGTATGTTCAGCACTGAGACAGCAGGAGTAAAAGTCCAGAAACCCACGGGTGGGTCCAGTAACCCATACTTGCCCTTTAGCCCTCAGAAAGGGGTTCTGACACAAATTAAATCTGTTTGATAGCACTCTTTGTCTCTATTTCTCTTTCTCTCACTCACTCTCTCTCTATGAATTCATTATCTCTAGCCAGCAGGTGGGAGTTTATTTAAACACTACAAACATCACTTGTGAGGAACCTTCTAGAATATTGCATCTAGTTTTGAAAAACATATCTCCAGGAAGCTAAAAGCAGATTATAGATAGTCCAGCTAGCACTAAAAACGTAAGATAGTTCAAACGATAAACCTGTGAGAAGAGCTGAGGAAGTGTCTAGTGAGAAAGGGAGAAGGCACCCAAATACATATATGAAATTAACATTGTACAATATACAAAAGTTACACTTGGCTGGGGTAGGATGACTATTAATATCATTATAAATATTATGTAAATGTAAGAGATATGATTGTATGCAAGAACAAGCGACTCAAAAAAATGCAAAAAGCTTAGGGCCTGATTCTAACTTTGGAGGACGGTGTTAAACCGTCCCAAAAGTGGCGGATATACCACCTACCGTATTACGAGTTCCATAGGATATAATGGACTCGTAATACGGTAGGTGGTATATCCGCCACTTTTGGGACGGTTTAACACCGTCCTCCAAAGTTAGAATCAGGCCCTTAGTTATAAAATGAAAAAATAAATGGAGAAAATATTAGAACCGTTCCCAAAGAGTGAACATGATGCAGCAAAAGATCACACAGATTATCTGTGACATGAGCAAACAATGAAATGGGTACATCAGAGTTGCCAGGCAGTTAGAATATATTTTCTGTCTTTGTAGATACTTACCAGCACATGGGAGATTAGTGCAGACTAGTTTCCCCATCTCGCAGGTGCTAGGGATTTAAAAAGGTACATTACTGTTTGTGATTCATAGAGTAAAACATAATTTACTGTTAGGTTCATCAAGATGAGACAGGGACCAACACAGTGTAGGACATCATTACAATCTTACAATGCCCCATTAATCTTCTATTAGGCTACGGTTTCTGGCCAAGAGGGAAAATATTTAATCAAACAGCAGAAAAAAGACCTGTGGCTTCACATCTGCATCTCCATCTATACTCCTAAAATG
The DNA here is from genome assembly GCF_031143425.1 of Pleurodeles waltl. Lineage (NCBI taxonomy): Eukaryota > Metazoa > Chordata > Amphibia > Caudata > Salamandridae > Pleurodeles > Pleurodeles waltl. The sequence continues at coordinate 467,327,391 of NC_090449.1, read as the reverse complement.
CTACATGAATGCAATTTACACCACTGTCAAGTCTCCATATTACTTTCTCTCTGTTGTGTCTAGATAGCCACTGTAAATGGCCTCCAGCTATTTCATTGTGTGAGAGGGTATTTTTATTCTCCTCCTACCGCTCTATGAAATGTCCAAAATGAAACAATAATGCGTCTCTCTTTCCATGATACGTCCAGCAAGAAAAAAAGGGTAAATACCCTACTCATTTTCTTAACAGTTGTTCACTTGTTTCCCTTTGTAGAGATTATTTAATTGGAAGTGAATTTACAGCAATGCTTTATTCGTCAGAGATTTTCAGTAACCAGAAAAAAGATATGTGTATTTCCTTTCAATATATCAGTCAATTTCTTACTTTTCTGAATAAAATATATGTTATGTAACAATACTTTTTAAAACAAAAACTAATACCCTTACTTTACTAATACTCTTTTTAAGGAAACTATTGCTATATAATATATATTTTATTCAGAAAAGTTAAAAGAAAATGGCCAGTCCGGTACAGTATTTCCAATAGTGTTTCCGCACCTATCGGATTCAACGGGCCACTCCAAATGAGAGCCTAAATGCTTCAAATCAAGACGATTATATATCAGAGCTTTAGTCAATGTTTGGCTGAGGTGACAAACAGGTGACAGTCATGAAGGAAGCAGGTGTGGGCACAACTAGTTCAGTAGCCACATATATGTCTAAGTATAAAGAAGCCTGTATCACAAGTTTACAAAATATTTTAATTACTCTTTGTTTCTGCTAGCAGAGTATTACAAAGTAGACAGGTAAGGTTGGCACAACACTCTATAGGAAAAACACTGGCAATGGCAATAGATCTGGATTCAAAGGAACGTTGTATGCAAGTTTGAAGCATTACAAGTAAACAGTATGTGTAATAGTGTGAAAGCAAAGAACTGTTGAATAATATTTGTGTAGGTTAGAAAGTCAGGTGACATTTGCACAGTCAAGCCAGTCCCCTCTGTGCTGTTGCCAAAAAAAGACAAACACCGTAAATTATATAGCTATCTAAGACACTTTTACAGCATTCCAATGTCATGTGTGTACTCTTGAATGTTCAAGCTTAGCCAGCTCTAAATAAACAAAATGATCACATCTGGTGGAGGGAAGCACTTTTTTCTGGAGCAAATAACTTCTACTCAATCTAAACATGCACTCACTGCTCCCAACGTGGGAGCGGAGCCAAAACCCCTCTCAGGTGGTACTCACATAATTGTCTGGCGACAGCTGTGCTGTCAAGCCACACAGTAAAAACCTCCACAAGTCCCCTTCAGCAATAAGCAGGAAAGTCCTAAAAGATTAGGTAAAAGAGACTCTCACTTTCATATTGTAAAATCTCTTGTAGATTGATAAGGAAATGCAGTTTTATGTAGGAATTCCCTCAAGATGACTTTCAGTTGGAAATTTCTCTATGAATAATTTTCAACAAAAAAACAGAAAAGCAACCGAATGGAAATAAACCAATTTAAATCGGCTTGTGGTGCTAAGTTTGTGTGCTAAGTTTCATTGATGCTTTCAGTGCTTTCGTGTATTTCCATTCAGGTGCTTTAAAGTTATATGTTTTGAAGTTATACACAAAACATTGTGTGGTAGTTATACATGTGTGTGTGTTTAGGTGAGCAGTCATTCAGAGTTTGTCAAAATTGTCAACAGAAGCAATCTGAAAATTCAATAATCCTCACAAAAAAAGAAAATGCAACAGAATAGACTGAGAACAAAACATGCAGAATCAAGCAGTTAGTTAGAGGGCAAAAAATACTCTGCACTACACAATTGCTATGAAGGCTCCAAGTTGGCTGCTTCTCAGAGCAAACCCTCCTTCAAACCATCAACCACAGAGAGTGGTTCTGCGTTCCCAGAGATGCTGTGCCGGGAAAAGTACTAGAGGAGTAATATGATGCTTCAGGAGTGTTTTTTGTCCTTTAACCGAATGATTGACTCTGTGTGGTTTTTCCTCAGTTTGCCCTGCCACCTTTTCCTTTTTGTGAGGATTACTGAATTTGAGGAAGCGTGAAGAATGGCACTGCTGTTAACATCATGGGCTGGTCGATGCAATACCAGTTCCTTTGACTTCCTTAGTCCTGAGGAGGCCTTTTAATTAATTTGGCCAAAAAGCTCAACTTTTGTGGAAAAAGTCCAATTGAACAAAATATTTTTTGATTAGAATAGCAGTAGGAGGAACTATAGGCCACTGTCCCACCACTCCCTTGCGGAAAGGATTACCTTCAGGTAGATTATATACCTTTAGGTAGACAGCCACCTTAGTTTCCGTAAAGATATGAGGACGCAATAAGGAAAGGTCTGATTGTGTAATTCCCTATATTTGGAGGATCTCCTGCCTAATTTCTTAGAGAAACTGATTTCATAATGGTCTGCATTTAAATAGCAGGATTTCAAAGATTCTATATATAAACATTGTTTTATGTATTTTATGTTTTTTAAGTCAATGACCTGTATATACAAAATGTTTTTTGTTGGAATGAAAACAGAAGTGTGGGCATTGTGCAATATATTTAAATATTGAGATTAAAACTTATATTCAGTGATAATTCATTGTTTTGTAGAGTGTTGTATTATTATATGTGATCTTCCCCTCTGTTATCAGTTGGATATTTATTGACATATCTTTGAGACATCAGCTGATCCACAGTAAATACCTCCAGTGAATATATTATACCAAGAACCCACAGTGGAAGAAAGATATAAAGTGCTCACCACAATTTATATGATGTCAAACAAAAGAGGGAGACTTTCTTCACGCAATATGGAACTGTAGCATCATTAGAAAATTCTGGGAAGGAGCGGAATGTGCCCTTGTTGTAGTACTTGATTGCCTTATCACTCTCACTCCCTAAATGGCCACAATGGACATTCTAGAATATATTGGGTTCAATTAATTTGAGAATGGATGTTTTGGTGCTGAATTTAGAGACACTGACCAACACTGGTGAGGACCAGAAGCCCTAGACATAGCCAAATGGAAAGCAGAAATGGACACTGCAAACTGTTGGAGTTTCTTGCAAATATTTTGGTAGATCTAAAAAATCACCAGAAAATACAGGGAAATTGGATGCAATGTGAGAGAATACAATAGGGGTGGCGCCTTAAGAGATATAGGGGTTCATTTACTAAGAAGTGGTGCAGCACTGCACCACTTTTGGCAGCACTGCGCTGCGTTTCTTCAGAAATACAGAGGAGAACCATGTTTAATACAATATGGCGCACCCATGTGTATTCCTTAGCGCTGGCACTAAAATTAGCTTCCTAGCGCCAATGCAGGCACCCTTGCACTATTGTGCAAGAGCGGCTGCCTTGCAGTGAATGATTGTTTATGTGCAGTAAGGTGCCCCTTCCTGCACATAAACAATCAATAATGGCGATTTACTAGTCCTATGTGTGCTGAACGTGAGGCAGTATCAAAAACTATCACCACCCCAGGAGTGATGTTAGCATGGCGCAACAAGGAGAAATATTTTTATTTGTCCTCGTTTTTGCTTTTCTTTTGTGTGCTGCATAATACAGCACACATAGCAGTAGCAAACTGCCATCATTTAATAATTGTTTATGTGCAGGAAGTGACACTTTCCTGCATATAAACAATTAATGGGATTTTGCTCTTCCTATGTGTGCTGCAGAATGCAAAAGCAAAAATGAGGAGAAATAAAAATATTGCTCCTTGTTGTGCCATACTAACGCCACCCCTGAGGTGGTGTTAGTTTTTGGTGCTACTTCAGGTTTAACCCCTCGGGTCCTGGCGCAAGGTGGTTATATCCTCGGCCACGGCGCTCAGGTGCCACGGATGTAACCACACTGACGTAACCACATTGTCCGGCACCCAGCCCACAGTGGGAGCGCTGGTGCTCCCCCCGTGGGCCTCCCAAACCCCTCCCATGGGCAGGGATGGAAGGGGAATCGCTTCTCCTTCCACCACCATCCCCCGCACCGCCCAAGTAAGTGACATCTGATGACATCAGCGTGCAATTGCGCGCTGACCTCATCAGAGGCAACCCCCATCGTGCTGGAAGCTCGGCTTCCAGTGCAATCAATCGGGGTGTGGGGGCAGGCAGAGCACATGAAACGAACATGAAAGGAATGGCCTTTCCTTTCATGTCTTTCTGAGCATTTCTGCGGCCCAATTGTGATGCGATTGGGCTGCAGAAATGCCCACTAGACACCAGGGAGTTTATTTTTTTATGTAAATGATGAAGGGGAGCGACCCCTTGAGCAAGGGTCGCTCCCCTGGGGGGCATTTTTTTTAGGCCTTTTAGCCCCCTCTGGGAGCAGATTGGCCTATTGTAGTTAGGCCGATCTGTCACCAGGCGGGACGGAAACCTCTAGACACCAGGGATCATTTTTTTGGTTATTGTTTACACGTGGGGAGTGAGCCATTTGGCAAGGGTTGTCCCTGGAGGGGTACATTTTTTTAGGCCATTTCTGCCCCTCTTGGGGGCAGATCTGCCTATTTTTATTAGGCCAATCGGCCCCCAAGGGGGGCAGAAACCACTAGACACCAGGGATTTGTTTTTAATGTCAGTTACATGCAAGGGGAGCGACCCCTTAGGCAAGGGTCACTCCCCTGTGGGGCAAATTTAATTTGGGCCACTTCTGCCCCCCTTGAAGGCAGATCGGCCTATTTTTGTAAGGCCTCCCAAGGGGGCAGAAAGCCCAGCAGAGACCAGGGAATTTAGTTTTTTCAAAATAAGAGGGTGGGGGTATGGCCATACCCCCATCCCAAATAAATGGGGACAAAGTTATTCTGCCCACCGGGGGGCAGATGGGGCAATTCCCCCAATCCACTCCCGGGGGGGACGAAAGCCTTCTAGATGCCAGGCAATTAAAAAAAAATAAAAAAATAGTGGGCTGGTGGCTACCAACCAGTATGGGCATGGTTATGCCCCCACCCCAACGAAAGGGGATGACAGTTTTTCAGCTCTCCCGCGCACACTAAAAGATCTTATCTCAACAGCAAGCAAGAGGGCATTTGATTATTTTGGGTTTTGGTTTTACATTTGGGTCATGAGAGCTTGTCAAACTCTCAAAATCGTCCCACTTGGAATGGTGAGGGACGCACTTTTTGGACTTTGGGACGCTGCCATGTAGAAAACTCTACGAGATCTAGACACATTTTAAAACTAAACATCTGGGTGAGCTTTAGGTAGTATGCTGCAAATGCACCCTCCACCATTTTCCTACCCACTGTGTCTTTCAAACCTCCAACTTTGCTTGAAATCACACATTTTCCCAACATTTTTGTGATGGAACCCTCCAGGATCTGCAGGTATACACAAAATTCCTACCAACCAGCATTGTTGCATCTATACCAATGAAAATTCTGCTGTACTTGTCAGCCTAAAAATCTTTTTTTTCAAACTGTCCTTTTGGACCCACTTTTGGTTCCCCCTCAATTTCAACATGTTTTTGGCTCTTACATGTAAAAGGCACTTGGCCCACCTACACAAGTGAGGTATCATTTTTATTGGGAGACAGAGGGGAACGTTGGGTGGTAGGAAATATGTGCCGGCGCAGTGATCCCACACATAAATGTGGGAAAAATGTAATTTTTTAGCTAAATTTGAGGTTTGCTGAGGATTCTGGGTAAGAAAACACTGGGGTATCCAAGCAAGACACACCTCCCTGGAATCCCTCAGTGTCTAGTTTTCAGAAATGTCTGGGTTTGGTATGTTTTCCTAGATGGCTGCTGAATCCAGGACCAAAAACGCAGGTCCCCCCCTCCAAGCAAAAACAGGTAGTTTTGTATTTGATAATTTTGATGTGTCCACGTAGTGTTTTGGGGCATTTCCTGTCACAGGCACTAGGTCTACCAACACAAGTGAGGTACCATTTTTATTGGGAGGTGTGGGGGAATGCTGAGTAGAAGGACGTTTGTGGCCCCCCTCAGATTTCAGAACTTTGCAGCACTGAAATTTGAGGAAAAAGTGTTTTTTGGGCCAAATTTTGAGGTTTGCTAAGGATTCAGGGTAACAGAACCTGGTGAAAGCACCACAAGTTACCCAATCCTGGGTTCCCATAGATGTCTAGTGTTCAGAAATGTCCAGGTTTGCTAGGTTTTCCTAAGTGCCGGATGAGCTAGGCACTTTGCAAAAAACAGGTCAGTTTTCTTTGGGAAAATATGATGTGTCCATGCTGTGTTTCGGGGCATTTCCTGTCGCAGGCACTAGGCCTTCCCACAAAAGTGTGGTACCATTTTTATCTGCAAACTTGGGGGAAGGCTGGGTGGAATGAAATTTGTGGCTCCTCTCACATTCCAGATCTTTCTATCACCGAAATGTGAGGAAAAAGTGATTTGTTTTTGCCACATTTTGAGGTTTGCAAAGGATTCTGAGTAACAGAACCTGGCGAGAGCCCCACAAGTCACACCATCTTGGATTCCCCAAGGTGTCTAGTTTTCATAAATGCACAGGTTTGGTACACGTCCCTAGGTTCCGGCTGAGCTAGAGGCCAAAATCCACAGCTAGGCACTTTGCAAAAAACAGGTCTGTTTTCTTTGGGAAAATGTGATGTTTGGGACATTTCCTGTTGCGGGCACTAGGCCTACCTACACAAGTGAGGTACCATTTTTATTGAGAGACTTGGGGGAACGCTGGGTGGAAGGAAATTTGTGGCTCCTCTCCTATTCCAGAACTTTCTGTCACTGAAATGTGAGGAAAAAGTGTTTTTTATCCAAATTTTGAGGTTTGCAAATGATTCTGGGTAACAGAACCTGGTGAGAGCCCCACAAGTTACCCCATCTTGGATTCCCCTAGATTTCTAGTTTTCAAAAATCCACAGGTTTGGTAGGGTTCCTTAGGTGCCGGCAGACCTAGAGGCCAAAGTCCACAGCGAGGCACTTTGCGAAAAACAGGTCTGTTTTATTTGGGAAAAATGTGATGTGTCCAAGTTATGTTTTGGGGCATTTCCTGTCACGGGCACTAGGCCTACCCACACAAGTGAGGTACCATTTTTATCGGGAGACTTGGGGGAACGCTGGGTGGAATGAAATTTGTGGCTCCTCTCAGATTCCAGAACTTTCTGTCACCAAAATGTGAGGAAAAAGTGTTTTTTTGGCCAGATTTTGAGGTTTGCGATTCTGGTAACAGAACCTGGTGAGAGCCCCAGAAGTCACCCCATCTTGGATTCCCCTAAGTGCCTACTTTAAAAAAATGCACAGGTTTGGTAGGTGTCCCTATGTGCCGGGCTGAGCTAGAGGCCAAAATCCATAGCTAAACAGTTTGCGAAAACAACTGTTTTCTTTGGAAAAATGTGATGTGTCCACGTTGTGTTTTGGGGCATCTCCTGATGCGGACGCTAGGCCTACCCACGCACGTGAGGTACCATTTTTATTGGAAGGCTTGGGGGAACGCTGGCGAGAACGAAACGTGTGGCTCCTCTCAGATTCCAGAACTTTCTGTCACCAAAATGTGAGGAAAAAGTGTTTTTTTTTGGCCAAATTTTGAGGTTTGCAAAGGATTCGGGGAAACAGAACCTGGTGAGAGCCCCACAAGTCACCCCATCTTGGATTTCCCTATGTGCCTACTTTTAAAAAATGCACAGGTTTGGTAGGTTTCCCTAGGTGCCAGACTGAGCTAGAGGCCAAAATCTACAGCGAAGCACTTTGCAAAAAACAACTCAGATTTCAATGTAAAAATGTGATGTGTCCATGTTGTGTTTCCTGTCGCGAACATTAGGCCTACACACGCAAGTGAGGTACCATTTTTATCGGGAGACTTGGGGAACACAGAATAGCAAAACTAGTGTGATTGCCCCTTGCCTTTCTCTCTATTTTTTCCTTCCAAATGTAAGACAGTGTGTAAAAAAGACATCTGTTTGAGAAATGCTAGTATGGGCACCCTGGAATTCAAGGATGTGCAAATAACCACTGCTTCTCAACACCTTATCTTGTGCCCATTTTGGAAATACAAAGTTTTTCTTGATACCTATTTTTCACTCCTTATATTTCAGCAAATTAATTCCTGTACACCTGGTATAGAATGAAAACCCATTGGAAAGTGCAGCTCATTTATTGGCTCTGGGTAGCTAGGGTTCTTGATGAACCTACAAGCCCTATATATCCTGCAACCAGAAGAGTCCAGCAGACGTAACAGTATATTGTTTTCAAAAATCTGACATCGCAGGAAAAAGTCACAGAGTAAAAACGTGGAGAAAAATTGCTGTTTTTTTCTTTTTACCTGAATTTCAATATTTTTTCATTTCAGCTGTTATTTTCTGTAGGAAACTCTTGTAGGATGTACATAAATTAGGCCTTGCTGAATTCAGAATTCTGTCTACTTTTCAGAAATGTTTAGCTTTTTGGGAACCAGCATTGGTTTTACACCCATGTCTGTCACTAACTGGAAGGGGGCTGAAAGCACAAAGAATCGTAAAAATGGGGAATGTCTCAGTAAAATGCCAAAATTGTGTTGAAAAGTTGGGTTTTCTGATTCAAGTCTGCCTGTTCCTGAAAGCTGGGAAGATGGTGATTTTAGCACTGAAAACCCTTTGTTGATGCCATTTTCAGGTAAAAACCATAAGCCTTATTCTCCAGCCCTTTTTTCCCTTTTTTTTAAAAGAAAAACGAAATATTTGCTGTATTTTGGCTAATTTCTTGGTCTCCTTCAGGGGAATCAACACACTCTGGGTACCTATACAATCCCTAGGATGTTGGAGGAAAAGGACGCAAATTTGGCGTGGGTAGCTTATGTGGACAAAAAGTTATGAGGGCCTAAGCGCAAACTGCCCCAAATAGCCAAAAAAAGGCTTGGCACTGGAGGAGGAAAAAACCTGGCAGTGAATCGGTTAAAAAGTGCCAACGCTGACTTGTATTGTTGTCCTACTTAAGTATATAAAAATGAAATAAATCTGCATTATGAAGACCTAAATAGAACACAAGTACAACTCCTCTCTTAAAAAGTATCAAAATGCCAATAAATTCTGAAGCTTTGCCTTGATTATTTTGAAACTTTTAATTGTGTACAGGTTGTTTAACTTAATTTGCTTGCTTCCCAGCGAATATGCTGTTCACATAAATAAATAAGTTCTACCTAAAAAATACTAAATTCTAAAATACCCTTTGCTTGAGCCGTTGAATAATGAAATCTAAATATATTGAAGTGTGCATTTTTTTATATATTACAGAGAGCCACATAAATGTGTTCTATCATTAGCAAACAGCATTATAGACGTGTAATTTGATGTTCTTGAAGTATTTATATTAAATGAGAAAACTGCAATGCTGAGACAGCCACTGAAGACAATGATGTTCCTCAGGGACTGGTTTAGTTAGTCTGCTCCAGTATTTCCATGTTGACTTCCTTTTTCTTCATTGTTTATTTCGATCATTCTACCCTCAGTAGGTGAAATGTTTTAGTAGGTTTACAGCCTTTCTGTATCGGGCTGGGGCAGTCGTTAAAGTCATTTTCCTTCGTGTGTGGCTGGAACTATAAGTCAGGTTCATGTGGTTTCATACAGGACTCAAGGAACAAGCTATTATTCTATATTAAAATGACAGGAAATAATTCTTACATTTTTCAAACTCCATTATTAAAATGTCGACATTGTGATTCTTTAAGTATTTCCTCTTACAAATATTTTTGTTAATCAGGGTGCATAATCAGAAGATGAAGTGGTATTTAAATACAGGAATGCACTATTTATCACTGAACAATGCATACCTAGCTCTTCCGTTCAGTATACATCTTCGGAAAATAAATCTACAGTCATGTCAAACGTCCAGCTATTCCTTCTGTACTTTTATTTATTTTACTCGTAAGGATTCCAGACAGAGATAGGATTTGGAAAAAAGCGATGGGGAAGGGCCTACATTTTCTTACCACTTATTGCATCCGTCGCTCCGTTTGATGCTCACCCCAGGGAGGTGCCGCTCTCCGGTCAAAAGGTCAAGGCAGGGACAGTCCACTCTTTCGACGCAGGCCGTGCCATTTTCTGACAGGACCTGCCCACTGGGGCAGTAGCAGCCAGGCTCGCATCTCCAGACACAGTGCTGTCATTGAGGAAGAAACATGCATGAACCTTCAGTGAGAGCAACAGAACCTAGCCCGACCGACCTGTAGAAGTTGCTGTATGAATGGTCTTAAATACGTTTTGTTTGTTATGGTATTTTACGTATTGTGTTCTTACTGTTGTCCCTCTTTTATATTATCCTTTGGTATTTTGAATCATGCTTTGCTGTATTACGTTGTCCTGTGTAACACTTCTGGCTATACTACATTATGTGAACTTAACCCCTAGGGATGGCCATGTTGTATGTAATAATTGTTGCACACAATAACATTTATAGAGTCTGATAAATAGAAAAAGTTGTTGTCGTAACATCTTCTTGTTCCATCATAAACTATACAGGCACAAGTGCAGGACTACCATGGGGATTACCCGTTCTACAAGTTACACGAATCTTGTGATCGGCTGGTGGGAGAAGGACGTCATGTGGGTAAAGAAAATGATCAATGTATTAAAAAAAAAATTTTATGGACTTAAGGTAAGATGTATGAAGCTATTTAGCTTAACTTAGGTGCCGAGAACCGGTTAAGTTTACAGACACCATCTTTGACTATCTTGCTCATGTTTATAAACCAATTGCGTCCATCTAAAACCAGCGTAAATACTGACAAAGGTTCAAATAATAAGCACAATAGTTTCATGATAATCAAAGATGGCGACTGTAAACTGTATATATATTGCCTAGCAGCAGTTGCCACTTGGTAGTTATAGTTAGAACCTAGTTTCTATAGAAAAAGTAGTTTTTACTTGCCTATATCTTTAGTGCTGGTTGGCAAATCTTCACAAAATTATCCCAAAAAATATGCCACTCACGTCAGCTGCTATCTGGAAAGTTTCAGGGTGATCAGTCAAGTAGGGGCCGACAAAAAAGAGGGTCTCAAAACATCTTTTCTCTATGTTAATTCCCAAAGGGATTTTGAACAGGAATAGCATCCAAACCACTGGATGGAATTACACCAAATTTGGCAGAAAATTATGTCCTGGTTCAGAAAGCGACCTTTTTGTTATTTGGTGTAAATCCATTCAGTAGTTTTTGAAATATTAAAGAAAAAACTAAATTGCATATATAGGGACACCGAGGCTCAGTAAACACTCCCAAACTCATGCATGGATCTGATTAGCTACCAGCACTTCAACAATAAGTGTTGGCAGCCATTTTGGGACTCAGCTTCAACCGAATCCCTGAAAAAAGGTAAAAAAACAAGAAAAGGGGCCAGGATAGGGACACCCTGACCCCTTAGCTCTGGTGCTGGGGTTTCAGAGGAACCCCACCACCCAGGGCAAAAAAGCATTTTTCGTAAAAAGAAACTTGCTGCAGATTCGCCATGGGGATCACAAATCTGCCGCAAAAATTAGGGGAAAAAAAACAAGCACGGGCTCTCACACCTGTTTTTAATGAAGCCCTGGGGAGCCAGGTCCCAGGGCATGTCAAAAATAATGAAGGGAGTGCAGGGGGCTCGCCTCCTGGGCTTGCTGAAGCCCCAGGGACTGCTACCTCCCCAGGGCTTTAAACTAGAAGATATGCGGGGGCTGGGCACCGCCCCCACAGCCCGGGGATTGCCACCTCCCTGAGGCTTTAAAATAAATAAATGTGGGGGTCTGAAAGGCCTCCGCACAGCCCTGGGGACCGCTGCCTCTCGGGGGCTTTAAACTAACATGAATGCGGGGGCTGTGCCCTCTGTAGCCCCGGGGACTTCTACCTCCCCAGGGCTTTAAAGTAAAAGGAACATACGGGGTGTGTGGCCCCCACCAACAGCCCCAGGGTCCGCCATACCCCAGGGGCTATAAACTAAAATGAACATGGAGAGCCCACGCCCCCGCCCCTGCAGACCCACGGATTGCCACCTCCCCAGGGATGAATTTAAAATAGGAAGGGGTTCCATCACAGACCCCTGGCCCGGGGGCCGTCACTGTTGAGGTCTAGCCCCTGCTATGTCCGGGGTGCCCACCCCCGGTATATAGCAATTTACCTTTGTTTGTTGAGAGTGTTGACAGCTCTCACCAACTAAAAGCGAACAAACTCTGCTTTCTGCAAGTGGGAGCGGGAGCTGTGATACAGTTCCTGCTTGCAGAAAGCAGAGATTTTATCTGTTTTCCTGCACATAAGTATGCATGTAGGGAAACAGATGAAAACATTGCTCCCGCAAGCAAGGAGATGTTATTTCAAGTGGCTCTCTGCTTGCAGGAGCAATGCCGGCTTCCGCAGGAGTCAGAAGCTGGATAGGACTGCAGGGGTGTGCAGGCACCCCACGTTCCTCTAGGTGAAAAAAAAAAGTAAATAAAAAAAAAGGCTGAAGATTCAAGTCCTGCTATTTCATGTAGTGTGTGTGTTTATTTACTAGTGTTTTGAATGTTAATCATTCCTAGTGATGGAACATTTAAGTCTTTTTACCCATCGTTGGTTTCAATGTCAAAGTTCTTTCTGGATGCTGCATACTAAGAAGGCACTTGTGGAATAGTGATTAAGGTCTCTGGCCCTCAGAATGAATGTGGAGTGTTGTAGTCTAAGTGTGGTCATTGGCCTACTTTAATTTATTTTCAGCTTCAAATGTTTAAGGTACATACTGAAAGGTGATCTCACTCTTTTTAATTGTCAAACACATTTTTCGTTTCCACGTTCCAGAAATATCTCATTCTAACTCCATCATTCATCAAAGCCTAAAATCTCCTCTCTCTCTTTTTCAGCAGCTAAATCCTGCCGGGTACGGCCAAAGGCCATGCGAGGCAATGGGTTGGGTGGTTATAGGGGTTGGCCGCAGGACCAGGCCACTGGCCACTAGGTGGACTAGCTATTATATTCAAACAGGCAATAAATCTCAGTAAAACAGACAACATTTCCATTCAAGGTTGTGAAGCCCTCCTCACCAGATGCCACCATACTCCAACTTCCTCCTGTAACTTTCTCCTCCTTTACAGACCTTGACCAAACAACTCCACATTCCCAGATGCTTTTCTAGATACAGTCTCAAACCTTATTACACTATACTCCAACCTATGCATTCTTGGGGACCTAAACATTTGGTTTGACAAACCCAATATGCCACAGCCAAAAGCTATCACTACTGGCCTAGTCGCATTGAACCTACATCAGATTGCACACAAGCCCACACACATCGCTGAACACATCCTAGATGTCATTTTTGCTAAGCCTGAACTTGTTACCGTTCATAGCATCACGCCAATCACATGGTCAGACCACCATTTGATAACTTTCTGATATAAAACTCCACAAATCAACACACCCCACAACTACTTACATACATGCACCTATCGACCTTTAAGCAAACTCAATTTTGATGACTTAGAAACACAACTAACAGCCAACACAGATCTAGATACAATTAATTCTGTTCCAAAACTTTATGAGTGGCTACAGGAGGCATTTGATATCCTAATACCACTCAGAAAAACTAAACACGACAAAAGAAAACCAACACCTTGGCGAAACACAGAACTTAAAAAGATAAAGCAACAAATCAGAAAGTTGCAGCGGACCTGGCTCAAAACAAACAACAGTCAAGACAAACTGCAGCTACACAAACTTAACAATATATACAAAACATCAAATAAAAAAGCTAAAAAAGGTACTACTCAGACAGAATTCAAAATGCTAAATCTACAACCAAGGAATTTTATAAAATTCTCAATGAATTTCGAAAACCTACATGCATGGAAGGAAGTCATCCCACTACTCAAGATTTCACAAACAAACTGGCAACTCATTACACAACCAAGACAGACACATTGGACTCCTATTTCAAACAGAAGAAAACCATCAGCACCAACCCCTTTCCTAAAATACCCTCTAAGAATAAACCAACCCAGCCTCTACAGTCCCTCAAACAAATATCCCAAGGTGAATTTATGGATTTGGTCAAAGCAAGCAGGCCTTCCGGTTGCCCTTCCGACCCTTGTCCACCACAAATCTTCAAGAACATTATTTTATCTACTTCTGCTGCCACACCTGTAAGAAGAATCATCAACAACTCTTTAATTACAGGAACTTTTCCTGTAGACCTGAAAAAGGCATACATATGACCGTTATTAAAGAAAACAAACCTTGACCTGCAGGACCCCAACAACTACAGACTAATCACAAATGGACCTTTCCTGGGCAAACTGATAGAAAGAGCAGCATTCGCCCAGATGTCACAATTCATTGAAGACAATTCTATACTTTCAGACTTCCAAACTGGATTCCGCCCAGGAAGAGGCACTGAATCGACACTCATAGCAATCTGGGATTATCTTAAAAACACAGTCGACCGCAATGGAGTTGCTGCACTACTTCTGTTGGACCTCTCGGTTGCCTTTGATACGGTTGACCATGACACCCTAATTCAAAGACTCCACAAAGCTGGCATAGAAGGGACTGGTCTCGACTGGATTACATCCTATCTTCAAAAAAGATTGTATATCATCTATTCTCCCCCCTTCTCGTCCAAACCCTACCTCACAAAAGCAGGGGTCTCCCAAGGATCAGTCATCTCACCTTTGCTTTTTAACATCTACATGATATCATTACCAGAACTGATCAATAATTTTCATCTCACATGCTACAACTATGCAGATGACACACAAATACTACTTAAATTAGAATGCTCCAAAAACATTGAAAACTCAGAAATCTTCAGTTGCCTCAGAGCCGTTGATCAGTGGATGACCTGGAGCCATCTCAAACTAAATGCCTCCAAAACAGAAATACTCACATTTGGTGACTGGAAAAGTTGTGACCCACTGTGTGCCTGGCCTGACGATCTCGGACCACCTCCTCAATTATCCAAGGAAGTTAAAAACCTTGGAATCACCATGAATTCCAAGTTAACTATGAATGCCCAAGTGGACAAATTAGTACAAACAAGCTTCATCACCTTGAAGACTTTACAACGCATCTTCTCCCACCTCGGATTTCCACACAAAGGGCAAGCTACTATCTTGCTTGTACTATCCAAACTTGATTATGCCAATGGCCTCTACCATGGATCATCTCTATCTATTATGCAAAAACTACAACGTATTCAGAACTCTGCAGCCAGGCTACTATTACATATAAAGCCACAAGCCCACATCTCCCCTGCCTTGAGAGCACTACACTGGTTATCCGTTGCCAGAAGATGCACTTTCAAGCTGCTTTGTATCACCAACAAAGCTATACATGGAACAGGACCTCTTTTTACCAGAAACAAAATAACCAAATACATTCAACAAAGAAACCTCCGCTTAAGATTGGCACCCTGCCTTAGAACACCACCATACAAGAAAAAGACTATAGGTGGTACATTCTCTGTTCAAGCAGCCAAACTATGGAATTCATTACCTCCAACTATAAGATCCACAGATAACTTCCTTGTCTTCAGAAAACTACTCAAGAGTTGTCTCTTTCCTTCATAACCACCATATTTAAACATCTATGGACTGCATGTGCCTATGTTGATAAATATTTTTTTCTGATTATGTGTATATTCTAGTTATATACAGTTTATTAGAAAATATATATTGCTACTATGTCATAACAATAAACTACACACACACTCTTTAAACCTGTTTAACTAAGTATATTTACTCATGGTTTAAATATGTATATGTATGCACATATGTGTGCATGTGTGTGTGTATTCGTGTGTATGTGTGTATATATATATATATGGATGTTATTCTATGCTTAACATGTTCATTGCATAACTCCTAGATTAGTTGTTATACTAGATACTTATGAATCGCTGCTCTAAACTTATATAACACTTATCTATCACTTATCTATGTGTGTGTGTATATATATATATATATATATATATATATATATATATATATATATATATATATATTTTTGTGTGTATGTTATTCTATGCTTAACATGTTCATAGGTCATTGCATAACTCCTAGATAAGTTGTTATACTACTTATGAATCCCTGCTCTCATCTTATATCACACTTATCTACCCATCACCATATGGCATGTCTCTATCAATCTATCCTCCATTCCCACTCTGACTCATCTCAAATCCATTCTTCTACTTTCATCTCTAAATAACTCTGCCTAAGCTCTTCCCTCCGGTTCCACATCTAACTCACCAAACCTCACTTTACTACCATGATCTCCCAAACAATCCTAGTAAATTCACCCTCATTTATCTCACCCTGCTACTATGATCTCCCTAACCCCTTCCACAGACTCTTCCTTCTCCCATCCTCCTTTACTCTTCCCATGCCTAAATCCTATTACTATATACTCCCAATTAACACTTCTGGATTCTTTCCTCCTCCACCCCTCCATTACTCAGTCAATCTAACTAAGAAACTCTCATATTCTCGGCTCAAATTAACTCATAATAATACTAAACCTGTACTCATATTTCCCTATACTAATCCATCACTAATTCTTGTTGGGTTCTGGAGTAGCGTGTTACTCGCTGGAAAGCGCTCCGATGCCTCGTCAGGGGTAGTAAGCCCTATATAAAAACTATTACAATACAATACAATACAGGCCAGGCACTGTGGCCAAACCCTGCCATGCTCGGCCGAAGGCGGTGCGTGATGCAGGGTTGGGTGGTTAAAGGGGCTTGGCTGCAGGGCATGGCCATAGGCCAGCCCTGCATTTAATCCCCGCTGTGCACAGTCAAAGGCCATGTGTGGGGTTGGGTGGTTCTAAGGGTTGGCTGCAGGCACCTGTCGTGTACGGCCAAAGGCTGTGCGCGGCCAAGGGTTGGGTGGTTATAGGGGCTTGTCCGCAGGGCCTGGCCATAGTTACCTTAGGCCATGAGTTATAGTTACTTGAAATAACTCTAACAATTAACTGCTGAATTTCTATGGTTTTGTATGAGTAAATTCAGAACCTAACTAAAATGCCCCTCTAAGCTTTGTTTTTTCAGTGTATATATATATATATATATATATGATCCAAATAGAAAACAATGAGGAACGCGCACTCAGGACTTTAAAAAAGTAAAGCATAAGCTTTTAATCACAACGCGTTTCGGCTGTCAACACAGCCTTGATCACATGAATTTCAGCACCAATCGAACAACAGTTAAATGTATCAAATTCAGTTGCATAAAAATAGGACTGGATAAAGGAAGTAGAACTAGAAAACAGGGTACATAAACAATTAACCGTAATAAAATCTCTTACTGATCTAACACTAAAAAAATATTCTTCAATAATTCATTGATATAAAATCATTGATATCATTGATCAGGAAATATCTTTCAATAATTGTATCCAATTAGTATTCAAGGTAAATATGTAAATTGTTTTCAAATGATGTTGCATATGTTGCCCTCAACTCTGGGGGAGGGGAATAAAAATACATTAAAGTGAACCAAACTCAGTATGTACGGCTTTCATGAAATTATAGCTAAATTATCCTCATCTAAAAGACAATAAATACTAAATACGGTAATACAAATATATATATACTATCCCCATTCCAGATTCACCAATTATTCATAAAATGTCTAAGAATATATTCCTACTTCCTCCAAAATAATAACGTAAACCGATACAGAAACACAACAAAATTGAGTTGTTATCTAGTTATTCAACCAGCATAAAACAGAACAAAGAAACTGAAAACGTGCTGAAATAAATATACAAAAAAATCCTTATCTGCGTATCCATCACCCAAACCACCACGTGAAGTTCTAAATAGGTGAAAGGAAGGAAAGGTAAATGGGATCCAATTATTATCCACCCTACCCCCAACTTCCTGTAAAAAATATGAAATAAACTGATTATACACCTTAAAAAACGTACATATCTAAAACCTCATCTACAAAGAAGAGCAGGCAGATATTGACCTCAAATTACAAAACATTGAGAATATATGTATATAGCAATATGCACATATAAATGTTCGTTGCAACATCAACCAATCTTCTAATCCTCATATAGGTGAGTAATTATTCCTCACCAGAATTCAATCCTTTAGGCATCTTAGTTTCCAAGTCCAAAATATATCTAGATTCCTTTTTGCGTAACATTTGTTCTCTATTGCCACCTCTATGGTATGATGGCACATGTTCAATCGCAAAGTATGACAGTAGAGAGCAATCAGAGTTATGTTGTTGGTCAAAATGTCTAGCTACAGGGTAGTGTACATCTTTAGATGTAATGGCTCGCATATGTTCCAGGACACGCTTCTTTACACTATATTTTGTACTACCCACATACTACCTGTGACAAGGGCATTCTAGTATGTAGATTGTAAATGGAGATGTACAAGTCAAAAATTTAGTAATCTGCTGCATATTTCCTGGTTTACATGTATGATATTCTTTATGCATAGTGCTATTATGACAAGCCTTACAATGTCCACAGGGAAAAAAATCCCTTGTAGATTATGTTATCTAATTTGGGGAATAGTAGTGATATCATTAGATTTTAAGATATCACAAAAACTCCGTCCTCTTCTATATGTAATCTTAGGTCTTTTCTGAATTGAATTCCCAATAATAGGATCACTTCTCAAAATGTTCAAATTTTTGGAAATAATTTTATTAATCTGAGAAGTAGCTTCACTATAGGTCAAAATCAGTCTAATACTATCCGTATCATCATCCTTTTTTTTGGGTGTATAATCAAATGAAGTCTGATTCTTTTCACTCCTTTTATTTTTTCAGTCGCTTTCTTGATCACCCAGTTAAGATATCCTCGTTGCTTAAACCTCAAGATCATATGTTTTTGGTCCCTCTCAAAAACCTCCCCAGTGCTACAAATTCTTTTAGCCCTCAACAATTCTCCATATAGGATACTCTACTTCAAATTATCTGGATGCCCACTAGTAGCATGCAACAGACTGTTGCCTGCTGTACTTTTACGGAAGAGTTCTGTATTAATTCTCTTTTCTTTAATCACAACCAAGGTATCCAGAAATTCAATGAATGATTTGCTCATATTATATGTCAATATAATATTTAAATCATTCTTATTACGTTTTTCAATTAACTTTTTAGCTTCTTCTTCAGTTCCTTTCCAAATAATGAACAGATCACCAATATATTGAAGCCACAAAACAGCCTGTTTGGTTTCCGGATAACTGACCTCATCCTTAAATATCTCCTCTTCCCACCAGCCTAAAAAAAGACAGGCACAACTGGGAGCAAAGCAGGTCCCCATAGCAGTCCCCAGGATTTGTTTATATAGTGTTCTGTTAAACAGAAACATATTGTTGGTAAGACAGTATCTGATCATCTCGATGATCATGTCAGTATGTGCCAAATACTTTAAAGATCTTGTATGCAAAAAATGTCTACAAGCTTGTATGCCTTTTTCATGTTCAATGATTGTGTACAGGGAATTCACATCCAAGGCTATTAATACAAAATCATCTTCCCAACCAATCCCTTCCAATTTACCCAAAAGGTCTTTGGTATCACGAACATATAATACATGTGAAGAGTATAATAGGAATCTGGCACCTCTTGGTAGAATGGAAGGACAAAGGTTTATTAATATGTGAGGAATATTGTTTTTTGAAGAAGGAGTTTCCCAAATTACCTGTGTTATAAATTCTTCCAAAGATTCATAAGAACAGGAATTGCCCTTCGAGTAGACCTATAGTGTCTTCCTGTGATAGTGCATTAGAGAATGTATCTAAGTATGTTGATTTTTTTCTGAGGGAATTTGTAGTTAACCTACCCTCACATGTTCGTGATACCAAATACTTTTTTGGTAAATTGGAAGGGATTGGTTGGGAAGATGATTAGGTATTAATAACCTTGGATGTGAATTCCCTGTATACAATCATTGAACATGAAAAATGCATACAAGCTTGTAGACATTTGTTGCATACGAGATCATTAAAGTATTTGGCATGTACTGACATGATCATCAAGATGATCAGATACTGTCTTACCAACAATATTTTTCTGTTTAACGGAACACTATATAAACAAATCCTCAGGACTGCTTTGGGGACCTGATTTGCTCCCAGTTTTGCCTGACTTTTTTTAGGCTGGTGGGAAGAGGAGATTTTTAAGGATGAGGTCAGTTATCCAGAAACCAAACAGGCTGTTTTGTGGCTTCAATATATCGATGATCTGTTTATTATATGGAAAGGAACTGAAGAAGAAGTTAAAAAGTTCATTGAAAAAGTTAATAAGAATGATTTAAATATTATATTGACATATAATATGAGCAAATCATCGATTGAATTTCCGGGTACCTTGGTTGTGATCAAAGAAAAGAGAATTAATACAGAACTCCTCTGTAAAAGTACAGCGGGTAACAGTCTGTTGCATGCTTTTAGTGGGCATCCAGATAATTTGAAGTGGAGTATCCCATATGGAGAATTTTTGAGGGCTAAGAGAATTTGTAGCACTGAGAAGGTTTTTGAGAGGGAGGAAAAAGATATGATCTTGAGGTTTAAGCAACGAGGATATCCTAACTGGATGATCAAGAAGGCGACTGAAAAAATAAAAGGAGTGAAAAGAATCAGACTTTATTTGATAATAGATCCAAAAAAAAAGGATGATAATACTGATAGTACTAGACTGATTTTGACCTACAATGAAGATACTTCTCAGATTAATAAAATTATTTCCAAAAATTTGAACATTTTGGGAAGTGATGCTATTATTGGGAATTCAATTCGGAAAAGACCTAAGATTACATATAGAGGAGGACGGAGTTTTCGTGATATCTTAAGATCTAATGATATCACTACTATTCCCCAAATTAGAGAACATAATCTACAAGGATTTTTTCCCTGTGGACATTGTAAGGCTTGTCGTAACAGCACTATGGGTAAAGAATATCAAACATGTAAACCAGGAAATATGCGGCAGATTACTCAATTTTTGATGTGTAGTACTCCATTTACAATCTAGATACTAGAATGCCATTGTCACAGGTAGTATGTGGGTAGTACAAAATATAGTGTAAAAAGGCGTGTCCTGGAACATATGCGAGCCATTCCATCTAAAGATGTACACTACCCTGTAGCTAGACATTTTGAACAACAACATAACTCTGATTGCTCACTACTGTCATACTTTGCGATTGAACATGTGCCATCATACCATAGAGGTGGCAATAGAGAACAAATGTTGCGCAAAAAGGAATCTAGATATATTTTGGACTTGGAAACTAAGATGCCTAAAGGATTGATTTCTGGTGAGGAATTGATTACTCACCTATATGAGGATTAGAAGATTGGTTGATGTTGCAACAAACATTTATATGTGCATATTGCTATATACATATATTATCTATTTTTTTGTAATTCAAAGTCAATATCTGTCTGCTCTTCTTTGTAGATGAGGTTTTAGATATGTATGGCTTTTAAGGTGTATAATAAGTTCATTTCATATTTTGTACAGGAAGTTGGGGGTCGGATGGATAATAATTGGATCCCATTTACCTTTCCTTCCTTTCACCTATTTAGAACTTCACATGGTGTTTTGGGTGATGGATACGTAGATAAGGATTTTTTTGTATATTTATTTCAGGACGTTTTCCAGTTTCTTTGTTCTGTTCTATACTGGTTGAATAACTAGATAACAACTCAATTTTGTTGTATTTCTATAAAGGTTCATGTTATTATTTTGGAGGAAGTCGGAATATATTCTTAGACATCTTATGAATAATTGGTGAATCTGGAATGGGGGTAGTATATATATTTGTATTACCGTATTTCATATTTATTGGTTTTTAGATGATGATAATTTATCTATATTCATATGAAAGCCGTACATACTGAGTTTGGTTCACTTTAATATATTTTTATTCCCCTCCCCCAGAATTGAGGGCAACATATGCAACATCGTTTGAAAACAATTTACATATTTCCCTTGAATACAAATTGGATAAAATAATTGAAAGATATTTCCTGATAAATGATATCTTTGACTTTATATCGATGAATTATTGAAGAATATGTTTTTAGTGTTAGATCAGTAAGAGATATTATTACGGTTAATTTTTTTATGTACCCTGTTTTCTAATTCTCCTTCCTTTATCCAGTCCTACTTTTATACAACTGAATTTGATACATTTAACTGTTCTTCGATTGGTGCTGAAATTCACGCGATCAAGGCTGTGTTGACAGCCGAAACGCGTTGTGATTAAAAGCTTATGGTTTACTTTTTTTAAGTCCTGAGTGCGCGTTCTTCATTGTTTTCTATTTGGATCGAAATATTATTACCGGTCTGCTCTTTGCCGGTTTTCGTGCCACTTCTCATGGGACGTCTTTGAGCCCGGAATGAGCATTGGAGTATGATACATATATAGTTACTATAGAAAGAGCATTTTTGTGGTTTGCTGATAACATGATGGATCGTCATTAAATTTGCCATTAAAAAAGTTCACCTACCTAGCTCCTTCCGGGAAAGTTTCATGGTGATCTGTCAAATGGAGGCACAGAAAAAAGTGGTATTGCAAAACACACTCCATTCATTTTTCCATAGACACATTGATCAGCGCTGCCACAAAAATGGGAAAACAGAGTTACACCAAATTTAGCAGAAAGCTAGAACTTGCTCCAGAAAGTGTTTTTTGTGACTTGGTGTAAATCTGTTTAGTAGTTTTTGAGAAATTAGGGTTCACACACTTTGTATATCTGAACCGTTGGGTTGACAGGAGGCCCGCAGGAGTCCCTTGATCACTAAACTTCATATAAAAGAGCAATCTGATTGGTCGAGGGCTTTTATTCCCCATCGGCTGTCTTGCTCCCGCAGAAGCCAAATGTTCTTGTGACCTCCTGTGGGAGCTTGAGGCTCTGATTAGCTGGCTGCAACATGAAGAGAAATGTCACATCACCATTTCAGGACACTGGGATTCTGTCCTACTTTAAAAAAAAGTATAAGGGGGAAGGCCATGAATTCTGTGACATCACTGATAATATTACTGATGACAAATTGACTGAAATTATTGCCAAAAACACTGCATTACTGAGGAGTGAGTTATAATTGCTTGAAATAACTATAACTTGAATTTCAGTATTTTTTTAGTTTAAAATGTTGCACTTAAAGTGACATTTTCACCTAACTAAAACATCACTGTAACCTTTGTTTTCCAGTGAAGATATAAACATATATGTTCCAGACACCCATATCCTCACACGTAAAAGATCCAGGCACAGACCCACATCATTAAAAGACTAGCAGTTTATTTTGGTGCTGTATCCGCCATTACGCGTTTCGGTGCAAACCAGGCCTTCACCATACGAGGCGTTGGGTCGTCAGTACCCCAGTTAAAGTACAGCCACATGATATTAGCAAAACAAACAACATCGAAACTAGACTGTACCTCATGAACAAACAATAAACAACTTTTGGGGCTAAATTCACTAACCAGAACAATACACAGTTTCATTTTGGAATACAATTTAAACATTTGACATTGCATCTTTACTCTCAAAATATTAAATTTGATAATCAGTTGTTATGCACTGCATAGGGGCTAGAAAAACCAAAACAGATAAACTTCCCCACATTATATAGTGTTGGCATATTCCATCTGTGTGCTAAAAGGCTACAAATGCCTTAGCAAGTATTAACAAACTAACTAACGCATGCTGTAAATATTTTGCATGTTAACACCAATCTTTCTTGAAATTGTATTAAACAATATACATTTACAGAATTGTAACTGGGACACTTTGTAGGCAAATCCAATCTTGATTTACCCATACAGAGATTGTAATTCGTCAAGTGACTAATCATAATCATACTAACTGATTATGCACCAATCCTCCTTATCATAAATTGTCACTTATTGGCATGCCATCAGGCTCAATGTATATCCAAATAAGCCACATAAATAAGTGCAATCAACCTTAATTTCCAAATCATGCCAATATGGAACTGCAATCCATGTTATTACCACCACTCAGTCATACCCAAGTGGGTCATACATACATAGCCTAACACAATTACCTAGTAAGTCATCTCACTTTCCATATTTTAGCTTTGTATCCATGTGAATCATTGATCCCCTAATTAATTTGCGTATTTGTATTACTATAAAAACAACACATCAATATTGTATAATCAATTCACTCTCACTACTGTGTATCCTGATTAAAAATGTATAATCAATTAACTCTCACTAGTGTGTATCCTGATTAGAAATGCATCCTTTCAAAGGGTGGGGCACATCCAATGAGGTACAGGAAATATTACAGATCTCAAATTCATCAAACTTGATTAAAATGATGGAGAAGCTAAAAAAGTAAACAACTCTTCTTCAATATTCAAACCATTTGGTATGTCAGTGTTCAGTCTTATTACGTATCTACTCTCCAGTTGTCTTAACCTAATTTCCCTTTGGCCGCCCCTCTGCTGTACTGGAACTGTGCCTATTACAAAGTACTGCAATCCCTCCATGTCACCAGCATAGATCTCAGCAATATCCCTGGCTACAGGATATGTTTAGTTCTTATTAGCAATAGCTCTTAGATGCTGTAATATTCTTTTATGGACCTGCAATTTAGTACTACCTACATATGGTAAGCCATATTGAAATATAAGTACATAAACTTCAAACTCAGTTCTGCAATGGTAGGGCCCCTTTATTTTTAGTGGTATGCAGCTGAATGGTGACATTATTTCCTCCGTAGCTACTCCATATTTGCAGGCTGTACATCTGTGGCACCTATGAAACTATTTACCCTGCAACCATGAAGCTGATACTCTCGTTTCAGAACTACTGGAGACTAAGGAGGCTCTCATGGAGTGTGCCCTTCGAAAAGTGATCTGGGGACAATAAGGTAAAGTAGGGCCTAGTGTGGAATCTGCTTTTAATAAATGCCTTTGATTATTAGGGATAGTACATAAATGTCTATTTTCAGCACTGTATGCCGTGACCAAACTAATCTGGGGGTCAGAAGAGGTCTTCCGCTTCTCATGCGTGAAGAGTAAAGATTTTCTTCTTCCCCCTTAAAGCTTTATCACAACTGCATCAATGATCTTCTGATCATATCCTCTCTACTGGAATCTCCCAATTGTCTCCTGTTTGCTCCTCTTCCAGTCACTTTTTTCACAGGAGTTTGTTTTTACTCACAGGAACTCGCCATATGGGATACTATACATTGTGTGTTTGGGATGGAAACTAGATGTGTGCAACAAAGAATTCCCTACTGTTCCTGAATAATCTGGTTTGCTATTTTTTTTCTCACACGTGTACCTGTAGATCCAAACTTCTACTTGGTTCTAGATAATCTGTTCTGTAAACTGTAAATTGAGATCATTTTGATTAACCTTCTCTACAAAATCTACTGCTAACCCAGTTGTGCCATTTCAGACTACAAAGACATTGTTAATGAAATGTAACCAACATATAGGCCCTCATTACAACCCTGGTGGTCGGTGATAAAGCAGCAGTAATACCGCCAACAGGCCAGCGGTAAAAAAAATGGGATCACGACCATGGCGGAAACTGCCAACACAGACAGGCACTTTAACACTCAGACCGCCACGGTGGTAGCAACAAACACTGCGGCGGTAACCGCCAACAGACAGGCGGAAGACAATGTACCGTCCGCTGTATTATGACACACCAATCCGCCAGCTTTTCTGGGGCGGCACCAACGCCATCAAAAGCACGGCAGAAACAGTACTTGGAACGGAAACCACTCACCTCTCAATACCCAACGAGGAACCAGGACGCCATGGAGCCCGAGTTACAGGTGTTACCAAAGTTGGTTTACCTCCTCTTCTACCAGGAACATGAAAGACGGCGGCGACAACCACGGTGAGTACTGCACATAGCACACAGGGGGGGGAGGAAAAAGAGAGTGACACACACACACAATATGCAACACCTCCACCCCCAACAACACACATATAAACACATGCAGCAACATTACATTGACACCCCGTAACCCTGTGGAAGAACACAAGGACCAAATGAAATGATTGTAACGAGTGTAATCATCAAAAATCCTGATAGGCCAACATACATTTAAAAGATCGGTATATACAAATATTCACAGTAAGTACACAAGTCCGGATACTGTTCCATTACATGTCCGTGGACCAGTGGTCCCAAAAAGCATGGGTGAAGCCAACACATGACACCTGCCTCAAAACAGAGAGAACACTGCAGGGGCATCAGGTCGGAAAAAAACAGAACCCTTAGGGGGAAGGCGAGGGGGGCACCTCAGCCGGATGATGGGCCACTGCTTGGTCCTGGGGAGTGGAAAGCCACAGTCTCTCAAGTGGGTGGTTTGCCCACTGCTTTATCCTGGGGAGTGCAAAGCCACAGTCTCTCAAGTCTCTCAAGAGGGTGGTTTGCCCACTGCTTTATCCTGGGGAGTGCAAAGCCACGGTCTCTCAAGTCTCTCAAGTGGGTTATTTGCCCACGCATTGGTCCTGGGAAGTGCAAGGCCACAGTCTCCCAAGTGAATGCTGTTCTCCACTGGTTCTGGAGGGGGCCTTGTGCCCAGGGTGCTTCATCCTGCCAAGGACTGGGGTAGTGAATGCTGTTCTCCACTGGTTCTGGAGGGGGCCTGTTGCCCAAAGTGCTTCATCCTACCAAGGACTGGGGTAGTGGATGTTGTTCTCCACTGGTTCTGGAGGGGGCCTGGTGCCCAGAGTGCTGCACGTGGTGTGTGGCAGTTCCCATTCCCACACCTGGGTGTCTGAGCCACAAGATTTTCTGGGAACAGGTAGCATGATACTCTATGGCGGCAGAGACACACTCCTCCCTGCGGCGACTTAGCCTGCTCACTGCTGGTATTGCCAGTGCTGGCTGTGGTGCCTCATGTAGTGTGTGCAGGGTCCAGGACGTCTCCTGCATCCTCGGACTACTGCCCACTGGGGATGATGCTGATGGCGGCTGTGGTGGAACTGGATGGGCACGTCGCGGGGCAGGTGGCGGTGGCTGCGGCGGTGGCTGCGGCGGTGGCTGCGGCGGTGTCTGCGGCGGAGATGCTGCCGGTGGTGCTGGTGTCAGCACCAGTGGAGGGAGACAGCAGGACGTCTCCTGCAGCCTCGGACGGCTGCCCACTGTGGATGATGCTGGGGACTGTAGCAGAGGCAGCAGACGTGAAGGTGGCGGTGCATGTGGCGGTGGGTACCGCCGTACAGGTTGCTGTTCTGTCTTGCAGAACGGGTGACACCAGTCCCTCACCCGGAGGCTCCGTGCCCTGAGCTGACTTCCCTTTGGCCTTTTGTCCCTTCCCCACCTTGGACATCGCTGCTGGGACCTTGGCACTGTCCTCTTTTGTCTTGGAGGAGGCCTTGCTGGGTGGTTGGTGCGGCTTTTCCCTACGGTATGTGGGCCCCTTCTTCACCTTGGCAGGTGGCGGAATAGGGTGATCCTTGGCCTCACTAGGTGGCACACTAGCAGCCCTGATGGGTGCCGCCCGTGATGTTGCTGGACTTGCAGGGACCACATTGCTCAAGGATTTTGTGGCTGAGGTGCTGGGCTGGGATCTGGACATCCTGGCACTAGGGGAAGGACGGGGGAGGTGTAGGGAAGAGGTCAATGTTAGCCAGGAAAAGTTTCTTTGACACACTGGGAAGGGAAGATGGAGGGGGTTTGGGAGTGGAGGAAGAGGTAGTGGTTGTAGGAGGTGTACGTCTGCTGAGTTTGGGTGAGGGTGCATGGGCTGGAGGCTGTTGTGAGGTGGATGGCTGTTGAGTGGGTGTGTGCCTTCGTTTGTGTACTTTGGGAGGAGGGCTAACAGACACACTGGGAGAGGACACAGGGGACGTGTGCATGGTAGTGTGGGTGGTGATTGCACGTGAGCGGTGTGTGGTGATGGGCGTGCTGGTGATGGAGGTAGTGGCTGAGGATGTAGTGCATGCAGGTGTGAGTGGAGACGAGACTGGGAGGGAGGTGGAGGACGTGGAGGAGTGGGACACAGTGGAGGCAGTGGATGTTGGTGTGTCTGCATGGGTATGGTGGTCCGGTGAGTGCCTGTGGGATGTGTGGTGCTTATGTTTTCTTGAGCCACTTTTGTGTGTTGATGAGTGTGCATGCTGGTCTAATGGTGTGTTTGGGATAGGCTGAGGTAGAGGGGATTGGGTCTGGGTGGTGGAAGTTGGAGGGGAGAGGCTGGACACAGGGACAATGGATGCCATCAGTGCTGAGGCCAGAGCCTGAAATGCTCTCTGTTGGGCTGCCATGCCAGAATGAATGCCGTCCAGGTATTCATTTGTTTGCTGCAAATGCCTCTCGACACCATGAATGGCATTCAAAATGGTTGACTGCCCAACAGTGAGGGATCTCTGGAGGTCAATAGCCTCTTCACTGAGGCCAGCAGGGGTGACTGGGGTAGGTCCTGAGGTGCTTGGGGCGAAGGAGATGCCCACCCACCTGGGTGAGCGGGCACGGGAAACACGCTGAGGGGCTGCTGGGAGGGCGGTGCTGGTAGGGGGGTGGCGACTGTACCTGCTGCGGTGCGCACAGAGGTGCCCGCCACCGCAAGGGAGCTCCCATCAGAAGAGGAGTCGCTGTCGCTGGTGTCTCCTCCTGTCCCCGTCGTGGAGCTCCCCTCGCCCTCCATCCCACTGGTGCCTTCAGACTCCGTACATTCACCCTCCTAGAGCATATGGGTTGCAGCTCCCTCCTGCTCCGGTGCCAATGCTCCTCCGCCAGATGATGCTAGTGCACACAAGGACAGGATGACAAAACAAAAAAGGGGGGATAGACAGAGGAGACACATGGTCAATGCCAGCAACAACACCACTGTTGGCGGACACAACACACAGGGAGCAGCCCTATGCACTAGGCCATGCACTAACTGTACTTGGGAAAATCACCTGCCCATGGGGACAGTGCCTATGCCCATTTGATGCACACCTGGGACCCACAGGAGCCTGACTAGGTATGGATGGCCACTACCACTTTTGGGGTTGGAGGGCCACAGAGCCTGCCTAACAATGGACCTACCCTAGCAAGTTTGCCCTGGCCTAGGGGAGCCCACAGCCCACTTCCCCCACCCAGACACTCCATACAGCGTGCAGAGTCAGCTGAATGTGACTGTACTCACCCACTTGTGGCTGCTGTGATGCTCTCAAGCGCCCATCCAACTCAGGATATGCCACCGCCAGGATCCGGTACATCAGTGGGGTCATGGTGCGACAGGCACCCCTTTTACGCTGGGAGGCCATCCCCAGCTGGGCCTCCGCCGTCTTCTTGGTCCAGCGGCGCAGGTCCTCCCATCTTTTGCGGCAGTGGGTGCTCTGTCTATGGTAGACCCCAGGGTCCGTACTTCCTTAGCGATGGCACCCCAAATACCCTTCTTCTGGTGGGCGCTGACCTAGAGGAAAAGTGAAGTAAGAATGGATTTTACTCCCCCTTCCAGTTATTCTTACTCATTGGCCACAACTTCCCACCCTAGCCCAGAAACACATACACTGATAATCCTCACATGATGGCCTCAGCCCAACCCCCCGTATCTTCCATCCACCCCACTCCATACATTCATGTCCCATCCATCATGCTCACAGTGTACTCACCTGTTTGTCTGGAGGACCGTAGAGTAGCGTGTACTGGGGGAGGACCCCAGCCACCAGGTTGAAGGCAGGGGCCCTTTCCCCAGACACTGTAGTCATTGTCGCTTTCAGACTCAGGTCACAGCAGCACTTGTAGAGTAGGTCCTCTCCTGTTGAAGGTCAGGTATCAAGTGAGTGAAGAGATAGAAAATGGCGGTTACGTCTGCAGCGGTGCGTACCGTTACCACCGGCGTACATCGTCATTGGCTCCTGGAACCCATAGGGCACAATGATAACCAATGATGAATTGTGCCATGGTCTTTGTCCGCCTACCGCGACGCTGCACAACGCCAGCGCAGTTACCTCATTTCCCCTTGTCCCTCCTTATAGGTCAGGCGGCCGCCATTTCAGGGGGCCACATCGCAGGGCAACTAACTGCGTCACAGCACTTTTGGGCAGGAATACGGACAGACAGCGCCACACACCGATTACATCACAATTGTTCAAAACGCCCTTGTGCAAGCTATGTGGTGTCTGACCCTCTGCTCACCCTTCTCCTCCATAGGGCACATCAGCTGGGGCAGATGATGAGATGGCATCATCCTCCGGTATATAGACCCCTGGTTGACCTGTCGACAATGGAAGACATCATTATCACCTACAGACTTGATCGTGCCACAATCCAGTGTAGGAAAGTACCATCTTGCCTGGCATGTTACCCCCATATTTCACTGTATATATGTTGTTTTAGTTGTATGTGTCACTGGGACCCTGCCAGCCAGGGCCCCAGTGCTCATAAGTGTGCCCTGTATGTGTTCCCTGTGTAATGACTAACTGTCTCACTGAGGCTCTGCTAACCAGAACCTCAGTGGTTATGCTCTCTCTTTGCTTTCCAAATTGTCACTAACAGACTAGTGACCAATTTCACCAATTCACTTTGGCATACTGGAACACCCTTATAATTCCCTAGTATATGGTACTGAGGTACCCAGGGTATTGGGGTTCCAGGAGATCCCTATGGGCTGCAGCATTTCTTTTGCCACCCATAGGGAGCTCTGACAATTCTTACACAGGCCTGCCACTGCAGCCTGAGTGAAATAACGTCCACTTTATTTCACAGCCATTTAACACTGCACTTAAGTAACTTATAAGTCACTTATATGTCTAACACTTACCTGGTAAAGGTTTGGTGCTAAGTTACTTAGTGTGTGGGCACCCTGGCACTAGCCAAGGTGCCCCCACATTGTTCAGGGCAAATTCCCCGGACTTTGTGAGTGCGGGACACCATTACACGCGTGCACTATACATAGGTCACTACCTATGTATAGCGTCACAATGGTAACTCCGAACATGGCCATGTAACATGTCTAAGATCATGGAATTGTCACCCCAATGCCATTCTGACATTGGGGAGACAATTCCATGATCCCCTGAGTCTCTAGCACAGACCCGGGTACTGCCAAACTACCTTTCCCGGGGTTTCACTGCAGCTGCTGCTGCTGCCAACCCCTCAGACAGGTTTCTGCCCTCCTGGGGTCCAGCCAGGCTTGGCCCAGGAAGGCAGAACAAAGGACTTCCTCAGAGAGAGGGTGTTTCACCCTCTTCCTTTGGAAAAAGGTGTCAGGGCTGGGAGGAGTAGCCTCCCCCAGCCTCTGGAAATGCTTTGATGGGCACAGATGGTGCCCATCTCTGCATAAGCCAGTCTACACCGGTTCAGGGATCCCCCAGCCCTGCTCTGCCGCGAAACTGGACAAAGGAGAGGGGAGTGACCACTCCCCTGACCTGCACCTCCCCTGGGAGGTGCCCAGAGCTCCTCCAGTGTGCTCCAGACCTCTGCCATCTTGGAAACAGGTGCTGCTGGCACACTGGACTGCTCTGAGTGGCCAGTGCCAGCAGGTGACGTCAGAGACTCCTTCTGATAGGCTCATACCTGTGTTGCTAGCCTATCCTCCTTCCTAGGTAGCCAAACCTCCTTTTCTGGCTATTTAGGGTCTCTGCTTTGGAGAATTCTTTAGATAACAAATGCAAGAGCTCATCAGAGTTCCTCTGCATCTCTCTCTTCACCTTCTGCCAAGGAATCGACCGCTGACTGCTCAGGACGCCTGCAAAACCGCAACAAAGTAGCAAAGACGACTACTGCAACCTTGTATCGCTGATCCTGCGGCCTTCTCGACTGTTTTCCTGGTGGTGTATGCTGTGGGGGTAGTCTGCCTCCTCTCTGCACTAGAAGCTCTGAAGAAATCTCCCGTGGGACGACGGAATCCTCCCCCTGCATCCGCAGGCACCAAAAGACTGCATCACCGGTCCTCTGGGTCCCCTCTCAGCACGACGAGCGTGGTCCCTGGAACTCAGAAACTCTGTCCAAGTGACTCCCACAGTCCAGTGACTCTTCAGTCCAAGTTTGGTGGAGGTAAGTCCTTGCCTCCCCACGCTAGACTGCATTGCTGGGTACCGCGTGATTTGCAGCTGCTCTGGCTCCTGTGCACTCTTCCAGGATTTCCTTTGTGCACAGCCAAGCCTGGGTCCCCGACACTCTAACCTGCAGTGCACCACCTCCTGAGTTGTCCTACGGCGTCGTGGGACCTTCTTTTGTGACTTCGGGTGAGCTCCGGTTCACTCTTCTTCGTAGTGCCTGTTCCGGCACTTCTGCGGGTGCTGCTTGCTTCTGAGTGGGCTCCTTGTCTTGCTGGGCGCCCCCTCTATCTCCTCACGCAATTGGCGACATCCTGGTCCCTCATGGGCCACAACAGCATCCAAACACCTTAACTGCGACCCTTGCAGCTAGCAAGGCTGGTTTGCGGTCTTTCTGCGTGGGAACACCTCTGCAAGCTTCTTCACGACGTGGGACATCCATCCTCCAAAGGGGAAGTTCCTAGTCCTCTTCGTTCTTGCAGAATCCACAGCTTCTACCATCCGGTGGCAGCTTCTTTGCACCCACAGCTGGCATTTCTTGGGCTACTGCCCACTCCCGACTTGAGTGTGACTCTTGGACTTGGTCCCCATGTTCCACAGGTACTCTCGTCTGGAAATCCATCGTTGTTGCATTGCTGGTGTTGGTCTTCCTTGCAGAATTCCCCTATCACAACTTCTGTGCTCTCTGGGGAACTTAGGTGCACTTTACACCTACTTTTCAGGGTCTTGGGGTGGGCTATTTTTCTAACCCTCACTGTTTTCTTACAGTCCCAGCGACCCTCTACAAGCTCACATAGGTTTGGGGTCCATTCGTGGTTCGCATTCCACTTTTGGAGTATATGGTTTGTGTTGCCCCTATGCCTATGTGCTCTCATTGCAATCTATTGTGACTGTACATTGCTTGCATTGCTTTCTATTGCTATTACTGCATATTTTTGGTATTGTGTACATATATCTTGTGTATATTTGCTATCCTCATACTGAGGGTACTCACTGAGATACTTTTGGCATATTGTCATAAAAATAAAGTACCTTTATTTTTATTATATCTGTGTATTGTGTTTTCTTATGATATTGTGCATATGACACCAGTGGTATAGTGGGAGCTTTGCATGTCTCCTAGTTCAGCCTAAGCTGCTCTGCTAAGCTACCTTTTCTATCAGCCAAAGCTGCTAGACACCTCTTCTACACTAATAAGGGATACCTGAACCTGGTGCAGAGTGTAAGTACCCCTTGGTACTCACTACAAACCAGGCCAGCCTCCTACATCCAGGAACTGTGTGCCCAGTTGGAGCCAGACCTGATGTCAGCTATCCGCTATCCCACAGGAATCCCCCCTCTAGTGCAGGTCCTGTCAGTACTCCATTTCCTGGCCAGTGGGTCCTTTCAAACAACAGTGGCCATGGCATCAGAGATGTCACAGCCAATGTTTTCTAACATGTTGTCCAGAGTGTTGTCTGCCCTGCTGAAACACATGCGCAGCTACATCGTTTTCCCTCAGGTGGAGGATTTGCCCACAGTGAAAGGTGACTTCTATGCCCTGGGACATATCCCCAACATCATTGGTGCCAGTGATGGTTACACATGTTGCATTTGTCCCACCCTGCAGGAATGAACAGGTGTACAGAAACCGCAAAAGCTACCATTCCATGAATGTGCAGATGGTGTGTTTGGCAGACCAGTACATCTCCCATGTGAATGCCAAGTATCCTGGCTCAGTGCATGACACTTACATTTTGAGGAATAGCAGCATCTCTTATGTGATGGGGCAACTCCAGAGGCACAGTGTGTGGCTAATAGGTGAGAACAAGGTCCCAACACAGTTTGAATAAGTGGGTATGGGAGAGTCCCTAAGGGTTGGTGTGTGTCTAACAGTTGTCCCTACATATTTGCAGGTGACTCTGGTTACCCCAACCTGTCATGGCTACTGACCTCAGTGAGGAATCCCAGGACAATGGCAGAGGAACGCTACAATGAGGCACATGGGCGAACTAGGAGGATAATAGAGCGTACGTTCGGTCTCTTGAAGGCCAGGTTATGGTGCCTCCATCTGACAGGTGGCATACTACTCACTGAAGAAGGTGTGCCAGATAATCGTGGCATGCTGTATGTTGCACAACCCGGCTTTGCGACGCCAGGTGCCTTTTCTGCAGGAGGATGGGCCTGATGTTGGTCTTGTGGCAGCTGTGGAGCCTGTGGACAGTGAGGAAGAAGAGGCAGAAGAAGAAGATATAGACAACCGAAACAACATCATCATGCAATACTTCCAGTGAGACACAGGTATGAGACTGGCACTGCTCCTCTCATATCATACTACTGTAGGACATTGCATGATTCTGCCTTTTTACCTCTGTGTATGGACCCTGACAGTTCACTTTGTCTTTCCATTTCACAGATCTGGGTACCACTTTCTGCCTTCTGCTATGTTTACTGCTGCCCAATGATTGTAGAACATTAGTATGTGAAAAATGAACAATGACATTGCTAATTGTCACAGAGGTTGTAAGAACACACTTGTGAATGTACAGACTGACTCCAGATCGTTTTGTGATTCAAGGGTGTTTATTTAAGTGCTATTCAGTGGAGGGGTATGTGCAATGGGCTGGGGTGATGGTGGAGGAATGTCCATGGTGGAGTCCAGTCTATTGGTATCACAGGTGCATAGTCCAAGGGGGCATAGGAGGTGGATTAATGGCAGTTCAAGGTTGTCAGGGTGACATAGTGGGACAGAAGGGTGACAATCAGGAGAGTCTTATTTCCTGGCGGGGGTCTTGGCAATGTTCTCTGTCTTGTGCCTGGATCTCAGGGACCGTTTGTGTGGTGGTTCTCCTTCTGCAAGGGGTGGGATGCTGGTGGCCTGTTGGTCCTGTGGCAGGACCTCCTGTCCACTAGCGCCGGGGGACGTGGAGAGCTGTTCATCATTCAGGCTAGTGTCAGGGGCCCGGTGGTGTGCCACTGCCTCTCTCATGGTGTTGGCCATGTCTGCCAGCACCCCTGCAATGGTGACCAGTATAGTGTTAATGGACTTCAAGTCCTCCCTGATCCCCAGGTACTGTCCCTCCTGCAGCTGCTGGGTCTCCTGCAACTTGGCCAGTACCGCGCCCATGGTCTCCTGGGAATTATGGTATGCTCCCATGATGTTGGAGAGTGCCTCGTGGAGAGTGGGTTCCCTGGGCCTGTCCTCCCCCTGTCGCACAGCAGTCCTCCCAGCTTCCCTGTTATCCTGTGCCTCAGTCCCCTGAACCGTGTGCTCACTGCCACTGACCCCAGGCCCCTGATTGTCTTGTGTTTGTGGGATTGGCTGGGGTCCCTGTAGTGGTGGACACACTGCTGATTGACGAGTCCTGGGGACAGAGGGTTGGGCCCTTTGGGTGGGTGCTGTGGTGGTGTTTCCTGAGGGGGAAGGTTCAGTGGTGGTTTGTGACTGTGGCTGGGGAACCAACTGTTCCGAGGTCCCTGATGGGCCGGGCTGGTCATCTTGATCCAGGCGTGCAGAGCTGCTGTCGTCACTGTGGGCCTCTTCTGTGGGGGGGACTGTATGTCACTGGCGTTGGGTAGGGGTCCTGTTGGGGTATAAATGCATAGTTATTGTATCTGTGTGTTCCATCTTGTGCAATTGGTGAGTTGCCCTCTACTTCTGTGCTTGCATTATGGGCTTGGCCATTGTGTGATTGGTGATTTTGTGGCCTGGGTGAATCTCTCTACTGGACATGCTTCGGTGATGGGTGTCCATGCATTGGTATTACATGCAGGGCTTGTTATTGGGATGTGTGGGTTGTGATAGTGGGGTATCTGTGGGGTGTTGGGGTGACGGGTGTGAGGGTAGGGGTAGGAGTTTGTGATGGCATGCAGGAAGGGTGTTGGGGATATAATAGTAAAGGTATGACTTACCAGTGTCCAGTCCACCTGCTACTCCTGCGAGGCCCTCAGGATGCATGATTGACAAGACTTACTCCTCCCATGTTGTTAGTTGTGGGGGAGGAGGTGAGGGTCCACCGCCACTCCTCTGTACAGCTACCTGGTGTCTGGATACCACAGAACGCACCTTCCCCCGTAGGTCGTTCCACCTCTTCCTAATGTTCTGGGGTGCTGTCCCACTGCGTTGACCCTGTCGACAATTCTCTGCCATAGCGCCATCTTCCTTGCAATGGAGGTCTGCTGCGCCTGTGATCCGAATAGCTGTGGCTCTACCCGGATGATTTCCTCCACCATGACCCTGAGCTCCTCCTCAGAAAACCTGGGGTGTCTTTGAGGTGCCATAATGTGGTGTGGGTGATGTGTGAGGTGTGAGGTGATGTTTGTTGTGCTGTGTAATGTGTTGTGTTGGTGTGTGTTCTTTGAGGTGGGTGGATGTTGTATGAGTGATGGTGTTGTGTGTCTGTGGATGCTGGTGTTGTGTTTGCTATTCTCTCTCTCTGTGCTTCTTCCAAAAATGTTGTTGTAAGAGGTTGTGGGTAATGTGGGTGTGTGTTTTATAGTGGTGTGAGTGTGTGGGTGTGGTGTGTGTATGTGTATCAGGTGTGTGTATTTTGATTTGTCCAAATGTGGTTGTGTTTTATAAATGTGTGTGTATTTTGAGCGCGGCAGTGTGTACCGCCAATGGTTTACCGCGGTTGAATGACCGCTGCATTGATTCGTGGGTCATGATAGTGTGGGTGTATTCTTGTTGGCATGATGGTGTGAGTTTTGCTATCGCCAGTTTATCACTGACCTTTGGTGTGGTGGACTTGTGTGGGTGTCTGTATTGTGGCAGATTACGAGATGATGGTTGTAATAACTGTAGCGGATTTCCCCGCGACCACGGTATCTTGACGGCCGTCAGCACGGCGGTAAGCGGGATTTACCGCCAGGGTTGTAATGAGGGCCATAATCTTTTCAGTACCAAACAATGAGTTTTCAGCCATGAGCACCTGCTCCTCCCACCAGCCCATATGCAAACAAGCATAGCTGGGGACGAAGCAGGTGCCCATCGCAGTCTCGTGCATTTGCCTGTACATCTTATTTTGAAACAGAAAGAAGTTATTCTCAAGGCAACACTGTATCTTTGTGAACAACATTCCAGTGTGTTTTAACATCATCAGTGGTCGATTCTAAAGGTAATATTCTGCAGCTCTAAGTCCATGTTCACGACAAATGCTAGTATGTAATGAGGTGACATCCATTGTCATCAGAATGTAATCTTTACTCATGGGATATCATAAATCCCTTCTCCGGAAGTCACTCATATCTCTTATGTATGATGACAAATTGCACATGTATGCTTGAAGAAATAATCCACATATTTAGAAGTGTTCTCAAAGAGACCTTTGTTGGCAGATATAGTTGGTCTCCCAGGTGGTGTATACATACATATATATATATATATATATATATATATATATATATATATATATATATATATTCAGCACACAAACAATAATAAAGTGAAAACACAACACAAGAAAAATCCCACACCAGTAAAAAAATAATAGAGTACATTTTAATAATTATTTGACACTGAAACAACAAAAATCCAAACAGTAGAACCAGAGTTTTGAATTTTTAAAGTTGAAAGAAAAAACTAGTACCTAAAATATCAAGGCACCAACCATGGACATCTTGTTGCACAAGACCGAGATAAAGTTGAAAACTAGGGCTGATCGCAATGGAGCAGAAATTGGATACAAGAAGTGGATTGGGCCCCGCCACCGCTTACCCTTTGGACTTAGAAGAAAATGTGTAAAAATGCCTGAGAAGGTAAAGTTCTGCAGGGTAAGCCTGCAGGCAGTGTCAGAGGGGGAGGCATCGTCAGTGGGGAGCCACTGGCCAAAGTAGCGGTGAAGATTTCTACCGTCTGGATGTAGTCTCTTTTTTGGAAGTCGAAAATCTCCAGAAAGACGATGGTGCACAAGGGATCTGCACACTGTAGCCAACAAGGGTTCAACAAAGCTGGATACCCTTTCTGCGAAGGACTGCTGAACAGTATTTCCGGCTGCAGAGAAGAAAATAGAAGGAGCTGCAGCAAAGCCTGACTGACCACTTTGGGTGGATTGACAAGCAGGTAGGTCCCGGTCTCTTCTCAATTCTCACAGCACTTTATACACAAAAAAAGTTTAAGTCCCAAGTTTTGGTTTTGGCGATCTGGCCGTCTTAAGCACTACTTCCAAGGGTGCAGGATTAAAGATACGCCATTTGGACGGCCAGGACTCACTCAGGCCGGATCCAGGTAAGGGCTCACGATGGTTGAAGCCCTTTCTGTCCCAGAAGCTCTGATCAGGAGGTCTGCCAGCTTGCCTTTGGAATCACTCTGTAAGTCCTGGGTTCAAGAACTCGAACAGGGCTCAAGCAGCAAGACTGATCTTGTAAAGGCTCAAGGCAGGATTCAGACAGCAGAACACTCCTTCTAGGTGCTGTAAAGTAGTCTTCTGAAGTACTCTACAGGCCACAGCAGCAGGCAGTCCTTTGAGAGTCCTTCCGCAAGTCCAGAAAGCGAACTGAAGAGTAGGTCTGAGGGTCCTATTTTCTTTATTCCTGGTGCCTTTCTTCCTTGAAATTGGGGAAATTTCTAGAGTTTTTCCTTTGAAGTGCTTGGAATTTCCTGCCACCCCAGCCCTAGCTAAATTCTGACTACATGCATAATGAGGTAGTGTGAAGTTGTTTGTGTGAAGGCTGTGCACAGCCTATTGACTTGCAAGTGAGGCTGCGCCCAGCTCTGTCCCCCATCCTGCCAGTGACAGCCCAGCCAGGCACACCTAATCCCTCTATTATGTGGCTGTCCAGGAGGAATAAACAAAGTCCAGCTGTCAATTACACTCTGGTATGTGACTCAGAAGCAGCATGCAGGCACGAAACAGATAGTGAAAGAAAATGCCAACTTTCTACAAGTGACATTTTCAAAGCTGTGACTTAAATTCTTACTTTACCATTAAACAGGATTTTAAATGACAATTTCTTACACACTAAACATGAATTTCCTGGTCCTAATCAAATGTTAGTACTTATTAAATGTAATGTAATAAGACAACTTATGGGAGAGGTAGGCCTCACAGTCATGAAAAACAAATTTAGGAGGTTTTCACCATGAGGACATTTAATACAATACATTATACAATTATATTTTACAATATTCCCTTCCCTATGTACTACCTAGCTCTAGCACTGAGTGACTTATTTGTAATGAAAGGAGAGTTCCAGGCTTGTTAATTAAGTTATTTTCCCAAGTTGAATTGGCAGTTTAAAACTGCATTCAGGCTGCAAAGGCAGACCTGGGACATGTTTCAAGGGAATACTTAAGTGGGTGGTTAGCCATATGGAGTTGAAGGCTATGCCGGAAGTCTGCAAATGAAGCTGATAACAGACAATGGTTCAATATATTTTGAGTGACAATTGTAGACAAACCTCTTCCCCTTGGCTGCATAGCATGCCCGGGTAGTACATCTGGGTGCTCATGCATTCAGGTGGAAGATTAAGGAATCCAAATTCTATGACTTCAGGACCCAGATCGCAAGTTTGAGAGACCTGGGATCTGGGTGACTGATTTCTACGTGGTTCTGCGTGGGAAAGTCCAGCATGTTGGGGAGCCTCTCATACAGAACCAGAGAGAGTAGCATTTAATTTACAAGCCCTAGGTATATGGTATACCACCTTGCTGGGGACCTATAAGTAAATTCAATATGCCAATTAGGTGAGAGCCTATTTTACCAGGTTTTGTGGAGTGAGTGCAAGCACTTTAGCACTGGTTAGAAGTGGAAAAGTGCACAGTTTTCTAATGCCAGCAAAAACAAATTCAGAAAAAACTAGAAGATGAAGGCAAAAGGTTTGGGAAAAGCCCACCCTAAGGCTGACACATCTAACACTGTAAATGTCCTTCTTATAGTGTAGATTTCAAACCTACCTGCTTATAGGTGATAGAGGTTGATGTAACAATGCAATATGTATAATTGATGGAAAATCACTCATTGATAAAATAGCCCAAGAGTAACAATGGATATAGTGATATAGTGAGTAAATTTAAATAAGGAAATGTGCAACCTTAAGTGTCATAGAAAAGAGATATTGACCAGGTGTGTGGTGAGCAAATGTCTAAAAAGGTTTTTTCAGAGGTCTGTGTAAATTGTTCTGGGAAAATGTTGTTTTCTACAGCACATTAAAGTAAGGTTTCTCACCCATTTTATACTTCCCATATGATTTGAGGGCCCCTAATGCTACATTACTGTAAGCATTTATTTGTTAAGACATCCCCATCATTAAAGGAGGAGCTGCGGGCGAAATTAGACTTTTACAAGTCCAGTCTTAAACCACCACCCTAACAATATGAGAAAGCACTGTTAGGGTATTGTCTGCAATATTGCTGGTGGGCTAAATGTTATGTTTTAACTCACTAAAGAAGTGTGTTTTCTGCACTATGAAACACAACTCTGATTCAATAAGGATCACTGGAAGATCTAGCATAGTTTAAAGGGACACCAGTGTTCTGCTGTTGGCATTCAACATTTTCATGGGCTCCAATTTTACAATTTCAACATGGGCCTCTACATGACCTATTCACTCAGGTCATATTTCTGGTGCCTGACTACCTATTGATAATCTTTTTCCTCACCTCTACAACTACCTTAACATTATGGCCAAAATGTAATTCCTTGGTACAATCTCCATAGCTCAACCCACAAATAATAGCTTTGGGTCTTGTTACCCACTGGTATCCTAACAATCTGCCTAACCATGTTTTGCATTTTTGTCTTAGTATGTCGTTCTGGGAGGTATCCGGCATGCTAATATTTCCTCTTCTTGACAGATAGAAGCATACTGTTGGGGCACAGGAGAGATAGCTCATAGATACTGATTCACTAAAATATGAAGGGTAATAGAAGACATAACAAACATTCTTTGACCCCACCCATCCCAAGGACACAAAGTGTTTGATATCTGGGACCATCTATAGCCTCTCAATGTTCTCCTTTTTGCTGCTGAAGTACTAAGGGAATAGCAAGGTGTTACATAAGCCAAATGAAAAACAGATTTTAAGAGCCCACTTTACTTTTGTTGATATCACTTCTTGCTTGACCAGAGACGGCAAGGGTAGTGTCAGGGGGTACCAAAAAGAAAACCATTTGTAGACGCTGGTATAACATATTGACCTAAATGTATAAGCTCTCCCATTCAAGTTATAAAAACAATGATCAAGAGGTATACATAGTGTCAGGAAAAGTAATCAGGAGAAATAATAATAAAGAAGGAAGCAAGAGGGAGTAAAGACACCGAAAGAGAGAGAGAGAAGGGAGATACATAAATTCACTGGTTAATTTCTTACTGCAATATCATCACATGATCGGGGGCAGACTGGTCCACAGCTGCTATATACAGACCCTGCGATTGTAGAACAATTTGACACTGAAAGAAACAAAACCAAATGTGTCATTAAAAAAGCAAAGGGAGTGAAGCAGTTGTTGCAAGTGTGTAATGTATTCCACATCTTACCTGTCAGCCTACCTTCATAGTTACAAAAAGCTCTCCTAACTTACATGTATCTAGCTTGGAATTGGAAAAGGAAGGTTTGGAAAGATGTCTCAGATACGGACAAGTATATGGAGCACTTCATCCATGTAGAGTAACTCGGAGGGTGCACAGTTCATTGTCAGTAACTATTTTCCCTCACAGTACAGGCCTCATAATAGTCGTGGTTTTTTAAAATTCATATCCAGAACATATATATCTGCATATGATTTAAAGTAGTCTATCCTTGGGAGTTTACTCTTCAATGTTGATTACCAGTACCAAAATCCTTTCTTTGCATAAGTTCCTTATGTAACACAAACAGAAAGGAAATACCTGAACAAATGCAAGTTAAAATGATTTCTGAACACGTCATCCAATCAGGTTTGATTTTATTCTGATATGGTTCACAGTAACAAAATCTCCAACAACAAATCAACAACAAAAAAAGTACTATTTCACTGAAAAATAAAAATGATAATAATTAAAACAACAATTATCATAATCATAATCAAAACTATCCCAGATATTCAAGTACTCTGCAAAAAGAATATGTTCCTTACCCTCTAAGCATCTGTTCATGGAATGTAGTACTATAGGTTCACATGCTGTGCCTACGCCTTCCATCTGGTGTTGGGCTGAATTTGTGCAAGTTGTTTTTCTTCTAAGAAGTCTTTTGAGTCACAAGCTACTGTGACTCTCCCTCTTGCTTCTAATGCGCATGATCATCGACCCGGGATTTGGGTGCCCGATTTCTCTATGGTTCTGCATGAGAAGGTCCAGCATGTTGGGGAACCTCTCGTACAGAACCAGGGAGAGTTCGAACAGAGTATTGAACCAAGGCTGGATGGCCCGTTTGGGAACCACCAGGATGAGGGCGAGAAATGTATGCTAGATTCACAGAACCACAAACAAAAGTATTGGAAGAGGCAGAAAAGTGCAGGCAAATATCCCTGACCAAATCATCAATAGTGTATTGCAATTTGGATTGTGGGTGTGAGAACCTGGACGTGAAGTTGGGCATTTGGCGTTCCCTGCTGTGGCGAAAAGGTGTATTCTGGGAAGTATCAGGGAGAAAGTGTTGGTGGATTTCCCACTTGTGGACTTTTTACCGCATCTTGCTGAGGAGATTAGAAAAGTCACTGTCCATTCCCAGAAGGTTCTACACTAGCATATGGACTTTGTGGTAGAGAACCCACCTCAAAATGCTCTGGGTTATCTGCCAGAATTGGGGAGACTGACTGCCTCCCTGTTTCTGAAGGTAATACATGGCTGACACATTGTCCATCTGGACAAGAACAACTTTGCCTGTTAGATCAGGTAAGAAATCTTTCTGCGCTAACTGAATGGCTAGAGGTTCCAGGTAGTTGATGGGTAGGGACTGGTGTTTGGGTTCCCACTGGACCTAGACAGTGAGATCCAGTAAGTGTATGTCCTATCGGGTAAGGGGGCGTACATTGTAATGGTCCTTTCGTGGAACTGGGTCAAGAAAAGGCATCCCCTGCAACTGGGTGTTGGTGCTCCACCACTGCAAAGAGCGACAAGTGTGGCAGCCGATCAACACTAGATTGTCCCAATTATCCTTCACTTGAGAGACCACTGTTGCACTGGGCATTTCTGCAATGGACACATGTGCAGTCTGTCATGGGGCACTATAGCAATGCAGGAGACTGTCATTTCAAGGAGGTGCATGGATGTCCAGACTGAGATCTGACAGTCTGGTTGAAAAAGAGGGATTAGTGCTTAAAAGGACTGGATTCTGGTTGGGTTTAGATAGGCCATGCCAATCTGTGAGTTGTGAAATGCCCCTAGGTAGCGCAGATGGAGGGGTTGTGAGTGGGATTTGGTGGCATTGATGGTAAACACTAGGGGCCAGATGTAGGAAACTCCG
This sequence comes from Pleurodeles waltl, assembly GCF_031143425.1. NCBI lineage: Eukaryota > Metazoa > Chordata > Amphibia > Caudata > Salamandridae > Pleurodeles > Pleurodeles waltl. The sequence goes on along the minus strand of NC_090449.1, from coordinate 467,284,203 downwards.
ATTTTGCGAATTGGATGCAGAACGGTGTCTCAGACACCGTCTGCGATTCTCTATGGGGTCGCAAAGACCCACCTCATTAATATTAATGAGGTGGGTCGCATTTTGCGACCCCATAGCGAGTCCCTGCACTCACAGGGATGGTGGCCTGCTGAAGACAGCAGACCTCCATGTCTGTGACTGCTTTTGAAATAAAGCAGTTTTTTAATTTTTTTATTTTGCAGCCCGTTTTCCTTAAAGGACGAGTTGCAAAATAAAAAAAATAACAAAACCATTTGGTTTCGATTTTTCAGAGTAGGCAGTGGTCCATTGGACCATTGCCTGCTCTGAAAAAACATTTTGGGCAACATTCACAAAGGGGACGGGGTCTCATAGGGACCCTTTCCCTTTTGCGAATGGGTTACCACCAGTGTGACACTGGTGTTAACTGCGAATTGCTTTGCGACCGCATTCGCGGTCACAAAGCAATTTAGCATAGCGATGCGAGTCGCAAATAGGAAGGGGACACCCCTTCCTATTTGCGAGTCGCATTCACAATTTGCGAGTCGGTACCGACTCGCAAATTGTGAATGAGCATTGCGATTAGCATTTTGCATGGCGCAAACTGCGAATTTCGCAGTTTGCACCATGCAAAATGCTTGCTACATTTGGCCCTAGGTCATGTAGGAGGTTTATCGTAATCTAAGTGTTTACATTACTGGCAGGTGGCATTTTAGATCAGCCACTTGTCTAGGTAGGGGAAGACATGAACACCTTGTCTGCACAAATAAATAGCCACCACCATGAGACACTTGGTGTGCACACAGAGTGCAAGGGTAAATCCAAAAGGGAGCACTTTGAAATGGCAATGCTTTCCAATGACCATAAATCAGAGATATCAGAGATGCGCCAGATGTATATGGAAATAAGGCCCATATTTATACTTTTTTAGCGCCGCATTTGCGTCATTTTCTGACGCAAAAGCAGCACAAACTTACAAAATACAATTGTATTTTGTAAGTTTATGCCGATTTTGCATAAAAAAATGCCACCCATGCAGCACTAAAAATGTATAAATATGGGCCTAAGCGTCTTTCAGGTCGAGAGCAGTCATGAAGTCACCATGTTGCAGAAGCAGAATAGTATCCTTAAGAGTAACCACAAGAAAGTGTTCTGAGATGATGCATTTGTTGATGGGTCTGAGGTCGAGAATGGGCGTGAGGCACCGGTCCTTTTTAAGAATTAATAAGTACATACAGTATACTCCTGTATGCTGGTGCTGTTAGAGGATGTGTTCTATAGCCCGTTTAAGATGTAGTGCTTGGACCTCTTCCCTGAGTAATCTTTGGTGTGCTGGTGAGAGTTTCTATTTGCGAGGTGGAATGGTGGGAGGCATGGAAATGAGCTCCAGACAATAACCATGTCGGATAACGTCCAACATCCACTGGTCAGAGGTAATGTTTCTCCAGGTAGGAAAGCACCATTGAAGATACCCTCCAATAGGAGTTGTATAATCTGGGGGGAGGAGAGGCAAGTCAGAGTACGGTGGATGTCGGTAGCTCCTCTGGTGGATCCACCTTTACCTCTACCTTTAGAATGTCTGTCACTGTAGGATCTCCTAATGAAGCCTCTGGGAGAAGGCTGCTGGGCATTGGGGCTTTGGTAGGATGTGGAGGGCATATAGCGGAGGTAGTCTTTGAGCCTCCATGTTAGGGTGTGCAATGAAATTTGCTGTGAAGTGCCAGTGTTTGAACTGTGCCCACAGCCTTTGTGTTCTCTGTATCTTTTAATTTTTTTCTAATGTTTGGTCTACCTGTGGACCAAATAGATATTAACCATCAAAAGGCATGTGAAGCAGATTCTGTTGAGCCTCTGTCTTGAAGCTCGAAATATGGAGCCAGACGTAACTGCTCAGGAGACTAGAGTTCACTCCTCTTATGGCTGTGTCCACGGCATCTAATGCACAGCGGACTGTGGGGTTAGAGATTTGTTTCCCATCAGAGAATCTCATAACCTCTTTTCCTGTGCTCTTCTGGAAGAGGCTCGAGGACCTCCTCCATTTCATCCCAGTGGGAGAGGTCATACCTGGGGAGAAGCCAGATGGAATTAGCAATGCACCAATGATTGGCTGATTGCACAGATACCTTTTTCCCTGCAGCATATATACGCTTACTTTCCTTGTCTGGTAAAGGGACATCACCAGTGGCCTGCAAATTGGCCCTCTCACGGGCTGTGGGTACATCCAGGGAGCCAAGTGGGAGCTGCCCACGAATGTAAATAGTGTCAGTACAGGAAGACTTGTACTTTTTGCCCACCCTTGAGGTTATGACCCTAGAGCACACAGGGTCTTGAAATATGTCAGGCAAGTAGCAGAGTGTGCCTTTAAGCATGGGAAGGTATTGGGTGGTGAGGTGGGTGGAGGAAAAGGTTTTAAAGAGGAAGTCCTCTTCCAAAGGCTCTGTGTGAAGATCCACTTTATGGACGGAGGCGATCTACCAATGAGTTCCTGATAGGATGCAGAATCGGGGTCTGTATCCCCCAGTGGGACTGTGTCATAGGAGTCCCACGGGTTGCCCTGTGAGGGATTGTCAAATATGCCACTCCATGACCACCTGTTTCAGAATGAGATGACCCCCTGAGGTGTAATGTTGTAAGGATCCCCTGGAGAAGCAGGCGGGGAAGGTGAAGGCTGAGGAGGAGGGTGGGGTGATGTATGTGTGAAGGGTAAGGGACTAGTAGCCTTGTCTGTCTTCTTGCACTGCTTCAGTAGGGTTGGACTGCCAAGGCCTCCTAGAAGGACAGCTGACGTTTGTAAGGTTGAGCAGCTGCAGACCCCCAATGGCGTGTGAGGGTCCATTCTGTGTGGAGATGGATGACCAAGTGTCTTTGCTGAGCATTGATCTCCTCCTGAAGTTTGTAGAGAATCGGTTCCACAGTGCAGGAGCCGAGGTCAGACTTGCTGGTTGATGCTGAGGTTTTCGGCTCTGAATGTGGCTTAGGTTTTGGTGCAGATGGTTGGGTTGGTGCTGAGGTGGAAGTGGTCTGTGCTGATGTTTGAGCCGGTGCAGGTGCAGGTAGCACCGAGACGGCAAGTCTCACTGATTTCTTGGCACCAAGCCAGAGCTGGTAATACATCCAAAGGTGACTGTTGATGCTGAGCATGGCCCGAAGTCAGAGGTGGCCCATTGGTTTGTCTCTGTCTGGATGCCCCTTGGCAGAGAGCTGCTCTAATGGAGAAGGGTGGAGATGGGGAGGCAGAACTGTACTCACTGCCTACTGAGCTGTTGGAAGTTCCGCAATCTCTCAATCAGAGCCAGTGCTGTCCTCAGGGAGGAAAGGCTTCCTCGTCTGTGGCCAAATGCGGAGAATGGAGCTCCGCCTCAATATCCTCTAGGCCAAACAGGTCCTGGGTGTCATCTCCACTACCATACAACATCTCAAGACACTGAGCCCAACGGTTCCTAAGAGCCTTTTTGGAGCAAATCGGCATGTGTGTAAAGCAACCCTGTTGTGCTTGGACGAAAGATACAAATTGCAGACCTGATGGAGATCGCTGCAATTATATTTTGCATGGCAGCGAAGACAATAATTGAATAGCGCCCTTTCCATCACCATTGAGGCATGGTGGAGAGACATGACCAAGAGATGGAACTAGGCCGCGAAAGGTGAGGCCCTGGAGGGGCAGCAGTCGTCCCAAACCCCTTGAGCGAAGTCATGAATATCGACCCAAGACAGAGAAAGAAACAGAGATGCAAACAATTACAATACTGACAGAGGTAAGGAATTTGTGTGAACTGAAATTAGTACTGCAACAGTGTTAACTGGAGTAGGGGAACGCATGTCCAAACCCAACAGTGGAAAGCATACAATCTAGCAATGGAGTTGATGATCATGTGTATTACCAGCATGAGGAGGAGTCATAGTATCTTGTGACTCAAAAGACTTCTTTGAAGAAAAACAACTTGCACACACCCAACACTAGATGGCAGGAAAGTGCACATCATGTGGATATACAGCCACACATGCCTTAAGCACATATTTCTGTGCTCCAATTGAGTGTTGTACAGTTACATCTAAAAAAGGCTGGAAAACTTGAGTCAGTAAATAATGGTTGCTTCCTGCCTAAAAGAGAATTTCATTTGGCGCTCTAACTGTATGTATGCTCTGCTCAGCCACTTCTTACTTACCAGGACACTCCCCTAAGTTACAAGTCTCCATTTCCAATCCTGCTCCCTCGCAGTAGTCGCCATTGCCAAGTAGTGGAGGATTATCACAACTTCGTACACGTGTGCGTATTCCCTCACCACAGTTCCTGGTGCAGTTAGTCCAAGGGCTCCACTCACTCCAATTTCCATTTCCTGCAGCAACACACAATCTCAATATTAAAAAGATCAAGTGGCTATTTTTATTTTTTGGGACTTGATTTAAAAGACACCCAATGCCTAAGCCTAAGAATTGCTAGTTTACAGCAGCACAGGGATTTGGATGGAGTCATGCCTTTTGTCAGTGGGCAAGAGATACTTACCCACATGCTAAGCCCAAAAGTGGTTTGGACAGTAAGAAAGCTCACTGTTCAATTGGAATATTCACTTTGGACCAAAATCTAGGCAATAATCCTTGAGATAATCTTAGTTCATAAAAAACAACGGAATGGGCAAGCTTTGGAGTTCAATGCTAATTAAAAATCATCTGAATTCTACGCAAGGTGCGACAACTAAAAAAGGACAAATAAGCAAAATGTTTCCCACAATAGTCATAGCTTAGTAGGATTTGAGCCAATGGCGGTAGCAGTTTTCCATTATCACCCAGTGCTAAATCCGAGCCTGTGTTTCCAGAGACAGCAAAGAAAAGCCTCCAACATCTGTCCCACATCCTTGCCTCAACTTAACAATTGTATTGTCACACCCTTTGTGAAACCATCTTGTATGAGCAGTGTTTTTAAATGGCTAAACGTTATCACAGTTAATAGAAACTATTGACAGGAGTAGCAATAGAGATATGCAGTTAATAATTGACACAGAAGTTGTGCCAGTAAATTACAGACAGTAACATATTAATGTTAACTTAGACTTATGAATCATACCACCACCCATGGAGTTTCTTGTCTTAAGAGACCCTCGGTGGCCAGTATACACTTACAGAGAATTCATAGACTTCCTAAGATATGCTTTAATGATGCACATAACACCATCTACAGCACCTACCACAGACTGATCCGACTATCAAAAATAGGCTTATAATAGAACACTAAACATATCATCTAAAAAAAAATGGAACAACAGAGCATTCCAGTCAGACACTCAATGATGCCCACTAGTTGTAAAAGAGTGTGGCTGCACATGGGCAACCAGAGCCATTAACTGTGATATGCGATCTTACGCCTAAATGCACAACATATTTGGAATCATCTGTGATCTTTATGCAACCCCAGACACTGTCTGTATGTGAACTTGATAAAGGGGGTCATTACAACATTGGCGGTAAAAGCCGCTTACCGCCGTGCAGAAGACCTCTAACACACCGCTGTGGCTGTGGAATTCCGCCACAGCTATTATCCAATCAGCCGACCTCGCACTACCCACTGTCCCCCGCATCCAACGCACCACCACAGGAGGCAGGTCCTTCTCCTACCCCGCCCCCAAAACCTGGAACACCCTCCCCACCAACATTTGCAAAACCAAAGACCTCTTGCTCTTCAGAAAGAACCTCAAGTCAGTGTTGTTCGATCAGTGACCCTCCCTGCCCCCCGTTGATTTTCATCCTCCCTACCCCCAGCGCCTTGAGACCCTGACGGGTGAGTAGCGCGCTCTACTAATTTTTGGATTGATTGATTGATTGACCCACAGCTCGGAATCCGCCAAAATCTAGACACCCACACAAGTCCGCCACACCAAAGGTCAGTGATAAACTGGCGATAACAAAACCTCCACCATCACGCCAACAGGAATATACCCACACTATCACAACCCACGAATCCAAGCGGCGGTCTTTCAACTGCGGTATTCCATTGGCGGTACACACCGCTGCGTTCAAAATACACACACATTTACAAAACACTACCACATTGGACCATTCCAAATACACACACCTGATACACATACACACACCACTCCCACACATCCAATACAATATAAAACACACACCCACAAACCCCTACGACCAAAAATGTTGACGAAGGCCAGAGAGACAGCACAGCAAAGACAACACCAGCATACAGAGGCACTCAACATCATCACTCACACAACATCCATGCACCTCACACAACACACCTCTAAATATAACCCCACACATCACAACACACACCACCCCATGGCACCGCAAAGACACCCTAGGTTTTCTGAGGAGGAGCTCAGGGTCATGGTGGAGGAAATCATCCGGTTAGAGCCACAGCTATTCGGATCACAGGTGCAGCACACCACCATAGCTAGGAAGATGGAACTATGGCGCAGAATCGTGGAAAGGGTCAACGCAGTGGGACAGCACCCAAGAACTAGGGATGACATCACGAAGAGGTGGAATGACCTACGGGGAAAGGTGCGTTCCGTTGTCTCAAGACACCAGATTGCGGTTCAGTGGGCTGGCGGCGGACCCCCACCTTCTTCCCCAGAACTAACAACATGGGAGGATCAGGTCTTGGCTATACTGCATCCTGAGGGCCTCGCAGGAGTAGCTGGAGGAATGGACTCTGGTAAGTCAAATCTTTAACTACCATATCCCCACCCTACCTGCTTGCTAACACATACCCCCACCCTCGCCCTCACCCCCATCACTCCAACTCCTCACACATGTCCCACTATCACAAACCACACATCCCAAACCCAAGCCCTGCATGCAACACCAAAGCATGGACACCCATCACCAAAGCATGTCCACTGCACATACCCATACATCCCACTAAACCATTATCACACAAGGTCCCACACAAGAATGCAAGCACTGGGGTACAGGGTCACCCACCCTTTGACACCATGGCACACACAGATGCAATAATCATTCCTTTACACCCCTGCAGGACCCCTACTTAACGTCACCGGACAGGAGGGTCCAGACATGTCCACTCCACCCACAGATGAGGCCCACAGTGATGACAGCAGTTCTGTCCAACTGGATCTAGATGACCAGCCCGGCCCATCTGGGACCTCAGGACAATCAGTTCCCCTCACACTGGCACAGGCCACTACAGAGCATTCCCCCTCTGGAAACACCAGCACAGCACCCACCCAGCGGGCCCATACCTCTGTCCCCAGGACACGTCAAGCAGCAGTGTGTCCACCACTACAGGGAACCCAGGCTAACCCACCAACCCAACAACACCAGGGACCTGGGGGCAGTGGGCAAACGGTTCAGGGGACAGAGGCCCAGGAACACAGAGGAACTGGGAGGGCTGCTGTGCGACAGGGGGAGGACAGGCCCAGGGAACCCACTCTCCACGAGGCCCTCTCCAACATCATGGGAGCCTACCACCATTCCCAGGAGACGATGGCAACGGTACTGGCCAAGTTTCAGGATACCCAGCGGCTGCAGGAGGAACAGTATTTGGGGTTCAGGGAGGAAATCAAATCTATCAATTCCACCCTGGGCACCATTGTAGGGGTGCTGAAGGAACTAGTCAGCACCAGGAGGGACACTGTGGCACAACAAGGGGCCCCTGACACTAGCCTGGACGATGAACTGCCCATCACCTCCCCAGGCGCTAGTGGACAGGAGGCACCGCCACAGGACCACAACACCAGCACCCCACCCCTGCAGATTGAGAACCACCCTACAAGCGGTCCCTGAGATCCAGGACAAAGACAGAGAACAATGCCAAGACCCCCCCCAAGAAATGAGACCACCCTGTTTGTTATCCTTCTGTCCCACTTTGTCACCCTGTCCATACTTAAACTGCCCTAGCTCCACGTCCTATGCCCCTTTGGACAATGTACCTGTGAGACTAATAGACAGGACTCTGCCATGGACATTCCTCCACCATCACCTCTGACCATTTTACAACCCCCTCCACTATATTCCACTTAAATAAACACCCTTAAATCACAAAACAAACTGGAATCAGTCTGTGCTTTCGAAAATGTGTATTTGCAATAACTGTGGAAAAATGCTATATCCAATGTAATGTCAACATACCTATGTCACACAGCTCTAACCCATGAAGAAACAAAGCAGATGTCACACAGTGGGACCCACATCTGTGAAATTGAAAGGGAAAGTGACAACTCAGGGTCCATACAGTGGGTGAAAATGACAGACAGATGAGAGGTAGAATAATTAAATCAGATGTAGCAGGCAGTGTTGTCCTACCTCTGTCTCAATGGAAGTATTGCTGTATCACCGTGTTCCTGTTGTCTATGTCCTCTTCTTCTGCTTCCTCATCTTCACTGTCCACAGGCTCCACAGCTGCCACAGCACCTCCATCTGGACCATCCTCCTGCAGAAAAGGGATTGTAGCGTTCCTCTGCCCTTGTCCTGGGATTCCTCACTGGGGTCAGTAGCCATGACAGGTTGGGGTAGCCAGAGTCACCTGCAAATGGCGAGTGACAACTGTTAGACACACACTAACTCTTAGGGACATCCCCAGACCCAGACACCTAGTCACACTGTATTGGGTCCATGTCCTCACCTAATAGCCACACACAGTGCCTCTGGAGTTGGCCCATCACATAAGGGATGCTGCTATTCCGCAGAATGTAAGCGTCATGCACTGAGCCAGAAAACTTGGCATTTACATGGGAGATGTACTGGTTGGCCAAACACACCATCTGCACATTCATAGAATCGTAACTCTTCCGGTTTCTGTACACCTGTTCACTCCTGTGGGGGGGACCAAGGCCACATGTGTCCCATCAATGGCACCTATGATGTTGGGGATATGTCCCAGGGCATAGAAGTCACCTTTCACTGTAGGCAAATCCTCCACCTGAGGGAACACGATGTAGCTGCGCATGTGTTTCAGCAGGGCAGACAACACTCTGGACAACACGTTGGAGAACATAGGCTGGGACATCCCTGATGCAATGGCCACTGTTGTTTGAAAAGACCCACTTGCTAGGAAATGGAGTACTGACAGGACCTGCACTAGAGGGGGGATTCCTGTGGGATGGCGGATAGCTGACATCAGGTCTGGCTCCAACTGGGCACACAGTTCCAGGATTGTGGTACGATCAAGTCTGTATGTGACAATTACATGTCGCTCCTTCATTGTCGACAGGTCCACCAGCGGTCTGTACACCGGAGGATGCCGCCATCTCCTCACCTGCCCCAGCAGACGTGCTCTATGGAGGAGAACAGCGAGCAGAGAGTCAACCAACATTGAGGTACGTTAACACAACTTTATAGCAAAATGTGTGAAAATCGATTATGGCTGTATTTGTGTTTAAGCAAGGCCTAGACACAGTCAAAATTAATGGCATGTGGCCCCCTGGAATGGCGGCTGCCTGACCTGTAATGTGGGACAAGGGGATATGAGGTAACTGCGCTGGCGTTGTACACCATCGCAGTAGGCGGTCGAAGACCGTGGCGCAATCCTGCATTGGTTAACATTGGACCCTATGGGTCCCAGGAGCCAATGACGTTGTACGCCGGCGGTGACGGTACGCACCGCCGCGGACGTCACTGCCATTTTCTCTCTCTTCAATCACTTGATACCTGATCTTTGACAGGAGAGGACCTACACTGCAAGTGCTGCTGTGACCTCGGTTTGGAAGAGACAATGGCTCGTGTGTCTGGGGAAAGGGCCCCTGCCTTCAGCACGGAGTAGTTTGAGAAACTAGTGGATGTGTCCTCCCCCAGTACACGGTACTCTACGGTCCTCCAGACAAACAGGTAAGTACACAGTGAGCATGCCGAATGGGCAATGCCTGTGTGGAGTGGTGTTGATGAAAGATGGGGGGGGAATGAGGCGTGCATGATATGACGGTGAGTGGATGTGCGTCACGGCAAGGGTAGGGATGCGGGCCAATGACTGTGACGGTGCAGATGGTTATATCTTCTCCTTTTCCCCAGTACTATTCCTGTAGGTCAGAGCCCACCAGAAGAAGGATATTTGGCGTGCCATCGCCAAGGAAGTCTAGACCCTGGGGGTCCACCACAGACTGAATACCCACTGCTGGAAAAGATGGGAGGACATTCGCCGCTGGAGCAAGAAGACCGCGGAGGCCCAGGTTGGGATGGCCTCCCAACGTGGGAGGGGTGCCCCTCGCACCATGACCCCCCTGATGTTCCGGATCCTGGCGGTGGCGTATCCGGAGCTGGATGGGCGCTTGAGGGCATCACAGCAGCCACAAGGGGGTGAGTGCACTCTCATTCTGCTGATTCAGCGCGCATTGTAGGTGTCTGGGTGGGAGAGGTGGGCAGTGGGTTCCCCTAGGCCAGGGCGAGTTTAGTAGGCAAGGTCCCTTCTTAAGGCAGGCCCTGTGGCGCCCCACCCCACCTGTGTTCAGAGTGAACTACAGCTAGTCAGGCTCCTGTAACTTCCATGTGTGCAGCAATCGGGCATAGGCCTTGTAACCCATGTCCCTGTGATTAATTAGGGAACTCAAAGTGCACGGCGTAGTGCAGGGGGCTTCTGTGTCTGTAGTGTCCGCCAACGGTAGCGGTATTGGATGCACTCAACATGTCTTTCTTCTGTCTTACCCCCCTTTTTGTGGTCGCCCAGTTCTTGTGTGCATTAGCATCATCAGGCGGAGGAGCAGTGCCACCGGAGCAGGAGGGAGCTGCATCCCACATGGCCCTGGAGGGCGACACAACGGAGTCAGAAGCCACCAATAGGACGGAGGGCGAGGGGAGCTCCACGGCGGGGACAAGAGCTGAGACCAGCGACACGGACTCCTCCTTTGATGTGAGCTCCCTTGTGGTGGCAGGCCCCTCTGTGCCCACCGCATCTACAGGTACAGCCGCCACCCCCCCCTTACCAGCACCACCCTCCCTGCAGCCCCTCAGCGTGTGCCCCGTGGCCGCTCACCCAGGAGGGTGGGCATCTCCTTCACCCCAGGCACCTCAGGCCCTGCCCCAGTCAGCCCTGCTGCCCTCAGTGAGGATGCCATTGACCTCCTCAGGTCCCTCACTGTTGGGCAGTCTACCATTTTAAATGCCATCCAGGGTGTAGAGAGGCAGTTGCAACAGACCAATGCATACCTGGAGGGCATTCATTCTGGTCAGGCAGCCCAACAGCGAGCTTTTCAGACTCTGGCCTCAGCACTGATGGCAGCCATTGTCCCTGTCTCTAGCCTCCCCCCTCCAACTTCCTCCACCAAGACCCAAACCCCTGTACCTCAGCCTATCCCAAGCACACCATCAGCCCAGCATGCACACACGTCAACACACAAGGGAAGCTCAGGCAAACATAAGCACCACACATCCCACAGGCACTCACGCAAGCATCATACACATGCAGACATACCAACATCCACTGCCTCCACTGTGTCCCCCTCCTCCTCGTCTCCCTCCTCCCTCCCAGTCTCGTCTCCACTCACACCTGCATGCACTACATCTTCAGCCACTACCTCCTTCACCGGCACACCCACCACCACACCCCACTCACGTGCAGTCCCCACCCCCACCACCATTCACACATCTCCCGTGTTCTCTCCCAGTGTGTCTGTGAGCCCACCTCCCAAGGTACACAAACGCAGCCACACACCCACCCCACAGCCATCCACCTCACGATAGCCTCCAGCCCATGCACCTTCACCAAAAGTCAGCAAACGTACACCTCCTACAACCACTACCTCTTCCTCCACTCCCAAACCCCCTCTATCTACCCGTCCCAGTGTGTCCCAAAAACTTTTCCTGTCCAACCTTGACCTCTTCCCCTCACCTCCCCACCCCTTCAGTCCCCTAGGGCCCGCCTTTCAAGGTCCCAACCCAGCACCTCAGCCACAACATCTGCGGGAACAGTGGTGCCATTAGTAACTGGCTTCTGAAGTGCGCCAAACAGCAGGGGAGCCAGTGTGCCAAGGAGCCAGACCACGGACAGTCCCCCACCTCAAAAGCACAAAAAGTTGGCCAGTGCCGGCGGGAGAGAGGCAAAACATCTACCACCAAAGCCTCTCCCAGGGGTACAGTTGGGAGTGGGAAGACAGCTGCGCCACCATCCAAGATGGGGAAGAGGCACAGAAAAACAGGCAAGTCGGCGAAAACCTGCACGGCGGACAAGACTGCCACCAGCACCGCTGCCGCCAAGGACACCGCCACCACAAGCACCGCTGAACAGAACACTGCTGCCACGGACACCGCCGCCACAAGCACAGCTGAACAGGACACCGGTGCCACAAGCACCACTGAACAGGACACCGCTGCCACCAGCACTGCTGCCAAGGACACCGCCGCCACAAGCACCGCTGAACAGGACACCGCCGCCACAAACACCGCTGCCAAGGACACCGTCGCCACAAGCACCGCTGCCAAGGACACCGCTGCCACAAGCACTGCTGCCAAGGACACCGCTGCCACAAGCACCGCTGAACAGGACACCGCCGCCCACAAGCACCGCTGAACAGGACACCGCCGCCACCAGCACCGCTGCCAAGGACACCGCCGCCACAAGCACTGCTGAACAGGACACCGTCGCCACAAGCACCGCAGGCCAATGAGCGCCAAAGCTTCAGACGCTACTGAGGCCGCCACAAGCAGGATGAATCACTCTGGGCACAAGGCCCCCTCCAGAACCAATGGAGAAAGACATCCACTACCTCAGTCCTTGGCAGGATGAAGCACTCTGGGCACAAAGCCCCCTCCAGAACCAGTGGAGAAAGACATCCACTACCTCTGTCCTTTGCAGGATGAAGCACTCTGGGCACAAGGCCCCCTCCAGAACCAGTGGAGAAAGACATCCACTACCTCTGTCCTTGGCAGGATGAATCACTCTGGGCACAAGGCCCCCTCCAGAACCAGTGGAGAAAGACATCCACTACCTCAGTCCTTGGCAGGATGAAGCACTCTGGGCACAAAGCCCCCTCCCGAACCAGTGGAGATTAGCATCCACTACCTCTGTCCTTGGCAGGATGAAACACCCTGGGCACAAAGCCCCCTCCAGAACCAGTGGAGATTAACATCCACTACCTCTGTCCTTGGCAGGATGAAGCACTCTGGGCACAAGGCCCCCTCCAGAACCAGTGGAGACTGTTATCCACTTGAGGGACTGTGGCTTTGCACTCCTCAGGTTACAGCAGTGGGCAACCCACCCACTAGAAAGACTTGTGAGACTGTGGCTTTGCACTCCCCAGGATACAGCAGTGGGCAACCCACCCACTGGAAAGACTTGTGAGACTGTGGCTTTGCACTCCCCAGGATACAGCAATGGGCAACCCACCCACTGGAAAGACTTGTGAGACTGTGGCTTTGCACTCCCCAGGATACAGCAGTGGGCAACCCACCCACTGGAAAGACTTGTGAGACTGTGGCTTTGCACTCCCCAGGATACAGCAGTGGGCAACCCACCCACTGGAAAGACTTGTGAGACTGTGGCTTTGCACTCCCCAGGATACAGCAGTGGGCAACCCACCCACTGGAAAGACTTGTGAGACTGTGGCTTTGCAGTCCCCAGGATACAGCAGTGGGCATGAAGCCCCCTCGTGGATCTGGCGTCGTGCACTCATCCGGCTAAGGTGCCCCCCCTTCCGTTCCCCCTGAGGTGCCTATTTTATTTCGATCTGATGCCCCAGCAGTGTTCTCTCCGTTTGGATCGGTTATTGAGTGTGGGCCTTGCCCATGCATTTTGGGCCCAGTGGTCCACAGACTATGATGGTGGAATACCTTGGACTTGTATTCTTGGTGTATATACTTGTTTACAGTGTAAATATGTATATATATATTTTTGATTACTGTATTTGAATAGATTACAAACGTTCGACTCATTTCCTTTTGTCCTTGCATTCTTCCAGGGGCGGTTGGGGGTTGTAAATGTAATGTATCGATATGTACTTGTGTGTGTGTTGTAGTGGATTAGGGTGGGGATGGGAGTGTTGCGTGTGTGTGTCACTTTTTTTTCCCTCCCCCCTCCTGTGTCGTAGGTGCAGTACTCACCGTGGTCTTCGCCGCCGTCTTTGTTGTTCCTGGTAGAGGAGCAGAAAGATAAAGGCTGGGTGAATCTGGAGTTCGGTCTCCATGGCGTTCTAGTTCCTTGTGGGGTGTGTAGAGGTGAGCGTTTTCCCTTCCAAGTCCTGTTTCCACTGTGTTTTTGTTTGCGGTGAATCCGCCCGGAAAAGGTGGCGGATTGGCCTGTTGTAATACAGTGGGCGGAACCTTGTGTTACCGCCGCGGTGTTTGTTTCTACCGCCATGGCGGTCAGAGTGTTAAAGTGGCTGTCTATGTTGGCGGTTTCCGCCACAGTTGTGATTCAATTTTTTTTACCGCCAGCCTGTTGGCGGTTTTACCGCCGCTTTAACACCGACCGGCAGGGTTGCAATGACCACCAAAGTCTGATATTGTATGAAGGAGGGTGTAGAAGTAAAGTTATGTGTCAGAACCAGTGGATCAGCGACACAAAGATAGATGAGGCAGCAATGACACCAAGAGAAAAAAACAACAAATCACCTTCTACAGATAAGACAATGTGAATTTGGCCAGTGAAAAGAGGGATGCTAGTGAAAAATTATCATTGTAGTATTGAGTCTTAAGTTGTATTTTACAGCAAATACACAAAGAGGTGGAACCTAGCAAAATAGGGTTCTGGCATAATTGCCAGAACTATAAGTGTACTGGGTCGGCTTTTATTCAGTGGATGACTAGTCATCATGCTTGTAGGAGTGTCTAACCCAGCTCACCACTGTGGCTGTAGGTATTCACAATGCTTCTGTATAGTGGCCTCTGTCTGAGCTTTGATGCAATGCATTCTTAAATTGAACAGTTTCAGGACAGATTATAGAGAAGCTAATGATGAGCTATCTTCTGAAACTGATGTGGTCATCAAAGTAAGATAGAGACAAATCCTTTAAGCAATGCTTTATAAGCATGTCCTCAACCTTCTCTTTTGCTGACCTACTGCTTTCTGCGTCTAGTATAAAGTTTGCCTCAAAGTCTGTGGTCTTGACTCTGATCTGCAATGTGGACACCCACTGTCCAGTAATGTGTCTCTTCTCAACTCCAGTATCTATGCGTGCTATAGAAGTCGTTTTTATCCTTTTGACTTTTGTGGACTCCCACTGAATCACTAAAGAAAGCGGGGGACTTGGTCTAAGCAATTTCTATGAATGAAACCTCAAAACAATATACAAACATACAGAAACAAGTATACATCAGAAAAATACAAACTATGAAATGTGATATTTAACTCACTAACCAAATGTATAAAAAATCAAAATTTTAATTTTAATTAGAAGTTTGAATCTTTTCAAAATGCTGTTCTATTTTTAATGCCTTCTCTCTTTTTATCAGGGATTAGTAAACAAAAAAGTGATGGTTGGATTGCCTGAATGAATCTCACCCACTGATATTTACTCTGGGCAGCTTCACAGTCCTTCATTATTTTGTCCACCAGGCCACTGCAGATTAGAGCCAGCCATATGCAAATCAGCCTTAGTCCTGCTCCAATAGAAACAGTCCAGACCAAACTGCCAAGTAAGGTCCTCTCTGAATCAGAACACAAGTAACCCAAGATCACTTTCAGCCTAATTCGGCCTCTTCAGGTGGGTACAGCTTGCTTCCGGTGGCCCAGTGAGCACAGGACCCACGTTTCGGCATGTCCATCTCACTTAGGGCATCACACAGACACAGAGAAACACAATGTGTAATTACCAGTGGCTGATATGAATTCAAGCATTCCATTTATTACTTTTCTTATATTCCTCAGTCTTCTACTTCTGTTGGCTTTCCAGTGCTTCAGTCAAGGTCACTATTGTCCATGCTATTTTGTGTTTGCTGTAGTTTCCCTGCTGCCATGATGAAGCTAAGGATACCAAAATTACGTTTAGTCCTCGATTTCAGATTCCTTCACATGTATAGAGTGTTTTGAAATTTCTAATTTTACATTTTGCTTTTTATGTGTTTAGACTTTATAAATATGCTATTATGTCAGAGGGCTTCCTAAGTAGGCATTATAGACTCCCGGGTGTCCGCAGAACTCAGGGTACGGACAGCTGGGCTAGTGTATTTAATGTAATTCTTGTTTCTATAGGAACCTAAGAATAGTTCTTTACTGTTTTCCTTCTTTTGGTTCACAGCTTTGGAGGCTCATTGGTTTATCATTTACTGACTTCTTGATTGAGTTATCCTTCACTGGTTATTAGTACAACACTACTACTTTATTTTTTGTCTGCTCAGAGGTTATTTCCTCCTTATGTTCTGACAATTTCTCCGTTTGCTTTCTAAGATTCTAGATAGACATTCTCTGTGGCAGCCTTCAAAACGAATCCCATCAGCAGAATGAAGGTTCTGCATCTATTGTGCTCAATTACAGTGGCAGAAACTGCAAGCTGTAACTGTACAAGGCAGTGAAAACGTATAAGACCGGGGCACCATGAACTCCACCACGTGGGTTTGAAAGCTATGAAAGGTTTGGGTGTAGATCATTATCCTGTTCAGCAACAAATAATACAACCTTCAAAGTGTATCGTCCTCACGACATTCTAATAAGAGGATGAGGCTGATGAACGGTGCTCAGCTCAGAAAAGAAAATAGTACCAGTCCAAGCAGCATGTTTGGCAAATTCCAAACTCCATTGGGCGATGCAAATATGTGAAGTCTGTGTGCGTCACTTGCGTAAATCATACTCATGTCAACTGAACCCAAAGAACTCTGGATCTGATGATGGATAGGACACCAAAAACTCATAGATGCTACACAAACACAGACGACAAATTAAACACTGTAGGACCGCCTATATTTACAGCTTTCTTCCTCGTTTGCTTCTACCACTTTGTCAATTTTCCGGATTCTTAACGTACTACTGGCATTTCACTAAAACAACAGGCACCTTTTTAAACTCTAATAGAACAAAGAGAGTTTTGAATGGTGAAGCGGGTTTGCTGTTTCGAAGATCTGAAAGCAATCAGAGGTCCAAAGGTATTAATTTTCACCTGCCAGCAAATGCTATTATTGTGGCAATTGTTGTAAATCTATCACATTTTAAGGACAGGTGAAATCTGAACATATGACAATCTTTAAAGAATGTTTAATTGGTACGAGCAGAAGGACAAAGGTAACTTCATAATTGTGAAGACGATTGAGTAGAACCAACTTACGAGAGCATGGCTGAATGTTGCAAGGCTGATTCTCCTGGTCCGGCCCCTCGCATGGCAGTCCGGTACCTGACGGAGGTGGGTCCGTGCAGAAGCGATAGCGGTTCTGGAGACCAGTTTCACAGGTAGCTGAGCACTCACTCCACGGAGTCCACTCTGACCAACCACCATCCGCTGCGGAAAAGAACCCACACTTAAATACAGCTGTGATGTAAAAGGATTCTTCCGTTTCGATGCACGACTTTCAAGACCCTAAAGGTCTCTTGGTTCAGATGTCATATGTAATACCTTGTGAGGTATGGCTGACGTCAAGTGTGTGTGCTTTGCTTCGGACCTACCATCTTTTCAGAGACACTGACTGTCTAGAATCCAAACGGATCTCATCATCCTCACCAGGGTAAAGTATAAGTGGTTGTGCCAGGATTCAAACCACGTCTGTATTATTGTTATTTTTTTGCAATGCTCAGCACATCGTTGTCCCCCTTGACCTACGTTTGCGGTTGAAATAGTATTTTAAATGGAATTACATATGCGATGACAACAGAGAAGCCCATAAACAAACATGACTCCAACACAGAAAATGGTCTGTAGTGCCCCAAGTTTCCAAAAATTGGCATCATAACAGGAAAGTAGTCACAAGAATCCACAAACATGACAACAACACAGTAAACAGTCCACAGCACCCCAAGCACCTACACATATGATACAGGAACGGGTCCACAAGCACCAACAGAGAGGAGGCCGACACATAAAGGCTCCCAAGAGTCAACAAACATGGATCCATTGCAGTGAAGGGGCCCCAAGCTTCAACAGAACTACACTTACCATCGCAGGGTAGGTGTGAACAGTTGGTGACCCGGCCAGAGAGGCACGTGCTGAGCGAAGGAGAGAAGAAGGACATATTAACTCATAAATAATGACAAAACAAGCACACAAACTCCACAGACGTTCAGCACCACGAGTCATGGAAACGTGCAGACATCAGAGAGGCAGCGCCTGTGCACATCCACTGAGCCACTTTAGACCACACAAAAAGCATTCAGTCTCCAGAATACAGGAGGTGGCTGAGTCTAGTGATTGGAGAAGGTTTCAGAGTTGCAGGTTAACGGTGGGTATCTTTGATTAGGTGCCTACCAGAGTGTAAAGCTACAGAGAGCAGAGATAGCTATACTCTCTGTGAACACGGTAATAAACTTCAAAACTGTCAACAGACTGCTAATCTTCCTTTCAAATGTTTGTAACCAGTTTTTAAATTGCCTTCGAGTGCTCATGTAATTGGATATCTGATTGCTACATCACCATCATACTTATCTAAAGGAGTTATCAATGCAGCATCTGTTAAAAATTAAAATGCAAAACAACTCAAAAAAGGTAAGTGCATAAGTGAAAAAAGTTCTACTGGGAAGAGCAATATTAAATACAATTTTCAGGAAAATCTAGACAAACCGTAATCCACTGCAGGATTTATCTAGGGAGGGCACCCCATGTCATGAGTTTAGAAAGGGTGCTGTGGGTAGTGGCTAAAGGGATGCAGTGAGGTGTTGGATCTGGTGTACAGAGGGCAAGGGGAAATAATTAAATGTTGATTCTCTGAGGTATCACTTCACTGACATGCAATATTCTGCAATTCAACAAATTGCCACTAGGTGGCCCTAGAATAATCTGTTTAGTGAATCTGTGGCATTGCCAGTGTTCTAGTTAGAAAAGAATACTGACCAATTATTGCAGTCTCTTTGGATAATCTCTCGGGGATCATACATAGCTCCATCTTCACTGCAGGGACAATCAGATGAGGGAACACAGAGGTTATTCTGAAAGTACATACAAACGTGATATTATGTGATACAATGCAAAACATCCAGATTGTCTCAATGACCTAGTCAAAGCAGGATTTCTGTTATTTTAGGCAGGGTGACATTTTGACAGCGCCTTTCTTTGGAAAGGGGATACAATTGATATTTTTTGGTTCTATATGGCACCCCTGTTAATGGTTCCTGTGATATCTGCTTTCTATTGCCGTTCCTTAGATGTAGCTCTGATCTTTTGACACCATGCAGCCCTATTTCACTTGCGGAACAAGAAGTTAAACACAAGGCATCCTAACCCTCACTCTTGTGGTCACATAACGAGTCCTTTAATATGTCCAGAGTTAAATTCAGCACCCACTGTGAAGGGTATGATTATGGACGTCGTTCATGGGTCGCAGCTGCGACCCGTGATATGTCTTTTGTGACCCCTGTCACGCTCCTTGTGAACCCTCGCATCAGAAGTGCCAAACGGCTCAAATAAGAAAGCATGTCTCGCTATCCTTTCGGAAACCACGGCCTCGCTCAGCAATTTTCTCACAGGCGCCCTAATAATACATAGCATTTGTCTCAATTGTGTTAGAACATTAAAGAATGTAAAGCAAAAGCGTTACATTTTGAATCTGAGCTTAGCGGTACTGAAACGAAATGTTACTCAAGGAATTACAACTGCACCATCTCCGCTCTAAAAACGCAAACAAATAACCAAGCTGCAGGGTAGCAGCGCACTAGCAAAAATTAAAGGGACCACAGTGCAGTGAAACATTTGCAAAATTTAGAGTAAGTAACCACATTAACATTTACCACACTGAACAATACAGAACACCAAAACTGCCAAAAATTGTAAGAATTTATGCTTGGTAAAATAGTACGCAGAACCCCTGGTACAAAGCAGCACAGATCTTCAAAACAGGTGTACAGTAGAGTATTTTATGTCACATTTTATTTTGAAATGTGTCATGGCATTTCATATCAAAGCCATCTTCCAGTTATTGCTTGTTTTTACTTGGGGTAGTCACAGTTTGCTATTCTGATAACCTTATACATTTGCTGAGAGAGCATTTTCTATACTGTCATTTGGGCCTAAGTGGGTGTGATTACACCAAAATGTAAAGCAATACAAGCCGTGATTTTGCGAGCATTACAAAATAGACTCCGAAATTAGACATTTATAATAGAGGCCTTTACTCTTCTAGATCAGAGACCGGGCTTTAAGAGTTCAGATGTTCCCTAAATGCAGTTCGATCCCAATCAATGAGTAGCTACAGTTGACTCTCTAAACAAGAACACCCCCCGCGATAAGGCAGTGGACACAGTGCCTTGATTAAAAGTACCTCAAAAAGTACAGTGACAGGTGCCCAGGAACAAAGTCTCATCTCTGAAGAGAGAAGTGAAACTGCATTAGGACAGAGTCCCACACTAGAGGAACATAGAATTAGATGGCAGATAAAAACCGCTATGCACATCAGGTCTGCTCTTTTCTGTCTACTTTTTACACACAGACTATGAGATACATCTATCATTGCTCCTCTACATTAGTCTCAAGCCCTCTTGATTTCACTTGATGTTTGTGTATCTCAACTGCTTCTCCTGGACGATTGTATAATTTTTGCAGTATGCTTTTATGAAATACTATTGTCTAATGCTGTTCATGAGCTCCACTCCAGTATCCTTATCAATATTCTTTACAACTGAGCCCCTCAATACCATCAAATGATCCGGATGTTGCTTCATCAAAGAAAGTATTAAGGATATGGACAAGAAGCACAACACCTAAGGAATCCCCAAATATTTTGTGCCAACTCCAGAACCCACACTTAGACAAATATTGCTTAGAATGAGAATAGGTTTACTAGCGTTTCCTACTAACCTTTGTAATAAAATAGGTCAGGCCTTGACAACTCATTCTACTGCTTTGCCCCAAATATTTGCAACTGTGAAGTATGTATTTACAGTTTACAGCCAAGTCTGGAACTGTTGCAGCTGCAACGGACTTTATATTCACTTCGAACAATGTCCAGGTAGCAATTTCATTATCTGGTTTAATAGATGAACTTAAGCTTTTAATGTAATATTGTAGATGGTTTTTATGTTTCTTTATGTGGCTTGAATTTGACTAATAAACCTGGTTGTTAAAAGAAAACAATTCATAATGTGCTCATCACTCACATTATTTGACATATCCACAGCATCTCCCTGTACTCTCTTTTAACCCAGTGTAACCACTGCCCCTACTAATAGTGTTTGTGATGTAAACCCTTCACCACGTTAGTCGCCCACCCCAAGCCTGTCTCTGATCACTTTATAAGCTTCTGGGACTGGACCTCAATAAAAGTGCACAATGCTGCAGATGAGATATGAAGACCTAGATTCACACCTGTAGTAGTGACCTTCAAATATGGGCATTTTGGGATAAGGCTTGAAATACTCTACATACCACTCCACATGAGCCCTCCTTATGAGTGACGGTATCCCCACTAAGGGGGTTGCTCCAGCAGGGTTGTTTTACCACCAGGCCGTTACAAGTAGGACAGTACCTCTGGAACTGATACATCTGAGCTGGGAGACCCTGAGTCCTATTTTACCAGCTGAAAATGCACACCTGGTTAAACCACTGCAGGAACAGAGGCAGGGGTTGTGGACACAAGCACATCCCTGTCCCCACCTGACCTCTGCAGCAACTCAGGTGAGCACCTCAAAATACCTCCAGCTGACAAGATCCACCTGCTCTGAGCAGAACACATCCGTGAAGGACCCAACATTGCTGTGTTCGCGTGGTTATTTTCATTCCCTGGACAAATCTTGCAGTTGCCAGTTTTTAGACCGTAGACATCAACTGGAATCAAAAGACTGCAGCCTGCACTACCCATCATCAAACTCAGTACACTCTTAATGATGGCCATTATAGAAATAAAAGTTACATTCTTCTTTTGAGCTGGAAGTACCGGGGCAAAGGTATCCAAATAAAAATCAGGAAACCCCAGTGGAAAAGGAACACAAGTATATCTGTGGCACTCAACACAGGTCCACCAGGCATTGACCATGTAAATAAGTTCCATTTAGATTCCTTGGGGCCATTAAACAAAAAAGTATAAACTCTGAACCAAAAAGTATGTCTAGTTACAGATGCAGATTTACTACTTTTTGCAATTCACACGCATTGCCAGTACTGCACATGGAAAGCTGTTCCAGACACATCTTTACAGGCGTATTCTAGGAATGTCATTTGAAATACCCACTGGCTCCCTTTTCCTACATGTAGAAATCTACATAGAGTGTCGTTAAGCACAGGGTTTATGGAGCATGCTGTGCAAATTTATTTCTCTGCAGGGAAAACAATTTTCCTACTAACAAAACCCTTCCTCTTCATCCTCAATCCATCTGGGGGTGATGTAGTTCACATCCCACTCTGGAAGGGCAGTTATTCCATCACTTGAGTGGCGTAAACCTCTGACCATTTTGGGGGGAGAAAGGGTCAGATAGGAGTTAGTGAATGTCCACAAACAAACGTGTGTGCGTTCCCAAACTTGCAAGACTGACAACGCATTTCTCCAACCATTTCCCACATATTGCATGGAATTTACTTCTGTGGGGGTTCTCCTCATTGGTGGCAGATGAATTCGCAGTAGTAAGTCCATTTCTACCTGTGAGGAACCCGTTAATGCATTCCTATTGGCATTTACATTTGCAACTTAAATACTTTTGAACACTAGCCCCATTTCATCTTTTATCTTTGTGGCTATAATGACAATCTGGTATAGAACTGGCAAACCTAAATATGTTTGTCACCTGTACTGAATGAAGACTGAAAGCAAAATATGTAACCCACCAGCAACACATAGCCCGTACGACAGTAGCATCCCGGTTGGCAAGTCGTGTTGGAACTGTCAGAGCTCAGATCAGCACAGGAAGCTGGTCCATCAGCACACTCCTTCCAGACTTTTCCATCAGTGCAAACACCAGGCTCTTCCCCTGAAAAACAAAGTGGGGATGAACTAACGTGAAAGGCAGACACAGTCATATCAGGGCTCTCTGATTTAGTGTATAAGAGGAGAAGTGTCTCCATTATACCACTAATATTTGGATTCTCTCCCCATTGAGGCTTCTGTGTGCTAATAAACCATTTACACTTATGAGGGCTTGTTGGGAAATGACCTCAGGATCAATCTCCCCACGCCTTTCCTCAATGAACGATACCCTGAGGGGAAAGAAACTGCCTGATCTGCTATTAACGTGGTGTGGAAATAATTTCCGGGGGAGGAGGCTGCCGGCTAGTTTTGTCAGCTCTTCAAAAATACACTGGGTTGGAACATTTCTACAATTAATGTATAAGTTAGCAAAAGATAAATAACTTTTAAGTGAGTGGGCATGTGTTTTTTTTAAATCTCAGATAGGGATGAGCAAATTTCTCCCAAGACCTTCTAGGTGAAAGTGGTGACCACCGATGGACTTTGAACCTCATATAGTGAATACATTACTAAAATATAGTATGGTTGTGTATGACTATTAACGCACAATAAATTCTTCTTCTATTCAGAACCTTAATATCTATAGTAAATGATCACAAATAGCCACAAAGCAACTGCCTCAAAGTTGTATTTGGAGAAGAGTCAAGTGTTACATATAATGCAAGGAGAAAATGACTACTAAAAGAAAAAATATGGTTATGGTTAGGCAATGGTTACATTTAAACCAAGAAACAAATACCCCTCCAACACAATATAGAAGGATTTTATTACCTAACATGCAGATTTTACTTAGCTAGAAACAGTCACATAGGGGGCTCAGTCTGGCCACAGAGACGAAGATAGCCATCTGTTAGAAGTGAGTCTCTAATGCCTTGTAAACGTCCCCGGCCAAATAGGTGCCAGATGGTGCATCAACTCTACGGGGGAGCCACGAGATCAGAACATGCATGCGGCCTGCGGCACCACACCCACACCGCAGACACCACCGGTACCATCTTTGCAGTGTGCTGGGGGACCAGCCTTACCCCCCCCCCCCCCCCCACAGCGGGCCTGCAGCACTTCATAGAGGTACCTACAGTAAAGGGCCCGGTCCAACCCGCACTGGAGCGCTGACGCCCACTTTCCGCCTCAACAACTGCTGGGTAGCGGCGCTGGCATGACTACAGAATACTACAACCACCTGGGGCCACAGAACATATGATGCGACTGCCTTGGCGACTGGCTAGTGATCAGGAACACCAGTGGCACAGTATCTGAGGGATCCCTACCCCTCCTGCAGGGAACATCACAGTGCCTCTCTCTCTTTGTGGCCTATGTACCATGCAGAGGCAACAGGGCCTACTCCACCAAGGTGAGTGGCTCGTGTCTACATACCTCATAGGGCACCTCTTGCCCCCCATTAGTCCCTTCACTTACTGCTAGAGGCCTGCACCTCCCTTTCTTCTGCATGCTGACTGTGGAAACACTCCCTCCATGCATTGTGAGCCCGCAGGACTGTGTCCTCCCCTGTGGTGTTTACACTACTCCTCTCGGCCCTCATCAGTTTTCTGTCCACCACCAGCCTTCTGTGCACCTCTACTTTGCCGACCCTATTCGCACCCACATCTCTCACCACCAAAGTCAGTGGACTCCAGGACCGCACTACGGCCTGAAGCACACAACCATCCTCCCCAAGCGCATCCAGCCGTCAGTCAGAGCGGAGATGTACCCTTCAGTGCACCATCCTGAGGCTGAGACTAGTTCCAATGACTTAAGATCCATACTGGCTGACATAGCAAGCTTTCAGGATAGGGTGGAAGGAGTGGAGCGCCGTCTTTTGAAAGTGAAAGTCCACCTGGACCACCACCCAGATCAGAACAAGGAGCTTGGGTAGCTACTCAGCAAGATCACGGATCTGGAGGACCAGAGCCCCAGGGACAATGTCCTTTTTTCAGCTTCCCAGAATGCGGCAAAGTCACTGATGTTAGAGGCTTCCCCAGGGACTTTTTCCTCATACTCATGAGGCTGATTTTCTCTCCCCCCTTGGAAATCTAGAGGGCCCACCGCCTAGGTCTTCCATGCCCGGTGCCCGGTGGCCTCAGAGTGTGCAAACTCCTCATCACCTACTATCTTCATCATGAACAGGTACAACATCTCCTGATTGTGGCCAGTTACCACGGTCCCAATGACTATGAGGGTCACGAGATCCGCATTGCCATATAATTCTACCGGGAGCCAAACGACAAAAGGTAGGTGTTCCTGGCCTTGCAACTCCATCTGCAGAAACGGGACATCAAATTTGGACTATTTGTACCAGCACACGTGGATCACAAAGGACTGCAGGTCCAAGGACTTTCTAGACATGGGAGATCTGCGCTTGTTCTTGGCAGCCTCATGAAGCACAGGATGAACTTTGTGCCTCTGGACTCGAGTGCCCCCACCCAGCCAGACACCATCCCTCCAATGGGTGGACAACGGGGCCCCAATGGGGGTTGACACAGAGACAGGTTGGAGGAACACTTGACCCCCTCACAGGATGGCAAAGACCCAGCCCTCAGAGGGTGGGAGATCATATGCACAACTGAGACCATGACAAATTCAGATCCCTAGTGAAACCTGGACAGCCCAAGGACTGAGGCACGTCCCTCCTTGCTCTGGCTCCTGCTCCCCTACTCGGACAGCTGCTCTGTAGGCCAATCAACATCCTCCGAACAGTTGACTGAGTATAGCCTTGCTGCTGGAATGTCAACCTCTTGCAATGCAGCTCTGCCACGTCTTGATATACCCTTGCAAGCCTCGCACTATTTCACACTGATGCTATGTTATCCATGTTCTGCAATGCCTTGCACTATGTTGCACTGTTTAGTTTTACCTTGCCACGATTTTGCGATGTTTTGTAATGTGCTGCTCTATTTTATCATTCCTTGTGATGGCTTACTACCCAAGGCTGTGCCTGGCAAATAGCCACGGTTGCTTCTGCACTCTCCCCCTCACACAACTAGGGCCACTACTTTCTAGTGAGCTGAGGTCGTGCTTTGCAGCACCCATTGCCCAGCCCACCTCCCCTCTTCCCTTCTAACCCCCCCTGCCTGTACCCAGGGCTGAACGCTAGCATCCCTGGGGCACCATCCCCTAGTCCCTCCGTGGTGACAGCGATCGATCTTTTCAGGCCCCTGAGACCATGATGCCCAGTACCCCTGGCACAGCTCCCTTTCGGCCCCACTGCTCTCTCACCATCCTAACCACTCATCCTTCCACTCCCTCCTGGGACCTCAGGCACGCATGGTCTCCCAGGTTTAGACGCTTGGAACACAGCTTGCACGGAGGACTGCAACCTCGGCCATGCGCCGGCTCACCTTTCCCTCCCCTCACCACCTGACCAACCCTCACACTCCCTGGTCACGTCCAATTGCATAGTTCTTTGCCCAGCCTTATCTTCCACCACCCTTCCCCCTCAGCCCTCTCCTCCCCCCACCGTCAACCTGCATTTCCCCCCCACTTACCTGGTGGCTCCACTCTCTCCTCCTCTTTTCCATTCTATTGCTCACTCTTTCTCCTCCCTCCCCTTGGCCCCCCAAACACTTTAGCTCTCCTGCATCATGATGGCCGATACCGCCACCCAGGCCCCTCGCAGGTCATCTCCTGTAACATCAAAGGTCTCACATAATTTATAAAAATCCAAATAAGTACTATCCTACTTGCTGTCTAAGTGTGTTGATGTGGCCTTACAGCAGGAGGCTCAACTCTACCAGGTGGAATCAGAGAAATTGCAATGTGACTGCATAGGCAAGCTGTTCCATAATAGTTGCCCTGGCATGACGGCTGAGGAACCCGGGCTGGGAGTTCCCAGGAAATGCAGCGTGGCGATTTGCTTATGCAAGTCTTTCTCCTTTACTATTCTTAAGACCTGGACCGATCCTGAGAGTCGCTAAGCTTTCGTCAAAATCCAAATCGGTGAACGGACACTCTGTGGTGGATCTATGTGTGTGCCAACTGGACCCAAGCGTCAGTTATTCCTCCACCTCAAGTGCCTCCTCACGGACATCGGGCCCGCTCACTGGGGGGACTGGAACCTAGTCCGAGATAGGGCCACAGTGGCCCACTGGATGTCAGCAATAATGCAGACCCACCCTCCTGGGGGATGTCGTATCTTGCCACAGTCTTGTGGATCTATGGCTCGTCTCGCACCCCTGGAGGATACTTTCTTATCACCAGTACACTGTACTCAATCCCGTTTTGATTACTTCCTAGTCTTCCAGTCGGTGGCTGCCCTCTCCCAAGAGATGCCAATCCTGGAGGGTGCTATCTTGGACCACACCCTGACAACCCTCTCCTTCGCTCTGGGGCTCTCCTTCCCAGGCTGCAAAACATGGTGCCTTAATGTTTCACACTATCACAGCCCTCAGGGCAAGTCTTGGCTATGGTCCTATGTCTCTAAATACCTAGAACATAACAATGGGTCGGTCACCTCCACTTCGGTCCTGTGAGTGGCCACCAAAGCAACCATTCATGGGCAATTGATGAGATATGCTGCCCTTGCCAGTGCCCATAGGGCGTCGCAGAAGAAGGTCCTTGAGGTTGAAATTGCAACCCTTAGCTGACTCTATAAAAACACTCCCACCCCACTCAGACGTTGCCCGGAAAAGGCTCTATGGACCTTAATAAGCTATAGACCTCTAAGGCTGAGTATGCGCTCTAGCGACTGATGGGCTGCCATCATGAGCAGGGTGAGGAGACGGGGAGGCTACTAGCAGCCCAACTGCAACAGCAGGAGGCAGCATTGGCCAACGTGGCCATCAAATCCACAGATGGCACTGTCCTCACCCGGCCACTGGATATTGTGAACAAGTTTGCGGCCTTCTACCGGGCCCTGTACACGCCAGAGGTGGTGGCTGACCCTTCTTGCCTGAAAGTCTTTTTTGGTAGCGTGCATCTCCCTAGCCTCAACAAGTCAGGTAGAGACCTACTCCAGGGGAAAATCACCAAATCAGATATAGCGCAGGCAATCTCTCTTAGCTCCCATTCCACAAAGCCCCGGGGAAAGATGCCTTACTGCAGAGTTTTGTAAATGGGCAGTCGAGGAGAAAGTGGACTCCCTCTAAGAGGCCTTTCGGGAGGCCGAGCGCACAGGCTCTTGGCTCCATTTAGAACCAAGCTGTTATCGTGCTTCTCCCCAAACCTGGGAAGAACCCCCTCCTCTGCAGGAGCTACAGACCCATTTTGCTGCTCAACGGAGACGTAAAGATCCTCCCCAGGTTCCTGGCAGTCAGCCTCTGGGGGATGATTCCATCCCTGATCCATTACACGCAGGTAGGGTTTGCCCCCAGGCACCCCTCCCGGAACCACCTCTGTACTCTTACTCAAGCCCTGTGGTCAGCCAAGGACATGCACAACTATGCACTCACCCTCCCACTAGAATGTGAGAAGGCGTTTGACAGGATTGAGTGGGAATATCTGCGACTCTCTGGAGATTCAGCCTGGGAGAAGACTTCATAACTTAGGTCTGGTGGCTATCTGACTCACCCTCTGCCCAGGTTAACTGCTGAGGCTTCCTCTCGAATCCATTCCCAGTATACTGGGGGACCCTGCAGGGTTGGCCACTGTCACCCCTCCTGTTCCTTCTCACCATGGAGCCATTTGCAGCGGTCCTGCATCAATCCCCATGACTGACCAGTATTCTAATTCCTGGGGGAGTTCAACCATCTATCTATATGCCGACGATATCCTGATTACACTCTCAGACCTATCATGTTTCCTGCCAGTCCCCCTAGAAGCAATCTCTGGCTTTGCAGCACTCTCTGCCTACAGGATCAGCTTTGACAAAAGCGAGGAACTGCCTATGTGCTGGGTGATCACCAGAGCTGTGGTTTATGCTTACCCTTTTCAGTGGAAGTCCTTGCTTTTAAAGAACTTGGGGATCTACATCAACCGTGGCCTGAACCACATCATGGCTGACAAGCTTGACCCCCTGATGGTACGCATGAAGCTGGACTTTGAGAGGTGGGCCCACCTCGGCCTATCACTCTGGGGCAGGGTGAAGGTGGTAAGGATAGTGACACTGCCACTGTACACCTATGTCCTTGGCATGCTCCCCTTGTTGGTGACCTCTCACTGATGCAGAGAGTGGACAAAGGCATATGGTCTTTCGTCTGGGGGTCGTCTCACCCCAGGATAGCTTGCAGCAAACCCATGGCCCGTCGCTCTAGTGACGGTGGCCAGGGCCTCCCCTCAGTTGAACACTACACCCTTGCCCTTCACTTGGTACATCTCGCTTACTTGCTTACTGGGACTCCAGACCCGCCGATGTGGGTGATGGTGGAACAGACTCTGGTGGACTGCCCATTAGGGTTATATCCCTATACGGGAATCCTGCACCCTACCCCGGGCCCCAGGAATCCAATGCTCCACACAATGTCCAATTCATGGTAGAGAGCTCACAGCCTTTTTGATGTGGATGCTCATCACTATGAACATGCACCTCTGTGGGGTAACGCTGGCCTCTACATCGGAGGAGGTTCTGAACTGGTGTGTGTGGCATGATACGGGTATTTACACAATCTAACAAGTACCTGACCAAGGAGCCCTCAAACCCTTTTAGTTCTCTGCAAGGAATTTTGTCTCCCATCTCACCAGTCCTGGCTGTATCTCCAGCTGCGGCACTGCCTCACCCCATTCCTGGGGTCAAGCCCCCTGGACCGTCATGTCTTTCACTGTGGCCTCCTATCTCAGAGCGTGGGATTGGCTCCGGAGGGGTGTTGTCTGGCTTCTATAGCCTCTTGAGCTGCAATATCTTCTCCTGACCCCTGTGGACATTCTTCGCATTAAGTGGCAAACCAGATTTCAGACGGAATATAAGCTGGAGGACTGGGCAGAACACATGGATTCGCTGCATCAAAGCACCAGAGAGATGTGGCTGAAGTTCTGCCTCTTTAAATTCCAGCATTACCGGCACCGGACCCCCATGAAATTGCAGGTGGCAGGCTTGCTGCCCCACACAAACTACAGGCACTGTGGTTGCTGTGACCTAGTTTATATACTCTATGAATGCCCCATGGACTGACCCTTTTGGGAGCAGTGGGCGTCACTCTCAGTGAGACCCTTCCAGGCACAACACCCCTACCGCGTACTTTGATCCTATTGCATGACCTCTAGGACTTCTTAGACCTCTTGTCACTTGAGAGTCATCTACTTCATATAGCACTCGCAACTGTGCACTCACCCTTATTAAATGTCATCTCGGCTATGTATCAGATGGCCTTGTATGGGCGAGTCATCTATAACCTGCAGGACAAGGCGCAGACCATCCTCCTCACTTGGGCACCATTCTTACAGAACGAAGGGCGATAGGTATCCTGGCCCATGGCAGAGGGACTGAATGCTCCCCTGCTGGCTGTCCTTAACCCTGCGGCCTCACGTTGCGCCCCCTGTTGGGGCTCATCTTCCTTCCATTCGTGTTTTCACCCCTCTCCCTTCCCTTCCCATCCCTCTTCTCTTCCCTTCCTTCTCTTTTTCTGTCACTAGCCCTCCCTCTCAATACCCTCCTTTTCTTCTCTACCCCATCCATTCTTCCATGGGCCTTCGGAAACCCTCCTCCCCCCTCTCTCTCCTGTTGCTACCCCAATCCCACCTGCCCATCCTCATCTTCTTTCCTCCTCCTTACACCCCACCCCACTCTGCTTTGCCCTGTTTTTCTAATGAGCATCACAGGCAGCACTGAGACATCATACCTACATCCTAACACACTCATAAATCAGCCCTTGAGCGTACTGGACCTAGCGGGCTATCACTTATGCCATGTATGTCTTCTACCATGTACTGCACCTGTTTGGCAGTGTTTGTTCATCCCAGAGTCATGCTCTCTTTCCCTGTACCGTTCATCCCCTGTTCTATGTTAAAACTCTAATAAAGAAAGATGAAACAGAAACAGTCACATCGTGTGTGACAATGTTTATTACCTCAGACTAGATGGTTGCTTCATCTACATACAGCAATATACCAAACTACTATGAGCATCAAACATACCTCCTATGTACAAGTGTTGAAACTCACATTCAAAATACAGGAGTTTTATTTTTTCTTCAGGACATATAATTGCTGCAGCATACTGGGAAACATTTACTGATTACAATTGTATAGTAAAAAGAGAAAAGGGTGCTTGTTGGCTTTATAGATGTACCACCCTTCTGCACATTATTGAACACTATAAACATCAATTGTATTTTAAAAACATATACGTTTGAGCACCATAATGCAATTTCAATTACTATTAACAAGATTTAAATGAGATGAATTTAATTTTATGCTGCACTGTTTTAGTGCTTCTTAGTAGAGAAAGCTTACACAATAATGTCTCAATAAATTGTAAGTTAGACACTGGGACACACAAATCATAACATATCTATTTTATAGTAGTTATTTACATTTGTACTATTTCTGGCATCTTTACACAGATAGATAGTGGCAAAATTAAGACAGCATGTTTCACAACCACCAGGTCACTTTTTCAAGGCTTAGGTATATAGCGCATATTGTCTTCAAAGTTGGTCAAAATTCTCTATAAAGTCTGGCCCTTAATAAAATCCAAGCATCTCTCTGATCACATCCCAGTTGCCTTCTTTGCAAATCTTGCTATGTTTTAGTGCATGGCCAGCCTTCACATATTACAAATGATTATCAGTTCCCTCAGTGTTCAAGCAATACTAAGTCAAATCAAGCCCTCCCAGATAATTGTTTCTGATCCTGTTTGTAGAGAGGTCAATGTAAGAAGCCCTTTCAGAGGGTCACAGGGCATACAGGGGGCTACTTGGCCCAAATATGGCCATTGAGGCCATTTTCTACTGATGTCCCAGGGCCCGACCTATTATAGATCCCTCTCAACTGGTCCAGGAACCCTTTCAGCACTTGACTGTCAGTGGTAGCTGTGGTCGAGTAACCAAGGCTCCCCTGGGGGGATGTAGATACAGGCCAGTGAACACAACTCATAACTCAAAGTGCAGACAGGACGAACAACAAATTAATGTCCAGTCAAATCCCTTCTTTAATAATAAAAAGAAATACAATATTCAGTAGCAACAACACAATCCTCCTTTAAGTTAGGGGCTCTAGTAGTTGTCAGGTAACTCCCTGTCTCATCCTCCTTTGTGTGGCGTGTTCAGGGCTATTCCCCATTCACTGAAGGCTGCATCAGGGAATGCAAATTGTTATGCAATACTCAGGAGTTCCCTTTCGACTCTTCAGGATTCAACTCTAGAATTTCAGTCAAAAGTGCAGCAGTGAATACCTGGGACCCGAAAGGCCCAGTTTCAGTCTTACCCACTCCAACAGTGTGACAGTGTTCAGCAGTGCAGCGAGTGCTGGTGAGAGACTCTTATCCCATGTAGGGTCGAAAGGCCATCAACACTATCTGTAAACATACCTCTTGATACTTCACAAGAGTGTGTGAATAGGCAACCGTATGTCTAGTCTAATAAGACTGAACTATATGGTTGTTTGCTTATCAACATACCTTGGTCATTCACTCATTGTCTCATCTATTTTGTTTGGTTGTAGTATTTGCTCAAAAAAGTAGGGTTTCACATGTTAATTCCCATAGGACCTTTGAACAAGGCTACAGCCCGAACCACTGGACGGAATTACACCAAATGCGGCAGAAAGCGAGGTTTCGGTATGCAGATTATGCTTTTGCATATATGTTGTAAATCAATTCCGAAGTTTACGAGAAATTAAAGAAAATCCAAATTTGTAAATCTAAGGTTATGAATAATTCATGAATATTCGCACATTTTTGTGAATGCGCGTGCGAATAGAAGCTCTGTAATTGACTGGTCGCAAGGTGAGCAGAAAGTTGCGGCTGCTACTTTATGTTATGGGAGAGGGTCCCTAGGGCTGAAAAACAAAATGAAAAGTAGCATAAGGGGTCAGGGTAGAGGCACCCTGACCCCAGGAGTGTGATATAAGGCTGATTGAGGGTCAAATTATGGGTTTAAAATAATTTTTCTTCACTATACGCAATATTTGCAATGAATCAAGACTTATCAAGATTAATCACAAATAAGCAAAAATAAAAATAAAATAAAAATTCACCTACTTATTCATACACTGATTAATTCCCTCATACATGCACTCAGAGGCTCATGTGCCCACTCACACACCCACTCATAGTCTCCCACGCCCACTTTCAGACCCACTCAGACACTCATACACCCACTCACAAACCCACTCAGACCCTCATGCACCCACTCACAAACCCACTCAGACACTGACGTACCCACTCAGACTCTCACGCATCCACTGACAGACCCACTCAGACACTCATGCACCCACTCACAAACCAACTCAGACTCTCATGCAACCACTCAAAGACCCACTCAGACACTGATGAATCCATTCACAGACCCACTCAAACACTGACGCACCCAGTCACAGACCCACTCAGACCCTCACACACCAAGTCACAGACCAACTCAGACCATCACACACCCACTTTCATACCCAGAGAGACACTCTCACACCTATTCTCACACGAGGAGAGACAGACTGTTCGGCTGTGCATGGTGCAGGGTTGGGTGGTTATGGGGGTTGGCTGCAGGGCCAGGCCACAGGCCTTCAGCCCTGCGCGGTTCTGATATGGGTGGTTATCAGGGGTTGGTCGCAGGCCAGGCCCTGTGGCAAACTCCTGCTGTGCACAGCCAAAGGCAGTGACAGCACGGGGTTCGGTGGTTATAGGGGTTGGTCTGCTCAGGTTGTGCAGTGTGGGGTTGGCACAGCTAACCGCCGTTGGGCACAATGTTTGTTGGATTAACGTATACTAATGAAAATAACTATACATTAAAAAAAATGTTAGAAATTCACTGAAAAAAACTGTTACAGGGACGTTACAGTTATGAAATGAAAATGTTTAAAAACTAGAAATTTTCTTAAAAAAAACAAAGGTTACAAAAAACTGTTCCTGGCAGGAGTCATAGTTACCTTAGGGCACGAGTTATAGTTACTTGAGGCTTGAGATAACTCTATCTATCTATCTATCTATCTATCTATCTATCTATCTATCTATCTATCTATCTATCTATCTATCTATCTCTACCTATCTATCTCTATATATATAATGAATTAACATTAATAGCAACATGTGGTGTGTTAATATGTGAGGATAGTCAGTCGACTTACAAATAGGATAGGTCATAGCTCTTTTGTGAAAAACAAATTAGTAGAATTAAAAATTATTAAGGAACTGATTGTGATATGAGTATTTCTTTACTTAATTATATAGAATTTTGTTATTGTGATATATGTTTTTTCAAAGATACACAAAGGAGGAAAAAAAGATGTCTGCCACAATAATCTAGACAGGATAGTCCTATGTTTATTTTTCTGTTTCTTTTCACAAGGGTTTAAGTGGGTTTCACAATATGGTGAATTTATGTGAACAAGCCTGGGTGTGGGGCGAAAGGCGTCAGTTACAGTAGTAAACTGTGTGCTTCACCTTCTTGAGAGAGTGTTCTGAATATTTGTTCCTTTTTTCTTTTAGATATATATATTTATATCTATATATCTATCTATCTATATGTATATATATGAAACTGTAAAATTATGGGATAAAACGGTAATGAACATAAAATATCGAATAACTTGCAATACCAAATTTACAGTTTATGTAATTGAATGTCATTGTGGCTTGAGATACGTAGGCAGTACAATCTGCATGCTAAAGAAAAGAATTTTAGAGCATGTCAGAGCAGTATTACATAAAGATCAAACATATGCCTTAGCCAAACACTTCCAACAACATGAAACAAACAGTTGGAGAATGTTACGCTATTATGGGATAGACCACATTCCTGAAAATGAAAGAGGTGGAGATAGAGTAAAAAAATTGAGACAACTGGAATCTAAGTATATTATCTCAATGAGGACTAAGACCCCGTTAGGGCTTAATTATGATGAGGAGCTTTATGTCCATCTCTGAATTAAAATGAACCTGAATTTATTTTACAAAAAATATTATCAGAGCCATGATTGAATATTAAATTACAGAATTATATTAATTAATTCACTTTTTCTTTTACATGATTTACACTTGAGAAATGAATTGTGAGTAAATAATTAGGGAGATGAATTTTGAGGTTTATTTAATCATGAATTCAAATGAAATGGCTGAATATTGTAGAATTATAATTTATAATTATCTGGTTCTTTCTCTAATTTATGATAATTAGTCTTTTAAGTTATAAATATATATTTTTTATATCATTAATATTATTTCATGGGATTAACAAATTTTGAATTGATGAAATTTAGTATAAATTTAGTGAAATTTTGTTTTATATTGTATAATTGAACTATCATAACCAGAATGCATTGGATTGGTGTGTGAGATAGACAGTATAAATAGACCTGTTAGAGAAAGGACTATAGAACTAAGAAGAAGACTGTATAGTTGAAACGTGTTGTTCTTTTTCTTTTGCACCGAAAAACCACTTAAATTTATTCTGTGGCTGAGCGGAGTGCGTGGCAATCATTTCTTTTGTTTTTTTTATATATATATATATATATAAAACCAAAACCCTTTCAGGGATAGAGCGACGCATAAATTATGCAAAAAACAAAGGAGAACTCTGGGAAGTTCCCAATTTTAGGTGGAGAGCTGCTCTAGTAAGGAGCACCCTGCAACACCAGCGACACTCTAGATTTGCTCACCTCAAATGTCTGCTTATCTAGCAAAGTCTTTAAGCATAGGAATAGCACAGTGCTATCCTCGCCGAGCTAGATAATGACAAAGTCTTTTGCCATTTGTACAGCAAAATCTTTAAGCTTAGGATTGATATAGTGTCATCCTTGCCGAGCTGTAAAATGACAAAAGCCATTTACCACTCCAGGCACAGTATTACAGCTTTGGACTGGTCAAATACCGTCCAAGCCAACCTGAAATGAGTAAAGCAACCCCTGACACGTGTTTCGCTCTCATTAGAGCTCTTCAGAGGGGTATAGCTTTGTCCAGACACAAGGGAGCACCCAGTATAAGTCAAACCAAAACCCTTTCAGGGATAGAGCGACGCATAAATTATGCAAAAAACAAAGGAGAACTCTGGGAAGTTCCCAATTTTAGGTGGAGAGCTGCTCTAGTAAGGAGCACCCTGCAACACCAGCGACACTCTAGATTTGCTCACCTCAAATGTCTGCTTATCTAGCAAAGTCTTTAAGCATAGGAATAGCACAGTGCTATCCTCGCCGAGCTAGATAATGACAAAGTATTTTGCCATTTGTACAGCAAAATCTTTAAGCATAGGATTGACATAGTGTCATCCTTGCCGAGCTGTAAAATGACAAAAGCCATTTACCACTCCAGGCACAGTATTACAGCTTTGGACTGGTCAAATACCGTCCAAGCCAACCTGAAATGAATAAAGCAACCCCTGACACGTGTTTCGCTCTCATTAGAGCTCTTCAGAGGGGTATAGCTTTGTCCAGACATAAAGATTTTGCTGTACAAATGGCAAAAGACTTTGTCATTATCTAGCTCGGCGAGGATAGCACTGTGCTATTCCTATGCTTAAAGACTTTGCTAGATAAGCAGACATTTGAGGTGAGCAAATCTAGAGTGTCGCTGGTGTTGCAGGGTGCTCCTTACTAGAGCAGCTCTCCACCTAAAATTGGGAACTTCCCAGAGTTCTCCTTTGTTTTTTGCATATATATATATATATATATATATATATATATATATATATATATACACACACCCAAAAATACATAACTTGCTAAAGAGACGTTTTCTGATTTTCTGATTATCCTGGGTGTCTAGGGTTTTTTCTTACTCATGAATCGGCTCCTGATAATACGCAGCATGAGTCAGGGTTCTGCTAATGTATGATTTTCTCCCGAAAATACCCAGAGTGATTCAGAGTAGTGGTGTATTGCAAAATCATGCCCCCCATGCAGAATGTGAGGAGGTCCCTGCAGTCTCCCATCCCACACAGATATTCATTGACCTTGGCATGACCCCTGAAGGGTTAGCAGTCCCCTGAAGGGGCATATGCCAATTGGCATATGCTTTCTACACCACAGGGGCTGCAGGGGCTTATGTTACACCACTGGTTCAGATGTCTGTGCCAGTCTTTATAATACCCATCATCACTCAGAGACCTGCTCTCATTTATATACACTTACTCAGAGCTATAATTTTGAAAAAGAAAGCCTGAACCCCCAGTGTCATTCATAGCCCTACACTCAGTAATGCACAGATTTAAGAGGTCATTTTTACCACTGTAGATGGTCCACAAGTCAGCGGAGACTTTTGCCTCTGCACTCAGCTGCCTGCCATATTTACAGATTTCCACCTACCTAAAGAGGATCTCTGTACCTACAGCGTGTCTGCTGGTGAGGTGGATGTACTGTAGGCAAGGCTGAATGCCAAGTGGACTGCAATATTACTTGGGCCTCTTGGCATTCCAGAAACTCCCAAAGCCTGAGTTGACATGTGAAAAATAAAGAAAACAATGGCCCTGATTCATAGGGAGTTTTCTGCATGTCAGTGGGGGCCACTGTTTGTTTTCACTGCCCGGGACCTAGGCTGTTAAATGCAGGCCATTAGCCTTACCATATATAGGGCAGGGCTACTGCCTCTGTGAGCTGACAACCCTGTGATTGGTGGACCATGAGGTCAAGGATTTCAGATGGCTGACCTAGCTCAGAATGCTGTCAGAAACCAGGACTTTCTCCATGTCTAGATGAGAAGGGAAAACATAATACAGAAGAAAAGGAGAACATATGACTTTGAGTTGGCACACCCCAGAAGTCAAAATATTGAATGTCCTCACCTGGGCAGGGATGGCGATTACAAGTGGAGAATTCGATCCTGCGTAGCACCACACTGGCCCGCGTGCGATTCCTGTATCCTCCCCCACAAGGCACTGAGCAGTCCGACCAAGGACCCCAGTTGCCAGCTGAACCTGGAGGAACGCAGCAAAATGAGAGTATCAGTCATCATAAACACAAATGGTGAGTATTGCCATATATCTTGAAAGATTCATATTAATGCACAGAAACCTCACGTTTTGTCCAGGTATCAATCTTCAGGGAGTCAGTCTTCAAGGAGTCACCCGGTAAATGTGTTGTATGCAAACATTTCTTTGCTTCACAGGTGTTAGACCTGACAGCCTTAGGGTGGTCATCCCACAACTTTTTGCTTGCCTCTCTCCACATTTCTGACAGTGCTTTCGCTGGTTCTAGGACTCTGTGAGCTTTACCACTGCTAACCAGTTCTAAAGTGCATATGCTCGCTCGATTAAACATGGTAACATTGCTCCATTCCCAATTGCCATATTTGATTTACTTCTAAGTTCCTAATAAAAAGCACTACATGTTCCCAGGGCCTCTAAATTAAATGCTACTAGTGGGCCTGCAGCACTTATTCTGCCACCCACTTAAGTAGCCCCTTAACCATGTCTCAGGCCTTCCATTGCAAGGCCTGTGTGTGCAGTTTTACTGCCACTTCGACTTGGCATTTAAAAGTACTTGCCAAGCCTTAACCTCCCCTTTTTCTACATATAAGTCACCCTTAAGATAGGCCCTAGGTTACCCATAGGCAGGGTGCTATGTAGATAAAAGGCAGGACATATACCTGTGTGTTTTATATGTCCTGGTAGGGGAAAACTCTTAAATTCGTTTTCCACTACTGTGAGGCCTGCTCCTTTCATAAGCTAGCATTAGGGCTACCCTCATATACT
This sequence comes from Pleurodeles waltl, assembly GCF_031143425.1. Taxonomy (NCBI): domain Eukaryota; kingdom Metazoa; phylum Chordata; class Amphibia; order Caudata; family Salamandridae; genus Pleurodeles; species Pleurodeles waltl. The sequence continues at coordinate 467,245,582 of NC_090449.1, read as the reverse complement.
GTGACTTCGTCCCGCACGCCAGGATTTCTCTGCATCAACCTTGGGCATCAAGAGGTCCCTGCATCGCAGTGAGGAACCAAGACTGCGCACCGGAAATCGATGCAAAGCCCCTTGCAGCATGGAAAGAAATGACGCATTGTCTGTGCCACGCCGGAAATTTTGTTGCACACCCTATTTTTCCACAAATCTCCTCCTCTGCAGTCTACGTGCATGTATTTTTTTATGCAAGCCAGGTACCTTGTGCAAACAAGAGACTACTGTTGATCTTTAAGATCTAAGACTCTTTTTAATCTTGCAAAAGTGATATTTCAACTTGTGCTTCCTGAATCTTTATCATTTTGACCTTAATTCAACCAGAAAAATATCCTATATTTTTTCTCAACCTGTGTGGTGTATTTTTGTGGTGTTTTCACTGTGTTTCTGATTATTTATTGCAGAAATACTTTACACATTGCCTTCTAAGTTAAGCTTGACTGCTCAGTGCCAAGTTACCAGAGGGTGGCCACAGGATACTTTGGATTGTGTGTGACTTACCCTGACTAGGATTGTGGTCCCTATGTGGACAAAGCTGTATACCTCTGCCAACCACAGACCCCATTTCTAACAGGTAATAAACAGGGATTGCAACTAGTATGATGATAAAAGGATTGTACTACTGGTTACCCTTCCATACTTCAGTTTCGATAGTTTGTTCTCAATAGTCCCATACTACAATATGTGGTCTTCAATATTCAGGGGGCGCATTGCTTCCAAACGAACAATTTTGGCTTTTGTAAGCCGACAGCACTATGCATTCTGGGACTTCTGGTGTACCATTTTACATGATTAAATGTGGGCCTAAAAGGCCATGCATGAAGACTATAGGGGGGGCCTGACTAATTTGTAAAATAATAAGTGCCCAAGGCCCAAAACTTTACTCAGAAGCAAGCAGCTGGCACTACTGAATATTGGTGTTGCTAAATACCAAGGATGCATAGTCTTGTTTTCACCTCATGCCTTTTACCAACACACTCCCTGTCATTTTATTTCACACTTGCAGGGTTCAGCTTTCTATTTTTGTCATGGTTTTCCAGTCTTTCTCATCCTCCTCCATTCCCGCATGTGTGTTTTTCACTCGCTTGCTCTGGGCCAAAGTCTGGTGAGGAAAAAAAGTGAAGACCCCCCAAAATTGAGTTCTAGTGGGCCCCACCTGCAAATACTGGTTCAAGGTAAGCATTGTTAAGGGCCTTTCAGTAGTAAAAAATACTTTGCATGCACGCACATATGGGTATGAAGTTGTTTAAACGTGAAACAATAGAGAGAAGAGTTGTTCTTTCCAGGGTTCATATTCATGATGTATATGTCACAACAGGTATGATCAGTCAGTGCTAAACAACAAGCCATCTTACCGACGTGTGCACACACACACACCCCTCTTTCTAGCTGCTGGAGGAGCAGTAGCATATGAATCCATAACCTTCTCACCACCTTTAACACCCCTTCACTCATACATTTCTGCTGTGGGACCAGTAAAAAGTATAAAGTGGGACTGCTGTTTTTAAAGTCCTCAGGACCATATTAATAATTCCTACAAGTCTTGTGGTACAATTCACAAAGTCACTTTTGGTCAGAAAAGTGTCTACAGCTGAAAATTGCTTCATTTACATATGACAGCTATTCATATAAGGTAGGTGTAAATGGTTTTACTAGTGCATAATTGTTACCATGACTACTTATACTTATATTGCAATACACCCCACACAAGGTGTAATTTGCCTTGGACGTCTGTGAACGCCAACAAATTCATGAGTTTGTGAGCACTGAAAAGCTCCTCTTCCAGGCTGGGAAGCGCAACAGAAACAATCTCAAAGTGCTTAAGGTCTTGAGGAAGTCCTATCTCCACAGGGAAAAACATTTGTCTCCTAGAGACAATAAAAGTGAAGAAATCTTCATGCCATTGTAATTAAGGTATGGTAAACATTGCACCACTTACAGTTGTGATCCCTGTGAAAATAGGCATTAGTGCAGAGATTGCAATTCAACAGGGCACTTGTCTAACCTCTTCACAGTTGCTGTGGCAAATGTAGAAAGAGGCATACACAAACAACAGGCTGAAATTTAGTAGTTACAATACCAGTCATAGCAGGACCAATGTCTCCAAGAAGATCTGTAACCTGGTTTATTATAAGGCACTGTACTTGAAGTGCTGGCTAAGGAACCAGAACCTTTGAAGTTCTCCACCTGTCTCCACCTGGTCTCTGCAATCATATTGGTGACTCCTCAGAACACAGAGAAAGCAATGAGTATCACTGGATCGGCAAACCCTGTTGTGGATGACTGATATAAAATTCAGGATCATTTGGAATATCTCCTATAACCTCACAATCAGTATTACAAACCTGAAGCTTTGTAACAAGCTCTGTCACATATAATGAAGATTGATTGTGTAAAATAATAAACTGATCAACCTTACAACCTCACATTTATTTTAGCTACAGAAGTGACCAAGGCAAGCTTGGTGGCACAACATAAAACATCAAAATTAATATGTAAATACCAATTATGAAGTAATAACATCAGACCAAAAGCAGATGAAAATTAATGAGGAAGGGTCATAGGATGTGGGGATAGAGGGTAAAAAAAACATACAAATGAAATTAATTCAAAAGCAAAATAAAGAGAACCATAAACATAAATAACATAAAAGAATGTAAATGTTAAGTTAATTACAGAGGGTAGTGCATTTCACTTCACATACCTTATAAGAAACTCAAGTGAAGGGGGATGGGGCTTTTCAGTTGGCAAATTGTCATTTATTAGGTTTCTAAGGTATTAATGTGCTCAGTGGCATTTAATGGTTGGCCATCACATTCTAAAACTGGAGGCTTTGAGAACTAAGAGTATCCTCTAGTATTAGTAATAATATTACACTAAAGTTTGGGAGAACAATGAGAATTTCTTTTGAGGTTTGACAAGCATGGTGCTGCACTAAGAAGGAGAGAAAGATCAGTTGTAAGAAGGAATGAAAGGATAACCCCAGCAATCACCCACAATGATTTGCTTGGACTATGGATTGTGGGTTCTTCATTGAAGGTAGAAGTGTTCTGTCTCTCACCTCGACAGGGCTGGAGGCTGCAGAACTCGATCTCCACATTGGATCCTTCACACTCAAGTCCCCCATAGGCTGCCGGTGGGTTGGTTCCAGAGCGGTAACGTCTCCTTGTCCCGACATTGCAGGTTCTACTGCAAGAGCTCCATATTGTCCAAATGCTCCAGCCACAGTCCACTGCAACAGTGATGAGTGACAAGACACAACATTCCGGTGAAAGTCTAGCTTATTCTGAGCCATCTCACCCTTGCAAACTAATGCTAAAGCATGAAAAAAACATTGTTTGCAAGTATCTTGTCAACCTCATGCCTTTTGTGCACAGATCTCTTGCTCTTCATACATACAATAAATCAGCAGCATAAGCTGTGCATAATACGTTCCATCAAACAATAAATAAGTAACCCAACAATTAGGATGCTCATTTATCTCATTGTGTAAAGAACCAGGAATATTTACTCTAAGTAATCAAGTAGGCAATTGTTTGAGTTTTTTTTTATTAAAAATTTCTTTAATAACAAGAAACCCTCACACAGGCATTAACTAATGCTCAAGTCTGTTTCCAAGATAATATTTATGGTTCCAGCTCACTGACACCAGCACTGATAGAATCAGAGCACTGAATACCTGAGGAAGAGGATCCTCAAATGCTTCATCAGGCATAATTGATGGTAACCTGATTTGCCTCACTTCTCCAAAATATGTGATCCCTAAGTAGATCGGTGCCCTTCATGTCAGTAAAAAAACTGCTCTGTGTTCATACTGCGCTTAAGGAGGAACACTTTGCATTATGGCCTAGCCAGTCCCTATCATTTACTCATGGACCAATTACCCAAGTTCTGCCCACCACATGGACTATACGACTACACTGGATGCCTCCTGCAGAGGCACCCACAGGACAGACACTGAAGCAAAAGGGGCAGTACTGTAGTTAATACTGCTAAATAAAGTACAAATTAGAGCTGATAGAGTTGCAGTTACAGTAGAGAAACTGGTTAACCAACTTCTAACTGAACTCCCTTTTACTCGTCTCTTCCTTGTGTGAGTACCCCCAACCTCATCTCTGAATATACTATACCATGAGGTAGTTTTCTGAAGTTTTTTATTATTATATCATCATTATTATTATTAGTGCACAATCAAGAAGATTCATGGTACATCTCCGTGGTAACTTTTATGACTCATTTTACTACACCACAGCAACAGTGGATTTGGATAACCAATCTTAATCAATACATCAATATATGGTTAACAGTACCTGGTCTATGAGAGCTTGGTGGTAGTTAAGGCTTTAATAAACTTCCAAAGATGCAAAGCATGGCTAGGTGGAAGCATGCATTTCAAGGAAAGCAACAGATGCCAGAAGGAGGCAAACATTCCCACAGAAAAGTAAAACAATTGCATTGAACAGAAGAATGTTCTCCAAAGGGATCCAGGCATCGATTTATGGATAAAGACCCCCAATACAGTAATGGGACACCCCAAATCACGTGCTTTATGTTTATTCGTTCATCAAAATCATCAAACTTCTCCTAAAAGCAACACCTTTCTAATGATGACCCCAGTACATCCACTAAAGGCAGCATTTTCCACTAAGCTTAACACAATTCCATTAAAGTTATCAAATTCCAACGAAAGCAAAATCCTCCTTAACGAAAACACATTTCATTATAGGCATCAAACTATAATGTAATAAAAAAATCTTCAATATGCAACACTTTTATTTTTTAGGTAACAAACTTTTCCACTGAAGCAAAAGGTTCCACTTAAATATTGCACTTAAGTAAAATAACTTTCATGGTGGGCATTGCACTTCCATTAACCACAGTAAGCATCGCATGTCCATGTCACTACGAGGGCTTATTTCCAGGAGGCTTGTGCCACCAGTGCTTCACTTTTTTGATGCACCATCAGTGTAGGCTGCATGCCCATATCTACAAGGCCATGCAAAGCCACTTTGCGTGGCTATTCTTGGCCTTGTAGATAATGGAGTGAGGCAACACAGAGCAGGTTGATGTGTTGCCTTACTATGCATTAAAGAGGCGTGCATGGGTGTTGCAGTGGAATGCCCACGCAAAACCCATAGATTTTGATGCATTCCCAGATTTACAAGATTATATGAACCTGGGAATGCGTCAAATGCCTAGTCCTCCTAGGGGAGCCGTAATGGAGGCGCAACGAGGAGAAATACCTTTATTTCTTATTGTGTTTTTCCTTTTTCTATATGTGCTGCATTCTGCAACACATAACAAGAGGAAAAGGCCTCTCCTTAGTGTTTTTGTGCAGGAAGTTGTCCTGTCTTGCAGAAAAACAATCATCTCTGCAACGCAGAGACACTTGCCTGCGTTGGAGCATGGCAGTTCATTGTGCACCAGTGCAGGGGAAAAGGACAGGAATGCGCTGTATCTTATAGATTTGGTGCAGTCCTGCCTTTTACTTTTGACCAGGTCAGTGCAGCAAGAAGGCCTGTGGTGCTGCTCTGTGCCAACAAGTAATAAATACTCCCCCTTAATTTCTTAGCATTTGCATTTGCACCTAGACTGACCTCATAAATATTTTGCTGGGAGCAGATTATCTCTCTAGTTCCTAGTAGACTACACCTGAGATAGCAACACAAACACTTTCTATCTACAAATGGAATTAACAAACTTCCTCTGAAGGCAAGACTCTTTCCCCAAAGTAGGTGAACATCCACCAGTTGGCACACCCATAGTCTAGTAGAAATAGTGACATGCCTGGGCAGGGCTCATTCCCACACATCATTTCTCCAGCGACACAGGTACTGAAAGACAGAAAAGCAATGGAGGTTATACTCTTTACTGAAGGTTGTCAGGAAAGCATATGTGTAACAAACACAAAATTACCATCATTAGAAGAACAACAAAACTATTTGTCTGCCGAACACCAATATATTTTTTTAACAACAAGCACACAAATAGATTTTTCACAAAAGAGCAAATCATACCTGTTAGACCTGACAGCCTTAGGTTGGTCATCCCCCAACCTTTTGCCTAGCTCCTTCCACTTTTCTGACACTGTTTTTGCTGGTTTTGGGGCTCTGCACACTTTTCCACTGCTGACCAGTGATAAAGTGCATATACTCTTAAAAGTACTTGACAAGCCTTAAACCCTCCTTTCTCTACATATGTCACCCTTAAGGTAGACCCTAGGTAACCCATAGGGCAGGATGCTATGTAGGTAAAAGGCAGGACATGTACATATGTGTTTTATATGTCCTGGTAGTGAGAAACTCCTAAATTAGTTTTCCACTACTGTGAGGCCTGCTCCTTTCATAGACTAGCATTAGGACTGCCCTCATACACTTTTTGAGTGGTAGATTCAGATCTGAAAGGGGTAACCAGGTCATATTTAGTATGGCCAGAATAGTAATAGAAAATCCTGCTTTTTGGAAAGGTTGAATTTTATATTACTATTTTAGAATTGCCACTTTTAGAAGGGGATCATTTCTCTGCACTTAAAAACCATCTGTGTCTTACAGCCTGTCTTCAATCAACGTCTTGGCTAGCCTAGGCTGGTTGACAGCTTCCTTTTGCATTTCACCCAGGCAACCACAACCACCGGACACTCAGTCACACCTGCACTCATCTGCATAATGAATGGGTCTTCCTGGGCTTGGAAGGGTGGAGGGCCTGACACTTACATTTCAGGGCCATTGGCCTGCCCTCATACAATGGACTGCCAAACCCCCTACTGGGACCCTGGCAGACAAGACTGAACTGAAAGGAGAACTTGTGCACTGCAAAACCACTCTTTGAAGTCTCACCCTCTTCAAAGGCATTTTTGGTATATAAATGGGATCTCTGTCCCCATCATCTCAGACATTTCTGGAACTACATTTGCGTCCTGTCAAGAGGAACTGCCTGGCTGCTCATAGGACTCATCTTGACTGTTTTGTTGAGAAAGACTGCTGCCCTGCTGTTGCCCTGCAGTCCTGCTGGCCTCTGACTTTGCTGAGAAGGACTCTGCCTTCCCCAAAAGTGCTCTCCAAGGGCTTGGATTGAGCTTGCCTCCTGTTTTCTGAAGTCTGAGGGCTAAATAGACTTCATCTCTTCATGAACCTCCATCTGCATCGGAAATTGGTGCAACACATGCTGAGAAATTATACAAAGCCTGCCTTGCAACTGAGAAATTGACGTACAGTTGACCACAACGACACAGCCAGACTTCCCAACTGGAAATTTGACGGAGCATCTGCCTTGCAATGGAAAAATTAGGATCCTAACGGATCAACGCAGCACCCCTGCCTTCTTCCAGCACGTCAATGATTTCAACGCATTGCCCCTGGGTGTTAAAATATCCCCGCATCGCAGTGAGGAACCAAGACTGTGCGCCGAAAAATTACGCAAACCCATTGCAACGTGGAAAGAAACAACGCATTGTCTGTGTTGCGCTGGAAAATTTGACGCAACACCCTAGCTTTCCATGCATCTCCTCCTCTGTGGTCTCCGTGCGTTGTTATTTTTAACACGTACCAGGTACTGTGTGAAAGAAAGAGACAACTGTTTCTTTCTAAAGGAGTGATACTCTTTTAAACCTTTTAAAAGAGATATTTCAACTTGTGCTTACTGGATCTTTGTAATTTTTTCTAAACCTGTGTTGTGTATTTTTATGCTGTTTTCACTATGTTACTGTATGATTTATTGCACAAATACTTTATACATTGCATTCTAAGTTAAGCCTGACTGCTTGTTGCCAAGCTACCAGAGGGTGGGCACAGGATAATTTGGATTGTATGTGACTTACCCTGACTAGGATTGTGGTCCCTATTTGGACATAGGTATATACCTCTGCCAACTAGAGAACCCATTTCTAACAATACACATGCCTCTGATCTAAATTGAGAGACAAATTCTCAAATTCTCTCTGATTTTACGCAGACAGTCATTGACTAAACTCAAATGACATAGGGCTTTTTTTCGAGTTTTGGATGCTCAGTCAAAACATGCCGTATATCCTGTCTGCCTTAGTACAAATGCCATAAGTTATACTGCACTTGTAAAACCCTCCCACCAAACTAAATAAGGCCCTCAGGGCCAGATGTAGGTAAGTAAAATTTTGCAACTTGCAAATTGCGAGTCATACCGACTCACAATTTGTAACTCGCAAAATTGCATCCAGAAAGGTGTCTCAGACACCTTCTGCGACTCACTATGGGGTCACAAAGACCCACCTCATGAATATTAATGAGGTGGGTTGCAAATTGCGATCCCATAGCGAGTCCCTGCACTCACAGGGATGGTGGCCTGCTGGAGACAGCAAACCTCCATGTCTGTGACTGCTTTTTTAATAAAGCAGTTTTTTTTCCTTTTTGCAGCCCGTTTTCCTTAAAGGAAAACGAGTTGCAAAAAGAAAAACTTCCGAAACCATTTGGTTTCGGTTTTTTCGGCACTCACAAAGGGGAAGGAGTCCCCTGGGGACCCCTTCACTTTTGCGAATGAGTTACCACCGACTTCAAGTGGGTGGTAACTGCGAGTTGGTTTGCGACCACATTTGTGGTCACAAAGCAACTCAGCATGGCGATGCGGTCGCAAATAAGAAAGGAACACCCATTCCTATTTGCGAGTCGCATCCTCAAATTGATGTGCATCGCGTTAGGCCTTTTGCTTGTCGCAAACTGTTTGGCCCTAAGTTACTCCTTCAGGACTTTCACAAAAGCAAACAAACGTGTGTCTTTATTGAAAATATTTTCTCTTGTAGTACTAAACACATTTCTGCATAGTGCAAAAATAAAAAGAACCATGACCACATGCTGCCGGTTACAAAGACGGGAGAGTTACTTGCCTGCCACATTGGTTCTCTAGCATGGAATCATTTTCAGATTCATCAGCTTAAAACATCTCACTGCACCAAGAATTACCACTGTTGTCATCCTGGCAAGCTTTGAATATATTCAAAATTTACCTAAGGAGGATCTAAAAGCAAGATAATTATGTCCAGATAAGAAGGCATCACTCAACCTCCACCGGGTGAGCACATTATAGGCTTCTCCAGTCTAAAATGGCAAAACACCAGGACACAGAGTACTGTAGGTGTCTTATGAGTTATGTATAAAAAAAGATCACAAGTCCTTAGATTGGGATTGTGACAGAAAATGTGTATGTCCTTGGAGGATAATTATGCGCACATTCTATGTTGCATAAACTATATAAGGTTCAGTTGTAAACTACACAGTGTGTTGCAAACATGTTATTTATGGCCCAGATATACATTTGCTACAATTGGTATATCTAGTGCTAATTTGTGAAAATGTCAGTGCAGGGGCCCAAATGTTTTCTTAGAAGCACGGTGTCTAACTCTTGCAGGTTGCTTTTTTCCCTGCTTTTTTCCTTTGTCACTCTTTTCCTATTTTTATCTTGCCCATTCTTTCTGCATTTTCTGCATGTCCCTCTCTTGCTCTAGATCAAAGTCTTACGATGAAAAGTAAGTACTAGTCCCAAAAAAACTTGTACTGGTGCCCACCACCTGCAACCACTGGCACAAATTAAGGAGTGGGTATATCGATTTACATTTGAGCAACAGAAAATGAAATGCCTGTCATGTGCCCAGTGTGTTTAAAACAATGCTCATAAATTAAAAAGCAAGACTCCATGGCCCATATTTATACTTTTTTAGCGCCGCATTTGCGTAATTTTTTGATGCAAAATTGGCGCAAACTTAGAAAATACAATGGTATTTAGTGTGATTGTGCATCCAGACATGAGTTATTTCTTTTTTGAAAAATTAGAGTGACTGAGTCAAGGCAATGTATACATTTGCGGTTACCTTTACTAGTAGATGATCGTTTCACCTCTCCATACTGAATCTGTGTAGGTGTCATCAAGGCTCAATTTATCTAATAAATGGACTTTACTGTTACCCAGACCCAGCAAAATCAGGAGGTGCCATGTATTTTCAAAAACAGCAAAGTTCTGTTTCTGTTTTATAAAGGGCGGTGCATCGTTATTCCAACAAATTGCTCTATCTGAGAGCACCATGTAGAAGCAATTGGCTAATTAGTAGGTAGAGTCACAGCACTTTCACTCGCCAATTCAGTATCTGTAAAAGAGGCATTGCAGGTGTGCATTCAAGGTTGTGCAACTCCATCATTTGGAAATGGAGCAAAGTGCTACTGCTTAAAGTTTTTCTTTGTGTAACAGTGAGTTTCTTCCTCACTTCCAAGCTCTATGGACTCAGTGTCTCCACAAAGGCAGCACAAAAATAAATATCTTGCTAATAAAACATCTTGAAAGCACTGATTTGAGGTTCCAGTCTGTCTAGTTAGGCGTGGAGTGTCGTTTTACTCTATAAGACACTGAAAATAGTTTTGTTTATAGACACTTTAGCCGAATATAGAACGTTTTGGCCATAAGATACTGGTCACAATTTGCAAGCAATATTTGTACGGCCAGTGCAGTATTTTATTTTGCAAACCAACCTATTTCGTCCTAAGTCGGTTTGCAAAATACTGAATCTTGGTGGCCGCAAATCGGCCTACATCATGAATATTAATGAGGTAGGTCGCAATTTATGACCCACAAAGAATCACAGTCATCACAGGGATAGTGGCCTGCTGTCCAACAGGATGCACTAAAAAAAAAGAAGTGAAAGTAAAAAAAATTTAAGAGTAGGCAGTGGTCAATGGGATCATTCTCTAAGGGAAAAGGGTCCCTTGCAACTGAGTTACCACTACATGAGTGTAGTCGGGAAAATGGTAATGTTTTGTGAGCAGGTTTCAGTTGCAAAACCTTAATGCATACCATTTCAATTTGATATTTGGAAGGGCACCCCAAACACCCCTCCTCCAAATACTGAATCATTATTGGGTCACAAACCAAAACAGTGATTCAGTAAAGTTTTAATAAATCACAATTTGTGGTTTGTACATAGCAAAAGACATGGGGGTCATTACAACCTCAGTGGTCTTTTTACAAGACCGCCGAGGGACCGCCGTGCTGAAGACCGCCAGTGGTGGCGGTTTTCCGCTCGGCGTATTATGACTGTTGGCAGCTCTATGTCGTTTTTCCAACGGAGAGCCGCCAACAGCCATAGTGACGGGCGGCGGGGAAGTGGAGGTTGCTCCACCTCCACCGCCACGCCAACAGAACACCGTCCAGCGAATCACGTCCTGTGATTCGGCGCAGCGTTTTTCTGTTGGCGGTGTGGTGTCGGCGGAGCTGCCCCCATGGCTCCCGTCCCCTCCAGGAGGATCGACGGAACAGGTAAGTCAATCGTCTGTTAGGGGAGGAGAGTGGGGGGGTGCTGTGTGTTGTGTGGGTGCACGGGGGTGTGCGTGGGTGTATGTAGAGGGGTGTGTGAGTGCGTGTATGCTTGTGGGGGTGTTGCGTGTTTTGGGAATGAGTGCGTGTATGTCTGTAGGTATGTCTGTATGGATGTGCGCATGTATGTTTGAATGTGGGTGTGCATGACTGACTGTGTGTGTGGATGTTGGCATGTATGTCGGTGTGTGTGCTTGTATGTGTGTTGGTGGTGCCTGCATGCGTGTCGAGTGTGTATGTGTAAGGTAATGTTGGGGTGGGGAGGGGGGTCCTGCCACCTTTGGGGGGTGGCAGGAGTGGTGGGGGGTGTAGGGGAGGGAGTCGGGGTGGGGGTGGGAGGTGGGGGAGACCCCTATCAGTGCCAGGGTAGAAATTCCCTGGCACTGATAGTGCTTACCGCGATGGATTTCATGGCAGTTCCTACCGCTGGAAATCCACGGCGGTAAGCCGGGTCAAAATACCGGCGGCGGTACTGTCACGGCCGCCGGGCTGGAGACCCTGGTCTCCAGCCCAGCGGTCGTCTCTGCCCTGGCGGGTGGAATGGAGAAGCGGCAGAACCGCCATGGTCATAATACTCAAAAAAAGACCGCCAGCCTGTTGGCGGTCTTACCGCCTCTTTAACACCGTCCGCCAGGGTTGTAATGACCGCCATAGTGTGCTTGCAAACGGCCCCATTCTGCAAATCGGGCCATCTGTGACCACAAAACCCCTTTGTACATCTGGCCCTTATTGCCTCCATTGGCTGCTAAATTACAGTTCAGTTGCCGCTCACTGACAAATGAAGCTGTCCCACTGGAAGACTTCTGGCGTGTGGAAGGTCAACTCCAGGACGTCAGACCATCAGTTGAAACATTGAACAGCCACAGAAAAAATTACCAATGAGGATCCGGAGAATCATATTCAAAGATTATCGTTCAGTAGCCCACTGCAATATTTCATATTACTATTGACTCCAGGATACCAGGGCTACCAAAATATTGTAGGCACATATCGAGGGCCAACATATTGACCAGATAAGTATATATAGTGAAGAATAGGTTTACTGTACTTAACTACACATATATGTATTTAGCAAAATATGTATCTTCAAGGTACGTAAGTGTGGAGTTAAGAATAGTAAATCTATACTTACCTATATGCACTTATCTTCTCAATATTTTGGTCACAAAATGAACACAAACGTGCTTAATAAATACAAAGTACGGTTGTTTTACAGTTAAATTATGCCATTGAAAGTTGGGAACATGGCAAGAGATAAGATATTGTTTTCTTCCAAATAATTTTACTATCCTCTAGAAATATATGGGAATCGTTGCATTTAAGTCACAAATTGCTACCCACAGTGACATTAATCACCAAAATTCCCTTCTCCTACCAGTTGTTGCAGGAATCGAGGACAGTTGTGTCTCCTGGTTGGTAGAGTGTGCCCTTATGGTAGCACAAGCACTGGCTGGGAGGCACGCAGCTGTTGTTTTGCAGAAAGAGGCCCTCTGGGCAGTAGCAGCCCTCATAGCAAGCAGTGGTACACTCTACATTGGTAGCTTGGTCCAAGCAGAGCCGTGGGCACGGTCCTCCCCCACTGCGGCATTCCTCAGCTGATTGATAGATCATGTCTTCCGGGCAGAGCTCTGAAACAGAAGACTAGCAATTAATGATAGCTATGCAGGATAGGATAGACTGCATAACATCAAGGGGCAGCACAAAGTTCAGGAGAACACTAGAATTAAGAAACATCCCCCATTCACATATAATAACCATTACCTGCTGCCCGTACTTGTGAATACGCGCTAGTAGGTGCTGTGTTTTAGTGTATTAGCCTCCTCACCACATATACAGCATGTCTACGAAGAGATGCTTTTAGCGTTTTCATCCCTTTGCAACACACAGTTTCTTTGTGGTGATCTATTTTAGTGTCCAGGTGCCCAGCAGATCTGAGTAAGGCTCTGTGTTGGAGTGACAAATGACCCACCTTAAACATTTTAGCTTTAGCCCTGCAGTGTTCCTCAGCAAATCCCTAGTCAGCTCCTATATTTGGGACACCACAAGTGCGCCCTTGGTAAGCTCTCAAGCTCTTACGCTTTCTCGGCTCCTCATAGCCTGCCTACCTGATTGAAGGCGGTCTATCGTCTTTGTGAGTGCACCACACATCTGTTGTAAAATTCATGCAGTCCCTTTACCATGGCATATTAAGTAACGTCTGCCTGATTTATTTCCATTAGAAGTTTTTATTTAGACCTTTGTGTTTTAATTTGGACACTAGCTGTTCATTTGGTCCATTGTAAGCCTTTAGGTGAATATGTACTGTTTAAATAAGGTTGTCTTATATTTTCCCTCTTACACTTCCTCAGCTCATCATAAGCTAACTGCCATATTGGAGGCACACCTTTGTCTTTGGGGGTGCACCGCATATCTGTTGTAAAATCCATGTAGTCCCTCTACCATAGCATATGAAATACATCGGCCTGGTTTATTTCCATTAGAAGTTTTTATTTGGACCTTTGTGTTTTAATTAAGGCACCAGCTGTTTATGTGGTCCATTGTCAGACTTTAGCCGCATATATTCTGTTTAAATAAGGTTGTGTTATATTTTTCCTCTCAGTTTTGCTCCCCTGCGGCAGACCTGTCTGACTAGATAATGTGGGTCTTGCTTAGCACAGAGGGTAGAACCAATATTAATAGCTATGTATTGAAACAAGAGATAGACAGGAATACTGTCCTGAGGATTAGGGCCTACTTAGGAGGATGTAAAAACAAAGGGGTGCTAGCACAGCCAAACTGATGTGCAGTACAGAAGACAGTTCTGCACTGACCATGTCTTGGGAATGTTCTCTGTTTATAAGTGTAACATTTTCATTACTGAGAATATGTGGCAGCTAAGTGGACCCGACTTCCAAATGGAGCTTGACCAGAAAAGTCATAATACAAAGTAAAATTTGGTCTAACTACATTAATATTGGTTCGTATTAAATATTGAAAGCAGCATGCGGAAGACTATCTTGAATGTCTTAATTGGTTAATGTTATACAATTAATATATCTTGTGTAACCATTGCTGTCCTGGGTTCATATTTAATGAACAGCATACTGACCCCGTCTGTACCATGCCATTTTCTAAGTGGCTGCACCAGTAGCAGACTGCGACAGTGCCTCCTATTACAGGGAAATTTGCAATTCCCAAAGCAGGCTGAAACTCGCACCTGCTTAGAGAACAGCTCATTTGTGAAAAGAGACCAACTGTTTAAAGTGTTTCAAGCCACTGTTCCAGTTTTCCCTGAAGCGACACACCTGACTGAACATTATAAGGGGACAGTGATCCCCCTGCAGTTGGGTGCACTGAGTGACTACACCCACCAGATGAGGAATGCATAAGACCCCTGTGTACCCGTAACAAGGGGGTCCCTCTGTGGCACATTAACCCTGCGCCACCTTTATGTGGCACACAGTCAGTGTGCCTCCTATCAGCACTTTGCCTCTGCACTTGCCTCTGTAATACATTGCGGGCAGAGAGGCAAAGTATTGCCTTATTTGCATGGAGACACTTCCCCATGCTAAAGAGGAAACATCCCTTGTGACCACACCAGTACAATTAAAAGTGCCAGCGCTGTCCCTAATTTAGAACAGGCAGCACAAGCATCTGTAGATCCTTCTATAATCCCTTAATGCAGGGAGCAAGAAGCAGGCACATATGCCCATTCAAGTCAAGGACCACTTTTTGTAGTACATCCCTTGGTATCCTCAGTCTTAAAATAGAAGGGTGAACACGATGCATCATCTTTGAAAACAAGCAACACAAAATGGAGAAAAGCTTGACAATAGGACTTGAGCTCCTTTTACCTTGGCAGGGGTGCGTATTACAGTCTCGTGTTTGGATCTGTGGACCTGTGCATTCTGCTCCTCCATGGGATGGGTTGGGGTGGGAACAGGATCGGTTCCGAATCTGAATTCCTGAATCACAGGATGCTGAGCAGTCAGACCAAGAAGACCAGCCAGTCCAGCCTCCTCCCACTTAGGGTCAAAAACAGAAATGGATGTGAACAGAGAGATCAGTGTGCTACTTAAGACTCCCAAAAAAGTACATTGCGTACAAGTGAGTTGGCCAATATTATCATCTTCTTTAATCATTTTGAAGAAGAAGGAATCCATCATAAAGTACTATGTAACAAGAAAAAGACAACTTTCTTAAAAATATGGGCATATTGTTGACATCTATTCCAGAAGATATCTGACGTTCTTCCATTTCTCTATCCAACTACATGTGTTCTGGTCTATATAGACATTAATAGATCTCCAGAGAGGTTGGTGGCTTCAAAATCCCTTTGGGTGCATAGTTTATTGCTCAGGTGACTGTTTATCGCCTAACTTTGATTAAATGATAAAAACTTGATGTTTTTTAGATGGCCATCTTTTTTCAAGGACTGAAAAAGACCTACTGGTTATTATTGAGGATCTGAAAGTTTGAATGTTACTGTCTCACTTACTTATCAGCCCTCTCAATAGTCTGATTCATTTTTTTCCTTCTCAGTATTTACTTTATGAGGTGTCACGAGCCCCCAAGACAGGCTCCTCTCCGAAAAAAAATTCTGACCTCCACACAACTCTAGATAAGATCTCTCTGACCACAGAACCTCTTGTGAGGGCTATCAACACCAAGCCATCCATCCTCTGACTGGGAGGGATGTTAAGCTGATACAAGGATACTAAAGTGGAGTAGGGTTATTACTTGTATTAAACTTGTATTAAACTGAGATGTGACCACTCTGTACTTTGCTGCATCCCACTGTTTACTGTACAAGAAAATGCATTAATGTGTTTAGGAACTGTCTGATCGCACACAGCAGACAGACAAATGAATTTCAGGAGTTGTGAAACAGTGAAATCAATAATCAGCAAACAAATTGAACATGTGTCTTAACTTTGGACTGACCAGAGAATACAGAAGATGGGTGTAGTGTGCAAATCTATTTTTAGACTGCAAACAAATTGGGGTATAAGCCAATTAGGGAGAGGGTTCAGTTCTATAAATCTAAATGTCTGGGAGTAGGAACATATGGAGATGGCGTGTGGGGTTATGAAGCGCCAGCAAGAATGCAGGTTTTTCAAAAAATGTTCCTCTGCCAATTACTGCCCATGCCAAAATCGAACCCAAGTTTTATTTCTGATAGTGAATTGGGTCTGAGCTATTTTGAAGATAAAATTAAAATGGCCCCCTTTTTATTCTGGGATTAAATCTGTTGTACCCCTCAAGCAGGTTTTATGAGAGACATTCTGCGTGACTGCCTGAAGCTGGACAATAGGTACATCCCTTGGCTGTCATGTGTCAGGAGAAGTTTCAATCACATGGGCCTGATCAACCTTTTTAAATATACCCGTAGACAGTATTGGGCCCCACCGAAGGTTATAGTTAAAGAAAAATCTCTCACGATGAATGAAGAGATTAGAATCACAATATTAAGCCACCTAACTTCAGTTCCTAACTATTTGCCAATTTCCACAAGACCTGGGATATAGCAGTATCTAATCTGAGTGGAAAATCCAGAACACAGGTTTTACCTCACGAGGCTCAGATTACATTTGATTTATTTTTATGGTTGCTTTTCCTAATCCTGGTTCCTGGTTTAAATCTTTTCCAGTCTGTCCTAGTAATAACGACACACCCTAATCAACGGTACTTTAACGGCTTTTTGCACATTATATAGCAGCCTGGGAAGACGCTTTTTATTACATTTTTAAAGCATAATCGCTTTACATCGCAACAAGAGGTGTTGATCTTTTAATTTTTTTTAAATATCTCTATATTTTGTTTCTCTGTTCTTAATTAGATTTTATCTGGAATAAAATTGAGAAGGAGGTATGCTTCATAAGAATATTTTTGAGTTCTGATGAGACGTTAATAGTATTTAAATGATAGTTAGTCGCCAGGGGTGCTCATAAAGCAATTTTATATAATTTGGTAAATGTATAAATAAATTATGTTTTATGGTGCTTTTAAACATTGTTGTGTAACAATTTCTTAATAATCTCTGACTCTGAAAAACCATATGATTTGCAATGTATTCTAAATTTGTGTTTTTTATGGTCATTGTTATGACTGAATAAAGACTATTGAATGAACGAATGAATGAACAATGGAACCACATTCCCCTCTACCTTGTGTCCCCCACCACCAATACGAAATGGGTGATAAAAGTAGAAGACACAGCTCATGAAACAAACATACATATATCTACTATGGAAACAAATAGGAAGCAGGCAAAACCCATGTTGGAGAACCAGGAGTACATAATGGACCTCCAATTTAGATAAGGTATATGCTTTAGCAATTATGTACTTGCCCCAAGGTAAACTTGGAACATTGGAGTGCCTAATTGGAGGGCCTAAAATTGATAAATATGCCAGTTGTCTATCTAAACTACTATGTTCTTTTTTAGATAACAACACAGAACTCTAGCCACATCCAAACAATACAGAATAAGTCAGAGGGAAATGAAGATTTGAGCAGAATCATTGGAAACATTATTTCTTGCTCTATGTGCATGTAGATTCAGTTTTAGGTAAAATTTCCAGCCCCAAAATTATCCCTGTCACAGGAGAGAGACTTTACTACTGGATGTTTTATCAATCACCCAGTAACATTGTAAGTGTGATCCCTCAAACCCCAACTCTCATCAGCCGCCTACAAAGGTACCCCCGGCCTATGATTGCTGTTGGTTCTACCCACAAGTTAGCTACTTTTAGTTTACCTAAACTACATTAAAAATATCCATCAGAAACTGTAACATCAAGTGGATTACATAATCCCAGGGTAGAAATCCCTTCTCCTTACACCTAGTCTGGGAGGCAAACGCTTTTTGAAGTACTGCTAGTAAAACAACCGTAAAGACTCTAATCAAACTTAAATCAAAAGGGAAACTCTGATGTTCCAGTGTTATATTCTGATCTTCCAGTATGTGTGTAACTTCATTAGAGCCCCAAGGAAGAGGTGCAAGTAGTTGAGAGGATAAAGATAGAGTGGGACGATTCACTTCCGGGCCAGTGCTATGTGCCCTAGCAAAGCATGATGTGCTCCCCAAGTAAGGAAGTACCATAAGCTATGTTTATGGGCAAGCTTCCAATCTTAAAGAGATTAAGCATATTATCTGTCCATCAGGCATTGTCATGATATAAAAAGACTAATAAGAGAGGACACTGTCTATGACTTATTTTAATTAATTTAATGAGTGAGGGTGAATCAAATCTCCCTTCACTAGTCTATTGGATACATTTTCAGAAATGCCACTGAATCTAATATACAACGAGCTAGGATCATACAATCCTCAGCTAAAACATTACATATAACTCTGAAACAAAATAGATTTTTAAAAATATGTAGAAACATATAACAGGAGAATTTGTTATTTATTACAAATATATGTCTGTTTAAAATTGCAATAAAGCTCCAAAGATATTAACAATACTTAATGACTCTCATTATCAGTGAATCACATTATTCAAAAAATCTATTTATACAGTCAAATTCTAAGATAAGGAAAAAGGCAGATGCAAAGGATGATAGTTCCTGCTGTACCAGAACGAGAGAATATTTAAGGTAGTTGTCTATCCAGGGGGTGTTTAGTGGAACTCTGTGTATCAAATCCCAATGGCAGAATCCCCAAGTACATGGAGAGCTATGGTCACCCATTCCCCTAGATCAGTGGTTCCAAACCTGTGGGCCCCTGGGGGTGCGTGAAGCCTATCAGGGCATCTGCGACTCCTTAGAAAATTAAATAATATTAACAGATTAACAAAGGCCATATAAATTTCAGAAAGCAAAATGTAAATCTGAATATTTCGAAATGTTCTATAAATATAGAGGAATTTCAAATCAGAGCTAAAAATTAAGGGGCATATTTATACTCCGTTTGCGCCGAATTAGCGTCGTTTTTTTAGACGCAAATTCGACGCAAAACTAACTCCATATTTATACTTTGGCGTTAGACGCGTCTAGCGCCAAAGTTCATGGAGTCAGCGTCATTTTTTGGCGTGAACACCTTCCTTGCGTTAATGAGATGCAAGGTAGGCGTTCCCGTCTTAAAAAATGACTCCCAGGCATGTGCGTGGTATTTATACTCCCGGGCAAAAATGACGCCCGGGAGTGGGCGGGGCAAAAAACCCCGCATTTGCGCCTCTTTTTAACGCCTGGGTCAGGGCAGGCGTTAAGGGACCTGTGGGCTCAGAATGAGCCCAGAGGTGCCCTCCCCTGCCCCCAGGGACACCCCCTGCCACCCTTGCCCACCCCAGGAGGACACCCAAGGATGGAGGGACCCATCCCAGGGAAGAAAAGGTAACTTGTGGTAAGTATTTTTTTACATTTTTTTTGTGGCATAGGGGGGCCTGATTTGTGCCCCCCTACATGCCACTATGCCCAATGACCATGCCCAGGGGACATAAGTCACCTGGGCATGGCCATTGGGCAAGGGGGCATGACTCCTGTCTTTGCTAAGACAGGAGTCATGTTAATGGCGTCTGGGCGCCCCAAAAAAATGGCGCAAATCGGGTTAAGACGATTTTTTTGCCTCAGCCTGACTTGCCCCATTTTGGGACGCCCAAACGCCATTTTTCCCTACTCCGGCGCTGCCTGGTGTACGTCGTTTTTTTTCACACACACCTGGCAGCGCCGGTCGGCTAACGCCGGCTAACGCCATTCAATAAATACGGCACCCGCATGGCGCTTCAGAATGGCGTTAGCCGGCGCTAATTTGTTTGGCGCAAAACTGCGTTAGTGCAGTTTTGTGTCAAAAAGTATAAATATGGCCCTAAGTTGGTGTCCTCATTCTGATTCATGGAAGCGATGCAAGTGCATCAAACAGAATGTAGTATGGACAACTAGTGGTCTCAATTGAATTTAGAAGTGGTTTAGCATTTTCATTAAAATTGTGATTTTTTTGTTACTTGTTTGTGAAAATGATTACACATTTTAAAAATGCTTGTTTCTGTATTTTTTGTGTTCTGCAGTTCAAATCATTGAAAATGTTAAGGCTTGGGTCTGCTGCTTAAAGTAATTACTCAGTGAGGGTCCTCGGATTCCATTCGTGATTCACTGGGGGCCCTTGGGTTCCAGTAATGATTAATGGGGGTTCACGGGACTCAAAAGGTTTAGAAACACTGCCCTAGATGATGGGATTCCTGCTGCCCAATAAATCATGGAAATCAATAAAAGCACAAAAAGAAATAGAAGAGAAGAGAAGAAGTGACTCTCATCCTGTTTCCATCTTAGAAGTAATCTGATTCAACATCTGAAGCCACTGATTACAAATTCTGGAAACAGAGTGCAGGAAAGTACCCTCTTTTTGGCACGTTACCCCCAATTTCTGCCTGATGTCAGTGTGTTTGACTTTGTCACTGGGATCTTGCTAACCAGGACCCCAGTGTTTATGCTCTCTCTCCTCTCAATTTTGTCACTGCCTACTGGTAACCCAGTATTTCATCCCAAATTGGCATACTAGTCGCCCCTTAAAAGTCCCTAGCATATAGTACTTAGGTACCCAGAGTATAAGGGGTCCAGAGTATCCCTATGGGCTGCAGGATTACTTTTGTCACCCATAGGGAGCCCATGCAAAGTCTTCTGCAGGACAGCCATTGCAGCCTGCGTGAAATGGTGCATGGACCCTTTCACTGCCATTTTCACTGCACCAGGTCACTTATAAGTCACCTATATGTCAGGCCTTCCAACCCTAAAGACTAGGTGCAAAGTACCTGTGTGTGAGGGCACCCCTGCAGTAGCAGAGGTGCCCCCATGTCGTCCAGGACCATTTTCCTGGACTTCGTGTGTGCGAGGACACCATTTTACGCATGCACTGGACATAGGTCAATACCTATGTCCAGTTGCATAATGGTAACTCCGAATATGGCCATGTAAGGTGTCTAACGTCTTGGAACTGTACCCCAATGCTGATTTTAGTATTGATTGTACAATTCCATGCACAGATGGTGTGCTCCTTGCATAATCCAGTCTACACTGGTACAGCGACCCCCCAGTCCCGGCTCTGGTGTGAAACTGGACAAAGGAAAGGGGAGTGACCACTCCCCTATCCATCACCACCCCAGGGGTGGTCCACAGAGCTCCTCCAGAGTGTCCCTGGGTTTTGCCACCTTGGATTCCAAGGTGGTGGGGCACTCTGGGAGCATCTGAGTGGCCAGTGTCAGCAGGTGATGTCAGAGCGTTCCCCTGATAGGTGCTTACCTGTGTAGCTGGCCAATAATCCTTTCAGGGCTATTTAGGGTCTCTCCTCTGGATGTTTTCTCAGATTCGAATTGCAAGAATCCTCTGCATCCTTTACTTCACATGCTACCAACGAAACTGCACCTGGACCCTACAGGAACTCTACAAACAGCAACAAAGAAGCAAAGACGACTTCTGCAACATTGTATCTTCACCCCCTGCCAGCTACGGCAACTGTTTCCAGGTTGTGCATCCTCCAAGGACTGCCTGTCTTCAGCCTGCACTAGAAGAACGAAGGAATCTCCCTTGAAATGAAGAGTCACTTCCCTGCTTCAGCAGATACCCCTCTGCAGCGAAGACCTGTGGCGTGGGTCCCCTTTCTTGGCAAAGTGCGTGGATCCAGCAACACGGGTGGTGGATTGAAGTGGTCCCGATGGTCCTAAAGTCCAGCTGTCCAACTTTGGTGGAGGTAAGAGTTTGCCTCCCCATGCAAGACAGTACCCCTGTACACCACATGTTTTGCAGTTGCCAAGGCTTGTGTGCGACCTTCCATGAAGTTCTTCGTGCACAGCACAGCTCTGGCCCCCAGAACTCCTTCCTGCAATGCACAGTTTCCTGAGTAGTTCTCCAGCGGCATGGGATCCCTTTGTGTAGTCCAGGGTGGGCCTCCATTTGCACCTTCTTTGTCCCCGTGCTGTGGGACTCCGATGCACGCTGCCTGGTCTTCTGAGGGCTCTCTGAGTTGCTGAGAGCCCTCTCTGTCTCCACCTCCTGGTTAGAGGCCACCAGGTCCCGGGCAGCACCATTTTCCACTAACCACAATCTTTGCGTGTGCTAAGGCTTGTTGGCGGAATCCAGCAACGCAAACCAGACTACAGTCTTCCATCCGGCATGGGACATGATCTGCACCAACCAGGAACCCGCATCCGTCTTCTTGGGTGCAGTACTGACTATTCTTCTTCACCAGTGGTTCTTCATTTGCACTCTATTCCGGGTTAGCAGAGGCTCCTGTTCTCCATGGACTCTTCAGTGCTGCTTGGACATGGTCCCCTTCTTCCACCGGTCTTCAGGTCCATTAATCCATCATTGGTGTCTTGCAGTCTCTTCTGGTTCTTGCAAAATCTTTTATCACATGTTCTAGGAAACTTATTGTGATTTGCTCCTACTTTCCTGGCCTCTAGGATGGGTTCTAGTACTTACCTTTGGTGTTTTCGTACACCCCCAGCGCCCCGCTACACACTACACTTGCCTAGGTGGGAAAACAATTTTCTCATTCCACTATTTTAGTGTATGGTTTGTGTTCCCCGTAGGCCCATTGCTATCTATTGTGATTTTCACTATTTGCACTGTTTTCTAACTGTTTTTACAGCTATTACTGCATTCTAGTGTATATACTGTGTACATTACTTACCTCCTGAGGGAGTATAGTCTCTAAGGTATTTTTGGCATTTGTGTCACAAAAATAAAGTACCTTTATTTTTGTAACACTGAGCATTGTGTGACTACAGTGATATTGCATGAGCGTTGCATGTCTCCTAGATAAGCCTTGGCTGCTCAGCTACAGCTACCCCTAGACAGCCTGGCTTCTAGACACTGCCTACATTTCACTAATATGGGATAACTGGACCTAGTATAAGGTGTAAGTACCTTTGATACACACTAAAAACCAGGCCAGCATCCTACACGGAGTGATTTGGAAGTGATTCCTGAAACGACTTCAAGCAAAGTGCACTCCCTTGGATCTTTCTGATGGAGAAAAATCTCAAAAGGGCAAGACTGGGTGCAGCAACAATGAAGAGCTAGAAATGCAAAGCATTCCTATTTCCAGGGAGACGATCTGGAGAAACTGCTAACCTACAGGAGGCTCAATTTGACATTCATAGACATTTATTAGTAAAATGTTCCATCACAAGTATCTAGTTGAAACCATTAGAGTCTTTTAGGAAAATCCTGTTGGGAGAATATAAAAAGTCTGAAAATGTTTCAGCTTCATGACATGGAACAAGGCTGCACCCTATGGAAGGGGAAACATCCTGAACAACTAGGTCTAAACCACTACTTGCCTGAACCACTACTGCTAAACAACTAAAAAGTCTCTACAACTAAGTACTGAACAACTACTGTCTAAACAACAATTGTGCCTGAATAACAATTGCATGAACAACTAATTTTAAGGTAAGGTTTTCCTTTTGGTTTTTATGGTTTATTAGTTGTTTAGAATATATATATATATATTAGTTGTTCAGGCAATTGTTATTCAGGCACAGTTGTTGTTTAGACAGTAGTTGTTCAGTACTTAGTTGTAGAGACTTTTTAGTTGTTTAGCAGTAGTGGTTTAGGCTATAGTTGTTTAGGACCTAGTTGTTCTGTCACATATTCCTATGGAAGAGTTCATCATGGACGTGGCAGAGATCATCATGCTTGACTGACTGTTGTGTAATCTTCCTGGTTAGTTAACAGTCGCACACGGTGATGCCTCTCTTTGGGACCTCATTAACAAATATGTAGTGTCTTTGTAACTGGAAGCACCCTGTTACTTAATTTGTTATTTTTGAAACTGTTCATACAGCATGCATGATATAGTACTTCTTAAAGGTTCAGCAGTCCATGATGAAGGTGCTGGGCTGTAAGTAGTAAGGAAGGAGAACTGCGCTGGTCTCCTAAAGACAGTGGAAACATTGATACTGGCAATAACATATGACAGTGTGAAAGCCAAACTATCAGTAGTGACAGGAGAGAGAAAATCTATGGCTGAAGTGACTGCAATTCAAGAATCATCTTCAGGAACTACACTTTCCATGGCAGAGATTTGGACATTGGTTACCAATGCCAGGTACAACAGAATTGATTACACACTTGGCTGATCCCCTCCCCATCCGTTTCATATTTGTTGCTGAAAGTCTAAGTAAATAATAAACCAGGTTTTTACAATTCAGCCCACTTTCTGTTTCTGTGTCGGAATGCATACCCTCTGAGACGAAGAGTAGCAAAGGCAATGTCTGTGGTACTAATGGGCACACTAGAAGCAGCAGTTGCTACCCTGGCTAGTACAGTCAGCAACCATGGCACAAACTCTTCAGTTTAAAACTAGAGAGGAAGGTTAAACAGGTGGGGGAAGATGTCACGTTCTCAATTTATTACACCCAAATCTTCCATCAGCGAATTCAGAGATTAGTCATCTTGCTAATTATTATTCTCTAGATCTAGTGGTGCACCACCTTACTGACCACTAATGAAAAGCTATTTCTGGTCCTAGTGTCTAGTAATAACCTATAAGTCTTGTCAGGTTTCAGTGGAAAATTTGTCTTCACAAGTATCAAAAATAAAAAAAGAAGCATTCACCCCAGGCGGGTGTTTTCTGAAGTTCATTCCTGTTTACTGACTTTCTGTGCACCACGTTCTGGAGGGGGACTATGACCCCCAGGCTTTCTCTCGACAAACAGGGCCCCAGGGAGACAGCGACGCACATTAAATCGCAAAAGGAGTCCAGCAGCGTGGGAGTTTTCTGAAGCTCATTCCTTCCTTATTGACTCCCTGTGCACCACAGTGTGGGGTGGGACTTCACCCCAGACTCACTTTTTGCAAGGGAGACAACAGTGCGCATTAAGGCGCAAAAGGAGTCCCACAGCAGGGGATGTGCGTGAGGCAGGCTGGGGCATGTGCCAGGGCAAATACCGGGAGAACTCCGGGACAAGTCTGGGCCCATCTTCACCCGTTATTAACAGGAAGTGGCGTGGCATGGCCATCCCCCTTAGCCCTAGAAAGGAGAGACATCCCTGCTCATTTTCATGAGGTATAAGGTGTAATATTCCAGTTGACTTGTTTTTTTATTTTATTTTTTTATTTGTGGACGGTGTCATCACTTCACTGCATCTATGTGTAAAAGGGAAGCAAACGGTTCCCACGTGGGCAAAATGATCCCTAATAAGCTCACACCAACTATTACAATTTACATATCTTCCATCATGGGCGCAACTGACTTGGAGATTGGAAGGTTTGAGCTGCAATTAGACACTGCATGCCGCATGTCACTAGAAGCAGTGCCTAGTCACTCAAGACCATCTGATCAATCAGGCACTTTATCCCTTATTGTTAGGGAGGATGGGGAGAGCAATTGAGCCCGCACACTGCTTGTCCCACTTCAGCAACTATAATTGATAATACCATTTGAACTTCCAGTAATCCTTGTGTCCAGCCGAATATCCTGGCAGAAGTTGTGGAAATAGTTGCAGATATACACTCACATTCCACTGCCCCCCCCTTCAAAGAAAAATACGAAATTATACCAACCTGCGAAGAAATAGAAAATGACTTTGACACACCTTGTGCCCTCTCATAACCCAGGTTGTTAAGCGTCCAGAAAGTCAAATTGGGAAGATCCACTGAAGGGGTTGTTTACAGACTTCTTCAATTGCTTTTGTGATAAAGTGATGGATAAGCTACTAGTCAAACTTAACTCTGTGCAGCCTGACATTTATATGTATGCACATAAGGCTATTTAGAATATCCTGGCTCCTACACACAATTTAGGCCCCACTCCTTGTGTACAACCACTGTCTGAAAATGCCCCTAGTCGCATTCAGGCTATTCCAGCATTTACGCAGATAGGGCAGGCCACAAACGAGGTACCATCTTCCAGGCAATACAGGCTATCACCAGGTGTGGAGGATGCAGCACCTCTATTATCATCTAGGAGTAATATATATCCAGATAGTGGCGGTCTGGGATAGGACCCTCCACCCCAAAAGGGACGCCAGCTTTTAAATAGGTACCTGCTACCCTCTAATACCCAGTCCACTAGTCTACACCGGAACGTACACCATATGTTTTAATTTTAGGTCAAGTTCCACCTCTCTCACCCAATACAAAAAAATCTTGGCAGGATTTAAAATACAGGGTGATGCACTGGCTTAGGTCTAAGTCTGGCTGCCCTTGTGATCTTGGGAATGAGATTTTAACAGTAAGGAGAGTCACTTGGGTTGGTCATTCCCTTAAATTTACTGATGGTGACTGTGTGGTAGTAAATTTCAGAAATCCCTCCCTGGTCAAGAAGGTACTGGGTGCGTTAGGATGTCTGACACATACAAAGGGCAAGATCAGGGCTCTATCCTTAGGCATCTAATATAAACCTTGCTATGTACGTAGTCACAACCAGATGGCCTTTAATACTCTTGCCCCCATGATACACATCAGGGAACTCTGCCCCTCTGTTACTTTGCAAAATCATTTTGCACCCTTTGCTCTGAGAAGTCTACACCTACACAGTTCTCATAGCAAATGCCCCTCCTAGATACTTCTGTCCGCAATTTATCTAGCATGCCTTTAAACACAGCTGCTCACAAGGGCTTGAAGAGGGATTCTCAGAGTAACATGCCCTGTAATCTGCTTTCATGGAATGCGGCAGGTATAAAAAGAAAATTATCTAATGGAGACTGGATCTCATTCACTAAGGGGTTTGACATAATGGGGGTCATTCTGACCCTGGCGGTCATCGACCGCCAGGGTCGACGACCACGGAAGCACCGCCAACAGGCTGGCGGTGCTTCCCAGCCCATTCTGACCACGGCGTTAAAGCCGCGGTCAGAAAAGGGAATCCGGCGGTTTCCCCCATGCAAGCAGCGCCGCCATGGAGATTCCGACCCCCTTCCCGCCATCCTGTTTCTGGCGGTTTTTACCGCCAGGAACAGGATGGCGGGAACAGGTGTCGTGGGGCCCCTGGGGGCCCCTGCACTGCCCATGCCACTGGCATGGGCAGTGCAGGGGCCCTCTAACAGGGCCCCATAAAGATTTTCACTGTCTGCATTGCAGACAGTGAAAATCGCGACGGGTGCAACTGCACCCGTCGCACCCCTGCAACTCCGCCGGCTCCATTCGGAGCCGGCTTCATTGTTGTAGGGCCTTTCCCGCTGGGCCGGCGGGCGCTCTTTTGGCGGTCGCCCGCCGGCCCAGCTGGAAAGCCAGAATGGAGCGGCCATTTGGCGGTGACCGCCAATGTGTCTCCAAGCGACCTGGGCCATGGAGGACTTTTATGTAAATGGGTTTCGCTCCTTTTGTGCTGCAGCATCTCTGTCTCCTTTGGGGAGGGGAAAGGGAGGTTTGGCCTTTTTGATTTCAGTCAAATTTACAAGTGTAGATGTAAAAGTTTTATGCTTCACTTCCTGGTTCCAAATCCTGTTTTTGTCAGGGTTGTTTACAGACCTGCTGATCATCAATTTTTATCATAACATTTTTGATCAATGTTCATCTAAAGTCATAGACTTGCTTGCCAGTCATATGATACATTTGAAACATAATTTAGCTTCTTCTTGTATATTGGGGGTAGGTGACTTTAATTGTACCCTTTGTCCCTTTACCAAGAGTAGGGTCAGTGGTCTGGGGATAGGGATGATCTAAACCAAGAGGGGACCCATTTTAAGCACACGGTTTATGGGGATGCAATTAATAATATGGTATTGAAATTTGATCTTCTCTTAGCAGGGGTGTGTGGACGGACCATTTCTAACCACTATCCATCCTTTTCAAGGGGAGGAACACATAGCACTCTAGATTTTATTTTGGTCTCTAAAACATATAGGCCCAGATTTATGAAAAAGTGGAGCTTCAGCTCTGATGCACCACTTTTTCTGCGCAAACCTACTGGCTCCTAATGACACCATGGTTGTGCCGTATTCAACATAAGGCGCACCTCTGCGATAGTTAGAACAATAAGATCAACATTTTTGTGGTGCTGTGCTCTTTTGGCGGTGCCCGCCGGCCCAGCTGGAAAGCCAGAATGGCATCCGCGGTCTTCTGACCGCGGAGCGGCCATTTGGCGGTGACCGCCAATGTGTCTCCAGGCGACCTGGGCCATGGAGGACTTTTATGTAAATGGGTTTCGCTCCTTTTGTGCTGCAGCATCTCTGTCTCCTTTGGGGAGGGGAAAGGGAGGTTTGGCCTTTTTGATTTCAGTCAAATTTACAAGTGTAGATGTAAAAGTTTTATGCTTCACTTCCTGGTTCCAAATCCTGTTTTTGTCAGGGTTGTTTACAGACCTGCTGATCATCAATTTTTATCATAACATTTTTGATCAATGTTCATCTAAAGTCATAGACTTGCTTGCCAGTCATATGATACATTTGAAACATAATTTAGCTTCTTCTTGTATATTGGGGGTAGGTGACTTTAATTGTACCCTTTGTCCCTTTACCAAGAGTAGGGTCTGTGGTCTGGGGATAGGGATGATCTAAACCAAGAGGGGACCCATTTTAAGCACACGGTTTATGGGGATGCAATTAATAATATGGTATTGAAATTTGATCTTCTCTTAGCAGGGGTGTGTGGACGGACCATTTCTAACCACTATCCATCCTTTTCAAGGGGAGGAACACATAGCACTCTAGATTTTATTTTGGTCTCTAAAACATATAGGCCCAGATTTATGAAAAAGTGGAGCTTCAGCTCTGATGCACCACTTTTTCTGCGCAAACCTACTGGCTCCTAATGACACCATGGTTGTGCCGTATTCAACATAAGGCGCACCTCTGCGATAATTAGAACAATAAGATCAACATTTTTGTGGTGCTGTGCTCTTTTGGCGGTGCCCGCCGGCCCAGCTGGAAAGCCAGAATGGCATCCGCGGTCTTCTGACCGCGGAGCGGCCATTTGGCGGTGACCGCCAATGTGTCTCCAGGCGACCTGGGCCATGGAGGACTTTTATGTAAATGGGTTTTGCTCCTTTTGTGCTGCAGCATCTCTGTCTCCTTTGGGGAGGGGAAAGGGAGGTTTGGCCTTTTTGATTTCAGTCAAATTTACAAGTGTAGATGTAAAAGTTTTATGCTTCACTTCCTGGTTCCAAATCCTGTTTTTGTCAGGGTTGTTTACAGACCTGCTGATCATCAATTTTTATCATAACATTTTTGATCAATGTTCATCTAAAGTCATAGACTTGCTTGCCAGTCATATGATACATTTGAAACATAATTTAGCTTCTTCTTGTATATTGGGGGTAGGTGACTTTAATTGTACCCTTTGTCCCTTTACCAAGAGTAGGGTCTGTGGTCTGGGGATAGGGATGATCTAAACCAAGAGGGGACCCATTTTAAGCACACGGTTTATGGGGATGCAATTAATAATATGGTATTGAAATTTGATCTTCTCTTAGCAGGGGTGTGTGGACGGACCATTTCTAACCACTATCCATCCTTTTCAAGGGGAGGAACACATAGCACTCTAGATTTTATTTTGGTCTCTAAAACATATAGGCCCAGATTTATGAAAAAGTGGAGCTTCAGCTCTGATGCACCACTTTTTCTGCGCAAACCTACTGGCTCCTAATGACACCATGGTTGTGCCGTATTCAACATAAGGCGCACCTCTGCAATAGTTAGAACAATAAGATCAACATTTTTGTGGTGCTGTGCTACGCTATCCTTAAAACGTTTGAAGCTAGCCTACCAAAGTGCAAGGAGGCCTATTGATTTAAATGGGTGTGTAATTTTAATGCCTGCTCTGAGCAGGCATTAGAAATGACAGAAACAATTACGCAGTGAAATCTGTTAAATTTCACTGCACCATTTTTCAGGCCTCCTAGCGCCGGAATGCTCCCCTTGCATACATTATGCCTGCCGCAAGGGGTAACAAAGTAGAGCAATGCATGTATTGCGCCACTTTGTAAATATGGCTTGGGGGAAATGACGCAATGTGGCTAAAGGTAGTGCTAGCGGTTTTTTGGCCCCATGTCCCCTGATATTAAAGTTTAGAACCCTATCCAGTTGTGCGAGTGAACATAACCCACTGGTTGTGACCTTTAAATCTAGTGCTTCCAGCACAGATTGTAGTAAGGAATCCCCCTATTACATTTCCTGCCAATAGTGAACTCCGTCTTAAGTGGGCTTGTGTTGATCCATCTTCCTTTATGAAGTTCTTGGTCTCTCAAAAGTTTTATTTATTGATTAATTGTTTAGAACTTAGTACACCTGTTTCTCAGATAACTGAGAGCTTTGCTAGCCTCTCCTGCTCGCTGTCAGTAGCCCTGACCACAAAGAGCAAACTGCATTCTTCACTTACCCATCAGTGGTTCAGTTCAGCATGCTTGAAGGCTCATGGGGCCTTAAAGATGGCCCTGAAGGCCACTCCAATAAATCAGGAGATCGTTTAATTGGCAAGGTCATCTTATAAAGCTACACTTATGGCCAGGAAGATAGTACTCAGGCCCATATTTAAACTTTTTGGTGCAAAACTGCTCTAATGCAGTTTTGCGCCAAAAAGTTTAGTGCCAGCTTGCGCAGTTCCTGAGCGCCAGCTGGGCGCCATATTAATGGAATGGCGAAAGCTGGCGCTCTGCTGGTGCTAAGCTTGGGCACCAACCCAATGGCCAGCACAGGGGACAAGGGTCCCCTGGGCATGGCCATTACACCCAATGTCATGCAGGAGGCCCCAGGTTAGGGCCCCTGATAGTACTTAGAAAGAAAATAAATACATACCAATACTTACGCTACGTACCTGGGATGGGGTCCCCCATCCTCTGGCGTCCCTCTGGTGTGGGTGGGGGTGTTCCTGGGGCTTGGGGAGGGCACCTGTGGACCTATTCCATGGTGTTTAACCATGGAAATTGATCCACATGTCCCCTAACGCCTGGTCTGACCCAGGTGTTAAATAATGGTGCAAAGCAAGCTTTGCACCATTACTTAGCCCCTTCTCTTACCAGTGCGTCATTTTAGCATGGGGGATAAATATGGGGTTATGGGGATAGCATAATTTTTTAGACGGCAACTCCTACCTTGCATCTCATTGACGCAAGGTAGGTGCACGCATCCAAAAAATGGTGCAAACTCCAATATTTTGATGCTAGACGTGTCTAGCGTCAAAATATAAATATGGAGTTAAGTTTGCGCTGAATTTGCATCACAAAAATGATGCAAATTCGGCACAAACATAGTATAGATATGCCAGTCAGTATATGAGGATTATATGAAGGCAGGCAAACTAAAGGACTTGAACTTAGTTTGGCAGGTGATAAATTGTCCTCTGATCTCAGCAGGACCCCTGTCTAATATTGACTGCGTCATTTCACCCGATGTGTGGGTTTCCCACTTCTCTGCAGATTTTAACTCTAAGGTGCTTCAAGTTCGGGAAGGGGACCCAGAGGTAATATCACTAGTTGATCATGCAAGTACAGTTGTTTTCAGCTTGACTATTAATATAGAGGATGCTGCACAGGCAAATAGAAAGAGTAAAAGTGGTAAAGCCCTGGGACCGGACGGCGGCCCAGTGGACCCGTTTAAAGAAAATGTAGAACTTTGGGCCCCACTTCTGACAAATGTCTTCTGTGCTGCAAAAGTGCCCCCTTTTGCCCTCTAGGAAGGAAGCAGTTATTGTACCTATTTTCAAGAAAGGGGACAAATCAAATCTGACTTGTTACCACCCAATATCCTTACTGGATTCAACTGTTAAGATACTTGGGAGAGTACTCTTGCGAAACTTGAAGCTTGGGCAGACAAAAATAATATTATTTCAGATCTTCAGTATGGGTTTAGACAGGGTACTGGGGTGACAGAACAGTGTCTTAACCTCTCCTACTAAAAGGAAAATATGTTTATGTTAAAAAGTCTGCTGTGCACCTAGCCTTTATGGACCTATCAAGTGCATTTGATATGGTTAATAGGTCCAAATTATTGGAAATGTTGAAGGAATTAGGGATGGAAAAGGGTCACCTTCTGCAGAAGAAGATGAATACCCAGCGAGTGGGAAATTGTTATATTCCAGCTCTTCTCTATGCCAATGACACAGTTCTCTTAGCTAGTATTGCAAATGGCCTCCAAAGGTAGCTGGACGGTATTGTAGCATTTAAAAGTGCCCTGGATCTAAATTTCAATGAATCAAAATCTTTCATTTTAACTTGTAGGCCAAAAAGGACCAAATCAAAAAACTTTAATATAAAAGGATTGCTAGTCCGAAAGGTTGATAACTTTAATTACTTAGGTATTCCTTTTGATCCAAAACTTATGTGGGCACGCTTTGCCTATACTTTGGGACACAAACCTATTAAAGAAATGATAACACTGTTTAAATCAAAATGTATCTCTGTTGAGTCTTACGGGGAGGGAGTATGGGGGGCATTGTAACACGTATACCCTTCAGAAAATACATAACAGCTTTTTTGAAAGATTTCTGTTGGTTCCCTCAGGAACAGCCACCTTTTTCGTCACTCAGAGGTTGGTTTGCCTTATCTTGATGCTTGCCTTTGTTAGCCTCTCTTTTGTTATGGGCTTAAATATGGCTGTCGAGTGATCTTGGCCACAGGAAAATTATTTTTATATTAGATTGCATGGCCTTGGAAAAGGAGGCTGAGATTCCTTGGTTATCCTCTATTAGGAATATGTGTCTATTGCTGAAAGTAACTGATGCATGTAATAATCTGGAGCAAATGGTTTCATCTACAAAAGCCCATATTACATTCTCTTTTATTGACCATCGCCAGGGCCTCCGCTTAGCTGTTACTTTAAGGATGCCCTCTTTGGAGCAATATCTGCTGCTAGAAGATGTGTGCAAGTTTGAGTTTTATTTCCTGTTTGTAGAAAACAGCCATTTCAGATTTGATCTCACTATGCTATGTTTGAACATATTACATATTTTTTTTGCATTCCCGCTACAAGGCAAATCTCTGACAACCTTCCACCCTGTCCCTGCGACAACTGTTCTGCTCTATCAACTTTTCATTTAATGCTGTTCTGTTCACTGTATAAGTCTGTTTGTATTTGTTTTCTTTTTCCGATTTTGCACCCTATGAATTTGTTGTCACATAGGTTGGGCTTTCAATATCTTCAGTAGTTGGATTCTATTGAGAAATGTAGCGCGGTTATCAAATTTATTAAGTTGCGTTGTTGTATTCCCATAACAAGGTATATGGGCTGACAACTTTCCACCTTGTTCCTGCAACAACTGTTCTTCTCAACTGACCATTCATTTAATTTTGTTCTGTTCACTGTATAAGGCTGTTCATACTTGTTTTCTTTTTCAGAATTTGCACCCTATAAATTTTTTGTCACATAGGTTGGGCTTTACATATCTTCAGCAGTCAGATTCTATTCAGAAATAGATCCAAGATCCTGGCGGTGCTGGCAGTTCCCTGGAGGTCCGACCGCCAGGGTTGTAATGTGGCGGTCCAGACCGCCACGCGAGTGTGGCAGTCTATAGACCGTCACACTCGTAACGAGCCCCTTAATATCAGGAGGTGGTGTCCATCTAAATTGTTTTTAGGTACTTAGCTATTATCATGTTTGCTATCGTACTTTTTGATAGTAACCAGTAGTTTTTAAACTGACGTTTTTCTTTTTAAGATTTCGTAATCATTTTCTATTTTTATTATTATGTCATGACATTTTGAATATGATTTTGTAAGTTCATTATGTGCTTTTATGGCATTTTATGCCGAATAAAGTATTCTCGACTTAACTTGAGTGTTTTACACTCAAATTTTTTACCAGCTTGCCCAAATTGATATATGAAATTATAGTTGACTGTTAGTAATATTATTATTATTATATAGTTTTGAAGGGTACATATCTACCTGACAAGGTTTCCTAGCACTACGCATGTGTAAGGAAGGCATGGAAATGCTATAACAGAATTAGATTTGAAGAGTCAGGTCTTTAGAAGTTTCCAAAAAACACTAAAGGAGTGACACTTTCTCAAAGAAATGGGTAGTGCGTTCCACAGTTCAGGACCCAGGTAAGAAAAAGATTGACCGCCCTTTCATGTTCTCATGATTCTTGGCACTGCAGAGAAATTACTATTGCTTCATCAGAGAGGAAGGCTGGGACAGTAGTGTGTCACAATAAACAAACTTAGAAACCATGGACCTGAGTTTGACATAGCTTTGTGCATATAGCACAATGCTTTAAACTGGGTCTGCTTTTCCACTAGAAGCCAGTGGAGGTCTCGGAGAAGACAGGACATGGAAGAATTTTTAGGGAGATGGAATAGTAATCTAGCGGCTGCATTCTGGACAATCTGCAGAGGTTTGAGTGAGGCCTTGGAGGCCCCTAAATAAAGAACGTTACCATAGACCATCCTAGAAAGAATCAAGGCCTAGATTACTGTTATTTGGGCATGACCAGGCAGAAGCCAACGAATTTTCCTCAACCATCATAAAACATCAGAACAAGTAGGGATTACCTTCGAAATTTGATGATTAACTGAGAGCTCATTATCAAGCCAAAAACTCAAGTTCTTAACCACAGGAATAGAGACAGGAGGAGTACCAAATATACCTAGCCAGTGATGAGGTCCCCAAACAATAAGCGAGGAGCAACTTTTTCAAGTTCAACCCACAGACTTTATAGTTTTTCTTAAGCATTTAAAAACCTCTAGCCAACTAATGCTTTGTGAATTATTTGTTTCCTTAGGGCCAGACAGTATTGTATTACATACACTGAGGGACTGATTCACAAAGGTAAACTTACACTTTTGTGTAAATGTACTCTTTTTCAGTATTCACAAACTCCAAGTTATTATTACTCTAGAACTGCTGAGGCCTGCCCTGCCTTTTTATGTGTGGAGTTCTCTGCCCTGATGCAGAGTCTCCGTAGTTGTAAAGTTATTAACTCCGAGTTAGGGAACACCAAAAAAGAGTAAACGTACACAAAAGTGTAAGTTAACCTTTGTGAATCAGGCCCTCAGTGTTTTTAGTTGCACAGTTCCTTTTCAAATTACAGTAAAAAATCAATTCCTCCTTTATATAGCCTTTGTCATTTCCGTTCTCATGTGTGTTCACAATTAACTTAGTGCCTTCACTGTTCTCGGTGGAACTGCTTGCCTTCCTAGAAAGGACTGCCGATGGAGGGTGCATGGCCTATTCCGAGCACCTCCTGGCAGCCTGTTTGTTATAATATGGCACAGGTGCATAGAACACTATTTTCAGACATCCCCTTAGAATTCCACAATCCGTTTCTGTGTTACAGAAGGAGCCGCAACCCAACCAATATTTCCAAAGTGCCCTGGGGATGCAGAAAGCGAGTGCACACACCTGTGGCACCCCCAGGACACTTTATGTAATATGCCCCCAGTGTCTTGCCCTGTGAAACTCAGAACATGTTTGTAAGCATTGTTGGCAGTCCCAGAGGTTCATCTCCAGTGATTTTAGGTTCAGGTAAACTTGGCCATATCTGTCTTCATGGTGCTTGTGTTTGATTAATCCCCATATTCATAGGAGCTCAATCTACTTTTCCTGGTCTCTTTTTCCATTCATCAAGATCCACTTTAATTATACTACAAAAGTGGGATTTACAATAGCAGTTTCATTAGTCTGTTGCGTAGGGGAAAGAGCCCTAATTTAGTTTTTTTCAATAAGGACTGATTCTCCATTATTCTGTAGGCTCCATCTAAAAATGACATCTGATTTCCATTTGAGACACAATAACATCCTCTATAGTTCTGTTGCTTTCATAGAATGCCTGCACTTACTGGATGTGTGGGTGTGGAAGGCAGTACATACTTACCTGGATCACACATTTGCCTTTAAGTATTGTGATACACTGTTTGCTGCCTTTGACCTGGCTCTAAAGAAACTTTCAACTCTGAACAGATTGGTGTTCTATCAATCACTTTACAATCACTTTACTCTTCATGCCAACACATAGTGAGTTGCCTTCAGGTAGGGGCTGTTCTGATAGATTTCTAAGGGCTATGGCATCAATCAGGACAGAGTGTTTATAAGGAATTGCTGCAATATGGGGTCTCTACACAAATGCCACGCGGCAGCTGCGCCTTCTTAATTGCACAGCTCCCCCAAGGCAGGGAAGTTGCCCCAAACAGTTAAATCAATCAATCAATCACAATATTTATAAAGCGCGCTACGTACCCGTAAGGGTTTCAAGGCGCTTTGGTGGGGGGGCGTTGCTGCTATTGGTCGAAAAGCCAGGTCTTGAGGAGTCTCCTGAAGGCGAGAAGGTCCTGGGTCTGTCGTAGGGGGGTTGGGAGGGAGTTCCAGGTTTTGGCGGCGAGGTAGGAGAAGGATCTGCCACCGGATGCCTTGCGTTGGAAGCGGGGGACGATGGCGAGGGAAAGGCTGGCAGAGCGGAGTTGGCGGGAGGGGACGTGGAAGTTGAGTCTGTTGTTCAGGTAGGTGGGTCCGGCGTTGTAGAGTGCCTTGTGAGCGTGGGCGAGGAGCTTGAAGGTGATCCTCTTGTCCACGGGGAGCCAGTGGAGGACTTCAGGTGGTGGGAGATGTGGCATCGGCGGGGTACGTCGAGGATCAGTTGGGCGGAAGCGTTTTGGATGTGTTGGAGTCGTCGGAGGTCTTTTGCTGGGATGCCTGTGTAGAGTGCGTTGCCGAAGTCTAGTCTGCTACTGACGAGGGCCTGAGTCACTGTTTTTCTGGTTTCCGTTGGGATCCATTTGTAGATTCTACAGAGCATGCGGAGAGTGTTGTAGCAGGAGGAGGAAACTGCGTTGACCTGTTTGGACATGGTGAGGGCGGAGTCGAGGACGAAACCGAGGTTGCGTGCATGGTTGGTTGGCGTTGGAGGGGGTCCCAGCGCGGTGTGCCACCAGGAGTCATCCCAGGCCGAGGGGGTGCGTCCAAGGATGGGGACCTCCGTCTTGTCGGAGTTCAATTTCAGGCGGCTGTTTCTCATCCACTCGGCGATGGATTTCAGTCCCTCGTGGAGGTTGGCTTTGGCGGTGTGTGGGTCTTTAGTGAGGGAGAGGATGAGCTGGGTGTCGTCAGCGTAGGAGAGAATGGTGAGGTTGTGCTGATGGGACAGTTGTGCGAGGGGGGCCATGTTGACGTTGAATAGCGTTGGGCTCAGAGAGGAGCGTTGGGGTACGCCGCAGATGATGTTGGTGGCTTCGGAGCGGAAGGGTGAGAGTCGGACTCTCTGGGTTCTGCCGGAGAGAAATGAGGAGATCCATTTGAGGGCTTTTTCTTGTATTCTGGCTTCATGGAGGCGTGTTAGTAGGGTGCCGTGGCAGACTGTGTCGAAGGCAGCGGAAAGATCCAGGAGGATGAGGGCAGAAGTTTCGCCGTTGTCCATTTGAAGTCTGATGTCATCTGTGGCGGCGAGGAGCGCAGTCTCTGTACTGTAGTTGCGTCTGAAACCGGACTGGGAGGGGTCCAGGATGGAGTTGTCCTCAATGTGGTGGGTGAGCTGAGCGTTGACGATCTTCTCGATGACATTTGCCGGGAAGGGGAGGAGGGAGATCGGGCGGAAGTTTTTGAGGTCGTTGGTGTCAGCCTTGGGTTTCTTGAGGAGGGCGCGGATTTCGGCGTGCTTCCAGCTGTCCGGGAAAGTTGCGGTTTCGAAGGATAGGTTGATGACCTTTCGAAGTTGGGGGGCGATGGTAGAGTCTGCTTTGTTGTAGATGTGGTGTGGGCAGGGGTCAGAGGGGGATCCTGAGTGGATGGAGTTCATGGTCTTGCAAGTTTCGGCGTAGTCTACGTGGGTCCAGGTGGTGAGGCGGTTGGCGTGGGTGGAGTTATCGGGGGTGGGGTCAGGCGGAGGTGTGGTGTTAAAGCTGTCGTGGATGTTGACGATCTTCTGGAAGAAGAAGGTGGACAGGGCGTCGCAGAGTTCTTGGGATGGTGGGATGTCGTTGACGTTGGCGCTGGGGTTGGAGAGCTCTTTCACGATGCAGAAGAGTTCTTTGCTGTCGTGAGCGTTGTTGTTTAGGCGTTCTGTGAAGTGGGAACGTTTGGCGAGTCGGATAAGTTGGTGGTGCTTGCGGGTGGCTTCCTTGTGGGTTGCCAGGCTGTTAGGAGTGCGTTCGAGGAGCCATTTTTTCTTTAGTTTCTGGCAGGTGCGTTAAAGGAGATGGTCGCGTCCTGCGCAGCTCTAGTGCTTCCCACACAATCTGCAACATTGCAGCCCTGCCTGCGATATAGAGGCAACCCTTGCAATGCTGAGGGCAGAAGGGATTAACAATGACGAAGCAGGTTCGGGCAACTGGCAGGCCTTTGTGTTTCAGCAGCAGTTTTGCAGTACGACACCTCCCAAGAGGGGCAGGAAAGTGGAAGCAGTCCCTGATGCTTTCACTACTTATGGGCACTGAGAACAATGCAGAGCCTCTGGTCAGTCCCTTTGCTCAAGGTGGTGTGGTGGGGGCCCTAGAAGAACAGGGTAGGAGGACGTGGGTTCAATAAGGGAAGCACCCTCAGAAATATTTGGGAAAATTCCTCCAATCCCCCTGCAGAGGGGGCCATCAGTGACTGACAGAGGGCCAGCTTGAAGGCGGTGAAGAACCAACAAGGGGATGGTCTGAGCTCTTGAGAATGAAAATACATAATGTGACCTGATGAGGCCCTTCGTGGCCCACCCGAGTCAGCAGTGGGGGAGTGATGAAGCGAGCAGGGAGGGTTAAGGGCAGCTCACCACTGCCACAAATGGCAGGTTGTAGGTAGCTTGCATCACCCTTGCTCAGCAGGAGGTGAGGCAAAGCAGGGAGCCTCTGTAAGTCCTCTTTCCATGTGGAAGTCGAGGGTCCAAGTCCTAAAGAACAGGCCTGCAAGTGAGACCTTCCCAAGCGGGAGGTTCACTGAAAGCCAATATGGAAAGGATAGCGAGCAGGAGAAATCACGGCAGAGGGAAGGCACCAACCCATTTTACAGACATGGGGAGAGAGCGATAGACACACACAAAGGAGATGTGGTTGGACTGAGCACAAGGGATAGGCTTTGGAACAAGACAGGAAGGACAGCAGGGGTTGTGTTTAGCTGCAGTAGTGGTGCAAGCAGCAGGGAATAAGGGGAGAGTCTGGGGGAGCCCCAGTGGGTCCAAACAGCAGAAGAGAATAAGTAGAAAGAATAATGGACAAGGATAAGAATACAGTGTGGTGAAGAAGATGAATGTGGAACAGAGGACAGTGAAGTGGGCACAATGATCAAAGAACATTAGCATCAGACAGGGGTGGCCAAGAGAGCAGAGGGTGGGCAACAGAAATAGAGGGTGAAGGACCAAGGAGACACCAGCCCATGAGGGAGCCACAACAAGAAGCCCACAGCAGCAGGATGGCAGGGAGTGCACAGCGACAGCTGTCATGGGGTGCAGTGGAAGGGCAGCAATGGAGTATTATAAAGTGGAGCTGGAAGGCACTAACATGAAAGTGAGAGGATTCCCAGAAGAGTGAGTATGAGGATGTATTGTAGCAAGAGGAGAGTACAATAGCAGGAGTATTAAAGAGAAGAGTCCGCAGGGGGGACACTGAAGGGACTGAGCACTGGTCTGGGTTTCAGAGGGCCCTCTTCAAGTACTGTAAAAAGTACTTGAAAGAAAAAGGGGCCGAATACTCAGGAGAGCTGAGGCAGATGGAAGCAGACGGGAACAGTTGAGAAGAGTGGGGAGATGGATACTGGTGCACAGAGACAGAAGACACAAGTGAAGCCGGGAGAAAAAGGAGGAATCAAGAATGAGAAAGGTGACAAAGGAAAGGGCGAGGAAGGAGAGAGGAAGTTACCGCACATGGGAGTCAGGTCACCATCTTCAGGCAAGTATGAAAGAAAAATATAGTCAAATAGGTATATAGATGTACTTAAGTTGCTGCACAGGTGAGATGTAAGGATCAATCCAAAGCAGAGGAGCGGGTGCTGGAAATGCATCCATGAGTTTCAATGAACATATACCGGCGGATAACTGCATTTACAACTTGTGAAAGCACTGATGAGATTGTAGGACAATGAAATTACATGCATGTAATAAGGACAACAATCATCAGTTTGGGGGCCATGGTGTGAATAAAGCATGACAAGAATTTGAGGTCAAGACAAAGCCAAATAAGACAAAGCATGGGAGAGTAACTGGACAATGTACTACGTCTGCAACTGATGAACACAAGACCATTTTCCACATCACATACAGCAAGCAGTCTGTTGCTCCCCCTAAAGCATTTCCCAGGTCTCCCACTCCAGGGGCAGAGACAGGCAGGACAGACAAGACAAGATGGCACATGCTGTAACTTTAACACGTGCCTTTGTTACAAGTATCAGGGCACATTCTGACATGAATGCCACAGCAAACACCCAATTTTACAAAGCAGAGGTGAAGGAAGATAGCAGGAAAGGGTAATTATGTCAGTTAATTTGGAAATACTGTAACAGTGGTTGAGATTATACCCAGACAGCAGAAAAGCAGGTTATTTGGAACACGAATTAGGTGAGGGTTTCAGGATGCTTGCATGGGCCAGAGAGTAGCGTGGTGAGTGAGATGGAATATTTAATTCAGGGCACAACACATTGCGTGGCTAGACAATGAGAGGCTGATTCAGCGTCCCATTCACAGAGGCAGACGTTTAGTGGTTTAGCCCTAGAGGTGGATGAAACGGCAACAGCATTATTTTCAAGATATGGAACATTGGTAGGTGGCTGATGAAACAGTACCTGGCTATTTCCACAAGGAGATTGTACCATGCAGCTTGGAAATAATTCAGGAACTCAGGAATGGAGAAGCGAGGCAGAGGTCATGAGAGTTTACTAATGTGTCAAGATGAGGCATGAGATGTGATGGGGCTTATTAAGAAGCACTGAGTGTTCCTCTGTGGTGGTCAAAGGAAATATAGCAGGTGTCACATTTTATGGGAAAGGTTTTTGGGTATATGAGCTAATAAGAGGGGAACTGGTAAAAAGGGTAGTGTAAGAATGCTCCAGAAAGAAAGGGAGAATGGGAGATTTGGGCCTGCCGATCATGTAAGAGATCCCGCAATGGATGATGGAACAGACATGGTGCCTATCTAGTGCAGTATTTAAGTTGATCTTCTATGAAGCACTTAGGTGTTGGAGTTGGTGGTATCCAACTTTTTGATGGGCTGCGGTGAAAGCACACAAGGTATTAGCATGTGTGGGAGAAGTCAAAGGATGTTGCTACAATGGTAACTGAGGCCAAAGAGGAAATTCTCCCTCCTGCTGATTTCACTTCGCAGTTACAGCTCAGCATCTCTGTTTTATGGTTAACCAGACATATACAGGGCTAGAATCCGTTCTCCTCCCCTCATATTTGGTCACAAAACACTTGTAAGAGTGTTTGGAAGGTTTTCTTCCCTTTCCAAAGAATACCAGA
The DNA here is from genome assembly GCF_031143425.1 of Pleurodeles waltl. Lineage (NCBI taxonomy): Eukaryota > Metazoa > Chordata > Amphibia > Caudata > Salamandridae > Pleurodeles > Pleurodeles waltl. The sequence continues at coordinate 467,204,000 of NC_090449.1, read as the reverse complement.
CTTTGGAGGTATTCAAAGGGCCTAATTCAATGAGATCAGTATACTAACAAACTTCACAAATGTTGTTTCCACTGGTTACATTTTCTCCACAATTAAGGTAATATGGTGGAGGAAATTCAGCTAGTGGATTCCGTTCTGGATTTATTATCTAGCATTCTAGTTATTTCCTGTTCACATCCCTGTAAATTCTTTTCTGTGTCATGAGTTGGACTGCCTAATAAAGAAAGGAAAAACTGGCACCACAATCCACAAATGCACACATCTAGCATTAGCCCACATTCCCAAAGTTCATATAGCATAGAAGGAAAGCTAAAAATTCTCCATGGCAGGCCTTGCATTATCTTGCATTATGGAACAACCTACCAACCAGCACCAGTGATCGAAGAGGCAAACATTTTGAGACTAGTGCTACATTAATTCAGGAATTCGGCTATTTACTTCACACTTAAAAACTCACCTATTCAAAGTGTAATTTTACATCTCTAATATCACACTCTAGAATTCTTATTTACTATCCACATTACAAACAAGCACCGGCAAAACCAATACATCGTCTGTTGGCTTTCTACTGGTTTTGTCAATGCTTGTTTTGTTATGCACTGTTTTTCTTTTTACATTTATTGTTAGGGAAGCAGATAGATCTTCACCAATATGAAAGAAAATATTGGTTAAAATCAAAACAATTTGGGGGTCTCAAAAAACACACATTGTCAAAGTAGGCCCAGGAATTAAAGAAAACTATGTTGTGTGCAGTTGTACTCCTTGTGAAACAGCAGAATTCAGTCACTCATAGTGAAGTTAGCTCATGGCTAAAACTGATTGACCCACCACCCCATTCTGTAGACCAATAGATGAAGAGGGCCGACTGAAAGCCCCTACAGTAAGTACATTATATATACATTTTTAGTAACATGTTAAGGTCTTGGCTAATGCCAGACCTAAAACTACTGACTAAGCCAAAGAGTCTGGCATTGGTAAGCAGGTATAATGAGTATTTTTTTATATTATAAGCACATACCACAAACATCACAGCAACCATATGCTTGTAAACAAAAAGTTTACATTTAAAAAATGAACTATGCATACAATTTTATTACAAGATTGCAGGTGATTCATGGGAACTTAGGAACCCTTTGTAGTTTTCATGCACATGGCAGGAAAATGGCATTCTTATTGGCACAAAGTAAATGCATTACTGGCTTTGAAATATGGTAATATGAAGGTCTTCTTAAAACACATAAGTCTGACTAGAATAAAAATGGGAAGAAAAAAACATTGGCCATGTAAAGTATTAGCCAAACGGTGTGCTTCTTATAAGGTGGTTGTGCACATGAGGTCAGGTGAAGTGCTGTCACTGACAGGGCATGAACCCAATTGCTACAGTGAGCTTACCTATTAGCCCATGCTGTATCCTGTAGTATGTGGAAGTGAAATGTGAATGGCAGTTGATCAGTCACAAGGACAAAGAGGGCTGGCCCTACTTTGCAGTGCCTGTATTTATCAGGTCCAGTAAATACCTCTACCCCCTCTATGGCACTCAAAATAAGGGCCTTACCTGTGGAGATGACAGTGACATGTGATTAACTTTTATGCCAGCTAGCCATTTCCATTTGCCAACCTGCCAGTAAAACTCCCAATAACTCAATATATCACACCATCATTGCTGACTACATTTAACTAGAGTTGTGTGTTATAGTGCTTTATGAGCAGCATGCAGTCATGTTAATAACTCAGTTCAGCTCATTTTTCTAAATTTGGGAGAGGCTACGGCTACTAATCTCTGAATTATGGTCATATGTGTGTTCTTCTCACCTGGACAAAGAGAACTGTCACATGGCTCTTCTTGCATGGACTCTCCCTCACAAGAAGATGCTGATGGTGGCAGTGTGGTGTTGCAGTGTCGAAATCTCCTACGTAGCCCGATCTGCTCCACATCATAGAAGCAGGTCTTAGAGCATGGTGACCAGGTGGTCCACTCACTCCAAAAGTTAGTGGTCTCTGTGAATCAAGGAACATGATACATATACTTAGGCATGCTTATTCATACTTCAAAGTCTTTATATGCTCTCTCACTACTATCAGACTTACAGGGGGTCTGTATCTGAATACAGGGCCCCATGTAAGGGCATACTACCAGCCAGAACCATTATGCATAAAAGAGAAAATAGAACTATAAGACACATGGAGCCTAAAGAGCTGTGTCTCCAAAGGGCTCTATATGGATAGACAGCAACTGGACAAAGATCTATACTACCTTTTTCAAACTCCAAAGAAAGGCATCATTCTTAAACTTGTAATATCTCACAACATTGTTGTGGACTGCTGAGCAAACATACACTAAACCAGCCAAAATCACATTCAATCATATTAAAACAAAACTGTACTAGTTATGAGAAGACCAAATATATATACTAGATAGGTAAGTTGGAAATAAATTACACCTAGCTTTGGTTCTCAGAACAGAATAAGCAGAATAAGCTCGGCCGGGTAGTGTAAAAGATTCTTGTCATCACCTCCTGACACTGGGTGGACTGTTGAATGATGTCGGGATACGTTTAGAGGTGGTCCTCTGTGATGTGTAGGATTAAACTGCTCCCTTACTCCAAATTCACAATGTACCAATCCACTAAGACCTCTTAATTGATATCAGAAATGGGTGCAGTGTCAAACAAACATTTTCTACCAGCAATGTAGAGTGCAGTAGGACAGGCCACGATTGACGTAGTTGCTAAAGATATCATCTTACTATTCACAAAAAGTAACCTATGCTGATGCCTCAATCAATGATCTATGATCAGTGGTCGTCACACTCAATGCACACACCAAGAAGGTCCTAGGGTGCCAAAGTTTCTTTAATTCTTGGCAGGGGAGGGTTACTTTACTCACAGCATCAAGGCAGTGGGTCTGCAGGAATGCATGGAAGGTCATAGTGACAAACTCTTCCTTGAAGAGTGACTCACCAATGCTTGCCCTGAATTAACTATCCAAACTGATAATTGTGGCAAGAGTACACAGAACCTTGGCACCATCTCCGATGCCTAGTAACCTTCACTCACCTCCAATCAGAACCTGCCTTCTGACCTAGTGGAACTGCCATCATATTCTCCAAATGGCCAGGGATCAGGTAACATAGAACCATGCATTATGACAACACCACAGTCATGATGTTACCTGACATTTCTTAAGAGGTACTACACCAAAGCGGGTTGTTTGAAGGAGTCTGCGAATAGGGGGCATTGAGGGCCCTTATAGAAATCTGGCACTTTCCAGATGTATAAGGGAGAACAGGAGACCATGGATAGTTTCAAAGTGGCAAGGAAAATTCAGAATGTGCTGCCATAGTTGACACCATGAGACAGAGGGACCTCTCCTTGATCAGCAGTGACTCTTACAATCTGGAAACACATCAAGAACTTTGAGACCCAGACAATGCAGCTACTGTTGCTGCAGCACTCCACATGGAGTTTCTCCAAAGAATGAGGCCTTCATAGTTGTGCAGTGGATGGGGTGACAGCTTCTCTTACAATTTATTCACATCGGTAGCCCGGTTCTCCCAAACAGTTGTGCCCATAATTTGAGAGTCTGTTGGTGAATCTTACTACAATCTGGGGAGATGTGGGGGGTACTACTTTGCAGTTCTGTTTCTTTTAGTGGGGCAAGAAAGACTGAACTTCTTATTAGTTGGGATGTTACAGCTTTGTCCAAGACTCATGACACTTGATGTTGTTCACACTCAAGACATGGATAAACCAAACCCTCTTTCACAGACACGGTCACAGGATTGGTGAGAATTATGTTAATCGGATTTTACCTTCTGTTGTGACCCTCTTTAGGATTTTTATAGGCTTGATTTAGAGTTTGGCGGAGGGGGTTACTCCGTCACAAATGTGACAGATAGCCCGTCCACCATATTACGATCCCGTATTAGCCTATAGAGATTGTAATACGGCTAACGGGATATCCGTCACGTTTGTGACTGTGCAACCCATCCGCCAAACTCTAAATCAGGCCCCAGGTCTTTTCAATCCCTCCTTTTATACAGTAGGGACCAGATTTGAAAAGCCTTGTACTGGTGATCTTGGAACAAGGCACATGTAATGCTGCCCAACTTTACAACCTCAACCATCCACCAACAGCACTTGGTAAAACATATGATTTATGATGTGGAGTGTGGGGCCATTACTGTTCTGCCTGTGTGATACAGGGAGTTGGCCTGAGAGACATTTTAATTAGGCTGGAGTAATCAGAGTAATTTCAGTAATTATGCACTAATCTTTTGATTCAAAATTACTGAAATTATACTATTATGCCAGCTTGAGTAATTAAGAGTAATGAGGGACAAAAGACCTACCACAGGAACAAGGAACTAATGGAGTACGAGTGACTGCTAGCTATGGCTGTCCGTGCCCTGTTGTATTTAGTACTGTTTTCTTAGTGCATCGTCTTGCCCATTTTGAAGGTGAAGGCACGTTTTGTACAACAAAAATAGCGCTGGATTGCACTTCTCAAGTAATTAAGGATAGTTATGAGTAGTTCTGCAGTTATTATGAGTAATTACGCCAGCTATGCCCACCCATGAAAGGGACTTGAAACACTGTAAAATTTACTAGGCCTTCCCAAAGGAAAATCATATATCTGGGGGGAAGGGTTACACAATGGCCCTGAAGTGGGCCACCCAAGCCTTCATAAGCCAAAGATTTGCTGATTTGGGCAAACTTGGTGATCCATTAGTGCATGATTCAGTACATATTGCAATGAGTGCAGACACGTATTACTGTCTTGTAGCTTGATTAGGCTCTAAGTACGAATGATCAATATTTATACAAATGTGTTCCTGGGTTTCTCAATAAGCTGCAGAAGGTGTGTGTTGATCTCAGGCAATAGATCATGTTGTGGGGCAGAAATCTACAGTGGACAGACCCACTTTTCTATAGATCACCCCTTGCTTCCACTAGCATTACCAAGACTCCCACCACCCTACAGGCAGGCCAAACTTGGGCATTGGGTCCCACACGAAATATCCTACACTGAGTGGACAGAAGTAATTGTTCTGTTGATGTGCACTACAGAAGCTGAACAAAATGATGAATGTATTCTTACTGACATGCATAATTCCTAGGAAAACCCTCCATGATCACAACTCTCTATTACTGCAGTACTTTGGGACACAATGTTAACATGCACATTCTGATGGCATTTCCAAGAGCTAACACTACTTAAAAAAGAATATAGGGTGTGGAGGAATCAGGTGGTGAAGTGGGGAGGCATTTAAGGGAGTGCTATGGGGTACTTGCAGTGACTTTGTTTAGGGCAGTGGTTCCCATCCTGTGGTTCGGGAAACCCTGGAGGTCCGCAAAGCCTCCTCAGGTGGCCCATGACTGCTTAGAAAATTAACTAATAATAACAGATTAATAAAGTGAATATAAATAAAGTGGCTAAATGTGCAATTGAAAGTTTTAAAACATACGGTGAATGTCAAGGAATTTAAATAGGAGGCTAAAAGTTTAATTAGTATCCACAAATTGATTTGTGGGAGCAGTTCAGGTGCATCAAACAGAATATACTATGGATGATGTGTGGCTTCAATTGAATTTAGAAAAAACTCCAGCCTTCCTATTAAATTTATTTTTTTATTTTTTTTGTTTGCAAGTTAAATAAAATGTTTTATCATTTGTGTATATTTTTGATGGAATGTTTGCTTCTGTATTTCTTGTGCATTGTTTTGCGGATCAGATGATCGACAATGTATAGGCCCAGGTCCCCAGTTTCCAGTTATGACTCAGTGAGTGGACCACGGATATCAATAATGATTCAGTGGGGGTTCCTGGATCCGTAATCGTAAAGTAGGGGGTCCACTGAAGTCAAAAGGTTGGGAACAACTGGTTTAGGGTATTGGTGGGTGATCCAGGATGGCCTAAAGAAACTGGAGGTGAACATGAGTCTGCAGTCATAATAACATTACTCACAGCACTCTAGATTCTGCAGTGCCGAAGGCAGAACCAAGTGTATCTTGTTGCTGGACAGGTTGTATAATCTATGCTAGAGGTTAAACTTAATTAGACACCACCTCAATGGTGACAGGCATGCACTCTTTGGCCTGGCCCCTTTGCAAATAGATCCATGGGCAAGAACTGCACCACTGTCTATATACAAGTGGGCATGAGTAAGTTGATATATAATGCCTAAAGGATTCTTTATTCACCACCCACATCCCATCTTCCTGACCAGGTTGATGACTTCCTACAAGAGGTCCAGATCCACCAAATGACCCCCTGATCAAAAAGGATTACCAGTACATTGATATCACTGAATAGCATTCCTGCAGCTGGTAAAAGGAAGAGAAAGGGAAAAGCCCAAAGCTCTAGTGAACTTCTGGTTACGTTCTATGACACATGAAATAGCTCCTTATTTCTATACTGTTAAAGTTATACACACATGTCAATTAGATAGAAAGCTCCCAGCTTCCACATGTAAGATGAATTGAAACCCTCCATTCGGAATGAAAGGGGAGGAAAGTTACTGCTAGAAGAAGAGCTTTGAAGAGGACTAGATCCAAACTGGCATTTTTACCAAAAGGTTCCTTCAAGATTCTTAACTTCTTTCCCAAATTTCTTCTGCTACTGATATAACCTCATGGATCTGCACTGCAATTATATTACACACACACACACACACTGGAAACCGGTAGATCTCTGGTTTGCTTCATGTTTTCTCTAAAGCTAGAGAGACCCTTAGGGGCATATTTGAGAGTCCCTAGAACCACCGGAGTGTCACTTTTAGTGACGTTCCGGTGGCGCTATGCCCTGCACTGTATTTACAAGGTGGCTTAATGCCACCTTCTAAATACGGCCCCTTCACATGCAGTACTTTGCGGGAAAGGGGTGTTCAATGGGTATTGCTGTGGGCGTGCCACAGCAACACCCATTGCATTTTTACACTGCCCCAGATTTACGAGTTTTCTTAAACCTGAGACAGCACCAAAATCTAATGTCACCCCAGGGGTGGCATTAGCATGGCACAACGAGGAGAAATGCTTTAATTTCTCCTTGTTTCTTACTCTTTCCATGTGTGCTGAATTCTGCAGCACACATGAAAAGAGCAAATCGACATTTAAGATTGCTTTTTTGGAGGAAGGTGTTCCTTCCTGCACAAAAATATTCTCCCCCTCAACGCAGTTATCCTTGCACTATGGTGCAAGGGTTGCTGTGTTGGCGCACAGCAGCATATTTAGTGCCAGCGCAGGGGGAAACAGGGGTGCGCTGTATTCTAGTAATTGCAGTGCATCCCTGCGTTTTGAAAATGACGTGCGTGACACTGCCAAATTTTTTCTAAAATTTGGCCCTAAGTGTTTCATCAAGTGCTAGCTCATTTGATGATACAAGTTACAGTTCAATACTTTCTAACACAGGAAAAGGGTAGGCAATGAGTAAAAATATCTCGCAATTACCTCAGTATGTGTTCAATTGTCATAGCTCGTGAAACACTTTACGAGTCCCACATCTCTAAACTAGGTGGGGGTTTCCAGTTTGGTGGGGTGCAAGCCCTTACGATTTATTAAGGGGCTCTACCTCCACCATACTCTGAATAAGGTTCAATGATTTTAAATTGACTGTTAACCTATCTGATTGCTGCTTTTAGAATGGACACGTGTCCTCTCAGATTGGATAAGGATGATCCTGTCAGATGAACACATTCCTCCTGACCTCCAAGTTGCACAGGTCGTCAACAAAATACTGCTTTTTCAAGACTAATAAACTCAATACTCTTCCCCTTTGTTTCCTTCATTTTGAGCTTGGACTTTGTAGAGTGGCAAAGAAGGAACTCAGAGAATGCTTAACTCTAACTTGAGTGAAAACATATTTTAGCCAATTCAAATAGGACTCTCCTTCTTTTCTTCAGACTCATTAGAAAGCCTACTTCCATTTGTTATTGCTTAAAGCGACGTCAAATCTCATTCTCTTCCCCATTCTGACCTGTCATTCAAGATGAAAGACAAGTACATTCTTGGTGAAGAGTGTAAAAGCAAGGCAAGAGAATTTTTTAATCCTAAAGAATCTCGTGATACAGTAGCCATCTCAGAGACTCTTGAATAGCTCAGCAGGCAGGTTGCAATTGTCCCTCATAATTTATTTCTAAAATACATTAGTAGTTTCTTCACGCATTCTGGCCATGCCATTCCTATTACATCCTAGGACTAAATATTTGTTACGTTATGTCAGAGTTTCTGATGAAAGCACCTCCATAACCATGCCACCAATCTTGAGTCTGGTGTCAATCACATCAGTTACAGAGTAATTAAATTAATACAAGGCTTGACACTGAGGCTCTTCTACTACAGAGTCAGCACAATAAAGGACTGCCCAGCCTCAAGGCAGAGCTAGCATACCATCATCAAAATAACATTAGGCCTATCTTCAACCCACAATGTATGCACCACCATTGGAGCAAAACAAGGCATGGCTTCACCTCATGGTGAGTGATCTGCTATCAGACTTACAAAAATCCTGGGTTCACCTACAGCAAGTGCACCACCATAAGAATATCACAAGGTTTGTCATCAAATCATTGTGAGAAACCACCATCACAAACACAGCCTGGCTTCAACCTACAGCAAGTAAACCACCACCAGAGTAACCCAGGGTCACTTCAACAGACAGATGGTGGGCTTACGCATAAGAACTTTTACCACATTTTGCTACTTCACTAGCTTGGCCACCATGAGCTGAAAACATGTACTAACATAAGGCTAGACAACACCTTTAACTTTTTCAAAGTCCTGCTTTAAACTCAGCTGGAAATACACTAAACCTATACTACCTTATCTAAACTTCTGCCTGCATAGAACATATACACTACAAAATGTATTGCATATATGCGACGGCACTACCTAGCTCTTGGGTGTCAGAAATGATCTCCACCGTTCAAAGTTATGACCTGTCTACTGCTCATGTAAGCTATATCCCTTGATGTACAAATGCTTATTTTTCTCTCAGATGTCATAAGTAAAGGGCTCTAACGTCTATTAGGGTATTGTATTTGCTATACAAAAATACAAACATATAAATAAAAAGACAGAGTAACACAAGGCATATCTTGATCCAATAGCAAGTGTACCACCATCACACTGACACAAGGTCTCGATTCACCCTTTGCAAGGAAACCACCATAAGAATAACACAAGGCCTAACTTAAATCAATAATGAGTGTTCCACCATCACAGTAACAAAAGGCTTGTCTCCAATCATGAGTACAGCATCAATACAGTGACAAAGACCCAACACAAGCCCCCATTAAGTGTAGTATCACATTGTTAACATGGGCCATGGCAATCTTGCTTTAAATAGTCACAGACTGGTAGTGAGGAATGTTCCTACCATTGATACAGGTTGTCTGGCACTGTTGTACCTCTCTTTCATCACCTTGGCAAGGTAAGCCCCCATTCGCAGCTGCTGGGTTGGAGGGTGATCTGTAAAAGAGTTAACATGCTTCAGGATGCAATGGTATTTTTCTGTACAAGTGCATTAAGCAGCAGGCCCCTTAGAGTCATTACTAGCTGGACACAGAGAAGGAGTAACCAAAGCCAAAACTGACATGACTGCAGACAAATATGTGAAGTAAAATCTGACCCCACTCCATGGACTGAAACAGCTCTCATATTTTACTAAGTGACAACCGTTCAGAAGTAAAATATGTCGCTTCAATGTAGAAAGAAAATATTTGTCAGAATATTGAGTATTTAATATATATCAAAACAACCATAACTATAGCTCGTACTCTAAGGTAACTATAACTTGTGCCCCCATGAACAGTTTTTTCATCAAAATCTTTACTGCAAATATTACATTATTACAGTAATATTATCAAAGATATCATGTGTGACATAATTTGTGAGGTATTTAGCAGTGCATGGCGAGGAAAGAGTTATAGTTACCTTATGGTGAAAGTTATAACTATAGCAGGTGACTTTCTATGGTTTTGTACGTTTAAAATGTGAGCCTAAGTATAACATTCCTGTAATCTTTGATTTAAAAAAAAATAACATATATATATATATATATATATATATTTTTTTTTTTTTTTAAATATATATATATATGTGTGTGTATGGCCAACCCCTCTTACCGCCGGAGAGAGAGAGAAAGTGAGAGATTGAGAGCGATTTAGGCTTTGATGAATGATATGCTTAGAATGAGATATTTTAGGACATATTGAAAAGACAAGTGTATTTGTTGATTAAAACAAGTGAAATCTCTTTTCAGTATGAACCTTAAACATTTGACATTGAAAACGAATTAAAGTAGGGAAATGACCATAGACACACTTGGACTAGAAACCTCAATTTTCAGTGAAAGGGTCTAAGACCTTAACCATCATGCTACAGCTGACTCCTTATGGTGCTCTTTTCAGACATACCTATGACATTCAACCCAAAGATTTTGATAGGGAGGACATGTGAATGTTTCATCACTAGGAATAAGCAGACACACTGCCATGAGATACTAGGATTGGAACCTTCAACTTTTAGAAGTCATTGCATGTAGAGACCAATGCAGTGACCATCTCTCTCTCTCTTCCATCCCATTATGGGATGGAAGAGAGAGAGAGGGAGGGTGACAGGACTGTGGAGGAGTCTCAAGGCCCCCACAGTCCTAGCCAGCTCCCTGCATCCTATGGTAGTGGGCATTGCTCCCACAAGCATGGAGCTGCTTTTGAGAGCAATGTTTTAATCTGTTTTCCTGCAAGCATATTTAGGCGTGCAGTGAAACAGATGAAAACTTCTCCTTCTGCAAGTGAGAGCTGTTTGACAGCTTTCACTTGCAGAAAGTAAAGTGTTTACTCTGACTTGGCGGGAGCTGTCAAAACTCCCACCAAGTCAGAGAAAACAGTTATGTCCCGGGGGTGGGCACCAAGGGACATAGCAGGAGCCAGCCCTGGGGCATCACAGTCCACAGGGCCATCTATCGCTCCTTGAGGAGGGCTGTGCTGTCCCATTCCATTGTGTATTGTCCCTCAGGCCTGCAGGGGTCTGAAATGACCCATGCTCTTTATTTAATTAAAGCCTGGGAGTGGTCCCTAGGGCTGCAGGGGGCCACCACGCGGCACCCTGTACTGTATTTAATTAAAGTCCCAGGGCTGTGGGGGTCAGAAATGTACCCCACCTCAATATTTTACTGTATTTAATTAAAGTCCCAGGGAGGTGACAATCCCGGGCCTGGGGTGGTGATCCAGCGGCCCTCCCACGTCCATTTTGTAAATCATTCTGGGGTAGGTGGTGGTCCCTGGGCAGTGGAGGTGCCCAGGCAGCCCTCCCACACACATTTTGTAAATTGCCCTGGCAAGGTGGTGGCTCCCAGCGCCCAGGCAGCCCTCCCATATCCATTTTCTTAATCACCCTGGGGAGGGGACGGTACCCGGGGCTGTCCAAAATATGAATGCCCCGGGATGTGGCCCGTCCAGGGGCTTGTAAAAACACAAGCGCGGGAGCCCACACTTTTTTTTTTGTTTAATTCGGCAAATTCTGACGATGTTGTGACATCATGGCAACACCTTAAAAAGAAAAAGTAGTTTTTAGCACTGGGATGTCCCTCTGGTACCCTTGCACCAGAGCTAAGGGGTCAACATGACTCCACCCTCAGCTGAAGCCGAGTCCCAAGATGGCTGCCAAACACTTCCCGGTTAAAGTGTTGGCAGCCAATCAGAGCTCTGTATTTTCCTGCACAAGCTCCTCATTATTCGCGAAGTCATCGCGGCCAGAGATATACAAATTTGGATTTCTTTACATTTCTCAAAAACTACTGAATGGATTTACATCAAATAAGCAAAAGGGTAATCTGTGTACCGAAAGCCAGCTTTCTGCCAAATTTGGTGTAATTCTGTCAGTGGTTTGGGCTGCAGTCGTGTCTAAAGGCCTATGGAAATTAACATAGGAAACACAACTTTTTTTACACCCCCTTTTTCTTGGCCCCTGCTTCACAGATCAACCTCATACTTTGAGTCCACAACAAGAATTACCAGCGCAACTTTTTTTAAAATTTCATAAACATTCATCAAAGAGCACCAAAGATATAGGCAAGTCAAAGCACGCTTTTTCTATGAAAACATGGCCCTAATTATAACTACCTATTGGCTCCCGGCACTAGGTAATATATATATATATACATATATATATATATATATATATAAAATAATGAATGTTAATGAAATTAAGGTTAAACTAATGCTATAGTTAGTTGTGATAAAAAGATCTGTTTTTGTTTAAAAAAAATAACTTTAGAAATTCACTGAAAAAACAAAGGTTAAAATAATGTTGTAGTTAGCTGAATATGTTATGGACAACATTGAAGTTTTGAACTAAAAGAACCACAGAAATTCATCAGTTATAAAGCCTCAGTGCGAGGTCTCAGCCCTGTGGAGAGGAAACCACCACGGAGATGGCGGTCTCCGCCCCCTGGACGATTATAAGGCTTCCACTGGGCTGACTGGCAGAAACATCTAAAATGCCCACTAGATACCAGGGATGTCTTTTTTTTGTTTTGTTTCCTTATTTATGAATAAGGGGAGTGCCCCATTTGGCAAGGCCCTCTCCCCAAGGGGCAATATATTATTAGGCCTTTTCTGCCCCTGCTGGGGGGGCAGATCGGCCTATTTTAATCTGCCCCCAGGTTGGGGGGGGGCAAAAGCCACTAGACGTCAGGTCTTTTTTTTAATGTTAACAATGAAGGGGAGTGATCCCTTAAGCAAGGGTCTCTCCCCTGGGGGGTGATTTTCTATTAGGCCTTTTCTACCCCCCGGGGCAGATTGGCTTATTTTCATTAGAAACCACTAGACACCAGGGATTTATTTTTATTTTTTTACAGTAGTTTCGCGCAAGGTGAGCGACCCCTTAGCATCTATTTTAGGCCACTTCTGCCCCTTTTGGGGGCAGATCGGCCTATTTTAATTAGACCGATCTGCCCCCAAAGTGGGGGGGGGGTGAAACCACTATGCACCAGTGATTTTTTCTTTTTTACAAATGGGGAACGACCCCTTAGGCAAGGGTCGCTCCCCTGGGGGGCACATTTATGTTAGGAAATTTCTGCCTCTCTTGGGGGCAGACTGGCCTATTTCTATTGGGCCGATCTGCCGCCAGGGGAAGCAGAAACCACTTAGGCACCATGGATTGGTGTGTGTGTTTTGTTTGGGGTGGCAGCCCTTTGGGCAGGGGCCGCTTCCCATGGGGGCACCTCACTGTTGGCCATTTCTGTCCCCCGAGGGCAGATCGGCCTATTTTTGGAAGGCCCTTCTGCCCCAATGGGGGCAGAAAGCCCACCAGAGACCAGGAAAGATTTTTTTTCTCCAAAAAATAGGGTGGGAGTATGGCCATACCCCTACTCCAAATAAATGGGGACAAAGTTGTTCTGCCAATTACTCCAGATTCACTCCTGGGGGGGGGGGGGGGCAGAAAGTCTACTAGATGTCAGGGAATAAAAAATAAAAAAATAGTGGCGTGGTGGCTACCAACCAGTATGGGCATGGTTATACCCCCACCCCAACTGAAAGGGGTAACAGTCTTTCACATCTCTCCCCACACACTAAAACATCTTATCCCACGGCAAGCAAGCAAGGGGATATTGATTATTTTGCATTTTGGTTTTACATTTGGGCCAAGACAGCTTGTCTGACTCTCAAAATTGTCTCACTTGGAATGGTGACATTTTTGGACTTTAGGACACTGCCACGTACAAAAATCTACAAGACCTAGACACAACTGAAACCTAAACATCTGAGTGAGTCCAGGGTGGTGTGCTTCACATGCACCCCACACCATTTTCTTACCCACAATGCCCTGAAAACCCCCAACTTTGCTAGAAATCACATATTTTTACCACATTTTTGTGATGGAACATTCTGGAATTTGCAGGAATCCACAATATTCCTACCACCCAGCATTGTTGGATCGATACAGATAAAAAATTCTGCCCCACTTGTCAGCCTAACACAGTTTTTTTCCAAACTGCCCTTTTGGACCCGCTTTGGTTCTCCCTCAATTTTGACCCATTTTTAGCTCTTCCCTGTCACAGGCATTTGGCCCACCTACACAAGTGAGATATAATTTTTATCGGGAGACTGAGGGGAACGTTGGATGGTAGGAAATTTGTGCTGTTGCAGTGATCCCATACAGAAATTTGAAAAAAATGTGATTTTTTTAGCTAAATTTGAGGTTTGCTGAATATTCTTGGTAAAATAACACTGGGGGATCCACGCAAGTCACACATCCCTGGACTCCCTCGGGTGTCTAGTTTTCAGAAATGTCTGGGTTTGATAAGTTTGCCTAGATGGCTGCTGAGCCCAGGACCAAAAACGCAGGTGCCCCCACAAAAACAGGTAGTTTTGAATTTGATCATTTTGATGTGGCCACGTAGTGTTTTGGGGCATTTCCTGTTAAGTCTTACCAAGCTAATGGGCATAAATAGTAGACTTGGATAAACACCATCTCCAGTAACACCCCTTCCCACAGTCTTAAGTGTGCATAGTACAGTATATTCAAAGAGTCCATCAGGATTGTAAAAATTTGCTAAAAATAATTTAATTCACAGTAATTATCCCTTAGATGCATCCTCTCTAAATTTGGAGGGTAAGCATCCCTTTCTGCAGCCCCCTTTTATAGCTTTTTTACTTCACTTCCATAACACTTTTTCACAGTAAACAGAATTGGCGGCTATTTCATTTCTAACATTCCAACTACGGCTATTTCATTTCTAACTTTCCAACAGCCAGCCAATCAGAGCAGTTGCTGGACTTGCAGGATCCTCTTGCTCCCGTGGGAGCATTAAGGCTCATGGGAAAAACGGGCCTCTCAACCAATCACATGGCCCTATTTTTTATTTCACACTCTCACAGGAGGCTAGAGGGTCTATTGCAATACCAATTGCCACAATATTCAATTAATTTTTAACCTTATTTACTCGGAAACTACTGAACTGACTTACACCAATTCAGAAAAAGCAACCAAATTCTAGCTTCTTTTGAAATTTGGTATAATTTCATTCAGCAGTTTTAGCTAGAACCTGTATAAGGGCCTTGTTACGAGTACAGTGGACCATGGACCGCCATACCTGTGGTGGCAGTCCGACCGCCGCATCCTTGGCAGTCTGACCACCAGAGTAGGATGGTGGTGGTCGGACCACCATAAGACCACTGCCACCGCCAGGATCATGAATCCCGACGTGTTGGCAGTAGTGCAAGTCGTGGTCAAGCACATCGTTGCTGATGTCTGCACCGCCGTGCTGATCACAACTTGCCTTTCCACTGGCCTTTCAATGGTGGGGACCCCACCACGAAAAGGCCAGCAGAAAGGCAGGGATGGGGCTACGGTAGGGCCCTTGCACTGCCCATGTTGTGGGCAGTGCAGAGGCTCCCCTGTCTGTACTCTCGGAATTGGCACTGTCTGCCATGGCAGACAGTGCGCATTCTGAGTGTGCCGCTGGCATCAACAGTGCAGTGGCAGTGGCCTCAGCTCTCCCTGAGAGCAGAAGCCAATGCCACCGGACTGTTTCAGCTGGCCTGTTGGGTGATGAGTTCATAATACAGCGGTGTGGAGGTCACCGGTTCGGAGGCGGCCTCCAGACCACCATATTGGCGGTCCAATGGTTGGACCGCCAAACTCCTGATTGGGCCCTAAGACTGTAGAAAATTCATGGCGATTCTGCATTTTGCAACTATCCTTTGTTCTCATGCCCTGCTTATTGGATCACCCTGAAACTTTCCAGGAAGGAGCTGATGTGGATGAACTAATTTGGAAAGTTTCGGGAAGATTCCTCAAATGGGGTCAAAGTTATTAGCAAACTAAAAAACTCTCCCGTTTTGGAAAAACATACCTAGCTATAACTACTTAATTGAGACGGCCACTAGGCTATATATATATATATATATATAATTATAATTATATATATACATATATATATATATATATATATACATATATATAATAATATATAACTACTTTTGCAATATTTTGGTTGGCAATATTTTTGTTAGGATATTACAGCAGTTCAATATTAAAGCCCTGGTATTCTACTTTGACACCTTGGCCAAGTGCCAGCAATCTTCATCTCAAAATCCATGCTCGAGGTGTGGATAATGATAATTTGTCTTTTATATAAGCTGATGGAAACTGTCTTCAATCATGAGAACACTATAAATGTAAGAAAATTATATTACCAAACTCAGAATTATGTATTTCACCAACCGTGGAAGAAAAAAAGGTGAGTCAGTTGACGGTGTTCCAACACACACAGAGACACACCCACAAACATCTCTGTGGGAGATACACACCTCATTGTGGCATCTCTTATGATGACATGTCTTTCCTGAATGAGTGAAATCTACCAAAAATAGTCATCATCAAAGGCAATGCTAAAAGATCCAAAGAATGTTCCATACAGAACTCCGAGATGGCATGCAGCTCCTGAGAATATTGGACTATTATTACTTGTGATATAAAAAAACAGTGATTTATTTAGCCGTGATTTTTTATATTGACAGTACTTTTATTGTCCATACCGAAATCTCTCCTGTATGCCTGCTCCACAGCTCCGATCGCAAAAAGTCCACGGTGACCATGCCGACCATCCACAGTTAAGAGGGCAAGAGGTGTCATCACAGGTAACTTTTCCATCCACACACAAGCTGAAAAAAAGAGGTAAGAATAATGCCCTTGTGTATGAATAAGCCTTATTCCATGCACCACCGGACAGAATTATAATGTAGGTGAACAGACATGCTGCATCAGTTGTATGACAGACTATCAAGGACAGCAATATTGAAATATGAGAATATTGTGTGAAAAATAATGTCTAAAAAAATATCAAGTTTACATACTTTGGGCCCTATTCGAAGACCGCCAGACTCACGGTGGTGGTCAGATTGCTGCGGCTGTGGTGGTTCAACCGCCATATTATGACCCTGGCAGTTGGACTTCCAAAAGACCACTGTCTCCACAAGGATCTTTGATTCCGATGGGATGACGGCCATCGTGGTTGTAACAAGCCACGGCAGTGCTGAAGTCAGCGCCTCTGTGTGGATTACAACCATGTTAAACCGCCATGATAAGGCTGGCAGAGAACAAGTTTTGGCGGCCAAAGTGGGACCCCTGCACTGTCCACCACATTCTTGTGGGAAGTGCAGGGGCCCCCCTCCCCAGCGCCATCGGAATGCACTGTGCCTGCTTAGCAGACAGTGAGCATTCCAAGGGTGCTAGGGGGGTCCCCTGTGCGACGGCATTGGACTCAGCTCCATGTGTAGCCAAGTCCAATGCCCCTGCATGTTTTCCACTGAGCTGACTGGTGAAATCCTTGGCTTCCGCCGGTCAGCGCTTGGAAAACCTTGTAATGGAGCCAGTGGGGAGCCCATGGCGGTCTCCTCTTCAGGAATTTAGAGGTCAGGTTTTTCTGACTGCCGAACTCGTAAATAGCCTCTTTGTCTGTAAAATACCAAAATATTATGTTAAACATATTGTGAAATAGAAAATCAGCAAAATAAGGATTATATTGAGTTGTTAATATAAATATATAGCATTAGAAGGTATTTATTCAAAATATTAAAGTAGTACATAATAATATAACTAAACGTAAATAATAGTCTAAAAATATAACAATAATTACACAATGTTTAAATTCAATAAATTATAAATAATGTAAAAATTTAAATTAACAACCATATATATAACAAACACAGATATATATAACCTAATTTGTACAATACAATTATTATAGAAAAAAAGTTTTTATTAATACTATGAATCAAATATTTAAATAAAATATATCTTTTAAGAAATATAAAAAAATAAACAAAAAAAATACAATAACAATAATTGAAAAAATAAAAACATGTATTAACAAAAACATATATCACACTTAATTAAATAGATACCATAGTATATACAGATTTAAAATCCAAATAAACAGCACATTATTTAAAAAAAATATATTAATTAAAACAATAAAAAATAAACAATATTAGGAAAACTGTCTAATTTAACTCTACTTTTAGCAACAATTGGAAAAGGGGTTGGCTTTCGAAGGTTTAGATTTCCTAGTCCCACTTCAACGTAAGCAAAAACAGGATTAGATCTACTATTTCCACTCCAGTACAGGCAAAATCAGAGAAAGTGTTGGTCTTTGGGGGATTACATTTAGTATTCCAACTGCAAGCAAAAACTTAGCAAGTGTTACACTTAGAAAGGGTTATATACACAGTTCTATCACCTAATCATTTTTACCAAAACATTTAAATATATAACAATACCTCTATATTAAAACATTTTCATAATTAAAATATACTATGTGAATTAATTCAAATGCAAATTAACACAAATGTAATATATAAAAATGTAAACTACCAAAAAAATGCATTTAAACTAGACACACATCCCTCCTTACTACTCTAAAAAACAAACCTGTTAAACAGTTGAAAAAAATATAAATTAAACATTATTGCAATTAAATGAATATTTAAATAAAACAAAAATAAAATAATAATAAATATGAAATGCATTTTACAATGGTTATTTTAAAATACACTGAATGAAGAATTAATTAACATTTACCAAATAAAGCACATAACAAATAATCAATTTACTAACTTACTAATTAGTTTCCAGATATATACTTAAATAAGACAACAAATAATTAGTAAAAACAGGTATAGTTTGCATAACTTCCCACCCTATTCAGCTACAAACTCCATGACCCACTACCAAAATAAATATAGGCAATTAAACAAACAAAAATAAAAAATTCATTAAAAATCACAAAATACACTTAAGTAATTAAAATAAATCAATAAATTCAACAATTAACAAATTAAAATAATACATTTTGTAATTTAAATAACTTCCCACTCAAATCCCCTATCCTTACAACCCACTACAAAATTACAGATTAGTAATTAAAATATACGAAAAACATATTAGCCATTTAAATCAGAAAAAATACTTACATTATTAAAATAACAATCAATGGATTAACTAATTTACATGATAAATTACCAAAAAACATTTAACAAAAATCATTTGAAAATAAAAAAACACAATAATGTATCATTTAAACACCTTTCAGCTATATTTCCCTGCAAATACAACATTATAAATTACAAATTAAATTAGAGAAATGAATTACACATAAAAAAGTACAACAGTTACTACAAAAACTTTAAAACAATTATACCAATTATACTAATGACATTAACACCTAAAGTTAATATAAGTAATAATGCATATTAAATTAATGAAAAACAATATTTGTAACTATATAAAAGTAAATAGTATATACAATCTTATTAAAAATTATAATAAACACAAAACTACTCTTACTTTCTGTATTGTGTTCCATGAAACTTTTGAAGTGACAGTATTTTGACACATTATTAAGGTAACACAAAATTTATGATGCAGTATTTGTGTCATAAACAGCCACATAACATACTTTCCTATGTTAACTTTGTGAAGTCCTTTTAAAACTTTTCAAGGTTTCCAACTTTGCAAAGCATGTATCTTTTTTGTCTCAAAAAGTGAGCGTCTAATTACACACAAGTGATTCTGCAGAAAAGAATCCCTACAAAAAATATTTTTTATTGGGAGAAAGGAATGTTCATTGGTACTGTAATTCGCCTACAGAGGTCAGAAGAAGATAGAGTGGGTTAAATGTATATGGAAAATCCCTCCATAACACAAGAATAATAAACATAATATACAGACAAAATAGTATATGTTGAGAAGCATTATATATTTATATATATATATATATATATATATATATATATATATATATATATATATATATATATGTATATATATATATATATATATATATATAAACATACACACATATACACACACACACACACACATATATATATATATATATATATATATATAAATAATCCACTTGGTCATTGAGGTGGCATGCAGGGAGACAGTAACACAGCAATGGAATACATTACTCTAAAAACCAATGAAAAATCATGCACTGTTTCACGCCTTCCTGATAAGAATATAATGTTTGCATGATTTATGGGTCATCTGGGCATTTATCTCCCATTCATAATTTAAGGTTTTGCTTTGTTTTGCATCTTCGTGTCTCAATTATGTACAAAGCACAGTAATTTCTCCAGCCAAACAAATCTAAACATAAGACATTCATTTTTTGTGGAATATATAATATAGTCCAGGTATTTATTTTTTCTTCAAAAAAGTGCATCTGCAGCTGAATACTGAACATGGATAATTGTGTATTATGTATAATTAAGACATGTAATGCAAAAATGAATTAGGACGTACTTTAACATACCTACAATTATGAACATCCCACAGTTCATTTCCTCCTATTTACTAAACGTGCTCAAAGCAGACTAAAGAATGCTTTTTCCCTGAGTAACAGATCTGATTGAGAACTGGCATCATACTGCAGAGTCAATGACGGGATAGATGGATGCTCACAGTAGGAGAGTCTGAATCCCTTCCCCATTCACCTTTCCTTACTTTCAAATGTTGGCACCTTTCTTCTCCACATAGGTGACCTTCAAAGAGATTCTCCGCAGGTACCCAGGTGGAATCCAGCCAATGTCCAAGAGATTATGGGCTGAGGACTGGACCCAGAATTGAGGCCGCATATGATCCGGGAGCTTCTCATGCTACCCTCCCCTCCAACAAACTGCCCCTCAACAGCAGGGCCAGTGGGGGAGGCAGCCAGGCAGCAAGGCAGAAGGCACAAGAGGTGCCGCAGCTCAGCAGGCTTCATCACTGGCAACAGAGGATGGCAGCAGGCACAACTTGCAACTCACGCCCCCTTCCCCTCCAGCAAACTGCCCCTCACCACAGTGTGGGAGGTGGCAAGGCAGGAGATACAGGGGGGACCTCAGCTCACTGGTTTAAAAAGACGTCAGGAGGATGTGCAGGCAATGCGAAGCTCCCAGCACTCGGTCCGCTGCTCAGAACACAGCGTAAGGGGGAGCGGACTACCTTCCATTGAGCTCCCAGCATCTGGCTTGCTGCTTGCTGCCGAACGCCACAGAGGGTGTAACGGGAACGTAGTCGCAACCAGATGCATTAAGACAGCTGCAACTAGACGCAGTAGCGGCCCAAGGAGCTGACCTCCCATGCAACTCCCAGTTTGCTGCACACTGCTACACCAGACACCGCATTGCTCAGCACTTCCGGGTCAAAACCCTGTGCTTCTAGCTAACAATGAACACAGCTTTACAAGAGATGATGCTCTACGAACATACTCCTCACTTGTGGGGCTTTGGAGATGGAAGTCTAAACAACGCGATGCAGACCACTTGAAAGAGACATGAGAGCTGAAGCCAATGCTGCTGCACTGTGTCCCCTGGGCGGCTGGGCAGCTTGATATTGCAGTGCAGCGGTGGGGAGGCTGCCGGCTTAGCAGCTGCCTCCCCACCACCATAATGGAGTTCTGGTGTCTGACAGCCAAACTCCTAATCAGGCAGATTAATACTTTGGTTGGGCCCATGCCGGCTCCTCAGCCTGGAGGCCTGTAAAAGCTTTCTCGCAGAAGGATTTGCAGGTTGGTGTTGTGCACTAGTGTTCTGTGGAAGATGCAAGTAACACCGTTGGTTAGGATAGGACATCCTCAAACCCTCTGTTGGGTATAGTGACCAAGCTTTATTGTTGGAAGGGGGCAAAGAGTCCCCCCTTCCAATTTGAAGACTCTGGTTGTGCTTGCATCATTAGAAGAGCTTGATGACTGCAAAGAAGCTGAGATTGGGTCGTCTGCTCCCAGCGAGGGAGTGGTTGCTCAAAAACGAGAGCTAACCCCCTAAGTAATTGAAACCTTCTAGTCTCGTCTTTGAAGGGCAAGAATCAGATTTTTTCCTTTTGGGAAAAGGAGAACCCTTCGCCAGAGGCCCTACAAATAAATGTGAGGACCCGTAATGGTTTAAATGGGGCTATGTGGGCTGGAGACCTAAGTGGGCAAAGACCGGAGGGGGGCAATCCAAGTGCTAATCCTTGCGAGTTGGACAGATTGCTTTTTACCTCCAGACGTCCCAATGCCAAGAAGAAGCCCATGGCTCCCAAGTAGCATCCTCCCTGCTTCCTGCTAAATCCCCAAATCACCTATGTACTACTCTGGGGCCAGCCTTGGTCAGGGTAGCCAGGTCCCCGGTTCCTCAAAGGGAAGGCCCATTACAAAGAATAGAAGGACTTTACATTGCCTGACCCGGATACAGACTTATGTGGGAAATATGGGTCACAACAGGGGAATAGTAATCTGCATCATGGGGAGTCCTCTCCCTTGCCACTGTCTACAGAATTGGTTCCCAACATTTTGACATCTGTGGACCCCCACTTTATTAGTACTGGAACCCGGGGACCCCCCACTGAATCATTGGAATCCGGGCACCCCCAATTATTCATTACTTAAAGCTTGGGACCTAATCTGTTAATATTAATACATTTTGTAAGCAGTCATGGACCCCCTGAAGAGGCCTCGTGCACCCCCATGGGTTCCCGGACCACAGGTTGGGAACCACTGGTCTACAGGATTGCAGCTCTTTAGTAGTACCCCCTCAAATCATCCCTCACTGTATTCCCATCTCTCTGTAACCCCTTATTTGGCTATCAGTGATAATCTACCAAGCCATCCAACGGAGCAAGACATAAAGGTATTTACAATTTGCATCACTGCTTAGTTTAGAGAAACTTCTCTCCTCAATCTTAATCTTGTTGCAAAAATTTGCTGGATGATAAGACTGTATTTTCGGCACGGTGACAGCAATATTGAAAGAACTGACCAACGGTAACAGAGCTGATTACAATCAAAACCCTCCCCTCTCAACTGAAGGTGTATCAATACCATTCAGAGCAGTGGGGAATAAAGTTGTCCTTACTAGGATTGACTTTAGCTCCCAGGCCAGGAAGGCTCAGGTGAAAGTGCTGCTCAGAAATATTTCCCCAGCTGAATGTCTGGTTGATTCCATCAGATTTCTCCTTGAGTATAATCCTTCAGGGAAAGGCCCTGGTGGAAAGAACTGGAGTGTGGAACAGGAAGTATTTCCAATCTTTAAAGCCTGCTTCAAAGAGGAGACAGCTGCTGGTTAATCTTGGCCACCAGAGCAAATATCATTGAACAATAAGAAAAAACGGAGTGAAGTAAAAAAATAGAATCGTAGAATTTCAAAAAATGGCTGAAGAAAAGTGTGATTTATAGAGGAGGTTACCACTCAACAAGTCTCTCAAACTTTGAAAGGGCCATCGCAAAACTATCATTCAGGCCTATTAGAAGTGGGTGTTTCCCCTGGTCCCCTAAGCCCACCAGCTGAAATAGGAGATGGGGGATAGTAGAGGAAAACAGCTTGGCATCACCACACACCATTTCATTGCCCCTGAACCCCATGGCTATACCGTTCATAGATCCAGGCTCGAGGAAGGGCCAGTCAGAGTGACTGAACCAGGATGGAAAGAAGCAGAGGCAGTGTAACGTGGACACTTTCATCCTAGACTTTATACCTTTCTTTGATGTGGATTTGATTTTGAATAGACCCTTACTAGTAAAATGTTTCTCAGAGATAGAACCTCTGAGGTTAATTCTAAGCAGCAATATTAACCTGGTATCTCTCATGAACTTGGGTCATGACACTAAACCAAAAGTGTCCTTTTATTCGAAATGTACAATTTATGCGATTTAATAACTCTGAATGGTTACAATGTAGAGGCACTGATGTTGTCCCAGTATTGAGGGGGAGGGAAGTAAGGTTGCTGGTTGGGATTGCCATCAGATTGGGGAGGGAGATAGAGGGCGGGCTCCATCTTTGCCCCTACTCCACAGTAATGGTCTCCTTCCAGGCAAGCAGGGATTGAAAGTCTCTTTAGGGCGTTATGGTAGAATGTTGTTACATAGGATCATCCCAAATCAATCCTCCCGAGATCAAAACGGCAGAGCCCACTCCTGGAACTGGTTATCAGATGTTTAACTAGTTCTTCTATGACTCACCCAGTGCAGTTACACCACTAGTAATGAGCTTAATGTTATTTCCTGGAATTTAGCAGGCATAAAGAACAGTAGGGAGAAAATTGACCTCCTGAATTGTTTAAATGCAGATGTGATTTGCTTCAGGAGACATGGTGTGATGGGGGACTATAGTGTGATAATTACTATTCTCTATATTGCACTGCTACGCCCTCCAAGAGGTGTCATGCCAAGGGGGTTGGAGGGCTGCTGGTTGACCAACAGGCTTAAATGGAAGTGTGACTGCTTCAGAGATCCCAGTAATATGTTTATAGTTGTAACCCTGTTCAGCGTAGGAGGGAAGCTGGAAGGTACACCCTTTTATTAATAAATGCTTATATACCTCCTGACGTTTCATATTTAAGGTATTGGCTTTTATTAATATATTCTGTGACAGGGAGTTGGCCCCCCACATAATTCTGGAAGGGGATCTAAATTGTAAAATTTCCAGTTCTGCCCTCCATCAATATTGGGACGACGAAAAGGAGAAAGCTCTACAAATTCCCCCATGTATCTTTCCCCCCAAAATAAGAGTTGATAAGAAAGGGAAGCTCTTTTTGGAGAAATTGAAAAGCAATGATTGTATCATAGCTAAACTAAGATTTCTATCGAACTCCGCAACCCAGTATACACACAAATCCCCAGAGGGAGCAGCAATATTGGACTATGTGGTGAAAGGCTGCATGGCGTTCTTTTTGTTGGGCGACCTCACAGTATTAGATACTCCCCTTAGCCTGCTGTCTCTCTCTGTTGATTTGAAAGTGTTTCCCTCAAGACCCTGGGGATTTGATGGGTCCAAATCCAAATTTGATTAAAAAAAACAGGAAGGACACGTGGGACCATAGGATGATTGTGGGGCTGAAAAGTAAATTAGAAGCCACTCTTGGCAATCTTCAAGGCTGGACAGGAGATGAATTGGGAAAACTTACAGAATTTATGCAGCAGTTGCTTGTGGGTTCTAGTCAGGAACTTACTGAGGGCACGTTGAAGGCAATCCTTCGCCCACTACTCTTACTAAATAGGGAAATCAATGCCCTCGTTCTGAAACAATATAGGGTATACTCCCCGGAAAGAAATACTAGAGTATCTCTATTGAAAAGGAGGAGGAGGCATTTGAAGGCCCGTATATAGAGAGAAGCTGGTAATAGATTCTGAATTAATATACGAGAAGTAGCAGTAAAGGATCAGTTTAGGTGGTTCTGGTTGCTAGTAGCTGAAGGATGTGGCTCAAGAGTTAGCACTCTGCCTATGGTCATTGTCAAAGTGAGCTGGATTGCCTTTATTTTGGGTCTTTATGCCACTAATGGGGTACCGGGTGAGTGACCTGTAGGAGAAGCGGATATATGTCCAGATGACTTCCCATCTGAGAAGGAGATTGAGGTGGCCATTAAAAGAATGCATAGCTCAGCTGCAATGGGTCCAGACGAAATTCCCATATCGGTACTAAAACCAGATGCTGTCAACTGGAGTAAAATATTATTCTGTGTTTTCAGAAGTTTTTACAAAACTAGGAAAGTTCCCCCATTCTGGAAGGGGAGTATTATTGTCTCATTATTCAAAAAGGGAGATCCATGGAATTATCATCAGATCACCGAAGTGGACAAAGTATTTGCGAAAGGTTTATTGACCCAGAGCAGTGAATGGGTGGAGGAAAACAAAAACATTCCTTTGGAGCAAACTGGGTTAAGGAAGAGGCACAGAACTATTGACAACATATCGGCCCTTTAGGTGATTAATGAAAAATATGTCTCTGTAAGAGGAGGGGTAACCTGTGCAGCCTACATAGATTTCGCCACAGCGTTTGATAAAATGGATCGAGTGCTGCTGAGGAGAAAACTCACCAGACTGGGCATGCCAGGTATTCTATTACACTTTGTCATCTCCCTCCACTCTTCCACCTTTGCAGGGTGCTTTAAGGGAGCAATAGAGGTCTTTCCCAAGAAATTCCTATTCCAAATTGATTAAACAAGGGTGTTTGTTAGACCTTTTACTTTTTTCTCTATATATTTCTGATTTGCCCGGCCATCTAGCTCAGAGTGAGGACTCTTCCCCAGTATTGGGGGGAAACCAATAGTCTGCCTTCTTTATGTGGATGACAATAATTTTCAATCTCCTCCCAAAAGGGTTAAATAGCTGCCTGCAGGCCTAACAACAGTTTGCAGAGCTCCACTATCTAAAGATAAATATTTCTAAAAGTAAGAGCATGTGCCCCGATGGGAAGAAGAAACCTAAATACAGTAATTTCACATGGTGCCTGGCAACATAAAAGTTAGAAACTTTGAAATCCTACCCCTTTTTAGGGAAGATAGTATGTGGGAACCTCAGCGATAAGCCTCATTTAGAAAATAATACAAGCAAGACCCAGTCTCAAGCCAATGGCCTGGGTGCTCTTTATAGGGCGACTGTTAACTTTAAAAATCTTCTAGACGTGTTTGAAGCAAAAATCGCGTTCTCTTTGCTTTATAGACTGGAACCGAGGCTAATGGTGCAGCTGCCCATGAGTCCTCCCAGTCCCCTTGACCCTAGTCTGCCGCCTCTAAAAAAATAGGTTGAAACATTTTGCATGCAATAAAGCAATAATCAGTGGCTACAATTATCAGTGTAGGAGTAAGTGTGGCTTATTCTTGTAGTAGTCCTGAATTGCATGATGAGTACAAGAGTACTACAATAGTAGATCACAGCAAACCCTCTGTAAATAGGACCCAGAACAAGGCATATTTGTATGTAAAATGCAACAAGTGATCCTTTTCCTTTGCATACCTCACACGTCCCACTCGAAAACTCACCAGTGGCTGCAGTTGTCCTTCATGAAGGCCTCTCCGGGGAGCCTCAGTTCCTGGTTATGGTAGCAATGGCACTGGCTAACATTCACACATACTCTCTCCTGTAAATACAGGCCTGGGGGACAGCGGCACCCTACAAACAGGAATCAAAGGAAATGGAGCAAATCGATAATTTGCAATGAATAGATGCAGAGATATTAAAGGGTCAATTTGAACTGAAAATTTGTAACATACAGTTTGATAAGAGGTAAGGAATGAAAAGCCCACAAACTAAAGCGACAGGTTAAACTTGTTGAAACTCACAATAGTTAAGCAACGTCTAATCTTGGGCTCTCGAGATCACTGTGTATACAGTCACCTGTAGCACTAAGTTGTGTAGGGGCCAAATCATCTTCTGTGGTTTGACAGCAATCTTGTAATGTACAAGCCGGAACCTTACTGTTCACTTGGAAACGTTCCTATAAAGCCTGAGACTGTAGACGTGAAGGTGAAATAGTGGTATATGACATATAACAATGTAATAATGATCATGCAGTTTGGATATTTCACAACTAGATAGGACATTTCTTTCTCGAGCATTAGACATTCCACAGCTGTCAAAGAATCATCCCCATTGTCGTAACAGGAGTCCTTTGGTAGTGACAGAATAGCAGTGTAATGGGAAAGCTAGCCTTCAAAGCTTAAAACATTGCCGCTTTAGTAACCAACTCCTGAAAAACAAACTTGAACCAGTCAGATCAGAACACAATGAACGCTACTCCCCCAGAGGCCACTTTTATGTATGCCAGTACTGACAATTCTACGCTCACGTGACCAACACGTACAGAAATCTTAGCCGCAGTTCCCACTGAATAGTACTGGAATGAGAGTGCAGGCTCTGCCGTGGCCCTTCAGTCCCTACCCCCCGGGATTTAGCTGTGTCTTTCAGTATTTACCTTCTATGCAGACACCACTGCAGGTTCGCTCTGCATTCAGGTCTCGACATGTTTGGGGGCAAGGGTCAATCTGTCCGTTTAAGCAGTCTTCTGCTTGCACGTATATCATTCCAGGGCCACAATCTATGGAGGCAATGAGTTAAAAATGATTAAACGCTCATCTATTGCCAAACTGAGAAGCAGAATTACGAGATAAACAGTAACAACGGTAAGTGGAAGAGTAATGTCCACAACTATTGCAAGAGGAAACAATGGGCGAGGCACCAAAAATCATCAACCAACACCTGAGAGTGCATAGGCATTCTAATACATGCACCTGGATAAACAAAGGGAAGAGTAGCAGCTGCCCGGCAAAACCATACTTTGTTGTTTCGAATACCTTTTTTTGTTTGCATGTTTTCATTATAGACTTTGTAATGTGTAATATATGTATTACTTTTCTTCAATTTATTGTTAACTTTATTGTTTGACTGTTTTTATGGACAGGCCCCTTACATAAATATTGAAAACTCAGAACACCTAATGTTGCGGGCATAACGGGCAAAGAGGTCATCGAGAATAGTGCAGTCATTTCTTGCAACAGAGGTAAGTCTAACTTCAGGTGACAGCATTATTAGAAAAAGTCAAAAATGGTGACACAATGAACAACCAGCCTGAGAGTTCGAACAGGCTTCCTAATAATGGACGATAAGGAACAGTCAAAACTAAGGGTCAATAAACGTATAGAAAACTTGCAAAACAGTGCATATATCATCTTGTGGTGGTACACAAAAGAGCAGCCATCACCAGAAGGGGAACAAACACAGTAATAAGGCTAGTTTAAAGAGTATCCAGAACTGGGGTAAGACAGACTTTGGGACAGAAAAGTCACCTGCATGGCGACGGGTGTGCAGTCCAGTTGTAAGTGCCAGCACTAAATGGATATCAGGATCCCTAGTAAAGATTTTTGGTCATAGGCGAAAACGGATCACGCATGCCCACCCTGGCCAAGGCGTCTCTCACAGTAATGTTGGCTGATTACACCAAGAGTGGCACGCTAAGCACTGCCCTCGTGAAGGTAAAGGACTACTGCTCTTATCAAGAGTTAAGTGACTTGAGCATAGAGGTGGCAGCATGCCTGTTTTGTGATCAATATAATCAGAAGTGTGAAAAGGCATTTTTACCTGTGTCAGTGAAGTGGGGACAAGTGAAACTGAGCATAGTGGACGCTTTAAACAAGAACATATATGAAAACTAAGGCCTCAAGCAAGGCGTTATGCTAGCTCTGCTACTATTTATTCTGTTTATCTCAAACAATTAGGTGACATTCAAAAACCATTGAGTATGTCCACCTAAGATGAAGGTTTGTTGGCTACAGATTTCACAATTCACAGATGGCACAACTGAGGTAGATCGTACCACTGTAGAGCTACAACCCTTGTTAAAAAATCTTTATAGCTACTGTCAGCATAGGAATCATGAAGTAAACTACAACAAAGGTTCTAACCTTCTAAAGAAATAAAAAGATTACAAGAACCTGGAAAATGAGGTACCATTTGATTTGCAGTACATCAACCTACAAATGTTAAGGGTGTGGAATTCAAATCAACAGGTCAACTCAAAGCCAATATGCAAGAATCTAAAAAAAGAGAGAAAGGCTTAAGAGTCGCATTATCATCAAACAGCACACCATCTGACAGGACCAACTGTGAAAGCATTACTTAATGGTAAGTAAACACAAGCTTTATTCAGTCAACATAACCATTAAAGCGGCCATAGAGAATACAATTTAAAAAAGCATAAATTATTAAGAACATAGGGGAAATTTAAAAGCCATCTGACAACAGCAATAAAAATATAATCACTCCCACTTCATATACACAACATACTTATTTACAAGATTTAGGGCCGTATTTATACTCCGTTTGCGCCGAATTTGCGTCGTTTTTTTCGACGCAAATTCGACGCTAAACTAACGCCAACTAACGCCATATTTATACTATGGCGTTAGAGGCGAATAGCGCCAAAGTTCCCGGAATGTGCGTCATTTTTTAGCGTGAACCCCTTCCTTGCGTTAATGATATGCAAGGGAGGCGTTCCCGTCTAAAAAATGACTCCCAGGCCTTTACGTGGTATTTATACTCCCGGGCAAAAGAGACGCCCGGGAGTGGGCGTGGCTAAAAACGGCGCATTTGCGCCGCTTTTTACGCCTGGGTCAGGCATGGCGTTAAGGGACAAGTGGGCTCAAAATGAGCCCAGAGTGCCCTCCCCTGCCCCCAGGGACCCCCCCTGCCACCCTTGCCCACCCCAGGAGGACACCCAAGGCTGGAGGGACCCACCCCAGGGACATTCAGGTAAGTATTTTTTTATTTTTTTTTAATAATTTTTTTTGGCATAGGGGGGCCTGATTTGTGCCCCCCTACATGCCACTATGCCCAATGACCATGCCCAGGGGACAGAAGTCCCCTGGGCATGGCCATTGGGCAAGGGGGCATGACTCCTATCTTTACAATGATAGGAGTCATGTTGATGGGGGATGGGCGTCGAAAATAAATGGCGCAAGTCGGGTTACGACGATTTTTTCGACGTAACCTGACTTGCCCCATTTTAAGACGCCCATGCGCCATTTTCCCCCTACGCCGGCGCTGCCTGGTGTACGTGGTTTTTCTCGCGCACACCAGGCAGCGCCGGTCTGCTTGCGCCGGCTAACGCCATTCAATAAATACGGCGCCCGCATGGCGCTTCAGAATGGCGTTAGCCGGCGCAAAACTTTTTGACGCTAAACTGCGTTAGCGCAGTTTAGCGTCAAAAAGTATAAATATGGGCCTTAAAATTCTTAACTTAAGAAAACGAATACGTATATACCGAGCAGCCACAAGGAACTTGCTACCCGCAGAAATTAAAATAGTTGAAGTGTCACTTTTAAAAATCCTTAAAGCAGTATGACATTGTCATATACCCAAATTCTGGCAAATTGTGCAAATCCACTTACGCAGAGGAATGGAATATGCCGGGCAAAAGAACATAAAATGTTCAACAGATTCAGTACAGTTACAACAGGCAGGACATAGGTCAGATGTTAAAGACGGTCCCCATCTGCCTGTTAGGGACAACAGCGGTAGACATCCAAAACGAAAACGAGCATACAGACTCTTCCCCAGTGTGTCAGGTATAAGATCTACATATGGTTCGAATTGGGGGTACCACTTGAAAACAAGAAATTGATCAGTCAGCCGACCATGCGATGTACAAGAGAGACGATTGTGTTTTACATAAGACCAATAAGCAGCTTTCAGAATAGATTTATGGTTTCTCCCTAAATTTTGTGGATTTTCCCAATAGCTTTCAAGCCCCAGAATATGGAACCATTTTGACACATGCCTGAACCATGAAACGGACACTACCTTCAGTCTTCTTAAAAGGTCAAGAAGGGAATCCCTATATACAATAAGCTCAGAGGAGGACCAAAGCCTTACCCAGAAAAGTAGGGGTCTCAGGGGTATCAAATCAGCAACACGATTAAACCCAAGATCCAAATAAACCAGGATCAAGGGTGTGCTACGAGGGCACGCAAGTAAGGCCCTAGCAAAATTATTTTTGCCCACAGACAATCTATTGCTATTGTAAACCCCCCACATCTCTGCACCATAGGTGGCCGCGCCCTGCGCCTTGGCCAAATAAATCTTGATGGGCGGGGATATTTCTTTTGTTACAGAGCTTTTATAGAAACGCAGAATAGCGCCCGCCCTATGCTGAAGAAGTACTGCACTTTTTCTGATCTGGTCCTCCCATTGAAGATTATTTGAAATCCCGACTCCCAGGTAGTCTATTGAACTGACCTTACTTAAGGAGGTCCAGTCAAGAATAATAGTGCATTTCCTAGTTGGTCCTGGGCTAAACACCATTAGTTTAGTTCTGCTGACATTCAATTCCAGGCCAAAGTCTGCACAATATGGTTTAAACCTATCAACAAGAATTTGAAGACCCATAAGGGTCTTGGAGATAAGTAAAGAATCATCTGCGAACAGTAAAATAGGAATTTTCTTTTTGTTTAGGGAGGGGGCATCATTCTGATAAGTAGACAATACTTGTACCACCTCATTTATAAACAAGGTAAATAGGGTTGGGACCAGAACACATCCTTGGTGAACCCCCCTCTGGATAGGGATATGTTCTGTTAATTCTCCCTGGTTGACCCATCTCACCTGAGCACACGTATTCTCATGTAACCGTTGTAATAAATGAGTTATCCTATTAGGAGTACCCATTCTATGTAACACTTCCCATAGTTTTTCTCTAGGGACCATATCAAAGGCAGATCGAAGGTCCACAAAAACGACCTATAAATTTTGCCTGGAAAGAACTATATTTTTCCAATAAAGAAGCATCAGCCTGAAAACCTGATCTACCGTACTAGTTTTGGGGCGAAAAACCCACCTGTAGTAGGGATAGCAACTGATGATCTTGAACCCAACTTAATAGCCTTCCCAAAAGCTGTTTGGCCAAAAAAAAATTGGAGCTTGTCAATACGGCTGATAGGTCTATAATTTGCTGGGGAGCTCACAATGCCCTTTTTATAGATCGGAATTATTTTGGACCCTTTCCACGTACTCGGAATTGGGCCCCTGCTGCGATTTTGTTCGAGTTTGTGTGAGTTTTGTGCGAGTTTATATTACAGGACCATACTATTGGTTCAGATTTATATAAATCCCCCGGAATCTTATCCGGCCCTGGCGCTTTGGCAGACTTTAAGGAGTTGATTGCTGCCATGGTTTCCTCAATGGTGAAGATAATTGGATCTTCATAAGTAAATCATTCTAGTCCTGGTTTCTCCAGAGTAACTCATTCTAGCCATCAGCGGGGAGGAGGGTTCGTGAGTTGGAAACTTGCAAGGTAGGGCATAGAGTTTAGAAAAGTGACTCACCCAGCTCTCAGGTTGAATATGGTTAATCGTGGTGCTCTTACCCCCTCTTTGTCTATTAGACAGTAACTTCCGGAATGTCACGTTGTCATTAATTTTAATTGCATTAAGCAGGTTATGCCAAACTGAGCTTTTTTCTTTGCTTGTCTTATGGTCTTATTATAGGCTAGGCAAGTCTTGCTGATTGTATTGCCCCCCTAGGAACGTGTCGCAATAAGTGTTTTTAGAGCTAATTTTGCCTCAGAGCAATCCTTATTAAACCACACATTGGTTTTAGAATTACAGTCAGCATACTTGGTGCTGGTCTTTTTTTATAAAAAAAGTCTGGAGTTTCTTCAGTAAATCTCCATGAATGCTAAGAATAGGGATATCATTAATTTCATACTTCTCATAAACAACCATTACATCAACAAGCAACTGATAAATCCCTTTTATCAAAAAAGGATTAGACAGCACTTTTGGCCAGCAAACTCGAAAGGAACTATTATCCAGCAGTGGTGCTGGAACCACAGTGTGGTGGTCATTCTGTGATCTCCTAAATGCATCACTATGCATGGTGAGAAGCAAAGGATTATGATCACTCTCATAAGGTGGGTCCACCTTCATATCTTTTAGGAAGGACCATTACCTAACATCCACTAAGATATAATCAATTACAGTGGTGGACATGCCATGCTTAAAGGTCAGCGCGATGCCCAAATCAGAGGCGGTTAGGCTGTTGCAAGCCCTAAGACCATGTTTCAGACATAGGGATATCAACTGGGAAGCAGCAGGGGAACAAATACACAGTTGTTTATCCATCAATTGTGGAATACCCCAAAGTTCGTCTTCTTCATCCATTAAACCACTATTTAAACAGGAAGGTTAAAAGGTACAATTCATGTCTCCAGCAATCAGTAAATTTGTCAGAGGGTGTAAGGTATCCAAAAATTGAGACAACTGCACCAAGGTCTGAGACTGATCCCCGTGGAACAGATCGAGCTTAAACATTAATTAGAGTAATCTTAAAATCTTGATCATAAGTGAGTTGTACTCCCAATAAATCAGGTGAATCAATTTTTAACATGGAATGAACACACTGTAGTCTCTTGTTTAACAATACCAATAGGCCCCCTTTAGCACGACCTAAGCCCCTCTCTTCTGGTTGAGCCTCAATGCAATATGATAAAAACCCGCCTATATAAACTTGATCCTCGGCCCAAGTCTCCTAAAAAAGACAGATACCCTGATTATTGATATAATTGACCCATTCAGGGTCACCCAGCTTCCTGTCACGCCCGCTAAATTCCAGGACCTAATAGATAATTCTGAGCTAATTACCTCATCTCTGGACCTAGGACACCAAGACTCCCAATGATTTATATCCTTATCAAATACTCCCGGTTTGACCTCCGGGGACGCTGTTAAATGTGGGTCAGTATGTAGTCAATCAGTTGCTGATGGTATATGGAAGGATTTTGCTACCGGAGCTAGACCACACTTTTGAGTAGAGACTAGGCCATCTAAGGGTAAAGACGAACCGGCGGCTGGTGCGTGTGGTGCAAGTCTAATGCCAACCCCTCTCAAATCCGTAAGATAGCTAGTACGTGATTCAAAGTTCAAGTTTATCCACCAGGAGCCTGTCTACAAAACAAATAGAAATAAAGTCAAAGTTTGAGCCATGTTGTTTGTGTCTGCCCACCTTGAGGATATCAGCATGGATGACTGAGAGACAATTGCGCTGAGCACGTAGCCAGTAGATAACTTTATTTATCAAGGAATCATGGGTTTCCAATGAACCAGAAGATAGTTTAGGCACCTCAGCCATGTAAATGGTGACACCTTTGCTCCTCAGTCCATGGCCCCATTCCATATAAGCTGGCCGTTTAGTACTATCTTGAACTACCACATCAGTAGGGAACGTAGGGGCCCTAGTAAAATGTGTAAAGGGGCTTGCAACTTCAACAGGGACCTGATTGCCAACATCTCCCTGAGGCCCCTTAACAGGATCAATCAAATGAGCTTAAACAGGCCTTTGGGACCCCAAAGGGTTCCTATTTCTAGAAGTTATACTGTGCTTCCACTTTACAATTGTAGGTGCAAGCTGAGGTCCCTCTACGTAAGAAATAGACTAATTTTTTGGTAGGAACGGACCCCAAGGAAGGGGTACCTGCTCTCAATCTTGGGTCAGACAGGGGAGTACTCTCACCCCCATTTAACCCCTTATCTTGCCTCTGGCACTTACACTCGACCTTCTGTGCCTGTCCCCCCTTTAAGGTGTCCCTCAGTAAAAGCAGCAGACCCTTAACTTCATCCACCCTCCAAAGAACAGTAACCAAAACAATTCCCTCATGGGATGGTGGCAATCTATCAATGTCAATGTCATTGGGAAAATTAGTTAAAGCTTTATCATCAGCACAGATTCCGACTGGGACACAAACAGAGGATCCCTCTTCCTCCGCCAAGGGGCCAAACCGATTTGTGCATAAAATATTGGGAATCGCCACAATTACTGGACTTAGCGGGCGGAGAATCTCATTCCCCATAGGAGAAACACTGCTCACACAAACCCAAGTCACTGCAAGATGTTAGAAGAATTTGTCCTAGGAACTTGAGGTACCGGTTTTCACACAGTCTCAACTCAGGATCTAGATGATTGCGACTTCTTTTTAAATATGTCCGGAACTTTTTTCTCGGATGTGCTGTTTTTTGTAGACAATGGTGGGGTAGGATTACTTTTCAAAATAACCTCCACCTCTTCAATCAAAAAGTCAATGTCATCTAAGGGATTATTCCTTTTATGTATTGAAGAGCTCGCTTGGTTACTTGACCGTTTTTTCGATTTTTTTATGCAATTCGACAGAGCAGGAATGTCCACAGCTTTGCGTTTCCCCATCATAAAATAAGATAGTAGATAAAATAACAGTATAACCTAATAGATCCCTCAATAAACTTACTTCTGAAAATGGGGTGCCCAGCCCGGCCTCTTTGGACGATGACGGGCCCGTCTTGGCCCGGGCGTCTCCCGCACGCGTCCAGCGCCGTGGGATTAGCAGGCGCTTTAAATAGTGCGAGAGTCAGGGAGGCCTGGTGAATGGAATCCCACCCCAGGCGGCAAAGTCGATTCCAATGCATCCCGCACCGTGGGATTAGCAGGTGCTTTAAATAGCGCAAGAGTCAGGGAAGACTGGGGGATAGAGTCCCGCCCCAGGCGGCAGAGTTGATTCCAATGCGTCCCACGCTGCGGGATTAGCAGTAGCTTTAAATAGCGCAAGAGTCATGGAAGCCTGGGGGATGGAGTCCCACCCCAGGCGGCAGAGTCAATTCCAATGCGTCCCGCACCACAGGGTTAGCAGGCACTTTAAATAGCGCAAGAGTCTTAAGCCTGGGGGATGGAATCCCACCCCAGGTGACAGAGTCGATTCCAGTGCGTCCCGCGCCACGGGATTAGCAGGCGCTTTAAATAGCGCAAGAGTCAGGGAAGCCTGGGGGATGGAGTCCCACCCCAGGCAGCAGAGTTGATTCCAATGTGTCCCCATAACTTAATGCATTCAATGCAAATGTTTACCATCACTAATATACATACTGATTGTCTTTCCTGACAAATTTGAAAATGGCTCAATAAAGCACAGATGGTATTATATCACTTAATTTTCAGCAACCTAATTCTGTAAACTGAATCTAAATCAGCTTTGAATTTAATATCATGGAACAATTCATGAGCCAAAAGACTGCATTATTAAAGATCTGATTGAGCTCTGCCACAAGTTCAGCAGACGAAGGCCACCCCTTGGACAACATCCTTTGTGTCAATTCCGACCACTCTCCATATGTCACCCTGGGGTTGTGCTGCATCATATCCTATGGAACACGTAAATTGATTCTTAAGAAAGAGGCTATTGGAAAATAAAAAGGTATGGATCTGATGAAAGTGAACAAAGCAACATGGCCAACTAACAGATGATGCATACAGTAAGCCGGCCTCACAAGTGTACCTGGTCCTCCCAATTTAATGGGAAACAAAAATCCAGTTCTTACGACTTTGTTGTGGTCTGTTTGAAATAGGTGAGAAACAACAAAGCTGGAAATTTAGGAGAGAAAATCCAGCAAGTCGGTTTTGCACTTACCACAAAGAGTCACTCGCCCATGCCCTCTGTGACTGCTCAGCTTTTGCAAGATGGCAAAGCTTTTGAAACTGAAAGGAAACAGCTTTTACTCCTCAAATTTCTCAAAACCAGTATAAGAAATTGTCAACCCGCATCTCACTGTGCTTCAACTGAAATAATGGTATGCTTATTAGCAGATGTATAATATTTAAGAACTTATTTTTAAAACACACAGAACTATTGCAGCCAAATGCATCTGGAACTAAGGGCCAGATGTAGTAAAGCGTTTGCGAGTCGCAAAAACCTCACCGGAATTCAGAAATGCATTTTGCGAGTCGGATCCGACTCGCAAAATGCATTTCCGACTCGCAAATCGGTCGCAAATGGAATCGCAGTTACCATCCACTTGAAGTGGATGGTAACCCAGTCGCAGACGGGAAGGGGTCCCCATGGGACCCCTTCCCCTTTGTAACTGGACATAAAAATATTTTTTCAGAGCAGGCAGTGGTCCAAGGGAAACAATCCTGAAAAAATCCGAAACAAAAGGTTTCAGTTTTTTTTTCAAAGTGCAGCTCGTTTTCCTTTAAGGAAAACGGGCTACACTTTGAAAAAAAAAAAATGCTTTATTTAAAAGCAGTCACGGACATGGTGGTCTGCTGTCTCCAGCAGGCCACCATCCCCGTGAGTGCCCAGACTCGCTATGGGGTCGCAAATTGCGACCCACCTCATTAATATTAATGAGGTGGGTCTTTGCGACCCCATAGCGAGTCGCAGAAGGTGTCTGAGACACCTTTCTGCATTGCAGATTGCGAGTTGCATTTTGCGAGTCGCTCGGACTCGCAAATTGCAAGTCGCAATTTGCTGTGTTTCTACATCTGGCCCTAAGTTTCAAAATTGCAAAATAGTAATTGAATGATTTTATTAATTGTATTTTATATTTTTGATTTTACATTGAATGGCTTTAATTAACGATCAATATATTATTATTATTATTATTATTATTGTTATTATTATTATTATTATTATTGTCATTATCATCATCATCATCATTACCAGAGTGGGGCCTCCTGGCCCACTTGTGTGCATGTCCGTGGCTCTGTGCTTAGCTCACCCTTGGCCTCTAAGGATTGTGTGTAGCACTGGAATTCTTGCCTGTGTGTGCTAAGGTGCATGTGTGTGACTGTGTGCAGTACATAACTTAGAGGCTTGTGAATTCCATTTTAGAAGCACAGGGTGTGGACAGTATGGAGATGTCAGATCTGCAACCCCAGACAAGACATGTGTATTGCTGATATTTTTGATGGCTGGTGTAGAACACACAACTGTGCATGTCAAAAGTTATCTTTGATTCCAGTAAGAGTAAACGGTTAGTGGGGCCTGGGCACATTGTGAGGGCCACAACCAGATTACCTTGTGAGTAGGTCAGCAATTAGAATCAGCCTCCCCGCCAAGAATAGTAGGCCCTATGTGGAAGAGGAGATCGCCTGTGGGGATCGAGGCTGAGTGAAGTGAGAGGCCTTCAGTCTGGTTAGGATCGTTGCGGATGTGCAGCCATCCAGCTGATTCCACAAGGCTGATTACTCACTTGCTCAGGAAGATGTTACAGTGGAATTCTGGCCATCACCATTATATGCACCAAGTCAGTTGACGTCTGTGTATGAGGATTGAGGGCCACATTGAAAATCAGGCCATCGCCTGTATGTGTGCCTGAGTTGAAACCCCTCATGTGTGCCCATCATCAGCGAGACCCTCATAACGTAGGGCCAGTGCCCTGACTTGTTTTGAGAAGGGAACTGTTGGGAACACTTCATCGTGTTGGGACCGGAACCTGAGAAGGAGTGCCCCATTCCCACAGAGCTGCTTGCTGCCCTCAATCAAGAAAAACTGTTAGATTCAGTCAGTCTTGCAGGATACTTGCAAGAACTTAACAGCAGAGTGCTGCTGACAACTCTTAAGACCAAACATAGACTTAGTTTGTGCTGGGCTAGCGTGGGCTATATCTGGGAGTCATCTCCATTATCGAAAGGGGAATAGCAGATGGGATGAAGGGACTCGAGGTAGCCACCCAGGACGATGCTAGCTCAGCAACCTTAATAGGCTGTGAAGTTTTTTTTTTGTGTACCGATGTAATACTTTGTATGTTATGTGAAACTGCTCCTTTTTTTTTTTTTTTTTTTTCGGGCGTCAAGATGGCGGTAGCACTCTAAGAGTGCTCTGGACCCCTCCGTCATCCGCCCAGAAGGCCAAGCCGTGCCGCACCTGTAGCGACAACCTAAGAGACCCATTGTGGGTCTGTGGGTGCTGCGGGACCCGAGGCAGAAGGGCCGAACGCTGCCGGCCCCTGGTGGGTCGCGTCGGCGACTGGGCCCAGGGAAGCGGAGGACCGCTGGACCCGAGGTTGGGCCCCACGACTGGATCGAGCCCCTGGTGCCGGTTCGGGCCACTGCCAGGGCGTCGGAGAAGAGTCTGCGGGGCCGGGCCTGGAGCCACGGACGAGGGAGGATCCTGGGCTCCCCTACCTTTGGGGCCTGCGGCTGGAGGTTGGTGAGCGGATCTGCCGCGGGGGCCGCGCGTGCCATGGGCTGCTGCTGGGGCCCGTGCCCCCGCGGATGGTGAGCGGCTGGTCCCCCTAGAGACATTGACGAGAGCCCAGTCCAGCGGGGGAGATGCCTGGAGAAGGGAGGCCTGCCCACATGGGTCATCTGAGGGAGAGGCCGGGGGCCCGGTGAATGAACTCCCTAACCCGTAGGGAGTGAATACTTGAAGAAGCTGGGTTGGGTCCGGGGCCCTGCTGAGACTAGCGAGAACCCTATTACATCTGCAGCGGGGGCATCGTGCAGGGGCCTTGACACAGCGATCTAGCCGTCGCCGAGGCGAAGTGGGCCGCGGACTTCACGCGGAGGCGACACGTGCCGGGAGCGGGCCAAAGCGGGGACCATCTCTCCACCCGTCCTCCTCCTGCTGCGGGATCCCCGGTACCCTTGAGAGACTTATCCCCCAGACCGGAGGAGAGCCAGAGACAGAATGGGAAAAGACAGGGCCACCAGACAGCCCCCGGCCTCACAACAGAAAATAGAACAATATACCGTCCCGGAGCCCCCCCCCTGAAGAGACCACAGCGCTATCAGGAGCCTCCACACCAGATGGAGTAAATGCAATCCTAATGGCTATTCAGTCCTCACAGCTGGCGGTGGAGTCCAAGATAGGAGAGGTCCGTGTGGATATGGGCCTTATTAGGCAAGACCTCAGGAATGCAGTGGGCCGCATAACAGAGGTTGAAACTAGGGTCTCACAGATGGAGGATGACCTTGCTGAGCTTAAAACTAAAGTGGCCCAACCACAAACCCGAACTGGTGAACTCCATCGAAGGGCCGAAGACGCTGAAAATCGCTCCAGGAGGAACAACCTGCGTTTTGTGGGATTTCCAGAGGAAGTGGAAGAGAACAAAGCAGTCGAGTTCTTGGAGAGCCTGTTCAAATCCTGGATGCCAGGCCAGTCGCTGTCGCCGAGGTTCTCGATTGAAAGGGCGCACAGGTTGCTGGCTCCCCGGGGGCCCGCTCCGACCGATGATAGCTCGCTTTATTAACTTCAGAGACCGAGACAGAGTTCTTGCAGAAGCCAGACACGTGGCTGATCTCCTATGGGATAATCACAAAATCCTGGTGTTCCCAGACTACACCCGCAAGGTACAGAACAGACGCTGGTCTTATGAGCGGGTCAAGCAGAAACTAAGAGCCATGCAGCTCTCCTACATGCTGTTGTTCACCGCTCGCATGAAGGTCATCCTAAACAGGAAAGCTCACCTCTTCGACTCACCGGAGGAGGCATGGGCTTGACTCACAGAGGAGGCTCTGAGGCCCAGCAGAGAGCCTAAAGAACGGGCAGAGGCCTCGGCCGAGGACCGTTTGCTCCCCCGAAGGGAGAGGAAGAGAAGCCGAAGACGTGCCGGAACCGGAGGTCGAGGCGGAGCAGAACTTGTGGCCCAGATGAGTGGAGATCGAGAGGTCGCACCAGAGTCGAGCACGGAGGCAGCGACGGGAATCATGCCGGAAGGGAGAGACGCCAGCCAAGGGACTAGCGAGGGGGACCCGGGCCTGTCCCAGGCGCTGGGCTGATGAAACTGCTAGGCCAGAGCCGGACTGCGGAGCCCTGATGGAAGGGCACTTGATAGGGACACTCTGAGTATACACTGAATACTTGCTGTGAGACAAAGTTCTGAAGCCTGAAGGGGGCACTATGGCTAACCTCCTAAACAAACAATGCAAGAGATCCGTGTTTCAGGAGGGGTCCATCACTCCACACTAACGCCAGGTTTAGTAAATAAAACTGGTTAGAATGGGTATTAGGGCGACAGATGCTTCCTGGGTGGAAGTATGGGGTGGGGGGAGTCGGGAGGAGTTATGTTTACACCACAGTTACAAGTTAATGTATGCTTAAGTTTCCTGACCGGCGAGGGTTTCTTTTTTTCCTTTTTCCTTCTTTTCCTCTTCTTTCCTGTCCCACGTTGCGAAATACCTGGATGGACGCCCCTGTGGTGTGGCCCAGCTTACATACAATTCGCCCCGTTCACGTGCTGCACCCGATGATTAAAATTTTGTCCTGGAATGTAAACAGCCTCCTGGCCAAGATTAAAAGATCAGCGATATTAGTACCCTGCGCTCCCACTGCGATTATGCTACAAGAGAATCATCTCCTCGGGACCAGATGCCCCATGCTGGCCAGAGGGGGATACGACAGAGTCCATCACGCAGGCTTCACTAGAGGCTCCAGAGGTGTGGCTATACTGCCTCACCACTCACTGCCAATTACAATAACAGCCACGCACGCCGACCCACAGGGTAGATACATAATGGTGGCTGGGCTGATACATGGGAGATCCATAAACCTAGTGAGTGTATACGCCCCCCTGGCAGGACTGGAGACCTTCCCGGCCTCCCTCAAACAGATCATAACAGACCTTCCCCAGGGTACCACGTTAATAGGAGGGGACTTTAATGCAGTACTACTCCCTGAGCTAGATGTATCCGGAAATAAAACGTCTGGCTGCTCGTCCAGAGCGTCGACACTCAGAGATTGGGCGGATAGCCTCGGCTTGTGTGATATATGGCGAACCTGGCACCCCAATACCAGGCAATACACACACACGTCAGCGGCACATGGGTCGCATGCCAGAATAGACCTCCTATTCGCCCCAGCACTAGACATAGTTAATGTTACAGGAGGTGAGATCCTTCCGCACGGGGTGTCCGACCACGCACCTATACAGGTGCGCCTGGGCAATGCCGACCCGACCAATAGACCCACTTGGAGG
Organism: Pleurodeles waltl; assembly: GCF_031143425.1. NCBI lineage: Eukaryota > Metazoa > Chordata > Amphibia > Caudata > Salamandridae > Pleurodeles > Pleurodeles waltl. The sequence goes on along the minus strand of NC_090449.1, from coordinate 467,161,981 downwards.
CTGAATGCCTGGTACCTACAGGAGGAGGATTACAAAGAGGCAGTGAGAACCCGATTGATGCAATACTTCGAGGACAATGTAGGCTCAGTGCAGTCGCCGGGCACGATCTGGGCAGCATGTAAGGCAACAATTAGAGGCCACGCCAAACATCTCATCCGAGTGAGGGAACGTGCCCGTATCTCCCAAATAGCCGAACTGGAATCGCGTACAATGCACCACGAACGCAGGCAACTGGCCTCTCCCTTGGCCCAGGGCCTTCGCCAGCTCCTGAAAATGCGCGAAGAGGTCAAAGCCCTCACCCTAGAATCAGCCAAGCTCATGTGGAGGGCCTCCACCGCCCGAATATATGGATGGGGGGACAAAAGTGGGAAACTCCTGCATTGGCTGGCCACACGACCACTGGCCAACAGAATTATACCCAAGATCTCAGATGGGTCCGGAGGGCTTTCCAGAACCCCTAGGGACATTGCACAAAGCTTCGCGGCTTACTACGCACACCTGTACAAAGAACACCCACGGGCCCAAGCAGAGAGGGACTCCCCCCTCCTCGACAAAATTACCCTTCCCAAGGTGTCACTCACAGTTAAAGATGCGCTCAACGAGCCACTAACCCTGAAGGAAGTGACTACCGCAATAACCGCATTAGCTTCGGGTAAGACCCCTGGCCCAGACGGCTTACCAACAGAGTTATATAAAAGCTGCAGCGACACAGTAGGGCAACACCTCCTTAACATGTATGAGGAGGCCGAGAGCAGGGGTCATTTTCCACTAGGTATTGACCAAGCCACAATTGCTGTGATCCCTAAAACCCAGCCACCATCGCGGAATTGTGCGGATTATCGTCCCATCTCCCTTTTAAATATCGAAGTTAAGATACTCTCTTCGATCCTTGAAGCAAGGCTAAAACCAGCCCTCTCAGCGCTGATCCACCCGGACCAGTGCGGCTTCATGCCAACCAGGAGCACCAGACACTGCATTAGACGCCTGCACCTAGCCCTGGCACACCGTGATGCCCTAGCCGACTCATTAAAAGCTCTTCTCCTCCTTGATTTTGAGAAGGCGTTTGACATGGTGGACTGGTCATACCTACATCAGGTCCTGGAGGGCAACGGGATTGGCCCCAGATTTAGGAGACTCGTGAAACTTCTGTACTCACAGCCGACGGCCAGAGTACAAGTGAATGGAACCGTGTCGGACCCTTTTCACATAGGGCGAGGCACACGTCAGGGTTGTCCCCTATCCCCACTCCCTTTCGCGCTAGTAATAGAACCGCTTTCCAAACGGCTCAGTGAGGACCCTCTGGTTGAGGGATGGTCCTGACCGTCTGGCTCAGAGGACCGCGTGGCACTCTATGCAGACGATGTTCTCTTATACATTGCGAACCCAGCCACGAGCGGTCCACGTATTCTACAGATACTTGATCTTTTCTCAGAAGCCTCCAGCCACACTCTGAACCACTGTAAGTCCCTACTTATCCCATTGCACCCTGCGAGGGATTGCATTGATTGGCAGCAGACCATCCCCATTCGTCAAAACAGTTTTAAATATCTGGGGATCTCAGTCTCCCTTGTACCAGAGTTAGCGTGGGAACTCAATGTTGCACCACTCGTAACTAAAGCTAAAACCGACCTCCAGCGTTGGCAAACCCTGCCCATTAATTTACTTGGGAGAATCGCTCTCTTCAAAATTATGGTTCTCCCCAGATTTCTCTATCTGCTGCAGAATTCCCATTCCGAATCCCCAAGAAATGGTTTAAAACCTTGATTCAATGATCCTCCAATTTCTATGGAAAAGTGCCCGCCCGCGACTGGCACTCGCTACATGCCAACGTGGCATGTGCGAGGGGGATCTCGCGATGTCAAACTTATACTACTACCACCTTGCGACGCAACTTATTGGGGTGAACGACTGGGTTGGAGGAGGCTGGTCGGATACGGCCTATAGACTTGAGCTTGGCACGCTGAAATACACTGGAGTATTTGACGCCCTCTATGGATGCCCAATTCCCAACTCCACCCCGGAGGTAACTAAGGTGACGCTCCTGGGATGGAGAGAGGCCCAGAGGATTACCGGTTGGTGGAAACGAATCACCGGACAGACCCCGTTGTGGCACGGTAATCTCCTGGCCGGGGTCAAGAAACTGCAGGGATTCCAGAAATGGGATGAAATCGGAATCTCCACACTTGGGGATGTCTGGGAGGGTTCACACATGAGATCCTTTGAGGACCTTCAGAGCGTCTTCTCCATGAACAAATCGCAATTCTACAGATACCTCCAGATCCGTCATGCTCTAACGACACACATGCGAACCGACACGCCCATACCAGACCATTCGCCAATGGAGGCAAAGGTACTAATGGGTCACCTGGGGAAGGAAGGAATCTCACAAATATACCGCTCACTGATTTCCAACACCCTTAGTCCAATGAACAGACTTCGCAACAAGTTGGAGGGGTGGGTGGTAAGAATTGAGGAGGGAAACTAGAACAAGGCCTTAGCAGCTCCCTGTACCCTAACTATATCCTCCAGGCTCCGTTTGGTACAATCCTACTTTTTACACCCTGTATACATGACACCCAAGAGACTGTGTGAGGCAGGCCTCCGCTCCACGGCTGCCTGCCCAAGGTGCTCCCAGCCGGAAGCTGACTTCTATCACATGATATGGTTATGCCCGATCATAGAGGACTACTGGAAAGCGGTTGCAGCACAAATCTCCGGGGCCCTGCAGACTGATTTAATTCCCGAACCGCTCCTGTTTCTACTGGGAGTGGCGGGAGACACAGATTTGGGAAGAATGAAGAGATCCTTTGTGGGAATAGCATGTCTGATTGCCAAAAGAGATATTATGACCAAATGGATGACAGAGGGAGCTCCATCCCTAAATAAATGGAAACGGGGGTAGGACTGGTGTGCACAACAAGAGAGAGTGGAGTATGAGGCCAGGGGGTGCCCAGGCAAATATGATAAGATTTGGGGGGGATGGGAGGCCTTAAGAGATGACTAGATTACAAAGGATCCCAATTTACACTTGAAATGCCAATTCCACTAACAGACCCAAACTCTCACTGACCTTGACCCCCTGCTCAGTCACGTACTGGGTCTAGGGGAGCCCTGCCCCACACAACTGAGAGGGTTTGATTACCATAGGGTAGACCCACGATCGAGACTGGCCGCTGGGCGCGAAAATGCTCCAAAAATTTGCAACCCACATCACGAAGCACCCGTGGACAGGAGACACTCTTTTCCTTTTATTTAACCCTCACACCTTTTCTCTTTGTTTTGTTCCTTTTGCATTGTTTTACCTCAACTCAAGTGATCCCATTACATCCGAAGTATGTTTCCTGCACATAATAGGACGTTACGTAGTAATGTGTATCACTTGGTTTGAAAATGTTCATGTAAATCTTTATTTGCTGGAAAACAATAAAGCTTCTTTATTATAAAAAAAAGAAAATGCTCCTTTTTTCATAGAAGCAAGTATTTGACAATCACTGCATTGTTGTTACTGTTTGTGCTTCATGTTGTGAGACTGTGCATGTGCTACACCCACCTCCCCTTTAAGGGCCTTGGACTGGTCAACTCACGCCACCACTAAGAATTAAGTGACTGACAGGCTATTAGGTGGCCCACTTACTCAGGACCCATAGTAGGTTGGGCCCTGGGACATCAAGAGAAAAAGTCCTCTATTCCCATGGTGGTGGCCAGTAGCTTCTGAATGCCCTAAGGCCCTCTGAATGGAGTTCTGACAACAGGTATCATATTAGTTATGAACCAAGAAACAGAAAACACCAAGAATAGAAAAGCTGTTGTAATATGGTCCAATCAATGGACAGTAAAGACAATGGACAGAATAGATATACTGAGGTGGTACACAAGATCCGCTGATATCCAGGTGAAGAAAAGAGCAGTGCATCTGAACAAGATGTAGGTGAGGTGTAACTGAGGGACAAACTTGGCTAAGGGTAATTGGCATGCAGACGATCCATGGTGGGTAAAACATGTGTGATGGCATATACTGACCAGTGCCTGAATGACTAGTTGAAGATATATATATATATAGTGCTGACGAACCTAAAGCAGCAGGAGTTGAAATTGCATTTGTACAGGAAATACACTTGACCAAGTAGAACATATTAAGTGAGCACATAAATAGAGAAGTACCCTAGTTAAGTAATATACTAAGACTGCACTAAGATCCACACTGTTTATCGTTCCAAAAAGCATGAGCAAATGTAAAAGGTATAAAGCAAAACAAGGGTAGTATGGGTGAGAAGGTGCTGCACATCTAGGCAGTAAAACAATATAGTTGATAGATGTAGATGTACACAGAATCTGGTGCCAAATGGCCAAGTGCCTTACTACCCAGTAGGCACGAAATAGGGTACTAGAGTACCCAAAGGCAAACAGAACAAGGTGACCACAGCACACAGAAATGAATAGTCCAATCGTGTAGCAGGGATAAGTATCCCTGATGGTGTATTTGAGGTCGGAGAAAGCAAAAGATGTAAAAGTCCCAATTCTTGTTGTAGACAGTGTCTTTATTTGTAGGTACTAATTGGTCAAAGGATTGTGCCTTCGTCGAGATACAGCCAACACGTGTTTCGTCACTCAGGTGACTTCATCAAGGCTGGGCCGTCTGGCCAGAAAGGTAAGTTGCGAAAGAACCCTGCGATAAGGCAAGTAGGCTTTGGGTGGTGGGTGGAAATCTTCGTACAGTAGAACTGTGAGTCGGCAATAGTGCCCAAACAGCAGCAGGTGTGGTGAGTACAAATAGTAACCGCGTAAGGTTAGGGAAATGCAGGAGGCCCTGATAAGCCTACGCGCTGATTACTGTGTGCCACACCTGTACGTCCCTGCTCCAAGGGTGGGACTACTAGGCTTATCAGGGCCTCCTGCATTTCCCTAACCTTACGCGGTAAAAAACTACTGTCTGTATTAAAAGAATTAAGTGGGGAAGACATAGCAAGGAGATTAGTTATCACAACTTATATGGATAATAAAGTGCAACTTTTGCTACCAACAAAATCTTAACCTTAAAACATAAAGGGGCATCAACTTCAGCCCCTAGAGTCTTCAGAGTGGAAGGTGGTTGCAGCTTGCCACCAAACACAGAAGGTAAAAAATTTGAGTTGATTTGATTTCAATTACAAAGCAGAATCTTTGTTTTGCTACCTCAGCAAAAATTTATTCAGTGTCATCCATCTCCTGATATTTCTTAGAAATGTCTTTACATCAGAAGATTAGTCTGTCCTTAGATCAACAAAGATCTGTGTGTCATCAGCACACATTTGATATCTAAGGCCATGGGCTATAATCAAGTGTACACAAGGGATCACATAGATGCTAAACATCAAGAGAAAGACGATAGAGCTCTGGGAGCGTTGCAGCAAAACGCCTTAGCAGTGGAGCAGAGATGAGCAACTGTATGCATGAGATCCAGTCAGAAAAAAAGAGAATGTACTCAATGTCTCTGTCTCTCATTGTCTATGGTATCAAAAGCTGCAGATAAATCACATAATACTGGCACTTGATGTATAGCATACAGCAAGAGAAGTTGATTTTGTACTTCTGTAAGGGCAAAGCTCATATTGAAAGTCTGAAAAAAATTAATTACCTTTAAAATAATTTTGCAGTGTTTCGCTTATATGAACTCAGAAACTTTCACAAACAAAGTGAGGGTCAGTATTGTACTGTAGTTTACTAACAGCTCTGGATTAAGAGTCATGTTTTTACTATTGGTGTTACTGTCACACTTTGTAATGAAAGGGATAACATCCCTGTTGCAAAAATGATTGGATCCAATTAGGTAGATCTGTACTGAAGGACCAATATTTGTCTTGATGAGAACTACAGATAGATAATTGTCTCCGGAGACCGATGCTTTTAATGAAGCAATAATTCATATGATATAATTAAGAGAAATTGGGTCAAAATGTATAAACTATGGTCTAACCGTATCACAGAAAATCTTGTGAAATTAACCCAAAAGACATAGGGGATTATTCCAACTTTGGAGGAGGTCCTAATCCGTCCCAAAAATGACGGTAAAGTTACGGATATACCACCAGCCATATTACGAGTCCATTATATCCTATGGAACTCGTAATACGGCTGGTGGTATATCCATCACATTTGGGACGGATTAACACCGCCTCCAAAGTTGTAATAACCCCATAATGTTTGTGGGGCAGTGATTAGTTCTATTTATGTTGGTAAGAGTTGCTGGATAGGACTGCATGCTTCATCAATGAGCCCATTACAATACTTGTGCCTTTTATGTAGTGTTTAACATTCTATAATGTCTTTATGTAACCTAGACTTTTGGAAGCATCTCTCCATTTGGCAACTGTTTTGTTTTGATTTAATAAGTCATTTTGAAACCAAGGGATATGTCTGCTGGCTCCATATTTTAAGAAGCTAATGTATGGAGTGTTGCGTGATATTTGCCTGTTAGGGCTTATCTTGATTTCCCACCTTCCTTATGCTCCGATCTATCTCCAAAAACTGCCCATAGCGCTCATGCATAATCAGGATGCATCTTAATGTAGCACAGGTTCACACTCCACTTTGCCATCCTCTATTGAATGGACCACCATCTACAGCTAATAATGAGGTACTTGAATTTGTACTAAACACTTTTCTGTTGCAGTCAGGTAACAGCCACACTTATGCTTTTCATATTGGGTGTACCTTGGTTTTATCAGTTGATTCTGGCCATGGTACTCATTCCTGTGAATGTCGCTCTTCATGTATTAAAAATTGTCCTACACAAGCAAATCACCCCTTTCATATCTGAGCACAAATACAAAACATGAATCGTAACATGCATGCGGTGCACCACATTATAGTTCAAGGCTCTACTTAATGTACTCATATGCTTTTGTACTTAAAATTACCACCCTTACATTCAGCCATGGTCAGCTCCCGCTGGTCCTTCTATTGATTGTCGTATAGTGCCTTCTATGTTCTGACATTGGTTACACTTTGGGAACTCTCATTTGCCTCTAATGCTCCCAATCTCAAACACTGTATACTTCTCACCTCTGGAGTCTCCACAGGGTTGTAGGTTGCAAGCCTCTGTCTGAATGGCATCTCCAAAGCAAGGTTTCCCACCGTTCTTAGGAGGGGGGTCTTCACAGCTTCGACTCCGGCTTCTTACCCCGCCACTGCATTCTACATCACATGTTGACCAGTCACTCCAAGGGGTCCAGGCTCCATGAACTAGCAAGTACAGAGAATATCCCATGAATCACATTCACACTTGACAGTTGAAACTGTCTTGTCTACTAAGCGCTCTTTTCCTTTTTTACTACAAAAGTGCTACTGTGATCATGCTTTCCCTCTCACAGTGCACTCTTCATGCTGTCATCGGTATGCTGTAATACGCACAAACACACATGTGTGTATATATAAATATACATATTAAAGTTTATTTATAACTCATAACTTTAGCGCTGTTTGACATAATCAGGCACAATAGGGCAGACATTTAGCATGTTTAGAACTTAGAACTTTCAAATGTATGATGCTTCATCGTAAAAGATTCAAGTCGTCATGGATGTGAATACGTTTTTTACTTCAGGTGTTGTAATGATGCATTTCTTAAAATAGTTACCACTCAAAAATCAATGTGCCAGCTCCTTGAAAAGAAATGAATCATGATTTAGGGTAGGTGAGATTTATCTTCTCTTCAAAAAGAAAACACTGGGAGAGGACAGCATGTTTCACGGAGAATGAGGGCGATTCACCCAGCTAGTAAGCTTGTGAGTCACAAAGGCACAAAAAGGGTGTCATGAAACAAAGGATAAAGATAAGCGAGATTCAAGTCAACTGGAAGCTTTCGTTCTCCCCCACCCACCCTCTGGTATGTGTTCTAAAAACAAAACATGCACTCCACTCACGAACCACTATCACTTTGGATAAAAGATAGGCTGGTGTTGGTTATGCTGCATATGTCTTTTAAGGTTCCTACAATGCCTTGGTATATAGTTGAGGTGCATGACCAGTAGGGATCGGGTATGAGCCTATATCATCAACACACGCTAAACTATTGATTAAATATTTTCAGTTTCTTGATTTTTCATCATTTGTATTATATTTATAGAGTATCAACACTGAGAAATTTGGTATGGCCCTGATGATGATTTTCTAACAAAAAATATGCCTTCTGTTTAAAGAGGTTGTAACGCGTTGGCAAATTTAACATGAGGAAAGTGTTTGAATGGCCCCGTGTGAGCATTTCTTAAAGAATTAAGGGGGTCATTCTGACTCCCGCCGGCCACGGTAACCGCGGTGCCGGCGGGAGCCGCCAGAATACCGCTGCGCGGTCAGAAGACCGCCGCGGTTATTCTGTGTTTCCCGCTGGGCGGGCGGGCGACCGCCAGAAGGCCGCCCGCCCGCCCAGCGAGAAACCCCTTTCCACGAGGATGCCGGCTCCGAATGGAGCCGGCGGAGTGGAAAGGGTGTGACAGGTGCAGTTGCACCCGTCGCGAATTTCAGTGTCTGCTATGCAGACACTGAAATTCTCAGTGGGGCCCTGTTATGGGGGCCCCTGCATTGCCCATGCCATTGGCATGGGCACTGCAGGGGCCCCCAGGGGCCCCACGACACACCATACCGCCATCCTGTTCCTGGCGGCCAAAGCCGCCAGGAACTGGATGGCGGTATGGGGGTCGGAATCCCCATGGCGGTGCAGCAAGCTGCACCGCCATGGAGGATTCCCCAGGGCAGCGGAAAACCGGCGGTACACCGGCGGTTTTCCGTTTCTGACCGCGGCTGTACCGCCGCGGTCAGAATGCCCTTGGGAGCACCGCCAGCCTGTTGGCGGTGCTCCCGCGGTCCCCGGCCCTGGCGGTCCATGACCGCCAGGGTCGGAATGACCGCCTAAGTTATTACTCTTCATGGTAATTGGGTGTGGAACTAGAACTGAAGGGGCCAATCTGAAGTACGCTCTGCACTCCTCAATGTACTAGTGGGCAATTGATGAACCTGTTAGAGCTACACCAGTGATTAATCAGATGGTTAGCTCAGATAGATAAAATAGGGACAGGGCTCAAACATTTGTCTTTCTAATAATTTAGACTTTTTGTTTGTGTATATGTTGTAATTAATATATGGAATCACTATTGTTGCTGTGTAGATGTTGTCATGTAAATGATGTAATATATGGGCAAAGTAGCAGTGCATGGCAAGGGCTGCGGCCAACCCAACCCAGGCACCCAACCCCGCTCCACACATGTTCTTTGGCCATGCGTGACAGTGGTTGGCCGCAGGCGATCTTCAATGGGGAATTCACCCATGCTTAGCCTTGGACAGGTTCAAAAAGTTGGGAGGAATTGTCCTTTAAATAAGTAGAATTTCAACTTGGCACCTGCTATATTTACATTTGTAAGTGCTTTACATTGCAGTAAAATTTTTGTGAAATGAGCATTAGTGTCAGAATGGATCCTCACATGCTTATTAAACCAAGAAGATTCCACAGTTTTGTGCAAAATGTCTACCCACCTGGAGTACGTTCTACTGGCTAATTAGAAAGTGCTACATCGTTGGGTAAATGCACGTTCTACTCTACCACTGTGTAAAGGTCCACAAGGTAATGACTCGAGTGGCCATGTCTGGTGTAGTTTTGGATTTGTGACTATTCCTCGAGCGTCTTCCTACTGACATCAGTGCTAGTATGAATCCTCGTATAGAGAAGATGCCGATTCTACAGACTTAAATCTCCACAAAACAAAGTTACTTTCTCTTAATAATATGAAGTAAGTGCTTCTTTGTTTGGTGGAGATGTGCTCATATTCCTCTGCATCATGGAAACTCATAGGGTCTTTTGGTAAGCTATCCATCAAGCAGGAAAAAGGTGGGAAGATCAATACATACCCCTAACGCATACGGGGCAGGGACAAAGGAGCAGAGCTTTGAGGTCATTTTGCACATTTGCATACTGATAGTAATTGAAGACATGAAAGATAGACCCTGTTCTCATCAGGAGAGCACTGGAAAGATCCACTTGTCACAGTCACTGCAGAAGACACTGAGTTCCAATAGAGCAAGATGCTTGAGCATTGGTGCCAGATTCGATCCTCACCTGCTTATTTATCCAAGAAGAGTCCACAGTTTTATGCAAAACTTTGGACTCTTATAGTCTACATGGGAGTCTTAATTCACCTGCGGTCTCATTGCTCCCGCATGCAGGGAGCAGCAAAAAATGCTGATCCCTGCACGCGGGAGCAATGATTTAATTTGTTTTCCTGAAAACAGATAAAAAGTCTGCTCCCAGCGGATATGACCAGTTTTCCTGCTCCCACCCGCTGGGAGCAAACTTATAGTTTGCTCTCGATTCCTGGAGGCTGTCATAGTCCCTTCAAGCAACAGCAAGCTATTATGTCCTGAGGGCGAGCACCTCAAGACATAGCGAGCCGCCTTTGGGCAGTGGCAGTCCCCAGGGCCATTAATGGTTCCAGGACAGGGGCTGTGCCCCTCCCATTCTTTTTTAGGGCTAGCCCCTGGGAGGTGGTGGTCTCTGGGGCCGAAAATGGCCCAGGAAGGTGGGCAGGCAGCCCCCCTCCCTTTTTTACAAGATGGCCAAGCACCTGGGAGGGGGAGGACCCCGGGATAGAATATGGCCTGGATGGGGGGGCTGCGTGGCCCTCCTCTCCCTTTAAATTGTAATCATGGCCCCAGGGAGGCAGTGGTCTAGGGGCCCTACAGGACAAAGAAAGAGGGTCTTTGCATCCCTCATCCAAATTCTTCACGAACCCCCGGGAGGTGGTGGTCCCAGAGGGTCTTAAGGACTTCATGAGGAGGGCTGCGTGCCCCCATCCCCAATAAAAAAGACAATCAGCCTGCCCCAGGGAGGTGGCGCTCCCCACGGCCAAGATCGGCCATGGGGATGGGGCCATGTGCGCCCCTTCCCAGAAAATATACTTCGATATGCCTTGGGACCTGGCCCACCCATGATTTCACAGCAACATCTTTTTTTTAAATGTTTTTCTCCCAGGGGACCCTAGCATCAGGCCTAGGTAGCATGGTGTTCCTACCCTGCCATCTTTCCTTTATTTTAACCTTTTTGGGGGGGATGCAGCTGAGTCTCTGGTTGAAGTGTTTGCAGCCAATCGGATACCACCATAGGACTGTCACAATCTGCAGAGGGTCCACTAACCCTACATATCTATAGTTTATTTTACTTTAAATGTCTCTGTAACTACTGAATCGATTTACACCAAGTCACAAAAAACGCTTTCTGAGCAAAGACCTAGCTTTCTGCAAATCTGATGAAATTCTGTCCAGCGGGTCGAGCAATATTCATGTCTAAAAGTCCTATGGGAAATTTCCTGGGGAAAATGTGTTTTGGGCCCCCCTTTTTCTTAGTCCTCTCTAGGTTCTAACTATAACTGCCTACTGGTGATTGCCTGTAGATATACATATATATTCACTGAAAAAGAGTTTAAAGGGGTATTCTAGTTAGGTGAAAATGGAAATGAAAGCATATACTTTTAAACAAACAAAACCACTGAAATTCAACACAGCACTTAAATTCAGCACACTCCAACAGCACCATCTCCATGTGGGCACCGCTCACCACTCAATCCACCTCAGCTATCATGTCATCCACTCACTCTGGGGCACCCACCGACCCATGACCTCACCACCTGTTCAACCTCAGAACCAGCCTCTTCAGCATGAAACTCACCTGCATCATGAACACCTCCAATACATCGTTTTTCTGGACAAATAGAAACATGCAGAAATCGAACCCCTCCTAAAAACATCCTCCACTGACTCCAACAAATTCAAGAATTACTGACCCATCTCTCTACTCCCCTACCCAGCCAAAGTACTCAAGAAGGTCATCAATCAGCACCTCATCAGTTACCTGGAAGAAAACAACCTACTGGATATCTCCCAATCAGGTTTGCGTTCCACCACAGCACCAAGACCGTACTCATTGCCGCCCCTGACAAAATTAGAGCACTTCTCACTGAGGGGAAACTGCCCCCTGATCCTCCTCGGCCTATCAGCTGCATTCAACACTGTCTCCCACCACACCCTCATCAACAAACTCCACAGCATTGAAATACAAACAACATCCTCAAATGGATTGCCTCCTCCCTGTCAGGATGTACTCAGAGCATCCGACTACCCCCTTTCACTTCCGCACCCAAGAGCATCATTTGCGGCGTACCCCAAGATTCATCCCTCAGCCCCACTTTGTTCAATATATACATGACCCCCGGGCCGACATCATTAGATCCCACAAACTCAACATCATCTCCTACTCAGACTATACTCAACTGATCCTCCTGCTTACTGAAGACCCCTCCACCACCCTTACCAACTTTTGCAACACCATAACCACTGTAGTCGACCGGATGAAAACTAACTGCCTGAAGCTCAACTCCAGCAAGACGGAAGTCCTGATCTTCAAGAAAAACATTTCCATATGGGACCATAGCTGGTGGCCAGCCGAACTCGGACCCACTCACATGCTTACATACCATGCTTGCAATCTTGGCATCATCTTCAACAGTGAGCTTCCCATGAATCGGCAGATCAATGCAGTCGCCTCCTCCTGCTTCCACATCCTCTGCATGCTGCACAGAATCTTCAGATGGATCCCAGCCAACACCAGGAAAACTGCCATCCAGGCTCTAGTCACCAGCCGCCTCGATTAGGTTAATGCTTTCTACATCGGCATGTCCTCCCAGCTCCTAAAGAGACTGCAGACAATACAGAACACCACTACCAGACTCATCCTGTACCTTCCCAGGCGCACCCACATCACCCCCCAACTCCATTGACTCCTCCTTCAGAAGAGATTCATTTCAAGCTCCTCATGCTTGCCTACAAAGCCCTACATGATCAAGGACCAACTACATCAACCACCATGTACACTTCCACCAACCCACCAGACACCTGCTCTCTTACTCTCTGGCCCTCACACACACACCCACAATCCGATGCAGCCGCAGAGGAGGATGCTCTTTTTCCTACATCACTGCCAAGGCCTGGAATGACCTACACCTCACCCTCCTAACTGCACTCTCACTGGAACACTTCAGGAAGAGAGTCAAGACCTGGCGCTTTGAATGAGACATCGCACGCCAGTGCCCAGATACTCCCAGGGTTAACAGTAATGCACTCTACAAATGACTGACTGATGACTGATTGATTGACTGATTGATTGATCAACAGGGCGCTCAGCATTGGGTATTTATAAATGGAACCACGTTTCCATAAAAACTTGATTTTTCAGTTTGCTAATAACTTTGGTGCCGTTCGACAAATCCTCATGAAACTTAAAAAAAAAAAGTTAATTCAACTCAGGTTCTTTCTGGAAAGCTCCAGGGCAATCCGTCAAGAGAGGCCAAGAAAGAGGGGGAGTCCCAGAATGTGTTTTCCCCATGCAATTTTCCATAGGAAAATTAGACACAGCTAGAGCCAAAATTGCTGCACGAAATTACATCAAATTGGCCAGAAAGCTAGATCTTTACCAAGAGAGCGTGCGTTTTGTGATGTGATGTAAATCTGTTCAGACATGTTTGAGAAATTGATGTTCAAAATGTATGTATCTATGTTACCAATAAGGATCTTGCGGATAAAGCGACCAAAAGATATGATCTGATTGGCTGCCACCACATCAACAATGAAGTGGCAGCAGGCATTTTAGGACTCGGGAACTTAGGCCCTCATTCTGACCCTGGCGGTCTTTGACCGCCAGGGCGGAGGACCGCGGGAGCACCGCCGACAAGCCGGCGGTGCTTCAATGGGGATTCCGACCGCGGCGGTAAAGCCGCGGTCGGACCGGCACCACTGGCGGGGTCCCGCCAGTGTACCGCGGCCCCATTGAATCCTCCGCGGCGGCGCAGCTTGCTGCACCGCCGCGGGGATTCTGACCCCCCCTACCGCCATCCAGATCCCGGCGGTCGGACCGCCGAGATCCGGATGGCGGTAGGGGGGGTCGCGGGGCCCCTGGGGGCCCCTGCAGTGCCCATGCCACTGGCATGGGCATTGCAGGGGCCCCCGTAAGAGGGCCCCTAAATGTATTTCACTGTCTGCTGCGCAGACAGTGAAATACGCGACGGGTGCAACTGCACCCGTCGCACAGCTTCCACTCCGCCGGCTCGATTCCGAGCCGGCTTCATCGTGGAAGCCTCTTTCCCGCTGGGCTGGCTGGCGGTCTGAAGGAGACCGCCCGCCAGCCCAGCGGGAAAGTCAGAATTACCGCCGCGGTCTTTCGACCGCGGAACGGTAACCTGACGGCGGGACTTTGGCGGGCGGCCTCCGCCGCCCGCCAAGGTCAGAATGAGGGCCTTAGTCTCCTGTCCTCTAAAAAAGAATTTAAAAAAACAAGCTTTAGTTACCTTAGACTGTGAGTTATAGTCACTTGAAATACCTCTAACTTTAACAGCTGAATTTCCCTGGTTTTGTGCAAGTAAATTCAGAAACTAACTATAATGTTGCTGTAACCATTGTTTTTTAAAGTGAATCCTATATTTTTTCGAATGATCTTTTCTAATTATAATGTCCCTGTAACTTTCAGTGCATTTCTATGTTTTTTTAACGTAAAGTAATTTTCATTACTATACGTAAATCCAACCACCTACCTGCATGGCCAAAGGGGATGGCTGCAGGGCCTGGCCTGTGGTCATATCCGGCGGCCAACCCCCATAACCACCCAACCCCGCACTGTACAAGGCCTTTGGCTGTGTGCGGCAGGAACTGGCCGCAGGGCCTGTCTTTGGGTGTGAGAACAGGTGTGGGAGGGTGTCTCTGCATGTGAGCGAGGTTGTGAGTGTCTGTCTGGGTTTGAGAGTGGATATGAGAGGGTCTATGTGGGTGTGAGAGTGTCTGAATATGCTCCAATGGATGAAAGATGCATTTACTTCCACAAAGGATTTCAGATTGTTTTTCAATATGGACTCACAGAGCAAACACACTTGCTTTGTCTTCACTAAGCCAGGGGAGGGCCTGTTCACGCCCGTCTGAGCCCAGAGGAGGCTGGGCCAGGCGGGCCCACACCTCTATCATTCTCATAAGATGATTTTGTAGGTTCTGTTTGTGCTCGTTATACTCTGGTGGGGATTGTGCATTGGCTTGGTTGACTAGCCAAGGCCTATTTATATACGATATTGCATATGGTTAAAAGGAAGGTGGCAGAGGGCAGGGCTTGACTAGTTTAAAAGAAAACACGCAATACCCTGAAGAATGCAGGGGGCAATTGTGTGCTAGAAAGGATTGATAACCTCCTGGTCTAATGTGAGGAAATATTGACTTCTCCCCCAGAGAATGCTCCCATATGTGCTCAGAGTGTGCGTTCCTCCATAAACTTGGGGGCAAACCGTAGTAAAATCCCCCATATGTTTAAAAAAAACGGAGCTGCAGGGTTTGGTGCCTGAAGGGGAGGTGGGGGCGGGTCAAGTTGCTGCTTACACTATATCCCCTCGGGCGGATGTGTCGCCATTCGCCAGCAGTGATGCCCTGATTTGCAACAATCTATTTATCCCTCTAAATGTCACATTAGATTCCCATGATGATCCCGTCATAGAAATCACGACGGTGAGGCCGATGACACAATTGCTGCTTCTAATGTGGCCGAGTCACAGTATATTTCCCATATACAAGAGTTAAAATCTGAGGTGGCTGAGTTTAAATCTATGGTAGCCACCTTAATTTCCATGGTTAAGCTGAAGATACCTCCTGAGGGGAACACTACTTTGGATAGTGCTTATAGTCTTGCACCTCGTCCCCCTGGTTCATCGGCTGCATTGTCGAAACTGCCCTTGCTAACTCTCAATAAGTATCTTACCCCTACTTGTTACCCCATTAATGTTAGTTCTGCTCCTTGCTTTGGCCAACGGCCAAGTAATGGCAGACTAGGGGATTTTCGGCAGGGTTTTAGATGCAGTAGTTCATGTATGGTTAAGGAATTAACAGCTTATTGTCAACCTTCTAGGTTTGTGGATAAGGGTGCTTCCAACTGTGCTTTACATCTTGCTGTTGGCAGGCCTAAGTCTTCCAACACCTTCCCGATGGTTAATGTACCCAAGTTACATATTGCGGCATCCAGGGAAGGTAGAGAATCTGTTAAGAACAAAGAGATCTACTGGATACGTCATATGAGAGGTTGTCATTCTGTGATTCGTGCTGATATAATTGAGGCAGTTAGGAGGTCAGATCATGATACACATTATGACATGATTGAACTGACATTTCGGGATAAGAGTATGGTAGACTACCTGGTGTTTTTAGATGCAAGAACATGCGCACCATGGCATTCCGGTATTCCGTTTAAATACCCTAGGCTTCCTTCTCACCATAAAGCTTGATCTACCTCTCATTTAGGGAGTAGCCCATCAAGCTTAAATGAGAACGACTGACTTAGAGTGCCACTTGATCTCTCCCTAGACCACTCTATTCCTTTGCTGATGTTACCCAAGCTTTGACAGCTGCAGCCAAGTCAAAGCATACACTCTGCTTTCGGACAGCGGGACCTGTCAAACAGGTCCCGCTGTCAGAAAGCAGAGTTTTCAACTCTGTTGCCTGCAGGCAGATAGGCGTGCAGGGAACAGAGATGAAAGCATTGCTCCAGCAACCAGGGAGCCGCTGTTAAAAGCAACTGCCTGCTTACTGGAGCAATGGGACCATGGGGGAGGCCTTGAGGCTCCCTCCACGGTCCCAGATAGCATGTAAAGGGCATATAATAAACATTAAAAAAATTGTCAGGGACAGAGGGGGAGGCCTTGAGGCTCCCTGGTAGTCCCAGATAGCCCATAAAGGCCTAAAAAATATATTTAAAAAATGAATAGCTCAAGTGTGAGGGTCACAGACCTTCAAAATGGGCGCTGAAAGTTCAAGTCAGGTGTATCCCTGGTCATTTTCCTCCTTTTGTTTCAAGTGCAAATGTTTAAGGCTCATACTGAAAGGTGATCTTACTGTTTTTCATTGAAAATTACATTTTTTGTTACTTGCATTAGGGCCAGGTACTCTTAATATGCTGTTATAAACTTCACTGTCACTGTTTGCTTTTCCAAGGTGAGGAGTCCTAGTTTACCTGGACAGGCCTGATTAAAACAGGTACGGCTGTCAAACTCTGCTCCTTCACATTGTCCTCCAGGGAGTCGCTCCCGTAACACGTCCCTCCGCCGGAATATCACCCCTAGCCCACAGGACTGGCTACATGCACTCCAAGAGGTCCAGGCTGACAGGATACAGTCCACTGAATAAAAGAGACACAGTTAACTGGCAGCAAACTTTGTCACACTTGTGCAAGATAGAAGTTTTCCTCCCTGAAAGACCCACCATGCTATCAAAGTGTCTGTGACAGGACAAGCTTGCATATGAAAGGCGTGCAGGGACATTAGAGATTCTAGTGACTGGCAGGCCTGGCTTTAAACTACCATAAGTACAGAGCACAGTCAATCTATATCTCAACATGTTTAAATATCCCAAGTTAGTTCAATTAAGCATACTGGCTGTCATCAATTAGTAAGACGCCCTTTCATACACCTACCACAGTTAGCCTCATCAGACCCGTCCTGGCAGTCCAGCTGTAGATTACATCTCTTGTAGAATGGCAAGCACTCCCCTGTACCACAGCTATACTGCTTGGCAGAACAGGTGCTTGGGCTGAGGGAGGAACCAATCCAAGGAGAGAGAGTTGCAGTGGGAACCACAATGTAGGGTGTACTTCCTGCAAGAACAGGAGAAAAAAAACATTATTTATACTGGCAAAGGATTATGTTATTTATAATAACTACTTATGAATACTTTGAAATTACAATATCAAAAATTAAATTTAAGCTATTGTTAAAACACTGGAATATTGAGAGATCCATTAAAGCCAAAGAGTGACTGAAGACTAAGTATGGATGGTAAAGAGCTTCTGCTTCAACATTCCAGCGTTTGTCTTTCTGTTTCTCTCTTTTTAATTTAGAACAATCTACTCTCAATGGTTGGAATGTTGTAGTACCATTGTAGTTCTCCTGCCTATGGCTATACTGGTTATTAAAGCCCTTTCCCTCATTATAAACCCTCACCTGCACCTTGGGCCTAAAACTCGGTTTTGGGACCTTTAACAACCAGTATAGTAATGGCATGTAAAGGTTAGAACTCTTTCAAGCAACACTAAGTACTGGTGAAAGTGAAAAGCATAAAAGAAAAAGTTCAATGAAAGATCAACCTTCATATTGTATGAGGGTCTAGTTAACAAATACTATTTCTAGTTAATAATGTTTACAGGATTTCAGCATCTAATGTGAAATCTGCATACACATCATGACTGGACTATTTTTAATGGGAGTGTAATTATTAATTTGAGAGGTTGGTCACTCTGGAAAAGAAGGGGTAAGCCACATAAATAGCAGAACATGGGTAGAGAGACAGAACATTTGCACACAAACAAATCCATTCCATTCAGGACATCGACACTGGCTAAAAGGCAGAAACAGCAGAAAACTATCTGAAGACGTTGAGTCCCCTGGTTGGAAGGCTACGTTTTTTCACTATAGCCTTAGAGCCCGCCATAGCGGGCTATAAAGGCCATTAAAGGCCTGCTCCAGCATTAAAGGTGTTAAAGGCGAGGGTCTTTAACAAGGGTGCGGGACTTTAATTGCCAGTATAGCTCAGGTACGTAGGGCCATTAGGCTATTAGAATATTCTGCCACTAAAGGGTAGAATGTTCTAATAAATAAAGCAACGTCCTCACAGAGTCTAGTGGATTGAAATTCCCTTGGACTCCGTGAGGCGTTTGTTCACAGCTGTTGTTAAGAACAAAGAACATTGGAATGTTGACGTTCTGGGCTTTTACCCGCTAGTTAAAACCCAGACCACTCCGATGTCTCTAATGGAGCTCCCAACATTACAATGTTCTAAATAGATTTTGAGCACAGACCTGTAGACCTGAATACAACATACTTTCAGCTGCACTGGTGGTGCAACTGAAAGTTTAACTTTTCAAACGGCATTTTATGTCACTTTTCTCTTTTAATACTTTAATTGGAGAACACATTTAAGGAACAGCAGTAATTTTATTTGGAGTGTTCCCTTTTGACTGCGGTATCTATGCACCTAGGAGAATTCCATTGTGGTGGGTTAACAAACCTAAATTCCTGTGATCATTGAATGGGCTAGCAGAACACAGCATTGAGGCTTGGTGCGTCTTCTGTAGGACTGTGGCATTCATCCCGGAAAAATACAGCTCACAGTCATTTGATATAATATATATTAATGCAGGCCAAGTATTTTCAATTTATTAAGCAAGATCTTCAAACCATCTTACATCAATGTTCAGATTTTATTTCTAACAGCTACGGTAGAGTGCAAATATCCGAATTCCTTACCTAGTGAAAAGCTTCTATACATGCAACAATAAGTCATTTGAAGTGCTAAAATTTAAGATCTGATGTTTAAGATTAGATTTATTTTTTATTACTCCTTTTCAGGTGACTTAATTGTTTGATAAACTAAAATTAATCAATCACAAGTCCACAGAATCATTCCCAAAGTGAAGTATTGACTATAAGGTTTTACACGTGCTTTTACTTATGTTATTTATTTTCAAAATGGTTACATATTCCTGCTTTCAAAGTACTGAGCACACGCTGTTACAAATGTTTCAGACTCTATAGTCTATTTATTGCATTTAAAATGCTCTTGTAATTGTACTTTATATGATATTTTAACGACCTGAAATGCAATGAACTCAAAAGTTGATTTCAATCTGTACACAGCTGTGTGAGCTATTTTCACCAATTCCCAGTGCAATGTACTATATTGCTGTGCTGTTTCTACTGTCAAATGTATGAACTCATATGTTATTGAAATTGGGTTGCATGGTTAGGACCCACAAGAGATAAGTTTAAAGCTATCACTGTTTCACTAAATTAAGTATTATGCTAGCCGTTGGCTTAATTTGAACAGCACATCCTAGACAAGATAGTTGAGCTATATATTTGGATGATTTTTACACAAACATATTTTTTTTCAACACCTTCCCATAGGGTGACTTTCTTCTATGTTGGGGGTGGTAGTTTCCGAGGGATGTTAAAATGATTGTTCTGCTAAAGTGAAAACCCAAGCAGGAGCATGCACCATATCCAATTAAGGCTTTTGACATGCAAAACATGGTGTCATATAATACACTACCTCATTTTCATTCAGTATGCAAGGCTGGGTTTATTAATTTGGATCACGTTTGTGCCCCCAAAAAAGGAACTGACAATTTGCTATGCCAACAGTTTTTTTTCAAATAGTCACAACCTTAGTGGCTGTTTTCCAGTGACATAATTCTCAAGATAAATCATAAATCAGACGTCTCTCCAGTTTCAAATCAGCCATTCCGCTGTGCAAGGAGCTTACACAGCAAACCACGTACAGTGGCTAGCTGTGTCCACCTTACCTGTTAAAGGCTAATAAGGACCTTCTCTTTCAGGAGAAAAAGACAGCAAATCGATGATGTCTGACATACCACAGTGCTGCTCATCTGATCCATCAAGGCAGTCCTCCTGGCCATCGCACACAAAGGCTGCATCGACACATCCAAATACCTGGCATGCGAACTGGCCTTGGCTGCAGCCTGTGCCAGGTGAGGGAGGAAGACCAGTCCAAGTGGATGGGCTTATCCCTGCGGTGAAAACAACATGTTCAGACTTATATTTAATGTAGCAATCAGAACACAAGTAAATGTAAAGTTAGGCAGCATTGCCTTCTGTTAAGGGCAAACCTCATGTCTGTCATGATAGCAACTTGCCTTTTATGTAGTCATACAGCTCTGCAGTGCCATTGTAAACCATTGAAGTACTCATTGTATCAAGATAGATAAAACTTTATGCCACATTTAATTAAAAACCCTACAATCTGGAGGTCCCTGAACAGGGGAGAAGTTACACAAATAAATGAGAAGAAAAAACATATATGTAAAATATTAACTAAGAACATAATAAAAGGAGTAACATGTCATAATCAAATGCATTGAGAGGAAATTAATAGTGAGCGTCTGCTCCTTCACAGACTAAAAGTCTACCCTTCAGTTACTCTTTATAGGGCTAATTGGGGGGAGGGGAGATATTGGGGGAGAAATTAGTTAGCGCGCCTATAGAGCACTGACACGTTAACCATTGTGCGAGTATGATATTCAGCATGGGGGCAGTCTCGAGGACTTACCGAGAGGCAAGTAAAGAAACTGCAGCTTTCATGAATTTCACAAAGCAGGCAGCTAGCAGTGCTGATTCACCTCTCAGACATGCTTCTATGGCACCTCGGCAAGTCCGGACATTTCAATGCACCAGGCCGGTCGAAGCCCGAACTGCCTTATCGGGAGCACCTCATTACAGACACAGAGGCCCGTATTTATACTTTTTGACGCTAAACTGCGCTAACGCAGTTTAGCGTCAAAAAGTTTTGCGACGGCTAACGCCATTCTGAAGCGCCATACGGGCGCCGTATTTATTGAATGGCGTTAGCCGGCGCTAGCAGACCGGCGCTGCCTGGTGTGCGTGGAAAAAAACCACGTACACCAGGCAGCGCCGGCGTAGGGAAAAATGGCGTTAGGGCGTCTTAAAAATGGTGCAAGTCAGGTTGACGCAAAAAAATCGCCTCCACCCGATTTGCGCCATTTTTAACGACGCCCAGACGCCATTTACATGACTCCTGTCTTAGTAAAGACAGGAGTCATGCCCCCTTGCCCAATGGCCATGCCCAGGGGACTTCTGTCCCCTGGGCATGGTCATTGGGCATTGTGGCATGTAGGGGGGCACAAATCAGGCCCCCCTATGCCAAAAAAATATATATATATATTTTTTTTTATACTTACCTGAACTTACCTGAATGTCCCTGGGATGGGTCCCTCCATCCTTGGGTGTCCTTCTGGGGTGGGCAAGGGTGGCAGGGGGGGGCCCTGGGGGCATGGGAGGGCACCTCTGGGCTCATTTTGAGCCCACAGGTCCCTTAACGCCTGCCCTGACCCAGGCGTTAAAAAGAGGCGCAAATGCGGGGTTTTTTGCCCCGCCCACTCCCGGGCGTGATTTTTGCCCAGCAGTATAAATACGACGCATTTGCGTCGCAGTCATTTTTTTAGACGGGAACGCCTACCTTGCATCTCATTAACGCAAGGAAGGCGTTCACGCAAATAAATGACGCTCTTTCCTCATACTTTGGCGCTAGACGCCTCTAACGGCAAAGTATAAATATGGCGTTAGTTTTGCGCCGAATTTGCGTCGAAAAAAAGATGCAAATTTGGCGCAAACGGAGTATAAATATGCCCCAGAGTACATGGGTCAGTGATTCCTCTCCCTTTGCGAAGAGGTGACATTGTCAGTGTCATCCAGGTTTCTTCCCTATACCACTAACAGGAGATCAAAGGGACTAATCCGACTTGCAAGCTCATTAGCTGACGTTTCATAGTCAAGTTAAGGGGCAGAGAGAGAAAGGATGGGAGAGCCTGGTTGTATCAATATCAGAACGATAAGAGAGTGATTCAGCACTGATAATAATTGGAGCTGTGATCCTCGGTTTACCCACAGGTCTCACTCACCGTAACTTCATCAACGCATTGAAGAATGTTAAATGGAATTTTATGGCAAGACCGGAGGCTCCTATTATGCTTAGTCTTTTCTTTATTTTTAATAGCAGATGCAGTCAAGAAGAGAACTACTGATCCCATAAGGCCAACAACAACGGGCAATGAGGATCAAAAGGTAGTTCTAAGAAACGCACCAATCACTAACAATCTATACTGATAATACCTATCTTAACTGGGAACAGCCCTCTTTTCTTGCTGCTCGCAGTCAAGATAAGTACATCTACTTCCTATATCCATTGTATACTGTATGTTCATATGTCTTTTTTACGTTTATATATGGTTTAAAAGTGTTGTATTTGTTTATTACAGTTATTTTGCGTTTATTTCTGTGCACTAGTCGGCTTGTAGCCGCAGCATTTGCTTCCTGACAGCGCGAGCCGCGTCCATTCTAAATAACTGTTTTTCCTCAGCGCAAGCCATTATCTCGGTGCCCGCTGAGGAGAAAACCATTCTGGGTTTACACGCTTCGTCGAGCGCATCTCCCTTAGCGGTCTTTTATTTGGACAGCGCTTGGGGTAACTCCGTTGCGCTTTATTTTTCATCCCTGTCACGCTCCAGGGGTTTTATTGTGGTTTACCAGCAGTGCGGTTTAAATTACCCGCTGCACTCCATCTGTCAGGAGCTTGGTAAACATTCTTTTCACAGCTCATTTCATTTCGTTTCTTTCTTGTCTGACAGCGCCGGACTCCAAATTCTTTGGAGGTTTCGGTTTCGGTTTTCATTTTTGGCAACCTGCCGGTTCCGCCTTGAGGTGGGACTTTATTTTCAACTGTCTTGGGGAAGAAAATATTAACCCTTTCTTGGGCAATTATTCTAGTTTCATTCCCTATTACCATGGACAGCTCTAACCTTCCAATGCTGTCTCAGGAGGAGGAGGAAGACGTCCTCAAAGAAAATCTGAATGACTTCATTCAGTCCTCAGTTGAACAGGCTATGGCAGTTTCATGGCAGAAATTATCAAAAAATCTATAAAATTCTGTAGTTTCTCTGGTGTCAAAAACCATGCTGGCCCAATCTGCTGGGGAAGGCAGAAAGCGTCTCAATCCTTCTAAAAACATTAAAGCGACGCTAACACCAAGTGACAAGAGTTCACACGTGGCAGAGGACGTGGCTCCTCAAAGGCCTCCAACAAAGGAGGGGTTATTGAATAAAACACCGAAAAAATGCATGGGTAAAGCCAAACATATTTCTTCGCCAATTTGTATATCAAAACTTTTGGACACCGATGAGGAACTGCAAGACCCTGATTCGGATTCGGATACTTCCATTAGGGGCGTGGGAGATGTCTTCTCCCCTCCTCCTCCCAAAAAAGCCAAAAGTGGGTCACAAGATTTTGCGGGCTCTTGCACAATTCTAGATGCTGAAGGGGAGCCAATGTTCGATCCTTCCAACATCCAGCACCCTAACTCGACGGAATGGTTCCCTACGGACCATGTGGCAGAGTATGTTACGGCCAGATTGCGTACCCCCCTTGATAAACAGGTGCGGGCGAAACTCTGATCGCAATGTCCTCGTCCCACCCTTTCCTCAAAAATTACTGCCACTCCATCTATTGACACTTCTCTGATCACCTTTTTTTACTAAATATGGCAAGGACCCACGCAAAGGGGTTGATAAAGCGTGGTCTTCTTGCCAAGACAAACTGTTAGACGTGGTAGGTCCCCTAACTCGGATATTCGACCTGGCAGAATCTGCTTGATTGGAACAGTCTTCGGTCGACCCAGCGGAACTCTCCTTGTGGGCCCAACGGGCCATTTGCTTGCTTGGGAACGCCAACTCTTCCATTACGCACGAACGTAGGAAGGGCCTCTTCTCAAACTTGACCCGAAGCTGGTCAACCTGGCTGGTACGGACCCCGGGGTCAAAGCAGAAGGCATGCTTTTTGGTGACTCCTTTATCAAGGAGTTGAGTAAATATGTGGCTACTTTTTCGTCCCTTGATAAAGCCCAACAATCTTTGAAGAAGATGTTTTCAGCACGTGTTTTTGCAAGGGCCGCAGAGGCAGGAACCGCTTTGCCGGCCGTACATATGCCAACCATGGTTCCCGGGGCTACTACGGCAACACAACATCTCAAGACTACAGGCCACAATTCTATCCCCAAAGGAACAGGGGTTTCAGGAACAAAGGGAACCGAAGTTCCAGGTTCTCATCTCAAGCCGGTAAATCAAACGATTGTTTCTCATGCTCTGGGGGGTCGTATTTCAACATGCCTGTCAAAATGGAAAGAACTCACATCAGATTCTTGGGTGTTAAATACCGTTCAGGGATATGTTATAGAGCTATTTGCAGAGCCTTTTCAAACTGTTTTTCCTCCTCCACCTCATTTTTCTCTCCAAATGATAAACCTAATTTCCTTAGAAATTCAAGCTCTACTTCAGAAACAGGCGATCATCCCTTGTCCATTAGATCCTTCAGGGTTTCTCAGTTCAGTTTTTCTGGTCCAGAAGAAGAACAAAAAGATGAGACCGGTTATCAACCTCAGGTAATTCAATTAGTTTGTTCTATATCGACATTTCAAGATGGAAACCATCCTACATCTCAGGGATACCCTAATCCAAGGAGATTGGATGGTAAGGTTAGATCTAAAAGTTGCTTATCTAATCGTGCCCATACAACCCGACTCCCAAAAATTCCTTCAATTCCAATGGGCCGGTCAGACTTTCTGTTTTACTTCTCTCCCTTTCGGTCTCTCCTCCGCTCCGTGGTGTTTCACAAAGCTAATGAGACCAGTAGCAGCTTTTCTCAGGGCTCAAAGCGTCAGATTAATTATCTAACTGGACGATATTCTCATCATGAATCAAAACCGTTCCTCCCTTCTTGCTCAAGTGCGTCTTTCTTGCACGCTACTTGCAGACCTAGGTTTTGTCATAAACTACGAAAAATCTTCCTTAGAGCCGACCCAAAAGATCGAATTTCTAGGTTTCCTCGTGGATTCCATTTTGGCTTCTCTTCTTCTTCCTTCCTCAAAGATAAAATCTATCAAGTCAGAAATTCTTCTCATCCTTCGCAATTCTCGACTTTCTCTCCGATCCCTTGCAAGAGTCGTAGGTCTTCTCTCTTCCTCAATTCAAGCTATTTTTCCAGGTCCTCTCCATTATCGAGCCCTTACAAAGGTTAAAAATACGCCACCTCCAAAGAGGGTTGGCCTATTCAGATTCCATAGCGCTAGATCAGGACTCTCGAGCGGAACTCCAATGGTGGATAGACCATTTAGATGCCTGGAACGGCAGCACCATCTTTCCATCAGCCCCAGATCTTGTATTAGAATCAGATGCAAGCCTTCTGGGCTGGGGGCCCGTTGTGGTACAGTCTCGACTAGAGGCTTATGGTCTCGAGAGGAGTCAAAACTGCACATAAATTGTTTAGAGATGCTTGCCAGCTCCTTTGCAATCAGAAGCCTTGCAAGAGACAGGGTTTCCTGTTCTGTTCTACTCAGGATGGACAACATTTCCGTGGTCCGCTACATCAACCGCTTGGGGGGCACAAGGTCCAAGCCTTTAGCGGAATTGGCGAAAGGGTTCTGCCAATTTTGTCTGCAAAACAGAATCTCAGTTCAAGCGGAGTACCTACCGGGCACCCTCAACGTTGTAGCGGACTGGTACTCTCGACATTTTCAGGATTCCAGAGACTGGATGCTCAATGTGCAGGTCTTCAACAGCATCCTTCACAAGTGGGGTCCTTTCGACATAGATCTCTTTGCATCACGTCTCAACGCACAACTGACGAAGTTCTTCAGTTGGCATCCAGATCCACTAGCTCTAGCATTCAATGCTTTCTCTCAGGACTGGTCTTCTTCCCTCAATTACGCCTTTCCCCCCTTCATTTTGATTTCCAGGGTTCTAGCGCATGTCAGGTGCCAACAGGCTTCCATAGTACTCAAAGTTCCCTTTTGGCACTCCCAGGTGTGGTTTCCATCTCTCCTAGAACTATCAATAGAGCCTCCATTCTCATTTCCTCCGACCCCGAACCTTCTAACCAATCCTCAAGGCCTATCTCACAACCTAATTCTTCAGAATGCTCTCACTCTCTCAGCCTGGAAAATTTCAGGGAATCCCAGCCTAGCGCTTCTATTTCGACAGAAGCTTCAAATTTCTTGGACCTGGCTAGAGCTCCAGGAACAAGGAAAGCATATCGATCAGCTTGGGATCTCTGGCATAGCTGGTGTGTGGGAAAACAGGCTGATCCCTTTACAGCAGATGTAACAATGATTATTAATTTTCTGGCAGCGGAAGCTTCCAAAGGTAAATCTTTCCATACCATTAACTTGTATAGGTCGGCTATTTCATCTTCGCATGTGTTTCTACAGGGAAAACCTATTGGAGAACATCTCTTGGTATGTCGCCTTTTAAAGGGAGTAAAATTTTCAAGTCCTCCAAAACCAAAATATAGTTCATTATGGGATGTTAATACTGTACTAAAATTGTTTGTGTCATGGCCGGATAATACCTTTTTATCGTTGAAGCAGCTTTCAGCTAAATTGACCATGCTTTTATGTCTGGTGTCTTTCAAACGCTTATCTGATGTTAAAGCTTTGGAAATTACAGCTCGTCAGTTCACTCCTTCTGGTGTTGTATTTAATGTGGTCAGACATACAAAAACTAACCTTTCATCAGTTTTTTACCCCTTTTTTCCAGATCATCCTAAACTTTGCGTAGGTTAATGTTTAAAAGTTTATGAACAACAGACAGCCGGTCTGAGGAACTCCTCTTCTACCCAGCTCCTGAAATCTTTCAGGAATCCTTTCAAACATGTGTCCTCTCCAACCTTAGCTCGTTGGGTCCACTGGATTATGTCCTCAGCTGGTATTGATGTCTCCACCTTTGGGGCCCATTCGGCTAGGGGAGCCATGGCGTCCAAAGCTTTTTGGGCCGGTTCCCGCTTAGAGGATATTCTCAGGTCGGCTGACTGGTCCAATGACAATGTCTTTAAAGTTTTCTATTGTAAACCGATTGAACATGCCTCTTTCAATGTGATTAATACGCTTTAAAATAGCATAATAGGAGCCTCTGGTCTTGCCATAAAATGTAGATTTTCCTAGTATTTTATGAAGGAAAGTCTTAATTTTATTAAAGACACGGAGGCGAGTATTATCCTGCCACTACAAAAATTAACACTATTATTTTGTCTCCCTCCCTTTCAGCTTCTACATCGGGACAACAGTCAACTACATAAGGTTCCTACCTTCGTCTCTTCGGCTACTTGGTTCTTTGCCTCTTCTGCCTGAACGATCTTCCTACCGTCCACTCAAAACACCCTTCCGGAGTTGGCTCAAAGACTGATTTACTCTTTACAAGAACTTTTTGCACTAGGCTTAGCTATTTGTATTTGTGATTTCATTGTTCCTTTGTTTTCTACGGTTTAAGCTTGCACAAGAAAAGAGGACTGTTCCCAATCAAGATAGGTATTATCAGTATAGATTGTTAGTGATTGGTGCGTTTCTTAGAACTACCTTTTGATCCTCATTGGCCGTTGTTGTAGGAAAATCTACATTAGAAGCTTTAACAGCATGTTAAGACAGAGAAGAACATTTACTGCGGCTCCCGGAACCGGACATCAGATAAGTAAGTTTCTAATACTATTTCACTACAGTAAGTGAGATCTCTTACTACATGACAGTTTCAAATGCAGTTCCTAGTAACCTTTTAAATTGAACACATCATTGGGTACTTCAAATAATTACAAACTTGCAAAGTAGTACTGTATTAAGTATATATAATGCACTACTATTTTAGTATATATATATATATATATATATATATATATATATATATATATAGATATATATATATATATATATATATATATATATAGATAGATATATATATCACAGAATATCCAAAGGAAATTAAACAAGCTCACTCGGACTGCAGGTGTAAAGAGTTTACTCTGGAAACAGGCGCGTTTCGGCCATCACCGCAGCCGTGATCACTCTTTTGAGAGTCTGATGTTTATTTCCCAGTGTGCTCCGCTGGCACACGCTCCACCACCCCTTGGGTACCGAGCCCTATTGGAGCTTCCAGAAGGTGTTTAGGATATATATATATATATATATATATATTTTTTTTTATTTTTTTTTAAGCCCTCTATGATCCCATGAAAGGAAAGGACAAGTCAGTGCTTAAGACTAACAATTAATAACCCTTGTTTGCGAAACCACTCACTATTCATTTCTGTAGTACCACTACTACATAGGAAAAGTTCAGTGATAATTCTTAGCCCTAGTTTTCATTTATTAAAACAGTCACTGCAGGGATGTATGTGTGTTTAAACTGCATGTCAGAAATTGAAAACAACACACACCTCCAATGAGATAAAATTCACATAAGTATATAAAAATGCAATTATATGTGATTTTTCATACTTTTGTCAACCTTTCGTGTGCAGAAGGATATAATGAAGATACTTTCCAAAATTATCTATGAAAACCTCCATGAAATGCACTTGACATTGACAAAATGTTGAAAATATATTTGCAGAATGATTTTAGCTATTTTGACATTTTGACATTGTCACAAATGGCACATTCCTCACAGGCAGGAACTAAAGAGGACAAGACATGGGGACTATGAGAGAAGCAGTGATAGCAAGGCCGGTGGAGGAATACTCAGCATCAAATGGAAAAAAAAAATAACAATTATAGCTTGGTGTAAAACTATTGCCTAAATTTACTAATCCATACAACAACAAATGTGTTAATAATGTGGGATGTTGTGCTTCAAGAGTTTACCCCAAAACAGGTTAGTGGGGAACTCTGTGCTGCAAACTCTCTGACCTAATTGTACTTTGCACCCAACACAGGTCCTGGGAGGATGGATCCATGTCAGATTTTCAGGATAGCCACTATGTAGATGTGTTTCACTTAAATTAAATATTATGAAATTTATCCTATGCATATATCCTAAATTTCTCTTGAAAATCCCGACCCCTTGCTTTCAAGGCTATTTTTAAAGCACACTATAAATCCTTTTATATTAAGGTATATGACAATATCACTATCATCATTAATATCACTATTCAGCAGCTTATCAACACTTATTGGCATTGAAAAAATGATGCTTGTGTTGGAGTGTGACCTTTAAAATTAATATTAACATGAAAAGCTTGCAATATATTGTGTAATGAAGCTGCATAGAAAATGTGTTAACGTAGAAAATAATGCACGCGTTTGAAATGTGCCCACGGGGAGTGGCCACCAATGTATACGAAGATTAATGAAACTTATTAATGATGAATTAATAATGTACTAATGTTTGAATTTGTATTAGCATATTATAATTAGAGTCAAGTATTGGGGTTTTGCTAAACTAAATCACTAGGCCTTAGCTTAGCGAGGGTCTGGGCCTACCCGCCTGGTCTCATATTGAACTGTGTTTTTCTAACGGGCAATGTGCTGCTTTCCTGAAGGACATGAGAGATATGTGTAGCCGTAGTAAATTCTTTCTCATGGGACCCGACTTGCTCAAGGAGACATTCTTGCTAAATGCAACAGTGTAATTCGTAACAGGTGCAAGGCTGCCTGGACTAGAAGAAAACAATGAGACTACTTACTGGAGCGTAAAGTGTAACTTTTCTTACCTGACATTCCTACCGATGAAGACGTCAATTACAGGAGCCAATCAACAGCATGAGAACTGTGTTTTGTGGAAAATTCTAGTAAGGTGTGTGGAGAATTATTGGACAGAGATAATGATGCACCAAATATTATCCAATAGGGAATTTAGGGCTAGTTCGACAGTTTTGATATAACCGAATGACCCGAGGAGAAATCAACCATTATTGGTCATTCCTCGCCATTCTTCATCATTCCTTGCCATTCCACTTGAAGCTATACTTTGCCATTATTCTTTTGAGACTTTGCCATTTATTCTTCTGATACTTAAACCATCCTCTATCTAAGTCCTTACTGATGCTTGCTTCTCCTCCATATGAGGGAAGAGCCTTATTCTTTAGCTAGGCCATGCTGAGACCTTGCCCTGTCCTATCCTTGCTGATGCTGAATCGACTGATGTTCTGAGGACGAAGACTGACGCTGATTGCTGATTCGTTGGAGGGGTAACTATAGTACTATCTGATGATAATTGTAATTGTCTGTTTGCCTTTTCTTTCTAGGTACCAACTGCTCTTTTGATAGAAGCCATAGTTAGATGTTTTCCAAATTTGTGTTTGCTAAATTGTTTTGCATGAAGCCCAACATGCTGATGCTAATTCGAGGTTAGTTAAGGTGTTCACAAATACCTGACGCAAATAGGCAAATTACTGAGTTCCTGCTTTGCTGAATCCTGCATTACTGAGACTTTGCTAAGCTGTTTCTACTAATGATATGTTAATGCGGAACGTATATTCTTTATGAGTTGATTAACTATGTTCAAATTATGAATCTGAAGAGTTACTAATGAGATTGATTGCTAATGAGATTAATGGAGATAATTATTAGATTGTAACTAATAGGGAATAAATATCCTAACACTTAACTAGATTTGTGTGGTTATTCATGACCGAAAGGTCATGGTGTATTAATTTATTGATTCTTACTAAATGTTATTGATTAGCTTGTTGATTAGTCACTGCGAATATTGATTGAGTTATTGATATATTGATTGTGATGGCAAAAAGATATCTTGTTCTGGGAAGTCTCCGAACGTGGTCAAAAGGTTCATCAGCCTAGGCGTGTCTCCTTGTAAGGTTACTTATCAAGGTTCAGATGCGCTATCAGTTTTTGGTAGCAGAGGTAATGGTTTGGCCCTTTGGGGCCCCAGGACGAGGGACTACCATTTGATAAGATTGTTGACTCGAAAGGTCTGAAGGTCCGGTAGAAATTGATGAGTGTAGTTTGGAAGTAAGCAAGGTGTATCAGAAAATTGGGTTTTGGGAAAATTATTATTTTTTTGATGATGCAAATTGGAGAGATGATATGCCCCTAAATCCCGAATGACTTTCCCGGAATCTCGGAGCCTGTCGAAGTGAGTTGGGTATGTTCTCGGCGTTCTAGTGATAGAGTGAATGAAGTAGGGTTTGCGCTTGCACAGCTTATGCATACCGCAGGTGAATTGTAAGGTCTGTGAGGATTTTAGGTCAGGTGATGATGTTTTAGTAGGAGTGTGCGTACTCCGCAGTATGAGAGTAGGGAAGTCGGCGAACTTCATGTGATTGTGGCGCTTTGTGCTAAAAAATCTTGTCCACGTGGTTGTTGGTGATGTACGGACCCTGCGTGGTCTAAGACTCCGGAGTATATTGATAAGTGTATGAGACACTTATGTTGTAATTTGTGCGGTTTAATAGGTCAATCAGGCGTGGTTGACGATTTGAGTTTGAGTCAAAGACAGTGAATGAAATCTTCAATAGAGATTTGGTGAGTTCTAAAGTGCACTAGAACAGCCCATTGACAAGTCGAGAGTAAAATTTGCTGATCAGATTTTGCTTGCGAGTGCGGGATCTGAGAAGGAGAGAGTAGCGGCCGAGGCTAAGCAAAATCTCTGTAAAGTTCTGAAGTGATTGTGTTACCCTTTCCTGTAGTAAACCGGCAAATTTGAGTTTTATTGGTGCTAGCAATATATTGCATTAGTTTTGTGTGAGTCGAGAGTGAGGAAGAAAAGCTGCACGGCTTTGACAGCCCCAGTGTATGTGGGTGTGATGTCATTGGAGCCACGCTGGGATAGGTCAGTTAGTGAGAAGGGTCGCACACAAATTAGCAGCCGTCTGTGAGAGGCAATTGGTTAAGAAGGTAGGCAAAGAGAGTTCTGGGAATTAAAGTCACTTCCTGATTCGATTGTGAACAAAATAAAAGACGCAAAAATGAAATTTTTCAAGGCTTTAAAGAGCGCTTTGAGGGGAGATACATATTTTGCTGCGAGTGTAGGGGAGGTTACACCGCCAGATGATACACCGGCTTATGCCGTAATGGAGGAGAGGGGAGTCGCGCCATGTCTTTGGCTAAAGCAATGGTGCAAAGTGACAGAGAAAGAAGGGTGTTTGGCGTTTCCAGAGCATGGAAAGTTCAATATAAGGATTTTGGAAAATTTGCGGAGGGTGCTAAATGAGCTGAAGCCACCTCCGAGACCAGCACAGTTTGAGGCGCTAGCAATTTGGGAACTGATGGCAATACGACAACAGCAGCAGAAATTTGAAAGGAGAATGAGGAAGGCGGAAAAGACACTAGCAGAGGCTAGGTGGGATAGTGCACAGAGAGTTCGGAGGAGAGAAACAATAGATGGAATTAGGATGTTTCCAGCAATAGCTCTAGAAGGTGAAAACAAAGGGGGAAAAGCAACTTGTAAGACTGACAAAAGTTCCTCAAAAGACAAAGAGGCTAAGAAGCCCTGGTCAGAGATCAATGACTCAAACGATGATGAGTTTCTTAATCAGTTATTGAATGACTGACCACGGCCATATGCAATAGATGACAACAGACTGAGGCCCTGTAAGTTCAACTCAGAACAAGGTGACAGCGAATCCGATACAGGTTAGTCCTGTCTCAACACCAGTTCCTGTGCAGAGTAGTGTAGGAGGCTGGCCTGGCTTGTAGTGGGTACCAGAGGTACTTAAACCTTGTGCCAGATCCAATTATCCCTTATTAGTGTAGAAGAGGTGTTTCTAGCAGCTTAGGCAGATAGAAGGTAGCTATGGCAAAGCTGCTTAGGCTGAACTAGGAGACATGCAAAGCTCCTACTATACCACTTATATCATATGCACAATATCATAAGAAAACACAACAGACAGAGTTACTAAGAATAAAGGTACTTTATTTTTATGACAATATGCCAAAAGTAACTCAGTGAGTATCCTCAGTAAGAAGATAAGTTATAAACTCAAGTTATATGTACAACCAAAGTTAGGTAAGTAATATCAAGAAAAGTAATGCAAACAGTGTAGAATTACAATAGATTGCAATAGGAGCACATAGGTATGGGGGCAACACAAACCATATACTCCAAAAGTGGAATGCGAACCACGAATGGACCCCAGACCTATGTGAGCTTGTAGAGGGTCGCTGGGACTGTAAGAAACCAGTGAGGGTTAGAAAAATACCCCACCCCAAAACTCTGAAAAGTAGGAGTAAAGTGCACCTACTACCCCCAGAGAGCACAGAAGTCGTGATAGGGTGATTCTGCAGGAATAACAAACACCAGCAGTGCACTGACAATGGATTTCCGGACCTGAGTACCTGTAAGACAAGGGGACCAAGTCCAATAGTCGCGACAGTGTCCAGGGGGGACAGGAGCCCAGGAAACCCCAGCTGAAGGTGCAAGGAAGCTGCCACTGGTTGGAAGAAGCTTGGAGTTCTGCAAGAAAGAAAAGGACTAGGGACTTCTCCTTTTGAAGACTGGTGTCCCACGTCACTGTGAAGCTTGCAGAGGTGTTCCCACGCAGAAAGACCGCAAACAAGCCATGGTAGCTGCAAGGGTTGCGGTAGAGGTTTTTGGGTGCTGCTGAGGACCAAGAAGGACCAGGATGTCGCCTTTTGGAGGAGGAGACAGAGGGGGCGCTCAGCAACTCAGAGAACCCTCACAGAAGCAGGCAGCACCGGCAGAAGTACCCCAACAGGCACTTAGATGAAAAGTGAACCAGAGTCCACGCAAAGTCACAAAAGGGAGTCCCACGACACCAGAGGACAGCTCAGAAGGTTGTGCACTGCAGGACGGAGTGCTGGGGACCCAGGCTTGGCTGTGCACAAAGGAAATCCTGGAAGAGTGCACAGGAGCCAGAGCAGCTGCAAATCACGCGGTACACAACTTTGCAGTCTAGCGTGGGGAGGCAAGGACTTACCTCCACCAAACTTGGACTGAAGAGTCACTGGATTGTGGGAGTTGCGTGAACAGAGTTGTTGTGTTCCAGGGACCACGCTCGTCGGGATGAGAGGGGGCCCAGAGGACCATTGTTGCAGTCTTTTGGTGTCTGCATTAGCAGGGGGAAGATTCCGTCGACCCACAGGAGATTTCTTCAGAGCTTCTGGTGCAGGGTGAAGGCAGGCTACCCCAGAGCATGCACCACCAGGAAACAGTTGAGAAAGCCGGCAGGACTAGGCGCTACAATGTTGCTGGTAGTCGTCTTGCTACTTTGTTGCGGTTTTGCAGGTGTCCTGGAGCAGTCAGCGGTCGATCCTTGGTAGAAGGTGAAGAGGGAGATGCAGAGGAACTCTGGTGAGCTCTTGCATTCGTTATCTGAAGAATTCCCCAAAGCAGAGACCCTAAATAGCCAGAAAAGGAGGTTTGGCTACCAAGGAAGGTAAGAGCCTATCAGAAGGGGCCTCTGACGTCACCTGCTGGCACTGGCTACTCAGAGCAGTCCAGTGTGCCCCCAACACCTCTGTTTCCAAGATGGCAGAGGTCTGGGACACACTGGAGGAGCTCTGGGCACCTCCCCTGGGAGGTACTGGTCAGGGGGGTGGTCACTCCCCTTTCCTTTGTCCAGTTTCGCGCCAGAGCAGGGCTGGGGGATCCCTAAGCCGGTGTAGACTGGCTTATGCAGAGATGGGCACCATCTGTGCCCATCAAAGCATTTCCAGAGGCTGGGGGAGGCTACTCCTCCCTAGCCCTTCACACCTATTTCCAAAGGGAGAGGGTGTAACACCCTCTCTCAGAGGAAATCCTTTGTTCTGCCTTCCTGGGCCAGGGCTGCCTGGACCCCAGGAGGGCAGAAACATGTCTGAGGGGTTGGCTGCAGCAGCAGCTGCAGTGGAGACCCCGGAAAGGCAGTTTGGCAGTACCCAGGTTCTGTGCTAGAGACCCGGGGGATCATGGATTTGTTCCCCCAATACCAGAATGGTATTGGGGTGACAATTCCATGATCTTAGACATGTTACATGGCCATGTTCGGAGTTACCATTGTGACGATATACATAGGTAGTGACCTATGTATAGTACACGCGTGTAATGGTGTCCCCACACTCACAAAGTTCGGGGAATTTGCCCTGAACGATGTGGGGGCACCTTGGCTAGTGTCAGGGTGCCTACACACTAAGTAACTTGGCACCTAACCTTCACCAGGTGAAGGTTAGACATATAGATGACTTATAAGTTACTTATATGCAGTGGTAAATGGCTGTGAAATAACGTGGACGTTATTTCTCGGAGGCTGCAGTGGCAGGCCTGTGTAAGAATTGTCAGAGCTCCCTATGGGTGGTAAAAGAAATGCTGCAGCCCATAGGGATCTCCTGGAACCCCAATAACCTGGGTACCTCAGTACCATATACAAGGGAATTATATGGGTGTACCAGTATGCCAATGTGAATTGGTAAATTTGGTCACTAGCCTGTTAGTGACAAATTTGGAAAGCAGGGAGAGCATAACTACTGAGGTTCTGGTTAGCAGAGCCTCAGTGAGACAGTTAGGCATCACACAGGGAACACATACAGGGCACATACTATGAGCACTGGGGCCCTGCCTGGCAGGGTCCCAGTGACACAAGGACTAAAACAACATACATATAGTGAAATATGGGGGTAACATGCCAGGCAAGAAGTAGTATCAGTGTGTCCACTGCTCCAGAGATGCAAACTCAGCTACAGCCACCACAGGTTCAGAGACTTTACCCTGATGTCCCAATACTAGAGACTACGATGAATTTGATGGTGCCGTCAGATCCGGCACATGTGAGACCGAAGCTGATTCATACTGATCCAACTCCACCTTTACTGCCTCAGGCACAGCAACAGATGATTACGAATTACACTTCGGTCACAGGACCGCAGTCAGCCATAGCACCAATAATGAACCAGAGTATGGGAGTTAATACTCCACAGGTTTTGGGAAATAGGCAGATGCCAGCCGTCATATCTTTGCCCATTACGGTTGCTCCACCAGTACCGTTGTATGCACAGACGAAGCCTAGTGTATGTGATCAGGGAATAATGATTCAAGAGATGACAAGAGGAGGGTTCGTTTGGAGCTTCCAAGGAATGACCCCAGTGGAACTGACGTTCGAAAGATCTAGGTCTTTATTAGACTTTAGTCCGATTGGGGCTCCTCCAGATGCCATGAGGCAATCAGTTTGGGACTGCTGACACTGCAGATCTCAAGTGCAAATATACCGCAAAGACCGATAGTGCAGGCTGGGAATATCTCATTACAAGGTTTAACTGCGCAACAACTGAACGATTGGTTAGACAAGCTAAATTCACCACAGACTACTCCTGCAGCAGCAGGGAGGTCAGAAGGAGAAGAGTACCTGAACTTAGTGAGGTTGGGCATGGAGGCAAATGAACTTGTTGAAGGGAGCATAGGAGTGAACAGGTTAGAGTCATACACTGAGGCAGAATTGAGATACTTGTGTCCAAAGATAACTAAAGAAGTGAGCAGGGTGCACCAGAGGTTGGCAAATTTGGAAGATAAATATGGAATAGACTTAGAAAATGCAAAACATTTGAAGAGGAGTTACAGGTTAGACTTTGAGCCTAAGGATTTTGAACACATGAGGTCTACTGGGATGAAGGCACACCTTAAAGAGATACTGCAGAGTACACAAGTTTGGGGAGCTTTAGAGAGGTGAGAAGGTAGATGGGTGAAGAAAAGAGACAAGAGGAAAAGCGGCTGTTTAGAGTATCCAGCAAAAGCCTTACAGGATGCTGGTGCGGTAAAGATGTTACCAATGAGGGAAACTGCTGGAGGGGTTCTTGTCCACGTGCCGTGGACTAGAGGTGATATTTTGTCATTTACAAATGACTTTCCCAGGCTGAGGGAGAAACCAATAGAATGGTATCAGCAGACGGACAGGTTTGTGAAGCTTGCAAAATGTCTCTGGGAAGACCTGAATACTCTCTTTGAGATCATAGTTCCAGCCATTTTGTGGCTTGAGTGCAAGAAGAGGGTGGATTGGCAACCGCGGAACTGGCAAGGGATAGAATCACAGGAGCACCGTCTCCTGAGGTGATGAGATACTACTATAAGGTGACTGAGTTCTTGAAACAGAGGGTGTCGCCGCAGAATGTTGATTGGCAAAACATTGATCGGACAGCTCAGGAACCCAAGGAGTCAATACATGCCTATTATGAGAGGTTGTTGAAGGCGTTCAAGAACTACAGCGGTACAGAGGTTGTTGAGGCAAAGGACATGAATCACCTTGTGTTCAGATTTGTTGAAGGGCTGAGACCTGAGATTAGTCAAATTATTAAGAATCACTTGATCTGCTGGTAAGCAAAGCCGATTGATGAGGTGTTGCAGTATGTGAAATACTGTAGTGACGAGATTGAGTTGAAGCAGAGGAAGCTGAAGGAGAAAGCGATGGCAATGCAAATTAAGGCAGCACAATCAGGGATGCAGGGAGGTTGTCTACAACAGATGGTGCAACAGTCGCAAGGAAACAAGATGTTTCAGGTGCAAGTGAGAGGCACAGGTCGCAGAGGATTTGTGAATCGAAATCCGGATTTGAACAGTGTAGTAGTTCAAAATGATGTGCAGAGAATGAAGAAGATGTTACCTTGTCATGCCTGCGGGGGCGTTGGACATTGGAAGCGGGAGTGCCCGATGATGGTGCAGGAGGGTGTTGTTCAACAAAGCAATGATGTCAGTGCATTTCAAAACGTGAAGGGACCAAGTTTGAGAGGTCCTATTCCGAACTTTCAGAATAACATGATTCAGATGCAAGGTCTCAAACCCATGCAACAGGTGCAGATGCCACGTGTACAGCCGATGCAGATACAACAAATGCAACAGCAGGCTCCCATGGTACCTAGACAGCAAATGCAAGGCCCTTAGCGCCAATGGAACAGCAACAGGTGATGCTTCCTCAACAGGTCACAGGTCAAAGAATGAGTCAAAATAACACAGTACAACAGTTCCCATTGCGTGGTGAGAATGGAATAAACAATGAATGGTCGGATGAGAGTTCAGATAGCGAGGAGTGTAGGCTTGCAGCGTCTCTAAAAGTAGATCAGAAAGGGCCCTATATTCAGGGGAAGGTAATGGGTCACAAGGTTTCATTCTTGGTTGACACAGGAGCTACACGCTCTACAGTCAGCAGTGCAGAGGTTCCGAAACTGCCTCTTTCGGGACGAACAGTCAAGGTAGTAGGAGTGGCAAATCAACTCCTGACTAACCCGATCACAGATCCAGTGCAGGTTGAGCTTGGCACTTTTCAGGGATTGCACAGATTTGTGGTTTGGGATTCGAGTCCCGTGTCCCTACTGGGAAGAGACTTACTGTGCAAGACAAGGTGTTCGATCACCTGTTCCAATGAGGGAATTGAGGTTCAGACAAACCGTGACGATGAAGGAGATGAGGAGCAGGTTTCAGAGCCTGAGACGGAGACCACAGACAAGGAGTATCCTCTAATTAACTTCTTCCCAATGTTCACAGTGACTGATCTGCCAGCAGACTTGCAGGGGACAGTCCAAAAAAAGGTTTGACAGGGATTTGACAGGGAAAGAAGTAGGACTGATAAAAGGAGTAGAACTAGTCAAAGTCAATGTAAAGCCAAATGCTGTGTTTCCCCAGGTACCGCAGTACCATATGGCACAAGATGTCCTTATGAAGGTGGCACAATTAATTTCAGACTTTGTGAAACAGGGAGTCTTAAAGGAGGTAATAAGCAGCCCGTGTAATTCACCAATAATGGGACTGAGAAAGCCTTGTGAGAAAGTTCGAATTGTCCAAGACTTGAGAAAGATTAATGACATAGTGGTGAAATGTTGCCCAGTGGTGCAAAATCCAGCTGTGATTATGTTCCAGGTTCCATGTGATGCAGAGTGGTTCACAGTGGTTGATTTGTCCCAAGCGTTCTTTTCTATCACTCTTCATGAGGACAGCCAATTTCTTATCAGTTTCAAATTATTGGACAAAGTCTACAATTGGTGTCGAATTCCTCAAGGGTTTTTGGAATCACCTTCCATTTTCAATCACATACTGAAGAAGGATTTGGAGTCATTGGAATTGCCTTTTCAGTCGACTCTAGTGCAGTACATTGATGATCTGTTGAGGGATGAGTGCAAGTATGATTTGATTGCTTTACTGAACCACTTGGGGAAGAACGGGCATAAGGTGTCCTCCAAGAAATTGCAATATTGCCAGAAAGAGGTGAAGTATTTGGGTCATCAAATTGAGAAAGGGTCGAGGAAGTTGTCCAGGGAAAGGGTGACTGCACTGTTACAGATGAATCCCCCAACGACACAGAGAGATGTTAGGGTCTTTCTGGGAATGGTGGGCTACTGTCGTCAGTAGATCCCAACTTTTTCAGTCATTTCCAAGCCATTGGTGAGACTGACAGTTAAGGAAGGGCCAGATGTCATAGCGTTGTCAGAAAAGGAAATGAAGATGTTTACTGAGCTAAGGGAGACCATGTGCAGGGCTCCAGCTTTAGGTATGCCTGATTACACGAAGCCTTTTGTTCTGTTTTGTCACGAACATGATGCATGTTCATTTTCTGTCCTGACACAGGTCCATGGAGGTGGAGACCGACCAGTAGCATATTTTTCAGCTACTTTGGACCCAGTTGCAGCAGCCTTAGCAGGTTGTCTGCGTGCAGTAGCAGCAGTTGGTCTAAGCCTCACACAGTGTGAAGGCATAGCGATGGGACATCA
This sequence comes from Pleurodeles waltl, assembly GCF_031143425.1. NCBI lineage: Eukaryota > Metazoa > Chordata > Amphibia > Caudata > Salamandridae > Pleurodeles > Pleurodeles waltl. Next base: position 467,121,895 of record NC_090449.1, on the reverse strand, counting down.
TTTAACAGTCATGGTCCCTCACTCAGTTGGGATCCTGTTAACCCGTACCAAAACGCAACACATGACAAATGTAAGACTGACAAAATATTAAACGATTATAGTGGGGTCACCAAATGTAACGCTGAAAAGATGTACACTGTTGAACCCGGCAACTTTGCTTCCCAATGAAAACACAGAAGTCGATGATGTTGAAGATGTAGAACATGATTGTCTTGAGGTAACAGAAATGTGCACCAAACCTAGGCCTGATATTAAAGATACCCAATTGGAAGAAAATGACCAAATTATCTTTGTCGGTGGCTCATGTTTAAGAGACTCAGTAGGAGTGCTGAGAGCCTGATACACTGTGTGTACAATCTCTGGTATCCTGGAAGCGTCTTGGCTTGAGAGAGTATATTCTGCTCAAGTGGCTGAATTGGTGGCTCCTACTACAGCATGCCATGCTTCTGCCCAGTTGAGAGTGACTAGCTATACTGATAGCAGATATGGATTCGGAATTGTCCAAGATTTTGGCCAACTATGCTCACAGAGGGGTTTCCTGACCTCTTCTGGTTCTCCAGTGAAAAATGGTGAAAGAATTAAGGAGTTGTTGCACGCGATTCAGTTACCTCATGAAATTGCCGTGGTGAAATGCAGTGCTCATTCGAAATCACAAGCCTTTGTTTTAATGGGAAATGGATATGCGGATCAAGTAGCAAGATTTTGTGCATTGAACTGTATATCGTATAAGGATCAGTGGGAATTGTTACCTGAAACAGAAAATGAGACATGCACAGGTTATACATTAATGGTGATTGACACGTTAGAAGAGTTGAGATTGTTGCAGGGACATGCCAGCAAAGATGAGAAGCGTTCTTGGGTTAAGATGCAATGTGTACAAAGACCAGATGATTTGTGGGCCTCAGATGAAGGGAAAATGGTCTTGCCGAACAGTCTCCTGTCACAGTTTGCGAGGTTTTACCCTGATCAAGCACTTATTGGGAGGGATGCCATGATCAGGTTGTTCAAAATTGACTGGTTTAACCTGAAGTTCAGACAAGCTGCAGAGGTGATTTGCCAAAGGTGTATCATCTGTCAGCAGATGAACGCGGGGAAAGGAACAGTGGTGAATTTGAGCCACATTGGGCGGGCAGGAGGTCCATTTAGCAGGATGCAATTGGATTCTATTGAGATGCCTGTGTTTGGAGGTTTGAGATATATGTTGGTGATTGTGTGTATCTTTAGTCACTGGATTGAAGCATACCCTACATGTAGGAATGACAGTCTCACAGTAGCGAAGCTACTGCTTAGGGAATTGATACCACGTTTCGGGTTTCCGATCTCTTTAGAATCAGATAGGGGAAGTTACTTCAACAATGGGGTGGTTAAGCTATTGTGTGCAGCATTAAATATTGAACAGAAGTTGCATTGTAGTTACCTTCCTGAGGCATCAGGACTAGTGGAACAGATGAATGGTACCCTGAAGTCCAGAATGGCAAAGATGTGTGCAGCCACGAATTTGAAATGGCCTGATGCATTGCCTTTGGTGCTAATGTCAATGAGAAATACGCCTAACAAGAAAACAGGACTATCTCCTCATGAGATTCTCATGGGCCGAGCGGATGATATGGTGTTGGACTACTACAAGGGTCTGGCTGATGTGGTCCGCTCTTTTTCTCACTAGGTGAAAGCTACCACCCTGACACCGATAAGTGATCCAGGACACAATCTGAAAGCTGGTGACTGGGTTGTCATCAAGAAACACATAAGGAAGTCGTGTTTGGAGCCACGGTGGAAGGTGCCATATCAAGTAATACTAACAACTACAACTGCTGTAAAGTGTGTGGGAATTCCGAACTGGATCCATGCCAGTCACACAAAAAAGGTGACGTGTCCAACTGATGAGGAAGTTGAGTTTTTGAAAGTACCAACAACAAAGAAGGAAGTCTCAGGGCTGGAGAGTGATCGAAAGGGAACTGAGACAGAAGGAGAGCCCGTTGAGGACAGCTTGGTCACACCAGTAAGAGACGAAGGAGAGGAGACCCAAAGGGGTGACGGTGAGCCTATCTCAACTGAGGCACCAGGAGAGCCAAATCAGAGGGAGGTTCTCCCAGAAGCAGACGAATATGGAAATGAGCTAGAGCCCCTGACAGACTGTGAGAAAGTAGCCTCTTTCTAGCCTTGTTACCCCCACTTTTGGCCTGTTTGTGAGTGTATGTCAGGGTGTTTTCACTGTCTCACTGGGATCCTGCTAGCCAGGGCCCAGTGCTCATAGTGAAAACCCTATGTTTTCAGTATGTTTGTTATGTGTCACTGGGACCCTGCTAGTCAGGACCCCAGTGCTCATAAGTTTGTGGCCTATATGTATGTGTTCCCTGTGTGGTGCCTAACTGTCTCACTGAGGCTCTGCTAATCAGAACCTCAGTGGTTATGCTCTCTCATTTCTTTCAAATTGTCTCTAAACAGGCTAGTGACCAATTTTTCCAATTTACATTGGCTTACTGGAACACCCTTATAATTCCCTAGTATATGGTACTGAGGTACCCAGGGTTTTGGGGTTCCAGGAGATCCCTATGGGCTGCAGCATTTCTTTTGCCACCCATAGGGAGCTCTGACAATTCCTACACAGGCCTGCCACTGCAGCCTGAGTGAAATAACGTCCACGTTATTTCACAGCCATTTTACACTGCACTTAAGTAACTTATAAGTCACCTATATGTCTAACCTTTACCTGCTAAAAGGTTGGGTGCTAAGTTACTTAGTGTGTGGGCACCCTGGCACTAGCCAAGGTGCCCCCACATTGTTCAGGGCCAATTCCCCGGACTTTGAGAGTGCGGGGACACCATTACACGCGTGCACTACATATAGGTCACTACCTATATGTAGCTTCACAATGGTAACTCCGAATATGGCCATGTAACATGTCTATGATCATGGAATTGCCCCCTCTATGCCATCCTGGCATAGTTGGCACAATCCCATGATCCCAGTGGTCTGTAGCACAGACCCTGGTACTGCCAAACTGCCTTTCCCGGGGTTTCATTGCAGCTGCTGCCAACCCCTCAGACAGGCATCTGCCCTCCTGGGGACCAGCCAGGCCTGGCCCAGGATGGCAGAACATCCTTTGGAAAATGGTGTGAAGGCAGGGGAGGAGTAGCCTCCCCCAGCCTCTGGAAATGCTTTCATGGGCACATTTGGTGCCCATTTCTGCATAAGCCAGTCTACACCGGTTCAGGGACCCCTTAGCCCTGCTCTGGCGCGAAACTGGACAAAGGAAAGGGGAGTGACCACTCCCCTGCACCTCCCCTGGGAGGTGTCCAGAGCTCCTCCAGTGTGCTCCAGACCTCTGCCATCTTGGAAACAGAGGTGCTGCTGGCACACTGGACTGCTCTGAGTGGCCAGTGCCATCAGGTGACGTCAGAGACTCCTGCTGATAGGCTCCTTCAGGTGTTGCTAGCCTATCCTCTCTCCTATGTAGCCAAACCCTCTTTTCTGGCTATTTAGGGTCTCTGTCTCTTGGGATTCCTTAGATAACGAATGCAAGAGCTCATCCGAGTTCCTCTGCATCTCTCTCTTCACCTTCTGCCAAGGAATCGACTGCTGACCGCGCTGGAAGCCTGCAAAACTGCAACATAGTAGTAAAGACGACTACTGCAACTCTGTAACGCTGATCCTGCCGCCTTCTCGACTGTTTTCCTGGTGGTGCATGCTGTGGGGGTAGTCTGCCTCCTCTCTGCACTAGAAGCTCCGAAGAAATCTCCCGTGGGTCGACGGAATCGTCCCCCTGCAACCGCAGGCACCAAAGAACTGCATCACCGGTACCTTGGGTCTCCTCTCAGCACGACGAGCGAGGTCCCTTGAATCCAGCAACTCTGTCCAAGTGACTCCCACAGTCCAGTGACTCTTCAGTCCAAGTTTGGTGGAGGTAAGTCCTTGCCTCCCCACGCCAGACTGCATTGCTGGGAACCACGACTTTTGCAGCTACTCCGGCCTCCGTGCACTTCCGGTGGAAATCCTTTGTGCACAGTCCAGCCTGAGTCCACAGCACTCTAACCTGCATTGCACGACCTCCTAAGTTGTTCTCCGGCGACGTGGGACTCCTTTGTGCGACTTCGGGTGAGCACCGTTTCACGCATCCTCGTAGTGCCTGTTTCGGGCACTTCTGCGGGTGCTGCCTGCTGCTGAGAGGGCTCCTTGTCTTGCTCGACGCCCCCTCTGTCCCCTGACGCAATTGGCGACATCCTGGTCCCTCCTGGGCCACAGCAGCATCCAAAAACCCTAACTGCACAATTTGCAGCTAGCAAGGCTTGTTGGTGGTCTTTCGGCAGGAAAACACTTCTGAACGAATCTCCACTGCGTGAGGGATCCGTCCTCCAAAGGGGAAGTGTCTAGCCCTTGTCGTTCTTGCAGAAACCTATGCTTCTACTGTCCAGTAGCAGCATCTTTGCACCCACAGCTGGCATTTCCTGGGCATTTGCCCATCTCTGACTTGCTTGTGACTTTTGGACTTGGTCCCCTTGTTCCACAGGTGCCCTCGACTGGAAATCCATCGTTGTTGCATTGTTGGTTTGTGTCTTCCCTGCAGAATTCCCCTATCACGACTTCTATGTCCTTTGGGGAACTTTAGTGCACTTTGCACTCATTTTTCAGGGTCTTGGGGTGGGCTATTTTTCTAACCCTTACTATTTTCTAATAGTCCCAGCGACCCTCTACAAGGTCACATAGGTTTGGGGTCCATTCGTGATTCACATTCCACTTTTGGAGTATATGGTTTGTGTTGCCCCTATCCCTATGTGTCTCCATTGCATCCTATTGTAACTATACATTGTTTGCACTGTTTTCTAATACTATTACTGCATATTTTGGTATTGTGTACATATATCTTGTGTATATTTGCTATCCTCATACTGAGGGTGCTCACTGAGATACTTTTGGCATATTGTCATAAAAATAAAGTACCTTTATTTTTAGAATATCTGTGTATTGTGTTTTCTTATGATATTGTGCATATGACACTAAGTGGTACTGTAGGAGCTTCACTCGTCTCCTAGTTCAGCCTAAGCTGCTCTGCTAAGCTACCATTATCTATCAGCCTATGCTGCTAGACACCCTATACACTAATAAGGGATAACTGGGCCTGGTGCAAGGTGTAAGTACCCCTTGGTACTCACTACAAGCCAGTCCAGCCTCCTACACAGACCCAGAAGGCGAAGGAGTTGAGGCGGAGGAGAGTCAGAGTGTCCGGACTACTCCTGAGCAAATTGCAGGTCCATCAAGAGAAAACACCATAGAGTCAGAGGAGGGCGTAGGGCTGCCCCAGGAAAGATCAAAGACCAGAGAGACACTGAAAGGAAATAAGTGGCCGGAATTTCAAGAGAAGAGGGAAAGTGGTTGTCGAAGTTGAAATAGATTTTCTCTCCTTGTTGTATCAACCTCTTCCTCTAAGTGAAGGAGAGTTGCAAGGTGATCGCAAGTTGAAAAGAAAGAGGGTAGCAAACAGAAGGTATGTGGGTCCTGAATGGGCGTATGCAACGTTAGCTGAATGGCAACAAGAGTACTTGGCTTTTTGTTTTGGATCGAGAGATTCCAGGTCAGTACTTTGGTACCTGAGTCTGGCCAAAGAGACTGAGTTGGCATGAGAATTGAATTAAAGAAGAAAATTGAGGAAAGAGACTGATAACTTACCGGATATGACACTGATAACCTGAATTGACTTTCGAAACACGATTTTGACAAGCTGCTAACCTGAATTGACAAGGATCCTGGGAGTGAAACTGAAAGCTGTAAATAATTGCTGACGAAAGACTGTCGCTTGCTTTACTTTTGGAAAAAAAAAAAAGGGGAGTTTTAACCATCCTCTGTTGCTTGTTGTTTGAACTAATCATTCTTCACTTTCTGATTCTTTACAGATCATGGCTAACACTAGAGAGGATAATAGGGGAAATAGGCGTTGTAAATGTTTAGGTGTTCGGTTTGGGTGTCGTGTATTTGATATTCATCATAGTTGTGATTGTGGGAATGCCATTAGTGGGTAAGAGCGGAACTAACAATGCTACAATTCCTGAGACCGCCACTGCACTAACAGCTTGGGAGAGGTTTGATCAGGATACAAAATATTTGCATGAGGGAACTAACGCAAAAGGGGAATTGTCAATTGTTTTCTATCGCTTGCTGAGTAAGTATGTTGACACAATTGATGCAAATGATTGTTATGTGTGTACACAGATTCCTGTTTCAGTACAAGAGGGGGTTACCTACCACAGTCTGCCATTAACATACGGGATAAGTTGTAGTCTGTTACTAACAAGATTCTATAACCAGGAAGAGATTCAGTATTTTTATTCGAACTATGACCTTGTGTTTTCTTATGTGCCTATCATAGAGGATTTGAGTAGTGTAGCTAAGTACTATAGTATAAAGTTAGTTAAGGGATTCTTTAAGGCGACAATAACAATTAATGCATCCTATGCACACCGCAATAACTTGACATGCATGCTTACACTTGTAGAGAAGAGCTTTCTGGATCACACGGAAGATAGAAGAAGGGCATTGAAGGGTAAATTGGAGAAAGGATTGCAGCAGCAAGCTTTTGCTAGTAGTGAAGGTTACAGTGCAATTAGGTAACAGGGGAAGTTAGCCTTAGATGCACTGCATGTATGTAAGCTTTGCATATCAAGGCCGAAATCATATTATGACAATGTGTTTGTGGGAATGAGTGAATGTAAGCATGTGTTTTTGTTTCAGAGTAAGTGGACGTTCATGTTAAATCCCTGGGATCTATTACATATGTGGAATTAATGCTTATTACCGTCTTCCAAAGAGATGATATGGGACATGTTATTTGGGGATAGTTTTCCCAAAGATATATCAACCTGAGGATTTGAAAAGGTTTCCAAAATTGTCTGAATTACATTGTACTAGACAAAAGAGAGAGACTGCTGCTGGTGTAGTAGGAGACATATTTGGGGCGATAATTCCTTCAGTGGGAGTTATCTTAAACTCCATAAAGATTCGAAAGTTGTCTACTATTGTGGATAACATGCTGACAAACTTTACAGGAGCCACACTCCTGATGGATACTGAACTTTCTGCGGAGAGGGCTACGACTCTTCAAAACAGGCTTGCTTTAGACATTCTTTTAAGCAAAAAATGGCAGAGTCTGTAAGATGCTTAATGAGCGTCACTGCTGTGCTTACATACCAGAAAATAGTAATGAGATTAGAAGTATGCTTACTAACTTAACTAGGGATAGTACAGATCTGAAGGAACTGAAAGAACCAGGTGCTTGGGAAAAGGTTGGGAAAGGATTTGCTTCAGTGGGAAATTGGTTTAGTAGTATTTGGCGTGGGATATTGGCAAAAATAATACAGGGAATATTGATTGTCATAGCTTGCTTATTTGGATTATGGGTGTCATGTAAAATTAGTTAAAGAATAACATTGAAAATGGCGAAAAATAATAAGAGGAGGGAAGAAAAACAAAGGGAAAAATTGTTTAGGGCAAAATCCCAGGGGGAACGATTGAGAGAAGAAATTGAACTGAAGGAATTCTAGAATGTAAAATGTAAGGGGAAAGGTTTGTGTGATAACAAGAGTCATCAGAGGAGGGATTGTTGGAGTGTGACCTTTAAAATTAATATTAACATGAAAAGCTTGCAATATATTGTGTAAAGAAGCTGCATAGAAAATGTGTTAATGTAGAAAATAATGCACACGTTTGAAATTTGCCCAAAGGGAGTGGCCACCAATGTATACGAAGATTAATGAAACTTATTAATGATGAATTAATAATGTACTAATGTTTGAATTTGTATTAGCATATTATATTTAGAGTCATGTATTGGGGTTTTGCTAAACTAAATCACTAGGCCTTAGCTTAGCGAGGGTCTGGGCCTAGCCGCCTGGTCTCATATTAAACTGTGTTTTTCTAACGTGCAATGTGCTGCTTTCCTGAAGGACATGACGCTGTACTTTTCCAGAAGCTAGAGAGATGTGTGTAGCTGTAGTAAATTCTTTCTCATGGGACCCGACTTGCTCAAGGAGACATTCTTGCTAAATGCAACAGTGTAATTCGTAACAGGTGCAAGGCTGCCTGGACTAGAAGAAAACAATGGGACTACTGACTGGAGCGTAAAGTGTAACTTTTCTTACCTGATATTCCTACTGATGAAGACGTCAATTACAGGAGCCAATCAACAGCATGAGAACTGTGTTTTGTGGAAAATTCTAGTAAGGTGTGTGGAGTATTATTGGACAGAGATAATGATGCACCAAATATTATCCAATAGGGAGTTTGTGGCTAGTTTGACAGTTTTGATATAACCGCATGACCCGAAGAGAAATCAACCATTATTGGTCATTCCTCGCCATTCTTCATCATTCCGTGCCATTCCACTTGAAGCTATACTTTGCCATTATTCTTTTGAGACTTTGCCGTTTATTCTTCTGATACTTAAACCATCCTCTATCTAAGTCCTTACTGATGCTTGCTTCTCCTCCATATGAGGGAAGAGCCTTATTCTTTAGCTAGGCCATGCTGAGACCTTGCCCTGTCCTATCCTTGCTGATGCTGAATCGACTGATGTCCTGAGGAGAAGTCTGACGCTGATTGCTGATTCGTTGGAAGGGTTACTATCTGATGATAATTGTAATTGTCTGTTTGCCCTTTCTTTCTAGGTACCAACTGCTCTTTTAATAGAGGCCATAGATATATGCTTTCCAAATTTGTGTTTGCTACATTGTTTTGCACGAAGCCCAACATGCTGATGCTAATTCGAGGTTAGTTAAGGTGTTCACAAATACCTGACGCAAATAGACAAATTACTGAGTTCCTGCTGTGTTGAATCTTGCATTACTGAGACTTTGCTAAGCTGTTTTTACTAATGATATGTTAATGCGGAACGTATATTCTTTATGAGTTGATTAACTGTGTTCAAATTATGAATCTGAAGAGTTACTAATGAGATTGATTGCTAAAGAAATTAATGGAGATAATTATTAGACTGTAATTAATAGGGAATAAATATCCTAACACTTAACTAGATTTGTGTGGTTATTCATGACCGAAAGGTCATGGTGTATTCATTTATTGATTCTTACTAAATGTTATTGATTAGCTTGTTGTTTAGTTACTGCGAATATTGATTGGGTTATTGATATATTGATTGTGATGTCAAAAAGATATTTTGTTCTGGGAAGTCTCCGATCGTGGTCAAAAGGGTCATCGGCCTAGGCGTGTCTCCTTGTAAGTTTACTTGTCAAGGTTCTGACGGGCTATCACTTGTACATATATTAATGACGTATATCATGTGAAGGAACCCGACAACACGTGCAACTGTGATGACACCTTAGCGCATTGTGGGTGAAAAAAGCAAAAGGGGCCCCTTTTCGACACACCATTGACTTTATAGCACAACAAAAAAACATTTGTCTAATAATGCTAATGAAGAGAGATGGAGACTGGCATGCATCTCCCAGGCAATCAGTGGAGCTGACATCATAATAGGAGAAAGCCAGGTTCTATCTGATGAAGCCTTAACTTCTGTATGATTCAGAGAAGGTCATGCAGCCACAAACTAGTCACAAATTTGCTTATATTTGGCTATAGGGCAAGCCTGGAGCTCACAATGTGTCCTTAATAGTATCCGTCCTATGATTCATTCTAGGATCATCAGACCTGCGAATGGTCTTTTTATGTCAAGAAAGTCCAGGATTGTATGATGTTTCTGTAGCAAACCAGAGGCAATACATACATTTCCACCCAACAGAGGACTCTGCTCACAAAAGTCGACCCTGATGAACTAAATGCACGTGAAAGGCATCCGTCAATATATAAATAATGAACCAGGGTACCTGCAGATCTTAGTTAACCCTGGTTCTCTTGTTGCTCTTTTTAAGCATTATAACAATTTTACAACAGACTTACTGCACCTCTAATGCGGCACTAATTGAATATTGCTTATTACCCGTGAGAGGAGTGGCAAGTCCAGGTATTCCAGATGGATAGCTTCCAGTGTAAATTCCAGGGACTCCGGTAGTGGGACGGCCTCTGTCTGCAACTGTTGTTTCCCCAAATGCTGATGTGACACGGGCCATTTGAGGAGTCGTGTCTCCTAACCTTTTTGTTATGCCAGAGGGAGTTGTTGTCCAGAAGCCCAAGGAAGATCCTGGAGACAATCCTGCAAGACCAGGGCTCCCGGGACGCAGAGTAGCTCTTGGTTCTAAAGTCTTTTTAGGCGTATCTGGACTCCTGATGCCAGGCTTCCCACTGACATCTACTTCCTCCTGCACACCTGGCTGTCCTGTAACTCCCTTTTCAGGTCCCATTGGTACTTCCTGCCCTGGCTTTGCTGACGCAATTCCTGGGATTCCTGTGGGTTTAGATGCTGGACCGAGTCCTGGTTCTCCAGTGTCTCCTGGGAATTTTGTAACAGGACTCGGAGGTGGTTGCTCGACGACGCTGCCTGCAGACGTTGTTCCTAGAAATGGCTTTGATCCAATATCCTTATCTGTGGAGAAAAAAATCACGAAAGGATTTAACAAATGACAAGACCCTCCATCGCCAACTAAAACGTTGGTAAATGAAGGTGAATATAAGAATAGAATAGATGCATGGATAGATGTATGCTGGTACACAGGCTTCTAACCACTTTCTAATTTGATTCAAAAATCATAAATGGAGGACGCACGCTAGCTATAAAATTGGGCTCACTTTAGTCACATTTTTCAATTACTTTAGGGCAGAGGTAAAGAGTGTGTTATGTGAAAAATTCTCAACAATGGCCAAAATCAATGCTCACAGGCTCTATGCATTACTGACATGGCCAACAGATATATAGGGTGTTGGAAATGGCCCTTTTTGTAGGGTTGTCCCCAAACTTTTCGCCTTCTTTCTCCTATTGTTTCTGATTTGTTTTTGCTGGTTTATTGTCTCTGTGCACTTTACCACTGCAGATCAGTGCTAAGGTGCACATGCTCCCTATATAAATTGTATTGGTGATTGGTTTATCTATGCTTGGTAAATTTGATTTACTGGCAAGTCCCTAGTAAAGTGCACCAGAGGTGCCCAGGGCCTGTAAATCAAAGGGTACTAGTGGGTCTGCCGCACTGATTGTACCAGCCACATAAGTAGCACTGTGAACATGTCTCAGACCTGCCACTGCAGTGTCTGTGTGTGCAGTTTTAAACTGCTAATTCGACCAGGCAAGTGTACCCACTTGCCAGGCCCAAACCGTCCCTTTTAGTACATGTAAGGCACCCCTAAGGTAGGCCCTAGGTAGCTCCAAGGGCAGGGTACAGTGTATGTTAAAGGTCGGACATGTACTGTGATGTGTTTTACATGTCTTGACAGTGAAATACTACCAAGTTCGTTTTTCACTTTGCAAGGCCTATCACTCTCATAGGTTAACACGGGGCTGCCTTTAATATCCTTAAAGTGCAAATTCCCTTTGAGAGCAGATATAAATTTGGAGTTTGGGGTCTCTGAACTCACAATTAAAAAAATACATCTTTTAGTGAAGTTATTTTTTAGATTGTTAGTTTGAAAATGCCACTTTTAGAAAGTGGGCATTTTCTTCCTTAGGCCTCTGCCGCTTGTGTATTCCATGTCTGGGTCAGACTGACAGTTGGGTTGTTGTGAATTCCCTCTAGACAGTGACACAAAGGGAGCTGGGGTGTAGCCTGCATATCCTGATGAGCCATCTGGCCTAAAGTGGAGGGAGGAGTGGTCACTTACACCTGAAAGGGCTGTGCCTGCCCTCACACAACACAGTCTCTGACCCCCTGGAGTGTGTCTGGGGCCAAGCCTGGGCAAGGCTGGATCTTGGGAACAACGTAAACTTTCCTTTGAAGTAGGTCTACTTCAAAGGCAGAAAGGGGTATAAGTAGTGGACCCAAAACCCCAGACTTTAGATCACCTCAAGAACACTTCTGAATCAAAAGGAACCTCTGCCAAGGAGAAGAGCTGGAGGAGGAGTACTGCTCCTTTGCTGTGTCGCTTTGCTGGGTTGGCCTGCAGTTGCTGCTTCTGCCTGGGAAGAGAGCAAAGGGTGAACTCTGCTGTGTATCCTGCTTGAGAAAGTTCTCCAAGGGCTTGGAGTACAGCTTGCTTCCTGTTGGAAGTCTCAGGGATATCAAAGACTTCAGTTTCATCTGCCACAGCACTGGGAAGTGTGTGTTTTGTGCAGTTCAAGAAGAAAAATCACTGCGCCTCGCCAATGCCGCTGCTGGCCTGCACCATGACCTGCCGACGCCACACAGAGCCCCACTGCCCCGCTTCACACCGCAACCTTCGCCTCACCGATGTCACCATTTGACGCTGCCACCGAGCCTCTTCTTGCACCGTCATCAGCCTGTGGACACGGCTCATGAGGTACACGAAGCACCGTCCTGTCCCGCACCACAGAACTGGTCCACCGACACCACAGCCATCCACTCTAGTGTCGTCAACAGACGCCCCTGTCTGCACCATGAACTGTGGGCACCACACTAAGCTCGTCCCGTGCCGCACTGCCGCCTTGGGCCTACCAACAACAGTGCTTCAGCAATGATGCCGCCGCTGCCTCCGCCATGACCTGAAGACACTGCTTGTCGCACCGCCCCGCTTCACACCGCAGCCCTTTGTAGGAAAGTACCATCTTGCCTGGCATGTTACCCCCATATTTCACTGTATATATGTTGTTTTAGTTGTATGTGTCACTGGGACCCTGCCAGCCAGGGCCCCAGTGCTCATAAGTGTGCCCTGTATGCGTTACCTGTGTTATGACTAACTGTCTCACTGAGGCTCTGCTATCCAGAACCTCAGTGATTATGCTCTCTCATTTCTTTCCAAATTGTCACTAACAGGCTAGTGACCAATTTCACCAATTTACATTGGCATACTGGAACACCCTTATAATTCCCTAGTATATGGTACTGAGGTACCCAGGGTATTGGGGTTCCAGGAGATCCCTATGAGCTGCAGCATTTCTTATGCCACCCATAGGGAGATCTGACAATTCTTACACAGGCCTGCCAGTGCAACCTGAGTGAAATAACGTCCACGTTATTTCACAGCCATTTACCACTGCACTTAAGTAACTTATAAGTCACCCATATGTCTAACCTTTACCTGGTAAAGGTTGGGTGCTAAGTTACTTAGTGTGTGGGCACCCTGGCACTAGCCAAGGTGCCCCCACATTGTTCAGGGCAAAATCCCCGGACTTTGTGAGTGCGGGGACACCATTACACGCGTGCACTATACATATGTCACGACATATGTATAGCGTCACAATGGTAACTCCGAACATGGCCATGTAACATGTCTAGGATCATGGAATTGTCACCCCAATGCCATTCTGGCATTGGGGAGACAATTCCATGATCCCCCGAGTCTCTAGCTCAGACCCGGGTACTGCCAAACTACCTTTCCCAGGGTTTCACTGCAGCTGCTGCCAACCCCTCAGACAGGTTTCTGCCCTCCTGGGGTCCAGCCAGGCTTGGCCCAGGAAGGCAGAACAAAGGACTTCCTCAGAGAGAGGGTGTTACACCCTCTCCCTTTGGAAAAAGGTGTCAGGGCTGGGGAGGAGTAGCCTCCCCCAGCCTCTGGAAATTCTTTAATGGGCACAGATGGTGCCCATCTCTGCATAAGCCAGTCTGCACCGGTTCAGGGATCCCTCAGCCCTGCTCTGGCGCGACACTGGACAAAGGAAAGGGGAGTGACCACTCCCCTGACCTGCACCTCCCCTGGAAGGTGCCCAGAGCTCCTCCAGTGTGCTCCAGACCTCTGCCATCTTGGAAACAGAGGTGCTGCTGGCACACTGGACTGCTCTGAGTGGCCAGTGCCAGCAGGTGACGTCAGAGACTCCTTCTGATAGGCTCCTTCAGGTGTTGCTAGCCTATCCTCTCTCCTAAGTAGCCAAACCTCCTTTTCTGGCTATTTAGGGTCTCTGCTTTGGGGAATTCCTTAGATAACGAATGCAAGAGCTCATCAGAGTTCCTCTGCATCTCTCTCTTCACCTTCTGCCAAGGAATCGACTGCTGACCGCGCTGGAAGCCTACAAAACTGCAACAAAGTAGCAAAGATGACTACTGCGACCTTGTAACGCTGATCCTGCCACCTTCTCGACTGTTTTCCTGGTGGTGCATGCTGTGGGGGTAGTCTGCCTCCTCTCTGCACTAGAAGCTACGAAGAAATCTCCCGTGGGTCGACGGAATCTTCCCCCTGCAACCGCAGGCACCAAAGAACTGCATCACCGGTCCTCTGGGTCTCCTCTCAGTACGACGAGCGAGGTCCCTTGAACTCAGCAACTCTGTCCAAGTGACTCCCTCAGTCCAGTGACTCTTCAGTCCAAGTTTGGTGGAGGTAAGTCCTTGCCTCCCCACGCTAGACTGTATTGCTGGGAACCGCGTGTTTTGCAGCTACTACGGCTCCTGTGCACTCTTCCAGGATTTCCTTTGTGCACAGCCAAGCCTGGGTCCCCGGCACTCTAACCTGCATTGCACGACCTCCTGAGTTGTCGTCCGGCTTCGTGGGACCCTCTTGTGCAACTTCGGGTGAGCTCCGGTTCACTCCACTTTGTAGTGCCTGTTCCAGCACTTCTGCGGGTGCTGCTTGCTTCTGAGTGGGCTCTTTGTCTTGCTGGACGCCCCCTCTGTCTCCTCACGCAATTGGCGACATCCTGGTCCTTCCTGGGCCACAGCAGCATCCAAAAACCCTAACCGCGACCTTTGCAGCTAGCAAGGCTTGCTGGCAGTCTCTCTGCACGAAAACACCTCTGCACAACTCTTCACGACGTGGGACATCCATCCTCCAAAGGGGAAGTTTCTAGCCCTTGTCGTTCTTGCAGAATCCACAGCTTCTACCATCCGGTGGCAGCTTCTTTGCACCCACAGCTGACATTTCCAGGGCATCTGCCCACTCCCGACTTGATCGTGACTGTTGGACTTGGTCCCCTTGTTCCACAGGTACTCTCGTCTGGAAATCCATTGTTGTTGCATTGCTGGTGTTGGTCTTTCCGGCAGAATTCCCCTATCATGACTTCTATGCTCTTTGGGGAACTTAGGTGCACTTTGCACCCACTTTTCAGGGTCTTGGGGTGGGCTATTTTTCTAACCCTCACTGTTTCTTTACAGTCCCAGCGACCCTCTACAAGGTCACATAGGTTTGGGGTCCATTCGTGGTTCGCATTCCACTTCTAGAGTATATGGTTTGTGTTGCCACTATCCCTATGTGCCCCCATTGCATTCTATTGTGACTATACATTGTTTGCACTGTTTTCTATTGCTATTACTGCATATTTTGGTATTGTGTACATATATCTTGTGTATATTTGCTATCCTCATACTGAGGGTACTCACTGAGATACTTTTGGCATATTGTCATAAAAATAAAGTACCTTTATTTTTAGTATATCTGTGTATTGTGTTTTCTTATGATATTGTGCAAGTGACACTAGTGGTACTGTAGGAGCTTCACTCGTCTCCTAGTTCAGCCTAAGCTGCTCTGCTAAGCTACCTTTTCTATCAGCCTAAGCTGCTAGACACCCCTCTACACTAGTAAGGGATACCTGGGCCTGGTGCAAGGTGTAAGTACCCCTTGGTACTCACTACAAGCCAGTCCAGCCTCCTACATTGGTTGTGCAGCGGTGGGATAAGTACTTTGCAACTACTTACCACTTTGTCATATTGTACTTTTCATAAGAGAAAAATATACAAAACAAGTTCAGTGTATGTACACCTAACCAAAAAGTTTTGCTTTTCTTCTCTCACTTCTTTGCTAAGTGCTGAAAAGTACCTCTAAACTTTCAAAAAGTTCTTTAAAAGTTTTAAAAGTTTTTTTTCTTCTCTTCTTTACAAAGTTCTGAAACTTTTTCTTTCTTTTTCTGTCCCTTAAACCTTTTCTATCATGTCTGGTACAGGCCAAACTCTTGATCTGGCCAGCATAGCTTATGACAACCTTAGCTGGAAGGAAGCAAGGAGTTTCTGCACCCTTGTCTCACCGATGCCGCAGGACACCGTCACCGGGCAGCTGCCTGCACCGTGGCCTGTGAGCACCGCATGTTGCATCGTCCTGCTTTGCAGCACAGCCCCGAAGCCATCCACACCGGCGCTCCTGACTTAGTCAGCCCAGAGTTTGACCTGCAATGCGTGTGACTTCAAGGGCCCGACAGTCCCGCACCGACCTCTGGAGCTGACGCCAGCGACAACGCACTCCGGATCTCATAGCCCTACATTTCCAAGGTACTATTTGCGGGTCTTCCCGACACCGTAGCTGGCCCATGACAACGCAGCCGGCCAGAACTGTTGGATTAGTTGTTCACGATGCTGTGATAGCACCAGACGGAGCTATTGACTTCAAGGAACCGTATCTTTAAGTTATTTATTGCAAAATTCATATCTTTATTACTCTATGTTGGATTATTCGTGTTTTGGTCTTGTTTTACACAGATAGATATTGGCTATTTTTCTAAAACTGTGTGGTGTCCTTTTGAAGTGTTTTCACTGTATTACTGTATGTTATGTGCAAATGCATTACACTTTGCTTCTGAGATAAGTCTGACCACTTGTGCCAAGCTAACAAGTGGGTGAGCAGGAGATATCTGAGCTTGGTATCTCCCTTATCCTGACTAGAGTGAGGGTCCCTACTTGGACAAGGAGCAAACCGACTTTCAACTAGACACCTCATTTCTAACATAGGGCAATTTGACATTATCCTATTCATGTGTAGTGCTTCCACATACCCTCCTCCTTATTGGTGCAAGCCAGCCCCATTAATTTATTAAATTATCTGTCTCTCAGACAGGGCCTGAGGGGCAAGTAATTCTTCTGGTTCAACCCCTAGCTCTTACATTTATCTTGTCCTCCTACACTGCCCCCCAATACTCATCTATATTGTATTAAAGTCCCAATTTCCTCAAATATAGAAGGAGTAGCATAAACATTTCGTGACAGATTAATGCATTTGAAAAGTAGGTAAGCGCTGGAGTAGAGTCAGTCATATGTCTGAGTCCATTAAACTAAATGTCCAATCTAATGTACAGAGGTACGTAGTACTGATAGCCACCAAAGATGCAGCGAGACAGGACTCACCTCCTACTCCTCCCTCTTCAAACGTTGTAGGGTTTATCAGAGTGACTGTTTTGTCCACAGACTTGGCTTCACTGCTCTCATTGGCTGTTCCAGGGAGTCTGCCAGGTGTGAATGCAGTCCCCCCTGCAGTGACATCAGAGGGGTGCTTTGTCATCGGTGAAATGGTGCCTTAGAATGACAGAAAAGTCATATTTAACTGATAGACAAAGGTCAGAAGAAATTTAAGAGTACCTTAAGGAATTCCGATACGTGTTCAGTACTCATTTAGAACCATTATGTGGCAGCCTTTTGCTAACTGTAAAGGGTTAATAATATTGTGATGGGGCCACAAGAGAGGAGAAGACGGGGCTTGCATCTTGGGATAGTGGCAGGCAGTGGCACGGGGATAAAACAAAAATAAAAAATGAATAAAAAAAGAAACTTACCTGATTGTTCCCGCCGCTCTCTGCCACTCTCCACTGCACTGCAGGCTCCCAGCCTGCCCTGCAGCCAATCATGACTCTGCTCAAAACAGCGTTATGATTGGCTGGAATGCCCTGGCTGGGTGCTCCAACGCAGACTGGGAGCCTGGTACGGCTCTCTCTAACTCGGCAACACAATACCAGGCTAGAGAGATCCCTTGTGGCATGTGTGTTTGGCTAGCCCAAGACAGCCGGCCAAACATGCATGCACATTGAGGGGAGTGCTCTGTGCACTCCCCTCAATGCTCGTCACCCCCATGGCCCGTCCCCATTTAGAACCATTATGTGGCAGTCTTTTGCTAACTCTAAAGGCTTAATAATATTGTGATGGGACCACAACCCAGAGGCAGTTGCGGCTGGCGACTTGGGAAAGTGGCAGAGTGGGGGTGGGGGATAAAATTAAAATAAAATATAAATTTAAAAAACGTACCTGATTATTATGGCCGCTCTCCACCACTCTCCACTGCACTGCAGGCTCCCAGCCTATCCTGCAGCCAATCAAGATGCTGCTCAAAGTAGCGTTATGATTGACTGGAGTGCTCAAGCTGGGCAACGCAGACTGGGAGCCTGGGACAGCTCTCTATAACTCAACAACACAATCCCGGGCTGGAGAGAGCCCTTGTGTGCATGCGTGATTGGCTGGCCCAACACAGCCGGCCATACATACATGCGCACTGAAGGGAGTGCTCTGGTCACTCCCCTCACTGCTCGACCCCCCATGGCCCTGTCCCCTTTAAAAATAAAACGATATGAACATTGTTTATTATTGTTTTATTTTTAAAGGTTTGCAGCTCCTGCTGAAGATGGTGGGGTGTGGGGGAGCGCGACGCTCCTCCGCCCTAATAGAGGAGCTGCCCCTACCCAGATATAGTAGTCATTCACATAAGCATTACCAAATATAGGAAGTAATATTTCAGGTTACATGCATATTGTTTTATGTACTCTTACACGTCCTACTCCCTATTAGTAAAAGTGCAAATAGTGCACAGTCCTTTCTAATTGTACTTAATGTACATAGATATTTCGCCAATATTCCCTTTTTATTCCAATATTAGATGTTGGTGCCAATTCACAAAAGTATGAAAGAGTACATAAGAGATTACTGTAAGAGGCACACTTTACACACTTAAAAATACCTTTGTGAAAAATACCTTTGAAAATAGGTCAAGTATCTTTATTTAGCAGTTGATCCATATGAATTGCCATCCAATACCTCTAGAAGCACTGTATTTCACAATAAGGCTGTCTACCGAAAAAACATGACCACAACCTTCAGCTTTCAAAGATATAAGATGTTGGATGGTATTTTAGATTAGGGCCCTGGATAAGTCTAACTAAAATAAGAAACATCTGTCGGGTACATAGCGCGCTTTATAAATTCACTGATTGATTGATTGATTGATCTAACATTCAGAAAAGCTTAGTAAGACCAAATTTTATTCACATCACTTTTCCACTTTAAAAAGAACGTAGTCATAACCTTCTACCTCACTCCCCCACTAACTAGCAATGTTTCCTATTGACTCCTTCAACAAGCTATTCTCAGCTCTTTAGAGCTTAACTTCATCTTTGCAACCCCACCATCCTCCACATATGTTGCCTCCCTATTGTAATGTCTTCCCCAGGCCCACAGCATGCAGATGAATTAAGCCACATGGGTGCTGCGATCAAATATTACTTTATTCCTCAGCATACACTAACACGCTGCACATTACATCATACTTTCCATTAACCACACTTTGACACCTCTCCCTACATTACGTACTTCCTTTTCAGAGTCCATCTAGAACCACGAAGATTCTAGTGCACATACCATCAAGATGCTACATCTCCCCCTTTGCTAAATAAAAAAGTGGCAGCCATCACCATAATCACATTTCCTCAATTAGATGGCGAGCCGTTCTCTCACTTGTCTGTCAGCTCTGGTGATTTAAGATGATTGAGTCTCACCTTGAATGGGCGACCACGCCTTAAGCTCATGCTCATGAGCCGGCCCTGCTGGCTGGGTTGCTCCCTGTACAGTTTCAGGACTCGACAAGTGTTGTGGTAGGTGCTTGAAATGTGATGTGTTCCGAGGGATGGATTGTCCAAGTCAATGTGCTGTCACCATATGCCCTTTGCACGCCACAACCAGCAGGATCAGCAGCAAAAGGAGTCTTCGTTTTTAGTCTGCATTTCTGCTTAATTAATACCCAGTCTCCTTTGTCAGAAACTGTCTCCTAGGCATAGCAAAGCTGATCTGCATATGTATAAATTTATCTTTTCCAAGCTGCGTCTGTGTCGTACATCTTGTCAGTATTCACTGGTCGATCAGGGACCCATTGAGGCAGATTTGTTCTGATGGCTCTCCCAAATAGCAAGCTTGGCAGGACTCTCACCAGCTGGGGATTAACAGGTTGATCAATAGGACTGGAGTTCCTGGCAAATGGCTTGGTTCAAATAGATTCCATCCAAGGACACTAGCTGAATGACCCTCTTGTGGTTGCCAATTAATTGTTTGACTATGCCATTGGCTTGGGGCCAGAGAAGCATACTCTTTTGGTGTTTTTCATTGAGGTGGATGAGAAATTCTTTGAACTCTGGTGTTAAAGGGAGGGTCAGTATCAGATGTAAGAATTTTGGGGATGCCCCACGTTGAAAAGATTTCATCAAGCCAGTCTATGACTTTGTCATGAGTTGTCAAAGATAGGTCCTTCACTAAAGGAAAATGTGAATGTTCATCTATGACTACCATAAGCTGGTCTTCATTTCGTAAAGGCCCAAAAACGTCAACTGCAACTCTCCCCAAGGAATGGGCAGAAAGACCAGATATTGTCACTGGGTGTTGCGTCACTTTAGGGGGCAAACAATTGCAAATGTGGCATGCTTTCAGTTCTTTCTCGACTCATTCATCAAGTCGAGGGAACCACACTCGATGTTTTAGTGCTGTTTTGGTGACTACAACACCATGGTACCCTTTATAGGCCAGCTCAATGACCCGCTGTCTGAAGTGGCCAGGGTTAACAATTCTCAAACCTCGTAGTATCATGCCTTCTTGGGTGACTAACTCATCCTGTACATTTTTGAATTTTTGCAACTCTGAATTATCAGCAAGGGGCCGGTTCTTTCTCCTCCATGACTGCGTGGTAATTTATGTTCATGTATTTTTCTATATTGGTGGCAGCAATGATTTGTTCCACAGACAGGGCTGCTGGAGTTCACAATAATGTTGAAATATGCTTCAGCTGTCTTGAATGTCGAATGGTGATGATGCAGCGGCACTCATGAAAGGTAATCTGGTGGGTTTTAATCCTTCTCTGTTTTGCGCATGATCTCAGTCATATTCTTGAAGTTGTACCCTTCCTATCTTGATGTGAAAGGGCATCTTAGTCTTCATGTTTCCAAAGATTGTAAGCAAGGCCTGGTGGTCTGTGATGATGGTGAATGGTTTTCCATAGAGGAATACAAGACAATGTTTGCCGACCTACCACAGCCAGACTCCTTCTCCTGCTGATAGTAAGCACGTTCTGTATCAGAAAGACTTTGACTGGCATAGGCCATAATGTGTCTCACAGCATCCGAATGGTGATTTTGTTGAGCATGTCGCCCAAGCCCTACCAGGCTCATATCCCACTATTTTAGCATGCAACTTGTGGTCAAAGAAGCCATTTCCATTACATTTTCTATCAAATATGTAATGCCTTTATAACTCTGGTCACATTTCGGAAATCACTAGAATGGTATTACACTTTGTCAAGACTCTCATTGGGGCACTTACTGAAACAAAATTGTGGATGTATCTCGAGCAATAGCTGGCCATACTTAAAAAAGACCGCAGCATGGTGATATCTTTGGGGGGCAAGAAGATGATAGTGCTTGCACCTTGTCTGGATCTGGAGTCATCTCTCCATCAGAAAATATGTGCCCAAAATATGAGTTTGGTTTTGTGAAACTCACACTTTACGGCATTTAGAGTGTGACCTGTATCCACGAGTAGCTGTCACACTTGGATAAGGGCTTTGTCGTATTCTATTTGTGTTTAAAAAAAAAAAAAGTATATCACCACTGTAATTGAAAGCGTGTGTAACAGGCTGTATCACTCAGTGACTAACATCCTGAAGAATCTCAGCAGCTGAAGATATTCCAGAACTCAGTCTCCGATATCTGTATAAACCAACATGAGTTGAAAAGTAGTAATGTACCTACAGGTGTCCTCCAAATTGAGTTGACGGTACCACCCTTTATTCAGGTCGAGAAAACATTTTGGCTCCATTCAAGTGCATGATCATGTCTGCTCTGCATGGACCAGGATGTCTCTTCCTCTCAATGGCTTTGTTTGTCTGGCGCATACTGAGGCAAATGCCTACTGCTACTGTCCTTATTTGGTACACACCTTTGTGTTTGATGGAGTGAGGCAAGGCACAGGGAAGAGGCTGTTAAAATGTTCTACTGGGATGATGTTAATCGATTCACCACTGCATATGATGAAAAGTATTGGATGATCATTTACTTTCAGCTTGATTTTGGGACAGTGTCCAAATGACGTTTGTCACTCTGTTTGGAGAACTTTCTTTGAGTTATGATCTTCTTTATGCGCAGCCAACCCCACATGTGCATGCCTCCGTTTGATGGCTATCATAAGTGCACACTCATCTTCTTCTCTAGTACTTGATAGTGACATTTGAAAACCTTTGTACGATGAACTTAATGATGACTTATTTTGCTTGTCTTCTACTTGTTGCAGCTGATGATGTTTTTCACCTGTAGGGGCATGGCGTAAATGCTTCTAGAAAGTTCTTCTAGCCATTTTCTCTTGCTGTTGTGATGCAATTAAGTTTTCTTTGGCTCAGCACACAGTTATGAAGTGGTTCATTTTTCCACAACTATTGAAAACCTGCCCTACACTTGAACAGTAACCTTTATGGGCAATATAAATCCACATCAGAATCACAGTTTTGTTATCTTTGAAGATGTTGAGCGATAGGTGTCACTTTTATGCTTGTTCTTGCTTTTCACAGTCATTGCCAAATTGTGGTGTGCTGTTTCTCTCTTGCATGTCAGCAGCTTGTTGATCTGCTCGTTCTTCTGCTCTCACAGCCATCAGCATTTATGTGTTTCTCTTAGCCTGCCCCTTCTAAATGAATCTGAAAGGCAGCCATCAATGATTCTGAGTTGCATGGCTTCTTCGTCAGAAGTCACAGCGCTTGCAATCTTTAATGAGTACATCGAGTCAACTGACTCATCCATTGTTTCACCAACCTGTGGTCGCACTTGGATGAAGATAAACCTTTAATAGTCGACATTCAGCATTGCACTGAACTCAGCCTCTAGTGCTTCTTTTCCGTATTGGTATGACTTTGCATCAGTCTGAGATTTTCTTAAGCATTTCTTTCATTCTGTTATCTGCAAGGTTTTTCAAATATTTGATGATCTTCTTGCTATCTTCTTCTTCCTTTATTGCATCGATGAAGTGATCAAATGTTTTGATCCGCGCTACCTACCTGGTTCCAATGCTTTGCTTCTTGGAAGCGTCGAAAAGTGGTGGTGGCTTCAGGAACACGGCCGCATTGTATTTTGCACCTCCTTCTGCCGCCACTGAGAGCATGTGTTGTTCAGACATGTTTCACTACCCAGGGTTTCACTGCCCAAAAACTCCTGCAAACAGAGGTCGCTGCTGAATTAAGTTCTACCATGTGCTTCAATCCCCCTCGATGGTAAGTAGGGTTTGTGTTTTCCGTATCTTTTTGATGTGATCGTTGTTTCTTGCTTCGTCTGAATGGTTGTCCTGTATATGTATGGCACAATCTCTTTGTCGAACACCTCCTAGTTTGGTGGGCATTTTGAATGTGCTCTTTTGCAGAGCCTTTTATCCCTTCCGCAGCTGTGTACATGCTGGAGCAGGGCTTTCACTCCACATGTGGCCAATGCTTAATTTGTAAAAGAACGATTGTCGGTGCCTGCAGCTCTGCTGAGACCTTGCAGCCAGTGCTGTTACATGTCAGTGCGTCGAACACCAAGGCTGAGTAGTCTGGACCCCACCTCATGCCTCTTTAGACAATAAGACACTCCATACGTCTTTATCTCTGACTTGTAAGTTCCGACTTTTTCCCTTTGTGAAGGTTTTCCATATTTCTCCTTCTATTTCTAGTCAACGCCCTACTGAAAAAACCTATGGCGGACCCAAGCGACCTGAAGAACTTCAGCCCCATCTCGCTCCTCCCATTCCCTGCCTAAGTCATAGAGAAGACCGTCAACAAGCAACTTACCAACTTCCTTGAAGACAACAGCCTACTCGACCCCTCTCAGTCCGGATTCCGAGCCAATCACAGCACAGAAACCGCCCTCATCTCAGTCACAGACGACATCAGAACCCTGATGGACAACAGAGAAACAGTCGCCCTCATCCTCCTCGACCTCTCGGCTGCCTTCGACACCGTCTGTCACCGCACCCTAATAACCCGCCTCCTCTCCACCGGGATCCAAGGACAGGCCCTGGACTGGATCACCTCCTTCCTCTCCAACCGCTCCCAAAGAGTCTACCTCCCACCTTTTCGCTCAGACCCCACTGAGATCATCTGCAGCGTCCCACAAGGCTCCTCGCTCAGCCCGACACTCTTCAATGTCTACATGAGCCCCCTCGCCGACATCGTACGCACACACAGCATCATCATCACGTCCTATGCCGACGACACTCAACTGATACTTTCCCTCACCAAGGACCCCACCAGCGCCAAGACCAACCTGCAAGATGGAATGAAAGACGTCGCAGATTGGATGAAACTCAGCCGTCTGAAACTGAACTCAGACAAAACGGAAGTCCTCATCCTCGGAAACACCCCGACTGCCTGGGACGACTCCTGGTGGCCCACGGCCCTTGGCACCGCACCGACCCCCTCAGACCACGCATGCAACCTCGGTTTCATCTTGGACCCACTTCTCACCATGACCAAACAAGTCAACGCCGTATCATCCTCCTGTTTCCTCACCCTCCGCATGCTCCGAAAGATCTTCCGTTGGATCCCCGCCGACACCAGAAAGACTGTGACCCACGCCCTCGTCACGAGCCGCCTGGACTACGGCAACACCCGAAACGCAGGAACCACAGCTAAACTCCAGAAACTTCTGCAACGAATTCAAAACACCTCCGCCCGCCTCATCCTCAACATACCCCGCAACAGCCACATCTCCGCCCACCTGAGACACCTGCACTGGCTTCCCGTCAACAAAAGGATCACCTTCCGACTCCTCACCCACGCACACAAAGCCCTCCACAACAAGGGACCCGAATACCTCAACCACCGCCTCAGCTTCTACACACCCACCCGTCCTCTTTGCTCCGCCAACATCGCTCTCGCCGCCGTCCCTCGCATCCGCCGCACCACTACGGGTGGGAGGTCCTTCTCCTACCTGGCGACCAAGACATGGAACTCCCTCCCCACCATCCTCAGGACCACCCAGGACCACTCCGCTTTCCAGAGACTACTCAAGACCTGGCTCTTCGAGCAGCAGTAACCCCTTCCCCCTAGCGCCTTGAGACCCGCACGGGTGAGTAGCGCGCTTTATAAATATTTATGATTTGATTTGATTTGATCTTTTCTATTTGTGTGTTTTTCCCTCTCTTGCTCTCGGAAAATGTCTGATGAAGAAAAATATTTGCAGGTCCCCAAAAATAAGTGTCGGAGGGCCTCACTGGCAACCACTGGCTCCAATTAGGCACTGGGTTGCCCGGAGAAATCTTTTTGATGACCATGAAAACCATTCCCCTACAGACATGTTAAAGATGATAAATGTGACATTCTGCCACTAACTATTTAGATGTACAATGATTTCTGTGTTGAGTCAGTATTTCTTCTATTTTCCTTTGCTAATGGACATGTGTAGAAATGGAACTCCAAGCACTGGTGGAAAGATGTGTCACTAGCCCCTATGTGATTGTTTGACTTGCCCTATTTCTTCCCACAGTGAACCAGAAGTTTTCAAGTCCAGTATGAGTGCTCAGGGCTTTAGTTTTGAACCTCCAGCACAGTGGGCTCTGCTGGACATGGGGTACATGCACAGGGGCTGGATGTAAGGAGGTTGTGAGTATTACAGCCACCCCCAGAAATAATCATGCTGGAGTTCAGAAGGTGAATGAGCAATAAAGATGCCTTTTCATTTTGTGTTTATCTTGTCACATTTGCTGCATTTTCAAAGACAAAGGTTAAATGTAAGGCTATGGGTTCTGACAAATTCCTGCTTATTTAGAAACTAGAGTGTACTTTCATGTGTCTGACTGCACAGTGAGAGGATTTGGTAAAAGTGATCTAGGTGACAATCCTGCTGGGGTACAGGAAACAAACAGAAAGATGATGGGATGCCTGTTTTTTCCAACACACATTTAAATATCAATACATTAACTAAACACATGCTTCAAATTATATCAGCAGTTAAGAAAGCACAAATGAAGCCCTTTTTAATAATTCTGAAGGGTGAAGGGAACAGATTTTAGGAGGATCAAAATAAAATCAAGAAACTTTACTTGGTGATGAGCAAATGCTTAATTTCTGAAACCTGATTTCCACACATTATCGTTTTTGAGCCATATAGTTTTAACAGTAAACTGCATGTCTATGCAAATTTAGTTACCATTTCAACAGGAAATGTACTTCTGTAAATGCTACCTCACCAGTGCCTCAAAATGTACAACCAGCTAAATACCACACCCATACCACTCTAATGCTAAATGGGCATTTGCTACACCTGTTCTTTATGTGACACTTTAATTTTTTACAGTCCCTATGACTTCAGTGATATAGCATTAATAGCAGCACCCCCACCCTGACAATAGTTCAAGGACCATTGGGAAAATCCAAAGAGTAACTCCACTTGTAGTGATGGATGGTGAGTACCCCTCAGCAGTCTGTCCAGAGACAGAAGGTTGCATGTTGCCACTGAGCGCATATTATGGATGGTAATGAGGCGATGGCGCAAGTAACACTGAAATAAATAAGAACATTTAATGTTTTTCACATGTGGGCCCACCAGCATGGCAGACATTAGGTGGCCCTTCATCTTTCATTATGAACCAAATACCATGACCTTTATTTATGAACTTCATCCTAATAAAACGGTTCTTCATGCCAATTACTGAGCCCACTTATTTACCAAAGAACTGTTTGAACACTTTTGAATTTATGTAGTTCCTGACACTTGTTTCATGCTCTTTTGCATTCTTGGAAGAGTATAACGTTTTGTTTTTTGTAACCAATTTGCATGCAGTGGCATTTAAAGTCCCAGTGTCCAAGGAATAAGGTAAAATAAAAGAGGACTTCAAGTGAAAGTGTTTGTGGGGCAGGGCTAGCCACCGAAGTTGGCGGCGGCATGAAAGCGAAGCACTAGCCTGGCTCATAAATGATTCTGTAACTAACAGTGCCACAAGCCGGTATTAAGAACGGGTGAAGGTGTCCGAAGACGGGTAGGGCACAAGCCAACAAGGGAAGGCTGGTGGTTATCTCTCCCCTGCACAAGCGGCGTGGCGTAGACAGGTGCGGAAGACCACAGAGGTCCCGCACAAATTGGTGGCCTTGTGGCGGCAGTGAACACCACACGAGTCTGGAGGAGGTGAGGAGCGCAGCCGTAGCGTTTGCGCCCCTCCCCCCGGCATCCCTGTGGTGGACACGGGCAGTGCAGGAGTACCGGGCTCACGGTACACGGCTGGGGGGGCAAAGGGAGAGAGGCCCAGAGGCAGACTACCTGCAGCAGTGCGTGTTTCCCCCGGCTGGGTGGTGGAAGAAGGCCTCAGTGAGTGCATGGGAGGTACTGTGCCCCTGTGTGGTGCCTGACCATGGTCTGTGGTATTGCAATAACCATGCGGGGAGATGCTGGGCACTAGAACCCCCCCCATGAAAAGGACCTGACACCTGGGGGAGCTCCAACTCGCTGGAGGGATCTTTGGCAGAGGAGACCGGCTGACCGAGATGAGACATACCAGGCTGTGTGCATGGCAGGCCCTGCCGTGTGTGGGGGCGTCCCTTATTGGGCCTACTGGGACCTTGAGCGGGGGAGGCCACCTACCAGGAATCGATTCCTCCCCCCCTCGCAGGCCTGAGTGATAGGAAGCAAAAGGGCCTGACATCTCAGGACACTTGCCGAAGCTCGCAGGCGGAAGCCCCGGAGCTCCAAGACTACATACCACTCTCAGACTGCGTGGGCTGCCGGGACACTTGGAGTCACCAGTAGCTGTGTGGGACCAAAGTTGGTGGCAAAAGGTCCCCCCAGTGTGCTCATCTATGTATTGCCTGGGAGCAACAGGGCCCTGAATATTGGCTCTACTGGGGAAGCAACACCCTAAGCCCCAGGGGTCGTGGGCAGTTAGCCTTGAAACTGGACAACGTGCTGAAGTACTGATGCTGCAACTTGCAGTTCACCTACCTCAAATGCAAGACACCCACAAAAGAAAGGGCAGGCAATTGAGGAGTCTAAGAACACACTCTGGCAAGAGATATGAAAGGTGTCAGCCGAGCTGGGCCTCCTGCGGACCAACCACCGAAAACTGTCCAAAAGGGTGAAAAACAAAGAGGATGAACTGACCGACCTGGGAACCTCGCATTGAGTGCACCAGACCCAATTAACTCACCTCACAGACCGAGTACAGCAGCTAGAGCATCAGGCAGAAGACGCTGATGGTCGAAGTCGGCGTAACAACGTACGTGTCATTGAACTCCCGGAGGGGGCCAAGGGTGTGGACATGGTGGCTTTACTGGAACCTTGGATGAAATCTGTCATCAACAAGGAACAATTCACACAGTTCTTGGCATTGGAAAGGGGTCATAGAGTCCCGGCCCAACCTGCCGCATTTGGAAGACCACCCAGTCCGGTTGTGGCCAAGTTACTGCACTACAAAGAGCGGTACCTACTAATGCAGAGAGCGTGAGAGGCAGGCCCTTGCGAGGTAGAGAATAGTAGAGTCAATATGTTCCCCAATTACACAGCAGCAGTGCAGGCTAAATGGGCATCCAACATGGAAGTGAAGAGAACATTATGAGCGGAAGGGATCCAGTATGCCTTGTTATTCCCCTCAAAATTTAAGATAATGTGGGATGGCCGCACCCATTTCTGTCAGAGACCCAAAGAGGCATGGGCCTGTCTTGAAACCTATAAAATTGGGGTAGACGGACTTGGAACAAATAAGCCCACAACATCTAGGCACCGAAGGAAGAGACACCGTTCCAAGGACCAACCTCACACTGATCGTGTAACGAGGCCATACAACTGCAAGTGAGCCAACAAGAAGAAAGCGCCGATCCAGGCTGCAGCATCCCTGACAGAGTCACCCACCTCTGATAAGGAAAGGAATTATCTTATTGATGTCCATGAGACGGAGGACACCTCTGGCCTTGAATCAGTCACTTGCACGCTTGAAGAAACCCCTAATGTGACACCCCAAACAGCAGAAGACATTATTTAGTAGGTGGCACCTGTCAATTCTGTGAATGACTTTTAACCAGGAGCAGCAGTTTAAACACAGGCCTGGGCTGATCTGGCAAAATTGATGGTCTACTTTACACCCATGACTATTTCACCCCCACTCACCTTTGGACTGCTCCTGAAGGATGATGATGACTAAATGCCAAAGATTGACTTCACTGGTTTGGGCGGTCGGCCGTTGCCAAACTGCTCTGGTGATGGGGAGTTGGGGTTCGATTATTATTATTGTTGTTGATTCCCAAGTATGTAATTGGTGTGAGGTGGTGGAACTGTGGGGTGCGCAGCGGGGATGGAGGGGGGCAGGAATGCAGGACAATATACACTGTGAAAGTATGTTGAATAGTACCACTACCTTTAAAATTATATCCTGGAACATACGGAAGATGGGCACCGCATCAAAACAACATAAACTCCAATGAGACGAGGGCCTAGATGGGTGAAATAGGTCAACTTACTTTACACCTACCCCATAGCAAGATTGGGCACACGATTTCAAGTAGCTATGAGATCTACAGAGGGACTAGACAGGGTTGCCTAATCTCGCCCTTACTATTTGCCATAGATATGGACCACTGGCGGAGAGTTTCAGGACTATAGGCCGGGGTGGGGTATGCTCAGAGGAGGTGTCTCACACATTATCTCCCTTTATGCAGACAAGCTCCTTATTTACTTACGAAATGGGAATGCTGTGTTGCCCCAGGGGCTCCAGTTACTAGACGACTTTGGCAGACATTCGGGCCTACAGCTAAAAAGATGGAAGACGTGTTCTTCCAATGGTTGAAGGGGTGCTACTTCACTATCCTGCCCAGGAGATGTACTCTGGACCCCCTGAACGTTTCGATATCTGGGAATCTGGATCTATCATGACTTAGGAGACCTCAGAGAAGGCAATTTGGTTGGAGTGTGCTGTGTATTGAGGACCGCAGTAGCTTTCTGGAGCTCGTTGAGGCTTTCCACCGTGGCACGGGTCACACTTTCCAAAATGGCGATGCTCTCCAGACTCCTTTAATACTTTGCTAACCTGCCATTGGCTATTCCAGCGTCATGGTTTTGAACCCTCAAAACACTCCTACGAGAGTTAGTGTGGGACGGGGGCATCATCGTGTGGCACTGGTGGCGCTCTACCCTCACCCACAAAGTCCCCGACTTTGAGTTGTATTACCTGGCGGCCCATCTCCAGTGGCCGGACAATGGCTTGGACTCATTAGTGATGATTCTGGACAGAGAGACTGCATGTGGTGAGGGATTCCTGGTCTGACTCCTTCATGGAAGGCGGGTACCCCCAGACCAAAGATATTGGTGTCCATGGCCTTGACTGCCTGGTGTAGAGCACTTAAGAGAACGCACATGACTGCCCCTATGCCTCGGCTCTGCCCCTAATTGAACTGCCGCATGGCGAACCCTGCTCCTCCTTTACCCCTGGACAGCTAAAATTTTGGACGGAGGTCAGGCTAAAGACTGTGGGGGACTGCTACTGTCGCGTGGGCTCTCATTATCCTAAATGAGACTACTGGATTTCTAGGTAGCAGGGTTGTTCCTGGTGTGGGGGACTAAGTCTTACCCACTTGTAAGGACCACTGTCACCCCAAATCCGATTTTGCTCCGGCTAACTAGCAGTGCCTCATTTCTCCCAAGGGGAAGAGATGATTGGGCAGCTGAGCGCATGACATCTTTGGAACTTCTCAGGGAAGTCGTGGTCACTCAGATCCAAACCAGCTCTCTCATTTACAGTATGATCTCATATGCAAATGACAAAGGCAGTTTGAGTTTTATAGATTGTTTCAATAAAACAACTGCATTTTAGATATTAAGGCGTGAGCCGCGATAACCAGAACCATACAACACAGTAGGATTGAAATAGTCACGAGGAGAGTGAAACATAAGAATAACGCTATCATGGTGTTAATAAATTCTACTCTCTCTCAGTTAGTTCTATTTCGAGCACAGCATGTTAAGCTTCTAACTTGCCTTTTAGATTCCCTGGGAAGCCATCAACCCTCATACCTGAGCAAAGGCCTGTGATCTGGTTCAGCATCTGCAACGAGGCAGTCAGCGTCTAGTTGTGGTTCCCTGGTCGGAATCTCCCTCTTGCGTGTATTAGGACAAGGAAGTGTTTTTATAACTAACATGTCAGTGTGATCACAAAATGTCCCTACGCAAGAATGCCAAAGACTAAACTCCTACCACATCTATCGGCAATGTACCAGACTGTATCCTTGACTGAAGCACAGAGTGAACAAGAATGTGTTATTGAAAACTCCAGTGCTGAAGTAGGCTAAACAGTGTGATATAAAAAATAAAACAAGACCATAGAACTGGCTATTTGAAAAATAACAGTATGAGGCTGAATAAAAAGCATTTAGAGCAAAGTGCACAGAAGCTCTATGCTGCGAGCAAAGGAATAAAATACATCCAGGGCAAAGTGCACAAAGGCCTAACGCCTGAAGCTAACGCGCAAAGGATACATAAAACTGACCACACTATGCTGGCACACTAAGGGATGCTGATTCCTTTTCAGGATTTAACTGAACAGACAGACCTTCCCACCTGACAATTCTTAATATACGAGGCCCTCATCTGAGCCCTGAAAGAACTATGGGGCAACAGAAGTGAGGAACCCCTTACGGCTGCATTTCTCCAAATCATGCTATCGGGGGGATCTCACTTGGTGACATGGATTTTCAGAGCACTGAATAGGATGATTGAGACGTTGCTGGGAGGACTGCGACATAAATGGCACACAGATATAGGCAGAATCATGACGGACGCCTAAAGGGCTAGTACCCTAGCATATGCACACAAGGTCTCACGAAATACACGCATGAAGTACATACAGTACAATTACATTCATAGGACCTACCTCACTCCAAACAAAATTAACTGGTTATATGAAGTGATGTGAGGGCATGCCCCCGATGCCAGCTGGTTTATGCTGACTTTTGTCACATGACCTGCGAATGCCCAACACTAAGACTTTACTGGGGTTGAGTCCTTGCACGGCTCAACAGCGCATTAGATAAGCAACTGGATAACAGGCCAGCTGTATGCTTACTGGGTCTCTTTGAAAGGTCTTCTCCCAAAAAAGGATGTATAATCAATGAAGGTTAGAGGTATGATATACCCATAATCCCAACCCCCCCTGCAGATACACACACCTGGCAGGGACCCCTGTGAGATTCCCCACGCGCCGCCCTCAGTGCCCCCCCCCTGTTACGGATGGGCAGGGGGGTACATTGGGGAACATGAGGCGCTGCAGCCAGGTGATTACACCCGCACACCATACAGTCAAATTTCACACATCTGGGCAAGTTACTTGAATAGTTTGTTACTTTACCGTCTAACGGTAATGCCACTATGAATCTGTGGTTGCCATGACACCTGCATTGAGGACTACCACGCTTGAATATAGAATTGTAACGAGTGCCACCCTGAGTTTGTGGTATTACAATGTATGAACCAATCACCCAGTGGTGGTACCGGATGGAATGTGGTACGTTCGTGTACTACGTTAGGGCATCGTGAATAATAATATGTATGATTTGAAATACCATTAAATAAAAGTATTGAAAAAAAGAGAAAGTCTTCACTGTTCATCCAGCCTTAGACCTTGGGTCTCCTCAGCAATATGTTAGTGTAGAAGATACAGTTAATCTCCTCAGCAACATGTTACTGTAGAAGCAAATATGTGCAGAGAAGCCTTTTCAAGTGTGACTCCCCCACGCGGCAAGTCAGAACTTTAACAGTTCTTTATTTCTTGACATAAATGTGAGCATCATGGTACTTGATGCTTTAATGCAGTGTGCAGTATGCATTTTCAATGGTAATATGTGCTTAATTTCTGCTGATTGTTGTAGGTGGTGGACACCGCCACTCATTTTTAAGGACTGGGTCATATTTTTAAACATCATACATCTTCATCATCCTCATCATGACCAGATCAAATGAGAGAAAGACAGAAGAGGAAGAAAGAAATAAGAAAGAGAAAAAAGGTAGGAAAACAGTGACAAATGGAAAAATCAAGTAGGAAAAAGGACATGCAGGAGTGAGATAAAGAGACAGGAAATGTAAGGTGGGGGAAGAAAGAGGCATCAATTTAAACTAATACAAAGTAGCATTGGTATTTAGCAGTCTTTGCATTCAGTGCTGCTGTGAGCTCCTAAGAAAAGCTTTGAGCCCCTGCACTTATATCAATTTTTACAAATTAGCCAATGAACGCATTAGGTTGGAACACTGAGATAAGGTGCGGAAGCCAGTCACTTGAGAGAGTATGGAAGACCCCTTTAAGAGTTCTACTAGCAGTCAAATGAGAAGAAAAGTTCTCATGTCTGTACTTGACCTTAAGTGACTCTTTCCAGGAGCCACACCAGTTTCTCATGGGCCCCAATGTAAGGAAGAAAATCGGCCTCCTGACAGCTGTTTGAATGATAAAGTACAGCAATATTCAGGGATCAGTAGGTTGAGACTTAACCACTGCTAACCAATGCCAAAGTGCATATGCTTTCTGTATAAATTGTATTGGTGATTGGTTTATCCATGATTGACATATCTGATTCACTAGTAAGTCCCTAGTGAAGTGAACTAGAGGTGTCTAGGGCCTGTACATTAAATGCTACTAGTGGGCCTGCAGCACTGGTTGTGCCACCCACATGAGTTGTCCTGTAAACATGTCTCAGACCTGCCACTGGAGTGTATGTGTGTGCAGTCTTGCACTACCAATTGAACTTGGCGAGTGTACACACTTGCCAGGCATAAACCTTCCCTTTTTATACACGTAAGACACCTTTAAGGTAGGCCCTAGGTAGCCCCATGGCTGATAAAAGGTAGCACATGTAGTCATGTGTTTTACATGTCCTAACAGTGAAATACTGCTATACTCAGGTTTCACTGTTGCAAGGTCCAGCTCTCCCATAGGTTAACAAGGGGGCTGCCTTTAAATAATATTTACGTGCAGATTCCCTTTGGGAGCAGAAAGAAATGTGGAGTTTGGTGTCTCTGAACACACAATTTAAAAATACATCTTTTATTGAAGATAGTTTTTAGATTGTTAGTTTGAAAATGCCACTTTTAGAAAGTGGGCATTTTTTTTGCTTAAACCATTCTGTGACTGTTTGTGGATTCCATGTCTGGGTCATACTGACAGTTGGGTTGTTGTGAATTCCCTCAACACAGTGACACAAAGGGAGCGGGGGTGTAGCCTGCATATCCTGATGGGCCATCTGAGTTAAAGTGGAGTGAGGAGTGGTCACTTATACCTGAATAGGCTGTGCCTGCCCTCACACAATGGAGTCTCCAACCCCGTGGTGTGAGTCTGGAGCCAGACCTGGGCAATGAAGGATCCTGTAAACAACAAAGACTTTCTTTTGAAGTTTGCCAACTTCAAAGGCAGAAAGGGGTATAAGTATTGGACCCAAAACCCCTGAAAATCAGATTTCTTTAAGACCACTTTTGGATTCAAGAGGAACCTCTGCCAAGGAGAAGAGATGAAGAGCTGAGGAGAAGTGCTGCCCCTGTCTGTGACTGTGCTTTGTTTGGCTATCCTGCAGTTGCTGCTTCTGCCTGTGAAAGGGGACAAAGACTGGACTTTGTTGTGCATTCCTGCTTGAGAAGAATCTCCAAGTGCTTGAATTGAGCTAGCCTCCCGTTGTGGAAGTCTCAGCGCAATCAAAGACTTCCTCTGTCAGTACGTGGACTCGCTGGTGAGACTCCTGCCCTTAGAAGTGGTGCCCCATCTAGCCCTTGGGCCCTTGAAAGGGGAAGCTGGTGGAAAAGGACTGAAAACCCATGCACAGAATGCCATGCTGGGAACTTTTTGATGCACCATATGCAACGTGGCTAATAAATGATGTGCCGCCGGCTTCGTGGATGAAATCTACACTCCACCTGCATCACGGCTGGGAGATCACGCATCGCGGGCAGAGAAACAATGTGCAACACCCGCTTGCGGCTGCTGATAATGACGCAAACCCCACGCAGCGCAGTTTTCTAACATCGTGTGGCCGGATTTTCCATGTATCGTCCCTTGGCATCAGAGTCAACCCGACTCTGCGCAGATCCGAGGCACCCTGTCCGGAAATCAATGCATTACTTTTTGTGAGGGAGAAAAACAATGCATCGCAGACCCGATCGGAGAAGAAACAACACATGATCTCCC
This sequence comes from Pleurodeles waltl, assembly GCF_031143425.1. Classification (NCBI taxonomy): domain Eukaryota; kingdom Metazoa; phylum Chordata; class Amphibia; order Caudata; family Salamandridae; genus Pleurodeles; species Pleurodeles waltl. The sequence goes on along the minus strand of NC_090449.1, from coordinate 467,086,793 downwards.
TTGCGAGTGAGGAATCAACGCATCACTGACTTTTCTGACGCATGCTTACCAGTGCGGCTTTATTTTTTACACAAATCATGTACTTTGTGTAAAATCAACATTTCTATTGTTTCTATGGAGTAAGACTCTTATTCTTTTGAAAATTCAAATCTTGACTTGTGTATATTGGATGTTTGTCATTTTGGTCTTGTTTGATTTAGATAAATATTACCTATTTTTCTAAACTGGTGTGGTGTACTGTATTACTGGGTGTGTTGGTACAAATACTTTACACATTGCTTCTGAGTTAAGCCTTCCTGCTTGTGCCAAGCTACCAAGGGGGTGAGCGGGGTTTAACCAGGTGTGTTTCTCCTTTGCCCTGACTAGAGTGAGGGTCCCTACTTGGACAGAGTGCAAACTGACTGCCAGCCAGAGACCCCATTTCTAATACAACCCAGTCAAAAAAAGGACACATAAACCGGCGGCCATGTTAGGAGTCATCGGCTAAATCATAATCTACGTCGGTAGTGTGCCCATATGGTAATAATTGAGGCACTAAAAATAGCATTGAATCAAAACTATCCTAGTGTGCAAGCAAGAGCTGGGTAAAGGTAAAAGAAGGGCAGTCATTTGTAGGCATTAAGTGGAGCAATCGGCAAATGAGTCGTGATGTCGGTATTGACAGTGCCCCTGAATAGTCTAAGTTGCAGTCTTTAAGTTTTATACTCAGGTCGTTAAGGCAGTCAGTAGGCATCAATCCATGTGGGTAGAGGGACTCGACCGAATCCTCTGGAAGTATTTTAATGGGTCAACGTTGTCCAAGGAATGGCATCGTTCAGTCCATCAGTGTCAGTGTGGAGCTTGAATACCCAGCGTTGTTCCAGTCTGAACAATGCGTGTGTGGGGTCATTCGTAAATTTGGGGGCATCCAGTACCACCCAGTGTAAGTCATCAGGACTGTGGGGAGCGTCCAGAAAATGTGCACATAATTTTGTGGTGATGCGTCCACATCTAATATTGCTCCTATGTTCGTTAATCCGTACTTTGACAGGTCTAGAGGTCATACCTACGTATAGACGCAGTTCGTAGTATTGCAATTTGTATGTTTGGTAAGGCGCCATTGGCCTATCGGTTCCAACTCTAGAGTCTTGGTGTGGCTAGTCAGTTGGCAGACGTTGCAATGTCCACAAAGATAGTGACTTACTACAGGGGGAAGGCTCCAGAGTGTAGTTTGTGTCTGTGTCTGAAGTATGCCATTGGGACGAGTGTGGTAAAGACAGATCTTTAATATTTTGAGATCGTTTAAACGCAAAGAGCGTCTAGAAGCCAGGTTGTCTAGAGGTAGCTGTAGGCAGAGCAGCCAAGGCTGAACTAGTGGACATGCAAAGCTCTTGCAATACCACTGTAGTCATGCAGTACTTACACACATGAAAGACAATACTCAGTGTTACAAAAATAAAGGTACTTTATTTTAGTCACGCAATGCCAAAAATACTTTGGAGACTATACTCCCTTAGCAGGAAAGTAAATTAAACATTATATACACTAGTAAACGAAAACAGGTAAGTACATAGCAGGAAAACAGTGCAAATAGTGAAAATCACAATAGGTTGCAATGGGCCTAGATGGAACACAAACCATATACTAAAATAGTGGAATGCGAAAGTCGGTTTCCCACCTAGGCAAGTGTAGTGTGTAGAGGGGCGCTGGGAGTATAAGAAAACACCAAACGTAAGTAAAGTACCCCACCCCAGAGCCCAGGAAAGCAGGAGTAAAATACAGCAAGTTTCCTCAGAACACACTAGAATACGATAAAGAATTATGCAAAAAACAAGCAAGACTGCAAGACATCAACGATGGATTCCTGGACCTGAAGACCTGTGGAGAGAGGAGACCAAGTACAAGAACAGCTGAAGAGTCCAGGACTAACAGGAGCCACTGCTAACCCAGATGAAGGTGCAAAAGTGGATTCTCCGGTTAGAAGAAAAAGTACACAAATGCACCAAAGAAGATAGCTGCGGGTTCCTGTTTGGTGCAAGAGATGTCCCACATCTAGTAGATGGATGCAGTGGATTCCGCCAACAAGCCTTGGCTCACGCAAAAGATGCGTTTGGCGGCAAAAGGCGCTACCTCGACCCAGGAGGGACCTGGGGGTCCTAACTTGGACTGAGGAGACAGAGGGGGCTCTCAGCGCTTCAGAGAGCCCTCAGAAGACCATGCAGCACCCCCAGGAGTCCCAGGACACGGGGACAAAAGAGTTGCAAATCGTGGTCATCGCAGCACTACACCACAGGATCCTACACCGCCGGAGAACAGCTCAGGGAGCTGAGTGTCGCAGAATAGAGTGCTGGGGACCTGGGTTACGCTGTGCATGAAGGATTTCTTGTGGAAGTGCACCGAAACCCTAGGAGCTGCAAAACACGCAGTGCACAGGGGTACCATCTGGCTCGGGAGGCAAGCTCTTACTTCCACTAAATTTGGACAGCTGGACCTTTGGACAGTCAGGGTCACTTCGGTCCACAACCTGCGTTCCAGGATCCACGCTCGTCGTCAGGAGAGGGGGACCCAGAGTACCGTTCATCACTGCAGAGAGGTGCCTGCTGAAGCAGGGAAGTGACTCCATCACTCCACAGGAGATACCTTTGGTCCTTCTGGTGCAGAATGAAGACAAGCAGTCCTTGGAGCATGCACGACCTGGAAACTGTTGCAGTTGCTGGCAGGAGCTGAAATTACAGAGTTGCATCAGCCGTCTTGGATACTTTGTTGCAGTTGTAGAGTTCCTGGAGCAGTTCTGCAGTTTATCCGATGGTAGAAGGTGAAGCAAAGGTTGCAGAGGAGTCCTGTTGGAGTCTTGCACACCGAATCTGAGGAAGCACCCAGAGGAGAGACCCTAAACAGCCCTGAGAGGGGGATTGGTCACCTAACCAGGTAAGCACCTATCAGGAGAGGTCCCTGACGTCACCTGCTGGCACTGGCCACTCATATGCTCCCAGAGTTCCCTGACTATCCCGAAAACAAGATGGCAGAACCCAAGGCCACTATGGAATAGCTTTGGGCACCATGAATGGGGTGGTGATGGACAGGGGAGTGGTCACTCCCCTTTCCTTTGTCCCGTTTTGTGACAGAGCAGGGACTGAGGGTCCCTGAACCGGTGTAGACTGGATTCTGCAACGAGGGTATCATCTGTGCCCCTCAAAGCATTTCCAGAGGCTCTGAGGGGATACCCCTCCCATGTAACACCTATTTCCAAAGGGGGAGGGGGTAACACCCGACCCCAGAGGAAATGCTTTGTTCAGCCTTTCTGGGATTGGGCTGGCCATGCCCCAGGATGGCAGACACCTGTCTGTGAGGTGGCAGCAGCTGGGGCTGCAGTGGAAACCTCTGAGAGCTGGTTTGGCAGTATGGGGGTCCATGGTGGAGCCCCAAGGTGCATGGAATTGGCCCCCCAATACCAGAATCGGATTGGGGGTACAATTTCCAGTTCTTTGACACCTCACATAGCCATGTTCGGGGTTACCATTGTGAAGCAACATATATGTATTGATCTATATGTAGTGCACGCTTATAATGGTGTCCCCCAATCACGAAGTCTGGGAAATTGGTCCTGGACAACGTGGGGGCACCTCTGCTAGTGCAGGGGTGCCCTCACACACAGTAACTTTGCACCTAGCCTTCAGGGTCTGAAGGTTAGACATATAGGTGACTTATAAGTTGCCTGGTGCAGTGAAAATGGCTGTGAAATAGTGCTTACACTATTTCACTCAGGTTGCAAAGGCGGTCCTGAAGGAGTGTTTGTGTGAGCTCCTTATGGGTGGCAAAAGAAATGCTGCAGCCCATAAGGATCTCCTTGAACCCCAATGCCCTGGGTACCTAGGTACCATATACTAGGGATTTATAAGGTGGGTTCAGTATGTCAATCTGGAGTTGAATACGGAGTCACTAGACTACAGTGACAAATTTGGAAACAGAGAGAGCATGAGCACTGGAGTTCTGGTTAGCAGGACTCCAGTGACACAGTCAATCATCCTGACAAAACAGTAAAACATACTGACATATAGGTCACAAACTATGAGCACTGGGGTCCTGACTAGCAGAATCCCAGTGAGCCAGTAAAAACACACCGTACTTTCCTACAAAAACAATATTAAAAACTATTATATTTAAAAAAAATATATTTTGTAAAAAAAAAAAACATTCTCGACAACAATCTTTCTGCATCACAATATGTTCATATTACGATATTGTATTTCTGATATTTCTGTCTCTCGTTATTTACACCTCAATATTTTGTCCAGAAAACCCAACCCCCTCATATCTCCAGCTTGGATGACAACACAGTTCACAGCCTGCTGGGGGCCACTGGAGGCTAAGGTTTTATTAACATACTCTGTAAAAGCGTAATCACCCATATATGTACATATATATATATATATATATATATATATATATATATATATATATATATATATCTCACTTGTGGTTAACACTCCGGACACTTTTAAAAATTGTGGAAGACCAGGGCTTCAGATCTACACACACTTGAGGAAGACGACTGGAGGAAAGCCCTGGCAGCCCCTACAGAAGCCATGCCATCCCCTACGAAGTCACCATTAATTTTCAATTCTGCACCATTCAGTTAAAGCATCTACAGCAGGCTTATCACACAGGGGAGAGGCCATGGGAAATGGAGACATCCAGAAACCTCCCATGTGTTGCTCAGCACCCACAGGTGACTTTCTTCACACTCTTTGGGGCTGTGCTTTATTTGTGCATTTCTGGGGGAGGGGGAAGTATTGGTGACTGGGGGGAGGGGTCTTGGGTTGGAGCCTCCCCAGAAAACCTAGACTTGTACTGCTCCACTTTTCTGATGGCAATGATGGGAATACGTGTAGGAAAGCTTTATTTTGACTGGCCTTGGTTATCACCAAACAGGACATTGTTAAGGCATGGAGTGACCCTGCAGCACTTTCGTTGAGGGTGTGGAAGACAGTGTTCGACCGCTGCTTGAGCCTGGAATGGCCCAGCTTCCTGGCCCCGGGCTGTCCTCCAAAAACATGTTAAAACATGTAAAGATTTTTTCAGCAAAGGGGGATTCACCTTGAGCCGTTTGTGGGAAGGCTCTGGACACTGGATATGGACATACATTTGTTGGAGCTTTTTGCGACCAGGGAATGGGGTGAAAGTGAGTGAAGGAATCGGGGTGGAATGGCACACGAGGAGAGCCCACATACTTTGTGGCAGTTAGGAACCCTACATATGTGTCCGCTTCATCACAATTTCTGACTGCTGAATTACAATGTATTTTAAGTAAAAGAATAAAAGGTGTTATGAAAAATATTTTTTCACAGTGGAACCCATAAAAATATGGTGTAATCCTGGCTTCCCATGTGAATCCCATGGCTTTCACTCCCCTATCATTCATTGCCCAAGTCCCTTGGTTTTGAATTGACTCTGAATTCTTCGGGGACTATGTTATCAAAAAAGCATAAACAACCAGGTGCCAACTCAGCTTGTACTGGAAGATGCCATTTTTCCTCCTTCCCACCAATCCTTGCTCTGCTGTTCAAGTGACTGCTCTCTATCATAGCAATGGTGGAAATAATCTGTTCAATGGTCTAACATACATATTCATGACTCCTTTGAAGGCATTCCTCCGAACCATTTTCTGCATTATGTTCACAGAAATGTAACTCCATCACCTCATCCTAAGAGATCTCCCTTGCCTCAGTGTAAAATTAATTCTAGAATAATCACATCATCAGTAAATAACTGTATCCTAGCAATTCAGACTGCCTTGTCTTCAAAGTAGCGATCTTGAGTGACCAAAGAGTAACCTAAACCCATTCTATCACCAGACTGGAAATGCAGAAAGCCGAAAAATATGGTATGTAGAAATAAGCATTTGTCTTCCAGACATTGCAACTGTGGACCAATATTTAATTTCACTTAGCTTCATCCCATTCCTTTTTTCAATTTTAAAGGATATTGAAATATAGCTGTTCCTACAATCTCTCTGTCCTCTGGGTCCATTTCATCTACTTCTCCATGGTACTACTACAGATACTGTGGAATAATCCATTATGCCTTATAATTTGCCTGAACCTGCCCACAGCCACATATCTAATAGTAAGAGCATGCATTTATGTAGATATGTTAAATGTATCTACTATCCCACATGTAATGGTATGTATCTGTGCTATACTTATAGTGCTCAACTGCTGCCTTGAGCCAGGACTGTGCTCTGAAAGAAACCTAAACATATTGAAAAACAAACTGAGGGAACAGTCCTCTAAGGAAGCCAAATGTAGTGTAGAATATAGTGACTTGATACATCAGTGTGTTCCATAGATAAAACATTTGTCAAGAAGGCAACTTAGCCTCTTCTCCCAGGCCCACCTTAGAAACTTACCCCAGAGGCAGCCAAGCACTTCAGCTCTCAGGTACAGGCTTTTGTGGTGTGCCACAGGTAGGATACGCAAGTAGCGAGTCAGCAGGGGGTGTTCCAGTTCCCTTATAACAGGGGTATTAGTGTCCTTATTCGCTTCAAAGATCTGATACATGAAAGAAATACGGTAAGTTCGTACCTGTAACTGCTGATTTTCAGAGACGCTAACTTGTTGATAAATCTCAGATCTTCTCCATAGCCTAGTCAGCCTGTACTCCTGAGAAATCAGAAGCTGAACAATCATCAATTACCTCTCATCATAGATTTAGTGCATCTCTGGCTGAATGTGAAAATTCCCAAAAATGAAAATTATTTTTTAATTAATATTTTATAGCCCCTCCCACAACCAAAGCTTTTTACTGCTTACTAACCTACAACCAACAAAATAGGATCCCCAATCCTCTTTGTCCCAAACAAAACTCAGTTTAAGCTTCACTTCAAAGCACTTGGTAAAGGCCAAATTACTTCTTTGTTTGCATGGCTCATCTGTGATGGAATACCTAAGTTAGCAACACAGTTTTTATAAACTACCTTAAATCTACCTGCCAGGAATTGAAGCCAGATGGTAAGAAGGGGGCTGTGTCAAATCAGGAGATGTGCCACATCAGTCTTCTGAATTTAAGCATCTATTTAATTGGTGTTCAATTTTAAGAAACCTGTGTCTGATTTGTTGAATGTTAGAACATTGACTAAGCAAATCACACAATATCATACTACAGGAATATCACAACAATATATTGACAAGCAAAACATTATAGAGGTTAGAACACATTGCTAAGTATATATTTACTATTGTTAACTCCACGGCTAGGTACCTTGGTGATACATACATTGTTAAGGTACACAGATTTGGAGTTAATTATAATGAACCAATGCTTACCTATAGATACTTACTTTGAGGACATTTTGTCAATGTTTTATTAGCATGATATTTGAAACTCGAGATTCTAGTGCCATATCAACTCATTAGTGTTTTGATTTTCATACCTCTGTGGGAGATTTTTAACTAGATTCTAAGATATCAGTTTGTGGCTGACTGCCTAATTTTCAGATTGTGTGATAGCCACAAACTAATGTTAACAAGAAGTTCAAATTAGAATAGACAATTACTTTTAGAACACAGTGTGATTAAGCTTCTGAGTTTAAGAAGCCTAATTGAAATTTGCATCTTGGTATGCGGAAGACACCTGTGAAAAACAAGCCTCCTGATTTTAATGCATTTCTTTTATACTGTCATCCACATTTCAAGTTGTCCTTATTACCATAGCACCTGGTTTAAAAAAAAGGTATTTGAGATTAGCAACTTTGTTTAAGACGTCCGCATGAGGTAAGCCTTCTGGTTTTAACTAGTGATGTTTTTCTGTGGTTTTAAACTATTGTAAGATAGGCACTATGGGCTAATGTACAATAGTGTTTCAAGGTTTCAAACTATGTGGCTTGAGAAAATGCTGGGTTTACAATCACAAAATAGCTTTTTACAATCTATCAAAGTCCTTTTACATGTTACAAATGTTTTACTGACTCATAAAAGGGCTTTTGAGATACATTATGGATCGCAAATACAAGGGGATTTAAAAAATGTGTCTACTCCCCCCATTCTTGTGTTGCAATGGAACGTATCAGTGGTTTATGATCACAAATAAGTTTGAAATCCATTGATTAGTAACCAACCCCCAAGCTGAAGTAGTTTCATACAGGACAGGCTGTCACCATGGTTTAGGGAATCATGTCAGTGAACTTGGAGGAATGCAAAGCAGTAGCCAAGAGGATTGCAATCTGACCAATTAATATTCATTAGGCAGGATGTTTTCCGATCCCCTGAAAATAAACAATTTGTGATGCGACCCATTAGTAAATAGGTTTCATCACAAGCTGCATTCCTGTTCAAAACCAGTCAGGATGCAGGTTGCACATCTCTGGTTTGGAAATGGGTGTAGTACAGCAAGTGCTACATTTTGTAAAGATTGTGCTGAATTAGTCTCTCGATGTTTATGAGACTAGTCACTGATTTTCCAAACAATGTAAGATATATTCTTTATTTCACAAAGAGGACTGGATTAAATTTATCCCTTGTTGCTAGATGTCTGTCAGATTATCTATATTTCAGGAAGAAGTGTGTTTTCTTTCATATTTTAAGGAGTCTGTATGAGAATAGAACCTGGGTTGAAATTGTCTATTACAGTTTTGCACTTAACTTTAAGAAAATGTCTGAATGAGATTACCCCAGATGTTAAGATAGTAGATGTAATAAAAGTTATAAAAATAGCTTTACTTTATTAAATGAAAGGTGTCACAAACGTAATTAATAATCTTGTACAAGCCTCCTATGACTACAAACTACTATCCTGTTCTACCACAATTGTTTTGGACTCTTGGTACCTTTGCCTTTTCAGGTGTGTCATGCTCTCTCTCTGTGTAGTTGCGGTAGTACACCCCATTGTTGCTGTACATCAACCGGTATTTTGTGACATAGCCACCTGACTGTCGTCCACCCTGAGTAACAATGGCTGAGATGAAGGTTGGCTGCATGAAGTCCACCTGGAAGTATGGTTTGTGGTCACTTTCCAATGGACTCCATCCGGGCTCAATGTTCAATCTGAAAAAAGCAAAAGATAGGGCTTTGTTTACCAAAACGTAAATAACTGCTTGGTGCCTCTTTCCTAGGTATCACAATGATTCATTGCAATACTGAACAAATATATAATTCTAATCATGTACAGATCTTCACATGTGTGTAATTTAGGCTCTTGATTCAAAAACCTCAGTAGAAGACCTCAAGAAAATACTTTGTGAACTCACTTCAGATCTTACTGTAATGAGTGAAAAAGATTGCAAACTTTTCTAATTTTAATCAAATATTCCCTGGAATAAAATGTAAAGGTCCCTTGCACTATTTGGATAATATTCAAGGGAAATGTGTTTCAATAAAACATTTTATACTGCATGCTATGAGGACTTTACACAATGAAATAACACTCCTAACAGTCACAAAGCATCTTCCTTATGATTCTACGCAGTGCAGTTATCGTGCTATGGGAGGCAATGCCTAGCGGTCTAATGGAAGTATGAGAGACAGGCACACAGTTTATTATTTTCAGTAAACTGTCAACTCTGAGAAGCTTTATATTTCTTAGGTTCATAGTCAAATTAGCTGGTTACTGCACTGGTAGTTCATTCTGAGATATATTGTTTAAAGTGTATGGTCCTGAGTAGGCTTGGATTAAAGGAAGAAATGGTGGAGTGATCTTGTTAATATCATCTTGTATCCAATTGTCATTGTGAGATGTGAAGAAATAGCAGAATGTAGTTTGCTGGGACCTGCAGTAGTTGTCTAATTTTAAATCCTCCAGTTGGCCAGCAGCATATGGCAAATCTCTTCAATTATTTCATGCCTGTTCATTAGTTGATGGGGGATTAATGTGGTGGACTGGTACAATACTGTTCGATGGACATGACCCTTAGCAGTTTTGCTCTATGTGAGCATAAGACTGTCAAGAAGTATAAGGGAATTATCATGCAGCCTTTGTTGACTACAATAAACTGCTTCACTGATAATATTATGTTGTAAGACATTGGCTTACTGGTGGCTGGGGGGGTGAAATCCTCCTCAAGCAGCAAGCACAATTCATGTCAGGGTGAAACACCAGCAAATCCTAAATTAATCTGTGGTTAACCCTCTGGTAGCTTGGCACAAAAGCAGTCAGGCTTAACTTAGAGGCAGTGTGCAAATTAATTATGCAGTACTTCAAACAGTAATAAAGTGAAAACACAACACAAGAAAAATTCCTCACCAATTTAGAAAGATAGAGTAAAATGTAATAAATTGTCTGAGACCTAAACAGCAAAAATCCAGTCTGTAGAACTGGAGATATGCAATCGTAAAAAAGATTTAAGTGAAAATAGTGTTTGGAAGTACAAAGCGCCAATTGTGGTTATCTGGTTGCGGCCGACCAGGACAAAGTCAAAAGTTCAGGCCGACCACGATGGTACATCCGATGGATAAAGGGACCAGGTTAAGCAAACAAAGTACGTCAACAAAGTACCTTAATTTCTGGTTTGTGGAGCATTGCTAGATTCTGCACTGGTAATGAATCGCACAGCAGTAATTCTGAAGGCTGCAATTTCAAGTCATGCATCATTGTTGAGGATACTATCAACGAGGGGCTTGTGATGCAAATTCCTGCATTGACAATATGTCACACAGTCGTGGTTCCCAGGAAGCTACTGGGCTGCGATGCGAAGTCCAGCATCGTCGTTGAGGATGCCATTGATGAGGGTTTTGCGATGTGAAGGCCTATGCCAAGGATGCATCTTACAATTGCAGCTCCAAGGAAGTAGCGTGCTATGATGAAAGGTTCTCAGTTTGGGCTGAGTTGTGCAGCGGGGGCCACAACTGGACTGGCAGAGCACCTTTAGGTGCACTTCAAGGGTTCATCACAGGGGTGGCACCACTTTGGGGGTAGCACACACAGTAAGCTGAATCCAGGTGCTCGGTTCAAGGTAGTTAGAGTCTTGTCTATCCCTGAGGCTTGCAATGCAAATTCCTGTGTTGAGGATGCGTTGCAAAGGTGGTTCCGAGGAAGCTAAGGGGCTGCGATGAGAAGTCCTGTGCATCATCGAGAATGCCACTAATGAGGGGCTTGCGATGCGAAGGCATGTGTAAAGAATGAGCCATGCAACTGTAGTTCAAAGGAAGCTGCGTACTGCGATGCAGGGTTCTGCGTTTGGGTTGAGTAATGCAGCAGCGGCTCCAATACGTCTATGAGAAGATGTGTCACGCTGCTTCGGTCCAGCTGACAGGACCACAGCTGGACTGGCAGACCACCTTCAGGCACACTTCCAAGGGTTCATGGCAGGGGTGGAACCACTTAGGAGGTAGGACTCACAGCAGAGTGAATTCAGGTGCTAGGTACAAGGTGGTTAGAGCCTTTTCTATCCCTGAGGCTCTGATCAGGAGGCTAACCAACTAGCCATTGGGGTAACTCTGGCAATCCTCGGTTAAAGATGCAGGTCTAGTTCTTTTCACTCAAGCAGCCAGGCTGCAGGGTAGTAGGGCAATAGAGTAGCAGTCCTTCTTGCAGAGCAACAGAGAAGTCCTTCTGAGCTTTCCACAGGTCCAGAGGTGTATTGAAGAGTTGGGTCTGAGAATTTATTATTTATACCTGATACCCATTTTGAAGAAGAAGACGTTTCTAGAGGCTTCCACTCTCAGAGGTGCTTGCAATTTCCTGCCTCCCTGCCATGGCCACGGCTCGTCTGGAGCCACAAAATACTAATGTCAAATGCTTTGTGAACTAAGGCACAAAGCGGTAGGTGGCAGTTCCACCCCCTCATCAAGTCAGAGATGGCCCATCCTGCCAACACCTATCCCTCCTTTGTCTCAATGTCTGGGAGCAATACACAAAGACCAACTACCAGCTACATTTAGTCATGCGACCCAGGATATAGGCTGCAAGCACCAAATGGTAGGACACAAACCAAACTCAATCAAAGGTCTGGAGGGCTAGGGAAACCTTCCTAACCTGGATGGTGGGTAGACCCTTTTCACAAGGGCACAGTGATATATCCTCCCTACACTGAACTATTACTAACACTTGAGAACCCCTCAAGATAAGGAGTCTTAAAAACAAAGAATTCTATTAAGAAACTAGTAGAGGAAGCTGCTGGCACTGAGTGGATCACAAATAAAGAAGAGCAATTCCTCATTACCACCGAACCAGGAATGCCCAAGTTTTACACTATTCCCAAGATTCACAAGGGTAGACTACCTCCCCTACCAGAAGAACTATAGTATCAGGGATCCGTTCACTGCTAGAGCCATTGTCACAATACACCGAGTGGTTCTTACGACCCCTGGTAACACAAACAAGATCCTATATTAAGGACACGCAACATCTGCTGAACTTACTAAAAGAAGTGAAATACAATTCTGCAACAGAAACACTATTGTGCATTGATGTAGAGGCACTCTATACCTGTATCCCGAAAGGTAAAAGCTAATGGGTGATTACCAAGCTTCTTCTTGTCCAGGAATGGCCATGGCCGGCCTCATTACAATGAATAATTAAACTGGCTGACCTAACGTTGACCAAGAATTTCTTCTCCTTTGAGGATCAAATCTTTTTACAGTGTCACAGTACTACCATAGGGACTACCTTTTCACTGAGTATAGTCTGCCTGTACAGGAGCTGATTTAAAGAGGAGAACATATGGACCAACAACCCATTTGGTGCCCATATAAGGGTATGACTGCACTACATTCTGGTCATCTGGCAAAGGGACGAAACTAACACTCAATCATTCAAGATCTGGCTGAATGGAAGGAATCCACTTCTTAGCTTCACAATGACAACAAACAGAACCTGTGTGTCTTTTCTTGATGTCAACATCATGGTAAAAGATGAGGGTTTCATCAGCACATTGTATAGCAAGCCGACGGATCAGAACAGCACCCACCCACACACCCTCTGAAAAAATCTGCCACTGGGACAGTTTTTAAGAACCAGAAGGGACTGTTCAGACATTTGAGACTTTAAGAACGAAGCAGCAATGTTGACCAAGAAGTTGAAAGAAAAAGAATATCAAGAAAGGATGATTGCTGAAGCACGCATGAGGTCACAAAACACTCATCGGGATGCTTTCCTAGACAACAACACCAAACAGGGCAATATTTCCATTATTTTTTAAAGCAGCTACAACTCTTCATCTAATGCTATTAAAAGAATTGTGAACAAACATTGGCGTATCCTCACTTCCAACAAGCTATCCTTAAACAAACCACTGTTCTCATTTAGGAGGAACAGAAGCCTGAGAGACAGCCTGGTGCATAGTAACACATGGCAAAAAACTTCTGAACGACAAACCACCCCATGAAACCTTCTTCCTACCACAGGACATTTTCCATGTGAAAGTTGCTAGTATGCCCACTAACCAAAAAAAGCAAAACAATAGACTTGGTTCTTCCCAGGCCATGGGAGCAGAGGTCTCACACCAACTTTAAAAGCAGCAATGTCATATACACCATCACCTGTCCATGTGGCCTTTGCTACATTGGAATGACAACACAGAAGATCAAAATCCATATAAGTGAGCATAAAAGTACAATAAGGTGCAAAAAAGCATCAACTAAACTGACAACACATGTTCTTGAAAAAACCCATAATGATGATAACATTAGGTGGTCAGTCATTGAGAAACTCAACCCCCAGATTGGGATTGTCAATTGTTCACCCCGATGTGTGACAAATTTGTGTGGGCTTTCCTTGTTTGGGAGATTAGTCAGTTGTACAGACTAATGGTAAGATAATTGGTCTCATACTTCCATGTTGTGCAATATCCAAAAAGTTGACATTCCAAACACATGGGCAGGTGTCCCTAGTAGGGTTTATTAGTATTGGCTTATAATGATGCCCCAAACATTCACCTGGGTTCACACTCAGAAATAGCCCAACTTTTTTTGTGACCCCTTCTACGAACATAAACCACTCAGATTTTTTCCGAGCTTAATCGGTCACAAGTAGTCACTCATATATTCTGAATAAGTAAAATGCATTCATTAGCAGTCAGAAAATTTTTATTCGGATCTTTGATAGAAATCCATAAAAAAGCATATCTACAAAGTTAATTAATAGGTTAAAAAGATAAGAGAAAAAAACTTCAATAAATAGTGGTAAAATATATGTAGATAAAAAGATCAGTACAATAATTAGAGCCTCTATAAATTTGCATACCCGATCAAATAGTCATTTGGTCAACTAAAATATTATTTGCAGAACTGTACATCATTAAATAGCAAATGGGATATACGTACATAAGAAGAGCAGTACAATCTTTGGAACCTCTTAAAATGTGCATACCTGATCAGATAGTCATTTGGTCATCTAAAATATTGTTTGCCAAGCTGTGCAAATTTGTAGCAAGGTGCTTAGCAGTTAGAATCAAGATATTTCCTTTCTTTTATCGCTGCAGCAATAAAGCGACCAATAGCTATACAGATCATTTCAGACTGGAGTAACTGCAGATGAAAAATAGCTTTCTTACACCTCCTGATATTTAGTGATTTAAGAAGTGGCATTAAAAAAACCTTCCTCTGCTCTTTGTACAGCTTACAAAATAAAAACATATGCATTTGCGATTGTTCTGAACGCATATCACATGGACAGGGTATTAGGTCCCTATTGCGGTGCACCTTGGGGGGACAAGCCACTAAAAAGTGGGCTAGGTCCAGACGAAACCTTTTCAAGAAAAATCTATGGTGCCACGGGACAGTTAAAAGATAAGGTTCAATTTTAAATGTAGTACATAAGGGTAGATAAGCTGCCACCATGCCTTGCCCCAGATCGTGCCTCACTCTATCAGTAGCCAATTTCTCTTGGAATTCATTTTTTACTACTAGGATGTCCTGTTTGCCTTTGGCCCCAGGGTTAAAGAATAAGTCTGATGTGTTAAGGCTGCTCAGGGACTCTTTTATGTACATAACCCAGGCACATCTCTGTACTCCATCCAGTCTCATGCAGTCCATAAGCAGTGTCTGAGTGAGAGCTGCTTCCGGCCTAGTCCAAACAGACATCCAGCGAGCTAAAGGGGCTAACTTAATCAGGTCCTCCAGAAAAGGGAGACCTAATTCTGCATGTGGAATTATACCAGGAACGCTCTATGAGAGTGAGAGTAGACTTCTCAGAAATGTATTTTCTCTTATTTGCAGAGATGATGTGCCCGTATAGCCCCATACCCCATCTCCATATCTGACAATCGAAGTAGGCCTTGCCTTATAGATGGTGGTAATGGGCTTTTTTGGTGTGCAGCCTAGTTTGATGATGAATTTGCGTATAGCTGCCACTGCTTGGTTGTATTGTGTGCCTCTGATTTCTCTGAGGTGCTTCCAGTTAGACCCATTGTCAAAGGGAATTCTCAAATACGTGAAGGTATTTACACTGCTCAGTTGGATACTTTCAATATAAAACTGAGGGGCTCTAGTTCTTGGGCGGCCACAAATTATAGTATATGATTTTGTTTTATTAGTGGACAATCCCAAGGCGACAAAGCAAAAACAACAAGTGATGGACGGAATGCTGAACATTGTCAAACACTCACCCCCAGTCATAGATCTGGGTTTAATCCATCGTTCTTTTGCTCACCATGCCACCCCAGTTTGGACCCAGCCATATGCAAATCAGTCTTGACCCTGTTCCTCATGGGAACAGTCCAGACCGAACTGCCAAGCAAGGTCCTCACTGGACCGGAAACAAGCATCCTAGGACCGGTTTCGGGGTTTCACCCCTCATCAGCCAGGCTAGCTTGAATCCAGTGGCATGGGAAGCACGGGACCCACGTCTGGGCATACCCTTCCCACTTAGGGCGACAAAGCAAAAACAACAAGTGATGGACGGAATGCTGAACATTGTCAAACACTCACCCCCAGTCATAGATCTGGCTTTAATCCATCGTTCTTTTGCTCCCCATGCCACCCCAGTTTGGACCCAGCCATATGCAAATCAGTCTTGACCCTGTTCCTCATGGGAACAGTCCAGACCGAACTGCCAAGCAAGGTCCTCACTGGACCGGAAACAAGCATCCTAGGACCGGTTTCGGGGTTTCAACCCTCATCAGCCAGGCTAGCTTGAATCCAGTGGCATGGGAAGCACGGGACCCACGTCTGGGCATACCCTTCCCACTTAGGGCGACAAAGCAAAAACAACAAGTGATGGACGGAATGCTGAACATTGTCAAACACTCACCCCCAGTCATAGATCTGGGTTTAATCCATCGTTCTTTTGCTCACCATGCCACCCCAGTTTGGACCCAGCCATATGCAAATCAGTCTTGACCCTGTTCCTCATGGGAACAGTCCAGACCGAACTGCCAAGCAAGGTCCTCACTGGACCGGAAACAAGCATCCTAGGACCGGTTTCGGGGTTTCACCCCTCATCAGCCAGGCTAGCTTGAATCCAGTGGCAATCCCAAGGCTGTCATCAAATCCACAAATCTGCTTAAGAGTTTTTGGAGGCCCCTCCCAGTCCGTGCCATCAGAACACAATCATCGGCGTACATTAATACTGGTTGTGGTCTTTCAGCGATCTTAGCGTTATCTGCCTTTTCGTCAATCAGAGCTCCCTTTAGGCCATTTATATAAAACGTAAAAAGGAAGGGTGCAAGAACACAACCCTGTCTTACCCCTTTCCTAACCTTAAAGGGGCTGGTACATTACCCCTCTTGCCCAAATCTGACCTTAGCTTCGACATCATTGTGGAGTTGGGCCAACAGGGACACTATCTTTGGATTAGTACATTTATCGGTTAGCATCGCCCATAATTTGCTTCTGTCCACACTGTCAAAAGCTGCCGCTAGATCCATAAATGCCAAATAAAGACACCCTTGCTTTGCCCCCACATACTTTTCTCTAATCAGGTGGAGGTTCAAACATTGGTCGACTGTCCCCACCGCCTTCCTGAGTCCAAACTGAGACTTGGAGACAATGTTATTGTCTAAAGCCCAGGCTTCCAAATGGTCCAGGAGGATTCTTCCAAAAATCTTTACAGTGGCGTCAATCAGAGAAATTGGACGATAACAAGCAGGGTCACTCTGGTCTCCCTTCTTAAAGATCGGTACAATAATGGCACTAGACCATGATGGAGGGAGGACAGAGTTTGATGCAGCTCCAAAAACGTTTACCATAATTGGTACCCAAAGATCAATGTTGTACTTAAAGAGATCAACTGGGACCCCAACTGGCCCTGGGGCCTTATCTTGCAATGGGCCCTTGATAGTTAGTATGACATTGTTCAGGTGAATGTCGAGTTCCTCAATACCAAGCATGGGAAATGCATTAATTTTATTTTAGTTCGGTAGTTTACCGATTAAGGACCGACAACCAGACATCACAGTCAAATATTGGTACATTTCAAGATGGCAGCCTGATTAGTGTACAGCGCAAGGTCACTCTTGTAGGAGGAAGGGCAGAGTCAGCTGACACCCTGAAGAAAGTTACGGTTTTCAATTCTGAGAAAATTTTAAGATAGTTCCTGGTTACCCCAATTTTACTGGCAGCCTTTGCATTGGGGTGTTGATGATAAACATGGAGACTTGTACTCCCATGTTTAGCAATCCACCCACCAACTCTGAACAATAGCACACAAAGGGGCGGCGCCTGGAAAGGGTACCGGCGCCGTACAGCTGTGTCACATCCAACAGAGGTTAGATACCGCATCGGCACTAGGATGGCTGAGGTGTTCCGAGATTACGCAGCCTCCACTTTGGCGCATCATGATCGTGCACCCGTTCACGCCACAGCGAAAGTAACACAGCTGAGAGATATCAATGGAGCTTTGCTCTGATTGGTTTTTATTTCCAGAAACCAGCCCATACTGGCCAGACCCCACGGTTCAAATACTCATGCCCACTGGCACCATACAGCCACAAGCTGGGGAGAGTGGAGCCAAATAGATGGTTCAGAGGGTAGAGACCCTTGACAAAGTAAGGCCCATATTTATACTTTTTTAGCACCGCATTTGCGCCGTTTTTTGATGCAAAAACGGCGCAAATTTACAAAATACAATTGTATTTTGCAAGTTTGCGCCATTGTTGCGTCAAAAAATGAGGCAAATGCGGCGCTAAAAAAGTATAAATATTGGCCTAAATGCTTATGAAATGCAAGTGAATGCTCATTTTGGTTAAGTATTGGATCTGAAATTCTGACAGTATGTTCAATTACTCCCTGTAGGGTTTGACTATAGGGCCAGCCCTACTCCTGCCCCCCTGGGGTCAATTTTATCCCACAAATCAGGTGAGTGAAGTCACAGTGCACTAAAAGCAAGAGATGGTCATACAGATATATATGTGAGTTAAATTCAAACCCCAATGTGGGAGCCATGAATGTTGGCCTATGTATGTTGAGGACTCCCAGGTTAAAGCTGCTGAAGTGCTGCAGCTTATGTCTGATCTCACTTCTGACACTGGCATGAGTTGAGATTAGATGTACTCCATGCAAGAGTGACTAATATTAAACTTGGTTCAAACGCTGTTACAAGATGTATGTGTAGGAGTAAAAGGACACAAACGGATGCCTCAATATGCTCACCATAAACATTTGTTTTTTGGACACATGATGGGGAGGTATGTGTGGTACTTTTGAAGGAGCCACAGAATGGCACAATATCTTACAGGATATATTTTGTGTTTTTATAGGTATGACTTAAAGAGGCAAGTATTATGCTACCTGTGCATGCTTAATATATATTTGCATGAAACATACAAATATTGCTAAACATGCCACATGGGTAGTATTAGAAAATACAAACCCACCCTGATGAAAGCTAAGGACCTACAGAGGCTATTAGTGTAGGGCTGAAACATATTGGTGCGATTGAAGAATTCAGGGTCACAGGACCATTATATCCTAAAACTATAACATTATATAGTTTTAATCATTCCTATCCATCCTTCTAATAAAGGGACACCTTTGGACTGGATGAGGAATGTTTAACTTAAGGATATGTCTCCTAGTATAATTTTCTCATAAGAGGCGCCTGGAGTATGGTTGAGCCCACTCTGACCTTTAGGAGTCAGGGTGAACCCGATGATGCCAATATTAGAGTGGGTGAGGGATATTTATAAGAAAACGTTTTTCTTCCTTTTCCCACGTCCGTAAGTGTGGTGTACAGGTGTAGCACACAACCCTTCCCTTTGTTTCTAAGACTACTTATCTTGGGGGGTACTCTAGTGTTAGTAATCGGACAAAAAAAGCCAACTTTCTACAAGAGGCATTTTCAGAATTGTGATTTAAAATCCAACTTTACCTTTATAAAGAGTTTTAAATTACAGTTCTTTAGACACCAACTTGGCATTCCTACCTGTTACTATTTAAAAGTAATCACATATTGAACGTACTACGTTAACCCAATGTTATCCTTTGGGAAAGGTAGGCCTCACATTACTAAAGAAAAAATGTAGCACTTTTTCACTACCAGGACTTGGAAAACTTAAAAGCACAAGTCCACGTTTTTGAATGCACTGTACCAAACCCTATGGCCTGTACAGGCCCTACTCTAGGGGTGGCCCTTGCATTAAAAAGGGAGTTTTAGGCCGGAAAAAAGGTTTAATTTGACTAGACTTAAATGTCAGTTTTGAAACTGGACACACAGACTGCAATAGCAGTCCTGGGGCATGTTTTAAAGGACTACCTAGGTGGGTGGCACATGTGCTGCAGGCCAACTAGTAGCATTTAGTTTACAGACCCTGGGTGGGGTACCACTTAAATAGGGACTTACAAGTAAATTAAATAGGCCAATTGGTTATGTGTCAATGTTACCATGTGTAAAAGGGAGATTACAAGCACTGGTTAGCAGTGGTAACGTTTGCAAAGTCCTAAGCCCAGCAAAAACGATGCCAGCAAAAACCAGAGGATGGAAGGCAAATTGTTGGGTGAAAACCACACAAAGGATGGCAGGTCCAACACATGGCATTAGTATTATTATGAGTTATATATTGTATTGTATTGCTACAACACTTTCTACCCCTGATGAGACATCATAATGCTTTATGCTGGACAGCGCTCTGTTCCAGAACCCGGGTTAATGAGATTTATTGTGGCTACTGTTGGTCATTGGGGTAAGTCTTGCACTCGTAAGGAAACCGTGTCAGGCATTTACTACAGTTTCCATGTGGTAAATTAAATTAATAAGGGTTTGGTGTGATTTTTCTGTAGGAGGGGGTATTAATAAATGAGCTACAGAGCTTAGGTATTGTTAGATTGCAGAGGTATGAATTTTAAAGAAACGTCTGTGATCTCTAAAATAAGGTGTGGTAAATTAGCAGAGATACAATAATAAGGCCAGGCACTATGCCTAAATCCCCAAGGGTGCCCAAATACCCACTGCCGTACACAGTTGACTATGGGGTGATTACGAGTGTGGCGGTCTATAGACAGCCACACTCGCAGTGGTGGTCTAGACCGACACCAATGCGGCGGTCCGACTGCCACATTACAACCCTGGCGGTCGGATTGCCAGGGAACCGCCAGCTCCACGAGGATCTTGGATCTGGAGGATGGTGCAGTCCTAATCCACCAGGGCAGAGCTATTACGACCCCCTTCTCCACCAGCGGTTTCATGGTGATAGCATTGCCATGAAAAGGCTGACAGAGAAAGGGTACAGGGGGTCTCAGGGGGGCCACTGCTGATGTACTTTGCAGGGGCGGTGCAGTGCCCCCCTGGCCAGCACCGTAGCAATGTTCACATTGCAAGGGGTGCTGGTACACCCTGCAGGCGACATCATTGCCACCGGCTCGATTACGAGCCAGGAAAATGCTGTAACCTGTTTCCCGCTAGGCCAGCAGGCCGAACGTAGGTTTCCACCCACAGACCTAGCATGAAACCCATAATAGCTCTGGCGGAGAGTTTACCGAGCATGCGGCGGCCACCATGTAGGGAGTTTGGCGGACGGAGTTTTCCGTCCGCCAAACTCGTAATCAACCCCTTTGTCATGTAACAAAATAAAGGGTGTCATCTTAAGTAAGGCAGACCTGTTGGCTTTGACAAAGGGTCAAAACAATAAATTATGTAACATAGCCCTACTGACTTTAACAAAGGGGCCAGAGCTTCAAGATCTATAAAACAGACCTGTTGGCTTTCTCACCAGTAATCAAATGTATATTTTATAAATTCACATATTGTAAGGTTTAATAATTGTGATTGTCGCAATATGTTTTCAGTATTTCACTTAAAAAACATGTACATGTCTTTAAGTCTTTTTTTATATTTTTCAGGCCACAAAGTAAGCCATAGAACCAACCACGGGGAATCCCTCCACTCCAGCTTAGAAGCCCAAAGCTTCAACTCAGAGTTCTTTGAAATTAATGGTAATCTCTCCTAGGGTCACTGATTCAATGACCAGAAACTTTGCTTCAATTTTTATTAAATGTTCTTGGGGAACTGCTGTGCTCCCTGCAGCCCCCACAAGATTTTGAAAACAAAGCATGATGTTGGCCCTGCCCCTTCTGTAGGTAGCATAAAACATTTTTTTTTTTAACCCCTTGCAGGAAATTATGGGGTGTTGTATGGACTCCACCCACCATGGCCCAATTTTTGGTGTATTTGGGAGAAGGGCATGCAACTCCTCTCTCTGAGCCATTAAAAGGTCCCAGGGACCCCATCCCTTGGGCTGATGTATTTTTAATTTGGGGAGAGGGGCATGTAGCCCTCTCTATGAGCCATTAAAAGAACCACCTCCCTGAGGCCCTCCCCAAAAACAAATAACTTTTTGTGGGTTGGGGGATATGGGCCCCCCTGAGCAATCCAGTTGCCCCGGGGACTCAATCACCTTTGGCCTGATAGTAGCAGTGTTCCAAGGACTCCATGCCCCTCAGACACTGCATATCCTGCCCGCAACAGCATAGGCAGAGAGAACTTCAACTCCTTGCCTGTGCTCTTGTGGGCAGGGACACAAGTTTGGTCTTGTCCGGTAGGAGAAGAAAGAAGTGTTACACCCTTTGGGAGAGAGCAAACAAATGCAGCCAGCTCCCGCCACACTTGGATGGATTCAGGCAGGGGGAGCCGGCAGTGTCAAGAGCCTCAGGGGCCATAGGTCTCACCTCATCACCCAAAGGCTTGCAATTGCTGTGGATGTCGCAGGTGGGACCAGGGCATCCACAACAACATAATTTAGGCCCCAGGGATGGGGTCACTGGGAGATGTATTTACTGGACCAACATTCACCTAAATATAACATTACTTTCACCTTTGTTTTTTTCAGGGAATTTCTAAGACTATCTTTTAAACAACAACATATCTTTTTATCCCAGGGAACTTTAATGTTACTTTGACCTATGTTTTTTAGCAAATTGTTATGATTTTTTTAACATAATATTTTTGTGATATTTTATTACCAAACATAAAGCCAACACCCCGCCACACAAAGCTGAATGGGGTTGGCTACAAAGCAGTGTCTGAGTGGGTCTGAGTGGGTGCATGAGTGTCTGAGTGGATTTGTGAGTGGGCATGAGTCTCTGAATGCATGTATGAGTGAATGAATTAGTGCATGAATGAGTCTATGGATTAAAAAATGTTTTTGCTTAATCTTGATTAATCTCGAGTTTCGTGCAGGGTGAAGAAAAATCATTTTAAACCCATAATTTGACCCGCAATTACCCCTATATCACACTCCTGGGGTCTGGGTATCCACCCTGACCCCTTATGCTCCTTTCATTTTCTTTTTCAGCCCCAGGGACCCTCTCCCGTAACATAAAATGGCAGCTGCAACTTTCTGTTCAGGTTGTGGCCAGCCAATTACATTGCTTCTGTTTGACCGTATTCATGAAAATTTGCGAATATTCATGAATTATTTACAACCTCAGATATACAAATGTTCTTTAATTTCTCAGAAACTATTGAATGGATTTACACCAAATACGGAAAAGTGTAATCTGCAAACCGAAACCCAGCTTTCTGCCAAATTTTGGTGTAATTCTGTCCAGTGGTTTGGGCTGTAGGCTTGTTCACGGGTCCTGTGGGATTTAACATGGGAAATGCAACTGTTTTGACCCACCCTTTTTCTCGGCCCCCGCTTGACGGAACACCCCGAAACTTTCTGTGCACAACAAGAATCACCAGGGCACTTTTTTGGAAACTTTCATGAAGATTTGTCAAACGGTTCCAGCGATATAGGCAAGTAAAAAAAAAAGCTTTTTCTACGGAAACATGGTCCTAACTATAGGCTTGTGGCAGACAAGTGCTAGGTCAAAAATGATTTGTAGTAAACTTGCACATTGTACAATACAGTAGTTGGTGTAAATCTAAAAAGCCATAGCCCATACACAGCTGTTTTTCAAACAATGAGAGCTTGGTTCAGTTTACGCGCAAAGGCTGAAAGGCATACCCAGTTCCCACTGCATA
This sequence comes from Pleurodeles waltl, assembly GCF_031143425.1. Lineage (NCBI taxonomy): Eukaryota > Metazoa > Chordata > Amphibia > Caudata > Salamandridae > Pleurodeles > Pleurodeles waltl. Next base: position 467,063,483 of record NC_090449.1, on the reverse strand, counting down.
TGGCAAAGGTAGTGCGCTGAGCTACAGATTCATATTTGGGATCTGGAGTTACTGAAAACTCTGGAGTAGTTGTGCTCAGCCAAAACTAGTTGACACTGTCTATGGTCAAAAGCAATGCAGAGCAGAGTAAGATTCACAATTAAAAAATAAAAATTGAAGCGTTAGCATGCAGTCAAAGGCCAAAGCTATTACTTGGATAATATTGGCGCACAGCCAAAGGCAGCCGTGCACCTAGGCATAGCCAAAGGCAGCTGGTTTGGCAGGGAAAGGTCTGAGGGTTTTTTTTTAATCATGATTTCTCTCTGTGTTTAGTGTATATATTAAGGATGAGCTTGTTAACAGAACTATGTATTTTTACATTGCATTTTAATATTCAGTCTCATTAAACCTTTGAAATCATTGATCAATGGTTCCAAACATTTAAAAATATATTTTGCTACGGAATATATGTTTTGTGATATTCGAATAAGAATTTCCTATATTTCAAAAGATGTGGAACAAAGACCAAAATAAAAGAGGTTTTCCATAGGTCTTTGGGGTAATAAACAATGATTTAATAAAAACAAAAAAACACTAACCTTCACTTGCTGCCGCGCCGCTCCTGTCCTCGGTTGCAGGCTTCAGGCACAGGCTCCCAGCCTGCCCTGCGGCCAATCCTAACTCTGCTCAGAGCAGCGTCAGGATTAGCTGGGAGCACCCAACCAGGGTGTACCAGGCAAACTGGGAGCCTGTACATGCTCTCTCCAGCTCGGCAACTGTGTTGCTGGGCTGGAGAGAGCCTACTGTGCATGTGTGTTTGGCCGGCCCAAGACAGCTGGCCAAATATACAGGGAGTGCAGAATTATTAGGCAAATGAGTATTTTGATCACATCATCCTCTTTATGCATGTTGTCTTACTCCAAGCTGTATAGGCTCGAAAGCCTACTACCAATTAAGCATATTAGGTGATGTGCATCTCTGTAATGAGAAGGGGTGTGGTCTAATGACATCAACACCCTATATCAGGTGTGCATAATTATTAGGCAACTTAATAAAAAACAAATATATACCCATTTCAATTATTTATTATTACCAGTGAAACCAATATAACATCTCAACATTCACAAATATACATTTCTGACATTCAAAAACAAAACAAAAACAAATCAGTGACCAATATAGCCACCTTTCTTTGCAAGGACACCCAAAAGCCTGCCATCCATGGATTCTGTCAGTGTTTTGATCTGTTCACCATCAACATTGCGTGCAGCAGCAACCACAGCCTCCCAGACACTGTTCAGAGAGGTGTACTGTTTTCCCTCCTTGTAAATCTCACATTTGATGATGGACCACAGGTTCTCAATGGGGTTCAGATCAGGTGAACAAGGAGGCCCTGTCATTAGATTTCCTTCTTTTATACCCTTTCTTGCCAGCCACGCTGTGGAGTACTTGGACGCGTGTGATGGAGCATTGTCCTGCATGAAAATCATGTTTTTCTTGAAGGATGCAGACTTCTTCCTGTACCACTGCTTGAAGAAGGTGTCTTCCAGGAACTGGCAGTAGGACTGGGAGTTGAGCTTGACTCCATCCTCAACCCGAAAAGGCCCCACAAGCTCATCTTTGATGATACCAACCCAAACCAGTACTCCACCTCCACCTTGCTGGCGTCTGAGTTGGACTGGAGCTCTCTGCCCTTTACCAATCCAGCCACGGGCCCATCCATCTGGCCCATCAAGACTCACTCTCATTTCATCAGTCCATAAAACCTTAGAAAAATCAGTCTTGAGATATTTCTTGGCCCAGTCTTGACGTTTCAGCTTGTGTGTCTTGTTCAGTGGTGGTCGTCTTTCAGCCTTTCTTACCTTGGCCATGTCTCTAAGTATTGCACACCTTGTGCTTTTGGGCACTCCAGTGATGTTGCAGCTCTGACATATGGCCAAACTGGTGGCAAGTGGCATCGTGGCAGCTGCACGCTTGACTTTTCTCAGTTCATGGGCAGTTATTTTGCGCCTTGGTTTTTCCACACGCTTCTTGCAACCCTGTTGACTATTTTGAATGAAACGCTTGATTGTTCGATGATCACGCTTCAGAAGCTTTGCAATTTTAAGAGTGCTGCATCCCTCTGCAAGATATCTCACTATTTTTGACTTTTCTGAGCCTGTCAAGTCCTTCTTTTGACCCATTTTGCCAAAGGAAAGGAAGTTGCCTAATAATTATGCACACCTGATATAGGGTGTTGATGTCATTAGACCACACCCCTTCTCATTACAGAGATGCACATCACCTAATATGCTTAATTGGTAGTAGGCTTTCGAGCCTATACAGCTTGGAGTAAGACAACATGCATAAAGAGGATGATGTGGTCAAAATACTCATTTGCCTAATAATTCTGCACTCCCTGTACATGCGCAGTGAGGGAGAGTGCTGTGCATGCCCCCTCACTGCTCGTCACCTCCGTGGCCACACCACTTTACCAGAAAACGATAATAAACTCCGTTTATTATCATTTTGTGGTAAAGGTTTTGCAGCTGCTGCTGCTAGCGGGGAGGTGCGCTCCTCTGTCCTAACGGAGGAGCTGCACCTGTTGAATTTCCCAGACCCAGAAAATGCTGGAAACTTTCCTATGTATAGAAAGTAATTAAATGAATATTTCTTCTAAGGAATTTACAGATATAATCAGTTAACAACTTTATATTCAGATCCATGAGAAACTAGCACTGTGTGTTTCAGACATGGCCTCTGCACGGATGTGAGAAACACATGGAGAAAATCAGCAGAATAATAGGGAGAAACGTCGAGTTGGAGAGAGGATCTGAATCACAAGGGGTAACATATCCAACTCTGTACTATTTTTCAAAATAATTTGCATTCTGTGAGTATTAGTAACTGATTGCAACATTTTATAAAAGTACGAGACTAGAGTATAACAGAGAGAATAATGTGGCTCAGGACATAAGGGTCCTTTAACAAATCTATTTATTATGTAAATTTGAAATATTCTGGTTTCTACTCTCAAGTCAACATTCTTTATTACATAATGACATATCTAAAAACCAGCAGAGTTTGAATCATTCAGAGCAGCAGTGCTGAACTTTTACAGGTGGTTCCCGTTGGTGGGCATCAACCCTAATTTCTGAAAGAGGTACTTATTTATTATCATCACACCTTGACTCAGTGAACAGAGAAAAGAAGAAAATGGAGAGAAAGAAAGAAGGAGGACTTTAAAGACAGAGAAAAAGTGATAAAGGGAGAAAACAGAGATGAGAAAGAACCTGCAAGAGATAGATGAAAAAACCTGGAAGAATAGGCTGGTGAACAAAAAAAAAATCGTGAAGAGGAATCAAAACTAGACAGCCTTGGCATTCTGCTGCCCATGCATTTGCCAGAACAGGTGGAGGGACCTTAAATAACTTTAGGCCCCTGCCTATTATCTTTTTACAAATTAAGCACTACCCGGCAGGAACTAGACCTTAAACTCACATATTGGGGACAATGTTTAGTCGTCCAGCATCCGGTGGGTTGTTCTCTTTGTGGGAGGAAGCAGACAGCTGTTGATAATGAATCCTGCCGTCCTCCAAGCCAAGGGCTACATCACAGGGACCTGCAGAGCGAGGCAGTGAAAGATAAGCATCATTATTACAATTACTGTTTCTCGTTCAGCCCCAAATGCCCATTTACAGCTAGGGATGTTCCACCCACTATTCCACACATAAACACACTGTTTGTGAACACACACCATGTTCCAAGTGGTCAAACATTTTACTTGCTCATAACCCTCTTTTATTACTGAAGAAAAGGGCACTTGGTGGAATAGGAGGTAAGTGGCATGAGTGAGCAAGCCTGCATCCAGTTGACCACACCCCCTACTCCAGCATGATGACGGTTTGTGAACAGGACAAAGTAACTGATTGAGCTGCAGTGTGTAGCGTTATCACAAAGCTCCTGGCGGTAAACGGCAGACGAGAGAGCCCCTAGCATGGAGGACACGAAAGGAGTCCACCTTCTGAGAGTCAGCCATCTACAGGAGTTTCCCAAAGAAGCTTGGTGGCTAAGACCATGGAAAATGCTGTGGTAGCCCCCTCAAGGTGAGTGCGAGTGTACTCACGGAGCTGGTGTCACAGGTATGATTAACCATTGGGTACATCCTTTAGTTTGGCCTGAGCTCTGCATGGGTGTTGACCAGCTTTCTTAGCCCTATCATAGAATACACAATGCTGAGATTTTACAGCCAAATGAAAACAAATTAAGGGGCTAAATTTGCCTATATACTGCAGGTAAACAGAAAAGGGTGGGGACGTATTAGGAAAAGAAGCCGGAGGAGGAAAGACGCATTCAGGAAGGTTTTCCTGTATCATGAAGGGGAGTCCGGAAATAATCAACAATTCAAGTCTTCTGAATCGAATAGGGAGAACACTATGAATAAGGAGCAAGATGCAGCTCAACATTCTGGACTATTACCAAAAATTAATATGGGTGATCAAGGCACTTAAGAGGGATTTGAACGTTCTAGCTTGTCAAATAAAATAGGCAATAAGGGGGCAACCACCACTACAGACCATGTGGTACCATGTGATTCTCAGGAGATGGTAGAACTGGATGAGCAGGGAGCTCCACAGGAGAGATGTGAGGGATATCGGACCAAGATCTGCAAAATAATATGTTAATACCTTTTGGTGAGACTTCAGGCATCGAGGCCTCTTACCCCCTGCTTCGCAAAAACTAAATCAATGAGCTGCTGAGTTTTTTCAATTGTTCAGATACGAAAGTTCCAGAACTTTGGCATATCTAAACACTGGACAGGCCCAAGACTCTGATTCCTTATGGCTCTATCAGCCAGTTTAAACACCCATTCCCACACTAGACAGAGCAGCAAGACTATGAAAAAATAGGTGAGGCAAACAGTTTGTGTGAGGATGCTGGTGAGTTATATTGTGTGGTTGTGCGGTTTCACTGTGTACTACACTCATAACACCTTCTTAGGCTCAGTCAGGCCCGTTGGTAAAATTGGGAAGCTATGGGTTCAAGCAGTAAGGCTTTAACAAAGGAAACAGTGTAAAACATTTAACAGCACCAAATGACAGTATTAAAAAAATCACACAACACGAAAAAATCTGACACCAATTTATATAAATAGATCATTTTTTAAAAACGTTTTAGACACCAAGATGAGCAAAATTCACTGAATGGTTATGGAGATATAGGCCCATATTTATACTTTTTGACGCAAACCAGTGCCGGCGCTGGTTTGCGTCAAAAAATGTACAGCTGGCTAACACCATTCCAACGCACCAGGTGGCGCCTTTTTTATGGATTGACGTTAACCGGTGCTGCGGCCTGGTTAGAGTAAAAAAAAATGACTCTAACCGGGCAGCGCCGGCATAGGGAAGAATGGGGGTTGTGCGTCAAAAAATGGTGCAAGTCAGGTTAGAGTAAAATCATGGCTCTAACTGGACTTGTGCCATTTTTTTACGCACAACCCCATAGAAATGACTCCTGTCTTAGGAAAGACAGGAGTCATGCCCCCCTGTCCAATGGCCACGCCCAGGGGACTTCTATCCCCTGGGCATGGCCATTGGGCACTGTGGCATGTAGGGGGGCATGTAGGGGGGCCCAAGTGAGGCCCCCCTATGCTACTTAAAAAAAATATATACTTGCCTCAACTTACCTGTACTTACCTGGGATAGGTCCCCCCATCCATGGATGTCCCTGGGGGCAGAGAAGGGCACCTGTGGACTGCTTCCATGGTCAGAGACCATGGAAAGGAGCCCACAGGTCCCTTAACGCCTCACCCAGGCGTTAAAAAATGGCGCACATTAGGCTGTGCGCCATTTTTTAAGGCACGCCCACTCCTGTGCGTCAAAATGACGTGGGAGTATAAATAAGGCGCACAGGCCTTAAAGTTATTTTTTGGGCGGAACACCTACCTTGCATGTCATTAACACAAGGCGGTTTCCCGCATCCAGAAAATGACGCACACGGAGGAATTTTGACTTTCGCGGGGTCGGGCGTCATAGTATAAATATGATGTAAGGTTTGCGCCGAATTTGCGTCAACATTTTTGACACAAATCCGGCGCAAACAAAGTATAAATATGTCCCATAGATTTTTAAAGAAAATGTAAATCTCAGGTTGGTCTAGTGCTCAGGAGCAACATTCCCATGAGACAGGCACCATGGACGCAATCCTCTCTTCACTATCTGTGAGAAAGTAGCCTCTTTCTAGCATGGTTACCCCCACTTTTGGCCCGTTTGTGAGTGTGTGTCAGTGTGTTTTTACTGTGTCACTGGGATCCTGCTAGCCAGGACCCCAGTGCTCATAGGGAAAACCCTATATGTCAGTGTGTTTTGCCTGTCTCACTAGGATCCTGCTAGCCAGGACCCCAGTGCTCATAGTTTGTGGCCTAATGTGTGTGTTGTCAGTAGTGCTTAACTATGTCAATGAGGCTCTGCTGACCAGAACCTCAGTGCTTATGCTCTCTCTGCTTCTAAATTTGTCACTATAGGCATTTATCAATTCCAGCTGGCATACTGGACCCCCCTTTAAGTACCTAGTATATGGTACCTAGGTACCCAGGGCATTGGGGCTCCAGGAGATCCTTATGGGCTGCATCATTTCTTTTGTCACCCGTAAGGAGCTCAGACAAACCCTTTCACAGGACTGCCACTGCAGCCTGCATGAAATAGTGCACAATCTATTTCATGGCTATTTTCACTGCACTTAAGTAACTTATAAGTCACCTATATGTCTAACCTTCATTTACTCAAGGTTAGGTGCAAAGTTACTAAGTGTGAAGGCACACTTGCACTAGCAAAGGTGCCCCCACGCAGTCCATGGCCAAATCCCAGGACTTTGTGAGTGCGGGGATGCCATTACACGTGTACACTACATATAGGTTTATACCTATATGTAGCTTCACAATGGTAACCCCAAATATGGCTATGTAAGGTGTCTAAGATAATGCAATTATCTCCCATTCCAAATCTGGTATTGGGGAACCAATTCCACACGTCCTGGGGGCTCCACCATGGACCCCCAGTACTGCCAAACTAGCTCTCTGAGGCTTGTACTGCAGCTACAGCTGCTACCACCTCACAGACAGGGTTCTGCCCTCCTGGGGTCTGAGCAGCTCAGTCCCAAGAAGCCAGAACAAAGCATTTCCTTCGGAAGGAGGGTGTTACACCTCCTCCCTTTGGAAATAGGTGTTACAGGCTTGGGAGGAGTAGCCTCCCCCAGCCTCTGACAATGTTTTGAAGGGCACAGATGGTGCCCTCCTTGCATAAGCCAGTCTACACTGGTTCAGGGACCCCTAGTCCCTGCTCTGGGATGAAACTGGACAAAGGAAAGTTGAGTGACCACTCCCCTGTCCATCACCATCCCTGCGGTGGTGCCCAGAGCTCTTCCAGTGTGTCCCAGACTTCGGTCATCTTGTTTTCCAAGGCATGGGGACACTCTGGAGGCCTCTGAGTAGCCAGTGCCAGGAGGTGACCTGATAGGTCCATACCTGATAAGGTATCCAATCCCCCTCTCAGGGCTATTTAGGGTCTCTCCTGTGCGTTTTTTCGTCAGATTCTACTTGCAAGTTTCCAGCAGGAATTCTCTGCAACTACTACTTCATCCTCTGATCAACCGCAGAATGCTCCAGGAACCGCTGTAACAGCAAAAAAGTATCAAGAAGGGCTACTTTTCCTCTGCAACTTTAGCTCCAGCCAGCAACTGCAATAGTTTCCACTGTGTGCACGCTCTGGGGACTCCCTGTCTTCACCCTGCACCAGAAGGACCGAAGAAATCTCCTGTGAAGTGGCGGAGTCACTTCCCTGCTCCAGCAGGCACCTTCAAAGACGACGACCGGTTCTCTTGGACTCCTCTCCTGGCGACGAGCATGCTCCTTGGAACACAGGTGGTGGACCCCTTCGACACAGACTGTCCTAAGGTCCTGCTGTCCAAATTTGTAGGAGGTAAGAGCTTGCCTTCCCCATTTGCGACAGTACCCCTGTGCACTGCGTCATCTTCAGCTCCTGAGCCTCTGTGCACTATTTGCAAGAATCCTTTGTGCACAGCCTGGCCCAGGTCCCCAGCACTCTATCCTGCGACGCTCAACTCGCTGAGTTGTCCTCTGGTGGCGTGGGACCTTCTTTTGCAGTGCTGCAACAACCGCAATTTGCACCTTCTTTGTCCCCGTGTCCTGGGATCTCCGTTGGTGCTGCTTGGTCATCTGTGGGTTCCCTCCGCTGTTGGGAGCCCCCTCTGCCTCCTCAGTCTGAGTTGAGGCCCCCAGGTCCCTCCTGGGCCCAGGCAGCGGCACTTTGACGCAATCCGCGACATTGCTTGAACCAAGGCTTGTTGGATGAATCCAGCGCCAAAACTCACCTGCATCCAACATCTCCACGTGGGACATCCATTGCATCATGCAGGAACCTGCAGCCATCTTCCCTTGGTGCACTTCTGCAGTCTTCGTCCAACCGGAGACTCTCCTTTTGCACCCTCATCTAGGTTGGCAGGGGCTCCTGTCCTTCCTGGAATCTTCTGCGACTTCTGGACTTGGGCTCCTCTCTTTACAGGTCTTCAGGTCCAGGAATCCACCATCTGTTGCTTGCAGTCTTGCTTGGTTCTTGCAATAACTCTAATCACGACTTGTAGTGTGTCCTAAGGAAACGTGCAGTACTTTACTCCTACTTTCCTGGGCTCTTGGGTGTGGTATTTTCTCACCTTTGTGGTTTTCTTACTCTCCCAACGATTCTCTACACACTACCCTTGTCTATGGGGGGATTTGTGATTCTCATTCCACTTTCTTAGTATATGGTTTGTGTTGCCCCTAGACCTATTTTCCCCCATTGCATTCTATAGCATTTCCTATTGTTTACACTATCCTATGTCTAATTACTTACCTTATTTTGGTGTCTAGTGTATACATTGTGTCTAATACTTACCTCCTGAAGGAGTATTGCCTCTAAGATATTTTTGGCCTTGTGTCACCCAAATAAACTACCTTTATTTTTGGTAACACTGAGTATTGTCTTTACTTGTGTATAAGTACTGTGTAACTATAGTGGTATTGCAGGAGCTTTGCATGTCTCCTAGTTCAGCCTAGGCTGCTCTGCTACAGCTACCTCTATCAGCCTAAGCTGCTAGAACACTACTACATTTCACTAATAAGGAATAACTGGACCTGGTATAAGGTGTAAGTACCCAAGGTACCCACTACAAGCCAGACCAGCCTCCTACATAAGCCCAGGGAGCAGTAAGTGCAGTCCAGCAGTTAGTGCAGCCTCTCGTGCCCACTCCAGGGTTCAGAAGGGCAGCTCTTCTTTGGTTGTTTGTCCAGCCCAGGAGTGATCTGAGGTTCAGGTTGCCATATTTATGCCCAGAAAGTGCCCTGGGGGGTGATGAGATTAGGAATATAATGGGATTTATGTTTCGAAGGATGGGAAATCCATCACCATTGTGATGGAGTAACTCATCTGCCGGGATCTAAATCAGGCCCTAAGTGTGTCATCAAGCTCCCTAAATGTGCTACTCTGCCCACTCTCAAGATGTCTGAAACCTTCCTTAGTTGTTAGGAGTTTGGTAGCCCACCCTAGAGGGCTGGCTACCTATGGGCTACACACCCAAGGACAAACTGTTTGCCAACTGGTTTCCCCTCTCCGTTCCAGTCTGTCTACCTGAATAAAAGGCCAGCCCTACCTGAGTGTGATCAGCATGTGCCAATCAAAATAGGCTTTTCTTTTGGGATGACACCCTGTGTGACTTCCTGCAAGGGTGAGTTACCACCTAGCTCTGTGGCAGACCTCTATTTTTCCTGAGAATGGAAGTCATTGGCACACCTCCCGAGAAGGCCAGAAGTCTGTCTGGTGGCCAGCAACTGCAAACGACCACTGGATAAACTGGGTAACAGTGTGGCAAATATCTAAAGGTTGCCTTTCCTTAAAAGTGACATTAGGTTTGACTTGTGCACCGTGTATGCCCAGATGTGGGTCCCTTGCTCACTGTCCCACTGGATTCAAGCTAGCCTGGCTGATGAGGGGGTGATACCTCAAAACTGGTCCAGGGTGCCTGATTCCAGTCCAGGAAGAACCTGACCTGGCAGTTCGGGCTGGACTGTTCACATGAGGAACAGGGTCTAGACTGCTTTGCGTATGGCGGGTCCAAATTTGGGTAGCGTGGTGGGCAAAAAAATGATGGATTAAAGCCAGATCTTTGTAACTGCAGTGAATGTTTGCATTGTTCAGCATTCCATCCATCATCGGTTCTTTTTACTTTAACAACTCAGGCCTGGGAAAAATTAATTATTTACATTGGGAGCTGATTCAAGGGGCAAATTTTAGGAGGATGCAGTTTAACCTTAAATGGCTTAAATACAGGACCTCAACTGCCCCCATAAGTTAAATACCTCAATAAATCTAAATTCATTTAGATGCTCTTCATTAGGCCTGGGGAACGGAGTTCACATTGCATGGCGATGCCCAAAATTAGTTAAATTTTGGGAGGGAATTTTTGGGTATGTCAAAACTAACATGAAGAGGACGATTCAGAAGTTTCCCTTGATAGCATTAATGGGCTTTGATTCATGTTTATATCCCATTCCGTTAAGAGCAAAGCTCTTTAAATATATTACAATGTTATTTGCTAGATCATTGACAACTCAATACTGAAGATAGTAACATATCCCATAAATTGATAAAGGGCTTAGACAGTTTAAAAGGTGTATGATAGAGAAGACATTTATGCGACTAGAATAGGTGTTTGTGATAAATATAAATCATTAGGAGAGGCCTTTTCATGATTCGCACTGAGAACTAGCATTTTTGAAGCCCTTTATTAAAACTTTGCACTCAGTTATTTGGTGTAAACAAAGGCACTTCTGGTTATTTTGATAGCTTAGCACCATTACTAATGAACTTTATTAATATAAATTTGTACTGCAATTTGACACTGAAGTAGGCATCTTAAAGTGTAAAACTGTTACCATTTATGTAGTTGATACAGTAGTACCTGTGTGTTTGAAAATATTGGGCCCCCTTTTTTCATTTTTAACTGGGGATGGTAGAGAATAAATATAAGGGTTGTTAATTTTCTGGCTTGAAAATAATTGTGGCTAATGTATTTCTAAAGTATGATTTATATTCAAGTTGGTTGGAAATATACTGCCTGGTCAAAAATAAAAAAAGACAAGAGCACCTATACCCACCTAGATGAAAAGCAGATTTTCTAAAGAAAATGTATGCATAGAAAGGTACTCAGTTACTGATTCCATTAATAAGGATAACTGCTTTCCTTGAAAGGTAACCTGATATTTGCAATTATAAATTCACACTTACACCTGCTGAAACCAATAGTAAATCAGGTCCTAAATTACCGGGTTTTTAGAGCTTTCCAATGGTTAAAATGAATTCACAGGATACAAATCTGTACTGACCATACAGATCACAAACATTTAATGCTTGGTTCACCAAGCAGAGTTGGAAATCACAAATAATTCCATGAATGTTCCTGGAAAGCAATGGCAGTTGTAGATTTACAGGAGTAGGAGTATTACTACTGCGCAAAATGGTGATTTTTCACAAATGGAAAATTCCCATGAGTAAAGCATACAGAAAGTTGGATTTTCTTTGTTAGACGTGGGGAACAGAGTTCACATTGCACAGCCATTCCAAAAATTAGTTAAGTTTTGGGAGGACATTTTTGGGTATGTCAAAAATGACATAGTGGACATGATTCAGAAATCTTCCTTGATAGCATTAAAAGGCTTTGTTTCCTGTTTAGATCCCATTCCGTTAAAAGGAAACTCTTATGTATATCGTGATGTTGTTTGCTAGATCATTGATAACTCAATACGGAAAATCGCAACGTGTCCCACAAATTGATGAAGGGTTTAGACAGATTAAAAAACATTTATGATAGAAAAGACATTTATGTGATTCGAATAGGAATTTGTGATAAATTTGCATCATTAGGGGAGGCCTTTTTATGATTTTGCACTGAGCACTAAGGGGCATATTCATAATTTGCTTGCGCCGCTTTAGCGTCAATAATTTTGATGCTAAAATGGCATGAGCTAACTTCATATTTATGTGTCAACGCTAGACATGTCTAGAGTCAAAATATTGGAGTTAGCGTCATGTTGTGGATGCGGCGAACTACCTTGCGCTAATTAGATGCAAGGTAGGTGCTCCCATTCACAATATGACGCTAACCCTCTACCGCCTTATTTATACTCCAGTGCAGAAACAACGCACATGGAGTAGGCGGACCCAAATAATGGCATTAAGCCTGCTTAGTTCCATTATTTAACACCTGTGTCAGACCAGGCTGGTACCATTTATGTAACAGATACTGAAATACCTGTGTGTTTGAAAATATTGGGTTCCCTTTTTCGTTTTTAACTGGGGATATAGGAGAATGTATAAAGGGTTTTTAACTGTTTGCTTTGAATAAACTGTTGATGTATTTCTGAAGTATGATTTATATTAGAGGTGTTTGGAAAAATACTGCCTGCTAAATATAAATTTAAAAATACACCTATACCCCACCTAGATGAAAAGCAGATTTTCCAAACTAAATGTATGCATAGAAAGCTGCTCAAATACTGATGCCATGAATAAGGATAACTGTCTTCCTTAAAGGGAAACTTGATGTTTGAAATTATAATTTCACACTTACACCTGCTAAAACCAATAGTGAATCAGGTCCTGAATGACTAAGCCTTTACAGCTTTCCAAAAGTTAAAATAAACTTACAAGATATAAATCTGTTCTGATCATGCAGATCACAGTCATTTAAGGACTGATTCATTAAGCGGGGTTGGAAATCACAAACAATTCCACTGATGTTCCTGAAAAGCTACAGCAGTTGTAGATTTACAGGAGTATTGCTGCCGGGAAAAATTGTGATTTTCTTCAAAAAAGAACATTCCCATGATTAAATCGTACAGAAAGTTGGACCTTTAAATGCTTTCCTGCAAAGAGTAATACTTTTTTGTGAGGAACTCCCTCTTCGTAAACCACCATGAAATGAAGGGGTGATATTGTTCTCTTCCCTTTAGCACCCTGGAAAGGCAAGTATTCTTCTTTTTCACAAGGAGTAGTTTTAAATGGAGGACCGTCCTGCTATAATTCCGACTTTCCCTGACCTACCTCTAAATAAAGACCGGAGGGTTTTCCCACCAGCGCACGGCGACACTGAACTTTAAAGGTGTGCCTAATACTAAATGTGTGAATCAGCATGTTGAATTTCAAAGCACAAATTCCTTTTTTGGCACCTAAGTTACACATACGCATGCCAAAACGTCTGACACTGATTTCCCAGGGACTGAATTATTCAGGCCTCTTGAGAATGGCTACTGGAATCATGGACTGAACTGCAGCATTACGTGAAACATGAAAGAACAGGAGATATAGTACAAATCACATGAAGACATGCAGGTTTACTTACCTGCACATACTCATTTATATCACAAAAAAACACATTAAATAAAATAAGGGAATGGTAAAATAATACCCGGTGGGGAAGGAGAAACACCCTCCTCTGGAAAATGTGGTTCACCAGGCCTTCGTGGTGCCTGAAAGAAAGCAGAAAAATGTGTAAAACATACTAATTTGACATGACAATCTTCCAAAACTGAACCTTCTGATATCTGTGAATCTGAGTCTGTGCCTGGAAGTATGATGGCTGTATCTAGGCACATGAGGTGTATATTGTCGTATGTGGGTCCATCTTACATATGATAGCTGTGTATAGCTATAAGGAGTTGCATTTGGCATATGCTGGCCACCCTGCTTGCACTGAATGGACAATAATGCTGCATATGTAGACCTCTTGGCAGTTGATGGCATGATATAGCTGGGATGTTATGACTGCAAACTAACAAACCTATGTTTGGAAACTACTAAAATCCTTTATTTAACCTCTTGAGTAAATATATGTTGTTTTATCAATTTTACAATTATTATAATTTGTTATAATTTTTGTGTTGCTGCCAGAGATGTCAGCCGTATCCATTTGATGTAAACACCTGGAATGTTATTGGGGTAAAAGTCAACAGATTTATTTGACGTTCTAAATGCATATGTCTATCTTCAAGGTTCTCCGGGGGTCTTGTTAAATTGACATAAATGATGTGGCCACATAACTACAGTTTCAAAAACCCTTTGAATAATTTTTACAAGTAGTGTTTCTGGTTAATTTTTGGGACACAATCCAATTTCTCTTACTATCATCACACAATCATCTGCCACCATGTCTCTGAAAATGTATTGACCACTACAGGACATTTCAATGTTCTTCCAACAGCAATGAATGTGTACTTAAATTCAAACATTTTATGTTCAGTGGCAACTAGCCGCCTAAAGTTCATGCTTCTGCAGTTGATAAACAAATAAATGTCTGCACATATCACCACCATGGGCACCCACCGCGAGGATGACCATCACATCTGTAGCACTATTTCTCACCTCTTTGGTGAAATGCTGGGTAGGGACTGATGGTAAGGTTGGACCTTGGGGCCAGTGAGGTCTCCTAGTGGTCTCTGGCTTCACTTCAGCACTTACATTTTCACCTCCACTGACAAAAACAGAAAACAAATAGCAATAAGGAAAATTATAATTGTTGTCAGATAAGCTGTGTGCCTGAACTTTATTCATCTTGTTGGATATGAAGTATGTCCTAACCACCAAACCAGCATGCCTCATAGAACCAGAAACAGTGAAACAAGTTGCTGAGCATCCTAGGCATGTCAGAGTAGGCTAGTATTTCTGTAAGCGCAGAGGGTTTGGTAGCAAAGATCACATCAGGTTTGCTTCTGCAAGGCCCTTAAGCTGTAGCAAAGCGATGTGACTTTATTTACCCTTGCCCTAGTAGCATTTTAAAAATACATTAACTTGTCATAAAATAGTCTGTTCTCCCAATGGGTCAATCAACATTTGATACATTTTAAAATTATCTAGACGTTTTAATTATATTAGTTTATTCAGATATGTTCAAAAGTTAGGGTAAGAGAAAGTCACAAGGATGCCATGATCGCTCTGTGCTCCATTATTTGGGAAAAGGACTCCAAGATAGTGGCCAAAAAATAATATGCCCACTTCCTGAGGGAGGTTTGAATACAATGTGGCCAAATGGAATCTCTTATACCTCAATTCTTAATTAGTTTGGTCTTTAATTAACCATCAATCCATCTTTCTATCCATCCCTCATTCCTTCTCTGCACCAGCCTTCCTTCTCTTCAGTCGCCCACCGATCCATCCTCTTTCTACAACCATCCATTATTTCTCTGACCAGCCTTTCTTTCTACATCTGTTCATCCATACAGCCATCCATTCATCCTTTGTTCAATCATTCCATTTTTTCCTCCATGAAATCCACATACATTTATTCATTGGAAAAAACAAGGGTTAACATGACCTTATAGTTAGGTGAAAATGTCAGCTAAAACGTAACATTTTAAACGTAAAACTACACTGAAACTCACCAGTTTAAGTTAGCTAAAAAAACTATAACTCACGACCCTGTCATGGACAGTGTTGTCATCAAGTATGTAATTTCTGATGTAATTATTCATGTTCTCAATGAGGTCACAGAACATTTCATGAGTTGTGTAATGTGTAAGATCAAAAGTAGTATATGGCGAGGGCACAGCTATATAATTTTCAGTAAACTATGGTGGTCATTACAACCTCTGCGGTCTTTTTCCAAGACCGCCGAGGGACTGCCGCGCGGAAGACTGCCAGTGGTGGCGGTTTGCCGTCGCCTATTATGAGCGTTGGCAGCTCTCCGTCCTTTTACGGACGGAGAGCCGCCAACAGCCATACTGGCGGGAGGCGGGGAAGTGGAGGTTGCTCCACCTCCACCGCCACGCCAACAGAACACCGCCCAGCGAATCACGTCCTGTGATTCGCCGTGGCGGTGTTCTGTTGGCGGTGTGGTGTCGGCGGAGCAGCCCCCATGGCTCCCGTCCCCTCCCGGAGGATCGACGGAGCAGGTAAGTCGATCGTCCGTTAGGGGAGGGGGTTGGGGGGGTGTTGTGTGGGTGCATGGGGGTGTGCGTCTGTGTATGTAGAGGGGGTGTGTGAGTGCGTGTATGCTTGCGGGGTGTTGCGTGTTTTGGGAATGAGTGCGTGTATGTCTGTGGGTATGTCTGTATGGATGTGTGCGTGTATGTTTGTATGTGGGTGTGCGTGTCTGACTGTGTGTGTGGATGTAGGCATGTATGTCGGCGTGTGTGCGTGTAAGTGTGTAGGTGGTGCCTGGGTGCGTGTCGTGTGGGTATTGGTGATGTTGGGGGTCAGGGTGGGGAGGGGGGCCCTGCCACCTTTGGGGGGTGGCAGGGGTGGTGGGGGTGTAGGGGAGGGAGTTGGGGTAGGGGTGAGGGGTGGGTGGAGACCCCTATCAGTGTCAGGGAAGGAATTCCCTGGCACTGATAGTGCTTACCGCCATGGATTTCATGGCGGTTCAGACCGCAGGAAATCCACGGCGGTAAGCCGGGTCAAAATACCGCCGGCGGTATAGTGACGGCCAACGGGCTGGAGACCCAGGTCTCCAGCCTGGCGGGCGGAACGGAGAACCGGTGGATACACAATGGTCATAATACACAATAAAAAGACCGCCGGCCTGTTGGCGGTCTTACCGCCGCTTCTCCGCCTTCCGCCAGGGTCATAATGACCCCCTATAATTGGTGAATTTCAGAAGTATTTTAAGGTTAACTACTATTAAGTATCCTTTGTTTTTCTCTGAACTTTCAAGGATTATTTTTAACGTTAAGTAATATTTTGCTACCATACCTTACTATATTTACTTTTGGCCAGCGTGGTTTGGGGTTGGGCACAGAGCCTGGCCTGTGACCAGGCCCCTTGCAGATTGGCTCAGCAGCCGTGCACAATGCATGCCAGAAGGCAGAAAGTCACTGCGGCCAACCCACTCTGCTCAATGCTTAAGAGGCATGGGGTTTACTGCCCATGAGGGATTGTGCGTAGGGTCTGGCCAGACGCCAGGGGTTGTCTGCCCACAGTGGGTTGTGCGCAGGGTCTAGCCTGGAGGGTGGAAGGTCGTGCATGGCCGGGGGCTGGCATAGTTACCTATGGTAATAAAATCTTACTTTACGTTAAAAAAAATCCTAGAAATTCACTGAAAAAAACAAAGGTTATAGTTAGGGATTGTGATAATATGTTACTTTACATTGGACAAAAAAACAGTAATTCACTGAAAAAACAAAAGTGAAAGTGATGGCATAGCAAGGTGAACATGTCAGTTTGAACATATTTAAATCAAACACGTGGACCTATATATATATATATATATATATATATATATATATATACACACACATATATATATATACTAAAACATTCAGTGCCAGTTCCCACTGGGTAGGTATAGTTAGGTCAGCAATTCCATAGGAAATGCTTTTTCTGTCTTGCTAATAACTTTGGAACCGTTTGACAACTCTCCACAAGGCTTTCCAAAAAAGTGCTTTTTTGCCAAGTTTGTGCATGGAAACTTTCGGGGTGATCTGTTGGGGGGGGGTGAGAAAAATGGGTCCCCAAAACGCAAAATTCCAAAGCATTTTCCATAGACTTCCTTAAGAAGCACTACTGCAAAAACTGCTAAAAGGAGTTATGTCAAATTTGGCAGGGAGCTGAATTTTGGTTCGCAAAGTATGCTTTTTTTGATTTGGTGTAAATCCTTTCAGTAGTTTTTTAGAAATTAAGGCTCGAAAATATTAGTATATCTGGACGGCTGGGTCAGGGAGAAGTTCAAAATACTCTCTCTGGAGCGCCGATCAAAATTAAAGTGTTCTAATTGGCCCTGGGAGATATTTTAAGCAAACACTCTGATTGGCTACCAGCAAATTCAGAAAAATGCTCCTGGCAGCCATTACAGGATTTGGGGGCTTAGGGCCTCATTACGACCTTGGAGCATGGGATACTCTCCACAAACATGACGGATATCCCGGCCACCATTTTACAAGTTCCACAGAATATAATGGAACTTGTAAAATGACAGATGGCTATCCGTCACATTTGTGATGGAGTATCCCTTCTGCCAAGGTTGTAATTAGGCCCTAAGTCCATTGTTCTAAACATTAAAAAAAATATTTAAGGAGGCAGGCTAGGGATATTCTGCCCCTTCTGGGCCCCATTATGGGATCCAGAGGGACCCCCTACTATGGTTAAAATTGGAGAAAAAACTGCAATTTTTGCTTCGATCCAGCTGGACTCTTGCTGAATCAAAAAAATATTCTGAGGTTGCATTGTTTATTTGAGCGGCCTGGTTGCACGTCCCCCTTCCCTGAACCATTATAGGCCCCAGGGAGCCCAGCTCCGGGATTGCATCTCATAAGGGAGAAAGGCATGCGGCCTCACCTCATGAGCCATCATGTGACCTGGGAGTCTATCCTTAAGGCTGATATGTCTCAGAAAGGGAAAGGGGCTACTGGACCCCACCTCTTCAAGCCTTCAACATTTTTTAAAAAGGAAGCCCCCTTTCCCTGAGACTTTAATGGCTCTGGGCCCCAACTCCCCAGAGCCAGCTTCCAGACTGTGTCCACCTGGGAGCCCACCCCCAGAAATAGTAGTTTCACTACCAGCAAAGCCAAAGGCATGGAAACCTGTGCTTGCTCCTGTGTGGCGGGAGCGTTTTTGAAACTCCCACCAAATGGCAGCAAACACTCCCACCAGCTAGGAGCAGACTTGAGATGTTGCACTATTTCGGTGTGGAGTATGCAGCATAATTAGCTTCTTCCTGAGAATGGGAGCAATGCCAGTTCCTGCAGCATGAGGAGAGCCGGCTGGGTGGGCCCTGGGGCTTCTCCCGCAGCCTGGAGCCCCTGGAGCCAAAGTAGGAGGCCTCCCTTCCCTTTATAAAAAAAACCCTGGGGCATTGGGCCCCAAGGGCTTTTTAAGGTTCGGGGAGGGGGGCCATCTGGCCCCTCCTCCTATTTAACACTATGGGGATTGGAGCCAAAAACAGCTCGGAGAGGGGACAGTGTGCCCCCTCCCCTTATTAATTTGATGGAACCCAAAGCATGGGGGTTCTGGAGGGCTAAATACGGCTCCGTCCACCTCTTCTTTATAATACATAACGCCCTGGGGGATCAGGTCCCCATGGCCTGTAGAGGCTCTGGGAGGCGGTCCACGCAGCTCTCCTCCCCTTTGAAAAAGAAAATACAGCCCTAGGGGATGTGTTCCACAGGACTCAATGAGGCTCATGGAAGTGAGGCAAGCGGCCCCCCTCTAAAAAATTAATACTGGGAGGGGGGCAAGCAGCCCCCTCCCCTTTAAAATAAATACTGCCCTGGGGCATGGCATCCCTGGGGCCTAAAGAGGCTTGGGGAAGGGGCCATGCAGCCCTCTCCCCTTTAAAAAACACATGCCATGGGGGATGGGGTCCCAGGGCCTGATAAGTATTGAGCAGGGGAGCAACGCAGCCCTCAATCCTTTTAAACAAAAAACGGCCCCAGGGATGGGGTGCCTGGGGCCTATGAATTCTTAGGGAGAGAGCCACAAAGTCCCCCTCTCCTTCTTTATTGGTTTTGGCACATGGGATGGATTGCTTGGGACCTAACAAAGCTCATGGAGGGGGACTGCCCAGCTTCCTCTCCTCCCCATTTTTTAGTATATTTTGACACAGCCCTAAAAAGACTTTGTGGTGGGAGGGGGTGCATGCCCCCTCCCCTTCGATTTTGCCCCTGATGGGTTGGGTTCCAAGGGGCCTACTAGAAGACTAGGGGGGATGCGTACCCCCTCCCCATTTTTTATTAAATTTGGCCCTGGAAGATGTGGTCCCAGCTGCCTATTAAGCCTCGGGGAGGGGAGCTGCACACACTACTACCCTGTTTAATTGTATTTTGGCCCGGGGCTTGGGTCCCCAGGGCCAGTTAAGTGACAGAGAGGGTTTTGCGCAACCCCTTCCCTTAACATATATGTTTTGGCTCCAGGGTATGGGATACCTGGGTCCTGAAGGCCAACCTTATACTGCACATGCCAAAAGCTATTGGTCATGTAGGGTTTGAAGCCTTCTGGCAGTTTCGCCACAGGGCCTGACAGCTGACCAAGCCCTGTGACCAAACGCCCACTGCACATGGCCAAAGACTGTGAACAGTGTGTGGTTGGCTGCCTACGGGTAGTTGGAAGCCAGGCTTGGCTGCAATACAGGCCCTGCATCTAACCTAATGACACACATGATCAAAGGCCGTGTGGGGCTGGCTTCCTCCAGGTGGCTGTCTACGGTGAACTGGACACAAGGCCTGGCTGCAAGCCAGGAGCTGCAGCCAATCCCATGCTGCACACGTCAAAAGGCTGTGCGCATCGTGGGGTTGGCTACTTCCAGGATGGTTGAAAGTAAGTCCAAATCGCTCACAATGATATAAAGCATCACTAATGCCATCACAGATACATCTCCCTTAGGTGTAGCAAGTGTGTGTTACATGCAACATTGACCCTATACCATACGGAAAGCCTAGTTAACATTAACAATCAACCATAGATATATTAGAAAACTTCATTACACAAGGTGTTCAATATCTACAGTGTTCAGAGAAAGCCAAGATTCTCAAGATACTCAATGTCTGTCCCAAACTATGGGCCAGATGTATCAAAGAAACAAATTGCATTTCTTAAATAGCGAATTTTAAGAAATGCAAAATGGTATGCATGATTTTTGCGATTCGGTAAATAGCGATTTCTTAAAATTCGCAAATGCTATTACCGAATCGCAAATAGAGAATCCAACTCCATTTGCACCTATGGGACTGCTGCAAGTGGTTTTGCATTTCCTAAATTGCGAATTCCAGTTAGGAATTTGCAATTTAGGAAATGCAAATCCCAGGGTGCTGGGGGCCTAAGGCCCCCTCTGCTGCACCCCAAAAATATTTTTACGGACATGTGAAGCACACACATGCCTTAGGGGCATGTATGCGCTACATGTCAATTTTAAAAATGCATTTAAAATGCATTTTTTTAATTTGCACATGGTTACCACCAAACTTCTGTTGGTGGTAATTGCATTTCCTAAATGCCCAATTTGCATTTAGGAAATTCTTGATACATGTGCTTAAGAAATCGCAAATAAGTATTCCTTATTTGCGATTTCCTATTTGCGATACTCTAAATGGGGTCGCAATTTTAAGGAATCGCTATTTTAGCAATTCCTTAAAATTGCACTGCGAATGCCTTTCATACATTCTGAAAGGCATTTTTGCATTCGCAAACGGCCGAATTTTGCGATTCGCACCGTTTGCAAATGCAAAATCGCTCGATACATCTGGCCCTATATGCCTTACTATGGACAGCTGTATCAAATCCCTCACAGTCACCAAACCTACAATGAGAAATGAAGCAGATATGAGTAGAAAATTGGATATTGTAAACAGATAGCCCATCTTTTGACCTGAACAAGCACGAGGACATGGGTTAGTACCTGGTGAACACTGTCTTCCATACTATGTAGAAATCTTCATGCTAAAAAGATTCTGTCTAATAAATGTAGACTTCTCACAATACTTAGAGCCTCATTATGAATGTGGCAGTAAGGACCACCACACTTGCGTTGACGATTGGACCGCCGCAATCCAGGTGGTCTGACTGCCCAATTACAACCACCAGGGGACCGCCACCTCCGCGGTAAGCATGGTTCCAGATGACATGATGGTGGTCTAACTCGTGCTCAGCCAGGGTGGTGCTGAGTTCAGCAGTGCCATATTGAGCACGAGTGCCATTTCTGCCTGCCTTTCCATAGCGGTTCAACTGACATGCAAAGCCTAGCGGAAAGGTTGTACAGGGGGACACAGAAGGGCCCCTCCACTGCCCATGGCTTAGGCAGTGCAGGGCCCCCCTTCGCAGACAGAGTGCATTCCGAGGGTGCTGGTGTTCTACGGTACTGGCCTAGAGTCCCTTAAGACAGCCAAGACCAATACTGTAGTACTGTTCCCACCAGTCTGACTGGTGGGATCATAGTAATACAATGTTCCCCCCGGTCAGCCTGGTGGGAACAATGTAATATGGCAGGGGGTGAGGCAGCTGGGTTGACGGCCGCCTCATCCCATTTGTTTGGCGGTTAGCTTGTCTGACCACCAAACTTGTAATGAGCCCCAATGTTTTATAACATGTTCAATACATCTACACACCTATGATGCATTAGATGCACGTGCATTTTGTAAACATTCACACCCATTAGCTTGACACAGGCTGTACAAAATAAGGTAGAAACGTAATATGTTAGTTACCCTCCACTAAGAAAACTATAAAATAAACTAATTTCAATTAGGAACTGTTCGCAGCCATCTAGGGACTTGACTAATCCGAGTCCCAAGAAAAATATAAAAAAAAGCAACAAAAAAACCAAATTATGTATACATATATATGTGAACAGAAGTTTGGCAATGCACTCCATCAAGGTGTCCGTATTACTTGTTTATTTCAAAATTGCAAACAAACTAACAACGCGTTTCGACCAAAAGGTCTTTTTCGAGTTTAAGAGTCCTGTGATCATTCTCCTCTTATATAGTTAGTGAAGTTTTAACAATGACAATGCACAATGCATGCTGGGAATTCAAACCAATTGTAATACTATTCAAACCAATTAGAATACACAGGACTCCATAAAACAAAATTACAATAAAGCTTAGCTTTCAAGCATTCGCAAAATGATTGCAAATATTATTTAGTGAAAGATATTAAATGGACAATATTAAATAAAACATAGTTTTCCCAATTCAATACCCCACTGTTTACAATTTCACAGATTCGTTTAAGAGATATAATCACTTATATCTTTGTATCCATCAATCAATGGATGGCCTAATCTAAAACTCATGATATCATTGTATTAATGTGCTCTTTGCAAAAAGTCATCTTATAATATATTGAATAATCAAAATCAACATATTTAACATCTCAGGACATATATCCAAGATGTATTTCAATTCCAAGCCTATAAGTGTACATAGAGTTCCTCATCATTATTCATCCCAAAGGGGGCCTTAGTTTTCATCTGAATTATATATCTAGTTTCAAGTTGCCTTAACTTTTTAACTTGATGAATAATGATGAGGAACTTCATGTACACTTATATAGCTTGGAATTGAAATACATCTTGTCCAATTTGTCTCACTCCATTCTGCCTGACTTTTATACAAAACAATCTGCCCCACTCCAATCCACCCCACGCCAATCTGCCCCACTCTAATCCAAAACAATCTGTCCCACTCAAAACTGTCCTACTCCAATCCAAAACAATCTACCCACTCCAATTTGCCCCACTCCAGTCTGCCTCACTCCAATCCAAAATAATCTGTCCCGCTCCAATCTGCCCCACTACAATCCAAAACAATACATCCCACTCCAATCCGATCCACCTCACCCCAATCCAATCCATCCCACATCAACCCAATCCACCCTACTCCAATCCAATTCACCCAAGCAAATCCAATCCATTCCACTCTAATCCACCCTAATACAATCTGCCCCACTCCAATCCAAAACAATCTGCCCCACTCCAATACACACCACTCCATCCAAATTCACTGCACTCCAATGCACCACAATTTACCCCACTACAATTCAGTCCACCCCACTCCAATCCAATCCACCTCACCACACACCAATCCAAGCCGCCTCATCACACACAATCCAATCCATCTCATCCCACACCAATCCAATCCACCCCAGTCCCATCTACCCCACTCCACCCAATACACCTCACCCCAATCCAATCCAATCAAATCCACCTCACCCCAATCCACTCCACTCCAGTTCACCCCACTCAAGTCCAATCCACCCCACTCAAGTCTGTTCCATCCCTCTCCAGTCCGATCCATCACACTCCAATTCAACCCACCCCACTCCAATCTATTCCACCCCACTCCACTTCAGTCCACCCTACTCCATTCCAACCCACCCCACTCCAATCCAAGCCAACTCAATCCACCCACTCCACACTACTCCACTCCAATCAAGTCCGCTCCTACCCAAACCACCTCACTCCAATCCACTCACACCACCCCAATCCATCCTACTCTAATGCAATCCACTTTAATCCAGCCCATTCCAGTCCAATCCAGTCCATATTAATCCCCTCTACTCCAGTCTAATCCACCTCCCTCCAAGCCACCTTAATTTATCCCACTCCAATCCATTCTACCCCTCTCCATTTAATCTGCCCTACACCAATCCAATCCAATCCAATCCACCACACACCAATCAGGTCCACCCACTATAATCCAATCCACCCACACCAATCTAATGTAACCTATTCCAATCCAAACCAAACCACTCCAATCCAATCTAACTCACTCCAACCCATTCCAAACAACTACAATCCATTACAATAAACTCCACTCAAATCCACTCCACCCTAATCCACATTACACCAATCTAATCCACCCCACCCCTATCCAATCCACCCAACCCTATCCAATCCACCCCAACCCTATTCACCACACCCAATCCAAATCCACCCCACCCCACTCAGTCAAATCCATCCAACTCCACTCAATCCAACCCACTCAATCCAATCCACTCCAATCAATCCAATGCACCTCACTCCCATCCACTAAACTCCAATCGGATCCACCACAATCTGTTCAACCCCAATCCAATCCATCCCACTCTAGTCCACCCCACTCCAGTCCACACCACCACACTAATCCAATTCACCCGATCCACTCCATCTCACCTCAGTGCAATCCACCCCATTCCAATCCACCCCAATCCAACCCAACCCACCCCACTCTAATCACCCCTAGTCCACCCCACTGCAATCCACCCCATTTCACTCCACTCCACCTCACTCCAATCCACCCCACTCTACCCTAATCCAATCCACCCTACCCCATCCCAGTTCAGTCCACTGCACTTCAATCCGATCCATCCAGCCCACCCAACTCCAATCCACCTTATCCCTCTCTAATCCACCCCATGCCAAGCCAATCCAATTCACCCTACTACAATCCACCCCACCCAACCCCAATCCACCCCGTTCCAATCCACCCCAATCCAATCTAACAAACCTCACTCCAGCCCACCCCACTACATTCCAATCATCCCACTGCAGTCCACCACACCCCAATCCAATCCACTCCACCCCATTTCAACCCAGCCCCGCCCCATTCCAATCCAATCTACCCCATAGCACCACACTCCAATCCACCCCACTCACTTCAATCCACCACACTCTCTCCCAATCAATCCACCTCACCACTTCAAAGTTCAGTCAACCTAACTCCAATCCAATTCATCCATCCAGCCCACCCCACTCCAATACACCCCACCAATCCACCCGACTCCAATCTAATTCACCCCACACCACTCCAGTCTATCTCACTCCAATCCAGTGAATCCGGTCTACCCCACTGCATTCCAATTCATTCCAGTCCAATCCAATCCACCCCACTCCAGTCCAATCCACCTTACCACAGTCCTATCACTCCAATCCAAACCACCCACCCCAATTCAATCTAATCCACACCACGTGAATCCACCACAATACAATCCACCCAACTCCAATACACCCCAGACCAATCTGCCCCACTCCACTCAAGCCACCCCATTCTACTCCAATTCACCCCATTACCACAAGTCATTCAAACCTACTTCACCCTATTCCACCCCACTCCACTCTATGACCCTCTGCCACTGAACCATTAAATTCTACTCCCCTCTACTAAACTCTATGACACTCTACTCCGCCTACCCCACTCTATGACACTCCAGCAACTCCACTCTACAACACTCTATTACCCCGCTCCACAACATGGCAAAACACATTGCCAAAGCCAATAGCTCTCGTATAGGCAAGATATATTGACTTTGCCATTGCTTGTAAAGTAAAGAATCCGTGTTGCTGTTTTCTGTGTCTTTTTACACACAAAGGCACTATAATTACACACTGTTCGTTCCCATGTCCAGGATTCTAACAGAATATATTTGTGTTTCTGTTCCGAGGAGCTAATAAAGATTGTGACATTTAACACCCTTTGCGGCCTCTAAGACTCCGTTAATAATTTTAGGATATGGGATATGGGAAGAAAGATATGCTTGTTTCCACCTCTGTCCTGCACAGCATGTGCGACACAAGCGCCCCTCGTGCACAGAGTGCACCAAGCATGTGACACAAGCAGCCCCCCATGCATGACGTGCACCCCGACTGAGTGACATAAACGGCCACCCATGCATGAACCTCACCCCAAGTGTGTGCCACCACAGCAGCTGCCCCGCGTATATACATACATTTGCATAAATCTGTATAAGCGAAAATGTAAAGGGCATGCATTTATATTTAGATAGAACATATATGTCATGTATTACAGATTATAACCGAGGATTGAATATACATAATTGTAAATGTATGACTAAGCTTCCCCTTGTGCGTGTACAGACACAAACATGCATGTGCGTGCATATGTGGAAGTACACACGCATAAATAAACCAAGGCACACAAGTATATATACATTAAATAATGTCAAAATATAATGTAAAACTAATTTAAAGCATACAATATACTAAAAAAACAAGAATCATCGATTCATGTGTTTACGTGCACACATCTAACCTCACTTAACGTCACCATCTAATGTAATAAATACCACAGATAGCCTATAATAAAGAGGTTGAGATTAGCATAATATGAAATATTACCTAATGTCCTGCTGCTTTTAGTTTCTTGTGTTGAAGTTTGGTGCCCTCCTCTGTACTGGACTCTGTATTGGACTCCAGCACAGCACTGGGCTGGGTACACATGTCATCGGAAAGCTTGGGGGCGAGGGGGAGGACTATTGGGAAGGCATGTGCAGGAAAGTCTAGTGATATGAACCAGGTTGCTCAGGTGGTTTAGATTTCTTGAGGAAGCTGACAATGTCTGCCTCCTTAAATGAGTTAGGGACCTCACACCCTCCAATACTTCATAAAATAGGACAACTAAAAAAATCTGCCAACTGCTCCTCGAATAGCTTTTACATTTCAGCCGGCAGACCGTTACTCCCATTTTCTTTAGCACTGAGTAAAGGTTTGATAGCTGCTTTTACCTCTGCTAATCAAATGGGGGCAGCGAATGAAGCTTGGTGGTCCCTACTGAAAACAGGGAGCTCAACTGAATATAAAAATTACTCTAGTTTCTCTACTGAGTTATTTTTCATTGGGGTACAGAGGCTGGTATAATGGTCAAGGAGCACCTTATCAATTAGGTTGGGCTGCACGAATATGAGATTCCAGGCTCAGTCAACAATTCTTCACCATAGCAGTAAAATTTTATTGTATGATCAATCAATACCTTTACAAAAGGAAATCTTTCCCAATAAAAGAGAATTTACAACAGCTCATAAATATCAGATGAATTAGAAACAATGCATCAATTCAGCACAATAAACAGAATGCAGTTTTAAAACTAGAGAGGTAAAAGAGTAGTAAAAAATAATGATGCAGATCGTCAATATATGGTTATCTTTCCAATAAAAAAGAAAGCAAAATGCAAAAGAGGCCGATTAAGTAGGTTTCATGCATTAAGGTGGCTGCTAGGAAAGACCTCTATTGTGACCACTAACCAATTATCGGCCAAATGCTCTGGAGGGATTCTCAAAAAGGCCGCATATATTCAATATCATATAAACAGAATATAATCTAAAACAAGGAACATAAAAAGCTGAGCAGAAGTAATAGTGCAAATAATCAGCAAATTATTGCTTTTCTAACAAAAAAGCAGGGCAAACAAGGCAGATCAAGCGAGCTAAGTCTCATACATTAAAGGGCGTGTGCAAAAGGACTTCATTTTGGCTACTGGCCGACAGTCACTTATTTGCTCTAAAAAGAATATCAAAAGGGCGGTATAAACCATGTTAGTTAAAAATCTCGCCAGTCATAATGGCATCATTTAGCAGTTTGCGTAGTTGAGAGGTAAACTTGACAAATGTAGCTAAGTCAGTTGATTCAATCAGTGTAAAGACCAAGTTCCTGGCTTCAACACACGTACTTATACCATGGCGTAAAAAGAGAGGTTTGAGAAAAGTGTGACATGCATTCCTCGGTGTCAATCGGCAAGAGTAGATGGTTAAACAATTCCGTTTTGTAACCACAAAGGCTGCAATTACTAATCATGGAAAGGGAGTGCCATTTTGGGTTAATCTCTGTAATTTTAAGGGCCATCAACCTTGCAGCCATGATTTGTGACAGGCACGCTTTCCCAATTATGATCTTTAAGTACGGCTGCTCAATCAATGGATAAGGATGTATGTCAAAAGATGGTGCCATGGCCGCTACCACCAGATTGCTGTTCAGTTTGGCCAAGTCTGTTGTCATAGAAATAAATCTGAGCTGTTTTCTAGAACCACTTTAAAAGCTGATTGTGTAAGGAGCAGCGTATCTAGAGCCGTTTGATCAATTTGAAGAGACTGAAAAGCTATGGCTAGAAAGTGCGACCAGGGATTTGTTTTTAAGTTGAAAATAGGGCGAACTGTTGATTTCAGTGTATTAGGCAGCACCTTGGGCACCTTGTAATAATATTTTAAAAGTGCGGCCGTAAGGGTCCATTCAGGCTTTGTATATCAAGTTCTAATCTTACTAGGCAGCCTTTAATTTACCAGGGCAACTTGAACACCCTCTTATAAGCTTTAACTTGTAGTTGGTCTACAGATCTAATGAGCTGCCCTGGCAAGGCTTCATGGCCATAATTTAGCACTGGCAAAAGAGTGACTCTTAGCACTCTATGGGAACTGAGAAGGGACTCTCTATCAAGATGTTAAGCTGGCATACTCTGGTGATTATCAGTTCAGCCTTGGCTTTAGGATGGCAGAGGTGAGTTTTAACTCTACCGTTCACTGTGAGCCACATCCATAAACAGGTATATGATTTAGCCCCAATGATCTTTTGGGGTCCCATAGTCCAGTAGTGGGTCAAATGTTTTGGCACTTTCCCAGTTACTTACTACCTTTGTCTTTAAGACATTCACCCTCGTCTTATTTGCCTTATTATACTTGTGGAGAGAGGATAATGCTTTTGAAGTCGCATTCTAGAATGATCTAACATGATAATGTTGTCTGCATACTGAAGCAGTGTAATTTTAAAATTCCTGAGCCTAGGGGGATTCAGATTGGCACATTTTAAGGCGGCGGATATGTCCACTGCATACATATTGAGAAGGAGAGGGACAAGGACACAGCCTTGCTTCAGCTCGTTGTCTGTAGGAATTTTCCTGCTTAGTACTGTCATAACTTAGGGCCAGATGTACGAAGCATTTTTCAAGTCGCAAACGGCAAATCAGGCCGTATGCGATTTGAAATTTTTTATTTGGGATGTATAGACCCATTTTTGCGATTCGGTGATCTATTTACCGAATCGCAAAAAGGGTTTGCGAGTCGCAATTAGGAAGGGGTGTTCCCATCCTAATTGCGAGTCGCAGTCACATGTATGATTGTTTTATGACCGCGAATGCGGTCGCAAAACAATCGTAGTTAGCACCAGTTCCCCTTCGTGAATGGCCGAAAA
The DNA here is from genome assembly GCF_031143425.1 of Pleurodeles waltl. NCBI lineage: Eukaryota > Metazoa > Chordata > Amphibia > Caudata > Salamandridae > Pleurodeles > Pleurodeles waltl. The sequence continues at coordinate 467,034,041 of NC_090449.1, read as the reverse complement.
AATATTTTTTCAAAGCAGGCAGTGGTCATATGGTCATGTGGCCCTTAACTCTTACCCAACTTGCCGTGTAGAGTAGGACAATGGACCTCAGCAAACTGCTAGGAATGCCCCAACCTCAAAGTTTCTTACACAGATGGTTTCTGTCCACAGAGTCAATTGAGGCAGAATAATCCATGAAACAAAATATGAGAGGAAGTCTTTTTGACTAGAGACTTGAAAGGGCCACTATATTGTCTTGGTCTCTGAATGTGCCCTGGATCCTGTTTGGTAGATCAGAATTATACTGTTAGGGCCATATTTATACTTTTTGACGCAAAACTGCGCTAACGCAGTTTTGCGTCCAAAAAATTAACGCCGGCTAACGCCATTCTGAAGCGCCATGCGGGCGCCGTATTTAATCAATGACGTTAGCCGGCGTTAGCCGCTGGTGTGCGTGGAAAAAAACGACGTACACCAGGCAGCGCCGGCGTAGGGGGATATGGGGCTTGGGCGTCAAGAAATGGGGCAAGTCAGGTTGAGGCAATTTTTTCGCCTCAACCCGATTTGCGCCATTTTTTTCGACTCCCAACCCCCATAGAAATGACTCCTGTCTTAGCAAAGACAGGAGTCAATCCCCCTTGCCCAATGGCCATGCCCAGGGGACTTATGTCCCCTGGGCATGGTCATTGGGCATAGTGGCATGTAGGGGGGCACAAATCAGGCCCCCCTATGCCACAAAAAAAAAATGAAAAAAAACTCTTACCTGAACTTACCTTAATGTCCCTGGGATGGGTCCCTCCAGCCTTGGGTGTCCTCCTGGGGTGGGCAAGGGTGACAGGGGGTGTCCCTGGGGGCATGGGAGGGCACCTCTGGGCTCCTTCAGAGCCCACAGGTCCCTTAACGCCTGCCTTTTGCAGGCGCTAAAAAACTGCGCAAAAGCGGCCGTACGTCATTTTTTTTGACCCGCCCACTCCCGGGCGTGAATTTTGCCCGGGAGTATAAATCCGACGCACATGCCTCGGAGTCGATTTTTTAGACGGGAACGCCTACCTTGCATATAATTAACGCAAAGTAGGTGTCCACGCTAAAAAATGACGCTAACTCCATGGACTTTGGCGCTACACGCGTCTAACGCCAAAGTATAAATATGGAGTTAGTTTTGCGTCGAAATTGCGTTAAAAAAACGACGCAATTCTGGCGCAAACGGAGTATAAATATGGCCCTTAGTTTCTACCCAGCCTTCCACCTCTTTTAACAGAGCAGAAGTGAACACTTTAGCCTCGATTTCAAGGGGGTGATGAGGTTATAGTTAGCTGGATCCTGTCAATCCCCTTTCTTATAAATCAGGTGTAAAATGGAGCCTCCTCACCTATTTGTAACGGCTTGGGTCAACATGCAGGTGCTATACAGAGTCAAAAGTGTGGTTGACCACAGATCAATGTCATCCTTAAACACTTGTGCAGGAATACCATTAAGCCCCGGAGCGCCCGATGCCCTGGTGTTTCGCAAAAGGATCGAAACGTCCCTGGCCGTTGGCTCATGGAGTTGTTGCATTTTTTTCTGTGCAGGCCTGATTCCAGAAAATGACGAGGAGGCAACGTTAGTTACATATAGCTTATTTACATGTTTTATCCAGTCTTCTTCATTGATCGCATAGATTCGCAAGCCGTCTTGTCTCATCTTGTTTCAATAAACCTCCATAGTTCTTCTTGATTATGCTAGCCCAACAGAGAGTTATATAGCTATATAACCACTCTTTTTCTGCCTATTTGCGTTTAAAGGACCAGACTGATTCCTTATGTTGCTTCAGTAGGACTTGCAGCTGGGAGAAGCTTTCACATTTAAGTAACAGATTTTTTGTTTTGTTGCACAATTTCTGCAGCCTACGGGTATACCACTTGCTGTCTCTTATCAAGCGTGACTGGAGACCATGTGATGGTGGCCTCAGAGAAGGGAGAGTGGAATCCAGGCTACAAGGAAGATCATTAGTTATCTTTGGCCAGTTGCCCAACAAGTTCTTACCCCTCTGTAGCGGGAGGGAGAAGCCCTTAGTCAGTTTCAAACTATTAAGCTTTTTCCATGAAAACGGCCCCCCATTTTATACGATGTGTTAACTGTAAGTTTTCATATGCTTTTGAAGTCAGCTGGGTATCCAGAAGAATTGGGTGCGTACTCAACTCAATATGAAGTGGTAGATGATCACTCGCCCTAATGCAGGAAATTTCAAATGTCTTCAAATGCTTGAAGTGATCGGGTGAGACAAATATGAAATCTAAGGCACTTTTCCCCTGGTACTCAGGTACTTTAACTCTGAGGAGCTCTCTTCAAGTGCGTGTTGAATGGAGGTGGGACCATGCCCGGCAAGAAAGCACTGCAGTAGTCTGGTTGATGGGCATACTGGATGGTTGTCGTATGCTCCTACTCCAACAATTAAGATTAAAGTCACCGCAAAAAATAGTGCTATAACCAACATGGTCACATAGTACTCCCTCAAGAGTTTCAACCAAGCGGAGTATATTCACAAGCCTACCAGGGCCAAAAGAGTTGACTTACAGATTCATTAATAGAATTATTATTGTGCAATCTTTACGTCTTTTATCTTCAAATGTTATTGACTGCAGCATGTGGTCCTCGGCTACCCTTTAAACTTTCAGGTCCAGGCCAATGTTGAAATATGTCGAGAGGCCACCAGATGGCCTTCAAAAAAATTGTTGTTGTTGTTGCTGATTTATGGATTTTGTAGAATCCAGTGATTGTCCAAGAGCTTATAAGCCACTTTTCTTGAATGCAAAATATGTTGACACTCATAATGAGACAATTGGCAGGGGTGACCTTGAGAAGTCTAGACAGCCCGGCGACATTCCATGAGAGAATTTGTAAGTGATGTTTCCTTTATGGCACTTGCTGGCTAATGCGAGGAGCGATGCTGGGAACTGCAGTTTAAAACAGATGGTAACCATGCCCAGTCTGACACACTGTTTTCCTCAGTGAATTCCAGTCAACATTTAATTTGACAGCATCTCGGTTCTGTTTGTGCTTGACAGACCATGCCAGGAACCGCCTAGCATGTTTGCTTTCTTCACAATATTTAAGAAAATAAGCACGCTTGTTTACAATCTCCTTCAACCTATATTAGTATTTAGGTTCTGGCTAGCTTCTATGACCTTGGTTTTAGACACTGGGGAGCTGCGTACAAGATGTTCGCTGACTGCCTGATCCAATTCGAATTGGAGGGACACAGCCTATTTGCATCTTAATTTATAAACTTGGGCCTTGGACTAGATCGCTTCACCCCTAATAAAAGCCTTACATGCACCCCACACTGCGAAGGTTGAAGCCATACCTCTATTTCTATGAACAAAATCCCTGATATCAGAAAGCATGCTTGAGACCCATCCCTCCCCGTTAAAAGTGATTTATCAAGCAGTCATCGTTGAAATTCTTTCAGAAGGCTGCACATAGCCACCTTGAGAAAAGGGACCGAATGATCGGATAATGGGTTTGCAAGAATGCCTGATCTATTTCTCACCCATACTAGAAAAACATCAATGCATGAGGCCGAGTTAAACCGCTTTGAATAGCAGGTATACTCCATCCCATTAGAATAGTCCATTTACCAGGGATCAATTAACACAAAGTCCTTGAGCAGTGGGGCTAAGCAGTGGACCGCCTTAGGTTTGTTTTGCTGCTTGTTCCTTCAAGAGCTGGCTAAACGTGTGTCCCGAACAATGTTAAAATCCCCCTGATGATCAGTAAGCCATTTAGTGGGAGTAGAACATTGTACATTTATTTCAGGGAGGAAATATCATCCTCAATCCGGCTGTAAGAGCTAAGGAGCTTGATAAGCTGATTGCCTGATCTGAGACTAACTAATATCCATGGGACCTGTGATCTTTCACTAGCTGCACAACCTCAACTTTAGCACGACCACTGCTTTAGCTGACACATAAAAAGTATGTGAGATAAAGTTAGGGGTTTGAGTTGTCTGCCCTGGGTTTTAAGGTGGGTCTCCTGAAGAAAAATTATCTGAGTTTTGGCTGACTTCAGCCACGTCAAGATAGACCTGAACTTGGTCCGATTATTGATGCAGTTGGTATTGCAAGTTACAACCCTAGCACACGTAGAATTCATATTTTTTTTATATTTCTTTATTGCATTTATATTTAAAAGTTGACATAGTGCAGTATAAAGGCACGTGCAAACCACGCTTTTACATACAACTTCAATTGACAACAATAAACATACAAAATAAGGGGGGGAGGCTCGGGCAAAACATGTCTATGTACTTATAATATAGAATCAGGAAATACCATTATACAGATCGGAGGTGCTCAGCAAATTATCCCCACACATGCAGTCCATGAGGTTTCCATGCGACTCAGCTGCCCCCGAGCTAAATGGGGTGTCCATCTGTTTTGCTCATGTGTGCAGTTATGCGGCGCGCTAGAGTATATGTACGCCATCGCAATCATGCATCGTCTATAGCGGGGAAATCGGAATTGAGCAGCGTCGGCGTCAATGGGTTGCCGAGGTTCGTTAACATTAGTTCCCATTGTGTTGCATTAGGATACTTCTGTAGCCCCATCAACTCCTCACGCCGGACAGCCGTGCACTCCGCCCTCGCACAGTCAGCGATTGCTCCCATGCTTCGTGTGCCAGTGGTTCGGGAGACCTCCATTTATAGGTGATAAGGCTCTTGGCCACTAAAAACCCAGCTCTAAGCAACAGGTTGTTGCTCTCAGTTTTTGGCCCCTAGGAAACAGCCCCAGAATGCATGTTTCCCATGTCTGTGGCAAGGGTCATCCCACACAGCACATTAAGCTCACCAGTGTCAGAGACCAATAGTTGCCGAGTGTGGGACAAGACCATACCATGTGTAGGAAGTCCTCCCCCAGGTGTTGACAGCGCAGGCAAGCAGCAAAAAGGTGGTTAAAATATCTGATAATTTTCTCTTGTGTGAGATAGGCTCTTTGAACATAATATTCTATGAGGCGAAATTGCATGTTGCATGGGACGTACACGGGGGTTTCTAATCACATATAGAATTCATAATAAGGAGGTTTATAATGGCTCACACAAGAATATCCTATCCTATTAGTAGGCTTGCATCCACTGCTTTCTAGCTGGACTGGAGACACCAACTCTCATGCTAGAACCCTCCCTACTTGTCCCACCTGACTCATCTATATTTTCACAATTATTAAAATTCCTACCTGATTTTGAAACCCCAGGAGAACCCTGAAACCTCCTACTCCCTCTACCTCTGAAGTTCCCCCCGTCCAAGGCGGGAGCAGCAACCCACCTACCCCATAGTGCAACTCCCCCTGCCACCATCTCCCTCACCCCCGTCCCCACCCAAAAACCCTTACTGAGTGCCCTGACATTGAACTCCTGAGACAGTCTGCTGTGGTGACAGGAGGTGTGCCAACCTGCTGAGTAGCCTGTACAATGTGGCCGATAGAGCATCACAAGTAGCCATTGCTTCAATCGCTCTATCACGAACGCACTGTTCCACAACACCCCCATCCTTTTTTTAAGCCTTTTGACTAGAAGCTAAAAATTATTTCGCCTGGTTGACTAAATGGAAAATTTGTGACTGTCCCTTGTATAGAACTTTCAACTTAAAATGCTGGATGATTGCTGGATGAGTCCTGCTGGTGCCCCTTGTTTCCTAAAACTATCAATGAAGACTTTGAATTCTTTGCACTGGTGGGCAACAAGTACTGACATGTCTGAAAAGATATTGGAGGAAAAGTGGTCTACAATGTGATACGTTTTGTTCCTGATAACTTTAGACAAAATACAAGACTTAATGCAAAAGTCCCTGAAATTAACAAGAATAATCCATGGGTAATTGGATTTGGAGGACTGTAGTGCAGGGACATGATGTGCCCGGACGATGGTAAGATTCACGTTCTCTGTGTCGGTGTTTGGCTCCACTTATTTATTAATGAGTTCTGTGATTAGACTGGTGATTGATTGCCCATTTATTTACATGGCCCTCCGGTATCCCAGGGAATCTCAAATTGATGCAATCTGGATCATTCAGTTTCATTTGCAGTTTGGCCAATTCAGATTGAAGTTTAATAGTTCTACATTCCTGACTACGTTTAAAGTCCTCTAGATCGGAAACTCTTGGCTCTACTTGGGAGAACGTTGATGTAAGCTGTTGAATATTGGCATTGATCTCACTCAGCTGCTCATGGGTGTTTTAAAGGCTTCCTCTTGGTAGATCTTCAATGCGCTCATGTAGTGTATGATGTAGCATTACCTCAGCCGGGTTTGTCTGAGTTTTACCAGGTCCTGCAGCTTGAGGTGGAACTATCACCTGCACTTGTGGGTATTGTGGGGGCTTCCCCGTGATTGGACCAAGTCTCCTGAGAGCTTTCCGATCTCATATGTGAACTTGAATGGTACACAGAAATTACTGGAGATTTGTGTTTTTGTTACCTGTACTGTCCATACTGACTGAATTCACTAAATCTAAGGCCTCCTTCTGTAGTATCTTATAACAAATGGCCAAGTACACAGGATAGGCTATCCAGTTTTTAGATGCTGCAGCACTTGCAAAGTCAAGGTTTGCTATTACACGGTTATCAAGGGTCCTCCTTTGTTGACTGCCTTCAATTGAGGATCCATCCGAAATCGACATTAGTATAGTGAAGTTAGCAGGGCTTAATGTGCTTTCACTAGCTGATGTTGCGGAAGCTGCCTGGGTACATGATGCTGCCATTGTTCGACCTTCTATTTTGAATTCCTTGGACAGCTGGTCAAACAGCTGGTCAGGCAGTTGCTCTAGTGAGGAAATCCACAATGACATTTCCGAGGTCTTTGTACCCTGTGTCACATTAGCTGCGAGATGGCTATGATGTTTCATGCCTCTAGTGGTCTTCCCAGGTGGGTGTGTTTTAGCTGAACTGTCCCTTGGGTATCACTTCATTTACACCCCATGATGATTTTTGACAGTTTCTGAGGCAAAACAGGTCATTGATGTCACGTACAAACTGGGAGAACTATCAGCAATCTTCCAAGCGGTCACAAGCTGTATCCGTCACTATACAGACCGCCTTCGTGACACCGCAGTGTTCACTCCCCCTGTGGGGACACCTATTGTGCCCTCCCAGGCTGCCAAGCGCTCTACACAGGGTAGTTATGGCCCACTAAGGTATCGAGGATGGTGCAAAAAGGCAAAAAGATTTGCTCTTAGCAATTTCCTTAAGTGTGCTATTTGTGGGCTGTCCCCCAGCCAGCATCCGTGGACATTTGTTTGCTATTTTGCTGTTTGGCCATCCCCATCCGCTGTGTGTTCACTACGTCGTCCTTGCCGCTGCACTGGATTTTTATCTTGTCTTCAGCTGCTGCATGTCAGGCCAGTGCCCATATCATAGGTCCATTTTGTGCAAGGACCCCTAGCCTCGCATCTATTAGTCTGTGGAAAACAGCTCAGGTTACCACTTTGTCATAGGCAGAGAGGAATTTTCACGTAGCGCTACTGCACCTACAATGGTGCACGGAACAATCAACCCAGAGGCTGCATGCAACTATACCACGACCACCCAAATCCTTCTTTTACGAGTGCAGAGTAAATATGTTTAACGTACTGGCAGCTCCGCAGGCATTGTCACCTCGTGCCCAAGATCCACGTCTCTCAGATCATCGTTTTCTCCTCAAATGCAGATTGTTCCATGGGGCCTGTGTAGATCCGACCAATAGTGCATATGAATAGGTGGGGCAAGACTCCCTCCAATCTCCAGAGGCAGTGAATTCAGCAGGACGCAGCGAGGCATGACACGCTACAGGCCTGCCATTGTGGCAAACAATCTGGCTAACTCGAAACCAGTCTCAGTCATGGAGCATGACGGGTGCTCAGGGAGATACTATTTGCCATTATTTAGCACTTTGGGTTCCTTCCGAAACTGTACAGCTATTGAAAAATCTATACGAAAAAGCTGAAGAGGTCATTACATCACACGCTGTTGGGAGTGTCACAATTGAGTGTCACAATTAGCAGAGGTACAAGGTAAGGCACCCATTCTCTTCGCTCTCTTCATCATGCTTTTGGCAGCTATGCTATGGCAAGACCCACTGACTAGAGCCCCACTTCGCAGGAGCACCAAAGATCAAGCGCTTCACGGATTATATGATTCTCTACTTAGCTGTTCAAGAACAAAATGTACTCAATATGTTTGTCAAAATTCGGGCATTTATGAATATTGGGGGTTATAAACTCAATCACAATAAGTCTGAAGTTCTCTTTTTCAATAGTTCCCCCTCAATACTACCCGTAGAAATGTGGCAAGAGTACTTTACTACCCGTCCTATAAGGTAATTAGGAGTCTGTTTTGCACAAGTATATGGATCGTTTTTAATTAAATTACATTGCTACTTTCAAAAAGGTGCATGGCCTATTACTCAAATGGCAATCCTTGCCCTTATCCATTGTTGGATGAGTAGCTCTGTAAAAAATGCCCATTCTTCCGCTATTTGTGTTTGTATTGTTAAATTTTATAATTAAAGTCATACAGCATTTCTTTAATGAGGTAGATCAAGCAATTCAGTACTTCTTGTGGCAGGGGAAGCTGGCTCATATTACCCTGAGGACACTCTAGTTGATTATTGAAGACGGCGGCTTGGCACTACCACATATTAGGAAACATTATCGAGCCGCCTTCCTCAATCGGCTCACTCGAGCAGCGATACTGAACAATCACTTGCATTGTTTCTAACTCCACTGTATGCTGCAGGAAGTCAATACTTGGTTACCTGTATTACTTAAGATTCCCTAATTGCCGAAGCGCACCTGATATAAGATCAGACACGTGACTGAGCATAATGAATGAAACATAACAAGCAAATTGAATTTACCATGTTTCACATCCAAATGTACACCAGGGAATGCACAAAGTTAGGATTGTTTTTAGAAGCCGGAGTAATTCAGAGGTAGGAAAATGTGGGATTTTCTAGATTCAGCAACTTTATGTTGGCTAAGGAAGTAAGGGAACAGCTGACCACTGGCAATTCTGCAATCATTTCAGTTAGCCTTTTCCTATCTACAAATCAGTTAGTATATGTCTTGCAATCAGGTGTAGAATAATTAATTTGCAGAGCGAATCAGTAATGCCAATTTTGTAAACAGCCTGAGTGGAGTAGGGAATTGCTATCACCTGCTTTATCAGCAATTGTGGGATGAGATGGTTCCCGCAGCCTTGGCCAAACTTACAACCTTGACAGGCTGGAGCCGGTATAATTTATTGGCCCAAAAGGCCATACGGGGCACTAACTTCAAAACAATGGCTTCTACTCAAAATGGCTGCTATACAATACCCCTGGCGTTTGCAGAAAATGTACCCTTCCGTCTCAGCAGCAAGTTTTAGATGCAGCCATAAGAGCGATTGGATCCATATATGTTTCACCTGTCTAGTCCATGCTTCCTTTTGGAGTAAAATATTTTCATCAATCAATAAGAACTGGTAGATCTGCATAACCCCTGATCCCCTAGAGGCTTTGTTTGGTATGTCATCTCCACACAGGCAAGTCTTGGTGCAACAGCAGCAATCGCTGTATATGGTTCTTCGGTCACACGGTCTTTAATATTGCAAAAGTGACCCTATCCTGAAACCCCCAGCCTTAAAGCATCGGTGAACAAAATGCATCGGATAAAAATGGGAAATACAGAGTTATTTGAGAATGTTTTACTAATGAAATGTTTTAATGTTAGGCTTTTTTGTACAAGTTGTGATTTTTGCGTATTTTCTGTTTTTATCACTCGGATGGGAGAACAAGCATGGTGCTATTTTTAAATCTTCATGCTGCTGTTTATGATATGTATGATACTATGTAGTAATAATTTTTTCCTGCCTGATCTAAAAAATAAAATATAAATAAAATTAAAACTATTTTAATGAAATAAAGATTAATTTTACAATAACGCTTAATTTAAAAAGGTTATTATTAGTTCTATAAAATAATGACTATGTTTTACTGTTCGATGTTTTAACATTAAATTAAATGTATTTATGTTAAAACTAGTTTAAATAATTAACCTTATATGACACTATAAACTAAGAAGTTTTATTTTAAGTCTGTATCTTTATTTTTTTCTATTGGAGGATTTTGCAGTATCAGTGTCAGTCAGTCAAAAGAAGGTTTATTTAGACCTTAGTCTTTAAACAAGAATAAAAACAATATTAATGTTAAATACGAAAATATGTTACTTACCTGTAACTGTAGTTCTGCTGTATTGGTGTCTTTCATAGGTTCACATGCTTAAATCATTCCCAGTCATCGAGATGGGAGTCCCTGTACCTTAGAAAAGTAATATCCTGATAGATATTGAACATAGAGGCCTTCGGCACTTCAGTTTAGTAACATATCCAGGTCATTTTTTTAAAAAGGACTAAACCTAAGAGTCCACCAATCTAGTGACACCACATTATAGAACCCACCTTAGAAAAGCTCCAATGCCTCAGATTTTCTAAGTACTAGTGCATATTTGTAGTACTATAATGAGAGGAATAAATGTGAGCTATTCATGGGAGGCGGGTGGGTTGCATGGGAATCTATGAAAGATTCCAATACTGGAGAACTACAGTTACAGGTAGGTAACTTATTCTCTTACTCCAGTATTAGAACTTCCATTGATTTACATGTTTGAATCAGAGTAGAGAACAGTAATAAGCACATTTTTCATAAATATAACACATCATCTAGTGGAAAAGATAAAACATATAAATATCTATCTATCTATAAATATATATATATATGTGTGTGTGTGTATATATATATATATATATATATATATATATATATATATATATATATATAATTCACCAAAAGTATTCACTGCACTCCATGAAGTTCAATTAGTGCCTATTTATTGATGCCAAATTAACAACCACCAACGCGTTTCAACTCCCAAGGAGTCTTGTTCACAGTGAATGAGTCCCTTTTCCCTTTTGCTATTTATACCCCATAGTGCCTCATTATTTACAATGCATTCTGGATAGTGTAGTTTTAAAATTAAAAAGCATTTGTATAATTTTCCAATTCTTAAATACAAATACTAAGAACAACACAAGAACCAAATAATAATTACTTAAAATAGTGCTTGTAAAAACCTAAACCAACATAATGTAATACTTGTTACGTATGTTCTCCTCTATTGTGCTATTATATTCAGTTACCAATTTATACCTTATTACTATTTATATTAGCCCCTGATCGATTTACTATGTTCTATTGGAGTAATTGGGGAGTTGAGACGCGTTGGTGGTTGTTAATTTGGCATCAATAAATAGGCACTAATTGAACTTCATGGAGTGCAGTGAATACTGTTGGTGAATTATATTTTTCGAGATTGGTCCTCTCCGTCAAAAGCACCGGCAGTGGAGTGCACCACCCAGCAACCCTTAGACCATCCTTGTTTGAAGATTTAACAGGAGTGGGAGCACCCGATATCAGTAATTTGGAAAATAATGATGGCTACGTGTATGGACAGAGAAAGGTGACAAAGTCTGTACTATTCAGCTGAAATCCGGTAAGATGCAAGAGCAAATTATCGTGAATGTGCCGTGGAGATACAACCGTTTCATATAGTGCAGGTGGCTTAATAAACCTCCGACAAAGAGCAGTTAAAAAATACTAAAATAAATAAAGTGTCAGTATAAGAAACTGAATTACGATCTTTAAATGCTCTAACATATATACGGCACCTGCTGGCAGCAAATATCTAATGGAAACATTCCTGGCAGTAATTTTAAAAATAAAAAAGACGCGCGAGGTCTAATCTTCAAGGAACAGCTGAACAAACAAACAAAACAACTCGGATTGAAAGTGTGTGTTTTTATAACACACGCGTGAGGGCTTGGTGTCTTTTTCTTTGCTTTCCGAACTTGAGGAAGTAATCGAAGCGAGGCATTCAAAGGAAACATTCTTGGCAGCAATCCAAAAGAAGCGCGAGGTTTATTTGCCCAGAAGCAGCTGAATAAACATACTAACTCTAATTGAGCGCGTGTGTTTTTGAAACACACACGCGAGGATTTGGTGTCTTTCTCTTCGTCCTCTGGATACGAGGAAGCAATTAAAGCGGTGCTTCCCACAGGCAGGAGCGGTGGAAAGCGAATAACAATAACACAAACAAAGGGATATTTAAAATCAATAGAAGCACGACTTTTCTTAAAACGTCCTAATGCCTGGGGAGAAAAAAATTGGCAAGTGATATTTGGAAGGAATATTTCTCGTAAGGCGCACAGCAAATATATGTCAAATAACAACGGTTACAGACAAATAGAGAAATCTGGACCAAATGTGTGACTTGCAAAATACTCACGTTAGGATTGTGTTATCATTCACTTTTGGAAGCGAAGGAATCAAAATAGTGCTTCTAACAGCTGAGTGGGATTGCTTGATAAATGACCACAGCCTGTGTGGAGTCGGAGGACGCGAGAACACGCGGTGAGTCTCTTTCATTTAAATCCCTGCTCTGCTCTGCTTTGAATGCATTTAACCGCATTTTATATAAAGATAACAACATACACGTACAACCACCATTAAGAGTGTATAAAAAGATATCGATGCAGCCTGTGTACGGGCCATGAGGACATGTGCATGACAATGAAAATTAGATGCCATAACAACTTGATGAGTTCTTAGTTAACATAAATTAGTATTTAGGACTTGTTACGTAGGGATACTCTTCGGTGTGCTTTCTTTCCATTTTTTTCTCTCTTTCTTTTCTGTCTTATTGTTTCTTACATCCTACATTTTCCTTATTTTATGACTGTTCATTCTTTCAATTATCTTCTCCCTCTCTTTTTCTATTTCTCTTATCTTGCATATGGTGTAAAGCAACAAGAAAAATGGAGGAGAGAGCAGCAAAACGTGCTCTCAAAGCTGCAGCATTGTTCTCAACAACGCAAGAGACTGAAAGTTTGGAAATAGCTGCAAACTCCACAGACAATACTACCACTGTACAAGATATAGGTGGTCATTCTGACCCTGGCGGTCTTTGACCGCCAGGGCGGAGGACCGCGGGAGCACCGCCGACAGGCCGGCGGTGCTCCAATGGGGATTCCGACCGCGGCGGTAAAGCCGCGGTCGGACCGGCACCACTGGCGGGGTCCCGCCAGTGTACCGCCGCCCCATTGAATCCTCCGCGGCGGCGCAGCTTGCTGCACCGCCGCGGGGATTCCGACCCCCCCTACCGCCATCCAGATCCCGGCGGTCGGACCGCCGGGATCCGGATGGCGGTAGGGGGGGTCGCGGGGCCCCTGGGGGCCCCTGCAGTGCCCATGCCACTGGCATGGGCATTGCAGGGGCCCCCGTAAGAGGGCCCCTACATGTATTTCACTGTCTGCTGCGCAGACAGTGAAATACGCGACGGGTGCAACTGCACCCGTCGCACAGCTTCCACTCCGCCGGCTCGATTCCGAGCCGGCTTCATCGTGGAAGCCTCTTTCCCGCTGGGCTGGCGGGCGGTCTGAAGGCGACCGCCCGCCAGCCCAGCGGGAAAGTCAGAATTACCGCCGCGGTCTTTCGACCGCGGAACGGTAATCTGACGGCGGGACTTTGGCGGGCGGCCTCCGCCGCCCGCCAAGGTCAGAATGAGGGCCATATTCTCCAAATTGGAAAAACTGTATCGTAAGGAGATCAATAAAAGTTGGGAAATAATTGCTTTAGAGAAATACATAGAGGTTGGCAGAGTGCCAAGAGGATTGAGGATCTTTACACTTCCATATCACTTAGATATGCGACCTGAGCTATTATCAGAATGGGGTGAAAATAACATGACCTGCTCACGTAACATGATGCTGATTCTGATTAAATATGCCAGAATAGATGCAGCAGAGGCAATAAAGGAAGCGCAAATATTGGAAGAAAAACTTAAAGATATAAGTAATCAAGAAGAATCAACAAGATGTAGGAAGAAAATGGAGGATAGATTTAATAAGTATGAATCTGAAATAGAATTACGAAAACAAAGAAAATTCCATCGGGATGAATTAGATTACAAAAATGGTACTGTGCTAACCTTTGCAAAGAGATTTGAACGCATCAAGGAACAAAATTCTAAAGATGTCAAATTAAAAAATCCAATGATGTCGGAAACAATAAGTGAATCGGATATTGAAATCAGTGAAGGAGAAGAATCTGGCAGTGGAAATACCAGAACAACACTGTTGGAAGAAATGCAGATTATATGTCTGGATCAACAAACATCAAAAGGCAGGGGCCGAGGACGCAGTATGGGCAGAGGCCACCCAAAAAAATGCACAATCAGATATAGGAAAATCAGAAGAAGTAAAAGAAAGAAGGAACTACCCTCTGAGAAACAGACAGAGGAAACAATAAAGGATGTAGAAGGGATTGAAGAAGAAAAATTAGTAATAAACCTATCAAATCACATATTAACAAAGGAAGAAGAAAATGTATTAAATAAAGGCTTGTCATTTTGTCCAGAAAATCATATGGACAGAGTGGAAACTAAAATAGACACTTATAAGTTCATCAGAAAGATCAAGTTAGCAAAACATTTCAGTAAACATCAACTGAGACCCAAGGATAAACAAAGTATACAAGAGGATGTGGGTCTAAGAATTGATCAAATAGAGGATGTAAAAGTTTGTTATGATCTAATACACAATTTAGAAGATGATGAAATGATGTCAACTCAGATACTGGAAACTATTGGAATACCAACAAATGTTCATGAACATAGCCAGTTCAAACCAATCTCAAGATTCTGTCCGATTTTAAGCCCAGGAAACAAAGTGGATCTGTTTTATGAATTGGTTATCAATGACTTGGAAAGATTAGAATATGCTAAACCCTCTAGTAGAGGAGAAAATCTAACCATGTCTGAACGGGAAGCCTTAAAACAACTATCGGATAATCAAAATATTATTATCAAACCCGCAGACAAGGGAGGTAATATTGTGATTTTAAATCAAAAGGATTATGTCAGAGAGGCAATGAGACAAATAAATGACAAAGAGAGTTATGAAAAATTTAAAAATGATCCCACTAATCATATACAGACGATGATCACAAAGAAATTGGAAAAATGGTGTAATGAGTGTATAATCAATGAGGAAGAATTCAAATATCTAAATCCAAGATATCCAATATTGTCTACTATCTATTTCCTTCCGAAGATCCACAAGACATTAATCAATCCTCCAGCAAGGCCCATCATCTCTGGTTGTGGATCTTTGTTCGAAAATATTTCTAAATATGTTGACCACTATATTGCTCCATTAGTCTCTTCACTCAGCTCGTATATCAAAGACACAGGAGATTTCTTACGAACTATAGATAATATTCAATGGCAATCGGGATACAAATTGGTGACAGTGGATGCAATATCATTATACACATCAATCAGACATGAGGTTGGGCTGAATGCACTTAAAATTTTTCTTACGACAAAGAAAAATCGAAGAAAAAAGTCATTCGGAAATGCTAGTGGAAATGGTGGAACTATGTCTAACTAACAATATCTTTCTATTCAATAAAAACATCTATAAACAAGTACGCGGCACGGCCATGGGAATCTCCCTCTCTCCAAGTTATGCAAATCTGACTTTGGGGTGGTGGGAGAGAGAAATAGCATGGCAGGATGGATATTCCGAACATTTGGACAAGGTAGTATTATGGCTACGATCTATAGACGATCTATTTCTGATTTGGAATGGCACCAAGGAGGAGTTTGCAACATATTTCAAAATTTTGAATGAAAATGAATATGGTTTAAGTTTCACTTATGACATTAATGAAAAACAAATTGATTTCCTGGACATAAGAGTATATATAGACAATGATCAGATCAATACAACTGTATTCAGAAAAGCAACCTCCACTAACAGCGTTTTACATGGGAGTAGCTTTCATCCAAAATCTTTAATAAAGAGCATTCCATTTGGTGAATTCCTAAGGATGAGACGAAACTGTTCGAATGATAAAGAAATGGTGAATCAATTCAGTATGGTACGGAAATGGTTTTTACGCCGAGGATACTTAAGAACTAATATTGATTTGAGTGAGAAGAGGGCTAGGAGGATGTCTCGACAGGAAACAGTGATAGACAAGGGTACAAAAAGAGGACGTGACAAGGAGGAAACTTGTCCTCGCCTAATTCTCACTTTTAGCAAAGAAAGCAAGGAAATTGAATCAATATTTAGAAAACACTGGAAGATATTGAGGAGTGATCGAGATCTGGTAAAAAGAATAGGTGGAATTCCACAAATATCATATAGGAAATCACGTTCACTAAAGGACATATTGGTAAAAAGCCATTATGAAGCACCAACTACAAGGAATTGGCTGAATAATGAAACAACTGGCTTTTACAAATGTAATAAATGCAAAGTGTGTCAAATTGCAGTAAATACAAAGACTTACATGGATTATAATGGAAAGGCTATAAGTATTTTACAAAGAATCACTTGCGATAGCCAATATGTGGTCTACATGCTTGAATGTGAATGTGGATTGAGATATATTGGTAGTACAATCTGTCCATTGAAGAAAAGGATTTTAGAACATACTAGAGCCATTACCAATAAAGACATGAGTTACACAATGGCAAAACACTTTGCGAACTCACATACCAATGATTGGAGATCATTACGATTCATAGGTATAGCACAAATGAAAAGAAATGAGAGAGGAGGGGACAGAATTCGAAAGCTCAGACAAATGGTAAGCAAATTCATTATTCAGCTACGCACAAAGATGCCTTATGGATTGAACATGGACGAAGAATTATATGTACATCTGTGATTCTGATGAATATGTAAATGTATGATAACAATGACACTCATGTGGGGAGGCCACTAACAAAGTATTATGTATAAAGTATCTAACATCTCAAGCCGTATAATGATAGGCAGCACTCTGGACAGAATTGATATATGTCTGTATAAAATAGAAACAGTAGAATTTATTAAGGAATTTACTGAATTTCTTAGGGTCATTAACGACATATAGGAATGGATGAGTTAGAGATACTAAAACATTAGAGTGATACCTCTCTTAAAATGTATATGAAACAATGGAATAGATGTTATTGGAAAATGTGTGTCACTTGTGCGTAGCTCTTTAGTCCAATAGAACATAGTAAATCGATCAGGGGCTAATATAAATAGTATTAAGGTATAAATTGGTAACTGAATATAATAGCACAATAGAGGAGAACATACGTAACAAGTATTACATTATGTTGGTTTAGGTTTTTACAAGCACTATTTTAAGTAATTATTATTTGGTTCTTGTGTTGTTCTTAGTATTTGTATTTAAGAATTGGAAAATTATACAAATGCTTTTTAATTTTAAAACTACACTATCCAGAATGCATTGTAAATAATGAGGCACTATGGGGTATAAATAGCAAAAGGGAAAAGGGACTCATTCACTGTGAACAAGACTCCTTGGGGAGTTGAAACGCGTTGGTGGTTGTTAATTTGGCATCAATAAATAGGCACTAATTGAACTTCATGGAGTGCAGTGAATACTTTTGGTGAATTATATTTTTCGAGATTGGTCCTCTCCGTCACGAGCACCGGCAGTGGAGTGCACCACCCAGCAACCTTTAGACCATCCTTGTTTGAATATATATATATATATATATATATATATATATATATATATATATATATATATATATATATCAAAAACAACAAGTGATGGACGGAATGCTGAACATTGTCAAACACTCACCCCCAGTCATAGATCTGGGTTTAATCCATCGTTCTTTTGCTCTCCATGCCACCCCAGTTTGGACCCAGTCATATGCAAATCAGTCTTGACCCTGTTCCTCATGGGAACAGTCCAGACCGAACTACATATATATATATATGCCATAAGTAAAATGTACGCAAGAAATAGGCGGATGGCGGGTAGAAAGAAATGGCTCACCTTTATTGAAAAAGATGTTTTAGAACCACTTGTCCTACTGCTGCATCTCTGAGGACTTCTGAATCGAAGCAATAATGTTGCGGGAAGGTGTGTGCACTCTTCCAGGTTGCTGCTCTGCAGATATCTCCCAACAACACCAATGCAAACAAGGCCATGGAAGTGGATATGGCTCTTGCAGAATGAGCACGCACCTTTGAGTACAAAGGCCAACACACCCTTTGATGACAGAATAGAATGCTGCTAGTTATCCATCTAGAGATGCTTTGTTTTGTCAGAAAGAAGCCCTTTCTAGGCACACTGTATACCACAAAAAGTTGGTGGGATTTGCGAAAAGTCTTAAGGGCTTTTATGACCTTGGCAGTCAGAAAACTCTGAACCAAAGCCACGGGGAGGAGGCAGACGTCATACCGGCTACCTCTCCCCTGGTCGTATTACGATACATCCTATTATGACGATCCCGCCAGTCAGACTGACAGGAATAGTGCTACAGTATTGGTCTTGGCTCCCTTAAGGGAGCTGAGGCCAATACCGTAGCACACCAGCACCCTTTGAATGCGCACTCCGAGGGTGCTGGGCAGGGTGGACCCTGCACTGTCCATGCCATGGGCATGGGCATTGCAGGGGCACCCCTGTAGGCCTCTGCACTGTGTTTTTCCACCGGCCTTTCCTTGGCATGGTCCCCACTGTGGAAAGGCTGGGGGAAACAGGAGTCGTGATCAGTATGATAGTGCAGAGTTCAGCGCCGCTGTGGCTAACCATAAGTCCGCCCGCTGTCAGCCTGTCAGGAACCATGTTCCCAGTGGTGACAGCAGCCCCCTGGCATTCTGGCCATGAGGGTCCTAAAGTGGTGGTCTGACTGCCTGAAGAGCGGTGTTCTGACCATCACCGCGAGTCTGGCAGTCCTTGGACCACCAGAGTCATAATCAGGCCCTCAGTGTCATCCAAATAAAACTTTAAGCATCCCTAGAGATCTAGAGAATGCAATGCTCATTCAGCTGACATCTGAGGATTTGGAAAAAAAGTCTTGTGATTCACAGCCTCATTGATATGGAAGTCCAATGGGACTTTAGAGATGAACTTAGGGTTTTGGCCTAGAATAACCTTAGCATCCCAAAACTGGATGAATGGTTCCTGGATTGTGAAAGATTGCATTTCACTAACTCTCCATGCCAACGTGGGGGCGAGGAGAAGAGCTACTTTACAGGAAATAACTTTTATGTTTGCTTTATGGACAGGCTCAAAAGGATGTTTAATTATTTGGGAAAGTACCATGTTTAGTTGCCACAGTGGAGAAGGAGACCTCACCAGTGGAAATGTTCTGAATAATCCTTTGAGCAATTGCTAAATGAGCCTGACAGACCACAGGGGTGGCGTTTTGGGTGATCTCTTAAAGCAAGAAATGGCTAAGAGATGCCCTTTTATTTGAGGCGTGAGCTCAGCCTGATTGAGTGTGATGTAAAAGGTAAGGTAAAATCCCTTCAGGTGAAGAGGAAATGTAATCTACGTTAGCTGCCTAACACAATATGCAAAACCTTTTCCATTTTAAGATTTATATCTTGTTAGTACTGTCCGCTCTTGCTAGTATGTCTCTGCAATTCGAAGGAATGTTTAGATGTCCAAATTTGTTGAACTCAAGAGCCAGGCTGATAACCAAAGAGACTTGGGGCCTGGATTTAGGATTTGTCTCTGGTTCATTGTCAGTAACAATGGAATTGGTTTGAGTGGAATGCAACACTGCACTGACAGTATGAGATGCTCCGTTAACCAGTGCAGGAGTGGCCATGCTGGGGCTATAAGTATAATCTTGCAGGGCTCAGCCTTCATCTTCCTGAGGATGTTTGGAACGAGAGGAATTAGAGGAAAGGCAAAGGCAGAGATGACGAACCATGCAATCGAAAATGCATTCCCCAAGACCCCGGATGAGCATGCCAGCTTGCAAAGAATTGCCGTTTTGCATTGTGGGGCGTCACGAAGAGGTCCAGATTTGTTTTGACCCACTGGAGGAAGATTTGACCCAGCATGTGTTGGTCTAATTCTCACTCATGGAAAGATGTTTTTAACCTGCTCAAGATGTTGGCTATGGCGTTCTGATTTCCAGATACATGTTCTGCAGTTAAACGTATTTTGTGAAGGATGGACTAGTTCCAGATTAGTTGAGCTTCCTGGGACAGCAGGTAAGATCTGGTTCCACCTTGTTTGTTAATGCAGTACATCACAGTTGTAGTGTCTGCTCGTACGAGCACTGAGGAGTTCTGGATCATAGGAAGGAAGGCTTGCAGCACAAGATGTACTGCCTTTAACTTGAGTAGACTGATGTGAAGGCCCGATAGGAAGGGGGCCATTTCCCACTATTCTGGACATCCTGGAGGTAAACCCCCCACCCGTCCAGGAAGCATCCGTTGTCATTACTAAAAGTGAGGCTTGAGTGAAGAACAGTGGGCCTACTGCTAGATTTAACGGTTGAGTCCACCAGGTGAGCGATTTGACCTTAGGTGGAGTGACCAGAATGATGTAGTTGAAGCTCCTGTAGCCTGTGCCCATTGGATGCCCAATGCTTCTTGAAGCAGACGCATGTTTAGACAACAGCATGGTATTAGATGAATGCAGGAAGACATCATCCCTAGGAGAGATCTGTAAAGGCAAACAGAAAGTGGCTTTCTTTTTTGTACTAGACTTGCCAAAGTCATCAGCTTCCATTGCCTCTCTATCGTGGGGTATGCTCTGTTTAGTGTTGTGTCCAGAATGGCTCCCAGGAACAGTATCCGTTTCAATGGATGTATGACTGATTTGCCCGGACCGAGAATGAGGCCTAACTAGTTCAGAATGCATATACAGGCTCTGGTGGACACTCTGACGGACTGGTTAGAAGGAGCCTTGATCAACCACTCATCAAGATAGGAGAAGACTTGATGTCGCTGCTGTCTGATGAAGGACACTACATGTACTAGACATTTTATGAAAATGTGGGGGCGGACTTGAGAATGAAGGGTCACATTCGGAATTGATAGTGGCTGCTGGTTACTTGAACCTGAGAAATCGCCTGTGTTTTGGATGCATGGGGGCATGGAAATATGTGTCTTGGAGGTCTAGAGACAACATGTAGTCTCCTGTTGAGGAGTTGCAATATATATTGCAATGTAACCATATAGAATGACTGTTTATTGGGGTATTTGCTGAGGTTTCTCAAATCCAGAATTGGTCTCCAGTGCCTTGACTTCTTGAGGATTAAGAAGAAACAGTAGTAGAAACCTTTTCCTCTTGGAGACAAGGGAACTCTTTCTATAGCACCCTTTCTGAGCATGGTTTTGACTTCCCACTTTAGAAGGCACAGATGCTTTTGGATGAAAGGTTGAGGTAGGGTTGGGGGAGGTGGTTGGATGAATTCAAGCATGTGTCCAAAATGAACCAGAACTAGAACCCATTGATTGGTTGTTATCTGTTTCTAGTGATGCTGATGGTTGGTTTTTCTCCTTGCTACCCTTATTGGAAAGGGGAAGGAAGTAGCTGGCGCCTGGAAGAAGTCATTGTTGAAGGCTGGTATCCTTGCCTTGTCATCCTTATTTACCTCTGGGAGGTGGTTTGGTATAAGCTGCTGATGGTGGATGCCGTTGCTGATATTGGGTCCCAAATTGTTGGTTAATGGACGAATATGTGAGATATCAGTATTGTTGGTATCCCCCTTTATAGGATGGTTGTCCTCTTCCTCGAGCAGCACGGAAAGGTAGCTTTTTATATTGCAAGGTCCCTAATGACTAGACCATCTCTGTGTTGGTTTTGATTGATTAGAGACCGTCTTCTACGTGTTTCCCAAACAAAGCTTCACCATTGTGGGCTAAATCTAATATTTTGGTCTGGACCTTCGGCCTAAAGGTACTAGCTTTCAGCCAACCCTGACGGCGTAATACCGCTGCTCCAGCCAGCTGCCTGAAGCCTGTGGTGGCAATGTCCGTGGCATATTTGATTATCTCTGACAATGTGCACTCCCCTTCTAGAAGAACTGTCTTAGTCTCCCCTTTGATGTCATCTGGGAGCTCTTCCAGATATGGGGCAATATCTGACCACATCAGCCTATCGTATCTGCCAAGAAGGGCCACCGAGTTTGCAAGCTCTGACATTGCGTGCCGGCATGGCTGAAAAATGCTTCCCAATGTTATCGAGGCGTCTATTGAGGTGGTGGTTGAAGAGGCGCTGATGCTGTCGTAGCTGAAGTGTGTAAATAGGAACAGACACTGGAGGAGAACTTTTTCTGTAGTCTGACAGCATGAGTTGTAAGTCTGTTACAAGTGCTGATGGAAGATATACTGTGTCTTCTTGGTATTGTTGAGGTGTTGGTAGTGCTCCTGATGGGCGTTATACTCCTGCTTATAGTAGCCACCCTCATCATAATTGTCCTGGCAATTAACATGATCTCTGAAGGGCTACATGCTGCACCAAAAAGGATATCCTTTTAAGAGTCCTCGTCATCCAGTAGATGGAAAGGTAGTAGTGAAGGCACATTATTAGAAGATTTAATAGCCGGTGTGAGAAACTTTTGACTTAGTTTCTGTTTTAATACAATTTTTTTTGGGGCTATCGTCATGGCTTTAGATGAGGTAGTCGACGATGGTAGCGTTGACCTGGTTGATTGTTGTGGTCTCGTCGACGAGGGGACTGTCGTCGACGAGGTAAGCACCGTCGCCAGGAAATCCACTATCCACGGTAGTGTCATTGACAACGATGGTGGTGTTGTTGTCAACGGTGGTGGTGTAGTCATCGACGATGGTGGTGGTGTTGTCGTCGATGGTGGTGTTTTCGTCGACGGGAGCGTCGCCATCGACTGGAGCATTGATGAACAAATAATGCATATGTTCAATGAAATAGGTGTGCGGGCAGATGACGATGAGTTCATCGACATGGAGGATGTCACTGTCTACACTGTGATAGTGGATGTAGATACCATTGATGCTGCTGAAACAGTTCTCGTCATCAATGGAGTCGTCAACAATGATTTTCTCATCAACAGAGATGCCGACGATGATCCAACCAGAGGCGGAGCAGATGATGGCTTTTTAAAAGTATGTTTCACCTGAGGTGGTGGTGTTGGTAGCTCTAAATTTGATTTTTGAAACGTTTTGGAGAAGGAACTTGACTCCTTTCTCCCTTTTCATCCTGAGAGAAAGTCACTTTTATGAGGTGACCTAGATGGGCTGTGGCGTTTATAAGAGACCAGAGAGGTCTTCTTGGACGCCTTTTTTGGTGGTTCAAGAGAGGAATGCACTGCAGAACCATCTTTAACTTTTTTGGAGGAAGACATAGATGAAGAGTCACTTTCGTCATCAGAGATAGGATTTTCTCTAGTTTTGAGCTTTTGAAGCCATAGAAGGAGTCGTCCTTCACAGTCCTTTAAAGTTTTAGAGGAAAACGTGCAACATACCTTGCAGTCTTTAGTTTTATGTGCAGGATAAAGACAAGATATGCAGTCCTAATATGGGTCATCTATATGAAGCCTCTTCTTTTTTCAAGTGCCACAAGGTCTGAAGAGCCCCTTCTTAGGGTTGTCTGACATATTAAACGTCAGTTTGAGACCTAAATCACACACAGACTTTAGTCTAGAGTATATCTGTGAAACTGTAAAGAGCAAAGTCTGTTGAAAACTCTTCTGAAGAACTCTGACAGGAAAACTGAGCAGAGCTCAGTGGAGACTCCCTACCGCAACAGGAGGTAGAAAACCTGAGGGACTGAAGCTTCTCCCAGGAGGGTTTTTACATGGTGGTGTCACCTGATCAGTTGACTCTTATGTTTAGTCCTTTTTAAAATAATGACTAGGATATGTTACTAAACCGAACGGCCTAAGGCCTCTATGTTCTATAGCTAGCAGGATATTAATTTTCTAAGGTACCAGGGACTCCCATCTCAACAACTTGGAATGAGTCACACATGTGAATCTATTAAAGTTTGAATACTGGAGTAACTGTTAATATTTTCTACATGTAATGACAGCCATTCATACAATATCTATATATGGATAAATAACAAGGGCCAATAAATACCTTAAAACTTTCATACTAAAAGCTAGATAAACATTTCTTGATGGCAACCAAGAACTTAACAAAGAGTATGTCATATCTAGGTATCGCATATCTGTTAAAAAAGCCACTTCTTGCCCAAGGTCTTGAATGCCATAGTTTTAAAAAGCTAGGTTTAAAACTGCTTGCTGTATTGTCAGATATTTTTGACAATCTAATAGGATATGCAAGCAATCACATTTGACCTTTAATCTGCAATTTAATTTTCCATGTCCATCTACTACTGCAATTTTCTCCGTACTATTTACGAAACATGTGCTTACACTAATTCATAATCTTAACGCCTCAGATCTAAGCGTGAGGTTAAGTAAGGCTTCTATATATAGGACCAATGCTCATTTTGCAATGCATTTTGCAGGAATTGGGTAGATGTCTTACCCCTTAAATACCTCATGTCATGTTCTCTAGTGCCTTTTTTTAAATTAGTGTACAAAGTTACCCCTTGGAGGTTCCTATTTGTAGGTTTTGACTTACTACATTTGGTCCCAATCTCCTAAATAATCCTTCCAAGTTTTTTCTAACTTCCTTTGCCCATTTCGTTTTACTATATAGGTGATATCATTTTTACAGAGCACCAGTACCTTTTGCCCTTCTGTATCTAAGCATAACCAGACTCTTACTGCCTCAACCTTTACCAAATAGCCCCAAGATTGACAGCAACAGGATTTTATAGCTTTTCCCCTCTTCGTACTGCCAATCCTGTTTACCACTTAGACGTAACAGTTGTATGCCATAGTGAAATTGTGGGCAAATGATAGCTGTAGAAAAAACCCTCTTTTTGGCATGGTTCCCCACCCTTTTTGCCTGTTGTCAGGTCAGTGTGTTTTGACTGTATTTACTGGGATCCTGCCAACCAGGACCCCAGTGACTGTGCTCTCTCTCTCTAAATTTGGCTGTGCCTGACTTAGAACTCCCCTAAATTGGCATACTGGTGCCCCCATGTAAGTCCCTAGTATATGGTACCTAGGTACGCAGGGCATTGGGGCACCAGAGGTTCCCTATGGGCTGCAGCATGTATTATGCCGCCCATGGGAGCTTATGCAAAATGTGTCTGCAGGCCTGCCATTGCAGCCTGCGTGAATAGGTGCATGCATCCTTTCACTACAGCTCACTGCACTAGGTCACTGTAAGTCACCCCTATGGCAGGCCCCCCTATCCCAAAGGGCAGGGTGCAAGTACCTGTGTGTGAGGGCACCCCTGCATGAGCACAGGTGCCCCTATGAGCTCCAGCTCCATTTTCCTGGACTTCATGGGTGCAGGGAAGCCATTTTACCCGTATAGTGGACACAGGTCACTAGCTGTGTCCAGCTACATGATGTTAACTCCGAACCTGGGCATACTTAGTATCAAACATGTCAGAATCATACCTCAATACTGCTGCCAGTATTGGTTGTACGTTTCATGCACTCTGGAGGCTCCTCAGAGGACTCCCAGCTTTTCTCCTACAAGTTTGCAGGGTTCCATCAGGCAGCCCACGAAGCTGCCATCCCTCAGACAGGTTTCTTCCCTGCTGCTGCTTGACCAGCTCAAGCCCAGGAAGGCAGAACAAAGGGTTTCCGTTGGGAGTGGGAGACAACAACCTCTCCCTTTGGAAATAGGTGTTACATAGCTTGGGAGGGGTAGCATTCTCAAGCCACTGGTATGCTTTGAAGGGCACATTTGGTGCACTCCTTGCACAAACCGGTTTGCACCAGTCCAGGGACCCCCAGTCCCTGCTCTGGGGCAAAACTGAAAAATGGAAAGGGGAGTGACTACTTTCCTGTCCATCACCACCCCAGAGGTGGTGCCCAGAGCTCCGCCAGGTAGCCACTTGATTCAACCGTCTTGAATCCAAGGTGCGCAGAGGCCCCCGGGAGCCTCTGAGTGGCCAGTTCAGGCAGGTGACGCCACAGCCCCCTCCTGATAGGTGGTCACCCTGCTAGTTGACCAATCCCCCTTCCTGGGCTATTTAGGGTCTCCCTCCTGGGTGGGTCCTCAGATTTGACATGCAAGATTCCAAAAGGACTCCTCTGCAATGTTTACTTCATCTTCTGGCCACCAAGACTGCAACTGGACCCTCCAGGAACCGACAATCTGCAATTCCACTGACGACTCCACTTTGCAACATTGTTTCTCCGGCTTCTTCCAGCAACCGCAACATTTCTCTGGCTGTGCATCCTCTGGGGTGGCGTATTTTTAGCCTGCACAAGAAGCAAGAAGGAATCTCCCTTGAAGTGAAGGAGTCACTCCCCTGCATCTGCAGGCACCAACTGCAACAACAACAACCTGTGTGGATCCTCTATTCTGCAAAACTGTGTGGATCCTGCATCACAGATGGTGGCCTGAAGTGGTCTCCTTGTTTCTCTCTACCAGCTGTCCTTACCTCTCCTTGCAGGACAGTATCCCTGTGCACCCGACTCTTGCAGCTACCAAGGCATGTTGGCTCTGCTTCCAAGGGATCTTCATGCTTTGTGTAGCTCTGGCCTCCAGCACTCTTCCCTGTGAAGTAAGTCTCCTGCCTGCTGCTCCTGCGACAAGGGACTCCTCTCCAAGCGTGCTGAGTGGGCCTCAATGCGACTCATGTGCCAGCTGCCTGTGAGTTGCCTGTGGGGGCTGCATCCTCGACTTCTGGCTCTCGTCACTGCTGAGGAACACCTGGGACTGCCCTCCTTGGGTTGAGTCTCCTTGGACCTTCCTGGTCTCCGACAGCTCTGCAACTCTTCATCTGCAATTCTTGCCTTTGCCAAGGCTTGTTGGTGGTTTTTCCACACCACTGACTGACTGCAACTCTTCTTCCAACATGGGACTTTGACTGCATCACTTCTGGAACTCTTCTCCTGCTCCTGTGCTGCATAGACGGACTCCTGGTCTTCACTGTTGATCTGGTCCTGCATCTCCAGAAGGGTGGGTAGGGGCTCCTGCCCCAAAGGAAACTCCAACTCGAACTGGATTTGGTCCCCTTCATTTGCAGGTCCTCTTCTGTCAGGATCCATCTTCTGTTCCCTCCAGTCTTGCTTCAGTCATGCACAGTCCTTGTCCTAAGTTTACATATGTGTTTGGGGAAAACACAGGTACTTACCTCTTCTCTCCTGGTCGCTGGGGGGGGCACCCTGGTACTTAACGTTTGAGGGTCCTAGTTCCTCTAGCTCCCCTCTATCTCCGTAATCTTCTGAGACAATGCTCTTATTCTAAGTGATTTGATATGTTCTTTTCATAATAATCTTTTCTCAAACTACACCCCTAAATGTTTATTTTTATTTACTTTCTCTATTTTATTGGGTCATAGGTACCATTCATAGTTTACTGTTGTATTCTCAAACCCCATCACTTTGGTTGTATCCATATTTACCCCTCATCTCTTCTTATAGCAGTACTCCTTAAATATGTCCAATTTCTTTTGTAAGCCGATTTCAGTCATATCCATAATGACTAGATCATTCACATATAAAAGACATGCAATGTGTTTATTTTGGGGCCTAGGCCCTTTGATGCTGCTAATGCTGACAGTAAGTCTGCTACAAACAGAGAAAAAAGCAAGGGGCAAGACACAACCCTGTTGCAACCCATTATTAATTGGGATTATCAGCATCAGTGCAGTATTGTGCAGTATCAGTGTTTGGCTAGCGGTGGTGCTGGCCCTTCTCCAGCTCTTAACTGGAGTACATTTACTATTGTACTGGGTCTCCTTTGGCTGTAGTAACTTTAGAAGTGCAGTCTGTGATTATCATTTGCCTTACTTTTTTGTGGATGGGTGGGTGAATACTGCTGGCACACACTCCGCAAACTCCGGAAGATCTTCAGATGGATCCCAGAAGACTGCCGCAGGACAGTCACCCACACCTTAGTCACGAGCAAGTTTGACTACGGCAACGCCCTCTATGCTGGCACCTCAACTAGGAACATAAAAAAACTTCACCTCATCCAGAAAGCCGCCGCCAGACTTCTTCTGGACCTCCCTCGCCGAGAACACATCTCCCAACACCTGAGGACCCTCCACTAGCTAGCCATCGAGAAGTGAATCACCTTCAAGCTTCTCACCCACACGTACAACACCATACACAACGCTGGACCAGCCTACCTGAACCACCGTGTCTCCTTCCACAACCTCGCCAGAACCCTCCGCTCCGCCCAGATAGCCCTGTCTACCGCCCCTCGCATCCACAAAACCACCGCCGGAGGTCGATCTTTTACCTACACTGCAGCAAAGAGCTGGAACAACCTCCCCCTGCACCTCTGACAAAGACCGTCATTCACCATCTTCAGGAAGAACCTCAAGACGAGGCTCTTTGGATGTAGCCCTCCCCCCCCAGCGCGTTGAGACCCTCACAGGTGAATAGCTGTGCTTTACAAATACTGATTGATTGAATGTACATCCCTAAAACCTTCCCTTCCCTAACCCTCCACAACCCTCCATCTACTCCTAGCAGAACCACTACCATTCAGAAGTATGTATGCCCTTTTTCCAGCCATTCCCCTGACCCCTCCCACATTTACTATTAAGTAGTAAAATCATCTGTGAGGATCTTGCCATAGAAAAATGAGGGGAGATGTGGAGATGGAATTTACATTTGTATGTTTGTGAACTGTATTTTGTAGTGAGTAAGAAGTACTGGTACGATAACTCTACTTTATGTACTACAAAATGCAGTTTATGAATTGGGCCCATTATGTCTGCCTCATCTGCATTCTAATTCCCTTCTCTTCATTCTTAGAGAGAGGCACTTGCAGTTATAAGGAGAGGAATGTCTGAATTAATCCTGCAAACTCAACTTTAATCTTAATCTGGACTGTGGCATAAAGCATCATTCCACAAACTCCCAAAAGGATCAGAAGTCTCATTAATCCTTCTGTAAGTATAGCACTAGACTGGCCCATGCTGAAACAGTCATGTGCACTGAAATGGGAATGAGAAAAAGACTACAGATCTCCATGGTATTTTCAATGGCATGCAAAAATATTGTGTAGTGAGTCTGATTTATTCTTCCACATATTTCTATTTGAGTACATTGGCTCTTTGGCTTTGCTATGAGAACATGGAATTCTGTAATAGCAACAGAAAAACTCCTTACACACAGTAGCACCACATCTTCTCACGTTTCCATCGCTATTTACCTGGGTGAGCTGGTGGAAAGGGCTGTGGCACACCTAGTCTCGTCTGCACCATCTGGACAGTCCATAATCCCATCACACCTCTGAGATGCTTCAATGCAGAGGCCAGAAAGTCGGCAGTAAAACTGTGAGTGCAGGCACCCCCAGAGTCCTGGAGACACAGGTGTTGGAGCTGTCCCTACGGAAAGTCACCACAAATACACATATGAAACAGCTATTAAACGACACACAGAAGACTTTGATACATATTGGGAAGTTAGTTTGTTCGTACTATCCCAATAATGTTCATACTGTCCTAGTAACTGGAACAATTAACAACTCTTGATATCTCTGGGTTTACTCAAGTGTGAGTAATTGAGTAGGGCACTTTGATGTATATGTGTGTATGTTTTTGCTGTGTAACTGTCTTGTGAATAACAAGATAGGTGTAGCATGACTTATGAGGATATATGATGCATACATAAAAGGATTTTAATGCCCTGATGAATGCCCCAACACCTTCCTAGGCTCATTACTGAGGGCAGAAACATGTTGGCTAAAACTCCTTAGATAGGTGACCCTGTGAGTCCTTGTTCTCACAGTGGTGTCCCCCTCTTCACTTTTAACCACACCAAACAGACCCTATTATTAAACTGTAACTTTACACAGGAGCCTGTTTAGGTGTTTTTATAGCATAGATTAGCTGGATCCCGATCTTTCCAGACCTAGTACTTATTTACGCACTTCCTCCTGTTCTTTTAACAGTGAGGTTGACTCCGCCCAGGTGGCACTGTCCTACCTGGGTGGGGCTAGGTGGTCAAATGATGAAGCATGACACTATATAGTGTGTGAGACCACCTAGTCCGTAAAGGAAATCCCCCCTTGTTTTCTCCTTTAACTGCTCTCCTAGCTCACACTGACCCCCTTTCCTCCATTAGAGGACCACGAGGAAACCCTGGGCACAACTGGTACCACCGGAACCCATCCTTCGATATATAATAGAACTCCATACTCCTTAGTGTGTTTTTTGGTGATTTAGGGAATTGAGTACGGAGTGGTTCCCCCAAATGTCTCCCCTTTTTTCTCCCACATACTCTCTCCATGTGTATTGCTATAATGTATAACCTAACCTCAATGAACAACAGCCCTCCCTATAAGAACCAATGTGTATATTAAGAATTTAAAAAAATTGAAGTATGGCTGTAAGTCTGTCTTCTTGAGTCCCCATTCAGAAGTCCTGAGTCCTACTTTCTTGTCTATCGATTCAGGGACGCCATAAGGACTAAGTAGATTGCCCAAAGATAAAGAATAATATGTACAACTAGGTATGAAAAACAAACAATCCAAAACTAATCTTACCTCATCCCTTGCAGTACAACAGTCAAAAGCCTTAGCCATGCCAATAAAACACAGAATGTTAATGACATTGTCTTAGAAATGGGGTCACTAGCTGGGAGAGGTATTCACATTTGTCCAAATAGGGACCACAGTCCTAGTCAGGGTAAGTCACACACAATCCAAATTATCCTGTGCCCACCCTCTGGTAGCTTGGCACTGAGCAGTCAGGATAAACTTAGAAGGCAATGTGTAAAGTATTTGTGCAATAAATTATAGAGTAATACAGTGAAAACACCACAAAAATACACCACACAGGTTCAGAAAAAGATAAGATATTTATCTGGTTAAATCAAGGTCAAAAAGATAAAGATTCAATAAGGACCAGTTGAGATATCACTTTTGCAATAATAAGAGTCTTAGGGCCAGATGTAGCAAACAGTTTGCGAGTCGCAAACGGCGAAAATCGCCGTTTGCGAGTCGCAAACGTGTGTTTGCTATGCAGAAATGCATTTTGCGAGTCGGGACCAACTCGCAAAATGCATTTCCGACTCGCAAATAGGAAGGGGTGTTCCCTTCCTATTTGCGACTCGCAGTGGTATGCAATTCCATTTGCGACCGCGTACGTGGTCGCAAATGGAGTCGCAGTTACCATCCACTTGAAGTGGATGGTAACCCACTCGCAAACTGGAAGGAGTCCCCATGGGACCCCTTCCCCTTTGTGAGTGGACCCAAAAATATTTTTTCAGAGCAGGCAGTGATCCAAGGGACCACTACCTGCCCTGAAAAAATCTGAAACTAAAGATTTCGTTTTTTTTTTCTAAGTGCAGCTCGTTTTCCTTTAAGGAAAATGGGCTACACTTGGAAAAAAAAACTGCTTTATTTAAAAGCAGTCACGAACATGGAGGTCTGCTGTTCCCAGCAGGCCTCCATCCCCGTGAGTGCCCAGAGTCGCTATGGGGCCGCAACTTGCGAACCACCTCATTAATATTAATGAGGTGGGTCTTTGCGACCCCATAGTGACTCGCAGAAGGTGTCTGAGACACCTTTCTGCATAACATTTTGCGAGGTGCAAATTGCGAGTCGCTGGGACTCGCAATTTGCACCTCGCAAAATGTTTTCTACCTACATCTGGCCCTTAAATCTTAGAAATCAACAGTTGTCTTGTGTGCACAAAGTATCTGGTTTGCGTCAAAATTATCACGCACGAAGACCACAGAGGAGGACATGCGTGGAAAAATAGGGTGTGCGTCAGCGTTTCTGGCGCGACACAGACAATGCGTTGTTCCTTTCCATGCTGCAAGGGGCTTTGCGACGATTTCCGTCGCGCAGGCTTGGTCCCTCACTGCGATGCAAGAGTGTTTTGACGATGCATGGAGATCATGGTGGTGCGGGACAAAGTCACAGGCGTTGCATCAATCCGGTAGGCGATGCGTCAAATTTTCTATTGCATGCCAGGCACTGCGTTGATTCTTCACTCAGGAAGTCGAGCTGTGTTGATTTGGCTCGGCTGTGCGTCGATCCGGTATGGCTGTGTGCCGAATTTCCGGTCGCAATGCAGGCACTGCACCTATCTTCACTCAGGAAGTCAGGCTGCGTTGTGCATTCTCATCGCAGGGCAGGCTGTGCGTAGTTTCCAGCAGGCTGCGCATCGATCATTGGCACACAATCAGGTTCCTTGAAGAGATGAAGTCTTTTTGGCCCTGAGACTTAAGAAACAGGAGGGAAGCTCAATCCAAGCCCTTGGAGAGCACTTCTCAGCAAAGTCAGAGGGCAGCAGGGCAGCACGGCAACAGCAGGGCAGCAGTCCTTCACAGCAAAGCAAGCCAGTTCCTCTTGACAGGTTGCAGGTTCAGGTCCAGAAGTGTCTGAGTTGGTGGGGTCAGAGACTCAGTTTACATACCCAAAAATGCCTTTGATATGGTGGAGACTTCAAAGAGTGGGTTTGAAGTGTACAAGGTCCACTTTCAGTACAGGTCTGTCTGCCAGGGTCCCAGAAGGGGGTTTGGCAGTCCATTGTGTGAGGGCAGGCCACTAGCCTTTGAAATGTAAGTGTCAGGCCCTCCATCCTCCCAGCCCAGGAAGGCCTATTCAGTATGCAGATGAGTGCAGGTGTGACTGAGCATTCTGTGTTTGTGGTTGTCTGGGTGAAATGCACAAGGGAGCTGTCAACAAGCCCAGCCTAGATGTGGATTGGAGACAGACTGTAAGGCACAGATGGATTTTAAGTGCAGAGAAAGGCTCACTTTAAAGTGACATTTCTAAAATAGTAATATAAAATCCAACCTCACCAATAAAAAGTATTTTGTATTACCATTCTGGCCATTCTAAATATGACCTGGTTACCCCTTTCTGATCAGAATCTACCAATCAAACAGTATATGAGGGTAGCCCTAATGCAATCCTATGAAAGAA
Organism: Pleurodeles waltl; assembly: GCF_031143425.1. Classification (NCBI taxonomy): domain Eukaryota; kingdom Metazoa; phylum Chordata; class Amphibia; order Caudata; family Salamandridae; genus Pleurodeles; species Pleurodeles waltl. The sequence continues at coordinate 467,001,267 of NC_090449.1, read as the reverse complement.
GCAGGCCTTACAGTAGTGTAAAACGAATTTAGGAGTTTTCCACTATCAGGACATATAAAACACAAATGTACATGTCCTGCCTTTAATCTACATAGCACCCTGACCTATGGGTTACCTAGGGCCTACCTTAAGGGTGACATATATGTTGGAAAAGGTTAGTTTAAGGCTTGGCAGGTACTTTTAAATGCCAAGTTGAAGTGGCACTGACACTGCACACACAGCCCTTGCAATGGCAGGCCTGCAACATGGTTAAGGGGCTACTTATGTGGGTGGCACAACCAATGCTGCAGGCCCACTAGTAGCATTCAATCTACAGGCTCAGGGCACACGTAGTGCACTTTACTAGGGATATACAAGCAACTCAAATATGCCAATTGAGAATGAACCAATGTTACAATGTTTAAGAGAGACAGCATATGCACTTTAGCACTGATTAGCAGTAGTAAAGTGCGCAGAGTCCTCAAACCAGCAAAAACAGTGTCAGAAAAGTGGAGGGAGGCGGCAAAAAGTTGGGGGATGAGCACCCTATTGCTGTCAGGTCTAACACATTGTTAACTATGACATGTACAAACAAGAAGATAAATCTTGCTGTAAAAACTCAAGTGTCTTTTGATAAACATATGTACCAAAAATTTAGAATTTGACCGTGCATGGCATTAAGAAGCTCTTCTTCTGTGCAGATGGCAGCATTCAATGGAAGATTCAATGTGTTTGTAATGAGGGTGTCTGTAGTCACACATCACATTTTAATATCTTACTCCCTTAATTGAGATATATAATCATGTCCTTTGAGGGTTCCGGAAGCAGAAAAGACCTTGCTATTTGTTTAAACTATTCATGAAGTTATATTTTTTCCCTGAGCTTCATTGACCTTTCTATCTCCTACCCTCAAAAACACCTGACATTTCATATTAAAAATATAATATTTTTATCAGAAAATGGAAGCCATACCACAATAGATCTCATCAGATTGATCTCCACAGTCATCAACACCATTGCACACCACACTGTGCAGTCCTGCAGGAACACATCTGCCATTGTGGCACTGGAATTGTCCATTGTGGCAGGGCACCCCATCATCAGGTGGTGCTGTAGGTCCCCCTGGCTGTCTTGTTAACACTTTGTAGGAAACAAACAAAAGTAAAGGTGAAAACATTTACAATAGGTTAGTGGATGAAATACCATAACAATTAAACAGCAGCCACTTTGACAGTCTAATGAAAGCTGAGGGCCCTGGAGACAAGGTCAATAGTCTACAACAGTAGAGTATCAGTGGAGAGTTGAAATTGAACCTAGGGCCAGATGTAGCAAGCGTTTTGCATGGCGCAAACTGCGAAAATTGCAGTTTGCGCCATGCAAAACACGCATTGCGATGCTCATTCCCATTTTGCAAGTTGATTCCGACTCGCAAAATGGGAATGCGACTCGCAAATAGGAAGGGGTGTTCCCTTCCTATTTGCGACTCGCACTGTGATGCAGAATTGCTTTGTGACCTGTTGCCAAAAATGTTTTTTCAGAGCAGGCAGTGGTCCAATGGACCACTACCTACTCTGAAAAAACGAAACCAAATGGTTTCATAATTTTTTTTGTATTGCAACTCGTTTTCGTTTAAGGAAAACGGGCTGCAATACAAAAAAAAAACTGCTTTATTTAAAAAGCAGTCACAGACATGGAGGTCTGCTGTCTCCAGCAGGCCACCATCCCTGTGAGTGCAGGGAATCGCAATGTGGTCGCAAAATGCGACCCACCTCATTATTATTAATGAGGGGGGTCTTTGCAACCCCATTGCGATTCGCAGACGGTGTCTGAGAAACCGTTCTGCATCCGAATTTGCGATTCGGGAATTTGCAATTTGCTACATCTGGCCCTTAGAAACCAACAAATTAAATTCCACCCTTCATTTGTGTATCCCCAGTGACACATTTGCAATTTTTTCTGTTCAAAGAAAATCAGGGGCCTGATTTGGAGTTGGTTGGCAATGGAAGAAACTTTGTATTCATGCAGGAAAGACTAAAATCCAGAGGCTTACCCAATGGTGGAACTTCCACTGCCAGAGGGATAGCATGGCGGAGGGATTTCCACTGGCAGATTCTGTTCAATATATATCTCCTCTTCTAAAATAGCTATTTCACATTATCACTCAAGACTAAATCAGGCTATAACTCGTACCTGAAATATATTTCCTTTGTTCTGCTCTTCTAGTGATCACTGACAGAGACTGATGCTCTGGAACACATGTTAATCTGGAGATATACTAACAGATCTGATATGTGATTGACTTCATTCTAGCCCTCCTTTCCTTTCAGTAGCACCAGCTTGTAAGGAAATCTCCCAGTTTCATCATACACTATCCACCACATTTTTGTCAAAATAGTCTGCCCCTTTTCTTTATGTGGCTTGTGGGAATCTGGATTTCTATGTATTTCCATACTTTTGGAACTCTGCATTGCTTTCTTATTTTTCATGTGTATCCAAAACCAGCCCAAATCCTCTTCTAATGTGTCTATTATTAGCTCTCTCATTGAATCCTGTCACCCTTAATCATTGAGATGCAATGACCTATACCCCATGCAACTTTGCTAGCATAACTAATTGGGAATCACAAAGATCACCCCTCACCAAGAACTTAGTAGCCAAATTTGATTACCCAACTGGAGCTCCTTTTAGATTGTTATGTGTCTTGCATTATAGAAGCTAATTCTCAACCTTCACAGGGAAGGCTCTGAGTAGAAATGTCAAACCTTATCCCTTATAGCAAACTCCTCTAACGTAGGATCCATATCTGATTTCTCACCAGAAGACTGTTTCCAGAAAATTCCACTACTCTGGACTCCACCTTTTGCCACTGGGCCACTATGTTCATAATATCACATTATAATGTGAATATATCCTTATAGTGAACAACAGACCATGAGAATTACATGCCATCTTTGCCCTTGGGTATGAATGATTTCACATGAGTGAGTATGACTGTCAGTAGCGGCAGGACCTTGAAAGCAAATTTAGAAGACAATGCCATAAGATACCTTCCCCACATCCCAGTACGTCCACCCGCATGAAAATGCCATTGTGAAAATCTTGAGGGAGAATCCGAACTTGTCTGGCACTGATCATTCGCTCAAGCTGTCTGACCACTGGGATCGAGTCATCCGAGTTACCCTGGAAGTGCTGAAGAGACAAAGTTGGAGGGTCAATGGAGGCAGTACGCCTCATGCATACAGTTGCACTATGTACAAACATTTCACACTCACGCACATCTCATCCACGTATACATGCACAAACACAGGCACTGCATGTTTATGGGTGAATTAATTGAGAAATGTCTTGCTAATTGCAATAATACCTTACCAAACTGAGAATTTATTGAGCTTATCAATCACCTTTTAAGACTAAATTCAGTACACAGCCATCTACATGGTACAGGAGATGAATTTGCATTTCTTGGCTAAAGGCAAATTCTGCCTCTCAATTGCTCTCTCCTGCTGCTGTGTTTGGTGCCTTGAAGGTAAGTTATATACTTTACTGTACTATGTTTTACATAGACCGGAAGCCACTGTGGGTTCTCTTATCTGAAAAGGATACATCCATTTACCAATATGCTGATAACACCCAGCCATACCCAGTTAGACTTGAGATATACCCGATGACATTGAGGACATTGTTATCAGATGTTAGTGTGAAGCTGAAATCTACTAGACAAAGCTCCATTCTCACTCAAACTAAACTCAATGGAGACTAGGGCCCTCATTCTGACCTTGGCGGGCGGCGGAGGCCGCCCGCCAAAGTCCCGCCGTCAGATTACCGTTCCGCGGTCGAAAGACCGCGGCGGTAATTCTGACTTTCCCGCTGGGCTGGCGGGCGGTCGCCTTCAGACCGCCCGCCAGCCCAGCGGGAAAGAGGCTTCCACGATGAAGCCGGCTCGGAATCGAGCCGGCGGAGTGGAAGCTGTGCAACGGGTGCAGTTGCACCCGTCGCGTATTTCACTGTCTGCGCAGCAGACAGTGAAATACATGTAGGGGCCCTCTTACGGGGGCCCCTGCAATGCCCATGCCAGTGGCATGGGCACTGCAGGGGCCCCCAGGGGCCCGCGACCCCCCCTACCGCCATCCGGATCCCGGCGGTCGGACCGCCGGGATCTGGATGGCGGTAGGGGGGGTCGGAATCCCTGCGGCGGTGCAGCAAGCTGCGCCGCCGTGGAGGATTCAATGGGGCGGCGGTACACTGGCGGGAGCCCGCCAGTGGTGCCGGTCCGACCGCGGCTTTACCGCCGCGGTCGGAATCCCCATTGGAGCACCGCCGGCCTGTCGGCGGTGCTCCCGCGGTCCTCCGCCCTGGCGGCAGACCGCCAGGGTCAGAATGAGGGCCTAGATGTATTCTGTTACAAGCTGTAACCATAATTGAAACATGGCTGTGAGCAAGAACATTGATGGGAATTGTTTCTTCAATAAGACCAGTAATAAAATAACTAAATCTAGACAGCATCAACAGGAACTACTAAAAAATGAATGTTAAATGTGAATACTTCACACAAGTTGTCCAAGCCTTAGTCCTGTCTAACTTATACCCTGGAAACCATATTCTTAGCTCCGCTTTAAGCTGTCTGCCCACAATATCCATGCAGTCTTCTGAGGAGTAACAAGAACCAAAAAGATCATTCACATGACGTCTATACTGCTTAGTTGCCACTGGTTTCCACTGGAAGTCAACCTAAAGATTTCCATTTAGGCCTTCAATGCCAGTTGGCCTGAATTAGGTGCGATATTTATCCTACCTGATAAATAACATCACTGTGATGTTTGTTATTTATCGGGTGTGATAAATAGCACCCATTACACGTTTTTCACCATGAGTGGAGCATTACATGAGGATTTTGGTGCTTAGCACACATTTATTGCTCATAAATATCAGCAGGCTTGGCCTGTCAAAATGTACCTGGGGATCTATTTTTGACGCACCCAGCAATAAAACACCCACAAAACATATAATTAGAATGTGTGCAGTAACAGGAGATACCACGCCTTTTGAACACTATCAACCAACTAATAATTAGAGTCTAAGAGTCAGAGGCCATCCAACAGAGATCACTCCCATTTCGCACATGCTTGCCAAGGCAATAAATTAACAGGGAATATTTTGTATATTCCAAGTACCCCGATTCTGTTTCCAACAGAGTACATGCCCCCATGAGACAGGATGCACAGTCACTAAAACTATCACTATGAACAAGCTTAGCTGAAACAAGATGGTACTGATACAGATCGGTATGATTTTCTTATATGCCCTATTATTCTATACATTTCTGGAATATCAGCAGAGGAGAAAATATGTAAACAAATAAAAAATGCACCACTATAGCTGTAGCTTAGCACGTATGTATACACCAAGATGAGGGAGATTTGGAGACCGCGTTATGGGTCAAAGTGTTTGGGTGTAATTGCTCTTCAGTGAACAAATGTAAAAACACATATTGATTAAAAATAATTGGTGGTTGTCAAGTAGGCAGAAACTGGAAAAAACTTTGCACACAACAACCCTAATAAACTAGAGGCATCTGCGGTTCTGTAACTTTCACAAAGGGTCTGAAACATGCAAAGAAGTATGCTACGATTTTTCTTAACCAGCAAATCACTGTGAATCTTCTTAGAGACCAAGGAACATGGAGATGAAGGTATATTCTATCACCTCAACGACTTAACCATTGCAGTCATAGAGTTTACAGTAGGCCCAACCCCTACATCGAGTCAGGAATCAGCACAACTAGGTACCTTAGGCTGAGGTTCAGTGCCAGTTGAAACGTCACGGTAATCGTGCCACCTGGTACCATCATTGCTGAACTGCAGACGGAAACTGGTAATGTATGCATCAGAAGAGCCAGCTCCCTGCAGAATGATCCCTGGGAGGGAGAGATAAAAAGGACTATTTTAAACATGGCATCACGAAAACAATATAAAGCATCTGGACTTCAAGTAAGACAGACTGCCCTCCACCACAGCTGCTTAAAGTAGGACTATAGAAATGACTGCATTTACTATCTCAGAGTACCTGCTAGCTAGCAGTGCTTAGTTTATAAACAAATAAGTGCCAGAGCCCTCATCTGGGGGACACTGCAGCTTGCCCCATCCATTGTCCCTGTCAGTACTGCCAGTGACAATACCAACACAACACCTAGCCTTCACACTCCTACATGTGTGACAATTCAAACTATTCCAGGCTGCCAAAGCTATAAGAATGGCTTGGGAGGTAGGTATTAGTCATTGTAAATGTATATTGAATTAATAAACAGCTGTTGTGCTTTTACCTAAATTAGGCAGAGAGCACCCCCATTTGGCAGGCTGTCATAAGCGCCGGTGCCAACAGTTAAGACCACTGGCTCAAATTAAGTACTACTTGCTATTGAGAAATGGCTTTGCTGTCTCATTATAAGCATTGTACCACTAATTAGAAGTGCAGGTATGTTCCTTTTAAAATCAAAGAAATGCAGGTACACAGCATACCTAATAGAACCTGCCCATTAAAGCACTGATTCCATGTGTACCATATGTTATAAGGGTTGATAGGAACTCAAATTTAGAATCTACTTAACGGAACGAGAGAGGAAACTCAGAGAAAGAGGAAAACAAAATGATGGGTGGGATGCTTGAATTGATCCCTGTCACTGAAAATTAGGCAAGTTGCATTATAGCCCATAACTTTTCCTCACTATGTCACTCCAGACCAACCTTAGGCAAATCAGACTTGGGACAGTTTCAATACCAATAGCCCACCTGTAACTGCTTGCCACGTTCTTTCTCTTCGGGAAAACAACAACCTAACAACTTTCAGCTTTGTTGGCCCTCACTAGCGAAGTATAATGAGGCATCCTACGTGTGATGAGTATGCCTAATGCCTAGATGTGGGTCCCATGCTTTGTGGACTAGGCGGTAGAACCAAGCTGCACTTCACTGTTGAGGAGCAACACCTAAAGACCTGTAGTTTTGCTTAACCCCAACTGTAGTTTTGCCTAACTCTTAAATCCTGCCACATCAGGCTGGGTGGTTCCTAATGAAGCATGATCAAGTACGGCTTGCATATGACTTCTCCCCGACTCTAGTGGCACAGTGGGCAAAACGTGATGGACTTGAATGCAGATCAATGGATCATATTAATTCCAAAATTTCAAACACCATTTTTGACCTTCTCAGCAACTCATAGAAAGATCAGATGGTTTAATGTCTTAATCCTAAAACCGAAGGCCTTAAGAGTTCAATTCATGACACAAATTGCAAGTTATGCTAATCTGATGGAATAAAAGCGATCCTATTTAGTGAAAACTGAGATTTTAAATTTGTGGAACCAAGGGACCAATTACACCAAAACCTTTCAGTTAAATCTGGTCCGTCTAGTAAAAAAAACATTTTTGCAGGACAGTATTTGCCAAGGATTTGTTGACAGGTGGTAGGAAATGTATTGTGAAGACAACACACATGTAACAGAAATTGAAATTATCATGGGTAGGACATAGGATGAAGGATTTAAAATATGTTATGATATCTTACTCGAAACACATGAAGTTGTTTCAAGTGGTTAAAAGTTAATTAGCTTTCTCTTGAATACATTTAAAGAAAATACAATGTGAGGGGCTGCTGACTGTATTAAATTGGACTACATAAGTGAAATTTGTTTAGCTAATGCAATTTTGTTAAACCATGACACTCGTTTAGAGGTGAGATATAACTGACTGACCTGTGCATTTTTTACTTTATTACTTTTATTTATTATGTTTGTTAAGTCCTCCTAACCAGCCCATTTGGAGACTTCTGAACGATGAGGTGGCCCCGGTGGAGGGCAGGGGAGATAAAGTAAATAGTGTGTTCTAGCCAAACTATATGCTGCCTAATGCTGACACTACAGAATAAGCACTGTTGACAAAGCATTGGCTATGAGGCTGTCCACAGCCTGATTAAAAGGGGTGAAGTGACCTTAGGCGTTTTACTGTTAAAACTTGTGTTTATCAGTCTGACACTTCTTTTAGGACAACAGGACCTATCTGAATACCATGGTGAAGAGATGCATTTTCAAGGACCTTCTGAACTTGATGAAGTTATTCTCGAGTCTCAAGTAGGTGGGTTGAGAGTTCCAAAGGGAGGAGAAAGGGCGTTGAAAACAGAAGCCTCCAAATCGCTTAATTTTAATCAATGGGAAAGAGCCGACCACTTTTAGCTCACCTGAGGTTTTGAGTCGTGTGGTAAGGATCAATCAGTTCAAAGATGTGTTTTCAGACTTTGGTCATGAAGTGCCTTGTGAAAAATATGAAGCGTTTTGAAAGAAGTCAGTTCCTTCACTGAGATCTAATGGAGAGATCTGAGAGAAAAGGTAATGGGAGTATTTTGCTTCAGACCCCAAACTACAGGCCTGATTTAGATCCTAGCGAAGAGAATACTCCGTCACAAACGTGATGGGTATCCCAGCTTCCGTATTACGATTCTCATAGAATATAATGGGATCATAATACGGCAGACATGATATCTGTCACATTTGTGACAGAGTATTCCCTTCACCGAGATCTAAATCAGGCCTTATGTCAGCAGCCTGGTTTTGTCATTGTTGCAGCATGGCTAGTGAAGAGTTGGAGAAGACTGTGTAGAGACCAATGCGGTAATCTAGCTGGGGAAGGACAACATTTATGAGCCTGGGAAAATGTAAGAATGGCAGAATGCCTTTTAATTGTCGCAGGTGGAAAAAAGATGATTTTCAAACTGCAGTTATCTGAGAGAATGCTAGACCACACCCACATTTCAGGCTTAGAACACAGGAATAGGGAAAGGGTTTGAGTTCATTTAGCCATGAAAGAGAAATAGAGAATGGGCTAATGTGACCAAAGAGCAAGATTTCATCTTTTTTACCACTTCTTGCCAGCAAGGTGAGGCAGTGGAATTCCAACAGAGCGGGGGTAATGAAGTCATATTTATTTATTCCCTTGATAAGGTGTACTGAAAAGTTTAAGATGCCTTAACGTAGGAGAGTAGTGTGAAGGCTGTGAGGCCACAAACAAGGCATTGCCAAAATCCAAGCCATACTACTCATAAGGCATAGTTTGCAATCATGCCCTGCAAATATGCACTTCTGCTCTGTTATATTGTACTCTTTTTTGTGTTCTGTAGTACCAAACTATTGTTAGCTGAAGCATAAACAGGATTTCAGAACTGGCCAACCAGTAAAAAATTGTGCAGTCGGCAAATCCAAACTGAACTTGTTTTTATTTGAAGGAATGTGCCAACCCTCTGAGCAGTTAAAGAGGGTTAGGTATCCTGATTTCTTGATCTGTGCTAGAGCTGAACAGGATAGAATTATGTTTTTGCATTCCAAGTGTCACTAATAAATCTGCAAATGGCCAAATTGCTTTGTTCATGTGAATCTGACTTCATGAAAATCATTGCCTTCAGGTGCTAGGAGGTGGGGGTAACACAGACCTCTGCACAGCTCTCATGCACACAGAGATGCACTAGGATATGCACCTTGCTCACATGCTTTTCCCTACAGTAAACCTGATCAAGCACAGTGGAGCAGCAGAAAAAGCGCAATGCTGTCAGAAGTCGAAACTGTCCTCTGCTGCATTACTAATTCCATACACCACAACTATGATACCCAGGAGTGGTCTAGAATTGCATTCCCACCCTTAACGTATGAGTGAAAATGTAATCAGCACTACACATATTGGCCCTTTAAAGCCTATGCTAACATGCTTGCCTAGGTAAAACTGGCATAGGGTGAGGATACTTTTGTCTTCAGTAAGTTGACATTATCATACTTGTGGTGCTCATGGGATTCCAGGGTGTGCCAGAACTATGGTTGAGCAGCTCCTTATCATGCCCTCCCACACCTGCCAAGTTCTGAGTTTGGAACAGAAGTTGCAGGTTGTTAAACTCTCTGTACATTCAGACTGGTAATTACCCCATTTGGAGCTGGCCATAAGTGGTTCCATATAAAATGCAAAACATAAACATAAAGGAGACAGAGGGCTGCCCTGTAAGGTACCATGGCTAATCAGAAAATACTCATAGATCATCACTTATTTCTATAACTATTCCCCTGTGATTTATTTAAGAATAGGTTAGTCCTTTGTGCCTCTAACAGCCATCAATACATGGCACAGAGCTTGATCATCTGCCACCTACCAGTGATGTTCCGAGTCTCCAGAAGATCTATCTGCAAGTATGGTGGGCTAGAGGGAAGCTTATGGTACTCGTCAGCTTGTGGGCTCCAACCCTGCAGGTCTGTTCTTGGGGTCTTATAATTGAGGCGCGCAGCATGGGCTGGGTGCTCTAGCTGCTGAGAGGAAGCACTGAAACTGCTCTCGGGTAAAGATGAAATTTGAATGGGATGGTAACACTGATCTGCAGAACAGAAAGGGAGATTGGAATGCATGAGATAAGGAAAAAAAAGAACAAAACTTTATAAAACAGATAATTAACTATGCCACCATCATAAAACCAAAGCTGCATGGTTGGATGCAGGTCATGTGTCTGGTTTCCTCCTTTTCTCACCTTACCAGTCAATCAGGCAAAGATGTAAATTCTGAACCACTGACTGAAACCACAATACAGAAAGAAGTTGCTGCCACAAGTATCCTTATTTTAACAAAACAGTGAAAATTAACATTACCAGCTCCCCAACAATACAGAGCCAGTATGGTCAAAGGCAGGTCACATGACCTGATGTCCCCTTCTCCCTATACCAGAATATCATGCACCTCCTAAATACCACTGAGATTGATGAACATTCTTTCAAACCTTATCTCCTATATAGACATATATTCTTAACCCACATGCAACAAACAAAACATTAAATATTTCCCTGTGAACGCTCTCTAACAAGATCTCACCAGCTTATCTTCTTATTTGTCTAAATTCAAACTGGAAAAGTAATTTGGAACAAAGGCCTGAGCTCATTGAAAGCATGATTGACCCAACTAAGCACACTGTGCCTATGTATGCCCAACAATGAAAAGAAAAAGAAAAGGCTCCATCCACAGAGGAGAAGCGTAATTGAGGATGACCAAGTCACAAGATGAACTAACACAACTTAGGATACTCAGCTCCATATGCTGATTACTCATCATTTCAGGCAAAGCAACCTGCATTAATCAGCCACTATGGAGGCATCCAAAATCTGTTTCAACTTTCTTTCATACTGAGCCATACCTCACTCCACTGACAAATGCAACTCAGTCAACTGTTTTGTCACAGAGAATACATGAGACACAAAACAGACTACCATCAATCACCCCATACTATCCTGTAGTACCTAAAAGCAGACCAAATGCAAACTACTTTGGACCTCATTATGAGATCTCCAGAAAACTCAGAATAACAAGATCTGTAGTCTGACATATTTTACACTTAGACTTTGCCATCTAAAAGCAAATTGAATGTCCTGGTGAAATTCTGTAATGAAATGAGAAACAACCAAGGCAACCAGGACCATAATTATCGATTCCTAGGAAATTCCTCCTTGTAAAGGGGACTCTGAGTGTGCCAAAGGTAACACTCAATGATTCAGCTCCCTAAGTGCATGAATGTCGCAATACTATTGGTAATTCCGTGGGGGTGGAGTAACAGGGCACAAGTCAGAGGACCTCATAATGAAGCCCTTTCGATCGATCAATGAGTAATTGCCTTTGGCTTTCTTACTAACTTCCAATAAAAGCCATTATTGGACAGAGGCACATTAGCATTGCAACTACATTCATTGTACTGTGGGAAACAAATCCACCCAGAGTACATTTGGAATATATATGAAGGATTTATTTTTAAACCACTGTTTTTCTTTTACATTCATAATCGATAATGGCAATCACCAACTGCTGATCATAATTGACCTCAATATAGCAACATATACCACTAAGTCATAACACAAATTCTGGATGTATGGTATGCTGTAATTTATGGATTTACCATATGTACTTTCGACCAGTATCATCTCATTAAGACACACAACTCAAGATTTCACAGATTAACAATTAACTTTAGATTGCCTTAGGGATACATCCCCTTCTTCAACTTCTTCAGCCATTAAATAAAAGAATCACCTCACTACATTTCAAAACCAGTGTGACTGCTTCTTTCGAACCTCACATCCCCAGAAAGCCCCATAATTCTGCCACATGAGTTTGCTGTTGCACACTGAACATTGTTGGGGTAATACAGGCCCACTTAACTCATTACAGACAATTTGGCCTTATCACACCCATATTAAAGGACCTTCTCTAGCTCACTCTTAAACCTAGACTGAAATTCAAATTTGTCTCTATTACCTATGAGGCCATTCCTCAGAAATATTATCATACCACAACAACAAACTACAAACTGAGATATTCCAGGGGCAAATAATAGCTTCTTGAAATTCTTAACGTAAAAAAACAAAAACAATCAAGCAACCACTCTCATGTCTAATTCCTGTATCGTTCAACCCAAAGAAACAGGGCTAGCCTCTGACATAGAGCAACAATAGACAACATGCCAAGACAAAGACAAACTCAAAGCTAGGGACATGCAAGGCTGCAAACCACAAAACTCAGAAATCTCACGGCAAAGTTTCTGAAAAGGGGAGAGCCCTCTGCAGCGGGAATAGTTCCCAATGCCTCTCAAGGCCGGGTGCCCCCCTCCTTCCATACAACAGCCTTGCACTACAGCTTGCTAATTTCCCCAGACTGTGTGCACATGTTAGCAATCCTTTGTGATAGCGTCCAAAAGGAGGAAAATGATGGTGCAGCTGTACTTCCCTGCTGCCACTCAAGGAAAAGAGTTGCCCTGACTACACAGCAGGTAAATTGGGAGACAACTGCAAGTCACATGATGTCCCATTTAGATGGGACATCCACTGCAGGGGAAAAAATATAATTTTCACATTGAGACAAGTTTGGGAAACTTTATCTACCTATACAGATGGCCAAAATTCTTGCCATTATCCAACTTTATAGGTGAAATTAAATATTTGCACACCCTTTCTCAAAAAGTAGTCTAGCAGTTTCTTTCTATGCTCTAAAGATAAGGACTAACATCTCTCCACACATCATGCCTGCACCCTTATTACTGCAATACAGGAAAGGATCTAAAGACCCATTCCTTTAAGGACCATCCCATTAATCAATTATAAGACTCCTCTCAGCTTCTCTAGCTACTGTCTTAGCAACTTAAATCGCTCCCTTATTTTTGCACACATTCTTCAATCATTCTCTCATGCTCAACAAACATTGTCCCTATATTTCTTATTGTTATATGTAACACTCTCTTCCACCTGAATAGGTTTGTGCAATACGAATACCTTTTAAATATTGACATGCCTACATTTCTGAGCATGAACTAGCCTGTGGTTGGGCTTTCTGCACTAAATCAGCAGTTCCTATTTCTCAAACTCTGCCATCAAATGCTAATTATGTCCATATAAAAAAGTGCGCATTAACATTTTCTGCATTGGAGATCCTTAAATGCTACATATTTTGGGGTCTTAACAAGCATAAACAATCAATTTGTGGTGACAGCACATACTATCAGTATCCTGACCAATGCTTTTTATTCTTTTTTAGGCCTGATAGAAAGCAAGTTAACAATTAAACAGTGTTAGGTGTCACATGTTAACAAGTTAGGCACTGTAATATCCAGTGATATGAATTGAATGTGGCCGGCCTCTGGGACTGAAAACTAGAGCTGGGCTGGTCTGTTGCGAAATGAAAAAGTGTTCTAACAAACTAATAACTCTCAAGAGCTGCACAAGCAGGGTCAATGTCTATCTCTTTTATAAGATACCTCAGTTTCCAGAGTTCATTCTGTCTCAGCACAAAACAAGCCAATAAGACACTCTAGCGAGCACTATAATCGTCATGGGTGTAGGGCAGCTCCAAACTTACCTCCAGCAGGTGGCAATGGATGTGTGATGATTAGTGGACTCGGAGCCCAGGTGGTTGCCAATGGAATGGCAGTGGGTTCAGGTGTCTGAGCAGCAGTTACATTTCCACCTAAACGAAAGAGAAGAAATTGGCAAAAGAAATCAGTTGGCAAACCATGGTCAGTCCCTACTGAACCTCAGTGTAGCACATCCACTCAACTTCCTGGCAATCATGTTTCTAAGGCAGGCAATATGTGAGTAAATGCAGAAAAAAGTGTTTTTTGTATGGTCCACAATACCTACCAAATGTCCATAGCTTATTCACACTCATTGTCTCTAGGCAGTATAGATTAAAATCCACTGGTAATTCCACTGATTGCATTAACTCTGACTATTATTATTTCGAAAGGATTTAGAGGTATGCATAATAAAAGAAGCCGAAATTTGTAGTAAGTCATAGACCTTTATTTGCTGTCAATTACCATCAGCCTAAGGCTGCTAGTATAGGATATAGAGACGTTCAGTAATACCTGGGTGCTACCATGCAACAGTAAACATGGTGTTTGGGCAAAAACATGTGGGGAGTGGGGACCATAGTTACACAAGTTTATCCTGAAATTCCCAAACAGTGACACTTTGAATGAAGTCCTTCGTGTATTGGATATTAGCCTTTCCTGGAAAATATTGACTATGGATTTTCAGGGATGTGGGTAACATTCTCAAAATGATTTTTCAGAGAGCAGAGACCACTTTCATAATGGAGTCTTCAGTATACCAATTATGGAAAAGGTCACAGAAACCTTGAACCAGTGTACTTCGCCTTTTCACCATCTGAAGCACATCACAGGTACAAGATGGAAGATGTAGGAGCTATGTTATTAAGAAAAGGCCAGAGGCGTATCCCTGCCGGGGGATTTTGTATATGGGGACATTGCAGTCCAGTAGTTTATTTCTAACCCCAGCAGTTGTTCTTGGTCTCCACTGAATGGGTCGGAAAATGTGCTGTCCTTTTCTGGTGCTCGGGAAAGCAGAGAGGAAGGAGCTATAAAGGACACTGCCAGGGGGACAGTCTACCTTTTACTGCAGTTTGTGTGTTAAGTAGGACTAGACAGGGTATATGTTGTTGTGAATGACTCTCACCTCTCAGCGGGACTGCTGGATTAGGGGCACCAACACTTTTGTTCGTAGGTGACTGAGTCACTCCTATGCCAGTTAGAAGCTGTCGGGCCAAACCTCCCGGCTCTCTGTCAGTACCTCACACAAACCCTAAATAATAAAAGGTGATTTCTGGCAGACTAGTGCATGGACTCTGGAGATCTCTCAGGGAAGTTGTGGTGTAACAAATCTTACCCCTTTTCTCTAGTTAGAAATACGTCTCTTACACACACAGGCAATGAAGAAGATGCAGGACAGTTCTCAATATATTTATTGAAAAGATTGCAATCTACGATAAAATGCATGTGCCTCAATGATGATGGCAATGAGAAAAAACAGAGCAGAATGGTGAGGATAAAAGTGGTAAATATGAAAACCCCCAACATATTTCTATCAACATGAAGTATGCAATTCCTAATAATAAGGCCTAAACACTACCCTAAAGTGACAGCTGGGCACAATAAGCCTAATCTGCGAGTACAGTGTCCCCGAGAAACGCCCCAACCCTGTTACCTTGGGATGAGATCGGCCCCTTAGTCTCCGGATCAGGAATCATAGAGAGATGAGGCTGAGATTCGCTGCAAAGCGGTGTGGAGTCTAAATGGTGTATCCTGGTGGAACCCCCTCTAATGACCTTGGTCTTTTTTTTTTTTTTTTTTAACATATTTTATTAATTTGCAAATACAAACACTACAACCCTTTTATGGGCTCCTCTTGTCAGTTGTGCCCTATTGCAATAGACACCTTCAATGTCTCATACAGGATAATATTTAACTGGCATATCATTCCATTCGACAAGTAAAATAGACAGTGGTAGCTTCATACCTAGCTATTGTGTGGTGTCTCCTATTCTCCAGGTCTTTCTTGTCATGGCATGTGATCTGGTTGGCATTCCACTATAACAGAGGTCTCTTTGGGAGCCTAAACTGCCCCCTCCCTCCCTCCCCCCTCGTGCGCCTAGATAATGCAATGTGTCAGTTTGTGGAAGGTATCTCTTGCTGCTATGTGGGACTGGACCCTCCATCCACTTTCGGCCTACTCCCATTTCTCCATAAGCGCCTGTGTGGTCTCTATTGGTGCCGGATTCGGGTATCAGGGCTCCGTATTGGGTGTCAGCGCAGTGTTCAGGGGGGTGTCGCATCATCTTGTGGCCCCTCCCCCAGGTGTTCTATCTCGCACACCAGTATGCCCCATACCCGTGCCCTCTCCAGTGGTCCTTGGCCTCTCCGTACTTCCCTCTGCCTAACTTCCTCTTCTGCCTTTGCCCATTTCAACACTTCTCTCTTCCATATACTTTCTCAGGGATCCAGTGTCACCTTCCAAGTCATTGTTATTTCTCTTTTATCCAAAAACAAGGCTAAATCCTGGAACTGGTCGGTGACTTTGTGCTGGACTTGTCGGCGATAGCCTCCTAATAAGCAGTGTCTGGGGTCAACAGGTACTTCTCGATCGATCGTATCTGTAATTTGGTGTGTAATCGATCTCCAGAACTCTCGTATGTTTGGGCAAGACCAAAACATGTGGAGAAATTCTGTGTCCTCCTCTCTGCATCTAGGACACCTGGCCTCTGTGAGACCGAAGTGCCTCTTACTTCTGCCCGGTGTCAGGTAGGATCTATGTAGCACGTATATATTGATAAGCTTAAATTGGGCGTTCCTAGAGGCCCGTGGAGTTTGAGCCAGTATTCCCTCCCAATCGTCATCTGTGATAGGGGCCCCCAAGTCTGTCTACCATTTCTGTTTAAGGATGTAGAGGCTTTCATAATGCGGATCTGACTTTCCTATAAAGGCAGGTGACTGCCGTATGGGTGTCTGTGGCGCTTACTAGATAATGAGCCGTCTCTGATATGGGTGGCTCTGTTCGCCCCACCTGCCAGTGCTGGACGGTCGTCTTGTGACTGCTCTATAAAGCAAAAAGTGCCCTAAGGGAATCTGATACTGGGTGCAGAAGTCTTCGAAGGGCAGGAGAGAATCTGCTTTGTATAGGGTCCTCACAGTGGTTGCCCCCGCTGCCTCCCATCGTAAGAGCCTCCTCCAGTCCCCTCTATGCGGTAATGCCAGCAAGCATTTCAGTGGTATTCGAGGTGCTTAGGGCGTGACACACTGTGATCTGCAGAGATGATGTAGCCAGCATCTGTGCATCACTTTCAGCTCATTAGGGCCAGCGGCAGGTGGGGGGCCTATTCGAAGTATAACCCTGGTCAGGGAGTGAAGGTCTGAGGTAAAAGGGGGATTCTCCCTATCTGGCATTATCCGGCCAGCTAGCCATAAAGTCAGCCATTGGAGTTCACCCGCTAAATAGTATGCTTCTAAGTCAGCGACAGCTAGTCCCCCCTCCTCAAGTGGTTGCTGCAGAACCGTGAGTGCCAAATGTCGCCTGCCTGTCCCCCACAAGAAGTCTGTGATCATGGAGTTTAATTTTTTGAAGAAGGTTCTCGGGATCCATAGCGGGAGAGTGGTGAAAAAGTACAACAGACGGGGTAGTGCTATCATTTTTAAGAGTGCCACTCGTCCTGCCACAGATATTGGTAATGGGGCCCAAAAAGTAATTTTACCACAAAGTGCTCTCAGAGTCCGCTACAAGTTTCCCTCCAGCATGTCTAGGTTATTATGGTAAACCTGAACCCCTAAGTAGGGCAGGCATCGCAGTTCACACTGTAGGTTCCCAAGGTCCAATGGGGCAGTCCTGGCCTCAAGGACAGGAAATAAGCTGGATTTTTGCCAGTTTACTCTAAGGTCAGACATACCCCCAAATCGCTCCAACAGGCTTCGGGCCCCATGTATGGTGTCTCTGTCATCTTGCAGGAAGAGCAGTAGATCATCTGCATACATGGCG
Organism: Pleurodeles waltl; assembly: GCF_031143425.1. Taxonomy (NCBI): domain Eukaryota; kingdom Metazoa; phylum Chordata; class Amphibia; order Caudata; family Salamandridae; genus Pleurodeles; species Pleurodeles waltl. Next base: position 466,983,414 of record NC_090449.1, on the reverse strand, counting down.
ATGTGGTGTGTTTGTCCCGCAATAGCACTTCCTGCCCTGGTTATACAAGCCAGTGGTTTGATAGCCAAAGCAAAAAGTAATGGAGAGAGGGGACAGCCTTGTCTGATCCCCCTCTCCACCCGATAGATCTCCGATATTGTAGCTCCTGTGCAGACTCTGGCCTTAGGGTTAGTGTAGAGCAGTCTCGTCCATGCGATGAACTGGTCTCCTAGCCCAAATTTATGAAGCACTTCATAAAGATATTGCCACTCGAGGCTATTGGAGGCTTTTTCTAAATCAATTGCTAAAACCACTGCCTTGTGTTTATCATAGGCTTCATTATGAAGTAGGGAGAAGAGGTGCCTTATATTCATCGCTGTTTGGATGCCTGGAATGAACCCACCCTGGTCCATATGGACCAGGTGTGGCATATGCCGTAATAGACGCGTCACCAGAATTTTGCTCAGTATCTTATAATCCACGGACAGCATTGACAGGGAGTGGTATGAGGCCACAATCGTGGGCGGCTTCCTCGGTTTCAACAGAGGAATGATCAGGGCCTCCCGGGCTGACGACCGGAGAGTATGATATTCCCTAGCTTCTTCATAAACCTCAACCAGTCTCGGGCCCAGTTTATCTATATATGTTAAGTAAAATTCAACCGGGAGTCCATCCGGTCCTGGGGTGCCATACTGTTGATGGCCGCCTTCACTTCAGCTACAGTGATAGCATCCCCCAGCTCCATTGCCTTGAGCTCAGAGATTGTTGGGACTATAACATGTCATAAGAAATTGTGTATCTCTGCTTCCGTTCCTGGGGTGCCATACTGTTGATGGCCGCATTCACTTCAGCTACAGTGATCGCATCCCCCAGCTCCGTTGCCTCAAGCTCAGAGATTGTTGGGAATATAACATGTCATAAGAAATTGTGTATCTCTGCTTCCGTTAGTCGGACTTTGTTTGTGTAAATGTCGGCATAGTATTTATAGAATTCGCAGTTGATCGCAGTCTGGGTGTATATGCTGTGCTCCATGGGGTGGGTTGATTCAACTATAGTGGATAGTGTTCGTATTAGATACTCGGTCAGGTGTGTCAGATTGTGTATATCCGGAGAGCATGGGAATGTATCCAACCTTACATGTAAAAGATGCATTGGTGAGTAAAAGAAAGGAGTAGTCCCTGCAATCTGGGTGCTGAATGCGCCAAGAGTCAACCAGGCCCCAATCCTTCTTCCAAGTGCAGTAACCATGAGCTGTTCTGTTAACTGGTGAAGAGGGTAGGGGGGGTGCAACCTATCTAATGTCGTATTTGCTATGCAAATAAAATCTCTGCCGGACAGTACCGATCCCGTTAAGTGCACTGCCAATTGTTCTGAGATGGAGGCGAGGAATCACCTAACGACCATGGTCTTGTGAGGTGTTTCTATAATGCACATTATTGTTTGTGCAGGAATCCTGATGCAAGTATGTACCTAAACATCAGATTGTGTGCGCAAACTTGTGTTGGCAATTACATAACAAATACCTGACATGTTTGCATTCTGTTCTTGTCAATGAAAACAACAAGAGCATGATAACATTACCCACGTACATCACTGATAATGAAACTTTCTCAGAATGACACTGATTAGGAAAATGAAAACATTTCTCTAAAATGCACACATCTGCAAGCAGTGCTAAAAGGAAATAAATAATTGAATAGAATAAAACAGACCACGATAAATAGGTCAAAGGGGACTAGGAAAAAGGGCAACAGGGATACAAGCTAAAAGCTAAGCTATCTCCTGTGCCAGGCAGGGAAATAAATGGACCGACAACACCCTCCCCATTGCTGAAACAATGATGCTAAGCAATCATACCAAGAGAGGGTGCAAGAGCCCAAGACCAAAATGCTCTAAACTAAAATCTAAAAGCATGTTTAAAAATGTATATTAAAAACAATTTCAAAACATACATGAGAGATACATAATGTTGAAAGTGACAAGCAAAGCAGGCCTAGAGACAGGCCGAATTAAAAAGGCCATTTGGTGTCACAATTTGTATGTTAAAAACAGCCAATGGTCAAGTTTCAACAATAAGTATGATCATGCAAGAGGTCTTCGATGTCATCTAAAGAGACATAGACCAAAAAGGAATCAACTCCTGCAGAGAGACCAGCGGGTTGGGAGAAGGATTCATGGGGCAAAAGTGTGAAGAAGTCTCAGACACAGAGGAACCTGTGTAGGCAGCACCATCCATTGTGCCAAATGGTTTTGGAGCCATAAAGTTCACAAGTGGTGGCTCATAAGTTGCCTTGCGAATCAACCTCAGTCTCAAGGGGCACGACTGTGAATGAACCCTCATTGAGAACATTAACAGTTCCTTATCCGCAGGAGGCACGGGCTGTACGGCAAGCCACACTGTAGGTGTACACTAGAAGAAGCATCAGATGCAAATGAATACCGGCTGCACACCCCATAAGATTGGTCTGAATGACAACGACTAATCATGCTCTAGCTCCTCCAGCAAGGAAGCACCGAAGTACTGCTTCATGCGTTTATGACACAGCTGGACTGGTGGTGGCTCCATCACTCCGCTTTGCTGAGATGGGACAGCCACTGTGTAACAAAAATAACAGCAACAGAATTCCACCAATTAACACCAAAGTTATTGGGAATCTGCAAAAAACACTTGAAAAGACTGAATGTATGGATGAAGGTATCACTCCAAACACGGTCTGGAAGGTGCTGACAAAAACAGAACCCGAGGCTTTAAAGGAATGAACAATCCCCGTAGTGTCAGATGCGTTGAATATTCTGGCCATCAATTCTCCAAAGTGCTGCTTGGGGAAATTGGTATTTATTAGGGACTGTATCTCAACTGATGATCTTGCTTTCTGGAGAATATATGTTTCCTTGGCTGATGTGGGAGCTACTTGTTTTTAGAACAATAGCGCCTTGTCTGCTCAGCTTGTCAAAATGTACATAAGAAGTAGCAATGTTAGACCACATTTCTGCTACTCTTATCTCCTGTGTGGGGCGGAATAGAACATGGCCACAACAAGTTACAATAAGAGAAACCAAAATTGCGTAGACAATGCCAGGCTTCATGCCGCAGCAGCTTTGATCATTCAGAACCAAATAACTTCCATTCGAATCAAGGGGACGGAAGTTGGCTGCCTCGGCGTTGCAAGGGCCATGCAAGGATACTTGCTTATAGATCACTGAATGACTAGCAGTAGTCTCACATTTGCTTACACTAAGAAAGACCTCAATTTTGCCAATCAGACACCTAAAAGTGAAAGGCAACTCCCACTCTTTGTGTATGTGTCTCCTAACTGCTCATATCTGCCTACAGCAAGACATTTAAAACATTTCGTGAAACGAAAAGTGGATATAGGCAATTTTATACCTCAGTGTACTATCCATACAGCTGATGGTGTTTCTGCCACAGTAAAAGGCAACTTTTATAGCTTTTTTGATATTAAGCGTTGCGTAAGTAGCTTCCCTCTTAGCCATTATCTGCTGTTCTCAAGACAAATTAAAAGCAGGAAATAAATTGCTACTTTTAGTGTGTTTCTATGGCACACTGCCAATTTTCAGAACCTACAGTGTCCAACCTAGCTGCAAAGTATAGAACACAGATGACTTTGCCCATGTTGTAAAAAGGACATGTTATTCTGAATGATATCAACCGCAGAAGACACAATTCTATTTAAGGTATGAATCTTGTTGGACAGAGCATTCATGCCATTATCGACAACAGCTAAAGCCTTTTCCATGTTTTCCTTACCTATCTGCCTTAAACGTGCAGTGAGTTCCATTTGGGACAGCTTCCATATTTCGTTATAAATAGCATACAGGAATAGTTTAGAGCATGGCTTTCTTGGACCTAACAAGAAATCTTGTAAGTCTACTTCCTCTGACAGAAGACTAAGGGGGTCATTACGACCTCGGCGGTCTTTTCAAAAGACCGCAGAGGCCGCGGGAGACAGAATACCGCCATTGCCGGCGGTATTTCTGTCTCCCTATTATGACATTTCCGCTGGGCCAGCGGAAATGTCACATCAACATTGCAGCCGGCTCGTAATAGAGCCGGCGGCAATGCTGATGTGCAGCGGGTGCAGTAGCACCCGTCGCGCATTTCAATGCCCGAAATTCAGACAGTGAAACGCGCGACGGGGCTATGCCTGGGGGCCCCTGCACTGCCCATGCCAAGTGCATGGGCAGTGCAGGGGCCCCAAGGGGCACCCCAAGTCCCCTTACCGCCGGCCTTTCCATGGCGGTGTGTACCGCCATGGACAGGCCGGCGGTCGGGGACTCATAATCCCCAGGGCAGAAGTGCTAGCACCGCTGCCCTGAGGATTATGACCGCCAGGCGGAATCCTGGCTGGAAAGTGGAGGGGCCGGCGGTATGGCCGTGGCAATTCCGCCACGGTCATAATTGCTGGCGGAACACCGCCAGCCTGTTTGGCGGTAACCGCCGGCCGCCAGGGTCGTAATGACCCCCTAAGATGTATCTTCACTGCTGCTGATGTGGAAAAGAGTAAACATTGTTAGCATAGTTTACCCACACTATATGTAGTGACGGTACCTGAGTATTGACCTGAGATAAAGCAAGGGTCTCTTCGGCTAGTCTTGAAAGCCCCTGAGGTATTATTAAAACATGCCTGCCGACCAACCACCCATCGGGACTGGAAAGTTTGGAACTAAATGTACCATTCTGAATCAAAGCATTCAATACTTCTTCGGAGACATTTAGGAATGTTGCAATTATGAAATTTGGCTGGTGTGCGGATACTTGGCGCGTTCCTTTCTTTTATTTTCGCTAACCCCAAGCAGGTTGTTTGCTGGAAAGTTTTGTTAAAAAATATAATTTGTAAGGGAATGAGGAATGCTCTAAACAAAGCTTACCAACCCTGTATTTGCCAATCTTTTGTTCCCCATAAACTCTTCAATTCAATAGTGTTTTTCCAAAACCCATAGCCTTCAACAGCGAGCTGAGAAACAAAGGAATCCAAATAGATTAATTTGATGTCAGCCGTATTTTCTGCATTTTGGATGGTGGTAATTTAAAATATATGATGCAGCCTTACTAGTGCCAGTGAAATATGAAAACAAACCTACATATGTTTTGGAACTTCCCACACGTGGAGTTGAATAATGTTCCCATTGTGTGTAATTGTAAACTAAACTGTATTTACTAGCTCGGTGCAGAAAATAATGTCCCCAATTTTGATAAAAGAACATTTCCCTATAATTTGCAGTGTTCAAATACACATCTTCACTTTCAAAAACAGTGTAGTAATCTAGCTCAGCAAGAATAGAATCAATTGTCTTAAGATCCCAGCCATAGGAAACAACATCAGGTGTGATTACATCAGTCAATTATATTTTAAACACATATGAAGTTTGAATGACCTCAGTAGGACCGTATATAATGATCCAGAATAGGAATTGCTGAAAAGTTCACAAAGGACAAGTCTCTTCTAACATTATGGAGGAAAGGTAAGGAGTTAAAACCTCATCCACTGGCTCAACAGCAGCGCGTTCAGGAAGGTAATGTCCATTTGTCAAAAGAAAGAAAACAATGACAAACTCCATCATTAACAGAAAGACAAACAATGTCAGTAATATCCAGAGATAGTACCATGCTTTAATTAAGTAGTTATTTGTAAGCCATATTTACAGCTTACGTGTTTTTTAAACAGTTTCTGTCTCAGAATTAAATTAAGTTGAAGAAAAGTCATCAATATTGATGAAATAACTAGAAGTAGTCTGTGCACAGGAGCTGATGTAGCACTGGTGGACAGACCCACTTCTTGTGGAGCTTCATAGTAGACAATTCTGTCTGTCTACATTAAATTGGAGTGGTATAGTTCCATATCTTGGACAGTTCTTGTCGAATAAGTTGTAACAGGAATCAGCAAAAGCGTATTCTCCGCCCTTCCCATGCTCGAGGAGGCGATTGTAGCATTGTTGCTTGTACATGTAGTTACAGAAACGTTTTTTAGTGCTTGTAGATGTATGTCCTGTTGGGTAGTGAGAGGGAAGTGGGTACTACCCAAGGGACCTCTGGGTCTACAGCGCAGAATCGGCCACATGGTGCAATTTGATGTTGTCAATGGAGACAAATCTGTACCCTTTGGAACCAGCCAGCGGTGGTAGGATAACAGTTTTGGTACTGTATTATCCTAGGACTGGAACCAGTGCTCTGTAAAATGGGATGAATTCTTCCTTCACTGCAATATTTTCACGAACCAGATCCCCAGCTTTGGGAATCCAGCCTGTAGATGTTGCTGGTGAATCCCTTATTACCAAGGTGGCAGCACAGGCAGATGAACTTTCATCTCGAAATTCTTGTATTTCCTGTAAAACAGCCACACATTCATTGATGTCAAATGGTGTGTCCGCAGCTATCATTCCAGGACCATCAAGATCTGGGTCATACATAGGTATCCCAAACAGGATCTCATATGGAGTACACCCTTCCAAGGACCGTTTTGGCAGATTGTTCAGTGCTGTGTGGACCCCATTTAGGCGATGAAGCCAACTACGGCCTGAACCTTATACTCTCATTGTTAAGAACTGCTTTAGGTCTCGGTCCTTCCTCTCCACAATACTCTTATCACCAGGATGATATGATGAGGAGTAATTGACTTTAAACCCATTGATTCCATGGTGTCCTTGAATGCCCTAGAGGTAAAGGCAGGTCCCTGGCCCGAATGGAATGATGGAACCACATATGTACTGATAAAGAGCAGCAAATCTTTAAATACAGTTCAGATTTCAGATGACCATTGTGGCCATCTCCACAAGAAACTAGAACAAGGGTCTGCAGCAACTAAGATGTATTTGTATGCACCATCAGGTTGTAAGGGACCGCAATAGTCCAGGTACAAACATTGTTGAGGCCTGTTGGACACTAAGAGGGATGTCTGCGGTTGGCGTTTGAGCCCTTTGTTTGCTGGCATATGTCACTACAAAGGACATATTGCTTGGTCTATTTGTATAGACCTGTCTACCAAAAGCATTTCTGTAAGAGAGAAATAGAGGCTGCTACTCCTGCGTAAGCAGAAGCAACTCCCTCATGTGCTGCTTTGATGATATCTAAACTCGGGTCTTGGATGGGAATCTCTGATTTCCCACCCCTTGAATAGTTGCGAAGGCAACACTTTGTGCACTGATATGATAGGAATATTTTTGGGGGTCGGCTTTTGGCAAAGGCTGGCCATCAGCAGAGGCTTTCACAGCAGCTTGTGCCACACTGTCTAACTTTGTGTGATAATGGGTTTTTGCAGCAACAGAAGCCATAGCAATTGGGGATTTGGCAACTTCATCAGCCAAAGTGTTTCCTACAACGTGTAATCCTACACTTTGATGGCCCAATGTATGTAGCACATGAGCCTCCGGTAGTCTATCGTTAAGATTAGCTATCTCCCCCAGAATCCCAGAAACCGAAACATTTGTGAAAAGTAGACAAAATTCTGAATTCAGCAAGGGGTAATTTGTGTAGATCCTACAAGGGTTTCCTACAGAAAATAACAACTGAAAAAAAAATAATAATAATTGAGGTGAAAAAACGCAATTTTTCTCTACGTTTTAATCTGTAACTTTTTCCTGCAACGTCAGATTTTTTAAAGCAATATACCGTTATGTCTGCTGGACTCTTCTGGTTGCGGGGATATATAGGGCTTGTAGGTTCATCAAGAACTCTAGGTACCCAGAGCCAATAAATGACCTGCACCCTGACTTGGGTTTTCATTCCATACAGGGTATACAGCAAATCATTTACTGAAATATAAAGAGTAAAAAATAGCTATCAAGAAAACCTTTGTATTTCCAAAATGGGCACAAGATAAGGTGTTGAGAAGCAGTGGTTATTTGCACATCTCTGAATTCCGGGGTGCCCATAATAGCAAGTGAATTACAGGGCATTTCTCAAATATACGTCTTTTTTACACACTCTCTTATATTTGGAAGGAAAAAATGTAGAGAAAGACAAGGGGCAATAACACTTGTTTTGCGATTCTATGTTCCCCCAAGTCTCCCGATAAAAATGATACCTCACTTGTGTGGGTAGGCCTAGTGCCCGCGACAGGAAATGCCCCAAAACACAACGTGGACACATCCCATTTTTTGACAGAAAACAGAGGTGTTTTTTGCAAAGTGCCTACCTGTAGATTTTGGCCCCTAGCTCACCCCGCACCTAGGGAAACCTACCAAACCTGTGCATTTCTGAAAACTAGAGACCTAGGGGAATCCAAAAGGGGGTGACTTGTGGGGCTCTGACCAGGTTCTGTTACCCAGAATCCTTTGCAAACCTCAAACTTTGGCTAAAGAAACACATTTTCCTCACATTTCGGTGACAGAAAGTTCTGGAATCTGAGAGGAGCCACAAATTTCCTTCGACCCAGCGTTCCCCCAAGTCTCCCGATAAAAATGATACCTCACTTGTGTGGGTAGGCCTAGCGCCCGCAACAGGAAATGCCCCAAAACACAACGTGGACACATCCCATTTTTGACCTAAAATAGGTGTTTTTTGTAAAGTGCCTACCTGTAGATTTTGGCCTCTAGCTCAGCCGGCACCTAGGGAAACATACCAAACCTGTGCATTTCTGAAAACTAGAGACCTAGGGGAATCCAAGATGGGGTGACTTGTGGGGCTCTGACCAGGTTCTGTTACCCAGAATCTTTTGCAAACCTCAAAATGTGGCTAAAAAAACACATTTTCCTCACATTTCGGTGACAGAAAGTTCTGGAATCTGAGAGGAGCCACAAATTTCCTTCCACCCAGCGTTCCCCCAAGTCTCCCAATAAAAATGGTACCTCACTTGTGTGGGTAGGCCTAGCGCCCACGAAAGGAAATGGCCCAAAACACAACGTGGACACATCACATTTTTTCACAGAAAACAGAGGTGTTTTTTGCAAAGTGCCTACCTGTGGATTTTGGCCTCTAGCTCAGCCGGCCCCAAGGGGGGCAGAAAAGGACAAAAATAAATTTGCTCCCCCCACCCCCCCCGGGAGCGACCCTTGTGTGACGGCGCAACAAAAAAGATCCCTGGTGCATAGTGGATTGACCTAAAATTGGCCGATCTGCCCCCAAAGCGGGCAGAAATGGCCTAAATACAATTTGCCCCTCCAGGGGAGCGACCCTTGCCTAAGGGGTCGCTCCTCATCTCTGGAAAAAAAAAAAAAAAAGAAGAAATTTGCCTTGGCGCCAAGAGGTTTCTGCCCCCCCTGGGGGCAGATCGGCCTAATACCAATAGGCCGATCAGCCCCCAGGGCGGGCAGAAATGGCCTAAAATAAATTTGCTCCCCCACCCCCCGGGGATCGACCCTTGCCTACAACGTCTCTCCCCTTGCGTGACGGCGCCAAAAAAAAAGATCCCTGGTGCCTAGTGGTTTCTGCCCCCACCTAAAATCGGCCGATCTGCCCCCAAAGCGGGCAGAAATGGCCTAAATACAATTTGCCCCTCCAGGTGAGCGACCCTTGCCTAAGGGGACAGAAATGGCCTAAAATATGTGCCCCCCCCCTTCCGGTGAGCGACCCTTGCCTACGGGGTCGCTCCCATTGCCTAACGGCGCAAAAAAAAAAGATCCCTGGTGCCTAGTGGTTTCTGCCCCCCTTGGGGGCAGATTGACCTAAAATCGGCCGATCTGCCACCAAAGCGGGCAGAAATGGCCTAAATACCATTTTCCCCTCCTGGGGAGCGACCCATCTGTAAAACAACCAAAAAAATCCCCGGTGCCTAGTGGTTTCTGCCCCCCTTGGGGGCAGATCGGCCTAATTAAAATAGCAATGGCCTAAAATAAATTTTCCCCCCATAAACTTGCCTAAGGGGTCGCTCCCCTTACATGAAATTCACAAAAAAAAAAAAAACTCCCTGGTGTCTAGTGGTTTCTGTACCCCTTGGGGGCAGATTGGCCTCATAAAAATAGGGCAGAAATGGCCTAAATATAATTTGCCTAAGGGGTCGCTCCCCACCTCTAAAACAAAAAACAAAAAAAAAACAATAAAATTTTTTATCCCTGGTGCCTAGAGGTTTCTGCCCCTCCTGGGGGCAGAAAAGGCCTTAAAAAAAATGCCCCACCTGGGAGCGACCCTTGCCCAAGGGGTCGCTCCCTTATGTCCATTTCATTTTTAAAAAGACATCCCTGGTGCCTAGTGGGTGTTTTGACAGCCGGATTGCTTTCAATCCGGCTGCCAAAACGCAGAGAGAGACTTCAAAGGGAAGGAAATAACTTTCCTTCCCTTTGAAGCCTCTATCTGCCTCCCATATGTGATCGGAAGAGAAATGCAAAGCATTTCTCTTCCGATCGCGCTGGAAGCTCAGGGGAGGCTCTGTGACAATCAGAGCGCGCTCGCACGCTGACGTCACAGGGGGGGGTGGGGGGGGTCGGGGTGGAAGGGGAAGGGTTTCCCCTTCCATCCCTGACTTGGGGTGGTGGGGGGGAACCCCACAGAGGGAGCGCTAGCGCTCCCTCTGGGCTGTGTGCCCAGGACATAATGGTTACGTCCTGGGCACAGCAGCACTGTGCCGCAGGAGGTAACCATTACGTCCGCAGCACAGAAGGGGTTATTGATGGCGCCATGTCGTGAATTACTCTCGCCTCTCAGTGAGACTGCTGGATTCAGAGCGCCAACCCTTTTGTTCGTAGGAGACTGAGGGCCTGATTCTAACTTTGGAGGACGGTGTTAAACCGTCCCAAAAGTGGCGGATATACCACCTACCGTATTACGAGTCCATTATATCCTATGGAACTCGTAATACGGTAGGTGGTATATCCGCCACTTTTGGGACGGTTTAACACCGTCCTCCAAAGTTAGAATCAGGCCCTGAGTCTTTCCTACACCAGTTAGAAGCTGTCGGCCCAAAGCTCCTGGCTCTCTAGCAGTACCTCACTCAAACCCAAAGTAGTAAAGGTGATTTCTGGCAGCCTAGCTCAGGGACTCTGGAGACCTCTCAGGGACGATGTGGTGTAACAACTCTTACCCCTTTTCTCTCATTAGAAATAAGTCTCTTAAACACATAGACAATGAAGAAGATGCAGGACAATTCTCAATATATTTATTGAAAAGACTGTAATCTACGATAAAATGCATGTGCTGCAATGATTATGACAATGAGAAATAACAGAAGCAGAATGGTGAGGATATAAATGGTAAATTTTAAAATGCCCAACATATCGCAATAAACATGAAGTATGCAATTCGTAGTAATATTGCCTAAACACTACCTTAAACGAGAGCAAATCTGCCAGTACAGTGTCCATGAGAAACACACCCAACCCTGTTACCTTGGAATGAGATTGGCCCCTTAGACTCCGGCTCAGGAATCGTAGAGACACAGGGCTGAGATTCGCTGCAAAGCAGTGTGAAGTGTAGATGATGTATCTTGGTGGAACCCTGTCTAATGACCTTGGTCTTGTGAGGTGTTTTTATACAGCACATGTTATTGTTTGTGCAGGAATCCTGATGCAAGTATGTACCTAAACATCAGATGGTGTGTGCAAACTTGTGTTGGCAATTACATAATACCTCCCATGTTCGTATTCTGTTCTTGTCAATGCAAAACAAAAGGAGCACAATGACATTACCCACGTACATCACTGATAATGACGCTTTCCCAGAATGACACTTAATGGGAAAATGAAAACATTTCTCTAAAATGCATCCATCTGCAAGCAGTGCTAAAAGGAAATAAACAATTAAATAAAACAGAGCATGATAAATAGGTCAAAGGGGACTAGGTAAAAAGGGCAACAGGTCAACAAGCTAAAAGCTAAGCTGTGCCCAGGGAGAGAACTAAAATTGACCCACAACAGTGCTATTTTTTTTCTCTGTTTCTTTGGCCATATCTTAGGAGTGGACTATGACATGGTAGTGACATTTTTGTTTGTCCCTTCCTGGTTTTGAGCATTGCTATTTATGGTCACTCAAAGATTAGTAATGGCATAATTGGACATGGGGGTTAGAACACCAGCTAAAATTACACGAAAACTTGACATACATCAGAATTTTCACCACCCACTTGGGTTTATTCCGCTACAAACAAGTCAGTTTAAAAGTGTAGTCAGTGGTGGCAACTTTTCAAGAAGCCATTCGAAGGGTCATCAGTCCAATTGTGCACATTTTATAATATAGTGTTATTTTGGCATTCGGAACCACAACAAAAGAATATGACCAGGTTTTAGAACAAGTTTGCAGAGCATTTTGAAAAACCATACTAAACCTGGACCCACCAAATGTAAATTTCACAAAACACAATTGAAATTCTACAGTCACATCTTTTCAGGTCAAGGCTTGAAACTGGGCCTGAACAAGATCAAAGCCTTAAATCAGGCACCAGCCTCCAAGGGTGCAGGTGACATCTCACCTTTCCTAGATATGGCACTCAATACATAAAAGACTGTGCAACCGTTAGCACCGCTTTGTGAGAACTGATAAAACAAGGAAACAAGTTTGAAAGGACCCCTGCCTGTGTACAAGACTTCCAAGAACTCTAAACGAGAGTCAGCATTGCCGCAGATATGACCTATTTTGACCCGATGATGCATGGAAGCTAGTTCTGTAGCACAACATCTACCTAATAAGGAACGCAGACAAATTATATCTTATGTCAGGCGCAGCCTGTCGGACACTGAAACATCATTATTCTCACGGAGACAAAGAAAGCTTAGCAGTGTGTGAACACTACCACATCACTATATTTGGGAAACACTTCAATATCAGGCAGTTATGACAATATTTTAGGAAAATCCTACCCCAAGAGTACATTTAGCGAGTGACTGCTCATGCTCGCAATTCAGGTCCTAGTGCATTTAGTGCTATTTCATAGCACAAAATGCTTCCTTAACCCATTTTAAATGCACATGGGGAGGAGGGGGGCAATTTTTGGCCAGCATTTATGTGCTAAGAAACCGCACTAAATGCATAACTACTCTTTAAGCATAATTCTGATTAATTTCACTGAAAAATTAGGTAATTTCATGTGATTATATTACATGGAATTCGGCGAGTTAAGCCTGGCCCTAGATACAGCACAGGCAACAGTGGGAGTGGACCCCGCAATCATTCTACTACCAGTGTCCCTGAGCTAAGCTCTAAAAAAAAAAGAAGATTTTCTGACTGTGACTGTAGGCAGATTCTAGGCCTCTTCTACTGATATTCTTTCTGCTAAGACTGGTAAATTGAATACCTGTCAGTGGTCACTGTGACATTGAAGAGGACAACTACTTGAAGAAACCTGGAGCAATGCCAACAAGACGACTAACTGGACTATAGTAAGGAAACTGTTTCTTACCCAGTAAGCATCTGTTTCTGGCAGATAGGAGGTCATTACAACCCTGGCGGATGGCGGAGAACCAGTGGTAAGACCGCCAACAGGCTGGCGGTCTTACCTTGGTGTATTATGACCATGGCGGTTACCGCCATGGTCAACCGCCGGTTCTCCGACCCGCCCGCCAGGGCGGAGACGACCGCCGGGCTGAAGACCTGGGTCTCCAGCCCGGCGGCCGTCAGTATACTGCCGGCGGTATTTGGACCCGGCTTACAGCCGTGGATTTCCAGTGGTTTCAACCGCCATGAAATCCATGGCGGTAAGCACTATCAGTGCCAGGGAATCCCTTCCCTGGCACTGATAGGGGTCTCCCCCACCCCCCACCCCCACCCGACTCCCTTCCAATACATCCCCCACCACCCCTGCCACCCCCCACAGGTGCAGCGCCCCCTTTCCCACCCCGACCCCCAACATAACATTACTCACACACACCCGACACGCATGCAGGCACCACCAACACACACACGCACACACCCCGACATACAAGCCTACATCCACACACACAGTCAGACACGCACACCCACATTCAAACATACACGCACGCATCCATACAGACATACCCACAGCCATACACGCACCCATTCCCATACACACAACACCCCGCAAGCATACACGCACTCACACACCCCCTCTACATACACACACGCAAACCGCCATGCACGCACACAACACCCCCCCTCCCCTAACGGACGATCGACTTACCTGTTCCGTCGATCCTCCGGGAGGGGACGGGATCCATGGGGGCAGCTCCGCCGACACCACACTGCCAACAGAACACCGCCACGGCGAATCACAGGACGTGATTCGCTGGGCGGTGTTCTGTTGGCGTGGCGGTGGAGGTGGAGCAACCTCCACTTCCCCGCCGCCCGCATGTATGGCTGTTGGTGGCTCTCCGTCGGAATAACGACGGAGAGCAGCCAACAGTCATAATACGCCGAGAGGCAAACCCCCATAGTGCTGTTTATTCACATGGTTAGCATAATCCTGCCATCTAGCGCTGGGCTCAGAAGTGTGAAAGTTGGTTTTCTTCGAAGAAAGTCTCTCGAGTCACAAAGCAGAATGACTCCTCCTCTTGCTGGTAATGCTCATGGACATCAACTCCATTGTTAGATTGTTTTCCGGCAAGGCAGTTGAGGATGGAGTGGAAGCATAGCGTAGTGCAGTAAGATGTCCATTCTAAATGAATGTGTGATAACGTATAAATGTAACTGCAACACACACATCTGGGGGAGGGTGGGCACATGTGAATCTACAGCACCACATACCATGAACAGATGCTTACTGAGTAAGTAACATTTTCCGTTCCAGGCATGTGTGGCAGTAGACACACATGCTTAGCATAGACTGAAAATCATTCCTCCTCAACAAGCGGTGGTTAACCTGTGGGGGTTACAGTTGTTTGAAATAGTGTACGTAGAACCGCTTGGCCAACATTAGCTTGTCCTGCATATCTACACAGTAATCTTTGGTAAATGTGTGTGGTCTAGACCATGTACCTGCCTTACATATGTCAGCTATAGGTACATTTCCTAGAAAGGCTATCAAAGCTTCTTTTTTACTAGTGTAGTGAGCTCGAGGACAGATGGGCAAAGTTCTTTTTGCTTTAGCATGACATTTCTGAATGCATTTGTTAATCCAACGTGCAATGCCTAATTTAGAAATGGCCTTTCCTTTGTGTGGTTTTGAGAAGGCAATAAAGAGTTGTTGTGCTTTTCCAAATGACTTGGCTCTATCAAAATAATGCATAAGGGCTCATTTTACATTTAGGGTATGTGAAGGCCTTTCCATATCAGATTCAGAATGGGGAAACATACTGGCAATTCAGTTAGTTTGATTAATGTGGAATTGAGACACCACCTTTGGAAGAAATTTAGGATTGGTGCGTAGTACCACCCTATCTCCATGTAGTTGGAAAAAGGGTTCTTCTTATGTCAATGCCCGAAGTTCACTGACACATCTGAGTGAAGTGATACCAACTAGAATTTATACTCTACAGGATAAAAACTGGAGGGGACAGGAGTGGAAGGGGCAGGAGTGGAAGGAGCAGGAGTGGAGGGCACATTATTCTTGTTAGTACAATATTAGAATTCCAAGTGGGGGGCAGGCGGCACCCCAGGAGGAATAACTCTTTCAAGACCTTCTAATAATGCTATAATGACAGGAATCCTGAAAAGAGAAGTGTGTTGTCTGTTTTGTAGATAAGCAGCGACAAGGTGCAGCCTTACAGATGTACATATTAGACCAGTAGTATGTCTATTGAATGGACAACAGACAATGTCCTGAATATTGTGTTTTAAAGGATCAATTTGTTTGGAATTACAGTGGTAGACAAATCTTTTCCACTTTGCAGCATGACAAGAGTGAGTCGTTAGTCTGCATGCTTCTTTAAGAATGTCCATACAGGGCTGTGGTAGGTTTAAATAACCAAACTCTAGGTCTTCAGAGGCCAGATAGCAAGGTGGAGGGATCTGGGGTCTGACATCTGACTTCTTAATGGTTCTGGCTGAGAAGGGCCTGCCTGTTTGGCAGTACTTTGTAGGGAATTACTGGGAGTACTAGAAATGTGGTGAACCATGGCTGCTGTGCCCATGTGGGAGCCAACCACAATTGGAAGCAGTGGGAGAGGTGGAAAAGCAGAACCAAATATCCCAGACCAACTCATCCATAGTGTGTTTTCCTTGGACTGTGGGTGTGGGAACCTGAAGGCAAAGTTTGGGCCTTTTGCATTTTCTGCTGTGCCGAAAATGTCTATTTCTGGATGACTCTAACACCAGAAGTATGGAAGGCGGACATATGGATGGGGATCCCATTCGTGGAATTGTTGCCCCCCTCCTGCTGAGAAGATCTGCAAAGTTTTTGTCTGTCTTGGAAGGTACTCCACCTACAGGTGAATGCTGTATCAGAGATTTCTAAATGTTCTGGGCTAGGTGAGAGAGCTTAGGGAATCTGGTGCCCCCTGTTTTTGAAAAGAGTACATGGCAGTCATGTTGTCTGTTTTGATGAGGACTACCTTGCAGATCAGGTTAGGAAGGAAGGCTTTTAGTACTAGATGAACAGCTAGCAATCCCAGGTGATTTATAATGAGATGTTTTTGGCTGAGTGTCCAGCATCCCTGGACAGTGAGACCATGTGAATGCTCTCCCCAGCCCATGAAGGAGGCAGCCATTTTTATGATTCTCTGTGGAATTGGGACCAGGAAAGGCTGTCCTTTTAGGAGATTGTTGGTGTTTCAACATTACAGAGAGTGGCCATCTTGTCAGCCGACCAACACTAGATCCTCCAGTTTACCCTCTGCTTGAGACCATTGCTCTCTAGCAACGGGGGCATGCCGATTCTGGCATGAGGCACTATGGCTATGATTGAAGCCATCATACCGAGGAGACACATGACTGACCTTACTGTTACTAACTGATGAGGTTGAAATATGGGAACAAGGGCCTGGAAGGATTGAATCCTGGTGACATTGGGGTAAGCTATCACTTTGTGAATCAAGAATGGCTCATAGGCCGGGTTGCATTTGGAGAGAGTGGGGGTGGGATTTGACTGCATTGATGGTGAAGTCTAGATGAATAAGTAAATTACTGGTGGTGAGTAGAGCTTTTGATGAGCCAATCTTCTAAATATGGAAAAACATGTATGTTTAGCCTAGGCAGGTGGGCTGCTACCACAGAGAGGCACTTGGTGAAGACCCTGGGGTGGTTATGACCCCAAAGGGTAGCACCTTGAATTAGAAATACAAACCTGAGGTATTGATGATGGGCCGGGTGAATGGGAATGTGGAAGTAGGCGCCTGCTAGGTTGAGTGCTGCCATGAAGTTCCCTTGTTGTAGTAGTGGGAGGACACCTTCAAGAATGACCATGTGAAAGTGCTCTGAAAGGATATTTTGATTTTGGGGTCTTAGGTCCAAAACTCATCTTAAGGACCTGTCATTTTTGGGAAAAAAGAAGTAGACTGAATAGACTACTGTGCCTTGCTGGTGTCCTGGCAATGGTTCTATGGACTTTTTTTTTTTTTTTTAAGTGTCAGAACTTCCACCTTGAGCAACTGTTGATGTTCTAACAAGAGTCTGTGTTTGTGAGGTGGAAGGTTTGGAGGTGTGGAAGTGAGCTCCAGACAGTAGTCATGTTAGATAATATCCAACACCCACTGGTCAGAGGTGATATTCCACGAGGCAGGGAGAAACCCTTGTAATCATCCTCAAACAGGTGTTGTGTGGTCAGAGGGAATGGTGGGCAAATCAAGATTTTGTTGTGGTGGCAGAGATGCTTTGTGAAGCCTGTCTTTCCTCTGCCTTTAGAATTCTTGCCCCTGAAGGAACCTCTATAGTAACCCCTGGCTAAGACGGTTTGTGCCTGAAGATCTTGGTAGGAGGTGGCCATATCTGTGGAGGTGGCTTTAACTGCCCCACGATAGGGGGAGCGGCAAAAGGAACCCCTTTGGGATGATGTTTGCAATGCCCTCATGGCTTTGGCCGTTTCATTGTCCTTTTTTTATTGTTTCAAGCAGATTGTCCACTTGAGGGCCGAAAAAGTGGTCTCCATCAAAGGGAAGTACCAGTATGTTCTGTTGCACTGCCGGTTCGAAACTTGATACCCTGAGCCAGACTTGATGTCTGAAGAGAATGGTAAAGTTAATGCCCCTTGCTGCTGTGTCAGCTGCATCTAGTGTGCAGCAGATGGAAATGTGGCAATTAATTTGCCCTCTAAGGCAATCTTGTACACCCCCTTTTTTTACTCATCTGGAAGATGTTAGAGAAGCCCATCTATTTCATCCCAGTGAGCTCTATCGTAGTGGGAGAGGAAGCCAAAGGAGTTAGCAATCCTCCAGTGATTGGCAGACTGGGCAGCCACCCTCACCCCTGCTGCGTCTATTTTCCTACTCTCCTTTTCTGGTAGTGGGAACTCACCAGATGTTTGTGAGTTCGCCCTTTTTCAGGCTGTAGCAACGACCAATGAACCAGGAGGCAGTTGGCCTTTAATATATGTGGGACTGAATGGAGATGCCCTGTATTCTTTATCGACCCTTTGGAGTTATGACACAGGCCTTGACTGGTTATTTGAAGATGTCTGGTGTGTGTTTGAGCATACCCTTAAGCATCGGTAGATGCTGTGCTGATTCGTTGGCTAGAGAAAGAAGGTTTCAAATAAAAAATCATCCTCTATGGTGTTGGTGTGGAGCTTGGCCTCATGGTATACGCCTGCTCTATCTATGACATCATGGTATAGAGTGGTGTTGTCTGGGGAGAGGGCTTGGCTGTGTATTAATCTGGGTATGAACCTGTGGATGTTCAATATTGATTGTGTTCCATGTATCGTCATGAGGTGGGATGGAATGCTAGTCTCTCTCTTTTTCCCCTCAAAAAGAATGTATGGACCCCTCCAGGGAATATGGTTCTGGTGCAAGTGGTGAAGGAGGTGCAACAGGTGTGGTGGTGGTGGAGTAGAATGCACAGGACTAGTAGGCTTGTCAGTCTTTTTCCTATGCTTTGACAGTATAGGAATGTCCAAAGCCTTCTCAAAAGTTAGTTGTCTTTTGGTTGCCTCTGAAGAAGTAGATGGAGGTCTTGTTAAAATACGGCCAGTGTCCAGGTGGAAGACAAGGTGTCATTGTCTGGAGTCTCTCCTGTTGGAGCCGCTGAAGGACTTGCTCCACAGGTTCAGATCTGGCTGTTTGGTTTGGAAAGGAGTGTGATTTTGGCTCCGACGCAGCTTTCAGCACTGAGGGCTTCTATGGCGAGTGACCTGGGTCTGAAGTTGTTAGCTTCAGTGCCAAGCTGGACCAATGATTCAAAGTCATCGCTTTCAGCTCCGATGGTCAGCTCATTTACGATGGTGTGGGAGTCAGCTTGGGAGTATGTGTCTTTTGCTGTGTTTTAGGCGCTGAGGCAGGGCTGGGCATTTCTGACACAGCTGGTCTGTGCCAACCATAGCCTGAAGGCAGTGGCAGCCCAACTGAAGACTTTGCTCATTCCTGGGTAGGTATGCAGCCCTTAGGGATGGCCGCTGGTGCTGGGGCCTGCGTCTCAAGCTCAGACCCCGAGCTGTCCTTGTGGGACAAGGTGCCCTCATCTGCTGCTGACCCCTGAGCGTTACCTTCCTCCTGAAGGTCCTCCGGTCCAAAGATGTCCTTTGTGTTCTTGGCGCTGTGTCAGGACATCTTGTCATCAAGCTTGTCTATCCCACCACATCTTCTTGGATTAGAAGGATTTGCAGGCCTCGCAGGTCGCTTCCTAATGACCCAGGGAGAGGTGCAAGTTACACACCTGATGTTGGTCGGTGCATGGAAAATTGGCATTTTAGCGAGGACAGAACCGAAAGGGTGTCCATTTCATCACCAAACAGACATGGTGCAAACTTTACCGAGGTGGAAGTGCCACCCCGAAGGGCGTAAGCCCATGGGTTCCGCTGTTGAGCTGAGTCACATCGACACGACCAACGTTGGTGAACATCTGAAGAAGGATCAGATACTAACCAAGATCGAAAACAATACCAACGTTAGTCCTAAGCTAGGAAACAATGATGCTGAGATGGAGCAGAGGAGCACACTCCAAACCCGATGGCAGAAGAAAACAATCTAACACTGGAGTTGATGCCCATGTGCATTAACAGCAAGAGGAGGAGTCTCTCTGCCTCATGACTCAAAAGACTTTCTTCAAACAAAAACAACCTGCACACTTCCAAGCCCAACACTAGATGGCAGAATTATGCTAAGCAAGTGCATCTACAGCCGCACACGCCTCGAACATTAATTTTTGTCAGGAGTAACCATATCTGAACTTTTGTAATGACCCAAACAGCCCAATTGCCTTCCTTTCACTACACTTTAAAGTAGGTACATCAGCTTGCCCCAGGGCAGTGCATTCAAGAGAAATACAGAGCAGCTGTTTAAAAGCTGCTCTGTGCTTCTCTGTGCAGGTGTCAACCTGGCTGCAATTTTCAGAGGGATCAGAGATCCCCTTGCAGGTGGGTGCAGTAAGTAACTCCACCTGCCTGCAAGGGGACGTCTGGGGTGGTCCACGGGACCCCTTTTCATTCCTCCAGAGGGCTGCCTTTAAAAGTCATACTGAAAATGTGCAACCTTTTTGTGGCGCACTTTCAGTGCACCTTCTAAAGGAATGTTTGTTTCTACGTCCAAGTCAGTAATGTGGGGCAGGCTCACAGGCACAGAGATTCCCTCATTTGCATGGGGCTACACTCCCATGCAAAAGAGTGAATGCCCTCTAATGATAAAGCTGGCACTATCTGTGTATCAGCGCTATCTGTAATACAGAAGGGGACGTACAAGTGTCTGCGGCCCCTTCTGCAGTACCAAACTGCACCCGGGATGTGCAAAGCGGTGTGAGCACTCATTGCACCCCCGGGGCACTCTGTGCAATACGGCCCCTAGTGAGATACATTTGTAAAAGTGATTTTTTGGTAGGCACAGAGGTGAAAAGTCTTCTAATACTATTGCACCTACTGAGAGAGCCCGCAATAATTTGTGGTAATATTTTGTAATGTATAAAATATTCCAGTAGGAAATATATAGCTTTCCAATTTGTGATGAAATTGTGAATGTGATCATGCTCAATAAAATATCCTACTTTTTGTGTTTAATATGCCCCACACCTGTAGGCAAGTGGACTGAACCTCACTGTGTTAGCCACGTAAAATAACACTTTTTCTGCCTTGAAAATACAAATATACCTGAAATCTTTTTAGTGTACTAACCAGCTTCAGAGCAGTAACAGCAGGAATCGCCTGATGCTTCAACCAGGATCTGACCCTGCAGGAAAACAGAGAAAGGCCCATCAGGCACGCAATACAACCTTCTCTACGTGAGCATTGGAATGTGTGAATACATTGCACCCTCTGGACTGGTGTACACCCATCAACATCTAAACCTATTCTCTGGCTTCAAAAGTTTAAAAAAATCCAGAAGATAGAGCTGGTTGTAGACTGGTGAACCTAGGAGATTTCTAACAAACACTGATGGTGAGGAAGGTCATGAGAGGCAACGTATGTAGCAAAACTTAGAACACAAAACAGAGAACACAGGAGGCTGGCGCAAAGGAGGATAGAAATGTTTCTTACTGGCAGCAGGTTGGTACTTCCCTGAGAACAAGGGAATTGATCCAGATTATAGTTCTGTCCTGAAGACCCACCAGACAGGCACAAATGCTAAGACAAAGCAGCCAACATTGCAAACCACCTGGTGGAGGTAAACCATGATGCATACTACATACACAGAGATATTGTTTGAAAGTTGCAAGATGTTCCCCTTCTATGTATCAATGTTGGAGGGATAATCAAATCCCCCCAAACCCTTTTACCTACACCTACACAGTCTAGTGAGTGATCAAAGGCTTCTCTACATAGAGAACCCACACTGGGAAAACCCATAGTTCTAAAGCCACTTTACATCAAAGTATCATGTAAGCCGTGCATCCTGAACTGATTCTTACTGATTTCTGTTTCAAGGCCCCTAGGCTAAGTTATAGTTCTTGCATATTCCAAATCTAGAAATGCATTTGTGCAGTCTTCTCCTAAATTCCTTTACAAGACTTCCCCTACACTTTGCGTCATATCCAAACCCTCCTTACCTCTGGACATGCCACACTGGAGAAAGGGCAGTACTGGGAGCACTGGACAGTTAAATTGGGCAGACACTGGCACACTTGGCACTGACCAGACCGCCAACGTTCACCGATGCTGTGTGTCCTCCCTTGGTAGTCACATGCCTCACACTGCTCTGTCTGACACCTACAGGAGGGGAAAAAATTGACAGTGATGAGCAGAAGATATTAAAAAGAAGAGTCTTGCAAATGTAACTTGTTTCGGGGCAATTAATTATGTTCTCTCTAATTAGAGAGATTATTCTGGTTTGGTCTCATATACTTCATACAGCCATTGTCAATGCAGTTCTGGAAATATGAATCTACATACTTGGTGCTATATTCAGTAACAAACATCAGAACACCATAGTAAGGCACAGTGGGAATAAAAGTCCTTAGGAAATATATTTTGCCATAAATAACAGTGGTTTTGGTACAATTGATGACAGCAGTTTTTATGTAAATTATGGTATGTGTTAATTTAAGGAACACAAATTTGAATGTGGAACAGAGGCTAGCCACCGTTTGCAATAGGCCAGTCATGCCATAAAATGACCCTCTTATGGTACAGACAAGAAGAGTGGAGCTCAATTAAAAGTCAACGTTACCTGCGAGCTTTGCGATATATGCCTCTGCATTGTTTCCCGTTGCCGTGTTTGCTGGGATTGTTTGGGCTTCGAAACGACCACTGAATACTCTGAACACCACAGGGCCCCAAGCACTCACCCCAAGGTGACCAGGTTGACCAGCCACAGTGAACTGAAAATCAACAAATAATAAAAAAAGATGGAGCCATTAAGAAAATATTTGTGGTTCCCTATCACAAGTGACTTTAAGTTGTGAAGAGCTTGATATGGGGAGGAGTGAACACCGACACGTAGAAGGTGAGAGTAGATAAGGAGAAACACATGCATGTATTTCACACTTAGGGGGTCATTATGAACACAGCGGGAATCCCCGCCGTGTTCATGCTCGTGGTCTTATCACAGACCACCAGCCCCCTTGAGACCTCAGCGGCCGAATTGTGAGCGTTCTGCTGGGCCGGCCGGCAGAAAGAGTGTTTCCACCAGCCGGCCCAACAGAATGCTGTGCCGGGGCATTGCCGACAGCTCCACATGGAGCTGTCGTCAATGTTGCTGTGCGGCGGGTGCATCAGCACCCATCGCGCAGATCAGGCAGTGACCTGTGCGACAGGGCACTCCACGGCGCCCCTGCACTGCCCATGCCAAGCGCATGGGCAGTGCAGGTACCCCCAGGGGGGCCCCAGAGCACCCCTTCCGCCATCCTTTCCCTGGCGGGTGAACCCGTCAGGGAATGGCTGGCGGAACAAGGGTTCTTTATCCGCAGGGCAGCGCTGCTCTGTCGGATGAAGAATTTCGCCATCCTCAGGCTGCCTGTCGGCGGTAGCCTGGCGGTGGTGGAAGGCTGCCTGTGGCGGTCCCCATTGCCTTCATTATGTGGCAGTCTTGACCACCAAGTTCATAATGAGGGTCTTAACCTTAACATATTCAAAACTGCAGAAACTTCCAGGCCTCTTTTTCTTACTTTTTCCACTACATTTATTCCAGACCACAAGGAAGTTGGGTTTCACTACAGTTCCAGCACCTATATCGAGGAACAGATGTGCATATTATACTTTCACTAGAGTAATTCTTTATTGTATTTCCTGTAAGTAAAAACCTTTTGAACTACAGATTACGGTTATTTCCATAAAAACATTGACCCCTCTCAAAATGAGAGAATACTTCCATACTATGTAGCACCGTAGAGATATATGCACATCTATTTCACATCCCTCTTTCTCCCACTGTAACTACATAGTAATAGATCACCAAATTACCAAAACCTGCAAAAAAATGCAAAACCAGTGGAATTCCATGTCCACGCTTATATCTGTAGCATTGATTTATATAAAATATAAAACATCCATAAAATATTCAGAAAACTCCTGACTATCACTCAAACCCAACACCAGAAGTATCCAGAGTCCATGACTATCCCTACAGAAATTGTCAAAAAACATAATAATTTAGGAATTCTGGGCATTGTAATATGGCAATACCTTGGCCTTGATCAGTTTGACAAAGTTTTTGATTACGTATTTCCATTCAAGCAAACAAGAAGCAATAATCAAGTGGGCCTGTAACATTTTGTAACATTAACAGGTACCATGTTGATGTGAAAGAATTTCTGGTGCTATATGTGAGGACTATGATTTATTCAATTATTTAGTTGAATGCTTTTCAAAACGGGACGTTTGAGTGGGGCTAAATCTGTATTTGGGGGCAAGCAAACGTCTTTGCTATTAGTTTCTTAAACATTTTAACCTCTTTTTGGCCTATACTGTGGGACAGAATTGATTTAAAAAGTAACATTCCGGTTATTTTTACAAAAATGAAAGGGGGTCAACCTGTTTTTCTGCGCACAATACCACAATCTTGCCCCAACTACAGGCATATACCGTCATGGTGGAGGGACGCCTGGCTTCCAAGAAGGCATTACAGACTTTGGAAGGAAGTTCGAAAGCAGTCAGCTGTTGCTGCTCAATTTCCACGCATGAATGTGGAGCGCTGACATGTCCCTCCCCTGCTGCTGTGATGGAAAATCCTCCAATAGAGGCAACCTGATGGAAGGACCAGTGATCTATCACCATCCCTCCGTAAACAGACATAAATACAGCTCTTAAAGTATACCATGACTCTCTCTTGCGTAGTTTTTGATCAGGTTGCACCTTTTAAAAATATGACATCTTTTTCTACCAGAGGCCAAGCTCCCTGGTACTCTGATGACCTGCCTTTGGAAAAATCAAACTGTAAACGTCTGGAAAGTCAGTGCAGTACCACTAAAACGTCTTTTGACAAATCTGCCGACAAGACGACGCTTAGCAATTATCAGAAAAAGATCAAAGCAGCTGTTAAGCTGTATTTAACTCAAAAATCTACTGTGCAGGTAACTCTTCAAAATAAGTTTTTAAAGCTCTGAACACTTTTTAAAGCTCTGTGCTTGTAATCGTACCACCCTGGCTTCGCAAATACTTTATTATTCCTTGGCTACTTTCTTTGAAGAAAAGATAGACAATATCTACCTCAACTTTCCTGTCGGCCAAGATCAGCAGGAGGAGGGTGCTGTTTTTGATCTACCTCCCCCGAATGCTGCTAACATCCTGGAAAATGTTTAACCTCGCTCTCTAGAGCAGGTACAGGAGATGCTGGTTGGTGCAAAATCTTATTCAACTGCAGACTTATGTCTGCCCAGAATTACGTCCTGCATAGCACAATCCATCACTCTGCTAGTACTGGCTCCCTACAAGCTATCGCTAGCCTCCGTCAAACTTCAGACAAAATGGAAGTCTTCTTTTTGTCTCCAATTTTAAAGAAACCTGCTGCCAATCGTGAAGTCCTGTCTAACTATCGTCCAATTTCCCTGCTTCCTTTGTTAGGGAAATTACTTGAAAGCCATATAAACAAACAATTGGCAGCATTCTTGGAGGAACATCAGACTGGACCGCAATTAATCAGGGTTCAGAGCTATGCACAGCACAGAGACCACACTAGTGGCAATTACCAATACCATCAGACTGTCAATAGATGCAGGCATATCAGTTATATTGGTATTACTGGATTGTCTGCAGTCTTTGTTATGGTCTCTCACTCAATCTTAATCTGCAGACTGCTTGACTCAGGATTATACAGCACACACTTTAATTGCTGAGGGACTTTCTTCAAACCCAAACCATCTGTTTAGATATCTTTAAGTCACACACCCTGTCAGTTGACAAAGGAATTCCACAGGGTTCCTCCCTGAGCCCGACATTATTTAATTCCTATGCAGCCCTCCAGCGCAGATTATAAGAGCGTGCGGGTTTGAGACATTATCATACACCAGCACCACCCAACTTCTCATTTCCTGTATGCAGCATCCGAAAGTGGTTAAATCTTGGTTTGCTGGCTGTAAAAGAGAAGTTGCTGATTGAATGATCAAAAACTGGCTACAATTGAACAGCAAATAAACCAAGATAGTGCTTTTTGGCAAAGCACAGGATTTCTGGCCGGCGGACTGGTGGCACACGGAATTCGGCTTCAACCCAATCCAAAAACAGGTTGTAAAGAATCTGGGTATTAAGCTTGACCAGCTCCTCACCATGAAAGATTATGTTAATACTATCTAAAGCATTAGTTTGTCACTTTGTGACTCCTCAAAATAAGTCTTCCCTTAGCTCCTCTCTACTTTCAGAAAGACCCTGGTCCAAGCACTAATTACTAGTCGCCTCAACTACGGCCTTGCTCTACTTGTGGCTTCCCATGACACTTTGCTGTCAAAGCTGCAGGTGGGTCAAAATACAGCAGCAAGTTTGATCTGCAACCTCCCCTCATGGTCCTCCTCTGCTCCTATCTTGAAAGCCTTACAATGGCTGCCCATCAATAAATGTTATCATTTTCAATCTCTGCTCCTTGACTCACAATGCTCTTGGGCAATCATTACCCACCTACCTCCATACCAGACTACACTATTACCAACCTACCTGTTGTTCAGGTCCAATAATAAAGTACTTTTAAAGATACCATGGATTCCCACTGCCAGATTTGGGTGGCTGTTCTTTCTCCTATCTTGCCCCATTCCATTGGAAGATTCCCTCTCCCCATTCATTCCTTCCAGACCTCCCCAAGTTCCAATTTATTTTTACAATTATTCAAAACTTGGCTGTTTTCATTTCTCTGTGCCGCAGTTAAATAGCAAGTGGTGAGATACTCCTTCAGGAGTGAGTTGTGGAGTTATATAAGAGCAGATAACATAACTTGCTCAACAGTCCAAGATATCAAACTCTCCGGGCCCAGTACAAAGCCACACGGATGACTTGGGCGCAGTCATTCCTGATCTTCTTGAGAACTCTGGGCAGGAATGGCACTGGTAGAAAGATGTACAAGAGGCCAGAGCTCCACTCGAGATGAAATGCATCTACGAGTGAGAGCCACCTTGAAAACTCCAGCATGCAGGAGTGCTAACATTGTGCGTTCTTGGTGATGGCAAACAGATCTAACCAAGACTTATCCCAATGCTCTAAGAGATCTTGCACCATCTTCGTATGGAGACATCATTCATGACCTCCTGGGCATCTTTTACTGAGTCCATCCTTCCTGGCATTCAGAGAGCCCTCCAGGTGTTTCCCTCCAGGGAAATGCCCTGACGTGTCCAGCCATGTCCAGAGATGCAAGGTCTCTACACAGAGGGTCCACAACCCCTCCCCGTCCTGTCTGTTGCAGTACCACCTAGCTGTGGTGTTGTCTGTGAACACCTGCAGTAGCCTTCCATTGATGGAGGGTAGAAAGGCTTTCAATGGCAGTTGGACTGTCTGGAGCTCTAATAAATTGATGAGAAGCCCGGATTCTGCCGAAAACCAGAGGCTCTGATCTCCACCTCTCCCGGATGGCCACCCCCACCCAGGGGTGAGCAACTGTTACTACTGCCAGATATGGTTAGGGAAGGGAGGCGGGTCTGCTGCTGACCTAGTCATTGTTCATTAACCACCACTGCAGATCTTTTGCAGTGCCCTCCGGGATCTGGACCTTATACTGTGCCCACTGGAACTTCAGGACCCACTGCAGAGCCCAGCAGTCTCAGAGTCAGTCTGATCGAACACCAGGATAGAGGCTGAAAAATCTGTATCATAGCCTAAATATCCTGGACTTGCAGTTCAGGAGGATAAGCTAGAAAATGCAGTGTCCATAAGAAGCTCTGATGAAAGGGAGTGTCTGAGAGGACTTGCGCGAGTGTGAGCATTTTGAATTTCTCCTTTTTCAGGAGGAAATTGAGAGGGAGTGGTTCTAGGATAGGACAAAGGCCTCTGTCGTTCTTCGGCACCAGAAAGTGTCGGGAATAGCCACCAGAACCTAATTGTGATGCAGGCACTCTTTCTACGGCTCTCTTGGCCAAGAGAGCTGCCACTTCATGGGTGGGCGTAGACGCAAAGGTGAGGAAGTAGCCTCTTCGGACAATTTGGAGAACCCAGCGGTCTGATGTTATTGACCTCCAGTGGTGCAGGTGATGCCACCCACTGGCTGCCCATGCTGGTCAGAGGGCAAACTAAAGAAGCTTGGAGGATGAGGCTGCTGGGGTGTTTTGGGCTGGGCTGAGATCTAGCTACCTGACCCACGGGGTCTGTGGGTGCTGCGTCCTCGGCCAGGCAGGAGCTGGGAAGCTTGCTGCCATGGTGGCTAGATGGGTAGAGACGTGCTGGAAACCCCTTCTGTGAGCACATCAGCAAAAGGTGGACTGGGTTGACGATGGGCCATTTAAAGGTCCAAGGACCTGGCCGTAGCTCTGCTGTCCTTGAAGCGCTCCAGCTCTAAGTCTGCCTTGTCTTCAAAGAGACGGATGCCATCAAAGGGCATGTCCATAAGCAAAGCGTGGACATCTCCTGAAGAGCCAGTTGTCCTCACCCAGACAGGCCATCTTATGCAAGTGAATCCCGAAGGGAATGGGAGTAATGGCCCAAAAGGCATCCAGTGAACACAGAATACAATACCAAGCTGGAGGACAAAAACAATTTCTTACCCAAGGTGTTCTGCCTTTTGGATTCCAGATCTGATGAGGTGGGTTGGGAATGTGCCAGGATTTACTTGGGAAGTGGGTGCTTGGACCATCAAACTCTCCGGGGTGGGGTGTTGGTTGAGGAAAGAGGGTGCCTCTGGGGTGGGGCAACATTGGCAGGCATTTGTCCTGTTCACAGGAGCCCAGGGTAGGTCTTGAACTAGGCCCAAGCAAGTTATCTGTGATGGCTTCATTAAATGGGAGAAGCAGTTCTGAAGGGATGACTCCCAGTTGGAGCACCTGTCAAGACTTTAAACTTGACAGGCACGGAGGGCAACTGAAGGTCCAGGACCTCAGCCATCCTCCACACCACTATGGCAAATGTGGCTCCCTTCTTCGTAGCCAAAGTAGGAGGAGAGACCAAGCCAGTATTTGGGAAGGTGTCCAGTACACTGGCATCTGCAAAGTCCTCACACCAGTCCATATCAGAGCACAGGGGTTGGTATCCATCCCAATATTCCCTAAGTCCTGGCCCAAAAAAACAGGGCTCAGGCTCTGGGCTGAAGGGACTGGCTCCAGTCAGTACTGGAGTTGGCATCGGGTGATTCCCCTCCATTTCCATGTCAGAGTCGGGGATAAGAATGGGGATGGTGGTGCCATGAGCATTGACAGTGGGACGGCATCGGGAAGGCCGAGATATCACAATTGAAGCCGGCCCGGATTCATCTGTGCATCCAAAGGGCATGACTTGTGCAAGGGTAGACCCACTGGTGGGGAAGCAGTAGGAGCCCCCCCGAACCCACAGGACCAGAAGGCGTTCCTGCGGTGATGGGCCACAGAAGTATGAGGCACATGACCTCAAAGAATACTCAGAGTTGGGCAGAGTTCGCTCCGGCACCCGGAAACTTGGAGAGGCGCGGGGACTGGCCCAGTCACAGGCACAACTGTGGAACCAGGCCATGAGTGACAACCCTCTCTCATTTTGTTGGATGACTTTGACAGATGGGGTGTAGTCAAAGACCTCACTGACTTGTTGCTCTTCTTCTTCTTGTGCGACTTACCAGAGTGGGGAGACTTCGACTGCAACAAAAATCTATGACTCCCCAACCGATCCTGGAACCCTCCTGTTGTGAGGGTACCTTAATAGCTCCATGGGCATGTTGTTTTAGCCATAGGCCTGCAGTATGAGTCCTTTAGCCTAGTTGCAATTCATTTTATTGTCTGAACAGAACTCTTCTGCTGTGATGTTTTATTTTCCTTTATCTTGTATACTTTTAGCACAGTAACTGTTTTCATTATTTGTACTCTGACATTCTCGTTCTGTGCACTGCTCAAGGCTGTCTCCAATATGTTGCCAGCACAAAGTGGAACACTGCAATCTCTGTCACTTCTCGGAAACATGCGTGATTTACATTAGGGCAGTTTTCCTACAACATTCGCTGCTTTATTATAAAACATCTCTGTGCCCTCTATACTTTAGAGGGAGAGTTCCAGCCAGAAGACTGTCACTGCATGGTGTTGCTTCATTGCAGCTGTCTGCTGAGACTTAGGGCCTCATTACGGCAAGGCCGCGGTTCGGACTCCACATTACGACTGTGGTGGAGCCGCCACGGTTGGATCACCGACACGCCAGGTTGCTGCCAGCTGACAGCCTGGTGGGCTCAGCGGTCTCAATCCGCCAGGGCACCACTGTTTGCAGTGCTGCCCTGGTGATTACATGTCCCCTTTCCGCCTGCCTTTGCATGGGGGTAGCCTCCGCCGCCTGCCAAACTCATAATGAGGGTCTTAATGTCTTTCTCTGCCTACTTGGGAGAGGACTAATCCAGGTATGGGGGATGGTGTCTTCCAAGGGATTCTAAAGTGCAGATGAGGGCTAACACTGCTGTGCTCTAATACAGTAGTTTAGTGGCGTAGGTAGGAATTCCAACACCTAGCAGTCTGACACTAGGGTGGGACTTTTCTTATGTTTCACTTTCTTTGTCACCACATTATTATTACTATGATTTATCATCCTAATCACTGCAGTACATGCTATTTTATCTAGAATGCAATTGATTCAATAAAGTATATGGGACCAATCTTTGCTTCCATTTGTCTTTGGATGTATGAGACGAATTTAGCTGAGAGAAAAGGATGAGATCTGTTGCACCACGATTTCCCTGAGAAGTCAGAATATCATGCACATGGATGCCACAAATCACCGCCACTTGAGATCTGCCGAAATGGTTAGGCCGACAGTTGTCACAAGGTGTGGAGTTGGACTAAGTTCCCCACAGCCTGGTGGTGCTGCTGCCCGAATCCAGCAGTCTCATTCAATATAAAGAGAGCCAAACACAACATGACCAGGATTAAAACTGTCTTGGCACCGCATATCGAGCAGCAAGGAGCTTGATGCATCGCTCCCTTAATGCCTTGGGGTACCTGGTGCAACAGTCAACGCAGGTCTTGGAGTTGTGGTCATGCTCAAGGCATTAAAGAAAGACAAGGGGTGGATCCGTCACTGAAATTTGTCTGTGATAGGTGCTGCAGGTCTTGAATCCAACATTCCTCGTTGACATCCTTGCCACACCAGGAGACAAGTATCAAGAAAACACTGAAAAAAGTTGAAAAAATAGTAAAAAAATAGTTGGATTAGCTCTCTCCTGATCTGCATTGATTGGTGCGTAAAGAAAAGAACTGACGTTAGAAAGATGGGAAGGCGCCTACATAGGCACCTCACATGTCACTTACTTAGGGGGTGGACAATGCCAACTATGCCACTTGGAGCCAAACAAGGCCACCTACTGGCGTGCTGGACTACTGCTTACGAAAACATTTTTGGATGCGGTCTAAAGCCTAGGGATAATTCTAAAGTAAGGAATCTGTGGCTAGAAGACTCTATCAGATTAGCTGTTTATAAAATCCCCACTGCAAACAGGTGAAAAGTTCAGTTTGTTTCTGTGTCTATACATAGAAATATATTTCAGGGAAGATACAGCCAAAGGATGTTTTTCCTGCAGTTTTGACTGATTAGGTTGGACAGAAGAGCTTCAACGTTGCATACTGTTTCCTATTTGCTTCATTAATATACCTGTTGAAGGCCTAAAGGGGAGTTCCAGTGGCCACACAAGATTTGTCTCTAAAATTAAATCTCTTTCACTCATGAAAGGAGCTAACACGTCTTTAAAATTACCCAATTTCATCCCTATTTGGAAATATCTTTGAAAGACTGATTTCACAAAATACATAAGATTTGTACACATATAATGACTACATTCTACTACCAACATAGATGTGGTACAAAATATTCAATTAGAAAAGTTGAAATGGTTCCCTGAATGCTGTCCTATAAAGTTTCATCTTACCACTTCTAGAAGCTTATCAAGCAGATTTTTTAAAGCACAACCATTTGCCTAGTGTCAGCTGTTGTTGGATATTTCTACCAAATAACTTTCAGACTTGAGTCACATTTTCAAATATGTATGTATGCAGTTCGTTCGTTCTGAACCCACCAAAATTAAAGGAATGCTGGCTCACTTGGCAACATGCAGTCACTACACAGTGAGTAGGGAAGCAGTAATAGTTAACTTTCATTGTAGATTCCCTTCAGCTTCTTGGTACGCATCTGTGTTTGCCAAGGTTAAACACACTTCTAACCATCTTTGAACGAGGATAAAGTCAAATATAAGGCTCAGGGTTTACAAAGCCATTCTCAAATTGGGTCATTCTAAGTATTATGCAGACTGAGCAACAATGTTCCTCTGAAGAGCTTTAAAATAATGAGTGATGTTTCTAGTCCCAGCAGTTCCCAATCTGGTATACCTGCCTCACAAGAACTTGGGCCCATATTTATACTTTTTTTAGCACCACATTTGCGCCACTTTTTGACGCAAAAGCAGGGCAAACTTACAAAATACAATTGTAATGCGGCGATAAAAAAGTATAAATATGGGCCTTGGTGACTCCTTGTCCATTTTTTTTACTGCCAAAATTCAAATTATCATCCTTTTGGCAACACTTCAATTACTGTCTCAGGAATACATAAGCCTTCTCTCTTCTCAAATATACCTAAGTCTTTATCTGTTTTGCACAGCCTCTGACTGGATTTGACCCTACCTCACGTGAAAGGGTACAATTAAGCTTACATTTGGAGAAATCTGGGTTACCAGAAGACTCGTGCTTATCACATGTTTAATAAGATCCCTTTGGTAATTTGTGCCCCTAACTGTAAGTTAATTTACCCTAATCATGCAGACTAAAAATGAAAGGACACAGTTGGCAGTGTCTGCTATCAAAATAACTCATCCGTTCCTGCCAATCTTTGTTCTTTTTTGCTGCTGCAACTTTAAACCAACTTCACCAAAAGAAATGTCAACGTATAGTTCTTGGGGATCACCACCAACCACCTCTTAAATCATGCTCAATCTAGCTTCTGATCATTTCATGGCATGGAGTTCACACTTATTGCAGTTCCTAAAGACCTATGTGATTCAGGACCAGGGCGGAGTGGCAGCCCACATCCTCTTTGACTTTTCTACCATCTTTGATGCCATTGGTCACTCTATTCTGATAGACAGGCTGTCGGGGGCAAAGGCAGGGATGAGTGATTCCAGGGCTAACAGCAAGGTGACAGGGCAAGGTAAATATGAGGCAACTCAAAGCATATAACTGTGTCACAGAACTACAGAGGGCAGGAGGTAGACAAGAACAAGGCTTGATCAAAGTAAGGGATCAACTTATATGTGATAAGAGGTCTCTCATTAGCCTAGGGAACACCTTTTGGACTGGCACCAGTAGATTGCTCTTAAAACAGTTAGGCCTGCTTTTATAGAGACTGTTTTACTAGTGTAAGGTGGACCTAAACTGACAACAACATTCAGACAGGTAAATCTCCAAAGGGCCTTGGTGCAACAACAGTACAGAGACTAAGCGAGAGGTCACACTGTAAAAGGATATGGACTGCAACAGACAGGGGACCGAATTTTGAAAGGAACAGAAAACCAGAGTGGAAAGACTAACCAGAACACAGAATAGACAAGGCAGCAAGAGGCAGGGGAAACACAAGACAAGGTTTAAACAGAGCTGAAGAGATCAAGAACAGAAATACTGGGACCACAAGTGCAGGCTATACCCAACAGGCAATTGGAGATATAGGGGGTCATTCTAATCTGCCGCCCGCCAAGCGGGAACCGCCAGAAGACCGTACCGCGGTCAAAAGACCGCGGCGGTCATTCTGAGTTTCCAGCTGGGCTGGCGGGCGACAGCCAGAAGGCCGCCCGCCCGCCCAGCGGGAAACCCCCTTCCGCGAGGATGCTGGCTCCGAATGGAGCCGGCGGAGTGGAAAGGGTGCGACGGGTGCAGTTGCACCCGTCGCGATTTTCAGTGTCTGCTATGCAGACACTGAAAATCTTTGTGGGGCCCTGTTAGGGGGCCCCTGCAGTGCCCATGCCATTGGCATGGGCACTGCAGGGGCCCCCAGGGGCCCCATGACACCCATTCCCGCCAGCCAGGTTCTGGCGGTCAAAACCGCCAGAACCAGGCTGGCGGGAAGGGGGTCGGAATCCCCATGGCGGAGCTGCCTGCAGCGCCGCCATGGAGGATTCTTCAGGCCAGGGGAAAACCGGCGGGAAACCGCCGGTTTCCCTCAGAATTGGCCTGGAGGCACCGCCAGCCTGTTGGCGGTGTATCCGCGGTCCCCGGCCCTGGCGGTCTATGACCACCAGGGTCGGAATGACCCCCATAATGCTGGTACAAGGAAACTGGAGTTAGAAGTCAGAACAAGGATTTCAAGAGCAAAGTCAGAATAGTAACTCAGAACAAAGAAGCAGGAGCTCCCAGTAACAGCAGTTGAAGCACATACTCTGAATGCTGAGGCCAGGCCTTAATCCCTTCCCCAAGCTCACAGCCACTCAGGGTAATTGGAATTCAGAAGAGGTGTGTGCTAGGTGAGAGCAGTTAAAGTCTCTCCTCCAGCTCTCTGTCTGAAGGAGTGCACTGAAGTTCCAGAAAGCATCCATTGGGCAGAATAAAAATCCGGAGTTGTCGAAGGATCAGATCTTGTATCTAAACATGGTAGGAGTTCATGCAATGGATCAACCAGGCATGCTGGAAACAGTAAGGCAGAGTTCCAAGAATAGTAAGATTCACCAAAAGGCCCTTCCCCAGCTCTCACGCTTGGGTAAGGCATATACATGTACCATAGTGCAATCATGTTTGGAAAGTAAACCCTGAAATGGAATCTGAAGTTGTAAAGTCTGTGAAGGAACACTGAAGTGCAGCACAGGTTCCAAACAAGTGTCATGACACGAGCAGGCTCAGCTTTCAAGTAGGGTCATCTGAGAGCAGGAGGTAAGGATCCTACACACACTGGCTACAGAAGCCATGAAAAGGAAGGCCTTGGAACGGCTTTTTTAACAATACAAAGTCAATTAATCATCATGCCTCCATTCAGATATTTGTCTAAAACCTGACGATGTGGAGTTCTGCAAGAGTCATCAGTGAGTCTCACACTTTACAATCTTTATATCGCTCCTCTAGCTACACTGATCCAAGACTTTCAGCTATCCTATATGCCAGTGGTTCCCAAACTTTTTCGATCCTCGGCTCCTTTGACCTATTGGCCGTGTTGGCCACGGCTCCCCATTATGTTACTTTTTTTTGGCGGGTGGGGGAACGTAATCCCAGTCTCGGGAGTACTACCATTTTTAGCCTGGAAAATAATTGGGATGAAACTGATGAGGGCATTAGAGAGCTTTAGAAGAGCACCAGATGACACTACATAGGGTCAGGCTTTATTTTTAAATAGGCACTGATGACATTAAGTAATTTGCACAGAATCAAAGGATGGTAGCTGACGCCAGAAATCCAGCCTGGTTCCCCAGCTCTAACTGCTAGGCCACATCTCCTCCTTTGACAAAACTGGTGAAAGGATGTAACCCATCTGGCGGCTGCTTCTGACATCTCCTTCCTGTGCTAGAATGGGTCAGTTATTATTTTTCAGTTTTTCTTGGATATTCTCTTTTCTTCCCAGACACCTTCATACATTATGTCTTTCTGGTATCCGTCTTGCTTTGTCAGCGCCAGAGAAATGAACTCTGGTTTCATTGTTCCCACATTCAGATTTGTCACAGAGGCTGGGCGCTCTGGAGTCTCATGTCTGTCTCTATTCACCTGTTCCTACACTATTTACAGTTTGTCTTCTTTATTCTCTCGTTCAGGTTTCTGAAAATTATTTATTGGAAACTATTTTTGTTCTTTTGTCATAGGGATATTATTAATGGTACTTTGGCGCCCTCCGCTGGTCACAGTAATTAATGCAGGGTGTTCTATTTACAATACTATGATGAAAGCTACCGATTCTAAGCACCTCCGAGTGGTTCCCAAACTGTGTGTGGCGCCCCTGGATAGTTTTGATGGCGCACCAGGGAGCCACGGCGCACAGATTGGGAACCACTGCTATATGCAATATACAATATGCAGATGAAACAAATTATCCTTAGACTGAATCAGACATGATGACAGCTCAAATCAAATTTCTACTTGATTAAACTGTATCCAATTGCCTAAAATAAAATTTGGATGAAACCAAGTTTTGATCATGGATGCTCTTCCAATTGATGGATTTCTGGATGGAGGCCAGATGTCCTTCGCCAGGGCTCTACTCCAGTAAGTGTTGTTATAAACTTTGGGGTCTTGTTTGAAGAAAATGTATCCCCCCCACCTTAATCTACTACCTGTTTTCCCTAATTAAAGGTTCTTTGGAAAATCCATCCTTATATGCACCAAGAATGGCAAAATATCCAATAATTCAAGCCTGGTTGGTTCCCGCCTTGATTATGCTAATGCTCTTTTGCCTGGCCTTCCATCTTATGCACTGCAACCACTTCAACCGGTGCAGAATTGTGCAGCTCGACTGTCCCGAGAACTCCCCTGCCTATCACAGCTATGAACATTTACAATTCCTCCATTGGTGCCCAGTGGAATACATAGCATCTTCGAAAGCCTCTTTATCAGATGTAAAGTGCTTCATGGTAATGTCCCTGAAATTTTCAAGCTTCTTTTTTCTTAACACATTCCAGAGCTTTGGATTCCTCATCTGCCTGCCTCCTCCGAAAACCAAGAAAGTTCATCAGGCAATCAGATCTTTTGCCTGCAAATTAGCAATCAAGTGGAACTTTCTCCCTCTGAATATGAGAAACCAAACTAATTTGGTATGCTTTAGGAAACATTTAAAATCATGATTGTTCACACAATAATCAGGATAATTTGCTCACATAATATATAGATAACTAAATGGCTCTCTCAGTGCCAGGATGCCTGCCACTAATCTGCTGCTCTACAAATATAATAAATAAATCAATAAATAAAGATTAAATACATATTGCCATAGTGTCTCAGTAACCAGATACCTGGAGGTCTTATGAAATTCCCATATAGTCACCAACCATGAAATCAATCTGAGATCCACTGTCTGTCAGTCATTTGTTTCAAAATCTACCTGTACACTCCGGGTTCTGGCGACATTGCTTCATGTGTCCTCCCTGGCAGGTGCAGATCTGGCAGTTCACCTTCACCAGCTGTCCAGGCCAGTAGGTGACACCCTCCACCTCGCATGGACACTCTTCTGGAACCACACAGTGGTGTTCGCTGTCCATAACTAGCCCGTTTGGGCACCAACACCCTAAAGAGAAATTAAAGTTTGTGGTTACAATGAAAAGCAGACAACTTAAATCTTATTGAATATACTCCTAAGGTAACATCACTGGTATATGCTTACACTGAATTCTGAAAGTTTGTATCAGCAATCCAGGCCTTTTAGTGGATTCCAAAATCATGCACTTCAAGATTATGTATGAAAGATGAAAAATGTGTAAACATCCAAGAATACACTGCCTGGAAACTTTCACCCTGCATCTCAGGAAGGGATAATGAGGCTTCATGCCAACTACAGCATCCCGTATGTACGTTTAGTCAAGATTGTATAACGTAGAGATTATATAACGAAGACTGGAGCTAGAATTCCTCTTTCTGATAAGAACCAGGACTAGAATCACTGCACGTCCATGGGCCATTTACACAAATTGTTATGGGATATAATATAGTAAACTACCCATGGGCTGGAATACCATAGAACACCTATTAAAACCAAGCAATGGGCTTGAATTGCTTACGATAACATGTTAATAGCACATCTAAACATGCCCCTGAAGTTGAATACCCGAGGATAATCATACACTATGATGTCTTATCACACACAAAGACTGTAATATCTTGGGCTAACCATAGAATAACAAGCCTAAACATTCCATGGGCTACCAATTCCTTAACAATAAGACAGAATCTTTAAATATAGCTATGTGTTAAAGCCCCTACAATGCCCATTGACTAAAATCCATGAAAAATGGATCTTCCAGAATGCCCATGACCTACAATATGCAATCACTCCCATTGCCAGAATACCTCATCATAGCCGTTGCTTATAATCCTCAAACATGATCACAGGCAAGGGCCATTAATAAACAATGGTCTGGAATCCCTCACCATACCCATAAGGAACAATGGTATATGGTCAGGGACTAGGTTATGCCCCAGTGAGCCTACAGTATTGAATCCAACAGCATCCTGTCATTGCCACTGGCTAGAATGAAAGATGGGAAGAATCAACATAATCATACATACCTGTAACAACATCTGAAGCCTCAATAATAGACTCAAAATAAAAGCGGGTTACAGCTCAAGCTGGACAACAAAGGCATGCCTCACCCTGTAGACATCAGGAGAAAAATCTATTCACCTGCCCTTCCACTGTCACATTAGTGTAATTTGTAACTTGACAGTCAATAATGCCATTTAAGTGAAGTTAGATCCGTGATTTCAGTTTAAGAAGGAAAATGTATTCTGAAAATTACTTTGCCAGAATTCTGGGATACACAGATTTGAGATCATTGGATGAACTCAAACAGATTCTATATCCCTCTACATTGTGACCTGACTGATGGAATCTTGTAGATCAGTGATTCACTGGGGATCCACAAAGCCTACTCAGGTAGTCTGTGATAGAACTCATTAAAATGTTGATTTTTTAATATTTGTCTGTCAAATAATTAACACAATCAATTTGTGTATTCAAAATTGCTTAGGCTATGGGCCCCGGCTTCCATTTATTTCTCACTGGGGAGGAACCCTGGATTTCATTAATGCTAATGTTGGGGTCCATAGCAATCAAAGATTAAGAACCAATGCTGTAGATCTCTAGTGCTGCCCTTTTAAGGTGTTAGAAGCCTACTAACTGGCCTACTGTTATACCACAGGCTCTGCTTAGTCTCCAACTCTGCTTTTTCACTCCCATTTAAATTACTATCCTCTCTCAGTGTTTTGAGACTCTGCTGCTGGCTTTATAGTGCCAGCATCAGTCATAATAAGGGTTAACACATTCAACACCCTTGGTATGGCAACATAGCTATGAAGTTTCTCTTCAAGTTTTTCCAGAGAAAGACTTTTCACATGTCCTTTTGATCTAGACCCCTACATCTGATAGAATATGTTCACATTTTCTACTGTATTTTTATATATAAGGTATTTAAATGTAGATCTCTCTCTCCTTCCATTCTCTCTTTCAGATAAAAAGTATGTAAACAATAAAGATTTCAGATTAGATGACGCAACATCCCGGTAGCTATCTTTGCTCAGGGTTCCCTCAAAATTATGTTTAATGTTCTAGGAATATTGGCAACAGAACACAATACAATTTTGATTGGTGATACCATATCCTGCAGTACATCTAAGGCTCTAATTACAAACTGGGGCATGATTCACAAAGGTAAACTTATACTTTTGTGTAAGTTTATAATTGCTTACTATTCACAAAGGTATTTTATGACTAGTATATCTATGAATGTGGAATCTCTGTCTCTGCACATACAAAGAATAGATGTTCCTATCTTTTTATGTGCAAAGACTCCACAGTCGTAAAGATACTACTCATAAAATGCCTTTGTGAACAGCAAGCAATTGTAAACTTATACAAAAGTGTAAGTTTAACTTTGTGAATCAAGCCCTTGAAGTTTAAAATCTGATCCCTCTGTGGGCAGCTCTTGGCAGAGGGATCCAGGGTTGTGCAATAGCTATGGCAGCCCCACTGTTTTCCACAGATAGGTTAAACCTACCAAACTTTATTAATGGAAAAGTCCTGGGTAAAACGCAAAACATATGCTCCTTTCCAAGTAAATAACTTGAAATAGGGCTTATATCACACATGATAAATACCTCTCTCATGGATAATGATTTTCAGTGGGTGCGCAAACAGCTCATTCTTCTCTGACCTACCCAGAAGCAGGGCCTTAGAACTTATAAGGCAGAGAAAATAATAACATCATGACTTTACTTACTGTTCATTCATTGTTCCTACTTTAACTTTCTAATAGGAACAATAGTAAAAATCACATCTTCGCTTGTGGCACCATTGTTTTTAAGGATTACATAACGATACACAAGCATAGAAAGGCACACTTAATTAGGGCAATCTTTAGCAGCCCTTCATACATTTCACGTCTGCAAGTCCAGGTTATACTGGGTAAATATTTGGTTCACAGAGAATAACATTAACTCTGTTTTAAATGCTGGTGAGAAAGTTATTTCCGGCCATTCTGGCACAGCAAATAATGTGTCAAAAGGCCATGACAGCAGATCCTAGGCTGGATGTTTACAGGAAACAGTGTATCAGATGCAGGGCTTGCAAAGGAAGAGATATTGGTAATTGTTTTTGCCAAAACTCATTCTAACAGACCACCTCCCCAAAGTTCATTAGAACCCATTATTTGCAGTTAGTAAAGGAAATTATACACATTTCATAATGGCCTTAGGATTCTGAACTATGTTGACATACCACCAAACACCCATTAATGTAAATTCACCAAAATGGCAGAGGTAGCGGAATTGACATCGCATGCCATTTATTTTTAAATGACGCGCCGCAGCGCGCGGCACGAGCCGAACATTCGGCTTGGGCCACAGCACGCGGTCCTCAGACGTGCCACGCCCCCAGTCTGCTGTGTGCTTTACGAGGCCCCAAATTGGGCATGGGGCTTCGTTCTTTTGCTGTGCACCGCGTTTTTAGGCATGCCTGACCCCCCCACTCACCTGTTCTTTTCTTCTCTTTTCTTCTTTTCCTTGGCCATCTGGTTGTGCCTTCCTTTATGTTTTTTCCCCCTTCCCATGTTACTTTTCTCTTCCCAGCATTCCTTGTTCCCTATCCACTATGGTTCCTAGTCCATTCTGTTCTGTGTGCTATTCCCTATCTAAGATGGTGTCCTTTTACTTCCTGTTGGTCGTTTCCTGTTTGTTGGTATTTAAGGGCTGTGATTCTTTCCTTGCGCTGCAACACTTTCTGTTTGGATGGTGTCTTCGCTCCTGCTTCCTTGTATTCCGGTGCTGGTTCTTGTCAGTTCAGAATACTTTTTCCTGTATTGGCTCCTGCTGATACCTCTTCTTTTTTGTTCCTGTTGTAGGAAGATATCTTGTGGAGGTTTTTACCTCTTTCACGGTTTTTTTTCCCTCTGGTGCTACTTCTGAGGGACACGGCCTGCTCTTGGCGTACCCATTGCCTGCAGCACTGTGGCTACCAGAAAGAGTCGCCCCTACTTGGGCCAAGGCCAAACATTCAAGAACAGGATCCACACCACTCGCTCTGCGGCCTCCAGGGTAAAGCAGCACGTAAGTCGTGACATTAAATGTTTTTAGCCAGGACAACAGTCCCTGCTTTTTAAATATATGGTGTTATTGACTTTATACTGTTTTTCAGAAGAATAACTGGACTCAGTTTTTGTAGTGATTTTTATCACATGGTATCAATTGTTGTATGTCTTGATTTACTTTAGTTATTCATTTTATGTGGTTGTTGATTGGTGTTATTTGTATCTTTTATCTGCTTTTATGATTGTGAGATACAATCGAATAAAGTATTGTTTTGATGATGATGATGATGATGACATTGCATGCCATTCACATGAAACTTGTCCTTAAATTTCACTATCACACACATGCTTACACACATGCACACTCACCACTGCACACACTCTCTAATGTAAATACACACACCCCACCAGCAAGCATGCACACATACATATAAAAGCATTTCCTTAAATATGAGCTGCCAATGTGTTCCAGGCACTGACTTTGCCACCTCCGAGGCCAGGGGTCACAAAAGCAGTCTTTGCGGTCGCAAGGGGCAAGCCAGGGGTTGCAGCTGCAACCCCTAAATGATGTCCATGCATACACCCCTGAGCGCAGACACCAAGGACAACTACACATGACTGTGGTCCCACTAAACTGTACCCACCACACTCCACTACTTGATGTGACACTGCATTTGACTACATCACACCAGAACACACTCATTAATCGCTACCACAAACAGAGTGATGTAGCAAGGGTCCACTGGACCCTAATGAAAGCAAGGGTAATGCCTTTCTGCCCACCTGTAAGGTAGTAAATGTCAACCATATTAGAGGCAGATTGAGCAACTCAAGCCCCCATGCCCGGATGCCGCCTCATCTGCTCCACCACTGATAACGATGGTGGTCATTTTGACCCTGGCAGCCTTTTGACTGCCAGGGTAAATGTTGCAGTCCCACCACAAACGGGCTGGCGGTGCAGACTGCCATGGCCGTCAGAACATCTGGGCCGCAGATGATCATCTCCGTCCTGTGGTCCACAAAAGACCGCCGGCAGAATTAGGAGGCGGCCTTCCGACATGGTTTCCGCGGCGGTAGCACCACAATGAAAACCATGGTGTAAAGGCTACCGGTGACAGGGAATTCCTTCCCTATCACAGGTAGACGGCTCTACCCCCAGCAAGCACTAGACCCCCCACCCTCCCTTCAGCCACATCGTCCCCCACCCCCTCCAGCCACATCGCCACCCTCCCCTTCAGCTACCTCTCCCTCCCTCAACCATTCCCCGCATACATGCACACAGACACACACCACGCATACACCCATTCACCGACACTTGCTTACACACATCCACTCACACGCATCAATACATGCATCCATACACGTATTCACAACTACATTAATACACGTATTCAAGCATGTATCCGTACGCACATTCAAGCATGCCTCCATACATGCATTCACAACTAAATTCATACATGCATACTCACACCCATCCAAACACGCATACTCACACACATACACACTTACATGGAGACATGCACTCACTTCAACATTCAGATACGCATACAACCACGCATTCACACATTCATGCACACACGCAGACACAACACACTCATACATGCACACACAAAAGTCCGCACCCTCCCACCCTTCCCCTGTCGGATGATCACTTTACCTATTCCAGGGAGAAGGTCGTCCGGAAGGGAAGGGGCGCATCCACCGTCGGCAGCGCCCAGCCAACAGGACACCGCCAGGCAGTATTATGGCCCATAATATGGCAGGCAGTGTCCTACTGGCGGGGCGGAGACGGCGGTGGAACCGTCAGAACACCCCTGCCCACCAGCACGATTACTGCTGTATTCCTGCCCAAAGTGTAGCGGAAATCCAGCATTACCCGTAACATGGTGGGCGGGAGGCCGCCAGCACTGGGGGGTCCTCAGGTGCCCGCAGCTTTGGCGGTCTTTATGGAAGACCGCCAAAGTCGTAATGAGGACCATGCCCCTGACCACAAACCACACTTCTTCATCAACCACCACTCTCCAGCACACTCCATAACAGACCATAACAAACTCCAGGTACATCCGAATCCCATCACAGTCCATCAAACTATCAAGAGAATTTCGGACTTCGCGTTCCTGTCACTCTATTCCTGAGTCTTCACTCTATGCTCACAATTTAGCAAGCCACTATACTAACCCCACTGTTAAAAATTTGGTCTCTAGTTGGCAGAGGTGTGCACCCTGTCCAAACAGGGACCACAATCCTAGTCAGGGTAAGTCTCAACACAACCTAAATTATCCTGTGCTCACACTATGGTAGATTGGCCCAGAGCAGGCAGGGTTAACTTAGAAGGCAATGTGTAAATTATTTGTGCCATAACTCATACAGTAACACAGTGAAAACACCACAAAACGTACTTCACACTTGTTTAGAAAAATAGATGTTTATCTGAATAAAACAAAACCAAACAGCAAAAATTCAATATGCATGAGTCAAGATATCGGTTGTTAGAGGTTTAAGTAAATCTTAGTCCATAGGAATCAATGGATGTATCTTTTTAGCACAAAGTACCTGGGGTGCGTCAAAAATAATGATGCAGAAGGCTGAGGAGGAGGGGATGCCTTGGAAAGTAAAGCAATGCATCCATTCTTCCAGCATGGCGGAGGTGATGCTTTGATTCTTTCTTCAAGGGCAAGGTGATGCATGGGTTTTTGGGTACGAAGTCCTGGCTCCTTAGGTGCCAGGCAGGGATATTTTGACGTCCAAGGACGATGCATGGAAAATTTAAAACACACTTTGACGATGGAATAGGCACTGCATCGATGTGGTAGACACTGCAGTGATTCTTCAGCAGCCAGACAGCCACTGCGCCGATTCTGAAGGTGTTGCATCAATTTTGCAGGTGATTTTCCGATGCAGTGGATTTTCTCTCTCTGGTGAAGACTTTGATGGCCCCGAGACTTCTTAAAAGGAGGCAAGCTCAGTCCAAGCAGAGATCACTTGTGGGGGAAGGCAAAGTCCTTCCACCAGAGTCAGGGAGCAGCAGGGCAATAAGCAGGAGTGCAATTCTTCCAGAAGAGCAAGCCAGATGGGTCCTTTGGGCAGCACAACAGTCCTTCTGACAGAGTCCTGTTGCAGGTCCAGAAGTTACTGATTTGACCCAGTATATGTACACAAATGTGCCTTTGAAGTTAGGGAAACTTCAAAGAGTGGTTGGTTTTGAAATGCAACAGTTCCCCTTTTCACCCACCCAGTCTTGTCTGCCAGGAAGTCTGTGGGGGGTTCTCAGTCCTTTGTGTGAGGTCAGGCCACTAGCCTTTGAAGTGTAAGTAAGAGCCTCTCCACCTTTCCTGCCCAGCCAGAGCCATCATTATGCAGATGAATGCAGAGGCCTGTGTTTATG
This sequence comes from Pleurodeles waltl, assembly GCF_031143425.1. Taxonomy (NCBI): domain Eukaryota; kingdom Metazoa; phylum Chordata; class Amphibia; order Caudata; family Salamandridae; genus Pleurodeles; species Pleurodeles waltl. Next base: position 466,938,938 of record NC_090449.1, on the reverse strand, counting down.
CTTGTCTGGGTGAAATGACAAGGGGAGCTGTCAATGAGCACAGACCAGATGATAATTGGAGACAGGTTGTAAGGCACAAAGAGCAATATGTGCAGAAAAATGCCTACTTTCTAAAAATGGCATTTCAAAAATAGTAATATTAGAATCCAGCTTAACCAGAAAGCTGGATTTTTTGCTACCATTCTAAACATACCAAACATGACAATGCTGCTCCTTTTAGATCCGAAATGACCACTTAAATGTATATAAGGGAATTTCCAATGCTGGCCTATGAGAGGAGCAGGCTTCACAATAGTGAAAAACGACTTTGGGAGTTTTTCACGACCACAATATTGTAAAACGTACATGTACATGTACTGCCTTTTACTTACATTGCACCCTGCACTATGGGCTACCTAGGGCTTACCTTAGGGGTGACATATGTAATAAAAAGGGAGTTTAAAGCTTGGCAAGTAGTTTTAAATGTCAAGTTGAAATGTAAAAGAAACTTCACACAATGCAATGGCAGCTGCCGAGATGTGGTTAAATGGTTACTTATGTGGGTGGCACAATCAGTGCTGCATGCCCACTAGTAGCATTTCATTTATAGGACCTGGGCACATATGGTGCGCTTTACTAGGGACTTATAGGTAAATTGAATAAGCCAATTGGGTAAGGGCCAATGTTACAATGTTTAGGGAATAAAGCACAAGCACTTTATCACTGATCAGCAATGGTAAAGTGCACAGAGTCCTAAAACCAGCAAAAACGAGATCAGTAAAATGGAGGGAGGCAGGCAGGCAGGCAAAAAGTTGGGGGAAGATTACCCTAGGGCTGTTAGGTCTAACACCCACACTTCACCTTCCTAAGTCTACCATCCACTTTCTGATGCTGTAAAATACTATACATGTTACAACTGTGATTTTTACAGTTTCATTTGCAGAATGTAAGTAATATAATTAACTATCTAGCAGTATAGACCATTTACATAGTAGACAACACATACAGGATGGGCTTTGGTATTTTTGATAACAGGTTACTGTTATAAAACTCAATGGCTCACTTTATTTGAGTTTCATCGGGAAAGGCACAGAATAGGCTGTCAATATTCAAACCAGTGATATGCAGATTACACAGTCTTTTGATTTATATTATTAAAAAGCTTGTTGTGCGGACTCATCTGGACAACATTCTTGCATTTAAATAGCTGGGTTTTCCTTTTATCTCAATTTACCTACTCTTACTACAGTTCTCACTCCACTGCTTTATCTATTTGAGATTTTGTTCTGAAAATCTCTGCTGTTCATTTTTAGGCTTATCTTGAGGCTGAATCTCAAATAATCAGACAGGGGGTTCTTACAGCTACATCATGTACCATTGGATTGTATAGCAGCATTAAATGAAACAGTATTTAAATTTTTCTATACAGCGTCTATACAGCTATTCAGCAATATTACTGACAGACCAAAGGTACAAATGTGGGGCATCCTTTGCTCCCAGTGTAATAAACCTATCTTGGGCACACATCTATAAGGTTCGCAACTTAAAATAAAATATCTACTCATGGAAACAGTTCACAGATGACATCACCATAGGTATGTTGGGTCAGAAAGAATACAATTGCTCATTCTGTGGAAATAGACAGGTGGTAGCCATAAGTGAAGAAATTCCATTGCTAGCCGGTTAACAGGAATTAAATATCTAAAAAGTAAGAGTTAGAATATTTTTGTATAAAATCCTAAGCTCTCTATTACCACCTACAGCATCTTTCTTTCAGGTGACTTACTTCTCTCGTAAAGAAATATCTCTTTTGTAGGAGTCTTTGTGGCTGGTAATTGTTTCTGAAGCTCAGCTGCTCATCACTGACATTCTGCAACTGCCTTGATGTTTGATTATTATGTATGTACGTATGTATGTAGGGGGCATGGATCCCTTGCTCACTGTGCTATAGGATCCAATCTATCACTGATGCGGGCTAAGGTAGGCTGAAACCAGTCTGGGATTGCTTGTGGTCCCTTCTGGAGGGGGCCTTGCCTTGCAGTTTGGGATGCACTGTTCCCATTACAAACAGGGTCAGTAGTGATTTGAATAAGGTGGGCCTTTGTCTAGAGAGGCACAGTGGGCGAAAAAACAATTAGTTGGAATTCCACCCCAAGAGATTGTATAGTAAAAAATTATTGGAGCGGTAGCTAGTTTCTGTGAGCAGAACTATACTATTGTTTCATCATTATGTGATGTTTCTTAAAGAGGTGTCTTCAAACCATTCATGAATTGGATCACGGTTGGATGGGCCTGATAGATTTAGAGAGGTGGGGATTCTGACTGTAATGGCTTTGTAAACGATATGACTAGTTTGAAGATAGTGTGGACCAGAAAGGTAGCTAGTGGTGTTCCACAAGATGTGGGTGTTGTGATCATATTTCTTCAGACACTGGGCCCTAAGATATCCTGTGAAATGTAGGCTGGTGTCCAGTATGAATCCCAGAGACTTGGCATTGGGTGAAAGCTGGAGTTTGAAGCTGTGAAGGTTCATGCCATTGAGCCAGAATTCTGTCTTGGTGGAGCAGAGCTTCAGGTTGGTGTAGAACACGGGGTTTTGGTGTTTGATCACTGAAGCAATGTCACCAAAACCTGGTAGCTATTGTGCCCAGTTCCCTCTTGTATAAATGAATCAGGAGGCTTTGCCATACGCAACAGTTTATTGAAGCCAGAGCCTTTGCCTTGAAGTGCTGTGCATGGAACACAATGTAAAGTTATCACTACATGTTAGCATCAGCAGAAGCAATGTTCTAAAGGCAGGACCCAAAAGTAATCTAAGTGCTAAGTGGTTGACTTAAGGAGTGCCAAACTACTTTTAAAAGCAGAGGACAATCTAATTTGATGGACTACATATTTCTCCCAGTTTTCACAATGGGCTCCTGCTGAGTTGATTTGCACACCCTGAGCTTTTTCCTAACTTCCTCAGTATCCACAAATGCCCAATAGAACTTTGGGTTAAGGACCACCTGAGTGGATAAAAATGGCAGACGATGCTTGCTAGATCAATGTCAGCACAATGCATGCACCTTTAACACTGGGTAAAACTTTCTTCAGATTCCCATACGTTGCAGTGCATATTTCCATGAAGATGATACATGGTTGTGAAATCCATTTGTACAGTGCCTGCTACTTTTTCTTGCTGGAGTGAATGTTTTTTCTGGGCAACTCTCCAACACAGAAGTGACACGGAGAAGCTTCCCACATGCATACAATGATCATATCTTGATTTAATCTTCAGAGGCATCCTCTGTCATACTAGATCATTTTCCTGTGCTCAGGCCATCTTCATGAATGGCAGCCATCAGGCCAATCAAAGTCTAGATATATGTTTGCATCTCACCTCTGAGTGGGTTTGAAGAATTATTTTAAGTCTGAAAGTAATTCTTTTAACCATCCAAGTATCATACACAGGCCAACCAGATCGACTCACTACCAGCTCTGCCCACTAATACCTGTCCTGCCCAAAGGACCCACATGGACCATTAGAAGGTCTTTTTAACATATTTATTGTTCTGTAAATCGTAATATGCCCCTTTCAAAATGCTTGTTGCAATGATCCACAAACCAACACTATGGAATATATGTCTGATTTTATTCTGTTTTCTCCTATTTCCACTCTTGATTCTCTAGTTGCTATTAATATTAATTTTGTATATCTTACCATGTCTGTGACTTATGTCTTTGAAGACATTGCATTGTGCAACATGCTTTAACTGGCTATGAAACATACTGAGACAATCTATGCTACCTAAAGGGAGAACAAAGGGTACTTCGTGGAGACATTGAAGTCATCTGACACTTAATCACTGTAGTAGGGAAATGAAGATGCTCACTTAAAGTGTAGAGAATCTTTAGCTATCAATAAGTTAGCAGCAATTTATTCATAAGGGGCTATTCTCTTAGACATTTTGATCTTACCTAATCATTCATATGTTTTTTTTAAATCTACCTTTTCAACACTTTCCTCTGCCGTCCACTCTGCCTTCCATTATCTTCCCTATTCTTATTAGCCTTCTGCATCCCACTCCTCCCTGTTCAACATTGCTCACCCTACCTTCAGCTACTATTCTCTTCCTCCATCCTCTATCACCCCCATTGTCTCCCACCTCTCTGCCCCCCTTGATACCTTCACCTGCCATCCTCCTCAGCCTTTCTCCTTCTAAACCCTAATAAAATCTGTAGATCAGCCCTTGAGCCTTCCCTTACTACTATTTACTCTACAACCTTTAATCCCCTCTGCTCCTTCTAATCTCTCTTGTCCTCCAATTCGATTTGACACACACTCTCTAACTGTCCCTCTATTCACACACAACCACATACTTCTTGCTCTCCCAACATGCCATACCACCTACCACTCCTATCTCCACCCTGCCCATTCAACCCACAGGACCTTCCTTCCAGCTCTGCAGCCCACTTTTCTTCTCCCTACCTAGCCTATCTAATCACTAGTTATTTTGGTTCCATTATTATTTCATAGTTTGTTTTCCATTTCACTGATATTACAGTGTAATCAGAAACCTCACTCTGTTGATGTTACATTGTAAAGCATACTAGCTCACTTGGGTAGAGCCCAGCTATAGAACAATGCAAATAAACAAATAAATAAAATTAACAAAGATAACAATATAGTAGAATACATATCCTGTCCTCTACCAACTCCCCTTGTCTCAACAAGTTATAGCTTTCTTCAAAAAATGGCTTAAGTCCTTGGTCGCACATCAAAAAACATCCATGGTGTGGTGGCTCAGTGCACGAATGCACCCACAGCAGGAATCTGTTTTTGACCTCATGGTCACAGGTTTGAATCCTAGTGGGTCTGTTGAAGTAAGCCTCAGCAAGGCCTACTAGTGTAAGGGGTTCACCTTTCTCTGCACAAAGTCCTCAGACCATGTAGGAAGAAGATGGCACAGAAACTGAAATAAAAGACAAAGGGGGTCATTACGACCTCGGCGGTCTTTTAAAAAGACCGCCGAGGCCGTGGGAGACAGAATACCGCCATTGCCGGCGGTATTTCTGTCTCCCTATTATGACATTTCCGCTGGGCCAGCGGAAATGTCACATCAATATTGCAGCTGGCTCGTAATAGAGCTGGCGGCAATGCTGATGTGCAGCGGGTGCAGTAGCACCAGTCGCGCATTTCACTGCCCGAAATTCGGGCAGTGAAATGCGCGACGGGGCTATGCCTGGGGGCCCCTGCACTGCCCGTGCCAAGTGCATGGGCAGTGCAGAGGCCCCCAGGGGCACCCCAAGTCCCCTTACTGCCGGCCTTTCCATGGCGGTGTGTACCGCCATGGACAGGCCGGCGGTCGGGGACTCATAATCCCCAGGGCAGCAGTGCTGGCACCGCTGCCCTGGGGATTATGACCGCCAGGCGGAATCCTGGCGGGAAAGTGAAGGGGCCGGCGGTATGGCCGTGGCAATTCCACCACGGTCATAATTGCTGGCGGAACACCGCCAGCCTGTTGGCGGTAACACCGCCGGCCGCCAGGGTCGTAATGACCCCCAAAGTTTATTAACCTCATGAGGTGGTACTACAGTTCAAACAGCACCCTTCGGTAATGTTTGAAGTAGCACACTGAACTGAGAGAGCATGGTCCCTTTATACCCACGCAGGGGCTAAAAGGAGGTGGTACAATTATAGAAGCAAGACTTGCATACATGTAAGGTCATGTGGAAATGCACAGTCGACAGGTAGGAGGGGCTGACAGTTTTCAAGGACTAACAGCTGCAGACCTTACTGAGCATGTGCAAAAGTGGGGGATGCTAAATATAACTCGTCACTAGGCAGATTTTCAAGAGTAGTTAACAGAAAGGTAGGACAGAGCACATGGTGAGCACATGGCAGCATGTGGCAGAGAAAATGGCTGCCATGAATACAAAATGGATTCCGTGAAATGTTCACAATAGTTACTAAATACAAGATGTCTTCTGCTAATGCTTAATCTAATCGCTGCTAAACTTCAACAGGTCCACTAAGCTTTAATGAGTACCACTGAGTTGGTTAGTAATACACCTCTGTTATTTTCGTGCCAAGATACCATTCATAGTGAATGTGCCCTATAGAAGTAAACAAGTTGTGTTCTAATTTTGATAAACTTTCTTCTACTAATCATGAAACACATGCTTGGATGGCCCAATACAAATGCTTGAAGTTAAGACGGTGTGTGCATTGCACCATCATAGAACATAGTTCTTCTTTAGACTAATATAACTTATCAAAAAGGTATTTTTTTTCTTCAGTGATCCTAAATCATTATTTCTCAAAATGGCACTCAATATAGCAATATTATGATCTGTGGGTCATCTCTTTCTAATTGTGATCAAGGATCAATAAAATAAAAAATACAAATTTAACATAATCACCTTTTTAACTAGCAAAATGCCACTCTAACCATAACATTTAGTTTATCACGACATCAAAACCATGACACCATGACAATATGACCTCTAACCCCAAGCCCCATACTGACACCTGACCTCAATGCCAACCCTAGCACTGTCCTTGACCTCTAATCACAACTTGAACATTAACCTCAGCCCTTCCCTTTAACCCTTACTCTTGGGCCCAAATCATAACACCTATCCCCAGGCTCCTAGCCAAGAAATGTATTTGTGCTACTACCTTTAAGTGTGCAAATACCTTTGTTTGGCAGGTCACAGAGGAGTTAAGTTTTGTTAATGGGTTTGCTCATGTGATACTACACCAAACAGGTTTAATTTTACATGTAAGCAAATCTACTTCCATAGGTGGGCTATGGGCTTTTCATGATGGAACTTGCTGCCTATGAGACTGAACACTGACAACCTTGTAAATTTGTGGGTACTCAGAAATCTTTGCCAAGCACATTCCAAGTCAAAGGCAAGAATACATATTTTCCCTCTGAATAAACAAAGAAAATGTATGTGCAAATGTAGCCATATGGTACATATAACAATGTGCAAACTCCAATAATATTAGCATACAAAAATGCTTTCACATGGAAATAGTTTGTAATTTACAATGAATTGTAGAGATACTCCTAGAAAGCGGAGGCAGAAAGAGCTTTCCAAATTCTTTGTGAGTTTCAAAAAATTTATAACTTTAACACTAAATTAGACAAATTCCTATGTGCACAGTTACAGAGTTTTCAATAATCTAGTTCAATGTAAATGAAGACAAATTAAATGCTTGCAAATAAATTCACTTAACAATGTAAAAATCAAGATTTAAATACCTGACCATGTAATTGTGGCAATATATGATAACTCACAGATATAGCATATGTCTATACCATACACTATTCCATGGGAATGTGTCATTCATTGTTATTCTGTTTTCTCTGTACAATCACACCTAAGTTATTTAGACTGGCTTTGAATAAGTCATAGACTTTGGGCCTGACTCACAAAAGTAAACTTACAATTTAGTGTAAGTTTACAATTGCTTACTATTCATAAAGGTATTTTATGAGCAGTTTCTTTACGACTGCGGAGTCCTCTCACATAGAAATATAGGACAGTCTCTTTTTGAATGCAGACTCCGCAGTCGTAAAAACAGTACTTGTAAAATACCTTTGTGAACAGCAAACAATCATGAACTTACACAAAAGTGTGAATCAGGCCCTCTATGGTGAGGTGCAAGAAATATTGTATCGGGGCTCTGCACTGTATTCAATTGGTCTCCTAGACTACATTATCCATTATTTTAGCATTATACAAGACTCCTTAAATAAAAACAAACTTGTTTCTAATCCATGTTCTCCCATTCCCCATCTTACATGAGCTTTGTAAACCTCTCAGTTTTTTTCTGGAACGATACATATTACATAAATGCAGTAAATAAATCAATATTACTGCATTTATAAGTTGCACACTATGAAGTAAATAATTTCCATGGCATATGTAATTCAACTATTTTCTGGGTGTGCCCCATTATTTTTTGTTGCTGACCACAGAGAGAAAATTGGCCAGGGGTTGACTTAGACAACATATCTCTGGATCCCTAAAGTTAATTTGTCAAGTTATAACATTCTTTTGTGGAAACAGCAAGTTAATGCTCCAGCCATGAACATATTTGAAACAATGCAGTCATTGGATTTTTACTTTCACTTACCTGAGGAGCAGTCCCTCTCCTCCTGACAACGCTCCCTATTGACTAAGTCAGCACAGGTCATAGGACATGGAGCACAGACTCCGCCAACCAGGTCACCAGGACATGAAGTTGTTTTTGGGCAACCCTCTATCTGACAGGGCTCTTGACAGGGAGAAAAGAAAGTTTACAGGTAATAAATATCACACTGTTCTTAATCAGAATAGCTGTTAAGTTGTGCTAAATCAGACTCCAGTACAAATAGTTCATCATACACAACAAGATGCTTGAGTTATGTGTAAAGGGAATCTGCATATTTTTCACCCTATAAGCAGACATTAGTTATTAAGCAAGGAGGCTGGTATAGTAGAGGGTCATAAATAATTGCATTTCTTCGCTGGTATAGTCCGTTACATGATGCAGAGCCTGTACTGCTCATTTCCCTGCATCCCCACATTTCCTTCAGTGTCCCAAACTGAGCTACTGAATCCCTCAATACTACATAAGGGTACATATTGCAATCCTTTCAGGGACGTAAAGGTAGTCTTAAAATAATTGTAAAAAACATTATTAAATCACAAAACATTTCAATGCATGCCTAATATACAAGCACCAGCTGATTTGTTTATGTAACATTCATGAATTGAAGCCATGATATTTATTTCCCAGCACAATCTGCAAGACCTCTTCGCCTTTCTGAAATATTTTAAATTATGCCATCAGGACTGTGGCCCCTACTAGTACATTTGATTCTTAAGTATACACATACATCTGTTTCTGTTCACCCTTAATGATATCTTTTTAAAATAAATGTGGGGGGTTTCATTTACATGTGCATGACCTCTATCCCTGTCCAAATGAGCTGCACTGCCCCACTTTAATCTAGGTCTATGTGCCACTGGTGACTGGGACAACAAGCACATAGCTTCCCCTTGTAGAATACAGATAGAGGTGCACCTTTTGAACAAGAGAAATATTTAGGCCCTCATTACGAGTCTGGCGGTAACTAGACCACCAGACTCGTGGATGGCGGTCAGACTGCTGCCAATGTGGTGGTAACTAGACCGCCACATTGCAACCCTGTCCGTCGGGCCACCACGGAACTGCCAGATCCCCCAGGATTGGAGATCCCGGCAGTCTGGCGGTTGCGCTTGGTCCTAATCCGCCAGGTAAGCACTGCAAGCAGAGCTGCCATGGAGATTACAGCTCACTTCTCCGCCAGCGGTTTCATGGCGGTAGCACCGCCATGAAAGTGCTGGCGGAGTACAGGTGCAGGGTGCCCCAGAGGGGGTCCCTGCACTGCCCATGCACTTGGCACGGGCAGTGCAGGAGCCCCTCTGGCCAGCACCATCGCAATGTTCACTGTCTGCAGTGAACACTGCGAGGGTGCTGGTGCACCCTGCGTTCTACAGCATAGCAGCTGGCTCGATTACAAACTGGAGACAATGCTGTAGACTGTTTTCCGCTAGGCCAGCGGGCAGAAACCCAGGTTTCCGCCCAATGACCTAGCAGGAAACTCTTAATGGGGCTGCGGGGAGGTAGCCACTATGACGGCAAACTCCTAGTCGGAAGTTTGTCGGGTGGTGTAAACCATCCGCCAAACTCATAATCAGTCCCTTAATCTATTCTAGTTGTTATAACAAGTACCTGGAGCTGTTAATGTTCCATGATAGGTAACTGTTATTGTCAAATTGTTTTTCTTATGGCTCAGTCTTGCAGTTCTTTCATTAGAAGTTATTCTATTACACAAGTTAACAACTCTGATTTATCTGTATGGAATTATTGTGAGAAGGAGGGATTGAATAACATTGAACTTAAAATGCTGTGCATTTTTTTTTAAAGTCCTACAAAATGAGTTTGGTATATTCATTTTACAAATGAATGTAATTTGGAGAGCTACATACATAGATGTGGATATTTAACAGATGATCAAAGTTTAATGCTGTGCTCTTTGTTTCTTATTGATATTTTTCATTTCCAAATTTGGAGCGAACATTTCAGTTTTTAAATCTTCTTAAAGAAATTTCCTCTTTTTGTCACAAAACACCTATTCATTTGGTGTATTGATGCTGTACCGTGAGGTTTAAATCAGTCATCAAAAGGCATTGTTATTGCCTATAAAATAACGGTTGATTAAATGTACTCAAGATGCAATATGCATTTTATTATGCTATGTACTAATAGATCAGTGCATATGTCAATTGAACAGATTGTGTCCTTTTGCCCTTATGTTCCTGATTTAGCAGTGACACACTTGAAATTTGCACTGATCATGATAATATTCTAACCAATAGGCATGCTGTAAATTATGTCTCTTTCCATTTCCTTTAAAGCTGTACCATTCATACACTTGCCATTTTTACATATAATTGCATTGTTGGCCTTTTATACAATAAATACTTGCCCTTTACATACTATTACAGTATTGGTTATATATAAGAGTGTATTCATTGTTGTGAATTTTTGTAGAAATACAATTGTTATCTTTTCTAATATATTGAGATGGATATGCAATGAACTATTCATTCCCTAGAATATTGGTGTATACATGTGTCAACCAGTGGTGACTGCCACTGGATAGGTATAGTTTGGTAAGCTGTTTCATAGGAAAAGTGTTTTTGTGTTGCTAATAACGTTGTCCCTGTTTGACAAATCTCCAAGAAACTTTCCAAAAATGTGCCACCTTTTGACTGGTTTGTGCATGGAATGTTTTGGGGTGATCCGTCAAGCAGTGGAAGAGAAAAAAGGGGGATTCCAAAATGAAAAATCCCCATGCATTTTCCATAGACTTCTTTAGACTGCAAAAAATGCTGAACGGAATTGGATCACATTCGGCAGAAAGCTAGATCTTAGTATGCAGAATGTGCTTTTGTGATTTGGTTTGAATCCGTTTGGTAGTTTTTGAGAAATGAAGGTAAAATAAATCTACTTATCTGGATGGCTGGGTAGGCGAGACTCTTCAGAGACTAACACGGGAACGACAATTTACAAATGGAGGGTTCTGATTGGCCGAGGGAGCATTTTTTTGCCCTTGGGCCAATTCACTCCCACTAGAGTGAGTGAGTGCTTTGACTGGCTGCCAGTAACATAAGAAAAATGTTGTTGGCTGCCATTATAGAACTCAGGGACTCAGACCCCTGTCCTGAAGTGTTAAATAAAAAGAATATAAGAGGGCAGGGTAGGGATACCTAGAACCAAGTCCCCGTTGGGGCCACCCAGGTGGAGCCCACTTGAGGCCAAACACAAACTAAGCAAATTTTGCAGCAATTCAGTGGGACTCTTTCAGGAATTTAAAAAACACAATGGCGGCAGTGGTCCCATTGTAAGATTATAGGTTCCTGGGAGCCTTCCCCCAGAGCTTAAATCATGAAAAAAGAGAGGGATTGCGCAGTCACATCGAGCCTCGAGAGTATCCCCTGGGGACAATATCCTTCATAATGAAGAGGGGCCACATAGCCCTCCCTCCCCAAGCCATTACAGGCTCGAGGAGCCAAGCCCCAGAGGAGGTGAGGGCTGCGCGACCACCTCTCCTTTATTAAACAAAACCACTGTGGGAAAATGCGGGCTATAGAAGGCCCTGGGAGGTAGACCACACAGAACCCCTTCCCTTTTTTTTTAAAAAAAGGACCAGAGTGATGGGGTCCTCAGGGCCTAATATGGCTCAGGATGGGGGTCACTTGGTACCCCTCCCCTTTAAAACACATAAGGACCTGGAGACCCCTGGGTCTAACAGGCTTAATGTGGCTCAGTTTAAGGGGGCACATGGCCTTCCCCCGCTTTCAAAACCATAAAGCCCTGTGGCCAACACCCCATTGCACACTGCCAAAGGTTGTGTGCAGGGGTAGGGGGGGCTGGCTTTACTTACGGTAATAAAATTTTACTTTACGTTAAGACAAAAGGGCCAGATGTAGCTAAGGGTTTTTCCCATTCTGTGTCAATGGGAAAATGTGTTCGTACATATGGCCCAAAATCCCCAGAAATTCACTGAAGAAAACAAAAGTTAAATTAACATTATAGTTGGGTAAATATGTCAGTGACAGCATTACAGTTTATAACTAAAATAAAAATGAAATACACCAGTTATTTCTGCTTATGACCTGACGTATTTTATCACTCATGTCGTGTTCTATGACATCAATAAGACATTACTGATGGCATCTCAAAATACATAATTGATGACATCTCTGATGACGCCACCCATCAAGTGTGCTAGTTTTTCTTGATAGTTTAGACACTGGCGGGTAACTACCATATAGGTTGGTGTGTACTGTGCACAAGCAGAAAATCACCGGGGTACTATGGGTGATGTGATTAATCAAGACGGTGGTGCCAGACATGAAATGTCACTGATCCAAGTAGAAAGCCCAAGAAGGATTGTGTGTATAGCCCCACTGTGCCAACCTACCCCTGATGTGCCCCAGACTCTCTTGTTAAGTTGGAATATTGAGGGAATCAGGAGCAAGCTGGGAGATTTACTTTTGTAGGCAATCATGATATTTGTTTTTGCCAGGAAAGATGGGCGGTTGAGCAAGTGATCAGGTGTGGATATAGAAAATACCACTTCCTGGCAAGTGCCAGGCACCGTTCGGGGGGGTGAGGGGGGTTTTAGGTTTAGTTCGGCCCACTCTCTCCTGCACAGTTACATCCCTGCTACTAGGCATCCTGGATGTCCAAGTACTAATATTGACTGGGCTTAATTCAGACGCCCTTATGCTCATAAATATCTTTAACAGAAGTACTACCTATAGGCAGGAATCCCAGGTACTACATCTTTTGGATAAAGTACTTGGTGAGTATGTAAACACCTAGCAGGTGATCATAGCAGGGGATTTTAACTTGACCTATGAGCCAAACAGCTTGCTTAGTGACAGAGTAGAGATGAGAACATGGCGTGGGGAATCACAGATCCAGTCCCTTGCAAAAGGAGACCTCTTTCAAGAGCAGCGCTACAGGTTGTGGATCTTGCTCTTGCCAATATAATTAGGACATGCAATGGGAGTTCCGTATCTGATAAACTTCTTTCACCGACCTTCAGAAGAGGGACCTATCACAGCACAACCGATTATATCCTTTTAGATGCAAGTATGTGAAGCAAGTTAAATTACATGATTGTTTTGGAAAGAGGAGAAAGTGACCACACTCCATTGACGTTAGGGTAGAAATTTCTATGACCATTTCCAGACCCACAGATGCAGAAAAGGGTCATGGGCAGCTTGTAGCGACTGATAACAGAAAGAATGTAAGATGAGAAATAGTTAGTGTCTCGCCGGAGCAAGGGAAGGTTGTGTACTCATCATGGCTATCCATATCGAGAGAATGTATGCAACTGGGGAAATAATAACCTGATCTTGACTGAGCATTTTAGGGATTTTTGAAAAATTGAGAAGTGTACTAACGAAAGAGAGTGGAGGGTGTCCAAAGTTCAAAGAGGATGGTTCAATGATCGCCTCTTTTAAGCCTGGGAAAGCCCTGGGTTTTGATCAAATTTTAGCCAATTTGTTCAAGTCAAATCAGGGGGTATCAGTGCCCTATATAAATGTGGTCTCTAATGCCACTGCAGTGGAGGGGGTGAATCTCCCCTTGGAAAGAGGAAAAAATTGTGCCAATTTTTTAAAAAGGGGACACTAGTGTTCCAGCAAATTATCGTCCTACTAGCCTCCTAGACAACCTTCAAAAAATATTCTGTAAATCCTGGAGAGATTATTAGATTAGTGGGATACGTATAAAATTTCCACCAATCTCCAGGCAAAACATGAGTGCTGTGGACCAGGTGTTTTGGTTCCTCTTGGTCAAATGGAAGATGATAGGTTCATCCAAGTGTGATCTTAATGTGGCGTTTGTTGAGTTGCATGCAGCCTTTGACCTGGTCCCAAGAGAGAAGCTTTGGGAAGTCCTTCAGGGACTAGGTACTCCGTCCGACCTTCTTCATTTGATTGGATTGTTGCATGAGGGGAACTTTGCGAGAGTAGGGTGCAGTGTGAAAGGAAAGATAATTGATGCCTTTCCTGTTAGCCAAGGTGTACGGCAGGGATGTGTCCTCGCTCTAACCCTTTTTCTCCTTTCTATCAACAGCTGTATTACCTATTTAATGGGATGTGGAAATGATTCCCCCTCCTTGACGGGGGTAAAAATACCAGCTGTCCTCTATGCAGATGACACGCTGTTGATGTCTAAAACCAGGAGGGGGGCTGCAGAGTTTAGATAGTGTCAACCAATTCTGCAGAGATTTTGACCTTGAAATCAACAACACGAAGACCAAATATATGGTGTACTCTAAGAAAGGCAGGAAGAAAGGAGTTATTAGGGTAGCTGGCGAGGCACTGGAAAGGGTCCAACAGCCTGGGCATCCGGTTAGAGGAATCAGGATCATGGCACCTGCAGATAACTAAAAGTACCCTCATTGTGAAACAGCGGTCAGGTGCCATACAAAAATTTGTAAAAAAAATCGGCCTGGTTTCCTGTCTGTCAAGCACTAGAAGTTTATAAGGCACAAGCCAGGTGGGCGCCACTTTATGGGGCAGAATTATGGGGTTATTCCAACATTACTCCCCTGTGAACAGCAGCAAATATTTTTTTAGGGGTTTACTAGACATAGGGACGGGCATGCCATTGGTTCCCCTCCACTAAGATTTAGGAATTCTAGAGCTAGAGACAGTATTCTTGCTAAAACCCTTGCTGTATTGGATTCGAGTGAGGAATACTGAGGAATTGTGCCATCTTAAGGAGGGTTTGAGGAACATTATTGCGGGTAATGGGGTAGGTAGAGTGGATTTGTTAAGAGTGCTCAATAAACCTGGCTTTATGTGACTTAGGAAGATTCTGGAGTGAGCCCCAGACCATTAGGAGAGGGGATGTCGTTGTAGTAAAAAAGATGGTGCAAGAGAAAGCAAGCTGCTTTAGAGAACTCAATCCAATGGCAGGGAGTTTGACAAGTGCATTCCTCCTCCACAAGTCTATGTGTAAGGGTGATTAATTTTTGGATTTTAACCGCCCAGTTTTGGTGCAAACTTTATACCTACAATTTAAGTTTGGGTATTTACCCGTAGCAGCCTTTACAGCAAAGTGGAGAAAGGTGAACCGGGAATCCAGCTGTTGTCCATGCTGTCAAACTATCCGCAAAAGTGATGAGCATGTGCTATTCTTCTGTCCTGTATGTGAAACCAAGGTCCAAATGGATTGTTCCCATGTGCAAATCCCTATTTGTATTGACAGAGGCATATAGAATATGTAAAAGTGATACAACCTCGATTGTGATAGTGGCTGTCTGCAAATCTTTGCACGCAACATAGATAATTAGTTAACATCCATCCAAGGTTAGCCTGCAAATGCCCCCCTTGTGATTTTATTCTCTTGATTGATTTGGGTATTTAGGCTATTGTAGATCTTTATTCCTGTTGTTATTGTTGTTTTTATCTTGTTTTAAAATGTTTTATTTTAATAGGTGCTGTTTAATTATGGAACAAATGTTTTGAACTATCAAAATTAATTAAATTAAACGACGTGAGTATCTGGAGTAACTTCGTTTTCCCTTAACTGTTGTATACAGATTGAACACTGTCTGCAGGATAGGTTAACCTTTCAACTCTGTTACATAGTCAACATAAACTCCACTATTCATGAAATGTATGGTATGGGGTCAATGTTGTATGTAACACGAGCTTGCTTTACCTATGGGAGTCGTATGCATGATAGCATTAATGATGCTTAGTATTATTCTGAGCTATTTTACACTTACTTTCATAGTTCTAATGCTATACCTGTTTATAGAAGCTTGGATGATGTCCTCAGTGATGGCATTAATGATGTCATTGGAGACGTCATCAGTGATATCCTAAATGATGTCATAGAACATGTCATGTGTGATGCAATATGTGAGGTCATAAGAAGTGCATTGTGAGGCGCATGTTACGTTAAAACAATAATGATGTCACTGACATATTCACCTAACTATAGCATTACTTCAACCTCTGTTTTGTTCGGAGAAAAAAAAAATAATGATATATATAAACATATACACACACGCACATATATGTGTATATATATGGAAAATGTCACTTACCTAGTGTACATCTGTTTGTGGCATGTAGTGCTGCAGATTCACATGCTGTGCATATCTCGCCACCTGATTGGGATCGGAGTGTTACAAGTTGTTTTTCTTCGAATAAGTCTTTTTAGGAGTCACAGGATCAAGTGACTCCTCCTCTCGGTGATAGTACGCATGGGCATCGACTCCTTTGTTAGATTGTTTTCCCGCTGAAGGGTGAAGTAAGGAGTGAAAGATTGTGTATGTACAACTATAGATATATAGGAATGCATATATATATATATATTTATATATATGTGTGTCTCTCTCTCTCTCTCTCTCTATATATATATATATATATATATATATATATATATATATATATACATATGAGTACTACAACGACTACAGGCTCCCGGGGAGGAGGGACGGCGCATGTGAATCTGCAGCACTACATGCCACGAACAGATGTACACTAGGTAAGTGATATTTTCCGTTCAATGGCATGTGTAGCTGCAGATACACATGCTGTGCATTGACTAAAAAGCAGTTCTCCTCCCAAATAAGCAGTTGTTAGCCTGTAGGAGTTGAAGTAGTTTGAAATAGTGTTTTTAGCACTGCTTGTTCAACACTGGCTTGTTGTCTAGATAGGACATCCACACAATAATGCTTTGTGAATATATGTGGTGTGGACCATGTGGCAGCTTTACATATATCTGCCATTGGTATATTTCCTAAGAATACCATGGAGGTACCCTTTTTTTTAGTGGAATGTGCTTTTGGAGTTATTAATAGTTGCCTTTTTGCTTTAAGGTAGCATGTTGGGAAACATCTCAGTATCCATCTAGCTAATCCTTGTTTTGAAATGGGATTACCTTGATGAGGTTGTTGGAAAGCAACAAAAAGCTGTTTAGTTTTCGTAAAGTCCTTTGTTCTGTCTACATAATACATTTAAAATCAAGAGTGCGTAGAGCTCTGTCAGCAGTAGAGTCTGGCTGTGGAATGAAGACTGGCAACTCCACTGACTGATTAAGGTGAAAAAATGAAACCACTTTAGGCAAGAATTTTGGATTTGTCCTAAGTACTACTTTGTGTTTGTGTACTTGGAAGAATGGTTCTTCTAGAGTAAATGCCTGAATTTCACTTACTGTTCTCAATGAAGTAATTGCTACTAATAAACCAATCTTCCATGTGAGAAACTGAATATCACAAGAGTGAATGGGTTCGAATGGGGGACCCATAAGTCTTGTGAGCACAATATTATGACTCCATGCAGGAACTGGTGGAGTTCTGGGTGGAATAATGCATTTAAGTCCTTCCATAAATACTTTCTGGACAGGAACTCTAAAGAGAGAGGTATGTTGTATGTTTTGTAGGTAGGCTGATATGGCCCTTAGATGAATCTTAATAGAGGAAAAAGCAAGGTTTGCTTTTTGTAAATAAAGTAAATAGCACACAATATCTTGTACTGATACTTGAAGTGGATCTATATTTTTAGGTTGACAGTAGTACACAAACTGTTTCCATTTATTTGCATAGCATTGTTTGGTTGTTGGTTTACATGCTTGGTTTTGAACGTTCACACATTCTAATGGAAGCTGTAAATACCCAAACTCTATGACTTCAGGAGCCGAATTGCTAAGTTGAGCACACTGGGATTCGGATGCCTGATTTGACCTTTGTTATGAGTTAACAGATCTGGTCTGTTTGGAAGCTTGTGATGGGGCACTACTGACAGATCTAGGAGTGTTGTGTACCAGTGTTGGCGTGCCCACGTGGGAGCCATGAGTATCATGGTGAGAGAAGTGTGACACATTTTGTTGACCAGAAATGGAATTAATGGGAGAGGGGGAAAAGTGTAAGCAAATATCCCTGACCAGTTGATCCATAAAGCATTGCCAATGGACTAAGGGTATGGGTTTCTGGATGCAAAGTTTTGACATTTCATGTTTTCGCTTGTTGCGAAAAGGTCTATGTTTGGTGTTCCCCACATTTGAAAGTAATATTTAAGTACCTGTGAGTGAATCTCTCAATCGTGTATTTGTTGCTGTGTCCTGCTTAGAAGGTCTGCTAACTGGTTGTGTATTCCTGAGATATATTCTGCTAGTAGGTGAATGTGATTGTGAATTGCCCATTTCCATATTGTTTGAGCTTACTGTGTAAGTTTGGTTGACCTGCATTTGGTATTGAAAAGCTTGTATCCATTGCGAATTTGGGTTTGCTAATGTTGTTTGGGTATTGAGAATTGCACCTAGATAAGGTTGAATTTGTGCTAGTTGAAGATGAAATTTTTGGTAATTGATTGTGAACCCTAGTGTGTGTAGGGTATCTATTGTGTATTGTGTGTGTTGTTGGCATTGTAGAATGGTGCTGGATTTTATTAACCTATCGTCTCGATAAGGGAAGACATGTATTTGGTGGCTTCTGAGGAATGCTGCTACTACAGCTAGACATTTTGTGAACACTCTTGGTGCTGTTGTTATTCCAAAGGGTAGTACTTTGAATTGGTATTGGCTGCCTGATATTACGAACTTTAGGTACTTGCGGTGAGCTGCATGTATGGGAATGTGGAAGTAAGCATCTTTTAGATCTAACGCCGTCATGTAATCTTGTTTTTGTAGCAGGGGAATGACATCCTGTAGAGTGACCATGTGAACATGTTCAGATATGATATATAGATTTAGAGGTCTGAGATCTAGAATGGGTCTGAGAGTATCATCCTTTTTTAGTATAAGGTAGTATAGCGAGTATACTCCTGTCCCTTGCTGTGAGATGGGAACCATTTTTATCGCACCCTTGAGTAACAGAGATTGTACCTCTTTTTTTAGTAGAATAGTGTGTTCTGGAGAGAGTCTGTGAGAACGAGGAGGAATGTTTGGTGGAGTGGAGATGAGTTCTAGGCAATAACCATTGCGGATAATTGAAAGTACCCACTGATCTTTGGTGATGTTCTGCCAGTGAGAATGGAATTGTTGCAGTCTTCCTCCCACAGGAGACGTATGAGATTGAGGGATGTTTGGGAAGTCATTGTTTAGTGGGTGTGGAAGCACACTTTGAGTCTGTACATTTTCCTCTGGCTCTGAGATTCTGTCCTCTGTAAGAACCCCTAAATGACCCTCTTGAATAGTACTGCTCTGGTTGTTTTGGATGGAAGGTGGAAGCTTCTGCAGTTTGGGATTTAAAACCTCCCCTAAACTGTGGTTTCCAAAAGGAACCCCGAAAAGGTGTGGAATAAAGGGCTCCCATGGCTTCTGCAGTATCAGAGTCTTTCCTGAGTTTCTCAATCGTAGTGTCTACCTCTGGTCCAGAGAGATGCTGTTTATCGAAGGCATATTAAGCACCGCCTGTTGTATTTCAGGTTTAAAACCTGAGGACCTTAACCATGCATGTCATCTGATTGTGATGCTAGTATTAATTCCTCTAGCTGCAGTGTCAGCTGCATCTAGAGCAGACCTAATCTGGTTATTTGTAATAGCCTGAACCTCTTCTACAAGTTGCTGCACCCTCTTTTGGTGTCCTTGGGTAGTTATTGCAAGACTTCTTGCATTTAATCCCAGTGTGCCCTGTCGTATCTTGCCAACGTGGCCTGGCAATACAGCCATTGGTTGGCTGCCTGTGTTGCCACCCTTTTTCCCCGCAGCATCGAATTTTCTACTTTCTTTGTCAGGGGGTGGGGTATCCCCTGAAGAGTGACTATTAGCATGCTTCCTAGCTGCACTGACCACAATAGAATCTGGTGGTAGTTGTTGTATAATGTAGATTGGGTCTGTTGGTGCAGGCTTGTATTTCTTGTCAATCCTTGGAGTTAGAACCCTAGCTTTAACTGATTCTTTAAATATGTCCTCTGTGTGCCTAAGCATACCAGGAAGCATTGGTAAGCACTGGTATTGTTTATAGGTTGAGGATAGTGTATTAAAAAGAAAATCCTCTTCTAAAGGTTCTGCATGCATTTGGACCCCATGGTACGCAGCTGCCCTAGATATAACTTGGTTATAAACCGTACTATCCTCTGGTGGGGATGGTATAGTAGGATAGAGATCTGGATCCTTAGACGGTATAGGATCCAAATCATACATGTCCCATGGGTCTACCGTGTCTCCCTGCAAATAAGGATGGGAGTGTGATGGTGACAGTACTGGTTGTGGAGTGATAGGTGGTGGTGAGAAAGAAAGCTGCAGTGAATGTGGTGGAGAAAGCTGAAAAGGGGTTGGCTTTTCCTTTCACTTGAAAATGTTTGCCGGTGGTGGGGCAGTATCAAGAGTCTCTTCAAATGCTAACTTTCTTTCAGTCTGTGGAGGTGGAGAAGTAATAATTTTCCCAGTTTCTTTGTGGATTTGTATTCTTCTCTGCTTGCTGTCCATAACCTCCAAAATTGGTTGAATGTCAGATTCCTCTAGTTGATGTTCAGAGTTTGAGTGTGTGCCCTTAGAGGAATGTTCAGTGGATGTTTTGGGCATATGTTTCACTCGGGTCGAAAGTCCTGTTTCTTCCATATATGATGATGTATTCGGCTCCGAAGTGGATCTGCAGTGTTTCGGTCCCGAAACATATTAGCCGAGGTTTCAGCTCTGAAGCCGAACGCATTAATTTTAGATCCGAAGATTGTAGGCATCGGCTCTGTTCGGAGGTTAAGGTTCTTATTTTTTTTCTCGACTCTGACACCGAAACAGGTGTGGCCTGTTGACGGGGTGTTTTGGCCTTTTGTGGCGCCAAACCCAGGGACCGGCCGCCGATTAGTTTTTTTCTGGTGGAACCTTGGCTTGACAGCAGTGATGTACCCACGGCGTTGCTTGATTTTTTTAAAGTGGGTGTAGGGGCAGGTGCACTCACATACTGCACCGCTGTAATTGACTGACTGTCATCTTCTGATCCTTGTTCGGAGTCGGAATATTGGATCGAAACTGCTGTTTGTGCCTGCTCCTCTTCGAGGGTGTCGGACTCTGTGTGGTCTGATGCCATCTCTAGTCTTCTTGCCATTTGATTGTGTAGTGTTTTCTTCGATCAAAACAAGCAGCAAGCTTCACAATCTTCCTCACGATGTTCAGGAGAAAGGGAAAGATTACAGACCAAGTGCTGGTCGGTATAAGGAAATTTAGCGTGGCACCGAGGACAGAATCGGAATGGAGTCTGATCCATCAGGCTATGGCGCAGTAGGCCCGAACAGGCCCAAGAAGGGTGCAAGTGCCCGAAAGGGCTTTTTTTTTTATCCTGACGGTACTACCAGATCGATTGCAGAAGAAACCGCATTTGAAAACTATACCAACGGTACGAGAAAAGTTACTATATAGTTTCCGAATCAAAAGTCTTGGAGCGAGAGGGAACAAGGTCCGAACCCGATGGTGGAAAAAAGACAATCTAACAAAGGAGTCGATGCCCATGAGCACTATCACCGAGTGGAGGAGTCACTCGATCCTGTGACCCAAAAAAAGACTTCAAAGAAAAACAACTTGTAACACTCCAAGCTAAACAATAGATGGTGAGACATGCACAGCATGTGTATCTGTAGCTACACATGCCATTGAACATTCATATATATGTAATATGTGTGTATGTTGATTTTAGAGTTTTTCTTTCACAATATTGCTATTTAAATATATTTAATATGTTCAATCTACAACCCTGAAGATGTTCTGAATGTTGAAACGAAACGTGTTGGCTGGGGTGAGTTGTCACCTTTAATCGAGCATCAAATAAAATAAAAAACTATTTTGTCATAAATTTTGAAGTTCATTCCTGGAGCAGTAAATCGGAAAAAAACAAATGTTGTCAGTACATTATATTTAGGACTTTGCCCAGAAGGAATGATGCTATAATATGCTGCTGTAGTTTTTAAAAAAATATGCTGAGTAAAAGAAGTGTCATCAGGAGCGTGCCTAGTACATTTCATTCATCAGTATACATAAACATCTGTTCATCCTAAATTATATTTTTAAATGAGTACTCTTGTTTTCCTTTTTAGGTGCACACTCTTTGTCCCTTTCATAAAAGGTTGTATTGTCCTAGCGTGATCCAGTTGCACGTGCCATTGGTGGGTGGAATGATGAGCACATTACTTCCCCTTACAGAAATGCTCAGAGAGGTGCTCTCTGAAAAAAAAAATGAATCCTAATGTTTATAAAAAGTACTGAATATCTGTTAATGTGCCATTAAAGAAAATCTTTATTGTCAAATTGTTTTTCCTCTAGTGCTTGCTACAATAGTCCTACAGTGCTTTCATTAGAGGCTAGAATATCAACTGAGTAAACAGGAAATAAGCCCTGAACAATCGACCAAGTCAGAATTTGGAACTATGGTATGCAGGTTACACGCAGATATCTACGGCATGTGCACAAACCTACTACATTATCTGTGCTTGTATAATAGAATGTCATTAGAAAAAGTATTGTGTGCTAAATATCATTTACAAAAATATTGTCACATTGGGTGTAGATTTTCTACTACTAACCCTAGTGGGGTAATATGTTTGTAAACCATATTTGGGATACAATATTTCTGTATGACAATATTTTGCCTACAACATTCTGGTACTATATGATTATCATTTCACGTTAAAGCAAGGGACAGTGGGGAGAAGTAAGAGAATGATTTTTCACTGGCACATACAAAGTTCCTTAATTTCACGAATCAGATGTTTTTGGTACGAGGGATCATAAACTATTTTCCTAGGCTTCCACCATGCAACTAGCACTGTCTTTAATATGTATGTTGTGGGCAATCTCCTACGGTTTTGTACAAGGAAAGGGCAAAACAGCACTTTGACACTGTTACATTTTGGATGGGAGTAAATATATTGTGGGAACTTACCAATCTCCATTATACTGGTTGAAGACCCTGGCTGGGTAGTACAGTGACGCCCTCCATTTTGTGGTGGTATACATTCCCGGCGACGGATTATAATACCTGTGCAATCTTGTGAGCAGTTTGACCATGTTGTCCAAGCTGTCCATTCTCCATCCACTGCAGGAATCAAAATAAATGAGGACATTAGTGGGGCATGAACCTGAGAAAACACTACTACGCAATGCATTCAACTTTATTGGTCCTCATCTTGACCTCCTTAAACACTAATGTCTTTACTGTACCACACTTGGTACACCACTGGCCAACCCACACCTAAGACTTTAATGACCCATTTATGACTTCACCCACTCACAAATATTACTCTACAGCATTATAGAACCATCTTTAAAACGTTTCTGAACAATGCTCACAAATACACTGACCCACACCTGCACATTTAAGGAATCACCCATACAACTTGACAGGGCCACACTTGTAACCCTGTTGACCAATGCTAGACCATTCTGGTACACACCCCTAACTTTACTGAGAAAAAGAAAAGGCATTGCTGTCCAACGCCTACAAATCAATTGAATTACAAAACACTTTCTGAAAAGAACTTAAAACCTAACTGTGTCACAAATTTAGCCTTCTTTACTTTTACTTCAGACTTTAATGACCCATACATACCTGCAGATTTTTCACTGAACTTCTAAAGCTTTATGGTTCTACACGTTCCTACCACACAGACACAGCCACACACACACACACACACACACAAACACACACACACTCAACCACTGAACACACATGCATACAACTTTACCAAGCTGTCCCTGAAATTCTAATTATGCTTATATTTTTACTGAACTATACCTTCCCAACTCTATGAACCAGCCCCTTTATGTTTACTGATTCAGACACACAACAGTACCATACCAGGCCCTTAAATGATCTACTTTATAGTTAAAATGATCCATAAATAAATCTCCACTCCAATATCTCCAGAAATGTACTGTGATAGCCATTTAATGTTGCTGATCCACTACTATTGCTTTACTGAACCACTCTTGAAACTGTACAAAAATGCATGATATTGAATCTCACATAAATCATTAATGAGCCACACTTTACTGCCTTATCATTCAGAAATGGGTTTAATACAACAACAACCTAAATAAACAACTCCTACATTGTGTTTGATTAACATTTATATCTTTACTGTGCCAAACCTAAACTTTACTAACCAACATGCTTAAGATGATTTCCCAAACCATTACTAAATCAAACCATCAATTTTAGGAAACCATGGGGGTCATTCTGACCCCGGCGGTCATGGACCGCCGGGGCCAGGGTTGGCGGGAGCACCGCCAACAGGCTGGCGGTGCCCCGCAGGGCATTCTGACCGCGGCGGTTTGGCCGCGGTCAGATGCGGAAAACCGGCGGTCTCCCGCCGGTTTTCCGCTGCCCTTTAGAATCCTCCATGGCGGCGCAGCCCGCCAGGAACAGGATGGCGGTATGGGTTGTCGTGGGGCCCCTGGGGGCCCCTGCAGTGCCCATGCCAATGGCATGGGCACTGCAGGGGCCCCCGTAAGAGGGCCCCACTTTGTATTTCAGTGTCTGCTTTGCAGACACTGAAATACGCGACGGGTGCCACTGCACCCGTCGCACCTTCCCACTCCGCCGGCTCAATTCTGAGCCGGCGTCCTCGTGGGAAGGCTCTTTTGCACTGGGCTGGCGGACGGCCTTTTGGCGGCCGCCCGCCAGCCCAGTGCAAAAGCCAGAATACCCTCAGCGGTCTTTCGACCGCGGAGCGGTATTTTGGAGGGGGGAACTCTGGCGGGCGGCCTCCGCCGCCCGCCAGGGTGAGAATCACCCCCCATATCTAAAAACTCACATGTAAACATACTGAGCCACAACAAACTTAGGGGCATATTTAAAAGCCCCTTGCGCTGCCGCAGCATCACTTTTTTTTACGCTGCAGCGGTCCAAGCAGTCCCCTACACTGCACAACATTTACAAACTTGTGCACTGGGTTTATTGCACCAGTTTGTAGCACCAGGTATAATGTATGCAGGATGGGTGTTCTTATGTTAAAAGCCACACAGAACTGGTGCAGTGAAATTTACTAAATTTCACTGTGTCGTTCTGTGACTTCAGTGCGTCAAAAATGTAATGCCTGCTCAGAGCGTGTGTTAAACTGACACAGGGCTTTTACTAATAGGAGCCTTCCTCGCATTGCTGGAGTTGCGCCTATTTTTTACGCTAGTCTAGCAATGCTTGAGTTTAGCGCCACAGATGCATGGGAATTTCAGACACATCTGTGGAAACATGTGCAATGGAGCTCTGTATAGTACATACAGCACATCCATGGCGTTGTTAGGTGATCGCAAGGCAGCGTCGGCAGTTTCTGGTAAATGAGGCCATTACTATTCTGTTGAACTCCCCATCACCCATGTTAACCAAAGTCCAAATAATTTGCCTATACCTACAATCATACAGATCCTCAAATGTTTATAACACTATTGAACAAATCTTACAACTTTACTTAAACAGACCCAAAGAATCACTGAACAGCACCTTTAAATTAACTCAACCACATCTTCAAATTTGCTGCACCACTGATGGAAATGTACTAAACTACAGTCACTATTCTACTAAGAACTGCAGTATTTTTGACTTTCATGGTACACACTAAGGGGGCAACTTTCACATTCAATTATCTGTCATCCATGGAAATTTACTGAGGTCACTTATACTCGTACTGATCCCCCACCTACCACTTTACTAATCTGCATTTACAACTTTACTGAATCACCACTCAATTGTGACCAAACCTCACAAAGACAGCTAATAAAACACAGCCATAGCTTTACAAAACCGTCTTTGCAAACCAAGTTATTTAAACCAGTTATGTAACTCTGAGAAAGTGCCCCTTTAGTATGGTCACCCTCACACCTTTAGCCCCAATTCTGATGGTTATGACTCCGAAAAGGGCACTGGAACCTGCCAATTAGGCCCCATTGCCAGTGCTCTCGCTCTAGAACATGATGACTGTGTACTGGTATCCCCAATTGGCAAGGCCTTTCACCACTTTTTAAGACCCTAATAAATGGTACCAGTGGTACCCAGGGCATGGGAGTTAAACTGGTCACCAGGGACTGCAGCACTATTTGTGTCAGCCTGAGTGACCCAAGAAAACCTATGACAGCATGCCAGCCATTGCAGACTGCAGGAATAGTGCAGACAGTGTGGAAAGGCCAAAGCACTGCTTTTAATATATGCAAGTCCACCGAGGTAAGCCTCCTGATCCCAGGAGGCAGGGTGCATTATATTAAAAGTGTGCCGCATAAGTGCAAGCTTATATACCCCTATAGGGCCTCTTCCATAAAAGGCTACTATAAGTGGTCAGCAGGACATAGGTTAACATGAGCTAGCACCTGGGCATCCCAAGGTAGCCAGCTCTGTTATCATCCCGCTAAAGTATGTCATGTTTGGTATCAAACAACTTGTCTCATTAAACTCAGTTTGAATCCAAAGTCGGATTTAATGTGACATACACCCAAGTGGCTACCTTAGAGGTTACCCATCTGGTTGTCCCAGTGTTTCCTGTGCCCCAGCTAACAGTCTGTAGCTGATGCCACCAAGACAAGATTCTGACCCCCTGCAAGTAAGTGTAAACACTCCCAGGAGCCACAAACAAAAGTCTGCCCGGGCAGGAGGTGTCACCTCTCCTCCTTGCAGGATGGTTAGTGAAGGTGCACATCAAGGCAGTGAGCTTCAAAGGACACACTGTCTCTGATATGCATGTAGGCTGTCCCCCAGCGGAATACAAAGTCATCACTCTGCCCTCAGGCACATTTGCACCCAGACAGGTAGGAAAATTAGGTTGTCAGGAGAGAACTGTAAACTAAAACAGAGCCCTGTTACAGGTAACTTTAATTTTGCAAATGAATTGCTGTATTTTGAATGTAAATGCATTGAAATTAATTTTGACCTTGACTTGTTAGCTGCTGCTTGCCTTTCATGTCAGGTTCTGTCATTTTTGTATTGGCTGTGCAAAACCAGAAACGGGAATGGTATGTGCGTTTTCTTTAACTGAGGGATAGCCCTTGCCTGCATTTGCTCGATTGTTTAAGTGAAAAAGTGGTACATCTAACAGCATCATCAGAACAACTCCACTGGCTTACATTGTCCTGCATGCTAGTTTAATTAAGTATTCATAGCTTCTACATCAATGTGTAAAACATGCACTCAGGCCGCCAGTACATTTTAATGCATGGATGTGTGTGTCCTGGTCCATGTATCTTTCTTCGAAAGACTGGCACATCTTTAAATTGCTGCATTGATCACATTAAAGGACTGAAACTGAGCTTTCAGGCTTTCCATGTTCTTACAGGAGAACATTATTCACTCTCACTCACTCACACATGCATTCTTATGTAATTTTTCTAAAACTAGAAATAACATCTTAGCCAGTGTCTCCTTGCGGAGCCTTTCAGCACCTCTGGCACCAAAATCCACCCCGTCACTGGAAAAGGTCCATTCATAAAATGGAGCATAACAATAAATACAATGTTTGAGCCGTACCTTTAACATTAGCGTACAACTCCTGTGTCTTTACTGACACACACCCAACCTGCCCAAAACTTAGTTGAACTTTATCTGACACTTTACTGAATGAAAACTGCAGTTATGCCAACAACTTTATTAGTGCACACAACTTTCTGAACCTCCCTAAGACTTTGCTCAACTATACCTACAATGTTCCTGAATCATATCAGAAATAAAACAGAATTAGCACTAATGAATCACAACTGCAATTTTACTAAACCATACATACATGTTTGCTAAATAACGGCTAAACCTTGCCTGAATTACCTCAAACTATAATGAACAACCATTACAACTGTACTGGCATACACTTACAGGTTTACTGACCCACTCCTACAATACATACATACAATATATCATCCTATACATTCCCACAGTGAAAACTCTACTGAATTACATCAACTTCACTAAACCACCTCTAAACCTTTTAGCAAACCAATCATACAACTTTTCTGAGCCTCACCTGCTACTTTACTGGCCCACATTTAAAATGTAACTGAACCACTCCTTTACTCACCCACAAATGCAACACTACCAAATATTTACAGCTTGCATTTGCATATGAGAGCCTTACCTGGACATGCAGTTGTGAAACACTGCTGAACCTGCAACTCCTCTCCTCTACAGTGCCAAAGCACATCCCCTGAGGGGCTACTGCAGACCCTTTTTCTTGTTTGTACTCCTGTACCACAAGATCTGCTGCAGCTGTCCCATGGGCTCCAGGGTCCCCAGAGGCCACAGTACCGTTCATCTGTAGGGATCCAACCTGAGGTCTCATCTCCATCCCCACAATCAGCTATCCCATTGCACACCTGCAAAAGAAGGACAAAAAGCAAAACACGGAGGTGAAAGAGACTGGCTAAGACTTAAAGGAGAGGGAGGAGGGAAGGAGGAATGGAGGAAGAAAGGAAGGGAAGGAAGATTTTCATTGTATGAACTGTGAACAGTTTGCATAATTGCAATGTTTAAATAATAGGATTTTGACTCTGGTATGAATTAACATTTTGTAAAACCCACAAAGGAAAGTATTCGTTTTTTAAATAAAATTGAACATTTAATTCTGTACAAATACTCCAAATCAGGGTCACTGAAGAACGGAGGAATAAGTGATGCCATGTGTGCTTAGATGTGGAATGCTCTATCTGTCTTCTCATGCTTACCTGTTTAAATGAGATACATTTGCCATCTCCACACGAATACTCTTCACATGCGGTCACTGTATGGTTCCTGTCTCGGGGTGAAGCAGTAGTGCTGATCCCACTGTCTGCAAACAATGCATTGAGAGTGAATCAGAAAGACTACGGTACAGACCTAACAGCACCCAATTACTATCATCTCCATGATATTTGTCCATTACTGATAAAGGCCCTTTAAATCACTTACTATAATAAAAAATAAACTTACCAGAGAGACCAACTAAGCAAATTAATCAAAAGTAAACAGGGAAATCCAGAGGATACTGAAAATGCAGGTACCTTTGAAAGCTGGATCTAATTTACTTTTTTTCACAGATGCTAGCCTACTGGGAATTCCCATGATATCCCTATAGGTAAGTCTGCTTCTGAAAAATACTCTTTCCGGGTTAGTGTTGGTTTCCAAACTCTATCTGAGCCCAGCTTCATTCAGAACACTCTCTCAAAGGTTACTTTGCATTTTATGATAGAGTTGTTAAAGAATCTATTGGCCCTTCTGGTAATCGGAACGGCACCACCCAGAAAATCCTTTCAACGGCTGACAGTGTTTATAGTGGTACTTCTTAAGATAGTACCTTGTCTCCGTGCACAAGTATTACATGTTTCTACATGACTAGTAATTTCTGTAGATACATATACAATTATTATCCAACTATTTCTTTAATATGCACAATTGCCTCTCTGGAGCAGAGTTAAGGATTTCTGGGAATGGTTCCAAAGATCTGTCTCTACCATAGCAGAAGCTTCTTTTAGCATACAGCCAAATATCTTTCTGGGGTATACCTTGGAATATGTTCATGAAGAACACCAAAATGATTCTATAATATACCCACATTTCCTCGTGAGGCAAAGCCAGTGATCCATGTAGGACAGGTCCAACGATCCTACTGTGATAAACCCATCCATGCTTCTGAAATTAATGCTACACGCACTCTAGACTTCTAGTGTTCATTCAAATATAAGGGTCGATTTTAATAAATGTGGCACTGCATCCAATGCAGCACCACTTTTCTTGCGCCCATCAGCACCCCCGTAACACCACCATGTGTGCGCCGTATTTAACATTTGGAGCACCATGGCGGTAGTTATGGAACTAGGGTCAAAATTGATTATGCTAGTTTGGCACTTTGCAGGGTTAATATTAAAAATGTTGACGCTAATCCTGCAAAGCACATTGAGGCCCATTGTAAACAATGGTGTGCCTCCTTTTAACGCCTGCTCTGTGCAGGCATTAAAATACCACTAAAATTGGTGCAAAGAAATATTTTACATTTCATTGCACCACTTTTTCAGCCCCTTAACAGAAGAATGCCCCTCTTACAAACATTGTACCTGGCGCAGGCATAATGTGGCGCAAGAGGTTACAAAGTTGTGCAATCCATGCATTGCGCCACTTTGTACCTACGCACAGCGTTTTTGCCATAATATCGCCACATTAGCGTAAAAAAATGACATCATCTGACGATATATGGTGCTAGGTCCTCTTAAATCTCGGCCTAATTTTTATGGATCAAAAGAACATTCTGGGGTTTTTCCCAGGTATCATTTTGGGATACAGTTATTGATCTTATATGGATAACATCAAACAACCTTCTGGGTTATAACCACAGATTCTTTGGGAAGGACCTAAAGATCTTTCTTTGATAGACCCCTAGGTTCTTCTGAGCTAGAGTTAATAATCATCCTGGATATACTTTTCTGGCCATCTAATTTCAGAACAAATATCCCTTGAGACAGACCCAAAGCTCCTGCTGAGGCAAAAAGAGTGTGCCACCTTAAATAGACTGACAAATTACTCTGTTATATTTTTAGCTCATGCTGTGGGAGGCCCAGACAGCCTTCGTGGATAGCCCAAAGGATCCTTCTTAGATCAAAATAGGCTTCAGTAATAAACTCAAAAACACCTTCTGTGACAAACTAAAAGATCCACTGGGATAGATCCAGAGATCATTTTGGAATGGATCTTACTTGCCTGGAAATAGAGTGATTCTGATAACGTTCCAGATATTGTACTGAACTAACTCAGAAATGTTTCTATAGTCAATTAAAAAGTTATTCTGTGATAGATCCAGTGATTCCTTATTGGTAGACCCATAAATCATTCTGTCGTGCACCAAAAGATCCTGATTATAAACACCGAACGATGACCTGGGATACATTTAAAAGTATTTCTCAGATATGGTCCTGCTAAACAGTACCTCCCAAGGCTCCAGGCCCTGCAGATGTAGGAAAGAACCCTCTTTTGCCTGGTTACCCCCATTTTCAGAGGGTCCCTCAAAGGCAGTGGGCTGCTATTCTTTGGTTGTCCTTCTCTGACAAGGGGAGGGATAGACCTCTCACTTTCAGAGAAGAAGACTCAGACAACTACAGTGTTCTTAAGACAGCATTCTTAGATGGTTTTGGTCTCACCACTGAACAATATAGGATCAAGTTCGGGGAGACCAGAAAAGAGGCCTCACATGATTTGGCTGACTTTGTGGACTGCTCTGTCAAAGCTTTAGAAGGCTGGTTTTATGGCAGCAAAGTGTCACACTATGAGGGCTTGTATAATCTTCTGTTGAGAGAGCATATTTTGAATAACTGTGTGTCTGACTTGTTGCACCGGTACTTGGTAGATTCAGATCTGACCTCTCCACAAGAATTGGGAAAGAAGGCAGACAAATGAGTCAGAACAAGAGTGAGCAGAATAGCTCATACAGGTGGTGACAAGGACAAGAAGAAGGATGGTAAGTCTCATGACAAGGGTGGGGACAAAAATAAAAACAAAGAGTCTTTATTAGGCCCACAAAACTCTTCTGGGAGGTGGGTCTAAATCCTCTTCACACAACCATCAGAATAAAAAGCTTGGTGATATATCTGTAGGAATAAAGGCCATAGGGCAGGAGATAGTGCGTGCCCTAAGAAAAGCACCAAGCCTCCCACCACCACAACCCCCACTGCATCAACTAGTGCCCCTAGCAATAACCATGGTGGTGGGAATAATAACACTGCCAATAGTCAGTTCAAGAGTGTAGCGGGGCTCACTCTGGGAAGTGTAGTGGGGGTTGGTTTAGTTAGGGAAACATTCTGAGGCGGTTTTAGTCTCTGATGGTGGCAGTGACCTTACCACCCTTGTTGCTTGTCCCCTTAATATGGATAAGTACAAGCAACAACCCCTAATAAATGGTGTTCACACCTACAGGGACACAGGTACCAGTGTCACAATGATGACTGAAAAACTGGTGGCCCCTGAGCAACACCTACTTGGTAATCAGTACCAAGTGACTGACGCCCATAACAACACTGTGAGCCACCCCATGGCTGCTGTTGATCTCAACTGGGGGGAGAAGGGGGTATACTGGTCCTAACAAAGTTGTGTTATCCACAGACCTACCTGTAGAGTGTCTACTAGGGAACGACTTGGAGACTTCAGATTGGGCTGAAGTGGAGTTGGAAAACCCATGCAGTATTGCTGGGCATATTTTTGCTTTAACAAGGGCTCAGGCCAAGAAGCAGAGGACAGGGAAACTTGGATCCTGAAAGAATGGACCGAGAACATCACAAAAGCAGGGGTAGAAAGGGTAAAAAGTTATCCACCATCCCTCCCTCTACTGATGATTCCTCTTTTGAGGAGGAGGAGTCAACTACCTGGACAGAACCTACACCTAAGGAGCTTCTAGCTAATACAGCTCAACTCTGAGGTGTGGGGGCCTGCAAGGGAGGAGGTGAGTGTGGCACAGCAAACCTGCACCACACTTGAGGGTTTAAGACAGCAAGCTGTCAAAGAAGAGGCAGTGGATATCAGTGGCACCCATAGGGTGTACTGGTAAAACCATTTCTTGTATTCTGAGCCAAGGGAGCCAAAACCTGGTGCCACCAGGAGACTGGTCATTCCCTTGCAATACATAGATTGTGTGTTGACCGTAACTCATGATTTCCCCTTGCTGGACATCTGGGGCAAAGTAGTCCCTCACTTTCAATAACAAGTCTGAATATACCAAGGAGTTTTGTCGCTCCTATGTCACTTGTTAAGCCAGTAGCAAGACAGGTGGCACTCCAAAGGCCCCCTTAATCCCACTGTCAGTGGTTGGGGTACCCTTTAAGATAACCCTCCCACAGCTCCTGGAAGCAGATTCATCCTGGTGGTGGTGGACCATGCCACCAGGTATCCAGAAGCTATACCTCTTAGGACCACTACAGCACCTGCACTGGCCAAAGCCCTCCTGGGAATCTTTGCCAGGGTGCGTTTCCCAAAAGAGGTGGTGTCAGACAGAGGTAGCAACTTCATGTCTGCATACCTAAAAACAATGTGGAAAGAGTGTGGTGTAATTTATAAATTCACCACACCTTACCATCCCCAGACAAATGGGTTGGTTGAACGTTTTAAGAAAACACTTAAAGGCATGATTATGGGACTCTCTGAAAAACTCAGAATGAGATGGGATGTCCTGCTACCACACCTCCTTTTTGCCTACAGGGAGGTACCCCAAGAAGGTGTGGGCTACAGACCCTTTTAAATCCTCTTTGGTCACCCTGTGAGGGGTCATTAGCTCTTGTGAAAGAGGGTTGGGAGCAACCCCTAAAGCCCCCTAAACACGATATAGTGGATTATGTGCTTGGCCTAAGATATAGAACGGCTGAGTACAATGAAAAAGGCCACTAAGAACCTTCAGGCAAGCCGAGAATTGCAGAAGCAATGGCATGACCAGAAGGCTGTCCTGACAGTGTACCAACCAGGGCAGAGCCTGTGGCACCCAGAGCACTCCAAGAGAAATGGAGTGGATCACACATCATAGTGGAAAAGAAGGGTAAGGTCACTTATTTAGTTGACCTGGGAACTCCTAGAAGTCCTCTCAGAGTACTTCATGTAAATCGCCTAAAGCCCTACTATGACAGGGCTAACTTAACCCTGGTCATGGCCACTAATGAGGGACAGGAGGAAGAGAGTGACCCTCTCCCTGATCTCTTCTCCAACACTGCAGCTGATGGCTCAGTAGGTAGAGTTGTCCTAGCAGACTGCCTTACTGAGTCTCAGAAGGACGACTGCAGGAACCTCTTGGGACAGTTTTCTGAACTGTTTTCTCTGACACCTGGTCAGGCCACATGGTGTGAATACACCATTGATACAGGGGACAGTTTGCTTGTTAAAAGTAAGATTTATAGGCAACCTGACCATGTTAGAGTTTGCATTAAGACTGGAATTCAGAATTGCTTGACATAGGAGTGATTGAGCACTCTGATAGCCCCTGGGATAGCCCAGTGGTGCTAGTACCCAAACCTCACTCTCAAAATGGGAAAAGGGAGATGAGGTTCTGGGTAGATTACAGAGGGCTCAACACAGTCACCAAGACTGGTGCTCACCCTATATCCAGGGCATATGAGCTAATAGATTCACTGGCATCTGCCAAGTATCTAAGCACTTTTGATTTGACTGCAGGGTATTGGCAGATCAAATTATCAGAAGATACTATACCAAGAACCGCTTTTTCAACCATTGGAGGGCATTATCAGTTTACAGTTATGCCCATTGGTTTGAAGAATGTACATGCCACTTTTCAGAGGTTGGTGAGTACAGTCCTCCAAGGTTTGGAAGCTTTCAGTGCAGCATATCTAGATGACATTGCTCTCTTTAGCTCCACCTGGGATGACCACCTGGTCCACCTTTGGAAAGTTTTGGAGGCTCTGCAAAAAGTAGGCCTTACTGTTATGGCTTGAAAGTGCCAGATAGGGTAGGGGAAGGTGGTTTATCTGGGACACCTGGCAGGTGGAGATCAGATTGAAACACTACAAGGGAAGCCCCAGACTATTTTACACTGGGCTCCCACCACAACACAGACCCAGGTCAGAACCTTTCTTGGTCTCACTGAGTATTACAGGAGGTTCATTAAGAACTATGGCTCCGTTGTTGCTCCTCTTAATGACCTCACCTTAAAGAAGATGCCTAAAAAGGTATTATGAAGAGCTAGCTGTCAGAAAGCTTTTGAGGAGCTAAAGCAAGCTATGTGCACTTAGACCTGTCTTAAAAAGCCCAAACTACTTCAAGAAGTTCATAGTTCAGACTGACGCTTCAGAGGCAGGGGTTGGGGAAGTTTTATCACAACTGAATACAGAGGGCCAGTATCAACCAGTAGCTTTTATCAGCAGAAGGTTGACCCCTAGAGAAAAGTGTTGGTCAGCCATAGAGAGGGAGGCCTTTGCTGTGGTCTGGGCCTTGGAGAAGTTGAGACCATACCTCTTTGGTACTCACTTCATTGTTCAGACAGACCACAAACCTCTCTTATGGTTAAAGCAAATGAAAGGAGAAAACCCCAAATTGTTGAGGTGGCCTATTTTCATACAGGGGATGGACTTTGCATTGGAACATAGACCTGGGAGTAAACACTCCAATGCAGATGGACTCTCCAAATATTTCCACTTAGACCATGAAGACTCATCTGGGCAAGGTTAGCCTTATTGTCCCTCATTTGGGGGAGGAGTTGTGTAGGAAAGTACCCTCCTTTTGCCATGGTTACCCCCATTTGTTGCCTGATGTCAGTGTGCTTGACAGTGTTCACTGGGATCCTGCTATCCAGGACCCCAGTGATTATGCTTTCTCTTCTCTAAATGTTGTTGTTGCATACTGGTAACCTAGTGTTTCACCCACAATTGGCATACTGGTGCCCCTTGTAAGTCCCTAGTATATGGTACCTTGGTACCCAGGGCATTGGGGTTCCAGGGGTCCCTATGGGCTGCAGCATATCTTTTGTGACCCATAGGCTTCTGCAGGACTGCCATGTCAGCCTGTGTGAAAAGATGCATGCACCATTTCACTCCCATTTACACTGCACCAGGCCACTTATAAGTCACCTTTTTAGCAGGCCTTCCAGCCCTGAAGACAGGGTACATAATACCTGTGTGTGAGGGCACCCCTGCACTAGCAGAGGTGCCCCCACAACTTCCAGGACCATTTCCCCAGACTTCATGAGTGCAGAGATGCCATTTTACGCGTGTACTGGACACAGGTCAATACCTATGTCCAGCTACATGAAGATAACTCCGAACATAGGCATGCTTGGTATAAAAAATGTTGGAATCATACACCAAAGCTTTTGCAAGTATTGGATGTATGATTCCATGCACTCTCGGGGCTCCTTAGAGGACCCCCAGTATTGCCATTCCAGCCTTCTGAGGTTTTCCAGGCAACCCCAGCTGCTGCCACCTCTCAGACAGGTTTCTGCCCTCCTGTTGCTTGAGCAGCTCAAGCCCAGGAAGGCAGAAAAAAGGATTTCCTTTTGGAGAGGGGTGTTCCACCCTCTCTCTTTGAAAATAGGTGTTCCAGGCTTGGGAGGGGTAGCCTCCCCAAGACACTGGAAATGCTTTAAGGGCACATGTGGTGCCCTTTTTGCATAATCCAGTCTACACCGATTCAGGGACCCCAAGTCCCTGTTCTGGCGTGAAAATGGACAAAGGAAAGGGGAGTGACCACTCCCATGTCTATCACCACCCCAGGGGTGGTGCTCAGAGCTTCTCCAGAGGGACCACGGGTTTGCCATCTTGGATTCCAAGCTGGCAGGGAACTCTGGGAGTGGCCAGTGCCAGCAGGTGACGTCAGAGCCCTCCCCTGATAGGTGCTTACCTGTTTAGCTGACCAATCCCCCTTTCAGGGCTATTTAGGTTCTCTCCTTTGGGTGGTTCTTCAGATTCGGATTGCAAGACTCCAGCAGGAATCCTCTGCATCTTCTACTTCACCGAATAAACTGCACCTGGACCCTCCGGGAACTCTACAAACTGCAACAAAAAAGCAAAGACGACTTCTGCAACATTGTATCTTCAGCTCCTGCCAGCAACTACAATTGTTTCCTGGTCGTGCATCCTCAGAGGGCAGCCTGTCTTCAGCCTGCGCCAAAAGAGCAAAGGAATCTCCCTTAGAGGGAAGGAGTCACTCCCCTGCTTCAGCAGGCACCTCACTGCATCGACGACCAGCTGCGTGGATCCCCTCTCCTGACGAGCTGAGTGGATCCTGCATCACGGGTGGTGGACTGAAGTGGTCCTGACGGTCCTGACGTCCTACTGTCCAACTTTGGTGGAGGTAAGAGCTTGCCTCCTCATGCAAGACAGTACCCCTGTGCATTACATGTTTTGCGGTTGCCAAGGTTTGTTGGCATCCTTCCACAAAGTTATTTGTGCACCATGCAGCTCTGGCCCCCAGAACTCTATCCTGCAGTGCACATCTTCCTGAGTGATTCTCCGGTGGCATGGGAGCCATTGTATTAGATCTGCATGGGACTCCTTTTGCACCTCCTTTGTCCCCATGCTGTGGGACACCTGTGCTCACTGCCTGGTCCTGTGTGGGCTCTCTGAGTTGCTGAGAGCCCTCTCTGACTCACCCTCCTGGGTACAGTCCACCAGGTCCCTCCTGGTCCCGGGCAGCACCATTTTCCGCTAACTGCGAGCTTTGCGTGTGCAAAGGCTTGTCGGCGGACTCCAGCGACGCAAAGCAGACTGCAATCCACCATCCGGCGTAGGACATCATCTTCACCAACCAGGAGCCCGGATCTGTCTTCTTGGGTGCAGTATTGACTGTTGTTCTTCACCGGTGGGTCTCCTTTCGCACCTTCATCCAGGTTAGCAGGGGCTCCTGTTCTCCCTGGACTCTTCTGTGCTTCTTGGACCCATTCTTCCACAGGTCTTCAGGTCCAGGAATCCACTGTTGGTGTCTTGCAGTCTCTTCTGGTTCTTGCAATATCTTCTGTGTCATGTTCCTGTGTGTTCTAGAAGTTACTGTGTTTTACTCCTGCTTTCCTGGGCTCTGGGGTGGGTTCTAGTATTACCTTTGGTGTTTTCTAATACTCAGACTGTCCCTCTACACATTACACTTGCCTAGGTGGGAAACCAACATTCACATTCCACTTTCTTAGTATGTGGTTTGTGTTCCCCCAAGGCCCATTTCTAACTATTGTGATTTTCACTAATTACACTATTTTCTAACTGTTTTTATGCCTATTTCTGCATACTAGTAATTTGTCTATTACTTACCTCCTAAAGGGGTATAGTCTCCATGGTATTTTTGTCACTAAAATAAAGTACGTTTATTTTTGTAACACTGAGTATTTTCTTTCATGCGTGAGAGTACTGTGTGACTACAATAGTATTGCATGAGCTTTTCATGTCTCCTAGATATGCCTTGGCTGCTCAGCTACAGCTATCTCTAGAGAGCCTGGCTTCTAGACACTGTCTCCCTTTCACTAATAAGGGATAACTGGACCTCGTATAAGGTGTAAGTACCATAGGTACCCACTACAAATCAGGCCAGCCTCCTACAGCAGAGTAAAGAAATTCCCCACAGTACTATTCTAGCATCCCGCAAACGAAGACTCAAGCTATCTTGCTGTCATTCAGTCATGCCTGGGGAGTCCCAGATAGGGGAGAAATCTAAGTAGTATTTTATACCGACGACCTTCCTGATTTTATACGAAAGCCTAGTGGCTGCATTTTCTACGTTTAGCCTCATTTAAAAAAATATTTTGGATCACCAAACTTGTACAGAGAACCACAAGTCCCCACACTCCCCACACTCCCCAGATCCTTTGTCATAGCCGTTAGCAACTGACGCCATGTAAAATCTGGTGTCCTGAATAGCATCCTATAGTTTTTAATCTGAAAAGCATCACAATACTTCGCCAGATCAGGTAATTCCAAGACACCTTTCTCCAACCTTTGCTTCAGTTTCTTTCATGCCAGTTTCAGAGGCACATATAAAATGTAATTTTCCTCCGGATCATAACAATTTGTGAACTGTGAAAAGCATGTGGAATACAATTAAAAAGGTGTGCCAACTTGGGAAGAATGCTCATTTTGATCAGATCGATCCACCTAAATATGGTTAATGGGAGATTCCTCCATCTAATAAGTGACTTGTCGATATCTCTAGCAACCCTCTACATGTTATAAACCAGGATTGCCTCTAGGCATTGAAGGATGGATATGCTCAAATATCTAAATCCTGGCTTCGTGCCCCCTGCTGCCCAGGAATATTCCAACATATTATATCTGATTTACATTTATCGATGGAATATCTGGAGAAGGACCGGAACTCCTCCGCTAATTCCTCCACTCTAGGAATTGTCGCAGCCGGGTCTGCTGTATAAACAACCAGATCATTGGCATATAAAGCAATCTTAGTGTTAAACCCTTATGATGCGAATGGAATTACTTGCAGATACCACTGAGCTTTTGGGCAAATGGTTTCATATGGATATCAAAAAGAAGAGGGGAGAGGGGAAAGCCTTTCCTAGTACCTCAGTGAATATTGAAACTCTTGGTCAGTACCCCATTCAGCAGAATTCGAGCTGAATGAGTTTCTTAAAGCCTCTACAGAGTGGAAATAAAATTCTGGCTGAACTGCAACACCCTCAAAACCTTATAGTCGGTGTTCAACTATGAGATCAGACTATATAAATCCGCCCTCTTAGGACTTTTTGTCTGCTTCAAAATCAGCACCAAGGTGGCTTCCTTCCATGATGCATGAAACGTCTAGCACATTTCCCCTGCCATTTTTCCCGACACTTACCTTCAAGCAAAATTTTATAACTTCTCTGTGCCTCTTCCAATCACTTGAGAGGTTGCCCCTGCTCTACCCTAGAGGTCTCCACTTATAGAAGAGCCTCTAAATGGCGTATTTCTTGCCAAGGGACCCCAGCTCCTTTCTAGCCTCTTGTTTTTATAAGCAGCCTGGCTGCAAAGGACCCCCGCGAATAAAAGCTTTATGAGTGTCCAAGACTATAGCTAGGGAGACATACCCAATATTATCAGTGAAGAAGGCCTGACTGACCATTTCCAAAGTCTTCCCAGTGGCTGTATCCGAGGAGTGCCCAGTTGACAGTCCATCTAGAATTCTTTCATTGAATGGGAAGTTCCATCAGCACTGTCGCAACTGTATGATCAGAAAGGTTCTGCTGTCCAATTCTATGTCACCACACATCCACCAGGCCCATATCCTGCAACATACTTTTCAAGGGCCTGCCTGACCCTAGGGGTATTGATACTATCCCTCCTAGTAGATCTGTCCAGAATTACATCCAATAAAGTAATAACATTTCCTTCCAGGACTATTGGCAGGAGCACCTCTAAAAGGTTCCACTCCAGGGTAGAAAAGCGAGAGGGATCATCTGAATTCAGGCCATAAAAATCAGAGCATAGAAAGCTATAATTGTGGCACTTCATTTAACCTACAACCCATCTGCCCTACACAATAACTGCCACCCCTTTAGAGAATTCGGCTTGGTCGAAGACCGCATATTGTCCCATCCAATTCTGCTGTGAGGACAGCCCCCAACTCTCTACTGCCTTCAAATGGGTCTCTTGCAAGATCATTGTATATGCTGAACTGTCTTGCAAATATTGTAAAACCATGTTCTGCCTCCTCCTGGAGCTTATCACATTCAGTTCCGTTAGGAATCAGATTTCTTTACCTATACCCCTCATTCAAACCATTGATCGCCCATAGTTTACCAATACTGCCTATTGCATTGCTGCTGGACCTTATTCCATTTAATTGCGTTAAAAGTCTGTGATCATGAGGACCAAAATATTTTTTTTCTCCCACTGCTCCCCACCTGGTGAACACCTTTACCCCCTTCCCTCACTACCTGACATTATTCAAATACCATATGGATGCTGCCAAGGCAGCGCAAAACAAGAAAACCCTGACCCTCAATATTCCTTCGATGCCCCCCCAACACGTGCATAACACAAGACAAGACCCCCACTAGCACCTATGGCCCGCCTAAAGGTCAGCATTATCCAAAGCCCTGAACCATTCTCAATGACAAGCGTTTCCCTTAATGGACTCAATTAGCTTATCCATTTCCTCAACCCTCCAATAGTTATACATAGTATTGTTTCGCATGATGTGAAGCATCGCTAGGAATTTTAGTTGAGCCCTAGCGTCCAGCTTCTTGAGTTCCTCCAGTCTACTCCCTAGCTCCCACTGACATTGTCCCGTGGCGTTACAAACATCTGACCTGATGATAAAGGTATACCCATTGCTAGTAAGCGGGCCATTTTTTAGCACATTTCCTACGATTAGCTCTTTCATTGTATATGACAAGAAATTAACCATGATCGTTCTGCATTTTTGCAGGTTCAGATTCCTCCTGAATGGGTCAATCTGGACTGGCTGTCACTCTAGCTCCAGATTTACTTTGGGTCTACTGTTAAAAGCTGTAACCTTAAGGAGTGATATAATAAAACCCTTTAAATCATCCTTCTTCTCTGCTTCTGTGATATTTAGAATTTGGATGTTATTTCTAGGGGCATGGTTCTCAACATGTTCCAGGTCCTTCCACATCTGGTAATTTTGTTTTGTCAGCAAATCAATGGGCGAAACATTTTTCAAGATATCAAACTTAGCCTGGGTGACCGCCCTTTCTAGCACACTGGTGCGTTCAGCTACCTCATCCAATTTTTGGCTCAATGCCTGCCAGGAGGCCTGAAAAGCCAACTGGTTGGTCTCCGAGACTGCAAAGCTGTTCTTAATCTCGAGCCTAAGACTGAGCAAGATCTCAGCTACTGATCCTCAGAATGCCTGGTGGGCTCTATATGCCGTCCGCCAAAACTCCAGTAGTCAGATTACCACCAGTGCGGTCCCCTTGCTGCAGGGCCCATTAAGAGTTTCCAGCTGGGTCAGTGGGCAGAAAGGAAACAGCCTACATCATTGACGCTGGATCAAAATAGAGCCGGCGGCCAATGCTGTAGTGCGTAGGGTGCACGAGCAACCATCGCGATTTTCACTGTCTACAGAGCAGACAGTGAAAATCGTTATGGGGCTGGTCAGGGGGGGGTCCTGCACTCCCCATGCCAAGTGCATGAACAGTTCTGGGGCCGTCCTTGGGCACCCTGTACCCCGTCTCCGTCACACTTTACATGGAAGGCTACTGCCATGTAATCGCCGGTGGAGAAGGGACTCTTAATCCCCAGGAAAGCGCTGCTTGCATCGCTGTCCTGGCAGATTAGGACCGCCAGCACCACCAGCCCTTCCAGTGGAGGAAAACTGGCAGTCTGACTGTGGTGCAACCGCCACAGTCGTAATGTGGCTGTCGGACTGCCACATTGGCGGTGGTCCGACTGCCACCATGGCCCTGGCAGTCTTAAGACCTCCATGGTCGTAATGAGGCCCTATGTTTTTATCTGTATCATTTTACTATCAATAGTAAGTGCACATGTTTTTTTGTTTCACTCCAAAGCTATTAAAGTGATTTTTCAAACTAATGAGCCTGAATAGTTTTCTTATGATTGGAGATCACAACTAAACAACAGAATATGTGAGAAGTCAGAACAAGTGAAAAACAAAAATCAAACATAACTGAATAGCAGAAATCTTAATTAAAAGATCATGGTATACATTTTTTTAACACTCCCATGTAATTCCCATAACTAATCACAGTTGCACAAAAATGCACGGGTGATCTACTACTCCGAAAGACTACATGTATGTCTTGAAACATACTTCTTGCCACCTATTACATCCTAATTATATTCATACTTCATAACTTGGGTTAGGCACAGTACAAACACACTTATAGTAAATTAATTAAATCAATAACATTGAACCATCAATTTCCTCCCAGCAGCAAAGCCAGAAAAACAAACAAATTTAAGGGCTGCTTAAAATACTCCACTTTCACCCGATCGAAAAGTGATGAGGAACTAGCTTAGAACAGTCACCTAGAAATGTATACTATTGTTGTATTTATTTGTAAAGCAAATCATGATGTCTAAAAGGTAACTACAGCATTGTAATCACTTTGTACAATAATATCCTCTGTCTACTTCATACCTTTGATGGCTGGGTCAGTAAACGAGGTAGCAAAGGCATGCATTAATTATTTTTCTTCTATTTGAGCAATTCTTTGCTCCATGTAAATCACCCTGTGGAGGCTCTCACAAATCATTCTTTGGAAAATGAGAATATCTCTACATTCCCTGGAAAGTTCACTTTGATGAAAATCACACATATTTTTTTCTAGAAACTGACTAACTCCCTGCACAGCTTGTGAATGCAACGTGAATGCAAGAGTGTTCCATTCTGAGGCCCAGATTTATACTTTTTCACGCAAAACTGAGGTGACGCAGTTTTGTGTGAAAAAATATACCGCAGTCTAGCGCCATTCCAAGACGCCGGCCGGGCATCATATTAATGGAATGGCAGTAGCTGGCGGTAAGGCCCGGCTAGCGTCATGAAAAAGGACGCTAGCCGGGTGGGGGAGGCGTAGGGGGAACAGGAGGTTGTGCATCAAAGGTTGACATTAGTATGGTAAAAGGCATAAAAATGCCTCTAACCAGACTAGCATCATTTTTAGACGTAAAACCCACATGGACATCATGCCCACCACCCCAGTGGCCAGGCCCAAGGGACTTATGTCCCCTGGGCCTGGCCATTGGGCCCAGTGCCATGTAGGGGGGGCCCAAGTTAGTTAAAATACTTACCTGTACTTACCTTACTTACCTGGGATGGGGTGACCCCATCCTGTGGTGTCTCTCTGGTGTGGGTGGGGTGTAAATGGGTCTAGGTAAGGGCACCAGTGGCCCATTCCATGGTTTCTAACCATGGAAATAGGCCCACAGGTCCCCTAATGCCTGCCCTGACCCAGGCGTTAAATAATGGCGCTAAGCAAGCTTAGTGCCAATATTGAAGGCACCCTTCCCCCGTGCATGATTTTAGCACAGGGGTAAATATGGCGCTAAGGCCATATCGTCTTTTTTTTCACAGGAACGCCTATCTTGCATCTCATTGACACAAGGTAGTTTCCCGCAAACAAAAAATGACTTTAACTCCAAAACTTTGGCGCTAGACGGGTCTAGCGCCAAAGTATAAATATGGAGTTCGGTTTGCACCTAATTTGCATTTTAAAAAATGACTCAAATTTGGCACAAAGCAAGTATTAATCTGGGCCTAACTTTATAAGGAACAACAGGGAAGTTACCATTCTCTTACATAAGATGCCCTAGTGCACAGGGCTTACATTCTGGGCAGATTCCTTTCCGTTTCCAGGGAACTGAACAGGTAGCCACTGAACTTTATGTGTTTATGGGCCAGATGTATGACCATTTTGTTTTGTGACTCGCAAATTGTAATTTTTTGTGAATCGCAAATTGCGGGTCGTAAAACGAAATGTACAACAGTGCCAACCACACCGTTTACGATTTGCAAATGAGTCGAGGGACCTGCCTCATTAATATTCATGAGACAGGTCGCAATTTGCGACCCATTTGTGAATGGCTGTATTCACAGGGATGGTTGCCTGCTGAGGTCAG
The DNA here is from genome assembly GCF_031143425.1 of Pleurodeles waltl. Taxonomy (NCBI): domain Eukaryota; kingdom Metazoa; phylum Chordata; class Amphibia; order Caudata; family Salamandridae; genus Pleurodeles; species Pleurodeles waltl. The sequence goes on along the minus strand of NC_090449.1, from coordinate 466,894,969 downwards.
AAGACAACCATGTCTGTGACTCCTTTATAAATAATGCAGTTATTTTTTTAAATGCAGCCCATTTTCCTTATAGGAAAACGGGAGGCATTTCAAAAATGAAAATTAAACATTTCAGTTTCATTTTTTCAGAGTAGACAGTGGTCCGTGAGACCACTGCCTGCTCTGAAAAAGCATGTTGGCGTCCCACTCAAAAAGGGAGAGGGTACCTTGGAGACCCCTTCCTGTTTGCGAATGGGTCACCATCGATTTTAAATTGGTGGTAACTGCAATTGTTTTGCAACCAAATTCACTGTCACAAAACAATCATACATGGGCCAGTGAATCGCAATTAGGAAAGGACGCCTTTGGAACGCCCCTTCCTAATAGCGAGTCGCAATCCCTATTTTGCGAGTCGGTAACAGGTTACTGACTTGCAAAATGGGGATGGTACATGTTACGAGGCCACTTTGCAGTCACAAAAGGCAAATTTTGCCATTTGCGACCGCAAAATAGCTTTGTACATCTGGCCCTATGTTTCTGCGCTAACATCACTCATACCACTGAATGAGCTTGGTAAATTGATCACTGAAGCCCCACTAGTCATTACAGTGATAGGAGACCTCAATGCAACCATGACAAGGAAATGGGCCAAGTGTAGTGAGAAGTCTCATATTGCTCATCAGACAAAATCCTTAACCATTTGGTGGCCCCGTAGGATTGGTAGACGTTAAGAGATACTGACATCCCAGTGTAAGAGAATATACATACTATTCAGCAGTTCACCATCTCTACTCATGTACTGTTTACTTCCTAATCCCAGCCCTAAAAGTCAACGTGGTCATTGATGCCCGCATCCTTCCCCGAGGACTATCAGACCATGCATCATTGGAAAACATTTTGGGATAATATACAAAATCTGTATAAATCATGTCAATCTCTCACCTGTTTGAAGAAGCATGGGTGGAACTGAGGCAGTTACTACCCGTTGATGAGCTATCAGAAGTCCTAGCAGCCATGAACAGTGGCAAAATACCAGTCTGTCACATGGAACAGGACATACCACGGGGTACTGCCATGGCCCACCCCAAATCTGTGTGAAAACCAATCTGGTCTTTTCATCGCTTGTAGACCTTCGAATGAGGAAATCCATGTTGATGACCTCTGTCCCTTCAACCAGAGCCTGCCACAAGAGAGGGGGCGTAGCCAGAGGTCAGAAAAGGGAGTCCCAGTCATGTCACAAGTGCATACAAGGAGACTCCAGAAAAAGATGTTGGATGTAGGGAACTGCATCAAAAGATCCCATCTGCTGAGGGATTCCCGAGCTGCCTGAAGGTAGAGAGAGAGGCCACATGCGACTGCCAGAGACGCGGAGAAGGAAGGCATCGAGAAACACCACCTAGATGGAAGAGAAACCCGCCGGTGGAGCAACATTGCCAGCCACGTTACTGGAGGAGAGTGGCTCTCGCAGGTGCGTGCCAGGGTATGAGCCTGGGGAGAAGGAAGTAACCGCTGCACGGATTCTCATGAGGATTAAGAGGGTGGCAGCCGCACATTGTGGTCCTAATGATTTATTGGGTTTATTTGCTTTACAACTATGGTTTTGTGCACAGGCGCACAACAGTGAGACTATTTGACACACCTGTGGTAAACGCTCTTGAAGTCATATATATAGAAACAGCTTATAGCTGTTACTCTCAATACTGCTTAGAGCACAGTCACCTCTTTTAAGACACCCCGGTGATGGGCGGTGTAGTAATTAAGTGGACGGGACAAAGTACTTACCTGCCCTTTTTCCCTTTTTACTTCGAGGGTACTGATGGGCACCATCCACCTGTACTACCTGAAGGGAGAAGGCCCAAGGAAAGGAAAAAGAGACATTTTTGTCCAACGTAACCAACATCTGTATCTACCTGACAAATTACTTACCTGACAGATAAATTAATAAGATACAGTAAACAGTGGAGTGCATAGAGGTCTGTTTCTACTAGTAGAGTAAGGCCATACCTAAAAATGTGACACAGGCCAATTAGAATTAATTAAACAATTGTCCTTGGAGACAATGCAACACCTTGGAACAATGGTGAAAGAGACAATACATGATGGGATCCTCCCCAAAGAAGTTCACACGGCTACTACTGTAATAGTACTGAAGCCAGGACCACACACATACACACACAGACACACCTGCCCCCACAACCCTCACCAAGGCTCCCCTATTTTAGTGCCCAATCTTTCTTATCAACGTAGAAAAGAAACTTGTGTCCTAGGCTCTGGCTACTTGCTTAATCCAAAAAATCTCCTCCCTAACAAACCTCAACGAAAATGGCATTAAGTCCACAATGGCGAAAAGACATAGGGCCAGCTTTAGATTTTGACAGAGGGATTACTCCGTCACTGCGGTGACGGATATCCCATCGGAAACAATGGGATTTAGATTTTGACAGAGGGATTACTCCGTCACTGCGGTGACGGATATCCCATCGGAAACAATGGGATTTAGATTTTGGTGAATGGGATATCCGTCACAGTTGTGACGGAGTAACCACTCTGCCGAAATGTAAATCAAGCCCAGAATCTACAATGCATGCACTTATCTATGGCGCAGACAAGGACTCTATCCAAAACCTCCATGATCATGCGTACTGATTTTGTGAAAGCTTATGACTCCTTAAACAGGAACTACATATTCCAGTTCCAGAGTTTTTAGATCTGGGTCCTATTTAAATGTCATATGCAGGGGTCTATTCTGGCAAGTATGATTTAGTCGAGTGCTGTCTCCCCATTAGCCATATAGGGAGACCCATACCTAACTTGCCCTCCCTATCCATTATTATTTGCACTAGCTAACAAGTCAATGGCCACATGAATCCGAAAGGATGGCCTAGTACAGGGACTGGACTTGGAGTGGGGGATACAGTAGCTGTTATTTGTTATTCACAGATAATCTAGTACTATATAGCAGATTCCTAAAGTGTACAGGCCAAATGCTTATGAAAATCCTTGAGAAATTAGGTATGATATGTGGCCTACTGGTCATTTGGGAAATTGGTTATGGGGAGACATAGCAGGGGAGACTTAACAGCAAATTGGACTGACGACTGTTCAAGACTGCTTCAAGTATTTAGGGATGTACATCACCAAAGACCCAGATCTGGCATGGGAATTAAACTTAGCACCTCTCATGAAGATCACCTGGCATGACCTACTTTGCTGCATTCCAACCCCATTTCAGTTGAGACAAGTGGCCCCATTTAAAAAGGTTTTCCTTCCTAATTTATCACGTCCTCCTTTGAAAGCCCTCACAATTATTTTCCCTGAAAGTGCATGAATACTCCTCAACCTTCCAATACATCCACAATGCACCCAGCGAGGCATTTGGCTAATGTGTTTAATCATAATATGATGAGGCATTGGAGATGGCAGGTATAAAATTGCATTATGGGGCCGCCCAGTTCTGAGAACTCTGTGACTGGCTATTGGTGAGAGAGACGATTCAGCCACATAAGAAAAAACTGTGGAAATGGCGAAGCTGCTTAGGCTTAATGACGTCTATGGAGGACCTGTTTCTACGACCCTCCCCTAAGCAGTAGAAGTAGTCCTTGATTGCTGGCCCAGAACACTTCAATTGATTAATTATGATGGTTGAGTGACCTGGGAGACACTGATCTGTTACAGGACATGGCTTTAATATGTAAACCACCTGAGGGGATTCTCACAATGGAATGCCACAGGAATATTCAGAATAGGTGATGTTTGGGACCATGGCCACATCAAGTCTTTGCTAGAGTAATTAAAGGAGTTTGAGGTGCATAGTGCTGGATTTATCAAAGGAGTTTGAGAAGCATAACTTCCTTTTTTATATACATCTCAAACAAAGACATGCACTAGAGAGCCACCAAAAGGTCCTGGCAGATCACACATAGTTCAACCCACTCAAACTGAAGCTAACAATTGGTCCACTGGGTGAAGGGGAGAAAATATTACAGACATTTCGAAGTCTAGTCTGTGATGTCCTGTACAAGATATAAGAAGTGAAACAGACTTGGGAAACAGACATAGGTCCTTCAGACAATGATGCCTGGATGGGAGCGAAAATGGCAGACTGAAACTATGCATTTCAGCAAAGCTTCAAGAAATTCAAACATATGCAAAGAGTATACTTTACACCAGAGCCTCTTTGAAAGACGGGAAGAATTCCTTGTCTGCAATGATTTAAATGCTTTAAGTGTTATACTGCTATTGGGGTTTTTCTTTCCATATGACCTGAGAATGAAACTTTGGGCACCTATATCCCAAATCTTTTCTAGGGTCTTTCACCTCGCCGTCACTCTGATTCCACAAATATTACTTTTGGGAGTAACAAAGTATAAGTAACAAGATGTGTTTTCCCACAGAGTGCCAGGACTCTCATAGGCCTTGGATTTCTCATAGCTATGAGGAACTTGCTCACAGCCCCTCTTGAGCACGAGTGGATCCAGGGAATAGACAAATGTGCCACCAAGGAAAACCCCACATACCAAACAAGAAGCTGCCCCTAATAACACATCAGGATCTGGGATTCATGAATACCCCACTTTGGGAACACCTTGTGTATCATACATATTCTACACTGAGACTTTAGCCCGCTTGGGCAAAATTGTTTATTTTGTCATTAATGCTAGCTGCAATATCTAATGTCTCTCACTTCTACTGTTTCACACTTTACTTACATTATAAATGTGCAAATAACAATAAAAAGAGCTATTAAAACATCTGTAACACTTATCAGATACATTCACAAGCTATATAAACCATCCTTCACCCTCATACACATAACACAGCATTGAAGCCATACAAAGGATTACTACAGACTTAGAGTACACATAAAAATTATTAAATAATACATGTGAAAATACTAAGTTAAGGCCAGAAATACCACAACTGCTGCAGTACCGACTAACTCCATGTTAGTATTGTGCCTTATCCTTCATGTCACCCAATTCAGCATCAACCATGCTTATTCTGGTATTTACAGACTCTTCAGCCGAGTGAGAAAGACTTACCACAAGTCATTTCATCTTCTCCCTGTGGGCAGTTGGGGCTCCCATCGCACACCCGCGAAATGTTGATGCACATCCTGTTTGTGCATATGAAATGTCCGGGACAAGGAGGGATCTGTGAAGATCCTGGAAAAACAGAACAAGTGAATTTATTTGTCACGGATACTGTGGAACGACCTGTTCCCTCTGTTCACACTTGGGCAGTTAAGAAGAGTCCAAGATGATAAGATGTATCAGAGATTTAAAAGAATTACAATACCCTACTCTTCTGAAGTCCAGCTCTAATGGTGGGTACAGCCTGCGCAAAGAAGATGTAATCCAAAAACCTTCTCACAACAATTACCACAAGTACCAGTGCTCTGTTTGGGGCATCTAATCAAGTCCCCGAGGAATTACTTCCATCATTGGACTACTTCAAACTTAACAGCTACATGACCTTTAGTTCCATTTGTCGTATACTCCTGTATCAGATATACCTCTCCCATCACTCCATACTTTTAGTGCTCCACCACTGCTATGTGCTCCAGTACCAGTAAATTCTCTTGTCAGCTATACACTTACCACAGTTGTCCATGCTCTCATCTGATTGGTCCCTGCAGTGGGGGATGCCATCACACAGCTGCAAGTAGCGGATGCACTCTCCGGTCATAGTGCACTTGAACTCATCCAAACCACAGGTTCGGTTGCAGTCAAACTCATCGCTCCCATCCTGGCAGTCCGCCTCATAGTCGCACATCCAGCCTCTAGGAGTGCACTCCCCACTTTTGCAGTGAAACTCATAGCGACCACAGGGAGTGTCTGCAAGGGCAAAAAGAGCACTTGGTATCTCAAATAATAATTGGTCCCTAAAACAGAACGTAGCACACCATTGATTGTTGCCTCCAGTAGGAACCGTCCCTAAACAGTGAGTGAGTGAGTCAGTGAGTGAGTCAGTGAGTCAGTTAGTCAGTGACAACAATGTGTAGCACTTGATACTCTTTAAAATATTGGTAAAACGAAAACACAACTTCAAAAAAGCAGTAAACAATGTTTTAAGTTACCATGGTATTTTGGGCAAAAAACTATTATAGTTTGGTGATAGAGAGAAGAAAACTGCATTTCACACATTGAACTGTGGCATGGAAGGAAAGAGGAGAGATTCAAACTGAAAAGGAAGCATAAACATGGAGCTTAAGCTTGAGCTGAGGGACAGAATAAGCACTGGCAAAGCCAACACATATATGCTACGTTGTGAGTCTTGAGTATGAGATAAATAATTAAAGAATCAAGTAATTTAATAATGTAATGTGTGATGATTCAGTCTACTTTTCAGATGTAAAATGGTCCCTCATGCATTGCTATGCAAGCATTTTAAGAGGCGGAATGATATATGTAACAGACAATAGCATCAGGTGAAAGAGAAATACTCCTCTGAGTAAAGTCAAAACCCACTAAAGAACTGGTGGCCACTGACCAGGGAGATAGCTGCTTTTCAGGCAAAACCTAAAAAAACTCACAAATAATATAGTGATAGTAAAACACCCTAAAAACCGTAAAGGGTCAATATATGACAAGCTCTACGGGGGATGTGTGTTGCAAAAAGAAGTAACAGCTTTTCTCCAAAAAACATCATGGTGTGCTGGTATCTACACCTCAGTCTCTTGGTAAAATCATCAAATATATTTCCCAATTGATCGTATGGATCTTTGTTAGTCGAATTGAAGCGATGTAAGGGAACGAATTGAAGCGCTGTAAGGGAGTAAACATCATAAATAAAATTTCAATTTGTGAAGCCAATGTGACCCCGCAATAAGTACTAAGAATCAGTAATTTATATTAGAGGTGCTTATTTTAGGATATTAATCCATCCAGTATACATGCCAATTAAAAATAAGCTCACGAGATACAGAAATATAGCTTGCGGGCTGAAATGTGGCAGTAAGTTAAATCATATTAAAATGAGATACAGAATAACGGCCACAACACAAATAAAGCAGATTGTTGTAATAAGTTGTTCTGTAAAACTTCAATTTTCTTGTCTAAACATAGGTTGAGAACAGAATTAACTAACAGGGATTCCTATCAAGGGTACATAGAAGTTGCAAGCATAGAAAAGAGCTTCTGTAGAAGTTCAGGAAAATAAGAGACATTTCCAGCAATAAGCTTCATACTCAGGGGAAAGCCCAGCAGAGAGAGAGAGAGATCTGTTCTCTCTTGGAGTCGACGTAAGGTCTGCCTAACTAGCTGTGGAAACACCAGTTAAATATAATAGTAGCTTCAAAAACATCCATGTCTCTTTCTCGCCACCAAGAACCAACCAAATAGCGGAACGTGAGGGGAGCCAACATACTTTCTAAGTTCCCATCTCATGGAGACTAGGACTCCAGCTGCTAACCCTGAGTATCCCACCATCCTGGTACGTGATAAACAGCAGGCCTCCTTTGACCATTATTCCTCCAAGTCTGTTGCCAACTTTCTCCCCACAAGCCTCACTATCAGCCATCTAATACAAACAATAAGGGGGTGATTCTCACCCTGGCGGGCGGCGGAGGCCGCCCGCCAGAGTTCCCCCCTCCAAAATACCGCTCCGCAGTCGTGAGACCGTGGAGGGTATTCTGGCTTTTGCACTGGGCTAGCGGGCGGCCGCCAAAAGGCCGCCCGCCAGCCCAGTGCAAAAGAGCCTTCCCACGAGGACGCCGGCTCAGAATTGAGCCGGCGGAGTGGGAAGGTGCGACGGGTGCAGTGGCACCCGTCGCGTATTTCAGTGTCTGCAAAGCAGACACTGAAATACAAAGTGGGGCCCTCTTACGGGGGCCCCTGCAGTGCCCATGCCATTGGCATGGGCACTGCAGGGGCCCCCAGGGGCCCCACGACACCCCATACCGCCATCCTGTTCCTGGCGGCAGAGCCGCCAGGAACAGGATGGCGGTATGGGTTGTCAGAATCCCCATGGCGGCGCAGCGAGCTGCGCCGCCATGGAGGATTCTACAGGGCAGTTGAAAACCGGCGGGAGACCGCCGGTTTTCCCCTTCTGGCCGCGGCTGACCCGCCGCGGTCAGAATACCCTGTGGAGCACCGCCAGCCTGTTGGCGGTGCTCCCTCCAACCCTGGCCCCGGCGGTCCATGACCGCCGGGGTCAGAATGACCCCCTAAGTCTTTCTTTAGCTAACGAGAACCATGATAACGCACCTGCAGAAGGAAAATTTAAGACACTGGCAAATTAAAGAAAGATTTTTCCATTGAGGCTTTATGTCAAGTTAAGCCTTTCAGAATCAGAATGGATGTAAATTACAAAATGGCATATACACACAAAGTAAAATCAATAATCAATGTTACATGTGAATATGAATAAAGTCAATTTATCAGCTTAAAACAACATCTATATAACTTAGGGCCTGTTTTAGATCTTGTAGGATGGGGTTACTCTCACAAATCCTGTCAGTCAGATTACGATTCCATTATATTGTATGGAAATTGTAATACGGCAGATGGAATAACCATCATGTTTGTGAAAGAATAAACCATCCACCAAGATCTAAATCAGGCCCTTTGAGTTGCAGAGAATATATTTTATTGATTCGTTTAAATGTAACACACGTGTTAATAAAGTTAAATCACACGTTGAATATAAATGTATATTCATGATCTATAAAGGGTGGAGCACAAATTATGCTGCTCCAGTGTAATTAGTGTTTCTGGTTTTCAGTTACATCTGATTATGATGAAACACTAGTGAAGAGAATATTTGCTTTTTATTTTTATACAATGGATACTCCTGCTGTGACCCACTCTGGGCATGGTAAGCCACTCTGGGCCTGATTTAAGGTTCAGTTGACAGGTTACCCCATCACAAATGTGATGGATAACACACCTGCAGTGTTACAAGTGCCACTGAATATAAAGCACCAGTAATACAGTAGTAGGGATGGAGTAACCTGTGTGCAGAACCCTAAATCAGGCCCCTAATATGACATTTGACCATTCACAAGATCCCTGGATCCTCTGTTCTCCTGGGACTTAATTCTACTCCCTTTTGGAGAATACGGCTCATCTCATATTGCTTCAGGTCACTGTCCACTGCACACTGCTGTGTAGTGGCTAGCAAGCTTGCATCTTAACTCTACCTCACTGGAAGCTGTAGTGTCAAGATTGTTCCAAAAAGATCACTGTGCATAAGTGTGCTTCTGGAATCAATGTCTTATCAGGAAGCATTGTACTAAGCTCTCCTATTTTTAGTTTTACATTGTGATGATCTAAAAATTATGCCATAGGAGCCGCGTGCCCTCATACAGAAGGATAAGGATTATATCATGAACATGTTCAGCGACCATGCACAGGCCGAGAAGGGGTTCATATGCGCCTTTGCTGAACTCACATGGTCCACAGCACATTCATTACCTCAGAAAATCAGTTGTTAATATAATACTTCAGTGAGTGCAGCTCAGAAACAGGAAAAGGCCGCCATTGCTCTGTATTTCCTAGTATTCCAGACAGCACAATTATAGCAAAAACAGGCACAAGGACTAATTCCGAGCCAGCATAAAAGTAGCACAGCATATTGTAAATACAGCTCTGGCATCAACAAGTTAAACTTTTCTTCCAACTGCCTCTAAGTCGAGATGCAGCATAGAACTTATGGTGCAGAAACAAAGCTTGACAATAGTCAAAATCCCACATACACACCAGTCACCAGCTTTAAAATTAACAAAAAATCCCAAAGGCATGGTAAAACAATGCAAAATAAATATCATTAATGGTGTGAACTGCACAGCCACATGGCCCAAGGTAACCTGCAGATCTGAAGTTTCTTAGCTACCTCTACTACTTCTTTTTACAGCAGTGCAGTTTGCTGTCATCAAAGGCCAACAGCTCATTGTACTAATTCATCAGCAGACTTCTCCTGTTTGACTAGGCAGGACATGAGTAAGCCTAGATCAGACTCTAATACCACATTAATTGAGCTAATGGCTAGTCCTATCTTAATATCTCGAGACAAAGAACATGGCAGGTTGAACTGGCTTATTATAACAAATCTCCATGCACTTCACAATATATATCCATTACCCAAAGTAGAAATTATTAAATCAGCTTATCTTTCTCATTTGTCTGATAATAGAGCAGCAGGGAGGTGTGCTAAATGCTCACAATTCACCTGTCATTTACTGCAATCAAATCTTAGTGAGGTGTCAATGTAGCCCTGTTCATGTGCATCCTGGACACATCCTGGACATCCACTGGGGTTGGCCTGCTAGGAGTAATGTGTGCATAGGGAATTAGACTGAAAGAGTGGAAAGAAGTAACTAGTTAGAGCAAATTCAAGGAAAAGGTAGGAAGAAGTGAATTAAAAGAAGAAAGGAAGAAGGAAAACACTGACTGTGGGAATGAACAAGAGAAGTGGTGGACCTGGACCTGCAGGCAGGGTCACCCCCCAGATGTTGCCTTCTGTTCCTGACCCATTTTTGTTGGCATTAGGACTCTGTACCCTTTTACCATCCTAACCAGTGGTAAAGTGTCAATGCTCTTGCCCTAAAACATGGTAAAATTGGCCTACACCTTACTAGCACATTTACTTTACTTGTAAGTCCCTGGTAAATGGTACTATATGTGCCCAGGACCTGTGAATTAAACGCTACTAGCGGGCCTGCAGCACTTATTGTTTCACCCACAAACGTAAAACATTAAAACACATCTCAGGGCTGCTTCTGCAGCCTGCAGTTCAATTTTAAACTGCCAATTCGACCTGGCAAAATAAACTTTTGCAGGCCCAAGCCTTCCTTTTTAATATTTATAAGTCACCCCGAAGGTAGGCCTTAACAGCTCCCAGGGCAGGATGCATTATATTTAAAAAGTAGAACATGTGTACATATGTTTTACATGTCCGGGGCGGGGAAAAACTCCTAAGGCTGCTTCTCTCCCATTGACTAACAATAGGTTACCTCATCACATTTAATACAAGCTAACTTTGGATTGGGAGCAGATACGGATATGATGTTTAGAATCAAATAAATTCCAATTTAAAATCCTCTTTAAGAGTAAAGCTAGATTTTAAGTCACAATTTGAGAATGCCAGTTTTAGAAATTTGGCATTTTCCTGTCCAAACCATTTGTACCTTTTGCCAGTGTCCTGAGTCACATTACTGTGAATGACTCTGGGGTTTGTGTATTTCCCCCAGGCAGTGACACAAAGGGGGCTTGAAGTGAGCAGGATGGCTTGGGGCATAGCTGTACCCTGCCCTATTTACATGTCAAAGGGCTTTGCCTCCAGCACACACAAAACAACTAACACAATCTTTTGTCACCCTAGACAGTTTGCAGTCTTGCAGGGGAGGGCAAGAACCTTCCACAACCAGAGGTGGGGTTAGGACGGGGACTCCACCCCACACATACACACACACACAAAGTTAGCCACTAGGGATAAATACTGGACCTCCAGAACAACACTTCCAAAGCACTTCAGGACCTATGAAAAACTGAGAAGAAGGACTGCCCTCCTGCTGTAAGGACTGTCATGCAGCTGGAAGGACTCTCCTGCTGCCCTACTGCATGAGGGAGGAAGATTGGACCTTCTCCTTGAACCGAGGACCACCAGGGTGACTACAAGGGATAGCTTGCCTGTGACAGGGACAGGGACACTACACGCTCCAGAGACCCTGCAACTTACCTGATTAATGCTGCTGGTCCCTCCTGGAGTGAGTCCTAGCCCCTAAGTGGTGCCCCCCCCCAAGGTCCTGGAACCTTTGTGTGGTATCCTCCTACCAAATCCGATACATGGGACTTGGAACATTTTTCAGCAAAAACTGCTCTGAGAACTGACAGAAGACCAGGACCTACCTGCAAACTGAAAGGACAAAGGTGCATCGCTGGTGGGATTGACTTTGCTGCCGCTTCTACTATGTTCTTCTCTGCAACAGCAAATTTTTTCAGCAGTACCTCCAGGAAACAGTATACGGCCTTGTGGAGTCATCTTCAGCTACAGTCTGCAGCCTCATCCCGATGGGTGAATCTGAGCTCCAGAAAATCTTCTAAGTTCGAAGGTAGAAATCTTCACCTCCCTTGATGGTGACCAGCACCGCATCAACAACAACCTCATTGGCCTGAAAATCTAACTTCTCCCATGCTGAGCTTTTCTCGCTCTCATCAGTGGCTTCACGGTGACCTTGTCCAGTGGGTCCACGTTGTCAAGGATTCATCCTCAGATACAGTACAGTGCTTTGCCCCTCTGAGATTTCACGTTCTCAAGAACGTTTATTGAAAATTCTGCTATGCCTGAAGGTAAGACAAGACAGGGCCCAATCCGCCCTTTGTAACCCACCCACACTCTATCACAGTCAGCCTCAACTTTTGCCTATGGCCCAGTCTTGTGCAGCAAGATACCCATGGTTGGTGCTTGGATTGTTTAGGTGCTGTATTCCACTAAAAAGTTAAAAAATTCATAACTTCGGTTCTGCTGACTGGACTTAAATAATTTGTCATTTTATTTATTAACAGTTACTCGATTTTTCGAAATTTGTTGGGATTTTTCTTCGATTGTTTTTTCACTTTAATACTACTTGTGTCCCGCATATATATTTTACACATTACCCCTAAGTTAAGTCTGAATGCTTTTTGTGCCCAGTGCCTAGCTACTAGAGGGTTAAGCACCAGTTAATTTAGTGACTTTTTGTGGTTCACCCTAACAAGGATTGTGTTTATTGTTTGAGTGGGGCTTCCACCCGTTACCAAGTAACCCAATTTCTCACAAGAGGGATGGAAGTCAAAGCCACATTCTTTATATAAAAACACCATCATCCCCTTGATTTTGTGTGTTGAGCCACTACCTGAGTCTGATTTCATACTGTTTGTTAATTAGTCTTTTTTGAGAGAATATAGAGGAAACCTGAGAGCTGCCTACACGGTTTGTACGGTCTCAAGCATAGTTGAAGTCTTTCCGCACAAGTGGCTGAATCAGTCGTTCTTACTAGTGCATGCTGTGTTTCTGAACAGCAGTAAGTAACGGTTTTCACTGATAGTCAGTATGACTTTGGTGTGGTCCACAACTTTGAACAGTTATGGTCACAGAGAGGTTTCCTGACCTTGTCTGGTTCTCCCATAAGAAGTGGAGAGTATGTAAACAATTTACTCAAAGCTCTGCAGTTGCCATCTCAGATTGCGGTTGTGAAATGTTCGACAAACTGCAGTGGAGATGACACTATAACAAGTGAGCAATAAGTATGAACACAAAGTTGCAAAATACTGTGCTGATAAAGCTTGTACATCCATTGCTGAATTCTGTATTGAAACAGCAGATGAGACCAAATAAAACCTTCTGTTAACTACAGCTGATACGTGGAAAGAAGTTAAGATGAATCAAGAGAAAGTGCCAGAGGCAGAACAGCAAGGTTGGGTCAGAGCAGGTTGTGTCAAAAGGGATGATCACATTTGGGTTTCAGCAGATGGAAGACCTGTGTTGCCAGATGGTCCGTTTTCACCTATGACTAGAAATTTCCAAGGTCCTCCCCATGTAGGGAGGGATTCCATGGTTCATTTGTTTCAGCAAACTTGGTTTAATCCCCGATTTAGGCTGATGGATAAAGGATTTTGTCAAAGGTGTGATCTGTTCCAACAGATTAATGTGGGGAAAAGAACTGCAATAACACTAAGCCATAAAGGAAGATCAGGCAGTGCCTTCAACAGCATGCAGTTGGATTTTATCTAAAAACCTGTATGTAAGGGGCTGAGATATGTCCTGGTGGTTGTGTGCATCTTCTCACGTTTGGTTGATGCCTGCCTAACCAGAAAAAATTATAGTCTCACAGTAGCTAAGTTGCTGTTGAGGGCACTTATCCCTAGGCTCATTTTCCCGAGTTCTCAGGAGTCACACTGAGGGACTTGTTCCAACAATGAGATACTGAAATTGTTGTGCGTAGCATTACAGGTGGAGCAGAGACTACACTGTAGCTATCAACCTAAAGCTTCAGGGATAGTGGAACATGTGAATGGCACACTGAAATCCAGACTGGCTAAAGTGTGTGCTTCGATATCTTTGAAATGGCATGATGCGTTGCCCCTTGTGTTGATGGATCTTCACAGTATTCCTGATCGGAGGACAGAACAGTCCCCCCCAAGAGATAATCATAAGCAGAGAAAAAAGATTTTCAACGGTGCCTGCAAATGCGCTTGCGAACATTACAGATGATATGATTCTTGATTACTGCAAAAGACTGGCTGACGTGGTGCATTTTGTGTCTCACCAGGTCAAAGCAGCCACAGTTTCACCATATAAGGAGCAGTGCCACAACCTCAGTCCAGACGAATGGGCCATGGTGAAGAAGCATGTGAAGAAATTCGTTGTCATGGACCTTACTAAGTTATTCTAGTGACAACTACTCTTGTTAAATGTGGAAGTATCCCCAACTGGGTACATGCTTCCCACCTTTGCAGAGTTGAGTGTCCCCTTCATGATATGACAGAGCCTCTCCCAGAAGTGCTGGTTGTGACAGAGAGACAGAGGGAGCAGTTTAGACAAGCTGTCAGGGACTAAGCGGAGCCTGAAACAGCAGTGTTCAGTGTGAGTGGGGTAGTCTGGAGGAGTCAACAGCTGAAACTGAGACAAGAGAGTCTTGTCCTGTGGTGGCGAATGAGTTAGACTCAGACCGTGATGAAGGACCTAGTGCTGTGAGAATGCGAGTAGGAGCTAGAGAATGCTGGCCAAGAAGGCAAGAGAGAGAAATACTGAGGGGCAGATTTAAGAAAAGTGGGACTGCACCTAGTGCAGCACCACTTTCCTTGCGCCCCTTAATGCACCCCCTACCGGACCATGTGTATGCCATATTTAAAATACAGTGCACCATGGGGCAGGGCAGGGGGCAATAGCATACTTTTTTTACGCTATTGATGTACTCCACAATTTTGGCACTACTCCTGCGGCGTATATAGGGGCCTATTATAGATAATGGTATGCCACCTTGCAATGCCTGCTCTGAGCTCTTAGATTTCCTTGCAACATTTTTTAAGCCACCCTAACGGGGGAATGCCCTACCTGGATACAATATGCTTGGCGCAGGCATAATCTGGCGCAATGGTTTACAAAATGGCGCCATGCATGCATTGCGCCACTTTATAAATATGGCGCGGGGAAAATGCCACTTTCGTGGTGCCTTAGCATAAAAAACATGACGCCATGGAGGCGCTAGGGGCTCCTAAATCTGCCCCTGAGTCTGCCTGAGGGACGTGTACCTCAAGCAATTACAGAGAATACCGAGGACTCTGGCTTAAGTGACATTGAGGATGAAGGATTCACACTAAGGAGGTCAAAACAGCTAGAGTACCCTGTCAAAGGTAGCATTTACCTGAATGGACATACTTTGTTGCTAATGCCGGCGACAGTGAATTTTTATACTTTGAGAATAACAGTGCAAATAAAATTGTGGCTGGCCTGTCTTTTGAAATTACTTTGCCACTGAACAGATTGACTAGATTTGTTATTACTGTGTTTTCTGACCCGTGTACATATTAGACTTTAGATGAACTTTGGTAGGCAATTAAGAAGATTACTGAGGCCCGCGGCAGCTGAAGGAGCGTAAGGGTGTCATTTAGAAGAACACAGAGTAGGGCTAAGGAAGTTTCACAAAGATTTTGTAAATGAAATCATCACATTTGCTGGACTTTGTTTTGCCATTTGTTCAGGTGGAACCCAACAGAGGAGACTCTGCTGCTGCTATATTCCACCCAACGATCTGGTTTTAGAGAAGTCAATGAAACTAATAACACCAATAGACATAGATATGTACTACTAGGTATATTGATGGTCGCTGTTATAGTGTTACTTGTTCTTGTAGGATTATCTTTGCTTCACCTTCCACAGTAGTTCACCCCTTAGTCGCCAAGGACGTAACGGTTACGTCCTTGGCTTCAGCGCTCAGGCGCCAAGGATGTAACTGTTACGTCCAGGGACCTGCTTATGGGGAGCGCGCTAGCGCTCCCCCCATGAGCCTCCCAATAACCCCCCGAGGGCAGGGATGGAAGGGGAATCACTCCCCTTCCACCCCGCCCCCTCCCCAGTAACATCTGATGATGTCAGTGCGCGATCACGTGCTGACCTCATCAGAGGCCGTCCCCATCGCGCTGAAAGCTCAGATTCCAGCAGGATCGGAAGAGAAATGCTTGCATTTCAATTCCGATTGGGGGGGTGGGGGCGGGCAGAGAGACATGAAAGGAAAAGAAAGGACTTTCCTTTCATGTCTTTCTGAGCCTTTCTGCAGCCCAATTGTGAAGCGATCAGGCTGCAGAAATGCCCACTAGACACCAGGATCCTTTCTTTTGTTTATGTTTACAATGAAGGGGAGCGACCCCTTTGACAAGGGTCGCTCCCCTGGGAGGCAATTATTTATTAGGCCTTTTTTGCCCCTCCTGGGGGTTGATCGGCCTATTTTATTTAGGCCGATCTGCCCCCTGGGGGGCAGAAGCCACTAGACACCAGGGATAAAAAAAAAAAAAATGTAGACGTGGGGAGCGACCCTTTAGGCAAGGGTCGCCTCCCTGGAGGGGGGCGACACTTTAGGTAAGGGTCAATCCCCTGGGGGGCAAATTGTATGTAGATCGGCCTATTTTTATTAGGCCAATCTGCCCCACAGGGGGAAGAACCCACTAGACTCCAGGAATTTTTTTAATGAAAATTTCACTAAAGAATAGTGACCCCTTAGGCAAGGGTCGCTCCCCTGTGAGACAAATTTATTTTAGGCCATTTCTGTCCCCCTTGAGGGAAGATTGGCCTATTTTAATTAGGCTGACCTGCCCCAAGGGGGCAGAAATCACTAGGCATCAGGGATTTTTTTTTTGCTAATGGGGAGCGACCCCTTAGGCAAGGATCACTCCCTTGGGGGGCAATTTTATTTTAGGCCAGTTCTGCGCAGATCGGCCTCTTTTTCTTAGGCCAATCTGCCCCCAAGACAGGCAGAAACCTCTAGACACCGGGATTATTTTTTTGTGCCAATTTCATGCAAGGGGAGCAACCCCTTAGGCAAGAGTCGCTCCCCGGGGGGGGGGTCAAATTTATTTTAGGCCATTCGGGGCAGAAACCGAAGAATGTTTATTTAAAAAATACCCCCACCCCAAATAAATGGGGACAAATTTGTTCCGCCCACAGGTGGGCAGATAGGGCAATTACCCCTATCCACTCCCTGGGAGGGGGCAGAAAGCCTACTAGATGCCAGGGAATAACAAAAATAAATAGTGGGCTGGTGGCTTCCAACCATGGTTATGCCCGCCCACCAACTGAAGGGGGTAACAGTCTTTCAGCTCTCCCCCCGCACACTAAGAGATTTTATCTCAACAGCAAGCAAGAGGACATTTGATTATGTTGAGTTCTGGTTTTACATTTGGGCCATGAGAGCTTGGCTAACTCTCAAAATTGTCCCACTTGGAATGGTGAGGGCTGCACTTTTTGGACTTTGGGACGCTGCCATGTAGAAAAATCTACGAAACCTAGAAACATCTGAAAACTGAACATCTAGTTGAATCCAGGGAGGTGTGCTTCACATGCACCTGCACCATTTTCTTACCCACAATGTCCTGCAAACCTCCAACTTTGCTTGAAATCACACATTTTCCCGAAATTTTCTGATAGAACCTTCCGGAATCTGCAGGAATCCACAAAATTCCTACCACCCAGCATTGTTACATCTATACCGATACAAAGTCTGCCCCACTTGTCAGCCTAAAAACTTCTTTTTTTTAAACTGCCCTTTTGGACCCGCTTTGGTTCCCCCTCAATAACAACATGTTTTTGGCTCTTCCCTGTCACAGGCACTTGGCCTACCTACACAAGTGAGCTATCATTTTTATCGGGAGACTGAGGGGAACGTTGGGTGGTAGGAAATTTGTGCCGGTGCGGTGATCCCACACAGACAGAAATGTGAGGAAAACACTGGGGGACCAATTCAAGTCACATCTCCCTGGACCACCTTGTGTGTCTAGTTTTCAGAAATGTCTGGGTTTGGTAGGTTTCCCTAGATGGCTGCTGAACCCTGATAATTTTGATGTGTCCACGTAGTATTTTGGGGCATTTCCTGTCGCAGGCACTAGGCATACCCACACAAGTGAGGTACCCTTCTTATCGGGAGACCTAGGGGAAAGCTGGGTAGAAGGAAGTTTGTGGCTCCTCCCAGATTCCAGAACTCTGCAGCACCGAAATGTGAGGAAAAAGTGTTTTTTTTGCCACATTTTGAGTTTTGCTAAGGATTCTGGGTAACAGAGCATGTTGAGAGCGCCACAAGTTACCCCATCCTGGGTTCCCCTCGTGTCTAGTTTTTCAGAAATATCCAGATTTGCTAGGTTTTCCTAGGTGCCGGATGAGCTAGAGGCCAAAATACACAGCTAGACACTTTGCAGAAAACAGGTCAGTTTTCTTTGGGAAAATGTGATGTGTCCATGTTGTGTTTTGGGGCATGCTGGGTGGAAATGTGTGGCTCCTCTTAGATTCTAGAACTTTCTATCACCAAAATGTGAGGAAAAAGTGTTTTTTTGTGAGATTTTAAGGTTTGCAGAGAACCTGGTGAGAGCCCCACAAGCCACCCTATTCTGAATCCCCTAGGTGTCTAGTTTTAAAAAATGTATAGGTTTGCCTGGTTTCCCTAGTTGCCAGCTGAGCTAGAGGCCAAAATCCACAGCTAGGCACTTTCCAAAAAGCACGTCAGATTTCAATGTAAAAATGTGATGTGTCCATGTTGCGTTTCCTGTCGCGGGCATTAGGCCTACCCGCACAAGTGAGGTACCATTTTTATCAGGAGACTTGAGGGAACACAGAATAGAAGAATAAATGTTATTGTCCCTTGTCTTTCTCTACATTTTTTCCTTCCAAATGTAAGACAGTGTGTAAAAAAGCTGTCTGTTTGAGAAATGCCCTGTAATTCACATGCTAGTATGGGGACCCTGGAATTCAGAGATGTGCAAATAACCACTGCTTCTCAACACCTTATCTTGTGCCCGATTTAGAAACACAAAGGTTTCCTGATACCTATTTTTCACTCTTTATATTTCACCATATGAATTGCTTTATACCAGGTATACAATGAAAACTCATTGCAAGGTGCAGCTCATGTATTGGCTCTGTGTACCTAGGGTTCTTGATAAACCAACAAGCCCTATAAATCCCCACAACCAGACGAGTCCATCAGATGTAACAGTATATTGCTTTCAAAAATCTGCCATAGCTGGAAAAAGTTATAGAAGAAAACGTGGACAGAAATGGCTCTTTTCTTCACCTCAATTTCAACATTCTTTATTTTAGCTGTTACACTCTGTAGGAAAACCTTGAAGGATCTACACAAATGACCCCTTGCTAAATTCAGAAGGTGTCTACTTCTCAGAAATGTTTAGCTGCCTGAGATCCAGCATTGGTTTCACACCCATTTCTGGCACTAACTGGAAGGAGGCTGAAAGCACAAAAATAGTAAAAATGCGGTATGTCCCAGTAAAATGCCAACATTGTGTTGAAACATTTGGTTTTCTGATTCAAGTCTGCCTGTTCCTGAAAGCTAAGAAGATTGATTTTAGCAAGGTTGTTGATGCAATTTTGAGGGGAAAAACACAAGCTTTCTTCTGCAGCCCTTTTTTCCCATTTTTTTTTTTTTTAACGAAATTTTAGCTGCATTTTGGCTAATTTCTTGGTCTCCTGCAGGGGAACCCAAAAACTCTGGATACCTCTAGAATACCTAGGATGCTGAAAAAACAGGATGCAAATTTAGCGTGGGTAGCTTATGTGGACAAAAAGTTATGAGGGCCTAAGCGCGAACTGCCCCAAATAGCCAAGAGGGGGAAAAGGCCTGGCAGCGTGGGGGGGTTAAACCCAAGCCTAGTGATATCCCCTTAACCCTGAATCCTATAGATAGCAATTTACACACACTACATGATAAAGAATTTCATGTATATTTATCTAGATCACACTATGACTATTTTTTAAATGCTAATACTAAACTACTTTATGAATATGTGGACACAATGAACGCGATGGACTGTTATGTCTGTATGTAGTTACCCTCATCAGTTTCAGAAGGTATCACCTATTATCACATACCTTTAATGTATAGCAGCACTTGTAGTCTTTTGTTGAGCCTTTTCTATGGACAGGGCTACTTTCAATATTATTTTTCAAATCGTGATTTAGTCCTTATGGACATTCCCTTGTTTAAACATTTGAATAGACATCCTTATGCCAAAATCATGGATACAGGTAAAAGGTATTTTACACCTACCATGACACTAGATACTGCCTATGCTCACAGTCATAATTTAACCTATAAATTGACAGAATTGGAGACAAACTTTTTTAATCCGGTGGAAGAAAGGAGGAGAGAGGTAGAAGCAGGAGCAACTAATCTAACCAGGATACCTAAGTGGACTAAAGAAGAGATTGCTCACCAAGCAGCAGGAAATCAAGCCACATTTGTTTTAGATTGGTAACATAAAGGGATACTGTGTGTGCAGATTGACAGGAATGAGTATGACATTCTATTTGTGGGAAACAGAGAATGCAATCACACCTATGAAATTAGAGGGAAATAGAACTATAGTTAGATTCATATTCATATATATTCATATAGCGTTTATTTTATTTGTGGAAAATATGCCTAATTTAAATTGCGCAAGAAATGGTATGGTAGATGCTATTTATGTGTAGACTTTCCAAAGATGTATCATGTGGAACATTTTGATGATCCTGTGGGGGAACAGAATGCCAGACCCAAGTAAGGAGCTGATAAAATTGTAGGAGATATAGGCGGTCAATCTGAACGCGGCGGTCACCGCCCGCCAAGCAGTTCCCGCCGAAAGACCGCGGTGGCCATTCCGGCTTTTCCGCTGGGCCGGCGGGCGACCGCCAGAAGACCGCCGGCCGGCACAGCGGGACAGCCCCTTCAACAATGAAGCCGGCTCGGAATGGAGCCGGCGGAGTTGAAGGGGTGCGACGGGTGCAGTGGCACCCGTCGCGATTTTCACTGGCTGGCGGGAAGGGGGTTGGAATCCCCATGGCGGTGCTGCAAGCAGCGCCGCCATGGCGGGTTCCCCGGGCCAGCG
Organism: Pleurodeles waltl; assembly: GCF_031143425.1. Classification (NCBI taxonomy): domain Eukaryota; kingdom Metazoa; phylum Chordata; class Amphibia; order Caudata; family Salamandridae; genus Pleurodeles; species Pleurodeles waltl. The sequence goes on along the minus strand of NC_090449.1, from coordinate 466,873,922 downwards.
GGAAACCGGCGGGAAACCGCCGGCTCCCCTTTTCCGACCGCGGCTTTACCGCCGCGGTCAGAATCGCCCAGGAAGCACCGCCAGCCTGTTGGCGGTGCTTCCGCCGCACTCCGCCATGGCGGCCATGAACCGCCAAGGTCAGAATGACCCCCATAGTTTTTAGAAAATTGTCTTGCATTAGATATCTGTTTGCCAAGGAGGGCAGAGTCTGTGGGATGTTAAAGGTCCAGGAAGGATGCACCTACATCCCTGATAACAGTAAGGACTTTAAAGAAATACATTAGGAACATCACTTGTCTAAAGGAAGACTTGAAGGGATTAGAAGCAACAGAGGCTTAGAAAGCAATTGGATGTTGGTTTGCAGCAGTTGGCAAATGATTTGGAAACTTGGGAAGTGGAATAGTGGGTTCTATTTTGAGACCACTTGTGATAACTGCTCTGTGTAGGATAGTTGTGATCTTTAAGGTGTATAGAAGGAGACAAGCAAGAAGAGGAGTGAAAAGGAAGAGAGAGGAGATTGAGTTAGAAGAGAGTGAGTGTAGATATTGTGATGAGGTGAAACATCTGGAGAAGACTAGATGGAAATACATGAAACCTATGAGTTTTGATTGGTTCAAGAGACTTATCTTGATTGTGATGCCTTGATTCGCCATCAGAGGGGGCATTGGAGTATCAGTATTGTGGCTACACCCTACACATTACAGAAGTAATACAAAAATGTTTCTGTATTGCTTTGAATGTAATTCTTGTATGTCTTATGCTATAGAGATTGAATCGATTCCAGTGTTTCAGCTTGCCGGTTCTGATTTTTTACCTTTACAATTTGATTCTGATATGCATCTTTAATGGATTGAAAACTAATTTGTAATAAACCTACCATATTCAATATTGATCCCTGGTCCTCTTTGTGTGGCCACATGGGCTCTTCACAAACTTAAATTTGTGAATTTATTGCTAACTCCTTTGCCTTCCAGTACACTGCAAAGTCCATCAGATGAAGACCACCGTCTGCTTACATACGCACCTTCTCAGTGGTACAAACTTGCTCTGTGACTGACAAGGTGATGATACTCTGACACATCTAGTGAGTCCTGAAACAATGGCACTTCTTCATCACAACCAGTCACAAATCAGACAAATGACTTTGTAAGGTTAGAGGGCCAGAGGTCTGACTAGCGTCTGTTTCTAAGCACAAATTAATGGGCATCCAAAGAAGCAGATCGTAATTGTGACTGACTTTGCTGTGCTCTACCAGAATTTTAGAGACATATTTTTCTGACAGACATGTCAGCCCATATCACTCCTTGGCATTTGAGAAAACATTGTGTAGTTTCCTTTGCACAACTGATGCAAAATGACCCAAAAAATACACAAAATTACACATTACTGCGCAAAATTCCAACATTGGCATTTTGCATTCTATTAGTGCATTTGTTTTTGGCACAAGGATGCATTTCAAGCTAAAAAATAGTGTCAATCGCACCTGACTGTACAATTTGATTCTGATATGCATCTTTATTGGATTGAAAACTAATTTGTAATAAACCTACCATATTCAATATTGATCCCTGGTCCTCTTTGTGTGGCCAAATGGGCTCTTCACAAACTTAAATTTGTGAATTTATTGCTAACTCCTTTGCCTTCCAGTACACTGCAAAGTCCATCAGATGAAGACCACCGTCCGCTTACATACGCACCTTCTCAGTGGTACAAACTTGCTCTGTGACTGACAAGGTGATGATACTCTGACGCATCTAGTGAGTCCTGAAACAATGGCACTTCTTCATCACAGCCAGTCACAAATCAGACATATGACTTTGTAAGGTTAGAGGGCCAGAGGTCTGACTAGCGTCTGTTTCTAAGCACAAATTAATGGGCATCCAAAGAAGCAGATCGTAATTGTGACTGACTTTGCTGTGCTCTACCAGAATTTTAGAGACATATTTTTCTGACAGACATGTCAGCCCATATCACTCCTTGGCATTTGAGAAAACATTGTGTAGTTTCCTTTGCACAAATGATGCAAAATGACCCAAAAAATACACAAAATTACACATTACTGCGCAAAATTCCAACATTGGCATTTTGCATTCTATTAGTGCAATTGTTTTTGGCACAAGGATGCATTTCAAGCTAAAAAATAGTGTCAATCACACCTGACGTGAACAACAGGTGTTCACATTTAGTTTCTTTGAATTCCTCCCATGATCTCAGAGTAGGATTTTTACACACAAAAAGACTCAATTAGGCGACATGGCATTATGACATAATCTAAGGCATTTCATGTAACAATTGCAATGTGAATGCCAAAAATAAAGCACGATTATATCTGAGTAACTGAAATTTCAGCCTAGTCTCTAAGTTCATTGAACAGTGCCACCATGTTCACACAAACTTCACACTGCTGTGTTTTAGTTCCAAATACAGATGATGATTATAGGGCTGTCAGACTGCCACTGTTCAATACATGCAGCTCCTCTTGCTACCAAGATCCAAAATACAAAAACACAACTAGAGGATCTGTTTCTATTGTATCAAACTAGAAAAACCAAAGAGGACAAAGTTCCATATTATTATTGTTGTGATTAATAACTGCTGATAAGGGGTTATACCCAGGTACCGGTCCGAGGATACTTGTTTCCAGTCCATGAAGGACCTGGCCTAGCAGTTCGGGCTGGACTGCTCCCATAGGGAGCAGGGTCAAGACTGATTTGCATATGGCTGTGTCCAAACTGGGGTGGGGTGGTGGGCAAAAAAACGATGGATTAAACACAGATCTTTGTGACTAGGGGTAAATGTATGCATTATTCAGCATTCCGCCCATCATCTGTTCAATAACACAAAAGCACTAGTAAGACTGTGAGAGGGAAGAAGCATGGTACAAACAATGAACGAGGAGGAAGCATAATAAACAGTGAGTGATGGAGAACTATGGCATAAACAATGAGTTTCGGGAAAGCACATCAAACAGTGCGCAAGGGAGAATTACAGTGTAGCCAATGAGTGAGGGATAAGCACAGCAAACAGTAAGTGGGATGAGTGGGATGAGTTAGGGAGAAGCACAGCGTAGAAAACAAAAGTGAGAGGGGAGCACATCAAACTGAGTAGGATGAGTGATTGAGCAGAATGGCACAGATAATGAGTTGAGAAGAAGTACTGTGCAGGGTCTGAGTGGGGGAGAAGCAAGTGGGCAGGATTTACTGAGACACAATTCCCAGGGTTTGTTTTACATTTTATTGAAACAGTTTCCATACTTGTTGACCAAGAATATTTATAGCACCAGGAGGTCCCACCTTGTGTCTGGAAGCACTGGGGATATGCAAGTCATTATTTAAAATGTTATTACACACAATATTAGGTATGCTGCCACAAAATGTACAAAGAGAGTTAGGCCTATAATACTTTGCACCAGATTTGCATATCAAAAGAGACACAACACAGCATAAAGTGTTATGATAGGGTTTACTTTCCTACACGCATTTTGTGTTTGAAAGTAGCCCTAAAGAAACACAAAATAGCACTATAAACTATGTTGCTCTACTTTGGGTTAAGGTGAGAAACCATGAGGGGGTACATGTGCATTCCCATGCAATCACCCATGGGCTTTGTTGCAAATCCCTATCTACTGACATTGCTTGACAGGAATTTGCTCCAAAAACGTATACCTCCTGTAGGCAGGTGTAACAGGGGAGACATTTTAAAAGTATCCACTGTTCTCAAACTTTGTTACACTGTACAACACACATAAATAGTGGGAAAAGTATTAGCCCATAGTTTTGTACTGGAAGGATACCCTTCCTGAATGACTTATTTTTTACACAAGGCACACATTGTTGCACTGTGTGCAAGGGTGTGTGCGTAACACAAGGCAGCCTAAAGTGCGCCAGCATAAGGAGAAAGAAAAGCACCACCATATCTAATTAGATAGGGTGCTGTCCTGCTCTCTTCCTTTCACATAATGCAGTTTAGCGACTTTGGATGCTGCAGTTTTTGAAAAGTTAGTAAATCTGCTGCATAGTGTTTAACATCAACCAAATATGCTAAAAATATATATGTATATGGAAAATGTCACTTACCCAGTGTACATCTGTTTGTGGTATGTAGTGCTGCAGATTCACATGCTATGCATATCGCTTCCGACATCTAGTGTTGAGTTCGATGTGTTACAAGTTGTTTTTCTTTGAAGAAGTCTTTTTGGAGTCAAGGGATCGAGTGACTCCTCCTCTCAGTTACAGTGCACATGGGCATCGACTCCATTGTTAGATTGTTTTCCCGCAAAGGGTGAAGGAAGGAGTGATAGAGTATAAGAATACAAAGAGATGTCCATGCAAATGTAAATGTATCTACATATGTACAAATGTTAAACTTGAACGACTACAGGCTTCCAGGTAGGAGGGAGGGTGCAGGTGAATCTGCAGCACTACATGCCACGAACAGATGTACGCTGGGTAAGTGACATTTTCCATTCAATGGCATGTGTAGCTGCAGATACACATGCTATGCATAAACTACAAAGCAGTTAGTCCTCCCAAAAATAGTGGTGGCTAGCCTGTAGAAGTTGAAATTGTTTGAAATAGAGTTCTTAAGACAGCCTGACCTACAGTAGCTTGTTGCTGCGAAAAAACATCAACACAGTAGTGTTTTGTAAATGTATGAGGAGTTGACTATGTAGCTGCTTTACATATATCAGCCATTGTATGTTTCCTAAAAATGCTATTGACACACCTTTCTTTCTTGTAGAATGTGCTCTGGGAGTGATCAAACGTTGTCTTTTTGCTTTGATATAGCATGTTTGCATGTATACATCTAACAATCTATCTTGCTAACCCTTGTTTTGATATAGGATTGCCTGTATGTGGTTGTTGAAAAGCAACGAAAAGTTGTTTTGTTTGTCTAAATTCTTTAGTTCTGTCTATATAGTACATAAGAGCTCTTTTGAGATCTAGAGTATGAAGAGCTCTTTCTGCCACAGAGTCTGGCTGTAGAAAGAAGACTGCCAATTCCACTGTTTGGTTGATGTGAAAAGGAGATTCTACTTTTGATAGAAATTTTGGATTTGTTCTAAGTACAACTTTATGTGTGTGTACTTGGAAAAAAGGTTCCCCCAGAGTCAGAGCTTGTATTTCACTAACTCTTCTTAAACAAGTAATAGCTACAAGGAAGGCAACCATCCATGTCAAAAATTTAATTTGGCAAGAGTGCATAGGTTCAAAAGGGAGTCTCGTAAGTACTATTTTAAATTCCAAGAAGGAACTGGTGGTGTTCTTGGTGGAATAATGAGTTTTAATCCTTCCATGAAAGCTTTAATAACAGGAACTCTGAATAGAGAAGTGTGTTGAATAGTTTGTAAATAAGCAGATATCACAGTAAGGTGGATTTTGATGGATGAAAAAGCTAAATTTGATTTCAGCAAATTAAGTAAATAGCAAACAGTATCTTGTATAGATGCTGTAAGTGGATCAGTGTTTTTAGAATGACAGTAGTAGACAAATCTTTTCCATTTGTTTGCGTAACATTGTCTAGTAGTAGATTTACATGCTTGTTTAATTACTTCCATACATTCTGGTGGAAGTTTTAGGTAACCAAATTCTATGACTTCAGGAGCCAAATCGCTAGATTGAGAGCATTTGGGTTTGGGAGTTTGGAATGAGGTACTACAGACAGATCTAGGAGTGTTGTGCACCAATGCTGACATGCCCAGGTTGGGGCTATGAGTATCATGGTGAGTGATGTTTGATGTAGTTTGCTGACCAGAAAGGGAAGGAGTGGGAGAGGGGGAAAAGCGTAAGCAAATATCCCTGACCAATTGATCCATAGAGAATTGCCCTTGGATCGGGGATGTGGGTGTCTGGATGCGAAGTTTAGGCATTTTGCGTTTTTGCTTGTTGCGAATAGATCTATTTCTGGTGTTCCCCACTTTTGAAAGTACTTTTGAAGTACTTATGGGTGAATCTCCCATTCGTGAGTTTGTTGTTGATTCCTGCTTAGGAGATCTGCCAGCTGATTGTCTATCCCTGAAATGTATTTTGATAATAAGTGAATGTGATTGTGAATTGCTCATTTCCATATTGTTTGGGTGTAGGAGGCTGGACTGGCTTGTAGTGAGTACCAAGGGGTACTTGCACCTTGCACCAGGCCCAGTTATCCCTTATTAGTGTATAGGGTGTCTAGCAGCTTAGGCTGATAGATAATGGTAGCTTAGCAGAGCAGCTTAGGCTGAACTAGGAGACGTGTGAAGCTACTACAGTACCACTTAGTGTCATATGCACAATATCATAAGAAAACACAATACACAGTTATACTAAAAATAAAGGTACTTTATTTTTATGACAATATGCCAAAGTATCTCAGAGTGTACCCTCAGTGAGAGGATAGGAAATATACACAAGATATATATACACAATATCAAAAATATGCAGTATAGTCTTAGAAAACAGTGCAAACAATGTATAGTTACAATAGGATGCAATGGGGAAACATAGGGATAGGGGCAACACAAACCATAATACTCCAAAAGTGGAATGCGAACCACGAATGGACCCCAAACCTATGTGACCTTGTAGAGGGTCGCTGGGACTATTAGAAAATAGTGAGAGTTAGAAAAATAACCCTCCCCAAGACCCTGAAAAGTGAGTGCAAAGTGCACTAAAGTTCCCCTAAGGACAAAGAAGTCGTGTTAGAGGAATAATGCAGGAAAGACACAAACCAACAATGCAACAACTGTGGATTTCCAATCTAGGGTACCTGTGGAACAAGGGGACCAAGTCCAAAAGTCACAAGCAAGTCGGAGATGGGCAGATGCCCAGGAAATGCCAGCTGCAGGTGCAAAGAAGCTTCTACTGGACAGAAGAAGCTGAGGTTTCTGCAGGAACGAAAAGGGCTAGAGACTTCCCCTTTGGTGGACGGATCCCTCTCGCCGTAGAGAGTCGTGCAGAAGTGTTTTCCCGCCGAAAGAACGCCAACAAGCCTTGCTAGCTGCAAATCGTGCGGTTAGCGTTTTTGGACGCTGCTGTGGCCCTGGAGGGACCAGGAGGTCGCAAATTGGACCAGGAGAGAGAGGGGACGTCGAGCAAGACAAGGAGCCCTCTCAGCAGCAGGTAGCACCCGGAGAAGTGCCAGAAACAGGCACTACGAGGATGCGTGAAACGGTGCTCACCCGAAGTCGCACAAAGAAGTCCCACGTCGCCGGAGAACAACTTAGGAGGTCGTGCAATGCAGGTTAGAGTGCCGTGGACCCAGGCTGGACTGTGCACAAAGGATTTCTGCCGGAAGTGCACGGAGGCCGGAGTAGCTGCAAAAGTCGCGGTCCCCAGCAATGCAGTCTAGCGAGGTGAGGCAAGGACTTACCTCCACCAAACTTGGACTGAAGAGTCACTGGACTGTGGGGGCCACTTGGACAGAGTTGCTGGATTCGAGGGACCTCGCTCGTCGTGCTGAGAGGAGACCCAAGGGACCGGTAATGCAGCTTTTTGGTGCCTGCGGTTGCAGGGGGAAGATTCCGTCGACCCACGGGAGATTTCTTCGGAGCTTCTGGTGCAGAGAGGAGGCAGGCTACCCCCACAGCATGCACAAACAGGAAAACAGTCGAGAAGGCGGCAGGATCAGCGTTACAGAGTTGCAGTAGTCGTCTTAGCTACTTTGTTGCAGTTTTGCAGGCTTCCAGCGCGGTCAGCAGTCGATTCCTTATCAGAAGGTGAAGAGAGAGATGCAGAGGAACTCGGCTGAGCTCTTGCATTCGTTATCTAAAGTTTCCCCAGAGACAGAGATCCTAAATAGCCAGAAAAGAGGGTTTGGCTACTTAGGAGAGAGGATAGGCTAGCAACACCTGAAGGAGCCTATCACAAGGAGTCTCTGACGTCACCTGGTGGCACTGGCCACTCAGAGCAGTCCAGTGTGCCAGCAGCACCTCTGTTTCCAAGATGGCAGAGGTCTGGAGCACACTGGAGGAGCTCTGGACACCTCCCAGGGGAGGTGCAGGTCAGGGGAGTGGTCACTCCCCTTTCCTTTGTCCAGTTTCGCGCCAGAGCAGGGCTAAGGGGTCCCTGAACCGGTGTAGACTGGCTTATGCAGAATTGGGCACCATCTGTGCCCAAGAAAGCATTTCCAGAGGCTGGGGGAGGCTACTCCTCCCCTGCCTTCACACCATTTTCCAAAGGGAGAGGGTGTAACACCCTCTCTCAGAGGAAGTCCTTTGTTCTGCCATCCTGGGACAAGCCTGGCTTGACCCCAGGGGGGCAGAAACCTGTCTGAGGGGTTGGCAGCAGCAGCAGCTGCAGTGAAACCCCAGGAAAGGCAGTTTGGCAGTACCAGGGTCTGTGCTACAGACCACTGGGACCATGGAATTGTGCCAACAACGCCAGGATGGCATAGAGGGGGCAATTCCATGATCTTAGACATGTTACATGGCCATATTCGGAGTTACCATTGTGAAGCTACATATAGGTAGTGACCTATATGTAGTGCACGCGTGTAATGGTGTCCCCGCACTCACAAAGTCCGGGGAATTGGCCCTGAACAATGTGGGGGCACCTTGGCTAGTGCCAGGGTGCCCTCACACTAAGTAACTTTGCACCTAACCTTTACCAGGTAAAGGTTAGACATATAGGTGACTTATAAGTTACTTAAGTGCAGTGAAAAATGGCTGTGAAATAACGTGGACGTTATTTCACTCAGGCTGCAGTGGCAGGCCTGTGTAAGAATTGTCAGAGCTCCCTATGGGTGGCAAAAGAAATGCTGCAGCCCATAGGGATCTCCTGGAACCCCAATACCCTGGGTACCTCAGTACCATATACTAGGGAATTATAAGGGTGTTCCAGAAAGCCAATGTAAATTGGTAAAATTGGTCACTAGCCTGTTAGTGACAATTTGAAAGAAATGAGAGAGCATAACCACTGAGGTTCTGGTTAGCAGAGCCTCAGTGAGACAGTTAGGCACCACACAGGGAACACATACATATAGGCCACAAACTTATGAGCACTGGGGTCCTGACTAGCAGGGTCCCAGTGACACATAACAAACATACTGGGAACATAGGGTTTTCACTATGAGCACTGGGCCCTGGCTAGCAGGATCCCAGTGAGACAGTAAAAACACCCTGACATACACTCACAAACAGGCCAAAAGTGGAGGTAACAAGGCTAGAAAGAGGCTACTTTCTCACATTGGGCTAGTAGGGACAGTTGAGATTAATGTGTCCTACCCTGTTTGTTGAGGTAATACTTGGTTGTCAGGTTGTCTGTTTTTATTAGAACAGTCTTCTGTTTGAGAAGAGGTTGAAACTCTTTTAGGGCAAGAAATACAGCTAATAATTCTAGGTGGTTTATGTGAAGCTGTTTCTGTTTGGGATCCCATTTCCCTTGAATGGTATGATTGTTGAGATGAGCTCCCCAACCTGTCATTGATGCGTCTGTTGTGATTATGATATGAGGCACAGGGTCTTGAAATGACCGCCCCTTCATTAGATTGCTGAGATTCCACCATTGAACGGACATATGTGTTTGGCGGTCCATCAACACTAGATTTTGAAGTTGACCGTGTGCCTGAAACCATTGTTGTGAGAGGCACTGTTGTAAGGGCCTCATGTTTAGTCTTGTATATGGAACTATGGCTATGCAAGATGCCATCATCCCTAAAATGTTCATGATAAATCTTACAGTATATTGTTGATTTGGCTGTATGGGTGGAATGAGATTTTGGAAAGCTTGTATCCTTTGTGTATTTGGACATGCTGGGGCTTTTTGAGTATTTAAAATAGCACCTAGGTAAGGTTGTACTTGTGCTAGTTGAAGGTGTGATTTTTGGTAATTGACAGTGAACCCTAGTGTATGCAGGGTTTGTATCACATACTGAGTGTGTTTTTGGAATTGTGTAAAAATGCTTGATTTTGTTAGCCAATCGTCTAGATATGGAAAGATGTGAATGTGTTGTCTTCTTAAGTAGGCTGCTACTACTGCTACACATTTTGTGAACACCCTTGGAGCTGTTGTTATGCCGAATGTCAAAACTTTGAACTGGAAATGTTTTCCTTCTATGACGAACCTGAGGTATTTTCTGTGAGCTGGGTGGATGAGTATACGGAAATACGCATCTTTGAGGTCTAAAGCAGTCATGTAATCTTGTTTTTGTAGCAGTGGAATGACATCCTGCAGAGTTATCATGTGAAAATGTTCGGACAGGATGCATAGATTCAGAGGTCCAAGGTGGGCCTGAGGGTGCCGTCTTTTTTGGGAATGAGAAGTATAGTGAGTATACTCCTGTTCCCTGTTGAGAATGTGGGACCAATTCTATTGCTTGTTTTAATAGTAGAGATTGTACCTCTTGTTGTAATAGAACGTTGTGTTTTGGGTACAATTTGTGATAACGCAGTGGAATGTTTCGAGGGGTGGAGATGAATTCTAGGCAATAGCCATTGCGGATAATTGATAGTACCCAATTGTCTGTGGTGATATTTTGCCAAAGAGAGTGGAATTGCTGTAGTCTTCCCCCCACAGGAGATGTGTGGGGTGGAGGGGTGGGAAGGAAGTCACTGCTTGGATGGTGTAGTGATTTGCTTTGAGGCTTGGAAGTTGCCTCTGTTTCTAAAATATTGTCCTCTGTAGGACCTGCTAACACCCCCTCTTTGATATTGTGTTTATTGTCCCTGCTTTGCCTGGAAGGTAGAGGCTTCAGAGGATTGTGGCTTAAATCCTCCTCTAAACTGTGGCCTGCAAAGGGAGCCTCTATATGGTGTGGTATATAGTGCCCCCAGTTCTTTTGCAGTATCTGAGTTCTTTCTCAGTTTTTCTATAGTGGTGTCCACTTCAGGCCCAAATAAATGTTTTTTATCGAAAGGCATGTTAAGTACTGCCTGTTGAATTTCTTGTTTAAAACCAGAGGAGTGTAGCCATGCATGCCTTCTAATTGTAATGGCAGTATTGGCACTCCTTGCGGCTGTATCAGCAGCATTGAGGGAAGACCTTATCTGATTATTACTTATAGCCTGTCCCTCTTCTACAACCTGTTGTGCCCTTTTTGATGCTCTTTTGGGAGGTACTGTATGAGTTCTTGCATCTCATCCCAATGAGCTCTATCATACCTGGCAAGACGTACTTGCAAATTTTAAATTTGCAATTGGTTGGCCGCCTGTGTGGCTACTCTCTTGCCAGCAGCATCAAACTTTCTACTTTCTTTATCAGGAGGAAGAGCGTCTCCTGATGTCTGGCTGTTAGTCCTCTTTCTAGCTTCACTAACTACTACTGAATCCGTAAGGACCTGATGTGTGATGTAGTCTGGGTCTGTAGGGGCCGGCTTATATTTTTTGTCAATTCTAGGGTAATCACTCTAGCTTTGACAGGCTCATTAAAAATTTGGACCGCATGTTTGACCATTCCAGGCAACACTGGGAGACACTGGGAGACACTGGTATCTAGAATGAGTGGAAGACAGAGTGTTGAGTACAAAATCTTCTTCCAGGGGTTCAGAGTGCATAAGCACCCCATGGTAAGCAGCTGCCCTAGAAACTACTTGAGTGTAGGCAGTAGTGTCTTCTGGTGGAGAAGGCTTGAAGGGGTATAGGTTAAGATCATTGTCTGGAATGGAATCCGGATCATATAGATCCCAAGGGTCCACTGTATCTCCATGCGAGTATAGTGAGTGTGTTGGAGAAGGCAATGGTAGTGGATTACTTTGAGGAGGTGAAAAAGAAAGCTGTGGAGAGTGAGGAGGAGAGGTAGGGAGAGGTGCTGGTTTCTCCTTCCGATACGGAACCATTGCTGGTGGTTGAACAGAATCTAAATCCTCTTGAAAGGCCAGCTTTCTTTTAGTCTTTAAAGGAGGTGCAGTCAGAATTCTGTCAATCTCTTTATGTATATGGATTCTTGATTGTCTTTCATCCATAACCTCCGATATTGGCTCAATCTCAGTCTCTTCCTCAGAAGGTTTGTGATATTCTTGCATTGGCATCCAGATTTACTTACGTTTACTCGAAAGTCCTTGTTCCTCCGTGTATGAGGATTTTTTTGGTTCCAAAGTTTGAATCTTTTTCGGTCCCGAAAAAGAAGTCAGCTGTTTCGGCACCGAAGCAGCATGTCGAATCTTCAACTCCGAAGAGTGAGGACGCTTACTGGAGTCCGAGGTGGAAGTTCTAACCGACTTGCTCGACTCCGAAGTGGACGGAGGAGTGGCCTTTTTCGGTGCCAAGCCCAAAGATCGGTCGCCGACAGTCTTTTTTCGGGCCAAACCATGGCCTTCCGGCAGTGGTGTACCCAAGGCCTTTGATTGTTTTTTATATATGGGAGTAGGGGCAGACTTACTCATATGCTAGCCAGCAGTGATGGGTCTATCATCTTCCGATTCTTGCTCGTAGTCGGTGTCTCGGATGGAGACTGCTGTCTGTGCCTGCTCTTCCTCCATGACGTCGAGATGTTCCGTGCTTTTCGATGCCATTTCTAGTCTTCGGCCCTGCAAACTCTCAAGTTCTTCTTCGATCGAAACGATCGAAAGGCTTCGCAATCTTCTTCTCGATGGTCTGGAGAAAGGCACAAATTACAAACCAGATGTTGGTCTGTATATAGGAACTTTGCGTGGCACCGAGGGCAGAATCGAAATGGAGTCCGATCCAACAGGCTTCCACGCGGTAGACTCGACCAGGCCTGAGTCAGGCACACGCGCCCGAAGGGCGAAATGAAGATTCCGAAGGTTCTACTGGTTCAATGCTAAATGCGATCGAAACAATACCGACGATTAAATAGGTTTTCTTCGATTTTCCGATTCTAAATCTCCGAGCGAGAGGAAACACGTCCGAACCCGAAAGTGGAAAGAAAACTATCTAACAATGTAGTCGATGCCCATGGGCACTGTAACCGAGAGGAGGAGTCACTCGATCCTGTGACTCCGAAAAGACTTCTTCGAAGAAAAACAAGTTGTAACAGTCCGAGCCCAACACTAGATGTCGGAAGAGATATCCATAGCACGCGTATCTGCAGCTACACATGCCATCGAACATATATATATATATATATATATATATATATATATATATATATGTATATATATATATATGTATATTAGTAATACTCAACTAGACTATAACCCAGTGCAAAACTCGTTTTATATTTCTATTATAACGCACTACAGAACTCACTTACATTACCTCTCAAAAAGAATACACCTTTGTCACCATGAAGCCTCAAATAACCTCATCAATTAAAGCCATGTAACTGCTCCTAAGATGTCTTTAGGTTTGCTGAATAACTGTTTGTACACATTAACATTTCTTTCAGGTACCAGGGACCCAGGAGATAAGGCTTGTTTCTTCTTTTCCTCCTGCCTCTTCCTTGGATGCATGAAATAGGAAACCCTCTCCTTTCTTTTTCAGCCAGAGGCACCTGAAGGCTGGTATTATCCTTTCTGACATTTTTTTTATCAACAAGTACTAAAACTGTAATTATAAACTTTAAAAAGACTGGACATGTCATTCCCAATAGATCCACTTCGGCCACTCAGGTGATCCAAAAGCCATTTACAAGTAGAGGAGGCTTTGGTTTTTTTTTTATTGCTTCTCATGCCTCATGGTGTCACACTCTGCCTAATCAGCCCACTTGCAAAGTGCTTATGAAAGACATGGGCCCCACCGGGAACTGTGTGGAGCGGAATTCTAGTGTGGAATTCCGTTCTGCACAATTATAAGCTGTCCAGTGGTCCTGCAGCTGGAATTACTGGGCTTGAGAACAAGGATCACTACTTTACCAACCGGGAAGTCCATCAGGTAAAGGCTACAATGCAACCCAGACTACTTCCATAACCCCTACACAAACCTCCGATAAGGGACATGAGACATGAGGAGCACTACAAGCAGAATTTTGGCTGGTAAGTTCGGGTCTGCACATTCCCCAATCCGTGGGGTTTAACTTGTAACTGTGCAATACTGGTGCATTGTTACCACATTGTAATAGTGATGACTGGTGTAGAGTTTGCACCGGGCCATGGCAAAATTTAAATTACACTGGCACAATTACATTTCAGAAATTATGCCATTAGCTGCTTGGCATAATTACGTGCCATTAGTGGTAGAAAATATACCACAAATGCACAATTTGCAGGAAAAAAATACGGCAAACACCCAGGAACAATGGGAAGAACATTAGAAGTTCTTGTTCATTGTGGTTTTATTTATTTGCATCCTTGCACCAATATTGACACAAGGACATACTCACCCTAAATTATAGAACAACATGATGGATTTACATTTTGCATAATTACACACAATCTGACGTAAGTTTGTCAAACTTTCATGTAATTTTTACAAAAGTATATTACATGAATTATAATCAGGGACTTGCTAGGCTGCTTAAGGTGCCTCAGAACAGATCAACAGGGATGAAAGGCCCAGTTATCACATTCCACAACATCTACAAATACAAAGCAGGGGTATTTTATCACACTTTAACACGACAGAGAAGGCAAGTTTCACTCTGAAATTACCAGAGTAAGGAAGTGATACTGTATTGTATTGTCATTTGAATAGCACTTTTCTAAACCTTAGGAAGCCCAAAGTGCAGATCCCAGGAAACTGCTGCCTTAAGCAAAGTGTATTGTGGGGGTTGTAGATCCTGTTGTACTGTGAAGTGCATGTGGCTTTTTCCTTCTACAGAGGCAATTTTTGGGGTTGATTAGATTTGTGTCTCGTAGCTATGTCTTGTAACTGCCGAAAACCATGCATTTGCATCAACTAAGGGTATATTCTCTGTGAACTTTTAGAGCCACATAGTCTAAGTGTTTTGAACTGTTTATTCACAGGTTTCTCCATAGAAGGCAGCCTTTACCATGTGGAGCCTCACACATCTCGCCTACACCCAGGCGTAAGAGAATCTTCATGCTTGTTTATGAAAGTTTCAGCATTCCCAGCCACGTGCACACACTAAAACACTTCAGAAATAGGCCAGACTGCATTCATACACTATTGTCCATCAATTAGTATTTAATGCTTAAACAACCTATCTCTCAATCATTTTCTCTTCAAATTCAAGCAGATGCATAGCAAGAACATGTAATAAAAACATAACTCTGAACCTGGCGCAATACAATAAAAAAACTCACTATGAAAGCTGCTTGGGAAATACGTAGTTACTTCAATAGCACTCCAAGGAGTAGCATGCTACCCCTCCGCAAAGGCACTTTGCCACCTCTTTAGGAGTATGAACAACCCTACAAGTACCACGGAGTAGCATGCTACCCCTCCGCAAAGGCACATTGGCACCTTTTTAGGAGTATGAACAACCCTACAAGTACAACTGCAGTGCCATACAACATATTCAAAACCTACAGCACTGCGAGGCCATAATAATGGCAAAGAAGTGCTATGCAAATCTCTGTTGACATAACCCATACCCAGGGCCACTGAAATTCTGCAATTCTGCAACCACTGCTTTTCTCACACAAGTATGGATTTGCTGCATGTGCCACCTAACTCACCCTCTACTGCATAATCTGCTCATTTCAACAACAAAAAATGATTCTAGCTTAAATGGATCAAACGTTACTAAAAACATTGCCAAATATGTTCACAAGCAGTGGAAGAGCCTTCTCAAAGGTTAACCGGTCATCTTTCAGTTGCTTATTTCTGTTTTTGGATATTGAACTGGTATTAATGAGGTGAAATCTTCACCCAGACAGTATTACCATATGTAGAAATTATATAAAATATTGAAGTAATATACTCCAAAAATGTACAACATTATGCTGCAGAATATGTCTTTTCTCGCTGCATAATTTAGTAGGACCTGCTGCATAATTTGGTGCTTCCCTGCAGCATAATTCCAGTGGCCCTGTTTTATATAAACACACAGGGCCATATTTATACTTTTTGACGCAAAACTGCGCTAACGCAGTTTCGCGCCAAAAAAATTAGCGCCGGCTAACGCCATTCTGAAGCGCCATGCGGGCGCCCTATTTATAGAATGACGTTAGCCGGCGTTAGCCGCCGGCGCTGTCTGGTGTGCGTTGAAAAAGACGACGTACACCAGCGCCGGCGTAGGGGGAAAATGGCGTATGGGCATCCACAAATGGTGCAAGTCAGGCTGAGGCAAAAAAATTGCCACAACCCGATTTGCGCCATTTTTTTACGACGCCCATCCCCCATTGAAATGACTCCTGTCTTAGCAAAGACAGGAGTCATGCCCCCTTGCCCAATGGCCATGCCCAGGGGACTTATGTCCCCTGGGCATGGTCATTGGGCATAGTGGCATGTAGGGGGGCACAAATCAGGCCCCCCTATGCCACAAAAAAAATTTAAAAAAATACTTACCTGGACTTACCTTAAGTTCCCTGGGGTGGGTCCCTCCATCCTTGGGTGTCCTCCTGGGGTGGGCAAGGGTGGCAGGGGGTGTCCCTGGGGGCAGGGGAGGGCACCTCTGGGCTCATTCTGAGCCCACAGGTCCCTTAACGCCTGCCCTGACCCAGGCGCTAAAATCCGGCGCTAATGCGGGTTTTTTAGACCCGCCCACTCCCGGGCGTCATTTTTGCCCGGGAGTATAAATACGACGCATATGCATCGGAGTCATTTTTTAAGACGGGAACTCCTACCTTGCATATCATTAACGGAAGGAAGGTGTTCACGCAAAAAAATGACGCTAACTCCATGAACTTTGGCGCTAGACGCGTCTAAGGCCAAAGTATAAATATGGAGTTAGTTTTGCGTCTAATTTGCGTCGAAAAAAACGACGCAAATTCGGCGCAAACGGAGTATAAATATGCCCCACAAGTTTGCTTAGACGCCGGTTCAAAGATACACTTGTAAATGGATGTTTGGACAGGGTTGTGAATTCTCTCATGTAACACAATCTGTAATTTGTTCCTAACAGATTTCACCAGAAAAGCCTGGGGAAATCAATTAGGATAAAATGCTAAAAATGAAATGCAAAACATGCTGTAATTGGACTGGTTAAAACTCATTCCACGTCTTAGGCTTCACTCTGAGGTGTGGAACTCAGGGAAAGTTAATTACGTTACCCATTAAATACGCAACAGGAGGTTATCACAAATTACTATGTGCAATAATTATCATCCAAATTCTATATAACTTGGAACGATAGCCGATGAGGTCGGAGGTTAGAGGTTTACACTACTAGAGATAGCAGAGGATCCACTGGTGTAAACATGGCTCTTCCACTAACTCTAGAGTGAAGGGAACAGCAAGTTTGGCAGGGCAGAAGCACTACAGAGTTATGGTGGTGCTCCGGCTCTGCCAAACTCTGAATGGGGCCCGTAGTTTCACCTCTGTCTTTCCTCCTGGAGTCTAGAAACTGCCACCATGAGGTAGTGCTATAGAAAACACCAATCATAACCTGATAAACAGCAAAGAATTGTTCTTTAGAGATTAGGACAGGCTAGAGGTAGTTTAAGCGTGTCCGCTGGTAGTCAAGGGAAGAAAACCAGGGCCATAATCCCTCCACTTTTGTATGTTTATACAATTTAGCATTTAGCAAAACACAAACGTGTATGCACACACGTCAGATTTTGAGAGCACCACACATGTCAACAACTCAGGAATTACAAATTGTCTCTTGCTGTTATTAAAACCTCTTTTATTTCAAATTTTATTTCTGTGACCTCCAACTCATTAAGAACTCTTTCCAAGAAGTCTTCAATCACACCAATCTGCCCTACGTCGAAATTATTACTCCCCCTCCCACGTTGTTTGTGACAATTTGGCCTACTTCCTAAAAGAAGATCAAAGACAGTCAATTATTGTTTTGCCCAGCTTCCACTTCCATCCTGTCTCATGCTGCATTATACATCATTTACTCTTTTTGTCACTCCCAATAACTATGGAGGTTTCCTTGTTGCTTAGCTCCCTGAAGTCATGCACCCAAAGTGATGTATGTTCAGTTAGGACTCTAAAATAATTAAACCTGATTTTACTTAACTCTTAATACTGGTCACTCTTCCTCGCAGATGAATGAAAGAGGTCTTCAAACCCCTTTCAAAGAAGTCAATGGTGAGCCCTTGGGTGTGTAGGAGGCTGGCCTGGTTTGTAGTGGGTACCGAAGATACCTACACCTTATACCAGGTCCAGTTATCCTTTATTAGTGAAATGTAGTCAGTGTCTAGAAGCAAGGCTGTCTAGAGGTAGCTGTAGGCAGAGAAGCCAAGGTAGAACTAGGAGATATGCAAAGCTCTTGCAATACCACTGTAGACACACAGTACTTACACACATGAAAGACAATACTCAGTGTTACAAAAAAAATACGTTTTAGTCACACAATGCCAAAAATACTTTGGAGACTATACTCCCTTATGAGGTAAGTAAATTACACAATATATATCCTAGTAACCAGAAACAGCCAAGTACACAGTAAGAAAACAGTGCAAATAGTGAAAATCACAATAATGGGCCTAAGGGGAACACAAACCACATACTAAAATAGTGGAATGCGAAAGTCGGTTTCCCACCTAGGCACGTGTAGTGTGTAGAGGGGCGCTGGGAGTGTAAGAAAACACCAAAGGTAAGTAAAATACCCCACCCCAGAGCCCAGAAAAGCAGGAGTAAAACACAGCAAGTTCCCTAAAATACACTAAAAGTTGTGATAGAAGATAATGCAAGAACCAGAAGAGACTGCAAGACACCATCGATGGATTCCTGGACCTGAAGACCTGTGGAAGAAGGGGACCAAGTCCAAGAAGCACTTTACTGCAGGGGGCCTAAGCTGTGCTGTGCACAAATAACTTTTTGGAAGGTCGCACACAAGCCTTGGCAACTGCAAGTCACGTGATTCACGGGGGTACTGTCTTGCGTGGAGAGGCAAGCTCTTACCTCCACCACAGTAGGACAGCTGGACGCTGAGACTGTCGGAGTCACTTTAGTCCACCATCTGTGTTGCTGGATCCACACCACTCATCTGGAAAGGGGACCCAAGCCACCGGTCGTCGTTGCAGAGAGGCGCCTGCTGAAGTAGGGAAGTGACTCCTTCCTTTGGTTCTTCTGGTGCAGGCTGAAGACAGGCAGTCCTCGGAGGATGCACCACCTGGAAGCTGTTGCAGTTGCTGGCAGGAGCTTAAGATGCAATGTTGCAGAAATCATCTTAGCTTCTTTGTTGCAGTTTTGAAGAGTTCCTGCAGACGTCAGCGGTTGATCCGTCGGTAGAAGATGAAGTAAAGGATCGAGAGGATTCCTGCTGGAGTTTTGCAATCCGAATCTGGACAAACACCCAGAGGAGAGACCCTAAATAGCCCTGTGAGGGGGACTGGTCACCTAACCAGGTAAGCACCTATCATGAGGGGTCTCTGACGTCACCTGCTGGCACTGGCCACTCAGATGCTCCCAGAGTGCCCCAACACCTTGGAATCCAAGATGGCAAAACCCAGAAACACTCTGAAGGAGCTCTGGGCACCACCCCTGGGGTGGTGATGGAAAGGGCAGTGGTCACTCCCCTGTCCCTTGTCCAGTTTTGCGCCAGAGCAGGGACTGAGGGTTCCTGAACCGGTGTAGACTGGATTATGCAAGGAGGGCACTATCTGTGCCCTTCAAAGCATTTCCAGAGGCTCTGGGAGAATACCCCTCCCATGTCTGTAACACCTATTTCCAAAGCGAGCGGGTGTAACACCTCTCTCCTAAAAGAAATGCATTGTTTTGCCTTCCTAAGATTAAGCTGCTCAAGCCCCAGGAGGGCAGAAGCCTGTCTGCAAGGTGGCAGCAGCTGGGGCTGCAGTGGACACTTCAGAAGGCTGGTACGGCAGTACTGAGGGTCCATTGTGGAGACCCCAGGGTGAATGGGATTGTGCAACCAATCCTGAAATCAGTATGGGGGTACAATGCCCAGTTGTTAGACACCTTACTTGGCCATATTCGGAGTTACCATTGTGAAGCTGTGCCTAGGTTTTGACCTATGTACAGTGCACACTTAAAATGGCGTCCTCACACTCACGAAGTCCGGGAAAACGGGCCTGGATGACGTGGGGCACCTCTGCTAGTGCAGGGGTGCCCTCACACACACAGGTACTTTGCACCCAGCCTTCAGAGTTGGAAGACCTGATATACAGGTGACTTATAAATGACCTGGTGCAGTGAAAATGACTGTGAAATAGTGCATGCACTATTTCACACAAGCTGCAATGGCAGTCCTGTGGAAGCCTTTTTATGTGCTCCTTATGGGTGGAAAAAGCAGTGCTGCAGCCCATAAGGATCCCCTGGAACCCTAATGCCCTGGGTACCTATATACCATATATTAAGGACTTATAAGGGGGGTCCAGTATGCCAATTTGGAGTGAAATACTGAGTCACTAGTACGTAGTGACAAATTTAGAAACAGAGAGACCATGAACACTGGAGTTCTGATTCGCAGGACTCCAGTGACAATTTAGAAAACAGTGAAACACACTGACAAGCAGGCCATAAACCATAAGCACTAGGGTCCTGACTAGCAGGATCTCAGTGACAGAGTCAAAAACACTTTGCCATCAGGCAGAAATTGGGGGTAACATACCAAAAAGAGGGTATTTTCCTACAGGATGATAGCTAATTATTGGCTAAATTTATTTTTATAGCAGTCGCTACATTTTTGAGAGATCCTGACTCGCTAGCTTTCTAAAAAGCTTGAAAAGCACCAGTTACGACTTGCTAGGTGAGTTTAAGACCTGGTTTAGGCATCGCAGGCTAGGCCTGAGGTAAAGTGCTGGAAAGTGGTTTTGGGACCCACCACTTTAAACACCCACCAGAAGCCAATAGGCTCCTGTTCTTTGGTGATGAACCATTGTCTTCTGAGGGATAGCTCAGGTGTCTGGTGTCAGACCTATGGGTGGACTGAAAAACAGATCAGGTTTGAAGCCTAAACATATAGGGCCTCATTATGACCCTGGCGGTAGAGAACCGCCAGGGCCAACGGGGGCGGGAGCACCGCCGACAGGCCGGCGGTGCTCCCTTGGGCATTCTGACCGCGGCGCTTTGGCCGCGGTCAGAACGGGAAAACCGGCGGTCTCCCGCCGGTTTTCCACTGCCCCTAAGAATCCTCCAAGGCGGCGCAGCTCGCTGCGCCGCCGAGGGGATTCTGACAATCCTTACCGCCATCCTGTTCCTGGCGGCTCGCCCGCCAGGAACTGGATGGCGGTAAGGATTGTCGTGGGGCCCCTGGGGGCCCCTGCAGTGCCCATGCCAATGGCATGGGCACTGCAGGGGCCCCCGTAAGAGGGCCCGCTAGTATTTCACTGTCTGCGTAGCAGACAGTGAAATACGCGACGGGTGCAGTAGCACCCGTCGCACCTTCCCACTCCGCCGGCTCGATTACGAGCCGGCATCCTCGTGGGAAGGGAGTTTTTCCCTGGGCTGGCGGGCGGTCTTTTGGAGACCGCCCGCCAGCCCAGGGAAAAACTCATAATACCCTCCGCGGTCTTCTGACCGCGGAGCGGTATTATGGAGGGCGGCATCCTGGCGGGCGGCGGTCATAATGAGGCCCATAATGTATTAGGCTTACTCCTTCCACCTAAAGCAAACACCTCTGTGACTAGTTTGCTAGAGACAGATGTAGGATTTTCTTTAACATATGCCTTGTAAGTTTTTTCTCCAGAATGTTGTTGATGTATAGTCACCATATCACTACTATCCTTGTGTAGGCATAGCATCACTGTGCCTTCTAATTTGTTTAAAAAAAGTCAATTTTGGGTCTTAGTGCAACAGCTAATATTCGTCTCATCTTTCTTTTGCCAGCAGTCACTAAAAGTCTTCTTCCGCCAAAGTTAACCAGTGTAGTTTGGAAGGAAAATGCATGATAAACCTTAGGCCCTCATTTCAATATTGGCAGTAAAAACCACCTACTGCCGCGGCAACGGCCGGCAAAAGACCATCCCCGCAGCTACCATCCACCTGCCATAATATGACCACAGCATGAATGTGTGTGTGTGTGTATGAATGTGTGTGAGTGGGCGTATGTATGGAAATGTATATGTGTGTCAGCATGTATATTATGATGTGTGTGCAGAGGTGTGCATGATAGAATATATGCATGCGTGGATGTATGTGTGGATGAGTGTGTGTCTGCGTGTGTTTGTTTTGGGGGGCGTGGATGCGTGTGTTTGTTTTGGGGGGCGTGGATGTAGGGAGGGGTGGGGGGATGTCTGGGCAGGTTTGGGGGGTAAGGGGCCTTCTATCAGTGACAGGGAATTATTACCGCCATGGTTTTCGTGGTGTTACGAACGTCACTAAAACCATGACTGTAGGCAGGGACATAATACTGGCGGCTGCACAATGGCGGCCACCGGGCTGGAGATTCTTATCCGCCATGGCGGTCGGAGTGGTACAAGCCAACCCGCCAATGTCATAATGTGGCAGTAAGTACCGCCAGCCTGTTGGCGATACTACAACCACATTAGCTCCCACCGCCAGGGTCACAATGACTCCCTAAATGTTAAACTAAGCCTATGTTTGTCAAAAGCTGCATACTTTGATATTGTGTATATAAAACTGCCAATGCAAAAGCTATGTACAATGTAAGCATACTTTGTGGCCTACCTTGTTACAATGACAAACTGGTAACTTTGTTGTGTGCCTGGTGTCTCTATTGCGCACCCTTCAAGGGTGTTTCGTTCTTTACTCAAAATAATTGCCATAATAAGTACAGATATTTGCGAACAACCACTTTATATAGAATATAGTAATTCTTCCCATAACAGAGTTTTGGAGAAATTCATAACAAATGTTGCATTTTATAATGCACATCAGCCCTGCAGGATTTAAAAAACAACATTGATATTTAGTGGATTTGACACTTTCAAGGTGTTTCTTCCACGAGACACCATTCATCATTCATTTTACATAAGTGCAGACATGTTTATTTTAACTTCTTTTACTAGACCTTTGTATTGTATTGGAATGTATTTTTGCAGTGTTTCAAGCTCTGACGAGAAGCCGAACCATGAACTTTGGTCAATACAGACTTATTATCTTTGTGTGAGTATTTCAATTTACACTGGCCATATGCTATGGTGAATATTAAAAATATAAAGCAAGTGTAATATTTTTTAGGTGATGTGGTCAACTGGCTTTGTTGGTTACATTCCATTTCGGAGGCTCATGTATTATTGCTGGCTGCAGATAAAATGGTGTGATTCTCGGAAAATCGCAATGCCTCCTTGTGACCTGATGGTAAATACATTGGCCCAGATTCACTAACACTGCATTAAAACTCAAAGGTGGAAGCATGGGAATGCTCATGTCCCATCCAGGGAACGCCCACATTTGAGGCAAAGTAGAGAATAGAGCTATTTTTCAGTTATTTAGGCAATTTTCAAATCATGATTGGCAATGAAAAGTAAATCCCAACACACCATTTTGCGCCACGTTTGTGGCACTGTTGTAAAATGGAATAAGAGTGTCACTCATGTATTCAAGCACAGAGGAGCCCTGAATATCAAGAAAAGGGTTAGGACTCAAACGTGTGGAGGTAACACAACCAGCTTCTCTATTCGAAACACTTTCTATGTGTAATCTATATCTCTAAAATATAGAATTGTGTACAATCACTTTTACAGAGCAATCCCACAGCTCTATGAAAATGATTGGCATAAGAGCCTAGCATTTGGGAGTCACTGAGAGGAGTGGTGCATAAGAGAAGATTTATACACATGTGAAGAACAGAGATCATGGATTAATTCAATTTTCTCAAGGGTTCTGAAGAAACAGAATTTGGAATGAACAGCAGAGATGTCTGTACGTCCATACATGTAGGGGCGTGTGTGCATTTATGTATGTATAGTTCAATATGTATGATTGGTTCTACTTTGAGGTCATGTGTTATTAGACTTGTCAGCCTTAGGGTAGGCTCCCCGAAACCTTCAGCCTTTATCCTCCTCTTTTGCTGAATTTGTTTTTTTGTTGGCTTTAGGACTCTGTGCACTTTACCACTGCTAACCAGAGCTAAAGTGTTTGTGCTCACTCCCTAAAACATGGTAAAATTGGCTTACAACTGATTGGCATATTTAGTTTACCTATAGGTCTCTAGTAAAGTGGCATATCATATATTCAGGCCCTGTAAATCAAATGCTACTGGTGGGCCTGCAACAGTCATTGTTCACCCACTTAAGTAGTCCCTTAAAAAATATACCTGGTCTGCTGTTGCAGCCTGCATGCTGATGGAAACTACTAGTTTGAATTTGCAATATAACCCCCTTGCCAAGCCTTAAACTACCCTTTTTTGCATAAGCCACCCCTAAAGTAGGCCCTAGGTAGCCCTCAGGGCAGGGTGTATTATAGTGAAAACTTTGGACGTGTACTTAAAATTCCACTTCAAAGGTAAAGTTGGATTTTAAATTCTAATTTTTATAATGTCACTTTTAAAAAGTTGCCATTTACCTGCACTAACTATTTGGTGCCTGCAGCCTGTTCCTGGGTCACAGGATTGGACGTAGTTGGCAGCTGAACTTTGTTAATTTCTCCCAGACAGCCACACAATAGAGGGACCAGATGTGCCTCGATAGGCCGTCCCTGCAGGATCGGGGCGGAGCTGGGCACAGCCTCCCTTCCAACTGAATAAGCTGTGCCCTGTATTCACACAAAGGACTTGTCACCCTTGCACTGTTCTCGCAGGCAGCCAGCAGTCAGGGTAGGGGAAGCAGAAAACTTCAAGCACTTCAAAGGGAATTCTCTAGAATCTTTGCCTACTTCAAAGAGGGCATGAGGTATAAAAATAGGACCCTCACACCCACACTTCGGTTCACTTACTGCACCTGCAGAAGGACTTTCAGATAACTGCCTGCTGCTGTGTACTTCAGTGGACTTTTCTGATGCACCATGAAGGACTGCTTGGCTCCCCGAAGCTTGCCTTGATCTCTCAGAGGCATGTCCTGCTGTTTGAGCTCCGTTCTATTGTTGAAACCAGGACTACTAGAGTGACTCCAAGGGCTAGTTGTCTGGCCTCCTGATCAGAGTTTTAGGGACAGAACAGACTCCAACGAACTTTAAAAAAACCTGGACCCAGCCTGAGTGAGTCCTAACCCCCCACCCCCAAGTGGACATCTGGTATTGGTCCTATAGCTGCCCAGATAGCAAAAATCCTAAACTTGGAACCACCTTTATCACATAGCTGGCCAAGGTGCATCAATCTTCGGCCAACTTCGTGGCAGCTCCCGCTACGTTCTTCTCTGCAGTCGCACATCCTGTTCAGTGGTTCTTCACCAAAGGGATATACGGCCTCGTGGAACTCTTGTCTGCTACAATTTTGTCCCACTGGAGATTTTTGACTTCTAACTTTGATGGTCCGACCGTCAGATTGCCAAAACCGTAGGGATGAGGCGGCTGTCAAGCAGGTGGCTTCATCCCCAATCATATTTCGATGTTTCCACCCGGATGACTGGCAGAAACATCATTATATTAAATTCCCGCTGGTCAGCCTGGCAGAAACAGGGCAGCGGCATTGGCCTGGGCTCCCTTAGGGAGCCGGAGCTAATGCCGGGGCACACCAGCACCCTCGGAATGCACACAGTCTGTAGAGTAGTGAGTGCACATTCAGAGAGTAATGGCAAGGGGGCCACTGCACTGCCCAATATATGGTTGTGGGCAGTGCAGGGGCCACCATTTGGCCCCCAGCACTGGCTTTCTGCCAGCCTTTGGCTGGCGGAAAGTGGAGTCGTGACCAGCATGGCAGTGCCGCCATGGGCACCGCCGTGGCTGACCACGACTCCGACCGCCGCCAACCCATCGGGATCCACGATCCCAGTGGAGGCAGTGGTCTCTTGGTGGTCCAACTGCGAGGATCATCATCTGGCGGTCCGACTGCCAGGAGTGCGGCGGTCTGACCATGGGTTTGGCAGTCCTCAGACCGCCAAACTTGGAATGAGGCCCTAAGTCTGAAATTAGAAATCTTCACCACAACTTTGTCCAGGGGCTCTCGATGATAACGCCTCCTCCTTGGATAACACCTGCAGCCTTGTCCCGCTGAACTTTACCTTCTCAGACAACTTTTTGCTAAAATTACTTCTAAGTCTCAAGGTGAGCGCCCATCGGGCTGAATCCACTTTTATATCTGGCTCATGCTCCATGGCAGTCTGCCATATTTTTGGACTTTGACACGGTCTTGCAAGTCTAGATTTCCACGGTTGACACTTTGATCTTTTAGGCACTATTTTTTACCTCAAACTTTAAAAAATCATAACTCCAATTATACAGATTGGATTTTTGTCATTTTGGTGTTAATAAATTTATAAAAATGTACTTTATCTTTCTAAATTGGTATGTAGTTTTTCTTGTGTTCTATTTTCACTATATTACAGTTTAGTGACTTTTGTGGTTCTCCCTAACAGGGATTGTGGCTGTTAATTGAAAAGGGTTAACACCCCACTCAACCCACAACCCAATTTCTCACAGGTGTCGTAATGAACCCTCCATCCAGGTAGAGAAGAAAGCCCACAGATTAAGCTGGAGTTTTACCAGAGGTTGTGTTGATAGCTGGTAATATCCTGGAAGAGGGCGGACCACTGGTTACTCCATGCGGTGGTGACGTCAAGCATTGCTCATCCAGACCATCTGTACAGTCTGCCACTCCATCACACACCTGCTGCCTCCCAATGCAAACACCATTGGTGCAGGACACCTGCCCTGGGGCACACAGATGCAAACCTACACAAGAGAACAATTAACCAAGAAACAGTTCTAGCGCTATCCACATATAGATAGCTATGTACATGTGCAATATTTGACTAAACATCAAACCAAGTTTCAGTATGACATTAAATCCAATTACAAATTATGTTTTTGGTTGTTGAAATTTAATGTAGAAATTATTTGGTGAAATTTGCTGTTGAAATTCACTTCAAATTTTTAATCCGCAATTATTTATTTCTCTATTACCATATTTAACATTTATAATGAGCTATCAATTCTCTATATATACACTTGAAAATCAAAACATTATTTGAGATCAGCAAAAAGACTGCCGATTACTTGCAAAACAACACATTCAATAAATACAGTAATTTCCAAAGCACTAGATTTTAATTAATTAGTATGGCTGAGTTTGACTACGTGCGTTATTCATTTCAGATGATGAAATTAATTAGGCTGTCTTTTGGTTTTTGTAAATAATGTTTCTATTAGGAGAATGTATGCTCTAAATTTTATGTTTTGTAAAATATGCTATTATTTATTAGAATATATAATGAGGATACTTGGGATAGAGGTAGTTCTAGGTTGCAAGAATAAGTGGTGTTTATGAGTTATACCTCTAGCCCCCATATGGTATCAGGAAGTTATGCTGAAATTATTGTTATTTCACCACGTTCCACTGCCATTCTATAATTGTGGGCATTTTGCTGGGTCATTACCAAGATGGGTAAAAATGAATGTATCCACCTAATTCAGTATTAAGAGCCCACTTGAAGTATGGGCCTAACAGAACGAGCATGTATGTTTGGTTACAATGGAATTATAATCATTTGTCCAAACTGTCTCCGAGATTAAGCATCAAAATTATATTTTGACAAGGCAAAGAAACAAAGAAAGCAAGATGTCAAAGTGAAATCACAGGTCGCAATGACTTTTAGATTAATCCCTTATAAAACTGTTCATATAGAAAACATATTGCCTTAAGAAAAGTTAAATAATTTGTGATGCAAGTAATATTTGAGTGTTTCATGAATATTTACAAAAACGGAAAGAATCAAGAAGCAAAGTTTTGGATATTACCTGGACAGACTAACTCATCAGTCCCAAGAGTGCAGTCTCGCCACCCATCACACACCTGCTCCTTCCTGAGACACTGGCCATCTGGACACTGGAAGTGCCCGACGCCGCAAATGCAGTCCCGCTCGTCGCTGATATCGCCACAGTCATCGTGCCCATCACAGTGGTGGATGTATGGCACACACCTCCCGACAGAGCAGCGGAACTCAGCAGCTGTGCAGGCCGAACCACAAGCTGTCAGAGAATAAACACAAACAAAACCTGATATTCCTGGTGGTCTCTCAGGCCACTTATAGTGAAAATAATGGAGCACATAAAAATCTACACTTTCAAAGTGTGCATCAGAAGTGCCATTGGCATCTTTACAAACACAACTGTTGTTACACTCTAGTGAAGTAAAAATACTATAGATCTACAATTATACTAAATCCAGTGCATTGTTTACCACTAGATCAACATCTACCTCACACTATTGTATCCATCTATGGTGCTTATGTGTATTTAATCTGCTATGTAGTGATTAGATGAATCTAGTGGAAGCAACAGAATTGTTATGCAAGATGATTCGTACAATGTAGTGTGGTACACCAATACCACACAACGAAGGCAAGGTGGTCATCCCATCTCTTGTGTGTAATATTTCACGCGCAGTAGCCCGAACGCAAAATACAGGAAATGTGGCTACAAACTATGGAGTTACAGAAGAGGCTGAAGTTGTGTTTGGGACTGAGGTGAACATGGAGGATATGATGTATCAGAGGCTGGAGTTAGGGTTATAGTCAAATTCATCCCATTAGTTCTGTTGTGCTTTGATCCTCTGACCCATAACATTATGTTTGTAAATCAGCTGTCAAACGGGCTACAACAGAGTAGACACAAGCAGCTTGGTCTCCTCTGTACTGGATCAGGATTATCTTTTTCTAAGGGTAACAGCTGGTAGTCACAATTGCACTGCAATAGAAAATATTCACCATGTGATTGGAAGAGGTGTGGTAGATTACTTCTGGAACTAAGAGGAACCTCTGCCAAGGGGAAGAGCTGAAGAGCTGGAGGAGGAGTACTGCCCCTTTGCCTGTGACTGTGCATTGTTGGGTTGGGTTGGCCTACAGTTGCTGCTTTTTCCTGAAAGTGGACAAAGACTAGACTGTGTGGTGTATTCCTGCTTGTGAAGTGTCTCCAAGGGCTTGGATTGAGCTTGCCACCCATTTTGAAGTCTCAGGGCCATCAAAGCTTCCTCTGCCAGCACATAGACTCTCTGCTAAGACTCCTCCCCTGCCAAGTGGTGCCCTATCGAGTCCCTAGGTGACACCTGTGACCTCCTGGTTGCCCTCCCAGTGCAGCTCCAACTGTTGCTGCTGCTGCTGCCTCTGCCTTGAGCGAACTGAGAGCCTACTTCTCAGTTCGAGGCCTACCTCCACCCGCAGGCTCCCGCCTGCGCCTCATCCCTGGTGGCCCAGTGGTCATCTGCAAGTAAGTATCTTCTGTCTCTCTTTACTCCTGCCTTTTACTTCTGCCTTTACTTCTGTCCTTTACTCTTTTTTCTCTGTCTGTCTGTCAGTCCTTTTTTTCTCCCCTTGTCTCTTTCCCACATTATACCCCGCTGCTGCCCCTGCAGCCCTGCAAGGCACTTTTTCCGCCCTCCTGCCTCCCAGCTGTTGGAACCCCCGCCTCCCTCCCCTTCTTAATGGGGGCTGCTTTGCGAGTCAACATCTCCGGACGTTGACTTCTTCACGGAGACATGGATCACTCCCACCGCCGCCCTAGATATCGCCACGGACGTTCCGGACAGCAACAAAATCATACACAGGGACAGAGCCAACCGACCTGGAGGAAGCATTGCCACAGTCTACAAGAACAACTTCCACCTGACAACCACCAAGTCGCAGTCTCAGTCAACCCATGAGCACCTCCTCTTCCAGATTCAAATGCATCCCTCCATGGCACCCCGATCCCAGTTCTGTGAAGACATTACTGACCTCATCGCCCCCTGCCCCCCAAGCGCTCATCTCCTCTGACTATATCCTACTCAGAGACCTCAACTTCCATCTTGATACCCACGATGACCCCAACACCACAAACCTCCTGGACAACCTCACAACTCTCGGCCTCAAACAACTCGTCAATGTGCCCACCCACAGAGCCGGACACAATCTCGACCCCGTTTTCTCAGCAGAGGACAACATCACCATCTCCCACATGTCCAAACACCACTGGACCAGCCACAAATGCGTCCACTTTACCAACACAAAGGACACTAGGACACTGCATGCCACCATGCCCCCAATCCCCATGGCAGACGCTGGGGCAAAGTTATAGAAGCACAACTCACAAAGGCTCTCATCCACTCCCTCCCACTGAACGCTAATGAAGTCGTATGCAATCTACACCGCTGGTTATCGGATTGCGCCAACAACATAGCCCCCCTAAGAAAAACAGCAGGAAATTGACAGAGAAAAACACCTATGTGATTTACGGCAGACCTACAGGAATCCAAGCGCTCCTGCAGACCACTGGAATGGAAATGGAGGATCAGCAAATCAACCGGAGACTCTACAGTCTACAAGAATGTAGTCACTATGCACCACCAGAATATCTGAGCCACCAAAAAAGCCGCATTTCAAACATGCCTCAACACCAATGCTCACAACAGCAAAGAGCTCTTCGCCATCGTCAAAGAGCTCACAAACCCTGGGACAGACACCTCATCCATCCCTCCCTCCCAAGACCTCTGCAACAACCTCGCCACCATCATTCACTGAAAAATACAGGACACCTACGAAGGCTTCAAGAACCAAAATCCGCCAGCATCGCTTACCACCACGGACCTAGCACCTCACCAGATCCTGAGCTCCTGGTCCCCCATCCCCAAAAAGGACACCCAAAGACTGATGAACTCCATCCACTCGGGAGGACCCTCGCATCTCGTGCCCTCTTCACATCTTCAACCTGGCCAGTGCCACCGTAGCACTGGAGCTCTGCCGAACTATCAATAGATCGACCGGGACCACCACCTTTCCCTTAGGCTGGAAGCATGCTGAGATCAACCCGCTACTCAAGAAACCCACCGCCTACCCTAGGGAACTGAAGACCCATCTCTCTGCTCCCTTTCCCAACTAAGATAACGGAGAAGGACGTCAACCAGCAACTCACTGAATTCCTTGAGACACAGCATAACCTAGACACATTCCACTCCGGATTAAGAAGCAACCACAGCACTGAAACAGCACTCCTAGCAGCCACCAATGACATACGCATCATACTGGTCCAAGGAGGCACGGCCACACTCATCCTCCTGGACCTCTCCGCTGCATTTGACACCATCTCCCATGCCACCCTCTGTGACAGAATATGTGACGCCGGAATCCGAGATAAAACACTGGATTGGATCAGGTCCTCCCTCACCGGAAGAACACAGAGTGTCAGACTACCATCATTTACGTCAGAACCCAAAGACAAATGCTGCAGAATGCCCCAAGGATCTTCCCTCAGCCCGATGCATTTCAGCATCTACATGACCCCGCTTGCCAAGATCTTCAAACAACACAGGCTAAACACAGTATCCTATGCCTATGACACCCAACTGATCCTCTCCTTGTCCGAGGACTCTGTAATGACCATGTGAAATTTCCACAACAGGATGAGAGCATTTGCGGTCTGGATGGAAGTCAGCTGCCTCAAACTCAACTCAGACAAGACAGAGATCCTCATAATCGGCTCCACCCTTCTGCCTGGAACAATTTCTGGTGGCCCACCACTCTTGGAAACGCCCTCGCCCACCACCCCCACGGACCACGCACTCAAACTGGGCATCAATCTGGACTCTTCTCTATCTATGACCTGCCAAGTCAACGCCATCTCTTCATCATGCTTTCACACCCTCTGATTCCTACAGAAGATTTTTACGTGGATTCCCTCCGACACAAGGAAGACAGTCATCCACGCACTTGTCACTAGCAAACTGGACTACAGCAACGCACTCTATGCTGGCATCACCAAGAAACTTCAAGCAAGACTACAAAGAATCCAGAATGCAGCAGCCAAACTCATCCTGGACATACCCACAGCTACATCTCCTTCCACCTCAGAGACCTACACTGGCTCCCAGTCAACAAGAGTATCACATATAAGCTCCTGATCCACACCTAGAAAGCATTGCGCAAACCAGGTCCGGCATACCTCAACCACCGCCTAGCCTTCTACGGACCCAACAGGCATCTCCATTCTTCCCAGCTCGCCATGGCAGCCGTCCCCAAGATCCGAAAAAGCACAGCAGGAGGAAGATCCTTCTCCTACTTAGCAGACCAGACATGGAACACACTACCTCACAAGCACAGACAGACCGCATCACTGAAGCAGTTCAGGAAGACCTCAAGACCTGGCTCTTCGACTGAGCAGCACTCCCACAAACAGCGCCTTCAGACCCTATGGGTGATCAGCCAGGCTCTGCAAATCTCTGACTGAATGATTGATTATATGGGCTCTCACCTTCATTGGTTTGAAAGAAGATGGATGCATTGGAACTGGCTGGCCTACTTTCTGTAGTACCTCTCAAGTTGCACTCTTGGGGCAGGCCCAACTATTCCTTCAGGGCAACACCTGACTGGTCACACTACATCATGTTTGTGATTGCTTTTGCCTATTTATTCTGCTGTGCAGTATGATTATTGATGTTGCATTACTTTTTTTCTGAGATCTCTTCTTGAATTTGTAGTCCCCTCTTACCAAGCTGCAGTGTGGGAGACATTGGATTAGGGGATTAGTGGGGCCACATTTACAGTTTCTGGCTTGTATACCTGCCCCCACGCTGTGAAATTGTGGTTTTATAGGTGTGATGGGGAATAACATGTGGGATCTGGAGTTACCATGCACTTTTCTACATGTTTGTTCCAGATTTTGTCCATTTTGCAGTGTGCATATTTCTTCTGCTTGTAGCTTGTACTAAGAAAATTCTGTGCATGGAAACACAGGGGGAAACACTGGGTTTGAAACCAAACTCCATTATCTCAGAACCGAGCGGACAATATTGCCCACTAAGATGCTGTTCTGCTAATCAGGACCTTCATGCACTGAGCTACCATTCTGTGTTTTATAAAACCACTAAATAAATAAAGGCATTTCATTTTTTCTCCGTTTGAAAGTGCATTGCTTGTCCTTTGTGATAATTCTGAAACTCGGTCACCTCTTGCTCGCCGCCCCTATCAAATCATCTCTTATGTCCCTCTGTTGAAAAATGTGATAACAGTGTCACCAACAGAGATTAGGATATTTTCTATAGAGGTGCTCACCTTCCCAATGGAGTGTGAATTATGTGGCCTGTCTAATCAGTGGTAGTCATTCTGAGGCTCGCTCATCTCTTGCTTTATACCTACCATTAGCTGGTTACTCCTGGGCTTGCAGAAATATTAAATTATGTTTTATTTATGGTGACCATAAAACTAGGGGTAGATTATCTCATGCTTCAAATGTGGTATAAAACGGCCGTTCTGAGGCTGGCCACCTCTTGGTCAGGTGGTTACTCTAGGCCTCTTGCAGCGGGTATTCATATCTGGAATAAGGTATGTAGGGGCATATTTACAAGCCCCTTGCACCAGGCATAATGTATGCAAGGTGGGCATTCCCACAGAGGGAGGCCCAAAAAAATGGCACAGTTAAATTTACATTTCACTGCACCATTTTTTCCATCATTTGTAACGCCTGCCAAAGGCAGGTGTTCCAATGAGGAACCCGTAGTTACTCATGGGTCTCCCTGTGCTTTGCTGCACTAGTGTCAATATTTTTGACACTAGTGCAGCAAAGCACCAAATTGCATCAAAGATTTTAACGCTAATGACTACCATGGGGCGCTGTATTATAAATGCGTTGTAACCATGGTGT
Organism: Pleurodeles waltl; assembly: GCF_031143425.1. Taxonomy (NCBI): domain Eukaryota; kingdom Metazoa; phylum Chordata; class Amphibia; order Caudata; family Salamandridae; genus Pleurodeles; species Pleurodeles waltl. Next base: position 466,840,408 of record NC_090449.1, on the reverse strand, counting down.
TGTTGGGTGGCAGTAGGGGGACACAAGAAAAGTGGTGCATCGGGACCGATGTGCCACTTTCTTGTAAATCTGCCCCATAATGTATAGACATCTTTTCTGTTAGATCGGATATTCGTTGGTGCTACTGAGGAGAATGACATGGATGCTTCTTTACAGCTGGCATGAGGAGTTCATTCAGAGGTGACTTCATGTATTATTTTTGCATCTGATGTTTGTTGGTAATTGTAGGACTGTTCCAGCTTTTCTTTGGATTTTTAAATTGTATGCTTGTCTAAGTCTTCCTCATGATTTTCTTGAAGCTCGGAATCATGTGGTTATTGTAGGCTTAGCTTATGTGTTTCTAGCTTTGTGTCTTTGGGTCATTTACTACTGGACTGGCTTAAAGGCGTTCTCTTGCCTGAAATCCTTTGGTGGTCCTATAGTGACAAATTTGGAAGGGGCCCTCCCCCATCGTGGGGGCTCCCAATATGCTGGTGCGCCAAGCAGGAATTGGGCACTGGGGAGAGGGGTGTATCGTGTCCCTAACCCCACCGCATTTTTACTCTGATTGGCGGTTGGGGCCGCACAGCCCAGAAGCACTTAGGCGTTTCTGGGTCGCACGTCATGATTTCGCGCCCAGTCACTCGCCCAGTTAAAAAGGGAGGGAGTGGGCAGTGAACGGGTGTTTTTACGCCTCCAGCTGCCCGAGTCCTCCAGTTCCAGTGTGCTCCGTGGACAGGGAGGTTTCCCTAAGAGGAGCGCCTTTTCTTTTTCTCTCTCCCCTTTTTCTTTGTTTATTTTGCAGGGCGATCGATGTAGGGAGCATTAGCTGATCAAATGAGTTTAACAGTGACGCTCCACTCGCACACTCTGCAATTATCTTAAGCAGCCCAGCTCATGCCTCACTGGGAGCCGTATGGGTTACAGCCTAGCTCACCCAACCTGAGCATATCTCGGTGGCGGCTCCAATGGGGGCCCTGGTGCTGCAGGTGAGGTCACACGGGGGTGAGAGGGGGTTTTGTGCAAGCATTGTTAATATCTTGATAGTCTAATTGCGGTTTACATTGCTTTGGTTGGGGAATCTCTACCCTTAGTCTAACTTTAGGCTGCCCTTTAGATACATTTTGTGCATTTGTTGTGTAGGATACTTACTAGTGAAGGTTTGTGGTTGGGGATTTTGGTGCCTTTTAAATCAGTTGCCTTGTGTCATGGTGGCTAGTGAAAATAGAGGGGAAAACCGTTCGTGTACAGAGGAATTGCTTGACGCATTGATGCTTTAAATGGACGGTATGGACCAACCCATAGCGCCATTGAGGGCTCAGCCTGCCATCTCCAGGGACTGGCCAGTAAGGCCAAGACGGGCAGGTGTGCCTCCTATGGAGGCACATCCCCTGTCCCAAAAGAGGTTTGGGGACAAAAGAAAAGCAGAGGGGCCAGGCTGGAATTGATAGAGCCAGGTCAGTCATTCCCAGTACAGGTTGGTGTAATCCCAGATAGTTTGGCAGCACCCAGGACCCCATAAGGTCAGCCTGCAGTGTCTGTGGTAGCGGACCCTCTCGCCAGTGCTATGGCACAGGATGTGGTGGGAGCGGGCCAGGTCCCTATTCTGAAAGCACCCGGGGAGGTGGCGGTGCCAACCGCGAGTAGTTTGCCGGTAGTGTCCACAGTTGTAACCAGTAACGGAGCGTAAGGCAACAGGATGTGGTTGGACATTTGGCATCCATATTACCATGGATGTCGGAGGTGGGACTGCTGTCCTCATTTTTAGTTAGTGGCCCCTTGGCTGGTGTGGGGGGAAGAAGTTATGGAGAAGGCACAGTGCTTGGTTTCCCATCTTAACACCTCAAAAGGCAGCCAAGAGTCTCTCAGTGGGGTGGTGGGGGAAGCGAGCAGTGATTGTGTGAAAGAGGCCAACACACCAACATTGGCCTGCGTGGCCACACCGGTGCCAGCCTTAGATGCACAACACCCAGCCAAGGCGTCAGCAGAGGCAAGCTCTTCTGTGGCATCCTCGTCTATTCAGACAACGGTGGATTCAGGTACGCATCACTTGCCCCCCCTCTTGGATCTTGGTGATATCCGTTCTGAGCATGCGCGTCTGGGGTTGCATGTGCCAATGGAGGTTAAGGAAAAGATTTGGAAGGGTGCTTACATTGACATTTTTGATCCATTGGTTGACAAGTCGGAAAAGGATGAGGTTAAGCGTTGTAAGGAGTGTGCACACTCATGGGAGTGTGGATATTGGCCTCACAACAGGAGGGTAGAGGAGTCACAGAAGAATTGGGTGAGGGCCTTCTCAACTTTCCAGGCCATCATTGCAGCCTGTTATCAGAATAGGATTGTCGGTGCTCATGATGAGTATGGGGGTACTGCTTGGAAAGAGTATGATAAGGAGTTTAGAAGGATCAAGGCTAATAAACCTAGTCTGGGTTGGGACTAGATTGACAACCGCATGGCTGCGGTACACAAACCTGCCTCAAAGGAATGGGGTGAAGGCCTTTCAGCCAAGTTCAGGATTTGCTGTGAGCTCATCAGGCGGGAGTAGTGTGAGGAAAGGGGCTTGCTGGGATTTCAACAGATGCATGTGCACCCGGCCTGCGGGAACCTGCCGTTTTAAACATTGCTGCTCCTTCTGCGGACAGTCCTCCCACCCTGAGTTTAAGTGTTTTAAAAAATCACGAGATAAGGGGGAAAAGAAAGAAGAATAGGGACTTGAGTGGAGTTGTCATTTGTCATGCAGTCTGCAGCAAGTGCCACTCTCCTGACTCAGCAAGATTTTAAATTAGTGACTTGATTTGCAGCAAGGCTCACTCTCCTCAGTTATTGGCTTATGCACATTCTCCGGTTCAGCTACTGGTTATAGTCCCATGGCTCAATTTATACCCTAATCAGTCTTCCGCATGGGATTTGTTTGAGGGGTTTAGATATGGTTTCAGGATACCAGATCAAGGCTATTCAGGATCCCCACACTGTAAGAACCAGCTCTCCTTGAGAGCCAACCTAGAGGTGGCTAGAACAAAGATTCTCAAAGAATTAAGCTTGGGGCGTATAGTGGGTCCATTTGCTAGGGCACCAATGCAGGATTTAGTTTGCTCCCCTTTGGGGGTGGTCCCTAAGAAGCAACCAGGAGAGTACAGATTGATCTACAACCTGTTGACACCCAAAGGTGAATCCGTGAATGATGCGATAGATGGGGCTCTCTGTTCAGTCAAGTATGCTTCTTTGGATCAGGCAATTCAGATGCTGCGGGAGATGAGGCCAAGGGCAATAATGGCTAAATCAGACATTGAATCCACCTTTAGGTTGCTACCGGTCCACCCGAATAATTTTCATCTATTGGGTTTTTAGTTTGAGGGGAAGTATTACTTTGACAAGTGCATGCCTATGGGCTGTGCAGTGTTGTGTTTCCGTTTTGAAAAATGTTAGCACCTCCCTGGAGTGGGCCTTCAGACGCAAAGCACGGCATCAGTCGGTGATGCATTACTTAGATGATTTACTATTCCTGGGTCCCCCGGGGTCGGACCAGTGTGCGGATGCATTGGATGTCTTTTAGAGTCTGATGGGTGAACTCGGGGTTCCTATTGTGCAGGACAAAACTGTAGGTCCCTGCACCACAATGGAATTTTTGGGAATTTAATTGGATTCTGTTGCAGGGGTGTCCAGGCTGCCGGGAGACAAAGTATCTGCCTTCTCCCAACCACTCCAATCCTGTGTGAGCACAAAGAAAGTTACTCTCCATCAATTGCAGTGCCTGGCGGGGAAGTTTAATTTTGCCCTGCGTATCATCCCCATTGCACAAGCCATGTTGGGCCTGAAGGTCAAACACCATCAACAAGGCTCTTCAATGAGGTTAAGCAGGACATGAGGATTTGGGAAGCTTTCCTATGCAACTTTAATGGGACGGTCATTTGGCCAAGCCCACCAAGGTCCAGTAAGGAGCTTGGCCTCTTTGCAGAAGCAGCAGGCAGTGAGGGTTTTGGTGCCATATTTGGCTCGGCATGGTGTGCACAGAGGTGGCCTGCAGACTAGGTGGAATCTGGACTGGTGACTAACATTGGTCTCCTAGAGTTATTCTCTATTCTAGTGCAATTATCAATTTGGCCAGATAGTTTCCGCAATCAGTCAGTGATTTTTTGGTCTGACAATATGTCGGTGGTTGAGTGCATAAATCAACAGTCTGCCATGTGTAAAATGATTTTGAGAGTCTTGAAAATGATTGTTTTACTGTGTCTCAAATTGAACATCAATTTTAGAGCGAAACATGTGCCTGGTGTCTTAAACAATGCTGCTGATGCCCTCTCCAAATTTAAGATGCAGGTGTTCAGGTTCCACCACACGCAGGTGGAGGAACGCTCAACGCCTTTCCCAGACCATCTTTGGTGGATTGGTGCCCAAGACTATCAGGCCTCATGGCAGCCAGCATAGCACCAAAGACAAAAAAGGTTATGAGAGGGCTGTTGCAACATATCTTAATTTTCTGGGTCATGGGGGGGCCCTCTTGGGCAGACGCTTCATCAGTTTTGGCTTTCCTGGAAGACTTAAGGGAAAGCGGAAGGTCGGTTGCATGTGTTAGGTGCCACGCACCCAATATTTATTTTTTTGCCCAGTTTCAAGGGGTGCAGGATGGCACAAAATCTTTTGTGGTAAGGAGGGCCATTTGGGCTGGCAGCGCTTACAAGGGGACAAGTCTGATACTAGGTAACCCATTGACATAGGGAAGGTAGGTAATATTTTGGGTGTCCTTGAGTGGATCTGTACATCCCCGTGGGAGATCGCACTATTTAAGGCGGCGTTTACGTTAGCCTTCTATGGGGCTTTCATATTGGGTGAACTGGTGGCCAGCAACAAGAAGGATATAACGGGGGGATTGCAAATGGTGGACCTTCACTGGCTACCAGGTCTGGGTCCTTGGTGATCAATATCCCTAATTCAAAAATGGAGGGGAAGAGTAACCATGTACTGCTGCGTAGGGCCCAAGCAATATGTGCTCTCCAGTTTCTAATTTGGAGGGGTTCCTAGCTTTGCACCCTACTGGGCTGCCAAATACCATCTTGGTGCATGCTGACAGCTCACCATTAACTAGGTACCAGTTTACACAGGTACTCAATCGCAGTTTGGGGACAGGAGGCTTTCACGCTTCCGAATTTGGGACTTATTCATTCAGGATCGGGGCAGCAACAGCAACAGTGGTGCTGGGTTTGTCAGGTACAGCTGTGCAAAAAATGGGCAGATGGTCCTCTGACTGCTACAAGAGGTATGTGAGGTTGCATATGCTATAAATACTGGTTGTTTACACCTTCCTTCTGTCATGTTTTGTCCTATAGAGGTCCAGAGGTTCCTGGTTCTCGCAGGAGCACCTATGTTCGCGGAGGTGTGGGTCATCAGCTATTCTTATGTTCGACGTGCTGCCAAGTGGTATGTGAAGAGTGGTGTTGCATCACGCGCAGCCCAGCACAGCGCAATACTGATTCAGTTTATCTTTTTGGGGGAGAGGAGAGCACTGCCTCTCACAGCTGAGATTTCTTTTGGACTTTATGATCCCACGGGACTCCCTTCAACCAGACGTCATCATAATGCATCTTGGGGCGAATTACTTGGTTCCCCTGGGTCTTTTTTAACTAATGGTCTCTGAATTTAGCTGGCTGGCCAAAAAAATTCCACAGGTGGCGCTTGTATGGACAAACATCATCCCCTGTCTGCATTGGAAAGGTGGTCTCTCAGTAAAAGCACTCAATGACTCTGTTCCGAGAGTCAGTAATAAGCTCTCCAGGTTGTTCAGATCACCGAAGTTGGCCGTCATCCCACACAGACGCATACAGGGGGAGTGTTTCTTTCTCCGGGATGGGGTGCACCTTACTAGGGTGGGAAATTACATGTTCCTTGAGGATTTTTTGGCATGGTTGGTCCATCGTCTACATTAGAGGATCGACTGCAGGTGGAGGGCCAGATAGTTGGTCTACTATGCTGGCCTGTGACGGAGTGGGATCATGACTGGGGGGATAATTAGGTGCCTTTTTCTTTACCTCAGCAGGACGGCGGGGTAGAGCCTGAGAGTCTGTGTTTGGAGGGGGGGATGAAGCAATTCCATATGGAGATTCAACCCCTGGGGGGCCTTATATCCGGAGGGGTAGGGAACGGGTGACTGGCTGGTCAGTCATGATCTTATCCACAGTCATTGATAATTTTGTATTTTCGATGCGCAGGATCTGGTTTAGTCAGTGGCAGGAATTCAGATGTATTAGTGGACTTTGTTAAGGCTAGGCATCTTGAAAATGTAAATACTGTATAAATAATATGGGGGTTACTGCGTAAAAGTGTTTGTTAATTGAATTTTGTTTTATTTAAAGAAAATACTGCCGGGAGTTCACAACTCCTAATCCCAAGAGTTGTTGTCCTTAAAGGTGAAGTAATGCCATGCTGGGTGTGACCTAGAGGGTGAGGGGAGGCCGGGATCTTGTGGGGACTGAATGGGACTAGGGGTTCAGGTGACAGGCCTCGGCAATGCCAGACCATATGGAAGGGGCCCTCACCCATCATGGGGGCCTCAATTATGCTGGCGCGCTGGGCAGGAACTGGGCGGCGGGGGGCACATTGCGCCCCGACCCCGCCGCTTTTTTACTCTGATTTGTTGTAGGGGCCCCACTTTGGTGCTTCCGGGTGGCGCATCGTGATGACGCACCCAGTCACTCACCCAGTTTAAAAAGGAGGGAGTGGGCGATGAGCAGGTCTTTTAACGTCGCTCACTGCCAGAGTCCTCCAGTTCCAGTGCGCTCTGTGGACAAGGATGTTAAATTCACTCACCCACCTCCCCCCATGGCATATACTTGGCCTTGCATATGTTATATTTTGTTTCAGATGGTACCTATTTTGTGTGTGTGGTGCTTCCGGAAGTTTTGTTTATGTTGATGTGATAACTACTAACATTTTCTCTCTACAGCATGGATGCGTTCGACGTGAAAGTTTCTTTGTCGTATCTTATGCGGTTTTGGTTGGCGAGGTGAGATCACGACTAGGGAGACAATTATTTGCCTTTTTCCTTACCTCAGCAGGGCGGCAAGGTAATTCGACCCTCCAGGGGTGCTGGTGGGAAGTGAGAATGACAAGGGGCACGGGGTTGCGAGCAGTCGCTGGCATCTGGTCTCTAGGGCCAACCACCCGTGCAGAGGTTTGAAGCTAGCAGCTGTGGCCCCTGGGGGGGTAGAGCCCAAGGGTCTCTGGGTGGAGAGGGTCCCTGAGGTAGGTATCCTGGCAGGCAGGCGGGCCCCCTCCACATGGTTTACATGCAATGAAGTGTTTTGAAGAGGGGATGAAGCAATCCCATATGGAGATTCTACCCCTTGAGGGCCTTATAGCCGGAGTGGTGGGGAACGGGTGACTGACTAGTCAGTCATGATCTCCCCCGCAGTGATTTATATTTTTGTAATTTCGATTTGCAGGAACTGGTTTAGTCAGTGGCAGGAATTCAGTTGTATTAGCAGACTTTGTTAAGGCTAGGCTTCTTGAAAATGTAAATGTAAATATAGGGGTTATTGCGTAAAAGTTTTTGTTGATTGAATTTTGTTTTATTTAAATAAAATACGGCTGGGAGTTCACGACTCCCAATCCCAAGAGTTGTTGTCATTAAAGGTGAAGTAATGCCATGCTGGGTGTGACCTAGAGGGTGAGGGGAGGCTAGGGTTTTGTGGGGACTGAATGGGGCGAGGGGTTCAGGCGACAGGCCTCTGCGATGCCAGACCATATGACCTGTGGCTTGGACTAAATTAATCTTATCAACCTGAAAGTTACAGTGTCTTAGCGACTCTTATCTAACTTCACTCCCCAAGACTTCCATCAACTCTTGTTCAAAATTACCTCTGCATAGTTATGTCAGAATCAGTTGGTACAACTTGCCTGCCTCATCCGAATCATCAGCAAAGCCACAATCTAGGTCGCCGTCGCACACATGAGCTTGTGGGATGCAGCGCCCATTGGCACACCTAAACTCGTTGTCCGTGCATGAAGACGCTGGGCAGTTCCATTCATCAGAGTGGTCCAGGCAGTCAGTGGTTCCATCACAGCGAAAACCCTTGAGCACACACTGACCGTTGGAGCAGCGGTACTCGTGGGGAGCACAGGTGAAGAGGCAGACCTCGTCCGAACCATCGCCACAATCATCTTCATTGTCGCAGACCCAAGCGCCAGGGATACAGCTGCCTGTACTAAGGCAGGAAAACTCATAATTTTGGCATTGGGATGGTGGCCCGCATACTTCAGAACCACACTGCCAATGGCCCCCCTCGCAAGTACTGGAAAAAATGGAAAAACATATTCATTTGGGAGTCTGAATCCTGTGGCTCATCTGCATCAATACAGCACACGGAAGTAAACATCCCAAAAATTACTGCTAGGCTCATTTTGGAAGAGTCAATGAAATACTTCGTTGGCACATATGCACTGACAGGAAGTATGGAGGACCAGTCCCATTCAGTCTGCCTCCAGCTGGACCTGTTACTGGGGTAAATTACTTCCCATAAGCCCACACCTTTGTTATACAGTCATTAGAATATTTCTGATCATCTAAGGACTGACTAATAAAAAAATATTTTAAAATGGGCCTAAGCCGTGTACATGAGTATGTGTGATACAATATATGTCAGAATACTCACCACAAAAATATAATGTTCCACAAAAATATAACAGAATGTCAACTATCAAAATACTATGAAGGTATGGGTATACAGGTAGTATAGATTTAGTATTCTTAACTCCACATACGTGGAGTTAAGTATAGTAAACCATTTTTTACTTTCACAATATTTTGTATTGTTTTGCAGTATTTAGTCAATATTCTGGCTACGAAATGTTTGTAGCACGATATGTAGGACTCGATATTCTGGCATATAACATCAATGTATTTATATGACACACGCTGCTCGGGGTGCTTTCTTACGGCACTATCATTGGTAAAAAAATCACCTTGCCTTTAGTTTTTTCTGGTTTAATAAACACGCTGTGTACTACTGGCCCACAGATAATGCTGAAGGTCACAGATAATCCTATGACTCACCTTCATGTTTATTGTTGGTTCAGTAAATTGTTGATTCTTGTTTAGATGCGGGCCCCATTATTAAATGGTAATGCTATTTGCTTTCTGCACAGTAGCAATGGTTTTGTGGTGTCATTTAAGTGTTTTTGCTGGCAGGAGAGTATTTTAGTGATAGTGATATATATGACACTGTCTTTTCGCTCAGTAGTCATATAGGCCCTCATTATGATATTGGCGGTAAAAACTGCCTACAGCTGCGGCGATGGCTGCCAAAAGACCGCCGTTGCGGCTACCAGCTGTCCGCCGTATTATGACCACAGGTGGATTTCCACCAGAAGGATGGCAGAAATCCGGCTGTGGCCATGCCGGCGGATGGTGGTAGGGTGGCGCTGCTGCCAGCAGCAGCCCCACGGCAGTAGACCGCCGCCAGCCGTATTATGAGAAATAATACGGTCTGGCGGTGTTCTGCTGGTGGACGGTGCTGCTGGCAGCAGCGCCCTGTCCCGTCTCCTGCTGGAGGACCCCCTGAACACAGGTAAGAGGTGCTCCGACAGGGGAGGGATGTGGGGGGTCTTGTGTGTGTGTGTGTGTGTGGGGGGGGGGTTTGAATGTTTGTGCGTGCGTGTATGCAGGTGTGTGTTTCGTGTGGAATGTGTGTGCATGTATGGATGTGTGAATGTGTGTATGTTGTGTTCTGTGAATGCGTGTCTGCATGTATGTATGAAAGTATGAGCAGATGTGTGTGTGAATGGATGTATGCATGCGTGGATGAATGTGTGAATGGGTGTGTGTATGCGTGTGTGAAGGGAGGGGTGTGAATGAAGCGGGGGTTCAGGAGAGGAAAAGGAGGTGGGGGGAATCTGGGGAGTGGGGTGGGGAAGACCTCTATAGGGACAAGAAAGGGATTCCCTGTCACTGACAGTGCCTACCGCCATGGTTTTCGTGGCGGTAATGAAGCCACGAAAACCATGGCGGTAGGCAGGGTCATTATCCCACAGGCGGTATAGTGACGGCCACCGGGCTGGATATCTCCAGCCTGGCGCCCGTTACCGCTGTGGCGGTTGGTGTGGTATATTGGTGGTTTGGCTTCAGCCAAACCGTCAATTTCATAATATGGTGGAAAGTACCGCCAGCCTGTTGGCAGTACTTTCCACCATATTACCGCTGACCGACAGGGTCATAATGAGGGCCATAGTCTGATTCTGGTCCCATTGCCAGGTGGCACTATTGTGTGCTGCTGTCTTTTTGTTCGATGGCAATGCTGTTTGTATTAGTCACGTGACTAGATAATGGTGCTGTGTGCTGACAGCCTATGGGACTAGCACGAGTCAGCAGGTGATCTCGATACAGGCGACAGTAGGAGTCACCAGCAAATCAGGATTACGTGACAGAGCAAAATGTTCGTATGAAAGTCCTTCTGATAGTGGGGAATATCATGCACGCACCTGCACAGAAACATCGACTTCAGCATGGTATTCACCATTCTAGCTGCAATTCTTTGAATGGCCTCATAGAGAGGTGGGAATACCATACAGCAGTGGTTCCCAAACTTTTTCGATCCCCGGCTCCTTTGACCTATTGGCCGTGTTGGCCACGGCTCCCCATTATGTTACTTTTTTTTGGCGGGTGGGGGAACGTAATCCCAGCCTGTACCTGTACCTACACTATTTACAGTTTGACTTCTTTATTCTCTCGTTCAGGTTCCTGAAAACCATTTATTTTAAACTATTTCTTTTCTTTTGTCATAGGGATATTATTAATGGTACTCTGGCGCCCTCCGCTGGTCACAATAATTAATGCAGGGGGTTTTGTTTCCAAAACCACGGTGAAAAGCTACCGATTAAAAGCACCTCCGAGTGGTTTCCAGACTGTGTGCGGCGCCCCTGGCTAATTTTGACGGCGCACCAAGGAGCCGCGGCGCACAGTTTGGGAACCACTGCCATACAGTAATGATAATAATGCATCGGTTATTACCATGTACTCTTTACTGGGCCACTCCTGATCAGCTACCTAGTGGCTCAATCATAGTGCTGCATATATTAGCCATGTCACTTCATGGTAGTACCTTATGCTCACAGCATGGTGTCTTAGTGGCAGAGGTGTGTGACACTGTTCTGTGGCTCAGTGATGTTGCTGCACACAGATGGTGCCACCGTTCAGTGGCAGTGCTGCGTACTCACCTCCCTCTGGTTACATGGTAGTGATGGATAACATTGTTCTGGTGGGTCAATATTATGGATGAGCCTTTCTTGATCCATGCAGCTCAATTGTAGTGCTGTGTGTGGCTCAGTTTTCATTTTTACCCTAGGCCGGTATTTAGTGTCTCCACTGCAGGCCAATGCAGGACAGGAACCATGCAGAATGCATCCCCCGTCAAAGGCAAAGAACCATAGGTCTCACATTGCTCATATGAAGGAGGACTGGACATGGAATCAGCCTCTCCCATGATGCCTGGAGTGTGACTTTTGGGTTCACATGCCCTCCAGCCTGCACCCAATTCACTAAACCTTCTTGCTAGTTGAGCTCTCATCTGGAGTGATATACTCACTAGAGGTGGGTGGGTGGAAGTGTGTAGCAAACTGAGAAACAGACGAAATTCCCTCATTTGGAAACTTGCCCGTAGAGCTAAAGTGGGCGACAAAACTGTCTGAATCAGCTGCTCTGGCAAACCTAAGAAATGCTTATTTCAGGTTTTTATCACAGCTCTGGAATGTTGGTGGTCCTCCTTTGCAAAACAATGTATCTACCCACAAATCAGGCAGTTAGTTTGGTTCTCCTGGGCCTAAATTTGCAAAGAAGACCCACAATATATACATGAACAAAGCAGTTCGTGAGCAACAATTTTTACCTGTTAGGCAAAAGTGCTGCAGTTTTTTTCCTGAAAACAGTGAATTAAAATAACAACACAACTCACCAGTTCTTGCAGTCCTGCTGCACAGCAGCTCCCTGAGGAAAAGGCATGCCACTCCAGTAACAAGGGCACTCCAAGGGATCAATGCAGCCACCACCTAGAAAAGGACCTCAGAGGAGGATGGGAAAGAGAAACAAAGCAGAGGGGAGATATGTGAGAACAGAGCGAGTTACACCCCCCACTACACTGATGGTGGTATCACACCACATATAGATCACAAATTACAAATGGCAGGAAAAAAGGGTCACAGAGCAAACTGCCTCGACCTTTGTTCCTTGAGCACATGATGGAATACTATAAAATATGGGAATTTCACACACAAAATTCACACCCCACCCCATTAGACCCCATCTATTCTCCTAGCTAAAGATATATTGAAAAATATTCCCTTCTGTCCACTTATTTCCCCATCCATCTGTTCTCATGGTCCTTGCAAAGTTAATCATATGGCACAAGTGGCTTGCACTTTCCATTTTCCATCCTCATCCTAAATCTATATTTTATTTATTTCAGTTTATTTCTTACCATCGATATCTCACCCCCTTCTCTGTGCTTCCGTAGAGCCCTTTACCTCCTAATACCTCTCTAACCCACCTGGAGTTATCTTTCCAGCATCCTTGTGTCCCCCAACTCCTTCAAGACCAATTTGCAAATATTAGGCGAGCCAAAATCGAATGTTGTTCTCATGAAGGTCACTACAAAATGTAAAAAATCTATTTCTATGGTGAAAATTCTGCACTTGCAGGTTTATGGTTAGAGGGAGGATTGGGGATATTCGCTGTGGCGGGGACATTAAACTCGTGGTTTGGAGGGCATTCCCAAACATTTTGTTGGTAGTTCTCTACCATGTAAACAAACAGGGATTTGTCCCTGTCAAATCCAAGACTAAGGGCCTCATTTATAGTTTTGGAAGGTTTGGATTCTACTCTGCATTTAGAAGTTCCTTCAAAAACTGGAAGAACCTTCAAATTCCAACTGAAGGAGGCTGGCCTGGTTTGTATTGGGTACCTAAGGTACTTACACCTTATACCAGGTCCAGTTATCGTTTATTAGTGAAATGAAATGTAGGCAGTGTGTAGAAGCCAGGCTGCCTAGAGGTAGCTATAGGCAGAACAGCCAATGCTGAACTAGGAGACATGCAAATCTCTTGCAATACCACTGTAGTCACACAGTGCTCACATACAGGAAAGACAATATTCAGTGTTACCAAAAATAAAGGTACTTTATTTTAGTGACACAGGGCCAAAAATATCTTAGAGCCTATACTCCCTTAGGAGTAAAGTATTATATACAAACTAAACACTAGTAAACAAAATCAGGTAAGTACACAGTCATAAAATAGTGCAAATAGTGAAAATCACCATAGGCTAGAATGGGCCTAGGGGCAACACAAACCATAGACTAAAATAGTGGAATGCGAAAGTCGGTTTCCCACCTAGGCAAGAGTAGTGTGTAGAGGGATGCTGGGAGTGTAATAAAACACCAAAGGTAAGTAAAGTATCCAACCCCAGAGCCCAGGAAAACAGGAGTAAAGTACAGCAAGTTTCCTCAGAACACACTAGAAGTCGTGATAAAGAATTATGCAAAAACAAAGCAAGACTGCAAGACACCAACAATGGATTCCTGGACCTGAAGACCTGTGGAGAGGGGAGACCAAGTCCAAGAACAGCTGAAGAGTCTAGGAGTAACAGGTGCCCCTGCTAACCCGGATGAAGCTTCAAAAGTGGAATCTCCTGGTTGGAAGAAAAAGTCAGAAATACAACAAAGAAGACAGCTGCGGATTCCTGCTTGGGGCAAGAGATGTTCCACGTCGAGTAGAAGAAAGCAAGCTGGTTTTCGTTGTTGGATTCTGCAAACAAGCCTTGGCTCATGCAAAAGACGCGTTTGGCAGGAGAAAGTGCTACCTGGACCCAGGAGGGATCTGGGGGTCTCAGCTCGGACTGAGGAGACAGAGGGGGCTCTCAGCACTTTAGAGAGCCCTCAGAGGACCAGGCAGCACCAACAGGAGTCCCAGGACACGGGGAAAAAAAGGAGTTGCAAATCGCAGTCATCGGAGCACTATATAAAGGGATCCCACGCCGCCAGGGAACATCGCAGGATAGAGTGCTGGGGACCTGGAATATGCTGTGCACAAAGGATTCCTTGGAGATGCGCACATAAGCCTTAGGAGCTGAAAGACGGGTGGTGCACAGGGGTATTGTCTGGATCGGGAAGGTAAGCTCTTACCTCCACCAAATTTGGAAAGTTGGATCTTGGGACAGTCTAGATCACGTCGGTCCACCATCTGTGTTCCAGGATCCACGCGCGTCAGGGGAGGGATCCAGAGTACCGGTCGTCGCTGCAGAGAGGTGCCTGCTGAAGCAGGGAAGTGACTCCGTCATTCCATGGGAGATTCCTTCGGTCCTTCTGGTGCAGGATGAAGACAGGCAGTCCTTGGAGTGTGCATGACCTGGAAACTGTTGCAGTTGCTTGCAGGAGCTGAAGTTACAGAGTTGCAGTAGCCTTCTTGCATACTTTGTTGCAGTTGTAGAGATCCTGGAGCAGTTCCGTGGTTGATCCGATGGTAGACAATGAAGCAGATGTTGCAGAGGAGTCCTGCTAGAATCTTGCAAAACCGAATCTGAGGAAACACCCACAGGAGACACCCTAAATAGCCCTCAGAGGGGGATTGGTCACCTAACCAGGTATGGACCTATCAGGAGGGGTCTCTGACATCACCTGCTTACACTAGCCACTCAGATGCTCCCGGAGTTCCCTGACCATCCTGAAAACAAGATGGCAGAACCCAGGGACACTCTGGAGGAGCTCTAGGTACCACCCCTGGTGTGATGATGGACAGGGGAGTGGTCACTCCCCTTTCCTTTGTCTAGTTTCATGCCAGAGCAGGGACTGGGGGTCCCTGAACTGGTGTAGACTGGATTATGCAAGGAGGGCCCCATCTGTGCCCTTCAAAGCATTTTCAGAGGCTCTGCGAGGAAACCCCTCCCATGCCAGTAACACCTAATTACAAAGGGAGAGGGTGTATCACCCCTCTCCTAAAGGAAATGCATTGTTCTTCCTTCCTGGGATTGAGCTGCTCAAGCCTGTGGAGGGCAGACGCCTGTCTGTGAGGTGGTAGCAGCTGGGGCTGCGGTGAAAACCTCAGAAGGCTGGTATGGCAGGGTCCATGGTGGAGCCCCCAGGGTGCATGGAATTAGCCCCCAATACCTGGATCAGATTGGGGGGTACAATTTCTCAATCCTAGACACCTCACATGGCCATATTCGGAGTGACAATTGTGAAGCTGTGCATAGATTTTGACCTATGTACAGTGCACAATTAAAATGGCGTCCCCGCACTCACGAAGTCCGGGAAAATGGGCCTGGACGACGTGGGGGCACCTCTGCTAGTGCAGGGGTGCCCTCACACACAGGTACTTTGCACCCAGCCTTCAGAGTTGGAAGACCTGATATATAGGTGGCTTATAAATGACCTGGTGCAGTGAAAATGGCTGTGAAATAGTGCATGCACTATGTCACACAGGCTGCAATGGCAGATCTGTGGAAGCCTTTGTATGGGCTCCTTATGGGTGGAAAAAGAAATGCTGCAGCCCATAAGGATCCCCTGGAATCCTAATGCCCTGGGTAGCTATGTACCATATACTAAGGACTTATAAGGGGGGTCCAGTATGCCAATTTGGAGTGAAATACTGAGTCACTAGTACTTAGTGACAAATTTAGAAACAGAGAGAGCATAAGCACTGGAGTTCTGATTAGCAGAACTCCAGTGACAATTTAGAAAACTTTGTGAAGCTACATATGTGTATTTACCTATTTGTAGTGCACACTTATAATGGCGTCCCCGCACTCACGAAGTCAGGGAAGTCCTGGAAATTGGTCCTGGATAAAATGGGGGCACCTCTGCTAGTGCAGAGGTGCCGTCACACACAGTAACTTTGCACCTAGCCTTCAGGAACTGAAGGTTAGACATATAGGTGACTTATAAGTTACCTGGTTCAGTGAAAATGGCCGTGAAATGGTGCTTGCACTATTTCACTCAGGCTCCAATGGCAGTCCTGAAGAACTGTTTGTATGAGTTCCTTATGGTGGCAAAAGAAATGCTGCAGCCCATAAGGATCGCCTGGAACCCCAATGCCCTGGGTACCTAGGTACCATATAATAGGGACTGATAAGGGGGACCAGTATGCCAGTTTGGACTGGAATACTGGGTTACCAGTATGTAAATACAAATCTGGAATCAGAGAGAGCATAAGCACTGTGTAGGAGCCTGGCCTGGCTTATAGTGGGTACCTTGTGGTACTTACACCTTGTGCCAGGTCCAGTTATCCCTTATTAGTAGATTAGAGGTGTTCTAGCAGCTTAGGCTGATATAGGTAGCTATAGCAGAGCAGCTTAGGCTGAACTAGGAGACATGCAAAGCTCCTACTATACCACTTATATCATATAGCACTATATCATAAGAAAACACAATACTCAGAGTTACCAAAAATAAAGGTACTTTTTTTTAGTGACAATATGCCAAAAGTATCTCAGAGGATATACTCCCTTAGGAGGTAAGTAATATACACAAATTATATGCACACAAACCAAAAATCAGGTAAGAAACAGTTCGAAAAGTAGTGCAATGTAGAACACAATCAAATGCAATAGGGAGAAATAGGCCTAGGGGCAACACAAACCATATACTCCAAAAGTGGAATGCAAACCACAAATGGACCCCAGGCCTAGTGTAGTGTGTAGTGGACCACTGGGAGTGTAAGAAAACACTAAGGGTGTCCAAGATACCCCACCCCAAGACCCTGAAAAGTAGGAGTAAAGATACCCTACTACCCCAGAAAGACAGTAAAGTCGAGATAGGGGATTCTGCAAGGACAACAACTGACTGCAAAACACTGAAGATGGATTCCTGGACCTGAGGACCTGTAAAGGAAGGGGTCCAAGTCCAAGAGTCACGCAAGTGTCCAGGAGGGGCAGGAGCCTAATAAACCCCGTAAGAAGGTGCAAAAGGTCTGCCTCTGGGTGGAAGAAGCTGAAGATTCTGCAACAATGAAAGGTACCTGGAACTTCTCATTTGGTCAGAAGATGTCCCACGGCCTGCCAGAGGATGCAGAGTTGTTTCCACACAGAAAGACCGCAAACAAGCCTTGATAGCTGCAAGAGTCGAGATAGAGGATTTTGGGTGCTGCTAGGGCCCAGGAAGGACCAAGAGGTCGCCTCTTGGAGGAGAAGACAGAGGGGGCACTCAGCAACACATAGAGCCCTAGCAGAAACAGGCAGCACCCGCAGAAGCACCTGAACAGGCACTTAGAAGATCTGAGGACAATGGTCGACTCAGAGTCACAAAAGAGGGTCCCACGATGTCGGAGTCCAACTCAGCGAGTTGGGCAATGCAGGACGGAGTGCTGGGGACCGGGGCTAGCCTGTGCACAAAGGAAGTCTTGCAAAAGTGCACAGAAGCCTGAGCAGCTGCAGTTCACGCAGTACACAGGATTACTGTATGGCATGGGGAGGCAAGGACTTACCTCCACCAAATTTGGACAGAAGGGCCACTGGACTGTCGAAGACACTTGGACCCAGCTCCTGTGTTCCAGGGACCACGCTCGTCAGGATGAGAGGGGACCCAGAGGACCGATGATGCAGAAGTTTGGTGCCTGCTTTGGCAGTGGGAAGATTCAGTCGACCCACAGGAGATTTCTTCTTGGCTTCCAGTGCAGGGTGAAGGCAGACAGCCCTCAGAGCATGCACCACCAGGAAACAGTTGAGAAAGCCGGCAGGATGAGGCGCTACCTTGTTGCTGGTAGTCTTCTTGCTACTTTGTTGCGGTTATGCAGGCATCCTGGAGCAGTCAGCGGTTGATCCTTGGCAGAAGTCGAAGAGGGAAGTGGTGAGCTCTTGCATTCGTTATCTGGTGAGATACCCACAAGAGAGACCCTAAATAGCCCACAGAGGAGGATTGGCTACAGAGAAAGGTAAGCACCTATCAGGAGGAGTCTCTGACGTCACCTGCTGGCACTGGCCACTCAGAGCTGTCCATTGTACCCTCACACCTCTGCATCCAAGATGGCAGACGTCTGGGACACACTGGAGGAGCTCTGGGCACCTCCCCTGGGAGGTGCTGGTCAGGGGAGTGGTCACTCCCCTTTCCTTTGTTCAGTTTCGCGCCAGAGCAGGGCTGGGAGGATCCCTGAACCGGTGTAGACTGGCTTATGCAGAGAGGGCACCATCTGTGCCCTTCAAAGCATTTCTAGAGGCCAGGAGAGGCTACTCCTCCCAGGCCCTTTACACCTATTTCCAAAGGGAGAGGGTGTAACACCCTCTCTCAGAGGAAATCCTTTGTTCTGCCTTCCTGGGACCATGCTGCCCAGGCCCAAAGGGGGGCATAAACCTGTCTGAGGGGTTGGCAGAGGCAGTAGCTGCAGTGGAGACCCCGGAATGTTAGTTTGGCTGTACCCGGGTTCTATGCTGGAGACCCAGGGATGCATGGAATTGTCCCCCCAATACCAGAATGGTATTGGGGTGACAATTCCATGATCCTAGACATGTTACATGGCCATGTTCGGAGTTACCATTGTGACGCTACATATAGGTATTGACCTATATGTAGTGCACGCGTGTAATGGTGTCCCCGCACTCACAAAGTTCGGGGAATTTTCCCTGAACAATGTGGGGGCACCTTGGCTAGTGCCAGGGTGCCCACACACTAAGTAACTTTGCACCTAACCTTCACCAAGTGAGGGTTAGACATATAGGTGACTTATAAGTTACTTAAGTGCAGTGTAAAATGGCTGTGAAATAACGTGGACGTTATTTCACTCAGGCTGCAGTAGTAGTCCTGTGTAAGAATTGTCTGAGCTCCCTATGGGTTGCAAAAGAAATGCTGCAGCCCATAGGGATCTCCTGGAACCCCAATACCCTGGGTACCTAGGTACCATATACTAGGGAATTATAAGGGTGTTCCAGTTTGCCAATCAGAATTGGAAAAATTAGTCACTAGCCTGCAGTGACAATTTTAAAAGCAGATAGAGCATAAACACTGAGGTTCTGGTTAGCAGAGCCTCGGTGATACCGTTAGGCACCACACAGGGAACACATATAGGCCACAAACTTAAGAGCACTGGGGTCCTGGCTAGCAGGATCCCAGTGACACATATCAAACACACTGACAACATAGGGTTTTCACTATAAGCACTGGGCCCTGGCTAGCAGGATCCCAGTGAGACAGTAAAACCACACTGACAAACATTGACAAACAGGCCAAAATGGGGGTAACCATGCTAGAAAGAGGCTACTTCCTCATACCAACGGCTTCAAAAAACTCTTGGCAATTCTTTCTATAAATTCAGATCAAGCTGGAAGCCTGGAACGCTAGTCCACACAGAGAGTAACACTGCAGGAGCAGATTATCAGCTTTTCTACTAATGGATTCTTAAACTGGATCCTTCAATAGTTCTCACACCTTTTCGGCAGAGGGCATGCTCTTTTGACATTTCTGTATTCCCTTCAAATAGAACTAAATGTAAATTCTGGTCCTGCATGTAGAAAAATGTAGACGCTTCAATATCATACCAACAAGCATAGAACTTTTAGTTTCTAGTTGCACAGAGTTTCTTACTGATTTTCCACATTCTCAATCCTTAAATGTGCACTATGAACATCTCAACTTAAACAATTATTTCCAATGAATTACACTGAAAGTTACCGGGAGGTAAAGGCCAGACTTGAAGTCGGTATACATCTTGAAGCTTTTCACTTGAAAGTTGCCTGGTACAGATATCGCCCAACAGGCTACAATGTAGTAATCACAGCTTACAGCACTATCTGACCTGAGCAACGGACACTGGTGGATTTGACCAAACAAAACCTTTCCTACTGTGACCTCACTCACATGGAGTGGGGAAACAGAGAACACCACATAGCCTTCATTTAATAGAACACAACCTGCTCCATCCAAAGACAATCAGGCAACTCAGACATTGGAAATGGCCTAGATGAAGTAAGACAACCTTCCTGCCCTTTCACAAACTACACCAGACAAAAACACAGCACGTATGGCACACGACCATACATACACAGGACCACATACCGGGAAAAACAACCGCCAAACTCACAGAAAGAAGAGAGATTTAAAACATGGGAAACCACTTCAGTCTGGCTAGGTCACTGGTACCACAGTGTCTGCCATACCTTTCATTAGAACCAACAAATGTAATGAACAGCAAGGCGTGCACACAACCACATGTCGTATTATCAACCTGGATCTTGGCCATAAAAATCCTGGACCAGCCCAGCATGTCCATTTGACAAAAGGTCATCAGATCAGCAGCGTGTTCGGCGTGAATCGTTTGGATGGCAAAACTATGTAAGTCGAACACTTTTGAACCGAGGCCCTCATCAACAAACATACAGGATGAAACACGTTAATTCGCCAGTCACTCCGTAGAAATTACAAAAACGACAAACTGCACTTCACAAAAAAATCAAACTAAAACACATTTATGATTATCTTTGCAATAAAATGTCAGTCAAACTAAAACTGCACCACGTTGTGCATTCAATTGTAGAGAAGATCTATGATACGGGTATATGAAAAATGTACCACAACTGTCATTCTTCCTGTACATCACGTAAAACAAATAGGAGCTTTGCACTTTGAAACCTATCTTTTTTTTCTTTTTAAGTCAGAAGGAGCTTTGCACTTTGAAACCTGTCTTTTTTTTCTTTTTCAGTCAGACAAATGTAAAGCTTTATTCCACATTTAGAAACCAATAAATTCCCCCAAAACATGTGCAAATAAAATACAAACACGCTACCTGGTCTTTATTTAGGGGTCGCAGCTACTACCCCTGGCTCGCCCAGTGCGATCCCTGCCATTGCCTTTGTGACCCCTGGCCTTAGAGGTGGAAAATTCAGTGACAGGAACACAGTGGCAGCTCGTCCTTATGGACGTTAGTGGGGGTGTTTATTTTTTATTACACTAATAGTGAATAATAATAATTTACTATTTAATAATAGTGTAATAAAAATGGAGTATATGGCAGCCGAGGTAAGTAAAAAATGCTTTTAAGTGTATGTTGTGTGCGTGCTTTTGGGTGAAAGTGTGTTTATGTGACAGAGTGTAAGTATGCATGTGCGAGTGAAAGTGGAGGTCAAAGGGCATATGATGTCACTTCCGCTACCTCTGGGGTTTCGGTGAATTGACTCCATGGTACATTAACAAAGGTACTGCAGCAACCGGTAATTTTAATTCAATAGCACACAGAGGAACTACACAGCCACCACAAAGCAATGCTCTAGAGCATGAACCTTCTAGCAAGCACGTGTTTCACACCGGAATATCTTCCTCTCTTTACATTGAGAACAGAACTTAACGGAAAGCCCTTCCTTTATTTCAGCACCTGTTAAGGTATGGGTGAGAGCAACCTAGGACCATAAACCGTGCCCAAAACAAATATAATTGCATAGAGTCACAAGTCTGTCTACCATTTCTATACGTCCGGGGATTTAATCAAAATCAGACCTGATATACGAGGGTTGAATTGCATAGGCCTCCTGTGGTTGTCCCAGGGGTGGCTCCTCCATGCAGGTGAAAAACCTTTTCAAGAAAACGATAATAAACTGTGTTTATTATCGTTTTCTTGAAAAGAGACGGGGCCACGGGGTTGATGAGCACTTGAGAAGAGTGCACAGAGCACTCCACTCAGAGCGCATGTGTGTGTGGCCGGCACAGTCTACCGGTGAGCGTCCTGGCTGGGCGCTCCCAGCCAATCCTGATTCTGCTTTAAGCAGCGTCAGGATTGGCCGCAGGGCAGGCTGGGAGCCTGTGCCTGCAGTCAGCAGAGAAGAAGCAGATGGAGCGGTGCAGCGAGGGAGTTAAGTGTAATTTTTTAAATTTTCATTTTTATTTATCGCTCCCCCTCCCCCCACGCACGCACAAATTAATGTGCAGTCCTTCGGCAGGAAATGTGCTTGAAAAAGAAGACTGAAGAAGTTTGCACTGGACACCATGTACGAAGTCTAATTGAACAAAGGAACATCCACACTCACGTAGACACACGCAATGTTATGTCAGGACCAGAGGCGAGGATTATGCATAACTTTCTTCACTTTATTAATACAGCAGATTCAAAGAAGAAAAGAAAAAATAAAGACTACATGTCTTATGAGTCCCATGGTATCAGAGTCCAAACATAGTCCAATCACAACACAATCCACCATATAAATAGATAAGATGTCCCTTCCTGTTTCTTTTTCTTCACTGCTTGTCAGTTAAGTGCTACTCCCCTTTTGTGACGTACTCTTAATTGTGGAAATAGCGTTTTTTATAGATTAATATTGTCTTGTATATTCTTAATTCAATTTATATTATTAGCACAGTAGGCTTTTTGCCTGAACACGTATTGCTTATTTTTCTCACAGGTCCTGCAAGGGCGCTCATGCGTGCCGCTTGGCCACCTGTCAGGTGTTTCAGCAGCCTCTGAAGCGGCTTCGTGTGAGCGCTTCATCTGACTGCTACGCAGGTTTTGGGGAAGCCCTATCAGGAAATTCTTGGAATTCCTTTCAGGCGCATCACTTCCCCGAACCAACCCTCGCTCTTCTGTTTTTGGTGTATTTTTCTAATACAATAGCACCATCTTGTTGTGTTTATATATTTTCTGAATAGATTTATTTTAAGAGCACCAGCGAGTGAGCTACCCATACATATTTATATTGGGTGAAATTTTACATTATATAAAAAATTGTAAAAACACTATTTTCTCAATCACAAAAATATATTATATATTGTTATTGTTAAGTATTACTGTTAATAGTTTTGTGATCTCACCCTTATATTATGGACCATAATATTGGCAATGAAAATACATCCTTTAAGGATGCAGAACAGAAGTGGCCTACTCAACGTCTTCCCCAAGAGGTGAATCAAGCGCTTTCTATCGCCGTTTCTAATGTGCTGCGCCTCATCAGGAACAAGTTGATAAGCTTACTAAGAGCATTCCAGGGGATTTTAGCGAAACCGTTCAACCTAAACCAGGTCCTAGTGGTATTAAATCAGGGGGACTGAAGGCCACTAAGCGTGACGTGGGGCACCTATAAGGTTTCGATAAACTTACAGAGACCTTCCATAAGAGTGCGCGCACACTTAAACATTTGCCTACCGGGAGGGGGACCAACCCGGAGAAATTAGCAATTTCCTCGCAAAAAATCCAGACCCTTTCTTTGGGGTCCCCCATTGAAGGGAGGGTGTATTGGATGCTGAAATTTCATCTGATGAGGACCAAGAAATGAGCAGACCATGGCGTCGTAACTCTGTTTCCCCTGATTCTCCAGATGAAGACATGGGTCAATTTGACCTGTTTATCCCTTCAGATATTTATCACCCCAGATCCTCTGATTGAGTCCCTGAACCTAAAGTGGTTGACTAAGTAGCCAATAAAATTTGCCAACCTTTAGAAAAAGATGTCAGGGTGAAGCTTAAGGCAGAATGACCCAGATCTTCCCTTCCTGGCCAAGTGGTAATTACACCTGACATTGATACTAAGCTATGTACCTTCTTTAGCAAATATATTAAGGGTCCGAAAACTGAACTGATAGATCCTGGAGGAGTTGCAAGGATAAACTTCTAGATGTTGTTGGTCCACTAACACAGATCATCCAGTTAGCTGAACAGGCTAAACAAACTGGATATTTGTTACCTGTTTACATTATCACCGGTTGGGCATAAAGGGCCATGTGCCTCTTAGGGAATGTGAACTACGCTTTGGCAGCAGAACTCAGGAGATCCCTTCTAATTAAAATAGATCCCAAACTTGGGGAACTGGCGACATCAGAGGCGGGAGCTATAGCCCAGGGCAACCTTTTTTGTGATTCTTTTGCTAAGGAACTTGGGAAATTTGTAGCAACCTTCTCTGCCCTAGACAAGGCCCAAACTTCAATAAAAAAGATTTTCCTTGCAAAGGTTTTTGCTGGGACCGGCAAGTAAAGGGTCGCTCTCCCAGCAGTTTTTACCTATCAAGGCCCCTTCAGAGGATATCCCAAAAGGAACAACGGATGGAATGACAGTCATCAGGGAACCTTCTATCCCTGCAGAGATTCCAGCAGGGGCAGAACCAACCGCATCAGAGGAGGAGCCAATGCACCAGGAGGAAATTCTGGTAAGCATTATCCCTTCTTCCCCTCAAAATCTTGGGGGAAGACTTCACAACTGGGAAACAATAACAAAGGATCCATGGATCCTTCAATCAGTTTGGGGTTTTCACATCAAGTTTTATGGAACTTTAATCCAACAAACTCGCCCCAGACCTTTAGTGTTCTTGACACAGGAGACAAAGCTTATAGATTTCTAAGTACAGGAACTTCTACAGAAAAGAGCCATTTGCAGGTCAATACTTCACCCAAATGTTTTTTGGGGCAATATATTTCTAGTAAAGAAAAAAGACAAAGGCTTTCGCCCTGTCATAAACTTGAAAGAATTCAACAAGTGGATAATTTATCATCACTTCAAGATGGAAGGTATTCTTCAATTGAGAGACATCCTTCTCTCGAAAGATTGGATGGTCAGGTTGGATCTCAAGGAATCGTAGCTTTCAGTTCCCATGTTTCCTCCTCACAGGAGATTTCTTCACTTTGCATGGAAAGGGCAAATATATGAATTCAGAGCTCTCCCTTTCGGACTATCCTCAGCCCCTTGGTGTTTCACCAAACTCCTGCATCCAGAAGTAGAATTCCTTCGTACCAGGGGAATAAGGATGATTATTTATTTGGATGACATTCTTCTGATGGATCAATCCTTAGTTCAGCTCAGATACAATCTGAACATGACTATTGCGCTCCTTCAAAATCTCGGTTTTGTCATCAACAAATCAAAGTCGGAATTATTGCCAACCCAACAAATTGTCTTTTGGAGATTCCTCATAAACTCAGTCACAGCATCACTCAGCCTTCCATTCTCGAAACGTTCCAAGATTCGGAAAGAACTCAAGAAGGTTCTCAGAAGGGAAAATATATCTCTCTGCCAATTAGCCAAGATAGTGGGACTTCTATCCTCTTCAATTCAGGCCATCTTCCCAGGTCCCCTTCATTACCGTGCATTGCAGAGACTAAAAGCATCTCATCTTCAAAAAGGGTTAACTTACTCAGAAATAATCTCCTTATCTCCAGAAGCCAAAACAGAACTCCAGTGGTGGATAGACCACATGGAAGCTTGGAATGGGACAGCAATATTCGGCATGTCGCCAGACATGATAATAGAATCAGTTGCCAGTCGTCTGGGATGGGGGACCAGATGCGGGGAGATATCCATGGAAGGCAGATGGTCAGAGGAAGAACTCTGTCTTCATATTATTTGCCTGGAACTCCTGGCGGGGTCATTTACAATCAAATCTCTCACTAAGGACAAAGTATGTTGCTCAATACTACTGAGGATGGATAACATATCAGCAGTCCAGCACATCAATCGCCTGGGGGGCAATCAATCGAAAGCCCTCTCAGAAGCAGCAAAGGAATTTCTGGCACTATTGCCTTCAGAAAAAGATCTCTGTAACAGTGGAATATCTTCCAGAAATCAAGAACACTGTAGCAGACTGGAACTCCAGGAACTTTACGGACCACACCAACTGGAAGCTGGATTGGAACATATCTCTATCTTTAATGGAAAGATGGGGTCCTTGCAACCTAGGTCTCTTTGCTTCTCAACTGAATCACCAACTAACATGATATGTCAGCTGGAGACCAGACCCTGAAGTGTAGGAAAGTACCATCTTGCTTGGCATGTTACCCCCAATTTCTGCCTGTTTGTCAGTGTGTTTTTACTGTCTCACTGGGATCCTGCTAGTCAGGACCCCAGTGCTCATAGTTTGTGGCCTATATGTGTTGTCAGTATGCTTCACTGTGTCACTGGAGTTCTGCTAATCAGAACTCCAGTGCTTATGCTCTTTCTGTTTACAAAATTTGTCACTATAGGTTAGTGACTCCATATTCCGAATCAGATTAGCACACTGGATCCCCCTCATATGTAGCTTCACAATGGTAACTCCAAATATGGCCATGTGAGGTGTCTAAGATTGTGAAATTGAACCCCCAGTCCAAATCTCGTATTGGGGGGGGCAATTCCATGCACTCTGGGGGGTCCACCATATGTTTCCACTGCAGCCCCAGCTACTGCCACCTCACAGACAGGTTTCTGCCCTCCTGGGGCTTGAGCAGCTGAAGCCCAGGAAGGCAGAACAATGCATTTCATTTAGAAGAGGGGTGTTACACCATCCCCCATCGGAAATAGGTGTCACATGCATGGGAGGGTTATCCTCCCAGAGCCTCTGGAAATGCTTTGAAGGGCACAAATGGTTTCTTGCATAATCCGGTCTACACCGGTTTAGGGACCCCCAGTCCCTGCTCTGGCGTGAAACTGGACAATGGAAAGGGGAGTGACCACTCCCCTGTCCATCACCACCCCAAGGGTGGTGCCCAGAGCTCCTCCAGAGGGAACAGTCTGGGAGCATCTGAATGGCCAGTGCAAGCAGGTGACGTCAGAGACCCCTCCTGATAGGTGCATACCTGGGTAGGTAGCCAATCCCCCTCTCAGGGCTATTTAGGGTCTATCCTTCGTGTGTTTCCTCAGATTCTGTTTGCAAGACTCCACCAGGACTCCTCTGCATCCTCTGCTTCAGCTTCTGATCGTCTGATCAACCGCAGACTGCTCCAGGAACCGCTGTAACTGCAACAAAGTATCCAGAAAGGCTACTGTGACCCTGCAACTTCAACTCCAGCCAGAAACTGCAACAGTTTCCAGATTGTGCATGGTCTGGGGACTGCCTGTCTTCATTCTGCACCAGAAGGACCAAAGGAATCTCCTGTAGAGTGACAGAGTCACTTCCCTGCTTCAGCAGGCACCTCTCTGCAGCGACAACCGGTACTCTGGGACTCCTTTCCTGTTGACGAGCATGATCCCGGGAACACAGGTGGTGGACAGAAGCTATCCCGACTGTCCAAAGGTCCAGCTGTCCAAATTTGGTGGAGGTAAGAGCTTGCCTCCCTGTGCCAGACAGTACTCCTGTGCACTGCGTCTTCTGCAGCTCCTTGGGCTTCTGTGCACTTCTTTCAAAAGGTCTTTGTGCACAGCGTAGCTCAGGTCCCCAGTACTCTATCCTGCGATGCTCAGCTCCCTGAGTTGTTCTCTGGTGGTGTGGGGTCCCTTTGTGTAGTGCCGCGATGACAGCACTTTGCAACTCTTTTGTCCCCCTGTCCTGGGACTCCTGTGGGTGCTACCTGGTCTTCTCAGGGCTCTCTCAAGTGCTGCGAGTCCCCTCTGTCTCCTCAGTCTGAGTTGAGACCTCCAGGTCCCTCCTGGGCCCAGGCAGTGCCTCTTTGATGCAAAATGACTTCTTGTGTGAACCAAGGCTTGCTGGCGAAATCCAGCAACGAAAACAGCCTGCATCCAACAACTCGACGTGGGACATCTCAGGAACCCACAGCTGTCTTTTTTGGTGCATTTCTGTATTTTTCTTCTAACCAGAGAATCTACTTTTGCACCTTCATCCAGGTTGGCAGGATCTCCTGTTCTTCCTGGACTCTTCCTCCACTTCTGGACTTGGTCTCCTCCCTCCACAGGTCTTCAGGTCCAGAAATCCATTGTTGGTTTCTTGCAGTCTTGCTTGGTCTTTGCATAATCCTTTACCACAACTTCTAGTGTTTACTGAGGAAACCTGCTGTACTTTACTACTGTTTTCCTGGGCTCTGGGTGAGGGTATTTTACTTACCTTTGGTGTTTTCTCACACTCCCAGCGCCCCTCTACACACTACACTTGCCTAGGGGGGAATCTGACATTCGCATTCCACTATTTTAGTATATGGTTTGTGTTGCCCCTAGGCCCATTGCAATCTATTGTGTTTTTCACTGTTTGAAATATTCTATGACTGTTTACTTACCTGATTTTGGTTACTGGTGTATATATTGTGTATACTACTTACCCCCAGTAAGAGTATTACCTCTAAGATATTTTTGCCTTGTGTCACTAAAATAAAGTACTTTTATTTTTGGTAACACTGAGTATTGTCTTTCTTGAGTATCAGTACTGTGTGACTATAGTGGTATTGAAAGAGCTATGCATTTCTCCTAGTTCAGCCTTGGCTGCTCTGCTACAGCTACCCCACGACAGCCTAAGCTGATAGACACTGCCTACATTTCACTGAGGTGGATCCCTGGACCTGGTGTAAGTACCTCTGGTACCCACTACAAACCAGGCCAGCTTCACACATTGGTGGTGCAGCAATGGGATAGGTACTTGCAATTGCTGTATCACTTTGTCACTGGTGCTTTTCACATGAAAAGTATACTCTAATACTTAGAGCTATATACAACTGTACCTAGCAGTCTCAATCTCACTCTAAAGAAACTGTTTTCCAAAATGTTTTTCTTTCTCTCTAAAAAGTTAGGTGAAATAGTTGTGCATTCTTACTCCTTCTTCCTACCTTTTCTATCACTATGTCTTCTTTTGAAGCTACCCCCAAGGTTTTCAAGACAACCTATGAGAATCTCAATTTTAAAAGTCTGAGGGGGCTCTGCTTAGAAAGAAGCTTAGGGATTGGGAAGAACCCCAATAAGGATTTCCACTTGAATCTCCTCTTGCAAGATGACCTGGAGCATCCTAAAGGTCATGTACAACCAGAGGAGGAGATAGAGGGGGAACCTGACCAGGTAGATTCAGGAGAGGGTCCTGAAGACACAGGGGAGGGTCCTTCCACAGATCTTTCTCTTAAAAAACACCTAGGGCCATATGTACGAACACTTTTTCCCATAGACACAGAATGGGTAAAAACCTTTGATACATCTGGCCCCTAGTGTAGCTGGTAGTGTGAAGGGGGCACACACAAGTAGGGCACCCTTCACACCTAGTGGCCAGGTCACTAGGGTTACACAAGTTAGGGAAAGACCAGCCTCTGCTCATTCCCATGTCACTTCTGTGTCAGAAGTGTCCCACACATCGAACCCTGAGGACCTGTCCTTAGATAGGGAACTCAAAAAGCTGAGGTCGGAAGAGGCCAGACTGAGGCTACAGCATCAACAGTTGGCCTTAGATAGGAAATCCATAGCTGTGGAAAGGGAAAGACAGGGGTTGGGGTTAGTTCCCCACAGTGGCAGCACCAACAGCAGTTTTGGAAGGTTCAATGTCAAAGAACATACATTTTATTCTAGAAACCTGCATAAGATTGTTCCCCTTACAAGGAGGGGGTGACATCTACAAGTGGTTTGCTGCACTTGAGAGGGCCTCTAAAGTTCAGAGGGTCCCTCAGGTACAGTGGGCTGCTATTCTGTGGTTGTCCTTCTCTGGCAAGTGGAGAGATAGGCTCCTTACTGTCAGAGAAGATGATTCAGATAATTACAATGTTCTGAAGACTGCACTCTTGGAAGGATAAAAGGGGGCACACAATTGCTTTCAATGGGCCCCTATATACTGTGCAGAATTAGCACCAAAATGTTGCCGCTAATCCTACACAGTACATCAATATCGTCAAAATGTTGAAGCTATTGCCCCTACCCCACGCTATGGTGCATGGTATATTAAATACGGCGGTAGAAGGGCTATAAGGGACGCAAGAAAAGTGACACTGCAATGGATGCAGCACCACTTTTCTTAAATCGGGCCCTATGTATTTTATTTTATTTCCTATTTCTATAGCACTGCTACATCTGTTAAGTGTAAGTATGTGTTTCAGTTAAACATTGAGGTAAAATGAGAGGACATTGTCTGAAACAGGGAAAGCAGTAGGAAGAAATTGTGAATGAGGGAGTAGCTAGAAAATTAAAATACTCTAACACTAAAGAATATGTCTAATGGCACTAAGTGAGGAAGCCTGCCCTTCCCTTGGAAAGTGTCCTTCAACTTTTCATCTATTCGTCCATTTTTTCCCATCCATTACACATCCAACTGTCCATCCATCTATCCATCCACTAGTACTTCCTTATCCCACCTAATCACTCCTTCACCTTTCCATCCACCCATTCACCCATTAGATCTGTCCACCCATCCATCCATTTATCCATTCTTTTGCCTATCCAAACAACCATCTTACCCATCAGTCCATCTGTTCACCCACTCACCTTTTCATCCATTCATCCTTCCACCATTCCATCCCTCTTTACATAATTCGATCTAGCAATCAGTCCATCATCACTCACTTCATCCACCAACCCTGTCACACCCTCCTATACTTACTCCCTTCCACTCATCATTCCATGCTATCGTTTCATCTATCCACCCATACATACATACATCAATTATTTGACCCACACTGTCACCCTTCTATCCATCCATATACTATTCCTTTCCCCTTTCTTCCATCTATCCTCTCAATGCTTTCACCCTCCCAGTTGCCTCCTTTCACCCTTTCATCCATTAAGGAGTTCACCCATTCTTCTTCTAATCATCCTCATTTACTTTCACATTTCCGTTCTTCCTTCTATATCCCTTTCTTTCACCCATGATTCCTATGTTTCCTACACTTTTCTCTCGCACTCCTTCTACTTACCCTTTTCTCTCTCGTTTCCCCGGTTTTCATAATTCCTCTTTCTATGTATACCTCACAGTACTTGGCTGAAGTGGTTACACTGTGCCGACAGCCCTTAAGATCTGACACTGTATTATTCCATAACAGAGTTTGTATGCGTGTTTACATGCAAACTGCAGACAGAAGACACCCATGAAGCACTAATAAATGTGATCGTGTGAACCCAGCTTACTAGCTGCTAGATAGAGTGGGGGGTTCACGAAGCCTCTGCTCATGAAGGCAAGGCAAGGCAAAGCAAATCAAATAGGTTACCAAACAGTGCTCAATTTGAGCTGGTAGTTGCCAGTAGGACCCATTGTTTACGTTTCCTAATCAGACTCCGAACTGGAGCTATAGGGTCAGACAGGCCTTTTCTTTCACCAGGAGTTTTCCCAGTGGACTGGAGCCCCTAGAGACTAGTTTTGAAACCCCAGAGCCGCTCCCGGTGCATCTTACACTTGCCCCAGCTCCCTGACATTAATTGCAGCAGGCACGGGGAGGCTTCAGGGGAGAGAGAAAGAGAGGGAGGGATGGGGAGAAAGAGATGGGGAGAAAGAAAGTGATCAGAAAGGGAGAAGCGAGAGGAGAGAAAGAGAGAGAGACAATGGATGGTTGGAAAGAGAGAGATTGTGCGAGGAGACGAATGGTATGGGCTGCTGGTGCTTTTGGTTCCCCAGTACAGACCTGCAGTGCAAGGGAGAGAAAAGACAAAAGGAAAAAAAGAGGAGGAAGAGAAATATGGAGAAAAAAAATGTGACAGAGAGTGCGATGAAGATGCAAGGAGTGTCAGGGGGTGGACTAAAGGGGACGAGTTGGAATCAATCTCGAAGTTTAGTATTCTGAAATTCTGATATTTGTCAGCACCGGCCACAGGCTTCTGAGCAAAACTTTGGGCCTCAGGACTTATTATTTTATAAACTAAGCACTGTAATGGCAATTAACTTAATACAAATAATAATAGCAACAATAATAATGAATAACATATTTATTTGGACCTATGATATGTGGCACGTTAGGTAAATGTCAGGAGGACAGATCATCCAAGATAACGTACTATCTGGTACAGCAGAGAAAAGATTTGGGATAACAATTAATTTCTTACCATGCAAAACCTTCCCAGGTGGGCAGAAGCAGCCTTCCACGCAAGAAATGGAGTCACACTGCTGCCCTGGCTTCATGTCAATATTCTGGCATGTACGTGGGCAGGCTGGACCACAAGCTTCGTACTCCAAGCCATTATCACACTGCATTGCTATTGGAAGAGGGGACACAGGTAATATTATTTCTCAGCTTTTTCAGCCACCACTAACATTTAAGATAGTTTCTCCGGTTCCTATGCCCTTATTTCTACTTTTTTAGCACCGCATTTGCGTCGTTTTCTGACGCAAAAGCGACGCAAACTTACAAAATGCAATTGTGGGGCATATTTATACTCCGTTTGCGCCGAAATTGCGTCGTTTTTTTTTACGCAATTTCGACGCAAAACTAACTCCATATTTATACTTTGGCGTTAGACGCGTCTAGCGCCAAAGTCCATGGAGTTAGCATCATTTTTTAGCGTGGACACCTACTTTGCGTTAATTATATGCAAGGTAGGCGTTCCCGTCTAAAAAATCGACTCCGAGGCATGTGCGTGGGATTTATACTCCCGGGCAAAAATCACGCCCGGGAGTGGGCGGGTCAAAAAAAATGACGTACGGCCGCTTTTGCGCCGTTTTTTAGCACCTGCAAAAGGCAGGCGTTAAGGGACCTGTGGGCTCTGAAGGAACCCAGAGGTGCCCCCCCATGCACCCAGGGACACCCCCTGTCACCCATGCCCACCCCAGGAGGACACCCAAGGCTGGAGGGACCCATCCCAGGGACATTAAGGTAAGTTCAGGGAAGTGTTTTTTTTTTTTTTTTTTGTGGCATAGGGGGGCCTGATTTGTGCCCCCCTACATGCCACTATGCCCAATGACCATGCCCAGGGGACAGGAGTCATTTCTATGGGGGTTGGGAGTGAAAAAAAATGGCGCAAATCGGGTTGAGGCGAAAAAATTGCCTCAACCTGACTTGCCCCATTTCTTGACGCCCAAGCTCCATATCCCCCTACGCCGGCGCTGCCTGGTGTACGTCGTTTTTTTTAACGCACACGAGACGGCGCCGGCGGCTAACGCCGGCTAACGTCATTCAATAAATACGGCGCCCGCATGGCGCTTCAGAATGGCGTTAGCCGGCGCTAATTTTTTTGACGCAAAACTGCGTTGGCGCAGTTTTGCGTCAAAAAGTATAAATATGGGCCTGTATTTTGTAAGTTTGCGACGCTTTTGCGTCAAAAAGCGGCTCAAATGCGACGCAAAAAAAAGTATAAATATGGGCTAGTGTTTTCTGCTCTCTTGCCCTTTCGTGTGGCTTAAGAAAGGGCAACATTTCTATGGACAGCAAAATTCGGCCCAGCGAGACAAAATAGCGAAAAGTTGCAAATTTCATCTTAAACAATGTTTTTATGTAATCGGAATTCGCGTTTCAGTTAAATGTTTTGCCCACTGTTAATTTGTGATGGGCCACCATTGACGCCACTTCTTAATCCAATGCTGTTCAATCCTCAGCATCAACCAATTCAAGCTCTGCCTATCCACTGGATGGCGGTGCTGCATATGTGTTTATCTACTTTTCACATAACCTCGGGAAAAGTCAATTCTGAGACAGAGTTGGCACAAGGCAAGTAGATAATGATAGGAATAAGGTGAGGTAAGTAAATTATTGGCTTATTATCATCCGTTTTGGGTAGATCAGTTCTGTCCTGAGATATCTTTAAACAGCTCATGAGAGTCAGATAGGCTTAAAACGAAATAACACCCAGAACATATCAGATGGAACTACTCACGGCAGAGGTCTTGTGTCCTCCAGCGCACGTAGATTCCATGCCGGTTGCATTCTTCAGCGTACGTGCCAATGGCCGTGCACAGGCATTCACAATCACCCCCGGAGTCGCACCTGTAATCACATTATTTCAATTGCAATACAATGTAATACAAGACAGTACCAGAAACAAGCATTGGTGGAGCCAAAAGTTCTGCTCTTGATTGACAGCTTTTTGTTAATGTTTGTGATTATTTTTTGTAAAACTGTAAAAGGGGAGTCATTTGTGTGTGTAGCTGCACGTTGTGCAAGAGCAAAACGTCTTCACTCACAGAGAGGCGAGCCAGCGGCTGAAGTGAGGGTGACCCTGTGCCCTTGGGTGCTTTCAGCGGTGGGCGAAGGAAAATGTGACTGACACACTGAAAGCAAACTGAACTAAGAGGACTTGCTAAAACCCTCTAAAGTAATTATATTGCGTGTATGTGTGCTTTTATTTAAAATAAAACGTTCTTAGCTAACGCTAGGCCGAAAAAAAGAGAAGGAAAGAGAGCCTCAACGCTACATTAAAAATCAACGAGATGCATTCATTGTCTTCCCAAATGGCCACACGAGGACACCAGACTGCAACAAATGGCTCTAAAAGCGGTCTTAATACTGAAGGAAAATGACATAAAAATGTAAATTTAGGCCCGTATTTATACTCCGTTTGCGCCGAATTTGCGTCGTTTTTTTCGACGCAAATTCGACGCTAAACTAACGCCAACTAACGCCATATTTATACTATGGCGTTAGAGGCGTCTAGCGCCAAAGTTCCCGGAATGTGCGTCATTTTTTAGCGTGAACCCCTTCCTTGCGTTAATGATATGCAAGGGAGGCGTTCCCGTCTTAAAAAATGACTCCCAGGCCTTTACGTGGTATTTATACTCCCGGGCAAAAGAGACGCCCGGGAGTGGGCGTGGCTAAAAACGGCGCATTTGCGCCGCTTTTTAACGCCTGGGTCAGGCATGGCGTTAAGGGACAAGTGGGCTCAAAATGAGCCCAGAGTGCCCTCCCCTGCCCCCAGGGACCCCCCCTGCCACCCTTGCCCACCCCAGGAGGACACCCAAGGACGGAGGGACCCATCCCATGGACATTAAGGTAAGTTCAGGTAAGTATTTTGTTTTTAATTTTTTGTGGCATAGGGGGGCCTGATTTGTGCCCCCCTACATGCCACTATGCCCAATGACCATGCCCAGGGGACAGAAGTCCCCTGGGCATGGCCATTGGGCAAGGGGGCATGACTCCTATCTTTACAATGATAGGAGTCATGTTGATGGGGGATGGGCGTCGAAAAAAAATGGCGCAAGTCGGGTTACGACGATTTTTTCGACGTAACCTGACTTGCCCCATTTTAAGACGCCCATACGCCATTTTCCCCCTACGCCGGCGCTGTCTGGTCTACGTGGTTTTTTCCCACGCAAACCAGGCAGCGCCGGTCTGATTGCGCCGTCTAACGCCATTCCATAAATACGGCGCCCGCATGGCGCTTCAGAATGGCGTTAGACGGCGCAAAATTTTTTGACGCTAAACTGCGTTAGCGCAGTTTAGCGTCAAAAAGTATAAATATGGGCCTTACTCTTTCCATTGACGCTCATCCCAACTCTCAGTAGCATTTGTCAAACGTTTATCTGATTCTAGAGCAGCCGATATGTGCCAGGTGAAACATCACCATCACTTTCTGACACATTTTAGTTCTCCGATAGTGTACAAATATTTAAAATATAAGAGGGCGAGACAGCATCACATAATAGAAAGAGAGATGTGTAAACAAAATTGTGATAGGTTACCCGTGGGAACGTGCAATTTTCAGGATAATAAATCTTTGTGGGGCCGGTAAAATGCTTTGAGTAGGTGGTTAGGAAGCTGGTATACAGTTAGCAAGGCTATGGGCAGAAAAGCATGAACATGAAGAGAATGTATAATATGGCAAGTTAAAAATGTGACTGGAGCAATACCATATTCGGACCATCGAAAACGTGGTAAAAAAATTAAAACAGGCCCGTTCACAAAGGCATCTGTATTACTGTGGGTAAAGGAGTTGGAGTCTAACTCTCCAGGCGACCTCAACTGTTCTGAGGGCCCGTATTCACCTGAAGGCCAATAAATATGGGAGAGATCTAGGAAAGCTACAGGCTCTTAATCCCATTCTGCGTGTGACCCCGTCATTGTGCGTTCGCCACTGGATGGCGGGCTCAGGGACATAACAAAGGCCCCGCAGACACCCGCGGTGCGTGGGGAGGGAAGCTCCATGGGGTCCTCTCAGCACAGTACGTGGTCTGTGTGGGGCCCCCTACATGTTCAGGGCGGGTTGGGGCCGGGGCCACTGTGAGGGGACAAGAAGGAGACCTGGGGTACAAAACCTTGAGGAGTGTGGATGGCTATGGACAGATACATTAGTAATATGGAGTGGTGTATAAAGAAACCGTGTAACCAACACCAGAGGGTTACAAGCAATGGCGAATTTAGAGGGGCTGGTGTGCAGATATTTTAGATTGTTAAAATATAAAGAATATTTGAAGCGGAGACAAGTGAGAGCAATTTAGGGAAGCATAAAAGAGGGAAGAACAGAAGTATTAGTGCAGGCACGAAACCGTTAAGGAATCTAAAGTTAATGGTTAAAGCCCTGAATGGGCCTACACCGATATGTTAGTGCTTATGGAAACAGCAGATCAGTTATTTTCTAAACAATCGTGTCCACTTGTACTAAATATTAAATAACTCTCTACCTACCCACAAGCGTCAAAGACACACCAGTCATAGAACTGCTGGCAGGGCACCTCTTGATGGCATGGAGCGAAGAGAGACTGCATGATGACGCTGCACCGCTTCCGTGCCCACGTCACGCGGTGAGAGTTCTCCTGCTCAGAAAAAACAGACACATTAGCCTTGTCACCGTGAGAACCAGTACTATGCATGAGGTAGCATTAGCCAATCTGTAACCCAACCCTCCGTGGACCCATCATAAGGTAAGAGTAATTCCTGGCTACACCATCCTCAAGCAAGGATTGGCCCAGTGTGTCTCCTAACCCTTTCGCATTCACCACTGAAAATGTTAAGATTAACATCGGCTTCCAAAAAAATAGCTCACCTCTATACCTTCAAAGAACTTCATAAAAGGTTCGATTATTCAGCTTGGAATGTCTCTAATAATTTGATACCACAGTGTTAAAATTCTGGTTCTGGTGAGGAAGTGTTATGGAAAATTACATCAATGGCAGTAGGCTTAATTTACTGCGAATGTAATATGTTAAAGCCAAAAGACCTTTAAACCTGGATTGGGATTACAATGTGTTAATGCCCGCAGACATGCATTTTGTTACGTGGAAAATCACCAATTAAGTTAGTAAGCAAGGGACTTGGTGCTGGTTACTTCCTTTTACAAAATCCTCAGGGATTTGCACAGTAAAGTCGTTGCTAGACCATCTTTAAAGGGCCCAACAGCTGTCTGGCACAGCCTTGTATTAAAAAATCACCTGCATTCATACATACATAGTTTTTTTTTTTGTTCAGCCCCCTCCAATCTGTTTGAATGCCATTCACATTGTATTCTCCCCATTACGGCATACTGTATGGGGCAATAGGTTAGCTTATTTCTGCCGTTGGCTCAGTTGCCCTCAGAATAATGAAGTGTTGCCTGACCGCATGTACACATCTGCCTGATAATAAGTGCACTTCAGTGTTTGAGGTGGTGACCAATCCTTCAGGGTTTAATTTATTAATTGTATAGGTCCCCTTTCATTTAATTTCTTCTCCTTTAAAACATAGTCCTGAAGATCTCCAGTCATTCACAGCTTGGGAGATGACAGCACGGGCCTCCTCCGGTATCTCCAGCAGGACTTGCGCAAGCGTATCCCACAAAGAGTGGGTATAGCGGCCCAAAAAGAATGCAGTGTTCATAGACCACAGCGCAAGACTGGAGGAAGAAAACAACTTGTTGCCAAACTGTTCCAGCCTTTTTGATTCCCTGTCTAGGGGTGCGGAAGGGAATGCGCCTGAGGAGGAAGGCTTGATGACTAGAATCTCAGGCGTGGGGTGTTGGGACAGGAATTTAGGTGCGTTCAGAGCGGGCCAATGGCGGCGTGCCATAGTCCTATTCACAGGAGCCCCTGTGTTGGGTTTGGACCAAGTACCCAAAAGGACATCGGTGAGGGCTTCACTGAATGGCAAAAGGGGTTCTGAAGTGGAAGCCCCCGGCTGAAGCACTTCCGTCAGGAGATTAGACCTGACATCTACAGTAGGAAGCTCAAGGCCAAGGACCTCAGCTGCCCTACTGACCACCATACCATAAGTTGCTCCCTCTGCCGTAGCCACCGTAGGAGGAGACAGCATGCCAGCATCAGGAAAAGTTTCCAGACCACTGGTGTTGCCCAATTCCTGAGCCCATTCCAAAGATGGGTCATCCTGGTATTGATAAGGGTCCAGGGAGCCCTCCAATCCCTCCCCGAATTTGTACCCATAGGAAAAAGGGTCCGAATTTAACCCTGGGCGAATAGGCCCCATAGAAGACAAAGGCGGTGTCGGCCGATGCCGCTCCGAGTCGTCGGGGATAAGGATCGGGTTGACGCCGATAGTGAGCACTACCGACCTCGGGAGCGTCAACAAATACCCGGCGCCGGGGAAGGTCTCAAGGGTGCAGGCGGATCCGGTGGGGACCTCGGTAGCTACAGAGCCAAAGCCGCCGGCGCGGAACCCAAAGGCCCCTCAACCAAACCCCTTGGGCCCAAAGATGAGGCGAATGGCCTCATAGAACTCTTTAAGCTGGGCAGGGGTCCCTCCGGCTCTGGGAAACTTGGGGAAGCGCGGAGCGGACCCAGACGCAGGCTCCGAGGACGGAGGCCTTAAGTGTTGACGCTCTTCCCGCATTGTGTCAGCCGAGCGACGGGGCAAAGTCAGAAATCAATGGGACTTCTTCGACTTCTTCTTCTTAGCTGCACCTGAAGATTTAGAAGAAGACAAGTGGTGATGGCTCCGCGAACGGTCTCAAGACCTTCCTCTCAATCGAGACCAGGACTTAGGCGGAGTCGAGTGCCGGGCCGCCATTAGCTTTAGGGACCGCTCCCTCAAAGCATTCGGGTGCATGGCCCGACACTTGGAGCACGACTTCGGGTCATGGTCACACTCGAGACACCACAGACAAACCCGATGAGGATCCGTCACCGACATCGTGCTGTGACAGTCCTCGCAGGGCTTGAAAATGGTCTTGGGGGACATCCTCGACGCACCAAGAATTCTCACAAAAACTCTATAAACTGGTCGAAGTCGGTCACAAAGAGACCAGGGTAGCTCTTCTCTGGGTCAGTGCGTGGCGCGGAATGAAAAGAACTGATGTCACTGCACGAAGGCAGCGTCTATATACTACTCCCGACGTCATCACTGCGACTACGATGCGAACGATGCCCGTGGAGTTGACCGACGCCACCTACCGACGCGCAAGGGTATTGCTAGAAGAAAAATCTCCTGATCCAGTCTAACGCCTGGGGGAAATTCTAAGGTAAGGAATCTGCAACTAGAAGTCTCTATCAGATACAGTGAGACACTCAAAGATGTCTACCAAGTGCAATGTATACAGAGCAGCCTCTTGGAATGATACTGTGCATAGTCTAGTATTGTTTTTACCACTCCAAGATGGCCACCAAGTTTCTTGTAAATGTGGCAGCTATGT
Organism: Pleurodeles waltl; assembly: GCF_031143425.1. Lineage (NCBI taxonomy): Eukaryota > Metazoa > Chordata > Amphibia > Caudata > Salamandridae > Pleurodeles > Pleurodeles waltl. The sequence goes on along the minus strand of NC_090449.1, from coordinate 466,801,415 downwards.
TGGAACTTTGACACTACAATATCGTATGGACAATGCCATTGCAAGACGGCCACCAGTAGTTATGCTTATTTTTATTTTTATTTTGGAAGCATTAGCCTAACACGTTAAGGTGGCAACATGTTATCTTTTTACCTTTATTCTTTTAAATTACCTTACAAATGCTTGTTTTTGTGTCTGTTTCTTTGTGGGTGGGTAGGTGGGTGAATGTGAGAATGACTCACGGGGAGGGTGAATGGATGTATGAGTCCATGTATGAGTCCTGTGCATGTATGAGGGGGAAACATCCCCAACCACGACTCCCGAACAAGAAAGTCGTGGACAACGAAAGCGGAACAACGCTTTCGTTAACCACGAATTCCTTGATCAGTGCCTTAACCATACATGTGCTGTACAACGCACATGCGTGGTTAGGGCACAGAAGAAGGGAGTCGGCTTCGTCGTTGGATGTGATCAGGTAAGTGGAGCTGGGGCTATTTTAGGGGCAGGGGTGGGGGGGTCAGATCATTTTAGGTTTTTGGAGGTGGGGAGTCGGGTGGTTTAGGTTTAGGGGCGGTGTGGGGGGTCGGGCATTTTTAGTTTTAGGGATGGGGTGGGGGAAATTTTAGTTTTTGGGGGTGGGGGTCAGGTGGTTTAGGTTTATGGGCAGGGATGGCATTTTTTGTTTTAGGGGCAGAAGTGCGGGGGTCGGGTATTTTTAGTTTTTGGAGGTGGGGGATCGGGCGGTTTAGGTTTAGGGGCGAGGTGGGGGATCGGGGTATTTTTAGTTTTAGGGGCGGGTATTTTTAGTTTTTAGGGTCGGGTGGTTTAGGTTTAGGGGCTGGGTCGGGCATTTTTAGTTTTAGGGGCAGGGGAGGAGGGTCCGGTTATTTTAAATTTTTGGGGGTGGGGGTTCGGGGTGGTTTAGGTTTAGGGGTGGAGTGGGGAGTCAGGGCATTTTTAGTTTTAGGGGTGGGGTGGGGGAATTTTTTGTTTTTAGGGGTGGGGGTGGGGAGTCGGGGTACTTTAGGTTTTAGAGGGGTGGGGAGCTGGGGTAGTTTCAGGGGCAGGGATGGGGGGTGTTGAGGCCGTTTAGGTTTTAGGGGGGTCGTAGTAGTTTTAGGGGCAGGGTGGGGGGACTGGGTAGTTTAGGTTTTGTGGGTGGGGGGTCACAGTAGTTTTAGGGGTGGGGTTGGGGGTCCGGGTATTTTAGTTTTTGGGTTTGGGGGTAGCAGTAATTTAGGTTTATGGGCGTGGGTGGGGGGGCGGTTATTTTTAGTTTTTAGGGGCGGGTGGGGCGGTCGGGGTAGTTTAGGTTTAAGGGGAGGTGGGAGTTGTGGTAGTTTTAGGGGCAGAAAGGGGTGGGGGTCGGGGTAGTTTAGGTTTTAGGGGGGTGGGGGACGTGGTCGTTTTAGGGGCGGGGTTGGGGGGTTGGGGTAGTTTAAGTTTTAGGGGTGGAGGTTGGGGTAGTGGTAGAATTGTTTTTAGGGGTTGGGGTGGGGGTTAGGGTACGATTGTGTTAGGGGTGGGAGAGTTGCATGCTGGAACCACGCATGCCGTTCACGCATGCCTTTACTAGGAATGCCTTTACAACGAAAAATCATTGTTAAGTCATTGGTGGTAAAGGCATTGGTGGTAACAACGCAGTTGTTGTTCCTACCGCGTTGTTTAGGCATGTGTGGTTCCAGCATGCGTTGTTACGACTCATATTCGTATGAGGACTTACTGGGGTCTAAACTAACCAGTGACTGGAGTGACACTTTATGATATAAGCCAAAACTATTGATGTTACTAATGCTAGTTTATTCCCTGCGCTACAAGCAGTTCTGAATGTGAACCACAGGTTGTGGGTGAAGGACACCTGCACTGATTTTGGGGGCAGGGACTTATTTTTAATCCTTGGATCTGGCCCAGTGCAATAGAGAAATGTGCATAAAAAAGAGAAAGAAGAAGGAAGAGCAAGATGGGAAAACAGTGGCAAGTGAAATAAGCAGAGAACATAAAGCATCAGGAAGTGTGAGGTGAGGAGACAGGAAGTATAGAACAGTGTAAGAAAGAGCATAAGGTGGAATCAGGATTAGGCAGCCTTGGTATTTGGCAACTCCGGCACTTAGCAGTGCTGGCAGTAGGCTCCTTCGAAACACTTTGGGCCCCCATAATTAGTTGTTTTAAGTAAATTGAGCACTAGAACAAGTAATGAAGTGTTACTTGTGCAATTGGATAGGTTGAGCCTCGGGATCCAAGCTGAATATGCACTATTGCTTTATGCTCCACCGTACATCTGTGCTATCAGTAGTAAATCACTGCTTGACCTGCATGGTTTACAGTTGTATTCCTCTGCCCTCAGTGTCTGACTGCATGCATCTGGTATCCTGGTTTTTGATTTTGGCTACAGCATTACACTAATAGCATGCGAACATAGGCTTGTTCCCCTGACCTGGATAAGGTCCTGGATTTTTTCTGGACCTGAGTTGGGCAACAAGTGTGCCCTCAACCCTCATTTTAATGAAAAAGCACCATTGTCACTGGTTTAGCACATAGATCGGTGGTGGCTTCACATTGTGCTTTTTGAATCTATTGTTGTCACCAGAATTTTTTATCTGTGTCACTGGAATGGAGGCATCCTGCTCCACTTATGTAGAGTTCCACTTCTATGCGCTAACCCAAATCCTAGCACTAACATTTCAAGTGTATGTTGTGCATGCTTGTGTATTGAGGCCAACAATTAACATGCATTGTGTGTAGGAGTGTATAGAGTTCCCGTAGCCGCAGACGCTGTAAAGACACTTTCTATCACAGAGAGCCAATACTCAATTGAATCGGATTGAAGTGATTGAATCAAATGGATCCTTTTTGAAAGCAAATCGAATTGTCCTTATTGGTAGGTGCAGACGAATGAGGTACCTTTTCAGGGCTGCATCCAATTGAATCGTCAGGTATATGATCACCGTGGCCCCCCCACGGATGAAGAGCCAGTGATTGCTCACCTTGCACATGATGTCCCACAAGTGTTCCTCATGGGATTATTATTGAACCTAGGTTGCTACTCTCATGCTTTAATTTGTCCTGATGAAGACCCACCCATAAGGTTTTAATTGGCCTCCACATGCCTAGGGCCGAAACGTCGACAACCCCCATTTCTACAGCCTAGACTGATTACATGATCCACAAAGGGACTACATTGATTTATGCCCTGTACCCATGTACCGTGGATGGCAATTGATTGATTCTAAAGAAGGACTGTCAGACAGGCCCTATATTACAATGTTTGTTACTTTACTTCGTGGAATTGATACTGTACTCTTTCCTTTTACTTTTTCTCTCGGGTACGCACAAGCACTTTTTTCCAAGCACGTATAGGTCACACAATGGATCAACCATGAAATGTAAATAATCTAGCTATATCTATGATCTAATTTCAATATAATTTTAAATTCAGTTAAATCGATTATTTTGTGTGCTGTAATGTTATTGAACTCCTCTTTATTTTAGGAATGGTACACTCCCTCTTGTCAGGATTGAGGGCATGTGACTACGATTATAGCATCAGATTAATCAATTTATTTGATATATCTTTTGAAACATCTGCTAGGACCAGTGGTTGATTTGTATCACATATTGCAGAGGGGCTGAATGGAACCCGCCCAGTTAACATTCCCTAATAACCCTTACCATGAGGAAACAAGTGGTTTAAAGATTGGGCCTGGATTAAAAAAGATAATTGAGACTATTGAGGATTCACCCCCAAAGGACTCATTTACAGAGGATCCATTAGCTAATTAATTATCTAATGTGTGCTGCAGGTGCTGCCAGTACCACAACCAGCTCACAAAGCTGGCAACTGGGTCAGAGAGAAGCAGGCCAATGCCCCCCGACTTGTTTGCCACAGCCACTAAGAGAAGGTGGAAACATCAAGCTCTGAACTGTAAGAAAAATATTAAATCAACCTCTACAAGACCAATGAGGTCTAGGATTTCGCATCAAAAGCTCCAGAAACCCGAAGGCATTTGGGCACCATTAACACACTTGACTTCGTTATGTCTCACAGTAGGCCCAAGAGTTCAATACAGGGAGTGTTTTTTCAGAACCACCTAACAAGTAAGAACCATAGTAACTTTCCCCAGTCGCTGGGTAAAGAGGATCCAGTACTTACAAGTTTTGCCAGCCTAGTCAAGCATTCCTCAGACAGCAAATCACCCGGCGTTTCTCAAAGCTGTTCTAGCTCCTTTGGTAAGCCCTGCATGAGTGCCAATACTTAGAGAAGACATGGAGGGCTGCTCAGAAATGCTTTCTTGTGTTTATGGACATTACCGTTTCAGAGGGCCTGGGAACCCAGGTCAGCGGCACTTGCTACAGATTTAAATTCAACACTGTCCCCAATTACCCAGCTGGTTGTTTGGGGCATCTTTATGGACAGTGCTGACAACACAGCCAGTCCCCTGCCTTTTAACATTGGTGGCCCGCAGGAGACTGTAGCTGAGCCCTGCCGTAGCCAGATTACTACCAAAATGCCTACCCACTCCTTTTGCAAAGATATTGTTAGTGCTGGGAAATTGGAACACAACCATTAAAAAGGAGGAAGAAAACCAGCCTCCTTATTGGGGTGTTGGGACACGTGCTAAATATCTTACAAGTTGCAGCAAAAGCATTAAAAAGTGACTTATCAAAGCTCAACATTCAGGTGGACCTCATGAACACTCTTGCAGTGTTCGCTATCAGTATTGATGCAAACGTTGAAAAATTCAACCTGATCATTACTAGACTCAAGCATGGCAACACACTAATTGTGTACATTGTCCCTGCCCATTAATAATCAACAAATTAAGTGTTCTACTCCAGGTCTTTAGTAACCTGGTAACTTAATTAAAAACAGACAGATCTTACAAATACCCTCTTGCCCAAAAAAGTCCTCCAGGCAGTCCTCCTGTTTCTGCTCAGAATGCCAAGAAAGACATCCTAAATACAGCGGACAGGGTCCTATGAATCAGACCTGAGCTGATATCACAGCTCCACCACCACTTTGCCCAGATGATCAGAAGATGACGAGTTGAGGTTCAGCAAAAACAGTGTCCCACTAGCATTGATTGCAACTGTTTTGGTTCCGCTACTTCGCTAACAGCCACTCTGCTTTCTCCCCCTGGACATAGTCAGGGGCTCCAAAAGGACAATATACTAGCTCCATTTGCCCTCATTATGCCTGTTGAAGGTCACTTTGCCGCTGTCACAACACTGTGTGTCTATCCAGGAACACAAAGTAAGGAAGACAGTTGTAATAATTCAACAATACTGTCCATTAAAAAAGCCTACAAAAATCAAAAAGAGCAAGAAAGAAACTGCTTATATGAAGAAAAAAATGATTTTAGTAGCCACCCTGGTGCACAAACAATCAACATTGCAAGTGTACCTTCTATTTAACAAAAAGAAACAATTGCTGGATAGGATGACTGGTCCACACGACCCAGTAGGAGCCTAATTTGCAGTATGTTCAAATAGACCTGTTAACAGACTAAGACATTTCTCCTCAGAAAGGTCTACCCCTCAGAAGGCTAACCACCTTCCTGCTGAAGCAGTATGTTTGAATGTAAACTCTACAGCTTTGGGGGTGTCAGCAGTCCTGCTTGGGATAAGGCAATCCACAGTAGGTAGCTCAAACATAAACACAACCCTTAAGGAATTAAGGCAAAAGCAAAAAAGGATCAACCCTAGCACTCAAGCATTCACACAAGTGCTTTGCCTAGGTGTAGCCCCCATTTATCCTGGTCGTAAGTTGCATTTTATGCTCTCAGTCAAAATGGAGATAATACATCAAAGTCAACACCCACTGCCCCAAGGCAAAGGCGCATAAGCATGGATGTTAGTACCCAGGCATCCTTCAATAGGGACGCAGCCACAGAAAAGCTAAGCGTAAACTGAGAGGTGAAAATATTGGGCAGTGCAAGTTGTCTGGCAACTGCCAGGTTAAGGACCAGCAAAGGAACAGCCCAGTGGAAGAAGACAAACAAGCTTCCCAAAAAGAGCAAAAGCCAGGCAGTACTCAGAAAAAATTCAAATGCCTGAGCTTGATAAATTCTCTTATAAGCTTCTCTTTCAACTATGATATATATTTAGAGGAAGGCATGGCATCGTCAGTTGTGGAAATGTACACAGACCACTAAGAGGCTTAACTGAACTGCCATAAATTAAATCTTCCAATACAGAGCCAATATAACTTTACCAATAAGGGCATGCAGTGTCCAGAGCCCACACTGGTTTCAGCAATTTCAGGTTCAGTCCATCTTTCATCAGAGAGACAAGCTTTGAGACTGGTGGGATAAAGGTCACATCTTATTGTGGCCACACATATCCTCCTGTACTGATCAACAGGCCTACGCAGGGTCACAATGAACATAAAGGTCAAGTACAAGTTTTGGACCAACTTGAGTAAAAAAATGTGCCTTACTCCATCCTCCACAGCCCAATGGGCGTGAACAGACCACTGCAAATAAAACCAGGCCAGTTTCTAGGAAAGTTGTAACACACACCGAAATCTCAGAAATTGACAGAAGATATATGGACATTAGGAATAAATTCAATGATGCTGGGCGTAGGGGTGTCTGGTAACAATACACAATTTATTTAGTCTTCAGTAGCTCACAAAGCCATTGCAGACTTCTGGGCAGCTAACCTGTCTGGTTTACAAGGCAGTTTTGAGCAGTCAGGCAGTCCTAGACTTTTGGAAGAGATCAATAATCCACCATATCTATAAGAGAGGAGACAAAGGCCAACTAGCCCTCTTGGACTACAAGGCGAGGTAGTTTGCCAGCCTGTTGCTACAGGGCCTACAATGGTGGTCCTCTGACGCCATACTGGTCCCTTGAAATCAAACAGGCTTTCATCAAGGTTCAGGGAAATTGTTCAACTTTAAGGCGCTCTCTTTGTGCATGAAGAACCCCTTCACTGCTAAAATGGTTCTGCATACCTACTTTGTGGACTTCAAATCAGCATTTGACAGTGTCCCAAGAGAAATATTATGTCATAAGTTGGCAAAGTGGGGTTATTTCCCTGAGTTTACTAATAGCTATTCAATATGTGCATAGAGGTACCTGATTACAGGTTAAAATTGGTGATGGCAGCAAGCTATACAGAAAATACCCACTTTGTCTGGTTGAAATAGAGGCGTGTGTTAGCTCCACTATTTTAACCTCTTTATCTCTAACCTCGCAGGAAACCTTTATCCATTGAATGTGCACTCCACAAGCTGGGAGGCAAACTGGTTATTAACATCCTGTACACAGATGATTTATAACTAATGAATAAGACCTGTGTCAGATTGTGAAGAATGTTGAATGCACTACACACCTATGCAATCGCAAATAAACTCAAAATCAACCCTAATAAAACCAAAATTCGTATTTTTGGAAGAACAATTTTTTAAAAATTGGGGCATGGGGCATAAGTGGGGAATCAGTAGTGAAGAACGATTAAAAATATCTTGGGGTCATCATCGACAATAGAGGGTCATTTAATCAGCATATGAACCATATAAAGGCCAAGCTAGGTCCTTCAATTGTGTGTTTTTATTTCTTTCAAAAACTCTCAAAGGCCTATTGCCAAAAATTCTAAGCACCAAACTGGCTCCCTCGCTGACCTACAGAAGTGAGTCCAGCAAGGACAGGGCTCGTAATTGTTAAATCAGCTTATCGTAAAAACATATAGACTAACCTTTGATCTTCTAAAATCTGCCTTCAGAGGGCAAGTATGATTAGAATGTTACCTTCCTAAACAGACTGTGATGACAAGGTGTGTTTTTAAAAGCATTTCATTTGAAAGTTTTCTGGGGGGAACCTTGGACCATCTGATTTGGTGAGAGTTGACTGTCACCACTGGTGGCCCGCTTTATAGAGATTATCTCGACTCTTGCCAATTGTAATTTTATTTGTAATTGCATTTATATAGTGCTTACTACCTCTGACAAGCATTGAAGTGCATTTCGTCAAGTAGTATGCTACTCCGGAATCCAAAAACAATTACTGGTGGAATAGTATATGGAAATATGAGTTAATTCGAGCAGTGGCCATGCAAGTCTTTAAGTTGGACTGAATAGAATAACAGAGGGATAGAGAGAGAAGGTTCTAGAAAGTGTTGTTTGGGAGATCATAGTAGTAAGCTGAGGTTTGGGATGAGGACAAGGAGAGATGGAGAAGGTAAGAGTCTTTAGAAATGGATTAGGGAGATCATAGTAGTAGAATAAGGTTTGGGATGAGTCAGAGAGTGGAGGTAGAGGATATATTGAGAGAGGTATAGGGTGACAAATAGAGTAGTGCATTGGAGAGAGTCTACGCTTTTTTCTGCTATACTAGGATTAAAGTAATAAATGCATAGATGCCTAAGTACATAGTGAAGATATACAAGAATGATAAAGAGAATATATCGAAATTTAAAGTTGTATTTTAAAAACTCAGACTTTCAAGGGTTGCCATACTTTAGGCTAATTTATTTGCATCAGCTTAACCTTGAAAACCAAAACCTGCGCCCTTTCAGCCCTGCCGGTGCACATTGCAAATTCGGCACCCCTGTCTGCCCATCTGCTCATGATGTTGGCGCACTCCAGGGGGACCATTTAACATAAAGTCGGCTGACCAATAACCTATAACAGACAACGTCCTTCACTTCCTGGTTTCCGATCTGAAAAGTTATGGACCCCGTCCTCCCTGCCCTATGTTTTCCAGCTAACGCCATATCAACAATGAGAAGGCACATGAGGTTAACCTGGACTACAACTTCCAGAATGCAGTAGGGTGTTTAATGATAACCCAAGACTAGAGAAATCCATCCTTGGTGACATGGAGTCCCATTTTGACCTAATCTCTGGCAAACATCACACTTGTATGCATAAACAGTGTCCCAGAGTGCTGCACCTAACATTAATTTTCTCTTGTCCGGCAAAACTTCCAGCAAGAAAGCGTTGAGTTTAAGCAAGCCCGCAGCCACACACAGTTAAATACAATCACAGCTCATCATTTGCGTGTGACGGTAACTCCTCCTGATATTTGTACCCATCATTCCTAGCAGAATTATCCAAGCTAGTCAATGGCCTCCATGTTAACTCCAGCAAAGACGACAAAATAGAACTGAACATTTGCCTTGATGTCCTCTCAAGCGTTGTTTACATCAAACACGAAACTGCTCGAAACGCGTACACACTTGAAAATGGTTTTTCTCACGAGTGTAATTGATATCTCGTGAAATTACACTTTTATAGCGATATTTGATTGCTCTACATCTTGTATCATTTCCTTCACCTAAGCGCACACCTCGTGTAAAAGCCATCTCACGAGATACAGTTGGCAATAGACAGGTTCGAGCAAAACATGAGTCTCGGCTATGCTTTTTATTTGCGAAACAGTCCGCCACAGTATCTTGCACACAATCTTAACGCAAGTTGCTCGCAGGGTAAAAAAAAACGTAAAAAACAAATGTGAAATGTCAAGAAACTTCATACATTTTGCAAATATCACTGGCGTAATTACACTTTTCACACAGGCTTAATAAATACCCAAAGTAAAAAAAATAATTTGCTACTATTCCCCCAACCTTTGTGGTTCAATATGTGGGAAAATGCACTTTAATTTTCCCAGGAGATGCATCCAGAGGGCAGCACTGAACCCTCACGCAGCACATAAAACATTTAACTATCTGCCAACCAATCCGTTTGCCACTGTGAGCTGCAGCCCCTCCTAATGCGCGTGAACACTACTTCCACGCTCCACAATACACTTGCTATAGCTTCGATCCAGTGAAAATTTTTAGGTAGAGCGCACAAGCGCTTTGACTGTTGTAATGTTTCTGTGGGCTTTTAACCACGCCCCCGTATGCCCATCACTGTCACTCGTTCATGGGCTTGCTTTTCAAACATCCTTTGTTACCATTGGTAATTCTTAACATTTGTCCCTCCTTGGGGCAGTTTTGTTACCCGCTTGGCCATTGACTTTGTTACATGAATAATTGCAGTTTTGGCGATACGTTTGACTGTGAGCAAGCTTCTTTTTCCTTTTGTGTGTTTCCTGCGCGCTCATGCTCGTGGCGGCCATGGCAATTTGAATCGTCTCGCTTATGTCAACTGTTTTACTTTTCATTTTCAATGTATGTGGCAAGAAAAGTCCAGTTAGGAATTTACAATGCTAATAGCTCTTTTTCTTGTAGACTCTACCACCTACCGTACAGGGGTGTTCGAAGTCATCGCTGTGCACTTCGGGGCACATTAGGCTGATCCGCCAGGAATTCCCGAAGAGGTCTGAGGTGGGCTCCATGATGCCCTGCCTGCTGGTGAAGTCATTCTCGGTGTCCCCATCAAAGTTCCCGCACAGTCCACTCACACGCCCCTGGAGTGAGGGGACCAGCTTCACGTACACACGCGTTCCTGAAGAGACGAAGACATGTTTTTTCAGTTCAGACTACATCCCTGAAAATAAAAGCAATGAAGTGGGTGTCTCCTGCAAATGTGATGGAACTGTAACCTCCATATGGGAATAGGAAACTGCAGCCCACTGCTTCCAACTCAGTGTGAGCTAAGACTTATAGTGATGCTGTCAGAAACATATCATAGATGGCTTATGCCGGTGAAGTACATACATTTCTTGTAAGTTTGTCTGTGTGAGAGAGTGGGCATATGTACATTCATGGTAAAAACTTTAGTTAAGATTACGAACGACTGTGTTTGAAGCAGTCAGACAACACAATGAAGCAAAACAATGTTGCTGTGCCACAAACCATTAGAAGCCTTTGAAATTACCCTGTTAGCTTAGCCACAAAACCTTAACTCCCAAAGCCAATACACTGCTCATAACCTCACACATAACTTCATAGATTACATCTATAATGACATTATTGATTACATAACTGGCAGCATCGCATATCCCAACACTATTAGCATTCCGCCATGCTCAGTTGAGACTGGGCGAATGCTCACAAACGTCACTGCACACTTTTTTGTTGGCGCACAACAGGTGCTTGATGCAGGATGTGGCTTTGGCATGGTCAGAACCCAGTTCTTATGCCTAGGACACTATAGCACATTCGTTTTGGTAATGCACAGTGGACAATGGGAGCAGTGCATACCCCAAACACCTCAACTAATGCCCACACCACATGGCCACGAACTCACTTTGGCCATGCCCAGCAGGTATTGGGCACTTTTTGCTTTTTGAATAGGCCTAAAACCAAACTCAAGGTGAATCTCAAGTGCGAAGGACAAAGACTGGGGTTAGTATTTTAACTTGAGCCCATCAACGGCGAGAGAGTACTATTGGGGCTTTAGACATGGAAGATTAGCCAATGTCATTTTAAGGCTAGTGCACCTTTGAGATTGTGGAAAGCAAGTATCAAAGTCTCACAGGAAAAGGGCGATGGATTAACAAAAGCAATGGAAGAAGCATCTTTAAAACAGATTGTTCATATGTATAGGGCAGGTGCTTTTTCCTTACCAGCCACATGAAAATAATGGACTCTTTTACCTTGGTTGATTGTACCAACAGGCAGCAAACATGGCTTTATTCCAAGCATCCATGAAGTTATCAATAATGCGGGTATCGGTAATTCCAGGATGTGGTAATGCCAAGGACTACAAGTGAAACTCCGAGGCTCCATTGAGAAATTAAGATTTTCTTGGGGGGCTAGCTATACTGTGCTCAGTTGTACAGATAATTCCTCAATCTCCCCTAAAATTTGTCATTCATATTGTGACTCCTTCTTGCAGCCTGAGACCCTGGTAAAGCTTGAGAACCTTGATTTATGACGGGGCAAGTAATTACCATTACAAGTGTCACTGTACATTTATAGTGGTTGCTTACTATTCCAGAGCTCTCTTTCCCAATTTCTTTGGTGTGGATCCTAGATATCGAATACAGAATATTGTGCGACACTAATATCATGGCCAAAATATCAAGGGAGTAAAATATCAAACAGCAAGAATGCATAGATTTTCTATACCTAAATCCACATATATGTACCTTGATAATATATGTATCCTCAAGGTACAAAGATGTGGAGTTTAAAATAGTAAATGTATACTTTCCCATATGCACTTTTCTTTCAATGTTATTTTGCCTAAGATATGGGTGTGCCACAATATTCTTGTGCTCGATATTCCAGAGCACAATTCATTTGTATGGATGGTCAACCCCTACTAAGCAGGACTGTAGCAAAAGGTGATATTTGTAGGGAATATTAACTTCCATTTCACAGAAGAGCGTAATAGTGGAACACCATCTGTAAGGCCTAAACTTTCTGATCCTCAACTCTGCAGAAGGTCTGCTCCAGCATAGATGTTTGCAAGAGACATGGAATATACTAAGTTGGAGCCATACACGCTTGGTCTAAATTGAGGAACAGTATTTTAACTCAGAGCAAAACATGAGAAATTATCAAATTTTGGTATATTAGATCGCTGAGGGCTTAGTCCATCAATTGTTGGTTTTGATTAAAAGTCCATTATACTGATAATAAGATACAGCTTGGTAGTTTAAATATTCATACCCCCTTCTCGAGAATCATAGCGCCCAGCCTTCAGATCTAGTTGCTGATGATACAGGTTGGCACCCTAAGCAAAGAAGTTCTCTTGCATTCATCTTTGAATGGTATTTTGTGAATCTTTATAGAAAGTTTTCTTACCTTCATCCAATAAATCAGTCAGCCCCAGACTGGTGGCACATATCAAGAATGACCAATGTATAATATGCCTACACGTGGTGTTTTTTTACCTCCATCCCAGAGGATTGTTAGGCCAAGCTTAGAGATCAGCATGATGAAGAGACCAGCCCGTTCCAATATCAGACCATTGCCACTGTAAGTCTTTGGGATCCTGACAGTGACACCGTTCACCGTTACTTCCTTGCCTGCACAAAGAGAGGCATCACTGTTAACGACAGATACTGCTTTTAGGCAAAATATAAACAATGCAGTAACCAACCCGTAAGTTTTTACTTTCAAACTCGCTTTAAAAGAACATGGTACCTTTACGGTACATTGCTAGTTGATACTCTGAGTGTGATATTTATGTAGGATGACATTTAAAACTTGATATTCTGGTAGTACACTCCAGTGGGCCTAGTTTACCAACTGTATGTTGTTATTTTATAATGTATATGTGTATACTTTCTACATCTTCAATTTCCCATTCCGTGTCTCATAGATATATTGCCAACCCTAACTCCTCTCAGTTATGGGCATCTGGTACGTATTGTTTATCCTTCATTAAAAAATACACTGTCAGTGGTCTGCCACATTCAGCATTCTACAAAAAATGGGCAGGAATCCCTTGGACCTTAGTCCTTAGATCACAGAGTCAAACCCTCAACTGGGGTGCAGGCACCTTAGTTATACAAATGATATGTCTCGGGAACAGCACAAGGATTTTCAGCGTTCCATATAAAATAACACTTGCTCATCCAGTCCCTGGTCTCTCTGTGGAGCGCACAGAGTAATGGTCAGATGTCCCAACTGTAATTAGGATTTTTTGCTAAAGTGTGTGAAGGAGGTACATAGCTGTCGAAAGACTGCCAGGGCCGAATAAAAAAAAAATGCAGTGCTTACAGGTGAGTGTGTGTGTTGTGTGTGTGTGCTTTGGGTGATGAAGTGAAGGAGATGCAAGGAAGTGCATGCCGACGAGAGTGAAAAGAAATGAGGTGTGACAAATGCAGATGGAGAGATTCAAAAAGATATCGGGAGACAAAGAGTGTAAATGTATGATTGAGAGACTGCAGAAGAAAGTGGTGTGAAGAGCACTACATTTTGCATAGGACTTAGTGATATTTAATTCAGTCTGCTTACATTGTTTAAATACTGTGTGCGTGCACACATATACATGCGCATACTATATATTATTACATATATACGTGTATATATGTATATATATGTATCTATATATATACAAATCTTTGGCACAAAAGGTGGTAAATGGTAGATGTTTCAGCATAATCAATCATCCCAAGAATTGCCTGAAAAACTATGGCCCTCATTATGACATTGGCAGAAAAAAACGCCTACTACCGCGGCAACAGGCGCCAAAAGACCACCGTATTATGACCACAGCCGGATTTCTGCCAGAAGGATGGTGGAAATCTGGCTGATGGCGGTAAGGTGGCGCTGCTGACACAGTAGACCGCCGCTGGCCGTATTAGGACCCATAATACGGCCTGGTGGTTGTCTGCTGGTGGCAGCAGCGCCCCGTCCCTTTCCTGCCGGAGGACCCCCTAAACACAAGTAAGTGGGTGCTCTGACAGGGGAGGTGGGTGGGGGGTGTTGTGTGTGTGTGAATGTTTGTGCATGCGTGTATGGGGGTGTGTGTTCCGTGTTGAATGTGTGTGCATGTATGGGGCTGTGAGTGCTTGTATGTTGTGTTCTGTGAACGCGTGTCTGCGTGTATGTATGAACGTGTGAGCGGATGTGTGTGTGAATGGATGTATGCATGCGTGGATGAATGTGGGAATGGGTGTGTGTATGCGTGTGTGCTTGTGTGAAGGGGGCGTGAATATATGGGGGGGTGAGAGGAAGGGGGGTTGGGGGAATCTGGAGAGGGGGGTGGGACGGGGCAGACCTCTATCAGTGACAGGGAAGGGATTCCCTGTCACTGATAGTGCCTACTGCCATGTTTTTTGTGGCAGTAAGGGAGACACGGAAACCACGGCGGTAGGTGGGGTCATAATCCCGCAGGCGGTAGAGTGCCAGGGCGGTCGGTATGGTACATTGGCAGTTTGGCTTCAGCCAAACTGCCAGTGTCATAATATGGTGGAAAGTACCGCCAGCCTGTTGGCAGTACTTTCCACCATATTACCACCGACCGCCAGGGTCATAATGAGGGTCTATATGTCCTACAGGTAGTTACAAAAATCTAGGATTTCAAGTTCACATGGCTTATCATTTTTAAAATGCATGCTGCATTTTCCTTTACGTATTTTTTTCCTTTCTGTCTCTTCCATATAGATGCTCAACCTTACATTATGATTTGATATCCATTTACAAGGGGTACAATGGAAAAATTAGGTAATAGAAATTTTACAATCACAGATCAAAAGACACAAGCTCGACAAGTCTTGCAGGCTTCTAACACAATGCTGCTGTTCAACTACATAAATAAATCATACTGGATCAGACAAAGTACACCAATTCCACATGCTCAAGCCTTCAACAGCATTAGTTAAAAAGCTGTTTCCATATGTACAATGAAGTACCCTGCATACAATGCAAGTCATAAAATAGCCTCAAAAGTAAGTGTACTTTGGTACCAAGCAACACAGATCAGCAATACGACTCCAGATTTTGTCACAAATGATCCCACAAATAACAACTTTGAGTGTGTTTCATAAATGCAATAATTTTGTCTGAAGCATCTTACTTTCAGTTTCTGACAAAAGACATACCCATGACATACCCAGTTTTCCTTTTGCATAAATAAGCTAAATTTTCCCATACATAAGTGTATCATTTTTCACATACACAGGAGTTCCTTTATTTTTGGCAAATATAGATTTCCAAAGTGTCATCAATTTTCCAAGCACTCCTGTGTACTACTGTAACACATGGCCAGATTCTAGTCATGCTTTTTATTATTATATTGTATTAGCGTCAAATACCAGGTATTCCCATCATATTGCAAGGATTTTCATCAGTATTGTGCATCAGTGACGCAGGGCCACCTTCATGCAACATATAGCCAGAAATACATAAAGAACACAAACAGAATGACAAGGGTAGGGATCATTATGCCACCTACAGTCAGTCATCAACAAAAGCTACAATATATAAAAAATGGCACCATAACTTCCTGACAGCCACCCCAACTAATCCACCCACTCCAACAACATTAAATACGTTTCTCACTCACCCAGGCTCACATTTGTCGCTGTCACACATGGTTACATGCATATTCAGTTTTCCTATTTTAAGATTTCCATGTTTCTTTCTGAGCTTAAATTTTTCTGCAATCATTTTATTCTTACTTTTTCCACATGTCCTTTTCCATTATGTTTTCTACTTAATTATCTGCCTTTATTCCTTTCTCACTGACCTTCCTCCCTCTCTCAGTCTTTCCTCCTTTCCTCCTTATTTAGTCCGTTCACATCAAAGCTCATCTTTTTGCCCACTTACAACCCAAAGATTACAGCAGTCCTGTTCATTTCAAATCACAGCTCAAACTGGTTCTTGCCCTACAGAAAACCCACTGCATAGCAGAGACAGTCCATCAGCAGCTGCACACCAGGGATTCCCTGCCACCTGAAGTGCTGCCCCTTGGGGGTTGTAACACCAGCAGAAGCAGCAAATTTTCAGTCCCTGAGCCAGTGGGAGGTCACCTGTTGCCATTCATCTTCCTGAGTGTTAGCAGGAATCCTTTCCTATAATGTGCATGTTGACTGAAGGTGCATCAATTTGTATCTCTGTTTCTTTTAAAATCATGAAAGCCTCACACTTAAAAAAAAAGGTTTTACTGTTCTTGCCAACTTACAAGACAATTATTTCCATATTTGTACACTCCACGTAAAACTCTCTTGAGCTCCATTACTTTGTTACAAGGGCATGCTATATACTCACCTTACACAAAAAGAGAGATGAAAAGTGAAACCTCCACACATCCTCCCAACGTCAAAACAGTATACACAAAAGGTGTGGAGGAAATTAGATCACTCTACGAGTCACAACCACTTTGGTTGTGATCCTGTCGATATTTTATTGGGGTTCTATTTAGGACTGTTGTGTTGGAACCTATGCGAGGAATTCCTCCTTATGGAATAGGTGGTCTCACACAAGTAATAGTGTCATGCTTCATCATACACCACCTACCCCCACCCTAGTCGGACAGTGCCACCAGGGCGGACTCGACCTCATGGTGATATACACCCAGAGGAAGTTGTTAGATAAAGTTTTCTAGATAATGTTGGGATCCAGTTGAATTAAACTATTAATACACCTTTAATAGTGGTGTCCGTTGGTAAGGTTAAAAAATAAATCAGCTGTATATGTGAGTATAATGACTCACCCCATTTTAAGAAAAAGCCAACATGTTTCTGTCCTCACAATGAGCCTAACCTGGTCTGGGGCATTCTTCAGGGCCAAGGATCCCTACCAATGCAACAGTGAGCTCCCTACTGCTCTATCCCACTACTGGAAAGGGATACTTAATATCCAAACACTCAAGGGCTACCTGAGTGGCAGTAATAGATTATGGATACCTATTTAAGGAAAGGAATAAAAAAGATGAAAAAAACAAGTTCACAGTAAAATGCGCAGTTACTAGCAAGTATTGCAAATCAAATAGGTGAACATGCCTTGTAGTAAAACACTGCAAACAACTGCAAACAAGGGTGCCTAGGTACATGCTAATACAACACAACATGCAGGTCCTTGTTCCTAAAAAGTGCCAAACTTTATTAATCAATACATCCATTCTTAACCTAAACTATAGGAAATCGGGCCTCTGGTCTGGGGCAAGGATGATGCCCCTTGTAGTCACACACTACAGAAGGAATAAAATGCTAAGAAAACGGGCATCAGTTTATGCCCTCTCTAATTCATGTACATTTAAAGGAATGAGCTCCGTGCTCCATAATGCACGTTTGTGTCAACCCAGTGGACATTGTATGTGACTGGAGGATTTTTCAGGGTGATATTCCTGTGTATATTTTCTGCTATTTCAACTTCAGGATGTCAAGGATTAACACCGCAGGCAGGGGAGAGGGAGAATTATACATGCGCTGCCACCCGCCGCCCCTTCAATTTATCATTCCACTGGGAATATACCCGACTTTCAGGAATATTTCAAATAGTCTCTAAAGGCAGAGATAAGATCATCACATCTTGTGCTCTGTGTAGACTCAATAATGAGGTAATCCAAATAATTTCCGCAGGCAGGGCAGAGGACTACAACGCGTAATGCCCCCGTAATCCCATGTATAAGTATTGTTACTGATAACAATGTGCCAAAATCATCCCTCATCACAACTCATGCTCAGTTTGTGTGGACTCATTTCTTCCACACCTTTTGTGTATACTATACCACCATGCTATATACCCTCCTACAGTTATAATTATTATGTTAGTCTTGACTGCCCAGCAAGCAACATTTAACTCAAAGTTATTCTTAATTTATCCGTTTGTATTTACTATATCTATAACATGCTCCCCTTTCTGTATCCACGCATTGACTGAAATTTCCATTGCCTGAAAAAAACACTCTGGCTCAATACTCTTTAATTGAAGCATATGATAATAGCTATTGAGGCTACCATAAATGTAACCATTAACAACATGTTAATTTTGTTGTGCCCATGCATGTTTTTTAAATTGTCAGATGCACCTACATCCGAAGCTTGAAAAAACTCTTTAAGAAGATTAAAGTGAAAAAAGGAACTGTGCAAAAACAGGCCTGATACATCTTGTGCAAAAGTCATAGGTATGGTTGGGAAACACAGTTTTCAAAGGATAGTTCTGGGGGCACATTGTACAAAGCATGGACATACCACATTGTGCGAAAAGATAAAGCTCATTACAAATTTTGGAAGACATACTATAAGAATGTCACGTCACTGGAAAATCACATATCATTGGGCAGATATGAGCGTGGCGTGATCCAGGACTTGCTATGCAAAACAAACTATGAAGCAGATTTTATGGCGATTGTATTACAGAAAATATAGTGCAAACTGGCTAGTAGCCTTTTTTTTCTTTTCAAATGCTGAAATCGTGTCCCTATATTATATGTACACATATTAATTAACTATTGAACTATCCTTCTAACAAACATACACAACATGGGGTCATAGAGCAACGTTTAAATATTATCATGCAGAACATGTTATATTAATTAAACTGGAAAGCAGATGTTTTACATGTCTATTTTTTATAGATGGCAAACATGGACCAAGGGCATTGGAGGGCTTTACATGAGCACCAGACTACACTAAGCAACATTAGACTCCTATTTTTTAGGAAGGGGGTGTGGTGAATTTGAGGGAGTTGCCCAGAATCACAGGATGTCGAGCTGATGCCAGGACACAAACTTCTTCCCCAGTTGCAAGGTAGGCTGCTTTGGCTGTTAGGCCACACCTCATCTATAATTGGATTCTGAGGAGCCCGGGAAGTGAACTAAAAAATCCAGAGAATGCTTTCTGACTGAATGTCATATGGTAAAATCATGGAGGAATAGTTATTTATAGAAACAAACAAATGCATCAAAATGTTTCTTACTTTAAGAAATCTCCTCCGATTTGATCTCCAACAAGAGATGGTTAAGGGGCAGTTTGCCCTGTCAGTGGGGTAACAAAACATGAGAGGGGACCCATGCAAACTACCTGGAGGGGGCCCCCTCCCACCATGACCGAGTCGGAGGCCTGCCGCCCCGTGCACAGTGTACTGTGCTGAGGGGGGCCTGGAGCTCGGTACCACCCTCCCCGCACCGTGGGCGCAGTGTGGGCCTTTGTTACGCCACTGAGCCTGTGTCCACTGCATTGGGTAGCGAGTCTCATCAGGGCTTTTGTTTTCAGTTTATACGCTCACCGTCTAAACTGAAGACAGTGGAGCAGGCGTTACTAGGGCTGCTCGCCTGTCATTCAGGCAGACTCTTGGGATTGCTGCCCCCCAACACTACATTGCTTACTGCCCTGTGAGAAGGCAGGCTACAGCAAGGATGGCTCTTCTTCCTAATCCCTGATTTATCCTGAGAGAGCGTAGCTTATATAATCAATATTAACATGAAATGTTTATGAACTAATATAAAATGATGCCGCATAGAAACTGTATTAACATGTTTTGCTAAAAACGTGCACTTGAAATGTGACCACGGGGAGTGGCCGTCAATGTATACGGGGATTAATGAAACTGACTAATAATGGTGAAATGTTTATTTAATTGAGATTTTACATTAACGTTGAAAGGCTAAATGTATTAGATTCGTGTTAATAAATCAGTAGGCCTTAGTTAGCATGAGTCGAGGCCTAGCTGCCTGACTCTCATATTAAATGTATTTTTCTAACGTGCAGTGTGCTGACTTGCTAAAGGACATCAACTCTTGTTTTTTTCCAAAAGCTAGAAGCTGAATGTAACTGCAGTAGATCCGTTCTCATGAAATTCACCCTGCCTATAGTAACATTTTTTTAGCTAAATGCAACAGTGAAGATTAACAAGGTCGCCAAAACCGGTACGGACAATGGAGCCACTGACCGAAGATGTGCAAAGGACCACAAGACGATGAAATCATACCGGACATACCACCCGCTAAAGCCATCAATCATAAGCACCAATAAAATACATGGGAACTGTTTGGGGTAACAAATTTGATGACATTGTGATTTTCATTGGTTAAAAATAGTGTGGTGCAACCCCATGTCCAATTAGGGTTTAGGGGAATGTACAACGAAAAAGGGATAAAACTCCTTGACACACGGAAATGAGTTAGTTATTAGGGAGATGCTGATGCGATTTGATATGATCCAGAGACTTTGTCACTTTGCCTATTGACTTTGCTGATCTTACTTAGAACTAGAACCATCTTTGTCCTTAGATTGCCCATTTACACTATTCCTCCTTATGAGGTAAGTGCCCCCTTCCCGTGAGCTGAATCCCTTTTGATGGCGAATCAACCGATGTCCTGAAGACGAAGACAGAGCCTGAGTGCTGACCCAAACTTGGAGGGTAACTATATGACAATGAAATTGTGATTGTCTGTTTGCTTTTCCTTTCTAGGTACCAACTACTTTTCTTTTGACAGAGACCATAGCCAGATGTTTTCCAAATTGGTGTTACTAAATTGTTTTGCATGAAGTCCAACATGCCAATGCTAATTTGAGGTTAGTTGAGAGGGGTTCACTAGACTGAGCAAATAGACAAATGACCGAATTAATGTTTTGTTGAACAATGCGCTGATGTGCTCTGCTAATGACAGTCTATGTTTGTGCTGTGCTATATTCTAATGTTTGTGGTTCTTGCTTTGATGAAATCTTACCAGAGTTGCCATATTGTGACTATGATATTGTGTTTCTTGGTTTTGAGACTAATACATTTACTCGTAGTATTGTAACCAAATAGGGAATAAAATCACTAAAATTCATAATAAACTGGTGTGGTTATTCATGACTGCAAGGTCATGGTGGTGTCTTGAATTTGATTAATGACTTTGACTAAAGTGAAATGCATTGTTGTGATAAATATTGACGACATTATTGACGTATTAATTGACATGTTGATTAGCTATCTCGTCCTAAGGTGTTTCTCAACAGGGTAAAAATATTCATTGGCCTAAAACGAGTCCCAATGTGTAATAATTGATCATAAAGGGACGCGTTAGCAGTTCTGGTCGCAGAGCGATGGTTTAGGCCCTTTGGGGCCCTAGGACGGAAAATTATTGTTTAAATTGTTTTTCTGAAATAATGCAAATTGGAGGTATGATGTGTTTCTAAATTCCCCCTAACTTTCCTGGGACCTCGGAGCCTGCCTAAGTGAGTTGGGAATGTTCTCGCCGTTTTAACATGTGTGGTGTAGAATTTGCGCTTGCTCAGCATATGCTCATTGCAGGTGATTTGTTTTAGAAGGAGTGGGCGTACTCTGCAGTATGAGAGTAGGGAAGTCGGTGTACTTCATAAGAGTGTGGTGCTTTGTGCTAAAAAATTATCCAAGTGGTAGGTTGCTGTTGGACTTTTGCTTATGCAGGGTCATCCCCAGTCTTTTTGCCTCCTATTTTTTTCTGACCTGTTGCTGTTGGCTTTTCAACTCTGAGCACTTTACCACTGCTAACCAGTGCTAAAGAGCATATGCTCTCTGTGTAAATTGTATGTAATTGGTTTATCCATGATTGGCATATTTGATTTACTAGTAAGTCCCTAGTAAGGTGCACTAGAGGTGCCAGGGTCTGTAAATCAAATGCTACTAGTGGGCCTGCAGCACTGGTTGTGCCACCCACGTAAGTAGCTCTGTAATCATGTCCCAGACCTGCCACTGCAGTGTCTGTGTGTGTATTTGTACACTGTAAATTCGACTTGGCAAGTGTACCCACTTGCCAGGCCTAAACCTTCCCTTTTCTTACATGTAAGGCACCCCTAAGGTAGGCCCTAGGTAGCCCCAAGGGCAGGGTCCAGTGTATGGATAAGGTAGGACATATAGGCCCTCATTCCAACCCTGGCGGTTTGAAACCGCCAGGGCGGAGGGCAGCGGAAGCACCGCCAACAGGCTGGCGGTGCTTCCTGGGCTATTTTGACCGCGGCGGTAAAGCCGCGGTCAGAAAAGGGGAACCAGCGGTTTCCCGCTGGTTTTCCCCTGGCCCAGGGAATCCTCCATGGCGGCGCTGCTTGCAGCGCCGCCATGGGGATTCCGACCCCCTTCCCGCCACCCTGTTTCTGGCGGTTTACACCGCCAGAACCAGGATGGCGGGAACGGGTGTCGTGGGGCCCCTGGGGGCCCCTGCACTGCCCATGCCGCTGGCATGGGCAGTGCAGGGGCCCCCTAACAGGGCCCCACAAAGATTTTCACTGTCTGCTTAGCAGACAGTGAAAATCGCGACGGGTGCTACTGCACCCGTCGCACCCCTGCAATTCCGCCGGCTCCATTCGGAGCCGGCTTCCTCGTTGCAGGGTCTTTCCCGCTGGGCCGGCGGGCGGTCCTTTGGCGGGCACCCGCCGGCCCAGCGGGAAAGCCAGAATGGCCGCTGCGGTCTTTTGACCGCGGTGCGGTCATTCGGCGGTGACAGCATGGCGGGCTGCGACCGCCGCGGTCAGAATGACCACCATAGTAATGTGGTTTATATGTCCTGACAGTGACATACTGCCAACTTCGTTTTTCACTGTTGCAAGGCCTGTCTCTCTCATAGGATAATATGGGGGCTACCTTTAAATATGATTAAAGTGTAGATTCCCCTAGAGAGTAGATGGACATGTGGAGTTTGGGGTCCCTGAACTCACAATTAAAAAATACATCTTTTAGTAAAGTTGATTTTAAGATTGTGCGTTTGAAAATGCCACTTTTAGAAAGTGAGCATTTTCTTGCTTAAACCATTCTGTGACTCTGCCTTGTTTGTGGATTCCCTGTCTGGGTCAGTTTGACGGTTGGGTTGTTTTTCACCTCACACTAGACAGTGACACAAAGGGGGCTGGGGTGTAACCTGCATTTCCTGATTAGCCATCTCTGCTAGGAGGGAGGGGTTGAGTGGTCACTATCATCTGAAAGGACTGTGCCTGCCTCTGACAATGCCGGCTCCAACCCCCTGCTGTGTGTCTGATGCCTTGCCTGGGCAAGGCAGGATTTCACAAGTAGGTGTGAGTCCCCTTTGAAGAAAGGTGACTTCAAAGACTAAAATGGGTATAAGAAGGGCTATCAAATCTACAGACTTGAGAAACACTTCTGGAACCAAGAGGAACCTCTGCCTGGAGAAGAGCTGATAGCTGAGGAAGAAGTGCTGCCCTGCCTGTGACTGTGCTTTGTGGAACTTTCCTGCAGTGCTGCTTCTGCCAGAGTAAGAGGGCAAAGACTGGACTTTGTGTGCCTTCCATCTTGTGAAGAAATCTCCAAGGGCTTGAGTTAGAGCTTGCCTCCTGTTGTTTGAAGTCTCAGGGACAGCAAAGACTTCTCTCTGCCAGCACCTGGAGTCTCTGGAGAGACTCCTGCTCTGACAAGTGGTGCCCTATCCAGTCCCTGGGCCCTTGAAAGAAAAGCTGGTGGAATCCAAGGAAATCGACTTCTGACGACTTCGGACCGATGCCGCTGCTGAATCCGGTAACGCCGCCTGCACCTGACGCCGTGACCTTCGCTGGAACGCGACGCTCTTCGCAGGCCCGACGCCGCTGCAACCCCGCTGAAGTCCGCAACTCCGTGGAAGTCGCCGCACCACGTCGTGACCAACGCTGCTCGAAGTGCACGGATTCAACGTTTCGCACAAACGCCGCGATCCCCGACTTCGCGCATCGGCTTGTTTTCACTCTTCACCAAAGGTACTGTACTTGGGGGTCTACCTGACTCCGTGTCCGGCGCAGCTGGTGTTGGCTTGTTGGGAACGACTCCGTCACGACGCCGTGTTAACATCTCATCAAAGCATTTTTGTTTCTAAGCACTATTTTTGAGTTTAATCTCTAAAAATTCATAACTTGACTTGTGTATGTCGGATTTTTGTCGTTTTGGTCTTGTTTTGTTTAGATAAATATTTCCTATTTTTCTAAACCGGTGTTGTGTCATTTTGTAGTGTTTTCATTAAGTTACTGTGTGTGTTGGTACAAGTACTTTACACCTAGCGCTCTGAAGTTAAGCCTACTGCTCTGCCAAGCTACCAAGGGGGTAAGCAGGGGTTAGCTGAGGGTGATTCTCTTTTACCCTGACTAGCGTGAGGGTCCTTGCTTGAACAGGGGGTAACCTGACTGTCAACCAAAGACCCCATTTCTAACAGTTGGTAATATACGGACTAGTCATGGTCTAAGACTCCGGACTATACTGACAAGTGTAGGAGACACTTGGGTTTATGTTGTAATTTGTGCGGTTTAATGGGTCAATCGGGTGTGGTTGACAAGTCGAGTTTGAGTCAAAATTGCAGGTGTGAAACCTTCGATGGAGATTTGGCAAGTTCTATAGTGCACTAGGACAAACCATTGACAAGTCGAGAGTAGGATTTGCGGGTCGAATTCTACTTGCGGGTGCGGGAACTGAAGAGTAGCGGCCAAGGCTTCAAGTGAAATCTATGTAAAGTTCTGAAGCAACTGTATATATACCCTTCCTGTAGTAAACCGGCAAATTTGAGTTGTTGTTGTTAAAGGTGCTCGCAATAATTTTGCATTAGTTTGGTGTGAATCCAGTGTAAGGACAAGCCGCAAGAGTTTGTCAGCTGCAGTGTGTGAGTGTGACGTCAGTAGTGCCGCGCTGGGATAGGTCAGTTGCTGAGAGGGGTCGCGCACAGATTGGCAGCTGTCCGTGAGAGGCAATAGGTTGAGAAAGGCAGGTGAAGAGTGTTCTGGGAATTAAAGTCACTTTCTGATCAGATTCTAAACAAAACAAAAGACGCAAAAATTAATTTCTTCAAAGCTTTAAAGAGCGCTCTGAAAGGAGACGCATACATTATGGCGAGTGAGGGGGAGCCTACACCACCTGAGGGTACTCCAGCTTATATAGTTATGGAAGAAAAGAGAGTCGCCTTGCCTATGGATGAAGCAGTGGGGCCAAATTAACAGAGAAGGAGGGATGTTTGGCGTTTCCGGAGCACAGAACGTTCAATACGAGGATTTTAGAAAACTTGCGGTGGATGTTAAGTGTACAAAAACCACCTCCGAGACCAGCCCAGTATGAGGCATTAGCAGTCTGGGATTTAATGGCCATACGACAGAGACAGCAGAAATTTGAGCGGATAATGAAAAGGGCAGAGAAGACTTTAGCTGAGGCTAGATGGGACAACAAGAGCAAAATGTGGAGAAGGGGAAAAGTTGATGGACCCAAATTGTTTCCAGCAATAACACAGTAAGACGAGACACAGGGAAAGAAAGCCACCTGTAAGACAGACAAGGGTTCTGATAAGCCTAAAGAGACTAAGAGGTCTTGGGTAGATGAAGATGATTCGGAAGATGAAGAGTTTCTTAATCAGTTTCATGATCGCCTGCCACCTTATGCAATAAATGACACTGCTCCGAGCACTAGTGCGGGTCCTGGGAACCAGACGCAGGGTAAGGAAGTTACAAATACAGTGCAGACTAGTGATACGGTTTTGATACAGAATGGTATCAGTGTACCCACTGCGCCAAACATGCAGATACAGTTGCAACCTCCGCCACAGATACAGAGGATTTATCCAGACGTCCCAGTACTAGAGATTACTACGAGTTTGATGGTGCCACCTGATCCGATATATACAAAATTAAGTATAGTGCAGATTGAGCCAAATCCGCAGTTGTTGCCCCAGCCGCAGAAACAGCTGATTCCGGGTTATAGTCTAGCAGCAGGACCTCCGTTTCTACCTGCACCAGCTTCAGTGAGTCAAGCTCTGGGAGTTACTGCTCCACGGGGTTTGGGACCAGGTCAGACACCAGCTGCCATATCACTACCCATTACATTTGGTCCCCCGGTACCATTGTATGCGCAGTGTAAGCCGGTGTGTGTGATCAGGGAGTGATGACCCAAGAGGCAATAAGAGGAGGGTCCATAGGAACTCCCCAATTAATGGCACCAAGAAAGCCATCAGCTGAAGGACACAGGTCCTTGATAGACCTTAGTCCGATCGAAGCACCTTTGGAGGCAATGAGGCAAGCAGGGTTAGGTGTGCTGACCCCACAGACAATAAGCACAAATACCTCACAGTCGCCAATGATGCATGCAGGGAATATTTCACTGCGAGGTTTTTCTGTGCAACAATTGAATGAGTGGTTAGAAAAGACCTATGCTTCACAAAATACTGCGGTAACTGCAGAAAAGCCAGAAAGGGAAGAATACTTACATTTTGTGAGACTGGGAGTAGAAGCTGCAGAACTAGTGGAAGGAACAATGGGTGTAAACCAATTAGAGCCATACACAGAAGCAGAATTTAGATATCTGTGCCCCAAAATCACTAAAGAAGTGGGCAAGGTGCATCAGAGGTTGGCGAACCTGGCAGATAAATACAATATAGACACTGAGAATACTAAACATTTGAAAAGAATCTACAGATTAGACTTTGATTCTTAAGATTTTGAGCACATGAGATCTACCGGAATGAAAGCGCATCTTAAAGAGCTACTGCACAGTGCGCAGATCTGGGGTGCACTAGAAAAGTGGGAAGGCAGATGGGCAAAGAAAAGAGATAAGGAGAAAAGTGACAGTCCAGAATCAAATCAAGCTAACGTTTCACCGGATACGGGAACAGTAAAGATGTTACCAATGAGAGAAACAGCTGTAGGGGGTTCTAGTCCATGTACCGTGGTCTAAGGGAGACATTCTGTCATTTACAAATGACTAACCCAGGTTGAGGGAGAAGCCGATAGAGTGGTACCAGCAGACGGATAGGTTTGTGAAACTTGCAAAGTGTTTCTGGGAAGACTTGAATACCCTGTTTAAGATCATTGTTCCACCTGACTTATGGTTTGAGTGCAAGAGAGGTGTGGACTGGCCGACGCAGGAACCAGCAAGGGATAAGGTGACTGGAGCACCATCTGAGGAGGTGATGAAATACTATCATAAAGTGATTGAGTTTTTGAAGCAGAAAGTGTCGCCGAAGGTGACTGATTGGCAGAAAATTGACCGGACCTCACAGGAGGTCAAAGAGTCAATTCATGCTTACTATGAGAGATTGTTGAAAGCGTTCAAGCATTACAGTGGCACTGAGACTATTGAGCCGAAAGACATGAACCACCTTGTGTTTAGATTTGTTGAAGGACTGAGACCAAAGGTCAGCCAGATGATTAAGAATCATTTGATCTGTTGGCAGGCAAAGCCGATTGATGAGGTGTTGCAGTATGCAAAATACTGTAGTGACGAGATTGAGCTGAAGCAAAGAAAGTTGAATGAGAAAGTGATGGTGATGCAGATTAAGGCAGCGCAGGCAGGTATGCAGGGAAATGGAATCCAGCAGATGATACAGCACCAACCGCAAGGGAATGGTATGTTTCAGGCACAGCCAAGAGGCCCTGGTCGGGGTTTTGTGAATCGCAGTCCAGATTTGAATACTGTGGTGGCTCAAAATGATGCACAGGGGATGAAAAAGATGTCACCATGTCACGTGTGCGGGGGCGTGGGGCATTGCAAGCGGGAATGCCCAAATGTGGTGCATGATGGTGCCGTTCAACAAGGCACTGATGTCGGTACATTTCAGAATATGAGGGGTCCAAAATTGAGAGGTCAAAATCAGAACTTCCAGAATAACATGGTTCAGATGCAGGGGTTACAGCCCATGCAGCAAATACAAATGCAGCGTGTTCAACCAGCACAAATGCAGCAGGTACAACAGCAGGTTCCCATGGTACCTAGGCAGCAAATGCAACTACCATTAGCTCCAATGGGACAGCAACAGGTGATGCTTCCTCAGCAGGTCACAGGCCAAATGATGAGTCAAAATAATACAGTGCAGCAATTCCCATTGCTTGGTGAGGATGGATTTAATGGTGAATGGTTGGATGATAGTTCTGACAGTGAGGAGTGCAGGCTTGCAGCGTCCCTAGAAGTAGATCAGAGGGGACCCAATGTAGAGGGTAAGGTGATGGGTCACAAGGTTTCATTCCTAGTCCATACAGAAGCTACACGCTCTACAGTCAGAAGTGCAGAGGTCCCGAAATTGCCACTTTCAGGGCGTACCATAAGAGTGGTAGGAGTAGTAAATCAGTATTTGACAAACCCAATTACAGACCCAGTTCAAGTTGAGATTGGAAACTTTCAAGGACTGCATAAGTTTGTAGTCTGCGATTCTAGTCCTGTGTCCCTACTGGGAAGAGATTTACTGTGCAAAACAAAATGTTCGATTACCTGTTCTAATGAAGGGATTGAGGTGCAGACAAACAGTGATGATGAGGGGGATGATGGGCAGTTTTCAGAATTAGAGACAGAGTCCATAAATGAGGAATACCCTTTGATAACCTTATTCCTGATGCTTACAGTGTCAGACTTATCAGCTGAGTTGCAGGGAACAGTGACAGAGAAAGTGTGGGACCTGACAGGAAAGGAAGTGGGACTGATAAAAGGAGTAGAACCGGTTAAGGTACAGGTTAAGCCGAATGCAGTGTTTCCTCAGGTGCCGCAGTACCACATGGCACAAGATGTCCTCATCCAGGTATCACAGATAATTGCAGACTTTGTAAAACAAGGTGTTCTGAAGGAGGTTTTAAGCAGCCCATGTAATTCACCAATAATCGGTCTCAAAAAAGCCTTGTGGGAAGGTTCGAATTGTGCAGAATTTGAGGAAAATAAATGATATTGTGGTAAAATGCTGCCCCATAGTGCCAAATCCAACGGTAATCATGTTTCAGGATCCGTGTGATGCAGAATGGTTCACGGTTGTGGACCTGTCACAAGCGTTCTTTTCGGTGCCTCTTCATGAGGACAGCCAATTTCTCTTCAGTTTCAAATTCCTGGATAAGGTGTACAGTTGGTGCAGAATTCCTCAAGGGTTTTCTGAGTCACTGTCCATCTTCAATCAAATATTGAAGAAGGACTTAGAGTCGTTAGAACTGCCTTTCAGTTCGACTCTAGTGCAGTACATTGATAACTTGCTGATTGCATCCAGAACAAAAGATGACTGTAGGTATGACACAATTGCCTTACTGAACCATTTGGGAAAGAACAGACATAAAGGGGGTGATTCTGACTATGGCGGACGGCGGAGGCCGTCCGCCATAGTACCGCCGCTGAATGACCGCACCGCGGTCAAAAGACCGCGGCGGCCATTCAGACATTTCCTCTGGGCCGGCGGGCGCTCTCCAAAAGAGCGCCCGCCGGCCCAGAGGAAATGCCCCTGCAACGAGGACGCCGGCTCAGAATTGAGCCGGCGTAGTTGCAGGGGTGCAACGGGTGCAGTTGCACCCGTCGCGTATTTCAGTGTCTGCAAAGCAGACACTGAAATACTTTGCGGGCCCTCTTACGGGGGCCCCTGCCGTGCCCATGCCATTGGCATGGGCACGGCAGGGGCCTCCAGGGGCCCCGCGGCACCCCCTACCGCCATCCTGTTCATGGTGGGTTTCCAGCCATGAACAGGATGGCGGTAGGGGCTGTCAGAATCCTCATGGCGGCGGAGCGCGCTCCGCCGCCATGAAGGATTCCCCCGAGCAGCGGTAAGTCGGCGGGAGCCCGCCGACTTGCCGCTTCTGACCGCGGCTGAACCGCCGCGGTCAGAATGCTCGTGGGAGCACCGCCAGCCTGTTGGCGGTGCTCCCGTGGTCGGTGGCCCTGGCGGCCACCGGCCGCCAGGGTCAGAATGACCCCCAAAGTGTCTCCAAAGAAGCTGCAATACTGTCAGAGAGGTGAAGTATTTAGGTCACTTGATTGAGAAAGGGTCCAGGAGAATATCAAAAGAAAGGGTGACAGGCATACTGCAGATGAATCCACCGACAACAAAGAGAGATGTCAGGATGTTTTTGGGAATGGTGGGCTACTGTTGCCAGTGGATTCCCAACTTTTCGATTATCTCTAAACCATTGATAAAACTGACAGGCAAGGAAGTTAAGGATGACCCGAGCACCATTATTTTGTCCGAGGAAGAGCTTGAGGCATTCATGGAATTGAGAGAGGGCATGTGCAGGGCGCCAGCTTTGGGTATGCCTGAATACACAAAGCCTTTTCTAATGTTTTGTCATGAAAGTTATGCTTGTTCTTTGTCTGTCTTAACACAGGTCCATGGAGGTGCAAACCGCCCTGTAGCATATTTTTCAGCTACTTTGGAACCAGTCGCAGCAGCCTTACCAGGTTGTTTGCGCGCAGTTGCAGCAGTTGGTCAGAGCCTCACACAGTGTGAAGGCATAGTGATGGGACATCCCTTGACAGTAATTGTTCCACATTCAGTTGAAATTCTGTTGACCCGAACTAAGACTCAGCACATGACAAATGCTAGGCTAACAAGATATGAGACCATTATATTGAGGTCTCCTAATGTCTCTCTCAAGAGGTGTACAATATTGAACCCGGCAACTCTACTTCCTATTGAAAATGCTGAGATTAGCAATACAGAGGAAGTGGAGCATGATTGTCTTGAGGTAACAGAACTATGCACCAAACCCAGAACTGACATTAAGGATACACAGCTGGAAGAAAATGACTACATTAAGTTTGTTGATGGATCATGTTTGAGAGACTAAGTTGGAATACTGAGAGCTGGCTATGCCGTGTGTACAATCATCGGTATCCTAGAAGCTTCCTGGCTCGAAAGAGTGTATTCCGCACAAGTGGCTGAATTATTTGCCCTTACCAAAGCATGCTACGCAGGTGCAAACCTGAAAGTCACTATCTATACTGACAGCAGATATGGATTTGGAATTGTACATGATTTTGGCCAATTATGGTCACAGAGGGGTTTCATGACCTCTTCAGGCTCACCAGTGAAAAATGGCCAACAGATCAAGGATTTGCTGCATGCGATTCTGTTACCTCTTGAAATTGCCGTGGTGAAATGCAATGCTCATGTCAAGTCACAAGACTTTGTGTCCATGGGAAATGGCTATGCAGGCCAAGTCGCAAGGTTTTGCGCATTGAACTGTATATCGTTCAAGGAACAGTGGGAACTACTACCTGAAACTGAAAATGAAACATCCTTGCACTTTGCATTAAGAGTGGTGGATACATTAGATGAGCTCAAATCACTGCAGGGCTGTGCTAGCAGAGAGGAAAATCGCTCCTGGCAGAGAATGCAATGTGTACAGAGGCCTGATGACTTGTGGGTCTCAGAGGAGGGGAAGTTGGTTTTGCCAAACAGTCTTTTGTCACAGTTTGCAAGGCTTTACCATGGCCAGGCTCACCTTGGGAGAGATGCAATGATCAGATTATTCAAAATTGATTGGTTTAATCCGAAATTCAGACAAGCCGCAGAGGTTACCTGTCACAGGTGCATCATCTGTCAACAGATGAATGCAGGAAAAGGGACTGTGGTGACTTTGAGCCACATAGGGAGAGCTGGAGGTCCGTTTAGCAAGATGCAGATGGATTTCATTGAAATGCCTGTGTGTGGAGGCTTGATGTACGTGTTGGTGATTGTGTGCGTCACTGGATTGAAGCATACCCTACACGTAGAAATGACAGTCTCACAGTAGCAAAGCTGTTGCTTAGAGAGTTAATACCACGGTTCGGATTTCCGGTCTCTTTAGAATCAGATAGGGGCAGACACTTCGACAATGAGGTGATTAAGCTCTTGTGTGCTGCACTGAACATTGAGCAGAAGCTGCATTGTAGCTACCGCCCTGAAGCATCAGGACTAGTGGAACAGATGAATGGTACCTGGAAGTCGAGAATGGCAAAAATGTGTGCGGCTACCAATATGAAATGGCCAGATGCATTACCCTTAGTACTGATGTCAATGAGAAACACACCTGATAAGAAGACAGGACTATCCCCCCATGAAATATTGATGAGCAGAGCTATGAGGTTGCCCGCAGTACCTGCAAATGCTCTTGTGAATATCACGGATGATATGGTGTTGGACTATTGCAAGGGTCTGGCTGATGTGGTCCGCTCTTTTTCCCACCAGGTGGAGGCTAACACATTGCCACCAATCAGTGATTCAGGTCACACCCTGCAAGCCGGTGACTGGGTGGTTGTCAAGAAGCACGTGAGAAAATCTTGTTTGGAGCCACGTTGGAAGGGGCCATATCAAGTAATACTGACGACAACTACTGCTGTGAAATGTGCAGGGGTTCCAAACTGGATGCATGCCAGTCACACAAAGAAGGTGACATGTCCGACTGATGAGGAACTTGAAGCTTCCGACTGAGGAACTCCAGAGAAGGAAGTCTCAGGGCCAGAGAATATCCAAAAGGGAACTGAGACTGAAGGAGAGCCCACTGAGG
This sequence comes from Pleurodeles waltl, assembly GCF_031143425.1. Classification (NCBI taxonomy): domain Eukaryota; kingdom Metazoa; phylum Chordata; class Amphibia; order Caudata; family Salamandridae; genus Pleurodeles; species Pleurodeles waltl. Next base: position 466,769,001 of record NC_090449.1, on the reverse strand, counting down.
ACGGCTTAGTCCCTCAAACAGTAAACGAGTTTTAGAGAGGTGACAATGAGCCTATCTCAGTAGAGGCAGCAGAAGAACTAAGTCAAGGAGAGGTTCTCCCAGGAGTAGACGGATACAGGTTAGAACTTGAACCCGTTACACACCCTGAAGACGAGGGGAAAGGAGCAGAGGGAGGTCAAAGCACATTGACTCCTCCTGAGCCACTTGCAGGTCCGTCAAGAGAAAACACCATAGCACAAGAGGAGGGTGCTGTTCAATGTCCTGAAAGGCCAGGCAGAAAAAAACCGCATAAAGGTAATAACTGGCCTAAGAAACCAGCTGCAAGGGGGAAAGTGATCCCAGGTGATACAATAGAGGAAGAAGTTGACACAACTAGGAAAGAGGATCTTAGTGAAGGAGAGTTACAAAGAAAACGCAGACTGAAAAGAAAAAGAGTCACGAGCAGAAGGTACGCAGGTCCTGAATGGTCATATGCAACAACATCTGAATGGCAACAAGAATTCTTAGCATTCTCTTTTGATCGAGAGGTACCAGGACAATATTATGGCACCTGAAATCAACTAGAGAAAGAGTCTGTGTTAAAATTGAAATTTTAATATTGAAAGCTGAAAACCTGAGAAAAGAGACTGAAAATTACCGGATGTGACATTTATAACCTGAATTGACCTTTATAACCGATTATGACAAGCTGCTAAACCTGATTTGACAAAAGGGCCCTGGGGTGAGTGAAACGCTGTAAAAACATGCAAAGAAAAGGAGAGACTTTATTCTAGAGAAAAAAAAAAGAGAGAGCTTTTAAATCGTACTCAAGTTGATTGTTTGTCTTATATCTTCTGCTATCTGATTCTTTACAGATCATGGCTTACACTAGAGGTAGTAGTAAAAAGGGTAAAGTGTGTGGTTGGTTAAGTGCTATCTTAGGTATTGTATGTGCAATAATAATTATAGGTGTGATTGTGGGAATGCCTTGGTTGGATAAAAAGGCCACTAACAATGCTTCAAAACCTGAGACTGCTACACTAACACTGTGGGAAAAGTTTGAGCAGGATACAAAATACTTGCATGAGGGAACTAATTCAAAAGGGGAACTTTCTACTAATGTCTTCTATTGCTTACTGAATGAGTATGTTGATACAATGGATGCAAGAAACTGTTAAGTGTCCACAAAGATTCCTTCATCAGTACAAGAAGGGGCCACTTACCACAGCCTGCCACTAACGTACGGGATAAGCTGTAGTTTGCTGCTAACAAGATTCTATGACCAGGAACATGTGCAATATTTTTATTCAAATCTAGACGTAGTGTTTTCTTTTGTACCTGTGATTGAGTTTTTTAACAAACTAGCTAAAGAGCACAGCATAAAATTAGTTAGAGGTTTCTTTGAGCCGACACTAACCTTTGGCACGGCTTATGCGCACCGCAATAATATGACATGTCTACTAACACCTGTGGAGAAAAGCTTCTTAGATCCCACTGATGATAGGTGCAAAGCACTGAAAGAAAGGCTAGAGAAAGGTCTAGAAAAACGCACATATGCAAATGATTATGCTTACACCGTAATAAAGACGCAAGCAAATTAGCTATAGATGCATTACATGTAGGAAGGCTTTGTATATATAGGCCGAAATCTGATCATGACACTTTATTTGTGGGAACGAGTGAATGCAGGCATGTGTTTTTGTTTCAGAGTAAATGGACATTCATGTTAAATGGACAGGATCCAGCGATCCCTGGGATCTATTATATATGTGGACTTAATGCTTACTACCATCTCCCTAAGGGATGGTATGGGACATGTTATTTGGGAATAGTTTTCCCAAAGATTTACCAGATTGATGACTTAAAACAAATACCTAAAATGTCTGAATTACAACATGTTAGACAAAAGAGAGAGACAGCGACTGCTGTAGTTGGTGACATATTTTGAGCCATAATTCCTTCAGTAGGAGTTATCTTAAACTCCATAAAGATTCGGAGGTTGTCTACTATTGTGGATAACATGCTGACAAATTTTACAGGGGCTATACTTCTGATGGATACTGAACTTGCTGCGGAAAGAGCTATGACTCTTCAAAATCGGCTTGCTTTAGACATTCTTTTAGCAAAGAGCGGTGGAGTCTGTAAGATGCTTAACCAACATCATTGTTGCTCATTCATTCCTGACAACAGTAAAAAGATTAGAGGTATGCTTACTAACCTAACAAGAGATAGTGCAGATTTGAAGGAGCTGAAGGAACCTGGAGTTTGGGAGAAAGTTGGAAAGGGAATTGCCAGAGTAGGGAGTTGGTTTATCAATATTTGGAATGGGGTACTTGCAAAAATATTAGGGGGTCTATTGATTGTCCTGATTTGTTTATTGGATTTATGGGGAGCATGCAAAATTAATGAAAGAATTAGGAGAAATTTGACAAAACGAAGCAAAAGAAATGAAGAAAATGAAAGGGAGAAAATGTTCAATGAAATGTGGGAAAGCTCACATAAAGGGCAAGATGCTGAAATGCGCATTATGCGCAAAGTGAAAAATTTTAAGTGAAAGGTTGAAAGGGAAAGGTTTGTGTGATGACTAGGGTAATCAGAGGAGGGACTGAGAGAGCGTAGCTTATATAATCAATTTTAACATGAAATGTTTATGAACTTATATAAAATGATGCTGCATGGAAACTGTATTAACATGTTTTGCTAAAAACGTGCACTTGAAATGTGACCACGGGAGTGGCCGCCAATGTATGCGGGGATTAATGAAACTGATGAAAATGGTGAAATGTTTAATAAATTTAGATTTTACATTAACGTTGAAAGGCTAAATGTATTAGATTCTTGTTAATAAATCAGTAGGCCTTAGTTAGCATGAGTCGAGGCCTAGCTGCCTGACTCTCATATTAAATGTATTTTTCTAACGTGCAGTGTGCTGACTTGCTAAAGGACATGAACTCTTGTTTTTTTCCAAAAGCTAGAAGCTTAATGTAAATGTAGTAGATCCGTTCTCATGAAATTCACCCTGCCTATAGTAACATTTTTTCAGCTAAATGCAACAGTGTAGATTAACAAGGTCGCCAAAACCGGTACGGACAATGGAGCCACTGACCGAAGATGTGTAAAGGACCACAAGACGATGAAATCATACCGGACATACCACCCACTAAAGACGTCAATTATAAGCACCAATAAAATACGTAGGAACTGTTTGGGGTAACAAATTTGATGACTTAATGTGATTTTCATTGGTTAAAGATAGTGGGGTGCAACCCCTTGTCCAATTAGGGTTTAGGGGAATGTACAATGAAAAAGGGATAAAACCCCTTGACACACGGAAATTAGTTAGTTAGTTAGGGAGATGCTGATGTGATTTGATATGATCCAGAGACTTTGTCACTTTGCCTAGTGACTTTGCTGATCTTACTTAGAACTAGAACCATCCTTGTCCTTAGAGTGGCCATTTACACTTTTCCTCCTTATGAGGGAAGTTCCCCCTTCCCGTGAGCTGAATCCCTTTTGATGGCAAATCAACCGATGTCCTGAAGACGAAGACAGAGCCTGAATGCTGACCCAAACTTGAAGAGTAACTATATGACAATGAAATTGTGATTGTCTGTTTGCTTTTCCTTTCTAGGTGCCAACTGCTTTTCTTTTGACAGAGATCATAGCTGGATGTTTTCCAAATTGGTGTTACTAAATTGTTTTGCATGAAGTCCAACATGCCAATGCTAATTTGAGGTTAGTTGAGAGGGGTTCACTAGACTGACGCAAATAGACAAATGACCGAATTAATGTTTTGTTGAACAATGTGCTGATGTGCTCTGCTAATGACAGTCTATGTTTGTGCCGTGTTATATTCTAATGTTTGTGGTTCTTGCTTTGATCTTACCAGAGTTGCCATATTGTGACTATGCTATTGTGTTTCTTGGTTTTGAGACTAATAAATTTGCTAGTAGTATTGTAACCAAATAGGGAATAAAATCACTAAAATTCATAATAAACTGGTGTGGTTATTCATGACTGCAAGGTCATGGTGGTGTCTTGAACTTGATTAATGACTCTAACTAAAGTGAAATGCATTGTTGTGATAAATATTGATGACATTATTAACGTATTAATTGACATGTTGATTAGCTATCTCGTCCTAAGGTGTCTCTCAACAGGGTCAAAAGATTAATTGGCCTAAAATGAGTCCCAATGTGTAATAATTTATCATAAAGGGACGAATTAGCAATCCTATCTTCTTAAAAGGGCTTGGGGTGGCAGTGATAGAAATTTGTCAAAATCCGAGCAGGCTTCCACATTTAACACACTTGCGCTGCACAGGGCATGCACAGCATGTGTATGGATTGCAAATGTGTTAAAGGGGCCGAAATGAATTAAATCCCTTCACACTACCCAGCCCATGGCACTCTGCTGTAGCCCCTTGCATGTGCTTCTGACTAGCACACTTTGCACTGTCAGCAGCACTGGCCCCTGGAATGAAAAAAAACAAAAGTACATACTTGTCACTTCGTAAATTTGTTTTCCAGCTTTACAAAGCTGCATAGAGGAGCAGCTTCTTCTGTGTCTGCTTGTGTTGGCGTGTTGATGCCCTTGTGCCCTCTATGGGCCATCTGCTCCCTACCCGAACCGATGGACAGAATTACCCCAAAATTGGCAGAAAGGTAGCTTTTGGGTCAGAAAGCACCCTTAGTGTGATTTGGTGCAAATCCACTAAGTAGTTTTTGAGATAAAGGAAAAAGAAATATAGATATCTAGGGATGCAGATTCTTTGCGGACCCAACAGTTCCTCTGCGGATATATGATTTGTGCCAACACTTCGAACAGGAAGTGTTGGCAGCCATTTTGGAACTTGTACTCAACCGGATCCCCCCCAAAAATTTAAAAATAAAGAACAGGGGGCAGGGTAGAAATACCATGACCCCTAGTCCTGGTGCTGGGGTCCTTCTTGAACTCTCCGGGGTACCCAAAAACATTTTTTAGAATTTTGCAGCAAAATTGTGGAGGATCCGCAAATCCGCAGTAAACTTGGGAAAACAATCATGCACTTGCTTGTTTTTCATTCAGCCCATGGGTGGGGCAGGTCCTGGGGCATGTGGGTATGTAATTTATCTGAGGGGTGCACGCTGCTCCCCCCATGCACTTTAGAGTGCCCCGGGGACCACTACCTCCCACGGCTTTAGTGAAAAATAGGAGGGGGCTCAGGCCCCCATCTTTGGGCTCAGAAGACCCCCAGGAACCATCACTTCCCCGTGGCTTTAACATTACATAGGAGGTAGTCTGCATAAAGCCATCCCCCTCCACAGGCTCTAAAGAGCCCCGGAGACCACCACCTCATGAGGCTTTTTACAGCAAACTGGAGGGGGATCTTGAGGGCCCCAGGGGCCACCAGCTTCACAAGGCTGACCATGAAGACCAAAGAAATGGGGCCATGCACCTCTCCTCCTGGAGCTCCTATTGGCCCTGTGGACCGCCACACCCAAGGGCCAGCTCCCTATCTCCTGAGGTGTCAACCCTCAAGAGATAGCAGTTTACTTTCACTTGGTGGAAAAATTGACAGCTTCCACCAAGCAAGAGCAAACTGTAAGTCTGCTTGCAGCACGTGGGAGTGAGAAAACTGCTCCCACTTGCTGGGAGTGGAATTTTCATCTGTTTTCCTGACCACTGTCAAGTGGGCAGGAAAACTTATAAAAGGATTACTCCTCCATGCAGGGAGCAGCATTTTTAGCTGCTCCCTGCATGCGGGCTCAATGCCAGCTGTTGCTGGAGGCGGGAAGCCGGCAGGGACCCAGGGGCATTGAGACTCCCTCTGCAGTACCCATCTGAAATCCTTCAAGGAGGTGTTTGCATAGCTGTTCTTTCAAGTGCAATATATTATGTAGTGACTGTAATGAGTGGGTTCTTTCTTGTCATCTCCTGTTGACAACAGATCTCGTTGTTTTCCTTTTTAATCACTACAAGTATGTAAAATGACCTAGAAGCCCAGCCACATATATGTTTTTAGTATGCAATTTGTTCCCTGTTTCCAGAACCATGGACAGCACACCAGAGGCCCACCGAGCGTGTTTCCCACCAATGTTGGAGATGCTTACTTGATGCAGAGGAACATGAGCACGTCTCCACCAAACAAAGAAGCACTTACTACATATAGTTAAGAGGAAGTACCCGTTTATTGGAGATTCAATCTTTGTAGTCATATTGGTTTCCCTACATGAGGATTTATGTTATTGCATATTTTTGCATGAAGACGCTCAAGGAACAATCACATTGCCAAAACTACAGACACATAAGGTCAAAGTGATATTACTTTGTGGACCTTTGCACAGCTGTAGAGTACATTTACGAAATGGGGTAGAACTTACTAATTAGGCAGTAGAAAATACTCCAGCTGGGTAGACATTTTGTGCTAAACTATGGCCTCTTCTTGGAGGTTAGGGTGCATTCTGGCACCAATGCTAATTTTACAGAAGTTAAACCTCAACCTCAATATATATATATATAAAACACATGTGCATACAAACTTCATAATTGCTAGTTATAGGTGGCACCATCAGTTGTAACTGTGGTCCCCTGTGTCCCCCTCCTAAAAGACCCTTCTAGTTAAGCCACTGGGTGTTTACCGCTGCTTGCGCTCTTCTGTCCTCTTCCCCTGTTTTCTGCTGTACTAGCTGCTCCGCAAATATTGTTTACATTTTAATTTAGACTTTGACTAGGACCAATCTCTGGAAGACGTGCAGTAGCTTCCTGATGCCCCCTGATGGCAAAGAGAGGTCTGTTCTTACCATGCATATTTCCAGGCTCTGTCTTCTATATCTGCTACAGGAAGATGGAATGAGCTGTGTGTTTAATTTTGTGTCGGAGGGTGCAAGTGGTATGATCTGCTCTTATATTTGGGTTGCAGCATTTTTCCTCATCATTCTTTGACCAATAGAGAGAGAGAAAGGCAGAAAATGGCAAAAGAAAGAGGAATAGAAAAACAGAAGAAGGTTGGTAAACTGGCATTGCAAGCAGAGCCGGCCTTTGCTCAGATAGCGCCCTGGGAGTGGGCGGAGAGAAGAAATTTGACACCCTTGTTGATGGTCATGAATTAAATGAAGCAGCAGGGGGTCCCTTTTCTGGTTATTGGTTAGTACCTGGATTAGAAGTGACTGGCCCCTGAACACTAACATCTCCACCCCCCAGCTCACCTAAATCACTAATAGCTTAGTGGCCTCACACAGATGATGTTTTGTTGATATGTTTCAGCAGGTATCCGAGAGTGAAGGGAGGGCAAGGAAGGGGGCTAAAGGGGTGTTAAAACATCACTTGCTGTATGATAATGAAGGATTAAAACCCCTTTAAAATGGCAAATCAGACAGAAACGAAGAGGCAAGGACAAGGCTGAAGCAAGATGAGTAGGGCACTGCTGTTGGCATAACCTTAAAACACACAGGTCCATGCACCCCTCAGAATATTGGCACCCTGGGCGCAACTCGCTCATGCTAAAGGTCAGCTCTGATTGCAAGGATGAAAAAGAGAGTAGGGTGGTGGAAGACAGGGAAAATTAGGTGTAATTGAAAGTAGGCAATACTGGTATTCAGCAACCCAGGCAATTGTCAGAGCCAACAGCCAGCTCCTAATAAAAAGTTTGAGCCCATGCACTTATGGTTTTAACAATTAAGCAATGTTTAAATTGAGGAAGTGAGAGGGGTGTAACGCAGGCCCCTGTCCTCTCCCCACAACAATTTAGAGGTTGCCCATTCAGCCCACTGTCAATAAATATCTGCAAAACTTGAAAGACTCCGGGCCCCCTCATCATATTTCTGAGAGGGGCCACATTATTTTGCATGATGCATACTGTATCAATATGGTCCATTGCTGACTCTGAGCCTGATCCTGAATTGCTGGAGCCATCACTAAAAACATAAATTAGGAACACTTTGTTCACCATGCACAAGCCCTCGATAAAGGGCAAAAACCAGACAGACAGACACTGAAAGGAATGGCCAGTCAGATAGAGGCACGAGTAGACTCGTGGGCAGGTTATTGTTCCTCACCTCTCAGCAGGTGCACAATAGTGTTCCCAAGTACCACGATGACTGACTTGGTGCAAGTGATGCCGCTGGTGCCACAGGGCACGTTCTCTGTCGTCACTGTGAAGAGGCCTGCGTTCTCCCTCACCAAGACGTACTCACAATCCCCCAAAAAGGTGTATGCACGCCCATCAAAAGTGATGTAATGAGGGTCCCCAGTGGCCAAGCAGGTGCCGGCGCAAAGATGACTAGTGCACTGCCAGTGGCGGTCCTTGCACACACTGCAAAGACACATGCACACATGAGTTAAAAGGAGCATGAGTTAATCAGAGCAGGCTGCACACAAAAGGTTGCACACATTTGATCATTATAAGAGGAGTCCACTGACCACACGCCACAAGACGTTGATCTTCATGCGCAGCCACCTCAAAGCCACCCCAGTCTCAGAGAGACATGTTATGCCACACCCTCCCACCCTCTTACCAGGTGTTACAGTCTTTCTTGATGGTCTCGTTGGGGCGGTAAAGCCTGCCGTTGTGGTGACACGGGCACTCCTCTGGAGGGATGCAAAGGCCATTCTAAAAAGAGAGGAAATTAAAAAATTAAGAACTATATTTTAACCACTCGTCCAGTGATAGTTGTAGGCAAAATAAACTCCTTAGTGTCAGAACTGGGATAAATCTGTACACGTTACATAAGCGCAGAAAAACTCTATTACTAAAAGCATGGTGAAAAGTGTTTCCGTGCAGTGGAAGGACTTCGCAAAGGATGACTGGTCATCTTTCTTTTGTTTATTTCTGTGTTTGGGTGTTTAAGTGGTACTAATGAGATGAAATATTTGCCCAGATAGTGTTAACGTGTGAAAATTCCAAATATGATGCAATACTAACATTAAGGTCCATATTTATCAAAAGTTCACGCAACCCACCAAGCCACATTGCCGCACTGTGTGAAATAAAAATGGCAGGAATGTGCTGTAATTACCATTATACAGTGCATTCCTGTCCTTTACTAGGGCTGATACACTTTTGGCTGCCTAGCGCCAATGCGTCATGTTGCAAGGATCCCTGTGTAGCAGGCAAGATTGTTTTTGTGCAGGGTCACCTTCCTACACAAGATCCACCCGCAAAGGCATTTTCCTCTTTCTATGTGCAGAACACTTAGAAAGAGAAAACATGGAGGCGAAATAAACGAAATAAAGATATTTCTCCTTGTTGCGCCTCTGGTAGGGAGTGGTAAAATTCTGATGCATTCCCAGAGCTACCAATCTTGGTAAATCTGGGAATGTGTCAGAATCCATGGGTGGATGTGTTGGGAACATCCACACTCCCCCCATAGTACGCCTTGCTGCCACAGAGTAACTCAAGGCAGCAATTTGCGCTACCTTGCGTTACTCTAGATTTATCAAGCCGCTCAGGGACAAGCAAGGTGGCCTTGCATGGCTTGATCAATCTAATTTAGGTTTTGCATCACCCTTGCGTCCCCTTTAGTGGTGCAAAGGTGAAGAAAAGCCTTGATAAATATGCCTCTAAATGAGCTGCATTACGCCACATAATTTGCCTTTCCTTGCCACATAATTTAGTGATCATGCGGCATAATGTGGTCCTCCCCTGCAGCATAATTCCAGTGGCCCTGGCTTTTACGGCCTCTACTGACACTGAGCAACTTTGTTTAGCTAATTATATTTCATTATTGAAAAAGTTGAACACTTGCATTAAAAATATGACTATGGTGGTGCTACTTCGAACACTCAAAGGACCAGTGAGAACCTTAGCAATATGGCCGAATGCATATCGGTCAACTCTCTTTGAGGGTGGGCAAATTAGCTGTCCTTCATTTTGGATACTAGGATTGTGCGGATTTTTTTTATTAAGCAAGCATATGTAGTTTCCAATTAATACAATTTCTGTAGTTTGCAGTGATTCCCTATTATCATAGGCACAGGCACTCGACCAGTTTTTTTCACACAGCTGTCTAGAGATGGTTACTCAAGAACCTCTTGTAAAGTGAGTGCATACCTTATTTAGCTTTTTTCTCATGAATACTCTGAAACCGTCACGCACGTTTAGTTACTCAAGACCACTTTTTACTCGGGCTCAAATTTTGCTTTGCTCTTCCATGCAAGTGACTCATAATAAATTACACTTGCATAGTTTTCATAGTATGTGCGACGATTTTGCATACTTTGCAAGGAAAAAACATACACAAATCCTGAAGCAACCAGTGAAAGCTTTACAGGATCTATGGCCCTGATTACACATAGAGTGGAATGGGCTGATGTTTCCACTGCACCTAGTAAATACCAATTCCTTGGCTTGGGATATTTATCAGATGCAGTAAATACCTGTATTTCCAGAACCCGCCTCATAAAGAGGCATAACATGCGACACCAGTATTTATTACAGTTGAATCGCCATCTATTGTCTATTTTTATTGGGCAGTCCCCTGACAAATTTTGCCAGGGTTTTCCTAGAGAAATCTGTGTGGGGAAAACTGCAGTGATGCCATAATTTTCTCTCAACTGCGCAACGTCATGTGTGCCCAACCATCTAAATTATCGAGTAATCAAGCCTGACGTGCTTTCATACAGCTATAAGTTACCCAGATACAAACTATATAGTTTTATTTTTTGCTGATTCAATACTTTAGCACGAGGATTTACATTTAGTAAAAAGCATATTACTGCACCTGCAGTTTTTTCCCTACATGATTTTTGTATGGAAAACCAGTGCAATTTGGTTGAGGGAGAAATCCATATCAATCTAAGTTTTCACACCGCAGAACGTTTGTGCTACAGGGACACCACAAGTTTCCATAGCCCTCTCTACAACCTACCAGCTGACGAGTGCCATGGACATGCCTGAGCCCTCCTGCTGGAGTGAGTCCTGATCCCCAAGAGGTGCCCCCCAGGTCATGGACCCATGGCTGTCATTAGAGTATATTCTTCCAGAAGAAAAGGTGATGATGCAGAAGTTTTGGGCTCCTCGCAACTGCAAAGTGACCTCTTCATGCTGAGAAATGACTGTCTGCAATGACCGCCACTGCAGAGCTCCAGTGAGACCTGCACTTTGTGCTGACAGCAACCATTCATGTCGATCACCAACACAAAGTTCTAGTGGAACCTGCAATTCGTGACAACAGTAGCAGCCAGCATCAACCGCCAACGCAAATCTCCAGTGACAACTGGTGCATCATGCTACAACAGTGGCCGTCCGCAATGCCCGACTTGCTCCTCACACTGACAGCGACCTCCTCGTGACCCCCGCCAGCATGAATAACAACTCTTCGGACCGGAATTGAGAAGGTAAAACTTCAGTAGGACAAACCTGGTCCCTGTACCCAGCCAGTGCTCCATCGCTGTCAACCTGGTCTTGTAACTTTCCCCGGGTCCATTGCGACCAGATAATTGGGAGAGGAATTTTGTGATTTTTGGAGCTATTTTGACCTTAACATTTTAAAAATCATACTTCAGTTTAATTGATTGGATTTTTGACTTTCTGGTGTCATTTTCATTAATACAAATAACTCTATTTTTCCAAGTTGGTTTGGGATTCTTCTTATGTTGTGTTTCCACTTTATTAATGTTTGTGTGCTGCATAAATACTTTACACATTACTTCTAAGTTATGCCTGACAGCTTTTGAATCTAGCCACCAGAGGGTTGAGCCTAAGTTTATTTAATGACCTGTAGTTCACCCTGACTAGGATTGTGTTTATATTTCTGTGGGACTTCCACCCCTCTCACGTGATAATCCAAGTTCTCACACTAATGTAGAGGGTCTCCTGCATGCTTGAATGTAGATTGCTACCTCTTTCAAGTAACATAGGTTACCTAAAGCAAGCCTCTAAATTTCCAAGCCATTAAGGTCTGAGTTTGTCAATGAGTGTGCTAATGAACTTGAATTCTGAGAGTGAGGGATCTAACAGGAGACAATAACAGGGATCCGCCTAAGTCTTCCAAATAAATTGGAGGAAATGCATACAGAAAAACCCTGCCAAGGAATCGACAGCACATCCAACGCTCACTCCTGTCAAGCCAACCTCTACGAATAATACCAAGGAACTGCATTATTTCCAGAAAGGCAAAGAGGTCCAGCCACGGACTGCCAATGCAATACAATATGTTCATGAACACTTCCTGACTCCAGTTAAACAATATTGCTGATGGTATGTTTCCAATGAAGCTGTTGCTTGATCTCCTCTGATGTTGGGATCATACAGTCGATATCCTGTGAAAGAGAGCCCAAATACTGAGTATGTGGTGCATGAGAGGTTTTAGATGGAGACACCCTCCTTTGTTGCAGCAATTAAGCCATGGATTCTCAGCCCCTTTCTGGCTGTTGCCTGAAGCAGAGTCGTTTGAAGGCATGGAAGAAGTGGGCCCTGGCTCAGGGCCCCACCTTTCAACCCTTCAAGGGGGGACCCGAGATTAGGCCTTTTTTTTTTAAATTGGGCGATGTGTGGAAGTCTATAAGAGACATTTTGCAGACAAATGTGTATGTTTTTCAACACAATGCAACATCTTATAGCTCACAATAGGACCGGATATGAAAAATGGGCAGGGTCACAAAGATTATTGGCAATATTTGCACTAATATTAGTGAGCTGCTGCTGTATTATAAAATTGAAAACACATGTCAATGTCCCTGAATATTAGATGTGAACACATTTAGAATTTTAATTAGTTTGTCTGAGCACTTTCAGCTACTGAGGGCATGAAAGAGCTGAAATTGAATTATAAATTCAAAGCTGTTCTGAACTTGGGCCCCCAAATTACTTTTGGCCCAGGGCCCCTAAAATCCTTTAGATGTCCCTTACCTGAGGTAGTTTCGAAAGATCTGGAGTCTGTTTCTGTAACATATCTAGTGTCTGCTCTGGCAGAAAAGCCTATTTGTGTTGAAAACCGCCCCTATGAAAGTCTTCTGTTGTTCCAGGTGGATGCTTCAGTTTCTCCAGTTTATGATGAATCCCAATGATTCGAGGTATTAACACACCACCTCCAGCCTGGATTCATAATTTAAAAAACATAACCTGTATTCAACAAGTCAACAAGATATGGAAATATTTGTATGCCTTGTAACTGGAAAGATGCAACAACAGGAGATACTACCTTCATGAATATCTTCGGAGGTGTTGATGAACCGAACAGACAGGTTCTGCATTGATGAGTCTCTCCAATCACAAATCTGAGGTGGTGTTGGCTCAGTTGGAATCAGAAAATGGCAATATGCATTTTGGAGGTCCAGAGGTACCTGCATGATCAAAGGGATTGTTGTCTGCAATGCTGTCATCCTGAAAGTTGACCTGTGAATACATCTGTTTGCCGCTGTTAAACGTGGCATCCTTGGCATGGTCTCCTCCTGACTTTTTGCTTTCTGACTTCCTATTTTTCTGACTTCGTTCTTGCTGGCTTTATGTCTCTGGGCACTTTACCACTGCTGACCAGTTTTAAATTGCACATGCTCTTTCCCTAAAATATGGTAACATCTGGCTATCCAGAACTGGCCTACTTTAATTTACTTGTTCGTCCCTGGTGAAGCCCCTACCTACCTGTGCCCAGGACCTGTAAATTAAATGACAATAGCGGGCCTGCAGCATTGATTGTGCCACCCACCTTAGTATCCCTCTAAACATGTCTCAGGTCAGCCATTGAAGAGCCTGTGTAGGCAGTATGAAACTGCCATGTCGACCTGGAAAGTTACCTCACTTGCCAGGCCTAACTCTTCCTTTTTTAATACATATGTGTCACCACAAAGGTAGGCCCTGGACATCCTCAAGGGCAGGGTGCAGTGTATTTAAAATGTTGGACATGTACTTTTAAATCTTACATGTTCAGGGAGTGAAAAACTCTTACAATAGTTTTTTACTACTGCAAGGCCTATCTCTCCCGTAGGTTAACATAGGGATTGCCTTATTAACTTTTGTAAGTGTAATTTCCAATTGGGACCAGATAGATATTTCAAGATTGGTGTCTCTGGACTCACAATTTAGAATCACAATGGATGGCAAAGTTGGATTTTAAGATGCAAGTCTAAAAATGCCACTTTTAGGAAGTTGGTGTTTTCTTACTTTAACCATTCATTGGCTCTGCCTCTCAATACGTCTGGGTAGGTGACAGCTTGGCCCTTGTGCATTCCCTATAGACAACCACACACAAAGGGAGCTAGGTGTGTCTGATGGGCCATCCACATTGTGATGGGCCATTAATATCTTGATGGGTCATCCTGGGCAGGATGGAGGGAGGAGCTGACACTTACATCCATTTACACCAAATATGTGATAGAACAAGTAGGTCCTAAACAACTACTTGCCTAAACCACTACTGCTAAACACCTGAAAAGTCTCTACAACGAAGTACTGAACAACTACTGTCTAAACAACGATTTTGCCTGAATAACGATTGCCTGAACAACAAATTTTAAGGTAAGTTTTTTTTAATGGTTTATTAGTTGTTTAGAATTTATATATATGTATATCAATATATATATATATATATATATATATATATATAAATATATACATATTCTAAAATGTTATGAGTTGTTTAGAATTTATATATATATATATATATATGAATATAACAAACCATAAAAAATAAAAAAAAGAACTTACCTTAAAATTCGTTGTTCAGGCAATCGTTATTTAGGCAAAATCGTTGTTTAGACCGTTCCCATCCTCTTGGTCTTCCTTTACAACTGTACCCTCTCTGTCTCTTATAAGTCGGCTCCTTCAATGCCGAGTTAAGTCCCTCATTTATCATCCCTTTAAGGTCTCTTCTTGAAAGGGTAAGCACTTCTCCTATTGCTCTATTTCAGTATTGTCCACGTGTCATAGAGCTTCGCCATGAATGCAATCCGAAAGTGTAAATCATCATTCTAAAGCAGTGGCTTGTATATGTAGACCACTTAGCCCTGTCATCTCGTAAGAGAAAAGTCTGTGCTAAAAAGGCCAGTACAGCCTTACTCCCTTTACACATACCTACACACACACACTTCAGGAAGATGGGAGAACCAGTGAACGCTAGTGTCCACATGGCACGGTCCTGCTTTTTAGCCCGCTCCCCACCTCAGCTCTGCACTTGAACAGGGAGCGAAAAACAAGCCGCCACACCTCCGAGAGTTTGAACTCTCAAGTTGAGCATAATTGCCTTATAAAGTTAGTTGCATAAAACATTATTTCAATAAATAAAAAAAAAACTAACTTTCTTGATAAGTTGATTAATGTCATGTCCACACTGTGGACAGAAAATCAGCGGGATGACAGGATGTTGGGAAACCGGATTTATGTTGTCAACTGGCATATAAATGGGACTACATTTAGATTTAGGCTTGTGAGAATGTCTGTCTGGGGGCTGAGGCTCCTCAAAAGGTAATGATTGATGGTAAGGATGGATGAGGAACACCTCTGAAGGGGTAATGAACCCCAAGCCTTATTTGCAAATTGCATACTCATCATAACAATCTTCACTTGTTTTTAAACGTAGTGCTTGATTCTACCTTTCATACCATTTTATCTCTGTGAATAACAGATGTCAGTATTTATTTTTCTCAATTTATAAGCCTTTGAAGGGTGAAATTCTGAAATGTGACCTGAAGATCATGCTCAGAGCAGGTATTAAAATGATACACCCATTTAAATCAATTGGCCTCCATGCACTTTGCTATACTAGCGTCAAACGTTTTGACGCTAGTGTAGTAAAGCGCCACAAAAGCATAAAATGTTTTGACGCTATTGTTCTAACTACTGCCATGGTGCACTGTATCGTAAATATGGCACACACATGGTGGGGGTAGGGAGAACAGGGGGGGGCATGAGAAAAGCGACGCTGCATTGGATGCAGGGCCACTTTTTTAAAAATTCGGCCCTAAGTGTCTGATTTAGATTTCAGCGTACGTGTTAGTCTGTCACAACGGTGCGAGATATCCCGTCCCCTGAAATATAAATCCCATAGGAAATAATGGGATTTAAGTTTTTGGGATGGCATATCCGTCACCGTTGTAACAGAGTAATCTGTCCGCCAAAATCAAAATCAGGCTCTAAATGCATTAGTGCAGAAATACAAAGTTGATCTGAACAAATCCAAAGTATTACAGAGAAGTTATTGCTTGAGTTTCAGCAAGCGATGCTTGATAAACATGGTACCTCCTGGAATGAAACTGCAAATTTGGGAATTAATTGGCTACATTTGGAAACGGAATGAATTAGACAAATGAGAAGTATATTTGGTAAAGAAGAAGGATCAAAATAAAGCAAGGCTAGATTTGCCTCCTGCTGGAACAGAAGAGAGTGACGAAGATGTACACGTGCTTCCTATGAGAGAAGTTACTTGTGGAGGATTTATTCGTTTTCCCTGGAGTAGAGGTGACATTGCTTCATTCACAAATGATTTCCTAAAATTGTGAGAGAAACCTGTGGAATGGTATATACAGGTTGAGCGATTTGTGAACCTTCCAAAAGTGCTCTGGGATGATTTGAATACACAGTTTGACATTGTTGTTCCAAGTGATTTGAAGGCTGAATGTAAGTTGGTGTTGATTGGCCTGAAAAAGAATCTATGAGACATACAGCGACTAAAGCTCCGTCTCCAATTGTTATGAAAAAAAGGAGACCCCTAAAGAGATTGATTGGTTCAGGATTGACAGAATGACTCAAGAGTCTAAGGAGTCCATACTTTCAAATATGTGATTGTTGCAGGCTTTTAAACAGTTCTGCAGTACAGAGACTATTGAGGCGAAGGATATGAGACATTTTGTGTTCAGATTTGTGCAGAGATTGAAACCGGAAGTGTATAACATGATTTAGCAGCATTTGATTTGTTGGCAGAATAAACCAATTTGTGAAATCCTGCGACACGCAAAATATTGCAGTGATGAACTGGAGTTAAAACAAAAGAAATTGAAGGAGACATTAATGATAGTACAGATAAAAGCTGTACAAAGGATTCAGAATCCTCAGCTTGTAGGGAATGTTGGTGGTATGCAGGGTGTGTATCCACAGGGAGCCTAGATGCTGCAAGGAGGTAATGGTTTTTAACAGCAGGGTAGAGGACGAAGTGTCCAAATTGTTTCGAGTACAGATGTAGATAGGGTGACTCTGAAGAGAATTAGTCTGTGCCATGTATGCCGCAAATTGGGCCATTGGAAGACAGAATGTCATTTTAATCCGAATAATATGGATAGTGAGAATAAGGTGCAGAGTGGAGGATTTGTGCAGACCCAGGGAAACAATCAGGTTGTGTCACAGCAGATGCAAAGACCACAAGTGCAAATTTCTAATGTACCCCAGAGGCTGACACAGAAGGATGTGTCTGATCCAGTACCACTGGATGACATATATATGCATGCCTTCACAGAGCTGAGAGTAAATCTCTGTTGTGGCCCTGCTCTGAGAATGTCTGATTACAACAAATGTTATACTTTGTACTGCAGAGAGAGGGAAGGATGAGCTCTCTCAGTGCAGACTCAGTTACACGGAAACCCATATAGGCCTCTCACCTATTTTTCTGCTACACTTGACCCAGTAGCTTCGGCAGTGCCTGGCTATCTCAAAGCTGTTGCCACAGTTGGTATCAGCATAGAACAGTGCGAAAGCATTGTTATGGGACATCCATTGAATGTTTCTGTTCCCCACTCTGTATAGAGTTTATTAACACGTACAAAGATCCAGCACCTTACAAGTAGCAGGCTGACAAGATACAAGCAAACCGTTTTGGCTACTCCAAATGTGAATTTGAGGCAATTACAATTAAGTCCAGCAAAAGTATTACCTTTACCTGTAAATGAGACAGATGATGTTGAAGAAATTGAGAATGACTCTCTAGATGTCACTGAACAGTGCACCAAGCCGAGACCTGACATACAAAATACGACACTTTCTGAATCAGATCATGTCATACTTGTTGATGACTCCTGCTTGAGAGACCATGAAGGTAACCTGAAAGCTGCCTACGCAGTCTGTACTCTCTCAGGTGTGGTCAAAACCTCCTGGCTTCAAGGAGTCTTTTCTGCAAAAGTGGCTGAATTGATTTCCCTTACGAGAGCATGCTGTGTTTCGGACCAGCTGAAGGTGACAATTTTTACCGATAGTCTGGATGGCTTTGGTGTTGTCCATGACTTTGGACAGTTGTGGTTCTATAGAGGTTTATGACTATGTCACTGTTGGAAATAATTACGCAGAAGAAGTCGCCAGATACTGTGCTTTGAATTCTTGTGCATTCAATGGCGACTATCTCAACGAGGGAACAGATAAGAGAAATTACAATCTCTTGTTAACTGGTGCAGATACATGGGCAGAAGTTAAAAGGTTGCAGGAAGAAGTGTCAGAAGCTGAAAAACAGGGTTAGATTAGAGCAGGATGTGAAGATGATGTGTGGGTTTCAAGTGATGGGAGAGTTGTGATGCCCAACAGTTTATTACCATCTATGGCAAGACATTATCACAGTCCAGATCATGTGGGACGTGACGCAATTGTGAGATTGTCTCAGCAGACTTGTTTCAATCCTAGGTTTAGGTTGATGGCAGAAGCTCTGTGTCACAGGTGTTTTACATGTCAATAGATGAAAGTAGGCAAATGAACTGCCGGAACACTAAGTCACAAAGGGAGATCAGGAGGACCTTTCAAAAGGATGCAGTTGGATTTTATTGAACTGCCTTTTTTCAATAGACTGAGATAGTTTTGGTTATTGTATGCATTTTCTCTTGTAAGCTTGAAGCCTACCCGACTAGGAGAAATAACAGTCTCATGGTAGCAAAGCTGTTGTTAAGAGAGCTCATCCCAAGTTTTGGATTCCTGACTTCTTTTGAATCAGACCGAGGGGCTCACTTTAATTGTGAGATCCTGAAATTACTGTGTGCAGCATTGCAAGTGGAGCAGAGACTACACTACAGTTATAGATCAGAGGCTTCTGGTCTTGTTGAGCAAGTCAACGGCATGTTGAAATCCAGATTGGCTAAAGTGTGTGCTTCCACTTCACTGAAATGGCCTGACGCATTGCCTCTGGCATCGATGAGTCTTTTCAGTACTCCAGACAGGAAAACCGGACTATCACCCCATGAGATCACTATGGGGTGAGCCATGAGATTATCAGCTGTACCTGCAAATGCACTTGTGAACACTGAAGATGACACGGTTCTTGATTATTGCAAGGGATTGGTGATGTGGTTCATTTTGTGTCTCATCAGGTTGGAGAAGCTACAACACAGCCGCAACAAGAGCAGTGCCATGACCTTGATCCAGATGACTGAGTTATGGAAAAGAAGCAAGCTCTGAAGTTGTGCTTGAACCTCAATGGAAATGGTCTTTACAGGTCATCTTGGTCACAACAACAGCTGTGAAGTGTGGAAGCCTCCCAATTTGATTCATGAAGCACACACTCATAAAGTTCTGAGTCCCCTTGATGAAACAGCACCTGTCCCTGAATGGCAGGTTACAGCGAGATGAAGGGAGCAGGTTAGCCAAGCTGTATGGGATGAGCAAGTGACTCAAAGAGCACATGTATGGCCTGAGGAGGATGTTGAAGTGGGTACAGATGGGTCAAGACTAGAAAAGTTGACAGCGCAAAACTCAGATGCTGTAGTAAAACGAGTTGTGGCTGGAGATCAGTGGCCAAGAGAACAGACTGTACCTAAAGAGCAAGTTCCACAAACTATTTCGGAGGAAGCTGAAGAGTCTGGCCAAAGTTACAGTGACAACGAAGGGTCAGTTGCCCAGAGAACAAAAAGAACAAGAGTACCATGTCAGAGGTACGCCACCCTTGAATGGATATATCTTGCTGCAAATGACTGGAAGAAAGAATTTGGACCCTTTTGTTTTAACAATTCGTGTCCAGCTGAACCTCCTTGTTCTGATTTTTGTGGCAAAACTGAGTTTTGAAATTGCATTGCCATTGATAGACTGAGACATTACACTTTGAGTGTGATTATTAGTGACTTTGAACTGTGCATTTACTACGGACATTCATAGATTGTAGAGAATGAATAAGAGAACCAAGGTCTGAGACTGCAGAATTCATCGTAGGGTTGTCATTTAGAAGAACATGGAGTAGGGTTAAGGAAGACTAACAAAGTTATTGCAAGTAACCTTTGAACTTTACTGAAAAGACAATTACTTACTACTGCTTTGCTCAAGCGAAAAGACTGAAAGAGACTATTACTGTTGCTACTGCTGCATTTTCATTGAACGATCCATATGTGCAGGAGTATTAGTCTTATCAGTATTAGTATTGACTGCTTTGCCTATTTGAAGACTGCTTTGCCTATTTGATTGAGTTTACCTACACCTTCTAGGGTAGACAATATTAGATCCACAAGTGCCCCACAAAACCCATCTTTTGCTGACAACAAGCTATCTGGAGTAGATGAGAAAGATTTACATGCAGATACTTCTAGTGGAGATTATTTATTGAATGTGTTTTCAGAACTACTTTATGAATATGTTAAAACCATGGATTCTAGGTATTGCTATGTCTGCAAGCAAATACCGCCATCAGTTGCTGAGGGAATAAGCTATCACCACCTCTCTTTGACATAAGGAGTTACCTGTAGTTTGTTGCTGAGCTTTTTCTATGGGAAAGGTCATTTTCAATGCTATTATTCAAATAGGGATTTCGTTTTTTCAGAAGTTCTTGTGCTTAAATATTTGAATTGACAGCCTGATTATAAAATTGCTAAGATAGTGGGAAATTCCTTTAGACCCACCATGATGCTGGATACTGCTTACGCACACCAACATAATTTTGTCTCCTAACAGATGTGGAAAAGAAATGTATAGATTCAAGAGATCTATTGGCCAAAGCGGGAAATAATTCAAAGATGCCACAATGGGCTAAGGATGACACTGAACAAACATTAGTGGGAAACATGGCCTCATGAGCTTTAGATTGGCAACATAAGGGAAACCTATGCACTTTCATTAGAAATTCTACACCTGACACACATTTTATAGGAATTAGTGAATGTGACCATACCTTTGAGGTTTATTGGGGTCTTTACTTAAATGGAGCAGATCCAGTTTTTCCTGGAGTTTATTACTTTTGTGGGTAACATACCTTTTACAAATTAACCAAGAGATGGTATGGAACATGCTATATGGAAACAATTTTTTCCAGAGACTTATCATGTGGGAAAAAAAGAGAGCTCAAGTGGAGAACCCTACAGAACAACTAAGAAAAGTGCTAGTGAAATTGTAGGAGACATATTTGGTGCTCTGATACCCTCTATAGGAGTGATTAGGAAGTTTTTCACCTTTTTTGATAAATTGTCCACCAGAACAGCTAGAGGATTAGCAGATAGATAGATACAGAAATGCGTCCATTACTTACGTTAATGGCATTACTCCTAGTCCTACTCCCTTGCCTTCCTTTCTACCAATGAGGCTCCCTGCCTTCCCCTAGGCCCCTCCCTTCCCCTTAAACACCCCCTCCCACCCCCACCACCTCCTGTACAAAAACAAGCCCAAGCAGCAACTCAGTCAATCCGTACTGGGAGGGCGGGAGGGAACGGAAAGGAAGGTGAGGGAGTAGGACTAGGAGTATTGCCATTAATGTAAGTAATGGACGCATTACCTCCCGTCCCTCCCTCGCCTTCCTTTCTACCAATGAGACATAGCAAGAGAAAACAGGAAACGGACAGTGAGTTGCAACAACCAACAAAGGGCACCGAACAACCACCCTCCTATTACATCATAGAGGACAAGACACAGTGACCCAATACCGACTCCAAACTGCCCAAGTCTGCCAGTCTGTAATGACGAACAAAGGTCGAAGGTGAGGCCCAAGTAGCGGCCCTGAAATTTCCACCACAGAAGCACCCTGTAGCTCCGCCATCGTAGCAGCCATACCCCTGGTAGAACGGCCCTGTATCCCTTGGGGCGGAACCACCCCTTTCAAAGAATAAGACATCAAAATCAGAGAGAGAACCCACCGACTCAAGGAAGCAGGGACGGCTTCTCCCCTTTTCGAGCCGGACCGAAATTCACAAACAGAGAATCACCTTTCCGGAAAGGAGCAACCACCCGTAGATACTCCAACAAAGCCCGACGCACATCCAATGAATGCAACCGAACCTCCTCATCCGAGGAAGGCTCAGGACAAAAAGAAGGAAGGATAACCTCCTGGCGAGCATGGAAAGACGAATTCACTTTGGGAACAAACAAAGGAACTGGTATAAGCACCACTCGATCCGGAAAAACCTTACAAAAAGGAAAAGAGCAGGCCAAGGCCCCCAACTCCCCCAAACGACGGGCTGAAGTAATGGCCACCAGAAAAAAGGTTTTCAAAGAAAGATGACGCAAGTCACAGGAATCCAGAAGTTCAAAGGGAGGAACAGTCAAAGCATCCAACACCAAAGAAAGATCCCAGGAAGGAAAGGACCGCACCGGACGAGGAAACAAGTTAAGAAGTCCCTGGAAAAACCGAGGCATCAAATGACCCTCGCAGCCCACTGCACCTGTAGGGAAGCCACAGACAAACCCAACTGGGCCCAATCCTGTAAAAACTGCATCACCTCAAACAGAGAAGCAGCCGTAGAATCTAACCTATGCCAGAAATACCAGGAAGAAAAAACCTTCCACTGCCAACCATAAGACATTAAAGTGGAACGACGCCGCAAAGCCAGTAAAGTAGAACTCAAAGCTACCAGAACCCCTAAGCACGTCAAACCCCTTCGTTCAACTTCCAAGCCGTCAAGTGCAACCGCCACAACGACCCCATCGGGAGGCAAGGAAACTCCAGAGGCGAGGGACAGAGAGGAAGAGTCCACATGTGATCTGAAGCCATCAACCGAAGCAACGGAAACCAATTTGCCCTCGGCCAATGGGGCGCGATCAAGAGAACCCTGGCCTTCAGAAGACGTACCCTCACTAGAAACGCACAGAGCAACTGGAAGGGCGGGAACACGTACAAAAGATCCTGAGGCCAAGGACACGACATCCCGTCCACCGCCCAAGCCTGAGGATAACAAAACCGGGAGCAAAAGCGACTGACTCTCGCATTCTCTGGAGAGGCAAACACATCCAACACCGGAAGACCCCACAGGTGAACCAGGCGACGAAACAGAGACAACCACAGGGAGAAAAGCTGAGACGAAGGAATGACCCGGCTCAGAAGATCCGTCTGATCATTGACCACCCCTGAATGTAGGTGTCTCGCAGGGAAAGAACCCACCTTTGTGCCCAAACAAAAATTTCCCTTGCAATGCGGAACAGTGCCCGCGATGTGGCCCCACCCTGCCGGTTCACGTAAGCTTTGGTCACCAAGTTGTCTGTCCGAATAAGAACTGCCAAATCTTCCAGGGAGTCCTGAAAATGAATCAGAGCCAGAAGCACCGCCTTCAACTCCCGCCAATTCGAGGAACGTCTGGCCTCCAGAGGTGACCAAAACCCCTGGACCTGAGCCGACCCCATCCAAGCCCCCCAACCGGAGAGGCTGGCATCGGTCGTCACTACCACCGGGTGAGGAGGAGATAAAGACACCCCTACACTAAGATGAGCCGGCACCAGCCACCAACCAAACTCCCAGCGAACAAACCCCGACACAGGAATCCGTGCCCGAAGAGAACTCGACCCCGGAGACCAACGAACGAGAAACCAGTTCATCAGGCAAAGAAGATGAAACCGTGCCAACGGCACTAGAAAAATCACCAACGCCAAATGACCCTGCAGACGCAACCACTGAAGGGCTCTGGGAGCCGGCTGTGACAAGATCGACAACACCTGTGACTGGAGGCACACCAACCGCTCCTCCGACACAGTCACCAAGCCCTGAAGAGTCAGAAATTGGGCCAGAGAAAAACCAGATCCTGGGAAGGGACCAAATCTGACTTCCCCCAGTTGACCAAAAAAACGTGGTTTTGCAGGACCAACAGAACCCGGGCCACATGCCTCTGTAACAGAACCTGAGTGGGCGCTTGGATTAGAATATCGTCCAAATAAGGATGGACAAACACCCCTTCGGAATGTAGAAGAGCCACCAGAGGGTCCACCACCTTGGTGAAAATCCGTGGAGAGGACTTGAGGCCAAATGGCAGAACACAAAACTGAAAATGGTCCTGGCCCACCGCAAAGCGTAGGAACCTCTGAGAAGACAGAGCCACTGGAACATGCAGGTAAGCATCCTGCAGATCCAGAGACCCCAGGAAATCCCCTGGACTGACCAGAGGAAAAATCGACTGAATGGAAAGCATACGGAAATGGACAGTCTTGATCCAGGAATTCACACCCTTGAGATTGAGGACAGGACGAAAACCCCCTGACACCTTTGGAACCAGGAACAAGATGGAATAAGTGCCCAGACCTCTCTCCCCCACAGGAACATGGGCTATGGCCCCCTTGAGAAGTAAGTCCCGGACCCCATCCAACAACTCCTGCCTCTGTGCCCCGACCGCAGGCAGTGGAGTAGGACGCACCCCGGTATCTGGAGGTACCATGTCGAACTCTATGGCGTAGCCATTGTTTACAATGTCCAGCACCCAGCAATCACTGACACTCTCTTGCCAAACGGGAAGAAAGTGCCTCAGCCGTCCCCCAACCGGCCCTTTGCCAGGCCCACAATGATTGTCAGGACCCCTTCTTGAATCCTCCCAGACCCGAAGGAGCAGACTTTTTAGGAGAAAAACAGGTCTGAAAACGACGTTTCCTGAAAAAAAAAGATTTGGAATCAACTTTGGCAGAAGACCGCGAATGCTTCCGCCAACCCTTGCCAGAAGAAGAACCACCTTTATAAGGCAAGGCGTGTTTCCTCTCCTTCAAAGCTTTCGAAAGCATGGAAGGCAACTGATCTCCAAATAAATTGCGCCCCTCAAAAGGCAGTCTCAGGAGAGCAGACTTCTCCCCAGGATCCGCCTTCCACATCCTTAACCAGAGGGACCTCGAGCCCCAATCAAAGCTCCTGACGCTAGAGCCGAAGTACGGACAACATCAGAAGACATGTCTGCCCGCAACCTGGCCTGTTGTTCCATAACAGCCAGCAGTTCCGAACACTCCGAACCCTCCTGAACAGCAACCGCCAGTTTGTCAAAATCCTGCACCAAAGACTGTGCAGAATACGCAGAAAAAATACCAGCTCTGAGGGCCAAATTCTATGCCGCAAATGCCCTTTTTAGACCACAATCCACCTTACGGTCAGTGGCATCAGTAGGAGCACAATCCTCCGGATTGACCGCCGTCTTGCCAATTAGAGTTGCCAAAATGGAATCCAGCTTAACGGAGGGTGGCAACACATCTTCCCCTTCCAGCAAGTACAGCTTCTGAAGGAACCGCGGAACCTGAGACTTGTCCACATCCTTCCACTCCCGGAGCACCATATCCTTAACAGGGCCCTGAAAAGGCATGGCAAACCTCGAAGGCGTTTGATATTGAGGGAACAAGTGCAAATCAGTCCCTGTAGGTTGAAAAACAGGAAAAACCTAAATTGTCCCGAACAGGCGTCAGAACCTCCCACATCTCTTCCCTGGAGACATATTTCCCACCAGAAGAAGTAGAAGGAGCGTCATCATCTGATGAAGAGGACCCCTCCGCAGCCCCTGAAGGCTGGGCAGCCGAAGAACGTCCAGGCCTGGATGCTCCAGCCTGCAGAGCACGAGACACAGCCACCTCAATCATGTCCTGAACCTCCTCCCTGGACATGAGAGGCGCAGGAGCCCCCACCGCAACCTGGCGACCCCCAGGAGTGGAGAGGGGAACCGCTACATCCTCCCCCAAAGAAGAGGAAACAATCCTGCGTCGCTTTGAAGGAACCTTTGACATTATCCCAACAAGAAATGCATTCCAGAGGTCCCAGCACCCATTAAATAATGGAGAAAGCCCCCCCCTAAAACCATATCAGCAAATGAAAATGAGGCAACAATTAGCACCAAATTACAAAAAACACGGGCAGAATCGCCCGCCCTACCGTCCAAAATGGCAAAAAACACAACCGGCACATCAGCCCAGCACGTGAGCCGAATATCCGGAAGCACAGCCCCAGCCACCATAGAGCTGACCAACTCCGTCAGCCGACTCCAAGGACGCATCTCTAAGGCAGCACCGCCTGCCCCCGGAAGAAGCGACCGCCGGGAACTCTCCACGAGGAGCTCTGCGCTCTTCGAGAGTCAAACCGATGCCCCCCAGGCCCCGCTGTGGAGGAGAAGGAGAAAGGTAAGTCTAGCGGGGCTAGACAAGAAGAACAGGAGGTGGTGGGGGTGTGGGGGGGTTTAAGAGGAAAGGAGGGGTCTAGCGGGAAGCAGGGAGCCTCATTGGTAGAAAGGAAGACGAGGGAGGGACGGGAGGTAATGGTTGCTATTAGATCTATGGTTTTGCAAATCAACTTGCTTTAGATGTTCTTCTCGCAAACGGGGATGGAATCTGTTGGATGCTGAAAGTTCAACAATGTTGTACTTTTATACCTGACAATGGTAAGGAGCTGAAGAAATATATTAAGAACATTATTAACTTGAAAGGAGACTTAAAGGAGCTAGAAGCAACAGGTGCCTGTGAAATTATAGGGAATGGATTTTCAGCTGTTGGTAAACGATTTGGAAGTCTAACAAGTGGAATTATTGGAAGCATCTTGAGACTTTTGCTGATAGTTGTTCTTTGTAGATTGATCCTGTTTGGATTTTACAAGGGATACATGAGATTTCAGAAGAGAAAAGGAGTGAAGGGGAGAAAGAAGGAGATAGAACTTGAGAATAGACAAAACATTTATGACAGTGACATTAAGCAGTTGGAGGAGTCCAGAAGATCTTTCCTGGATCAATCTCTGAGATTTTGATCTGTCTCTCTGATAAGAAAAGATTACAAATTGATGTGATGGCTTGATTCACCATCAGAGTGGGGAGGGAGGGTGGAACAGTGTAAATTGTTGTCAACCCTGATGTCACAATATTGATCTATACATAATCGTATTACAAAGTATTTCGTGTGAACTAATAGTAAATTTATGTAAAGTGGTGCACTCAAATTCAATAATGAAGTGCATTCACAGTATTGTTAGGAGAAAATACACTGTGTCATATCCTTATTAATTCAAATGTAATAATTGATTATAATTTTTAAACCATTCTCACGTTATTTGTGCATGTTTATCTTTAAAACGATAACAGTTTATATAACATTTCCACTAAATGTTGTTGATTTACATTGAGAAATGTAGTTCACCTTGTATTCAATTTTATTTCATTTTATATTAACTGTAACATGAAGTCTAAACTAAGAAAGTATAACTGACATTATGTGATGGAAAGAAAACATTATGTGATCGCAAGTCAAAGGTGCACAGTACAACATGAATTAAATGTGCCTCTGAGATGCTACCTTAGCATGACTTGGCTAGGCCTAAATCTTCTTTAACGTGAGAAATTGTTTCCCATTTCAGTTAACATGATATTTAATTGCAGGTATGTTCACATGAATTGTTAGTTTGGAAATAGATGTGCTATGTCTTATGCAAAGAGAGTCTGAGAAAGCAACCTTGAAAGGTACACAGAGACATTGAGAGAAGTCTTATTCATATGTGCTGCAACCAATGTTCAGGAAACCAAGGACAACTTCATTCCCAGTAGTATAGTGTGGCCTAATGCTGAAGTTGCAAGTTTCAACATGAGATGGGAGAAGAAGGAGTCATGTTAAAGCCTGATCTATGGTTCGTGCCCAATGGATCTTTTCACAGTATTAACCACGACTTACACTGATTGATTACAGGACAGATTCCGTGCACTTTTAGGGGTACAGATCTCTGACTTTCCCCTTAGTTCCCATGCTTTGCTGAGTGTGGCTTAGACGTACATTTAACTCTCTGAAGAAGACTCTTGACCGAGCTTCTGAAATGCTGACACCTTCCCTTTCTTTTTCACTTCCTCATCCTATTTTTGAAACCATTTCCATCCTATTTTTGCTCTTTAGCTTTTGTTCTTGTGTCCCTTAGTTAGATTCTAAATTTTTGTAGATTCAAGCTCTAAAAGGGAGATTGCCAAATTGTCATGGTTCATTTTAGTTAGTTGATTTATTTGGACCAATGTGTAAAAGGTTTGACCAGCTTTTGTTTTCTGATCACCAAATTATCTTCTTAATGTTTTGTATTGTGGTGTCTGATTTCCTTGTCTGCCTTATGTTAATGTGTTTAAACTTCTTTAGACAATTTGGTTATCCTATTGATATTCTGCATCTTTACAGCATGTTTTTAAGATTTGTTTACATTAAGCTGAGTGTTCATTTGTAATAAATCCCTTTAACTTTATTTCTGAATTGGGTTTTCATTGTGTGGTCAAATTGGTTGCACTGTTAAAACAATGTTGATTGATTGTTGCCTGATTCTCTAGTTGCACCCCTTTGCACAGATCCAAAGGTTCATCGGCCTTGAATTAGAACATACAAAACTCCCCATCACTAGAATGTGCAAATTAAAAGAGTTTGGGCAAAATACTTTAAAACTGGGTTTTGCAGATAAATATTTCAACACAAACCTACTTTTAGTGTGGAAATTACACAGCAAAGTATCTAAGGGAAAAGTCTTTGCATAAATGTGCTTCCAAAGAATTTGTGATGGTATGTAAAGGTTTCTAGAACTAGATAGAATAGTATAACCTTTGCAAACTGTAACATTTGTAAACTGATAAACTATTCAGGCAGAATTTAAATTACACCTACTTCTACTCTGATGTTACCAGCATGAATTAAAGAAGATCCTTTTCCTGCTTGTAAGCGGGAAAGATGAAACAGCAGCTCTTAGCAGAAAATATTCATTATTGAAAGAACAACACATGGATGTGTTTTCTCATTTCTCATCGTCCACTATGGTGCACGACACTGAGTCAGGCTCTCCAACGGTGTTAAACAGTCTGGTCAGAGTGGGGCTAGCAACCTACAAAATCTTTCGTAGAACAAAAGAGTGCATTTACACAGTCCCAGGAATTTCCCTAGTTCGAACGTTTAATGGCATTTATCACTTCTTCGTGTGTGATGAGGTTTCTGCAGGAACACCGCAATGGCGGTCGAGATTTTCATGGCATTTTTACGAAGGTATGTGAATTGGCATGTTTGGAATGTGCTTGCCTAACAAATGTGATTTATGAACACTGTGTGGTATTGGAACAGTTTAAGATACGTTTGAAATAATTTCTTCTAAAGGATAACCATCCTGATTTTGATGCAGTGCCTCTGTAGTGGTATAATTTATGTATGTGACATTGGTTTTGTATCAATATTACTTTAAAGAGTTTTATTAAAAATGTTTATATAAAATAAAAAATACATAGAAAGCAAATTATTGCTCTCTATTTGATCCACTTTCACATTCTTCTTTTTTTAGTTTGATGTTAGCCAGTTACAATTCACATGTGTTGAAGAGCATTTCTAGACATAACACCCTAGTTCTGTTCGTTGCTGATTCCAACACCTTCAACCTTAAAATGCCAAATGGGCAGAAGAGGAAACATTGCATTAATGATAGCAACTGTCAAGAAGAGATGCTATCTGTCTTTCTAGTTAAACTAGTTAAGTTATGCTTCTCAGTTCCTCAATAAGAGGTCTATGTGATAGAGCACATTGATCATCTTATATTCGGAATAGCTTAAAACACCACTTAAAACATTTAGTAGTGAGTACTGCAACTCAGTTTTCCGCAGCTCACCAGAACAACACTGTACTAGTCCTTTTCTTGGTAGTCTGTGTGTCATCAGTTGGACTGTCCTCAATCGGATTCAAAGAAAGGAGTGTGTTACTTTCAGCCTCTCCAAACTTGTTAAACAGTCTGGTCAGAGTGGGGCCAGAAACCTACAAAATCTTTCATAGAACAAAAGAGTGCGTTTACACAGTCACAGTAATTTAATATTTCCCTTTGTAACTGTTTAGACTACACTGTACTATCTGCAGGTGGCATTTCTAGATTTCACACAAAGATCTTTGCAAACAGAATTCTGTTATAGTGATAACGCCTTTACTGCTTACCAGAAGCACAGTGCCTTCAGGGCACACACAGCCTTCCATGGCACTGGAGCAGGTCTGGTTGGTCTCAGGGTTCTCGCATGTGCGCAGGCAGGATCCAAACTCATACACAAGATTTCCAGGACAGTAGGCAGTGTCAGGACAGCCAACGTCTGTGCAGTTCCAGGTGCCATTTGAGCAGACACTAGAAGCCAGGACCAAAATATAGATTAAAAAACCTCAACTTAAATAGTGCCACAAGTGGACACGCACCCCATATTTGTGTTGAAATCTTGCACCACTGCACAATGCAGAACCTTTGCACAATTCCTATTTTGCTGTAAATTGTATTTTGTAATAAAAACCTTATGAATAGGGGGTCAATGATATCACATAAGGGATGTTTGTTAGAATATCTGATCGAGAACATGACTTACTCCTCGTGTGAGTGTTCTCCAAGTTGTCCCCACCACACACCTCAATGTCAAAAGTTGACGTTCTGAATAATACAGCATGAGTATGAGAAGGGCAGCTAAATTTGCTTATATGGCATGAAGGAGATAAAACATGTTTGGTTTTGAGAAAAAGTGATCACCCTGACCAACCTGAGAAGAGGAAACTAATATCACACTTCAGTACACAATTGCAATGGTAAAAAGCTTGCTACTCTTCAGGAGAGAATTAATACGTGGTGAGATTGAGGCATACTGATTAAGAGTGATGTCTATCTGGCCAGTGCACACTGATTAATATGAACAAGTGGAATTAATTCATTTTCTCCACAGGAATGTGCTATCTTATTTTACCGAGATTTAGTAGTGCATAATGGGATTAGGTTGTATTCAAACAAAGTGCACAACTTTTAAAAAATGTTTTAATTACGGGTGACTTCCTCTGCAGGAGTTGAAAATAGAAAAAAAGCTGCATGAATTCCACTTCCCCTCATTGTTTAAAAAGTGAAAACCTAAAGCACACTTCACTCATAAAGCTCCTGACTCAAGGGTCAGGGTCATGATTCAAAATTGACCCATAAATATTAGCCAAGTTATGCCAAATCTCCTGGGGTGACACATCAGTATTTAGGGGCTAGCTAGGTGTAGAGAATTCCACCCAGTCCTATTTACAATCAACATGGATGGACTCCATTACCCACCCCCCAACAAAAAAAAAACCTCCATAGACGAAGTTATGCAAAGGAAACTTGTTGGCAAGGCGTAACAATAACAATGGAGGGTAAGGAAGAAGGAGTGTGGCCTTTGGTTCTAGATATGCAAGGGAAAGAGGATAAATATTTTGTGGGAACATATATAGCAAATAATTGAAAACAGGAATCCCAGTCGTCTTCCAAGGGGCAAGAGTTTGACCAGTTGGGAGGAAGGAAGGAATGGAGATTAATAACTGGCAAATTTCAAAGCCCTTAAAAAGCAAAGCAAGTTCTGTACCTTATGCAGGCATTAAACCTATTTGTTAGTGTTGAAATTTATCATGGATCCCAATTTAAGCAGTTGGTACGTTTATTGTAGCACAAAGACTCAGAGCAGTGAACATATGAACAGTCTTGGCTTTTCTACTGTTAACATATAAAACACTAAGAGACTGGACTAACACCGACTGAGTCAAATCAATTAACCATTTTTTTTGTTTATAAAAGAACAATAAACATTTTAAGCAGATAGCTGTTGTGTGGTTGGGACAGTCAATGAAATCAACCTATCCTGTGGTGAATCTTCAAACAGGCCAATAGGTTGATTTCATCAAACATCTGCAACCACTAAAATCGCCCATCACTGAAGAAAAGGGAAGGCTGTTGAAGGAGCAAATCAATCACGTAATTTCCTCAGGATATCACGTGGCCATCAAAGTAGTGAAAAGAACATAAAGTGAACCATTTACTACATCCCCCAAACATATCTGGCATTCATTTCATGTTATGCATCAGAAGGTACAAAAATGAGCACTGCCACAGGGAGAGCTGAGTTGTCTTAATTCACATAAAAAAGCAACCATGTTCAGATCCATGACCTTGATCAACACGTATTGGACCAAGTACACATTTAATATCAGGCATATGCTTTAGGCAGTCACACCTCAAAGAGTATGAGATGCATGAAAATAATAGTAGTTCTCATACCTTTTAAATTGTGATCTTCACAAACTCAGGGGCTGATTTTACCCCATCAGGATGACGTAGGGACTGCACTCCAAATTTAGAAGAATCTGCCGCCCCAACGGACATCTCTGACCACTAACAGGAACCACCATCATGGTGGTACCTATCAATGCAGTAAAGTGTGCTGTGTGGATACGTGAACATGACAGTGCCATCAGCACACTTTCAAAAACTTTTATAATCAAAAATAATCCCAAAACAGGAATTTCTTTTTGAAACTAAAATGAAATGTATGACCCTCTCACCCACACAGTCTGGGGGTTATCTAACATCTAAACGTTTTTACTTTCACTTTACACCATGTTTCTGATGTCAGTATGTGAAAGTAAAAACTGTCCATTCCCCTGCACACTCTACATTCGGTGGGTGGTCAAATGGACAAACCTCCAACAGCCAGTCCTCCGTCAGGCCATTGGAGGAGTACTTCAGCGATGGAGCTTGAGTAGTCTCTGTTGCTGACATACTGAAAGCCAGCCCTACTCTAAATGAGAAGGGTGGACCTTAAGTTTGGCAGATAGGATACTTAATTGCAATCGCAGCCAAACTCTAAATGAGGCTAATGCTACAAAGGGATTTAGGATTGCAAGCAAAGACCCATTGGAAACTGTAATACACATGTACTACAGAAAAATTGCATTAAATTCACAGTGGGCCAAAGGAACAAAGCCACGTGCTATCACAAACCCTGCAACTCATTAAAACACAGGTTTATGACTGCAAAATTGAGTTTTGGTAGGCATTAAACACATTTGTGACTACCAAAATGAGTTTACCAAGCCATAACTCATTGCAATTAGGAAGGGGGTGACTGCAGGGTGGTATCCTAATTGTAATGTGGTATGGTCTGCAATAATTATTTGTGGCCGCAATTGCAGTCACAAACTGTTGATCAGTTACTGACACCTCAAAGGAGATGGTAACTGATAGCAAAGGAGAAGATATTCCTTTGGGGCGCATACATCTTTGTGAATGGTGTTGGACACCTCAAGGGTTGGGAGTAGGCAGTGCTTACTCCCCTGATGTTTCCCAAATAGCAAACCTTTTCTTACTTAAAGGAAAAAAAAGTTTCCCATTTGGGAATGCAAATACATGGATTGTGATGAGCTGTTCCTGGCTAGCCACCATCCCTGTTTTTGTAGTCATGCAAAGGGGGTTGTAAACAGCAACCTGCCTAATTAATTTTCATCAGGCAGACCATTTTGTCATCCCTTGAGGCTGGAGATTTGGCAATGAGATTTAGTAGTAGATAGGTTGCATAGCCAAATTAAAGACTGGTTACAAAAAGTTGGTATGCAGTGTGTGACCACTTTTTGGGATCAGTCTTTTACTACACCATGCGCAAAGTTCTTTAAGAACATACATGAGACCAAGCTTTAAAAAACACACTATTGGCACATAAAAGGAAGACTATTCGTTTGACTTAGAATTTGGAAGTGAAGGTACTCCATCACAGTGGTGACTAAGTACCCACTGCCAAGATGAAGGTCAACTAACCTCATTTATAGGCAGGTGGATCTTCAGGATGTCAGCAACTTACGCTACTTTGTGTCCAAAACTGACATACCTCTAACAGGCTGACAGAGTAAGAGCTGTCGGAAGTTTGGCTATTTGACCTCCCGCCTGAATTAGAGTGGGCAGTCAAATGGCCAGTTTTTACTTTCACATATCACCATCAGAAATGTGGGAGTAAGTAAAATTACCTCCAAACCATGGGAAAAAATGTCTATGGTGAGGGCATCAATCATTTTTTGTATTTTCAAAAAGAAAATCTCACTTTGGGTTTTTGATTTCGAAAATAAAAAACAATGACTGAATGTGTGCCGGACAGCACCATCATATCACTGGTCCATGCCAATGGACAGAGAATGTCCACTGAGGAGGCAGACATTTCTAAATTCAGAGTGTGGTTGATTTGTCAGCGCGATGGAGTATTATTCGCCATTGCCCTGTCGGAGTAAAAACTGTACTTCCAAATTTAAATCAACCCTTAATTTCTGTACGGTATAGCGTCTTACAGAATGGTCTCCAGGTACAAAAACAGATAACAGGTAAAGCATATTGTTTTTCATGCACACTGGCAGATCAGGTATTACATTATGTTTTTCCTGCAAACAGCCAAGCCATATGCAATAAACTCTAGGGAGATAACCATAAGTATGTTTTATACAATCATCTGTAGACATATGTGCAGCTCCTTTCGGATGCTCATGTACATTAAAGGTACAAATAAAAAGTAACAGATGTCTCAGCATAGCCTTTAGGTACGTTTTAGGTGCACAACAACAGCTCCCTAACATTGATAAAGTACAGGATCCATTATTATCACTTTCAGCAACAAGACACAGGAACAAAAGCAAGCAAAGTAGCCTGGTTTTGATGTTTACAAGTCATTGCCTTTTTATAGTGTATAAAGAAGCACTCATGTTCAGATCATAACATTCACAGAAATTATCTAAAACTTATAAACCCACAGAATCTTTAAAATCACAGAAGCTATGAAAACACAGAATCTGTGCTAGAGTGCTGCCTGCTCCAGGTTCTGAATATTTCAGAAATAGTTGGTCTACAAGGCTATAGTCCTGCATTGGCAAACACTTTGCGAAACTCAGTACTTGGTGGCACTGGTATTTTTTAAATAGCTTAGGTAGATAGCTTAATAGTCTTCAAACTGGTTATGATCTGTATGCCTTGATGTGTTGTGAATAAAAAAGCACTGTATTGACAAATCACAATGGCCCATCTAATAATATCAGAAGTCAGTCACTTACTAGGTGATTAGTTGGTGACTAGCTTTGCCCCTCAAAGGCTTTTCAGACACTAAAGTCTGCCATGACAACAGTAGTAGCAGTAGGTGTTATGGAACTGTGCACAATCATATCTGATTTCCAAATGTAGTGATCAGTAGGGATATTTCTCACTGTGGTTCTAGATTGCTCCACTCTATCCTTACTAAAACAGACACAGACAAAAAGTAACTAGGTGCCATCTATGCTATTCTGCTGATATTAAATTGTGCAGAAAACAACCCATTTTAAACACAAGCACAACATCTGATTGTAAATGTAAGGGTGTCTCTTTAAATCAAAGGCACTTTACAGGTATAGATTCTGATCAATGACACTTGTACCTACCAGGTGTTGCAGTTCTTCTGAGTTGTGCTGCCCGGTGGGTAAATTTCTTCTCCTTGTTGGCATGGGCACATGGAATTTGGGATACACTGCCCGTTGTCGTCCAACACAAGCCCATCTGGGCAGTTGCAGCCAGCCACGCAGCCCTCCAGATCTAGGCAGGACCTGCTAGCCTCCATGCGTAAATCTGCACAGGTCTTCCGGCATGAGGAAGAGCATTCAGCATACACCTGTCCGCCAGTGCACATGATAGCTGTGGGCAATAAAACAGAGTGGTGATGAGGAGAGCAAGAGAGAAGGCTAAATCTGAGCCACAAAAAGCTTTAAGCAACAAAAGTTGACATGCCAAATATGAGCCTCAAGGAGTGTGTTAAATTGATGAAAAAACAAAGGTAAATTTGAGTGGCTGCCTGGAGGTTTGGGAAAAATAGTAACTTGGCAATTCGCTTGCTCTTACACAGCCTTATTAACTATTCAGATGCATTGATCTGTCACAAAATGACAATGGTTTACCTGATACTTGGCTGAGTTTGCCTCAGTGCTAAATGCCTTCGGGAGGCTCTTTTAGGCTGTGAGGACATCTCCTGATAATCCAATATGGCAGTTAAATGCTAATACCCAAAGCAGAAAAACAAAAGTAAAAGACAACAGTCCATACCATCTGATTTTAAAGTAGCTACACTACTTAAGGCAGCTACTTACGACAAGAGTCAATTAGATTTTCCCCTCGAGGAGAGGAGGCATTGACTTATAGTTTGGGAGGCCTCAATCAGCTATTACTTAAATTTTCACCATATACAATTAGCAGAAAACAACACTCATGTTCAATCATTAAAACCTCATCATAGTGTCCTTCTTTCAAAGATTGTGTTTGGCCAGAGGTTTGAGTTCTTTCCAAGGTCTGTATGAGTCTTTTGCGGTGTAGGGAGGCTGAGCCATGCAAGTGGAGAAAAGATGCATGAGTGAGTAACTTACGGCAAAAGGTGTGGTTCCTCCAGGGCACAGCAACTCCTTCTAGGGCACACTGCCTGGCGTAGGCAGCCATGGCACTGCAGAGGCAATCCCTGCCTGGAACACAGCCACACACATCATAAAGGCAGAGCTGGTGGTAGGGCTCCCATTCTACGAGATCATGGCAGGGCTGAGGATGAGAAGGCAGAGAAAGGAAAGATGGAGACAGAGAAAACAACATCTCATTTTCATGTGCAAAGGACAGCACCCAGTGGATCAACTCTTGTGTTTGGATGAGAATATCCTTTCCTTCCAATTACTTAAGCTATGGCTTTGAAGGAATGAACTTAAAAGTTGCTGGCTAAGTCATCAAGACTCAATGAATGGCAGGGCCTGTTTAAGCAGCCCAATATTTTCCCTAGTGTAGAATCTCAGATAAAATTGAGTGTCAACCACATGTCAGTACCCACCTGAATCTTAAAATTACCAATAATCTAGTCATAAATAACTTGTACAATAAACAGAACAGATTAAGCCCCCTTGCACACCATTCAGCATTTTAATCAGACTGAAGTTATTAACTCCAATTCTCCTTTGCTGTGAAAAATGTGCCAAAAGATTAGCATTCCTGTACAAAGCATAGTATCCACATCCCATATGGCCATTCAAAATGTTAATGAGTATCCAGTTGTCAATGTTTAAAAAGCAGCTGAGAAATCTAGGAGTGCCAAAGGACAAACATCTCCATCATTCAGCAGGTGGACCACATCACCCTCCATCAATCTTTGTACAGTCCGAAACGGAGACTTGAGAGCAGCACTGGATACTTTACTTAGCTGTAATGCAGGCAAGCTACTCAGCCACATTTTCTCAATCTTTTTCCTCAAAATCCAAATCAATTTTGTGAGGTGAAAATAAGACCATTTGTATGGCTACAGTAGTAGGTTCATCGTAAAGCAAGGACATGTCTCATTTTAAGGAAATCAGTATTGTCCTACAGGACCCTTACTAATGAATTCATACTGAAATCAATTTGGACAACAGAGTAGGGATTGCCAAGTTAAAAAAATATATAAATTGTGATCAAAAGGGCCTATTTCATGTTAAATTAATTCACAAAATTGCTCTTCTCAGTCATCCATGCTCTTTCTCAGGTTAGTATTGCTATTATAATCGATCTTCTCCCCTATTCCGCTCCAGAGCCCAGATGTGCTGGATAGCACTGCTATTTTAAGTTAGCCATTCCAAAATTCCTCTCTGTAGTCTGTGAGGTATACGGTGGAACTGTTTTAGGCCCCCCTGGTATTATTTGTCCATGGAACTTGAATTATTGGTCAACACAGCCATACTTTCCATCTTAGCATCAATTGCGCCACAGCACTATAATTTCACCAGATGTCTTCCTTACCTGGAATAGGGTGCTCTGAAGTATTGCGCATGAGCTCTCAGCAAACTCCTGGCGTTGTGTGTAAGTCCCACAGGGGTCAAAGGTGAATGCACCAGTATCAGGGCACTCACTAGTTGTCTTGAACTTGTTGGCAAAAGCAGCAACACTGGTCTCAACATCACCCTCAGGAGTGGTGAAGTCATCGTTTTGATTCCAGTTATAGGTGCCACATAGACCTCTCACCTTCAGGGAAAAAAGACATAATAGAACAATTAAACACCCAGTGAAGATTTTATTGCCTTCCATACAGCAGCTGTGGAAACCTACCACCAGATGTACTAAAATCTGGTCGTAAAAAGTGGTCGCAAATTGAAAACCAATTTTTTTTGTGACCAGAATCTTATTTTGCGAACCAACCTAATAAGTCGATTCACAAAATAGTAAAGTGTAGTGGGTCGGAGACCTATCTGCTTAATATATATTAAGAAGGCAGGTTGCGATTTGAGACCCAATGCGATTGGCTACAATCACATTGATGGAGTCCTGCAAGTGTCAGCGGACCACCATCCCTTGGTTGCTTTCCAAACTTGAGAACATTTTTTAAAGCAACTCAATTTTCTCAAAGGAAATGAGGCTGTTTAACAAAATTTCTGGTACAGTAGGCAGTGGTACTCTGCACTATTGTCTATTCCCACTGAAGTTGACAACCCGATTCACAAAGGGTAAAGCGTACAAAGGGAACCTCTTTTTTCTTTGCAAATCAGTAACAACCCAATCTTGGGAGTTGGTAACTGATCAATGGTTTGTGATAGGTCGCAGACCACTCTGCATATGATACTGAATGACAATTTGGAAGCTATGTACACAACACACTCCTTCAACACAGCAATTCAGTATCAATGTCTAAATCACTTTAGGAGTCAGTAAAATTTTACTGACTCATAAAATGGGTTTAGAACATAGCAAATAACATTTTAGCAGCCTCAAACCCTCTAATTTTGCTAATTGGAGGGTTTCAGACCATTAAAATGTTTGGTACATTCGGCCTCTGGTGATCACAAAGCAGAAACCTATGTTATGTTAAACTGTAATTTCCTTATAACAGGTGTGCTTTTGAACCAGTCGTCCCCTGACCTTGTCCAATAATGTTGTAGCCAGCCATTGTTCAACATCATAAATCTGGGAAGACTAATCTTAGGTTAAAAGATTAATTGGGGTTATAAAAACTGTAAATCCCATTTTACCAATCTGAAAGGATAGCAGAAAACATTTAAGGCTTGTGCCATATGATTCAGACATTTATTTTAAAAAACTTGCATCAAAAACTTTTTTGCAGCTTTTTGTGTAAATTAAGCATTTATTTACCCACCCTGTTCAGAGAAGCATACATGATCAGTGATGCCACAGACTCTCATTGAAAAAATGGGCTCATTGGCTTTAAAATGTGAGCTTCATTCATTCTAAACTGATGATGGTTTTATAAATATTATAACTCAAAATCCATGTTGGTGATAATCTATAACACCAAATTACAACTCCGGAATCCCATTTTCAAGCATCTCAGGTATTTTATTTGACACGCTTCAGCAATTATGGCCTTTGCTGGCAAGCAAATAGAAACACACTGATAAAGCATCAAACAAACACTTAAAATATGTACACTAAAGTCAATGATTTGGGGATTTACATACAGCCCTCGACATGTTTAAATTGTACTGAAGCACACATATGTACACATATGTTGAGTATGATACATACTATAAGAGATAAGGTCTGGGAAGAGCTGGCCCTGGCCTCATTATTTAGGGATAATGCGAGTTTTTGGGCCATTAAAAATGTTTCCTTATTTTTCCAAGTGTGACACACCCAAATTGGAGCTATAATTCAGGAGGCCCAGTGGGTGACACACTTCAAGTGTTTTTTTTTGTAACCAACTGAAAGTGGACGGCCCCCTTATGGGGCCCCGATTGTTTCCCTCAACAAGTGCAAGTACCCTTGGATTACCAGTAAATATGTAAAGGTTAAGGGATGCACCAGTCATATGGCATTCATTGACCTTTGATCTGGTTACAGGGGTTAAATTATGGAAGATTATGCAGACAACTTGGGTGGATTCAAATTTGTTCATTTTATTGAGACTTCTGCATCACGCTCTTAAAGTATTGGTCCGATATGGCCCACAAGGGGAATTATTGTCTCAAATAAAGTCCATCAGAGACGTCAGACAGGGCTGTATTTTAGCACCTTTTTTGTTTTTAATTTCCATTAACCCCATGGGTGTGGGCGTCAGCCACTGGCCGATGCCCGCACAACCTCCCTGGTGCGGGTCATGACCAGTGGCCAATACCAGGGAGGGGTTTGAAAGATTTGTTTTTTATTTAACCCCCCATCAGGAGACACGGAAGAGCTTCCATGTTTCCCCCCACTTCCCCACCCACCCTTTTGTGACGTCAGTGCACGTCACACTTGTTTTCCCCACCGGAGCAGGAAGCAGGAGGTAAGACTGCTTCCTATTCCGGTGGGGAAAATGGGCCCAAACGGGCCTCCCCACTGTGCGGGAAGGCCTCGTTTGAAAGGGGAGATTGTCCCCTTTCAAACGGGACCTTCCTGAAACAGTTTCCTGGCCCTGGATCGCAGCCGCACTGTGACCCAGGGCCAGGAAACCCCACTAGACACCAGGGATTTAACTTGGGGGGGTCCGCCCCCTCTGAAAAAGGCCACCCACCCCCATGGGCATATTTTTTTAAAATAAATGCCAGTGTACCCCTGGGGTTAAATATATATATATAGAGAGAGAGAGAGGGAGAGCGAGAGAGAGAGAGGGAGAGAGAGAGAGAACTCTATCACCTCCTCTCTCTTGTTTTTTTACTGTTGCAATCCCAAAATAACTCATGTGAAACCGATTCGATTTTCCATGATTTTTTTCTTTTTAAAGGAGCAAATTCTTGAACATATTAGGGAGGTACAAAATGATGATATCAACTACGCCATGACATTTCAAAAATCATGAAAAATCGAATTGGTTACACATGAGGTATTTTGGGATTGCAACAGTAAAAAAACAAGAGAGAGGAGGTGATAGAGTTAAAAAATTGAGGCGTTTAGAGTCAAGGTATATTATCAGATTAAAAACCAAGATCCCTTAGGGGATCAATGGGGATGAGGAATTGTACTGTCATTCATAAATATGAATATGAAGAATGATAATTTATGACTATAAGGATATAAATACAAATAGAGTCCACCAGGTGAAGGAGGATGATGATACCATGTTGACAACGAAGTAATATGTTGATGTGATTTGAGAGAGTGGTGGTACTAGACCGCCACGTTCCATAATGGATTTAAAAAAAACTCCAACAACAAGGATAGCAATCGAATTATCCATAAAAAAGTTTGTCGAAAAAATGAGGATCAAGTGGTATGTTTGTTGGGGTGTTGGCTAAGAAAAAAAATGTATCAATCAGCAGAAAAGCTTACAACTTGATAATATTATTTGATGACTATATGTGATAATATATATTTGTTAAATGTGTATACTTGTTTTAAATGGTGTTTTGGGGGTTTTGTTGATTTAGTCCACTAGGTTGGTGGTATTTATTTCTTATAGTAATTACAGGACTAAATATCCCATAATGCAACATAAAGGCATAAGAGGGTAAAAGATACATGCAGCCAAAAATCGATCACTCATTTACCGTGATCAAGACCTTGTTGATTGCAACGCGTTGGTGTTGGGTTAATCAGTTGCAGATTAAATAATTCCAAGAATCCTGTGAGTGCCGCGTTTGACTTTGTGTCAAATTTGTGTGAATTTATATACAGAGAATCGGTCCTTCCCTGGCGTGGGCACCGACGATTTGAGCACGCCTGGAGGGGACCAATTGCTGGAATATATAAATGTATATATATATTTTTACATTATTTTTTCGCCACCAGTTCTCTTGCTGTTGTAGCTTCCGTCGTCAAAGCAATGCACATACTTCAACTGACGCGTTTCAACTGTAGCTTTTAGGCAGCAATAAAAAAAGTCAAGTAACTCTTGTGATTATGTTTCTGCTACAAAAGGATCTGACTTCTGTGTAGTAGCAGTTTTGATGCCATAAAGTAGCGCAGAAGGTTTATATGCCTACTGCAAAGATCAAATCTGTATTTTATGTAAATAGCTGAGTGGATTAGTAAAGCCAGCCATTACCTGTGCTATAATACAAATTAAATATACGTACAAGGGAAGCTATGGAGAGATGAAGGGCACTTTTGCTGGGTGGTAGAGAGGGAATCCGAGGAGGAGGTCATGGGAGTGGGATCACCAATAATGATTGTTGGACTGGGCGCCAGAGGCATTAAAGACTGTGATGACTGGTATGTGACAAGGTGAAGTAATAGTGTGTCTTTTTTGTTTTTTTGAGTGTCTTGAGAGAACACTCTGATTGAGGGAAGAAGCGAAGGTAAGGTGACTGACCTTTACTGTTGCACGCATCACACACACACACCCACCAGCAATTTTGTGACTGTCTATGTAGGCTAGTGTTTTAGAGTGAGAGTTTAGCCAGTAGCAGAGATGGCGTCTTGTTGGATGATTGCTGCTCAAGCCCTAACTTGGGTTATAGAGGACAGCTCTAACGTAGGATCAGAGACTGAGACAGCAGATACTGAGACAGCATCTGAGGGATAGGACAATGCGCAGACTCTGGGAGTCATTTTCCGGACAACTCCTCTTCCAGTGATTCTTAGGGAGGTGATGAGGACAGTCCTGCTGTCCCTTTGCAAGCACAGTCTGTGCAAAGGGACAATAGCGGGTTAGCCCAACCCAGAGAGCAGGTGCATGTGGCAGCAAGCACAGTGAGAGTGCTCTCTTGGGCGCTCCCCAATTTAGTTCAGCTCCAAATTCCAC
Source organism: Pleurodeles waltl (assembly GCF_031143425.1). Taxonomy (NCBI): domain Eukaryota; kingdom Metazoa; phylum Chordata; class Amphibia; order Caudata; family Salamandridae; genus Pleurodeles; species Pleurodeles waltl. The sequence continues at coordinate 466,726,587 of NC_090449.1, read as the reverse complement.
CGCCCAAATCGTATTTTGGAGACATCAAAATTATCTATCACAAAACAACCTGGTTTTGTAAGGCAGGCACCAGCATTTTGGTCCTGGGTTCGGCGGCCATAGAGGGAACCCTACCAAACCCAGACTTTTCTGGAAACTGGACACCCTGGGGAGTCCACAGAGGTGTGGCTTGTGTGGATTCCCCAACGTTTTCTTACCCAGAATACCCTGCAAAGGTGAAATTTTGAATAACAACTCTATTTTTTCTTGCATTTCTGTCACACAAACTACAGGAATATGCTGGGATCCACAAAATTCCTACCACCCAGTGTTCCCCCCCCTATCCTGCTAAAAACGCTACACAACTTGAGCGCCTGTGCCAAGTGCTTGGGTCAGGAATGGATCACCCTAGGGTCAACAGTTGCCCTCATGTAAAGACTAACATTGACTGTTGTGTGATCCATTCCTGACACGGACACCAGGCCTACCCACACAAGTGAGGTACCATTTTTATCAGGAGACGTGGAGGAATGCTGGGTGGAAGGAAGTTTGTGGTTCCTCTCAGATTCCAGAACTTTCTATCACTGAAATGTGAGGAAAAAGTGTTTTTTTTTTGCCAAATGTTGAGGTTTGCAAAGGATTCTGGGTAACAGAACCTGGTGAGAGCCTCACAAGTCACCCCATTCTGAATTCCCCTAGGTGTCTAGTTTTAAAAAAATATATAGGTTTGCTAGGTTTCCCTAGATGCCGGCTGAGCTAGAGGCCAAAATCCACAGCTAGGCACTTTGGAAAAAACAGGTCAGTTTTCTTTGGAGAAATGTGATGGGTCCACGTTGTGTTTTGGGGCATTTCTTGTCACGGGAACTAGGCCTACCCACACAAGTGAGATACCATTTTTATCGGGAGACTTGGGAGAATGCTGGGTGGAAGGAAGTTTGTGGCTCCTCTCAGATTAACTTTCTGTAACCGAAATCTGAGGGACAAGTGTTTTTATGCCAAATTTTGAGGTTTGCAAAGGATTCTTGGTAACAGAATATGGTAAGAGCCCCACAAGTCACCCCATCCTGGATTCCCCTAGGTGTCTAGTTTTGAAAAATGCACAGGTTTTGTAGGTTTCCATAGGTGCCGGCTGAGCTAGAGGCCAAAACCCATAGCTAGGCACTTTCCAAAAAACACATCAGATTTCAATGTAAAAATGTGATGTGTCCATGTTGCGTTTCCTGTCGCGGGCACTAGGCCTACCCACACCATTTTTATCAGGAAACTTGGGGGAACACAGAATAGAGAACAAGTGTTATTGCCCCTTGTCTTTCTCTACATTTTTTCCTTCCAAATGTAAGACAGTGTGTAAAAAAATAAGTCTATTTGAGAAATGCCCTGTAATTCACATGCTAGTATGGGGACCCCGGAATTCAGAGATGTGCAAATAGCCACTGCTTCTCAACACCTTATCTTGTGCCCATTTTGGAAATACAAATGTTTCCTTGATACCTGGTTTTCACTCTTTATATTTCACCAAATGAATTGCTGTATACCCAGTATACAATGAAAACCCATTGTAAGGTGCAGCTCATTTATTGGCTCTGGGTACCTAGTGTTCTTGATGAACCTACAAGCCCTATATATCCCAGCAGCCAGAAGAGTCCAGCAGACATAACGGTATATTGCTTTCAAACATCTGCCATAGCTGGAAAAAGTTATAGAAGAAAACGTGGCCGGAAACGGCTCTTTTCTCACCTCAATTTCAATGTATTTTTATTTTAGCTGTTACTTTCTGTAGGAAAACCTTGAAGGATCTACACAAATAATCCCTTACTGAATTCAGAATTTTGTCTACTTTTCAGAAATGTTTAGCTGTCCGGGATCCAGCATTAGTTTTGCACCCATTTCAATCACTAACTGGAAGGAGGCTGAAAGCACAAAATGGGGTATGTCCCAGTAAAATGCCAAAATTGTTTTGAAAAATGCAGTTTTCTGATTCAAGTCTGCCTGTTCCTGAAAGCTGGGTGATTTTAGCACTGCAAACCCTTTGTTGATGCCATTTTCAGGGAAAAACCATGTGCTTTCTTCTGCAGTCCTTTTTTCCCATTTTTCTGGAAAAAAAATGAAATTTTAGCTGTATTTTGGCTAATTTCTTGGTCTCCTCCAGGGGAACTTACAAACTCTGGGTACCTCTAGAATCCCTAGGCTGTTGGTAAAAAAGGACGCAAATTTGGTGTCGATAGCTTAAGTGGACAAAACGTTATGAAGGCGCAAACTACCCCAAATAGCCAAAAAAGGGCTCAGCACGGGGGTGGGCTGTGGGGACAGCAGCTAAGGGGTTAATGGTATCACAGATCATTTTTCCTGGGTAGGCGTGGATGTCCCAAAGGTGAGTGTTCATTCCATGCTAATACTTTTTGTATGCGGGTGACGCAGTTTTGTTTGCTCGCACCCCAATTGCACTGCAGATGCTATTAGATCTTTTTACTGAATATATAGAAGGCCCAGCAGCTAAGGGGTTAATGGTATCACAGATCATTTTTCCCGGGTAGGCATGGACGTCCCAAAGGAGGGGGATCATTCCGTGCCAATACTTTTTGTATGCGGATGACGCAGTTTAGATTGCTCGCACCCCAAGACCACTGCAGAAGCTATTAGATCTTTTTACTGAATATATGGAAGGCCGGGACTTAAAAGTAAACCATTCAAAACCATACACTATGGCTTGTGGGTAAAATCTATGCCCTTTAGAATGGGGGGTATCATTTTAAAACATACAACGGATTTTAGTTATTTAGGTATCGTTTTTAGCTCTTCCCAAAGGGTGGAAACCACACACTTTTGCAAAAGCACAACAACTGGAAAGGAATGTGGAGGGCATCTTTTGATGTGTTAGGTCATTAGGCCACAACCCTCTGGCAGAGATAATCACCCTGTATGAAGCTAAATGTATTGCTGCAGCTATCTATAGGGCAGGAGTCTGGGGTTACCAAAAATCAGATAATCTCCAACATATTGAGAATGCCTTCACCCGTAGGTTGCTTGGAGTTCCAAAAAACACAGAAAATTGTATGTGCCATGACGAAGTGGGCCTTCCATATATAAACGACTAAATAAAAATCTTGCCACTCTTATTGTGGATTAAGCGTTGGCAAAAACCAGAAGCAGCATTAGTCAGACCCTGTATGGTAGGTTGCCTAGCTCTAGAAAATGTGAATAAGAAACCGTGGTTGATGTTTGTAAAACTGGGCCCTCAGAATTTAGGTTTAATTGATTGGTTCAACTCCTCCACACATCTTCTAGTTCAGTTCAATATACTTTATTCGATTGTTTATCACAACCATAAAAGCAGATAAAATATACAAAGAACACCAGTCAACCACCACTTGAATAAATAGAATAAATAAGACAAGACATGCAGCAATTAAAAACTGTCACATAAAATTCACTACAAAAATTTAGGATCAGTTATTTCTAAAAGCAATAGAGCAAAATAAGAACAATAAAAACAATAATTTAAAAAACGACTTTCCTGACTAACATTAATTTTCACGTAAAGCCTCCTCAGTAATGCCTAAAAATAAGATCTCATCTTCATAACTGTACACAAATAGACCGCTAAACCATTACAAATTTGGACTGATGGAAGAGTCAGCAAATGGAAAAAGGCAGGGCGACACTGTTTGAGTTGCAGTGGTGGAATCACAAACCTTTTCCTTAAATCAGAATACAATGTGCAAAATAAAACTATATGCATTGTACTTTGTTCTGAGACTAAGTCACTAGGACATTTCTCGAGAACTGGGCTCCAGTCGTTATTAAGTGGAAAACTGACCAGTCAGTGAAATGTCTCTAATCGTAAGCGTGTGAGGATGAATCGGTGCCTCAAATTCAATACATATTTTAAATATGGTTCCATGCAATCTGATAGTTGTAACAAAAGATTCCTCCTCACGCTAGGTTTCCATGACTCAGTAAACCACCTCAGGTCAGCCAGGTGGGTAAGACAAAGTTATTTCAGATCTTTTTTGGACAATGTTTCCATTTTTCTTGGTATAAGGTAAAACTCAGACTGACCCATATCCGTAAAAAAATATTTATATAAACCAGCCATGGGATTCGCAGTGAGTGGCTTAATTATTGAGCATCTGCCTATCATGTTCCTATTCAAAGTAGCAAATTCTGAGGTCCACACTTTATGCTATAATAGGATTGGTTGTGTACTTATTAGATCTGTAATGTATGTTGCCCCCATTTCTGAATGGCACGGCAAGGTTGGAGTAGATTGTGGTACACTTAAAATAGACTTTAAGAAATCATTTTCTGCTACCTGCAGAGCATTACATTTCCTATGCCCCCATAAGCCTGCCCCATACAGTGCAACAGATACACATTTTGCGTTGTAAATTGTCATCATATCTTTCGGATTTGCCGTACCAACTTTTTGGGAATTTTTTTTAACAGCCATAATGGTCTTAGTAAAAAGTAATTTCCTGGAACTAATGGCTTGCGACCAGGTACCTTTATTATCAAACATAATTCCTAAGTATAAGAAGGTTGCTGTATTATCTAATTTCACACCCTTTATTGAGATATACGTTTTTTTTTACAGGTTTTGTACTACAGGTCATTTTAAAGTTTTAGAGTGATTAATTTTAAGGCCTAGATCTTCCATATAGTTGTTAAAAGTAGCCAGTAATCGCTGCAAGGCTACCGGTGTACGTGCCATAAGAACGGCATCATCGGCATACATAAGTGCTGGAATCTGTTGGGAGCCAACTTGTGGAAGATCTCTACATGCTGTAGTTAAAACAGCCTCTAATTTGTTGATGTACAGGGAGAAGAGTAGAGGTGCTAAGACGCAACCTTGACGAACCCCCTGCTTCACAGAAAAGAAGGAGGTACACACACATCTTCTAAAGAATGCCAAGCTGATTGTGTAACCTAGGTGTGCAATCCGCTGTGGGAGGAGAGGTTAAGAGGTGTTCTGGACATGAAATCAGTGCATTTTTATTTGCAGATTGTCACTGTTACAGCCCTTGAACCATATTTGGGATGGATAGAGAACGCAAACCACCAGCTTCTTTTAACATATTTTAGACTCAATCTGATTCATTTTAAAGTGGCTTTCCCATTACAATGTATTTGGCAGAGGGACCTCCCTCCTTGTTATTGTTATCCTGCCTCCAAACAAAGCACTTGTCACTATATATTTTATTTTGTCCACTTTACGCAGGTCCAAGAATGACCTTTCAGATTCCATTGCTGCATCAAGGGGAGTTTAGACAATATCGTCCTGCAATGGAATTTCTACAGAAATTAACTATGATTGATTTGTGCCATGCTGTGTTAAATTTTATTAAGAGTGCAATTCGAATCAGAGACCGGTATGAGCTTGTAAATTTAACCTGAGATTTTAATGGGAAAGAGCAGTAATCCCCTCCTGATTTTTTGTAATTTTATTGATGGTGATTTTATATGTTGTATTGACTTCTGGTGTTATTCACTTGAACTTTTTTATGTTGTGCGCTGTACCACCTTGCTTTTTATGGCTTGTTGCCAAAATAAAGTTGCTGTGACTGACTGAGTATGATACAGCACACATTGGGAAAGGAGAATAAACCATTTGAGAGAACAGAGTTGGGAGAAGAGTAAGGAACAGTAGAGAGAGGTAAAAAGAGCTTTCCGGGCTATCTCAGTCCCCCATTAATGCAGTATACCCTGTGATCGGGCAGCAGACACAAGGAGTCAAGGTCATACCCAAGCATATGATAGAAGCTCTTGGGTCCATGGTGGAGACATTTGGCATATGATGGAAGTACTTGGTCATGTGAAGGCCACACTTGGACTCATGGTGCCAAATTTATTCCGATACCACCATCTACATCTAAAGCTCATTGATTTCTAAACAAATTAATTTGTCTGACAGGGCCAGAGATTATCCAGTCCCTTCAATATCAACTCACTGATCATCCTTCGCCAAGAATGTGCTGCCAAAAGCCCTTATACATGGATCACATCACCCTAAACATATTATCGCAGGAACTTCTAGTCTGAATTGAGAGGTGCTAATGTTGGTATGGCACCAGCGGGGCTAAAGACAACTGACACCACTACAAGACCAGACTAAGGGCAGGCTGTACATTGCTGCTGAGAGTCAGTTGTTGTGCAATATCAAGTGCTACTAACATAACATAATATAAATGCCCATAACAAAGCATAACATAACATAATGTAACATATAACATAAAAAAACCTTAGATGTGATTGCAACATATCTGCATGTGAAGGGCCCTTAAGTATATGGTGTATGAGCATATTATGCCCATACTTAGGTGTATCATGCAACTATACTCTCAGGACCAAAAAGACCTAAACTGGCACTTGATAGGACAGTTTAGGTCACATTACCATAAGGTCAAGGGTTAGAGAGAAAGGCTGAATGTCCTTTTTGTGTTTATTTCTCCTTCTCACTCGTTGTTTTATGGCTTCCGGTATGGTACCGAAGTCCTTTGAGCACTCAAAGTGCATGACAGGCATTTTCCCCTTCTAAAACTGTTCCTAAAATTCCCATGCTAGCTTTGACTAGGGCAATTTACCGTTCACACCAAAAGGCCACATTACCTTGAAGGAAATAAGTGAGGGGAGAATTTCTTAGATGCCTTCTCTTTCTGCAATTTCTGAACCACTAATATTCAGGATGACTCCCCTGCTGGCTTTTGAAAGTGACCGCAGACATTTTACTCTAATTGCTATACAACCTGGCAATTTAAGGTCAAGTGAGTGAGCCTCCACGTGGCACTGCTCATTTTCATCAGCAGTGCAATAAGGGTATCCTGATTGATTATCTCAGTAACAGATCACTCCAGCAACAGATGGCAGCTCATAATGCCCATTCTGATCAGGGTAGAACATGGAGGAACCTAGGATATGAAGCCAGCCACTCTCTTACACACGTGTTAACAACACCTGGATATAAGGTGATGGTATCTGGGCATTATCTATCACTGCATGGACATCTGATAGCTGTACTTGACAGTTTGTAGGCCTTAGATGGTAATGTTTTGGCACAAAGTATATTGATAAAATATGACAGTACATTAGCACATGAAAAGTGGCCTTAGGAATATGATGACAGTAGGTGGGAAGGCAGAGGCTGCTGCCGACTGATATGGCCGCCTCAATGTAGAGCACTCCAAGACTCAAGGGGAGAAGGATTACCCAAACAGCTATCAAAAAAACATCCTTGTAGCCAGAATGAAAAACAAAATTAATGAGATAACACCACATAACTATGAAGTTCTTTCTGACATGAGAGATGACAGTTCAACCAAGTTCTATTTCCTCCAGCTGACAGCTCAGTGAAAAAACATCTCAGTCAGTCAGGAAAAACACCAACAGAGAACGTAAGAGACATTCATTGTGTTTAAGCAGTCTGCTTCAGGGGTATTAAATTACTGTTGAACTCCGGTTGAACTCTTCACAGGGTACAGGGGAAACATATGAGAACTCTGAACTCTGAGGTATTTCTCTTCACTTAACAGTTCAGACTTTACATGATTATGTGAGCACAGGAATTTCTTCTCAACATAGTGTGTAGAGCAAACATTTCAGTGGTGGCTGTTGACTTTGAAAGTGGTGGGGCATAAAAGCGAATACTTTTTCTTCATATTAAAACTACGAGACCTTGAGACCATTACGGGTGAGTAGTCACGCTATATAGGAAAGCCAGATTGATTAATTGATTAGATTGTGAATACTGTTAAAGAGACTTACCTTCACGATCTTCTTATAATGCAACCCATTACGATCACAGTACTGAGGGTAATCCTCCCACCTCGCACTGCCTGGTTATAGAGATGTGTTTCAAACCTTGCCAGGGAAGCTCCCAGGCCAATCCAAGCACTACTCTTATCCTGCACATAATAGTAGGCAGCAAAAGAGCAGTGAAAGGATTGGCTGGGGCATGAAAGCACAACGCTCCATTGAAGGCTGATGGGGCTCTGTCTTTGCACATGCAACCCCATGCCAGCCTTCAATGTGGAAGCCTGAATTGTGCATTTCAAGGTGGCACGGTAATCTTTCCAGCCAATCTGACATGGACTGCTCAGTTTCAGCCTCAGCTGTTCATCCCACCCACTGTAAGCTCCATAGCCCAGTCCCTCAAGGAAATAAAATGAATCGAGGTACGGCCGCACAGAGATAATTAAAATTGTCAAAATTAGCCTGGGTGGTAGTGGCTCGCAGCAGTAGGCGGTCACTGGGCCCCTGTGCTCCTTTGAAGGAACTGCATCTGGAAGCAAATGCAGTTAGGAAAATGAGTGTTGTACACTATTCCTGCAGCTGAGACAGTCTGTGAAAAATTACTCATTCTGTCCGTAAACACATCCAGCTTCTGAAGAGATAAGTCAAAATCCCCTTCTTGAATGTCAATAGTCTGCTGTAGGATAAGTATATGAACTTTCACTTCTGAGGTATATCTCTTCATTTGACTGCTTAGACTCTGTGGCTCCTTTATTTAAATGCAGGAATTCCTATCAGCAGAGGGTGTAGAGCAAATTTGGACAGGCAGGCCAAAACTATGCGACACCTTTGATACACTTTTTTTCAGCGACGCCTGTTTGAAAACATATAGCCATAATCTTTAGAACCCCAGATGTCTATCCACATCTAAATATGTATTTACATTTACAGTGTTGCTATCTACTTACTTTGTGGGACAATTGAATACCACATTTGATTACTGAGCTGTACTTATGTATTGCTTTCTCTAATATTGAAGTATAACAGTATGGCCAGTGGCAAATCTAATAGAAAGCCTTTGTTTACACAAGTAGTAGGGAACACTCTACCTCCAGGCACTTCTACTACTAACCCACGCAACACTGCTTCTATAGACCTTTTTTTTTTTAAATCACTACTGTTGGGCAACAATTAGGTTCTATGGATGTCACAAATCCAGATCTTGCAACAGAAACGAAGACAATATGGATGGACCTAAAATCATTTCATACCAAAGTGAAAACTCTAGATAAACCAACCACCGTTTTGGCAGAAAGATTAGATAATGCAGAGTACTACGGTCCAGATTTCAAGCATTTAAAACAAAAAGTAATAGATTTGGAAGACAGGGCCCGAAGAAACAACATTTGTTTTTATGGAATTCCAGAAAAATGAAAGTGAATAATGATGTGTGGTGTGAAAAGCTCGCTACTAATGTTAATACCGTGAATACCGTGCTACCGAGCATATTTTTGGAGCATCCCCTTGAGTTACAGAGAGCTCACAGAATCCGGTCAAGAACTTCAACTTCAGTCCTTGAATCTAGACCTAGACTGATTATTGCATTCCTCCTACATCATGAACAGGGCCACCAAATACTAACAGCTGCTCATAAACATGGTCTGTATGATTTAAAAGGCCATTCATTATTTATTGCATCAGACTTCTCCACTGAAACCAATGCCAAACAAAAAGCATTTCTGCAACTTAGGCCAAGACTTCGGAAATGTGATATCAAATACGGGCTTTTAGAACCTGCCACAATGTGGATCACAATGGATGGGAAATCAAGGGATTATACATAGCCCAAAGATCAGGTATGCTTCCTGGACAGTTTAGATGACCAACACATGGACTCAACTCCACAACCCCTGAACAAAACAACTATGAACAGTCCACATTAATTACAGAATGATCCACAAAGCCACTGTACTGGTAGATTACACATCCGTACCTCAAAGAAACAGTCTGACAGGGATAAAGTGGTCCGCTGTGTAGAGGTATTCACACAGGAAAATCCCAGAGGCAAATCGAGATCATCTCTAAAAGTCTTCTACATCTTTTGATAAAGTAACTGATGATAAACCTTCCATTATCGCTTCTTCCAGCTATACAAGCTATGTATTAATATAATTTTATGACTGTGTTACTGTAGTTATTAGCTCTGATAGATATGATTAATTTCCTTTTCTCATACATTGTTGCTCAATAACCATGTCTATTTCATTCTGTATTTGTATATGCAGACTTTCTCCTGGGTGGACTTTATAACTCTGTGGCATGTTTTTTTTTCTCATAATCTATTTATTATGAATGGTTTTCTTTTCTCCCCTGTGGTGTATGAGTCTCAAATTGACCACCAGCGAAAGATACACATTCTTTGACCTGTAGTGTTCTTTTCTATTCTAGCGTTTAGAATGGTGTACTTACACTATTTACAGTTTAGTATTAACAATTGTTTGTGAATATATTGCCACATATTGGTTTCAGGCTTGCTATACTCTGGATAATTTTTCCCTTCAGTAATTTTCTATTAGCACATTCTCATATGATTTATCTAACTCCTCTTCTCGTTTTACCATTTTGACCTATTGTAACAGAGTACAAATATAATCTAACATTTCCAGTCAGCACCATGACAAGTCCTATGCAAATTGTCTCTATCAATGTCAATGGATTTACTAATTACATTAAAAGGAAGAAAGTTCTTTCCTATTTAGCCTCCAAAGATACCAATATTGCTCTTGTTCAGGAGCCACATCTATCTGGTATAGAATGAGAAAAATTAACGCGAGACTGGCTAGGCCAGATTCTTTACAGCTGCAATCCCCCTTCTCACAGTTAAGGAGATTCTATATCCCATACTACTACTAGAAGAAGTGGTGTAGCCATTCTGATATGGCAAACACTGAAATGTCAAATACTACAGTCGTGGTCAGATGAGGATGGTCAGTTTGTTTCAGCCAAGCTTAAAGTCGGTAATAATATATTAGGAGTGGGTTTCATTTATGCCCTCGTTGGGACAAAAGCCCCTTTGGGAATTTTCCAAAATAGTTCTGGGGGGGCGATTGGAATCTCACTCTGGATGTGATTTTAGACAGAATGGGCTCCCTAGATACAACATGTGGCAGAGATAAAGCAATACTGGGAGACGGCAGAGAAGATTATGGTTTGATTGACCTCTGGCACTTAATACAGCCATAAGATAAGGGGTTTACATATCACTTGGCAGTGCTTAATACACATTCTAGAATAGAGTATTTCCTTATTTCACATACTATTATACCACAAGTGTTAGATTGTGACATTTTAGAAATTGCACTCTCAGATCCTGTACCTATCAGTTTACAGCTTGTTTGGGATCTTGTAGGAAACCATGGTGTTTAAACATATCAATATAAACTACAAGCAGAAAAGCTACAATTACAATCACATTTGACTACGTATATGAAAGACAACAAAGGCTCAGTTTCTTCTCCACAAATTTTAAGGGCAGCTGCAAAAGCCACCTAGGGTGCAAATTCTGCCATAGCCAAAAAACGTAGAATAGAACAACAGACCATTTTGAAAAATATTAAAACCCTGACACATGCTCCTTTTACCAAACCAACTGAAACTTCCACATATAGATTGGAAAAGGCTAAGATGGATCTCAATACACGATATACTTCAGAAGCAGAATATATGTTATATAGACTCGCAATTACAAACAAGGAGAAAAAGCTGGCAATTTACTAGAGACACAGTTAAAAAAGAGAGAAGCTATTCCAGCTATTTATGACTCTGAAGGTAAGCCAATAACTGAGACTTAGGCAATACCTAATACATTTGCAGATTATCATACCAAGTTATGTAGCTCAGAAGTTGATGATGACCATCTCCAAGAATTCTTTGATAAAATAACACTCCCCTGCCTCAATGAACAGGACCAGCTCATACTGGTGGGCTAAATAACAAAGGATGAACTTATGCAAGCAATGTCCAATCTCCCATACAATAAAGCACCGGGAGAAGATGGTTTTCCTGAGGAATTTTACAGCTGGGTAAAACCAGAAGCAATAGGTGACCTTTATGAGGGCTAAAAAAAAGCAGTGGAAACTGGTAGCCTCTCCTCAATCTCACATAAAGCCATCATAATGGTCCTTCCCAAACCTGAGAAAGATTCATTATTCTGCAGTAACTATCCTCCAATTTCTCTTCTGAAAACAGATTTGAAGATATTAGCCACCATTCTTGCCAAAAGACTCAAGTTATCTCTAAATTCATGCATAATTCTCAAGTTGGATTCATAACAGGCAGAAACTCTCGTAGCCATCTCTGCACTTTGGCGCACATACTCTTGGTATCCAAGGATGCTGGAGAAGACAGAGTAGCATTATTCTTGGATGCTGAGAAGGCCTTTGACCGCATGGAATGGAGCTATATGTTCAGTACATTGCATAGGTTGTGATTAGGTAACAAATATATCTCTAAGGTCAAATGGTTATATGAGACACCATCCACACAAGTGAATTGAGGGGGTTTCCTTTCAAAATCCCTTTTAGTGCAAATAGGAACCTGCCAGTGTTGTCCTGTATTGCTCCTCTTATTCCTTCTTGCACCTGAACCGCTGGCTGCAGCAATAAGACAGTATTCACAAATAGCAGGCATTCCTATATCAGCAGGCATCTCAAAACTACTTCTATATGCAGAAGACATAATACTCACACTTACTGATCTACCTACTTTACTCTTGGGAATCATGTCTAACATTTCTTGCTCCCCGACCATCTCTGGATACAAAGTCATTTGGAATAAGAGTGAAGCTCTCCCATTGTCCCAAGAGTACAACAAAAATTGATTGATCACAGGTGATATGGTGGCCTTACTTTACCATGCATTGAACATTACTATACAGCCCTCCATTTATCTCAATTGGTTTATCTTTGGCCCGGAAACTCTATCTAGTGTCTTGCCTAACTGCACACATGCCTTCAGTGTGCTCAGTTCTTTAAAGAATCTAAACCAAAGTCTGATATTGCAGCAGCCAACGGCCATTTCACAGGGCACCCTTTCGCCACTGAAGTAGGCCATGCCAAGAGGCATGGTTTAGTGGGTACCCTTCCACTGTCCACACAACCATTTCCTGGTCTGTTAATAATGCCAGTCAGCATGCGTGAAACAGCTGAGTCTTTGGCATCAGGCTGGAGGGAGACACTTTCTGTACTTCTTTATCCAGTCCCCAGTCAGCCTCGAAGCCTCTCCACCTCCTGCTGCTTCACTTCCTTCCTTCCAGAATTAAAATAGCTTTTCCCATCTCCTCGAGTATAATTTGATACTTTGACTGACATAATTACCACATAAAAACAGACGTACCAACATCAGGCGCTCCACTCAGATGAACATCCAGGAAACAGTGCGCATGGGAGGAGAGGAGCATGTGAGTGAAGCCTGTTACACACTCCTAACCAGACAGGAAAGGCCCGGCTCACAGAGCAGCATGATGCCTGTAAAACTGCTCTTCGCTGCCTACCTGGACAGTGAAGCCATTTCATGTCTCCACTTTGCGATTTTCGGAATTGTAAACAATGTGCTGATTGCTAGTGTTTTTGAGCATGGGGCTCTGGCACGGGGCATGTACTGTGTGAACTTTGTGGAAATCTTACGAGAATAGTTGTGCATGCTGCTCGTGGGTAGAGAGGCACTGTGGGAGCTCTGTGGAATTCCTTCAAACACAGTGAAGAAGGGCACAAAGAAGGGAAAATGGAGGTGCATTGTAAGAGTTCTCTAGAGGTCTAGAGGAGTGTGTAAAGGGCATATTTACAAGCCCCTAGCACGTCCTTGCGCTGCCCTAGCGTCATTTTGTTTTTTACGCTAAGGCACGTCATGAAGGCCTTTTTCCAGCACCAGATTTACTAAGTGGCGCAATACAAGCAACGGGCCACTTTGTAACCCCTTCCCCCACATTATGCCTGCGCTAGGCATAATGTATGCAAGGGGGCATTCCCCCATTAGGAGGCACTGAAAAATGGTGCAGTGAAATTTACGAGATTTCACTGCTCCATTTTTCCCGACATTTTTAATACATGCCCAAGGCAGGTGTTAAAGTGACGCTCTGATTGTTTCCAATGGACCTCCCTACACATTGCTGAACTAGCGCTTGTCGACCAATGCGACACAGTAGCATAAAAAATGTTGACGCTATTGTGCTAACGTGCGCCGTGGTGTACCATATTGTTAATACGGCACTTCCATGGTGGCTTTAGGGGTTCACGGGGTTCAGCGCAAGAAAAGAGGTGCATCATAGCTGATGCACCACTTTCTTGTAAATATGCCCCCTAAGGTTGTTCTTCTATATGAATTACATTTGGATGCTTAAGAGTGCTATGCTTCTAATGGCTCCAATCCAGACCCGCTCTGTGCATCTATAAATCAGTGGTACCTTTCACTGATCTGAGCAGGTAATCCAGATGTACAATAAAGGTATAAGTGCAGAATATTTAATTATATGTATGCCTTACTCATATTAAAGTTACTTGCATACACCTATCCCCATTTTATTATCCCCTCGTAAGTTTTAAAAATGCTGTGCTGTATAATTCTCTGGGTGAGGGCAGCGGAGGACATAAGGAGGCTGGGCCAGAGTGTGTCAGTATACCTCACTATCACGCAGGTTTTGATTTTTTCCATTCGTTTTACTTTTTTAGGAGGAATTTCTACCCAGTTTAATAATATGATGCATGTGTGACATCACTTGTCATGGTCCCCAGTACTACTCCACTACAGTGTGTTCCCTTAAGGCCACAGGGGAGCATCCCAGGCCCTTGTAGATTGAACCCATACTATTGATTTCTAAATCCTATTGTTTTCCAACAAATGTCTTTACTGACATTAGCTTTAATATTAGTGTTCCCCCCCCCCCCTTTTTGCTAAATTGTATCTGGGAGAGATCCCCTTCCATCCCCCTCTTACACCAGTTTGGCTCGCTCGCTTGCTCAATCGCTAAATCCAACTCACCTACAACATTTACGCCCCACTACTTTCAAAAGTCACCAGCTGGCGCCGGTGACAGTGTGATCCATACTTTCTCTGCCTTTGTGGCACGCTTGTGTTTCCTTACTTCTCATGCGAGCAAAAACATGCTTTTCGGATTCCAGAAGTGTCGCTGTGGGAGTGTGCTGGTACTGCCAGTCCAGCAACATACTGGTTTAGGCGTAAGTGCAATGTAAGTAAGTGGTTTTCCCTACTTTAAGGTCATAAATGCACGGGCATATTCCCTTGTAACTCTCGTCATGACACCTGCGCTGCAAAGTATCGCCATATTCAAATACATGCTTTAAATCCTCAGCAGAGCACTGTGCATTTACGTCAAAGTTCTCAGAGCTCTTCTGCTTGAATCAAAGCATACATTTGGAAGACAAGTGCACAGATATGGTTCTTATTACATTTACTGTAGTTTTTTTTCACAAACTAAAATTCTGCTTTCAATGACACCTCTTCTGCTTCTCCTTTCGGTTTCCCTATTTTCCGTGGGTATATGCTGCTCTCTCAATCTGCAGTTTGACGTTTTTTCTTCATCTCTTTACTCCTCTTTCAAGTCATACTGAGGCATTGCTTGTGTCTGGCTTAAGCTCTAATAAAGGGGGAAAAAATAAGCTGCACTGCCCCTTGTCTGAATTTGGAAAACAGCCATAACTGGAGGTCTGTTTAATTGGCTCCCTTTTCTACCTGGTCCCTGGTGCGACTGCCCGTGCTGCACTAATTATAGCCACCATTCTTCAGTCATTCCAGAGTTTCCTTTCTTTTGTAGCCAAACATGGGCTTGGGGAGTATGGGTTGGCACAGATTATGTTTTTAAGCGACCATAACAATCTAAAAGTGCATAATGTTGTTGAGGTAAGGAACGTAGGGCCAATATTTATAACAACACCCAGCTTTTCTCCAAGGTGTCACATTCTTGCATATGAATAGCTCATTCAGTCCATATGTTTGTATTTGCAATTACGGTATCTGCAGACGTGTGCATAATGGTACAAGCAGGTCTACAGGTACCAGAATACAAAGCAAAACATGTTTACTTCATGGGGAACTAAGGCATGGTTTCCCGAGAATGAAGAATCTCCTGTGAGTTGGAATTGGCCTGAAGGGTGGATATTGCATAGTGCATTGTTTTAATTGCTCAAAACTATATGCCAAAGGGATTGCATTCTTCGTTTTCTTTTAAAAGCTGACATATGTGTTTGGGGCATGCAATGTGGTCCCCAGGATTAACAATGAGCAAAGTGCATCCCAAGCACATGATGTGTTTGTAACAGTGCGTTGTGCAAGTATTAAAACTGTGACTCCTCAAGAATTTCACACTCAGGTAGATTAAATGAGAGTTTTCAGGTTACATCTTGAACTTAATGCTTGAAACGTATAGGATTGAATGCCAACAGTAAAAAATTATTCTTTCAAACAGAGTTGAAATGACAGTGTAATGAGTGTTTAACATGCACGAAGACAGACTTGAGTTGCTATATTCTGAAATGTGCAGTGATATTAAATGGGCGGCATGTAACGTGTGCTTGGACCGGTGACTTGTAGATGCCTTCGAACTGGGTTTTATATGCCACACTGCGTTACTCTGTATGCTGTAAGCACACATTATTTATAGTGGGTCGTTTCCTACGGACCATATTGGGGATGAATAACCCAGAAACCAGGGGGAGAGATAAACTGAGGAGGGTGAGGGAGGTCGCTACTGTACAAAACCAACAGTTTGTTATCCGGCTGTACTGTATGCTTGGCTCTGTGCCTTTAAAATCATTAAGTGATGACAATAGGGGATATAAGGTGGAAGTGCCAAATAATAATCTGGCACTTCATCAACGTGAATGACAGCACCTTGGCCTATGATGCTTACATTTGAAGCTTTGGTGGCGGTCCCTGCATATACAGTGGCATAGGACTCAAATTGCACCTCACTGAGGAGACCCTAATAGGCTGAACCTGGACTGGGGTTGGTTGTGTTAATGTCTGGAGGGACCCGGCCTAGCAGTTGGTGTTGGACTGTTTCTATTAGCGCAGGACCAACCCCAGTTTGCACATGTTTGGACTCTGCCTAGAATGGCACAGTCTTGGAAAAATGATGGATTAAAATAGGGCAATGGGCAACTGGTATAGTATATAGGAGCATAGAATGGACACCAGCAGCACAGTATAAACTGCTGGAACACTGCTCTAACTACAGGAGCATAACAGACACTGCAGAATTATAGAAGAGACGAGGAACAGAGGTGATCATGGAGATGCTACTAGAGCCCAGGAGACTACAGTAGCACAGCAGAGATTGCCTGAGCACAACGCAGATTGGAGATGCATGGGGAGCAATACAATGCAAACTGCAGAAGCAAACATAATCAGTGGTGGCTGCAGGAGCACAGCACAAAACTCAGAAGCAAGTATAGACTACTGGAGCACAGCAGAGACTGCAAACGCAAGCACAGAAGAGCAAGCATAGACTGCTGCAACGCAGCAGAGACCGGAAGAGCAAGCATAGACTGCCGCAGCGCAGCAGAGACTGTAAGAGCAAGCATAGACTTCTGCACCGCAGCAGAGACCGTAAGAGCAAGCATCGACTGCTGCAACGCAGCAGAGACCGTAAGAGCAAGCATAGACTGCGGCAGCGCAGCAGAGACCGGAAGAGCAAGCATAGACTGCTGTAGCGCAGCAGAGACCGTAAGAGCAAGCATAGACTGCTGCAGCGCAGCAGAGACCGTAAGAGCAAGCATAGACTGCCGCAGCACAGCAGAGACCGTAAGAGCAAGCATAGACTGCGGCAGCGCAGCAGAGACCGTAAGAGCAAGCATAGACTGCTGCAGCGCAGCAGAGACCGTAAGAGCAAGCATAGACTGCCGCAGCACAGCAGAGACCGTAAGAGCAAGCATAGACTGCCGCAGCGCAGCAGAGACCGTAAGAGCAAGCATAGACTTCTGCACCGCAGCAGAGACCGTAAGAGCAAGCATAGACTTCTGCACCGCAGCAGAGACCGTAAGAGCAAGCATAGACCGCCGCAGCGCAGCAGAGACTGTAAGAGCAAGCATAGACTGCCGCAGCGCAGCAGAGACCGTAAGAGCAAGCATAGACTGCTGCAGCGCAGCAGAGACCGTAAGAGCAAGCATAGACTTCTGCACCGCAGCAGAGACCGTAAGAGCAAGCATAGACTGCTGCAGCGCAGCAGAGACTGTAAGAGCAAGCATAGACTTCTGCACCGCAGCAGAGACCGTAAGAGCAAGCATAGACTGCTGCAGCGCAGCAGAGACCGTAAGAGCAAGCATAGACGTAGCGCAGCAGAGACCGTAAGAGCAAGCATCGACTGCTGCAACGCAGCAGAGACCGGAAGAGCAAGCATAGACTGCGGCAGCGCAACAGAGACCGTAAGAGCAAGCATAGACTGCTGCAACGCAACAGAGACCGTAAGAGCAAGCATCGACTGCTGCAACGCAGCAGAGACTGTAAGAGCAAGCATAGACTGCGGCAGCGCAGCAGAGACCGTAAGAGCAAGCATAGACTGCAGCAGCGCAGCAGAGACCGTAAGATCAAGCATAGACTGCCGCAGCGCAGCAGAGACCGTAAGAGCAAGCATAGACTGCCGCAGCGCAGCAGAGACCGTAAGAGCAAGCATAGACTGCCGCAGCGCAGCAGAGACCGTAAGAGCAAGCATACACTGCCGTAGCGCAGCAGAGACCATAAGAGCAAGCATAGACTGCCGCAGCGCAGCAGAGACCGTAAGAGCAAGCATAGACTGCCGCAACGCAGCAGAGACCGTAAGAGCAAGCATAGACTGCGGCAGCGCAGCAGAGACCGTAAGAGCAAGCATAGACTGCGGCAGCGCAGCAGAGACCGTAAGAGCAAGCATAGACTGCGGCAGCGCAGCAGAGACCGTAAGAGCAAGCATAGACTGCCGCAGCGCAGCAGAGACCGTAAGAGCAAGCATAGACTGCGGCAGCGCAGCAGAGACCGTAAGAGCAAGCATAGACTGCTGCAGCGCAGCAGAGACCGTAAGAGCAAGCATAGACGTAGCGCAGCAGAGACCGTAAGAGCAAGCATAGACTGCTGTAGCGCAGCAGAGACCGTAAGAGCAAGCATAGACTGCTGCAGCGCAGCAGAGACCGTAAAAGCAAGCATAGACGTAGCGCAGCAGAGACCGTAAGAGCAAGCATAGACTGCTGTAGCGCAGCAGAGACCATAAGAGCATCACACAAAAAGCAAGAGCAATGCAGAGTCTGAAGAAACCACATTGAGATTGAGGGAGCATAGTAGAGAGTGCTGGAGCACATCAGAGACTGCAGAAGCACAGCACGACTAGAGGGAATTGAAGAGATTGTAAGAGCGCTGCATACACTGGGAGACCAAAGCACAGACTGCAGAAGCAGAACCCAGATGTCTGGAGTGCAGCATGGGCTGTAAGAGTACACAGGAGACTGGAGAAGCATAGCGCACAAACCAGGAGCACAGCAGAGACTGCAGAACTACCACAGAGACAGGTGGAGTACAACACAGTGTGCTGAGGCACAGAATGCTGGAGAAACCCAGAGGCTACAGGTGCACTGTAACAACTGCAGGAGTAAATAAGAGACTGCTAGGGCACATTACCGATGACTGGAACACAACGGAGACTGCGGGAGCTTTACAGACAGTTGGAGCATAGACTGCTGGGAAAAGCATAGCAGAGACCGCCAGAGCACAGCACAAACTGTATCACAAACTGTCTGAAGACAGCAGGGAAATGAGATAGAGCACAGCAAAGATTGCTAGGGCACAGCTTGATCCAGCACGGCAGAGAATGAAAGATCATGACACAGAGTGCTGAACCGCAGCACGGATCTGGTGCACAGCAACAATGTCATGAGCATATCAGACTGTATGAACACAGCGCAGACTGCTGGAGCACAAACGTGCGTGCCAGAGCACTGCGTAGACTGCAGATGCACAGCAAAGACGTCTGTGCCATGTCACATATTGCAGCACATCAGAGAATACAAGAACGTGGAACAGATTGCAGGAACACAGCAGGGACTGCAGGAATATTGTACAGACTGGTAAAGCACAACAGAGCCTGCAAGAACACAGAAGGGACTAGGCGCACAGGACATACCACAAGAGTCCTATAGAGACCAAAGGACCACAGTCCAGGCGGCAGGACCACAGCACTGAAGAGGTTGCAGGAGCACAGAAGAAACGTTAAGAGAAGACACAGATTGCTAAAGTACAGCATAGGCTGCAGGAGCACAGCAGAGATTGCAGAGCAAGTAAAGTCTGGAGGATGAAAACAACAAAGATTGCAAGAGAAAATCAGTGACTGCATGGGCACAGCAGTAACTACAGACTCTAGGAGCACGCCAAAGACTGCTGCAGCACATCAGAGACTGCAGAAGCACAACAATGATACAGGGTGTTAGAAATGAGGTCTTTGGTTGACAGTCAGGTTACCCCCTGTTCAAGCAAGGACCCTCACTCTAGTCAGGGTAAAAGAGAATCACCCTCAGCTAACCCCTGCTTACCCCCTTGGTAGCTTGGCAGAGCAGTAGGCTTAACTTCAGAGTGCTATGTGTAAAGTATTTGTACCAACACACACAGTAACTTAATGAAAACACTACGAAATGACACAACACAGGTTTAGAAAAATAGGAAATATTTATCTAAACAAAGCAAGACCAAAACAACAAAAATCCACCATACACAAGTTATGAATTTTTTAAGATTAAATCCCAAAACAGCGCTTAGAAACACAAAATGCTTTGATGAGGTGTTAACACGGTGTCGTGACAAAGTCGTTCCCACCAATCCGACACCAGCGGTGCCGGCCACGGAGTCATGTAGACACCCAGGTACAGTACCTTGGGGAAGAATGGAAACAAGCCGATGCGCAAAGTCGGGGATTGCGGCGTCTGTACGAAACGTTGAATCCATGCACTTAGAGCGTCGACGGTCACCGCGCAATGTGGCGACTTCCATGGAGTCGCAGACTTCGGCGGGGCTGCAGCGATGTCGGGCCTGCGAAGGCAGTCACGTTCCAGCAAAGATCATGGAGTCAGTTGCAGGCGGCGTCACCGGATTCAGCAGTGACGTCGGTTTGGAGTCATCTGAAGTCTATTTCCTTGAATTTTCACCAGCTTTTCCTTTCAAGGGCCCAGGGACTGGATAGGGCACCACTTGTCAGGGACGGAGTCTCAGCAGAGAGTCCAGGTGCTGGTAAGGGAAGTCTTTGATGGCCCCGAGACTTCAGAACAGGGGGCAAGCTCAGTTCAAGCCCTTGGAGAGTCCTTCTCAAGCAGGAATATACCACAAAGTCCAGCCTTTGTCCCCTTGCACAGGCAGAAGGAGCAACTGCAGGCTAGCTCCACAAAGTACAATCACAGACAGGGCAGCACTTCTCCTGAGCTCTTCAGCTTTTCTCCAGGCAGAGGTTCCTCTTGATGTCCAGAAGTGATCTAAAGTCTGTGGTTTAGGGTGCTCTTCTTATCCCCAATTTCTCCTTTGAAGTAGGCCTACTTCAAAGTAACGTCTCTTTTGAATGCAAAATCCTGCCTTGATCAGGCCAGGCCCCAGACACTCATCAGGGGGTTGGGGACTGCATTGTGTGAGGACAGGCATAGCCCTTTCAGGTGTAAGTGACCAGTCCTCCCCTCCCTCCTAGCACAGATGGCTCATTAGGATATGCAGGCTACACCCCAGCTCCCTTTGTGTCACTGTCTAGTGTGAGGTGCAAACAGCCCAATGGTCAAACTGACCCAGCCAGGGAATCCACAAACAGGCAGAGCCACAGAAATGGTATAAGCAAGAAAATGCTCACTTTCTAAAAGTGGCATTTTCAAACACACAATCTTAAAATCAACTTTACTAAAAGATGTATTTTTAAATTGTGAGCTCAGAGACCCCAAACTCCACATGTCCATCCGCTCCCCAAGGGAATCTACACTTTAACCAGATTTAAAGGTAGCCCCCATGTTAACCTATGAGAGGGACAGGCCTTGCAACAGTGAAAAACAAATTTAGCAATATTTCACTGTCAGGACATATACAACACATCACTATATGTTCTACCTTAACCATACACTGCACCCTGCCCTTGGGGCTCCCTAGGGCCTACCTTAGGGGTGTCTTACATGTAAGAAAAGGGAAGGTTTAGGCCTGGTAAGTGGGTACACTTGCCAAGTCGAATTTACAGATAAAACTGCACACACAGACACTGCAGTGGCAGGTCTGAGACATCATTACAGAGCTTCTAATGTAGGTGGCACAACCAGTGTTGCAGGCCCACTAGTAGCATTTGATTTACAGGCCCTGGCACCTCTAGTGCACTTTACTAGGGACTTACTAGTAAATCAAATATGCCAATCATGGATAAACTAATTACATACACATTTTGTAAAGGGGCACTTGCACTTTAGCACTGGTTAGCAGTGGTAAAGTGCCCGGAGTAACAAAAACAGTAAAATCAGAGTCCAGCACACATCAACAACCTGGGGAACAGAGGCAAAAAGTTAAGGTAGACCACGCCAAGGATGAAAGGTCTAACACACGGGCACAGTAGAGAATGCCCGACCAAGGAACAGCCAGATGGACCACCGTGATTAATGCAGGGGGACAATAATGGGTGCAGAGGACTGCAACAGCACGGCAAAGACTACAAGACCATAGCAAACACTTCAGGACCATGACAGAGTGTGCAGGAGTAACAAAGTAATACAATGACTGTTGGAGCACTGTAGACCCTCCAAAAGAAGGATAAAGACAGCAGGAGCACAGCAGAGACTGCATGAGTAAGTGACACACTGCTGGAAACAAAGAAGACCACAACAGCATAGCACATTCTCCTGGAGAACAGCGGAGTTTGAAGGAAGATGACATTGACAGCTGAACACATCAGACTGCTGGGGTACTGGAGCACAGCATAGACTACATAAGCACAGAGCCTAATAGAGCACAGTAGAGGCATCTGGGGTACAGCACAGCTGCCTGGTACTCAGTGGAAACTCCAGAACCTTAACAGGCAACCAGAGCACAGCAAAGACTGTAGCACAGAAGGTATGAGCAAAGCATCGACTGCTGGAGTACAGCAGAGACAGTATGAGCACAACACAGGTTTAATGGAATGCAGCACAGGTTACAAGAGCGTGGGACAGTGTTGGAGTTGGCACATCCTGTTTGGCTGAGGCTGGGCCCTTGTCGGGCAGAACTCACCACTCCTGTCTGGGGTGGGTGATTACACTCGCTGTATGACCGGCGCTCACCCTTTGGTAGCTTGGCACAGAGCAGTGAGGCTTATCACAGGGGCAATGTGTAAAGCAATGACACAGCAAAACCACACAACAATTACGCTGAGTGTCACAATAGAGACTTCACATGAGGTGTATGTATATATGTTTCATATTCAACATACACATTAATTAACACAGCATGAATAACATATAACTCTAGGCAGGAATCACCATTTGAAAAACACTAGAAGTACTAGGTCCAAGTGTTAAAGCAAAATTTCCAGTATGTCCCCAGCAGAAAAATAATACATTGCCTCCTAGCACCCACATGGGGTGCCAAACATTGTCAGCATGAGACCCACCCTAGCGATTACCCCAACTCAATTACACACAGTCCTAGGGTGCACCCCAATTCACAACGATAGCAGCAATATGTGCATGTAAAGCAATGCAGCACTTTAAATTAGCTCTGCAGTCTGGGCCGCACAGGTAAAATCCAAGGTCAACCGTGTACGTACTCTGGCAATAATTAATGTTTCTGGCAACACGTCATACATTGTAACAATCACCCGCAATCGCTCCCACACACTCACGCCACACCGCCAAGCAGTGCCACAGATTTAAGGCAACTTGTAACTTACGCACTCCTATACAATCACTCCGAGCACACTGATGCAGTGCACTGATATCTGATAGGTTAGCTGTTACTGTGCTCTCAGATCACCCTCTTCAGCGGCCCCAAATCCTTCCTCCACCCTCCAACTGGCCCTACTACACTGCCCTCCATTAGCTGAAGATGAGAACATCCTTTCCCTGAGTGCTCGGCCGCATGTGTCTGGAGTCACTCTTGTTCAGGCACTCGGGGACGATATTGGGGGAAAGGAAGAGATATCAGTTGAGCAATTAATAGTAAACAAATGGAGATTTCGCCACCACTCAGAAAGTTCACTGAGAGGTCTCTGCACCTTGCCTTTGGGTGCAGGCTCAGGTCTGCAAAGCACAGGGGAGGGACGTTGGGGGACACACGCTGGTCACAGTGGCGCCAAGCCAGGCACCCTAATACACAATAGTTACCAAATCCAACACCTCCCTGGGAGGAGGCGATACGTCGGTGTGCGATGACTTGAGTCACACCGGACGATTCTGATCAGAAACTCAAACTGCCCAATGCCGTACCTCCCAGAAATGAGGCAAAATGCCTGGTGTGCAATGACATGAGTCACACAGACAGCTTCCGATTACACACTCGAAGTGCTTAGTGTTGTACCTCAATGGAATAAGGCACAATGTCTGGTGCGCAATGACTTGAGCCACACCAGACAATTTGGTTAAACACAAGAAAAGGGTTCCACTCCCACACCTCCTTGGAATGAGGCACAACGTCTGGTGCACAATGACTTGAGTCGCACCAGACACTTCCGATCGCAAACACTTGTTCAATGTCATGCCTCCCTGGAATGAGGCATAATGTCTGGTGTGTGATGACTTGAGTCGCACCAGACGATCCCGATTTCCAACACAAAGTGCTCAATGTTTTACCTCCTTGGAATGAGGCACAACATCTGGCGCATGATGATTTGAGTTGCACCAGACAGTCCTTGAGCACGCACACAAAGGAATCCAATTCCGTATCTCCCTGAAATGAGTCACAACGTCTTGTGTGCAATGATTTGAGTTGCATCAGACGATCTGGCTACACACAGAAAAGATGCAAGTCCGGAGGGGCCAAATGAGGCAGGATGCCTCCGAGGGTGGTCACCTATGACACAGACACCACACACAATGAGCAGGAGAGAAATGCGACCCAATCAACAAAAGCGGGCCATGCGGGGCCCCACACTGGTGAAACCACTCAAAACAAACCAGCCACTTATGCATGTCATGGCCTCACAATGAAGGGCCACAATCCTTGAAATGTAGGCAATACATTGAAGGCACCACACCAGGCAAAACTGGTCTCCAGATAGTATGCTTGCTTTAGCACTCACACCGCAGCTGCCTGATGAAGTCCAGCTAACTATGAGAGTACTTATAAGGGCACCGCTTTCCTGATGACACTAGTAGAAGGTGTAGGTCTCTCACGGGAGGTCTTTGATGTCCCTGAGTCTTCCACAAGAGATCAGGGGGCATGCCATTGTAACCTTGGAGAGCACACTTCAGAGTGCCACAATGCAGCGACCAGTTTGCCCAGACCAAGCACAATGTCAGAAGCGTGCGCAGTCCCTTCCTGGGGGCAGTAAAGACCGCTTGTGCACAACAGAGTCCTCCGGTAGTGTGCACCACACGGTCCGGCGTCTCTGTCCCAAATTCTTGCAACCAGTAGATATACTGAAGTGTTCCTTTGAAGTTGGGGGTGGGTCAATTGATTCTCTTTTGAACCACAGTTGTCTCCCCTACATTTGAGGCCTGTCTGCCATGGGCCCATGGAATGCAATCCGTTATCTTTAGTGGGGCCATGATCTTGCTCCGAGAGGTCAAGTGTCGAAATCTCTCCCTCCAATCTAACCAGCCAGGCCCACAACAGACAGTGGCCTGTTGTTCCAGGTGCCCACGTTTTATGGCTGTCACTGGGGAATGCACAGATGTGCTTCCCCAGGCTCCAGTGAAGTGAAGCTGAGATTAAAAGGCACCAAAAGAGAGTTTTTGGAATATAGAAATGCCCACTTCTTAGAAGTGGAATTTCTAGAGCATTACTGACAAAATCACCTTTACCATGGAAAGGGGTTTGTCCTTGTGAATCAAATGACAGTAAACACCAAGAGGCTGCTCCACAGAAATCCATTGTTGCAGTTCATGATCAATTGTAACCTATCACCATATTAACCTATTGGCAGAGCAACTCTCGTGTGTAGTGAAAACACACATGGGTATTCTTTCACTACAAGGCCACATGTGCCTGGATGCACGCACCAGTCTGCATGGGCAGGCTGGACATGAGTTAAAGGTCACCACACCGGTGCAAGTGTATCCATTCAGACCTGCTGTGAGAGGCCAAGTACATAGGGGCACACCATATGCATGTGTGCACATTCTGGTCAGCGCCACCTTCCTGACATAAGTAGGAAGTCTGCTGTGCCAGACTGGAATGCAAGAGCACAGCATAGATTGCAGGAGGGCAGGACAGACTGCTGGAGAAAAACACTGAATGCTAAAGCACATTAGACATAGCAAGAGCACGGTAGAGAAGGAAGAAGAGCAGCACAAACTACTGAAGTGCAGCAGAAACTTCAAGAGCATACCACAGGCAGTAGGGGTAAAGCAAAGTCTGCTGTGCCCCACTGGAATGCATGAGCACAGCGCATACTGCAGGAGCACGGCACAAACATCTGGAGCATGGCAGAGAATACAGGATCTGTGCCGAGGCCGCAGGAACGCAGTAAAATGGTTGGGGCACAGAACAAATAGCCAAAAAAAACAGCAGGCTGTCAGAGCTTTAGCTGAAGCACAGCACAGACTGCTGAGGCACAGTAGACTGCTCGAGCAAGAAATCTGTAAATTCAAGTGCAGCAGAGAAGAGACTGCACAATCCCAGCAGAGAATATAACACAGACTGTACAAGAACAGCACAGACTGGTTGAACACAGAGACTACAGGAGCAGAGTGTAGCATGGTGGAGGACAACATATTACAAAACCAAGTCACAGACTGCTGGGGCATAGCACAGACTGACAGAAGTGTGACACTGAATGCTGGTGCCCATCAGCAACAGTAGTCACATAGCTCAGACTCTAAAAGCACAGGAAAGACTACTTTCACAGATTGCTAAATCAGAGCACAAACTACAAGAGCGTAGCAGGGCACAGATCAGGGTGCAGAAGGACAGAACAGACAGTTGGCGCACAGCATAGAATGATGAGACACAGCTAGGGTTGTCACCTTTCCCAGAAGAAGGTATGCTCCATTTCTTCCTGTTTTAAGTTTCTGCAGAGGTGCAGACATCATACTTAAATGAAACTTAAAATATTTCTGTCTGATTTTATTTTTAACACAGATTTTTTTGTATTTGTTTACTTTCATTATCAGTCAGGGGTCATTATGACAGCTGTAGAACACATTTTAAAGTGCTTTCTTCTCATAATTACTGTGGTGATAAGGGACAAATGCTGCCTTTTACGTGATTTTCCGAATTTTTGTACCAGCTGGGGCATTCAAATATTGGTCAAACTGAAAAAACACCAGTTGGCAACCCTAAACCCAGCAGAGACTGCAGGAGCACAATGCAAAGTGCAGAAGCACAGCAGAAACCAGAAACGTGTGTCTGACTCTACAGCAGCACAACAGAGGCTGGTGAAGCACTTGTAGGAATGCCTGGGTCACAAAGAGAACTGCTGGAGCACATCAAAGTGACATCAAATACAACACATACTGCTCTGCTGGGGCAGAGGAACGACTCCAAATGCTCAGCAAAGGCTGAATTAGACCACTTCTGAGAATGGGGTAGCACAGCATAGACTGCAGGATCACAGTCTTGCAGCACAGGACACTAGAGCACAGCACAAACTGCAGGAGCACAGGGGATGGTACATGAGCAAGGCAATGACTGTAGGAGCACAGCAGAGATTACATCTGGAGATCATAGACTTTAGGAACACATGTGCAATGTCAGAAACACAGGAGAGACTAAAAGAGCACAGGAGAGAATGTGGGGTCTCCGCCCAGACTGTAGGAACAAAGCACAAACTGTAGTAGCATGGCTGCAGGAGCACAACAGACTGTGCACTGCATAGGCTGCAGGAGCACAACAGACTGTGCACTGCATTGGCTGCAGGAGCACAACAGATTGTGCACTGCATAGGCTGCAGGAGCACAACAGACTATGCATTGCATAGGCTGGTGGAGCTCAACAGAAACTCCAGGAGCCCTCAAAGCACTGCTGGGGCCGAGAACAACTAGCTTCTACAGAGCAGAGTATTCAGGAGCATAGCACCGCTGGTAATAATACAAAATAGAATTCCTGGGGAGACTGTACAGCACAAACTACAGGAGCAAACAGATTGCTGAAGCACAGCCAATGCCGCAGGGGCACAGTAAAGACTGCAGGTGAACACCAAAGGCTACAGGGGCACACCGTGGACTGCAAGAGCACAATTCAGGCTCCAGGGAGACGGCAATGATTATAGGGTCAGAGCTAGACTCACCACCTTTTTCAGAAAAAAATGCTGACCATTTGTTTGATTTTGCTATTCTGGAACAGCCAATGATTGGTAAGTTAAAAATAATTTTGCTAAAATTGTCAATAATCTTTTGTAGCATAATTGCTGTTTGCTCTAATAATCAGTCTGAAATTATTTAGATGGGTCTCAAATATATTGTAACTGTGTTTAGTCTTTTTGGTTTATTTTGCGGAAGGGAACAAATACCAGATTTTACTATTTGTCTCAATATTTTTACCGGCCTGAACTTAAAACCCAATAAAAAGCAGCCAGGTGGTAACCACAGTCACAGCGGAGATGCAACAGCATAGCATAGATTGCTCAAGCAACAGGACGGAGTGCTTCAGCAAGACATCCTAGCCTTTGCAGTGCTTCAGCAGACTCTGCAGGAGCACAGAAGAGACACTACAGAGGCACGGAAATGACTGCAGAGAGATAGCACAGACTAAGGGATCACAACAAAGACTGCAGGAGCACAAACAGCTGAAGCATAGCACAAGTAGCTGGGGAATGGCAGAGACAGCAGGAGCAAAGAACAACTAAAGGGGCACAGAGACGACTGCAGGAGCGCAGAACAAACCCAGGACTCGGCAGGCCCTGCAGCAAGATGGCATATAAAGTTGGAGCACAACAGAGGGCCTGATTTAGAGTTTGGCAGATGGAGGGTACTCCTTTGCGATGGTAAAGGACATTACCTTCACCACCTGAGAGACCTCTGTCCCCCAAACCAGTGGCCCTGTGGACAGCTCTGTACCTTGAGAGGAATCGTCGTCACATCGCTTCCTGTCAGCGTACAAAATGTTTGAGGAACTGTACTATAAGCCATGACGGCCAGCCATCAAACTTTTCAAACGTTTGTTTGTTTTTCAGGGCAATCTCTCAAAGTGGGAGTTTTCTCCCAGGGTGTGGTGGGGTCGTTACTCTTTTTTAACTGTTCCTTACTGCCAGGTTCTTCTCAGTGGTGACAGATAGGAAACAAAAGCTTTTACACCATTCACTATAAATAGGGCAGACAGTGTAATTTCCTTCCTCCAAGAACCTCTGCTCCATCAGATTAAGTATTCCGTCAACAGTTGACAGGATACTTGCAGTCTGTCTGACTAAATGAGGCAGGGGGATTGTCAGTTTGGTGGACATGGTATTAAATGCCATTTGCAATGGAGTTCCCTGCCCCCCCAAACTCTAAATCAGACCCTGAGTCTGCTGGGCCACAGACTGATGGATCATAGAAGAGACTTCAGGCACAGACAGAAGGAACACAGGAGAGACTGCAGTGGCACAGCACAGATGGGTGAAAAACAACTCAGATATCAAAAGCTTCTGCTGGAGCACTGTTCAGACTACTGATGCATCAGGCACACTGCTGAAACACAGTAAACTAGTGAGAGCAAAGCAGAGTCTGTAGGAGCACAGCAGAGACTGGTGGAGTGTAGCACAGATGTCATGAGCAAGCAAAATAAATATAGCGGGAACAAGCACAACAGAAACTGCAAAGGATACCAAAAGCTGTAGCACAGACCGATGGGAAGAGTAAGGCGAACACGGGGATAGCACTAAGCACTGGCTAATGGAGCACAGCAAAGACTGCCAGAGCAAGACACAGACTACTGGAGTACAGCATTGAATACAGTTGCATAGCCAGGGCTGAAAGACCACAGAGTACTGGAGGACAGCACCGACCTCTGAAGAACAACACAGGCTACATAAGCAAAGAGTACAGGAGCATAGAAGAGACTACAGTATAGAAGGACCGTACAACAAAGGTTCACAGACCGCTGTACCACATTACAACCGCAGGAGTGCAGCACAGTCTTCAGAAGCACACTCTGCAGGAGCACAGACTATAGGAGCATAGGTAGTGCTACAGAAGCACAGCACTGACTGTGTGAGAGGGCTGGATCACATCACAAGCCTCAGAACGGTAATGACTACAGAGCAAGAGAGACTGCAGGAGCACAAGGTAGGGTGCAGGAGCTCAGCACAAAATGTATGAGCAAATTGCAGCATGTCATAAATTGCAAGAGCACATCAACAGGAGAGCGTTTTCTGAAACACAGCAATGGGATAACATTCTGGTAAAACAAACAACAGACTGCCTGAACACAACAGAGACAGAAGTCACAAAGCACAAAATGTAGGAGAACTGCAGACACTATTCTGGGACAGGAAAGACTGCTGAAGAACAGCACTTCTGAAAACAGCACAGCACAGACTGTAAAGCACAACCTGAAGGGTCACAGCCCAGCCTGTAAGAGTACTGCAGGAACAACTGAAGCACATATGGTTGAGCATAGCAGACAGTGCAAAATCATTGCACAGAGTGGTTGAACAAAGCAGAGGCTATTGGAGCATCAAACAGTCTAATGGAGCACAACAACAAGCTAGTGTGGTACAGCAGATACTGCAGGCACACCAAATAGACTACAGGAGCATTGTGGATACTACTGGGTCTCAAAACAGACTAAAAGAGTATAGCAAAGACAGTATGAGCACAGCATGCTGTAGCACAGCACAACCTGCAAGAGCGTAGACTGGTGGACCATAGCATAGACTGCAGAAGCACACTGTATGGGACGAAAGCACAGACTGTTGTAGAGCAGCACAAACTGCTGGAGCATAGCACATACTGCAGAGGTACGCACAGGAGCAACTAACAGGAGCTCCAGAAAGAATGGTCTGTAAAGTAACATGAGAGACAGCAGGAGCACAGCGCTGGGAACAGTCTGAAATAGAGTAGCACAGGCTGTAAAAGCACAGCAGTATGAGAGATTTCACAGCACAGATGAAGGAGTACAGCAGAGGCAGCAAAAGGACAGCAAAGGTTGTGTCAGCAGATACTGGAGTACATGTACAACTGTTGGAGTAAAGCAGAAACTGAGCACAGTGTAGACTGTAGGCACATGGCATACAGTAGAGCAGTACAGCAAAGTGAGAGGTGTCTGGTAATGCATAACAGAGACTATGATATTACAGCAAAGATTGCTGGAACAAAGCACAGGTGATTGGAACACAGCAGAGACTGGGGCATACATTTGGAGCACAGTTGGATGAGACATAGCATCTCATAAACTGTGAGTGCAAAGCAGAAACCAGATGAGCACCACAAAGATTGCTGGATCATAGCACAGACTGCAGAAGCAATCACAACGGAAACTTCAAAAATACAGCAAATACTTTATTGTAGACTGCAGCAGCACAGCAGCGTCTGCTGGAACACAACAGGGACAATACAAATTAAACACAGACTCATGGAGTACAGCAGAGAATGCAAGAACAAAGTACGGACTGCTGCGGTACATCACAGATTACATGGGCGCAGCACAGAGTGTACCACCAGAGAGGGCACAAGTATGAAACAGACTGCAGGGAAAAGTACAGACTGCAGTCACACAGCACAAAATGCAGTCACACTGACTGAGCAATAGATGCACATACGCAGAAGCACAGTACAGGCTGCTTGAGCAAGAAACAGATTGCTGGAGAACAGCACAGACATTGTGAAAACAGCAAAACGTTTAAAAGCTTTGACAAGATGACACTGAAGCGTAGCATAGATACTACAGAAGTAAAGAAGTGCTGCCAGAGCATAGCAGAGATTGCTAGAGCACAACAAAAACTTCACAAGCACAACAGCAGATGCACAAACATAAAGAAGACTGTTGGAGCACAGGAGAGAGTGCAGGGGCACAGAAGAGGTTGCACTAGCACAACAGGGACAAGGTTGTAGTAGCATGGCACACACTGTGGGGGCACACGAACAGCACAGGTTGCACAAGCTCTGGTTAGACTATCGCAGTACATGTGAGACTGGAGGATGACAGCCACAGCTGGGAATGGAGAAGCACAGTGCATATAATTGGGCCACGGCATGTATGGCAGCAGCAGAGCACACACGGCTAGAGCACAAGACGGAATGTAGCCGCCCAGAGCAAACAGGAGCACCGCGGAATTTACTCAGTTGTGGCAAAGACTGCGGTAACTCAGCAGAGACTAAAGCAATACCGCACACACTGCATAGGCTGAGACTACAGAAGCACAGTGGAGACAACATGACTGCAGCAGTGATTGCTGAGGCATGGATAGCTGGGCACAGGAGGCCACAACAAGACCATTGCACTGTCTGATGAGACAAAGCTGAGATTGCTGAAGCACACAACCGACTAAAGGAGCACAGCACAGACCGCTGCAGCATAGCATAACCTTCTAGAGAAAAGCAAAATGGAGAAGCCACGAGTGATTGCAGGGACACAGCAGCATTTGAAGAAGTAGAGTTCAGGCTGATGAAGCACTTCAAAGACTGAGGGAGTACAGATTGTTGGAACAAAGCATAAACTGTAGAAACACAGGCTACAGGTGCACAGTACAGACCACAGGACCGGTACAGAGACTGCTATGGGGCAGGCTGTGAAGTGAGAAGAGTCTACAGAAGCGTGACACAGACTATTGGAACAAAGCTGAGATTTTTGGACTACAGGCAGACAGATGGAGCACAGAACAGCCTGCCAGAGTGCAGCAAAAAATCACAGCGGCCCAAAAGAAAATGCATTAGTTGAGACTACAGAAACATAGCAGAGTCTGTGACAGAGAAGAGGTTGCTGAAAAAATGCAGACTATTGGAGGCACAGTAGAGACTGCAGGGGCTTCGAGCAGGCTCCTAGAGCCTCGCAGAGAATGTTAGAGCACAGTTGAGAATGGAAAAGCACATCAGACGTTGCAGAAGCATGACAGAGACTACAGTAACGTTGCAGACATGGCTGTGGGACAGGACAGTAAGAGCACAGCACAGACTCCTGGGGTACATGGAGCAGAGTATATGCTGCAGCAGTGAAGCACAGACCGAAGGAACAAACTACAGGAGCACGAAACCGACTGCTATAGCGTGACATAAACTGCTGGAGCACAGCAGATGCAGCAGAGAGCACAGCAGAGAATGCAGATGTACAGCTCAGAGTGATGGAGCAAAACAAACACTACAGGAGCACAAGAGAGAATATGGAGGCACACAGTTTACTACAGGACCATTTCAAACAGTATGAGACTAGAGTGCAGAATGCAGTAGCATGGCACAGAGTGGAGGAGCATGTCACAGGCTGTAGGAGTACACCAGAACAGCAAGGATTGTGCGAACAAAGAAAAGACTGTAAGAGCACAGCAGAAACTGCAAGAACAAAGGACACCTTGCATACGCATAGACACAGGAGAGACCTCCGGTGCAGCCCAACACACAAATGGAGCACAGAAGTGACTACCTAAGTTCAGCACGGACTGCTGGAGTACCTCAAAGAATGTGGGAGCACAGCACAGTCTTTGGAAGCATAATGGACATTGATGAAGCACAGAATAGATGGCAAGAACATAGTAGAGACTTCAGGAGAGTCTGATGGAGCCCAGCACAAGCTGCTGCGGAATTCAACAGAATGTGAAAGTACAGCACAAAATGCAAGCGCTAAACAGACACAGTCTGAGCATAGACCGCTGGAGCACAGCACAGACTACTGGAGCAAGCACAACAGAGATTACAGGGCTAAGCACGTCAAAGACTACACAAGCACTGCAAAGGTTGTAATACAGACTGCAGGAGAAAATTACGAACTGCAGAAGCAGGGCAGAAACTTGTGGAGCACAGCAAGCTCTACAGGAGCACACAGTGACTGCTGAATAACAATAGAGAATGCAAGGGCAATCTAAACCCTCCTGGGGCACTACAGCAACTGCAGTACAGATATAAATAGCATGGCACTGACTACAGGAGAACAACAGCAGAGAAACTTCTGTAGAAGCACCGTGCAGACTGAAGGAGCAAAGCAGCTGCTGTAGGAACAAAGCACAATCTCCCAGAATACAGTAATAACTCCAGGAGCACAGCTCAAAGAGCAAAGCAGAAACTGCCTGAACACAGCACTGATTGCTGGAGTACAGCAAAGCAGATTCTGTAGGGGTAAGCATAACAGTGAGTACACAAGCACAGCAAAGCCTGTAGAATAGTTTGTTGGAGTACGTTAAAGGTTGCAGGAGCACATCACACAGTGATGGAGTACAGACTGCAGGAGAAAAACAAAGCTTGCTGGACCGACCACAACAGAAACTGATAGAATGCAGCAGGTACTACAGAAGTAGAGTTGTGACTGCTGGAGCACAGCAGAGATTGCAGGAGTACGTCAAAATCTCAGGAGCACAGCAGCCACATCTCATAGAGACAACAGAAAAGGACGCACTGGGGGCAGACTGCAGAAGCATAGCACAGACTACAAGAGCAGGGCACCAGGAGAGATTTCGGCGAAGACAGCAAGAGCCCAGCACAGAAGGCGGGAGTGCAGCGCATATTGTGCAAGCACAGGAGAAACTGCTAGAGCACAGCACAAAATGTAGGAGTGCAGTGCAGAAAGAAGGAGCGTGGAACAGATGGCAGGAACACAACAATACAAGGAACCTCTGTAGAAGAAGAGTTCAGAATGAGTCGCAGAGCAAAGCCTTCATTAGCTTAGCAGAGTCTACTTGGGCACACCAAAGACTGCAGTAGCACAAATAAAAGTAGCACAGCACATATTGTAAACGCAGACTATAGATGCACAGTGACTCCTGCAGCATAGACAGCTGAGCAACAGGACCATGATACTGACTGTTGGAACGAACCAGAAACTGCTGGAACACTGAGCGGACTGCTGAATGGCAGCACGAAACACAGCATGAAGAACAAAGCACAGACTACAGGTGCACAGTACAGACAGCAAGACTAATGGCACAGACTCTTGGAACTAAGCAGAGATTGTTGGAGCACAGGACAGACTGGTGGAGCTCAGCACAGACTGCCAGAGCACAGCATAAACCACAAGGGCACAACAGAACATGCAAAGGATCAGCTGACAATGTAGGCACACAGGAGAGTCTGGAAGTAGAGACTGTTGAAGCACAGCAGAGACTAAGGTGGCACATACTAATCGAACAAAACAGGCTGTCTGAGGTGCAATATAGACTGCAGGAGCACAACACAGACTGCAGCATATCATGTTGGTGCACAGTGGAGACTGAAAAATCATAACATACTTCACAGAAATATTACACTGATTACAGAACATTGCAGTCACCACTGGGGAACAGACTCTAGTAGCACAGTGCAGACTGCTGGAGCACAGACCAAACAGCAGGAGCACAGCAAAGGCTGTAAGAACATGGCAGAGACCGCTGGGGAACAGCACAGACAGCTGTAACATAGCAGAGATGTTGGGGGCTTCAGCTGAAGCACATCACACACTGCTTGAGCATATACATGCTGCTGGAGCAAACTAGAGACTACAGAAGCAGAGCACAGCAGAATCTGTTGGAGTCCTGCACAGGATCCTGCAGCATTTTGCAGATGGCAAGAGAGCAGACTGCTAGAACACAGCATAGACTGGTGTAGCACAACAAATAGTACTGAAAAGGGTCTTAAAGCAAACCAAACATGGCAGGAGCACAGCAGAGACTGCAGTAGCACTGCAGACAATGCTGGGGTATAAAATAGCACAAATATGTGACTGCAGGGTGGGTCACAGCAAATATTACTGAAACGCATCAAAGATTTCAGGAACACAGTAGCAACTAGCAGTACAGGAGAGATATTGAAGCACAAGATAGGTCGCAAAAGCACAGCAAATATTGTAAGAGCAGAACACAGCCTTTTGTAATATGGCACAGACTGCAAGAGCATAGTAACAGGGGAGATTTTCTTTTGAAACTCTGCACAGATAGATGTAGCAGGGTGATAAAAGCCTCTACAGGAGTTCACAGAGATGGTTGGAGTGAAGAACAGACTACAGTAACAGAGCATAGACTGTAGAAGCACTGGCCCCTAATATGCAGTGGTGACTGCAGGCAAAGATTTATGAGCACACCAGCAACTGCAGGGTAATGACAAAAACTCTTGGAAGAAAGCAAAGACTCTTGCAGCACAGAATAGTCTAACGAGCACAGTGCACACTGTTAGAGCACATAACAAGTCAATGGGGCACAACAGAGACTGCAGATGCCCAGCAAAGACAACAGGTGCACAGCAAAGTCTGTAGGAGTACAGCACCTACTGCTAGAGCACAGTACAGACTGCAGGAGAACAAGATTGTTGGAACACATAATAAACTGCTGTATGGACAGTACAGAATAGAGGAGTACAAAACACACTGATGATGCTCAAAATACAGGAGCAGAGAACAGATTGAAGAAACACAACCAAGATAGTATAAGAGACAACAATGGCTCAGCACAACAGTAGCATGGGACACAGGAAAGATTAACTGAGCACAGCGTAGGTCAGCAGTGCAAAGCAGGGATTGAAGAAGCTCAGCAAAGACTGCAGCAACACACCATAGCCTACAAGAGCACAATACGACCTTCAGAAGCACAGACTGCTGCAGCACAGTACAGTGTTACGACTCTGTCGTCCCATTTCTAGGGGACGCTGTAAAGGGACTGTCTGTAGCCTGGGAATCACCTTGAACACTCATCTTGAGTCCCTTTCTGACTCCTGTTTGTTTCCCTTTTTCCATGGTATGCTCTTGTAGAATTACATTTGCTTCCTAGGACTGCAAATCCCATAATGCACAGCCTGGTAGTCAGGAAAGCCTGGATTCTGTTATTCATTGTTGTCTATGGGAGAGGTTCAGTTGCTCCTTTTCACCGGATCCTCTCCTCCAGGACTTGCAAGTGTCCAATACTACACACACCTGAGACCTCTCCTGTGCAGCCCAGTCATGTGATTCCACCTGGGGTTTTCTGCAGCTTGGAACTGCTTATAATCAGCCATTTCCTCAAGATCCTCGTCATGCATTGGAGTTCGATTCCTTTGTGTTACAGACCCCTTATCGGATGGTGTTCCAGTCTTGTTCGTGTTCTGATCCAGCTTGAACCTGTTACCTGTTTCTCTGCCCTGCTCCTGATTGTTCCAGCCAGAGTCTGCTCCCTATCTCTTAGCTTTGTACCTGTTTGTTTCTCCCAGAGCCTGATCCCTGTTTCTCTGTCCTGTTCCTGCCTTGTTTCAGCCTGAACCTGCTCTCTGTTTCCCAGTCCTGTTTACTGCTTATTCCTACTCCTTGTATACCAGCCCTGTCCTTGCTTGTTCCAGACAGAGCCTGCTCTCTGTTTCCCATTCCTGTCTCTGTTTGTTCCAGCCGGAAGTTTGCACCCTGTTTTCAGCCCTATTCCTGCCTTTGCTTCAGCCTGAGCTTGTTCCCAGTTTCTGCCTCTTAGTTTGTTCCTTCTGTTTCCGTTTCCTCTTGGTATTTGTGTCTGGTAAGTGTTCTATCAGTCTTCACCAGTGTATAAGTGTCCTCCTTTGTACTGGGGTTGGCTCCTGATCTCCAGGAGGCAATTCCAGCCCCCATCCTTGTCTAGTGTTATATGTTGTCTTTCGTGCCTAACAGTGACAGTGTGCTGTTGCTGTTTTTCCAGGAATCGCCACTGTGTTTCCAGCTGTATCCACAAGAGCTTGTCTTGTGTATGTAAGTACTATCCTTGTTTGTGCTCTAGGGTCCAGAGACAGAATCACTTCTGCTGCCTCCTTTCTATGGGGCTTGCATGGTGACTATCTGTAAGAGCAAACTGTACAGACGCATTGACATTCCCTGTTGCTGTGGGAGGTTCTGCGCCCTACCCTGTGTACCACCCCAGAGTGTTTGTCCATTAGTAATCTGTTTCCTGTTTGTTCACACAAGAGTTGCTCTACTTTTACTTTCATGTTTCCTGTGCCTGCCCATAGCTGTCCTTTTCTGTGTATTCCTTTAGCTGCCTTCCTGCCCTAGTACACTACCTCTTTAGGATATTCTGGGACCTTAAGGGGTGTCCCAGCCAGAGTCCTGATCAGACCCGCCAAATCCGTGACAGAGAGACATCAGCACAGACAGACTGCTGAAGTACAGCAGATAATACGGAGCACAACAGCAACATCAGAGGCACAGCAGAGGTTGCCAGAGCAATTGGCAGACCTGAGGAGTTCAGCAGCAGCCCCAGGGAGAATGAAGGAGCACAAACAGATTGTAAGAGCAGAGCACAGACAGAAGCAGCATGGTTCACTCAGTAGAAAGGTATAGACAGTGGAAGCATGACACAATAGAAATAGCAGAAGCACAGTATCACTGTATGAGCACAGAAGAGACTGTAAGAGAACAGGATAAACTGCAGGAGGTCATCAGAGATAGGATACAGACTACGAGGGTACAGCAAGATAAGAGTTGTCTAGAGAGCACAGCAAACATTGGTGGACAGTACAGGCTGCTGAAGCACAGCACAATCTGTGGGAGCACAGCGTAGATTCTAGTAGCACAGAATGTGGCAGCACAACACAGATTTCTAGAACACAAAATAGACTAGTCGCACACCACTGACTGTATGCCTACATAAGAGAAATATCAGGCATAGCACAGATTGCTGGAGCACAGCGCTGACTACAGTAGGACAGCACAGAGTGCAATAGCAAAGTACAGAGTGTTGAATCACATCAGACACCACTAGAGTAAAGCCGAAACTTCAAAAATTCAGAAAACTGCAAGCACACAACAGACTCTTTATGAGTATTCACAGACTGCTTAAACACACCACAGACTGCAGGAACAGAAATTGATGAAAGATAGCACAGACTGCTGGAGGCAAAGTACAGGCAGCAAGAGCACACCAAAGGCTGCTGGAGCACAAACTAGAATACTGAAGTACAACAAAGACTGTTAATGCGTAACAGAGATTGCAGATGTGCAACAGTCACCACCAAAGTATAACACAGGCTTCAGTAGCACTATGAACTCTGCTGTGGGATATAAGAGATGGTAAGAGCACAACATAGACTGCAAAAACACAACAAGCACTGCATAAACGTAGTGTAATTTGCAGAAGCACAACAGAGACTGCTGTAGCACAATACAGACTGTAGGAGTGCGCTCTGTGGGACACAGTCCAGACTGATGAAGTACAGCACAAACTGCTGGAGTTCAGAAAATACTACAGGAGCACTGCAGTGACTTCAGGGCACTATAGAGATCACTGGAGCACATCAAGGATTTCAGTATCGCAACAGCAGCTGACAGGAGCACAAGAGAGACTGGAGGAGTACAGAAAGGAAAGCCAGCTGCCAGCACAGACTGCAGAAGCACAATGCAGATGGCTACAGCACAGCAAATATTGTATGAGCACATGATTCACTAGAACCACACATGAGACTGAAAGAGTGCAGGACAGACTACAGACATGTAGTGCAGCATGGCACAGAATGGAGGAGCATAGACTGCTGGGGCACAGCACAAACTACCTGAGTAGAGCCTGTAAGAGCACTACAGAGTCTGCTAGGACAAACACAGATAGCTGGAACACAGCAGAGACTGTAGCCTCTTTAGATGGAGCACAGACGTATGGAGCATAGAAAAAACTAAAAGTGCACAGTACAACCTTCAAGAGCAAAGCAGAGACTGAAGGAGACTACTGGAGCACAGCACAGGCTGCTGGGAAAATACAGTAGAAACTGCACACGCACAGTACAGACCACAGCACAGACTGCTGAACCAAATAATTTATTGCAGGAGCGGAGTACCAACAACAGGATCACAGTCACCAGGAGAACAGCACAGACTGATGGAACACAGCACAAATGTCTGGAGCACAGCAGATGATACAGGAGCAAAGCAGAGATTGCTAGTGCAAATCAAATTCTTCAAGGGTAGAGCAGTAATGACAGGATAATAGGAGAGATTGTGGGAGGACTGGGAAGTCTGTAGAAGCACAGCACAGACTGTAAGAGCAAAGAAACTGTTTTAGCATAGCACAGCCTGCAAGAGCAAAGAAACAGAAGAAATGTTGCAGACTTCAAGAACATAACAGACATTCAGCAGGTTAACACAAGGTATAAGAGCACAGAAGAGACAGTAGGAGCATGCCAAAGACTGCAGCAGCACAGCAATGAAGAGACTTCTGTAGGTGCACAACAGACATTGCAGCAGCACATGAATGGAAGAAATGTGTGGAGGATCAGGGCACATACTACATGAACGCAGCAATGGGAGATACTTTTAGAGCAGCACAGCACACACTGATGGAGCATGGCAGAGCTTGAAGAAGCAAAGCACAGATTACTGTGGTTCCGCGCAATCAGCGGGAAAACAGTACAGACAGTAGGGGCACAGAATGTAGGGGCGCAACAGAGAGTGGAAATGCACAACCTTGAGGAGCACAGAAGAGACTACTGAGCACAAAACAGACTGCTGAAAAACAACACAGACTACAGCAGAACAGCAGAGACTGCAGCAGAGCACCAAAGACTGCTAGAACACAGACCGCAGAAGTAGAATACAGACCGAAAGAGCAGCATTTCACAAAAAATATTGTGGTTACAAGTTGTGACCACAAAGCTATGGGGGATTGTGGGAGGCACCTCAGTCCAGTTGGCTAAAGTGTATGCTCAGCCAAGCAGAACGTGCCACTCCTGTCCGGGTTGGTCAAGTACACCTACTAGTTAACCGGCGCTCACCCTTGTGTAGCTTGGCATGGAGCAGTCAGGCTTATCTCGGAGGCAATGTGTAAAGCTACAGCACATTCCCACAACACCCCGGCTGAACGACCCCAAAAAGAAACTTTACACGGGTTGTATATATAGAAAGATTGTATTCAACACACACACGATTAATGTAGTTTGATTACAATGTGATCTCAGTGTAATGTCAATGAGCACATAACAATATGAAATGTAAGCTTGGGCATGAATCTCAATGAACGCAGCACACAATAATAGGCCCAACCACATTAAACATTGATCACTGTATATACATTTGAGAAAATCATACTTTCCCTCCCCGCACCTGCATACGGTGCCCACCCGCTCTTAGCACTAGGCCCACCCTCACATTACCCACATCAGTGTAACACATGCAATCCAGTGTGCGCCCCGGGGCTGACAGTAGCAGCACAATGCATATCACAGTATAATTACACTCCCACCTAGACCCACGCCCTCAGGTGCGCTAGTAAAATGTGATGTCAACCTTATGAATTCCCTAGCAGAACCCGAGTACCCAACAACACCACAGTGCTGCCCCAGCACTCACTCGTGCACACTCAGATTCAGTCCCTCACATCCCACCCTGGGCCTAGGCATGGGGCCTGGGTTTCAGTTGGTGCTGGTAAGCATGCACACACTCTCATATACACTTGCTTCCAGCACCCTAATGCGATGCACTGATAACTGGCGAGTGAATGCCCATACGCTTGCATACAGTCTGGGTCCCAACCTCCCCACCACCTACCAACAAGCCTCCAGTTAACCTTGCCCCACCGCAACTCCAAAGATTATAGTAATTTGCCTTTGGACCCCCAGCCGCTCATTGCTAAGTCACAACTTCCCAGGTGTCAGGGTCAAGATGGGGGACTGGAAAGACAACAGCCAGTAAACAATTAAGGAGGAGATGTTCAGGCTCCCAAGAAGAGGTTCCCTCAAAGGTCTACAAAACACAGGGGGACGGTCACCGGAGCCAACTGTTAGACTCGGAGGTGCCCTCGACACTTCAGGTTGCACACAAGTTACCAGGTCCGTGTCTCTGGATTGGAGATATCCTATCTGGTGCCCATGACCTTCCAGTGGCCCCAGACAAGTTCTAGAAAGTGCTCAGTGCCTTACCCCTGCAAAAAGAGGATACTGTCAGGGATCCGATGACTAGAGGTTTCCGGACGGCACCAGGTTTCTTCAACCAACTCCTAGTGTTGTACCGCCCTCAATAGGAGGTACTAGTCTGATGCGTGATGACTTGAACTGCACCAAACCTTCTGGTTTCACTCGAGACTTCATTTCCGTTGCCCTCTGGCTTGAGGTACTCTGCCCAGTACGCTATGATCTTAGCAGTACTGAACTCTTCAGACGAACACACTAGACGCAGGTTCCGTTGTGCAATACTAGGCCATGTAAATACAGAGGGAACCGCTCTTCAGATACTACCAATCATGGTGTAGGTCCCTCTCCGGAGGTCTTTGATGTACCTGACACCTCTGCCAGGAACAGGGGGCAGCCAACCTGCCCTTGGAGAGCCACTTCAGCATGCTACACAGCAGTGGGCAATCAGCCCCAGGCCAGTCTCTGATCGGGAAGGGTGCACGGATACCCTTCCTTGTACAGTTATTCTCCTGGGTACCCAGATTTCTCTGACAGTACGTCGATGAGGTCCAGCCACACTGGTCGCACGTATCTGTTGGTGGTACGCTAACTTGCAAACTTTGAGTACCTACTCATACTAGGTAAAATCTTTGAAGTGGGGGGTGGTTGAAAGGGTATTCCTTTGATCCACATTTGTCTCCCCTAAATTTCCTCCTTGTCTGCCCTGGGGTCCTGGAATGCAGATCTTTATCTTTATTGGTGCCAGACTTTGGCTCTGTGAGGCCAAGTGCCTCAACCTCTCCCCCATCTATCTCACCAGGCCCCAAATGGCAGGGATCTGTCATTCTGGATGCCCACGTTTTATAGCGGTCATCTGGGGAATGTGTAGATGTACTCTTCCCCAGGACTCATGGAATGAAGCCTAATTTATGGGGCACCAGAACCAGCCCCAACGCCTA
This sequence comes from Pleurodeles waltl, assembly GCF_031143425.1. Taxonomy (NCBI): domain Eukaryota; kingdom Metazoa; phylum Chordata; class Amphibia; order Caudata; family Salamandridae; genus Pleurodeles; species Pleurodeles waltl. The sequence continues at coordinate 466,683,917 of NC_090449.1, read as the reverse complement.
GAAATGCCCACTTCCTAGAAGTGGCACATCCTGGGCAGTAATGACAAAACTACTGTTACCAATGGCTCAGCTTTGACATCCTGAGTCCAACGATACAAAACAGTATGAGGCGGCTCCCCTGCAATCCTTTATTTCAACTGAACTTAATAAATCTTGACATCCCATATCACTGTATGGGTAGAGCAGCTCTCATGGGCAGTGCGAACATGTGTGGGTGTTCGGCACTTCCCAGGCACTAAAGCCCTGGCGCGTGCACTAACCTGCCAAGGCAGGTGTCACTTCGACTACATACACCACCACAGTTCTTGTGCATCTCGGTCTGCCTGAGCCTTTGGGCTATGTTGCTATCATGAAATACGTGTGCGTAAATACGCGTTCTGTGATCACTTCCGCGATGTGCACATTCACATAGAAACCACCCTACCCGGTTGTAGACATGGACATCCAGGTCAGAGAGGCCAACTCCCCCATCCAAGCCTTGCCCGGCCCAGGTACTCAATCCCGCACACAGGTAGCGGTGCCAGTTTCTAAACTGTATGGATGGCCTGGGCTTTCCCAAAATGCTCTAAGCTCCTAGGCCCTTGGAAATGAAAACTGACAAAACGTACTTGAAAGAACCAAAAAATCCGGGGGGACCACTGTTTGTACGCATTAGGTTTAACAGGGATAAAATATCAAGAGTAAGTATTTTGTTTTTTACACTACTATAGACGTTTTAAATATTGTGTAGCAAAATATAGTGTATAGCATAGTTTTAATGTAGTTTATTTTTTATATATATTTGTTTCAACTTTATATAGAAATATCAGTTACATTGTTGCTTTATAGTATTATATTTTAACATTTTTTAGGTTGTGGGATTTATTGGGGGACTGGTTCTTTAGAGCTTTTATAACTAAATATATATTTATCAATATTACATTATTATTTGCTTACCTAACGTAAACATTTTACTTGTTAATTTCTGCATACACTGAATTATTGTTTTATAATGTTATACATGTTTGATGAGTCATTTTTTGGATTATGTGGTTTATTGGGGGTTAGGTGTCTAGAATTGTATTTAAATATATATTTCTTAATACAAAACGAGTCATTAATCACCAATATTTAAATGGATTATTTAAAATGATGTATGTCATTATTATTAAAATATTTTAGAATTGTATTTAATAAATTACGTTTCAGAATGTTTTAATGTACTTTGGTAAATTTATGTTGTAGTTTCAGTTTTTAAATTATTTTATAAATGTTTATATTATTTATGAAAAATTTAATTTGTACTAAATTATTATTTAAACGATTTATGTAATGAATATTGAGTATCGGTTTTAACATAGACATTTATTTTTATTTTGAGTGTTTATATTTATTGATAATTAAATATCTCTATATTTTAGTGATTTTTTCTAAATTATTTAGAAATTAATGCTGGTATTTTATTTAAAAATATACTATGTACATATGTTACATGGTCGATGTTGTAAGGTCATTTTTTTCAAATGATAGAGATTGTTTTTATGAATTACATTATTCTTTAATGCATTCATTAATTAGTTACATTTGTATGTTTATAGAAACATCTTTTAAATGTTATGTTTTAAAAAATAAATCACACTTTTGTGTCAACAGTAGCAAAAATTCTAAATATTTGTAGGTGTGTTTTATTTATTTTTCATATTTTTAAGAACTAAAGATTTTTGTAGCAGTTAGTTGTTGAGTCTATTTTTATTTTTTAAATATATTTTTGTAGTAGATAGTTTTATACTTATTATATTTGTGTATACCGACATTTTTGCAGTTGAGATTTGTATTGTTTATATTATAGGTATAGAAAGCTGATTTTTGGGGCTATATGTATTTTACCACAATATGTTTGCATTCAGATATTTTATGGTTGATATTCTGTCATTAAAAAGAAGGATCACAGCAAAGAATGCTGGAGCACAGCACAGGTCAGTGGGGCACAGAAGATATTGCAGAATCACAGCGCAGCAGACACTGCAGGAGCACAGCACAACTTGGATTAGACCAGGAGAGGCAGTAAGAGCACAGTGCACACAAGAGAAACATGGCAGGGCCTGCATAAGCAGGGCAATGGGGGATGCTTCTGGAGAAGGGCAGCAAAGAATGAGCATGGACTGAGAAAGCAGAGCTGGGTTTGCTGGAACACAGCAGAGAATGTAGCAACATATCCCAGACTACAAGAACACAGCAGAAACTATTCAACACAACATAGTTTGCAGGACCACAGCACACACTGTAGGACCGCAGCAGGAATTGCAGGAGCACAGCAGAGGTTGTAGGAGCACAGGATTAAGACAATAGAGATTGCATAAGGGCATAGTGACAGCATAGAGTGTTAGAGACAGCAGAGACGACATGACCAGACTGTTTGAATACAGCACTGACTGCTGGATCACAGAGCAAAATGCTAGAACACATGCACAGCCTAGACTTCAGAAGCTCGGCAGACACTGTAGGAACAGAGGGGAGACACTGGAGCACAGCAGAGACTGCTTGAGTACATATTGATGGGACACGGTACAAACTGCTGGAGTATGGGTCAGACTGCAGAAGCACAACACAATCTATTGGAGCAGAGACTAGAGAGGCACAGCAGAGACTGCAGAACATCAACAGACCAGAAGAGCACAAGATAAACTGCAGGATACCACAGAAGCACACATTACAGGAGCAGAGCAAAGACAGTAATGGTATGGCACAGACTGCATGAGCATAGCAGGACCATGGAACAGGCTGTTAGAACACAGCAGAGACTGCTGGAGCACAGAACAGACTACTGAGGGACACCAGAGACTGCAGAAGCTCAGCAAAGACTGAAGGAACACAGCAGACGTGGCACAGCACAAATTGTTGAATCACAGTAAAGGCTGTAAGAGAGCAGGTCACAGGCTGCTGAAGCACAGCAAAGATGCTGTGGAGACGGTAGAAGGATAACGAGACTAGAGGAGCACAACACAGACTGCAGGAGCAAAACGCATACTTATGGAGCACAGCAGGGTCTGCGAGAATACAACACAGTCCAAAGGAGCACAGCAGAGACTGTGAAAACAGCAGATACTGCAGGCAGCAGGCGTATAAAGATGACTAAAGGAGTTCATTAGAGAATGCGGGAGTGCAACAGAGACTGAAGGAGCACAGTAGAGACTTCAGGAGCACAGCACAGATTGTGAGCATAAGAACGACTGTCGGACCCCCCAAAAGTCAGTGCAAAAGCACAAGAGAGACTGTGGGAGCACAGGGCAGACAGTAGCAGCATTTCACAGAATGCTGGAGCAGCTGCAGCGCGACAGACTTCTGAGGAGCACAGTGCAGACAAATGGAGCCAGCACACACTGTAGGAGAAAGGATTGCAGCGCACACCACAGACTGTGGGAGCACAGCGGAGGCTTCAGCCACACAGTGTACACTTTAGGAGCACAGCAGGCACTCTTCGGACACAGTGGGAACGCGGGAGCATGGCACAGGCTGTAGGATCACAGAATGCAAGAGCACAGTAGTGAGTGCAAGAGAACAGCACAGAAAGCTGGAGCACGGCACTTGCTGTGGGATTGCAGAATGCATGAGCACAGTGGTGAGTGCAAGAGAACAGCACGGATTGCTGGAGCACGGCACACGCAGTGGGATCATGGCACTGGCTGTGGGATCGCAGAATGCATGAGCACAGTAGTGAGTGCATGAGAACAGCACAGAATGCTGTAGCATGGCACTTGCTGAAGGATCGCAGAATGCAAGAGCACAGTAGTGAGTGCAAGAGAACAGCACAGAATGCTGGAGCACGGCACTGGCTGTGGGATCGCAGAATGCATGAGCACAGTAGTGAGTGCATGAGAACAGCACAAAATGCTGTAGCACGGCACTTGCTGAAGGATCGCAGAATGCAAGAGCACAGTAGTGAGTGCAAGAGAACAGCACAGAATGCTGGAGCACGGCACTGGCTGAAGGATCGCAGAATGCAAGAGCACAGTAGTGAGTGCAAGAGAACAGCACAGAAAGCTGGAGCACAGCACAGGCGGTAGGATCACAGAATGCAAGAGCACAGTAGAGAGTGCAAGAGAACAGCACAAAATGCTGAAGCACAGCAACATTCGCAGGAGCACAACAGAAACCGAAGAAGCACAACAGCTCACAGGTGCACAGAAGAGAATGCAGACGCACAACAGTGTTTGAGAGGGCACCTCGGACACTGCTGGCCACAGACATGGCAGAAACTACATGAATGCATCTAAGACTGCAGGCGCACAACAGAAAGCATAGAACCCTGCACAGACTGCTCGAGCACAGCAGAGTTTACATGTGTGCGGCACATGCCACAGGAAAAGAGCAGAGACCCCTGGGATGCATCACAGACTGCTGGAGCACAGTGGAGACTGGAGAGGCACGGCACAGTCTATGAGAGAGCATCACTCACTACCGGGATCATTGTCCGAACCGGAGGAACTCAACACACTCACCTATAAACAAGTCCTACTGACTTTGTTTTCTTTTCCCCTCCTTTTCCATACTCTCTTTTATTATTATAAAACTTAGATAAGTACTCATGAGGAACAATTTTCGATAACTTTCATTACGTTGTCACTTTATCCCTAAAAGGTAAAATGCGGTTACTTTTAAATTTGCTATTTTAATGAATCAAAATAAAATACAAATTGAAAACGACAATATGTGGAGAATATATACTGAATTTAAGTTGCTTCTGGAACTTTGCATTGCAGCGAGATTCTCGAATTTATTTAACCAAACAAATTGTTCTTTATGTTGTCGAGCTTTTGGAAAATAAGGCGAGCCCTCTCCTATTGCGGGTGACTTTAAAAGGAGGGGTGACCCCAGTGAGCTGTACAGATCGATGTCATAGCGCCACCTTTTAACAACTGTTAAACTGTTGAAGAGATCAGCTCTGGGTACTCAGACACCAATAAAAGTAACACCGACTCGGTACCATACGGAACGATGGGACAAATCAGCAGCACTCATCACAGACATTCGTCTCAATGCCAGTCACAGTAGAACAGTTAGAAAGTGTTTGGGTCTGTCATCTGAGTTTTTTTTAAAAACATTCATAGACCTCCTTAATATTACAGACAATACCTGTAGTGATCTGATCCGGAGTACACAGCAGTAGCGAGGGCAGCCTTTAATCGTCACCTGTAAACAGCAGAGCTGTCTTCCCGCCTTTCCAAGCAGCAAGTGTCGGAGCTGACTGTAAACGTCCCAGCTGACGTCACAATACCGCAACATTCTATGACATCACATGATACGCACCTCCCACCCGGAGCCAGGTCTCAGATTGTAACCTTTTTCACCCAGGCGCTACATGCCCTGCAGCTTCCTATTGAAAATGTTGAGGCTGTACATGGCCGCTGTTGTATTGAGGACATTGTTTACAATAAAATAATGGACACGTGAAGACAGCTGGAATATCAACAGCCACGTAGAGAAAAATGCGCGGACAAAACACCGTTCATACGGCCAACTAGGAAGATTTGAATTTGCCGTATTCGATGATTGACACCACAGGGTACAGTGATAAGATAAAACGTTCGCTGCGCAGTGAAAATCTCACAGCTGCAAACAAAATATAAATACCGATCACATTTTCCAACACATTTAAGAGGCTTATCAAACAACTTGTAAACATGTACGGTAGTCCTATGATTTACAATTTACGGTTTTTCTTATGTCCATCGCTCATTGACACACCCAAGGGGAGTGCGTATTGAAAGTTCAGCAGATGTGTTAGAATCAAGGTTCAAATATGTGAGACAAGCTGTATGTACCCCATGGGTGTAGTTCACTACCTATCTGAGGGTCAGGGGAACCACAACCCTTGCTTTTATTAGAGCGGTGCCCCTCCCCCTCCCCCCCCCCCCCCCCGCCCCCTAGTATGATGCTGCCCTCCCAGGCGAGACACTGAATGGTGACAAGGATTCCACAAGGAGATGAGCCGCAGCCCTTATTCTCTAGTTGTGTTCCACTTCCCACGAAGTACATCAAAGCACACTAAAGCATGCATAGGAAAATCCTATTAACCAGTGGGTCATATCTTTCCAAATACAGTATCGATATCCATTAAAATGATGGTGACCAGAATTTTAAGGCCAAAAACAAGGACATTTCACAAAAATAGAAAAAGGTCTACAATTTTACTTCAAACGAGCGCGAAGAATGACAGCTCTCAGCACAGAATTACAGAGGAGGCACTAAGAACAAAAATAAAACGCACTTTTTAAAGTCAGTATAATGCCTGTTAATTAAATTGCTTTCTGGTAACACCTGCTAAACTATCTCTTTTGGAAAACAAAAAAATCGTCTCCCACAGTTTTCGGCGCCCCTCTCTGAAAACCGGGATATAAGCTACATTTCCTGGAATCTGACGGGACATCTGGTAAAAACCCGGGCCTGACCCGGTAAAGCCGAGACTTCTGGTCACACTAATTAAAATGAACAAACAGATCAAGGGCGAAGTCCTGATGAAGTCTCGTCTGTGGGGGTGGGAAACATTAGCACTTGTTTCTTTGAAGGAAGTTAAACTGAAGTTTGACTATTTATTTTATATAGCCCCAGAGCTCATTTTGGAGTTCGAAATTAATTCCGCAAAACAGTTTTTGTCCCCCTCCATGATAACTAAATGAACAAGTAGGGGTTGCATGAATGCAATACATTAATTCCTTTAACTAATGTGCCCTAATGTATCATCATTATATAATGTGAACAGCTGTGTGTGTCAAAAACTGTACACAGTAAATATATTTTATTTACTGTTTGCTTTAACAGTGAGCACTTGTGTTGAGCTAGCCACAGTGGTGAACATGTGATACAATTGTTAAATATGCCTGACACTTTGTTTAACAAAATCATACTTAATATGCCTGTCTGCGAAATATGTCTTCATTGTGAGGAGTAGCTGACACTTGCTCCAAGTTATGTACAAAATCCAAAAGGACCATCAATTAGACCAATAACCGACGATGTCACCATAAGGCGGTATCATGCTTTGAAATACTAAATTGCACTTCAGCTCCATAACCAAAGGGAAGCTCGGGGGGTGGGGGGGGGGGCATTTGATGCTTACTTGAAATAAAGAGCATTAGCCAAACCCAATCAGTTTAAAAAAAAATCTACATCCCATTAGACATGAACGTTTTAGAAAAAGCAGCATCGTAGGAGAGTTATAAACATTAGAAGTGGAGTGGACTGCTCATGACTGAAGATATGGTTTCAGACAGTGGCGTCTCTAAAGGTGGGCCAGATGAGGCCGGTGCTCAAGCTTTATTCACAGAAAAACAAACAAGCATTGCACCTTGTCACGCACACGATTTTGTCCAAGTACTTTTCATTGCAATAAAATATTGGTTTTTAATGTTATATATATATATATATATATATATATATATATTTATATGCCACCCCACAACAGAACGTCAGCAGTGCCTGTGCCGACCTATGCCACCACAACCAACACTCCTCACTCCTCCTTCCAAATCAAAAGAAGACAGGCACTCCGTGCAGCAGATGTAAAGAAACTTGAATCCGCTTGGCAGAACAAAAAGGAACAGGAAGGCGTTTCGGCACTCACTGCATTTCTCAACCTGTTCACCGCCATTTTGCCATCACTTTTAACCCCACACGTGATTACCTCTACAATAACACAACACTCAATTTAAAAGCAAATTTACCATTTCTGGCTGTGGATTGAAGGAAGCATGTATGAAAAGTGGATATACCAGTCCATATTATTATGTACATTTCGGGATAAGAAAACCATATAAATGAACTCAATGTATATACAAATGTTTTGACATTTGGTTCATACACTCTGACATACGTCATATGATAGAACATACCCAACCAGAAAAGGACAATTTTCTTTTAAATTTAAAATGATTTTCCTTGTAATATTTAGGTTAGGACTTGCAACAAAAAGTTTAGGAGGTATGTGTCTTGATCCTGATGAAGCGTTATGTGTTACGTTTGGACCCTTGAGGGGTGAAACATGTTGATCCTATATTGTATCTAGAAGGGAAGCATCCCTACTAGCCCTTCCTTTTGGATGAGTACAGTGGTGAAGCATTATTCCTTACCCACTCTTATGTGTTTTTTTAATCTTGACCAAGATCCTCATAACCTAAATTAAATAATTTGTGTTGAGGTCCTTCAGCCAATTTAAAGTCTTTTTTTCTTTTTTTCCCTGCTTTTTCTGAAACAGTAGGTTTACCTTACTCCTACTGCATTTGTCACGGCTCACACTTTTTTTCAGGATCTCCGGCAAAGAGCCCCCTAATGGGGCCCGTCAGACATTGCAGCGCCGTTCTGACGAGGAGCTAGCCCTATGATGAAGCATGACATACATTGGATGTGTAAGGGCTCTTGATTCTAATTTTAGAAGTGCCTTGAGGACCTGTGTTCTTGCTTCCTTTCTCTATTAGGAACAGTGTACCCTATTGTTTGTCGCTTCAGTCAGGGAGGCTGTACACTGGACCTTAATAAACCTCCCCGTCCCCCTCTTTGTTTTGATTGCCAGGGTAGAGTCACCCTGACCCCTCAGCCCTGGTGCTGGGGTCCCTGAGCGACCCCCACCAGGGCTAAAAAGCATTTTTTTTTTTATTTGAAAAATCAGCGGAGGAATCTGTGGGTTTGTCCGAGATTTCTTTTGAAAAAACACAGTCCCCTGTGCTTTCTACTGTTTTTGCCCTCAGTGGGCCATGACCCGAAAGCATTTGGGGCCTAATAGAGGAGGAGGTGCACGGCCCCCATCCCTGGGCTTTAATAACCCCTGGGGACCACTACCTCCCCAGCGTGTTTTTGTAAAATGGGCAGGGGGCATGTGGCTCCTCATACCCTGGAGACCACCACCTCCAGGGGCAAAATGCTTTTTTAAAGTGGGGGAGGCCTAACAGCCTCCCCTACAGCCCCGGGACCACCACCTCCCCGGGGCTTTAAGTAATTAACACATGCTCCCCCCCCACTGCCCCAGGGACCACTACCTCCCTGGGGATTTTTAAATTAAATATGGGGGCGCCCCCCCAGACCTGGGGACTGCCATCTACCTGGGGTTTTGTTAACATAGACTGCCAGGAGGCACAAGGCCTCCCACTGCCCTGGGGACCACCACCTCCCAGGGGCTATAATTGCTAGGGAGTGCGCGACCCCACACTCGAGGAGCCACTGATGGCCCTGCGGCTCGCTACTCCCCCAGGGCCGGCTCCTGCTATGTCTTGGGGTGCCCACCCCAGGACATAGGTGTTTGCTGTGACTTGCCTGCAGCTTTGACAGCTGCAGCCAAGTCACAGCAAACACTCCGGTTTCTGCCAGCGGGACCTGTCATACAGGTCCCGCTGTCAGAAAGCGGAGTTTTCATCTCTGTTCCCTGCATGCAGGTTTGTGTGCAGGGAATAGAGATTAAAGCTTTGCTTCAGCAAACATGGAGGTGCTGCTTAAAGCAGCTCCTTGCTTGCTGAACCAATAGTAAAATGGGGAAGGCCTTGAGGCTTCCCCCGCGGCCCCTGATAGCCCGTAAAGGGCACATTGTAAAATATATATTTTTAAAAACATGTAGGGACAGTGGTGGAGCCCTTGAGGGCTCCCGTGGTCCCAGATAGCTCATAAAGGGCTAAAAACCATTTAAAAAAAGAAAGACTAGTTCAGTATGACGGTCACAGACCTTCACACTGAGCACTGAGGGTTCAAGTCCAGCCGGACTCGTTTCCATTAGGAACCGGCTCCAATGTTACGGCCGACATCCCCGCTGGGCCGGCGGGGATGTCGTAATGCGGCTGGCGGGATTGCGGCCGCATAGGCGGCCGCTCGGTGGTCAAACCTTGGCAGGCGGCCTCCGCTGCCCACAAAGGTTGTAATGAGGGCCTATATGTCCGCTTTGCACAAGAGAGCGCGCAGGAGAACATGATAAACTGCAGGTGTGCTTTACAACAGGCTGGGGGAGTAGTTGCTGCTGGAGCACAGCAAAAACTTTAGGAGCATGGTACAACAGCTGGAGCACAGTAGAGTTTTCAAATTTGCGGTACATTCTACAGAAATAGAGCAGAGACTGCTTGAGCACAGTAGAGACTGGAGGAGCATGTCACATATAGCATCAGCTCATCATTTACTGCTGTGGCGCAGTAGCTTCTGTAACACAGACTCCAGGACCATAGAACAGACCCTAAGAGCATGCGAGCTGGGTATCACTGAACAAATTATAGAAGTAAGGACTGCTGGAGTAAAACAAAGACTTTTGCTCACAGACTGCTGGAACACATCACATATTCCTGGAGCACTGCACATACTCTAGTAGCACAGAGTCCGGAGGCACAGCAACAACAGCAGGTGAACAAACATGAATGCAAAGGGACAGGCGTCGGAACACTGGATCAGACTGCAGGATCCTAGACAACTGGGCCATTACAAAAACTGAAAGAGCAGGACGCAGGCTGAAGGTGCACAGCAGGAATTACTCCAGCATAGCACAGCCTGCAGAAACACCATATACATAGTCGGAGAGCAGACTGCAGGCGTGTAGCACTGATTGTAGGAGTATAGCAGGAATCTCAGAAAAATAAACTGCAACTACAGGAGCACAAAGAGACTGGAGATGAATTGCAATGACTGCTGTGGTACAGACGGCAGGAGCACAGCATAGACTGCAAGACTATGACCCATTCTGTTGCAGCATTCCAAAGATTACCGAAACACAGCAAAGACTGGAGAAGCACTGCAGAGACTGCAGGAACACAGCACGGACTACTGGTGACAAGCAGAACTAAAAAAGCACAGCACAAACTGAGGACTGCACAGCACAGAATGATGGAGCACCGCACAAAATGCAAGAGCACATCAGCAACTACAAAAGCACAACAGACAGCACAGAAGCATGTTAAAGACTTCAGGGACATGGAACATACTGTATGAGCAAAGTACAGTAGAGGGGAGCACAGCAGAGAGCTTAACCACCCAACACTGACTCTAAGAGAACAGCCAAAACTACGTGAGCACGTCATGGACTACAGTAACACAGTACAGATGTACAAGTGTGGACTGCAAAAGCATAGTACAGACTGCAGGAACACAGCACTGATTGCTTGAGCTCAGCACAACAGGGACTGTAGAAGCACAAACAGAAACTGCATGAGTTCAACAGAGACTGGAGGAGCATTGCAATGAATTCTGGGGCACAGACTGCAGCTGCTAAACAGAGACTGTCAGACCATGGCACGGTGTACTGGAGAAAAAAACACAGACTGATGAGTACAGCACCAATCACTGGAGCAAAGCATAGGCTGCAATAGCACAAAAGGCACTGTAGCTTCAAGAGTGTAGGAGCACAGAATACCAAAGCACAGCAGCTCTGGCTGACAGAAAACAGACTTCAGAAGCACAGCAAAAGTTGCTGGAGCACAGCAGAGGCAACATCCACACATCACAGACCATAGAAGCATAGCAGAGACTATTAGATCACAGCCCAGACTACACCAGCATTGTAGAGACTGCTGAAGCACTCAGCAGACTGCAGCAGCACAGCACAAATTGTTAGAGCTCGGCAGAGACTTCTCAAGGACAGCAGAGACTATAGAAGCAGTCAAATATCAGAATATCTTCTAGTGAAATACCATCTAACATAAATATTATTCTAAATATCATTAACAAAAAAGATGTCCTCATTGGATATACATTTTCTATTATTACCCCCAACGTACCAATATTTTTGTAAATGATATCTAGGGAACAATATTTATATCAGACTATATTCTGCAGATGATATTCTGGTACCAAAGCAAAGGAGGATTGCAGTGGCTGCTGGGTAACAGATTGATGGAATACAGTAGAGATTACACGGGCAAAGATCAGTGAGAACAGTGCAGACCACTGGAGCACAGCAGAGAATGTGGGAGCACAGCCTGCAGGAGCACAGCCCGGAATGCTGAAGAATAGCACAGACTGCTGGAACACAGCAATTTCTACAGGAGCACAGCAACAATTGCTGGAGTGCATCAAAGCCCACTTGAGCACTGCAAAAAGATATGGGTGCAGCACAAAGTGTATGAGTAGAGGAAACAGTGTAGGATCACAGTGCAGATGAGTGGGGGGGCACTGCCCAGCCTGCAGGAGAACAGCAATAGGACTGACCTCTGCAGGGGCGCAGCACAGGCTGCAGAAGCACAACACAGACTGCAGCAACACAACACAGACTGATGTGACACAGCAGTTACTACAGGAGCATAGAAGACATTTCTGGAGCATATCAAAGTCCACAGCAGTAAAATAATGACAACAGGAGCACAGTACACACTCCTGGTACATAGCAGAGATTGTAGGGAGATGGCATTGATAGTTGGAGTACAACAGAGACTGCAGGGACCCAGATTGGTTCAGCACAGCACAGACTGTAGGAAAACAGCTAGGACTGCTGGAGCACAGCAACGTCTACAGAATGAAACACAGCGCAGACTGTAGAAGCAAAGCATCAACTGTAGAGGTACAGCACGGTCTGTTGGAGCATAATACCAACTACTGGTGCACCACACAGACAATACAAGTGCTGGTAGTGATCTGTTGCAGAGTGCTTCTAATAATATCCTTTTTCTGTTACTTTCTGGTCTCCTGGCATTTCGGTAATGTGCCATAAAAAAGAGTTGTGTGTGTGGAAGGCAGCAGGAGGAAATAAGGAAACAAACACAAATAAAAAATTCAACATTTTGTCACTAGCGCATGAATATTGGATATGAATAGTGGGAGCAAGGGAGGACTTCTCTGACAGAGCAAGTGCTGGAGTAAAGAGTGCCATTTACTTGACTCAAATGAGCATCAGCAGCAGATCGAGCAATGATGAACCGAGAAGCGATGCCACGGAGCACTCACCTTGTCCACATAGACTGGCTGGAGAGTGATGTAGACCAGCCTGAACTCCAAGCCCCAAAGGATGTGCACCCCAAACGACTGGACGAGGATGAAGGAAGAAGAGGCCCGTCTAACCGAGAGTACAGCACTGACATAGGGCAATGCAAATTCTCGGCCATCCACTGTCACATCACCTGAATTCAAAGAGAAACACAAGTTGAGAGGTTAGATTAGGTACCCCAACCAGTTGATCACGTGCTACTCGTAGCTCTCAGATACCTTCAGAGTAGCTCACAGCCTTTAATTCATTTTTAAATAAGCACAGGGTCACATTTTCTTTTTAAAGTTAAGGGAAGGCTGTGTTTATTTTAAATTATTTTCAGGCTGCAGGTAACAGGAGCTGATTATGAGGAGTGCTGGAGTCAGAACGAGGATGGGGCACAGAGATTAAGAACTGAAAGACTGAGGTATTTTACTCTTGAATAAAAGTCCCTGTCAACTCAATACTGAAGTGTGAGAACAAAATGGTGTTTCGCAATGCTCTTGAGTGGAAGAAAATGATATTGAAGAGTTAATGATTACGTTAACTCTTCATTTTAGTTTTCTCCCATTTCAAAGTATTGCATTTACAAACAGCAGGCCCCTTGCTCCCAGTGGTCTGTATAAAGTGCAGAAATATGTTCCATAGTATTATGAACATTTTTGCAGAACCTTTTCCTACACTTTAAATTTCTCCCATTTAAAAAAAAAAGTTTGTATATTTGTGTTATATATGTAAGTGTGCCACATATGGCAAAAGGTATGTCCTTTGCTACAAGTACATATGACACAAACTCTAATTTATCCGCACGCATATTTCCTATTCATATGCACACATGTTCATACATTCCTAAAGATCATGCTCTCACTGACACACATGGCAGCCCTGTCATAGTGCCTCTAGTCTTAGTATTTTTGTCAACCCATAGTATCTGGCTCTATGGACATTAGGTTTAAAGTCAATGAAGCTGAGAGTGGGGGTGTCTGGTAACACTGTGCGAGTGGCATGGCATTCAATAGCTCACAATGGTTTTTACTGATCAGAACTGTCTCTCAATACAGAAATGTTTGGAGACCCCTGGGTTAGATAGTCTGCCCTAGACAGTGTTCTACCAAAATACTGAGTTTTTAATACTTGCCTGCATGCATATGGATTCCATAACACAGACTACTACATACTGTCAAGGTAAGTAAATGTGAAATTAATATAGTAAATCTTGAGGCTTCCAAACAGATTGATGCCTCTTAAAGACCAAAAGAGGTGAGGCAAGGGTATCAGTACTGATGTGTGCTGTGCCATACCAGAAGGAGGGGGTGGCAGAGGGTTATTTTGGTAGATTTCGTTTAGGACAACGAGGTGCAGTACGGTTACTAATGTAGATGAAATTGTATTGGAAGTTAATGAGGGATAACCAGTCACAGAGTTAAAGAGGTGGATTTAGATCAGGTTTTCAAAAGATGTGACAAAATATCTTAATATATTCTTCTGATAGATTGAGGTACATTGGCATTGCAGACAAAACTAAGATGGCATGAAAATGACAACCAGATTTGCAGTACATTTGAATCTGTGCTATTGTATTCGTGCAATTACATAGATTTGAGTGCACTGGTTGAGATATGTGAGTCTGTAATACCTGAATGGTAGCAGATCTCAGCTGAACCAATGCATCCTCTGCTGAATGACACATCCGTTAGCAGAACCGATGCATCTCCTCGGCTGAGCAGCGCATCTTCAAGCAGAACAGAGGCATTGCTGCTGTTGTGTAGATTGGACCTGTTGTAACAGACTCACATCGATGCAGCAACCCACATCTGGGTTTGATGCATCTTCTTCAGAACAGCAACTGCGCAATGCTTTTCCCAGTGCAAGTTCCACACATTTCCTGACAACGGCAGCCTCCGCGATGAAACGCCACCTTGCAACTTCATCGCTCATCGGAACTGACGCATCGCCTCGACTGAGCAATGCATCCTCGACACCCGCCTTTGCATCGCAAGCCCCGCCTACAGGATCCTCAACGTCGCCATTACAGGACTTTACACTACTGCCTTGTCACATCGCGGAAATAATGGATGCTTAGGCTGCTCGACACATCTTCGACGCGGATCGATGCAATGTTCTGCAACCAGGATTCAAGGTCATTTGGTTCAACAGACCTAACTGGGTCCCTGTAGCCGGCCCATCCTCCATCATGGTCAGCCTGAACTTTTGTCTTTGACCCGATTCAGCATGACTAGATAACCCCAATAGCACTTCTTGCTGCTATTTTCACCTAAAGCTTTGAAATGTAATATCTCCAGTTCTAATTATTGTATTTTGGTGGTTTTGGTCTAGTTTTATTTATTAAATTCAGATCTATTTTTCTAACCTGGTGAATCTTTTTGTGTGGTGTGTTCACTGTTTTACTGTTTGAAGTGTTGCACAAATACTTTACACATTGCCTTGAAGTTAAGCCTGCCTGCTCTATGCCAAGCTACCAGAGGATGAGCACAGGTTAATTTAGGGTTTGCCTGTGCCTTACCCTGACTAGGATTGTGGTTGCTGATTAACCAGGGCTTACAAGCCAGTCAGACAACAGCCACATTTCTAACAGGGAGGATAGTCAAAACAAAGGATGGTGGCCAAGTTTTATGGAAATTATTAACAAACCCATACCATAACTAGAATTTTAGAACCTAATTTCAAGTATTCACTATATAACATATGAACAGGGAATAATATTGCTTTATCCTTGAGATACAGATAATTTGGGGCCACATGTAGGAGACTCCGAGATTGCGACTCGGAAATTGCGAGTCTGTCCGACTCGCAATTTCCGAGTCGCAATCTTGGATGCAGAACGGTGTCTCAGACACCGTCTGCGACTCGCTATGGGGTCGCAAAGACCCACCTCATCAATATTCATGAGGTGGGTCGCATTTTGCGACCCCATAGCGAGTCTCTGCACTCACAGGGATGGTGGCCTGCTGAAGTCAGCAGACCTCCATGTCTGTGACTGCTTTTTAAATAAAGCAGTTTTTTTTTTTCATTTTGCAGCCTGTTTTCCTTAAAGGAAAACGAGTTGCAAAATGAAAAAACTTCCGAAACCATTTGGTTTCATTTTTTCGTGCTCTGAAAAAATATTTTTGTCGACATTCACAAACCCTTTTCCGAATGAGTTACCACCAGTGTGACACTGGTGGTAACTGCGAGTTGCTTTGCGACTGCATTCGCGGTCACAAAGCAATTCTGAATTGCAATGCGAGTCGCAAATAGAAAGGGAACACCCCTTCCTATTTGCGAGTCGCATTCACAAATTGCGAGTCGGTATCGACTCACAATTCGTGAATGTGCATCGCGTTAGGCCGTTTGCATGGCGCAAACTGCGATTTTCGAAGTTTGCGTCATGCAAACAGCTTGCTACATCTGGCCCTAGGTGCATTATTCAACCAGATACCCTCCACTACATTTCAGCCCCTTCGGCTGCTGTGCCAAAGGTCTCAAAAGAAACCTACTCCATCTAACCATCAGCTCATGACACATTCCAGTCAACACGTTCGGCATGTTGGCAAAGCAAGATGACAACACAGCTTCTAGAAGAAGGTTTACAGATCACACACACACGCAAATATAGGCACACGCATGTGCACACCCTCTAATATTCCATAGTAACATTTTTAAATAAGATGAAGGCCTGCATTTATTGCCCGTATTTAGCTCAGAAAGCACTTTGTCCTGGAAAGGTGGACTTTTCACGGCACAAAAACATTGCTTTGTACTGCTTTGTGCTGCTTTGCCTCAAGGAGGCATTACTGAGGGAGATTAACACAAACACCCGTAGGTTTTGATGCAAAACTAGCTCTACTAAGACAGTCAGACCGTATTTGCTGATATCTTCAAACACTGATGCACGTGTGCCACGGTGCATAGCGCACATCCAAAGGTGGGAACCTTCTGAGTTTGAGTACACATAGGACTTTGTACCGGAAGGGTGTGCCTCCAGTACAAGTTCTATTCTAGGCACCACTCTGTGAGGCTGCACATTGTGCAGGGCATCCTTTTTGTGCACCATCATAGGGGATGACACCAGCTGCAGGGCTGTCTGCTTAGACACTGTACTGAGCTGTTTCCCTCTTGTGCAATGCAGGTAAGCAAATGTTGTTGTTGTGCTGCACTGTATGAAAAATGAGTAAATCTTGTCCTAAATATTTTGCGCTGGCCATGTGATGTGTGTAATGCAGCGACTAGTGCAGTCTGCGGTGAGATTCTCTGACCGCGGCCAAGTGTGTGGGGTATGTGCACACTGTGGTGAAGGCCTTCGGTTCTCGCACTTGCCTGTTGTTTTAAGACGGACGGATGTATTGTGCACATTAATCGTGATGGCGCGCAGGCAGTTCACTTCTCCTGTACTCCCACACACCGTGTTCTCTGCTGTAATCAGTAACTTTCCCTCCACGAAATCCTAAACACACAGACATAGTAACAAAATTCATTTTAAAAATGAGAACAACGACAATCCTTTCAAGACACGTTAGCTAAAAAAAAACTCAAAGGAAAATATGGAATGTGTCAATGAGATACATGTGCAAAAATCAGGCAAAACATTTCTAATATCGTGACTTGTGACGTAGGAGGTGAGTTAAACATTGTTGAGTATTTTTAGGTCTGGCCTAGAGATAGATGGCTTTAGCACTGTAACACCAAGTGTAACACCAAGTGTATACTTTCCAATAAAAAATCAAACTACATATACATACAAAGATGTACAAAAAGAGGGACTTTCAGTCAGCCCTGTTCATCCACTGGTCTGTTAAGTGCAATTCGCTTTTTTCCTCTTACCACGGCCTACATCATAGGACAATGTGTGAGCTATTGGATCTCTTATGAGTGATGGATTTAAGCTCTTGCACATGTGCACATCCAGCTTGAAAGAAGTGTTCCTCGGTGTCGGAGCTGGTAGGCCAACCTCTGCTTTCATTCCAAGTCTGATTGTAATTTTTTTTTTGGCGAAGGGTCATTTTTGTGATTACATTTTTTGCAAACATATGCACACCACCTTTACACAGCAGGATTTTTACGTGTTATTTCTTTTAAATAATTAATGTCTAATGCATATGTTTGAAAAAAATCACGGGGTTGTGGTTGTATGCTTTCATCATCCTCACTAGGTTGATAAAACAAGCACCGTCGACATGGGTAATAGTAAGGGCCTAATGTTTTCCGTGCTACAAAGCTACACAACTGCGGCATGTAAAAAAACGTTTTTTTTTTTTTTTTTTACACAAATTGAGAACTGTCCTCTTGGGATAATAAAATCCAGACTTTGAGTGATATGGAAGCAATATCCTCCACACGACAAAGAAATGTATCAAACTCGTTACAACGCACCACAAACACCCACAACAACCAAAACCTTCCCCAATTTAGGCCGGTGTTAGGACTGTAGTTCTTGACAACGCGCGTTGCTGACCCCATCGATAATTTAAAGTGCTGCCCTTTAACCACATCCAATGATACAAGTGTGGTAATATCGCATGTCTTACCAGGGACAAAACCTTCAGGTCGCACCCGACAAAAAATGACATTTATAGCTTCGAAGTACCGTTTTCTGTATGTTGTTCTCCACTACTTAGGAAGCTACAAAGGATCAATTTGTGATTCTCAAGACCCCAATGTAACGCTTTAGTGAATGTAAGATGGACGCCGTTACCGTGCGGATGGTGAAGAGCGCACTTCCAGTCAGGAAAACTGTGATTTCATCTATTTATTTGTACATTAACTTGTTGATCGATAATCTTTGTCGTACCTGCACCAGGATGTAGTTGCATGTCCCCTGGAACGAGTATCTCTTCCGGTCAAAGGTGACGTAGTGGGGATCCCCCAGTAAGAAACACTCCGCTGCGCACTTCTCACGGGAGCACTGCCAGCGCCCACCTTGGCAAACACTGTGGGCAAAAGAAAGGGGCACATGGGTGACATCCTCTGAGGATCACAACCAAACTCACCTGCTTCCAATAGTAATATTGCAATATGTATGTGGCGCGTCCTGTCACTGTAAAGAAGAGACATTATTAGGGCCCTACTCTATTGGCTCACATGGCGTCGACCATAGAAGAATGAAGGGTTTTGTCGACGCCACTGGAATGCAACTCTGTAACTTCAGGTTGAAAGAAATACTGTGTCATCGTATTAAGAACGCCAAAATCAATACGATGGGGACCTAATTCAAGGAGAGCTGTATAGAGAAAGACATTTTATTTTATCTAATTAGGATTGACAAATTTAAGCTAAAGAGAACTTTATAGAGAAAAAATACATTGCCTAATTATTTACATGTGAAATTGTAGCGGTGAAAATGGATTGTTGATTGTATCAAACTGTTGGATCTTCTGGAAGACACAATGAAGGATCGACCTTTCACTGCAGTTTGTTTCTCTGTAGTGTTCCTCAGGTCTCGGGTCAAAACTTCTTCCAGTCCTCTTCAATGAAGCAATCGGGATATGGCCCCGTGTGGCTAAAAACCTCGACATGGTCCTCCTTGTTGCACAAGCCGAATGCCACTGACTTGGATGAAAAAAACGTAAGTGCTAAGCGCTATCTCTCACACCTCCTGCACCGCACTGCTAGGCGCTATACCCCAGGACAAGATAAGAGCACCTCATGTCATTGGTCCCTAATGGCCAGGGCCACTGGAATTATGCCATTTTGTGGCAGCAGCATTTCCACATAATTACGGATTTGCCACATTTGGTACATGATCCATCATCTGCAGTGATATCTGCAAATTTTAACAAAAAATAGTTCTAGCTCAAATAGTCCTTAGGTTACTAAAACACAGCAACACATGTTGCCATACTGTGGAAGGCCCTTTGCAAAGTTTGAATGGTCACCTTTCTGTTGCTTTGCTATATCTGGGTGCTAAACTGGTACTAATGAAATAAAACCTATGCCCAGGCAGTGTTAAAAGGTTACAAAATAAACAAGCATTGGCAAAGCCAATAGGTTTCACCTAAGGAACATCTATTGGCTGTGTCAATGTTTTTTTACATGGTGCTGTATAACTTGGCTTAAACTATTGAAAAAAAGCGCTATGACATGAGCTGTTTTGACTGCGTCATAGTGTTTTTTATTTACTTTAAGCCGAGTTCCACAGCAGCACAACTGTTGTGCAACATGTAAAAAAAAACTTAACAAAGCAAATATATTTCTTAAAGGTGAAACCTATTGGCTTTGCCAATGCTTATTTTGAGTGGCTAGATAAAGTAGCATGGAAATCCCTGCCAGCAGAAACGTAAAACCATAGGTAGCCAACGAACAGATTGCCTCTCACTCCTCCTCTAAATAAAAAACATGTACTGGAGAGTGACGCGGCTGTGAAGAAGCAACAGTGGGACCTTTCAATCGACTCAATTGTAATAATTATTGGCTAATACGAAAACTCAGTTTAAAAAAAAAGAAAATCAGATTTATGGCCATAATATAATGGCATGGGAGCCCCAAGTTTTATAGTAAAATAGAGCGCAAAGCGGGTACAAAAACAACGAGTTTTCAAGTCCAAACTGGGTCAGCGAGTAACGCGGATGCGCCCCCTTCAACCGTCCACTCCTTGCATTAGATCTTCGGCTGGAACTGCTTGTATGTTGTGCATTCCCTTTAGTTTCTATGATAAGGCTTTTGTTTATGTCGTGAAGGAGGACTGGTTTCCTCCCACTAACTGCATTGTTTTTTGCTGGTTCTCAACCGTGTTAAGATGGTTTCCTATATTTCTCTTTGCTTCTCGGACTACTTAGCACTAGAGTGTAATAGCTATAATCTCTTAAAGGTGCTTCGTTCGCCTTTCGTGATATGTATCTTTTCTCTTTTGATTGTGATGCTTCGCTTAAGTGGGTGTCCTAAGGGAGTGGTATAAGGACTAGGCTAGTATGTTACTCCCATCAACTTAATTGCCTTTGATTTACCCTATCCTCATAATCCACTTGTAGTCATAGTCCGTGTTCCAGCGCTTAATATTACATGAATGAATTGCATCGATGCAACATACCAATTAGGACGCAATTGTTTGAATTCTGCAGACTTGCACAAGAGAGCTATATGCTCCAAGGCGCTTTCTGCAAAGCTCAATGATTTAAACTCTGGCTGGTGAGAACTGCATGAAGTATTGTGTAATTAACAAATTTGAATCATGGCTAGGTCAACTCAGACTTCCATCCCTTTAAGATAAGTACACTGAATACCATTACACTGAGCGACAGTAACATCTGTAAATAAAAGACGACTTTTCTGGCGCAGTCTTTCGTCTAATTCTAAATGCCCTGCTGCCTCCACCTCTCATCTCTATGAAGTGTGAAACGTAAATGAAAAGTAAGTACCTCGAAAAACCATGAGGCTAGTGGAAGGACACTAACGACCAGCCAATGGCGTCAACCAGAAACAGTACTTGGTCCAGAAGCCAAGGAACAGCCAGACAAGAGGAAAAGAGGAAGTGAACCTAAATGACGTGCCCTTGATGCTGCTGACCAATAAGAAGCCAGATATTGAGAGTGACCTGCATGCCTACAAATGGTAAGTAGGGGGGCAGGCTGTAAGTCCCTTTCAATATTTTCTTTTTTTTTTAACTAGAAGATATTTCACAAGCACAGCACAAGCACTGTGCAGGCAAACTGTAACAAGTAATGCTATCACAAAATGTGAACCATACTGCAGAATCATTTCCATTTTCCTGCAGCATAATTAAAGTTGGCCTGATGTAGTATTTTCAGAACCAGTAAGTGGAGGTCCGAATGTTGCAGTACTCAGAATGTCTACTGCAGGTGGTCCATGGGTCACTGCTATAGGTCAGTCATAATGAGGGCCTTAGTAGTGTGTACTTTGGCACCCAGTATGCACCGCAAAACACAGGCTATAGCCCAGAAGGAAGATCTGCCTGTAAAACTGTTGTAAGCCATACTGGGCCTCCATGCAACATCCCTGGTAACCTGCTGTAACCTGCCTGGCAACTCCAACACTCCCTCCTGCCAAAAACAAAAGCACTTCAAACAACAGATTCTCACATTCTCTTGTTCACGGTCATTTGTGGTAAAACAAAATTACCATGAATGGCACGTTCTTGGTAACTTTTTACTGCAAATAGAGAGTAATTACATGAAGTGGTGTAATGGTGCATTATCAGGAATTTAGTGTTTCAAAAGTAATGAGAAATTACCAAAATTATGCGAATTCTGCAGGCGTAATTTAAATTTCACTCAGGCTTATTGTTATGATGTCTAGCATAAGATTTCTACGGGAATCATACTATTCCAATACAAATTCCTATTCCTAGACAAGTTCTGAAACAAATGCAGCACATATGCATTGTGTGGAATGTTTGTGTCTGCTTCGAAGAAGCATCATTTTTGATGCACAGTCTAATCTGGTTATTTTAGTAGATAAGTATTTTTTTTACACAAAGACTGGCCTGCCCAGTTTACACAGAAGTAATGCCCTCTTGATGCACACTGGTGTAAAACATAGCAAAATCCTATTTTTGCTGAGAAAAGGGCACCTTTCCTGTGCCAATACCTTTTGTATTTGAGAGACCACACTCACCCTAAAGTACAAATCGACCTGGCGCTGCTTTCCCTAGCATGGAGGGGCAAAAGGCGAAATGGACTGCAACAGTGCGGTCTCTGCAAACAAGGTCAAAACCTGATCTACTAGTGGTCAACATGAGACGTGTACTGTCGGAAAATTAGATACATCGAGTGCCGTTGGATGTGATGCCGGCAATGGAATACTGAGGGATCAATTGTTCAATGCACACTATTGAGACATGTCGGATTTATGCCAATGGAGTTTGGATCATTAATTGAATAAGAACATAAAACAAGGACTGAATGCTTTATTCGGTTCATTTGTAACTCTAGGTATGATGTGTTGTGTATCAGCAGTCAACAGCGCCTTGGGACATTATGATTAGTACGAGGAAAGACAGGATGGTTGGATAAAGAGTCACCGAACACGTCCAGAGAATCTAATTCTAACTAACTAACTGTGTCATGATGCATGAGATTTCGATCCTATTCAGTTTTTATCAGCGCTTTGAAGCAGCCTCCAGACTTTCAAAACAACAAATATAATTAATAGGATCACAAATATAAATGTATAGAGAACAATTAGATATAGGTTTCACCTATTGTAAGTCAAATGTGTCTCTTTCACATATAGCAGCATAATTGAACTTAGAATTCAAAATTAAAATATTTAAAACTAATAATCTTTAACACATTTAAAAGTCTACATTATACCGTGACTAAATAAATAAAATGTGTTTCAGTCCTGCTAAACCCTTTTTATACGTATTTTGAGAAGAAGACCCACTAGCAATGTAGCCTTCAAGCTCGAATAAATGACTCCTGGGATGAAAGCAGTGCTTAATTTGTATTTGTTGTTTCCGGTGCGAGGCACCGCCACTTATTGTTTTGCCTTAAGCTTTTACTGTGAGCAAAAGACACATGTTGGAAATACGGGGGAAGAGAAAAACGAAAAAGCGTCACAAAGGGAGAAAGCAGAAAGCTCTAAGAGTGAGCTGAAGGGACAATGAGTGGCTGTAAACGGATTGAAGGAGCCCGAGATGGCTTCAGGATTACGCTGCCTCAGTATTCCGTGTTCCCACATTTAATTGCAGCAGCAGGGGGTTTAAGAGGAGGGCTTTGGGCACCAGCGCGTGTTTATTTACAAATTAAGCAGTGAATGAAAGCATTTTACTTCCATTTAACTCTTGCAAATGTCTGTGTGTGTCCGATGATGGTGCCAGCTCTGCCGTTTTGTATAGAACTAGGCAGGGCCATATCAAGGTCATAGCGCTGCCTCATGGCAAACCGTGAAAGAAGCTACATGAGTCAATCAATGGGTATGGTTTACAGGAACAGGTGGCTCAAAGAACGTGGGAAGATCCTCTCCAAATATAAGACATACATATGGGCGATCACTGGAATATTTGCAGGGGTCATGTGATTGAGACCTTGCACACTGGACAGTCAAGATAATCAGGATCTACCACCGACATAAGATACATGTTACTCCACAGACCAGTGTTCTTTCGGGGGTCATCTCGTGTATTGTATTTCCAGGTTATAACAGGCCCAGAAAAGATGTGTGCACTCAATCTACAGGCACAAGCTCGAGACCACATTACTGCAGGCGTGGCATGGTTGCCTGAGACTCCTTGTAAGACTCTGAGGATGACCCATAAAGCAGTCAGCGGGAAGGTCCGTCGTCTCTCAGCAGGCTCTGCCAAGGCTTGAGTACCCCGGACTAAAAGGTAGTTTAGCCGACTATCAGACTCATCTTCTGCCATAGCTAGTCTCTTCTAGTGCTTAATTAAAAAAAAAAAAAAGTGCTAAGGCCCGTGGTGTTTCTCATGAGACCACCGTGCTTGATACTTCTCTTTGTCCCTGCCAGCACTAAATACTAAGCATCGTACAATACATGTGATGCTTTGCACTACTCCAGGCAGTGCTTAATTTGTAAATAAAAGCGTGCCGGTGCCCACAGCCCTCCTGTGAAGCACGCGGCTGCTGCAGTTAAATGTGCGAGCTCGGAATACTGAGGCAGCGTGATACTGAACTCATCTCGAGCCTCTTTACGGCCACTCCCTACCCCCCCAGCTCACTCGTGCACCTTTATGCTTCTGCCTTTGTGACGCTTTTCCGTTTTTTTCTCTTTCATCCATCTTTCCTATAAGTGTCTTTAGCTTGCAGTAAATAATTGAAACAGAAAAATAAGTGCCGGTGCTTAAAAAGAAGTGCCGGTGCCCAGCACTGGAAACCAACACAAATTAAGCACTGTCTCCAGGTCACCACAAGCTGAACGGATGGCCAGGACTCATTGATTTTATTAGATTTTTGAAGTACATTAAGCACTTTAGTGATAAGCACTGCTCAAGCATAGACCACAACATCAGCACGTGGCAGACTGTATTAAATAGTTGCCAGTGTTGAGGGATAAGCGCCGGCACAAATTAAACAGCAGTCTCTGCTTTCCAAGCACATTAGATCGGCACATAGCCTGATATGTGTTACTGAGCTTGAGAGCCCAAGCGAAATAAAAGCTATTTAATAATAAATTAAAATAAAGGCATACACTGTGCCTTTAAAAGCTATCGGGGGCGTGTCCTAGATGGCGACCGGGCGGTAGCAGACTCTCGGAGCTCCGCCATCGGCTTGTCAACACAGGCAGAGATCGGGCCGCAGACACGCCGGTGACTGGTGGCGCGGGTCCCGGATCAATGCATTACTACCAAGCTACTGTGGTTCTGGAAGAAATGAGTGTATTGTTCCATTAAACATTAATTCAACTTAATAAAAATATTTAATCCTAAACACTACCTGAATCAGCTGCGACTCATGACTGATAGTCTTTCAAAGCACACTAATGAAAACACATGATTTAATCCTGCTTGGGGCTCAAGATTTGTGTCGACTATGATTGAACGTCTGATTGAACGGTAGTATTTTTGGAGTGCACTTACATCCACAGGCCCATTGACACTTGGACTGCAGTGCTACCATCGATCAGTATTCTTGCTGCTAGCCTTGTTGTTTTTGTGTAAAACAGGTTACAATACTTCTTTATCTGGACCCGTGAGGCACCCATACCTACTACAGGGGAAGTAGTGTAGGCCCCAGGCCCCAGTAATGTCTTACCATTGGTTGCACTTCTGCCGGGTGACAGCCCCCGGCGGGTACTTCTGGCGCCGGTGGTAACAAGGGCACTCCACCTCGTTCACACAAACCCCATCCTCCAGGTAGAACCCTGGGGGGCACTCGCAGCCGCTCACACAGTCGTCGCGACATGGCCCCTGTTCGGAGGTGCCAACCGTGGCACAGCTGGCAGGGCAAGAGGAAAGGCAGTCGGAGTACTCCTTGCCACTTCCACACTGCTTCCCTGAAACGATATCACACAGGGCATTCAGTTCGTACCAGAGAAATGCCCAAGGTCACACACAGCATTAATGGTTCAGCCTGGAACTACCAGACCTAATCCCAGAATCAACTACAGCAAACAACACCTCGTAGCACTGGATACCCAGACCACTGGGCACACAAAGACGACTTTGGAATACAGGAAAAGAAGAAAGTATGAAAGTAGCTCATAATAACTCAATAGGGAATAAATGAACGGAGTACGATGTGAGATTGGAAAGAAGACATGGAAGGGATAATTAAAGGGGATGAGCGGCTGAAGGACTAACCAAAGAAGCGAATGTTTTATGGAGCGAAGAGATGAGAGACTGAAAGTGTGGATGACTGAGTGAGATGGGGGTTATGGGACCAGAGAGTTGGTGTGCGAGGGAGCGAGTTGGAAAGAGAATCATTATTTATTACACTCTTTGATTTGCTGAGACTGTCAGTAAAATAACTGTGGCTTAAAGCACTTCTGAGGTTCGTGTGCAGCCTGAAGGAAATATGTCTGACGTCTGAATCTATGCACGGCTGAATTAGAGATACATCTGAAGAAGATACTAGGGAGACAAACGTGAGTCAATGTCTGCTGGACTCGACAAGGCATGTTAACAAGGCATGTAAATGAACAGGGAGCATCTGAATACTCAGCAACTACAATGCAAATGACTGTGCAGGTATTCTGCTCCAGCTACGATTATGCAGGTGTTTGTGCAGCATGTTTGTCCAGGAGAGTTGGAACAATTGGTCTGTGCTCCTAGGGCAGTGCAGATGTTTGTGCCCCCCTGTAGTAACACTGCTTGTGTATCTGGCATAGTAGAAATTTTGCTCTTACTACTCAATGCTGAAGGCTATCATGTGCAGCTAATGTGGAGCCGAAGTTGATGCAGCTGAACAGGCATTTTCACTGGTGAAAATCTTTACACACCTCTTCATAATATAGATGCATGAGCACCTAGCGTTGTTCATATACAAATGTATGCCCTGCAACAGCTATAATGGAGATGCATGTGCTTATATTGTGCTGCATTTTGAGACGATATAGTGGCAGAGATGTGTTAACGCTGAATTTTACTAATAAAATATTCATGTATTCTGAATGTTGAATCTGCATAGACAATGACATAATATAGAAAATAATACACAACTTTGAAAATGTGCCTATTTGAGTGACCATCAGTAATCACTAAGTGTCCTTATTAATTGCTCATTAATATGAAATCTTGTGCTCATGTTCAGGTGAATGTAGTAGTATGTTATATTAATGATCATATATCATGTATTTGCTTTATAAATCGTAGGCCTTAAGTTAGCAAGGTCTTGGGCCTAGTTGCACAGCCTCATGATAAGTTGCATTTCTGAAATGATTCACACAAAATGGCTGCGTAGAGAAATAGATTTGTAATTTTGCTCTGTGTTGACCAAATGCTAGTAACTGATTTTCTTTCCCTTGAGAACTGCCTGCTAGAATACGCTGTATCAGCTACTGTTACAATGTAGAGTTCCCAGGAGCTAACAATGGATGCACTGACTGGAGTACAAGGAGGTACAAAATTGTTACCTGACGAACCCGACGATGGGAACAGGAGAAGAGGAGCCAATCATCGACAAGTGAAAGACAGTTTAGATATATCTTAGATTTGAGGTCCTATTTTCATTGGATTAAATGTAAACGTACGATTCTTTGACCAATAGCAAAGTGGGAAGAAGCCCAATGGAATTTTAACTTAGCCTGACTGCACCGAGAGGAGAGATCTCACTCTTTCCTAAATCTTTTACTGAGAAGTGGCATTCCGATTATTCCCGTTTCTGAGGCATTTATATCTTGAACTTTATTGCTAAGTCCCGATGCTGACCAAACAGATGTCCTATTGACGAAGACTATTGCAGTTTGCTGATCCATACTGCGGTAAGGTATAATAAAATGTTGTTGTTCTCAATGTGATTTGCTTTTGTTTTTAGGTACCAACTGCTAATTTTGATAGAGCCATAGCTAGATGTTTTCCAAATTTGCGTTGACTAAATTGTTTTGCATGAAGCCCAAACATGCTATTCCAATCAGAAGGTTAGCTAGGAGGCTCGCAGAAGATGTTTGCTAATTATTAACAACAGTTAATGTCACTTCTTTGCTGAAGCTAAATGTATGCTATTTCCATTGCACAGTTGTTCTTGTTAATGATTTGTACTGTAACTCTAGAATGCTTAGTGAGCCATGCATTGATTAAATTGAGATTCTTCAGAAGATTTGGGCAACCGGTATTGTTTCTGTATGTTTATCATTTGATTTTGAGATTAAGTTACGTGATATTAGCATTGTTAATATAGGTAATTAAACATTCAAATTTTACATAAAGGTGTGGTTATTCATGGCCAAAGGGGTCATGGTGCGTGGAACTTACTGACTCCAAAGATTATTGACTCTATTGATTGATATAGTTATTGATTTCTACTGAAATAGAGGCTGATGGTGGAAACTACTCTAAGTGCAGTCAAAAGGTCCATCGAACCTCTGACGGTCCCCTTATAAATTAAAGATAAGAACCCAAATAAGGTCAAATGCACTAACATAGATGGTAGCAGAGTATTATGGTTAGTCTCCTTAAGAGCCCATCATAAAAGCCTGGTACATGGTTTGTCTCCTTAACAGCCCATCACCATAAGTCGATTTGCATTTTACCATTCTAGTGAAAGCAAGTGTGAAATAACAGGTCCCCAAAGATGGTAGAAGTGTAATGATTAGTCCCCTAAAGAGAAAATAATTCGTAGATTTGGTAAAGGAGAAAAAATGTGCCCCTAAGAACTCAGAATGGCTTTCCCAGAACCTTGGAGCTTGCCAATGATTGTTTGAGGATGTTCTCGGCGTTCTAGTGACAGTGTGAATGGAATATGTTTTGCAATTGCACAGCTTATGCAAATCACAGGTGAACTGTGATGTTTGTGAGGGTTTAGGGAGTTTGTGTACTCCAAATGAAGTTGTTGAAGGAGATTGCGTACTCCGAAGTTTGAAAGTAGGGAAGTCGTCGAACTTCACATGTGTGTGGCGCTTTGTGCTAAAAAATTGTCCACATGGTTGTTGGTATAAGGGTCCTGCGAGGTCTAAGACTCCGGAGTATATTGTAAAGTGTATGAAACACTTGGTTTTTATAGTAATTTGTCTGGTTTAATAGGTCGATCGGGAATGGTCGGTGTTAGACCTGGCAGCTTTTTGGCGTGTCTCCCCTATCTTTTTGCCTTCTGATCTCCTGTTTTATGGTATACTGGACTCTATTTTTGCTGGTTTATTGTCTCTGCACACTTTCCACTGCTCATCAGTGCTGAAGAGCAAGTGCTCCCTATGTAAATTGTATTGGTGATTGGTGTATCCATGATTGGCATATCTGATTTACTGGTAAGTCCCTAATAAAGTGCACTAGAGGTGCCCAGGGCCTGTAAATCAAATGCTACTAGTGGGCCTCCAGCACTGGTTATGCCACCCACGTTAGTAGCCCTATAAACATGGCTCCGACCTGCCACTGCAATGTCTGGCTGTGCAGTTTTAAACTGCCAGTTCGACTTTGCAAGTGTACTCACTTGCCAGGCCCAAACCTTCCTTTTACTGCATGTAAGGCACCCCTAAGGTAGGCCCTAGGTAGTCACATGGGCAGGGTGCAGTGTATGTAAAAGGTAGGACATGTACTGGTGTGTTTTACATGTCCTACATACTGCCAAATTCGTGTTTCACTGTTGCAAGGCCTATCTCCCTCACAGGTTAACATGGGGGCTGCCTTTAAATAACTTTAAAGCGCAGATTCCCTTTGAGGGCAGATAGAAAAATTGAGTGTAGGTTCTCTGAACTCACAATTTGAAAATACATCTTTTAGTGAAGTTGGTTTTTGGATGGTGAGTATGAAAATGCCACTATTAGAAAGTAGGCATTTTCTTGCTTAAACCATTCTGTGACTCTGCCTGTTTGTGGATTCCCCATCTGGATCAGTTTGACAGTTGGGCTGTTTACACCTCTCCTCTAGACAGTTACACAAATGGAGCTGGGGTGTAGCCTGCATATTCTGATGAGCCATCTGTGCTGAGAGGAAGGGGAGGAGTGGTTACTCACACCTGAAAGGGTTGTACCTGCCCTCACACAATGCAGTCTCCAACCCCCTGATGTGTGTCTGGGGCCTGACCTGGACAAGGAAGGATCTTGCAAACACGTGAGACTTTGCTTTGAAGTTTGCCAACTTCAAAGCCAGAAAGGGGTATAAGCAGTAGACCCAAAACCCCAGACTTTTAAAACCTTTCTGGAATCAACAGGAACCTCTGCCCAGGAGAAGAGCTGAAGTAGGAGTACTGTTCCTTTGCTGTGTTGATTTGCTGGACTGGCCTGCAGTTGGTGCTTCTGTCTGGAAAGAGTGCAAAGGGTGAACTTTGCTTTGTGTCCTGCTTGAGAGAGCTCTCCAAGGGCAAGGAGTAGAGCTTGCCTCCTGTTGGAAGTCTCAGGAAACCCAAAGACTTCAGTTTCCTCAACCTGCAGTACTGGGAACGGTGTGTTTTGTGCTGTTCAAAAGGAAAAACCACCATGACGCACCCAATGAAGCTGCTGACCTGCACCGTGACCTGCTGACGCTGCACGGAGCCGCACTGCACTGCACTCCACCGCACTGCACCGTGACCCTGGTCTCACCAATGCCATCATCGGACGACTTCACCGAGCCGCTGCATGCACCGCGACTTGTGGGCCCTGCACTCCGGCATCACCTGCTCACACTACAGCCTGGGCATCCCTGACGCCACCACTCCAGCTGTCACCGAGCTGCTTGTGAGGTTCACAAAACGCCGTCCCGCACTGCAGCCTTGGTCCAGCAATGCCCGCATCATTGACTCCAGTGTCATCACCAAGCATCCTGCCTGCACCGTGGCTTGCTTGAGGGCCACGAAGCACCATCCCATCCCACACCGCTGGCTTGTGGCTGCCGATGACAACGCTTCAGCAACGACGCTGCCTGCACCGTGACCTGGTGACACCGCATGCCCCGCTTCACATCGCAGCTATGGTCTCACCGATGCCGCTGGATGCCATCACCGAGCCGCTACTTGCACCGTGACTTGTGGGCACCGCACGTCGCATCGTCCTGTTTCGCATAACAGCCCTAACCCCATCCACACCAGAGCTCCTGACTTCATCAGCCCGGAGTTTGATCCACAATGTGTGTGACTTCAAGGGCCCGACGACCCCTGCACCAATTCCGGAACTGACACCGCGACGTCAGCGACGCTGCTTTCCGGAGATCACTGCGATGTACCCTATTCCCTGCAATTCCAAAGATAATGTTTGCAGGTCTCCCTGACACTGTATCTGGCTTGTGGCACCACAGCCGGCCTGAAATGTTGGTTTTGTTGATCACGATGCCGTGATAGCCCCAGGCGGAGCCATCGACTTCAAGGAACTGTTTTTTTTTAGTAAATCTTGCAAAATTCCTATCTTTAACACTGTATGTTGGATTTTTATCGTTTTGGTCTTGTTTTACACAGGTAAATATTGGCTATTTCTCTAAAACTGGTGTGGTGTCCTTTTGTAGTGTTTTCACTTATTACTGTGTGTTATGTGCAAATGCTTTACACATTGCTTCTAAGATAAGCCTGACTGCTCGTTCCAAGCTACCAAGGGGGTGAGCAGGGGTTATATGAGCAGGTAGCTCCCTTTTCCTGACTACAGTGAGGGTCCCTACTTGGACAGGGTGCAAAACGACTGCCAACTAGAGGCCCCATTTCTAACAATCGGCAAGTCAGACTGCATGTTAAAGTGAGTCAAAGGGTTTTCAACTGACATCTGGCGAGTCCTATGTGCACTAGAACAGACCCACTGATCAGATGAGAATACAATTTGTGGGTCAGATTTTGCTTGTGAATCAGGGAAAAGGAGAAAGAAAGAATAGTTGCTAGAGCAAAAGGCCGTCAGTGAAAGAATCCGTAAGGTTTCTGAAGCAATTGTGTTACTCTACCTGTAGTAAACGGACAAAATGAGGTTTTGATTTTGTTTAGTGCTCGCAATAATTTTGCATTAGTTTAGTGTGAATCCGAGTCTAGGAGGACAAGCTGAAAGACTTTGTCAACCGCTATACGTGTGAGTGTGATGTCATTGGAGCTGAGTTGGGATAGGTCGGTTAGTGAGAAGGGTCGCGCAAGGATTGGCGGGCAACCGTGAGGCGTAATTGGTTGAGAAGGTCGGCGAAAAGGATTTTGGGATTGAAAGTCACTTCCTGATTTGATGGGAAATAACATAAAAGTCGCAGAAATTAAATTTTTCAATGCTTTAAAGAGTGCCATAAGGAGAGATGCGTATATTACAACAAGTATAGGTGACATTGCACCACCAGAAGGTACACCTGCCTACATAGTATTCAAACAGAAGGGTGCTGCGCCATGTCTTTGGCTGAAACAATGGTGCAAGGTGACAGAGAAAGATGAGAGTTTAGCGTTTCCTGCCCATGGAACATTTAATTGGAGGAACTTAGAGAATTTGAGAAGGGTACTGTATGATTTGAAACCTCCTCCGAGACCAGCACAGTTCAAGGCATTAGCAATTTGGGAACTAGTAGCCAGACAGCAACAGCAACAAAAAAATGAGAGGAGAATGAGAAAAGCTGAGAAAACACTAGCAGAGACTAGATGGTACTGTGATCAGAAATTTTGGAGAACCAAGACTTTACAGGGAATTAAGTTGTTTCCTGCGATACACAGGAAAATGAGAACAAAGTTAGAACGAGTACTAGAAAGAGGGATTCCTATCCTTCAGATGAAAGAGAGCAAAAATCCACAAGATCAAGGACGTCTCTGACATATGATGAAGAGTCAGATGATCACAAATTCATTTTACAGTTATTGAGAAATCGTCCCCTGCCATATGCAGCACATGAGAGAAGTTCAAACACCAGTGTAGATCCTACAGCTCCAATATCAGTTGAATCAACTCATAGCCAGATAGAGGTTAGTCATAATCCTCCAGTTACTTCAGCAGTTAAGAAGCCTATGCCGCAAATGGATATTCCAAGAATTTACCCTGGTGTACCTATTGTCGATACTGCAACAGACTTGATAGTGCCGACAGGACAAGTTTACCAGAAGCCAACATTGGTCCATATAGAGTCCACTCCAAATCTGATGACCCCGATACAGTACAGACAGTTCCGAGATACACCCCCATAACAGGATCACAGACAGAAATGTTCAGTTTGACAAATCAGAATTCAGGAATAGTGCACCCACGAAAGCCAACTGTTAGACCAAGCCCAGATCCAGTGTCAGTACCATTTACCATAGATCCGGTCATTTCATTGTTTTCCCAGGGATATGAGAACAGTGAGCACAAATCTCTCAGCCCGAGCGTAGAAAGGGAGGGATACAACACAAATGCAAGAATGATAACTCCCATGAGACCCACGTTTGATGGGACAGGTATGTTGATTGACTTAAGTCCTTCCAGGACTCCTCTAAATAATGAGGTGAGATCATACATAGATCCACATCCAAGCATGGTGACACCAGAAACCCCAAATCTGAGTGTACAGCCAGTGCCAGGCATGAGTCACAATAATGTTACGTTACAGGGATTGACAGCTCAGCAATTAACTGAATGGTTAGAGAGACTGAGTAGCACGCTGGAAGAGTCTAGCGGAGGAAGTGCCCTGAATCTGGCCAGACTTAGACTAGAGGCAGAAAACGTAATTGAGGGAACCATGGGTTTAGACAGGATTGACACGTTCAGGGAAAATGAGCTGTGATACCTATGCAAGCTCATTACTAACAGAGCAGGAATAGTACACCAGAAATTGGCAGACCTAGCAGAAAAATAGACATAGAGGTCGAGAAAACAAAACACCTGAAGAGGAATTACAGATTAGATTTTGATTCAAAAGACTTTGAGAACATGAGAATACCAGGAATGAAAATCCACCCTAGAGAATTAATACAGAGCATTGAAACATGGGGAGCATTAGACAAATGGGAAAGCAGATGGGTGAAGAAAAGAGACAAGAAGAAAAGGGACTATGCAAATCTTACTGCAAATGTACAGTAGGTCGAGGACCCAGCGAAAATTCTACCAATGAGAGAGATTGCAGGAGGGAATTTTGTCCATGTCCCTTGGGGCATAAGTGATATTCTGTCATTTACAAATTATTGTCCCAGGTTGAGAGAGAAGCCAGTAGAATGGTACCAACAGACAGACAGGTTTGTGAAATTCGCAAAATGCCTCTGGGAGGATTTGAACACCCTGTTAGAGATAGTAGTCTCAGCAGATTTATGGATTGAATGCAAGAGTAGTGTAGATTGGCCGAAAAGCGAACCTCAGAGAGATCCAGCAACAGGTGCAGCTTCCCCTGACATAATGAAATATTATAAAGTGATTGAATTTTTTAAAACAAGAATTTCACCCAAGAACATTGACTGGCAGAGAATAGACATGACAGCCCAGGAAGTGAAAGAGTTGATGCAAGCATACTATGAGAGATTGTTTCTGGCGTTCAAACATTACACTGGACTGAAACAATTGAGCCGAAAGACAGGATTCATTTTGTGTTTAGATTTGTGGAAGGGTTGAGACCTGAAATAAATCAGA
Source organism: Pleurodeles waltl (assembly GCF_031143425.1). NCBI lineage: Eukaryota > Metazoa > Chordata > Amphibia > Caudata > Salamandridae > Pleurodeles > Pleurodeles waltl. Next base: position 466,649,506 of record NC_090449.1, on the reverse strand, counting down.
TGATTAAGAGCCATTTGATTTGCTGGCAAGCAAAGCTGATTGATGAGGTATGGCTGTATGCAAAATACTGTGGTGACGAGATTGAGTTGAAACAGAGAAAGTTGAAAGAAAAGGCAATGGTGATGCAGATTAAAGCGGCACAAAGAGGAATGCAGAGAAATTTTCCACAGCAGCAGGGAAATGTGGCATTTCAGAATCAAGCAAGACGTAGAGGTCGTGGAGGAATTGGAAACGGAAACTGTAGTCCCGATTTGAGTCCTGTAGTGGTTCATAATGATGCGCAGCGAATGAAGAGATTGTTGCCACCTCAAGCTTGCGGAGGGCTTGGACTTTGGGAACTGGAGTGTCCGATGTTAGTACAGGGAGGCGTTAGTCAGCAAACAAGTGACATCATTTCTTTCAAAAATAAGAGAGGACCGTAAGTGAGAGGTCATAATTCAAATTTTCAAAGCAATGTAAATCAGATGCAAGGTTTTCAGCCTATGCAACAGGTGCAAATGACATATTTACAGATGCCCCAGTCACAGGCAATGCAACAGCAGGCTCAAATGGTACTTAGACAGCAAATTCAAATATCTCAATTCCCAGTGGAGCAGCAGCAGGTGATGCTTCCTCAACAGGTCACCGGCCAAAGGTTTAACCAGAGTAATAACACAGTGCACCAATTTCCATTACACAGTGAGAATGGAATAAACAATGATTGGGTGAGCGAGAGTTCGGATGAAGAAGAGTGTGTGCTTACAACTTCCCTAGAAGTAGATCAGAAAGGTCCACGTGTAAAGGGAAAAGTATCAGGTCACAAAGTTTCATTTTTGGTTGACATAGGAGCTACAGACTGTACAGTAAGAACTGCGGAAGTTCCAAACTGGCTCCTTTCAGGAAAAACAGTTCAGATTGTTGGAGTCACAAATCAATATTTGACCAACCCATTTACGGAACCGGATCAAGTCAAAATTGGCAACTTTAAAGGATTATACAAATTCGTAGTTTGTCACTCGAGCCCAGTATCCCTACTGAAAAGGGACTTTTTGGGTAAAATGAGATGCTCGATTCCTTGCACAAATGATGGAATCGAAATTCAGACAAACAGTGATGATGACGATGACCAGATTCTAGAAACAGTTTGTAAGGCAATAAATGAGGAATACCTTTGATTAGCTTCTTTCCAGTTTTCACAGTACAGGATCTCCCTTCTGACTTACAGGGAACAGTTAAAATGAAGGTGTGGGATTTTACAGGAAAAGACATTGGTCTAATAAGAGCAATTAAGTCAGTTAAGGTTCCAGCCAAGCCAAACACGCTTTCTCCCCCAGATTCCTCAGTACCACAAGACACAGGACATCACTGAAAGAATTGCACCCATAATTGCAGAATTTGTAAGCCAAGGAGTTTTGAAAGAAGTGTTGAGTAGTCCAGGTAACTTATCGATAATAGGGTTGCAAAAGCCCTGTGGAAAATGTCAAGTTGCTCAAGATTTGAGAAAAATAAATTACATTGTTGTTAAATGTTGCCCTGTGGTGCCAAACCCAGCAGTGATATTGTTTCAGATCACATGCAATGCTGAATGGTTCAGTTTAATAGACCTGTCACAAGCATTCTTTTCTGTACCTCTTCATGAGGATAGTCAATTTCTCTTCTGTTTCAATTTTTTGGATCAAGTTTACTGCTGGTGTAGAATTTCTCAAGGGTTTTCAATATCACCTTTCATTTTCAACCAGATTCTGCAGTCGTTGGAAATGCCTTTCAAATCAACATTGGTACAGTAAATTGATGATTTGTTGATTGCATCCAAAACAAAAAAATAATGCAAATATGATACGATTGCCTTATTGAATCATTTAGGGAAGAATGGTAATAAAGTGTCCCTAGCTAAATTACAGTACTGTCAGAAAAAAGCAAAATATTTGGGTCACCTAATTGAGAAAGGTATTCGGAAAATATCCAGAGAAAGGGTTACAGCCATTTTACAGATGAATCCCCCAGCAACACAGAGAGATGTCAGGATTTTTTTGGGAATGGTGAGCTATTGTCGCCAGTGGATTCCCAACTTTCCAGTCATTTCGAAGCAATTGCAGAAGCTGACTCACAAAGAAGTTACTGATCCCTTAGTGTTAGATCAAACCTGTATGAAAGCATTTTCTGAGTTGAGAAAAAGGCTGTGCAAAGCCCTGGCTTTGGGAATGCCTGACTACACAAAATCCTTCACGTTGTTCTGTCATAAGCGTGATGCATGTTCTTGGTCTGTCTGGACTCAAGTCCATGGTGGTGTAAACCGCCCACTAGCATATTTTTCAGCTACTTTGGACCCAGTTGCAGCAGCTTTACCAGGTTGTCTGTGTTTAGTCACTGCGGTTGGACTGAGCCTCACTCAGAGTGAGAGCATTGTGATGGGACATCCCCTGACTATTATGGTCCCTCATTCCATTGAAGTTTTACTTACACAAACCAAAACGCAGCACCTTACAGGTCCCAGGCTGACTCGCTATGAAACAAGCATCCTGAGGTCCCTAAATGTGTCATTGAAAATGTGCACAGTGCTTAACCCAGCAACCTTACTCCAGAAAGAAAATGTTGAAATTGATAAATTGGAAGATGTTGAACACGATTGTCTCGAAGTAACTGATCTATACACAAAACTGAGCCTTATATCAGAGATACCTGGTTGGAGGAAGGGGACCAAATAATTTTTGTCGATGGTTCCTGTTTAAGAGACAACACGGGAACATTGAGAGCAGGATATGCTCTGTGCACAATTTCTGGTATACTGGAAGCATCCTGGCTTCAAGGAGTATATTTGCCACAAGTGGAGGAACTGGTAGCCCTTACTAGAGGATGCCATGTTTCTGCACAGCTTAAAGTTACCATCTACACAGACAGCCAGTATGGATTTGGAATAGTCCATGACTTTGGTCAGTTGTGGTCACAGACAGGTTTCATAACCTATTCTGGTTCACCCGTCAGAAATGGTGAGAGAATTCATGAATAGTTGCAAGGAAATCAAATGCCTGATAAGATTGCTGTGGTAAAATGCAGTGCACACCTGAAATCACAAGATTTTGTGTCAATGGGAAATGGAAATGTGGATCAAGTTGCAAGGTTTTGTGCACTGAACTGTATATCGTTCAAAGATAAGTGGGAATTGGTACCTGAGGAAAAGGAGACGTGCCCAAGTTATGCATTACATGTTATAGATGCATTGGAAGAACTGAAAACGTTGTAGGATAATGTTGAGAGGGAGGAGAAAAGGTAATGGGTCAAAATGAAATGTGTACAGCGTGAGGATGAACTGTGGGTTTCAGAAGAGGGTCAATTGGTATTGCCGAACAGCTTGTTGACACAAATGGATAGATATTATCATGGTCAAGCACATGTAAGGAGGGGTGCAATGATTTGAGTGTTTAAACAAAATTGGTTTAATCCAAAGTTCAGACAAGTTGATGAAGCAGTTTGCCATCGTTGCGTCATTTGCCAACAAATGACCGCGGGGAAAGGGACAGTGGCCAATTTGAGCCAGACTAGAAGGGCAGGAGGTCCATTCAGCAGAATGCAGATGCATTTTATTGAGATGCCTGTGTGTGGAGGATTGAGATATGTGTTGGTTATTGTCTATATCTTTAGTCATTGGATTGAAGCTTATCCTACATGAAGAAATGACAGCCTCACAGTAGTGAAGTTACTGCTTAGGGAACTGATACCATGTTTTAGGTTTCCAATCTCTTTAGAATCAGATAGAGGAAGTCACTTCAACAATGAAGTAATTAAATTACTATGTTCAGCTTTAAACATTGAACAGAAGTTGCATTGTAGCTACCGCCCTGAAGCATCAGGACTTGTGGAACAGATGAATGGCACCTTGGAATCAAGAATGGTGAAAATGTGTGCATCCACAAATCTGAAATGGCCTGACACACTACTGTTAGTTCTGATGACAATGAGAAACACACCCGACAAGAAGACAGGACTGTCATGGCATGAGATCCTCATGGGCAGAGCGATGAGGTTGCCAGCGGTTCCTGCAAATGCTCTTGTGAACATAACAGATGATATGGTGCTGGACTACTGCAAAGGTCTGGCTGATGTGGTTTGTTCTTTCTCTCATCAGGTGAAAGCTACCAAACTGCAACCGTCTCAAGATCAAGGACACAACCTGAGAGCAGGTGACTGGGTTGTGATCAGAAAGCGCGTGAGGAAGACATGTTTGAAGCCTCGATTGAAAGGCCCCTACCAGGTAGTGCTGATTACTACCACAGGAGTGAAGTGCACTGGAGGTCCGAACTGGATCCATGCAAGCCATATGAGGAAAGTAGCATGTCCGTTGGATAATGAAGAGGAGTTGTTGAGAGTACCAACAACGTCCATAAAAACTTCAGAACTGGAGACAGGAGAAGGAGAAACTGAGACTGAATCTGAGCAAACTGGAAGCGGTTCAGCCACTCCTGTGAGAGACGAAGGAGAAGACCCACAGGAAAGTGAAAGCGAACCAACCTCAACTGAGGCAGCAGGAGAGTCTAGTCAGAGGAGGGCTCTCCCAGAAGAAGACGGTCTTGAGAGACAAATAGAGCAAAAGCAAACAACAGACCCCAAGAGGGAAGGAGTTGAGGTGGATCAAAGCCAGTGTGGTCTGACTCCTTCTGAACTAGTCCGTCAAGAGAAAATCCTGCAGAGCAAAGTGAAACTATAAGTCTGACACTGGAAAGAGCATTGACGAAACGTCCACTGAAAGGAGATAAGTGGCCAAAGTCACAAGCGAAAAGAAAAGAAGCAATTTCAGTGACAACAGTTGAAGAGGAAGTAGACACGAAAAGGAGAGAAGATTTGAGTGATGGAGAATTAAATGGGGATCGAAGGTTGAAAAGAAAGAGAACTGCAACGCAAAGGTACGCTGGTCCTGGATGGTCGTATGCAATAACAAGTGAAAGGCAGAGAGAACTTTTGCCTTTTTATTTTGATCGAGACATTCCAGGTCAATATTTTGGCACTTGAAGAGAATAAATGAACTGAACTGTTGAACTGTACGCTGAAAGAAGGTGAAAGACAGAGACTATTGAAAGCGATCGGAAAATACTTTTTGGTAACCTGATTTTGACCTGCTGCTAAACCGATTTGACAAACGTACCGATTGTTGACAAAAGGATCCTTGAAGAAAGACTAAAAGCAGTAAATAATTGTTGAAGAAGATTGAAGATTGTGCTTTTGATTTTTGCTGCATAGTTGTATTTTTTTCCTCTTCTACTTTCTGATTTTTACAGATCATGAACAACCATAGCCAGCGGGGTAGGAAAAGTAGGTGATGTAAATATATGAGTATTGGTTTGGTGATTGTGTGCATGATATTGTGCCTGGTATTGATTGTGGGAATGACTGTTCTTGACAAGAGTAAACCCGACCATACCTTAGCTTTAGAAACGACTACTATGCTTATAGAAATAGAGAAGTTTAGGTTAGATGGGAAATATCAGAACGTAGATAATGCCCAAAGAGAACTTTCTTCTAACGTTTTCTATCGCTTATTGAATGAGTATATTGAAACAATGGTTGTGAGAAATTGTTATGTTTGCATGCAGATTCCTTCATCAGTCGAGGAAGGAGTTACCTATAATAGTTTGCCCCTCACCTATGGGATAAGTTGTAGTCTGTTACTAACAAGATTCTATAAGCAGGAATACATTCAGTATTTCTGTTCCAATTATGATGTTGTGTTTTTATTTGACCCTACAATTAAATATCTGAGTAAAGTAGCTAAAGAGAACACTATAGAATTATTGAGAGGAATCTTTGAGCCTACGTTGACATTTGGTACCGCATACGCACATAGAAACAATTTGACGTGCTTGCTTTCACCCATAGGAAAGAGCTTTTTAGCTTATACAGATGATAGGAGAAAGATATTAAAGGAAAAATTAGAAAAGGGCTTAGAGCACAGAACATTTAGAAATGATTATGCATTTAGTGAAATAAAAACACAAGGAAAGTTAGCTTTAGTTGCGCAACACGTAGGAAAGGCTTGTGTATATAGGCCGAAATCTAGACCTGATACATTGTTCGTGGGAACGAGTGAATGCAGACGTGTTTTTGTTTCAGAGTAAATAGACGTTCATGTGGAATGTACAGGACCTGGCAATTCCTGGAGTTTATTACATCTGTGGATCTAATGTCTATTACCTTCTTCCAAGAGGATGGTATGGCACATATTATTTAGGGATAGTTTTCCCAAAGATATTTCAACTTGAGGATTTTAAAATTTTACCGAAAATGACTGAATTACACCATGTTAGACAAAAGAGAGTGTTTTCTTCTAGTATAGTTGGAGATATATTTGAGGTAATAATTCCTTCAGTGTGAGTTATCCTAAATTCTATAAACATTCAAAAGTTGTCTACTATTGTGGACAACATGCTGACAAATATTTCAGGAGCCATGATCCTAATGGATGCAGAAATGGCTGCAGTAAGATCTGTGACTCTTAAGAACTGCCTTGTGTTAAACATTCTTTTAGCAGAGGATGGCAGAGTTTGCAAAATGTTGAACTCGAAGCATTGTTGTTCAGATATTCCTGATATTAGCAAAGAAATTAGTAGTTTACTTAATAATCTGACTAATGATAGTGCTGGTTTGAAAGAGTTGAAAGAACCAGGTGTTTGGGAAAAGGTTGGCAAAGGATTTGCTTCTGTGGGAAATTGGCTTGGCAACCTTGGGGAAGAGATAGTATTGAAAATAATACAAGTGCTATTGATTATTGTGATTTGCACAATTGAAGCATGGGGAATATGTAAATTGTATCATGTGATCAAATTAAGGAGAATAAAGAATGATCAAGAAATTAAAATGGAAAAATTGTTTAGGGAAAATTCAAAGAGGGAACGCAAAATTAAAAGGGATCTGGTTGACAAATTTTAGCGGAACAAAAGTTTGTGTGGGAAGATGTAAATGTGATGACATAGTTAGTCATTAGAGGAGGGATTGTTAACGCTGAATTTTACTAATAAAATATTCATGTATTCTGAATGTGGAATCTGCACAGAAAATGACTTAATATAGAAAATAATATATGACTTTGAAAATGTGCCTACTTGAGTCACCACCAGTAATCACAAAGGGTCCTTATTAATATGAAATATTGTGCTCATGTTCAGATGAATGTAGTAGTATGTTATATTATTGATCATATATTATGTATTTGCTTTATAAATCGTAGGCCTTAAGATAGCAAGGTCTTGGGCCTAGTTGCACAGCCTCATGATAAGTTGCATTGCTTAAATGAATCACACACATTGGCTGCATAGAGAAATATATTTGTAATTTTCCACCATGTTGACCAAATGCTAGTAACTGATTTTCTTTCCAATGAAAACTGCCTGCTAGAATACACTGTATCAGCTATTGTTACAATGTAGAGTTTAGTGTGCGTGAAAGCAATGTTCCCAGAAGCTAACAATGGATGCACTAAATGGAGTACAAGGAGATACAAAATTGTTACCTGATGAGCCAAAACGATAGGAACAGGAGAAGAGGAGCCAATCATCGACATGCAAAAGACACTTTAGTTATATCTTAGATTTGAGGTTCTACTTTCACTGGACTAAATGTAAATATACGATTTTTTGACCAATAGCAATGTGGGAAGAAGTCCTACGAAATTTTAACTTAGCCTGACTGCACTGAGAGGAAAGAGCTCACTCTTTCCTAAATCTTTTACTGAGAAGTGCCATTCCGAATATTCCTGTTTCTGAGACATTTATATCTTGCACTTTATTGCTAAATCCCGATGCTGATGCTGACCGGACAGATGTCCAATTGACGAAGCGTATTGCAGTTTGATGATCCATACTAAGGCAATTAAGTGTTATTGCTCTCAATGTAATTTGCTTTTGTTTTTAGGTACCAACCGCTAATTTTGATAGAGCCATAGCTAGATGTTTTTCAAATTTGCGTTGACTAAATTGTTTTGCATGAATCCCAAACATGCTATTCTAATCAGAAGGTTAGCTAGGAGACTCGCAGAAGATGTTTGCTAATTATCAACAACAGTTGATGTCAGTTATTTGCTGAAGCTAAATGTATGCTATTTCCATTGCACAGTTGTTCTTGTTATTGATTTGTACTGTAACTCTAGAATGCGTAGTGATCCATGCATTGATTAAAGAAGATTTGGTCAACCGGTATTGTTTCTGGATGTTTATCATTTGATTTTGAGATTATGTTATGTGATATTAGCATTGTTAATATAGGGAAATAAACATTCAGATTTGACATAAAGGTGTGGTTATTCACGGCCAAAAGGGTCACGGTGTGTGGAAATTACTGACTCCAAAGATTATTGATTCCATTGCTTGATATAGTTATTGATTGGTGCTGAAATAGAGGCCGATGGTGGGAACTACTCTAAGCACAGTCAAAAGGTCCATCAGACCTTTGACGTGTCCCTTTATATATTAAAGATAAGAAACCAAATAAGGTCAGGCGCGCTAACAGATTACCTTGCAGCTGCAACAGTGCAGAAGTTAAAATAACCACAGTGGTAGATGTATTTTGTGACGCTACCTCCTGCCAAGCCCACAATATTGATGGAGGTCTTCTTGAGGAGACCCTGCCTACTAGAAATCTAGAAGGCTTGATTCAATAAATTCAGTCCATTAAAATTGAGGAATTCTGATTTTAACATAAATCGTTGTTGGCTTATTAAGTTCAGCCCTAATCATGTATTTATTGCTATTAAATGCTTTCCCTGCTATCTTAGGTAGCACGAAAAGAAAGGAGTTCCTTTACAGCTGGACTCTGGTTTATGTGCAACAAGTAAGAAAGTTATATGTAAATACTTCAACAGTGTGGTGGTAACAACCACAGCTGCCAATTTGCAAAGTTCAAATGAATACGTTCTTGAATAAATGATGAGCAATAGTGAGGGCCAATGTATGAATGCAATTATGAGGTTTGTTAGACCTGTCAGCTCTTGGCATGGTTTCCCGTCTTTTTGCTTCTGACCTCCTGTTTTTGATCCTATATGGAATTTCCTTTTTGCTGGCTTTACGGCTCTGGGCACTTTACCACTGCTAACCAGTGCTAAAGTGCATGTGTTCTCTGTCTAAATTGCATTGGTAATTTGTTTATCCATGATTGGTATATTTAATTTACTAGTGAGTCCATAGTAAAGTGCACCATGTGTGCCCAGGGCTTGTAAATCAAATGCTGTTAGCGGGCCTGCAGCACTGATTGTACCGCCCACGTGAGTAGCCATGTAAATATGTCTCAGACCTGCCACTTGTGTCTGTGTGTGCAGTTCTAAACTGCCATCTTGACCTGGCAAGTGCACCCACTTGCCAGGCCCTTACCTTCCCCATTACTACATCTAAGTCACCCCTATCGTAGGCCCAAGGCAGCCCCATGGACAGAGTGCAGAGTATTTAAACAGTAGGGCATGTACTGGTGTGTTTCACATGTCCTGGTAGTGAAATACAGCAAAATTCCTTTTTTACTATTGCAAGGACTATTTCTCCCATAGGGTAGCATGGGGATTGCTTTGAAATATCTTTTCAGTGTAATTTCCCATTGAAATCAAATAGCGATATGGAGTTTGGGGTCTCCAAACTCACAATTTAAAAATACACCTTTTGGTGAAGTAAAGTTGTTTTTTGAACTGTGAATTTGAAAATGCCACTTTTAGAAAGTGGACATTTTCTTACTTAACTATTCTGTGCCTTTGACTGGCTGTGGAATAGATGTCTGGGTCAGGATGACAGTTGGGCTGTTTGTGAATTCATTTCAGACAGTAACACATAGGGAGCAGAGGTGTGCCCTGCATTTCCTGATGGGTCTTACTGAGCGAGAGTTGTGGGAGGAGCTGACACTTGCACCTGAAAAGGGCTGTGCCTGTCCTCACACAAAGCATTATCCAACCCCCTGGAGTGTGTCTGGGGTCAGGGCAGGGAAAGGCAGGATCTTGTGCACTACAAAGACTTCTCTTTGAAGTTTGCCTACTTCAAAGATAGAAATGGGTATAAAAACTCGACCTCTGACCCCACATAGTTAGAACACTTCTGGACTGAGGACATTCTGCCAGGAAGAAAAGCTGGATGCTGTATGAGGGTCCTCCACTCTGCCTGTTTCTTTGTTGTGCTGGCCTACTGCTTGCTGCTGCTGTCCTGGGAGTGAAAGGACTGATCTTTGCTTTCTAAATCCTCATTTCCAAGGTTTTCCAAGGGCTTGACCTGAGCTTGCCTCCTACTAAGAAGTCTCAGGGACATCAAAGACTTCATCTGCCATGCCTGGGCTCTTCTGCTGAGAGTCCTGACTTGGCAAGTGGTGCCCTGAAGAAGAAAATCCACGCACCAACATGTTGCAGCTGAAAAATCAATGCAGCGCCTGCCCCGTGGCTGGGGAATAGATGCAGCTCCAGTCTTGTGGCTGCAGAATTGACGCAGCACCTGTTTCAGCCTTTTTCCATCTACACATCACATATGGATTTTCCATGCATCGTCCTTCGGTGTCAATTTTTCATCAACCATGTACCGCAGAAAGGAATCGAGGTCTTGAAATCGACGCATCGCCTTTCCCGCAAGAAAAGAATTGATGCATCACCTCTCCTGTCGATAAGGAACCAACGCATCACCTCTCCTGCGAGGAAAGAATTGACACATCACCTCCCCTGCGCAATATGGAAATGACGCATCGATTTGCTTTTTCAGTGCCTCACCTCCCCTGTGACCCTCATTGTATTTGTTTTTGGCGCATGCAACCCAGGTACTTTGTGCTAAAAAGATACAACCATTGATTCCTATGGATTAAGACTCACTTAAACTTTTAAAAAGTGATATCTTTAGTTGTGTATGTTGGATTGTTGTCGTTTTTTATGTTGTTTTACTCAGGTAAACAGGTAAATATTGGCTATTTTTCTAAATTGGTGTGGAGTCATTTTGAGTGTTTTCAATGTGTTACTGTGTGTATGTATGTGTGTGTGTGTGTGTGTGTGTGTACAAATACTTTACAGATTGCCTTTGAGATAAGCCTGACCACTTGAGCCAAGCTACCAAGGGGTGTGTAGGGGTTATCTTAGGTGTGTGACTCCCTTACTCTGACTAGAGTGAGGGTCCCTACTTGGACAGGGTGCAAATCACAGCCAACTAGAGACCTCATTTCTAATAAGGCTGCTACGTTTAGCTCATAATTATGGATTTCTCATATCCGCCACTTAATTTGATGATTTCTAGAGGATAACATTAGGTTGCCGTATTAAATTTAATAAGTGCTATTGTTTGATTGGGACCATGTATACAGTTCACGTTTGGTGTCTATTAAGCTGTGATGAAAAATCCTCTTCAATGGTAGGCATATTTTTAATTACAGTTTTGAAAATGACACTTTTAGAAAGTTGCCTTTTTCCTCCCCTTTGCGTCTTGAATCACATAGCTGGGTGTAACTGACAGACAGACTTTGTAAATTCCTCCCAGGCAGTCACACAATAAGGTGTGCCTCAATGGGCTATCTGCTGGCAGGATGAGGAGGCTGAGCTGAGCCCAGTCCCACTTGCAACTGAAAAGGGTGTCATCTGCACGCACACAAAGGCCCTAGCACCTCCATATTGTCACTGCTGCCAGCTTGGATCTGGGGCACCAAAGGCAGAAAACTCCATGCATTTCAAACAACCTTTCTAGAAGCTTCTCTTACCTTTCAGAGGAAGGGCACCAGGGTATATAAATAGGACCTTCAGACTTACTCTTTAGTTCACTCCTGGCCCTACGGAAAGGACTATCAGAAGACTACCTGCTGCTGTGACCAGCTGTACACGCTGCATGATTGCTATGCTCTACCTGGAAGGACAGCTTTGCTGCCTGGACCCTGCATTGAACCCTCAGAATCCAGTCCTGCTGTTGAACTCTGCATCTTCAACTGATTCCAGGACTAGAAAAGAAACTCCAAGGGCTAGTTTGCCAGCCTCCTGTTCATAGTCATGGGGACACAAAAGGCTTCCATCAAGTTGAACAAATGGCTGGACCCAACCTGAGTGCGTCCTGAGCCCCCAAATGATGCCCCACCAGTCCTCATCCCTTGGTTGATGTGCTAAAGGTGCCCAGAAGGCCAATTCCCAAAACTGAGGACTTAAAAATATTTTGGCCAAAATGTGCTTTGACAAGGAGGAGACCGAGACCAACTTGTTCGCCTATCCGCCCGAAGTGCTTCACCAGTTGGAATTACTTTGCTCCTTCCCCTGCTACTTTCTTCTTCGCAGTAACAAATCTTTTTCAGAGGTCCCTCCCCAAAGGATATCCGACCTTATGGAACAGCTTTCGGCTACAGCCCTTTGCCTCATTTCCGAGAGTAATTCTGAATGTAAAATTCTTCACTGCAGCTTCGACTAAAGATGATCCAAAGACAATGCTCCCACCTCAAACACCTGTTGCAGCCCCGCCCTGCTGAACTTTACCTTCTCAGAACATTGTTTCTAAGAATTTATTTTAAGTCCAAAGGTAAGTGATGACAAGGCCCAATCCACTTCTTCTATACAAACCATGTTCCATCGCATTATTCCGGTCTTTTTTACTAAATGAGAACGGTTAGCACTTGGATCTTTCAAGTACTAGTTGTGATTTTGGTGTCAGATAATTTATTAGAATTTACCCTATTTTTCTAAAATGGTGTGGTATTTTCTAGTGTTGTGTGTTCTCTTTTTTACTGTTTGTGTGCTGCATAAATACTTTACATATTGCCTTTACGTTAAGCCTGACTGTTTTTATACCAAGCTACCCGGGGTTAATCACAGAGTAATTTAGTGGTTTTGTTTTGGCTCACCCTGCAAGGGATTGTGGCTGTTACTTAACCAGGGCTCACACCCCAGTAAACCAACAACATCATTTCTCACATGGACTTAATGCAGAGAAGTAGGTCTACAGTTTTGCACCAGCTGTGGAGCACACAATATCTTTATTCACAGAATTAATCCACAGAGAAAACAGACAACAATGAGGCAATGTGCTGAGCTAACCTCCAGGGTAACATGATTAATTTGTCACTTTCAGGAGAGTGTTGAGCTGCTTTAGGTAAGAATTAGGATCTCTGAAAGGTATTGCCCGGCTTTACCAAGCGTCCCAGAAAGCAGCATTATCTCTCTCACTCACATTACAAGCAGCACAAGAGAATCAAAATAATAGCTGAAGCTACGTACCACAAAACACCGGCCTTCTCCAATTTATGAAAATGCGCTGCTGGGCGCACTCCCTGGCATAGCTGGCAAAGGAGTCACACACAGTGGCAGGTCTTTCGCTGCCCAATTCCTGGCAGTAAGAGTACATACAGGTGTCATAGAAACCAGTTGGCTCCACCTGCCAGAAGAGAGAGAGAAAGTGAGAGAGAAGGATTGATAAAGAGATATAGGACACATGACAATGAGCCTCTAACGCCCTGCAAAGAGCCCACTCCTTGGTCTTAGATTGCCTTACCTGGTAAAACCATATTTCTTTGCTAAGATGCTCATGAACCTTTATTTGTGAAATATGCATTAAATATGTGACAACAATTAAGCAATTTACCTTCATGCAACGGGTTTCACATTTTAGATAAATGTGCTTATACTAGAAAATGTCACAGTAAATACATTTAGATTCGTTTAAAAGAATCACTCAAAAAAGCGTGTTAATTAAAACTTTCAGCTGGATTTACTAAAAGAGCAATGTCCATGTCAAGGAAGTTACATTTTTAGTTTTTGAATAGATACTTTGATATACTGGCATGAATGGAAATTCTGTTTGACCAGTGCAGACATTAATAATTTGGTCCTGGAACACATGCTGAACAAATTATCATGCTTCACATAATACACTAAAACATATTTTGTGCAGAAGGCTTACATTGTTTAATCAGTTGAAAAAGTGATTTGATATTACAGATTTTTTTTTTGCTTTTTAACATCCTTTGTGTAATCAAATTAGCAGGTTATTTCTTATTCCGCGAAATTATCTTCCTCTTGTATTGTTTTGGGCAGTACAATTTCTTATTAACATATATATATATATATATATATATATATATATATATATATATATATATATATATATATATATATATAATATATATATATATATATATATTTTATGTGTTATATTTATGTACAAAACTAAAGAGAGAACTAGCTTTGTCTAGACACAAGGGCACACCCCAGTAAGGAACACTCTGCAACACCATCAAGGGCCTATGCTTAAAGATTTTGCTGTGAAAATGGCAAAAGACATGGTCGCTTTCTTGCTCGGCGTGGATGGCTCTGTGCCAAACCTATGCTTAAAAACTTTGCTAGAAAAGCAGACATTTGAGGTGAGCAAATCTAGTGTGTTGCTGGTGTTGCAGGGTGCTCCTTTTTGGAGCTGCTCTCCACCTAAACTTGGGAACTACCCAGAGTTCTCTCTTTTGTTTTGCATAATTTATGCATCACTCTAACCCTGAAAGGTTGGCGTTTTGTTACATATATATATAAATTGCACTTAAAAAATCAAAGGTTACAGGGACGTTATAGTTAGGCTCACATTTTAAATGTACAAAACCATAGCAATTCACTAGTTAGAGTTACCTGAGTAACTATAACTTGTACCTAGGCACCAGACATTTGCTTGCCCCCAGGTCCACCATAGCCTTGTCTGAGCGTTGAAACAGATAAATGCTAGCTTGCATCACTGTGAATAGTTAGGCCCTGCTAGTCCCCTCCTTCAGAGGCTGGAGAAGGGTCGTTCGGAGATCTGAAGACCTGTCAACGTTAGAATAATTTCTACAGTGTGATGGCACTAGGAAGGAAGCAAGGGGCCTTAAAAGGATTGGCCCGTGGGAAGGAGTACCCTTCTGGGCACTGACTCAGCATCCACCCATACCCTACCCCAAGAAAAATGAAGTAATCTGGAGCTATCTAGCAACTACTGGTTGTATTAAAACCTTAAATGGCCTCCTGTGGTGGTGGTGGTGTTGTGAATACACACAAGCTGGAAATGCACTTTATGGAAGGGTTTCGGTTCTTCTTACAGCTCAAAATGTGATAGCTCTTCTATATTGAGTGAACATGTGAAGAATGTTGAAACTGTGTGTCACACAGTGGCCCTGAGCGAGTCAGAAAGTTCGAAGTGGAATGTCTGAAGGTGCTGTGTGCATGCTGGAATGGCACAGCCTGAGGTGCTGGATTTACCTTGGAGTGGCACTGTCTGAAGGGGTCTATAAGAAGCTTCCCACATATGGCCTCTGCCTCTGCTCTCTCTGTGGCATGGGCAGCACCATCACAGCTGTGCCCTAGCTCTGCAGCATCTTCACAGGAACCCTAGCACAAAGCAAAAGACAGCATTTATTAGGGCTGGATCAGAGCCAGAGACGCCCCCCCATCCAACCTCATACACTAACTTTCACCCACCTCACACACGTTTTCCTCCTACACGCAGCCAAGTGGTTACCTCTGGCTTCCTTCATGTCACCTCTTGCCAGATGTGTCACCCTTTAACTAATCTCCATCCTACTCTTAGCCCCCACAAACCTCTCCCCATTCATCCCCGGCTGCCCTATCATCGCAGACTCTGCATCCCAACAATGAAGGATCACAAGTTCTCCTTCTCTCTCAGATCTTTGGTTATTTCACTCACAGTTGCCTAGCAGTCCCTTACTAGGTGCTGTATGTGTATCTCTATCTAAGAATCTCAGGCACCACTCACTCTCTCCCTTTTTACCATTGTCAGTGTGTCAGGGTAAGATCCTGGTGTTATAAATAGTGTTCCTACCTGAGAACTGGACTCCAGGATTTTCCATGAATTGCCAAAACTTGCTGGATAAGGAGATACCTTTCCACCGACCAGTGTAAAATCATCTGTTTAAAAAAAAAGAGAATAGCTACTTAAAGACGATGGAATAGGAAACATCAAAACCACCTAGAAAAATGAAGAATTCTGTGCGTAAGATGTGATATGAAATTTGATTTCATGCATTATATAAAGAACCAGAATGACCACTTATTTCATTTTACCTCAGCACTTCCACATTACACTCAGGTATTTTGACTTACTTTACGCCACTCCTCAGCCATTTTTAATAAGAAATCTATGGTACATACATGCTAGCGTATGCCAAGCAGAAAGAGAGAGCTTTAAAAAATTAACAGTGGGATATATTATCACATTTACTTGTACTGAAGTAGGACAGGTTCAGGTGAGTGAAAAGTAAATGAAAGCCATTTTTGCCTTAACAAATTGGAGTCTCTCGCCTGAATCAAGTCAGTAGACAAATATGATGGTAACTTATGATGTCTATTCTGCTGACCATTAGTTGATGGCCCTAAGCTAGGCCACACGGTAGCATGAGTTCCGGGTCCAGTTCTCTCTAGAGAATGTTTCCCACATTTCCTATTTTTTGTTCTCAAACGTACTTTCACATACAAAAATGACAGGATTTATGACTGACAGGTCTCTATGTAGGTGGGCTCCCTGGAGTAAATCCCACACAATGGAGAGGGGCGGTCTGTTCAAGGCGTGGTTTGCCATGAACGTTTGGAAATTGCCACAAACATGTGAGGAATAAAACTATTCCATGATCACTTTGAAAATGGTTAGAGTGTTACATTAGTCACACTTTAGTCCATTTTTCCTGCGTAGGAAGGGAAAGAGAACATCACAAAACACCATGGTGGTGTGGTTTCTCTTCAGGGAAAAGGTTTACGGAGGAATAAAAAGGAGAAAAAAAAGTGTGACTGCAAAGTGTTGCTGTCTTTCTGCAGTGCAGAATGTTATGGTGCATGCAATTCGGCACAGTGGAATGCACGAAAAAGGTCACATAGATGGAAAAGCTGGGCCAGGTGGTTTTCCAGGCATACTCTTAGAAGGTTTTGTGAATTTCCAAAAAATCGAAATGTATGTTCAGCCAGGGTACGGCAATCGTTGAATATACCGTATTTTCGTGCAACGGTCCATCGATGTACAATTGATTGTGAATAATCAAATATTGCACGAGGACAATGGATGTACAAATATGGCGCACAAGTTCACGCACAAATAAACTACATACAAAGGACTAGATATGTGGATGTCCAGCTCGTGCCCTGATTGTTTCCTCCTCCACAGAGGAAGCTGGCGTTCCGTCTCGCATAACATGTTCACTGGTAGGACCAGTCAAACTGCATTTAGCACCCTCTGAAATTATTTCTAATTTTTGCTGACTTTTCTCCGTGGCAAAAGTGTGCCTCTAGTTTGAATCGATTTAAACATCTTACAGTTATGGGCCTGGGTACTGCAGTCTCTGCTCAGAATATCTAAAATAATTTACAGGATGGTTAAGAATAGTTTGCTTAAGCGATGGACATCATGGGAGTGTAGATATTTAAATGCACGTAAGGGTGGTTAAATACTATTTTAGGACGTTATTTGACGACATTTAAAATGTCTCTTTCAGGGCCGATTATACAGAGAGAATATGCTCCAGGAGAATTCAGTGCTGAGAGAACACCCATGCATTACTCTTTTTAAAAGTGATAATTTAAAACATATTCATTTATTCAGGTTTATCTCTGCAAAGTTAACTGACAGTTTCTGCTGTGGGTAGTACCTTTATAAGCACTCATTAGGGTCGAGCGCTCTGGACCATGTTGTAATCTCGCTGTGGGCTTCTAACCACGCCCATGTCATGACCGTCACTTTCATTAGTTTGTGGGCTTGCCTTTTAAAAATCGATTGATTCAATTTGTGAAAGTCATGCATACGTCATGCCTTTTGCGGTGTTTAGCCCTCCTTGAGACCACCGAAACTACTGAAAACACATGTTTTCAGCTGGTTTCTGGACGACTTAATCTTTTCCTTTCCTGCGCAGTGCCATCTCGCTGGGCAGAAGTAGAGCGCTTTGTAGACATCAACCCTGTTACATGGATATTTGCACTTTTGCTGGTTACATTGATAATTGCACTTTTGCCGGTAACATGGATAATTGCACTTTTGTCGATAAGTCTCACTGCAGAGCGAACTTCTGTTTCCTTTTCGGTGTCTCCACGCTCTTGGCGACTATCGGCTCGCGTTATGTGAAACTGTTTTACTTTTCATTATTAGTTTATGTGGCAAGAAAAGTCCGGTCAGGAGTTTACAACGCTAATTGCTCTAACACGAGCAAACGCGAGACCCGTTGCATTGCAAATGCTTGTTTTTATAGCTACCACAATCTTACTGGGAAAAGTAATTTCACCTAAAATAGGAGCCACATTGTACCATTGTGGAACTGTTGGGGGCAGCAGAGGACTTGTTTACAGCTCTGCTGCTATGCGTGTAAAGTACTCTTGAATGGACTACCTTGGTTTCAAATCCCTCAGAATTAGTTGAATAATCTAAATACACGCATATACCGTGCAGTTCGACCATAATGTTGTTTTTGGTTCTATGTTCATCGCTGTTTTGCTGGGGTTGATTCCATAGCGCCAAGACCTCTTTAAGGTGAACGTCTGCGCATTACTAACAGCCTCCGAGGCAGATAGCGCCTGTACACAAACATTCTGTTGCCCCACAGAGAAAAGTAATTTGGTGGAATATTCCCTCTAGTTCCATGTTCAAATGGTTTTACTTGCTGTTTACCAATTGTAGTTCAAATGGTTTTATATCCTGCTAACCATCTGTTGTTATTAATATCAATATTTATATTAAACAATGATTATGATAGTTTTAGCTTATTCTGTTTTAACAACTCTGTTTTTGATTCAATGTAATTTGTGCTGCTGTTTATAAAAAATTAATATGGCCCAACACCCAATTTATGCCACAATGTTTTGATGCTGTGTTTTTACCTATTTCATCCAACAAAGAAGCCGTTTTTGCCTATTCTTTAGAGAACCAAATCTTTTGTATTTTTCAAAATAAAATTAATGATCCTAACACCAGTTTTCTACCATGGTGTGAGAATCAGTTTTTAGTTTTATTGTCCCTCACTGCCAAGTTTTAACTGGCAGTAACGAACAGCAAACAAATCCCATAAAGCCATCTGACCCCCCCACACCCCCACTCTGGAATTGGTTGGGTGGTCCGATGGCTAATAACTATGGGCCGTACTCCGTTGGACTGGGAGGAGCATGTCAGTGATGGAGCCAGAATAGTCTCCGTCGTCGACATACTTAAGGTCTTTCTAACCCTAAATCGGGCAGGCGTACATTGAGTTTGGCAGTGAGGGTACTCCGTCACTGTTGCAAATGAGGACCCTCTTCACCAATCTCTAAATAATCCCCATGGTATAAAGAAAGTGTGTCTTTTTTAGGTCTCTTACCTTCTGGGTTGTCGTTATAAATACCACATAGGCCCTGTGTGCTGCTCCTGAGATCAGTTCCAACTGTCACGTAGATGGCGTTCTTCCCATCAAACTTCACTCGCACGCCAATCCCACTCTCTATGAACACGAAGTCACCCAACCAGCGAACATTGATTCCTATGTGAAGAGAGGTGGACAGGGTTAGGGGCAATCAATATCGGTGCCTTCCCTCAGAAAGGGAGTTCTAGTCCAAGTAGCAAATTTACTTTAGTTATTTTAATTGTAAAGTGCAACATATTTCCATTAAGAACCAGGGTGCATTATAAAGGTATACAATAAAACAAACACAGCAGAGAATAAATATCCAACAATTGTCATAGAAAAACTTTGGAAACAGACAAAAATAAAATCATTGGAAGAATAAAAAAACATAAAATATCATTTTGATATTACAAAGGTTTTTCAGATGTGAAATGATTTTTTTAAAAAGCTTCTTATCTTAGGTCTTTGGGAAGGAAGTTCCAGAACTTGACTCAAGCAACCTTCATGGAGTTTTTACCCAATCTAGACTTAGGGTCTCATTACGAGGTTGGTGGAGGAGATTACTCTGTCACAAACGTGAGAGATAGACCGCCCGCTATATTACAAGTTCCATTATATCCTATGGAACTTGTAATACGGCAGGCGGGATATCCATCATGTTTGTGACAGAGTAATCCCCTATACCAAAGTCATAATGAGACCCTACATGTGTCTGAACACCAGAAGAATCTACTGAAAGTGGTGAGAAGAAACATACCAGCAAGATGTAATTGGGAGGTGTCCTTCAAAGACTTCCTTATTTGGAACAACCTCTGCCTTTACTGACACTAGCTCAACTGACACACTTCTTTTAGATCAAAGATTATCTTTATAGGGGGGCGTGACTTGCTGCAGAGCAAGATGGCCACCTAACTCAGAGCTCCTGCACCAAGACAGCACATACTGAATAAAAGTTCTGAATGGAGTGCCCATGGTGTACTGTACCTCGCTCTGGAGAGGTCTGAAAAACCCTGGTGATGTTCAGGCTGTTTTGAAAAGGGAAATCATCAAAAGATAGCCACAATAGCTTGTGTGGGGCTTGCCTTTACTCATTTGCCCCAGTTCCCTTTGATTCGACCAGGGTCTGTTGCTGCTTTAGGATGACACAAGTGACCAACCCCTATACGATAGGGACCAGAAGGATGTGCTTGCCCTGAGGTCGATTGGGTCTTGGGAACTTTGATAATTTTGAAACAGTGCTCCTGCCTCAATTTCATACCATTTCGGACTTGCAGTGCAGAGAATAGAACAACCCTGTGGCCATGTGGGAGGGCAAGGAGAGAATATAAGCCACAGAGGAGGTGAAGCCAGGACTCTCATTGATCGATCACCCTCATAGTTTCCTTGCTGAAATGATTGTGTTTCTACACCCATGAGTCTGGAGTGTGACTAGAGCAAAGGATAAAAATGCAAGTGTGAGGGCCACAGATGTCATCAGCAGGCGGCACTTATCTTAAGGGGGTCCAGTGCTAAGAGGTAACCAACAGTGATTCAATAAGGACTGGATGAGAAGGGAGGATCTCTGGTGTGCCAATGGAGGACAAGCACCACAGCTCTTTGAATATTTGTAACCAACTAGAATTGCCTGCATTGGAGGACTTTTGCAGCAGCTTCTACACTGGGAGAGGCCTAGAACAAATTCAATTAGAGACTGTTGTCCATCCTCACATTCACATGTGGCTTAGTGATCCATACCACTGACAATTGCTAGATCCTCAGCAGTGTATTACATAGACTCTTTGTGTATGGAGCAACTGCGGAGGCATGAAGGTAACATGGACTGTGAGAAGTCTTCCCAATCTACTTAACATAACAGACTAAAAATTATGCCTTCTTAAGAAAACTCTGTCCATAGCAGGCCCAGTGGTAGAGGATTTAACAGGAGGTTCTGATCTATCCTTGAAAAAATGTGCTAGTGAAATAATAGATCACCATAATGGAGCAAAAGATAGACACCAAAACACTCAGTCTTAGTGTGATGAGTTATGAAAGATTTCTTACAGCATGGCAACAATGGAAAAATTTGTATTGGTCACTCCATTGACATCAAGAAGATGAACATGAAACTCAGCGTCTCACAGAGCATTCCAAGGATATGGATGGAAGCTTGTGTAGGAACAATGTTCATATAGTGAGTATGCCTGAATGAACTGATGGACATTTTATTGAATCACTCATTCTGGACATATTGCAACCCAAGTCTCTGTTAACATGTTTCTCAGTGGAGAGAGCTCCATGGACCTCAGTCCCTCCACATTGGCCAGGGGTCAGACCTAGAGTGATAACTTCCTGCTTCCTTAAGTTCGGAGACATGGATATAAGTCTACAGGCAGCAATGTTGAAGGTATAATACATAAGTCATTTTCATTGCTGATTTCATTTATGTGGTGCAAAGTCTATGTAGAACCTCTGACCATGCCAAGAGAGAACTGAGAAAGACGGACTGAGAAAGACGGACTTAAAATACATGATGTTGATTCTTGTTTGGTTTCAGGTTCTGTGAGAAGGGAGATCTTGGAACGTTTGGTGCCATGTGTTGCAATAGACTGAATAGAGAGAAAGTGATGAGCTGGAGATCTGGAACTCACAAAATCATGGTGACTGGAAAACCGTCATGATGAAATGACCAGTGGTTCACAAGAGTAATTATTTAACTGTCCAGTTGTGGCTAATGGTTAAGAAATTCCAACAAGAAACAGAAAGCTGATGAAGAAAAGTTACTGGAAATAATCCCCTTGGCTTATCTAAGTGCCCCCCTCTGATTGCTACAAAGGGTAATAGTTACAAAAACACACAATCATGTGATTTTATGTTACTCTGCAAGTCCTTTTCACGGATGTGTCATAGGCCCAATATGGCACTGCTCTAGAGCACAGGGTATTGTTGGAAATGTTCCTTTGAATGGTGATCTCTAAACAGAGCTTAATCTGTGCTTGGGTTTCTGGTGCAGGACGACAGCACTTATTTTTCCTCTTGAGCATTTACTGCGGACGGAGGAAGAGAAAAACGAAAAACGTCACAATGGGAGAAAGCGGAAAGCTGCAAGAATGAGCTGAAGGGACAATGAGTGGCTGTAAATGGATTGAAGAGGCCCGAGATGGCTTTAGGATTAAGCTGCATCAGTGTTGTGTTCACACATTTAATTGCAGCAGCCGCGTGTTTAAGAGGAGGGCTTTGGGCCCCAGCACGTTTTTATTTACAAATTAAGCACTGTCTCTATGACTTATGGCACAATGGTGAAGGGTACCTTGGGTTATCTGGAGAGGCTCTGGAGAGGCTGGGGTCGCGTTGGGCAGCAGATTTGGGAATATGGAAGACTCAGATTTACAATACCCCCAGGAGCTGGCAATCAGAGTGTTTTTTTTTTATTGGTGCAGCTGAAGTTTCTGCATCGAGTTCACTATCCCCAGTCGAGGCAAAATAAAATGTTTGATTACATTAAGGCGATGATATTTTGGCTCATCAATATTTGTATGATCGATATTCTAACACTCAATCGTCCCTGGACTCTTTGGATGTGTCCTTCTTACATCATCGAGCAACACGTTTAATCCAAGTTCTTGCTTTCCACCCTGTCCCCCGAAGAATTTGGACTTCAGGATCCGACATAGTGACCCGTGGCGCTCGCCACCCTTACTAAGCAGAGGAAATGTTTTAGCAAATGGCCCGTATTAGACTGCCGATCAATCATTAAACATTGCTGTCAAATATGAGACTTCGACTCTATTGAAAATATTATTTTCTTTATGTCATGAAAACATCCCTCAATTCGCCTCCATCTGGTTCCCCAGGGAGGATCATACGCGAGGAGAGAATGACACACCGACAGGAGCTCAGAGCTGCAACTTGGTCCCGTTGGAGGACCTCGATGTTTCATTACAGACCCTGAGCTGGATACCAGATGTTGGGGTGAGAATGTTTATTACCCTTATGCTTTCCTTTACCCTCAGACACCGTTTGTGGGGTCCTAGTTGATACCTGCACAACCCCAATGTAGATAGCGTGTCTCCGGTCAAGTCACCCAGTGTCTGCTGCCCCTTGTCGTGCACTGGAGACTTTCAGCTTCACAATCATACAGCCCCTTTAAGAGAACTGCGGCCAGGGGCCCAGCGCCCCTAAAAAATGTATTCTGCAGTAAATAGTTGGGGACAAGCGCTTTCGGGGGGTATGGTGAGGTGCCTGACGGTTTTCACCCGGGAGTGTTACATACACAACGACAAAAACAAACATACATTCGCTCTCTCGTTTCTGTTTTGAAGATCTTAAAACATGTTGGTTAGTTTGAAAACTATTGTGTTCTAAGTACTCCTAACAATACACACTGCCCCTTAAACACTCCCATACCCTGCTTTTCATGTAACGTATGTACACAAGGTATACTGTGCATGTAGGGTAATTTGAAGTTCACCCCTCCCCCCTAATCTTACTGACCAAGCTACGCCCCTTACTGTGACAAACTCAAAAATTCTACTTCCCTCCCTGGAAATCTTTCACCTTGAAATGTCAGAAAGTGGCCGCAGAAGCCATGTGTCGGAAGCACCTCACTTCTCAAAACAAAGAAAGTCTTTACATGTTTCTAATGGAATATAAAGACTTCATCATCATAGCAACGAAGCCGTATTCAAATATCCGTATTACTAAATTTCATAAGGCTTTAAAAAGCTTTATTTGCCTGTAGCAGTCACTCATGAATGATGGTGCATAATCTTAGTTTGTTTTCTTATTAACAAAAATTATTATAAAATCAGTTTTTCACCACAACTGAATAATATGCAGAAGCCTTGTAAGTACCAGCTGAAAATATTTTCCTACGACATTGTGGAGAACAGTCGGGAGTAATAGTTACACGTCTTTTACAAAAATAACCTATACCCTTTTCTTTTGCCCATCTTTACCCACATTACTGGCCTCCCATTTATAACCACTCACATATGACAGTAACTTCTCAAATAGCAGAAGCACTTAAGAAAAGGGGCAGCCAATTATTTCGGCTTTTTTAGAGTGAAACCTTTTTAACCAAGCTTCAATTACACAAAGCAGTGTGGTACAGAACATCTTTTCCAAAACGGTCACATCTGGGCTCTACCTATATTTGTAGATATAATAGAAATAAAATAGTAAAAAAAAAAAAAGACAAAATGTTTGCAAAGACTAGAAAAATAATATACAGATTGAGCGAAATTTTAATTATGCTGGAGGATTCTGAGTCATTTCAGTAATTCTGTATTACAATTGTGCGCAAAATTACTAATGTGATTATGCTCACTCGCATAAATAAGAGTAATTTGGGACAAAAATCCTGCCCAGGAGCACAGAAATAACTAGGAGAGTGAGAGGTTGCTGCGGTTCGTGTTCTGATGCATTTAGGACAATTGCATTAGTAAAAATGCATCCTCAAGTCCATTTTAGATGCAAGGGTACATTTTGCATTAAGAAAATTGAGCTAAATGCTGGATTACACTCCTCACACAATTACTCATATTCCCATGTCATTTTGTGGTAATTCTGCATAATTATGCTGGGGAAAATCACTCAAGTTACGCACATCCTAATATAGATCTCACAAAAAGTGAAAGAGCATCCCGGCATATTGTATGGATGGCTTGTGCGAATTTATGAAAAGGTTCGAAAGGAAGCAGTTGTGATGGGAAAGCTATAGAAAATTATTAGCCTATGTATAAAAGACTGTAATCTGAACTTGCCCAGTCAGAGCATGTTGAACATTGCCTGCCCTTCTTATTATATCCAATCCCGGTAACAAAATTGGCAAATGAGTTAGTAGTTTATTGAGTCGCTTATTTTATGAAAAATGTATTGAAGGAAAAAAGTATCATATACAACCAATGCCAAATTTCTTTACTATTATGTTATAAGGAATTTATAGAGCACATGTACACCAAACAGTCTCTTGGGGCTTAGGTAGTAGAGGATGCAACTAGCAACAAAATGTATCCATAAGCTTGTCTAAACACCCAATTCTTTCAGTGTTTCCCGAAACCCACATGGTTGGCTGTGGATATAATATCAGGAGGAAGAGTTTTCCAAATGTGGGGAGTGATCATTGAGAACCTAGCCCCACCATCCCTCTTCCTTTCACTTCTTGGAACAGGTAGTAGTTTCAAGTAGGCTGATCCTAAGATGACGATTGGAGGTGTAGCTCTGAATTCTAGAGGACATTAAGGCTGGACTTTTCTCATGAAGAGATTTAAAAATAATACAGCCTATTTTCAAAATCGTCCTCTGAGCTACAGGGAGTCAATGTAGATTTTCCATCAGGGGCTTAGTGAGGTAGTGTCTAGGCTAACGAAAAACCAGCTGGGCTGCCTGATTTTGTGCTGTTTGCAGCCAGCCTGTGGTTTAGGCCAATATGGAGTCCCAGATAGAGGGAATTAACATTTTCTTTCTTGGACAATTGTGTAAATTCAGCTGCATATCATCAGCCTAGTTGAATATTTTCACCTTCCGCTGCCGGAGAGAGTGTATCAGTGAGTGAATATAAAGACTGAAAAAATGAGGGGATAGAGAGGATCACTGAGGCACTCTGCAATTTAATTGGACCTGAGGTGACCAGAAGGAAAAAAGACAGACCGGTTGAGAACAATCCTTAAGAAAGGATTCCATCCAATCGAGGGCAGTAGCCTGCAGGGCTGCCATCCTGACAAGGTTGATTAGAATAGCATTGGTGGGCGTGTCAAAGGCTTCTAATAAATCCAATAGAACCAGTGCCTGTGTAATGCCTTTATCAGCTTCTTTCCTCATGTCATCCACTACAGAAAGAATGACTGTTTCTGTTAAGTGAGCTGGACAAAAGGCAGTCTGAAAATTAGACTCCTCCAAAAAGGAGCATAGATACTGAGCAACTTGAGTGTCTAATAGCTTTGCCAAATAGGGGAGCAGTGAGATCAGTTTATATTTTTTCAGAATAGCAGGGTCCTACCAGGGTTTTTTTAGAAGGGGGAGTACAACAGCCTCCTGAAAGGAGTAAGGGACCTTATCCTGCCTAAGGGATTGATTGAGAAGCGAGATAGCTAACTCGGGAATTGAATCAGTTGGGGCAGATATCATGCAGAGAACCCAATGTAACTTAACCACTAGATCAAGAAGAAGATCTTTACTAATGGCAGGGATAGCTCAGAGTGTTGTGGACTTTTTATCTTCCACTGAAGTTGCAGTGGTTAATGAACAGGGGGGAATACTGTCTTTCATCACCTTTATTTTAACAATAAAAATGAGTACAGGGCATTATATAAATTTTGAGTGGGAACCATTGGTAGGGTTATTTTGTCCAGATTGGATAGTTCTCTAACAGTCTCAAAGATTACGTTAGTTTTGATTTCAGAGTTTAGAATTTTATTTGAAAAAAAAGGTAGATTCTTCCTGTAAAATTAGTTTATTATAGGTTTTTAAACGTTGAACAAAGACTTTTCTATTTCCAGGCAGATAGGAATTTTGCAATTTCCGTTTTGCTTGCCCGAGTTCATGTATGGTAGACTTTATTCGAGAACCATTTAGATGCTCCATGATGTAAAATGTGTTTGGTTTTGCGAAGAGGGGCATGGCTGTTGCTGTTAACTGTTAGCCAGTCCAATATTGCCTCCTCGAGATCGACCAGGTTCTCAGTAGTTGTGGGTAGAGAATGTGCAATGTATCACAAAGTGAGTTAAGATTTGTACAGTTCCAATTTCTTAAAAGGGTGCTTGGACATGTGGGGGATTTCGGCCCGGAAAAGTCTTTTAAAGTAAACTTAATAAGGTGATGGTCCGACCATATACAAAGGGAGACAGTAAGGTTGGATATCATTAAATTGGAAGGCCAACCTGATCTCAAGGTTGACCTTTAATATGTGTGGATTCAAACACATGTTGGTCAAAGTTAAGACTGCTTAATGAGTCAGTTAAATCTATAGATGTTTGGCTGCCGATGTCTTCATTCACCCAGTAATTTAAATCTCCAAGAAAAAAGATTTTCGCATGACCAATGGCCAAAGAGCCTAACAAATCCACCAAGAGTTGTGGGAATTGCTGCATATATAGTCGGAGGTCTATACATGAGGACAAATAAGAAGGGGGAGGTGAGGGAATCTAATTTAATCAAAATGTTATCCACCATAGGGATTGGTATCGGTGTAAGTTTGTCAAATATGAGCTGTTTTTTGACAACTGCAACAACTTCTCTGCCCTTTTTTACCCTACGGCCTGTTGGTGTTGGGTAGGTAAAAGTATGTACCATTACTTTGGGCCTGATTATGCGAAGGTTGGGAAACAAAGCCCCAGTTATAGCACCTCGTAAATAACAATACCCCAGGGTGCGTTATCAGGTGCAATAAATAGCACCTATAACAAGTTTTCAGGGAATAACATGTTGTTTAGTGCACCAAAATCGGTATGGCACAATAAATACTGTACATATTTCTTCTCTTAAATTTCAGCAAGCTTGAACTGCCGAAACTTAACAAAGGTTGAGGTTTTTAACTCATCTGATAATGATCGGTACGATAAACACCTCCCAATCTGTAATCCCAAACAGAGGTTTAGACGCATGTCAGAATACACCAACCCACTCATAATCAGGTCCATTGTGTTTTGAGCAAGTAATCAGGTCTACGGCCCCCACACTATGAGATAGGATAGCAGCTTTAACTTATTACCACTAGGTGCCGTCAAAGTATAATGAAAAGCCAAAAACATATTTTTAATAAGGAAACTGGTTCGCCAAGGGTTCCAAAATTCTCCCATTGCTTCTGCATGTCCTGCATACTAGAACTCCGACACTATCGTCTTATAGGCAGACATCTGAACACATCATCACAATAAACGATTTTCATCCAATTCTTGTTCTTGTCAATAGCAATAACCAAAATAAACTTTTGTTTCTACTTTTTAATTTTGTATTTCAGGGACTTCTAACGAACATATGAAATTTCTAGTGCTGTGTTTCCTAAACCTTAGGTGTTAACCAATTTTTGATGGGTGGCGAAAGTCAGAGAAATAAATAATGATGCGTTTAAATTCTGAGTTTAACTTGTCACATTTGCCGGTGATTGAAATACAGAGGTCTAATGTCTGGCTGATTTACTCTTTCAACATGGGGACTGGTATTTGCTTTTCTTTCTGTAACTGCAAAGTGAAAGGAGTTTTTAATGTGAAGTATGTGTCAATGTAGGATGTTGTTTTTTGCAGTACACAATAAAATGTGAAAACCTGTAAATGAACTGTATGCATCCAGCAGCTAGGAAAGCAAAAAGGAAGCACTTCCTTGTAATTGGATCAAAACAAATCAAGACACTTAGGGGCATAAGAAAGTGGTGCATCAGTCCCAATGCACTACTTTTCCTTCGTCGCTCCTGCCCCATCTAATGACACCATGGTTGCCCCTTAGTTGGTGATGCTCAAATGATACATATTCACAGAAACCCAAGTTCCATGCATTGCCATTTGTGTGCTTTACAGATGTATCATTAAAGCAGTGGCCATTTCAATGGAAAATGTGCAGTCTGTAAATGACAATGAGCTACCACACGATGCCATTCAAACGTCACCCCACTTCATGTCCAATAAAGCTGGTGGTGCGCAAACGTTTGTTGGTCTAAAAAGTGGATTGTTGTTTTAAAAAGTTATGGGAACTACTGACTTAGTGTGTTCTCCATTTTTAAATGTTTTAACCGATTTATTAGCTCTTTTAATGTTGTATGGCCCAAGGACTGAAACAAATAAAGTACAATTTTCATCCAATCCAAAAGCAGAATGATTGTGGTGAGGGAAGTTGGGAGATTTTGTGAAATGCCTATGCCTTCTTTAAAAGGCCTGTGGCTGAGGATGCACGGGGCTGCCTCTGGTCCTGCCCATTCACCATGTAAATAGGTAAACCTGACATTTTACTGAAATAATCATGCTGTGGCCTTTCTAAAGCTGCACCTGTGGGGACAGCTATAATTTCGCTTTTTTTAGGCCAGGCCACCCCTTAAATTGTTTACAAATGCTCCCAATGTTTAGAAGAGCTACAGATAGAAACCCATATATTTGTCTGTTTTTATTTTTAAAAATGGGAAAATACTGGAGGTATTTCCTCTTTTGAGTGCCTCCATGCTATCAATCATAGACGAAAGTCCTGATATTTGCAAAATGAAACCATGTAGAGTTGAAAAGAAATGGTTGAGTGGTCCTCCATTAACTACAGATATAGTTGCCTATTTTCCCTGTAATTCTAAGTTGTCTATATGAGTGTACTGTTGTATTTTATATGGCTGCTTATAACACTAAAGCCAAATAGCTATCTGTTAGAAATGGGGCCTCTAGTAGTCAGAAGTATACACCCTTGTCCATGTAGGGACCACAATTCTAGTCAGGGTAAGTCACACACAATCCAATTTATCCTGTACAAACCCTCTGGTAGCTTGGCACTGAGCAGTCAGGCTTAACTTAGAAGGCAATGTGTAAAGTATCTGTGCAGTAACTCATACAGTAACACAGTGAAAACACCACAAAAATGCACCACACAGGTTTAGAAAAACTGATAATATTTATCTGAATAGAATAAGGTAAAAACGACAAAGATCCAATAAGCAAAAGTTGAAATATCACTTTTAGAATGTTTAAAAGAGTCTGAATCCTTGAAAATAAACAGTTGTCTCTTTGTTACACACAGTGCCTGGTATGCCGCAAAAACAACGACGCACGGAGGCTTCAGAGGAGGAGATGCGTGGAAAAATACGGTGGCATGTTGATTTCTCCGACGTGGCACAGATGATGCGTAGTTTCTTTCCACGCTGCAAGGGGTTTGTGTCGTTTTTTTGGTGCGCAGTCTTGGTTCCTCACTGCGATGCGGGGTA
This sequence comes from Pleurodeles waltl, assembly GCF_031143425.1. Classification (NCBI taxonomy): domain Eukaryota; kingdom Metazoa; phylum Chordata; class Amphibia; order Caudata; family Salamandridae; genus Pleurodeles; species Pleurodeles waltl. Next base: position 466,619,376 of record NC_090449.1, on the reverse strand, counting down.
TTTTGATGCCCAGGGACGATTCAGGGAAAAATCCTTGAAACGCTGGAAGGAGGCACGAGCGCTGCGTCGATCCGGTAGACGATGTGTTGAATTTTCCATCACAAGGCAGGAGCTGTGTTGAATTTCCACTCGGGAAGTCGGGCTGCATCATTCCGGTCTGCTGTGTGGTGATTTCTCAGTCGCAGTGCACGCTTCGTGTCGATTCCGGTAGGTGGTGTGTCGATTTTCGACGCAAAAGGAATTTCTTTGAAGAGGTGAAGTCTTTTTGGCCCTGAGACTTCAGAAAACAGGAGGCAAGCTCAATCCAAACCCTTGGAGAGCACTTTTGGGAAAGGTGGAGTCCTTCTCAGCAAAGTCAGAGGCCAGCAGGGCAGAAGTCCTTCTCAGCAAAGCAGTCAGATGAGTCCTTTGGTCAGCCAGACAGTTCCTCTTGACAGGGTGCAGGTCCAGAAGTGTCTACGTTGGTGGGATCAGAGACCCAGTTTTTATACCCCAAAATGCCTTTGAAGTGGAGGAGACGCCAAAGAGTGGTTTGAAGTGCACAACTTCCCCTTTCAGCGCAGTCCTGTCTGCCAGGGTCCCAGTAGGGGGTTTGGCAGTCCACTGTGTGAGGGCAGGCCACTGGCCTTTGTAATGTAAGTATCAGGTCCTCCACCCTTCCCGCCCAGGAAGACCCATTCAATATGCAGATGAATGCAGGTGTGACTGAGTGTCCTGTGTTTGTGGTTGTCTGGGTGAAATGCAAAAGGGAGCTGTCAACCAGCACAGCCCAGATGTTGATTGGAGACAGGCTGTAAGGCACAGATGGTTTTTAAGTGCAGAGAAATGCTCACTTTCTAAAAGTGGCATTTCTAAAATAGTAATATAAAATCCAACCTCAACAATAAGCAGGTTTTTCTATTACCATTCTGGCCATACTAAATATGACCTGATTACCCCTTTCAGATCAGAATCAACCACTCAAAAATGATATGAGGGCACTCCTAATGCTAGCCTATGAAAAGAACAGGCCTCACAGTAATGGAAAACTAATTTAGGAGTTTTTCAATACCAGGACATATAAAACACATATGTACATGTCCTGCCTTTTACCTACCTAGCACCCTGCCCTATGTGTTACCTAGGGCCTACCTTGGGGTTAACTTATATGTAGAAAAAGGGGAGTTTAAGGCTTGGCAAGTACCTTTAAATGCCAAGTCGAAGTGGTAGTGAAACTGCACACAGGCCTTGCAATGGCAGGCCTGAGACATGGTTAAGGGGCTACTTATGTGGGTGGCACAATCGGTGCTGCAGGCCCACTTGTAGCATTTAATTTGAAGGCCCTGGGCACATGTAGTGCACTTTACTAGGGATTTATAAGTAAATCAGATATGCCAACCGAGGATGAAACAATGTTACTATGTTTAAAGGAGAAAGAATATCCACTTTAGCACAGGTTAGCAGTGGCAAAGTGAGCAGAGTCCTAAAACCAGCAAAAGCAGTGTCAGAAAAGTGGAAGGAGGCAGGCAAAAAGTTGAGGGATGACCACCCTAAGGCTGTCAGGTCTAACACTATCAAAGTTTGACAGCACATTCATTGTTTAAATGTATGTGAAATATAATAGTTGCAACTTCATTTTTCACAGAATACAAAAAGATATCAATTAATAGTTGAACAAAAATAGTATGGCTGAATACAGACTGAAATATTCTAAGCAATAAATTGCATAACACGGGGATCTCTTTTTGTAATGTACAATAAGAGAGCCATATTCTCAGCAGTCACAGGTAAACGTGAACCTGTGGAAGGAAAGGATTGCCCTCAGATGGTATGTATCTCAAAGACAACCCCTTACCGTTCTGAAGGTGGGGCTCCCCATCCGGTACACGCTTCCCGTTCACCGTAACAGATCTGTTTTCAGCCAAGACGAGGTCCACACCAAACAAAATCCGGAGAGACTGTAAAGAAAGAAAAGACGTAATGTATGCAAACGCTTTACCACCAGTTAGGATCTCTTGTGGAGTGGCCGAACTGATGTGCAAATATGAGCAACCAAAGAAAAACAATTCCACAGCGGCCTGGTACTGTGGCCATAGATCTCAATGGAAATTTACTAGTAGTTGAGGTTAATTTAATCATTCCACCGATCACTTTTTGTATTCCATGTGAATTTAAGAAAGCACAATATAAAAGAAAAAAAACTGATTAAATAAACACTTTTATTCATCCAGGACCTTACCTTAATCAAAATTTCTCCCCCTTACTGGAGGAAACTACCTCTTTACACCATATCATGGGCTGTTCCCCACTTGTCTTTTTGGTGTAATATTCAAACCTCACCTCAAATCACGCAATGAGCTGCAGCATCTGAGCAGTGGCAACACAAAGTGATGGGCCCTCCCTGCAGAATGTGATAAGAGGGGCAGAGATGCGGATACCTCACAGGTATTCATTGGCCTTGGGATGAATGAGGCCCCCCTAAAGGGTTGGGGTCCCTTGAGGCAATGGGGGCCCACTGCACCACAGCAGTTGCATGGGCCTGTGTTACACCACTGCATCTGAGATCGACTTGGCTTTGCAGTGCAGAGCTTTCCGCTGCGGAATGCTGTAATCTAGTAAACTAAGAACTCAAGGATCCCGCTCACAGATAAAAGAAGATGTCCACAGAACATTATGTCAACTATTAATGGTTATTGGTGTTGGAAGCCTCCATTTTGTAACTGCTTTACCAAACCCGATATGTCTCTATTGAACTACAGTCTGTGGTGTCATCTTACCCTACAGGACATCGCAGTGCTCCTGGGAGATCTGAACTACCATCTGGAAAATGCCAACGACGTCAACACCGCGTCACTGACCTCCAACCTCCTCAACCTCGGTCTCCGCCAGCTAGTCAACACACCTACCCACATCGCCGGACACACCCTTGAACCCCTCTTCACCTCTAGCAACCACATTTCCTTCAGCCACACCTCCGAACTCCACTGGACTGACCATCACTGTGTCCATTTCACCTATAGGAAAACCACAGAGCAACACCGCATCCAGCTACCTCCCCACCGCCGCTGGGGCAAAATCACCCGAGAACAACTGACCAGCACCCTCGTCAACAACCTTCCACCCGACGCAATCGACCTGAGCACAGCCGCCATCAACCTCCATCAATGGATCCTCGACTGCGCCAACACCCTTGCCCCTCTCAAGAAACCACCCAAGGAAAGAGAAAACCAGCCTGGTTCACAGACGATCTCACCACCTCCAAAAGCAACTGCCAGAAACTCAAAAAGAAATGGATCCAAGAACGCACACCCGACAACCTCGCCGCCCTCAAAAACGCCAACCGCGAACACCACCAACGGATCCGCACCGCCAAGCGCGCCCACTTCACCGAACGCATCAACAACAACGCCCACTACTGCAAAGAACTCTTCGGCATCGTGAAGGAACTCTCCAATCCGAAAGCCAACTCCAACGACATCCCGCCCTCCCAGAAACTCTGCGACGACCTCTCCACCTTCTTCCACCAGAAAATCACCACCATCCACGACAGCTTCATCACCGGTCCACCGCCAGACCCCACCCCCGACGTCTCCTCCCGCGACTGCCGCCTCACCGCCTGGACCCACGTGGACGAGGCAGAAACCATAGCAACCATGAACACCATCCACTCAGGCTCCCCCACGGACCCCTGCCCCCATCATGTTTTCAACTCAGCCAACGCCACCATCGCCCCCGAACTCCGCAAGATCATCAACCTCTCCTTCACTTCTGCCACCTTCCCGGACAGCTGGAAACACGCAGAAATCCAACCCCTCCTCAAAAAACCCAAGGCTGACCCCAACGACCTCAAAAACTTCCGTCCGATCTCTCTCCTCCCTTTTCCAGCGAAAGTCATCGAGAAGATCGTCAACACTCAGCTCACCCACTTCCTCGAAGACAATTCCATCCTGGACCCCTCACAATCCGGATTCAGACGAAACCACAGCACTGAGACCGCCCTCCTCGCCGCCACAGATGACATCAGACATCAAATGGACAACGGCGAAACCTCAGCCCTCATCCTCCTCGACCTATCAGCCGCTTTTGACACCGTCTGCCACCGCACCCTACTGACCCGCCTCCAGGAAGCCGGCATCCAAGATAAAGCCCTCCACTGGATCTCATCCTTCCTCTCCGACAGAACGCAGAGAGTCCGTCTCTCCCCTTTCCGCTCCAAAGCCACCAACCTCATCTGCGGCGTCCCCCAAGGATCCTCCCTCAGCCCCACGTTGTTCAACGTCTACATGGCCCCCCTCGCTCAACTGGCCCGCCAACATCATCTCAGCATCATCTCCTACGCCGACGATACCCAGCTCGTCCTCTCCCTGACCAAAGACCCGCTCACCGCCAAAACAAACCTCCACGAGGGACTAAAATCCATCGCCGATTGGATGAACAACAGTCGCCTGAAACTCAACTCCGACAAGACGGAAGTCCTCATCCTCGGACGCACTCCCTCGGCCTGGAACGACTCATGGTGGCCCTCCGTCCTCGGACCCCCACCCACCCCTGCCAGCCACGCAAGAAACCTCGGCTTCATCCTGGACTCCGCCCTCACCATGTCCAAACAGGTCAGCGCCGTCTCCTCCTCCTGTTTCAACACCCTCCGAATGCTCCGCAGAATCTTCAAGTGGATTCCAACAGAAACCAGAAAGACGGTGACCCAGGCCCTCGTCAGCAGCAGACTTGACTACGGCAACGCACTCTACACAGGCATCCCAACCAAAGACATCAAACGCCTCCAACGTATCCAAAATGCCTCCGCCCGACTGATCCTCAACATACCCCGCCGAAGTCACATCTCCCCTCACCTAAAGGAACTCCACTGGCTCCCGGTAGACAAGAGGATCACCTTCAAACTCCTGACCCACGCTCACAAGGCACTTCACAACACCGGACCCTCCTACCTCAACACCAGACTCCACTTCTACACCCCAACACGTCAACTCCGATCCGCCAACCTCGCCCTCGCCATCGTACCCCGAATCCAGCGCAAGACATCCGGCGGCAGATCCTTCTCCTTCCTCGCCGCCAAGACCTGGAACTCTCTCCCCACATCCCTTCGCCAGACCCAGGACCTCCTCGCATTCAGAAGGCTCCTCAAGACCTGGCTCTTCGACCGCTAAACCAGCAGCGCTCCCACCCCCCTCCCCCCTCAGCGCCTCGAAACCCTGACAGGTACATAGCGCGCTTTATAAATACTATGATTGATTGATTGATTGATTATGAGGAGAATAGTTGACTGACATGGAAAAAATGTAATATGGAAAATTGACCTCAGCAGAATGTTCAACCAATCCTTCTTAGTGCCCTCTAAGGGGCATATTTAAAAGCCCCTAGCGCCACCTTTGCGCCACCATAGCGTCATGTTTTTGATGCTAAGGTGGCGCTAAAGTTGCTTTTTCTCCACACCATATTCACAAAGTGATGCAATGCATGCATTGCGCCACTTTGTAAACCCTTGCACCACATTGTGCCTGCGCCGGGCATAATGTATGCACGGGGCGTTCTGGCACTAGGAGGCCCACAAAATTGGTGCAGTGAAGTTTAACAGATTTCACTGCGCTATTTTTGGGTCATTGTAACGCCTGCTCAAAATGACACTCCCATAGAAACCTATAGCGCTCCTTGCACTTTGCTACCCTGCCGTCAAAATATTTGACGCTAGTGTAGCAAAGCGCCACAAGAGCGTAAAAAATGTTGATGCTATTGTGCTAGCGACCGCCATGGTGCATTTTATTATAAATACAGCGCAACCATGGTGTCGTTAGGTGCCGGTGGGGGGGGCACAGAAAAAAGTGGTGCATCAGTCCTGTGATAATGCTGTGTCAAAAGAGGATCAGAGAAGCGGTACTCGGTTAGGAATGAGTGGGACATACTTGATAGAGTCAAACAACATCAAATCTTTCACTTGAAGGAAGAATAGGGCAGCAGGAATTATGCAATGTTGTAGCTGCGGTGTGTTCCACAAAACGTCCTAAGCAGAACTCACATTACACCACACCTCAGGGAAACTGCACTAGCACCCAATACACAAACGCGCTTAATTCAAACTCCTCAGACACACATTCAAGGCACCACACAACTGAGACCCCCTACCTGAACAGATGCATTTCCTTCCACCAACTACCCAGACACCTCTGAGCCACAGGACTCCTACTCGCACACATTCCACGCATACCTAGAACCAGATTAGGAGGACGGGTGTTCTCTTACATTGTTCCTCATGTGTGGAACTACTTCCCACTCCACACCAAAGCCTCATCCTCGCTTCTTGAATTCTGCAAGACGCTGAGGACTTGGCTTTAAAATTAACCAACCTACCATAGGTAAGGCTAGCCAGACACACCTGCCAGGATATCCCAATGGGTGGCAGTGCGCTTTAAAAAATACACATAACAACAAAACATAACGGAACAATAATGTATTTACTGCATTTACAACATACTCCATCAACTGTTGCATAATGGACAGATTTCAACAAAAACATGATTTTGCTTCTAGCTCAAACCGTTCAAAAGTTACTCAAAATACAACAACACATATTGCTGTGCAGTAGAAGGCCCTTCGATAAGATTGACTTAGTCATCTTTATGGTGCTTATTTCTGTACTTAGGTGTCAAAGCGGTAGTAATGAGGTGAAACAGTTGCCTGTAAAATGGCAACATGCAAAAATGCCAGAAATAGTGTAATACTAACACAAACTGTGCTGCATTATGCCACATAATTTGCCTTTTCTTGCTGCATAATTTAGTCATCCCTGCCACATAATTTGTTCCACCTCTGCCCATTATAATAGTACTATTAGAGTTATTCACAAAGAAGTGCCGTACTGGGTGGATCAACCATGTTTTCATCACTGTTCTTGAGGCATCACATCATCATTCATATTTGTGGTACATTGCATGTGATTTGAGGAGAGTTCAGTGCTCTTCTCTTCATGACCATGGTGGTGGCAGCAATGCTTTATCCCATCTGCAAACCTGGGAATAAGGTGTGGCTTACGATGTCTATCATTAGAACAGAGGGTGCTATTGGTTACCCCATTTGTTGAGGTCTCCGGCTCTGAGTAGAAAGCAAGCTACGTCAAGAGGCTTGTGGTGACCATCTCACTATAGGTCCCAGACTGGACCAGCCATATGGTTCTTAATACTGTCAGAGCATGTTATTGGGAAGGAATGTGGATTGCTAGGAGGGCGGTAAGTATGATGGCTGAGAGCCATTAGAGGGCATGTGTAGTCTCCAGGCAACAGAAGTTGACAAACTGACCCATCTAGAGACTGGGAAACGGTAAATCCATCCAGTACATCTAAACCATTTCAGGTCCTACCTTAGGACAGCTGCTGGCATGTGCACATGGCACACTTGACACTTGAATGGCCCAGGTGGCATCCGAGGATGAGGCCAGGTTATATGTGCAGGCCCCATGGAAATGGAAGTGCTTCCCGTCAAAGCTCCGGTAGTGGAAGCCGGCCCAGGTCATGCAGGTGGCAAAGAGCCTCTGGTTCCGCATCGACAAGCCAATAAGAGCAGTGGAATGGTAGGGCTTCATTAGAAAGGGAGACGGCAGATCCACTGAAAAGGAATGGAGACGGTCATGAGCAAAAAGAAAGTAGTGTGCAGGCAAATAACTGTAAACAGGAGAATAGATGAGCGTGATTCATCAGTGAAGTTTTTCATAAGGCAAATGGCTTCCGGGGGCACTGAATTTCTCGCGCTTATTCATATCAAACAACATACACAAACAGAGTTTGGTTACAGTCCACAACTGAGACATCCTGACTAATTTCCGTATCTTTGTGTTCCCGAAGGCCCCTAGACTTAGAAGGGAGAGCAGGAAAAAAGTCTAAAGGCCAGTCTCCCTGGTCTTATATATTGGCATTAACTGAGTCTGGTGAACGGTGATACACTTCTCAGTGGATTCACATATCAGCTGCACAGACCTTCTTCACAATGAAGACTAACTAATGATCTTAACTATTTTTTAATATAACCATTAAATTCCACTGGGGGTCTCACACTTTGTCATATTATGACTCTGTTTTCTAAGGCGGGTGTAGGTTGGAGCAGAGAAACAAGACTCTTAACATTCTCAACTATTTTCACCATAAAAGCTACAGTCCCTTTGTGATTTTTGTGCTTCCGGTGCATGCATGCTGCGTCACTGACCTGTAGGAGCAACGTAGGAACAGCTGAAGCAGAACTCCGAGGTGACGTTCTTCCAGCTGTGGCCCCAGGGGTGAGCGCAGCACTCCTCCATGCTGATCAGAGATGCGTTCCCCGAGCCAGGGAGGTCCTGGCAGTTCCAGCTGGAAAAGCAGTGTCCCAAGAACCCCGCACCTTCGAGGAGAACAAGACAGAAGGAGAAGAGTGGTGTGAAGTGGGAATTATGGCATGGTCGACAGGGAACCAAAAGTTGCGCTCGTAAAATTAATCAGACTAAATGCTGCGCATACCTGGCTTCCTTACACTTCCACTTACCCTCCTCCAACTCCATTATACCCCTGCTCTGCCTGCAAGAATAAACCCCAGTGAGCTTTAGAGACTTTTTATAGGCCCCTTGGCGGCCCTGGGCCTCCCAAACCGGCCTCCCTTATCTTCAGCGCTCTAGGAAATGTCCAGTTGGTTAAATGCCAACCCGATCCTGAATGGTGGTGGCTTAAACTGAGGTGAAAATAAGGACTGAGAAATTACAACTATAAAATACAGTCTTGCATGCAGAATGGCCAGAGGTTAACTGGTCTACTGAGAAATATGGAATCTTCTAGACCAGCTTGATGCTGAGGGTGAGGCAATCATATCATCAACTTTGCCTCAGCACTGCAAGCATTTCGGGTAAGAACAAGCCATGTGAGTGCCGTCCTCAGCCCTGCTGACTATTCTGTTACACTGGTCTCCACCTATTTCCACACAGGCCTACTGCCTCAGTATACCAGGATCTTCACTTTATTTAATCACATTTTACGTATCACACCGTTGGGTAGTCTAGGCTGTATCAGCTTGTGAGTCTGGCTTCAGGAGATCCTTTTCTGGTAGGAAAGCACCAAGGCGTTCTAGGAAGCTTACCCTGGATGTGATTACAGAGATATCAAGCTGTCCAACATCTTATGTATGAGTAATGTATCCAGTCCTGTTTTTATCTGTAAAGGGGCAACTTGATTCTAGGATTTGTGCTTATAAACCTGGAAATTAAGTTTGCCACGGGAGAACAGGGGAATCAGACTTGGTGATGAATTGCGGAGACAGAAGCAAAATTAACCTTCCCATACTCCCCTATTGTGATTGTGATTTGAAAACTAGATCAGGCCGAGAGTCTTTTTACCAGTACAGATAATGGTGGTAACCATGACATGGAAAATGACATTTCGGAGCCCATTCACAAAGGCATTTTTGATTACGTATAACATGTACTACTGTGGCAGTCTTTTATGTTCTAGGACAACATTGTGTGAATTGGACCCACAACATCTAAAATGGAAAAAAATGAATATTAAGGGAATATTCGTACACATTTAATACAAATAGGTTGATAAAACATTTAGTACAAATAGAAAGGATGGTGTACTCTTTACAGATTTGTTAATAGGGAGTTGGATGTTTCGTGGCCAAATTACAAAGGCATATATGAGAATATTAAAGGGTTCTCCTGTAATGCTACTTCTCTTATTTATTTAATAATGCTTTTGATGATTGGCCCCTTCTTGTCCAAACAATGAACTGCTGGCTTCATCTCATACCTGAAAGTACACAGCTGAATCCCTGAGAGCCATATCGGGACAAAGAAGATGACAAATGTCACCTGTGTGCTGTATTGTGATATGAAATGACAGTATAGAAATGCAATACAATCCAATACAAAATACGAAAAAGAGGCATGAACTTGGAAGGCTCTGATGTCTGGTGGCAAAACATTCGAAAATGGGATTTAACCTGGATTAAAACCGAGGTCTCTTAACATTGGCGGCCATGTTGTCTGTAGCCAAAACTTAAATAGTCACGGGTGCTGTTCTGCTAGCACAAAACTACACTGCCAGGGGCCCACTGTAGGGGATTATTGTCCAGGACACTGTTTTAAAGCACCATTCCCCGAATAAAATGACAAAAGGTTTACTCAGGAGGCTGCTAGATGATAAACTTGCAAACCGGAAGATGAAATTAAACAATACCCAAATATTTATAACATGGCCCTTCAATGTGCATCTCCATGTAGTTTAACATTATATTGCCATACTTCTTTCAAACGGCTAGATGTAAATCCACCTAAAAACTAGCACGCCTTTCACAGTCTCATACATAAAAGAAAACTAGTGTGCACATTTTGCAAATGAGGGGGCTGCCACTCAACCTCTGGGCCTTTCAGATCGGTGTTTGACAGCATAGCAGTCTTAACAGACCAATTGTTTCTAATATAGCTACAGTGGGCTTTGGGTCCGCTCCGTTCAACCACTGGCCTTCAACCAGTCTCTTTCAGCCATTGGCTGAAGATTTATTTCAGACACATCGAGGCTCAGCTAAGAGGAGCATGGCTGTCTCCTTAAGCTACTGGCTGCATTGGTGCATCCTCATGCTTCCCAGGGAGTGCATGAACTGCAATGCAAGAGGGACTATTTAAATATGCCTGCCACTACCTCTGTCAGCTCCTTGTTGCTAATGGATACACAAATGCACAGTTGACTATGCCAATCTTTACATTCATGTGCACATTAGCATATCAAACCCAGACCTAGTTTTTTTCCCATTGCTTGTTGAGCTGTGTTACTTTGCACTGAGAAGTGCCCGTCCTCTCACCTTAATAGGAATTGCCCAGTGAAAAAGCTGTTGTAAGACATATTTAAGCTCTACATGTGTTTTTGTAGGCTGAGATCTGATTGGTATAGGCCCCAGCAGCTTTGTTTGTCTATCTGTAAGCTTAAATGCGATTGATAGCTATTGGCACCAGAGACTCTTCTTCTCTATATGTAAGCTGAGAGATGATTGGTAGGTATGGCCCCAGTAGCTTTTCTTGTTTATGGATAAGTGAGATGTGATTGGTGGCTGTGCTCTAAGCAGCTCTCTGCTGCGGGGGGTGGGGGGGGGGGGGGGAGATTGGAGAGTTAGAAGCCAAAGCAGTTTAGGGTCTGCCCAACACTGTCAAAGTTTCCGATTTTCCTTTCCATGTTTAACATCAAATTACTACAATTATAAACTTCAACACAATTGTGCTGAACTCACTTTCTTTCAGTACTATGCAATGATTAACCTAAGGTATGGGGTAAGAGCACGTGGCATACACAAAGATGGCATACTCCAATAAATCTCAAGGACATGGCTTGCCCCTCCTGCCTACCTATTCATTGCTCACAGGGAATCTAGGACAGTGAGCTCATAGGCAAGGACTTAAGAGGGCCGGGGCCTCCAGGGTCTCAGACCCGGTAGTAAGGGAGAACGAGCATTGAAACGGGTCCCTGGCGGCCCTGTATTCATGTCCTTAACGTTAATGCCCAAAAAATACTCGCTGATTTTTGATCAATGAATGTACAAAAGCTTAGGTAATCCATGTCAGCGATTTGGTTTCTGTTTCTGTTTCAAGTTTTACATAATATTGCACTCCTTAATGGTGTTAGCTACTTCCAGGATGTTGTGTTTCTATTTTTTTTTTTCGTTTCGCATATTACACTTGTATATTGCATACTTTCAATTGAGTCGCCTCCATATATTTATAATGGGCCACTGCTGAGCACTCTGGAATTGAGGATGAAGTGTGAGTTCCTCACCGTGCCTGTCAGTGGGTCAAAAACGTTTTCAGAATACACGGTTATCCAATCCTTGTACTCTCGGCAAAGTGCATAGAGTAATGGTCAAATGCCTCAGTTGCCATTTTGATTCTGTACAAATGTGTTTGAATGAAGGACACAGTTTTCAAAATAGTGACATGGCAAAAGTAAAAGAAAATAGTTTACTTACAGGTGAGTGGGAGTGTTATTTGTTTTGGGGGGAAGTAGAGAATTGAAGGAAATGAGAGGATGTGCATTCAGGAGACAGTAAAAAGTGGGTGCTGAAGAGAAAAGACAAGGTATATGATATGCAGATGAAGGAGATGTGGAGACAAAAAGGTGTACATGTCTAACAGAGTGAACCTACTGGGCCTTACTGAGAGAGTTTGTAGGTGACTAGCTACATTACATGCCTCTGAAATATTTAATTTACAGACTCACAATTTAAGAATTAAAACATTTCCATTTTGAAATATTGAAAACAAAATTATTGTTGTTTCTTGTTAGATCTGTCAGTTTTAGTGTACTCTTCTCCCAGACGTATTCATTCATTTTTTGCTGATCTAATTTTTGTTGGCCTTAGGACTTTGTCCACTTTACCACTGCTAACTAGTGCTAAAGTGCTTGTGCTCTCTCTATTAAACATTGTGAAATTGGCTTAGACTCACTTGGCACATTTAATTTACTTGTAAGTCACTAGTAAAGTGATGCTACATGTAACTAGGTCCTGACAAGGATTGTGGTTGCTGTCTGAGTAGGGTTTCACCTCCCTCAACCAGTAACCCAGCTCCCATCATTACACATTTATCTTAAACAACTAACAACCATTGACAAAGCAATACTCCTGGCTCCTGGCTGACTGTATGTCAGTTGTTGCGTTATATATCTGGGAGTGTTAGACCTGGCAGCTTTTTGGTGTGTCTCCCCTGTCATTCTGCTTTCTGAACTCCTGTTTTTATAGTATAGTGGACTCTTTTTTTGCTGGTTTATTGTCTCTGCACGCTTTACCACTGCCAACCAGTACTAAAGTGCAAGTGCTCCCCATATAAATTGTACTGATGATTGGTTCATCCATGATTGGCAGATTTGATTTACTGGTAAGTCCCTAGAAAAGTGCACTAGAGGTGCCCAGGGTCTGTAAATCAAATGCTACTAGTGGGCCTGTAGCACTGACTGTGCCACCCACATACACATACGTAGTCCTGTAAACAGGTCTCAGACCTGCCACTGAAGTGTCTGTGTGTGCAGTTTTAAAACTGCCAATTCGACCTGGCAAGTGCACCAACTTGCCAGGCCGAAACCTTCCCTTTTACTACATATAAGGCACCCCTGAGGTAGGCCCTAGGTAGCCCTATGGGCGGGGTGCAGTGTATGGTATAGGTGGGACATGTACTGATGTGTGTTATATGTTCTACCAGTGAAATACTGCTAAGCTCAGCCTTCACTGTTGCAAGGCCTACCTCTCTCATAGGTCAATATGGGGGCTGCCTTTAGAGTACAATTTCCCTTTGAGAGCAGATAGAAATATAGAGTTTGTGGTCTCTGAACTCATAATGTAAAACTACATCTTTTAGTGAAGTTGGTTTTTAGATTGATAGTTGGAAAATGCCACTTTTAAAAATTAGGCATTTTCTTTCTTAAACCATTCTGTGACTCTGTCTGTTTGTGTATTCCCTGTCTGGGTCAATTTGACAGTTGGGCTGTTTACACCTCTCCTCTAGACACTGAAAAGGGAGCTGGGGTGTAGCCTGCATATTCTGATGAGCCATCTGAGCTAGAATGGAGGGAGGAGTGGTCACTTACACTTGAAAGGACTGGGCCTGCCCTCACACAATGCAGCCTCCAACCCCGTGGTGTGTGTCTGGGGCCTGGCATGGACAAGGAAGGATCTTGCAAACAACTGAGACTTTCCTTTGAAGTTTGCCAACTTCAAAGGCAGAAAGGATACAAGTACTGGACCCAAAACCCCAGACTTATAGAATCTTTCTGAAATCAAGAGGATCATCTGCCAAGGAGAAGAGCTGAAGAGCTGGAGGAGGAGTATTGTCCTTTTGCTGTGTTGCTTTGCTGGATTGGCCTGCAGTTGCTGCTTCTGCCTTAAAAGATAGCAAAGGGTGAACTTTGATGTATATCCAGCTTGAGAAAGTTCTCCAAGGGCTTGGAGTAGAGCTTGCCTCCTGTTGAAAGTCTCAGGGATATCAAAGACTTCAGTTTCATCGTCCTATAGCACTGGGAACTGTATGTTTTGTGCTGTTCAAGGAGAAAAACCACCGGGACACCGGCAACGGCACCGCTGGCCTGCACCATGACCTGCTGATGTTGCACGGAGCCGCACTGCCCCGCTTCGCACTGCAACCCTGGTCTCACTGACCCTGTCATCGGATGACTTCACAGAGCCGCTGCTCGCACCGCAACCTGTGGACCCCGCTCTCCGGCATTGCCTGCTCACACCGCAGTCTGGGCATCCCCGACGACGCTGCTCCTGCTGACACAGGCACCGCTGCCTGCACTGTGACCTGCAGACACTGCTCATGAGGAGCACGAAGTACCGTCCCGCACCGCAGCCCCAGTCCACGACACCAGCACCATCGTCAACAGGCATCCCTGTTTGCACTGCGACTCATAGATGCCTCCCGGAGCCGTCCCGCAACATTGACTTGGGCCTCCCGATGACATTGCTTCACCAACAATGCCGCAGCTGCCTGCACCGTGACCTGGTGACACCGCACGTTGCACCGCCCGCTTCACACCGCACACCTGGTCCTACAGACACCGCTGGATGCCGTCACTGAGCCGCTGCATGCACTGTGACCTGTGAACAACGCATGTCGCATCGTCCTGCTTCGCACCGCAGCCCCAACGCCATCGACGGCAGCGCTTCTGACTTCATCAGCCCGGAGTTTGATCCGGAACGTGTGTGACTTCAAGGGCCCGATGACTCCCACATTGACTCTGGAACTGACACTGCGACGCCGCTCTCCGGAGCTCACTGCAAGGATCACGATGCCCTGCAAATCCAAAGGTGCTGTTTGTGGGACTTCCTGACACCATAGCTGGCCCACGATGCCACGGCCGGCCTGTCCTGTTGGTTTTGTTGATCACTACGAGAGATAGCCCCAAGTGGAGCTATCGACTTCAAATAACTGTATTTGTAAGTTAAACCTTGCAAAAATCATATCTTTATTACTGTATGTCAGATTTTTATCGTTCTGGTCTTGTTTTATATAGATAAATATTGGCTATTGTTCTGAAACTGGTGTGGTGTCCTTTTGTAGTGTTTTCTCTGTGTTATGTGCAAATGCTTTACACATTGCTTCTGAGATAAGCCTGACTCTTCATGCCAAGCTACCAAGGGGGGAGCAGGGATTATCTGAGCCGGTATCTCCCTTATCCTGACTAGAGTAAGGGTCTCTACTTGGACACAGTGCAAATTGACTGCCAACTAGAGACCCCATTTCTAACAGGGTGCAATAACAGAAAGCATAGCGAAGAAACAAGATCAAGTTTGGGTGCCCATTGGACTTGGCCCTTTCTGTAGGGTCATCCCTAAACTTATTGTCTTCACCCTCCTGTTCGCTGAACGCATTTTTGTTGTCCCTTAGGACTAACAAGTGCAAAACTCCTTGTGCTCTTTCATTTAAACATGGTAGGATTGGCTTATATCTGATTGGCAAACTAATTTTCTTATGACTCCCTAATAAAGTAGTACTACACATGCCCCAGGCCCTTCAAATTAAATGCTACTAGTAGACCTGCAGCACTGATTGTGTTTCTCACATAAGTAGCCCTTTAATCGTGGCTCAGGTCTGACATTGCAACGTGTGTGTGTGTAGCTGTTAAACTGTCATTTCGATCTGGCAAAATAAATCTTTTGCCAGGCCTAAACCTTCCTTTTAATATATATGAGTCACTCCTTGGGTAGACCCTGACCAGCCCAGAAGGCAGGGTGCAGTGTATTTAAAAATTTGGACATGTACTTTTATGTTTTACATGTCCTGCTAGTGAAAAACTCCCAAATTTGTTTTTCACTACTGTAAAGCCTACCTCTCCCATAGGCTAACATTTAATATGTGATAACTTTGAGTAAAGAGCAGGTAGACGGTTCGAGTTTGGTGTCTGAATAATTGTTCTTAAAAGCCCTCTTTAATAGTGAAGTAGAAATTTTAATCACAAATCTGAAAATGCAACCTTTAAAAAGTTGACATTTTCTTGTCCTATCATTTGGTGCCTGCTTCCTGATCCTGGGTCACATGACTAGGTGTAGCAGACAGTTGTTATTGTGTATTGCTCCCAAACAGCGGCAAAAAGGGAAAATAGTTGTTGGCAGGATGAGCCACTCTGAGTTAACAAGGGGAGGAGCTGTCAACTACCACACTTGTACATCACTAAGGCTCTGCCTGAGCACTCTTACAAAGGGTTTGTCACTAGTCTTTTGTGAATCCAGACAAGCAGGGGACAAGACAGGGGGGAAGGGAATTCCTGATACCTCGGGGTGGTGGCGGTGGAAACCTCAAGAAGCTTACTCTACTTCTAAGTGGCCACTAGGTGTAAATACTAGACCCCAACTGTTCAGATCACTTCTGGACCTGTGGACTCTGCCTGGAAGAAAGACTGCCCAGCTGTGAATTCTGCCCTGCTGACCTGCCCAACCCACCTCAACCTCAGCACTGACGAATCACTATGCAAGTCTTGGCAACCCTCAGTGGCTTCCGCAATGACGAAGCAGGATCTCATATGGCAAGCTTCATTCGCCGGTCACTTACTTTGCTGCACAACATATCCTGGTGTATCTTGGTGCAGGATCTCAGATTGCAAGATCCACACAGGTGGTTTCTTGACTCCGGCCAGTGCAACTCAAAGCAAGGACTTGTGCACTGCTCTGCAAGCATGATTAAAGGTACTCTTGTTCAGCAGACCTAACTGGATCCCTGTAGCCAGCCTACAGCCTTTGCTTTGTAAAAATATGCCAGAAATTTAAAAATACAAAGGTTTTGGCACACAGCCAGCTAATCTGGAAGGAGATGTCAGGTCACACTAAGGGGCACATCTATACCTGGGGTTGTGCTGCTCTTGCACCACGCAATGTGGTGCATGTGCGACTGAAGCCCAAAATGCAATTTATGAAGCCACGCAAGGTCACCTTGTGTAGGCCTGAATGGCTTCATAAATCTGGAGTAATGTAACCCAGCACAAATTACTGCATTGTGTCCCTCTGCCCCAGGAGGCATTCCATGGGTGGTACATGGATGTGCCCACACAACATCCATGGATTTTGGATGCATTCCCATATTTACCAGAAGTGGTAGACCTGAGAATGCTTCAAAATGAAATGCCTTTCCAGGTGAGGTGAGGTGTAACGAGGAGACATATCTTTATTTCTCTTCCCTTTTTTCCTCTTTCTGTGTGCTGCCTTTTTGTATGCTAGGCCTCAGTCATCCAATACAACTGTTGAACTGACCTTAAAAGGACTATCATTCGCATAGTGGCCACTATGGCAACAACAGCATTTGCACTTTGTTGTCAAAGGGTGGAAATACGCATGTGCAAGTGGCTGCAGCACAGTGGCTGAGAGAGCTGCACCACTGACATTGGGATGGTCTGGCAACAAACATTGCATTGCAGCCTGCCACAAAGCAACCTATAACACAACATTGCCAGGAACCATAACATTTGATAATGGCGACCTCTGAGCCATTAAGTCTGGTAACATTTTAGTACTGTGGCTTAGCACATAGAATTTTGGAAAAGATATGTACCCAGCAATTCAAACATCACAACTGGGTTCTATTTCACTAGGGTTGGCAATCATTTTAACATTATTTGAAAAAATGTACTGTTCGTATCGTATACGTCTCTTTTATGTAATGATTTTAATTAATGTTACGCATAATAAATTACTTGACTTGACTAAAGACCCACCACTTTTTTCATACCACTTAAAGCCCTGCAGATAGGGACATCATACCTTCCTTCCGACACATATAAAAGTAAAAAATATGAAGACAAGATATAAATGGCTCCTCTTCTCTTTTCGGGGCACACTAGTATTTTCATATATTCATCATAGTTTTAAGATCTGTAATGCTGAGGAGTGCTTTTCAATATTTTCTTCCTTAATGTATTAGAATCCGCAGGTCTCAAATCGGCTTAGCTTGAGAGATCCCCCATTAGTGAATTAAGGGATTCAACTTTCCTACTGACAGCTGATTAAGAGAGAATTTTCTCCTAAGGCTAAGGCCACTTACTGGACCTGGGGAATATGTGCTCATGTCACAGGATCAAACAAGGATGCTGGGCCTAACTAGGAAGGCAGACGCTGCATGACAGTGCGTGCTGTCCCACAAAGAAGCAACATGTGAAGTAACTGGATAGAACTACTAAAATGAACTGGGACATGGGGCGAATGAAGGCTGTGTGATGGTTGGTTTTGTGTGAGGTGACCCCTTGCGTGGTTTTCTTTTTCATTCAGTTGGGATGCCAGTGTAGATAATTGGGTTTATTGTGAGATGTCTTTGGGAACAGGCAGAGTCACTGGATGAAATAAGAGTGATACAGCTAACAGAAGAGTGATTCAAGGATGCAGCTACAAGAAGTCCTTTTGACTTGTACCCCAGGGAAGGCCTTACCTGCGTTCTCACGTGAAATCTAGTAGTTCACTCATACTATCTTTTCACTTTCTCTTGCGTCTACGAAGTTTTTTGTGGGATATGGAGCATGAATGCAGCATGACTGAATGTATGATACGTGTTCATGTACGATGTGAATGGACTTTCACCTCACAAGCCTTATGAGCCTTAAAAATTGTCCTGCTGAGATATTTTGTGCAAAATATTGACTAGCATAGTATTATAAAGGTGTGTCTATATACCTAACTCCACATATGTGTACCTTGATGACATATATATATATATATTTCGATCACAATATTTAGACACAATAATATTTTTCAGTTGATATTGTAACTTACACCCTTGTTAATGGCGCACACTGAGAGGACACGAATATTATAGGGGAAACATCCCGAACCACGACTCCGGAACAATGAAGTCGTAAACAACTAAAGTGGAACAACGCTTTTGTTAATCATGACTTCGTTCTTCTGTGCCTTAACCACGGATGTGCTTAACAATGCACATGCGCGGTTAAGGCACAGAAGAAGGGAGTCGGCTTTTGAGGAGGACGCGGTCAGGTAAGTGGGATTGGGGCCGTTTTCGGGTTGGGGTGGGGGGTCGGGTATTTTTAATTTTTTGTGGCGGGTGGGCTGTCGGGGTAGGTTAGGTTTTAGGGGGTGGGGGTTGCGGTAGTTTTAGGGGCAGGGATGGGGGGTCGGGGTCTTTTTAGTTTTTAGGGGTGGGGTGGGGTGTCGGGTAGTTTAGGTTTTAGAGGGAGTGGGGGCGGTGGTAGTTTTATGGGTGGGGGGTCGGGGTACTTTTAGATTTTAGGGGCGGGGTTAGGGGTTCGGGGTAGTTTAGGTTTTATGGGGTGGGGGTCCCGGTAGTTTTAGGGGCAGGGGTGGGGGGGTCAGGGTAGTTTGGTTTCAGGGAGTCGAGGGTCAGGGTAGTTTTAGGGGTGGGGGGTTGGGTATTTTTAGTTTTTAGGGGTGGGGTGGGGGTAGGGGTAGTTTAGGTTTTGGGGGGTCACTGTAGTTTTAGAGGGGGGTGAGGGTATTTTTAGTTTTTAGGGGTAGTTTTAGGGTGGGGTCTGGGTAGTTTAGGTTTTGGGGGTGGGGGTCAGAGTAGTTTTAAGGGTGGGGTGGTGGGTCGGGGTATTTTTAGCTTTTAGGGGTAGTTTTAGGGGTGGGCTTGGGTAGTTTAGGTTTTCGGGGTGGGGTCACAGTAGTTTTAGGGGCAGGGTTGAGGGGTCGGGGTATATTTAGTTTTTAGGGGTGGGGGTCGGGTAGTTTAGGTTTTAGGGGGGACGCAGTAGTTTTAGGGGTGGGGGTGGGGGATTGGGGGATTTTTAGTTTTTAGGTTTTTAGGGGTGTGGTGGGTCATGGTAGTTTTAGGAGCGGGGCGTGGTTGTGGGGTAGGGGTAGAATTGTTTTACGGGTGGGGGATTAGGGTGGGGGGAGGGTTGCATGCTGGAACCACGTTTGCCGTTCCACGCATGCCTTTACCAAGAAGGCCTTTACAGCGAAAAATCGTTGTTAAGGTTTTCGTGGTAAAGGTATTTGTGGTAACAACGCAGTCGTTGTTCTGACCGCGTTGTTTTGCCATGTGTGGTTCCAGCATTCATGGATCCGACATATTTTCATATTGCAGCATGTGATAAATATTTCCTTCCATGTTTACTAATGGTTTCAAAATCATTTTTTGCACCCTTCTGCCAAAATCTGTCTGCAATACGGAGTGAGGCACAATGTGTTTGCTAAATTATGTATTACACAAGCAGCAAAATAATGCAAATAGATTTGTCCTCTTTTTTGCAAAAGGGAAAATATTTATTTACTACAGGTTCCTGTCCTGGCAGAGTTCTATCGGCTGGATTACATAAATTACATTGGGTGGCAATATGTTAATGTTTGAAGGATGGTGTTTTGCACCGCATAATAAAAAGTGTAAAATGTACTATTTATAATTAATACCAACATGTTAAGCTAACGTAATACTTTCGAGAAGTGATGTTGATTGGCACCCCATAGGGCTCATTTATGAGCTAGTGAATGCTGGGCATCTGCGGGAACATGGCTGATACCATGGTCCCCATTCCTGTGGTACTACTGTCTCATTTAAAGGTGTGAGAATCACAAAGTTTCCCACAGCAAAGAATCAGCTGTCTCTCCTTGTGTTTTAGAGAGATTTGTTTTATTGTCCCCAAAAACAATCCCTTCTCCCCACTAATACTTCCTGGTTTGTTTCAAAATACAAAAAACTGCCGCACGGCCACCATATCATATCAAGCTAGCATGGATCTCTAGACGAAGCGGACAGTCTTCTGCCGGGTCAGAGGAGACAGGACCTTCATTAGCCCAGCACATTGGCTGATCACCTGTGAAAGTCATAGTGACTTTATACTGTGCAATTAGTGGAATGATGTGGATGGACATAGTTCATACTTAGGAAGCAGACAATGTTCGATTATTCTGGAATCTAACAATGAAAGACCTCAAACTGGGCTAAAAAGGGAAGGGACTTTGAGAAGACTGTCCCCTGGCCTATGACTGAGGAATACCAGATGGCGGTTTTCTCTGCATCCTGCTTTACTCTACCATCCGCTATTATTCTGTTTCCTGTGACTTTTGAAACATATATCGCAGTTCTGTGAAGTTATCGCAAGACAACACCCACCGTTTTAGAAAACCCGCCAAAAATGAATAAACAACTTGTGCGAAGCAGTCAATCAGACTCCGACTAGTAGTGTGTTGACCTCAAAATTAACATGGATGTTCAAGAGAAGCGACACAATAATCTTAGATCCCTATCAGGTCTAGTTTTTAATATGCACTTGGTAATGCTTGTTAGCCTAGTTAGAAGATGTGGGATCTGAGGCAGAGGGAGATATATTGATCACATAAATGTGGTCTTGTGAGGAAGTTAAGATGAGTACTATTGTCTTAATAATTCGTCACTTATCTCTAGAACATATATACCTTACTCAGTTAGTTGACAAAAGTGATATGGGCCTAATCTGTTGGACCAAGAAAACCTACAGCCACCAGCCATGACCTCAGGCTTGAAAAGCTGAATACTAGTGTCATCAGGGATTGTGAGATAGACTTGGGATCAACCTGCACCTTACCTTCTGTGCAATGTGGCCCACTCCATCCCTTGCAGCATGCCCTCACTGTTTTGTTCCAGACGTTGGGCCTTGTATCTTCAGGTCTGTGCATAAAAAAATCAGTTAACACCATAGTCTTTTAGTAAAGGTGGCCATATTGTCTGACACCAAAAGCTAAATATTCAACCTGGACCTCCAGGACCATATACATAATAGGCCCAATGTCCAAGGGTACGGTCCTGCCGCCCTGTTGAGTGATCCATTCTGTGGATACAGTAGAAACACACTCCAAAGGGATTACTCCCGAGGATAATCTAGAATACTGGGAATATTAGCTGTGATTTCAGTGTTCACAACTTTCAAAAGAGGCACAATACCTCAACTAACAAGGAAAATATCACCGCTCAGTGTGCCGATTAGGTAGTTTGACATTGTTTTACCCAAATTCTTCCACAGGTCACATTTAATTTCCCTCGAAGATAGGCATGGCTTTTACATTCTAATACTCAGAGGGAAATTGTTGTGTAAATTCTACAATGGATTTGGCTACATATCACTCGAGTGATTTATACATTGTGGCCCTTTGTACTGTGGAGAGCTTTCCCTTTCTCCTTAAATAGACTTGGCCTGTAAAAAAACAAATTCCCCAAAGTCCTTTTTGGTGGGACAGTTTGTGAGAGGTTGGAAATGTAAAATTTCCTTTGTTCCGTGTAATTCCAAGAAGTCCTGCTCACGTATTATAAACCCTACATAGCAAACTACATCACATTACACTTCCCTGAGCTCCCGCACCTAGGTCCCTTAGTACCTACTTGTAGATGTAGCACATGGAGGATGCTCTGTTCTCTGAATAGTATCTGGCTATCCCAGTGTCCCCACCATACTCCTGCCGCATCTTCTCCTGGTCCAGCTGCCATCCCTGAAGGTTGTACTGGTACACATTGCCGCAGGGCACCTGCTGCTCTTGCCGTGGATTTACAATCTCTTCGTCAATGACCTGTACTGTCCGGTCGCACCAGCGCCTGCCAGAAGAAATGAAGAGGAGGCTGAGAACATGCTCAAAATGTTTTCTGTCAATGAGACAGGCCAAACGTGACTCTATGGAAACATAGTTTGGTGTGTGTTAATGTCCATCTCTTCCAGCGAGCAAAATTATTGACAGAATGGACCTGCTGTCAACATTGAACTTGCAGTAGTACATTTTTATGTGTCTTTGCGCCACGATTTCAATAAACTCCAAAGGGTGGGAGGGTAATTTTCAGAGCTTGAGTGGCAAGAGTAAGTTTCACAATCTTTGTGGTGGGAGTGCAGTTATCACAGTTCGGGTCCTCAGAGTGAGATCAACATTTTGTTTTTTGGAAGTGAGTACCTCAGTCTGAAACATGTGAGTGAGCTTTCCACAATTAGGTTCATGGAAGTGAGTTCTACAGTGGGAGGGGCTGAAGCACATTCCACATTCTGCGAGTTGAGAGAGCGTTCAGCAATCTGGATAGTGGAGATGAGTGCTACAGTCTGGGGGCGAGAGAGAATTCAACAGTATGAGTGTTGGGATTGAGTGCCACGCTATGAACTTTCAGTGAGAGTTAAACAGTCTGGCTGGTGAAAGTGAGTGCCAAAGTCTGGTTGGTGGGAGTGAGTTTATTGAAGTCTGGACACTGGTAGAGAGTTTAGCAGTCAGGGTGGTGGGATTGAGTGCCAGAGCCTAGGTGGGGATCGCGAGCTCAGTTGTCCAGGTGGCGTAGTGGATGCCAAAGTCTGGATGATGACACAGAGTTTAAAAGTCAGGGTGGTGCAAGTGAGTGTCACAGTCTAAGTGGCGGAGTCAGTCTCTCAGTCTAGGCGGTGGGGGAGAGTTCAACAGTCCGGTTGATGGGAGTGACTGCTACAGTCTGGGTGTGCAATAGACTGGGAAACCAGTGATAGTGAGCAACATGTTTAATGTGATAGGATTACTGTTGAGGGCCAGGGTTCGCAGAAATGAGTTCCTCTTTCTGGTAGGTGTAAAAGGAGACCAATTGGTGCATTTTACAGCACACTTTTAATCCAGAATGTAATGGGATGGTTGAAAGTCTCTATCATACAATTAAGAAATGTATACAATTAGCAAACGTTTCTGGACTGTGGTGGAAAATGATTTACTTGACAGAATTGCAGCTTATAGATGAGGCCCCTCATCAGAATGCTGGAAAACTCATTTAAAGCTTTTTAGGGGTAGTAATCCCAACTGTAAACTGTGCCCTGAATGGATGACCTGGCGCAAAGGTTGTGTTGAAATGTCCATTGACAGTATTTGGAATAATAGAGAGAAAAGGCTCCAAGGAATAAATAAAACACTTTATGATCACACAAACGCTATCAAAGAAATAAATGTAACGGTTGGGGATTGGATAAGAGTTAAGGCTCCTATACGTTCAGAACAGTTTTCTCAATTTACTAAGCCACTGAAAGTTGCCAAACTGCTGAAAAAGGCTGTGAAATTTTCTGATCGTAGAATATGGAACTTGAGCAGCGTGTCAAAATGTGTTGATGCAGAACAGAGAGGATCTACACAAGCTAAATTCTCTTTTAGCATTGACTCTCATCATGGACTCTTTTCTCCACATGTGAATGTGGGTAGGAAAATGATTGCTATGAGATCTTCCAAGAGACCTATGTATCTCCAAGACTATGGGCCAGATTTAAGAAAAGTGGCGCAGCACCAAGTGCAACGCCACATTTCTTGCAACCCTTAGGGCCATATTTATACTCCGTTTGCGCCGAAATTGCGTCGTTTTTTTTGACGCAATTTCGACGCAAAACTAACGCCAACTAACGCCATATTTATACTATGGCGTTAGAGGCGAATAGCGCCAAAGTTCCCGGAATGTGCGTCATTTTTTAGCGTGAACCCCTTCCTTGCGTTAATGATATGCAAGGGAGGCGTTCCCGTCTAAAAAATGACTCCCAGGCCTTTACGTGGTATTTATACTCCCGGGCAAAAGAGACGCCCGGGAGTTGGCGTGGCAAAAAACGGCGCATTTGCGCCACTTTTTAACGCCTGCTCAGGGCAGGCGTTAAGGGGCCTGTGGGCTCAAAATGAGCCCACAGGTGCCCTCCCATGCCCCCAGGGACCCCCCCTGCCACCCTTGCCCACCCCAGGAGGACACCCAAGGATGGAGGGACCCACCCCAGGGACATTCAGGTAAGTTCAGGTAAGTTTTATTTTTTATTTTTTATATTTTATTTTGGTGGCATAGGGGGGCCTTATTTGTGCCCCCCTACATGCCACTATGCCCAATGACCATGCCCAGGGGACAGAAGTCCCCTGGGCATGGCCATTGGGCAAGGGGGCATGACTCCTATCTTTACAATGATAGGAGTCATGTTGATGGGGGATGGGCGTCGTTAAAAAATGGCGCAAGTCGGGTTAAGACGATTTTTTCGACGTAACCTGACTTGCCCCATTTTAAGACGCCCATGCGCCATTTTCCCCCTACGCCGGCGCTGTCTGGTCTACGTGGTTTCTTCCCACGCAAACCAGGCAGCGCCGGTCTGATTGCGCCGTCTAACGCCATTCCATAAATACGGCGCCCGCATGGCGCTTCAGAATGGCGTTAGACGGCGCAAAACTTTTTGACGCTAAACTGCGTTAGCGCAGTTTAGCGTCAAAAAGTATAAATATGGGCCTTAGTGCTCTCATAACGCCACCATGTGTGAGCTGTATCTAAGACACGGCACACCATCGTGGTAGTTAGGGAACTAGCGTCAACATTGTTTACGCTAATTCGGGGCTTTGCAGGATTATCATCAAAAACTGTGATGCTAATCCTGCAAAGTCCATTGAGGCCCATTGCAAACAATGGTGCGCCTTCTTTATCGCCTTCTCAGTAGGGGTTAAAAGTGCCAACAAAATGATGCAAAGAAATCTCTTAGATTTCTTTGCGCTGTTTATTTGGCCTCCCTAACGGGGGAACGCCCCCTTTGCATATATTATGCCTGGCACAGGCATAATGTAGTGCAAAGGGTTACAAAGTGGCACAACGCATGCATTGCGCCACCATGTAAGTTTTGCGCGGCGCTTTTGGCCTTGTTAGGCCACATTAGAGTAAAAAAAATAACGCTAAAGTGGCGCAAAGAGGCGCAAAGGGCTCTTAAATCTGCCCTTATGTATCTTCCAAGAGACCTACATATCTCCAAGACTCTGTAACATAATAATTATTCTAACATAGGTGTTTTGTTATCTATTTCAAGGTTCTTATTTTAAGAAAATTGATATACTTTTAACCTGTGTAATTTATATGAACTCATACTTCAGTCATATTTCTTGTACCTCTTCTGGCTTTCACTTAGACTTATTCTTTGTTCTAGATTTTCTTTGTTCGTTATTTTATTTCCTAAACGAGGAAGATGTGTGATAGCTTCTTCTTTTGCATTGTACGTGCAGACCTTTGTTAGAGTATAAAATGGTAAGCTCCATTCTAGAATTCTGGAGTAGAAAAAGAAACTCTGAAGGTGACAGTGGATGAAGGCTGTGGATGGGGTGACAAATAAACCAATTATGTTTAAGCTTCAGTGTTCGTTTCGTTTGCACATATCTTATAACAGAATATGAACCCCCTAGGCTGGAGCTTTGCTAATTCATTGTTTGGAGCCTAGCACGATTATGAAGGAGCTCTCACTGATGTGCAACGCTTGTTTGGTAATTTATTGGCATTTACACTGCCTTTTGTAGACAGCACCTTGCACAACTATCCTCTCAGCAGTGGTGGCGAGCGGTTAGCAATGTTTATACTAGGAAAGGATGGGTTTAAATCCGGCACCTAAGCACAGTCTTAAATGCTCTGAGATGTCTCGTGTGGTACCCCAAAAATAATAAATACATGAATGTAAGACGTGTTTCTACCAAGCTGCCACAACCAGGCAGGTTGCCTCCGTCTCAGTGTTCCTCCTTGTTTTATCTGTCTAACGTGAGCGAATTTCTTCCCAATTTATGGGTGCTGGATAAATATTTGGGGCTTTTGGTATTCCATTAGCTAAGACCTTTTGATTTTACTAGAAATATTTGCATATTATGCTTATTTATTGGGGTTTCCAGACAATGCTCTTCATCTACGGGTCTGTTATTGAATCATCCACATTTCCCTTCCATCCACTACATCATAAAGCATGGGGCAATGGGTCAGTCACTACAGCCACTAGCTAACTTCACTATGAGTGATTGCATTCTAGCCCTTTCACAGGGCTCTTAGTTAGCTTTTTTTCTTTTGTTTTAACTTTGGCAAATGGCCTGCAGCTTTTCCAACAATAAAGTTTTGCAAAATCCAAGACAAAAGAAAACAAGCATTGACTAATCCAAAATGCTGGCAGCTAATGCCAGATCTGGTTTTGCCCATGCTCATTTAAAAGAGTGTGTCCTTCAGTTTTTTATACAACCCAAAGATCTGCCTGTCTCCTCTGGAAAGAGGCTCTTACAATCTTACACTTGGCTCTGCCCATGTTATTTTAGACATGGGGCAAACACAAGCACCACCTAATGAATGCTCACCCTGAGTTCCTGTAGCAAAGCCTGTTTTTAGGCCAGGGTTCTAAAAATTACAGAATTTAATCAGTGCTAGATCAGCACACACTATTCTAACTCTTAACCTTACAGTATCCCCAAAGGGATTTCTCATAGTTGTGCTGGATAAACCAATTTAACTGTCCCACCATAAAAAGCAAATAAGATTTCCGTGATCGGTTAGTATCTTATGTGAGTTTCTCTTCTACCATGCAGCCTTCACTCGTCATATAGGTACCTTTTCATTACTTTGTTCTATAGACAGGCTAAAAGAGGCTCTGGAGGCCCTATCACAGAAAGTATATACAACTCAGGGCACTTTGGTATTAGAGAGGGGGCCGCAGATGCTCGTGCAGCACCTTGTGTAGATAAAAAATGTTTGTTTTGGAAAATTAATTCCATAAAGCATACAGTGCATAATACACTACACTGTCAGAAGTAGAATAAAATCTTCGGACATTTAAATATTTTAAAAATACAACACAGATTTGCCGAGTACAACAAAAAAAATCATAAAACATGCGATCACATCTAATATGGCACTAGAAACGCTGGCAGTTTGTGGATGTATAGCAGCAAGGAAAACACAGTATAAATTAATGTGTCACTCTTTAGGGCCCTGAAAGTTTCGTGATGACATCTAAAGCCAAGCCGGATGCACAGTAGTCGAATCCACTTAGTTCTAGGATTTGCATAGGTGTGACAAAAGAAGAGCACATGACTGGTATTTTCCTTGCATGGCAAGCGGCACATTGGGCATTTATCGGTAGGGTCTGTTGGCCTTCCTACAGTCCACAAGGTTGTAAAGGAGCCTATTTCTAGTGTGCTATAGCAGAACTTCAAATAAAGGCTTTTTGCCAACTGTGGTTGCAGCATGTCTGAAAAAAAGCTCATAGCACGGGGTATCCTTAATAGACAGAAACTCTTCTGACAATCTCCCCAGAGTGTGGTTATGGAAGTAATTATCTGTAATGTAATCCCCGTAAATGGGCTTCAATTGCTTTTTGAAGGATATATTTAGGTCTTCTGGACCTGTCGAGAACCTACCACGACCCAGCCTTAAGAACCATTGTTGAATATCCCTGATTCATGAGAAGGTGTTGTTCTTTTCTAAGGCTAGGAGTTTCTTCACAACATTTCTACATGGCATAAACTCCTCAGTAGTCCAAGGCCTCACCCAGTATAACAAAGGTCTTAACCAGGCAGTACACCCCACCCTTTAAAGTACTACTTCGAAAAACATTGGAATCAGGAGAGTGCTCTTGGGGAGATGCAGAAGAAAGGGAGCAAACTTGTACTTGCTCTGGGTCAATATCTCGGTATTCACATACCCCCACATTTCAGCACCATAGAGTGCCGCAGGTGGAACCTTTAATTTATACACCTTCATGGCATGGAGTAGGGCTATTATAGATGATGCCTGATGTTTTCTATAAATAGCACATGCTTAATGCTGGAGCACAGTCCTGCACATTTTGATGTGTGGGTACTACAATACCCTACTGTCCAACATAATGCCCAGGTATTTGAATCTGAAGACACGCTCCCGTTTCTGCCTATCCAAATATAAAACACCCTTAAAGGAGTAGTGGGGCCTAACTACCATGTATTGTGTTTTTGAAGCATTAATCTCCAAACCCATAAAAGCACAAAAATCATGGACGTTCTTCAATAGTAGCTACAGGCAAACAGGAGAATGGGAGATTCGCAGAGTGTTGTCTGCGAATAAAGGAGCTGGAACGCAAGCCCCACATATCATGGTTAAGTAAAGACCCTATGACATCGTTTACAGAGAGGGAGAAAAATGTGGGGGCTAGTACGCACTCCTATCTCACCCTGTTACGTGTTGAGATGCGGTTGGTTAAGTGCCCCTCTCGACCCTGGCGGACTGAATAACAGAATGAGCAACGCATCAGGAACCTCCAGCCTCTTCAGCGAGTTCCATAGCAACCCCTGGGGACCAGATCAAAGCAGTCATAGGATCAACAAAGGCAATGTATAGTTTTATCCCTCAGTTTAGTGTACTTCCAGAATATTAAGATGAGCCTCAGAACTTGGTCTGTGGTGCTAACATTCGCTCTGAACCCTGCCTTGTAGGGAGTCAGAATCTCTGTGTCATTGATCCAATCAGAAAGTTTATTGAGTATTTGTCTCATATAGACCTTCTGTAGGGTGTCTAGGAGGCTTATTGGTCTGTAGTTACCTGGATTTGTATGGTCTCCCTTTTTATATGTGGGGATTATCTCCGCGCCTTTCCAGGGGTCCGGGATCGGAGCACCTGAGGCTATAGCTTTGCAGAGACAATTAACTTAGGGGATCCAAACTAATGGATCATGGGAACAATAATTCACCTTGGATTTTTTGTAGCCTGGCTGCCTTGCCCAGTTTTAACACAACTATAGCTTACTTGTTCTACATAAGAGAGAATTGCAAATCTTCTAGATCTCTATCTGGGAACAAAGGGTCACTCAGATTGTTAGGCATCTTTTCATAGAGTTTAGTAAAGTGGTCCTCCCAGACTGCCTGGTTAGATAACTTTCGATCTGTGGCTCAGACTGTGTACTCCTGGGGTCAATAATTTTCCAAAATAATCTACTGTTGCCAGACCTGGCAGCCTCTACTTGGTAGCTCCATCTGAAGTAATCTCAGTTACGTTGACTTGCCTCAGTGTTTCCTTGTACTGAGCTCTAGCTCTTCAGGCCTTGATTGGGGCTTTAGATTTAAGTGAAGTCACAAGATCTTTCTTAGCCATCCTGCAATTTCTAGTGAACCAATTATTCATGTCAGAGTCATGATTCTTAATTGAAAGAACCTTTCTCCTAGGGGGTTTTAACAAGACATTTTTAAAATATCAACCAGACTACTACGCACATCAACAGTGGAGATCTCGGAGGGTGGAATTTGAAGAAACAGAGATAAAACTGCAGCGAAAACATTATAGATCTTGGTTAAAATCTCGATATTCCCCAAGATCAATGGCCAGTTTACAGATCTGCGGTTATTACCCAAAATGGGCTCCACAGCTGGAATTATGGGAGCATAGCATTTATTAATCAAGGTTACTGAGTGCTTTAACTGTAAGGGGTAATAGTCACCATCTTCCCTTTCATCCCGAATAAAGTCTACCAATGGGTCCCTTATGAGAACGGAAATCAAAATATAGTCAATTTTGGTTCCAGGTAAGCCTCTCCTAAAGACTGGTAGCCCATCTTTGTCAGAAATAGATCTACCTTTGCATGCTTGTAATCAATTTAAAATAATAAAATGGGAAAGCTGGGAGGCTGCTATTGTGCATGGGACGTATCATTTAGGACTAGGGGAGAATATATCCCAACTCTTGTCTTCCTCTTCTGTGACCAGGTCAAGGCCATATATTGACTCAAAAGCGATGTTCATGTCTCCACCAATAACAATCATACAGTTGGACTTGACTGAACTAACGAAACGCCACAGGGTGGCTAAAGTTTGAGATTTAAAATTATTGGCTCTAGGCCTGAGGCAAACGTTAAAAAAATAGAGATTATTTCCCTCCAGCATCCTAATTTTTATCCCTAATATATAATGTGAATCAATACTCTATTGTTCTATGTGAAGATTTAAGTCAATTTTACCCAATAATAGCCCCCAAGAATCCCTGCAACTTACAGAAGGAATTGTATGAATGTAAAAAGTAGTGTATCCAGATTTATGTAATGGCTGAGTCAACCACGTTTCTTGGAACATGCAAAGAACAAATTGGGCAATATACTCTGACTGATCTGGGGCCACTACGTTGGTCCTCAGGCAGGCGCTGTACCATGATAACATTTTAAAAAGACCAGAAGTGTTAGCCTGCAATTGCACTTTAGGAAGACTCTCTAGGTCTGACGAGATATAGCTTGTGTTCACCAGTGAAACCATATTTACATGGACACTGCCTTGCACCTTACAGGAGTCCAAGGTAGAAAAAACAACTGGTGGCCCACATAGCATGTTCTGCTGATCATCGACCTTCAATGATTTTCCTGGGGCACTACTTTCAGGGTTCATAAGCCATCTAGGTAAGATGATACTTCAAAAGAATTCTGGATGGAAATAGTGTACAGCTGCTGGCCAGGATTGAAAGTTAGATCTACTATCCTATTTATTACCTTAGGAATTTTGCGGGAACATGCTGGCCTGTAACAGTAACCTAAAGGCCGGGGCGGATCCTCCTCAGTGGTGGAGGAGCATTGCCTCCTGGCTAAGAGCCAGCAGCTGTAAAATAAAATGATATTTCACTATCATTTTATTTTACAGCTGCTGGCTCAGCCAGCAGCATGTGCAGGAAGGGGTGGTGTTTGGCCACAGGAGGAGGGAGAGGGGAGAGGGAGTGGAGTCTGTGCACTAAGTGCGCATGTGTGCTTGGCCAGCCATCTAAGGCCGTCCAAACATACATGAGCACTTAGGTTTCTGCAACCTGGCTTTACACATCTGAGTTGGAGAAACTGCACAGGCTCTAGTGTGCTGGCTGAGCGGCAGACCAAGCGGCTCAGACCAATCCTGACTCTACTTTCATGCTATGTTTAGCATGAGAGCAGCACCTGAATTGCTGAAGAGCCTGTGCTGGTGTCCCAGGGAATACTGGGATACCTGAATAGAAGAGAAGAGGAGTAGGCGGCGGGAACGGTATGATTTTTAAAATAATTTATTTCCCCTGTTCCTGTCGTTCCACCCCACAACTCCCTCTTGAGAGTTGCGGCTGCCATTGCTGCCTAAAGATAGAGCTTTGATCTGACTTACTGAAGAACACATGTTGTTTAAGCTCTGTAATAATAGCTCAGTGATCATTGGGCTCTTGAAGTTGATAACCACACAATCCCCAGGTGAGTCCTTAGGGTGAATATCTATCCATGGGACCCTCCTGACTAACAAACTTCCTGTAGTAGATCCTGTGCCCATCCTGTGTTGGTTCTGAGCCAAGAAATGTTTTTGTTTTTCAGAGCCAGTGATTCCTCAGTAGACTGGGACGGGAGGACTGGAACATCTTTAAGTACAATTAGATATGGTGTACATTCTGGTGGAAGTGGTGCGTTGCGAGTGTTTGACCTTCCAGTTTGGCCCACTGTGTTGAATCTTCTGTGTTCCTCTACTCTGCGGCCTCTCATCGGACAAAGAGTCCATGCCTCCGGGTGCATAGTGAAACATAGAGGCTTTGAAGGAGCCGCCCCATATTTCACTTGAATGTTGCCCCAAGGGCTGCACAAGTTCCCGGCTGCCCTGGGGTCAGGGCATTCACTGTAATTGGGAGTACTTTCTCTGTTTGCGAATGGTGCACCTATTTAAAGGTGCGCCATTATGCAAACAGGAAAAGTGCACCATCTCTGTAAAAGGGCCCTGGTGCGTAGCTGATCCATCCAAAACTACTGCTCTTTCACTCATGAACATTTTATGCAGTCTGAGCAAGATGAGAGACCTTTTCACATCAATTGAGCAACTTCATTAGTCAGATCCCAGTAAGCAAAGTCTCTGGGTAGCTATCCATGGGTAGTTGAAAGGCACGCACACTTATCTTTCCATGCATCTGCTACACTTGCTCATAATACATTCTCATTTGTGCAGCTTATTAGGTTGTTCAAATAACAGTACATTGAGGTGTACTAGAGTTGAAACATGAGTTCTGAAACACCAGGTGAGATGGCTGTCAGTGGGTTTTCAGAACTAGTTCTATGCTAGGGTGCCAGAAAACATATGAAGATAACACACAAGGGGCTGCTGCTCTGGCAACCCAGAACTAGTGCCCGCCTCCTTGACAGTGACCGGGTCTGAGAAACTTCTTACAAGCCTGACTTCTCTGCTCTCTCTTTTGTAAACTAAAAGAGCGAGCAACTATTCAAAATTCTAGACTGCCATCCACTGACCACACTGCAGTATTCTGACATGGAGTTACATACTAGAAAGCTATCCACAGGCTCTGTTGTACCAGATATACATGTTATTATATTCTGGAAAGCCATTCACTGG
This sequence comes from Pleurodeles waltl, assembly GCF_031143425.1. Classification (NCBI taxonomy): domain Eukaryota; kingdom Metazoa; phylum Chordata; class Amphibia; order Caudata; family Salamandridae; genus Pleurodeles; species Pleurodeles waltl. Next base: position 466,586,370 of record NC_090449.1, on the reverse strand, counting down.
CTTCCTTGCAATACACTTACATGGTGTTCTATTCTAGAAAGCCAACCTTGCCTGCTTTGCAAAACATTAAAATGGTGTTATACTTAGAAAGCCACCAATTGGTGGTGTTGAGGTACACTTACAGAGAGTTTCACTCTGGAAATCTATTCACTGGTGGTGTTGTGGTACACTTACATGGTGTTCCATTCTAGAAAGTTATCTACTGGTGGCGCTGCAGTACATGTACATGGTGTTCCATTCACTGCAGTACACTTAGATGGTGTTCATTCTAGAAAGCCACCCACTGGTAGTGTTGCAGTACATGCACATGGTGTTATGTTCTAGAAAGCCACCCACGGACTCCATTGCAGTACACTGAAATGGCGTACATTCTGGAAAGTCATCCATGTCTGCGTTGCTGTACAAGTGCATGGTGGGCGATTTTACAAAGCCATCAACTGGTGGTGCTACGGTATACTTACATGGTATTATATTCTACAAAGCCATCAACGGGCAGCAGTGCAGTACTGACATGGTGGTCCATTCTAGAAAGCCATCCACTGGTGGTGTTGCGGTACACTTCAGCTGTGTTTCATTCTAGGAAGTAATCCACTGGCGGTGGTATGGAACACTTACATGGTGGTCCATTCTAGAAAGCCATCCACTGGTGGTGTTGTGGTACACTTCAGCTGTGTTTCATTCTAGGAAGTAATCCACTGGCGGTGGTATGGAAAACTTACATGGTGGTCCATTCTAGAAAGCCATCCACTGGTGGTGTTGTGGTACACTTCAGCTGTGTTTCATTCTAGGAAGTAATCCACTGGCGGTGGTATGGAACACTTACATGGTGTTCCATTCTAGAAAGCATCCACTGGCTTCATTGTGATACACTTGCATGATGTTTCATTCATGAAATCCATCCACTGGCTTCATTGTGATACACTTGCATGATGTTTCATTCATGAAATCCATCCACTGGCTGCATTGCAGTTTACTTACACGTATTATATTATACAAAGCCATTCGCTGAGTGTTTTGCAGTACACTCACATGGTATTACATTCTAGAAATCCACAGCTGCACTGAGGTACACTCATGTGATATGTCATTGTGGAAAACCATCCACTGGTTGCATTGCAATACACTCACATGGTATTACATTCTAGAAAGCCATCCCTGAGTGCATTGAGCTTCACTGGCATGATATTTCATTGTAGAAAGCCACCCACTGACTCCATTCTGGAAAACGCACATGCTCTTACTATCTAGAAAGCCACCGATTGGCTGTTTTGCAGTGCACTCACATGGTACTGCATTCTAGAAATCCATCCACGGCTGCACTGAGGTACACTCAAATGGTATTTCATTGTAGAACACCATCCACTGGCTGTGTTGCAATACACTTACATGGTATTGCATTCTGGAAAGCCATCTACTGGTGCATTGAGCTTCACTTGCATGGTATTTCATTGTAAAAAGCCACCCACTGAACTTTATTGTGGTAAACTCACATTATCTTACATTCTAGAAAGCCATCCACTGGCTGTGTTGCAGTACACTTACATGGTGGTATATTTTAGAAAGACACTCATTGCCTATGTTGCAGTGCACTCATATGGTTTTACATTCTAGAAGAAAATCCATGGCTGCATTTAGGTGCTCTCACATGGTATATTACATGTAGAAAGGCACTCACTGGCTGCGTTCAAGTACACTCACATGGTGTTACATTCTAGAAAGCCATTCACTGGGTGCGTTACAGTGGACTCACATGGTGTTACATTCTAGAAAGCCATTCACTGGGTGCATTGCAGTGGACTCACATGGTGTTACATTCTAGAAAGCCATTCACTGGGTGTGTTGCAGTACAATCACATGGTGTTACATTCTAGAAAGCCATTCACTGGGTGTGTTGCAGTAAAATCACATGGTGTTACATTCTAGAAAGCCACCCACTGGGTGTGTTGCAGTACAATCACATGGTGTTACATTCTAGAAAGCCATTCACTGGGTGTGTTGCAGTACAATCACATGGTGTTACATTCTAGAAAGCCACCCACTGGGTGTGTTGCAGTACAATCACATGGTGTTACATTCTAGAAAGCCACCCACTGGGTGTGTTGCTGTACACTCACATGGTGTTACAATCTAGAAAACCCTGCATTGGCTGTGTTGCAGTGAACTTACATGGTGTTATATTCTAGAAAGCTTTCCACTGGCTGGGTGCCAGCACACTCACATTGTACTACATTCTACAAAGCCACCCACTGGCTGTCCTGAGAAACATTCACATGCTATTACATTCTTGAAAGCCCCAACTGGACGTGTTGCTGTACACGCACATGCTGGTAGCATAATGGCTAATGCACAGATGTTAGCAACTCCATCACCAGAGGTCTAGTGAACATGACCACATCACAACCTGTAGACATATTCTAAAGCAGTACCCTGACTGTGAAGATCAATGCAAAAGTAAGACGATTATTATAGTAAACATGAAAGAAATGGTCCTATCACTTGGTCCTTAGGATTACTTACCTCTCCGTTAAAGCAATCTTTACCCAGAAAGACAAAAGGAGAAGAGCCTTCATCGCCACCATCACCCTTCGTGAGGGCAAGCCCTCGGCACCACTCTGTGCTGGTACCAGCTCCCACTTGTCCTATGAATTAAAATATAAAAACTTTTAATAATGATTTACACGTATACTTCTCCGTCACACAACAGCACTATTGATCCACATTTACTTCATCTCAAAACAATGATTCATATCATGCAAATGGGCAATAGGATTCTATTTACAGGATTTTCTTTTTCGGGCTGACAAAAAATATATATTTATTCGGTCCATCAGCGTATATTTACCTTCGGCGGAAAAGTGTCAAGCTTAAATAATCCTATTAATTAATAATTCAGTTCACTGTTAGCTTTTGTTTGTCTTGTTACTTTATAAATGCCTCAAAGCAAGGTATACCAACACATGATCAATTTCACAATATCTACATTTATCATTCTAAAGTGCACAAGATTGTTCATTAAGAGTCAAGTTCTTTATATTCCCTATCCAGTGATTCTGAACACAAGCAAATCATCCAAACCACTGATGTCCTGAAGAAATCTATCTTCAGTCACATGTCGTTGCCGAAACATGTTGACTTTACATCACAAAGACATTAACACTGAACTTTCAAGATCTACTGTATAATATGCTATTTACTATTATGAGATTCAGCTCTTTAGATCAGAATGTTAATAAATGTTGCCAGCCAGATGCTTTTAAGCATTTTTCACAGACGTCTCCTCCCCCTAATGAAGTTACATTTTCTATAAGTGTCTGTAAGATCATTGATACAATTGTGTATTGTTGTTTATTCAAATAGAGTGTCTATTGATACTCAATAATATTCTAATAAATGCACACACCATCGATATTGACTACAAGAGCGTGCATGTCTAAAGAATTCAAGATGACCTAACAAATAAATGCACACATTTTGTTGTTTTTCTGGATGATCTCGCATTTTTAGAAAGACCAGTTATTTTCCCGCCCTATTTTCATTTAATATATCAAATTCACAACAAGCAATAATAGTATAGGCATGAGACACATGGAGACGGATGGCCTGATTCCTTAAAAAATGCTGATACCTGCACAGGAAATGTCACCTCCTTTGTGCATTGGTATATTTTAGCTTCTACCTTTCTCCGCCTTTTTCCTCTCACTATGAAATTCTAAGCTGTTGGGTTCCCTTTCACAACCTAGAAAAGGATTTATTACATCTCTTGTCAGAAGTAAATCCATAAGAAAATCCAGGGTGGGAAAAAGTCAGAAGGGAGTTTGTGAAGGCCATAAATTGAGGGGCATATTTATACTCTGTTTGCGCCGGATTTGCGTCGTTTTTTTTTACGCAAATCCGACGCAAAGCTAACTCCATATTTATACTTTGGCGTTAGACCCGTCTAGCGCCAAAGATCTTGGAGTTTGCGTAATTTTTTAGCGTGGACACCTACCTTGCGTTTATGATATGCAAGGTAGGCGTTCCCTTCTAAAAAATGACTCTAAGGCATGTGTGCCTTATTTAAACTCCCGTGCAAAAATGACGCACGGGAGTGGGCGGGTCTGAAAAAATGACGTCCAGCCGCTTTTGCGTCATTTTTTAACGCCTGGTCAGGGCAGGCGTTAAGGGACCTGTGGGCTCGGAAGGAGCCCAGAGGTGCCCTCCCATGCCCCCAGGGACACCCTCTGCCACCCTTGCCCACCCCAGGAGGACGTCCAAGGATGGAGGGACCCATCCCAGGGAACTTAAGGTAAGTTCGGGTAAGTATTTTTTTGTTTTTGTGGCATGGGGGGCCTGGTTTGTGCCCCCCTACATGCCACTATGCCCAATGACCATGCCCAGGGGACATAAGTCCCCTGGGCATGGCCATTGGGCAAGGGGGCATGACTCCTGTCTGTGCTAAGACAGGAGTCATTTCAATGGGGGTTGGGAGTCAAAAAAAATGGCGCAAATCGGGTTGAGGCCAATATTTTGCCTCAGACCTGACTTGCCCCATTTTGTGACGCCCAAGCTCCATTTTCCCCTACGCCGGCACTGCCTGGTGTGGGTCATTTTTTTGGACGCACACAAGTCAGCTGCGCCGGCTAACGTCATTCAATAAATAAGGCGCCCGCATGGCGCTTTGGAATGGCGTTAACCGGCGTTAAAATTTTTGACGCACAACTGCGTTGGCGCAGTTGTGCGTCAAAAAGTATAAATATGGGCCTGACTTCTTTGCCGTAGTTCACAAACATTGAAGGTCGAATACACCTTGGGTCTACTGCTCACCATCCCTCGCTTGGGATTTTTTCCTTAATATTAAAACTGGTCGTGAGGTAATGTTAGCCAAGAGTAACTATGTTTAGTGGGCATAAATCCTTATATTTACGTTTGTAATACCGTTTTACAAGCACATATGCCATTGTGAATAACTCTCAGAGCTTTGCAAAGGAAAAGTTTACTTTTCAATATATTATCACAGTTTTTGGACAAGTAAAAATGATAAGTATAGAAGTGTAATTGAGCGAAGGTCTAGGTCTCCCCTGCTAAATTACTGGTCTTTAATCACTTTTTATGCAATTCTGATTTTACCTGTGCAAATTAGCTATGTGATAAGGTCTTGAAAATCTCCTTGACCAAAAAGACACATAATCAATGTATTAGGTGAACAAGCTCTTCCACATCTTTGGACATTCCTGTCTCAAGGTTCTACCCAAAGACTGCTTTGCCCACTAGCCGTATCCTAGCAATGCCTCTGTGCTCTTGCCCTAATCCTTACTGGCAAAGCTGTAGGAGTTGTTGGTAAAATGTTGCATAAAATCTAAATGAATACAGAGCGAATAAGTGATCTCTAATCAACAGTGAGTTGGACTGAAATTTTATATCAGTTTGGGCCAGATTGTACTCTGGTAATCGAGAGAAGACAGTGTTACTATATTCGGTTTGCCCTGGAGCACGGAGAACACTGCTACATTGTGGAGTTCTTAGACAAGGAGCAGGGGTTTCTTTTCAGGACGTCTGAGCTTGAAGACAGTTCTTTGGGTGAGGACTATGTTTATTTCGTGTGAGAATACTCAAGTCACTTTCTAGGCACATGTATGCGGATATTCCAGGGCGATTGAAGATGATAGAGGTAGATGAAGGTTCTGAGTATACCTTTAGGTGGAACATATTCTGATTAGTATACCAGGAGAACTTTTTTCCTGAAGCCATTTCATGTGAGACCACTTTTTGAGGGTCTTTGTATGGGTCACTCCTTCCAAGTGCCAACAGCAATCAGCAGAGATAAAGCTGGAAAAGTGACTTGATTGTCTTAATCACCAGCTGCAGGGTCACATGGCATCTGTCAGGTTCAGCAAGCACTGCTTGAGCAAGTGATGTTTTTATTAGAGACTAAATAAGTGATAATAGTTTCTTGTCAAATCTCCTTAAACTTCAGCAGGGCATAAAGTAGGACTGGCCCCTGTTACTGTTGATCTTTAACATGCATTTGGGTCATAATGTAGATAATATTATACTATTTCTGCGGAACCAGGGAGAGGCTGTGAATCACTCAGTTCTAGGAGGCGTTCATAGTTTCTGTCTTTAGGGTTAACCAGAACAAATGTGAGATGCTGGCCATGGACCCAGCTGAGGTCGACAGACTGGCTAAAATGTTTTCCTTCACATGGTCCTTCTTATTTGTTAAACATTCAGGAGTTCACATACATTCCTGCAGCATTTTACTCATTGCTTGAAGTAATCAAACTAAGTCTGATCTAAGGTATAAAAGCTCATCTCAACAATACGAGAGCAGGTGTTAATTCTCAGAATCAAATTCACAATATATGCACTGTTAGGCCCAAGTGATTAATCTGCCTAGGGACCTTTTGAGTCATAGTCCCACAGCCCAAGCTTAAAGATTTACAAAGGGAAGTGATACCCTTACTTTGGTGACATTATATTGAGACCAGCATGAAAGTGCGGATGGAGTGTCTAGATATTGTTTAATATTTTCAGGCGGCATGACTTACGAAATTGCTCGAGTAGAATAAAGAACCCTGGAAAGGAATATAATGGTACCTGGCTAGAGAGCACTTTCCCTTGAATAGTTGAAATCGAATCCATTTGAATTTGAGTGTTGATGGCTAACTGAAACAAGCATTTCCAATGCAATATGTCTCGCATATTTAAAAAAGTTAATTGTCATCGTTTGATGACAGCACTCACGAGCAAAAACAAAAGAAAACATGCCTGGAAACTGAGCAAATACGACTTGGCAAAATAAAAAAGTTAACTTAAAAAAATAAAACTTTGCAATTTTGTTTGTCCTGCTGGGCCCGTTTTTGCCAGTCACAAGCCCTCTGTTTGTGGGGCACTAGAAGTTAAAAAGAACAAATAGTACCTAGCAGCGGACGGGCACTAATTAAGTTGAATCAGTTAGTGCTTGATCCCTGCTCCACACAGAGAAACGGAAATGATGCCAGGGGTGCCCTGACAAATTACGAGGCTGTAAATAAGAGTGCCACGCAAACCAACAAATGGTGAGCAACAGGCGGGCTCCAGGCCCTTTACTAAACACATCAGAGTCTCCCAAGCGAGATGCATGCACTAGCACATGCACTCCCAAGTGCGACCCTAAAAATGTGACTGTTCATAAAACAATAAAGGCATGTCATTTATGAAAGTACATCCCCTAAAATCTTATGAAACAGAAAAACATTTTAAAATACTCTTTATTTTGAACGAACAAATTTCTATGTGACTATTTTATTATTGTGAATTGACAAAGATAATTTGAGAAAAAAGAGGAGTTCCCTGATAAAGTATCAATGACCATTTAAACAAAGCCAGACGAAATAATATGATCATTATATACGGAAGAGTTACATGGTTGGTGGGGTTCTGTAATCAGTGTGATTCACAATTCTCACTGTAAAGAGGATTGTACAAAACGTCAGTTACTGTATCATGATTTTCATGTAAGCATCAACTGTTTACTATCATAACATACGTTTCAGGTTTATGACGAAAAGCATGATGTTTTGGATGAACATCCGGAAACAATAGGGAATGCAGATGAAAAGGAGTGTGAATAACACAGACTAATAAGAAAATATGTTTTACTTCCATATTTTGCGTTTAATGAAGTAGTACTTTAAAATAAATGTATTGTCTTGTAATAAATCCGTCATATGTTGTTGAATAGTTGATGATAAAGATTTTTCTTGTGTTTACTCTCTGCATGGCTATTAATCTGAGCACAGATACAGCTGTATTACAAATCATAGATTATGAGCTCCTAACCACGGTTAAATGTAAACTATGGCTTCTGATATAGCTGAACTTCTTAGCTGCCCTTGTTACCATCAATCAATCCCCTCTCATCTACACCATGAAGCGTCAAATGGAATCCACTGACAACATCTTTAGCTTGTCTCCCTTCCACCAACCAACTGATGACAGTTCATTCACTTTGACACCTCCTGGATCTGGATGCTCCCTACCACCAGCAAAGTCCACCAGGGTTCCATCTTGTCTCCTGTCCTCTTTAGTCCATACATGGAGCTCGATGGGCCTCTACTCACAAATAACATAAAATCTCACCAGTATACCAACAATACACCATTTTGTTTGAAAGCTTCCTCCACTCCAGACATCCAACACTGTCTGCACCTGTTCCAAACCAGGATCTCCACCGCCTACATGAAGCTCAACCCTACATTGACAGAGTTCTTACTCTTCATCAAGAAAAACAAGCAACTACTAGTTCAAACCGGGCTCCGTGACATGAACCTGGGAAGATTCAAATACCAACTTTCACCCAATATCAGGCCATTCGGATTCACTCGCAGGGAGCACATCATCAAGAAAGCCAAGACTGCCTAGTACCAGCTCTCTCTATTGATGAAAGGGGTATTCTTCTGAATTGCTGTTTCAGTTTACATACATTCACATCTGGATGGTGGAAAAACGCTGCCCCGAATCCTCCTAGACCCCACGCTGACACCCTTTAACAACCTACAAGCTACAGCCCACCTCCTTAAGGGCCTGGGGAAATAGGGCTACAACACACTCACTGTGATGGAGCTCTGCCGGCTTCATTTTACAGCACCAATCATTTTCAAATCCAACAGCATAATCTGAAAAGCCATGACGCCTGGCAGCTCTGCATACTTGGCTGACAAGATCCCACCTCTGGCAGTTCTTGGCACAGCCATACATGTGGTAATAACTGGACACTGCTGGACCCAGTAGGCCTGACGACATGCCAAGCCCTGTCCCCATCCAAGACACATTAAAACTAGAGATGAAGAAGTGCAAGAAAGAAAAAACAAGGCAATAGGTCTCCTCCATTTATGCACTCTGGATTCGATAAAGCTTTCCTGTATCCGTCAGGATTGCTCCAACTGTCCACCAATTTAAAGAGCTAGGACACGCCTCTTTAATGAACATTACAAGGCAGTAACAATCGGCCTCCACTCTCAGAACTCTGCTCCCTCTCCAGCCCATAACCCTTTGACTGTTTCTTTGTGTATGACCCTTTACAGCGCTACATTGCTTTTTATCTAGGTTTCTAATAAAGAGACATCAAGAATTGGACAGTTGAGCCTAAAAATGTAAGACGAGGAAAAATATTAAAAATATTTAGGGCCTGATTTAGGTGTTGGTGGAGGGAATACTCTGTCACAAATGTGACAGATATCTTGTCCGCCGTATTCCGATCCCCATAGGACAGAATTGGATCGTAATACGGCGGACAGGACATCCGTCACTTCCAGTGACACTTCAGACTCAAACAGACTGGCAAGTTGATTGGATATGCTACCTGAGTCAAGTTAAACATTTATTTATTTTTAGAACACAAGCTGTTTTTAAACAGGAAACATATCTGGACAGTACCACATCAAATGATAAAACAAGGATGCCACGGGCTTGTAAAGAAAGTTAGGAAAATGGACCCCTAAGCCTCCACTTGGGCAGCAAAGGGGAGGCACAGATGGGGTACAACACCCTCTTCATGCCTTGGGTATTGATGCCATTGCACTTGCTGCACCAATAATAGCCACGCACCCGGCCTTGTGGATAATTTAATATCCACTAATAATTTGTAGCATTCTGGTAGATGGAACTCGTTAATTCACTGGGGTGATATAACTTTCACAAATTAAGTAATAAAAATAACTCATAGATATGGCATTGTTCCTGTGAAATACTGGAGCAGGAAACCACTGCTAAAACCATAAATCCCGAATTTTCGCCAGTTTCATTTTTTTTTTTTTTTTGCTACTTCAGCATCACATAAATCACTGATCATGCACTTCAGGCACTCGCTGCGCTCAGCACCCGTGCCTGTGGCAAACACTGGCATTGCTGTGCCCAGAAGACCCGCGGCTTTGCCCTGGCGGCAGAACCCTGCATGCACTCAGGGCTTAATTTGAGCTGCTGGTTGCCGGTGCGGACAGCCGGCATTTACTTTTGGGGAGACAGTAAAACAAACTTAGCGGAAAAACAGAGGAAGAGAAAAAAGGAAAACCTGTTATAAAGGGAGACATCAGGAGGCTGTAAGAGTGAAGAAAAAGGAGAAAGTTATGCTACGTCATCATATGTTCCAGCTGTACACGGGGAGTTGCCGAGCCCCTATAAGATCGCAATAATGTGTTCGACCAAGAAAGAATTATACATCGTTTAGATTAGTTTGATTTCGAACGAGAATATGTTCAGCACATGGCTGTGAAGCCACCAGACAGGCTGCATGTAGGCTCTACACAAAACCCACACATGCTTTAATATATGGCATGGAAAACAAGTGCAGTTAATATCTTGCCCAGTTAATTATCTGTCGAGTTTGGATTAAAAAGTCCCAAATTGTAATATCGACCTGTCCACTTGATGACGATGTGTGACCCTCGCCAGATCCTAAAAATTAAGAGCAATTGGAAATATGAAAAAAACCCTGACATCTTACCTCTAGGCCTCTCTGCTGAGACTGCTTACGCCTGAGGGCAGGGAGCCTGGAGTCCAGTCTCGGTCGCTTACAGCAGCTACAGTTGCATCGGTACAGAAGTGGGGGGGCGCCTTCTTATACCTGGGCGGTAAGCCCCAGACGGGTAACATCTGGGAGCCCCCTGATTGGCGGAAACCGCATCTAAACACAGCTGTGCTGCCTCAGAGAGCCCCTGTCAGGCCCACACCCACTGGCCGTGGCTATGGGAGATGAGACCACCACGCCATCACCGTGCCCTTCATAAAGGGATTAAAGCTGGACCACTGAAAGGGGACTCCGTTTGCACGAGGCCGGGTCTGTTTTACCAGGACACACGGGTCACAGGCGGCACGGCAGGGGTGTTTGATTAGGGATGCTTTGTAATGTGGGGTCAAATCTGCCATTCACAGCCGCACACAAAAGAGTTTATACCCAGCTGCGATGAAGAAAACAATCAGAGCCACCAACCCTGATGAGATGTGGCCAGGCGAGATGGAGAGAGAGAGGTAACAACTGGGATGGAGGTGTACACCGAGAAGAATAGTTTTTTAAATCTAAAGTAGAGGGAACTGCCTGCTGTGCGGCGGGAGGGGGCTCAGGCAATGGAGAGCAGAATGAGAGGGGGGAGCGAAAGAACTGGGTAAGTGAGCAGGTAGATGGGCATGGCTGGAGGAAGGGGTAAATGAACGGGCGAGAGGTCTGTGGCCACCCATGGGAACCTCAGTTACATAGGTCTGCCTGGCTGGGCAGCAATGCGGGAAAAGGCATGGACAACAGAATTATGTGGCAGCGGTGGACTAATTATGTGGCATTGTCGATTTAATAATCGGCCAGAAAAAGAGAATTATGTATCTAAAGTGGCACATTTTGTCACAATACTGTCCGTGCAAATATTTTATCCCATTAATATAAGTTTCACTTCAAAATACAGCAAATCAGAAACTAAAAGGTGAACTGGCATGCAAAGCCAAGGCCTAGCACTACGTAGCAATACACCTGAATGTATCCTTAGTAACTTGTTGGTCAGTTGGAGCTACAAATATTTTTTTTGTTAACATTTAAAAATTATGCAGAAGACAAATGATTAGGAGGCAAGTACAGGAAATCCACAATTATGCAGAAAATGCTGTGGCAGCAGAATAACATAACTGCATTGGCAGCGGCTAAAGGGCAGGCGATGCTGGCGGTTGGAGTCAGTGGGATAATACAGAAGCTGGCAGAGTCGGGTGGGTTTCATGGCCGCTGACGTGAAGCCGGAGATTGGTGATGGCACGGAGACAGCTGGATGTCTCTTACTGGGGTGCTGATGCTGGTAGATCTTATGAAGGAGAGGAAGAATCATGGTGAAAAGGATGGCAGGGAGGCAGCAGTTGCCATTGATGGGAGATCAGAACTGAAGGTAACAAGCTTTGGGGCGACTGGGTGGTGGCCGTCGAACAAGATGTGAGCTTGCTATCTTTTGACTGGAGACTGGAGGAGGAACCTCTGGGGAGAAAAAGAAAAGGAAGAGAAAAAGAGACATTAGACAACTAAAAAGAAGACAGGATTGCAAGACAAACGGGTAGACTGGCTCGCTGGGAGCAATGGGAAGGGGAAGTGGAAAGGGGAATGAAAGATGTGGGCATTGGAGGTCTGTTCGGTGTGAACAGAATGTTTTGAGCAAGGGGAGGAAACAGGGCACTGGTGGGGTGATGGATAGGGGCGTGGGGACAGACACAGTAAAAAAGTGATTGGAGGTGATGTTGGGGGTACCGGGCTGCAAAACTGTATCAGGGGACTCAAGTGTTGTGAGTAAGTAAGTAATGGGAGAAAATGATTAATAGACAGAGAAAGGGGCTGAATACTACGGGAGTCAATTTAGAAAAATAACAAATTGTACGTGGGGATTACTAAACCACTAGAGGGATATTTGTATTTGATGACAGCAATTAAAGAGACTTTTCGGAAAGCAGTATCTATCTATCTACCCCCTTTTCCCCGATTATACACAGAGGTTAGTGCGGGGGGGGTCTAAAGACGAGGAACGAAAGATGGCCAAGATGGCGTGGATGCAGGTTATCAACGAGAACTTTACATCAGCATTTGTTATTTATACTAGTTGGTGAAGAATGCTATTAGGAGCGGCGTGTCATATAATCTAAGTGCATCGATGTTACTAGAAAGGGGCAGGCAAATCTGAGTGGCATGCGGTGCGGAAGGTATGATGAGGATTTTTTTTGCAAAGATGCAGGAGGTTGTGAAGATGAACTAATTGTAAAGACGCCAGCCTAAGTCTCAGCCAGGGCTGCAGCTTCCCTCTTAAGTGTCAGGATACCCTGCTGGGTGATGTGCATGCTACACACAAATATGCATAGAATAACATAACATAATATGATATGACGTGGACCTGTAGTCTCAATGACTCCCACCAAAGAGGCCAGCGCCCGCGGCGCGTGCAGCTAGAGGCTTTCCAGTGAAATATCAACCGTGTCCGGTGCATCCGTTTCAATGTGAGGTCGGGGCATAGCAACGGCGCAGTTTCATCTGGGCAGTGTGATGATCCTTCAAAAGGTTTTCTGTTACAGGCCATCAGCAAGTTCAGAAAGTATTGCCTAGTGCGGTACGAACTATTATGCCACACAGTGATTCTGACAATCAGTGGGGGAATGCAAAGACCACAAAGCAGATCTCGCTGGGCATCTAGGAAGTATGAATACGGGCTAATAATATGGCAATTAGGTCGCGGGTATTACGACATGAGTGGTCTTTTTTTCAAGACCACAACCCAACCCCATGCTGCGTACAGCCGAAGGCTGTGCGCAGCAGGAGTTGGCTGCAGGGTGCGCATGTGGCCATGGCCCGTGCGGCCAAGCATTATACCCACCCAACCCCGCACTGCACACGGCGGCCAACCCTCCTGCATGCACCAAACCTAAGCTGCCACCGCCTTCAGTCATGTGCAGCATGAGCTTGGATGCAGTGGGTGGTTATTTATTTTCAATTTTTTTCTTGATCCGCAGATCCACCTGTGGAGTCCCAGAGCTGCAGATCCACAGATCCAGCCGTTGGTCTGTGGAACTGCAGATAGGGCAAAAAAATAAATAATGGGCAATTTTTTTGCCTCCCTCTATGTGTCCTAATGGATCAGGATACCTGTATCCTGACCCCCTATGTGTTTTTTCACTGATCATTACCCCACCCGTAAGCCGATGCGACAAAAGGAAATGGTGGCTGCAACTTTTCTGTCAGGTTGAAGCCAGCCAATCAGGACCTTGCTTTTCCCCCAGATCCACGAATCTGAATTTGCAGCCCGATATATATATATTTTTTATTCTCTAATATCTCAGAAACTACTAAACAGATTTACACCAAATCACAAGTGTGCTTTTGGGATCAAGATCTATCTTTCTGCCAAATTTGGTGTAATTCTGTTCAGCGGTTCGGGTGGTAGTCGTGTTCAAAATTTTGAAAAATCCCCCTGGCACAGAATGGGGGAAAAGCGTTTTGGGTCCCCACCTTTGTTCTCGGCCCATGCTTGACAGAGCACCCCAAACTTTCTAGAAATCAGCTGTGTTGACCAAAGTATAAGTTAAAAAAAATTCATGAAGATTCGTCAAGAGGTGCCAAAGTAATTGGCAAATCAAAAAATGCTCTGTCCATGGTAAAAAAAGTCCTAACTATAACTACCTAGTGGCAACTGCCACTAGGTTTTATATATATATATATATATATATATATATATATATATTTGTACAAATATATATGTTCATTGAATTCACTGAAAAACAAGGATTAAAATAACGTTATGGTTAGCTGTGATAAAAGGATTTTTTCAAAATAAAACCTTGGAAATTGAGGGGGCTGAGATTGCCTGGCTGGAAAATGGCTGCCTTTTAGGTGTGCTCTTCCGTCTGTGACACTATCCACAATAATCCTAGTGCTAAACCACAACCAATCCTAGCATAACGAGTCTGCAGTTGGTGTTTGAACTCATAGAGACACGCTTTAGCTGCTGAAAGAGAACTATTGTGAGCATGTGGGGGCAGGAGGAGCCCTGTGTAGTGCTCAGGTCTTGTTGACGGCTGAGCACCGCTATCAGCTACCAGAGGCCTTTTACCCCCTCACGGAACCCGAGGACTGCCAGAGGAACATATCTGAGGCTGGTGAGAGACTGATGTTGCAGTGGCGGTGTGCTCTCATGGTCGAGGGAGACTGGAGGCCATTGAGACGAGGTTGCCGTGGCCCGGGCGGCCTAAGAAGAGTGGTGCAGGGCTGAGTTGCGGCGTGGTGTCGGCCACGGTGACAGACACATCTAGGGGCATGCACCAGGCTGCTTTGCTTCACTTACACCCCCTGTACATCGGCCCCTGTGAGGTGACCTCAGAGGTGACACGGAGAACACTACTGATGCTGCCTTGCCGGCCTAAGAGCCTAGAAGTGCAGAAACATTTGTGAGTCCAGTTGCAACCACTGCCTGGAGCAGCATCGGAGTTGTGGCGGCGTTGGGGCCTGCTGAGGCATGTCTCATTCCCTTCTACATGGCACTAACGACCTAAAATGCCACACGGGCATGATGCCTCATACCCATGCCTTGCATGCTAGATAAGACTGCGGGTGGTGCTTTTTGCTTCCCAATGAGAGCCACAGGAACTTGAGGTCAGTGCAAAAGGTGTTCCTTGACAACAGTGATCACCCCAGTGGGATATTGATGGTGCACAGTTATAGTGCGACACTGGCTACATCGTGTGGAGCCACCTGGAGGAGGATGTGCCCCAGTTAAAGACAGCCCCCTCTATATATGATGATTGCTGACACCTGAAGCATTGGGGATTCTGGCTGTGGAGCTGGGAGTACCTACTCTCCCTGTGGATCGGCCGTAGACCTGGGGCACCCACTGTGACCTATATGACGAGTGACTCATGTGACATTGTCATTGCCCCCTGGATGCACAGAGTGTCTGTTGATAGTTGACCCTTCTGATTCCAGTAGTGGATTGGCATGCACCAATGTTCGGATTGGCCTCCACTGCAACAGGGTGGCTCTGTGAGTGGGACACTTCACTGGAGACAGCTGTACTTGCTTCAGAGGCCAGCACACACATAAATCACTAGAGAGGCACATACTGTGGGGCACTGCAGTGCTCCTGGACATGACTGCTGGGGGTACTGGGGCTGGACAGTAAGAGTCCCCCGCTCAACACTGTGATGGGGAAGACTGATAAGTCCCAACCAAAGTTGCAGTTTGACCTCCGCAAGTCTCCGACGGCCAGGGAGGGGGTGCGTTTCCCCCAGAGCTTGTGGCAGGGGATCCAGAGGCAGAGGGAGACACAAACCTTAAGCACATCCTTTCAGCCATGCAGCACATCCTTGTAAAATTTGACAGCAAGATAGATGTGTTGTCATACAGGATGGATTGGATGTCGGGGAGGCTGGATAAGCATGCAGAGCGGCTCAACATGGTGGAGAGGCGCATCTCGGAGGCAGAGGATGAGCAGGTTGCGATGATCGATGTGAATAAGAAGATGGAGAAGCTAATGCAGGTGCTGCAAGCAACAATTGTATTGTATTGTATTGTAATCGTATTTATATAGCGCTTACTACCCCTGACGAGGCGTTGAATCGCTTTTCGGTGAGTAGCACGGTACTCTGGAACCCAAAAAGAATTAGTGATGGATTAGTATCGGGAAATAATGAGTACAGTTTTAGTATTATTATGAGTTAATTTGAGCCGCGGATATGAGAGTTTGTTAGTTAGATTGACTGGAGTAATGGAGGGATGGAGGAGGAAAGAAATCCAGAAGTGTTAATTGGGAGTATTTCCTTAATTTACTCAACCCAAAGGCTTGGGACGAGTAAAGGGGATGGAGGAGGGAAGAGTATGTGGAAGGGTTAGGGAGAGCATAGTAGTAGGGTGAGATAAATGTGTGAGAAATTAGTGGGGTTGTGTGGGAGGTCACGGTAGTAGAGTGAGGTTTGGTGAGTTAGATGTGGAAGCGGAGGGAAGAGCTTAGGCAGAGTTATTTAGGAGATGAAAGTAGTAGAAAGGAATTGGGATGAGTCAGAGTGAGAATGGAGGATAGTTTGATAGAGACATGACATATGATGATGGGTAGATACGTGTGATAAGATGAGAGCAGGAATTCATAGATATCTAGTATAACAACCAACCCAGGAGCCATGCAATGACCCACGAACATGTAAAGCACAGAAACAACATATACACATACATACATACATATATATATACACACACACACACATAAATACACACATATATGCACATACAATACATAATTAGAACCATGGGTAAAATATACTTAGTCAAACAGGTTTAAAGAGTGTGTGTGTGTATTTTATTGTTATGACATAGTAGCGATACATATTTTCAATAGAAACTATACATAACTAGAAATATACACATAATCTGAAAACAATATTTATCAACATAGGCATATGCAATTCATAGTTGTTTGAATATGGTGGTTATGAAGGAAAGAGCCATTGTTTCCTCAGGAACAACATGAGAATAGTGGGCATAGCCAAATCTACCAGCATAGATAAAATGGAATGCTTCATAGAAGCCTACTGAGCGACCTACTAGGTTGGGACAGTGTTTTGGAAATATCTGTGGTGTAGCATGCCCACTGCTTGTTTTTTCATGCCCGATCCCGGGAGCAATCCCTTGTCCCATCATAGCATGTTTTGAAGCATATATGGTAATTACAATTATTAATGAGTGTTTATGCATTTTGAATAACAATAATAATATGTTAAGAAAATAATGTGCACATTTGAAAATGTGCCCACGGAGAGTGACTTCCAGAATTCACGAATTATACTAAAATGACAAAAAATATGTGAAAATGTTGAAAATGCGTATTAATAATGTAGTAGTATGTCATATTGAGATGTATAACGTATGTTTTGCATTATATTGTAGAGATAACTTAGCCAAAGTTGTGGCCTAGTTTTGACAGGCCTCATGCAGAAGCTGAATAATCGTGTAATGTAGAGAAGCTGATGTACTGAACTGACCCTGAGCCACTTGTGTTAATGAAATCTGCTTAGCTAGAATTTTCTGCAAAGTACCTATGGACAGGAGATGAGAGAATCAAATTTGTATCAAAGTCTGTGTAGAGCAGACAAAATGTACTTTCCCAGGACTCAAACAATAGAGACACTGACTGGAGAAGAATATGCAACATTTTCGATACCTGATGAGCCGGATGATGAGGACATTGTACCGTGAACCAATCAACAACTTTGGAGCGATGAAATATTAGAATTCATAGATTGGTAAATAAAAGTCATTGGCTAGCGTCACATATGGTGACTAATTGACCAATTAAGAATTAGGGGATGGACTGTGCAACTTTAATATAATGTCATTACAAGGGGGAAAAACTTCAGAACTGATGCGGATGTTAGATGTCGGAGGTTAGGTGTGGATATTCGAAGAGATTTGAGATCTGTCATTGGGCTCAAGTGCTTGAGAGCCTGATGCGATGCTGATCGATTGATGACCTGAAGACGAAGATTGACTTTGTTGCTGATCCATACCGTGGTTAGGTAGCTATGACAATGTGACTGTTTAACTTTTGTGCCTTTCCTTTCTAGGTACCAACTGCGCTGTTTTATAGTTTTTCTCTTAGTTAGATGTTTTTTTCCAAATTCATGTTCGAAATTGTTTTTGCATGAAGTCCCACATGCTAATGGTAATCAAGTTTAGGTATGGTTCCTATTCTGAGATGCTGACATATATTTACTGACAAATGATTGATGGACTGTTTTGCTGAACTCTGCTATTAATGTTGACATATTCATCCTTGTTAGCTGATGTCGAAGCATTAGAACGTACTTTTTTTAAAGTTTTGATTAGATTATGTTATTGGTGGTCACTAATGAACTAATTCTGAGCTAATTGAATAGAGTTTTAATTAACCTTATGACTTAGTATTGTAACTAATAGGGAAATATAAAAATTGTTAAAACGTATATTGAGTTGTGGTTATTCATGAATTGTCGACATTATTGACTAGTGATTAATGTTTTCTTAGTGGTTATTGAATTGTGTGTTCATTATTGATGCCCATTGGTAACACTGGAGCTTGGATACTCCATGTGAGTCAAACGGTTCATCGGCCTACACACGTCCCCTTGTAAGTTTACTTACTAAGGACCAGCTGCGCTAACAGTTTTTGGTAGCAGCTTGATGGTTAGTTTCCTTGGAGAGCTAGTTATGTGGTGACCGATGGTTATGGTGGTAGTTTAAATTAGGGTTAGTTGTTCATTATTATTGTGATTTGGACTTTATTTTCGAGATGGCAATTGTAGCAAAGATGATGTCCCCGTAAGCCCAGAAATTACTTTCCCAGATCCTGGATCCCGCTAGTAGAGTTGGGTATGTTCTCGGCGTTCTAGTGATAGTGTTAAAGCGGTAGGTTGCGCTTGCAAAGGCTTATGCAAACCGCAGGTGAATTGTAATGTATGTGAGGGAAATAGGGAGTCTGCGTACTCCAGTTGAGGTTTAGTAGGAGTGTGCGCACTCCACAGTATGAGAGTAGGAAAGTCTTCGAACTTCACATGTGTGTGGTGCTTTGTGCTAAAAAATTGTCCACTTGGTTGTTGGTGATGTACGGACCCTGCGCGGTCTAAGACTCCGGAGTATATTGACAAATGTAGGAGACTCTTAGTTACATGTTGTAATCTGTCTGGTTTAGTAGGTTGATTGGGCGTGGTCAACAAGTCGGTGTGCGAGTTAAGTGAGTAAGAGAAATTTTCGACTGAGATTTGGTGAGTCCTATGTGCACCAGGACAGACCCATTGATCAGTTGAGAGTAAAATTTGCGGGTCGAATTTTGCTTGCGAATGCGGGAGACTGAGAAAGAGGAATAGCTGCATGAGCAAAAGGGCCATCAGTGAAATTCCATAAGGTCTCTGGAGCGATTGTGTACCTTTCTGTAGTAAACCAGCAGGTTTGTTTTTGGTTATTGGTTAGTGCTCGCAATACTTTTGCATTAGTTTCAGGTGAATTGAGGTTTAGGAGGACAAGCCGCAAGACTTTGTCAGCCACAGTGTGTGAGTGTGACATCAGAGTGAGCCGCGCTGGGACAGGTTGGTTAGTATGAAGAGTCAGCCGTCCATAAGAGGCAATTGGTTGAGAAAGCGGGTGAAGGGAATCTTGGAAGTAAAAGTCATTTCCTTATTGAATCAAATAAATACAACAGAGAAAATTAAGTTTTTCAAAGCGTTTAGGAGTGCCATGAAGGGTGATACATGCATTAAGGCGACAGTGGGGGAGCCAGCCCCACCGGAAAATTCTCCAGCATTTATTGTGATGGAGGAGTGAGATGCCATGTCTTTGGTTAAAGCAGTGGTGCAAATTGACGGAGAAACAGGGAGCTTTAGCGTTTCCAGAGCATGGAACATTTAATTTGAGAATTTTGGATCAGTGGCGAATGACACTATATGAGACAAAGCCGTTACAGAGACCGGTACGGTTTGAGGCATTAGCAGTTTGGGAGCTCATAGCAAGACAGCAGCAAGAAATGAAATTCCAGAGGAGAATAAGAAAGGTAGAGAAGTCTTTAGCAGAGGCAAGATGGGATTGGGAACAGAAGAAGTGGAAAATGGTGACATTGCAGGGTGTTAAGTTGTTTCCTGCTATTACCGAGGAAGATGAGTCAAAGGAGAAAGAGGATGCTACCAAGAATGATAAAAGCTCGCCAGGGGGTAAGAAGAAGAAAAAGACTTATGTGGAAGAAGGAGATTCAGATGTTGAGAATCTCATTACTCAGGTGTTGAGGGACCGACTTCCACCATATGCGTCACATGAAGGGGGTCCAAGTACTATTTCTGCTCCAACTGCCCCAGCTCAAGTGTTGGGGGCAGTGGGACCAGTACAAATAGATAATGGACAGGTACAAGGGGTACTGAAGAGTACTCCGAATGCAGTGACTACTTCAGTGGTCCAAGTGCAGATGCACCCACCACCAGTACAGAGAATTTATCCAGAGGTACCGATGCTCGAGACAACCTCAAACTTAGTGGTACCTATGGAGCAAGTGGTTCAGAGGCCGATGCTAGTTCAGACTGAGCCAACTCCAATGTTGTTGCCTCAGGCACAGCCACAGGGTTTGCCATAGTTCACACCAATGACAGGGACACAGTCAGACGTGACACCAGTGATGAACCAGAGTATGGGACTAGTCCTTCCACAAAATGCGGGTGTCAGAGCGGCACCAGATGCGATATCGCTGCCGATTACTGTTGGTCCAGCGGTACCATTATTTGCGCAGTAGAATCCGATTGCTGGAGAACAGGGTGAAATGTCCATAAGCCTCATGAGGAGGGGGGTAAGAGAGCATGTGCAGGTGGTTTCATCTATGGGTCAGACCTTTGATGGATCTAGACCATTAATAGATCTTAGTCCACTTGTTGTGTTTCCAGATGCCATAAATGGCCCTAGTGTAAGTCAGAGCTTGAAGCTTTTGACACCACAAACTCCAGGTGCAGTGGTACAACAGGTGCCATTGTCGAATGCAAATAACATTTAATTACAGGGACTGACAGCACAGCAGTTAAATGAATGGTTAGATAGTCTGAATACCCCTTGAAATACGTCCAAGGGTGAGGAGCAGAATAATCGTGTCAGGCTGGCTACCAAAATAACTGAATTAGTCGAGGGATCAATTGGAGTGAATAGGTTAGAATCCTATACCAAAGAAGAGCTGAGATACTTGTGTCCAAGAATTACGAGAGAAGTGGGCAAGCTACATCAGAAATTGGCATATCTGGCAGATAAACATGACATAGAAATTGATAAAATGAAGCACTTGAAACGAAGTTACAGATTAGACTTTGAGGCAAAGAATTTTGAGCACATGAGGTCAGCAGGGATGAAAGTGCATCTTAAAGAGCTATTGCAGAGTGCTCAGATTTGGGGAGCACTGGAGAAGTAGGAAGGCAGATGGGCATAGAAGAAGGATAAACAGAAACAAGATTCACAGGAAGGGTCTGAAAGTGTTCAGAAAGAAAAATATCCAGTAAAACCTTTACCAATGAGGGAACTTCCAGGAGGGCAGTTTGTTCATGTCCCTTGGCACAGGAGTGATATTCTGTCATTCACAAATGATTACCCAAAGTTGAGAGAGAAACCGGTTGAGTGGTACCAGCAGACAGATAGATTTGTGAAGCTTTCTAAATGTCTGTGGGAAGACTTGAATACTCTGTTGGAGATAGTAGTGCCAGCTGATTTGTGGATTGAGTGCAAGAGAGCAGTGGGCTGGCCGACGAGTGAACCAGAAAGGGACAGAGTTACAGGTGCACCATCACCTGAAGTGATGAAACATTATTATAAGGTAATTGAGTTCCTGAAGACAAGAATTTCACCTAAAAATATTGACTGGCAGAGAATTGGCAGGACAGTGCAGGAGGTAAAAGAGTCGGTACACACCTATTATGAGAGGTTGTTGAAGGCATTCAAGGAGTACAGTGGCAAGGAAGCGAAAGACATGTTGCACTTTGTGTTCAGGTTTGTAGAAGGATTGAGACCTGAAACAGGCCAGATGATTAATAGTCATTTGATTTGTTGGCAAGCGAAACCGATTGATGAGGTATTGTAGTATGCAAAATACTGTAGTGATGAGATTCAGTTGAAACAGAAAAAGTTGAAGGAGAAGGCGATGGTGATGGTGATGCAGATTAAAGCAGCTCAAGCAGGAGTGCAAGGAGCTTTAGTGCAACAGATACCGTAACAGCAAGGAACTGTTATGTTCCAACCTCAGATGAAAGGTAGGGGTCATGGAGCTAATATGAATCGCGGTCCGGATTTGAATACAGTAGTGGTTCAGAATGATGTGCAAGGGTTGAAAAAGATGTTGCAGTGTCATCTTTGTGGAAATGTGGGACATTGGAAGCAGGAGTGTCCGATGATGGTACAGGATGGTGTTGTTCAGCAAAGTGGTGATTTGAATACATTTCAAACTGTAAAAGTCCCCAGAATGAGAGGACTTAATCCAAATTTTCAGAATCAAGTGCAGAATTTTCAAACCATGCTGCAGATGCAAATGCCAGGTGCGCAAATGACACAGCTGCAACCACTGCAGCACCAGGTTCCTATGGTACCAAGACAGCTAATGCAGATTCCTCAAGCCCCGATGGAACAGTAAACAGATGATGCTTACTCCGCATGTCACAAGTCAGAGACAAGACAGAACTAGTGACACAGTGCACTAATTCCCATTACATAGCGAGAATGAAATAAACAACAAATGGATATGTGAGAGTTTGAATGAGGATCCATGTATGCTTGCAGCATCCCTAGAGGTAGATCAAAGAGGACCTTTTGTGAACGGAAAGGTGATGGTTCATAGGGTTTCATTTCTAGTGGATACAGGAGCTACGTGCTCTACAGTGAGAAGTGCAGAAGTTTCAAACTTACCTCTTTCAGGTAGGACAGTGTAGGTTGTCGGGGTAGCGAATAGACAGTTGATAAATCCGATCACAGATCCAATACAGGTTGAGATTGGCAACTTCCAGGGAATGCATAAGTTTGTAGTCTGTGACTCAAGTCCAGTATCTCTACTGTGAAGGGACTTGTTGTGCAAAACCAGGTGTTCGATTAGCTGTTCAACTACTGGAATAGAGGTTCAGACGAATAGTGATGATGAGGAAGAACAAACTCCTGAAACTGAGAATAAAACCATTAGTGAAGAATACCCGTTGATTGAATTTTTCCCGATGTTTACTGTGAAAGAATTGCATGCAGACTTGCAAGGAACACTACAGTAAAATGTGTGGGACCTGACAGGTAAACAAGTGGGTTTGATCAAGGGAGTGGAGCCAATTAAGATCACTTTGAAGCTGAATGTAGTGTCCGCAGCTTCCACAGTATAACATGGCCCAGGATGTTCTGATGAAAGTGGGGCAGATAATTGAAGATTTTCTGAAACAAGGAGTTTTGAATGAAGTGTTGAGCAGTCCATGTAATTCACCGATAATGGGCTTAAAGAAGCCTTGTGGGAAAGTACGAATTGTACAAGACTTGCAAAAAGTGAATGACATGGTGGTCAAGTGTTGCCCTGTAGGGCCGAACCCAGCAGTAATATTGTTTCAGACTCCATGCAATGCAGAATGGTTCACAGTGGTTGATTTGTCACAAGCTTTCTTTTCTGTGCCTCTTCATGAGGTTAGTCAGTTTCTTTTTAGTTTCAAATTCCTAGACAGAGTCTACAGCTGGTGCAGGCTTCCTCAAGGGTACATGGAGTCACCATCTTTGTTCAATCAGATTTTGAAAAAGAATCTGGAGTCATTGGAACTACCGTACCAATCGACTCTGGTGCAGTACATTGACTGAGTGCATCCAAAACAAGGGACGAGTGTAAGTACGACTCAATTGCCCTTTTAAATCACTTGGGAAAGTTCGGACATAAAGTGTCACCTTTGATATTGCAGTACTGTCAGAAGTCAGTGAAATACATGGGACACCAAATTGAGAATGGGTCAAGGAGAATTTCCAAAGAAAGGATTATAATGATATTGCAGAGAAGTCCCCTGACTTCACAGAGAGATGTCAGAATGTTTCTGGGAATGGTAGGCCATTGTCGTCAGTGGATTCCACATTTTGCTGAGAATGCCAAACCATTGCAGCAGCTGACACATAAGGAGGTTACAGATCCCATTACATTAGACCAGGATCAGGTGAAAGCGTTCACTGAATTGAGAGAGAGTTTGTGCAGAGCTCCAGTGTTGGGAATACCTGATTACACAAAGCCATTCATATTGTTTTGTCATGAACGTGATGCTTGTTCTTTGTCTGTCTTGACACAGGTCCATGGAGGCGCTTATCACCCAATAGCCTATTTGTCAGCTACTTTGGACCCTTTGACCCAGTCGCAGCAGCCTTACCAGGTTGTTTGCACGCAGTCACCGCTGTTGGTCACAGTGTGAGGGAGTAGTGATGGGATACCCTCTAACGGTAATGGCACCTCACTCTGTTGAGATCTTACTGACCAGGACGAAAACGCAGTATTTGACTGGTACCAGACTGACAAGGTATGAGACAAGCATTCTAGGTGCTCCAAATGTAACATTGAAAAGATGTACAGTGCTGAACCTGGCAACATTACTTCCAAGTGATACTGTTGAAATTGAAAAAGAAGAAGACATTGAGCATGATTGTTTTGAGGTAACTGAATTATGCACAAAACCCAGACCTGATATCAGAGATACTCGATTGGAAGAAAATGACCAAATTGTTTTTGTTGATGGCTCATGTTTCAGCGATGGTACAGGAACATTGAGAGCAGGATATGCTGTATGCACAATTACAGGTACTTTAGAAGCTTCTTGGCTTTGAGGTGTATATTCTGCACAAGTAGCAGACTTGATCGCTCTTACTAGAGCATGCTATGTGTCTGCTAGATTGAGAGTTACCATCCACACAGATAGTTAATATGGATTTGGAATTGTTCATGATTTTGATCAGTTGTGGTCGCAAAGAGGTTTTCTGACCTCTACTGGTTCACCAGTAAGCAATAGCTACAGAATAAAGAAATTGCTGTATGCAATACAGTTACCTGAAGAAATTGCTGTGGTGAAATGCAGTGCACATGAAAAGACACCAGACTACATCTCACTGGGAAATGGATATGCAGATCAAGTCGCAAAGCTTTGCGTATTGAACTGTATATCGTTCAAAGACAAGTGGGAATTAATGTCAGAAGAAGGCAATACATGTACAAGTTTTGCATTAAAAGCGATCGATACTTTGGAAGAGTTGAAAACACTGCAAAATAATTTTGACATGGAAGAGAAACTACTTTGGTCCAAACTAAAATGTGTTCAAAGGCCTGATGAAATTTGTGTTTCTGAGGTGGGTCTGATGGTTCTACCAAATAGTTTATTGTCGCAAATGGGCAGATATTACCACAGACAGGCACACATTGGGAGGGATGCCATGGTTCGATTGTTTAAGATTGACTGGTTCAGGGGGGCGTGGCCGGGCCACGAGGAAAGATGGTCGCCTAAGTTGAGAGTTCCGAGCCACCGCGATCCTGGGGAGGTGGCAGGGGCGTAGCGGGTGCCGAACAAACATTCCAAATGACACCGGAGCCCTTTCTAAACCATTGAGCCCCCGATCCGCGATAAGGAGGCCCGCCATCGCGAACCCAACAGCCCGCAGCATGCCTCGATAGCGGAGGCCTAACCGGGGGGCGGATTCGTGTTTCGACAGCCCCAGGCAGATCAGCACAGCTGACTCGCCAAGAGTAAAAAAAATCAACACAGAGGGCCTCGGAGACCCTCCCAGCGCGCCGAGCCCCCGACTCCTACAGAGGAGACCCGCTGCAGTGCACCAGAGGGCCCGCATCACGCCTCAGTAACAGAGGCCCTGTCGAGGGGGCGGAGTTGCACCCTCAGAGCCCGAGGCGGATCAGCTCTATCGGCACAGCATCACCAGGCTCCACAGGTACTAACCCTCAAGCCCCAGTACTGACAAGAGGCGCCGCGCCACCCCTCCACCTGACCATTGCGCTCCCACCCCTTCCTCTGAGGGGGAAAAGGGAAAGGACAAAAAAAAAGAAAAGGGGGGAAAAACGGGGGTATAAAAAAAAAAGAAGGGAACAATATAACAACAAAAACCAGAAGGAAAAGGGGGAATCCAGCAACCGGGGTGAGACAGGCACTACGCACTCCCTCCCCAAAAGACAAGAGGGGAGAAGAAGAGGAGGGAAAAGAGAAAAAAGAGGAAAAAAATGGAAAAAAGCAAGCAAAGAGGGGCAGGCTCCATCGCCACTTACCTCCCCCTCTCAGGCTACCCAGATACCGGAGCAGTGACAAGGCCCCCCGGAACCCACAGGCATCAATAGGGCCCCAACATCAGAAAAAACGTCCAAGAATACACACACTGGCCATGACGGGCCGGTGATAAAATAACATAAAGAGGGACTTACCTGTCCTTTCTCCAATACTCCCCCCGCATCCTACCTGGAGGATAGTCTTGAAACAAAATCTAACAACGAAGGCAAGCAGTGGACACTGTTTTATCACCGCCCCGCAGCCTCCAAAGCCGCCCAACAACCACTCGATAACGTCATCCCAACACCCGGACTACTACGGGCCCACACCTACTTAATCATTCCGGTGCCCTCATCGCCATAAACCTCCTGCCCGACGACAATAGACAATCGATGTATGCTGCAGCGACCACTAGGTCAGTACAAATAAAGGGGGGAAAAGAAAAGAAAAGAAAAAACAGAGGAAAATAAACAACAAAAAAGGAAAAGGGGAGAGATGAGTGTCGACTGCTTCGTATACCCCTACTCCCACCGGATCCCGAAGAGGGCCTTGGACTCAACCGGGCAATTCTTGCAGGTTGGCACTGCGATGCCCGGAGGCAAGCCAAATCATAAACCCACTGGTAAGCTTGCGCGGCAACTACTATTTTCAGAGGCGCTCCACCATAAACGTCCAACTTCCATGACAACAGGACCTCACGCATCATTAACCCCAATCCAGCACACCGCGATGTCCAACAAGGAACAGTCCACAACCATGGAATAGATACTACAGGAGATCACCGCTGTTAGCCGTCGAATAGAGGGAATGGACGCTTCCATATCCTCACTGACCTTGGAGACCAAATCCATGCGATCAGATATTGCAGGCTTCCAATCTAGGGTGACAGGATTGGAACATCGTGTGGGGACACTTGAAACGCAGGTAGCCACGTCCCAGGACAGAGATCAGGATCTCCTCTACCTCAGGAGTAAACTAACGGATATGGAGGACAGAAGCCGAAGAGACAACATTCGCCTGCTCGGGATCCCTGAAAACGAAGAGGGGACAGATATACAGGCCTTTCTGGGCTCCACCCTTCCCAAACTGACCTCATTGGACTTTGACCCGCCATTGGAATTCCAATGAGCACATAGAGTAGGCCCGAAATGCTCCGATAAGACCTCAAGGCCTTGACCAATCATCGCATGCCTACTATGCCATAACCAGACCCGGAAAATACTCCAAGCAGCGCGTAGCCACGGACCCTTTCGGATAGGCCAACATGACATCCGAATAACGGCCGATTCTTCTAAAGACACCAACGAACGCAGAAAGGCCTTTCTAGCTTTAAGACCCCGACTTCGCCAACTGGAGATGAAATACGGCCTTTTTGACCCGGCAAGAATGTGGGTCACCAAAAACGGGGTATCCAAGGATTTCTACAACCCCGAAGAACTGAGACTCTTTCTTGACTCCTTCCAACATCAACCCATGGACTGCTAGCACAAGCCGACCACAAGATACCTCAAGGGATGACGAGGATAGTGGAACCTTTCCCCCAGGACTGGAGAAAGAAAGCATGGTCCAATATGACGCCGACAACTGCCTTAGGGGCAGGGACCTGGAGAGACTAGCCAGATCGCACGATGACAGGGGTCAGGTCCTGCATGCTGTGGCAGTTCACACCCAGCTATCTGAAAGGGACAAATCTCGTTCACCTCTAAAACCGACAACTGTATCCCCCTGAGATGGTGATCTAATGCAGCGCATATGCGAGACAACTGCGAGAACACCGAAGCACGACCGCCGACAACTCCACGGACGGATGAGTACTTATCCGGATTTTGCATCTGTGTCTTCCTTATTGCTATTGATACCATTGTCAATAGACAGCTAGCATGCCTATAACCTCTACAATATAATATAAGGTTATATATCGTACCAACGCAACGCAAACCGCCTTTAGCATAATACAGAGTACACATATCAGCACCCAGACTAGACCTTACCGACATCCACAGTGTACACATAAGACAGGGCACTGCTCTATAACGATGTTACCAAACATCTAATAAACAAACTGGCACCCCTTTATCGTACTGCAGAGCATTATGCTGCAATAATACAACACAAGTTATGTCTAACCTAGCATGAAGTTCATACTGTTAGCACCTAGGCCTGAACCTGTTAATTCCCACTACTCACCCATAGGCCAAAACTAAACCATGCTCTGCGATACAAAGCCTAACACAAGACAGTATGATAGCATGGTACAAAATCCTATTACAAGAGATACCATGTCACAGAGACATCCTGTTACATATCACAAAGATACTATTTAAGACTGGAAGCATAAAATATAAGATAACACACATAAGTACACCTTAAAGTCTCCTTCCGGCACAACAATGTCCTATGGAATACGACCGCAACCAACTTCATGGATAGATGAATACTTACCCAGACTTAACACTTGCGCTCTCCTCATAACTGTCGACACCTTTTTCAACAGACGACTAACACACTCATGCCCCCTACAATGTACTGCTACAAACTGCAGTAACATAATATAAATTACGATATGTATCTGCACTCAGACTAGATTCCACTGACACCCGCAGCTCCCACATGGGACAGGGCCCCACCCTATCATGATCCTATCAAAAGTCTAGCTAACAAACTGGCAACCCTTTAATGTACTATACAGTATTATGACGCAATAATACAATACAGGCTATATCCAGCTTACCAAGAAGTTTACACTGTCTGTACTTAGACCAGGATCTATTAACTCCCACTATTTACCCATAGGCCAAAGATAAGATAAGATATGTCTTGTGACACAAAGCCTAACAGACGACAATGTGATAGTATGGTATGAAATTATGTTATAGAGTTATCATGTTACAGAGATATTGTGTTACATGTTACAGTGATATTATATAAGTTTGGAAATATTTAAGCTGTTATACATAAGTATACTTCAAAGCCTCCTCCCGGCCCAGCACTGTCCTATACCCCCCCAACCCCCTTCCCTCCCCTCTCCCTCCCCCTCCTCTGCCCTTCCTCCCTATCATCATAAACCACCCCCTCCCCCTTCCCCACAAACATCATCCCCCACCCCCCTCCCTATCAAATCATCCCTATAGCACAGGACCCCACATGACAACACTAACCAAGTATAGTGACTTTCCACCATCCCACCATTGAGAGCATGCGAACCGCGCAAGACACTGCGCTAGATACCGCCCGCCACCAGATAGACCTCCTCCCACATACGAACACGAGCCCCCCTCCTACCACCATCATACTAACAAGATGTTAAACGTCCAGTAAAACAAAGATACCCTATACAATAAGCCCTCCCCACTGCTCTCACATCACCCCCCCACTCTCACCCAGGATAACAAACCCCGATCATCATTATTATCATTGCCACTACCCTCCTTTAAGCTCCCCGTGCAACACATTCGTGGCTCCCCCCCTCCCCTCCGGAGTTAGTGAAACCTTCTGTCATAAGCCGATGACGGTCATCCCTCTTCCCCCCCCCCCGCCTCCCCGGCCGAGATCAGACCGGCAACGCCGGGAGCTCCGATAGGTATAGGACTCGCCATTTACAGATCTATCCTCAGGGGACATCGGACCCCTAGCCTTCCCCCTCTCTTCTTTTCATTATTTTATGTTATTTCATCTTACTTTACTCCATATATTAACGCTAACAAACTCTCTCCTCCCCTCTATACTCCCTCTCTGTTCCCATCTTCTCTCCCCCCCTTCCCTCTCAACCTTTCCTATCCACACTTTCTCACTTTCTCTCTCTTCTGTGGGAACACCTGACCCCCTCCAGCTGCCCTCCCCCAAGCCACCACATCGCAACAAATGTAGCCCACACCCCAACGGCTGAAGCTGCCCCCCTCCCTACTGGTACTGCTCTCGGAATCGCTGAGACCTCACCCTACCACTCAGCATGTCTCCCTCGCGACACACCCACTACAAATCCTCTCCTAGAATGTGCACGGTATGACGAGCTACATTAAACGGAAAGAGGTGCTGTCCTATCTCCAATCTAAAAGAGAGGACATAGCTCTGATTCAAGAGACACACCTTGATAACCCGGAGTCCACCAAACTTAGACGGGACTGGGTGGGAAGGGTCTCCTTTAGCTGCTGCCCAACAGCCCAGGAGTCCGGCGGCAGCACACCTCGCAAATGCGGAGTAGCGATACTGCTACGCAAATCCCTCCCGGTTACAATCATTAAAACATGGAACGATGCGGAGGGGAGATATATATTCGCCAAACTGAAACTAGGAGATAATTTTCTATGTGTGGGCTCAGTTTATGTGCCAACCGGCACTAAGCACTCCTTTTTCTTACAATTAAATCGTCTCCTGACCGAAATTGGAACCACCCGCTACATTATCGGGGGAGACTGGAACCTAGCCCGAGATGCCATACTTGACAGGACAGGCCCCATTGATACGGGTAATAATCACGATAGAGCACTACTGACGGACCTAACCACGGATGCAGGCTTAGTCGATTGCTGGAGACTAACACACCCAAAAGATAAGGAATATACTTTCCTATCATCTGTACATGGTACCCAATCTCACCTGGACTATTTCTTCGTATCACACACCATAATCCCCCAAATACAAAACATCAGCATTCTGGAGAGCGGACTTTCAGATCATTGCCCGATCCTACTTCTGATCCAAGCAGGTCTAGCCTCTCCTGGTCGCAAACCATGGCGCTTTGCGGTGCATAGATACCGTTCTCCCCAAGGGAAAGAACAACTTAGGGCTCATATGTCTACATACATGGCCGAAAACACGGGCACGGCAATATGATGCGTGATGCAGCACTAGCTAACAGAGACAGGAAGGCTCGCCAACGTACCCTCGAAGACACGATCCAGAGCTTCAGCAGACAATACACTGCCAAGCCGTCCTCCGCACTACGCTGCTCCCTCGAACAGGCTCAAATGGCACATAATGAGCTCTATACATCGCAGGTGGAATACGCGCTGCAAAGACTACGCGGTTGCCACTATGAGCAAGGTGAGAAGGCAGGACGCCTTCTAGCGGCACAACTCTGACAGAGAGAAGCTGCCTCTGCCATAACGTCCTCTTCAGGAGCGGTACTAACCCGCCCGCAAGATATTGTAAACGAATTTGCTGCTTATTACCAACATCTTTATACCCCTGAAACAACAACGACCACGTACAGACTGAGGCATTTCTTACTGCGGCCAACCTACCCTGTCTCTCGGAGGCAGGCCGAGCTCTTCTAGAGGGCGACTTAAGCAGGGAAGAAATAACGCAAGTCATTGCGAACCTCCCCTACCACAAGTCCCTGGGAGAGGACGGATTCCCTGTGGAATTTTATAGATGGGCAAGGGAAGAGGCAACCACTGGAGTGCACGAGGCACTCACGGAGGCATGTCAGGAAGGCTCCATGGGCGCTCTGTCCAACAGGGCTATGATAGTTGTCCTGCCCAAACCAGGGAGAGACCCCCTACTCTGTGGCACCTGTCGCCCCATCTCCCTTTTGAACGGAGATGTCAAACTCCTAGCTAGCGTCCTAGCAGCACATCTAT
This sequence comes from Pleurodeles waltl, assembly GCF_031143425.1. NCBI lineage: Eukaryota > Metazoa > Chordata > Amphibia > Caudata > Salamandridae > Pleurodeles > Pleurodeles waltl. The sequence goes on along the minus strand of NC_090449.1, from coordinate 466,554,532 downwards.
GCAAAGTGATACCGTCCCTGATTCATAACACTCGGGTAGGATTCGTTCCGGGCCGCACCTCCAGAAATCATATGCGCATTCTCTGTCATACCCTATTTGAATCATTACACCTACCAGAGGAAGCCCTGGCCCTATCCCTCGATGCAGAGAAAGCATTTGACCGTATCGAATGGCCCTACCTGTTTGCTACCATGAAACACTTTGGTCTCGGAGAACAATTTATCTCCAAAGTCCGATTACTGTATGACCACCCTACGGCGCAAGTTAATTGCGGGGGCTTTCTATCAGACCCATTCCCCATTGGGAGAGGCACAAGACAGGGTTGTCCCCTATCACCGCTCCTATTCCTGCTAGCAATGGAACCTCTGGCAGCTACTATACGGAACTCCCAACAGATAAAAGGTATCCCTCTAACTGGGGGTTCCTCCAAAATCTATCTTTACGCTGCTGACATCCTGCTAACCCTGTCCGACCTATCATAAAGCACTTCGCGCCCCTATCCGGATATTGGGTAAACTGGGACTCTCCCGCATAACAATGAGAGCCACAATTTATGGCCTCCCATTCAAATGGACCCTGACTCGCCTCAAATTTCTAGGAACATATGTCAACCGAGGTCTGGAACACATGGTCAAGGATGATCTAGACCCTCTTATATCCCGGATGAAACAGGACTTCGCCAAGTGGTCACTACTGGGCCTATCCATGTGGGGCAGGACACAGGCGGTCAGGATGGTTACCCTCCCGCGCTTCACATACACACTAGGTATTCTCCCTCTACAAGTGCCTCTCTCCTCCCTCCGAATGATCAATGCCTCAATAAGGACTTTTGTCTGGGGCTCTACACGCCCAAAGCTGAAACCTGCAACAATACTGGCACAACGATCCTATGGAGGCTTATGACTCCCCTCAGTAGAACAATACTGTTAGAAATGGGGTTTTTGGTTGGCAGTTAGGTTGCCCTCTGTCCAAGCAAGAACCCTCACTCTAGTCAGGGTAAGTCACACACAATCCAAAATCAGCCTGTGCTCACCCTCCGGTAGCTTGGCACGAGCAGTCAGGCTTAACTTAGAAGGCAATGTGTAAATCATTTGTGCAATAAATCATACAACACCATAGCATAACACCACAAAAATACACCACACAGTATTTAGAAAAATATATAATATTTATCTGGGTATCTTCAGGTCAAAACGATCAAAGTTGCAATATGAATTTGTAAAGATATCACTGAAAAGTGATATAAGGGCCCTCATTCTGACCCTGGCGGTCTTTGACCGCCAGGGCGGAGGACCGCGGGAGCACCGCCGACAAGCCGGCGGTGCTTCAATGGGGATTCCGACCGCGGCGGTAAAGCCGCGGTCGGACCGGCACCACTGGCGGGGTCCCGCCAGTGTACCGCGGCCCCATTGAATCCTCCGCGGCGGCGCAGCTTGCTGCACCGCCGCGGGGATTCTGACCCCCCCTACCGCCATCCAGATCCCGGCGGTCGGACCGCCGAGATCCGGATGGCGGTAGGGGGGGTCGCGGGGCCCCTGGGGGCCCCTGCAGTGCCCATGCCACTGGCATGGGCATTGCAGGGGCCCCCGTAAGAGGGCCCCTACATGTATTTCACTGTCTGCTGCGCAGACAGTGAAATACGCGACGGGTGCAACTGCACCCGTCGCACAGCTTCCACTCCGCCGGCTCGATTCCGAGCCGGCTTCATCGTGGAAGCGTCTTTCCCGCTGGGCTGGCTGGCGGTCTGAACGAGACCGCCCGCCAGCCCAGCGGGAAAGTCAGAATTACCGCCGCGGTCTTTCGACCGCGGAACGGTAACCTGACGGCGGGACTTTGGCGGGCGGCCTCCGCCGCCCGCCAAGGTCAGAATGAGGGCCAAAGTGTCTTAAGTCTTTAGAAAGTAAACAGAGTCTCTTTCAAACACAAAGTACCTGGTTTCTGGTGGAAAATCTCCTCAGAGGGCCACAAAGGAAGAGGTGCGTGGAAAAAGGGTGTGTGCGTCGATTTCTCCCCAGCACACACGGACTTGCGTCGTTATTTTCCACGCGGGGAAGTCGGCCGTCGTTTTCTGGCGCGCGGACAGTCTCTTTCTGTGGGTCGCGGGATTACCAGATGTCCCTGGTCTGTGCGTGGATTTTCCTGCTTGTTTTCCAGCTGCACGTCGTTCTGCGGGGCTGCGCGTCGAAGTTTCGATCTCACGGCAGGCGTCGCGTCGATTTCTCCTGCGGAGTCGGGAGGCGTTGTCCTTGCGAGGCCGTGCGTCAAAGTTTTGATCTCACGGCAGGCGTCGCGTCGATTTCTCCTGCGGAGTCGGGCGGCGTTGTCCTTGCGAGGCCGTGCGTCAAAGTTTTGATCTCACGGCAGGCGTCGCGTCGATTTCTCCTGCGGAGTCGGGCGGCGTTGTCCTTGCGAGGCCGTGCGTCAAAGTTTTGATCTCACGGCAGGCGTTGCGTCGATTTCTCCCGGGAAGTCGGGCGACGTTGTCCTTGCGAGGCCGTGCATCAAAGTTTCGGTCGTCCCGAAGGCGTCGCGTTGATCAGCGTCGGTGTGCGGCGTTTTTCTTGCCGCGGAACAAGCTGTGCGTCGAAAAGTTCGGCGCACGGAGCGTCCAAGAGGAAGAGTGAAGTCTTTTTGGTCCTGAGACTTCAGGGAACAGGAGGCAAGCTCTATCCAAGACCTTGGAGAGCACTTTTACAGCCAGGCAAGAGTTCAGCAAGGCAGCAGGCCAACAGCAAGGCAGCAGTCCTTTGTAGAAAAGCAGACAGGTGAGTCCTTTGAGCAGCCAGGCAGTTCTTCTTGGCAGGATGTAGTTTCTGGTTCAGGTTTCTTCTCCAGCAAGTGTCTGATGAGGTAGGGCAGAGGCCCTGTTTTATACTAAGTTGTGCCTTTGAAGTGGGGGTGACTTCAAAGAGTCTCTAAGAAATGCACCAAGTTCCCTTTCAGCTCAATCCTGTCTGCCAGAGTCCCAGTAGGGGGTGTGGCAGTCCTTTGTGTGAGGGCAGGCCCTCCACCCTCCCAGCCCAGGAAGACCCATTCAAAATGCAGATGTATGCAAGTGAGGCTGAGTACCCTGTGTTTGGGGTGTGTCTGAGTGAATGCACAAGGAGCTGTCAACTAAACCTAGCCAGACGTGGATTGAAGGGCACAACAAGATTTTAGTGCAAAGAAATGCTCACTTACTAAAAGTGGCATTTCTAGAATAGTAATATTAAATCCGACTTCACCAGTCAGCAGGGTTTTGTATTACCAATCTGGCCATACTAAATATGACCTTCCTGCTCCTTTCAGATCAGCAGCCCCAACAGTGTATGAGGGCAGCCCCAATGTTAGCCTATGAAAGGAGCAGGCCTCACAGTAGTGTAAAAACGAATTTAGGAGTTTCACACTACCAGGACATATAACTACACAGGTACATGTCCTGCCTTTTACCTACACAGCACCCTGCTCTAGGGGTTACCTAGGGCACACATTAGGGATGACTTATATGTAGTAAAAGGGGAGTTCTAGGCTTGGCAAGTACTTTTAAATGCCAAGTCGAAGTGGCAGTGAAACTGCACACCCAGGCCTTGCAATGGCAGGCCTGAGACAGGGTTAAGGGGCTACTGAGGTGGGTGGCACAATCAGTGCTGCAGGCCCACTAGTAGCATTTAATCTACCTGCCCTAGGCACATGTAGTGCACTCTACCAGGGACTTACAAGTAAATTAAATAGTCAATCATGGATAAACCAGTCAGTAGTACAATTTACCCAGAGAGCATATGCACTTTAGCACTGGTTAGCAGTGGTAAAGTTCCCAGAGGTCAAAAGCCAACAACAACAGGTCAGAAAAAATAGGAGGAAGGAGGCAAAAACTTTGGGGATGTCCCTGTCAAAAAGCCAGGTCCAACAAATACTCACTAGCCCTGCAACTATCGCAACTAGCCTACACACTCCCAGGAACCCCGGATCCCCCACGGTGGGTAGCCACAGAGAAACTCCTGAGGGTCAGCACGTAGAGCTAGGAGGGATATACACTGACTGTCCCCACTTGTCCAACCCTACCCTCATGGCAACAAACACAGCATGGTGCAGAGCTCACCGCCTATTGGGCATACACCCCTTCTTACACGCCCAGGCCCCTATAGAAGGAAACAAAAGCATAAAAATAGGGGGAAACACCCTTAGATGGCCCCAATGGAACAACGCTGGTATCCACAATGTAGCCCAAACCACAGATGGCGACGACCCTGACCCTTCGACACCCTATGGGAAGAGTTGACATTCACAACAATCAAGAGTGGCGATACATCCAGCTCCAGCATTGCATGTGCAGAGCCCTAGGAACACCCCCATGGACGATCAATGCCTCGCCCATTGTCACCTACCTACAGACGTGGGGTCATCACAGAGGCATTATGGCCGGCCTATACGCAGAGCTAACAAACCATTTTTACTCGAAACCCCTCCTTGAACGGTTGCGCCTAAAGTGGCAGGATCGACTTGAGGTCGCCTTCACTGAAGAAGAATGGCCGGACATAATAGAGGCCCTTGATAGGAGTGTCCGTGAGGCCTGACTGAAATTTTGTCTATTTAAAGTTCTCCAAGAATGGTATTGGACCCCCATAAAACTCTTTAGGGCAGGCCTGATGCCACATGTGAAGTGCTGGCGATACGTAGACCACCATTGCGACCTACTACATATCCTATGCTACTGCCCAACGATACAGCCCCTATGGGAAGCTGTGCGCCACAAACTGGCGGATTCCATACAGATACCACATCCAACTCCGCCATCACTCATCCTTCTACATGACATGCACCCGTACCCCTCCCTGTCACGACCCCAGAAGTGGCTGCTCCATACCGCAATTGCCATAGCTAAAATCTGCATACTCCGACACTTGAGGTCTAGTATCCCCCCAACCCCGGCAGAATGGATGACAGCTATGTTCCAAACTGCTACCCACGAACGAGTAATCTACCACCTACAGGATCAAGCGGCTCTGTTCACAGCGGTCTGCAGCCCTTTCTTGACAGGACCATAAGGCAGCTGGTGGATAGTCGGCAGACAGCAGCTGTTATTCCAGAACCCCCTCTCCCTTCCCCCCCTTCCCCCCTCTCTTTCTTTCTTTCCTTCCCCTCAATTTCCCAGACTACCCGCCTCGGAAAGCACCCTCCACCCCAGACCACTTAAACACGTATCCAATAACTTTCTCCTTCCTCCTACCCGACTTGTTCCTGACTACCCAGTGCAGAAATGAAGGACTCGCCCCTAAAACATTAAAAACTCATTAAGGATACTTACTCAGATACCCCTTGATTCCCCCCTCCCCTGCACTACCCCTCCCTACGTACCAGACCCTATACTTCACATTCAAACTACTTAGGCACGCATACAACATTATACAACTCTACATGATAATTCACACCAGACAGGGAGTAATCAGTATACTCCCTCAATAACCTTGACGTGTTGACCCTAAACTCCCCATCCCCTTCTTCTTCCCAATCTCTCTCTCTCCCTCTTCCCACCCTTTCTCTTTCTCCTCTATACCCCCATGAATAATTTTTTCTCCCACCACTCACCACCTCTCTTTACCCCCTCCATTCACCCATGATCCCATAGCTTATTACTCGGAATATTCATTAGTTTAAACACATCTATATATCTACTGTGAAATTACCTGTTGTAATGTAACTCCCTGAGGATATGTTCATATATACTCTGTACCACCCTATATTCTCCAATAAAATTAATAAGAAAAAAAAAAAAAAAAAGATTGACTGTTTCAATCCTATGTTTAGGCAGGCAGCAGAGGCAGTATGTCATCGCTGAATAATTTGTCAGCAGCTAAATGTGGGAAAAGGGACAGTGGTGAATTTGAGCCACAATGGAAGAGCAGGAGGTCATTCAGCAGAATGCAATTGGATTTAATTGAGATGCATGCGTGTGGAGGTTTGAAGTACGTGTTGGTGATTGTGTGCATTTTTAGTCACTGTATTGAAGCGTATCCCACAAGAAGGAATGACAGTCTCACAGTAGCAAAGTTGTTGCTCAGGGAGTTGATACCACGTTTCGGGTTCCCAATCTCTTTAGAATCAGATAGGGGAACTGTTAGAAATGGGAGTCTAACAGGAACTCACTTCAACAACGAGGTGATGAAACTCTTATGTGCAGCACTAAACATTGGGCAGAAATTGCACTGTAGCTATGGTCCTGAAGCATCAGGACTAGTGGAACAAATGAATCATACCTTGAAATCAAGAATTGCAAATATGTGTGCAGCTACAAATCTGAAATGGCCAGATGCATTGCCTTTGGTGTTGATGAGAAATATACCTGACAGGAAGACAGGTCTGTCACCCCATGGGATTCTCATGGGCAGAGCAATGAGATTACCAGCAGTTCCAGCCAATGTACTTGTCAATATTACAGATGAAATGGTGTTGGACTACTGCAAGGGTCTTGCTGATGTGGTTTGCTCTTTCTCTCAGGAGGTGCAGGCCACCACCCTGCCACCCATTCACGATCCAGGGCACAATCTGAGAGCCGGTGACTGGGTTGTTGTCCGAAAACATGTTCACAAGACGTGTTTAGAGCCATGCTGGAGAGGGCCTTACCAGGTGGTCCTAACGACAACGACAGCTGTGAAGTGTGCAGGACTCCCTAACTGGATACACGTGAGTCATACGGAGAAAGTGGCATGTCCACAGGATCATGAAGAAGTGTTGTTGAGAGCACCAACAACAGCGAAACAGGTTGTCGCACCTGAGCCAGAAAGAGAACCAAGAGAGCCTGAAATTGAACAAGAGCTTATGGAAGATGGTTCTATTACCACTGTAAGAGACGAAGGTGAAGAATTACAGGAGGGTGCAGAAGAATCAATATCAACGGATACAGCAGGAGAGCCTAGCACAGAAGGGGTTCTCCCAGAAGCAGATGGTGTTGAGAAGCAGATAGAGCAAGTGCCAGACCAACAGGAGGAAAGAGTTGAGACAGATCAAAGTCAAGGTGATTCGACTCCTCTTGAGCCCGTTGCAGGTCCACCAAGACAAAAACACCATAAAGAAAAAGAGAAGAGTCCAATCCTGAGAAGAATATTGACAGAAGGATCGAGAACAGGAGATAATTGGCCTGAATCGCAAGTAGGGAAAAGAAAGAAATTGGTTATAAATGAAACAATAGAGGAAGAGGTAGATACTACCAGAAAAGAAGAATTGAGTGAAGGAGAAATAAATGGTGATTGAAAGCTGAAAAGAAAGAGAATAGCAAGTTGCCGCTACGCAGGTCCTGAATGGGCATATGCAACTACAAATGAATGGCAACACAAGTTTATGTCCTTTTGTTTTGATAGAGAGGTTCTGTGTCAGTACTTTGATGTAACCTGAAGGTGAACATGAAGCTGAATTGTTGAGCCAATCTGAAATACCTTAAAGAGACTGTAGAAAATAAAAACTGAAAGAGACATTGATAATCTGATTTGACATAAAACCAGATGTGACAAGCTGCTAATCAATTTTGAAAAGGAAAAGGGTTCCTGGATGAGAAACTGAACTGTGAGAAAAATAATTTTTCCTTATTTTTGATTTTACTGCACTTTATATAGGAGTACATCTACTTTCTGATTCTTTACAGATCATGGCTGAGTTAAATAACCAGGTTAGGAATGCTAGGCGCTGTAAATATATAAGTGTTGGATTGGTGATTATGTGTGGGATTTTGTTTATAGTAGTGATTGTGGGAATGTCTGTTCTTGATACAAAAGGAGCCAATCGTGCTTCTGTTCCTGAAACTACTACACTAAGGGCTTTGGAGAGGTTTAAGTTGGAGAGGTTTAAGTTAGATGAGAAGTATTTGCATGAATATACTAATGCTCAAGGAGAGCTTTCTTCTAACTTTTTCTATTGCCTGTTGAGTGAGTCTGTTGAGACAATGGATGCAAGGGATTGTCTTGTGTGTACACAAATTCCTTCGTCAGTAGAGGAAGGAGTTACGCACCACAGCTTACCACTAACTTACAGAATAAGCTGTAGTTTGCTACTAACAAGGTTCTATAATCAAGAGTACATACAATATGTTTACTCCAACTATGATCTAGTGTTTTCGTTTGTTCCTATTATTCTATCTGAGTAGAGTAGCTAAGGATCATGATATAGTATTAGTTAGAGGATTCTTTGAGCCTACACTAACATTTGGAACCACATATGTGCATAGAAATAACCTCACTTGTTTGCTTACACCTTTAGAAAAAAGCTTTATTGAGCATACTGATTATAGCAGAAAAGCACTAGAGGAGAAACTAGAAAAAGACTTAGAGAAAAGGACTTACAAGAATGACCATGCTTACCCTGCTATTAAAACGCAAGGAAAATTAGCTTTAGATGCATTACATGTAGGGAAGCTTTGTATATATAGGCAAAAATCACACACTGACACTTTATTTGTGGGAACGAGTGAATGTAGGCATGTGTTTTTGTTTCAGAGTAAGTATACCTTTATGTTTAATGGTCAGGACCCTGCGATTCCTGGGATCTGTTATATTTGTGGACTTATTACCATCTTCCAAGAGGATGGTATGGGACATGTTATTTGGGGATAATTTTCCCAAAGATTTATTAGATAGATGACTTAAAGAAGTTTCCGAAATTGACTGAATTACATCATAAGCGACAGAGGAGGCAAACCTCTTATGCTATTGTAGGAGATATACTTGGTGCGGTGATTCCTTCACTAAGAGTCATCCTAAATTCAATCAAGATACGAAAGTTGTCTACTATTGTGAATAACATGCTGACAAATTTCACAGGGGCAATACTCCTGTTAGATATAGAATTAGCTGCGGATAGAGCTATGATCCTTCAGAATCGCCATGTTTTAGACCTCCTTTTAGCGAAGGACGGCAGAGTCTGTAAAATGATTAACTCTAGGCATTGTTGTTCTTATATACCCAATAACAGTAAAGAGATAAGAGACTTGGGGCCAGATGTAGGTAGGGAAAAATTAGCGACTCGCAAATTGCGAGTCTTTGCGACTCGCAATTTCCGACTTGCTAACTGCAATGCAGGAAGAAAACGCGAGGACAATTTGCGACTCGCAAATGCAATCGCACCGCAGATAGCGAGTCCGCTGTTTGCGAGGTCGCTTTTTGCGACTGCGCAAAAAACGGACACGCAATTTGCTAGTGGGTGTCGCAAATTGCGACTGTGCCGCAAATTGAATGCAGGTGCTGCAGAACATTCTGGAAAACACTTCCTGGCACATGATGATGACATCACAGCCAGGAAGTTTACAAATACACCTGGGAGGAGGGAGGACCACACCCATTTCAACTGCGGAACTGCAAACACACAGAGCTCCAGCTACCATGGCAGAGACCCCAAGGAAGAGGAAACTCAAGTTTGCAGAAAAAGAGTTGGAGGTGTTGACCGAGGAGTGTTGTCAGCACCATGACCAGCTGTTTGGCAGGGCAGCCCTCACCGTGCCAGAGTCTGAGAAAAGGAGACTATGAATGGAGATCCAGGAAAAAGTAAACTCCCTGGGTGTCAGCCACCGGAGTATTGAGGAACTCAAGAAAAGGTGGTACGATCTGCGCTCCCGGACCAAGGAGAGGGTGGCAGAGCGGCTCCGGGAGATGAGGGGCACAGGAGGGGGACCATCAACAGTACCACCACCCACACCCCTGGAGGAAAGGGTAGAGGAGACCCTATAGCCTGAGGCAGTATGCGGGATGGGAGAGCTGGACACATCTGAGCCAGGACCATCAACCGGTGAGTACCATGAGACATGCATGTAACCTCATTAATGCCATACCCCCACCCACCTTGTACTTAGGAGCATGCACAACCAAAATAGTTCCATTTCAGAGTAGCAAACACCAGAATGGTGCATTATGGGCAATGTAGTCAAGTAGTCAGTTGATAGGCAACAGTTTATTAGGAAGTTGACAACAGATAGTAGATACTGACAGTGTGTTCCCTATGTCCCACAGGTCTCCCACAAGACACCCCCACCAGCCAAAGCAGCCAGGGGCCACTGGTCAGCCAGCAGACACACGAGGGAACAGGACCAGCCACCACTGCGACCTGCACCACCGTCACCATGTCCCCTCACGAGACACCAGTTGCAATACTGGTGTGTGAGCCTGCACCAGGTCCCAGCCAAATGGCCACGGGAGACGTCACAGGGCCTCCACCGCGTCGCAGGCGACGTGGAACTCCATCCTCACAGCGGCAGTCAGAGTCAGGGGATGCCTCCATTTAACATACTGAGGCTGCACTCCTACGGGGTCAGCGCCTGCAGACATAAGAAATCAGGAGGATTACAGGGGCATTGCGGCGCATGGAGCGCAATCAAGGAAACAGCATGCAGCTTGTACATTCTGAGTTGCAACAGATAAGTTCACACATGGGCGACCTTGCACTCTCCATGCGTCAACTCGTGGCAGCACTGCTGACACAGACAGAGAGTGCACGGCGTCGGGACAGGCAGCTGCTGAACCGCCTAGACAGGATGTCATAATCAATTGTAAGGCTGGCCGTGAACACTACAGGTCTTTCTAGGCGCACGGTCAGCCTCCAAGTGGACATGGGCCACTTTGCCAGTGACGTGGCACGTGGACTGGGCCGTCTTAGCCACGCTGTAGACTTAATGGAGGCACGGCAGGTGGCCAGGGGCACAGGTGACACGCCACAAGATAGTGAGGAGGGCTCCACTGTCAGCAGTGTCTCTGCCGGTGACACCAGGCTGCTTCGCAGTGGAAGCACAAGGCAGGGCACTGTTGACCCCCCTAGTACCAGCCATCCTGGCCGAGCCCGCCGTAGGGTTTGAGCTCCACACAGTCCTGGGGTTGGGGCACATGAAGTCAATGTGTCCCATGCCAGGTGGACTTTTAAAGCCCCTGACCTGTTCCAAATGTATATAGTTTTTTGTTAGCACTTATTAAATCACTTGTTCTTTCCACTGAACACATGGACTCTTTGTGTGTGACATTGGTGAGTATGGTAACAGTTAGCACGTACCTTCCAAAGTATTGGATTGCAATGTGTTCCCATCTCAGTCTGCCTTGATTTGCTATGCTTCTATCCCCATGATGGCGATGTGGTAGCTCTTGCTCTTCATCCTCAGAATCAGGGTCTTCAGGGGTGAGAGGTAGCCCACGTCTGGTGGCAATGTTGTGCAGTATAGCGCATGCGACAACGATCTTGAAAGCTGTTATTGGGGTATACTGGAGGGCACCTCCACTTCTGTGGAGGCATCTGAATCTTGCTTTCAGCAGTCCAAAGGTCCGTTCAATAATATTCCTGGTCCTCTTATGTGCACTGTTGTATCGCCTCTCTGTCTCATTGCTGGGTGTTAAGTACGGGGTAAGTATCCATGGTCGGAGTGCATATGCTCTGTCACCTGTTTGGCAAAAAATGTACAATGTTAGCTGGGCATGGATGGTTTCCACATTGACCTGTGTGTATGTCTGCAAGGTGTTTTCAGCTATACCTAGGAGGTATCCGTCTCCAAACTACCCACGTTCTAGGCGTTGGTGTATCCCACTGTGCCTAAAAATGTAGGAGTGATGAGTACTTCCTGGAAATTTGGCTACCATGTCAGGGATGACATAATGGGCGTCACATACCACCTGGATGTTCAGTGAGTGGGTACACTTACGATTGAGGAACAGATATTCCAGGTTTGCAGGAGGGCATATTTGTATATGTGTCCCGTCTACACACCCTATGACATGGGGGAAGTTGGAAATCCTGTAGAATTCCAACTTGGTACTGTTGATTTCTGCCTCATTCCTGGGTAGGTAAATGTATCTGGACATGTGTGTGAGGAATGCCCTAACGAACCGTGAGAGTGCACTTTGGGATACCCCACCTGCCACATCAATGACCCCCTGATAGCTACCCGAGACCAAGAGGCGCAGTGAGCATAGCACTTGCACATGCGTAGGGATGGCGCAGTCGCGCACAGTCTGGCGTTGTAGATGTGGTTTTAGTAATTCTATTAAATCTAGTATAGCTGCGCTGCTGAGTCTATATTTATCATAAATCTCCTCCTCAGTTGGTTGGAAAAGTGTCTGCCTTGTTCTGTATATCTTCTCCTGTCTCTGGCTCCTCCTCCTCCTCTGCAGGGCGGCGTGGGCTCTCCTCCTCACTGCTATCACATATATCTCCGCCATCTTGAGTAACCCAGATGCCTTCTGGGTCTCCTTTTATACTTTGGTAATGGTTACCACCTGCTCTGAGTTAGTGGTAAATTGGAAGTGCAAAATGGGCTTTTTGCGACTAGTCGCAATTTGCGAGTTGCTATTGCATATGGTTTGCGACTCGCAAATTGCGACTTCCTAATTGCGGGTCGCAAAATGGGGTTGCAAATTTTGCAAGTCGGTAATGGCTTGCATCGCATTTTGCGAGTCAGAAATTGGATTTTTGCATCCCATTTCCGATTTTGCGGGGTCGCAAATTGCGAATCGGGCCATTTGCGACTCGCAAAAGTTTGCTACATGTCACCCTTACTTACTAACCTGAGTAACTCAAGTAACGATTTGAAAGAATTGAAGGAACCAGGCGTTTGGGAAAAAGTTGGAAAGGGATTTGCTTCAGTGGGAAATTGGCTTAGTAGCATTTGGAGTGGGGTATTGTTAAAAATTATACAGGGAATATTAATTGTGATTACTTGCATGTTAGGATTATGGGGTTTGTGTGAATTGTGTAAAGGATCAAATTGAAAAGGTCCAAAAATAATCAGAGGAGGGAAGAACAAAACAGGGAAATAATCTATAAGGAAGATTTAAGAAGGAGACTAAATACAGCAGAGACAGAATTGTGAAATGATGGTAAAGGCATTGTGATGACATATTTAGTCATCAGAGGACATCAGAGGAGGGACTGTTGAAGCAGATATGTTAATTAAAATTATTAATGAGTGTTTATGCATTTTGAATAACAATAATAATATGTAGAGAAATAATGTGCACCTTTGAAAATGTGCCCACGGAGAGTAATTACCAGAATTCACGAATTATACTAAAATGACTAAAAATATGTGAAAATTTTGCAAATGCATACTAATAATGTAGTAATACGTCATATTGAGATGTATAACATATGTTTTGCATTATATTGTAGAGCTAACTTAGCCGAAGTTGTGGCCTAGTTTTGACGCGCCTCATGCAGAAGCTGAATAATCGTGTAATGTAGAGAAGCTGATGTATTGAACTGACCCTGAAGAACCACTTGTGTTAATGAAGTCTGCTTAGCTAGAATTTTCTGCAATGTACCGACAGACAGCAGATGAGAGAATCAACTTTGTATCAAAGTCCGTGTAGAGCAGACAAGATGTACTTTCCCAGGACTCGAAGAATAGAGACACTGACTGGAGAAGAAGATGCAACATTTTCGATACCTGATGAGCCGGATGATGAGGACATTGTACCGTGAACCAATCGACAACTTGAGAGCGATTAAATATTAGAATTCATAGATTTGTAAAATAAAAGTCATTTATTAGCGTCACATATGGTGACTAATTGACCAATTAAGAATTAGGGAATGGAGTGTGCAACTTTAATATAATGTCATGACAAGGGGGAAAAACTTCGGAACTGATGTGGATGTTAGATGTCAGAGGTTAGACGTGGATATTCAAAGAGATTTGAGATTCTGCTATTGGGCTGAAGCTCTTGAGAGACTGATGCGATGCTGATCGATTGATGACCTGAAGACGAAGACTGACTTTGTTGCTGATCCATACCGTGGATAGGTAGCTGTGACAGTGTGACCGTTTAACTTTTGTGCCTTACCTTTCTAGGTACCAACTGCGCTGTTTTATAGTTTTTCTCTTAGTTAGATGTTTTTCCAAATTCATGTTCTAAATTGTTTTTGGATGAAGTCCCACATGCTAATGCTAATCAAGGTTAGGTAGGGTTCCTATTCTGAGACGCTGACATATGTAGTGACAAATGATTGATGGACTCTTTTGCTGAACTCTGCTATTAATGTTGACACATTCATCCTTGTTGGCTTATACTGAAGCATTAGAACATATGTTTTTTTCAAGTTTTGATTAGATTATGTTATTGGTGGTCACTAATGAACTAATTCTGAGCTAATAGAATAGAGTTTGAATGAACCTTATGACTTAATATTGTAACTAATAGGGAAATAAATAAATTGTTAAAACGTAAATTGAGTTGTGGTTATTCATGAATTGTCGACATTATTGACTAGTGATTAGTGTTTCCTTAGTGGTTATTGAATTGTGTGTTCATTATTGATGCCCATTGGTAACACCGTAGCTAGGATACTCCATGCCAATAAAAAGGTTAATCGGCCTATAAGCGTCCCCTTTTAAGTTTACTGTAAGGAAATGCCTCCTTGGGTTGGTTACCCCCTGACTTTTTGCCTTTGCTGATGCCAAGTTATGATTTGAAAGTGTGCTGAGGCCTGCTAACCAGGCCCCAGCACCAGTGTTCTTTCCCTAAAACTGTACTTGTGTTTCCACAATTGGCACACCCTGGCATCCAGGTAAGTCCCTTGTAACTGGTACCCCTGGTACCAAGGGCCCTGATGCCAGGGAAGGTCTCTAAGGGCTGCAGCATGTCTTATGCCACCCTGGGGACCCCTCACTCAGCACAGACACACTGCTTGTCAGCTTGTGTGTGCTGGTGGGGAGAAAATGACTAAGTCGACATGGCACTCCCCTCAGGGTGCCATGCCAACCTCACACTGCCTATGGCACAGGTAAGTCACCCCTCTAGCAGGCCTTACAGCCCTAAGGCAGGGTGCACTATACCATAGGTGAGGGCATAGGTGCATGAGCACTATGCCCCTACAGTGTCTAAGCAAAACCTTAGACATTGTAAGTGCAGGGCAGCCATAAGAGTATATGGTCTGGGAGTCTGTCATACACGAACACCACAGCACCATAACGGCTACACTGAAAACTGGGAAGTTTGGTATCAAACTTCTCAGCACAATAAATGCACACTGATGCCAGTGTACATTTTTATTGTGAAATACACCCCAGAAGGCATCTTAGAGATGCCCCCTGAAAACATCCCGACTTCCAGTGTGGGCTGACTAGTTTTACCAGCCTGCCACACACCAGACATGTTGCTGGCCACATGGGTAGAGTGCCTTTGTCACTCTGTGGCTAGTAACAAAGCCTGTACTGGGTGGAAGTGCTTCTCACCTCCCCCTGCAGGAACTGTAACACCTGGCGGTGAGCCTCAAAGGCTCACCCCCTTTGTTACAGCGCCCCAGGGCACTCCAGCTAGTGGAGATGCCCGCCCCCTCGGGCCACGGCCCCACTTTTGGCGGCAAGGCCGGAGGAGATAATGAGAAAAACAAGGCGGAGTCACTGGCCAGTCAGGACAGCCCCTAAGGTGTCCTGAGCTGAGGTGACTCTGACTTTTAGAAATCCTCCATCTTGCAGATGGAGGATTCCCCCAATAGGATTAGGGATGTGCCCCCCTCCCCTCAGGGAGGAGGCACAAAGAGGGTGTAGCCACCCTCAGGGCTAGTAGCCATTGGCTACTAACCCCCCAGACCCAAACACACCCCTAAATTGAGTATTTAGGGGCTCCCAGAACCTAGCAAGATAGATTCCTGTAACCTAAGACGAAGAAGGACTGCTGACCTGAAAGCCCTGTAGAGAAGACGGAGACACCAACTGCTTTGGCCCCAGCTCTACCGGCCTGTCTCCCCACTTCAAGAAAAACTGCAACAGCAAAGCGTTCCACAGGGTCCAGCGACCTCTGAAGCCTCAGAGGACTACCCTGCATCTAAAAGGACCAAGAACTCCAGAGGACAGCAGCTCTGCTCCAAAGAAGAAACATCTTTGCAACAAAGAAGCAACTTTTACAGACCACACGTTTCCCGCTGGAAGCGTGAGACTTTGCACTCTGCACCCGACGCCCCTGGCACGACCTGCGGAGAAACATCACTACAGGGAAGATTCCCCGGCGACTGCGACCCTGTGAGTAGCCAAAGTTGACCCCCCAGCGACAACTGCAGAGGGAATCCAGAGGCTCCCCCTGACCGCGATTGCCTGCTTCTAAGAACCCGACGCCTGGTAAAGACACTGCACCCGCAGCCCCCAGGACCTGAAGGATCCGACCTCCAGTGCAGAAGCGACCCCCAGGTGGCCCTCTCCCTTGACCAGGTGGTGGCTACCCCGAGGAGCCCCCCCCCCCCTTGCCTGCCTGCTTCGCTGAAGAGACCCCTGGGTCTCCCATTGAACTTCATGGCAAACCCGACGCCTGTTTGCACTCTGCACCCGGCCGACCCCGTGCCGCTGAGGGTGTACTTTTTGTGCTGACTTGTGTCCCCCCCGGTGCCCTACAAAACCCCCCTGGTCTGCCCTCCGAAGACGCGGGTACCTACCTGCTGGCAGACTGGAACCGGGGCACCCCCTTCTCCATTGAAGCCTTTGCGTTTTGGGCACCACTTTGACCTCTGCACCTGACCGGCCCTGAACTGCTGGTGTGGTAACTTTGGGGTTGCCCTGAACCCCCAACGGTGGGCTACCTTGGACCCAACTTTGAACCCTGTAGGTGGTTTACTTACCTGCAAAACTAACAAACACTTACCTCCCCCAGGAACTGTTGAAAATTGCACTGTCTAGTTTTAAAATAGCTTATTGGCATTTTTGTGAAAAGTGTACATGCTATTTTGCTAATTCAAAGTTCCTAAAGTACCTAAGTGAAATACTTTTCATTTGAAGTATTACTTGTAAATCTTGAACCTGTGGTTCTTAAAATAAACTAAGAAAAGAAACAAAAACCTATTGGCCTGGAATTGTCTTTGAGTGTGTGTTCCTCATTTATTGCCTGTGTGTGTACAACAAATGCTTAACACTACCCTCTGATAAGCCTACTGCTCGACCACACTACCACAAAATAGAGCATCAGAATTATCTCTTTTTGCCACTATCTTACCTCTAAGGGGAATTCTTGGATTCTGTGCATGCTATTTCTTACTTTGAAATAGTACATACAGAGCAAACTTCCTACATTGGTGGATCAGCGGTGGGGTACAAGACTTTGCATTTGCTGGACTACTCAGCCAATACCTGATCACACGACTAAATTCCAAAAATTGTCATTAGAAACCGATTTTTGAAATTTGAGCTATTTTTCTAAATTTTTAAAAGTCCTGCTAGGACCTTGTGTTAGTCCCTGTTAGCATTTCTTTTAGAGTTTAAAAGTTTTGTAAAAGTTTGAATTAAGTTCTAGAGATAGTTTTAGATTCTTAAAAAGTATTCCAACTTTTAGAAACATAATGTCTGCTGCAGAAGAGATTGTGATGGAACTCAACCTCACCCCTTACCTGCATCTTAGGATGTCAGAGTTAAGGTCTCTCTGCAAAATAAAAAAGATAAAGACTGTTTCAAACCCTACCAAAGTACAGCTCCAGGAGCTTTTGGCAGAGTTTGCTAAAAAACAACCCCTCTGATGATACCTTCCCAGAGGGGGAAGCTAGTGATGTAGAGGATTTCCCACCCCCACTCCTAGTTGGGGAGGTCAGGGTCCCTCCAACCCTGACTCCACAAGTGATAGTCAGAGATGCTGCTTCTCTCACAGGAGAGTCCAGCAACTCTGAAAGCATTGAGGGCAGCTTCAATGAAGATGACCTCCTGTTAGCAAGGATGGCCAAGAGATTGGCTTTGGAAAAACAGATCCTAGGCATAGAAAGGGAAAGACAAGAGATGGGCCTAGGCCCCATCAATGGTGGCAGCAACATAAATAGGGTCAGAGATTCTCCTGACATGTTGAAGATCCCTAAAGGGATTGTAACTAAATATGAAGATGGTGATGACATCACCAAATGGTTCATAGCTTTTGAGAGGGCTTGTGCAACCAGAAAAGTAAACAGATTTCACTGGGGTGCTCTCCTTTGGGAAATGTTCACTGCAAAGTGTAGGGATAGACTCCTCACACTCTCTGGAAAAGATGCAGAATCCTATGACCTCATGAAGGCTACCCTGATTGAGGGCTTTGGATTCTCAACTGAGGAGTACAGGATTAGGTTCAGGGGGGCTCAAAAATCCTCGAGCCATACCTGGGTTGATTTTGTTGACTACTCAGTTAAAACACTGAATGGTTGGATTCATGGCAGTGGTGTAAATGATTATGATGGGCTGTACAATTTATTTGTGAAACAACACCTGTTAAGTAATTGTTTCAATGATAAACTGCATCAGCATCTGGTAGACCTAGGACCAATTTCTCCCCAAGAATTGGGAAAGAAGGCGGACCATTGGGTCAAGACTAGGGTGACCAAGACTTCCACAGGGGGTGACCAAAAGAAAGGGGTCACAAAGACTCCCCAGGGGAAGAGAGTTGAGACATCCAAGGGAAAAAGTAAAGAGTCTTCTACAGGGCCCCAAAAACCTGCTCAGGAGGGAGGGTCCAAAGCCTCTTCACAATCCAATTTTGAGTACAAGGGTAAAAACTTTGATCCCAAAAAGGCCTGGTGTCGTAGGTGTAATCAGCAGGGACACCAAACTGGAGACAAGGCCTGTCCCAAGAAAGGTTCCACTTCTAACTCTACTCCAGCTAACACTGGAATGGCCAGTCTCCAAGTGGGACCAACAGTGTGCCCAGAGCAAATCAGGGTTCACACAGAAGCTACATTAGTCTCTGAGGGTGGGGTGGACTTAGCCACACTGGCTGCCTGGCCCCCTAATATGCAAAAATACAGGCAGCAACTCTTAATTAATGGGACAAGTGTAGAAGGCCTGAGGGATACAGGTGCCAGTGTCACCATGGTGACAGAGAAACTGGTTTCCCCTGGTCAATACCTGGCTGGACAAACTTATCCAGTCACCAACGCTGACAATCAGACTAAAGTACATCCCATGGCTATGGTAACTTTAGAGTGGGGAGGGGTCAATGGCCTGAAACAGGTGGTGGTCTCCTCAAATATCCCTGTAGACTGTTTTCTTGGAAATGACCTGGAGTCCTCAGCATGGGCTGAGGTAGAACTCAAAACCCATGCAGCCATGCTGGGTATCCCTGAACTGGTGTGTGTCAAGACAAGGGCACAGTGCAAGGCTCAGGGTGAAAAAGTGGTGTTGGAGCCTGGAAAAAGGGCCCAACCCTCCAAGCGAAAAGGAAAGAAGACTGGGAACCAGCTTCAACACAACAAGAGAAAGAGAACCTCTCTTCCCAGGAAGAAGTTCTGCCCTCTGAGGGAACTGAGCCCATGGAGTTAGAACCTTATCAGGTTGAGCTCCTAGGCCCAGGGGGACCCACAAGGGAACAGTTGTGTAAGGGGCAAGAAACATATCCCTCCCTTGAAGGCCTTAGGCAGCAAGCTGCTGAAGAGTCCAACGGAAAAATCACTGGAACACATAAAGTCTATTGGGAAGATGGACTCCTCTACACTGAGGCAAGAGATCCCAAACCTGGTGCCACTAGGAGAGTGGTAGTGCCTCGGGAGTTTAGGGAGTTAATTCTGACCTTAGCTCATGATATTTCACTTGCTGGGCATTTGGGACAGACCAAGACTTGGGAGAGGTTAGTCAACCATTTCTATTGGCCCAACATGTCCCAGAAGGTAAAGGAGTTTTGTGTCTCCTGTGCCACCTGTCAAGCCAGTGGTAAGACAGGTGGACACCAAAAGGCCCCCGTCATTCCACTTCCAGTGGTGGGGGTCCCCTTTGAAAGAATGGGTGTGGACATAGTGGGTCCACTTGAACCTCCCACAGCCTCAGGGAACCAATACATACTAGTAGTAGTGGATCATGCTACTAGATACCCTGAAGCAATTCCCCTTAGGTCCACTACTGCCCCTGCAGTAGCTAAAGCACTCATTGTTTTTTTTTACCAGAGTGGGATTTCCTAAGGAGGTGGTGTCTGACAGGGGTACCAACTTCATGTCAGCATACCTGAAGCATATGTGGAATGAGTGTGGGGTGACTTACAAAATCACCACACCATACCATCCACAAACCAATGGTCTTGTAGAAAGATTTAATAAGACATTGAAAGGCATGATCATGGGGCTCCCTGAAAAACTCAAAAGAAGATGGGATGTCCTCTTGCCATGTCTGCTTTTCGCCTACAGAGCGGTGCCTCAGAAGGGAGTAGGGTTTTCCCCCTTTGAACTTCTGTTTGGCCATCCTGTCAGGGGACCACCAGTTCTTGTAAAAGAAGTCTGGGAGAGACCTCTTCGTGAACCTAAACAAGATATAGTGGACTATGTACTAGGCCTATGTTCCAGGATGGCAGAGTACATGGAAAAGGCAAGCAAAAACCTTGAGGCCAGCCAACAACTCCAGAATATGTGGTATGACCAAAAGGCTGCTATCGTTGAGTTTCAGCCAGGGCAGAAAGTCTGGGTTCTGGAGCCTGTGGCTCCCAGGACACTTCAGGACATATGGAGTGGCCCTTACCCAGTGCTAGAAAGAAAGAGTCAGGTCACCTACCTGGTTGACCTAGGCACCCCCAAAAGGGTGATCCATGTGAACCGCCAAAAGGGTGATCCATGTGAACTGCCTCAAACTCTTTCATGACAGGGCAGATGTGAATCTGTTGATGGTAACAGATGAGGACCAGGAAGCTGAGAGTGAACCTCTCCCTGATCTCCTCTCCACAGATCCTAAAGATGGCTCAGTTGATGGAGTGATCTATTCAGACACCCTCTCTGGCCAACAGCAATCTGACTGTAGGAAGGTCCGGCAACAGTTTGCTGAGCTCTTTTCCCTAACCCCTGGTCAGACACACCTGTGTACCCATGATGTAGACACAGGATACAGCATGCCTGTCAAAAACACAATTTTCAGACAGTCTGACCAAGTTAAGGAAAGCATCAAAGTGGAAGTCCACAAGATGCTGGAATTGGGAGTCATTGAGCACTCTGACAGCCCCTGGGCTAGCCCAGTGGTCTTAGTCCCCAAACCTCACACCAAAGATGGAAAAAGAGAGATGAGGTTTTGTGTGGACTACAGAGGACTTAATTCTGTCACCAAGACAGATGCCCATCCCATTCCAAGGGCAGATGAATTAATTGACAAACTAGGTGCTGACAGATACTTAAGTACCTTTGACTTGACAGCAGGGTACTGGCAAATCAAAATGGCACCAGGAGCAAAAGAAAAGACAGCATTCTCCACACCTGATGGGCACTATCAGTTCACTGTTATGACCTTTGGTTTAAAGAATGCCCCTGCCGCCTTCCAAAGGTTGGTGAATCAAGTCCTTGCTGGCTTGGAGTCCTTTAGTGCAGCTTATCTTGACGATATTGCTGTCTTTAGCTCCAGCTGGCAGGATCACCTGGTCCACCTGACGAAGGTTTTGAAGGCCCTGCAAGCAGCAGGCCTCTCTATCAAGGCATCCAAATGTCAGATAGGGCAGGGAACTGTGGTTTACTTGGGACACCTTGTAGGTGGAGGCCAAGTTCAGCCACTCCAGCCCAAGATCCAGACTATTCTGGACTGGGCAGCTCTAAAAACCCAGACTCAAGTCAGGGCATTCCTTGGCTTGACTGGGTACTACAGGAGGTTTGTGAAGGGATATGGCTCAATAGTGACACCCCTCAGAGAACCTACCTCCAAAAAAATGCCCAAGAAGGTAAACTGGACTGTAGAATGCCAACAAGACTTTGACACCCTGAAACAAGCTATGTGCACAGCACCAGTTCTAAAAGCTCCAGATTACTCCAAGCAGTTCATTGTGCAGACTAATGCCTCTGAACATGGGATAGGAGCAGTTTTGTCCCAAACAAATGATGATGGCCTTGACCAGCCTGTTGCTTTCATGAGCAGGAAGTTACTCCCCAGGGAGCATCGTTGGCGTGCCATTGAGAGGGAGGCCTTTGCTGTGGTTTGGTCCCTTAAGATGCTGAGACCATACCTCTTTGGTACTCACTTTGTAGTTCAAACTGACCACAGACCTCTCAGATGGCTAATGCAAATGAAAGGTGAAAATCCAAAACTGTTGAGGTGGTCCATCTCCCTACAGGGAATGGACTTTATAGTGGAACACAGAACTGGGACTGCCCATACCAATGCAGATGGCCTTTCCAGGTTCTTCCACTTAGAAAATGAAGACTCTCTTGGGAAAGGTTAGTCTCACCCTCTTTCCGTTGGGGGGGGGCTGTGTAAGGAAATGCCTCCTTGGCATGGTTACCCCCTGACTTTTTGCCTTTGCTGATGCCAAGTTATGATTTGAAAGTGTGCTGAGGCCTGCTAACCAGGCCCCAACACCAGTGTTCTTTCCCTAAAACTGTACTTGTGTTTCCACAATTGGCACACCCTGGCATCCAGGTAAGTCCCTTGTAACTGGTACCCCTGGTACCAAGGGCCCTGATGCCAGGGAAGGTCTCTAAGGGCTGCAGCATGTCGTATGCCACCCTGGGGACCCCTCACTCAGCACAGACACACTGCTTGTCAGCTTGTGTGTGCTGGTGGGGAGAAAATGACTAAGTCGACATGGCACTCCCCTCAGGGTGCCATGCCAACCTCACACTGCCTATGGCATGAGTAAGTCCCCCCTCTAGCAGGCCTTACAGCCCTAAGGCAGGGTGCACTATACCATAGGTGAGGGCATAGGTGCATGAGCACTATGCCCCTACAGTGTCTAAGCAAAACCTTAGACATTGTAAGTGCAGGGTAGCCATAAGAGTATATGGTCTGAGAGTCTGTCATACACGAACTCCACAGCACCATAATGACTACACTGAAAACTGGGAAGTTTGGTATCAAACTTCTCAGCACAATAAATGCACACTGATGACAGTGTACATTTTATTGTGAAATACACCCCAGAGGGCATTTTAGAGATGCCCCCTGAAAACATACCCGATTTCCAGTGGGGACTGAATAGTTTTACCAGCCTGCCACACACCAGACATGTTGCTGGCCACATGGGGAGAGTGCCTTTGTCACTCTGTGGCTAGTAACAAAGCCTGTACTGGGTGGAGGTGCTTCTCACCTCCCTCTGCAGGAACTGTAACACCTGGCGGTGAGCCTCAAAGGCTCACCCCCTTTGTTCCAGCGCCCCAGGGCACTCCAGCTAGTGGAGATGCCCGCCCCCTCCGGCCACGGCCCCACTTTTGGCGGCAAGGCCGGAGGAGATAATGAGAAAAACAAGGAGGAGTCACTGGCCAGTCAGGACAGCCCCTAAGGTGTCCTGAGCTGAGGTGACACTGACTTTTAGAAATCCTCCATCTTGCAGATGGAGGATTCCCCCAATAGGATTAGGGATGTGCCCCCCCCCCTCAGGGAGGAGGCACAAAGAGGGTGTAGCCACCCTCAGGGCTAGTAGCCATTGGCTACTAACCCCCCGGACCTAAACACACCCCTAAATTGAGTATTTAGGGGCTCCCAGAACCTAGCAAGATAGATTCCTGCAACCTAAGACGATGAAGGACTGCTGACCTGAAAGCCCTGCAGAGAAGACGGAGACACCAACTGCTTTGGCCCCAGCTCTACCGGCCTGTCTCCCCACTTAAAGAAAAACTGCAACAACGACGCGTTCCACACGGTCCAGTGACCTTTGAAGCCTCAGAGGACTACACTGTATCTAAAAGGACCAAGAACTCCTGAGTACAGCGGCACTGCTCCAAAGAAGAAACATCTTTGCAACAAAGAAGCAACTTTTAAAGACCACACGTTTTCCGCCGGAAGCCTGAGACTATGCACTCTGCACCCGACGCCCACGGCTCGACCTGCGGAGAAACAACGCGACTGGGAGGACTCCCCGGTGACTGCGACCCTGTGAGTAGCCAGAGTTGACCCCCCCTGAGCCCCACCCCCCAGTGACGCCTGCAGAGGGAATCCAGAGGCTCCCCCTGACCGTGACTGCCTGCTTCTAAGAACCCGTCGCCTGGTAAAGACACTGCACCCGCAGCCCCCAGGACCTGAAGGATCCATCATCTAGTGCAGAAGCAACCCCCAGGTGGCCCTCTCCCTTGCCCAGGTGGTGGCTACCCCAAGGAGCCCCCCCCCCTTGCCTGCCTGCTTCGCTGAAGAGACCCCTGGGTCTCCCATTGAACTCCATTGCAAACCCGACGCCTGTTTGCACTCTGCACCCGGCCGTCCCCGTGCTGCTGAGGGTGTACTTTTTGTGCTGACTTGTGTCCCCCCTGGTGCCCTACAAAACTCCCCTGGTCTGCCCTCCGAAGACGCGGCTACCTACCTGCTGGCAGACTGGAACCGGGGCACCCCCTTCTCCATTGAAGCCTATGCATTTTGAGCACCACTTTGACCTCTGCACCTGACCGGCCCTGAGCTGCTGGTGTGGTAACTTTGGGTTTGCCCTGAACCACCAACGGTGGGCTACTTTGGACCCAACTTTGAACCCTGTAGGTGGTTTACTTACCTGCAAAACTAACAAACACTTACCTCCCCCTGGAACTGTTGAAAATTGCACAGTGTCTAGTTTTAAAATAGCTTATTGCCATTTTTGTGAAAACTGTACAAGCTATTTTGCTAATTAAAAGTTCCTAAGGTACCTAAGTGAAATACCTTTCATTTGAAGTATTACTTGTAAATCTTGAACCTTTGGTTCTTAAAATAAACTAAGAAAATATATTTTTCTATACAAAAACCTATTGACCTGGAATTGTCTTTGAGTGTGTGTTCCTCATTTATTGCCTGTGTGCGTACAACAAATGCTTAACACTACCCTCTGATAAGCCTACTGCTCGACCACACTACCACAAAAAAGAGCATCAGAATTATCTACTTTTGCCACTATCTTACCTCTAAGGGGAACCCTTGGACTCTGTGCATGCTATTTCTTACTTTGAAATAGTCCATACAGAGCCAACTTCCTACATTTACCTACTAAGGACCAGGAGCGCTAACACATGCCTGTTCAACTACAGAGATACAAATGCTGCTCTGCGCAAAGCAAGAGAGCTGAAGCTTCTACAGTATGACGGCTCAGAAATATCACTATACCCAAATATTATGCAACAGGTGCAGGAGGCCAGACTTCTCTTCCTACAGGCAGAGACAAAACTACACAAGCTCCACATTGAGTACAGTATACTATACCCAGCAAAACTGTGGATCCAGACAAGACATTGATCTTCATTGACCCTAAACTGTTGCAGTAGTTCTTCAAGAAGTATCCCATAGGGGAGGCCAACGTCACTCCCCTGAAAGAAGACTGTTGGGTGCGATGCCATGTCGGATGTGGAGGAATAAAGCTCATGTGATTTCTATGACTGCCCCATTGTACCATCTGGGGGCTGCTGAGGAAGCCCAGCATTAGAACTACTGCCTACGTTAACCTTTCAAGTGTGCCTCCTTGATAGACCTTTCCTCTAGGGGAGGGGTACCGGGGGTGTTTCTTTATGAGGCGGTGGTCCCTCAGAGGGTCCCCATGGACATGGTCCCCCATTGAAATTGTTCCAGAAGTAGCACAGTAACTGTTTGACACATGATAATGTTAGAGAGCAACAGCATGCTTAGTGTTGCAATTCATCATTCTATAGACTGCAGCTGGCACTTGTGCAATAAAACCTTCTTCTTTGTATGTTTTCCTTCCTATTTGTGGTTTGGACAAGCGTTAGGAATGGTGCATGGACCCCGGGGCATATTACAAGTGTGGGACATCGAGCCAGACACCATCTGTCCCCATATGTGCACCACCAGGACTTCAGCTGATACTTCAACGAGAGGACAAGGGAGGGATCGGGTGGCTAGTCATAATGCTGTGGAAAGTGTGGGTCCTCACAGCGTGGGAGAGAAGTGCACTTTGTTTGGTGTTGTTGTGTTGTGTGCATGGGCGAAGGATGCAAATGGATTGGGATTCCTTGTTGGCTGTGAAACACCTTGTGCTTACTGCGGAAAATGGCGACTGACCCACAACATACAGCCACCGGCCCCTCAAGTTGATTGCAGCTTTGCTTCCTTACATGGAATGTCAGGGGTCTGAATGACTGCAGAAAACTATAGAAGGTAACGTCCTATCTCCAGCAACACAAAATAGACCTAGTAATACTTCAGGAAACTAATTTAGCGCCAGGGTCAGGACTATTAATGCAGCGCACGATGCAGGGCCTTTGTTATGCGGCAGGATTTCCCACGCACGCTAGAGAGGTTCTGATATAGGTGCACAAGGGTTCGGGAGTCCGCTTACAGGAGATCTGTATAGACCCCTGGGGCAGATTTGCAGTGGCAGGATGCTACAAAGATGATCTGCCGGTCTTGTTGGGCGAAGTATACGGGCCTAACTACGATGACCCACAATTGTTCCATTCACTTGCTGCACAGTTGTCGCAAGGAAAGGATTTGCCACAGATTTGGAGTAGGGAAAAACAGCGGCTGCGGCCAGGACCACTACAGAGATAGCAGCACGGGAAGGCCTTCTGGATATTTGGCAACATAGGGCCATATCGGAGAGCTACTCAGCCACACGTTGTTCATACATGCATAGACTTAAAGCTACTCTCGAGTGTGTCTGCGACATGGGTGCGGTGCTGTGAACTCCTCCCACAGACATATTCAGACCACTCCCCGGTGCTGTTGGAGATGGCCCGGAGTGATTTATGGCTGCCCACGTTTTCTTGGTTGCCCCCACACTCATTATTAGACGGCTCGTTCCACGAGGAACTAGTGCAGGAGATTGCGGAATTCTTCGGCATCACTATGGTCTGGGTGAAGAAATTCGTGGCAGTCTGGGAGACATTTAAAGTTTGGGTTCAAGGTGTCATGTTGTCGAAGCATGCAGGAGTCCTACGATCGCTGCATGATAGATTGGCCAGACTGGAGACGGAGATCTCCTTCGCCGGAGAAGCAGCAATGTGACACAGGGAACAGTCGTCGCATCCTGGGCGACGCCAGGGCCCAGTTGGAAGAGTTCTATGAAACCGCTCGGAGAGAGGTACAACACTTGGGGAAATATACAGTGGTGCGGCCATATGAGAAAGGCGAACATCGGGGTGCAACGGTGGCAGCAATTGTGCGCCCCTGTCTTGATGAGGATGGGGTCCTGAAAATGCAGGACGAGCAGGGCTTGCCTCGCCGTACTGCAAAGCAAGTGTCTGATCAATTTTGTATATATTATGCCAACATATACAGGTCACGGCAAGCACATGACGATGCCACTGCCCCAGACTATCTTGAGTATGTTGGTGTGACTCTGCTCAGGGCGGAACATAGGGAAAACCTAATGGCACCGCTACGCTCTTGGGAAATACACTTGGTGCTCTGGCACGTGCCATCCGGGAAGGCACCGGGCATTGACGGCCTCACAGTCACTTTTTATAAAACATATTAGGATTTACTTATTCCGCATCTTGTGACACTGTACGAAGAAATGTCGGAAATGGATTGCGTGCCCCCTTCGCTGTGGGAGGCTTTGATAGTAACACTACTGGAGCAGGGCAAACAGCCAGATGAATGCTCGTCATAAAGGCCATTGTCATTACTGAATGTTGAGATGAAAATGTACGCACAGATCCTGGCCAACCCACTGTCCCCCGTGCTCCCACGGGGGTAGCCCCAGACAGGCTGGCTTTGTCCCAGGGCGCAGCTTAATGTGCAACCTCTGGATGTTGCTTGCAGTAATGGAGCGGATAGACCCTGCAGTGTGGGCAGCAGCTGTGTTTCTTGATGTTGGAGCACTGTTCGACTCGGCCGAATAGGGATTCATGTTCACAAGACTGAGACGCAACGGGGCGGGAGACATGCGTCTAGTGAAGGTACTCTACACGTAACCAACAGCCCGAGTATGGGTCAATGGTGTCGTCACAGCACCAGGGGCACCAGACAGGGTTGCCTCCCATCACCCTTGCTCTACGCTTTGGTGGCTGAGCCCCTGGCTTGCGCACTTCATGAGTACAATGGTCACCAGAGACTGCGATTCCTTGGCTATAATTTGATTACCTCTGTGTGTGCACATGATACATTACTGTACATGCACAACCAGACTGCAATCTTACCCCAGTGTTGTGCAAGGTGGTGCAGTTTGGAGGCCACTCTGGATTGTGAGTGAATTGGGACAAATCCATATTATTACCAGTCACTCCGGGAACCACGGAAATACCCATGGATTATCCACTGCAGTGGACTGCGGACTCAGTGCAATACCTGGAGATACAGGTACATACAGACAGGGCGGTGATTATGCTCAATAACTATGGTAAAGCGAAGTAGAAACTCTCGGAGGCAATAGACCGCTGGATAAAATTGGTGCTGTCACTTATTGGCAGGATAGCGATTATGAAGATGGTAATATTGCCTGATTTCCTGTTTTTGTTTCAAAATATTTCAATGTCGCTGCCACGAGCGCTCTTCCACACCCTTTGGACTCTTATGATCTGTTTATCATGGGCCAAAAAGCAACCACGGGTGAGGTGGGAAACCTTGACCTTGCTTTATGATATGGGAGGGCTAAATGCCTCAGAGTTGGGAACATACTATAAGGCAGCGCAGAGTATGTTTGCCCATTACTGGATACGAGGCCCTGCAAACTTACTGTATCTTCGGCTTGAGCCTGATGCTGCGGCGCTGCATACACTACCACAGGTGTTATTCAGGACCCAGCATGGCGACACGAAGCCTATGATTCACTGAATGCAACAGTGCACCGATGGCAGTGCCCATTAGGCGGTTCCTTGCTGTACAGGAGCGGGGGAAGCAGCTGCTCTGGAAGATGCAGGCATGCGGACCATGGGTGACTTTTTTCAGGATGGCAAGATGTGTACGTGGAGATAGCTAGGGAGCATGGAAGTAAGCCTGTATCCTGTTCCATTACATACTACAGAGTGGGACACACTGCGGAGTCTCCTGAGAGACAACATTCTAGAACCCCTCAAGTTCTTGGCCTTGGCTTCTCTCCTGCAGGTGGCAACCCCTAGCCGATTGGTAGCGAGATTTAATGCATTCGTGCAGGAAGCACGAAGACCAGCATCAAAAAGGCCCAACTCAAGTGGCAAAGGGATTTGGACATTACTATAAGCAAGCAATGGCAGTATTGCTGCTCTATGGTTCAGACTATCTCCCTAAATGGTAGGCACAGACTCTTGCACTTCAAGTTCATTTACAGGGTATACTACACCCCGGCCTGCCTCTACAGATATGGTATGACAGCGCGGCTTACCAACGCTGCGGGGCAAGGGAGCCGAGATTCTTGCGTCTAGACTAGTTCTGTCCAGGGGTGCATGGGTTCTGGTGTGAGGTGTTCAGTGAACTGGAGAGCATCACAGGTGAAACTTTAGAACCTACCCTAATGCTGGTGATTGTAAGTTACGATAAGGGGTGTTGAGGAGTGTGAGGCATTTGGTGGCTATTGTCCTTTTGCTATCAAGGAGGCAGGAGGCAATGCGCTGGGCCCATGGCCCTCTCCCTATGTTGAAGGACTGGCACGCTGACATTGCCTTTTGTAACACGCAATCAAACACATACAATGAGTTGCTCCCGTCCCAGAGTCGTCCTAGAGATATTTGGGGGCCCTATCAAGCTTATCTAGCTGGTGTGGCGTCAGGCGATCCTGAGGGGGAACTTGTTGCTGCTCCAGCAGTTGGATGCATGGTCAGAGTGAACCTGTGGCACACTATTATGCATGGTGGATTTCGTTGAGGTGGAAGGAGTGCAGGAGGGGAAAGAAGGTCTGCCCAATGATGATTTCCAGGAGTGCATTTGGGACTTTATAGGCATACGCGGGTTGCTATGCTACACAGAAACTGTTTATGTACAGTGCTTTCCTTTTTAATGTACATTGTCGATGGTTGATGGTCTCTTCCCCTGATTGCAAATGCCTTTGCCTTACAGCCCCCATCGAGACTATGTAATTATGATCACAGCTGTATCCCTGTCGCACTGCCATGACATGTTGTATGTTTATTGAAAAAAGCAAAAAAAAACTTGGAAATTCGCTGAAAAGACAAAAATTTAATAATGTTATAGTTAGGTGAATATGTCAGTGATACCATTAACATTCTGAACTAAAAAAAACACAAAAATTCACCATTTATAGTTAGTAGCGCTTAGTATATCTTACACCCCTGCCATGCACTGCTATGACCTCACATGCATCACTCGTGACATCTCAACAGACATCATTGATGACATCACTGACGACATCATCCAACACGTGTGCTAGTTTGCTTTACAGTTTACATAGGGGCAGATAAGCACCAGATTACCTTTCCACCTACGTTTGTACAACCTGGGTGCAGCTAATAGGCGTAAGCGTTTACAAAACACATTTGCTCTTAATATACAATAGGTGTGTAGAGCTATTGAACACATTATACATCTTTGTATTCAAGAGTATCTCTTTGTGCAGGTGACAGCTGACTCGTGTCCATTATTTTCCACACACATTTTTTGGTTCTTTAAAAAAAGATTTCAACAGGAATATGATTCTACATAGTAGGTACTAACTTTTGTAAGCAGCCTTGAGTTATTAGACAGAATCAAGTCTAAATAACTTACAAGACTGTGTGACCAGGTACTAACCTATGTACATGTGCTTGTATTGCTTCATATGATAGGCTATCTGTAGATATGTTATGACAGTATAAAGGGTGCAGGTAGTAGGATGATTAGCACCTTCAAATCTTGATTACTTTTAGGAAATAGTGTATTTTTGACAACTATCGCATAGTATTCACTGTTCTTAGTAGATACTTTTTAGGTCGCAGCCTACCAGACAGCAGAGTTGAAGATTTCTCGGGAACATTCAGAATTTTGACTTATTTTGACTTCGGAATGCATTCTGCACGTTGCTTGCCATTGGCTTTGTGGTTTGTAACTCATTTGTTTTAGGCTGGCCAGCTTGAGTTCGTTCCTTACCTTGCCAAAACATTATTCACAGAATCCTCTGAGTGCTCCTTTTCTGTAAACAGGTCTGTAAATCTTGTCTGTATCTCATCACATTTGCTGTGCTTTCAAAGATCAATGTCAAATGGGAGGCACAGTCTTCCAAGGGTGCGTGTTTACTTTTCTTTCTTTGACTTCAAAGTGAGAGGATTATGTGACAATCTTGCTGGATAGTGGGGGTATGAAATAATATTTTTCTAGCACACAACAACATTTAAATGAACTATGCAAGTATTTATGAATATATCAGATTTATGAACGCACAAATGGAGCACATATTTAAGGTAAGTTAAACCTAAAATATATATGCATATAGCCAATAAAAATCCCAGTTCAGTTTGCGCTCCTTAGCGGGGGTGGCGCATTCTGTTGGTGCGACTGGCGACAAAATCATCCTCCAAACATCTTCACAGGAAACAGACCGCACACTCAGGAGGAGATTTAAAGGTGATTTATTACAGCAAACAACAGCCTCTGCAACACATTATGGCAACCCAGCCTTGATCATGCATGTGGAAACAGGCACCAAGTGACAGTTTATCACCAACGTGAAACACTGAAAATCAGAGGGACAAACAGAAATACATCAAAACTAAATTAAATGTTGGCCATCTTGTAGTGTGTGAAAAAAGCCAAGTTCACATTCATGTCACAAGCCTACATATTGTGACCTGCTAAGCATGTACAACAAAGTTTAAAAAATGATCAGTAAACTGACTCTATTAAACCCACTATGCAGGGGGGCGTGGCCGAGGCATCAAGATGGCGGACGCACTTTTGTAGTGCTCCGGACACTTACGTCATCCGCCTCTGGTTGACATGCCATCCAGCTCCATCGGAGCCTTAGAGTGCCGCCTGAGACCCTGCTGCCTCCCCGGCGTGGGGTAATCACTCCCCCTGCTGAAGTGTCGAACTTTTCGGCTCGGCTGTCGTGCACTGCGGGGCTGGGGCCGTCTGCATCCAAGATGGCGGAGAGCTGCTGAGATTGCACTGCGGGCCGTCGGAGAGGGCCACGCGGCGGTGGCCTGTTCGCGCGCAATCGACCGCGGGGCTTAGATCTGAGAGACGGAGCGCCGCGCTGCTGGGGGCGGCCCTTAGCCTCCGCGGCCTGCTGTGGACTGAGGCCCATGGCACCGGAGGGGGTGGCCCCCCTCCTTTCCCGCCGCCCTCTTCCTCTTGTGGGTGAAGATCCAAGACTGGGGGGGCACGGGCAGCCGGCCCGGGACCAGGCCGGGAGATCCTTGGCGGCGGCTCACCCCCCCCCGGACAACCACCGCAGGTGAACCGCTCGTTGCACCCGGAGAGGCCTTGACAGGCGCGCAGCCCTAGAGAAGTGCCAAGCGACACACTGCACGGCCGGGGTGAGTCCTGTGACGGGCCGGAGCCCGCAACGCCTGACAGGAGGGAGTTCCCCCCTCCCCTTCACTTGGTACTCCCCCCATGCCCTCTCATTCCTCTGAGGCCGAGATTGGGGAGGAGAGGACTGGCAAAACACCCCGCTGGAAGCGGGCTGTGAGACCTTCGTTGGCCCAGCCCGTGGAAGGGGGTCGGGCCGCAAGGCAGACAGGAGCCAGAAACGTAGTGGAATTGCGCCCACCCACCAAGCCCACAGGTGAGACACAGTGCGCACTACCAGCGGGGTAGAAATCCTTAGCTTCTACTCGGAGCTGCGCTGTGGGCTGGGGCGGCGGCCGGGATACAGAGCCACATAAAACCAAAACGCAGCGACAAGGCGTATCTCCCGGTCCCGGGCACTATGGCGAGGGACGAGCGGACGGAGGCTGTGCCCCCCAGACCGAGAGCCGGAGGTCATCCCTCCCTCCCTTTCCCTGGACACGCGGCTGGAGCCCGGGGGCAACCCCGGAGTCATCCCTCCCTCCCTTTCCCTGGACACGCGGCTGGAGCCCTGGGGCAACCCCGGAAACCGTCTGGGTCATTGGCTGAACCGGAGACCCCCCCTCTTGAAGATTACTGACAGACCGAGGCCAGGGGTTGGGAGCTGTGACCCCCAGGACCCTGGACAGGCCTGAAGATCCAGGGACGGCAGACAAACCATGAGGACCTAGCCTGCATAGAACACCAACCGTAGCTCTGAAAATCCTTCATGGTGAGCCCATTGGGCCACGCCGCGTCTCCGGATACCGAGGCCCTGGGAGATAAAGACCGCAACAGACCCACTATGGCCAAAGACAAACCGGCATGACAAGCAGCGGAGCAGACTCGCATGGACCAATTCACTACGGGTGCTGTTGGACTTCGGACAGAAGACCGCACCCCAAGTGGGGGTACCAAAGCACAGGCAACATGCGGAGACCTGGCAATGATACTCCAGGCAATTCAAGCCTCCCAGGCAGCCGTCGAGTCCAAAATGGGAGAAGTCAGAGTGGACATGGCCCCGGTAAGACAACACCTCCGCAAAGCCACGGCCCGAATCACCGAAGCGGAATCTAGGATCTCCACGGTAGAAGATGACGTGTCCGCCCTCAAAGCCCAAGTTTCTGCGCTAACCGCCCGCACCTCGGAGCTGCACAAGAGAGCCGAAGACGCCGAGAATAGATCTAGACGCAACAACCTTTGCATGGTGGGCCTTCCCGAGAACACAGCAGAATCATCTCTAATCCAATACCTGGAGGACTGGCTCCACTTTTGGATGCCCGCTGCTCTTCTCACGCCGTGGTTCACGATCGAGCGAGCCCACAGGGCCCTGCAGGCAAGACCCCCTCCGGGCTCCCCACCCAGGTCAGTGATACTCCGCCTCTTCAACTTCAAAGACAGAGATGCGATACTGCAAGAGGCGCGTATAAAGGGAGACCTCCTCTTCAACAGAGTAAAAATCCTTCTTTTCCCAGACTACACGCGAGACATTCAACAACAACGCCGCTCATTCACTGAAGTGAAACAAAAACTTAAAGCCATGGACATCCAATACCGACTTCTGTTTCCGGCGTGACTCCGTGTGGTCTATAGAAACCAAACCCAATTCTTCGACCACCTGGCCACGGCTTGGACCTGGTTGACAGAGGAAATCCCGCTGGGCCTCTGCAAAGACAGTGGCAGACCCCTGTGGGGTTCACAGTCGAGCCGACGGGAGGAAGGGCGGCACGACCGGCGCCGTCGCACACGTTCTCAGCGACGCAAGGCACCGCTCAGATCTCCTTCACAATCGCCTTCTAGAGCCCACCGGACAGAACCACAGAACCACGCTCGGACCGGGGCCCTGGGAGCTCTTAGGAAAGCCCAGACACGCCGGGTGGGGAGCAGACCCACTCCGGGCCCCTGGATGATGCAGACTTGTCCCACAGTCGGGTGCTGTGATACCACCGACGCAGAAACCATCTGGTGAAAGGCTACTAATGGGTCGACGGGATATATGTCAATATAAACTTACTAACACTTACTGTAATTTTAGACTTAATCCGGAAAATGGAGGGGTCCATCAATACCGCCACCGCTACCCTATCAGTTTATGGTTCACCTCACCAGTTTTAAAAGGGAGGTACTATATATGGGCGACAGATGCTTCTGGGGGGAAGTATGGGGTGGGGTGGGAGTTGGGGGGCAAGGGAGTTTAGGCCTGGTTTCAAGGGCCGCTGTTATCTC
Organism: Pleurodeles waltl; assembly: GCF_031143425.1. NCBI lineage: Eukaryota > Metazoa > Chordata > Amphibia > Caudata > Salamandridae > Pleurodeles > Pleurodeles waltl. Next base: position 466,520,169 of record NC_090449.1, on the reverse strand, counting down.
GTGTAGGTCACCACAATGTTCAATTTTCAGGTCTAGCAGACAGAGCAGGAAATCTAGAGACTCCACCGGTTTTGGAGAGGCATATACCCCACAGAGACAGGGACCAAATAAGGGCTCTCCAGTATTCCCAGGTCCAATAAAAGAAAGCTCAAGCGGCCACGACGAACACCTCTTATATACCCACCCCCAATGAACCAGACACAAATCATCTCATGGAACGCCAGTGGTCTCCTGGATAAGATAAAACGCCCTGCTGTGTTTACCTACATACACAGGCACAAACCGAACGTACTCCTATTGCAAGAAACCCACCTCCTGGGAAACAATTGTCCTTTCCTAGCCCGTAGGGGCTTTGACAGGGTATACCATGCTGGGTTCACGCGCGGTTCAAGGGGGGTAGCCATACTGCTTCACCGGTCGTTCCCAATGACAAATATTCAGGTACGAAGAGACAAACACGGACGCTTTATAGCCATTACAGACAAAATTGAAGGGACCCGATTAGTATGGTCAGCGTTTATGTTCCCCCCCACATTAGTCCGCAAAACTCTGGAGGACCTCTCCCAAATACTCCTGGAGCTGCCACCGGGGCTCACGATGATGGGAGGAGACTTTAACGCCACCCCAGACCCAGCAACGGACGTGGTGTGCCCAATCTCCGTACATAGACACGCGGCGGCGACAGGGCTCAGGGGTTGGCTTTCGGCGACGGGGCTCTGTGACGCTTGGCGAATATGGCACCCAAGATGGCGTAAATTCACCCACACATCAGCTGCTCATGGTTCACAATCCAGGATAGACCTGGTTCTGCTCCCGAGCACAAACTGCACAACCCTCTCCCACATTGAAATATTGACAAGGGGAATCTCCGACCATGCTCCGCTCCGATTCATTGTAGGTCACACACAATCTCAGATCCGCCCAATGTGGCGGTTAAACGCATGGTACCTCCAAGACGAAAACTACGTAGAGCAGATATGCAAAACAATACAGGAATACTTTGAGCTGAACGAGGGGTCAGTGACATCAGCAGGCACTTTATGGGTGGCAGGCAAAGCGGTACTGAGGGGCAGGGCCAAAAACCTGGTACGGAACCAAGAACGTGCGCGGGCCCAGCATATCGAACAGCTGGAGCTCCGGGCTAAGGTCCTTGAAAACGAAAATTGAATAAGCCCGAACGACAAGACGACGCAACAATTATTCTTGATCCGCGAGGACATAAGAGACCAATCCCTAGAGGCAGCTAAGCACTTATGGAGGGCAAGCACAGCAAAACTCTACGGATGGGGGAACAAGACTGGGAAAATGCTGCACTGGCTGGTATCTCACCACCAGGCCTCCAGGATTGTCCCCGAAATTAGGGACGGGGAGGGTAACCTCGTCGTGAACCACACAGAAATCGCAAATGCCTTCGCCACGTACTACCGAACACTATACGGGGCGTCGGGACGGGTCGATACGGGCTCAGCCAGCCGGTTGCTGGGTGAAATCCCCCTCCTACGGTTGTTGGTGTCGGAAGCGCGGGCCTTGGACGAACCCATTGATGCGGAAGAAACCCAAGCGGCCACTTCGGCATTAGGTACTGGGAAAACCCCGGGACCCGACAGACTTCCCTCAGAATACTACAAGATCTTTAGAGAAGAATTAACACCACACCTATTAAACCTCTTTACAGACGTAGACAACAATGGTACCTTCCCCAGGGAACTAGATACTGCCATCATTGTAGTACTCCGCAAGACCCAACCCCCCTCAACACACTGTGCGGACTATAGGCCGATCTCACTGATCAACACCAAAGTTAAAATCTTTGCAGCCATCCTTGCTGCCCGTCCCAAAAGGGTTCTGCCACAACTAATACACCCAGACCAATGTGGTTTCTTGGCTACTCTCAGTACTTGGCATTGCATCCGACAGCTACACATAGCACTAGCTGAACGTGGCCGCCTAACCCGAGACCTTGCCCTTTTACTCATTGATTTCGAAAAGGCCTTTGACTCAGTCGATTGGGGGTTTCTCCGTTTGGTACTCCGATGTGCGGGCCTCGGCCCGAGATTCTGTCGCTTGGTTCAAGCACTATACGTCAACCCCACTGCCCGGGTGCAAGTTAATGAGTCCCTGTCCCCGACTATAGAGGTTCATCGGGGCACATTGCAGGGATGTCCTCTAGCTCCCCTTCTGTTCACCCTAGCCATTGAACCTCTGGCCCAGATGATCAGATCTGACTCAATATATCGTGGTTGGCGTTGGAGCCTCTCCCAGGAAGACAGAATAGCGCTTTATGCCGACGATGTCCTGCTGTATATGCCCACAATGCCTCAATCTGTTAAAACGCTATGAACTGGCGTCAGGACTGAAGATGAACCCTGCCAAATCAATACTAATCCCGCTTGCACACTCCCGGGATTGCTTTGATTGGCAAGATAAGATACCACTGCGCAGGCTAAGCTTCAGATACCTGGGTATCGGGGTGTCTCTACTGCTGGAACTGACTTGGGCCAAAAACTTGACACCGTTATTGTCACGCATCAAAGCAGACCTCTAGAAATGGCAGACTCTGCGGCTAAACGTAATGGGCTGAGTGGCTTTATATAAAATGATGATCCTGCCGAGGCTCCTATACACCTTTCAAAATGTTCCTCTATTCATCCCCGCTCCTGGTTTAGAGCTCTTGAAAGTGCCACAGGGTTGTTTCTCTGGAGAGGTGCCAGACATCAAGTGGCGGCCCAACACTGCCGAAGTGGGATATATGATGGAGGTCTGGGTGCCTCGGACCCCTACCTGTATTATCTGGCCTCCCAATTAATAGTGATCCACAACTGGTTTAATGGGGGGTGGGTAGACCCAGCTTACCGGGTGGAATTGGAACTCCTGGGATTCCCACGCCTTCTAGATATAATGTATGGGAAACCCCTACCCCGAGGAATGGGCGAGGTTACCAAGGCAGTTTTTCTGGTATGGCGTGCTGCCCTAAGATACACCCACTGGAACGCCATTGTTACCCGTCAGACACCACTGTGGAGAGGGAAATGGCTAAGTGCGACTGCGGCATTAGAGGGATGTGTGGAATGGGACTTGGTGGGCATCTCCCTGGTGGGAGATGTGTGGTCAGGGGAAACTATGAAATCTTTCCAAGACTTGAGGGAGGACTTCCAACTAGCCCAAACACAATTCTTCAGATATCTCCAACTTAGACACGCCTTAAGAACTCACATACTGACAGTAGGCTCTCTACCAGAGTTTAATCCGCTGGAGGCCAAATTACTCAGGGGAAACCTGGGTGGGAAGGGTGTCTCCCAAATCTACAAAACGCTGATCAACAATGCTCCAGGAGATTTGAACCTCATTAGATCTAGATGGGAGTTATGGGTGGGCGCCCTAGAGGACATGGAATGGAAAGAAGCCATGATGGCACCCAGGACATTGGCGGTGTCGACTAAGCTTCGCACAGTGCAATTCTACTATCTACACAGCGCATACTTATCTCCTGCTAGGCTACACCGCGCAGGCCTTCGACCTTCTGCCCAATGCCCACGATGCTTGACCGTTCCTTCCGACTTTTTCATATGGTTTGGTCATGTCGAGTGATACAGCCCTACTGGGGCTCAGTGCTCCACGGACTGGGGAAAGTCTTGGGTTATGAAATACAAAACTCTGCAAAACTAGTCCTACTGTGAGTGATGGAGGACATGGGGGGAACACGGGCTCACCGGGCTCTGGTGGCCACGGCCCTGTTGATTGCCAAGAGAGATATAGCCGCGACCTGGATTTCCCCCGTGGGCCCATCGCTTTGAAAATGGAAAAAAGGGGTCGACTGGTGCGCAACCCAAGAAAAAGTGGTCTACGAATCTAGGGGTAGCCCCAGAAATTTGAAAGGATATGGGGAGATGGATGGACTTACTGCCATAATAAGAGACAAGGGGCTGTCCAAGATGGCTACACCGGAACTAGGGCCCACCCTCCGGCCTAGAGCTCTATCCCCGCATTGTGACTGTTTGGAACCCACTACTGTACTGTCTTTGATATCTATTGCAATGTCATACTGAAATGTAAATGCTCTCTGCCCGATACACCTTTATTCCTTTTCTTTATCTTTCATATTCCTTCTTTGCTATGTCTTCTTAAAACAATAAAATATGTTTATCAAAAAAAAAAACTATGCAAAAGATATAAATGTTGCACAAAAAATGCCACTCACCTGTTTACCACTATTGTATAAATGGTCAAACCTTTTGTTGAATGTCAACATTTGCCTGTTTGATAATCCCTTGATAATCCCTTAGGTCTCTCACAAATTTACTCTGCTTTCTCAGTTTAAGTTCATTTTTCAGTCTGTCAAGGTGCTGTACCAACTCATTCCAAAATTTAAAATGTTGGTCTTGTTTCTTCTGGTTAGAGAACCAAGGTTCAATATCAGCTATTTCTTTCAATGCTTTGTCACAGTCTGACCATGCATACTTGATTAATATTCCAAGCATTGTCCTACAGCAACCAGTTAGGTTCTTTACCCATTCATCTACCAAACAAGGGCCTGGGTTTTCGTAACTTGTTACTGTAAAAATACGTAGGCCCGAGGGATCATGTTATTGTCCAAATAATTCCGAAGGGACATGGCTTCCCACCACTTAGTCACTTCTATTTTCATTAATCTCTCCATTCTTCCCAGCTGGTTGGGCACAGTATTGTTGGTCTCACCTTCCCCAGTGTTTGTGGTTACTTTGATAGCTGTTAAAGAAAACAGTGCTTTTGATGGCAAAATTCCTTGCGCGTCTTTATCAGACGCCATCCTCTGGGCTGAATCAGTACTTCAGATTAAGCAATAGTGGGTCAATCTAGCACTCCTCCACTTGTGAGGGCCACGGGTTCCCCCTGCTCTCACAATTATGTCTCAAAGTGCCCGAGGAGAGGTGACACAAGACCTGGCTTGGTTAGAAAATGTAGATATGATACCCCACCCAGGAAGACTTTTCACAACCTTTTAGGGTGACCACCTGGCACTGAGGCAAATTCTGGACAGGACTGTAAAAAATTCAGGACAAAGGGTCAAAACTCAGGACAAACATTCAGGACGAAGGGTCGAAATTCAGGACAAAAATTCAAGAACAAATATCAGTTTTACAGACACACCCTAGAAAGGTCATGCCTCACTATGTTATCAGTGCATTTATTTACTCTTTTTTAACATAGCACTATTTATTCACTATGGTCTTTTTGTGATTGCCTTCTGGTATGCTACATTCAGGTGACACATTACGTGCTTATTCAGTAGTAAATTAATTCTCTCTAGCACGGTGTCAAGGCCATCACCCCTACCCTAATCTACCCAATCTTTCTTAAAGATAAAGGGGGTGATTCTGATTCTGGCGGGCGGCGGAGGCCGCCCGCCAGAATTCCGCCCCCATTATACCGCTCCGCGGTCAGAAGACCGCGGAGGGTATTATGAGTTTTTCCCTGGGCTGGCGGGCGGTCTCCAAAAGACCGCCCGCCAGCCCAGGGAAAAACTCCCTTCCCACGAGGATGCCGGCTCGTAATCGAGCAAGGCAGACACTGAAATACTTTGCGGGGCCCTCTTACGGGGGCCCCTGCCGTGCCCAGTCCAGTGGCATGGGCACGGCAGGGGCCCCCAGGGGCCCCGCGACCCCCCCTACCGCCATCCTGTTCATGGCGGCTTTCCCGCCATGAACAGGATGGCGGTAGGGGGGGTCAGAATCCTCATGGCTGCGGAGCGCGCTCCGCAGCCATGGAGGATTCAAACGAGCAGCGGAAAGTCAGCGGGAGACCGCTGACTTTCCGCTTCTGACCGCGGCTGAACCGCCGCGGTCAGAATGCTCGTTGGAGCACCGCCAGCCTGTTGGCGGTGCTCCCGTGGTCGGTGGCCCTGGCGGCCACCGGCCGCCAGGGTCAGAATGACCCCCAAAGTAACAGAAATATTATTATTATGTTTCTGAACATTTTAAAACCCCTGGCTAACAGATTGGGAAACATTTAGGTAATTAACCTTATGCTATTTTAAACAAATTGAACAAAAAGATCTTGCTCACCCCAACCGCCCATGGACTTTCAACCTAAAAAAATGTAATGAGGCAGGACAGATGGTGTTGGTGACAGTCTCACACCTAATGCCTCAATGTGAGGTACCCACAACTTGTCTCTAGTCTCACAGTACTAGAGTGTATGTCTGGGACTCTACATTTATCTCAGAACTTGGAGCCAGGACTACCAATCAAAGATAATAAAAGAGGAGGATGCATTCAAGATCAAATGGCAGATCCACGGCAACTGATTCAAAGAGTTGTTACTAAGAACTGGATGAATAAGGAAGAGAACAAGGTGTGACAATTCCTAAAATCAGACAAGATGGATCGACTAAGACTATCGGAAGGTATTGGGTAATGGAGGAGTTGTCTCTGCAGACAGGAGAGAAACAGAAGAGGTACTGTCAAGTGGTTGAGCATGCAGCACCCAACCACCTTCGGCAAATTCTTTTGGTGCAATGGTCCACTGTTTGTGCTTATGAAGGGTGAGCAGGGGCCAGACCCCTTGCAAGGTTGTACAAGGCAATTGCCTGCTTTGTCCATGTTTTAAAATGGTTTTGAAATTGAGCAAAAGCCAAACTAGTGATCTGGGTTATCCCTAAGTGTCATGTACACATAGAATCTTTCGAAAATATTTGGGATGTAAATTGCACAAACTAAATGTAAATTTTTAAAAATTTAATTAGTGTTTCTTTAACATACAATTAGACCTCAGATTGAACTGAGAACCAGTTACCTTTCGATACCTAGTGATTAATATCTACCATTCTCCCACTGATTTGCGGGATAGAAATCTCAGCAGAGCGTCATGGTCCCTCCGAGCCCAGTTTGCTTTTTGGTCTTTTCTTCTGCTTTCTGTTGTGGGCCACATGGAACTAGTGAAGATGGTGAGCTACCCCGATTATAGTATTACTTTGCAAACCTCCCCCTCCTCATCTTTCATTCCTTCTTCAGACATGTAACATATCTGATTTGGTCATTGGGGTGCCGTCGAGTAGCTCTTTCCTCTCTAAAGCTACCTGTGACTGTGGGTGGATTAGGCCTTCTGGACTTAGAACATTATTAATCAGCTGCACATGTCCAATGGGTGGCTCGCTGGCTTTCTTCCCACCCTTCTGCATGAGATGGCGTTTATCCGTAAAGACTTTTAAGGAGGGCTTACAGCACTGCTCATTGTTTCCTACTGACCATTCTCTAGATCACCATCCGGGGTTATCATGCACAACTTTCTCTTGCCTTGCTAGAACCTGTAAACTCACTGATACAAAGAAACCCTATACTCCTATACTACCTTTGCTAAGCCTTCCCACTTGCACAGGAAGGCTGTGCTCAGAGCAACTCCATCAGTGGCCTGCTTCAGGTGCCTTAAAATTGGGGGATTTGTTTCTGGATGGCGAGCTACTAAATTTCCAAACCCGTGTGGCAGACTACCATCTTCACCCCAATCAACTCTTTACTTACAACCACCTTAGACAATCATTAAATGCCCTATTTAGTGTCTGTCACCTAGCACTAACCCTACATGAGGTCTGCTAGAAGCTCTACACCATAGGGACTGGTGGCAAACTGATAGAATGGGAGTACAGACCTTTCCTGCAACATGAAGACCACTCCAGGTCATCTCGTCATTCTACCTGGGTGACTGATGTGGCCAAACCTCTGAAGATACGGACTGGACTAAAATAGTGAACTTTCCCCACAAAGTATCCCACGGCTATCACTTTAAGTACATTCAGAAAGCTTCCTTGGGAATGCATTCCGCCCTTTGCTTGCCATTGGCTTTGTGGTTTGTAACTCACATTTTGTTGCTTTTAGTATGCTGGCTTTATTTGTTTTAGGCTATGCAGCTTGAGTTCGCCCCTTCCTTGCCCAAACCTTATTTACAGTATCCTTCCAAATGCTCCCTTTTTGTAAACAGGCCTGTAAATCTTGTTCTTATCTCATCACATTTTCTGTGCATTTGAAGAACAAGGTCAAATGTCAGGCTTTGTCTTTGGTGGGAACTTTGGCACTCATTGTGACATTGGCGGTAAATGCCACGTACCGCTGTGCTGACGGCTGCCAACTTACCGCTGCGCTAGCGAATATCCGTTCACCATATTATGACACACACACACTATTCTGACAGAATACAACCACGTACACAAATCTGCCAGACTTAAGGTCAGTGATAAACTGGTGGTCTCAAAACCCACACCGTTATGCCAACAGAACAACGCCCATCACATTATGACCCACAAATCACCACAGCGGACATTCAACAGCGGTAAACTATTGGCCGTACATACCACCACACTCACAATGGACACTCACAGACAAACCAACACCACATTGGCCAATTCAAACAACACACACCTGACACCCATACACACACCACACCGACACACCACTATAAAACACACACCCACATTACCCACAACCCTTTATGAATACAATTCATTGCCATCAGACAGACACCAAGACCACTGCGAAAACTAGACACACACACCACTCACACCCATACACCCCTCACGCACACCACATCACACACCCCAATACATTACCCAACAGACCCTCACCAACACACGTCACACAACACCCATGGCACCACAAAGGCACCCCCGTTTCACTGAGGAGGAGTTAAGGATCATGGTGGAGGAAATCGTCAGGGTAGAGCCACAGCTATTTGGAGCACAGGTGCAGCAGATATCAATAACAAGGAAGATGGAGCTATGGTGGATAATCGTGGACAGGGTCAACACTGTGGGACAGCACCCCAAAACAAGGGACCACATTAGGAAGAGGTGGAATAACCTACAGGAGAAGGTACGTTCCATGGCAACAAGACACTAGCTCGATATACAGAGGTCTGGCGGTGGACCCCCACGTCCTCCCCCACAACTCACAGCATGGGAGGAGCAGGTACTGGCAATACTGTATCCTGAGGGCCTGGCCGGAGTTGGAGGAGGACTGGACACTGGTAAGTCAACTTTTAACAATTATCCCCCCCCATACCTGCATGCCATCACACACCCTCACCCTCACTCCCATCACTCCACTCCATCCCACACACTCCACCATCACATCACACCAATCCCAATGCCAAGCCGTGCATGCTGTACCAATGCATGGACACCCCTCCCAGCCCTGCATGGACACTCATCACTAAAGCATGCACAGCATAGGAAAACTAACAATCCCACAATACACCAACATACACAAGCAAAAGCTGGCAGGGCAACAACAAACATAGAGGGGAAGCTAGGGAAGTACAAATGTCAGACACCTGAAGCATAATACATCATTAACATCCCCACAGGTATCCCAGCCAATATTACTGGAGAGGAGGTGCCATCATTATCCAGTCCCCCAACAGAAGAGGCCCATAGAGATGACAGTAACTCTGAACTTCTGGATCTGGAAGATCTACCTGGCCCAATCAGGGACCACTGGACAGTCGGTCACCCAAGCCCAGTCACAGACCACCACAGAGCCTCACCCATCAGTAACCAACACCACAGCACTCACCCATCATTCCCAAACCTCTGTCCCCAGGACACGTCAATCAGCAGTGTGCCCACCTGTACAGGGACCCCAGGCCACACCTCGCACACAAGACAATCAGGGACCTGGGGTCAGTGGCAGTGGGCACACCGTTTAGGGGACAGAGGTACAAGCCAACAGGGACACTGGGAGGACTGATGTGTGCTGGGGGAGGACTGGACCAGGGAACCAACTCTCCGGGAGGCACTCTCCGAGATCCTGGGAGCCTACCAACATTCCCAGGACATGATGGGCCAGATCCTAGACAATGTGCAGAACAGGCGGCTGCAGGAGGGACAGTATCAGGGGATCAGCGAGGACTTGCAGGCCATCAACAACACCCTGATCTCAATAGCACTGGTGCTGGCAGACATGGCCAACATTATGAGGGAGGCACTGTCACGCCAGCGGGCCCCTGCCACTAGCCAGTCATCTGAACAACCCTCCACTTCCGCTGCTGCTAGTGGCCAGGAGGCCCCGCCACAGGACCAACAGGCCACCAGCACCCCTCCTCCTGCAGAAGGTGAACCACCCTGTAAACGTTCCCAAGACTCTTGCCAAGACCACCGCCAGGAAATGAGAATCTCCTGATTGCCCCCCTTGTGTCCCACTCTGTCATCTTGTCCACCTTGAACTGCCATTGCTCCCCTTCCTATGTCCCCATAGACAATGCACCTGTGCTACAAACAGACTGGAACAATACCCTGGACTTTCCTCCATTATCACCCCATTCCATTGCACATACCCCTCTATATTTTAGAACTACAATAGACACCCTTGGATAAAAATCAACTACTAGTATTTCATGTATTTCAAATATGTTTTGATTGAAACAGCTACAACCATTGCAAATTAACTGTACATAGAATGACCCGTAGCTGGCTGTTGTGATCACGCCAGGAGAATTTGTCATATCACCAACATCTGCAAAATGAATATCCAGAGGTAACAGTAAGTGGGCAAAGAAGTGGGAAATGCCATCATGCCAATGCCACACAGAATACAATCAAACATAGAAATGTAAAGTTGCACTGTCTTACCTGTGTGTCATTGGAAGTATTAACGTATCACAGATGTTCTGTTGTCCACATCCTCATCATCTGCCTCCTCATCCTCACTGTCCTCAGGGTCCACTGCTGCTACAAGGGCATCTCCAGTCTCCTCCTCCTGCAGAAAAGGTATATGGCATCTGAGGACCAGTGTGTGTGCAACATGCAGCATGCCACTACTATCTGGCAGACCTTCTTGAGTGAGTAACACAGGGATCCACCTGTTAGATGGAAGCACCGGAACCCGGCCTTCAGGAGGCCAAAGGTCCTTTCAATGATCCTTCTGGTTCGCCCACGTGCCTCATTATAACGTTCTTCTGCCCTTGTCCTGGCCTTCCTCACAGAGACCAGCAGCCATGATAGTTTGGGTAACCAGAGTCACCTGCAAATATTGAGGGACATCATTTAGCCACACACTATCCTATATGGCCAACACCATAGGCATACACCAACATATACTGGGTAGGAACCAGGGCTCACCTATTAGCCACACCCTGTGCCACTGTAGTTAGCCCATCACATTTGGGATGCTGCTATTCCTCAGGACAAAGTCATCATGCACCGACCCATGATACTTAGCATTGACGTGGGAGATGTACTGGTCCCCCAGACACACCATCTGCACATTCATGGAAACACACAGATTTCCTTCCATCATTTTTTACAGCACTTTTAACGCCTGCTCAGAGCATTATCATATAATGGGCTCCTATGTACTATGCAGAAGTTGCGCCAATATTTTAGTGCTACACCTGCAGAGTATATCATCAGCGTCATGAAAAATGACCCTATTCCCCCCTACCCTGCGCCATGGTGTGCCGTATTTTAAATATGGCGCAAACATGGTGGCGGTAGGGGGGCCGATAAAGCGTGCAAAAAAGTGATGATGCACACAGTGCAGAGCCACCTTTCTTAAATATGCCCCTCAGAATTTAAAAATCTAACACCGAAGGTCAGGTGAGATCTCAAGTTTGGGTGGTTATTGGGGTTGGTTGCAGGGTTTGGCCTCAGGCGAGAACCTGCAGCCATCCCCTGCAGCGCACAGCCAAAGCCCCTGCTAGCAGTGGTTGGATTAACGTATAGTAATTAAGATTACTTTACATTAAAAAAAACATAGAGTTATAGTTACCTCGGGGTGTGAGTTATAGTTACTTGAAATAACTCTAACTGCTGAATTTCAATGGTTTGTGCAAGTAAATTCAGAACCTAACTATAACATCCCTGTAACCTTCATTTTTTTAAAGTGAATTTTTATGTTTTTTTTTAATTCTGTTTCCTAACTATAACATCTGTGTAACTTTTGTTTTTTTCAGTGAACATATATATATATATATATATATATATACATATATATATATATATATATATCCAACAAATAACAAATGACAACCAAGTCAAATGCGGTACTCCCAGGATATCACTAATCTTCTTGTTTAATAATTAATGAACCAAACGCCCGATGCGTTTCAACCAACAAGGTCTTGTCTTGATCACATGATCAAGGCCTTGTTGGTCGAAACGCATCGGGATAGTGATATCCTGGGAGTGATGCATTTGACTTAGTTGTCATTTGTTGGAAATTAGTTGCAAGGAGTCAGTCCATCCCTGATGCAGGCACCTCCTGGAGTGTGTGCTGTGAAGGGGCCAGTTTGTGTGTGGATACATATATATATATATATATATATATATATATATATTCCTAGTGGCACTTTAGTATACTTACCTTACATTTTAAAGGCATACTTGGCAAAGGCATATTCATGGTGAAGGGTGAAGGCACGTGTGGTAAAGGCTTTGCATTATAAAGGCATTGCATGGTAATTGATGCGTGGTAAAGGCAATGTCATACAACTATTGGAAACTGCCTCTGCTTTGTCTGAAGAAGCTTAAGGAGTTAAGAGGTTGGTGGTTGAGGAATGCATAGGTTCTGTTGGGATGCAAGGCTCATAATATCATTTTAATACTGTTTATCAGGCAATGAGAATGACATTGTGGATGTTTTGTCTCCTTGCCAGTGGCAGAGATTCCATGGACAAGGACAAGACAGAAAGTTGGCGAGACCGCCAGAACTCTGGGAGCTAGGAGGGTGAAGTTATTCCAGTTAAGAGAAGGATTACAGACAATTTCAACATGAGAAGCTTGGCTGATGTTTTTAGCAAGTGAGGTGGAGAGATGTCAGCTAATGGGTCAAGAGTGCAAAGTGGTGCAGAGGTGGAAATTTGTGAATATATTTTGTTTGATCAATATGGGTCTTTTACCTGTTATAATTGCAAGTTAACTGGTAGAGGTGCTTTACGTTTCAATTTTTTGGGTGTAAACCTGCAACTGGAAAGCTGGAAGCCAAGAATGCTAGAGCACTAGGCAAAGGAGAATGGAGCCTACAAGAGGGTCAGAAGTCCAGTGGTTATAGAAGTTCTTGACAGGAGAATGGGATATTTAGGAAACTTTCGTTTTTTGGCATGGGAGCCCTCAGTTGTGCACAACAATGGCAAATTATTTGGGCCTTTCAGAATTTTCAGAACCTGCAGAAACCAAGGGTGATGACAGACTAACGTAAGAATAAGCGCCAGTGGCGGCTGGTGTGTATTTACGGCAAGCGTAAATACAAAAAGAAAAGGCACTTACCTGATGGCAACGGGTCTCCCTTACCTCACAGCAACCTCCTCTCATCGTGGCATGGAGACCAGGAAACGGTGCTACCAAATCCTGATACTGGTTTCATGCTGGTAAGCAGCATGAAATCAGTGTCAGGATTGGTGGGAGTGACCTCTCTCAGTGCTCACCTGAGCACTGGAGGCCTGTGCTTTCTTTAACCCAGCTGCCCTAAGACAGCTGGGTTAGAGAAGTTTAAAGTGCGCATGTCAGGCTAGCTGTCACAGGATGGCCAGCAAAAGGACATGCGCACTTTAAACTAAGGTGAACAGCTCCCTGCTGCTGTCACTCAGCAGCAGAGTAGAAGTGGCCCCGCCCTGACACTCCATTGAGTACAGGTTGCTGAAAAATAAAAATGGTAATAAAGAAAGTTTATTACCATTTTATGTTTCAGCTCAGGGGCATTTTTTAGTGGGGTAATGCTCCTTCGCTCTTGTGGAGGAGCCACCCTTATAAGCGCAGTGGGGGAACATCTGAAAAAATAAGATTGAAGAAATTGAAGGCTGAAGGAAGAATGTGGCTTATGGTGAGTCTAAAATAACAGAATCTGCCTTACATGAATTTTTGGACTTCAATGGGGAAACCACGTGGTGGGTATTTGAATGATGCACCGTTGTAAGACTTTCCGGATCTTATAGTTTTGAGTTTCTCTTTGTTGCAGTCGGGTCTACCACAGTGGCAATGCAGGACACAATCCTTTGGAAATGTGGCAGTGATAGAAGCTCTCAAGATCGGTGATACCAATCAAAAGGGTAAAGAAACTGGGAGGAGGCAGTAAATTTACAGCATGAGTTATGCATGTTTGGAGGAGAAGGCGTACAGAGTCGGATTAGGACCACAATAAGACCCGGGCACTCCCCAGAAAGTGGCCCACATCCCTGGTTCATGCCCTTTCATCACACTCCATTTGGTTCGTCTCACTTGATTCATTTTTAGAGAAATGTTTGCTAATTAGGCACTGTAAAGCTTATAACCGATAAGATTGATGAAAAGTATAAAAACTGCATTTTTGGGTGGGTGAGGTGAAATAAAATGGCAACAACATCTGTTCTGGTCAGGAATGCCACTTGTGTGGTTACTTTATCAGTATAAATGGTATGATTATGTCCTGGCGAGTATAAAAATGAAGAAACACACCAGAAGCTGTTATTTGTTCATTTGATTAGTATTTATGTTCAACAGAAAATGGTAAAAACTGTTAAAATGTGTTCTAACACAGCCTTCATTGTCCATGGCTTATAGTTAATCTTAAAAAAAGGAGAAAAGCTATGGTAAGAGCTTTGATTATGCTTCAGCGTTTGTTGAACACATGAACAAATAGAAGGATATTTTTTATTGTAGCTGTAGATTGCGTGAACAAAGGGGTTACAGGAACACCAGTTGCATAATATTAAATTCAGCCTTATTTTAGGCACAGGTAGATCGATTGCCCGGAATCACAGGATATTTAAAGGACGCTGGAATTCCAACCAAATTTTTGCCTTTCAAAGTTGTCAGCTCTGACATGAACGCCACATCCTTTTTTTATTGTATAAGGGTCCTCACAGCAAAGCCTATGGAAACGTACACGCCCCTGCAGCAAGGCCTGAAAGGCACTAGGGCCATAGTGCCGACCAGGGCCTGCTTTAGAACTAGTGGCGCCCTGTGCGACAGTTTATTGTGGTGCTCCCCACCCCATGACCTCCTCCTAGGTTTCACTCACTACCACCCGGCAAATGTGCCCCTCGTCTCTCCATCGCTCCCCTTTCACATACATTCATGTGCTTTAAAGCACTTGTAAAGGCTGGCTTTACTAATCCACTCAGCTAGCCACATAAAATATAGGGGCATATTTAAGAGCCCCTAGTGCCATTCTAACGCCACATTAGTGTCATTTTTATACACTAATGTGGCATTAGAAGGCCCAAAACGCTGTGCCGTATTTACAAAGAGGCGCAATGCAAGCATTGCGCCACTTTGTAAACCCTTTCACTACATTATGCCTATGCCAGGCATAATGTATGCAAAGGGGGCCTCTCCCTTTAGGGGGGCCAAATAAATGACTCAAAGAAATTTGTCAGATTTCTTTGTGTCATTTTTTCTCCGGCACCTTTAACGCCTGCTCAGAGCAGGCATTAAAAGGAGGTTTCCATTGGCTACAATGGGCCTCTGGGTGCTTTGCAAGATTAGTTGCAAAAATGTTGACGCTAATCCTGCAAAGCGCTGGACCAGCATAAAAAATTCTTACACTAGTCCCCTAACTACCACCAAGGTGCGCCTATTTGATATATGATGCACACATGGTGGCGTTACGGGGGCGCTAAGGGGTGCAAGAAAAGTGGCGCTGCACTGTGTGCAGCGCCACTTTTCTTAAATATGCCCCACAGAAGGCATATTAACCCTCTATGCTACTTTATGTTGAGTCAAAGCTGCCACTAGGCAAAACTCTAGCAGGAACATTAATCACAAGAGGTATCTTGACATTTTAATTGTTTCTTGAAGGCTAAACGCACAAGGAACTTTTCAGCAGTTGCTTTTTAATTGCGAGTTTCTGAAGTTATTGCTAAACACAGCGACCCCCCTGTGGTCAGCGCCCAGTGCGGTCATACTACTCGCACTGCCCAAAAGTCAGCCCTGGTGCTGACACCTGGCTCCCAGCTAGCACCTAGTTTCTTATTCACCCACTCTGCAGACCATCACAGCCTCAGGGCCTCGGCCAGGCAGGGAACAGGTCAGGAAAAGCACAAAGCTTCTCTAGCAATGGGGGTGGGAGCTGAGATGGGCACAACAGCCATAACATCACCTGCCCCCCTTAGTTAGTCCCTTGCATACTCCTACAATCCCCTCCTACCGTGGCCTGAATGTGATGGCCAGGCGGAGCAGGGCAGGGGAAAGGTGCTGCTTCTGGGCTGGCCGACTTATACTCATTAAAGTGGCCTGGCCGGGGCTTTGAAGAAGGTTAGGCCCAGTGGGCCGGCAGACTGAGACCTTAAAAACCGGCCCACAGGTGACCCATAGGTACGGGACAATCGCCCAATGCCCGACTGCCCACCTTCCCAATCCGACTTTGGAGGTGTATTGGAAAGCTAATGCATGCCCCCTTATATTACCATGATGCAGACTGCTTGCAAGGAAAAAGGATGGAGTGACACAGGTCTGAGGAAGGGAAACCAATTCATTTTGAGAGAGACAAGGAGTCTAGGTCGCATGCAACAGTCAGGTGCATGCTGAATTCGGCTTTAATTTCACTCAAGCAAGCCCATTGGTACTGGGGTGATCAAGAAGGTTTGGGGTGGACGGTAGCAACTGTCCCCAGCCCCTCATGGATACTCTATAATACTGCCCTGGAGAAGTTGGGAGATCATGCTTCTGCCAGAGAACGGATTTATGGTCCAGTTTCCCAGGCCCCTCTCCCAAAGGGTGACAGTGGAGATCCTCCTTTTGGATTGGCTCTGGCATGGTTTTATTAGGGGCTCAGTTTACAAGTTGGTCTGGGCTCCCTTAGTGCTGGGAGTGGGTGAGCTTGTCCTATGAGAAGATACACCTGGAGGGTCCCAGAAGTAGCTTACAGTGCCCTCAGCCAGTCAGAGATGTTGAAAGGGCCAGCTGGGTGTTCAACCATGAATGTAGGGAATCTGCTGGTTAGGTGATCTAAGGTCTAGTTTTCTCTAGTAACGGATGGCTAAAATGTTTGGAATTATATGAATGTGAAGAGTTTTTGTATCTTGTTTTGCAAATAAATATTAGTGAGAACTTGATTCTTTTATCCAACAAATGGTAGGTGTGATTTCTTGGTGGATAAAAGGGAGAAATTGTTGGGCAAAGTATTGCTGCTCTTGAACCTCCCCCACCCTACCACGGGGGTTCCTCACCCGTGCCAAGCTCATTTCCATCACATTTTGATGGAGGTAATGATGTTCGAGCCGTTTCCATTTGGCATAGGAAAGGTCCCCTTTTTGATGCAATCTAGCTTCCCTCAGCTCCGAACATCTGCCCAGCACTGAAATCTATCTGAAAAAAATTAAAACACGTTTTGACCAGGGTTCCGGCTCGCCACAGATGGCAGGAGATGTTGGTGTTCCTTAAGGAGTTTCTGAGTCCCTGATTCAGGCCCAGCCATGGAGGGTAATAGAAGCACGGTGTTCCTTATGATACTCAGTGCCAGATTTACAAGGCCCTAGCACCACAGCAGCATCACTTTTTGAGACGCTCCTGTGGTGCTGTGCACTGCGCCATATTACAGGGAAGCATTAAGCCACTTTTTGTGGCTTAACGCCACCTTGTAAATATGGCCCCTTCACACAAAGCACTTTGCGTGGAAGGGGCGTGCAATGGGTGTTGCTGTGGGTGTTCCACAGTAACACCCATTGCATTTTGGCGCTGCCCCAGATTTACAAGGATTTGTACACCTGTGGCAGCACCAAAATCTAAAGCCACCCCAGGAGTGGCATTAGCATGGATCAATGAGGAGAAATGGTTTCATTTCTCCTCGTTTTTTGCTCTTTTTATGTGTGCTGCATTCTGCTCAAAATGAAGTCTCTGAGTCCTGGTGGCGGAACAGCCATGAGGGTAGCAGAGTGACAGTGCTCGTATGGAAGTCTCTGAGCCCTTGCTGGGCTCAAGCCTCTCCACTGCATCAGCACATGGACTTCTCTGCCAGGACAAATTCATGATATATATTGTTAGGTGTTGCTAAGAGGTCCATGTAAGAGATGGGTCAAAGAGGCATGAGGTGTTTTTAAGGCTTCACAGCCCTGGTATTTGTGAGCGAACTTTTAATTGCGCCAGATGCAGTCTTGTGAACAGAGCTTTGGCATTTATTCATTTACAAACTACGCATTTCTCCTGAAAGTCAAGGATACCAATTAGGACTGGGAAAAAGTCACTTGTATTACCCAAACAGTAGAGCAGGAGACAAGTCTTCCCAGTGGGGCAATACAAAATGATGACACCCACAGCCGGCCTTTGCTTAGGTAGCACCCTGGGTGAAACCTAATTTAGCACTCTTTCTCACTTGACTGTGTGTTAAAAAATTTGGAGGAGCATGAGGATTTGGGGGAGGTTAGGGGTCTCCACAGGAGAAAATCAAACCAAATGAGGGCACAGTAACCAGCACCCTTTCAAAAAAGTGTTTATACACACTTTTCTTGGAGTTAGGTCGAAGGGAGAGTATGGCAGGCAGTTTCTGCGCCCTGATGAAGGACAGCACCCTGGGCGTGGGCCCCGGTCGCCCATGGTAAAGGCTAACCGTGATGCCACGCCGAACCCTGCACCCCCCCACCACTTTACCTCCGCATGTTGTGATGAGGTGGCACAGAGCTTCCCATATCTCAGAGATATAGGCTTAAGGGTGGAGGTCCCTTGTGATGCAGAACTATTCAGAGGGGTAGCTGAAATTAGTGTAGCAGGTGCAGTGGCACCGGGGCGCAGAGCTCTTAGGGTCACATTGCACTCTGTTAATGGGTGTATCTTGCCACCCCAGCAGAAAGAAAAGAGGCAGTTTTCCCTGCTTGCACCAGGGTCCATGACATCTTTGCTACGCTACTTACTGCCTTACGCCTCTGTGTCAGCCATATCAAACCTTGACTATGCAACGCCTAGTGCCAGGGAAGCTAGTCACTGCTGCCAAGTTTCTCAGATCCATGCGTGATGTACTCCTCCAGTCCAGTGTTTTCTCCTTTGAATTCTGGGACTCGCAGTCCTGTTTTATTAATGAAATAAACAAGCCGACAATTCCCAGAATTCAAGTAAACAAACCGGAGCGTGGGAAACTTGGCACGGCTAGTCAGGGTCACTTATGAAAATCAGACAAACCAGGGGAGAGTCAATGTAATATATAGTGTGCTTAAAACGCTGGCGTGACTGAGAAGAAAAGAGTCATATCTAAAAAAAAAAAAAAAACTGTAAAAACCAATCTCCCTTCAGAGCACGCAGTCTCAAAGGGATTGCGTCAAAGAATCTGGCGCAACAGAAACGTGGTCCGATCCTGCTCTATGGGTGGGATAGGAGGGGGTCTTGCTAGGAGAGAGTGGGCTGTGTGCCGGGAAGTAGCTGCTTGCTCTGCATTGTTTTGACTTCAATACATGTTTACCACAGTTTGTGTAACTAGGCCGAAAGGTAGATAGTCCTCGCGGGGCTGCTCGCATCTGTGCCTTTCTTCCCGGACTAGTGTGCGTTGACCCTGCGTTTGGTAACCAGGATCTACAGAAGGTTGTCAACAGAGACTAAGGCTGGGTTCTGGGAAAGGATAACACCCCCTGTAGAGTTTGGCGCCCCAAGCCTGACTTTCTGTTCCTTCGCCGCTGTGACAACCAGGAACTGTGTCTATTCCTGTGTCCTGGTTGCTGACTGATCAGGTACAAGAATTTCCAATATTGCCAGACTTGGCTCAATCCCTTCCGGGTCGCTGACTTCCAGCCTTTTCCTGACACCTCTTGGGCACCAGGACAAAAGGCAAACACGTAACGGGTCATTTCGTGAAGGTCGTGTAAATATGTTCAAACCGGGCGTGAAAATGAGGACAATCCTAAATGAATTCCCCCGTAAATATCGAAAACAGAGCTAGAAGTGTGTCCATCTACGATGTAAAAACAATGTTAACGCAATGTAATTATTTAGACTGTGCATGCCACAAACTAGACTGAATTTGTTCTTAATAAACTTAAGAATGATGAGTGAGTTAGACGCCCCCCGGCTTCAAAACAGCAACAGGAACTTTACACGCAGACTTCCTTAGCTGGCGCTCAGTCAACTAGGCTGTCATCCCTTCTTAGCGAGGTGATATTAAAGGAAAAACATTAAAGGGACACATAAAATGGAAAACAAATCGCCGCATTGGTGCAGTAGGTTACAGAGATACCATGACCACTGGCGGCCTTTAATTAACATTTTGAACAGGTGCAGCACCGAGCAGGGGGTGACACAGTGACTCGTGTTTGTGCACTCCAAATCTTTTCTAAGATGTTCACCCCTCTGTGCTTGTCTGGAGCATAGTTACTTAGGCTGTGGCAGGGCTGCTCCAAGAAGCAATGACAACGAGTACTTCATAATACTTGGAACACCAAAAATCAACACAACAACAGGTCTCCAAATGACACCAGCAGGACTTTCAGAATGCTGACGTAGAATAGCACCTATACAAGAATGTTGTCAGAACTCATATTCACTGTCATCCACCTGTACATTCACCTCAGTGACTTAAGCACCCTCTCCAGAGATCCCATCTGTAACCTACGTGTCACTGTGAACGCTGAATGTATTACTAATTAATTTGATGTATCATGGGTTAAGAATTTGCATAGAATTTGACAAATATATTAAATGATGTGCGACTTAGAAAACGCGCCCACTTGAATGGCTGCCATAAAATACGTAATGCTTTTATTAAATGCATATTAGTATTAATTGAAGTGCGTGCATTAAGAAAATTGGGGTAGTGTATCATATTAATAATTTAACATTTTATATTTGTTTATTAACTATAGGCCTTAAGTCAGCGAGGTTTGGGCCGAGTCTACACAGCCTCATATTAAGCGGCAATGTTTAATAAAATCGTGGGGATGTATGTTCAGAGAAATTAATATATTTATTGTTCACACTGTTGACCAAACGTTAGCAGATGCCTTTAACTTTCTCATGACAACTGCCTGCTAGAATGTCTTGTAGTAGAAGTCGTTACTTTGTATAGTTTCAGGTGTGAGCCAGCGATGTTCCCAAGAACTAATAATTCTGCACTGACTAGAGTACCAATCGCTACAAGAAGGTTACCTAACAACTCTGGCGATGGGGACAGGAGAAGAGGAGCCAATCATCGACATGTGAAAGACAGTTTAGTTATATCTTAGATTTAGATTTTTATTTCTGTTGGACTAATGGTAGACATATGATTTCCTGACCAATGACAGGGTGGTAAGTTCTTTAGGACATTCTAACTTAGACCGATTGCACGGAGAAGAAGGAGGCTTATTCTATTCTTTTTGAGGAGCTGAACAGTACCTGATGTTTGTTTCCTATCTTTGACTTTACTGCTTAAATTTCTAATGCTAATACTTTAGATTTTGCTTCTTAAATGGTTCAGATATCTTAGAGTTCCCCTGGGTCTGGGCCAATCCCTTTCACTGCCCATTGCTGATGCAGACTAAACTGATGTCCAACTGACGAAGATAATCGCAGCTTGCTGATCCATATGAGGAGAGGCATAACAAAATGCTATTGTTCTTCTTGTAAGTTTTGTTCTTTGCTTCTAGGTACCAACCTCTATTTTGATAGAGTCATAGCTAGATGTTTTTCTAAATTAACTTTAACTAAATTGTTTTGCATGAAGCCCAATATGCTATTCTAATCAGAAGGTTAGTTAGTGAGTCCTGGAAATATTACCAAATTGCTTTCTAACAAAGAATTGATGTTGTTCATTTATTGAATCTAAATGTATGTTATTTCTATTGCGCAGTTATTCTTGCTATTAATTTGTACTGTGGTTCTCGAGTGCTTAGTTATAAATTCTTTAGTTAGATTGAGATGCTTTAGAAGATTTGGTCAACCGGTGATGTTTAGGTATGTTTATCAGTTGGTTTTGGGACTAATTTATGTTACATTAGCATTTTTAATATAGGGAAATAAACTTTCTAACTTTTAAATAAAGGTGTGGTTATTCATGGACAAATAGGTCATATTGTGTAAAGATTATTGAATCCAAAAGTATTTTGATGATGTTTTATGGATTAAGGTAGTTGGATTTTCGGTGGATTTAGGACTTATGGTGGAATCACTCTAAGCGTAGTCAAAAGGTCTATCGAACCTCTAACGCACCCCTTATAAACTTAATAAAAGACCAAATAAGGACAGGCGTGCTAACAGAGATGGTAGCAGAGTAGGATGGTTAGTCTCCTAAAGAGGCCACCATAAAGTCCTTTTTTCCTTAGAAGCAGGTAAAAGAGTTGCATGGTTTGTCCTCTTAAGAGCCCATCATAAGGTCCTTTTTCTCCTTAGATTTTGCTAGAAAAGTTGAATGGGTAGTCTCCTTAAGAGATTAATATAATTTACAGATTGGGTAGAGGAGTTGGTAAAGGTTGAGATTTCCAGATTCGATGATACAAAGTGAAAAGATTATGGCCCTCATTTTAAGATTGGTGGTAAATGCCTCCTACCCCCATGGCGACAGCTGCCAATATACCACCGCCCATGGCATTATGACCGTAGACGGAATTCCACCAGAAGGCTGGTGGAATTCAATCTACAGTCATGGCGGCGGACAGCGGTAAGGTGGCGCTGCTGCTAGCAGCACCGGCACACCAGCAAAACATCGCCTACAGTTTCATGTTCAATGAAACGGCCAGCCTGGCAGTGTTTTGCTGGCGGACGGTGCAGCTGGCAGCAGCGCTGCGTCCTGTCTCCTGCCGGAGGACCCCCTGCAAGCAGGTAAGTCGGGTTCTCCGACAGGAGAGGGGGGTGGGGAGTGTTGTGTGCACGAGTGGGGGTTTGTGTGACTGTGTGTGAATGCGTGCATGCATTTGTAATGCATGTGTGTATGAGTGGGTGTGAGTGTACGTGCATGTTGTGTCGTGAGATTGCATGTGTGCCTGGATGTATGCTTGTGAGTGTTGCTGTGAGTGTGTATTAATGTATGAATGCGTGGGTGAACGTGTGCATCCCTGTGTGTATGTATGTGCGTGTATGTGTGTAAATGTGCGGGGAGGGTCAGGAGAGGGAGGGGGAGGGTAGAGGAGGACTCCGGGGAGGGGGGCAGGGGAGACCCCTATCAGTGCCAGGGAAGGAATTCCCTGGCACTGGTAGTGCCTACCGTTATGGTTTCAGTGGCGGTACAGAAACCACTGAAACCATGGCGGTGTGTGGGGTCATAATGCCATGGGCGGCCTAGTGACGGCCGCTGGGCTGGAGACTGAAGTCTCCAGCCTGGCGGTCGGTGTGGTACATTGGCGATTTGGCTTTGGCCAAACTCCCACTGTCATAATAGTGGAGGTAGGTACCGCCAGCCTGTTGGCAGTAATACCTCCACTATACCACTGACCGCCGGGGTCGTAATGACCCCCTATGTCTCTCTAAGAACCTACCATGACTTTCCCAAAGCCTTGGACCTTGCCAATGCTTGTTTGAAGATGTTCTCAGTGTTCTAGTGACAGGGTGAATGAAATAGGTTTTGTGCTTGCACAGCTTAAGCAAATTGCAGGTGAATTGTGATCTTTGAGAGTGTTTAGTGAGTTTATGTACTCCAGATGAAGTTGTTTAAGGAGTTTGCATTCTCCAAAGCGTGAGAGTAGGGAAGTCATCGAACTTCACCTGTGTGTGGCGCTTTGTGGTAAAAAATTGTTCACATGGTTGTTGGTATACGAACCCTGCATGGTCAAGGATTCTGGAGTATTGAATAAGTGTATGTACACTTGGTTTATGTTGTAGTTTGTTTACTAGGTCAATCGGGTGTGGATGACAAACTCAAGAGTGTGTGTTAAAGTGAGTGATAGTTTTTCAACGGAGATTTGGTGAGTCCTGTGTGCACAAGGAGGATCTAATGATCAGCTGAGAGTGAAATTTGCGGGTCGAATTTTGCTTGCGAGTCAGGGAAACTGAGATAGAAGGAGTATCTGTCAGAGCAAAATGCTGCAGCGAAAAATCAGTAAGGTTTCTGAAGTGATTGTGTTACCTACCTGTACTAAACAGAACAATTTGTGGATTGGTTTTTATTTATTGCTTGCAATATTTGCATTTAGTTTTGCTTGGATCTGAGTTTAGGAGGGCAGGCCGAAAGGCTTTGTCAGCTCCTGTACGTGTGAGTGTGACATCATTGGAGCCACGCTGGGATAGGTTGGTTAGTGAGAAGGGTTGCAAAAGGATTGGTGGGCAACCCTGAAGCGTAATTGGTTGAGAAGGTTGGCGAAAAAGGATTTTGGGATTGAAAGTCACTTCCTGATTTGATTGAAAGTAGCGTAAACTACAAAAACAACATTTTTCAAAGCTTTAAAGATTGCCCTAAGGGGAGATACGTTAATTCCAACTAGAATAGGAGAAATTACACCACCAGAAGGTACACCCGCCTATATTGTATTTGAAGTACAGGGTGCTGTGCCATGTCTTTGGCTGAAACAATGGAGCAAAGAAACAGAGAGAGAAGGGAGCTTAGCATTTCCGGCCCATGAAACATTTAATTTGAGTATTTTAGAGAATTTGAGAAGAGTACTTTATGATTTGAAACCTCCTCCGAGACCTGCACAATTTGAAGCATTAGTTATTTGTGAACTAGAAGCTAGACAGCAACAGCAACTGAAATTTGAGAGAAGAATGAGAAAAGTGGAGAAAACCTTAGCAGATGCTAAATGGGATAGTGAGCAAAAACTTTGGAGCACTGAGACTTTACAGGGAATTAAGTTATTTCCGGCAATTATACAAAAGAACGTGAACGAGGCTAAAAAGAGTACTAAGAAGAGGGATTCATTTCCTCCAGATGACAAGGAGCAGAAATCCACAGAGTTTAGAAAGTCTTTAACACCCGATGAAGAGTCGGATGATGATGAGTTTTTTTTTGCAGTTACTGAGAAATCGTCCCCCACCACATGCAGCACATGAGAGAGGTTCAGGTACCAGTGTAGGACCTACAGCTCTGTTACCAATTGATTCTGCACAGAGCCAAATACAGGTTAGTCATAATGTTCCAGCTACTTCTGCGATCCAAAGGCCTATGCCGCAGATTGATATTCCCAGAATTTATCCAGATGTACCTATTATATATGCTGCAACAAACTTAGTTGTGCCGACAGGATAGGCTGCCCACATGAGACAGGTTTATCAGAAACCGACATTGATCCAGATAGAGTCCACATCGAATTTGATGTCCCCGATACAGACACAGACGTCCCGAGATACACCCCCATAACAGGATCACAGACAGAGATGTCTGCATTGATAAGTCAGAATACAGGAGTAATGTACCCAAGAGATCCAAATGATTGATCAAGTCCAGATGCAGTGTCAGTGCCAGTTACCATAGGTCCGGTCATACCCTTGTTTGCCCAGGGAAACAATAAGAGCAGTGAGGAGAAAATCCTGAATCCAAGTGTAGAACAGTAGAGATTCAATGAAAGTACAAAAATGATGACCCTTATGAGACCGACATTTGATGGAACAGGTCCATTAATTGATTTGTTTTTTTTAGGACTCCTACAAATAATCAGGGAGCTTCGAGACCTGTCCCAATCGAAGCATGGTAACACCAGAGACCCCAAGCCTAATATTATAGCAAGTGCCTGGTGTAAGCAATAACAACATTTTATTACAAGGTTTGACAGGTGAACATTTAACCGAATGGTTAGAGAAGTTGAATAGCACCCAAGGAGATTCCAGCGGAGGAAGTACACTGAATTTGACCAGGCTTAGACTAGAAGCAGAAGGCCTAATTGAGGCAACGATAGAGTTGGACAGAATTGGCTCTTTCGAAAAAGACGAGTTACATTATTTGTGCAAGCTGATTACTAACAAAGAATAAGTAGTACATCAGAAATTGGCAGAATTGGCGGAAAAATATGACATAGAAATTAAGAAAAGAAAACATTTAAAGGGGAGGTACAGATTAGAGTTCGACTCAAAGGACTTTGAGAACACGAGTGTACCGGGAATTAAAATCACATCAGGGAATTAATTCAGAGCATTCAAACATGGGGAGGCAGATAGGCAAAGAAAAGAGACCAGAGGAAAAGGGATTCTGTGAATCTTACTTTGAATGTGCAGCAGGTTGAGGATCCAGTGAAAATCTTACCAATGAGAGATATTCCCAGAGGGAGTTTTGTGCATGTCCCTTGGAGCAGAAGTGACATTTTTTCATTCACAAAGGACTATCCCAAGTTGAGAGATTAGCGAGTAGAGTGGTACCAGCAA
The DNA here is from genome assembly GCF_031143425.1 of Pleurodeles waltl. Lineage (NCBI taxonomy): Eukaryota > Metazoa > Chordata > Amphibia > Caudata > Salamandridae > Pleurodeles > Pleurodeles waltl. The sequence continues at coordinate 466,494,050 of NC_090449.1, read as the reverse complement.
ACAGATAGGTTTGTGAAACTCGCAAAATGCCTGTGGGAGGTTTTGAACACCCTGTTAGAAATAGTGGTTCTAGTAGACTTATGGGTCAAGTCCAAGAGAAGTATAGATTGGCCGATAAGAGAACCTCAGAGAGATCTAGCAACAGGTGCACTGTCTCCTGACATAATGAAATATTACTATAAGGCGATTGAATTTTTGAAGATGAGAATTTCACCCAGGAACACTGATTGGCAGCAAATAGACACGTCAGCTCAGGAAGGAAAAGAGTAAATACATGCATACTATGAGAGACTGTTACAAGCATTCAAACATTACAGTGGTACAGAAACAATTGAGCCAAAGGACATGTTCCATTTTGTGTTCAGATTTGTTGATGGATTGAGACCCAAAATTAGCCAAATGTTTAAAAGTCATTTGATTTGTTGGCAAGCGAAACCGATTGATGAAGTGTTGCATTATGCAAAGTATTGTAGTGACAAGATTGAGTTGAAGCAGAGAAAGTTGAAGGAGAAGGCAATGGTGATGCAGATTAAAGCACCACAACCAGGAATGCAGGGAAGTTTTCTGCAACAGCAGCAGCAGGGAAACATGTGGTTGCAGATCCAGGTGAAAGGAAGAGATTATGGAGGAATTGGAAATAGTCCTGATCTGAATACTGTAGTTGTTCAGAATGATATGCAAAGAATGAAAAGAATGTTACCATGTCATGCTTGCGGAGGCCTCCGACATTAGAAATGGGAGTGTTTGATGTTAGGTCAGGAAGGTGTTGTTCAGCAAACAAATGAAATCAATTATTTATCAAATATGAGAGGACCGAGAATAAGGGGTCAAAATCCAAATTTCAAAAGTAATGTGAATCAGGCGCAAGGTTTTCAGCCCATGCAAAAGATGCAAATGCCACATTTGCAGATGCCCCTGTCACAGCAAATGCAACCTCAGATTCAAATGGTACCTAGATAGCAAATTCAAATTCCTCAAGCCCCAATGGAGCAGCAGCAGGTGATGCTTCCTCAGCATGTCACAGTTCAAAGGCTTAATCAGAGTAATAACACAATACTCTAATACCTATTACACAGTGAGGATGAAGTGATTGATGATTGGGTGAGCGAGAGTTAGGATGAAGAGGAATGTGTGTTAGCAGCTTCATTAGAAGTAGATCAGGAAGATCCATATGTGAAGGGAAAAGTGATGGGTCACAAAGTCATATTTTTGGTTGACACAAGAGCTACATGCTCTACAGTGAGAACCAAAGAAGTTCCAAATCTGCCCCTTTCAGAGAAAACAGTGCAGATTATAGGAGTTAACAACCAGTATTTGACCAACCCAATTACGAAACCAGTCCAGGTTAAGATGGGAAACTTTAAAGGATTACACAAATTTGTAGTTTGTGACTCGAGTCCGGTATCCTTACTAGGAAGGGACTTTCTATGTAAAACAAGATGGTCAATTACTTGCTCAAATGATGGAATTGCCATTCAGACAAACAGTGATGCTGAAGATGACTTGTCCACAGAAACAGATTATGCCACAGTGAATGAGAAGTACCCTTTGATCAGTTTCTATCCAGTTTTCACAGCAAGAGTTCTTCCTTCTGACTTACAGGGAACAGTTAAAATGAAAGTGTGAGATTTTACAGGAAAAAACATTGGTCTAATTAAAGGAATTGGGCCAGTTAAGGTCCCAGTGAAGCCAAATGCGATTTTCCCCCAGATTCCTTAATACCACATGACACAAGAGTATTGAGCAGCCCATGTAATTCACCAATAATGGGATTGCGAAAGCCTTGTGGGAAGTTTCGGATTGTTCAGGATTTGAGAAAAGTAAATGAAATAGTGTTTAAGTGTTGTCCTATGGTGCCAAATCCAACAATGATATTGTTTCAGATCCCATGCGATGCTGAATGGTTCACCGTAGTAGACCTATCACAAGCATTCTTTTCTATACCTCTTCATGAGGATAGCCAATTTCTCTTTGGTTTTTAATTTTGGGATCGAGTCTATTGTTGGTGTAGAATTCCTTAAGGGTTTTCAGAGTCACTGTCCATTTTCAACCAGATCCTGAAAAAGAACCTGGAGTCATTGGAAATGCCTTTTCAATTGATGTTAGTCCAGTGCATTGATGATTTGTAGGTTGCATTGAAGACAAGAGAGGCATGCAAATATGATACTATTGCTTTGTTGAATCACTTGGGAAAAAATGCACATAAAGTGTCCCCAGCAAAATTACTGTACTGTCAGAAAGAAGTGAAATATTTGGGGCAACTAATTGAAAAAGGAATTAGGAAAATTTCTAGAGAAAGGGTCACAGCCATATTGCAGATGAATCCCGCAGCAACACAGAGAGATGTCAGGATGTTTTTGGGAATGGTGAGCTATTGTCATCAGTAGATTCCTAACTTTTCAGTTATTTCAAAGCCATTGCAGAAGCTAACTCACAAAGAAGTTACTGATCCCTTAGTGTTAGATCAAGGCTGTATGAAAGCCCTACTGAGTTGAGAGAGAGTCTGTGCAAAGCCCTGGCTTTGTGTATGCCTGACTACACAAAACCCTTCATGTTGTTTTGTCATGAGCGTGATGCCTGTTCTTTGTCCATGTTGACACAAGTCCATGGTGCTGAAAACCGCCCAGTAAAATTTTTTCAGCTACCTTGGACTCAGTTGCAGCAGTTTACCTAGCAGTTTACACACAGTTGCTGGGGTTCGACTGAGCCTCACTCAGAGTGAGAGCATTGTGATGGGACATCCTTTAACTGTTATGGTCCTTCACTCCATTGAAGTTTTACTTACCAGAGCCAAGACCCAACATTTGACTAATGCTAGGTTGACCTGCTACAAGACTGTCATCTTGGGGTTTGCCCAATGTATTATTGAAAAGGCATACAGTGCTTAACCCAGCAACTTAGCTTCCGAAAGAAAATATTTAGGCTGACAAATTGGAAGAAGTTGAACATGACTGTCTGGAGGTTACTGATCTGTGCACAAAACTAAGACATGATAATTGAGATACCCGATTGGAAGAAAATTACTACATTATTTTTGTTGATGGTTCCTGTTTAAAAGATAACATTGGAACATTGAGAGTAGGATATGCTGTGTGCACAATTTCTGGTATACTCGAAGCGTCCTGGCTCCGAGGAGTGTATTCTGCACAAGTTTGTAGCCCTTACGAGAGCATGCCATGTCTCTGCACAGCTTAAGGTTTCTATTTACACAGACAGACAATACCGATTTGGAATGGTCCACGACTTTGGCCAGCTATGGTCACAGAGAGGTTTCCTGACCTCTTCTTGTTCACCAGTTAGAAAGGGTGAAAGGATTCATGATTTGAGACAAGTTTTACAAATGCCTGAAAAGATTGCTGTGGTGAAATGCAGGGCACCCCTGAATTCACAAGATTTTGTGTCAATGGAAAATGGATATGCGGATCAAGTCAAAAGGTTTTGCGCATTGAACTGTATATCATTCAAAGACAAATGGGAACGGTTACCTGAGGAAGAAATGTACCCAAATTATACACTACATGTCATAGATACTTGGGAAGAACTGAAAGCACTTCAGGATAATGTTGACAAAGATGAAAGGAAATCTTTGTTAAAGTTGAAATGTGTTCAGCGTGAGGATGACGTATGGGTGTCCGGGGAGGGACAAGTGGTTTTGCCAAACAGTTTGTTGACTCAGATGGCTAGATATTATCATTGCAAAGCACATATTGGAAGGGATGTGATGATTCAAACCTTTAAGCAGTTTTGGTTCAATCCAAAGTTTAGACAGGTTGCCAAAGCAATTTGCCATCGTTGCATCATCTGTCAGCAGATGAGCGTGGTTAAAGGGACTGTGGTCAATATGAGCCACATTGGAAGAAGCGGGAGGTCCCTTTGGCAGAATGTAGATGGATTTTATTGAAATGCCTGCATGTGGAGGATTGCAATATGTGCTGGTGATTGTTTGTATCTTTAGTCACTGGATTGAACCGTACCCTACATGGAGAAATAACTGCCTTTCAGTAGCAAAATTACTGCTTAGGGAACTGATACCGCGTTTTGGTTTTCTGGTCTCTTTAGAGTCAGATAAAGAAAGTCACTTCAACAATGAAATAATTAAATTACTATGTTCAGCTTTAAACATGGGCAAAGGTTGCATTGTAGCTACCGCCCTGAAGCCTCAGGACTTTTTGAGCAAATTAATGGTACCTGGAAGTCAAGAACTGCAAAAATGTGTGAGTCCACGAATCTGAAATGGCCAGACGCTCTGCGTTAGTTCCGATGAGTATGAGGAAGACGCCGACAGGAAAACCTGGACAGTCGCCGCATGCCAATGCTCTTGTGAACACAACAGATGATATGGTGTTGGATTACTGCAAAGGTCTGGCTGATGTGGTTTGCTCTTTGTCTCATCAGGTGGAAGCCACCACATTGCAACCATCTCAAGATCAAAGCCACAACCTGAGAGTGGGAGATTGGGTTGTGATCAGAAAACATGTGAGAAAGACTTATTTGGAGCCTTGGTGAAAAGGCCCTAACCAAGTAGTACTGGTTACTACTACAGCTGTGAAGTGTGCTGGAGTTCCGAACTGGATTAATGCCAGCCATACTCGGAAAGTAGCCTGTATGTTGGATAATGAAGAAGAGTTGCTGACAGTACCTACATCTTCCAGACAAAACCCAGGCTCAGAGGAAGAAACAGGAGAATCAGAGACTGAATCTGAGCAGACCAAAATCAGTGCAAATACTCCTGTGAGAGTCTAAGTGGAAGACCTACAGGAGAGTGACAGTGAACCAACCTCAACTGAGGTAGCAGGAGAGTCTAGTCAGAGGAGGGCTCTCCCAGAAGCAGATGGTCTTGAGAGACATATATAGCAAACGACAGACCCCGAGGTGGAAGGAAATGAGGCTGATCAAAAACGATCTAACTCGTCCTGAACCAGTTGTGGGTAAGTCAAGAGAAGATCCTGCAGAACAAAGAGAAGTTACAAGTCCAGCACTGAAAAGAGCATAGACAAAAGGTTCACTGGAAGGAGATAAGTGGCTGAAATCACAAGCCAAGTGGAAAGAAGTAATTAGAGTGACAACAATCGAGGAAGAAAGAGACACAAGAATAAGAGAGGATTTGAGTGATGGAGAGGTAAATGGAGATCGAAGATTGAAAAGAAAGAGAATTGCAAATCGAAGGTACACAGGTCCTGAATGGGCGTAAGCAACGACAAGTGAATGGCAGAGTGATTTTTTGTCTTTTTCTTTTGATCGACAATTCCCAGCTCATTATTTTGGCACGTGAAGAAGATCAATGAACTAAACTTTGTTAAATTGTGAATCTAAGAAAAGTGTAAAAGAGACCATTGAAAATGACAGGAAGAGACTTTAAATAACCAGATTTGACAAGCTGCTAAAATGATTTTGACACAATTACAGATTTTAACACGCTACCTATTTTTGCCAGAAGGATCCTGGAAGAAAGACTGAGAGCTGTAAATAACTGCTAAAGAAGATTGAAGATTTTTGTTTTGTTTTGCGGCATAGTTATAATTTTTTCTCTTCTACTTTCTGTCAAGGCCCAATTCCTCGGGATCTGCGTGTCACTAATCAAGAGCCCACCTCCAGGCAGCGCCAACTCAGAAGCCTCAATGGCGCTGAAGATTGGTGAGGCCAGGCAGGGGGAAGGGAAAGCAGGAAAGGAACAGCCAGGAGGGAGATCTGAAAAGGAATTGGTTAAATACAAAGAAAACAACAGTAACAATAATCGTATGTTTTAAAAGTTATGCAAGAAAACACTTTTGCTCGTAATGTGGAATTAACAAATTAGCTGCAGAATCAAATTTCTTAAAATAAAACAAAACAGCTTAAACCCAGATCATGGCACTCCAGGCCAAAACAACTGCTGTGAACTACTGTCACTGAAATCCTTCTAGGGAGCATATGCCAGGAGTTCAAGAAGGAACACTACAATCCTTTACAGAACATTTAGTATTAAGCAATCAAAGTTTTTATAACAAATAACACTCTGACTTAGAGTTGTTCACGATCTCCTCAAAACGAATAAAAGAACATTCACTCAAAATAGCGTTATTGTATTTTCCAAATAACATCTAAATAATATCTCAACATGCTCTGAGTTCGTTAACACATAAATAGCATTTTCTCATAATACGAGTTTGAGTTTCCTATGATCAAGAATCCCAACAGAATATCGAGATTCAGAGAGAAATGCCAGCTGAAGAAAAACTAAACTACTTCGGTAATTATTGTAATTGTAAAAGCCGCTCGCCTCCGCGAACAAAGGAGGAGCGGAAACAAAGTAACAAAAGCTACTCGCCTCCGAGAACCAAAGGAGGAACGGAAACAAAGTATCAAGGTTCTCGAGAAAGAATCACAAAGGCCGGTGGGGGAGGTCCCGTTGGAACGAACTCATCCGCAGTGAGTCCGTCCACTCGCTCTAAGAAAAATCCCCTGTCAGAAGGCAGGAGAAAACAGGGAAGTTCTCACTCGCAGACAGGTTTCCAGAATAATAAGTGCTGGAAACCAGGGGTGGCTGGTATTTATACCCCAGCCACACCCCAACATGGCCGCCCATAAAGGTTCTTGGGAATTGAAGTCCAACTTGAAAATGCTAGTCCAGAACGGGACTGGGAGCACCGTATCCACCATCTAGCACTGCCTCCAGGCAGATGTGATTTGCCGCAAGGATGGCATGGAAGGCGTGGCCTGGTGCAAGAGAGAAAGTAGCAGGCACACACATTAGCAGAGAGATGGCCGTAGGGGGTCTGTGAGAGACCGCGCCGCCTGTAAATCCTGACAGTACACCCTCTCCCCGGGCGCGGTCGCGGACTGAGCTTAGTTGGGTGAAGGAGGTGGAAACGCTTTACCAAGCGAGGAGCGTGAATGTGTGATGCGGGTTCCCAAGAATTATCCTCTGCTCCATATGCCTTCCATGCCACTAAATACCATAAGGAGGAACCACGAAGACGGGAGTCCAGAGTGACTCGTACCTCATATTCCTGTTGCCCTTGGACCAAAAGCAGTGCCGGACAAGGCACACTGGAGGAAGCGTCAGGTTTAAGCAAAGATGTGTGAAAAACTGGGTGCATTCGCAAGGAGGGGCGGATTCAATTTATACGTTACTGGATTGATCTGGCGAAGGATTTCGTACGGCCCTATGAACTTAGGGTGAAACATGTTCTTGTCCTTAAACTTGAAATTCTTTGTAGAAAGCCAAACCATATCCTTTTCTTTGTATATAGGGCAATCTGATGTCTTTTATCATATTGTATTTTGTACTTTGTTTTAGCCTGTTGTAAGTTCTGTGGTAACCGTGAATGTATTTTTCGCATGTGAGATAACATGTCTTGGACTGCAGGCAGTTTTTGTGTTGCAACTGGTAATGTAATAGGTAGAATGTGTGGGTGACGACCGTAGAAACCAAAGAAAGGAGCATTTTTAGTTGATGAGTGACAAAAATTATTGTATGGCAATTCAGCGAGCCAGAGATGATCGGGCCATGTCGTTGGAATGTCAGAGGCATAACACCGTAAATATTGCTTTAATGTTTGATTTAACCTCTCAGTTTGACCATCTGTCTGTGGATAATAACTGGTGGACAGTGTAGAGTCAATATGCAAGGCCCGGCACCACTCTTGCCAAAAACAAGCAGAGAATTGCGTCCCCCTGTCAGAAAGGATAGTCGTTGGGATCCCATGAAGGAGGACATTGTTTTGAAGAATAATTTTGGCTAAAGCACTAGCTGTTGGGAGACCTTTACACGCAATAAAGTGTGCATACTTGGTGAGGCTGTCTACTACCACCAGAATTGTGTTTAAATGACGTACTTCAGGGAGTCCAGAAATGAAGTCCATGGAGATGTGTTCCCATGGCTGATTTGGGGTTGGCAGGGGGATTAATAAACCCTTTGGCTTACTGTGTGAGCTTTTACACTGAGCACAGGTTTTGCATGACTGAAGTAATTGCTTGATGTCTTTGGAGAAAGTGGGCCATCAGAAATATCTTTTCATGAGTTCTATGGTTTTCTGGGGGCCTGGATGCCCCGCCAAAGGAAAGGTGTGTAACCAATGGAAAGCTGTTAGTCTTAAATCGGTGGTTAGTAGAAGACTCAGGATTCGAATAAAGGTAGACCCTGCTGGATGGAATGTTTGGAATTCTGTTGTAACCAGTTCTGCCACTCAGTGATGTGAAAGTGAGAGCGAATAAGATCAAGTAATTTGTCAGCAGCTATGAGACATAACACTTTTGAAGGTTTCTATGATAGGCTGTGGTTTTGCTTCTTCATGTCATAGGGAAGAGTCCTGTCTTGTCAAAGCATCCGCTTTCCTATTCTCTATCCCAGGCCTGAAAGTTACCACGAAATCAAATTCAGCGAAGAACAGCATCCACCGTAATTGTCTGGGGGTCAATATTCTAGCTGAACTCATGAATTGTAGGTTTCGGTGATCTGAGCATACAGTGATTGTGTGTTTTGTTCCTGATAAATAGTGTCTCCACTCCGTAAAAGCATCTCGAATTGCTAATAATTCTTTCTCAGCGATGGTGTAATTTTGTTCAGCGGTGTTTAATTTTCTTGACATATAGGCGACTGGATGTAGCTGTCTGGTGTGAGGGTGACGTTGAGACAATATCGCTCTTATTGCCACATCTAAAGCATCTGCTTCGACAATGAAAGGTTCTGTGACTTTTGGGTGAGCCAAATTAGGTGCGGTAGTGAAGGTCTTCTTTAACGTGATAAATGCTTCCTCGTTCTCCGTAGACCAAATGAAGGGAGTGTTTTTACGTAATAGCTTGGTGATCGGTGCTACCTTTTGAGAGAAATGGTATATAAAACGTCGGTAGAAATTAGCAAAGCCCAGGAAACACTGAACATCTCGGACCGATTTAGGTGTGGGCCACTCAATCACTGCTTGGATCTTGCGTTCAGTCTTCTGCATACCATTGGGGATTAAAGTAACTCCTAGGAATTCCACCGTTCTAATGTGGAACTCGCATTTGCTTAATTTGCAATATAAACAATGCATTCGTAAGATATTTAGCACTCTTGTCACATGTTCTTCGTGTTCCTTTTCCGAATTAGGATAGATGAGAAATATTTGCATGTAGACAGCAGCCAAGGAGATCTTTCTTCTAATGTTTTCTTTCACTTATTGCATGAGTATTTTGAGACACAGGATGCGAGAGAATCTTATGTTTGTACACAGATTCCTTCTTCAGTAGAGGAAGGAGTTGCTTACCATAGTTTGCCCCTCCCTTATGGAATAAGTTGTAGTCGTCTACTAACAAGATTTTATAACCAGGAGTACATTCAGTACTTCTACTCAAATCACGACGTAGTATTTTTGTTTGTTCCTATATTTAAGTACCTGAGTATAGTAGCTAAGGAAAACACCATAGAATTAGTAAGAGGTTTCTTTGAACCTACATTAACCTTTGGCCAGCTTACACACACAGGAATAATCTCACATGCTTGCTTAAACCTATAGAAAAGAGTTTCTTAGACTAGACAGATAACATGTAGAAAGGCATTAAAGGAGAAATTAAAGAAGGGCTTAGAGGAAAGGAATTTTCGAAAGGATCATGCATTTAGTGAAATAAAAACACAAGGGAAATTAGCTTTAGATGCACAACACGTAGGAAAGCTTTGTGTATATAGGCCTAAATCTACAACTGACACATTGTGTGTGGGAACGAGTGAATGTAGACATGTGTTTTTGTTTCAGAGTAAATGGACTTTCATGTGAAATGGACAAGACCCAGCAATTTCAGGAGTCTATTACATCTGTGGACCAAATGAATATTACCGTCTTCCTAGAGGATAGTATGGCACATGTTACTTGGGGATAGTTTTCCCAAAGATTTATCAACTTGAGAACCTGAATAAAATACCTACAATGACTGAATTACATCATGTTAGACAAAACGAGAATCATATTCTGGCATAGTTGGAGACATATTTGGAGCTACGATTTCTTCAGTAGGAGTTATTCAGAATTCTTTAAAAATTAGAAAATTGTCTACTATTGTGGATAACATGCTGCCAAATTTTTCAGGAGCCAACCTAATGGATACAGAAATGGCTGTGGTAAGATCTATGACTCTTCAGAATCGCCTTGCGTTAGACATCCTTTTTCCAAAGGAGGGCAGAGTTTGTAAAATACTGAACTCGCAACATTGTTGCTCATATATACCTAACAATAGTAAAGAAATTAAAGGCCTTATTAATAATTTGACTAATGATATTGCTGACTTGAAAGAGCTGAAGGAACAGGGAGTTTGGGAAAATGTTGGCGAAGGTTTTGCTTCTGTGGGAAATTGGCTGGATAACCTAGGGAAAGGGATAATTTTGAAAAAAATACATGTAATATTGATTTTTGTGATTTGTATAATTGGAGCATGGGGAATTTATACCTTGTATCAGGTGATTAAAATGAAGAAATTGAAAAATGATCAGAGGAGGGAAGAAAATTTGAGAAGGGATAGAAGAAATAAATGTTACAGGAAAAGCAAATTTTAGTTGAACAAAAATTTGTATGGAATGAGGTAAGGTGTGATGGCATATTTAGTCATCAGAGGAGGGATTGTGAATGCCAAATTTATTACTAATTAATTTTATGTATCATGGGTTAAGAACCTGCATAGAATTTGACAAGTATAGAAAATAATGTGCGACTTAGAAAACGTGCCCACTTGAATGGCCAAAAAAAAAAACGTAATGCTCTTATTAAATGCATATTAGTATTAATTGAAGTGTGTGCATTAAGAAAATTGTGGTAGTGTATCATATTAGTGATTCTACATTATGTATTTGCTTATTAATTATAGGCCTTAAGTTAGCGAGGTTTGGGCCTAATCTGCACAGCCCTTATATTAAGCTCCAATGTTTATAAAATCGTTGGAATGTATGTCCAGGTAAATTAATAAATTTATTGTTCACACTGTGTTGACCAAATGTTAGCAGATGCTTTTAACTTTCTCATGAGAACTGCCTGCTAGAATGTCTTGTAGTAGATGTTGTTGCTTTTTATAGTTTGATTTGTGAGACAGCGATGTTCCTAGGAACTAACAATGGATGCACTGACTGGAGTACAGATCACTAGAAGAAGGTTACCTGACGAGTCTGACGATGGGAACATGAGAAGAGGAGCCAATCATCGACATGTGAAAGACAGTTTAGTTATATCTTAGATTTGGGTTTTTATTTCTATTAGACTAATTGAAAACACACGATTTTCTGACCAATGACAGGGTGGGAAGTTCTTTAGGACATACTAACTTAGCCCGATCGCATGGAGGAGAAGGAGGTTCATTCTATTCTGTTTGAGGAGCTGAACAGTTCCTGATGATTTTTTCCTGTCTTTGACTTTACTGCTTAAATTTCTAATGCTGATTACGGATCCCTAAGATATTGCTTCTTAAACGGTTCAGATATCTTAGAGTCCCCTGGGTCTGGGCCATTCCTTTTCACTCTCCATTGCTGATGCGGACCTAACTGATGTCCAATTGATGGAGATAATAGTAGCTTGCTGATCCATATGAGGAGAGGGATAACAAAATGCTATTGTTGTTCTTGTAAGTTTTGTTCTCTGTTTTTAGGTACCAACCGCTATTTTGATAGAGCCATAGCTACATGTTTTTCCAAATTAACTTTAACTAAATTGTTTTGCATGAAGCCCAGCATGCTATTCTAATCAGAAGGTTAGTTAGTGAGTCCTGGAAATGTTAACTAATTAACAAAGAATTTATTTTGTTCATTTGTTGAATCTAAATGTATGTTATTGCTTTTGCACAGTTATTCTTGCTCTTAATTTGTACTGTGGTTCTCGAATGCTTAGTTATAAATGCTTTAGTAAAATTGAGATTCTTTAGAAGATTTGGTCAACCAGTGTTGTTTATGTATGTCGATCAGTTGGTTTTAAGACTAAGGGGGTCATTCTGACCCTGGCGGTCATGGACCGCCAGGGCCAACGACCGCGGGAGCACCGCCAACAGGCTGGCGGTGCTCCCATGGGCATTCTGACCGCGGCGGTACAGCCGTGGTCAGAAACGGGAAACCGGCGGTGTCCCGCCGGTTTCCCGCTGCCCAAGGGAATCCTCCATGGCGGCGCTGCAGGCAGCGCCGCCATGGGGATTCCGACCGCCTTACCGCCAGCCTGGCTCTGGCGGTTTTGACCGCCAGAACCTGGCTGGCAGTAACGGGTGTTGTGGGGCCCCTGGGGGCCCCTGCAGTGCCCATGCCAATGGCATGGGCACTGCAGGGGCCCCCTAACAGGGCCCAACCAAGATTTTCAGTGTCTGCCAAGCAGACACTGAAAATCGCGACGGGTGCAACTGCACCCGTCGCACCCCTTCCACTCCGCCGGCTCCATTCAGAGCCGGCATCCTCATGGAGGGGGGTTTCCCGCTGGGCTGGCGGGCGGCCTTCTGGCGGTCGCCCGCCAGCCCAGCGGGAAACTCAGAATGACCGCCGCGGTCTTTCGACCGCGTTACGGTCTTCTGGCGGTTCCCGCCAGGCGGGCGGCTTCTGCCGCCCGCGGAGGTCAGAATGACCCCCTAATTTATGTGATATTAGAATTGTTAGTATAGGAACATAAACTTTCTAACTTTTACATAAAGGTGTAGTTATTTATGGCCAAATAGGTCATGGTGTGTAAAGATTATTGACTCCCAAAGTCTTTCGATGATGTTTTATGGATTAAGGTAGTTGGATTTTCAGTGGATTTAGGATTTATGGTGGAGTCCCTCTAAGCGTAGTCAAAAGGACTATTGAACCTCTAACGTGTCCCCTTATAAACTTTACTATAAAAGACCAAGTAAGGACAGACGCGCTTCCGTCACTCATGCCTTAACTGTACGTATTCTGTGAGCAGTGAAAGCTAGTATTACTCTGCTCTGCCGGATCTGCTCTGTGGGAAAGTGAAGACTGCATGTATTGCCTTCTGAGAGGGAAGCTTTCTTTGCTACTGCCAGATTGTCCCGGTTCCGTGAGGAAGTAAACCTTGCACTACTGATGTCCACCTGTCCTGTGCTGGGAAAGGTTTGTGCTGATGCTATTCTAGCTTCATATGTCCTCTGAATTTGGGAAGCTTGCTCTGTTTCTGCCCAAGGTGTAGCTGTTGTATGAAGAGAAGTGTTTCCACTACTGTTGCCCCATCATATAAAACAAGCATTGGAAAAATCCAATAGGTTTTGCCTTTGCTTTTTTCTTTTGCATTCTATCTTACTAACTGGATTACAAATAGTAGAACAAGGTTATAATAATGTTTGTTTTAAATTTGATAGACCCTTAATAGTTGTTATGTATGTTAAATTGATATCACAGGGTTCCAAACTCGTAATTTGTACCTTATTTAATGTGGCATTGTATTGGAGTATAATGATGTGTAGTTAGTAGAGTGCCACTGCACCTGCTGCACCATTCAAATCATGCTCCTTTTAACTGAAAGATAGCTGCTCCTGTGACTACCTGTTTAGAAGTAAAATTTAGTAAGAAGTTGTGTTGGTGGGGTTCCTAGAGCTTTTGGGCACGGTACCACTGCACCTGCTGAACCATTCAAATCATGACCCTAATGCCTGCAAGGAAACTGCACCTGTGACTGGCTCTTTAATAGTAAAAGTTAGCAATAATCTGTGTTTAGAGGGGTTCTGACACCTTGTGGTACCGGTGCCACTGCAACTGCTGCACCATTAAAACAATGACCCTAGTGCCTGCAAGATAACTGCATTTGTGACTACCTGATTAGAAGTAACATTTCATAATAATTTGTGTTTAGTGTGGTTCCTAGAGCTTTTGGGCACAGTGCCACTGCACCTACTGCACCATTCCAGTCATGACCCCAGTGCCTGCAAGGTACCTGCACCTGTGACTGCCTGTTTAGTAGTAAAATATTGCAATATTTGGTGTTTAGAAGAGTTCTGACAACGTTTGGGCCCAGTGCCACTGCACCTCCTGCACCATTCAAATCATGATCCTAATGGTTGCAAGATAATTGAACTTTGACTGCCTGTTTAGTAGTAAAATATTGCAATATTTGACGCTTAGAGAAGTTATGACAACTTTTGGCTCTGATGCCGCTGCACCTGCTGCACATCAGAAATCATGACCCTGTTGCCTGCAAGGTAACTTAACTTGTGACTGTCTGTTTAGTAGTCAAATTTGGCAATATTTGGTGTTTAGAGGGATTCCTAGAGCATTTGGCCCCGGTGTCACTGCTCTCTCTGCACCACTAAAATCATGATCCTAGTGCCTGTAAGGTAACTGAACTTGTGACTGCCTGTTTAGTAGTAAAATGTAGCAATATTTTGTGTTTAGAGGGGTTCTGACACCTTGTGGCACTGGTGCCACTGAACCTGCTACACCATTAAAACCATGACCCTAGTGCCTGTAATATAATTGCACTTATCACTGCTTGTTTAGTAGTAAAATATTGCAATATTTGATGCTTAGAGGAGTTATGACAACTTTTGGCTCAGTGCCACGGCACCATTCAAATCGTGACCCTATTGCCGGCAAGGTAGCTGCACTTGTGACTGCATAGCGATATTTGCTGTTTAGGGGGTTCATAGAGCTTGTGGCCACGGTGTCACTGCACCTGCTGCACCACTAAAACCATGACTCTAGTGCCTGATAGACAACTGCACTTGTGACTGCCTGTTTAGTAGTAAAAATTAGCAATAATCTGTGCTTAGAGGAGTTCTGACACTTTATGCCACCAGTGCCGCTGCAGCTGCTGCACCATTAAAACCATGACCCTAGTACCTGCAAGATAACTGCACTTGTGACTGCCTGTTTAGTAGTAAAATTTTGCAATATTTGGTGTTCAGATGAGTTCTGACAACTTATGGGCCTGGCACCGTCGCACCTGCTGCACCATTGAAATCGTGACCCTTTTGCCCCCAAGAGAACTGCACTTGTTACTGCTGATTTCTTTATACAGGGAGTGCAGAATTATTAGGCAAGTTGTATTTTTGAGGATTAATTTTATTATTGAACAACAACCATGTTCTCAATGAACACAAAAAACTCATTAATATCAAAGCTGAATATTTTTGGAAGTAGTTTTTAGTTTGTTTTTAGTTTTAGCTATGTTAGGGGGATATCTGTGTGTGCAGGTGACTATTACTGTGCATAATTATTAGGCAACTTAACAAAAAACAAATATATACCCATTTCAATTATTTATTATTACCAGTGAAACCAATATAACATCTCAACATTCACAAATATACATTTCTGACATTCAAAAACAAAACAAAAACAAATCAGTGACCAATATAGCCACCATTCTTTGCAAGGACACTCAAAAGCCTGCCATCCACGGATTCTGTCAGTGTTTTGATCTGTTCACCATCAACATTGCGTGCAGCAGCAACCACAGCCTCCCAGACACTGTTCAGAGAGGTGTACTGTTTTCCCTCCTTGTAAATCTCACATTTGATGATGGACCACAGGTTCTCAATGGGGTTCAGATCAGGTGAACAAGGAGGCCATGTCATTAGATTTCCTTCTTTTATACCCTTTCTTGCCAGCCACGCTGTGGAGTACTTGGACGCGTGTGATGGAGCATTGTCCTGCATGAAAATCATGTTTTTCTTGAAGGATGCAGACTTCTTCCTGTACCACTGCTTGAAGAAGGTGTCTTCCAGGAACTGGCAGTAGGACTGGGAGTTGAGCTTGACTCCATCCACAACCCGAAAAGGCCCCACAAGCTCATCTTTGATGATACCAGCCCAAACCAGTACTCCACCTCCACCTTGCTGGCGTCTGAGTCGGACTGGAGCGCTCTGCCCTTTACCAATCCAGCCACGGGCCCATCCATCTGGCCCATCAAGACTCACTCTCATTTCATCAGTCCATAAAACCTTGGAAAATCAGTCTTGAGATATTTCTTGGCCCAGTCTTGACGTTTCAGCTTGTGTGTCTTGTTCAGTGGTGGTCGTCTTTCAGCCTTTCTTACCTTGGCCATGTCTCTGAGTATTGCACACCTTGTGCTTTTGGGCACTCCAGTGATGTTGCAGCTCTGAAATATGGCCAAACTGGTGGCAAGTGGCATCGTGGCAGCTGCACGCTTGACTTTTCTCAGTTCATGGGCAGTTATTTTGCGCCTTGGTTTTTCCACACGCTTCTTGCGACCCTGTTGACTATTTTGAATGAAACGCTTGATTGTTCGATGATCACGCTTCAGAAGCTTTGCAATTTTAAGAGTGCTGCATCCCTCTGCAAGATATCTCATTATTTTTTACTTTTCTGAGCCTGTCAAGTCCTTCTTTTGACCCATTTTGCCAAAGGAAAGGAAGTTGCCTAATAATTATGCACACCTGATATAGGGTGTTGATGTCATTAGACCACACCCCTTCTCATTACAGAGATGCACATCACCTAATATGCTTAATTGGTAGTAGGCTTTCGAGCCTATACAGCTTGGAGTAAGACAACATGCATAAAGAGGATGATGTGGTCAAAATACTCATTTGCCTAATAATTCTGCACTCCCTGTAAAATATAACAATAATGTTTAATGGGGTGCCTAGAGCTTTTGTTCCTGGTGCCACTGCACCTGCTACACCATTGCATTCATGACCCTAGTGTCTGCTAGATACCTGCACTTGTGACAGCCTGTTTAGTAGTGAGATTTAGCAATAATCTGTGGTTAGAGGGGTTCTGACACCCTTTGGCCTAGGTGACACTGCCCATTCAAATCATTACCCCAAGGCCTGGAAGGTAACTGCACTTGTGACTGCCTGTTTAGTAGTAAAATATAGCAGTATCTGGTGCTTAGAGGTGTTCTGAAAACTTTTGGTCTTGGAGCCACTGCTGTTTCTGCATCGTTCAAATGATGACCCTAGTGCTTGCAATATAACTGCACTTGCTAAAGAGTCACTGAGAGAATAACAATTTAAAATAAAACGTCACCCAATTACACAAATGACTTTTCTTTAAAAACCTGCACATTAAAACTATGATCCTAGTGCCTGCACGATAACTACACTTGTGACTGTTTAGTAGTAACATTTAGCAATAATCTGTGTTTAGAGGGGTTATGCCACCTTGTGGCACCGGTGCCACTGCTCCTGCTGCACCATTAAAACCATGACCCTAGTACCTGCAAGATAACTGCACTTGTGACTGCTTGTTTATTAGTAGAATTTAGCAATATTTGGTGTTTAGAGGAATTCTGACGTGTGGCACCGGTAACACTGCACCTGCTGCACCATTAAAACCATGACCCTAGTGCTTGCAAGATAACTGCATTTGCGACTGTCTGTTTATAAGTTTAAAAATGTTTAATACTTTGTGGATAGTGGGGTTCGTAGAGCTTTTGAGCACAGTGCTACTGCACCTGCTGCACCATTAAAATCATGACCCTAATGCCTGCCCCTTCAAAGCAGGACGTCACCATCAAGATGGGACTAAGTTCTAGGCTGAGAATGTATTTGGACATAATGGTGTCAGGACATTATCTTTCCTTTCTGTGTCTCTAGTCTAACTGCTGCTTCTCACATTCTTGTTGGAAATGGTGTCTTTTGCAGGTTTTCCAAGGACTGTTAATGTTATCTCATAAGCAGCATGATGCTGGCATTTGCACCTGAAAGACTGTCTCTCTCGCTCATCCACTGGGCTGTTTAACATGTGACTGTCTACAAAACAAAAAGCAGACAGCCAGTAAATACATTTTATTTTGCAATTCAAAACTCTGCCCTTTTGCGCTAGGACATATGGTATTATCATATTTTTTTTCTTTTTAACCACTGGCATGTTGCATTGTGGGGTTTGTAGTTTTGTTTTTAACAGTTTCACCAGGGACCCCAAACCCAAGCATGCAATGTGCTATTGGCTAAAATAGCAGAGTTGGCGACTTGTTAGCTAAGTCGACTTGCCAGCTATGCTTAAAAGTTTACAAAGTTAATTACTCCATTCAAAAAGTTGCTTGTTCCATGCAAATTCCAAAAGTAAACTATGCATGCATATTTTGAAAATATTCACTTTTTCACTCCCATAATGCATTAAAACAAGCATTGGCAATGGGAATAATTTTTTCTTATGTGTAGTAAAATGTTTTACACTGTGCTTCATAACACAATAAAGGTACAACATGTATAACAGCAGCGCAACCTTCCACAATACAAGTAATAAATGAAGGACAAGTGACAGTGGCAGAAGGAATAGAACATGATTCTCTCACAAATATAGTATGAGTACAACACAGATAGCTAACAAACTAAATAGTGGGGGCGGAGGTTAAAGATTATTGTGTGATTTCCAGAAACATCCAAGAAGTACAAAAGTCCTAGAAGAAACAGTCAAACATCTTCTGAAATTAATGTACATTCATGTACTCTTATAGAATGGTGAGCACTCACTAAATTAGTGTGGTAGGCTTCATTGGTGTGTTCAATATCTTGCACTGGGATGCATCCTAGAGCACTACTGTTTACTAGTTGTAAGTCTCCTAGGTATAGGTTCTCCAATGTGGGTGCAGCTATGTCACTTATGTCAACATTTATGTTCTGCCTCTGTTAAACGGTTAAATATATATATTAACACTCTAGGTGGGTGAGCTTAAATGTTGTTTGCTGGTGTCTCCTTAAAACTGGATTAAAAACAGGAGGGCCAAGCAAAGGAGACTATCTTTTACATCATCCTGTTTTGGTGCTGGAATATTGCCCCTGTGGGGTCAGGTGCCTTCCCTAGGAATATAGGTATCTCACATCAAATACTGTGAAACAGTCCCTGCTTCATAAGGCATGTTCACTGGCCTCAGACAGGGTGTGAGGTGGAGGTTGATTAAGAAAATTGCTTCTGGCCCCTCTCCTTGAAGAGGCCTTGTCACTGTAATCATAGTCCGCACTACGAAACAAGCCATGCCCACGCGGCCAAGCCACATTCGCAGCTGGCTGGGTGTGGCAAGTCGGAGTTCATAGACCTTGAGACTGTAAACCACACACCCAGTACCAAAGCATCTTCTGCATCACTACCGGCACCAGTAGGACAGTTGTAGTGAGGCAGTGATGGCCACGTCCCATGATTGTGAGCAGCCCCATCTTTATTATTTCCTATCTGGAAAAACAGCACTGTAGAAGCTGAGGAAAACAGCTCTTAGCTCCTCCTGGACCTACTGCCCTACCTCAAGTGCCGCTGAGTGACACTTTATTTATATCTGAAGTCAAACTTTTCACATAAAAAGTGAATTTTGGATTGTTTCACTTTAGCAAGTTAAATTATAACTCTGAATTGAGTGGCCATTATTAGAATTACTGAACCACAACCTTGCTGCTGCAACAGTTTTAATAATGAACGACAGGGCTGACTCTGGGGCAGTGCGATAGGTGCAGCCAGTGGCAGGGAGTGGGGGATGCCTTGATAAGTAATAACATAGGTACAAAAAAGCACCTGCTGCCGAGTTCCTTGCTGTCTAGTTTTAAGAAAATCCCAAAAATGTCAAGATATCTCTGGTGATTAATGTTCCTGCTGGAGAGGAATGGAGTTTTATTTGCTGGCAGTTCCCACTCATGATAAAGTAGCGCTGAGGGTTAATGTGCCTGCTAAAAAGAATGTGTACCACACAAATCACCTAACTGTATTTTATGTGGATCACTCAGTAAGTTGCAGCTTTTATCACAGGGATCCTTTTGTTATTTGCAATTCATAAGGTTGAACCCTAACATAGCACAGTGAGCTATGGACTCTCATCAATGAGCTGAATGCAAACTACATGCTATGGGCAGAACCACTGGAATCATGTGGCAAGGAAGGGCTAAATTATGTGGCAGGGTTGAATAAATTGTGCTGCAAGATAAAGCACATTATGTGGCGTAATGAGGTACATTTTGTGATAGTATTACTTAATTATTTTGTCATTTTTAAACGTGTTAACACAACACTTTCTGGGCATTGGATGCACCTCATTAGTACAATTTTAACACCCAAATATAACAACAAGCAACAGAAAGGTGACTGTTCAACCTTGGCAAAGGGATTTCCACCTTACAGCAACAGGTGTCGCTGCATTTTAGTAACTTTGGAACTGTTTGAGCCAGAAACAAAATTGTTTTGTTGTTTAAATCTGCAGATTTTGCAGCAGACAATGGATTATAAAACAGATGCTGCAAATCTATAAGTATGTGAAAAACATGGCCACATAATCGCATAATTCCAGTGGCCCTGTGTATAGGTTAGAACGTTATGCCGATACCCACCCCCTCCAGTCCTTCATTATCCTAATATTGCTAAAATTGGTTCATTTGGGTAGAATTACATTCTTATGAGTAAAGCCAACCACTGTGGTATGTTTAAAATTCTGAGTTTGTGCTTCTCCAGACCAGATACTCTTAAAATATACTGCTACTAGTATTGGTGACATGTGACTCCTACACCTTGTAATCCTCACTGTCTTATGTAACATTTCCTATAGACTTGTTCACTGGCTCTGTATAATGTGTGTGTGATGTAAAGCGCTCTGACACCCTATACTGGCATGAGTAGCGCTATAAAACAAATGAAATGCATGTGTGAGAGGGATTATGGAGTGAGAAGGGCACTGATGGAGCGTGATAGTGATGGAATTAGTGGAGAAGGGAGTTTTTTGGCGGTGCCCACAAAGATTGTTGCACTGGGCACCACCAGCGCTAATGTCGGCCCTGATGCCCATAGAAACAATACAGTTGTCATGTTTCTTCTATATCATTGTTTATTTTCATAGATTGCGCAACATTATGGTCTTTTACACCACACACAAGAGAGATTGCATTCTTTCTCCCTTTAGCACTGGGGGCAATTTTAGTAGTAACTGAAGCAGCAAGCCATTTGTCGTGTGGCACTTATATAAGGCCTTTATGGCTACTATACATTAAGCCATATCATTATCAAATAAACCATACATGAGAGATTTTTGTACAATGTACATTTTGAACTGAATTGTTTCAAGGTGCACTCAAATGTAATAATCACAAAAAAATGAGCCAGTGGGAAGAAAAGTATAATTGTCCAGCATCACACAGTTTGGTCAAGCTGGAAAGCTGTGATTGAAACCAGGGTCTCTGGGTCAGGGCCCCTCAACTAGTTTTTACCCTTGGTTCAACAAAAGTTTCTAACTGTCTGGGGCACGTTATGCAGAGGCACTCAAACTATAATTTTAGGTTTCGCCCTCCACAACGATTGTGCTGCAATAGCGAAGACTTAAGTTACTGAGCAAAATACTTTAAGTACTTAGATCCCATCCCTAATGTGCCCCTTACTTACCTGAACTTCCTGTTTGTTCATTCAAACGTCTCTCCAACGTCTCCTTAATGTACTTGCTTTTTATTGGCTGGGAGGTCACTTTCTGCTCCTATGCTTCTCTGCTCCTCTGTTCTGTTCTTTGTTCTATTTTTGCTGTCGCGTGGAGCCTGGCTGAAGTACATCTTACAGTGTTTGCCAATTGGTTACTTGTTAGTGTTTGTAAGTGAAAAGATGAACTGAACGCAAGTCAATTGACGTTGAAATGTGTGCAAACATGTTGGCCATCTTGCAATGGAGCATCAGTGCTGCACCTCAAGGACCGCAAGTGAACATTACAACAAACCAAATGTTCAGAAATTGCATATAAAAGGGATTCTAGTGGATCCACTTTACAAAATGTACGCAAAACAGCAGAGCCAGTGAACCATGCATTTAATCAAGAAAGACTGAAGAGATTGAGTTCATAAACTGAAACCCGATTCATGCACGTTAAATATTCTGTTTGTATTGGTGGTAAATTAAATAAAATGATGTCTCTGAACACTAATAACTTTCCCTAATGTTGAAATCTGATATATATTTACAAAAACATTACAAATAATCAGTTCCCAATATCCCTGTGATTGCAACCAGTTGAATGTTGAAGGGCTTAACAGGGCTCAGCTATTGGGAAAACATTGTAACATAGATTTGTATATAATTTTTTTATTTGACAGGAAAGACTATGAGTAGGCACAATAGGAAGGTGTAAGCATGTGGATAATAAACAATTATTTAATTAAAAAATGTTTACTGCTTTTAGGTCTGTAAACTAGTTGTATGTGTATGAGATTTCTATAGTACAAACATAGCCAAAAGGCAGCTAAGTACTGTACACGGTCAAAAACAAGCATAAAGTCAACAAGTGAAAGAGGAGGTAGCTGGGTTGTGCAGGGTTAATGCATTATTAAAATCACTATGGCTTTGGTTATGATGTAACTGTAAATCCTAGTTAGGGCCCAAAACAGGATTACAGTTTAGGCACAAATCACAGAGGATTGCGCTTGTGACTTGTGGAAGATTAAATCTGCAGCAAATCAAGGAGCCTACCCTCCAACCCTAAATGTCCCTCCCCCCAACAACACCTAATTCTGAAAGTCTTTACTTCCTCCTGTGAGGATCTTCTGCACTTGAGACATTTCACCTCCCATCCAGGTCTACTCCATCTATTAACCTCTAAAGTAACTTCCTAATGAACCTCCTTTCAACCTATATTGCTGCTGTCAACAAAAACATTTGTTAACCCCCCTGCCAACTTTAGGGTCAACTGCAAGCCAGAAAAGGCTCTTGTTAGGCTTTTTGCACCCCAACATTCACTGTCGAATATCCAACAAGGCAGCAAACTCCTCTCTCAACTGTAAGATATATAACTCCAAACAGTACTTTGACAAGTTGACACCGCTTCTCACTAAAGAACTCTATTATAACGCAGGTCTGCATGCTCAGTCCTTCCAATACCAAACTCCCTTTAAAAAAGTCTGCATTTCTTCAGTGATTTTCCTCCTGGCCTTATCGATTGCTTATCAATTGCTGCTGGCTTCCTAGCCCTCTCCCATTCTTCTAAGGATGAACTCTGTCCACAGAATGAAGCACCCCTACCACAGTCTGTGAATCTCTCTCAAATCTTCCTTCATCGCCTGCATAAAGGCCAAACCTTTTTCTACCATGAAGTTGGACTAACACAGCCAAACAATGGCCTCCTACTAACCTTTTGTTCAGACATGGCAGCAGCTCCCTCCACCGCATACTCCTCTTTCCATGCCAATGAAATTGAACCAGAGTGTGGTCAAAACCTAAATTTACTCCATAGTTCCTTTGACTTGCATGCATCCCTGCCAACTTCACAAAAGAATGACCAACAATCCGTATGCTCAAACCAGTAGCATCCGGGCTGGGCATTGAACCTGAAAAAACAGCGAAAGCATGTGAAAAAGAAGAAGCTCATCAATGTCCTCCCCCCGTACGTAGCACTGAAAACAATCCGAAGACCACCTACCCAACCCCATTATGTTCTCTCGACTTCATCCTCTCTTACCTGCCTCTGTGGACATCCCTGTACGAAAGGAATGAGTCCCATAGTCCCTCACATCCAACCGTGCAAGCATTAACACGTTGCACAATACTACAAGCACCTGGAATGCTGTTACTGGCTTACCGTCCTCATGCTAGAAAACCCTCTCCACCATCAACCTGGACCTAGAGCGAAGTGTGACCCCACCCATTTCAGTGGGCAAAATCTGTCTACTGGATATATCCGAAGCAACACCATCCTGCCAAGGCACCACTGATCCATCTTAGACCCATAGAACCGCACCACAATACCTGCCGCACACCGGGTCACTTTGTACCATTGCAGTCCCTGTCCCACCTTCTCTCCCAGCAGCTCTGACAACCAGAAGGCGCCAAAGAACATCCACATCATCGATGTGGAAAGCAACACAGTCACGTCTTCCCTCTTGCAGATAGCAGGCAAACTGGTGATAACCTCACAGACAATTCCCCAGGTCAGTAGCCTCCTCATAGACCCCTAACGACCAGCCTCCCTGGCCCAACATTCCAGCGTCCTTCTTCCCAAATTTCCCCCTGAAGGAACGTATCCCCACAACAGTTTCCCCATGAAGGCTTTACCCGCTAGTTTCCCTGAGATAGTGACCCACGATTGCCCTTTCTCACTCAAAGCCAAAAGGAACTGTACTATATCTTTCGCCCTGTCACAACCCTCCTGCCTCTTCTGTGACCCACTGCCCAGGAATTCTGACCAAGCTTGAGCATATCCTTGCCTTGTGGAGACCACCAATGACCCTACCACCAATTTTAGCATCCTCTGTTGTCTACTGCCCAAAGCTCCTATGGCTGTCGGGTGCTCTCTTTGTTTGCCTCCGTGACCAGCCCATGGAATCGTTCCCACTGTGAAGGAGATGAAGCATATACAATGTCATTATCCAAACCTGGAATATGTTTTGCTCTGAACAGAATGTCATATTCCAAACACCATAACACAAAAACCTGAAATAAATTCAGAAACTGTGCACTGCTGGACGACTGCCAGTTCACCACCTACTCTACTTCCATATTATCAGTTTGAAACATCACTTTCTTGTGTGCCAGCGTTGTCACTCATAGTGTCACTCACGCCACCAAAGGAAAGAATTCCAAGAAGGCAATGCTCCACCCCTATGCTTCCACTCCAGGGGCCATTCCACTTACCCTGCCGGTACAGCCCAAAGCCCATCCCTCTCACAGTATCCGAGTAAATCTGCACATCCCACTTCATCTCCTTGGGACCCATCAGCGGCACTGAAACTTGGACATCAGGAATAAAATCATTAACAAAAGTGCCTTCGGCCATGATAGGTGTTGTATCAAACTGAACTGCCTTTTTTCTTTCTTGGGTACCACTCTAAATTGGGACCCAATCAAGTCAGTGATGGGCCAATCATCAAATGGGCCCACCATCCATCCTTCTTGTATTTCCTTGGCCAATTTATCCCATACCACTTGTTTGTGCATGCTAACAGACTTCAGATTGTTCCCCATCTCCACACCCTTGGACCCTCATACTCCAAGTTGAACCCGCAGCAGAACCCCTCTTTTAGGGGTGTGGAATCCTCTTTTCTGTACTATTTGTCCAGCCAGAATTCAAGACTTTCCAAGTTAAATGGCGTATAAGCTGTTACCCCCAGGTCCCTGTGCCCTCCTCCCTTCCCAAAAACCTGATGTTTGTTCATGCTGCTGAGCACCTGCGGGCCCTTGCAGCTGCCACTGAGCCAAATTACCCGCTCCATAGCAATGGATTAGGGGTGCATGCCATAACATTTTGAACATTCGTGCCCAAACTTGCAATACTCATTAGTGCATAGTCCATTGTTAAAGTCCCAACATTATCCTGATTGTCCCTTATTTGTCACCCCCAAGCCTCCTTGGGTGGGTCACCCCTGAAAAGGCCTGTACACTATAGGCAACCCACTTGCAGTAATAATAGTCTTATTGAATTTGGAGAGACCCATGGTATGCTGCCATAGGTCGGAATCAATCTCTCCCCACTATATCTAATCAGCACCTTCTGTATGACGTCCATATACCTAAAAAGCACCACACATCTCTATCAGTGCTTTTCGCAATTTATGCTAGAGCATTTTAAGAAAGCGTCTGTCCAATTCTCTATTGCCAAGGGAACTTGTGGCCATTGGAGAACCCATATTCTTCCTCCTTTGATCCTTTGATCCCTCTTTGGCTCTCAACTCCCCATGTAGAGGTTTGAGCATCTCTAAATTCTCTCCCTGCCAAATCTTCTCCTTGGTGGTTACCATTAAATGTGAGCCCAAGAGCTTTGATACCCCTCCCCCACATATGGCAGCTTCTTGATCATTGCTCATTACTCTCTGGGCCTTCAGGTTACCCATCTGCCCCCACACGTCCCCACCTGCACTCTTGCCAGTCTCTGTGTTTACTGCCTCCTTCTGCCCCTCATGGGCCCCTTTTCCTCCATCTGCTGGTGCAGTGACACCCTGTTTACTGTCTTCAAGGGCCAGCCCTCCCTTAGTCCTTACGCTGGGCTTCTCTGTGTCTATGCCTGTATGCTTTAATATAGGCCATTCCTCACCCTTGTCTCCCAGCCCTCTTCAGTCTCTCTTGCATCCACACCAATTGACACCATTTTGGAGGCTTTTGTCCAGCTCATCATGTCTTTACCTGGCACCACTTTATATAAACAAAAAGAGGGATAGAGAGTTTACCTGGTCCAGTCTACAATCTCCCAAATGTCATATAAATCAAACAGGTACACTGTTCCAAAATGAAAAAGGAAAACGTAACTCCACTAGGCACATACCAAAATAGAAGCAAGAACCCTCACACATCCAGTGGATGTCATGCTTCATCATAGGGTCTGCTCCTTGTAAGACTGGTGCTGCAATATCTGACAGGCCCCTCTAACAACACCAGGGTTTTGATAGAGGGTAATTCCCCTGTCACCCACTTCTTTTCCTTCGTTGGCTGAGTGCTGGAACATTATTTCCATTTCACTCCTGTGTTTTCTTTTTTAATCTTGACCGAGACCCCGTCTACCCAATAAACCTTAGGCTGTTTGAGGGTTTTGAGCCAATTTTATCATTTTTTCTTTAGCTCCTCTCAGGACGTAGATTTAGAGTCTTTTTCCACGTCTACACTATCATGGCACACATCATTGTTGAAGATCTCTGGCAAAGAGGCCCCTAGAGGGGCCCATCAGATATTGCAATTCCAGTCTGATGAGGAGCAGACCCTATGATGAAGCATGAAATCCGCTAGATGTGTGAGGGTTCTTGCTTCTATTTTTGTATGTGCCTAGTGGAGTTACGTTTTCCTTTTTCATTTTGGAACAGTGCACCTGTTTGATTTATATTTACCTGGCACCAGTGCTACTGACCAGCCTAGTTATTCCGTAACACACTACACACATCCTGGTTAGTTTCCCCACCATCCAATTGAGCAGACCCTTGCTGCCACCACCTGTGCTCCGCCAATTGTGGTATCTCATTATCAAAAAGAACAAGTGATGGACAGAATGCTGAACAATGTCAAACATTCACCCCTAGTACAGAGATCTGGGCCTAAATCCATTGTTTTTTTGCCACTCCAGTTTGGTCCCAGCCTTATGCAAATCAGTCTTGACCCTGTTCCCCATGGGAACAGTCCAGCCCGAACTGCCAAGCCAGGTCCTCCCTGGACTGGAAACAAGCATCCTAGGACCGGTTTCAGGGTATCACCCTTCATCAGCCAGGCTAGCTTGACTCCAGTGGGATGGGGAGCAAGGGACCCACATCTGGGCATACCCTTCCCACTTGGGGCGACAAATGTAAAAAGAACAAGTGATGGGCGGAATGCTGAACAATGTGAAACATTCACCACCAGTACAGAGATCTGGGCCTAAATCCATCAATTTTTTGCCACCCATTCCATTCCAGTTTGGACCCAGCCGTATGCAAATCAATCTTGATGCTGTTCCTCATGGGAAGAGTCCAGCCCGAACTGCCAAGCCAGGTCCTCCCTGGACTGGAAACAAGCATCCTAGGACCCAATGCTGAACAATGTCAAACATTCACCCCCAGTACAAAGATCTGGGCCTAAATCCATCATTTGTTTTGCCACCCATGCCATTCCAGTTTGGACCCAGTCATATGCAAATCAGTCTTGACCCTGTTCCCCATGGTAACAGTCCAGCCCGAACTGCCAAGCCAGGTCCTCCCTGGACTGGAAACAAGCATCCTTGGACCGGTTTCAGGGTATCACCCTTCATCAGCCAGGCTAGCTTAATTCCAGTGGCATGGGGGGGAGCAAGGGACTCACGTCTGGGCATACCCTTCCCACTTGTGGTGTTAAATGCAAAAAGAACAAATGATGGACAGAATGCTGAGCAATGCCAAACATTCACCCCCAGTACAGAGATCTGGGCCTACATCCATCGTTTTTTTGCCACCCATGCCATTCCAGTTTGGACCAAGCCATGTGCCAATCTGTCTTGACCCTGTTCCCCATGGGAACAGTCCAGCCAAAACTGCCATGCCAGGTCTTTCCTGGACATTATCCACCAATTCACCTTCCTCCAAACTCATCATAGTCCAGCATTGTTTCACCCAATGCCTCTATCCCCCCCATGTCTAACATCCACTTCCTCCTGCCACTCACATTGACAATCATGCCTTACACTTGTGCGTTGCTCCATACCTGGATGAAAGGCCGTAACATACCTTCTCAGCCCCTCTGCTGATGTGGGATGCTGTATTTGTGCCTCAATGTGGCAGGGGTTGCACCAAGCCCTCCCACTGGTTGCACTGACTAGGCCACCCAGGACCTTTGTGTGTCAGTGATCTAGCTGCCCAATGCCGTTGTCCAGCGGACATTGGGCCTTACCTTCGCTTCACCTTTAGGGCTGCGGAGACACACTTTGCTCTCTTGAATCTACCACCATGCCAGATGAACAGACCTGCAAGAAATGAAATAGGCCTGGTGTGCTGGTACCTAAAACATGCATAGCCTCGGCTGCCTCCATATCCGGCAACCAGCACCATCTACCCTGCGCCTCGCCTGGTCCTGTCTGATCCCCCCACTCAGAGCTGTGCCCCCCCGGGGCACTCTGCTTGCTCTCCCCTACTCCTCCCAAGCATGAGCTACCCCGCTATGGCCTGACCTGGCATAGATTCTCCCAGGCCAGCTGCACACCACTACCTCTGCCCTGCTTCTCTCCCAGTCTAAAGCCACCTCGCTGCTCTCCCCTTTACCTCTCTCATCTTCCTCGTCACTCCACTCCAACAGCACTGTCACCAACGATGTGGCTGGGCCAAGGTAGCTGGCTGACCCTCTTTTGCCTTCCAGCCTAGCCCTAGCCCTCTCCCCTTTCATGCTTCCTGACCCCTGATGATCACTACAGGCCTTGTTCCCTTGCCGTGTGCCATTAATTTGCCATTACATCTCCACTCCAGCTGGTATCCGTTCCAGCCATCCCTCTTTCTCTAGTGAGACCTGGTTCCAGCGCCCCGTTTTTCCCCCTCAGATTCCCCAGACTGGCCTGGACCTTGGGCTCATATTGTATCCCCCTACCCACCTCCTTGGAAGCTCTGCACTCCAACACCTCAGAACCCGCAGTCCCTGTCTGCTCCCTAACCCTTCTCCCAGCCCAGCTCTGGCCCAATTCCCCGCCACCCACATGCCTTCACTGGCTGCTCTCTTCCAAAGGCTGTAGCCCCAGTGGCTGCCTGCAGATACTCCCTCACTCACCGTCCTCCTGGCCAAGTATACCCACACCAGGTGCGCCCACCCTTTAGGGCGGAGGGGTCATGCCCCCCCCACCTTTTACCCTTCATGACGAGTACCTGTCAGGCTGAGCAAAGGTCAGCCTGACAGACACTCTTCATGTTCAGATCAGGCAGCCAGGATCGAGACATGCGCAGACTCCTGGCTCCCTGAGCTGAACTTTGCTGGGCTGAAGAGGTCAGAGATCCCATGGGCATGACCTCCTCAGCTAAGGAAAGGTGCCTCGAGGCCCTTCCCCTTGGTGACGAGGGGAAGCGTCACCGATTGGCTTCGACCTGGGCGCTTCAGGTTTAAGCCCTGAAGCGCCCAGGGTGAGTGTCAATCAGTGACACCTCGTCACAGAGTGGGGAGGGGTCAGAAGTCTCACTGACCCCATCCCACTCTGTGACGAAGTTGGAACTGCTGCCTTCCCTCACTGGCTGACCTTAGTCATTGGCTGACCTAAGGTCAGCCAGTAAGGGAAGGCAGCAGTCCCAACCCTCCTGGGACCTCCGAGCTGAAGGTAAGTGTGTTTGTGTTTTATTTTAATGAATGTTTAGTGCGTGCGTGTATGTTTGAATGTTGATGAGTGTTGTGAATGGATATGTGTGCGTGAATGAATGAGTGAGTGTGTGTGCTTCCCCCACCCCACTCCCTCCTAAAATTGTTTGCTGCTGTGTGCCAGCCCATAGAAGGTCGCAAAGACTTGCCCTCATCCCCTCACATCCGCAGCAGCCCTGCACGCTCCCCTCGCCTTCTGTACACAATGGAGTTCAGTGCGACAGCGCACAAGCCAGCTCTGCTGCCGCGACTCCATGGGAGGCCTCCTGTCTCCATGACACCTGCCGTAAGCAGATCCAGGCGCCCTGCTTCCTCAAGCAGACGCAGCACTTTTCACCTTATCATTACTTGTTTTCCCTACTCAAAGCACTCCTTCGGCTGTCCCCCCAAGACCCCAATCTCCCACAGAACACAAAGACCCCCTGCCCCATCCAATTTCTACACTAATTAAAGAATTAAGAATTACAAGCCATTCACCTGCCATTCGAATTGTGCTTTGCTTTACATGCACTGGTCATCTCTCGTTCACCTATGGGAACGCAACCCTTCTCCCAAGTTGTTTTAGGTACAGTGGGACACTATGGGGGTTATTCTAACTTTGGAGGAGTGTTAATCCGTCCCAAAAGTGACGGTAAAGTGACGGATATACCACCAGCCGTATTACGAGTTCCATAGGATATAATGGACTCGTAATACGGCTGGTGGTAAATCCGTCACTTTTCCGTCACTTTTGGGACGGATTAACACCTCCTCCAAAGTTAGAATAACCCCCTATATTGTTAGAACTGCACTTCATAAAATTGTAAAACAAATACACCTTAGACTATGAGCGAAAATGACACCCATGTTTAGGCACTATTTACTCTTTGCAGATGATCTACTTCCAGAGTCTCTGTTGTGGGTGATTTGGTGTAGTTTTTCCTTTCCCATTCCTGCAATGATGACCTGTGTCTTCTTAGTGCTAAATAGTCATCAAGGCATTGACTTTACAGTAATTTTGACGAAATGTCTAACTGCCTCTGGAGTCCATAGGGTGTTCTATCTTGAGCGACCAGTAAGCATATACATTAATGTACTTTGTTAAACATTTGAAGCAAAGCAACACTAGCAGGAAGGGCCTTTGGGAGATTGGACAGGAATAACACCAACCACTGGCAAAACCAATAGGTCTGGCCTTAATGTACCTTCAAGTACAAGCGCGCACGAATGATGTTTGCATGTACAACTGGTGTTAAAAAGCCAAACGTATTGGCTGTGCCAGCACTGGGGAAAAGGTAGCAAAAAGGGATGCTTTCAGTAGAAAATGTACAACTGAAATAAAGAGGTGAATGTGACAAACTGTGATAACTGAGTTCAGGTTTCTGATGTAAAAAAGCCCCTTGTCAATAAAAATGGGTTTGGTATACCGAAAAAAAGTTTCTCAGGCTTCAGCAAGACACACGCGGAACAAATACTACATTTATATCACCAGTGCTTGTTTCCCTTGCACACAAAAAACAGGTATAGCACTGGCACCAGCAGTGCAAGTTCCCTTTAAAAACCAAACTTATGCCGTGTGTGCAGTGGCAGTACAAGCATGCACCCATAAATTTAAAAAAGTTACGTCAGAACAGCAACATGCAAGTTTACAACACGCAAATAGAACACGTACATCACAGACAGCAGATTAGAAATGCTGGCCTCCTGCACACTTACACACACACGCACATACACGCTCAAACAACAGGT
Source organism: Pleurodeles waltl (assembly GCF_031143425.1). Taxonomy (NCBI): domain Eukaryota; kingdom Metazoa; phylum Chordata; class Amphibia; order Caudata; family Salamandridae; genus Pleurodeles; species Pleurodeles waltl. The sequence continues at coordinate 466,462,744 of NC_090449.1, read as the reverse complement.
ATAACACTGGCACAAGCAGTGCAAGGTTCCAGCTCAAAGAGAAAGTTACTGTAAGGGAAGCAATACTGCAAGCTTTACTCTCATACACAGAACAGCTAAGGGGGAGACACCAGCAATATAAGAACCAGCAGTGGCCTAAGGTAACTATCACTCGCACCCCCGCCATGCACAATTTTTGTGGTAGAAAATGTTACTGCAAATATTACGTTGATATTATCAGAGATGTTATCAAAGATGTTGCGAGTGCTGTAATTTGTGGGGTAATTAGCAGTGCATAGCGAGGGTGTGAATTATAGTTACCTTACAGCCCGAGTTATAGTTGCTTGAGATACTTCTAACTATAACAGGTGAGTTTCTATGGTTTTGTACATTTAAAATAGGAGCCTAACCATAACATCCCTGTAACCTTTGTTTTTTTCAGTGAATTTATGTTTAAAAAAAATTCTATCTCCTAACTATAATGTCCCTGTAACCTTTGCTTTTTTAGTGAATTTCTCTGTTTTGTTTTACGTATAGTACTTTTCATTACTATACGTTAATCCAACCACTGCTGTGTAAGGTCTGTGGCCGTGCAAGGTGGCGGTTGGCGACATGGCATGGCCCGTGGCCAAGCCCTTGTGTCAAACCCCCTATAAGCATTCAACCTTGCACCGTGCATGGCCTTTGCCTGTGCGCGGCAGCAGTTGCCTACAATGCCTGGCCTGCAGCCGGACCCTGCAGTCAACCCTCCTAACCACCCAGCCCTATGCTGCCCATGGCCCTTTGGCCATGCGCGGCGGCATTTGTCCACAGCCTGCCTCTCTGGGTGTGAGAATAGGTGTGAGACGCTGTATCTGGGGTGAGAGTGGCTATGAGAGTCTCTGCCTGGGTGTGAGATTGTGTACATGTAAGAAATGGGGTTTCTAGTTGGCAGAGATATACACCCTTGTCTAAGTAGAGACCACAATCTCAGTCAGGGTAAGTCACACACAGTCCAAATCATCCTGTGCCCACCCTCTGGTAGCTTGGCACTGAGCAGTCAAGCTTAACTTAGAAAGCAATGTGTAAAGTATTTGTGCAATAAATCATACAGTAACACAGTGAAAACACCACAAAAATACACCACCGTAGATTAGAAAAATAAATAATATTTACCTCAATAAAATAAGGTCAAAATGACAACAATCCAATAAGCACAAGTTGAAATATCCCTTTTAGAAGGTTTGAAAGAGTCTTAATCCTTAGAAATAAACAGTGGTCTGTTTGTTACACACAGTACTTGGTATGGGTAAAAAATAACGATGCACAGAGACTGCAGAGGAGGAGATGTGTGGAAAAATAAGGTGGTGCGTCAAATTTTCCAATGCGACACAGACGATGCATTGTGTCTTTACACTCTGCAAGGGGGTTGTGTCATTTTTCGGCACTCAGTCTTGGTTCCTCAGTGCAATGCTGGGATATTTTGACGCCCAGGGACGTTGCGTGAAAATCCTTGATGCGCTGGATGAAGACACAGGCGTTGCATCAATCCGGTAGGCGATGCGTCAATTTTTTCAATCATAAGGCAGGCACTGTGTAGATTTCCACTCTGGAAGTTGAGCTGCATCCTTCTGGTCAGCTGTGCAGCGATTTCTCGGTCGCAAGGCAGGCTTTGCATCATTTTTGGCAGGTGTTGCATTGATTTTTGATGCACAAGGAGTTTCCTGAAGAGATGAAGGGGGTCATTCTGACCTCGGCGGTAAAAGGCTCCTACCGCCGGTCAGAAGACCGCCATTCTACCGCCGCGGCCGCGGAAAGCCGCCACGGTCATTCTGACCAACAACTGCCAAGCCACCAAAAACCCGACATCCACGGAAGGCCGCCTCATCAGCGGGCAGCGATAAACTGGAGAGGACCAAACCTCCACCGCCACTCCAACACAAACACGCCCATGCCATTACGACCCACCAATCCACGCGGCGGTCTTTCAGCCGCGGTATTCCATTGGCGGTACACACCGCCACGGTCAAAATACACACCCAGGCTCCAAAACCCAGCCACCTTGGACAATTTGAAATACACACACCTGATACACATACAAACACCACTCCCACACATCCAAGCAACTATAAAACACACACCCACATCACCCACAAACCCCCACTAGTTGGAAATCGGAGAGAAGGCGAGAGAGAGAGAGAGAGAGAGAGAGAGAGAGAGAGAGAGAGAGAGAGAACATCAATCTAAAACCCCAACACACACAGGAACCCAACATCATCAACCACACCACATCTACGCACACATCACCACACACCACCACTCACATCACCGCAAACACCACCCCACACCTCATCCACACCACCCCATGGCACCCCAAAGACACCCCAGGTTTTCTGACCAAGAACTCCGGGTCATGGTGGAGGAAATCATAAGGGTAGAGCCCCAGCTCTTCGGCACACAGGTGCAACACACCACAATAGCCAGGAAGGCGGAGCTATGGCAGAGGATTGTCGACAGGGTCAACGCGGTGGGACAGCATCCCAGAAACCGGGAAGACATCAGAAAGCGCTGGAACGACCTACGGGGGAAGGTACGGTCGATGGTCTCCAGACACAACATCGCTGTGCAGAGGACTGGCGGCGGACCACCACCCACCCCTCCCGAATTCACAGCATGGGAGCAAGAGGTCTTCAACATCCTGCATCCTGCGGGCCTCGCTGGAGTAGGCGGAGGAATGGACTCTGGTAAGTCTAGTCTCAACTACTCCCCCCCCCCAACCACCAGCATGCCAACCCACACCCCCACCCTCACCCCCAACCCCCCAGCACACAGCCTCCCTGCCAATGTCTCACCAGCACAACCCACCCAACCCAAAACCAAACCCTGAATGCCAACACAAACCATGGACACCCATCACCTATGCATGACCACTGCACATACCCATCCCCCCAACAAACCACCCTCACAACTCCTGCCACAAGGGGATGCCAGCACTGGGGGACAAGGGCACCCACAAATCGCACACCATGGAACACACAGAAGCAATAACCATACTCTTTCACCCCTGCAGGGCCCGAACGCCAACACACCGGCCAGGAGGGTCCAGATATGTCCATCCCACCCCCAGAACAGGCCCGCAGTGAGGACAGCAGCTCTGTCGACCTGGAACCTGATGACCAGCCCGGACCATCGGGGACCTCTGGACAGTCGGTTCCCCACACACAGACACAGGCCACAGCAGACCTAACCCCCTCTGGGAATATCAGCACCGCTCCCACCCAGCGGGCCCATGCCTCTGTCTCCAGGACAGGTCAATCAGCGGTGTGTACGCCACTACAGGGCACCCAGGCTGACCCAACACCCCAACAACAACAGGGACCTGGGGGCAGTGGTAGCGGGCACACCGTCCAGGGGACAGAGGCCCGGGGAAACAGGGCAACTGGGAGGGCTGCAGTGCGACAGGGGGGGGAGGACAGGCCCAGGGAACCGACTCTCCAAGAGGCCCTCACCACCATCATGGGAGCATACCACCGCTCCCAGGAGACGATGGCGACGGTAATGGCCAGGTTCCAGGAGATCCAGGCACAGCAGGCGGAACGGTACATGGGGAACAGAGAGGAGCTCAGGAACATCGTCCAGGCCCTGAACCTAATAGTCAACACATTGCGGGACCATGTGGCACCCCAAAGGGCCCCTGTCCCCAGCCCGGACCAGGAACAGCCTACCACCTCCGCCGGCGCTAGTGGACAGGAGGCCCCCACACAACGACGGGCCACCAGAACCCCACCTCCTGCTGAAGATCAACCACCCCGCAAGAGGAGCCTGAGATCACAAAGGAAGACAGAGTAGGATGCCAAGACCCCCGCCAGCCTAAGATCCCCCCGGATGTCATTCCACTGTCCCACATCGTCACCCTGTCCAACCTTGAACTGCCCCTGCTCCATCCTTCCACAGGCATATGGACAATGCACCTGTGCGAGCGAGAACTGGACTCTGCCATGGACATCACTCCACCCCCACCCATCACCGTTTTACTATCATGGACCTATATGTAGCACTTTAAATAAATCACTTATTGCACATAAAACACTCAGGAGTCTGCTTGTATTCTTAACAAATGTATTATGCATAACGGGTCAAAAACGTGCAGTTACTTTGTGATGACAACATACCAATGTCAATTTGCTTTACTCCATTGCCGAACAAACCAGATGTCACGCAGTGGGTCATACAGCTCTGAAAAGCCAAGGGAAAGTCACAATTCAGTTGAAAGGAACTGGGGGGAAACACAGAAAATAGAGATGCAGGAGGCCAGAAGGAAATGTAAAATGACGTGGGGGATTCTTACCTGGGTGCTACTGAAAATACTGTTGTATGACCGTGTCCCTGTTGTCCGTGTCGTCCCCGTCGTCTTCCTCCTCTTCACTCTCCACAGGCTCCACAGCTGCTACAACACCACCATCTGGACCATCCTCATGCAGAAAAGGCACCTGGCGCCGCAATGCAAGATTGTGAAGCATACAGCAGGCCACGATGATCTGGCACACCTTCTTTGGTGAGTACATGAGGGATCCCCCTGTCATATGCAGGCACCTAAACCTGGCCTTCAGGAGGCCGAAGGTCCTTTCTATGATCCTCCTAGATCACCCATGGGCCTCATTGTACCATTCCTCTGCCCTGGTCCGGGGATTCCTCACTGGGGTCAGTAGCCACGGCAGGTTGGGGTATCCAGAGTCACCAATTAGCCACACACGGTGTCTCTGTAGCTGTTCCATCACATAGGGGATGCTGCTATTTCGCATAACATACGCGTCATGCACTGACCCAGGGAACTTGGCATTTACATGGGAGATCTACTGGTCAGCCAAACAGACCACCTGGACATTCATAGAATGGTAACTTTTCCTGTTTCTGTACACCTGCTCATCGTCTTTTGGGGGTACTAAGGCCACATGGGTCCCATCAATGGCACCAATGATGTTGGGGATATGTCCAAGGGCATAGAAGTCAGCCTTCACAGTGGCCAAATCACCCTCCTCAGGGAAAATTATGTAGCTCCGCATGTATTTCGTCAGGGCAGACAACACTCTGAACAAAACCTTAGAAAACATAGGCTGAGACATCCCTGATGACATGGCCACTGTTGTCTGAAAAGACCCACTTGCCAAGAAATGGAGGACTGACAGAACCTGCACCAGAGGGGGAATTCCTGTGGGTTGGCGGATGGGGGACATCAGTGCTGGCTCCAGCTGGGCACACAGTTCATGTATAGTGGCTCGGTCAAGTCGGTATCGAAGTATTATATGACGTTCCTCCATTGTCGACAGGTCCACCAGCGGTCGGTACACGGGAGGATTCATCCTTCTCCTCGCAAGTCCCAGAGGACGGTGCCTAGGAAGGACAACATGGAGCACAGAGTCAAACAACCCACAGGTACGTAACTACAGCTTGCACAGTACACGATTGTCAATGCATTGAATGGCTTGTATGAGTGGCAATGCAAGGCCTAGGCCTGTGTGACGCAGTAGTAATTAAGCCCTGTGGCCCCTGGTAATGGCGGCTGCCTGACCTGAGAAGTGTGACAATGGGATGTGAGGTCAATGCGCTGGCGTGACACACCGTGGCGGTAGGCGGTCAAAGACCGCGGCGCAAAGCCGCATTGGTTAACATCGAACCCTATGGGTTTCACGGGCCAATGACTAGCTGCGCCGGCGGTCGTGGAACGCACCGCGGCGGTACGCGCCGCCGCGGGCGTGACCGCCATTTTCTATCTGATTAATCACTCGAGACCTGATCATCCACAGGAGAGGACCTATACTGCAAGTGCTGCTGTGACCTCGGTCTGGGAGATACAATGGCTGCTGCGACTGGGGAAAGGGCCCCTGCCTTCACGACAGAAGAATTGGAGAAACTTGTGGATGGGGTCCTGCCCCAGTATGCGCGACTCTACGGTCCTCCAGACCAACAGGTAAGTACACTGTGTGCACGTTGCATGGGCTATGCCTGGGTTGTGTATGGTGGATGTAAGATGGTGGGGTGGGGAGCGAATGAGGAGTGCAAGGCACGACAGATGAGAGCATGTGCCACATGGCAAGGTTGGGGAGGGGGGGCCAATGGCATCTATCATGCGGAAAATTGATGATATTCCAATTTCCACCCTGTACATGTCAAATAGGTCAGCGCCCATCAGAAGATCGACATTTGGCGTGCCATCGCCAAGGAAGTCCGGACCCTGGGGGTCCACAACAGACGGGGCACCCACTGCCGCAAGAGGTGGGAGGACATCCGCTGCGGGACCAGGAAGACCGCAGAGTCACTGCTGGGGATGGCCTCCCAACCTAGGAGGGTTGCCAGCCGTACCCTGACCCCCCTGATGTCCCGGATCCTGGCGGTGGCCTACCCCGATTTGGATGGGCGCGTGACGACATCACAGCAGACACAAGGGGGTGAGTACCAGCACATTCAGCTATCTTTACACGCAGTGGAGGCGTCTGGGTGGGGGAGGAGGGCTGTGGGTGACATTAGGCCAGGGCGCTTTCTGTAGTGTAGTCCCCTCCTTTAGGCATGGCCCTGTGCCCCCGCCCCCAACCTCCTGTATGGTGCCAGGTACAGCTAGCCATGGTCCTGCATCACCCATGTGCGCGTTTGTTGTCCCTAGACCTGTTGGCCCAGTCACAAGTACTCAGTAGTGTACCCCGATTGCGCGGCTTAGTGCATGAGGCTCCTGTGTCTGTCCTCTCCGCCAACAGTGTTGACAATGCATGTACTCAACCTTTTATTATGTCTCCCCCCACCCTTTTACTTTGCCTTCTTGTGCATGTGTGCTTCAGCATCATCAGGCGGAGGAGACTTGGCACCGGAGCACGAGGGAGCTGCGACTCACAAGGCCCCGGTGGGCCATGGCACAGACACCGAGGCCACCAGTGATACGGAGGGCGAGGGGAGCTTCACAACGGGGAGCCGTGGTGAAACCAGCGACACCGACACGTCCTCGGGAGGGAGCTCCCTAGCGGTGGTGGCAACATCCGTGTCCCCCGCCTCTACAGGTACAGCCGCCACCCAGCGCACCAGCTCCGCCCTCCCAGCAGCCCCTCAGCCTACGCTCCGTGCCCGCTCGCCCAAGAAGGCGGGCGTCTCCTTCGCCCCAGGCACCTCAGGCCCTGCCACTGTTACCCCTGCTGCCCTCAGTGAGGAGGTCATTGACCTCCTGAGGACCATCATTGTTGGGCAGACTACCCTTTTGAATGCCATCCAGGGGGTAGAGAGGGAGGTGCATCGTAGCAATGCATACCTGGAGGGCATTCATTTGGGTCAGTCTGCCCATCAACGATCGTTCAATTCTCTGGCCTCAGCACTGACGGCAGCCATTGTCCCTGTTTCCAGCCTCCCTCTTCTAACTGCCTCCACCCTGTCTCTGTCTCCTGTTCCTCTGCCTATCCCACCCACACCATCAGACCAGCCTGCACACACCTCAACACCCAAGGGCAGCTCTTCCAGACATAAGCACCACAGATCACACAAACATTCACCCAAGCAACACCCAGATGCAGACATGCCAACAGCCACTACCACCTCTGTGTCCCCCACCTCCTCGTCTCCCTCCTCCCTTCCTGTGACGTCGCCACTCACACCTGCATGCACACCACCAACAGCCAGTACACCCATCACCAGCACACCCTCCAGTACAGTCCGCACACGTGCAGTCACCACCCCCACTGCCGTTTACACGTCCCCTGTGTCCTCTCCCACTGTGTCTGTCACCCCCTCTTCCAAGACACACAAACGCAGGCAGCCACTCACCCAACAGCCAACCACCTCACGACAGCCTGCAGCCCATGCACCTTCACCCAAGGACAGCACACCTGACTCTCCTACAACCACTGCACCTACCTTTTACCTTGGTCCTAAAAAGTGTTACCTCTCCAATCTTGACCTCTTTCCCTCACCTGACCCACCCCCTCCATCTGCTAAGAGTCCCAAGAGCACCTCAGCCACCACCAGCCCGGGTCCACGTGTCAGCGTCGTCCATGGATTTTGGAGTCCCCCCTTTGCCAGCAGTGAGACATCGGTCAGCAGCAAGGGGACAGCCAGCCCCCCCCCCTGGAAAGAGGACACGGAAAGTGAGGGGCCGCCGCGGGAGGAGTGCCACGGCTGCCCCCAAGGACCAAAGTTCGGACACTTCACCTGCCACAACATCCAGGGGAGGCAAGGCCCAGAGAGCCACAGCGAAGGAGGGCAAGGGCAGCAGGGCGGAGAAGTCAGGCAGCAGGAGCGCGGACCAGGAGGGCCCCACAAGCCCCATCCCGGGTGTGAGGGAGGACACCCAAGGGCTCAGGACACCGTCACCGAAGGGTCCAGCAACTGCACGGTCGGAGGGCGACTGAGCAGGGAGTCCTGCCCAGGTCAGACTCCCTGGAATTACAGGCCAGGCACCGCTGAAGAGGGCCCCGCCGTCCTGAAAGGCACCGCTGAAGAGAGCCCCGCCGTCCTGAAAGGCACCGCTGAAGAGGGCCCCGCCGTCCTGAAAGGCACCGCTGAAGAGGGCCCCGCCGTGCAGGAAGGCACCGCTGAAGAGGGCCCCGCCGTCCTGAAAGGCACCGCTGAAGAGGGCCCCGCCGTGCAGGAAGGCACCGCTGAAGAGGGCCCCGCTGTCCTGAAAGGCACCGCTGAAGAGGGCCCCGCCAAGACAGGCCCCGCTCCGCTGGGCCCCGCCGTCTCAAGCACCGCTCCGCTGGGCTCTTCCTGTCAAGCACCGCTCCGCTGGGCCCTTCATCTCAAGCACCGCTCCGCTGGGCCCTTCCTGTCAAGCACCGCTCCGCTGGGCCCTTCATCTCAGGCACCGCTCCGCTGGGCCCCGCCGTCTCAAGCACCGCTCCGCTGGGCCCTTCATCTCATTGCCCGCTCCGCTGGGCCCCACCGTCTCAAGCACCGCTCCGCTGGGCCCCACCGTCTCAAGCACCGCTCCGCTGGACCCTTCCTGTCAAGCACCGCTCCGCTGGGCCCTTCATCTCAAGCACCGCTCCGCTGGGCCCTTCCTGTCAAGCACCGCTCCGCTGGGCCCTTCATCTCAGGCACCGCTCCGCTGGGCCCCGCCGTCTCAAGAACCGCTCCGTTGGGCCCCGCTGTCTCAAGCACCGCTCCGCTGGGCCCCGCCGTCTCAAGCACCGCTCCGCTGGGCCCCGCCGTCTCAAGCACCGCTCCGCTGGGCCCTTCATCTCAAGCACCGCTCCGCTGGGCCCTTCATCTCAAGCACCGCTCCGCTGGGCCCTTACTGTCAAGCACGCTCCGCTGGGCCCTTCATCTCAGGCACCGCTCCGCTGGGCCCCGCCGTCTCAAGCACCGCTCCGCTGGGCCCTTCATCTCAAGCACCGCTCCGCTGGGCCCTTCATCTCAAGCACTGCTCCGCTGGGCCCTTCCTGTCAAGCACCGCTCCGCTGGGCCCTTCATCTCAGGCACCGCTCCGCTGGGCCCCGCCGTCTCAAGCACCACTCCGCTGGGCCCCGCCGTCTCAAGCACCGCTCCGCTGGGCCCTTCATCTCAAGCACCGCTACGCTGGGCCCTTCATCTCAAGCACCGCTCCGCTGGGCCCTTCATCTCAGGCACCGCTCCGCTGGGCCCCGCCGTCTCAAGCACCGCTCCGCTGGGCCCTTCCTGTCAAGCACCGCTCCGCTGGGCCCTTCATCTCAAGCACCGCTCCGCTGGGCCCTTCATCTCAAGCACCGCTCCGCTGGGCCCTTCATCTCAAGCACCGCTCCGCTGGGCCCTTCATCTCAGGCACCGCTCCGCTGGGCCCCGCCGTCTCAAGCACCGCTCCGCTGGGCCCTTCCTGTCAAGCACCGCTCCGCTGGGCCCTTCATCTCAAGCACCGCTCCGCTGGGCCCTTCATCTCAAGCACCGCTCCGCTGGGCCCTTCATCTCAGGCACCGCTCCGCTGGGCCCGCCGTCTCAAGCACCGCTCCGCTGGGCCCCGCCGTCTCAAGCAACGCTCCGCTGGGCCCTTCATCTCAAGCACCGCTCCGCTGGGCCCTTCATCTCAAGCACCGCTCCGCTGGGCCCTTCATCTCAGGCACCGCTCCGCTGGGCCCTTCATCTCAAGCACCGCTCTGCTGGGCCCTTCATCTCAAGCACCGCTCCGCTGGGCCCTTCATCTCAAGCACCGCTCCGCTGGGCCCTTCATCACAGTCACCGCTCCGCTGGGCCCCACCGTCTCAAGCACCGCTCCGCTGGGCCCTTCATCTCAAGCACCGCTCCGCTGGGCCCTTCATCTCAAGCACCGCTCCGCTGGGCCCTTCATCTCAGGCACCGCTCCGCTGGGCCCCGCCGTCTCATGCACTGCTGGGCCAATGACTGTGCCGGTTCTGTGTCGTGCTAATGTTCACGCTGCACTCGGCCCACCCTGCCTCCTCCATTGCCTGTGGAGACTGTTATCCACTTGATGGACTGTGACTTTGCACTCCCCAGGATATGACAGTGGTCACGCCACCCACTTGTGAGACTTGAGAGACTGTGGCTTTGCACTCCCCAGGATATGACAGTGGGCAAGCCACCCACTGTAGAGACTTGAGAGACTGTGACTTTGCACTCCCCAGGATATGACAGTGGGCAAGCCACCCACTTGTGAGACTTGAGAGACTGTGGCTTTGCACTCCCCAGGATATGACAGTGGGCAAGCCACCCACTTGTGAGACTTGAGAGACTGTGGCTTTGCACTCCCCAGGATATGACAGTGGGCAAGCCACCCACTGTAGAGACTTGAGAGACTGTGGCTTTGCACTCCCCAGGATTGGACGGTGGGCATGGTGGCCCCTTCTTGGATCTGGCGTCGTGGACTCATGTGGCTGTGGTGCCCCCCTTCCCTTCCCCCTGAGGTGCCTGTAGTTTTGTCATGTGATGCCCCTGCAGTGTTCTCTCCAACGGACTCAGGTCTCGTTTGTGGGCTTTGCCCATGTGTTGATACACTTCGGCCCACGGACGTTTGCATTTTCTGTGACTGTGCAGGACTTTCTGCCTCTATTTCTCGGTCACGCAATGTTTACATTAGATAATATTTCCATCATTTTCCTATTTTGCCATGTCTTCAATGAACCTATTTTGTACATAAATGTTGTTTCTTACTTGTATCATATCTTTTCGTTATTCCGGGGGGGTTTGGGTGGGGTCACTTTGACTTGGTGCTCTGCATTGGTGTGTAGATAGTTGGGGGGTGGGTGTGATGCGTATGTGTGTGCCCGTAACCCTTCCTCCTCCCCCCTCCCCTGTGTCGTAGGTGCGGTACTCACCGTTGTCGTCTGCGCCGGAGTTCGTACTCGTGGTAGATGAGCAGGTAGACGAGAGCGGGTAGGATGTGTAATTCGGGCTCCATGCTGTCCTCCGTCCTCGTGGAGTGTATAGAGGTGAGCGTTTTCCCGTTCGTAGTCTGTTTCCGCCGTGTTTTTATCGGCGGGGCTCCCGCCCCGGATGAGGTGGCGGATTGGTGAGTTGTGATAGGGTGGGCGGTACTTTGTCTGCCGCCTGCCTGTTGGCGGTGACCGCCGCGCTGTTTGTCTGTCCCG